>NC_058081.1:397465582-399883845 GCF_014858855.1 Bufo gargarizans
ATAGCATCTTATCTTATGTGTCATCCACAGATCCCCCCCCATAACAGTGTCCCTGTGTAGTGAATGGGGGCCGGGATCTGTTTCTGTAATGGCAGCGGGGCCGAGTGCCTGCTTCATTCATAAAGTGGGCGGAGCAGGCGCATGACATAGTGAGCTACGCTACTAGCGCCCGCCCGGCCTCCTGACTGCCAAGAAGTTTTTAAGATGATTGGAATACTTTAACAATACCCACAAGTTAGATATGATTACTGTATACTACAGTGAGCGGGGCCCGGTGTAGTAGAATACAGTGACTGCACCGGGCCCCGCTGCCATTACAGAAACAGATGCCAGCCCCCAGCCCCTCCTCCCTATTCACCGGACGGTCGTAGCTTTCGCCCCATAAGACGCACTGCTATTTTCCCCCCAAAATACGGTACTTCTCTACCTTAAGAATAAAGGCCAATGCATGCGAACACGTTAAGTGACCATGAAGAAGCATGCTTTTCACATGCTTCACTATATGGCACGCAACGCACAGTTAAGGAGCGGCAATACTTATACTTTCCATTGTGTTGTGTTCCACTGTTACAGGGAACGCAACGCCCATGGTTAACCTAGCCTCTCACTGATAACTGATTAAGTAAATATGTTTTCTGCAGGACTAGACACTTGTATAAGTGAAGGGAATGGATAGTCAATAGTTCAAGACTGAAGCTATAAACCATATGAAAAACTGCCGTCATTCAGCTAAGGCTATAAAAACTTGTAAACTCGATTGTTAGCTTTAACTTTAAACATGACTATGGGATTCTACTAGGGAAATCATGTTTTAAAATGAATGCCCCTTCCCCTGCCCCTTCTTGGATCCTCCCACTGCCCTATCTTCAGCAGAAGATCAGCACACAAAAGGAGAAGGCAGCAGCTTCCTAGCCAGTAGTTCTGTGGTAATGACATTCGCATATTAAATACAAAGGAGTCGGAGAGCGAGTCGAAAGTACCAAAAAACTGAGGAGTCGGACCAGGACCATTTATCTACCGACTCCACAGCCCTGGACCAAAGCACAGATTTCCACTGGTCTAATGTCCATTCCTTGTGTTCTTTAGCCCAAACACGTCTCTTCTGCTTGTTGCCTGTCCTTAGCAGTGGTTTCCTAGCAGATATTCTACCATGAAGACCTGATTCACACAGTCTCCTCTTAACAGTTGTTCTAGAGATTTGTCTACTGCTAGAACTCTGTGTGGCATTGACCTGGTCTCCAATCTGAGCTGCTGTTAACCTGCGATTTCTGAGGGTGGTGACTCGGATGAACTTATCCTCCGCAGCAGAGGTGACTCTTGGTCTTCCTTTCCTGGGGCGGTCCGCATGTGAGCCAGTTTCTTTGTAGCGCTTGATGGTTTTTGTGATTGCACTTGGGGACACTTTCAAAGTTTTCCCAATTTTTCGGACTGACTGACCTTCATTTCTTAAAGGGAGTCTTTCACCTAATCTGAGCGTTTTAGACCGCTCAGATCAGGTTATAGACTCTTTAACCCTCATTACGATCATACCTTTCTCTTATGTGTCCCTCGCCCAGATAATGAAAATAACACTTTTTAAACTTATGCAAATTACCTTCTGAAGGTGCCCAGGGGCGGCGTTACTGGGCGATGTGCCCAGAAAAACTCACCTCCAGCCGGCGGACGTCACGAGTGGCACCAGAGGACGGCGGGCTGGGAACTGGCCCGCACCTGCGCACTGCTCTGCCCATTATGGGCAGATGAACAGCTTTTCATATTGCGCATGCGCCGGCCAACTAAAGACAGCCGGCCGGCGCATGCGCAATATGAAAGGATGTTCCTCTGCCCATAATGGGCAGAGCAGTGCGCAGGTGCGGGCCAGTTCCCAGCCCGCCGTCCTCTGGTGCCGCTCGTGACGTCCGCCGGCTGGAGGTGTGTTTTTCTGGGCACATCGCCCAGTAACGCCGCCCCTGGGCACCTTCAGAAGGTAATTTGCATAAGTTTAAAAAGTGTTATTTTCATTATCTGGGCGAGGGACACATAAGAGAAAGGTATGATCGTAATGAGGGTTAAAGAGTCTATAACCTGATCTGAGCGGTCTAAAACGCTCAGATTAGGTGAAAGACTCCCTTTAAAGTAATGAAGGCCACTCGTTTTTCTTTACTTAACTACTTTTTTCTTGCCATAATACAAATTTTAACAGTCTATTCAGTAGGACTATCAGCTGTGTATCCACCAGACTTCTCCACAACGCTACTGATGGCCCCAACCCCATTTATAAGGCAAGAAATCCCACTTATTAAACCTGACAGGGCACACCTGTGAAGTGAAAACCATTTCAGGTGACTACCTCTTGAAGCTCATCAAGAGAATGCCAAGAGTGTGCAAAGCAGTAATTAAAGCAAAAGGTGGCTACTTTGAAGAACCTAGAATATGACATATTTTCAGTTGTTTCACACTTTCTTGTTATGTATATAATTCCACATGTGTTAATTCATAGTTTTGATGCCTTCAGTGTGAATCTACAATTTTCATAGTCATGAAAATAAAGAAACCTCTTTGAATGAGAAGGTGTCCAAACTTTTGGTCTGTACTGTATATACACACACACACACACACACACACACACACACACACACACACATATATATATCTCATAGATACATATACACACACACACACACACACACATCTCATATACATATACCTCATAGAGATTATATATATATATATATATATATATATATATATATATATATACACACATATACACATACATCTCATGTATACATATTGTACAGGTGAAACTTGAAAAATTTGAATATCGTGCAAAAGTCCATTTATTTCAGTAATGCAACTTAAAAGGAATTGCACTAATGCAGCTTAAAAGATAACTGTCATATTGTTTTATTTATTTGCTAGTTTATTAGAGCTAGGGATGTATACCTGGGTTAGTCTGTTAATGATTGCTAAAAGATCTGTAATTACCTTATAATACCAGCTTTCATTAATGTCTCCTGTCCCTTTCCACTGCTCCCTTAAAAGACCGTTGTTATGGCTCATCTGTCTCCGGCTAAGAAGACAGGAAGACGGAGGGGCGGTCCTTCACACTGCATGCCTGCATTAGGCTTCAGAGTGAGGAGGCGCGACTCTCAGTAATCCATTCTGATTGGCTGGCAGGGAGCTGCTGGCTACAGCAAGTTTGCATGTGACCTGAGGGAATGCAGTTTTGGCCTCAGAGAGCTGGCAGAGGAGCCATCTTGAGCAGATCCTCATAATGTAGGATTCAAAACAGCCGTAACTAAGGGGAAAACAGTGGTAAGTAAAGAAACTACATATTGCTTTATGCATAATGCTGCTGCTGCAGTAACATATTTTTATAAAACATTTTTTTGATCATATGACAGTTATCCTTTAAAATTTTCATTTTGTGAAAAGGTTCAATATTCTAGGTTAAAAGTGTCACACTCTAGTCAGCTAATTTTTGGCTTTTACAAGCTGTAAGCCATAATCATCCAAATTATAACAAATAAAGGCTTGAACCATCTCATATTAGTTTCACCTTTTAAATTGCATTACTGAATAAATAAACTTTGCACGATATAATTTTTTTTCGAGTTTCACCTGTATATACACACACACACACATATATCTCGTGTATGCATATTGTCTACACACACCTCATATATATGACATTTACAGGTTTGGTACCTGTAGAACATCCTTCAAGCAAGAAGTCATCCATTATTCAAGGAAACATCTACCTTTGTCCTAAAAGCAGTCTCGCCGCCTCTTTTTCCTTTAATGTTCGCTTTAATTCAGCGGTTCTGGATGGTCTGTACAGATATTTTCTTTTCCCAGTACATTCATAGCTCCAGTGACCCATTTCGAGGCACTTCTGACAACGCACATTCTGCTTGTTTGCTTCACTGTAACAGATAAGAGTGTTAAATATAAAGCAATTTTAGATCACAATTTGCACTATTTATTTTGTAGAAAAACATCTGATATTTTTATCTTAGCATCCTTAGCAATTTTAAAAGGGTTCTCATCTTTTCCTATATTGATGATCTATCCTTAGGATAGGTCATCAATATCTGATCGGCGGGGCCCGACTCCCGGCCCCCACTGCCGATCAGCTGTATGTTTCATACATGTGGTCTCCTAAGTTTACCTGCTCGCCGTTGACATTGCAGTGGAGAGCAGGTGTAATTACAGAGGAGCTGCAATGTTTATGGTGAGAAGGTAAACAGTGATGAGAACACAGGGCTTGCACGAGCCTTGCGTTTTCTTCATCCAGCTGATCTGATTTTGATGACCTATCTGGAAAAAAGGGTTCTTCGAAAGAGAGAGATAGACACCTGTAGATTACATAGACACAAAGTGGAAAACCCATTTAAAAGGGGTTGTCCGGGTTCAGAGCTGAACCCGGACATAGCTCCATTTTCACCCAGGCAGCCCCCTTGACTTGAGCATCGGAGCAGTTCATGCTCCAATGCTCTCCTTTGCCCTGCGCTAAATCGCAGGAGTTCCGATGACTGCTGCCATGAAGCACGGTGACATCACCGGCACTGATGGGCGGGCTTTAGCGCTGCCTTAGCCAGTAAAACGGCTAGGGCAACACTAAAGCACACCCATCAGAACCGGTGACGTCACCCCGCAGTGTGTTATTGTAAACAAAAGAGCCTGTGCCCATGCTCCGATGACAACATCAGGGGTGCTGCTTGGGTGAAAATATGGGTATGTCCGGGTTCAGCTCTGAACCCGGACAACCCCTTTAACTCCTTCAGGACCAGCCTATTTCGGACGTTTAGGAAGAAGCAATGTTTTCAGTTTTTCCATAGTCCCATTCATTTCATTTTTCTGTCAGCAAAGCCATATGAGGGCTTCTATTTTGACCAAATATGTTTAGGTTTTCTTATGTTTTACTACTACAATAACATCTTCATTATCAATGTAGCCATTTGTGGGCTTGAGGTTTTCTTTTTATATTAAATTGATTCACAATTATTTGTTCAGTCCCACTTGAAGACTCAACTTGATTACTTTCATAATACTTCTGTGCATTTCAAACAACTCTACATCCCCCCCCCCCCCGTACCCCCCTAAAAAAAATAATCTAAAAGTGCTTCTGGATTTCTGCAAATTTGAGGTCATGGCAACTTGCAAGTCATGCAGAGAGCCCATTCAGTTCAGTGGCTGTACTGCTGCCCAACGATAATGGATTGTGTGAAGCATGTTGAGGCCAAGATCGCTGTGTAGCCCCAGCCTAGGGCCTCATGCACACAGGCGTAAGGACAAGAATAGGATACGTTCCACAGTATTGTTTGCAGGGCCGTCGAACAGACATAAAGGGACACTGACAGGCCTTCTGAGCATAATTAGCTCTTTATATGCCCCCCTAGGTCTTATAATAAGTTTCCAATTCATATAAGTATTATCCCTGTGCGCATTGTAAAATGTTAAAAATAATCTTTATAATCACCTGTCCTTTCTGCCCAAGGGGCGTTCTTTGTGCCGCATTTGTGCCCAGCCGCGTCCCAACTGCCGGATCCTTAGACACGCCCATCTCACTTCGCTGGGTGGTATTTTCCTGTCCCCGACATTCGGAGATCCTGCGCATGCGCCCGGCACCCTCGCTCGCCGGGATCACATTGCGCCAAGTGAATACTAATGAGATAGGCTTGTCTAAGGATCCGGCAGTTGGGACGCGGCTGGGCACAAAGAACACCCCTTGGGCAGAAAGGACAGGTGATTATAAAGATAATTTTTAACGTTTTACAATGCGCACAGGGATAATACTTATATGAATTGGAAACTTATTATAAAGGGTCCATTCACACGTCCGTTGTTTCTTTCCTGATCTGTTCAGTTTTTTGCGGAACAGATCTGGACCCATTCATTTTCAATGGGTCCTGAAAAAAAAAAATCGGACAGCACAATGTCTGATTTTTTTTCAGGACCCATTGAAAATGAATGGGTACAGATCTGGTCCAGTAGACTTTTTATATCCACTGCATATATTTATATATTTTTTGGGGTACACTTTTTTATAGTTCCCCTAGGGAATTATAACAAGCAATCATCAGATTGCTTCTCTCATTGACCCCAGTGCATTAGCATTACAATATGGGGTAGATTTATCAAACTGGTGTAATGCAGAACTGGCTTAGTTGCCCAAAGCAAACAATCAGATTCCACCTTTGATTTTTTTACAGCTTCTTTGGAAAATGAAAGGTGGAATTTGATTGGTTGCCACAGGCAACTAAGCCAGTTCTACTTTACACATCCACTGATGTGGTCCATAGGAACTAATGTGCGGTAGCCTTGTATCACTCAAGAGAGTACAGGGGTCTATCAATCGTTTATGTTGCCCATAGTTAGGACATCATAAAACTGGTGACAAATTCCCTTTAACCGCCTCCGGACCGCCTAACGCAGGATTGCGTTCCGGAGGCAGTCGATTCATTCCTCCTTCACGCTTCGGCACCGACGCGCATAGCCGGCCCGCGCATGTCCATTGCGGGCCGGCAAAAGTTAAAGGAGGAGTTCGTCACTAGTCTGCCAGCCAATGGTCATCGCTGGCAGGCTGGTGATTTAAAAAAAAAATCTAATCACAAGCCAGTTAACACGTTATATTTATAAATATAATGTGTTAAATGGCTTCTGTGCTCCTCTGCTGGTCCTTATCATCGGTTGGTCCCAGCAGAGGAGCACAGATCACTGTAAGTACACAAGACACAACACATTTAGCCCCAGAACACCCCCCCCCAATTAACCCCTTGATCACCCCTGTCAATCACAAGTGAAAGGGAAAAAAGTGATCAGTGTAAACTGTCACTTTTTTTCCCCACTAGTATTGACAGTTAGGTTTGACCCCTTTGCTAGGTAGTTAGCGCCGGTTAGCACCCAGCCCGCCGCAGTCACTGATTCGCGTATCGCTAATCAGCATTTGTACTTTTATAGTATCTGCAAGTGATCAGAACTGAACTGATCAGTCAGATCTATAATAGTATTAGTGTCACCTTAGTTCACCCTCCACCCAAAATGCAGTGTTTGCCCGATCAGGCCTGATCGGTCGCCCACATGTGCGTTCACCCACGCCCGCCCCGCGATCACTTTACAAGCGCTGCGGCGATAAAACAAAATCAGGTTTTTTTTTTTAATCAATCGCAGCGGCCTCCGGTACTTCGCTAGCCTCCCATTTGTAAGACAGGCTTGCTTTTTTTCTTGGGTAGTCTCAGGGAATACCCCCTAAATTTAGTTGACCAAATGGCAAGTAAGGGGGTATTCTTCTGAAGAGGCCTACAGGCTTCTGACCCAGTCGGATGAGGAATGGGAACCCTCATCTGACGAATCCAGCGGGTCAGAATACGGACCTGTAGAAAGCAGTGGCAGTCCGACGCAAAGTTCGGACGAGGAGGTTGAGGTCCCTGATAGCACCAGGCGTACCCGGCCCCGTGTTGCTAGACCACAGGTTGCGCAGGATCCGCTTCAAGGGCAGCAGAGTGGGGCGCTGTCGGATTACGTGGTGAGGCATACACCAGCAGCACAGCCCATACCGGACCTAGTACCAGCACTGCCGTAGAACATGGTGAAGTGGCGAGCACCAGAAGGGCAGTTGAGAAGGTGCATTAGTTCCCCCGTCGCAGCCACCGCACAGACAGGCCCTTAGAGCCCCCAGAGTCCCTGAAGTGCTGGCAAACCCCGATTGGCAGCCCCCAACTTCAGCCGCACCAGTAGTTCCCCCTTTCACCGCCCAGTCTGGAGTTCGGGTTGAGACAGCTCAGTTCGGATCGGCACTGGGGTTTTTTGAGCTGTTCTTGACTGCGGAGCTCTTGGACTTAGTCGTGGCAGAAACAAATCGGTATGCCACTCATTTTATAGCTGCCAACCCAGGAAGCTTTTATGCCCAGTCTTTCCGATGAAAACCCGTCCAAGTTTCAGAATTTAAAACTTTTCTGGGCCTTCTCCTCAACATGGGCCTAACCAAAAAGCATGAATTGCTGTCATATTGGTCCACGAACCCAATTCATCACATGCCCATGTTCTCTGCTGCCATGTCCAGGACACGATTTGAGACCATCCTGCGTTTCCTGCACTTTAGTGACAACAGCACCTCTCGTCTCAGAGGCCACCCAGCTTTTGACCGGCTCCACAAAATTCGGCCCCTCATAGACTACCTTAACACCAAATTTGCAGATTTGTATACCCCTGAGCAAAACATCTGCATAGACGAGTCCCTGATACATTTTACCGGACGCCTTGGCTTCAGACAATACATCCCAAGCAAGCGCACCCGGTATGGGATCAAATTATATAAGCTCTGTGAAAGGGCCACAGGCTATACGCACAAATTTAGAGTCTATGAGGGTAAAGATCAGACCCTGGAGCCGGTCAGTTGCCCTGACTACTTGGGGAGCAGTGGGAAGACAGTCTGGGACTTGGTGTCACCCTTATTTGGCAAGGGGTACCATCTTTATGTGGACAATTTCTACACAAGTGTGTCCCTCTTCAGGCATTTGTTTACAGAACAGATTGGCTGCTGTGGCACCGCGCGACCTAGTCACCGGGGATTCTCCCAACGGCTCGTACCACCCATCTTGCAAGGGGGAGAGGGCTGCCTTGTGTAACGAAGAACTGCTCGCGGTGAAATGGAGAGACAAGCGTGACGTTTACATGCTCTCCTCCATTCACGCAGACACGACAATGCAAATAGAAGGAGCAACCAGTGTCATTGAAAAGCCCCTCTCGGTCCACGACTATAATTTGCTCATGGGAGGGGTGGACTTCAATGACCAGATGTTGGCTCCTTATTTAGTGTCCCACCGCACCAGACGCTGGTATAAGAAGGTGTCTGTATATTTAATTCAATTGGCTCTGTACAATAGCTTTGTTCTCTACAGTAAGGCTGGGAGAACAGGATCCTTCCTCAAATTTCAGGAAGAGATCATCGAGAACCTCCTGTATCCAGGAGGTTCCGTGGCCCCATCCACCAGTGTAGTGAGCCGTCTACACGAGCGACATTTCCCCAATGTCGTTGCTGGTACCTCAACCCAAGCGCCACCCCGTAAAAGATGTTGTGTCTGTAGCAGGAGTGGAATAAGGCGTGACACCCGCTATTTCTGTCCTGACTTCCCTGACCACCCTGCCGTATGCTTAGGGGAGTGTTTCCGGAAGTACCACACACAGGTACACTATTAGCATAGGGATTGCGTGACACAGGACAGGCACACAGGGCTCTTAGGGCCCTTTCACTCACAGCTGCTGCAAACCTCTCCTTTCACCTGGGACAAAGTGCATAATGTATTTCGCCACATCTCTGGGCGATTTGCGCTTTGCACATCTTCCCCATGGGACAGAGAGGTTTGTCCTATAAAGGTAAAAGGTAATAAAATAAAAAAAATCACCAGTAAGAAAAAAAAGTTCATGTTCTGTTCCAAAAGTTCAATAAAGTTTATAAAAGTTAATGTTCTGTTCAAATATTATATAAAGTTAATACATTTATTGCGTTGCGGAGTGTTTTTTTTATTTTTTTTTACCTTCAAGGTGGACCAACCAATGAAGCAGCTGCAGCACTAAAGTGCATTCTGACAGAAGCATTGCACTGCTGTCAGATTACACAAAAGTCGGTGTATGCGGCGCTGCAAGACAAGATTTCTCCTCTGCAGTAAAAAAGATACGTTTGGCGAGGCTTACGAGCTGAGGGGCGGTGTTCATTTGCTTTGGCAAACACTTTGTATAATGTATATATAAAAAAATAATAATAAATCCCGGCAATGATTTATTCATCCACATCGATTGATGTGAATGGAGAAATCGGGTTTGCCAGGGCATACGAGCTAAGTGGGTATGGATGTTGGGCAGAGTTCCTATGTCCTGGCAGACGCCTTTCCCCTCCTTTTTTTTTTTTTGCAGAGATTTTTTTCATCCACATTGATCGATGCGAATGAAGAAATCTATGCTGTTCATTTTTTCTTTCAGCCCAGAGGCTGAACGGGAAAAAAAAAAAAATCTCATTACCCGTATGCTCAATATAAGGAGAATAGCAGAAACTCCTAATGCTGGCCATACATGTAATGATTGCGGAGACCCTCAAATGCCAGGGCAGTACAAACACCCCACAAATGACCCCATTTTGGAAAGAAGACACCCCAAGGTATTTGCTGAGGGGCATATTGAGTCCATGAAAGATTGAACTTTTTGTCCCAAGTTAGCGGAAAGGGAGACTTTGTGAGAAAAAAGAAATAAAAAATCTATTTCCGCTAACTTGTGCCAAAAAAAATAAAAAATAAATCTATGAACTCGCCATGCCCCTCATGGAATTCCTTGGGGTGTCTTCTTTCCAAAATGGGGTCACATGTGGGGTATTTATACTGCCCTGGCATTTTAGGGGCCCTAAAGCGTGAGAAGAAGTCTGGGATCCAAATGTCTAAAAATGCCCTCCTAAAAGGAATTTGGGCCCCTTTGCGCACCTAGGCTGCAAAAAAGTGTCACACATGTGGTATCGCCATACTCAGGAGAAGTTGGGCAATGTGTTTTGGGGTGTCTTTTTACATATACCCATGCTAGGCGAGAGAAATATTTCTCAAAAATGACAACTTTGTACGAAAAAAAAAAATGGGAAAAGTTGACTTTTACAGAGATTATATGTAAAAATACACCCCAAAACACATTCAGTGCTCCAGACTAAAAAAAATACCTAGTAGCCATTGGCTCCTGAACTGAAAAATTTAGGAGCCAAATCAAATTTTTAGTCGCCAAATCGAAACTGAATCAAAATTTTGGTATCGTGACAACGCTACGCCGATCAGATCGGCATTGGGTTGTTTTGATACCAAAATTTTGATTCGCTTTCGTCAACATAAAAAAGTATTGCGATACTAAAAAAAAAAAAAAAAAAAAAAAAACCTGCGTGCATTTTGCATTTTATGAAACATTCAGCCCATAATAGAACAGTCCTGTCCTATTTTTTGGGGTGACAAGGTGACTAAAAAAATGGCGAATGCTCACCGCATAGGAGATATTTTTTAATAATTTAATAGTTTGGATAGCGCTGTGTAATATGTTTATTTATTTATTGTTTATATATTTTATATGTAAAATTGGGAAAGGGGAGATTTAAACATATTTTAGGGTACTTTCACACTAACGTTTTTCTTTTCCGGCATAGAGTTCTGTCACACAGGGGCCCTATACCAGAAAAGCCGGAATTAGACTTACCGGTAATTCAGTTTCCACGAGATCACCACGACGGCTACAAGGAGATTGACCCCTGACCTCTGTAGGGGCAGGAACAGAGAGAGGGTTTAAACCCCCCCCCCTCCCACCACCAGCACCAGTGTGTCCAAAATTACAGAGACAGAAATAAGTGGTGAGAACAGAAAATTAATGAACCGAGAGGGTATTACTTCATAACCTCCCAGGTAAGACTAAGGAAGGGTAGGGAATATATGTGCCGTCGTGGTGATCTCGTGGAAACTGAATTACCGGTAAGTCTAATTCCGGCTTTCCACCTCATCACCACGACGGCTACAAGGAGATATAAAAAATTATAGCTTAGGGGGGGACGACCGCCTGAAGGACCTTACGTCCAAAAGACAAGTCTGAAGTAGATAGGTCTAACCTATAGTGTTTAGTAAAGGTGTGGATGTTAGACCAAGTAGCAGCTTTACAGATATCCTCAAGAGAAGCTCCGGCCCGCTCGGCCTGGGAGGAGGACATAGCCCGGGTAGAGTGAGCTCTCAAATTTGGGGGGCACGACAGACCTTGGGACTCATAGGAGATGGAAATAGAATCCTTTATCCACCGTGCTAAGGAGGACCTGGAGGCTTTTAGACCCTTATTCTTACCCGAGAATAACACAAATAGGTTGCTGGATTTACGGAAACCTTTTGATACCTCAAGATACCGTAAGACAGAGCGTCTTACATCTAGAGAGTGGAAGCTAGATTCCCTAGTATTAGAGGGATTACTGCAAAAGGAGGGTAAGACTATCTCCTGGTTACGGTGGAAATCCGATACCACTTTAGGCAAAAATCCTGGATCTAACTTAAGAATGATTCTGTCATCGGTGATACGGAGATAGGGTTCCTGTATCGATAGTGCTTGGATCTCGCCTAGCCTTCTTGCGGACGTGATGGCCACCAAGAATGCAGTCTTAAGCGATAGATGTTTGGTGGAACAACTAGATAGGGGCTCAAACGGAGCAAGAGTCAAGCCAGTGAGTACCGTATTGAGGTCCCAGTTGGGGATCCTAGATTTTAGAGAGGGACGTAGTCGGGAGGCAGCTCTCATGAATCTTTTAATCCAGCGATGACTGGCTAGATCTCGATCAAAGAAGCAGGCAAGTGCCGAGACCTGTACCCTCAGGGTAGAGGGTCTAAGACCTAATTCAAGCCCCTGCTGGAGGAAGTCCAAGATTTTCAGAAAATTGGGCGGCTCTAAGTTTGGGGCAGGGTTGCCCATCCAGGTACAGAATCTCTTCCAGATCTTTAAGTAAATTGAGAAGGTAACCTTCTTTCTACTCGCTTTTAGGGTGGCTATCACTCGGTCTGAGAGCCCCTGGGACCTCAACCTCTGGACCTCAGGATCCATGCTGACAACTTGAGGAAGCTCGGATCTGGGTGTAGGATTGGCCCCTGGTGAAGCAGGTCCCTCCTGGAAGGAAGAGGCCATGGATCCTCTACTGATAGATTTTTTAAAGAAGAGAACCAGCTCCTTTTCGGCCAATAGGGGGCTATTAGAATTAGTGTCGTATCTTCTAGGTAGAGTTTCTGGATTATCCTGGGAAGTAGAGGCAAAGGTGGGAATGCATAACCGAGATCCCAGTCCCAATGAATCGTCAGCGCATCCAGCGCCCAGGGATTGTCCCGTGGGTTTAGCGAACAGAACGTTGGTACCTTTGCGTTCTTTTTGGAGGCGAACAGATCCACTTGTGGAGTGCCCCATCTTTCTGCCAAAACCTGAAATACTTCTTGATTCAGGGACCACTCGGTATGATCTATTGACTGGCGACTGAGATAGTCTGCTTCTACGTTCAGTATTCCTTTTAGGTGAATTGCGGAGATAGAACTCACATGGGATTCTGCCCAGTTGAAGATCTTCCTTGCAATAGACATCAGTTTCTCCGATCTCGTGCCTCCCTGGTGAGAGAGATAAGCCACAGTCGTCGTGTTGTCCGAAAGGATCTTTACGTGCTGACCCACCAGAAGGGTCTCTGCAGCCTTCAGGGCTTTCCAGACTGCTTCCAGCTCTCTGAAATTGGAGGACAGAGCGGGTTGTTGGAATCCAGGAACCTTGGAACAAATGATCTCCTACTTTCGCTCCCCATCCTTTTCCGCTTGCGTCCGTAAGTACTTGAATGTAGGGAGCCTTCTCCCAGGCCACTCCCAAGGACAGATTGCTTGTGTTTTTCCACCAATTCAGGGAGGTCTTCACCGCTAGGGGAATCAGAACTTTGTGATCCAAGGAGGACTGTTGTTTGTTCCAAGTTCTGAGGATCCATGCTTGGAGAGATCGGAAGTGGGCCTGACTCCATGGGACGGACATGATACAAGACGAGAGAAGACCCAGGAGGCTCATAGCTTCCCTTATGGGACATGACCTCCTGTTCTGGAAACGTCGAACCTGTAATTGAAGGTTTTTGACCTTGTCTGGTGGAAGGAAGGTATGCTGCGTTCGGGAATCCAGGATGACGCCCAAGAACTGGATAGTGCTGGAGGGCACCAGGTTCGATTTTTTCATGTTCACCAACCAACCCAGATCTTGAGTGAGAGACAGGAAGGTTTGTAGGTCTGTTCTGAGTTTGTTCTCCGAATTCCCAATTAGTAGGAAATCATCCAGGTACGGTATAATCACCAGACCTTTGTGTCTCAGGAAGGCCACCATCTCGACTACCAGCTTCGTAAACACTCTGGGTGCAGATGATATCCCAAAGGGGAGGGCCGTAAACTGGAAGTGATGAGTTACTCCCTTGTGGTCCTGGATGGCGAACCTCAAGAACCTTTGTGACTCTGGATGAATTGGGACGTGATAGTAGGTGTCCTGAAGGTCTACTGAGCACATCAGGGCGTTCCTCCCTATTAACGGAATCAGGGACTTCAGGGATTCCATCCTGAACTTCCGATAAATGACAAACTTGTTCAGGGCTTTCAAGTTTATAATTGTGCGGAATGAGCCCTCTTTTTTCTCTACCAAAAACAGGTTCGAATAGAACCCTTGCCTTTGCTGTGTTGACGGGACTTGTACTATCACGTTCGTCGCCAGAAGACTTTGGACCCCTAGCAGAATCTTTTTGCGCACTTTGGGGGAACTTGGGTTGGTGACAATAAAGCGGTTTGGGGGAGATGAAGAAAGTTCGATGTGGTACCCGGATTTTATTATGTCCCGAACCCAAGGGTTCCGGGTAGTGGACTCCCAAGGAGACAGAAAATTCTTCAATCTCCCCCCAACTCTGGCGTCACTGCTTGTCCGAGGGCTTATTCTGGGAGGAGGAGGGGTTGTTCCTACCCCTGCCCCCTTTTGGGTAACTCCAGCGTCCTGACTTCCCTTTATCTTTAAAGGGTCTATTCTGGCTGGTGGGGGCCCGAAAAGGATATCTCCTTTTAAAGGGTCTCTCCTCTGGGAACCCCTTTTTTTTGTCCGCCGCTTTCTCCAGGATACGGTCTAGGACGGGCCCAAAGACATATTCCCCCGAGAACGGGATGGAGCATAGTTTCATCTTTGATGTGTTGTCGCCTGACCAGCTCTTCATCCACAAGGCCCGGCGGGCCGCATTAGAGAGCCCCGCATCCTTTGCCGCAAATCTGACAGACTCGGCTGAGGTGTCTGCCATAAATGCTGTGGCGGATTTCAATAGGGGGAGGGACCTTAGGATCTCATCCCTGGAAGTATTATCTCTGATGTGAGATTCCAGTTCCTCTAGCCACAGCCTCATGGATCTTGCCACTGAGGTAGCTGCGATGTTCGTTTTTAAAGTGAACATCGCCGCTTCCCACGATTTTTTTAGGAGGCTATCTGCCTTCCTATCCATGGGATCCCGCAGCTGAGAAGTGTCTTCGAACGGCAAGGCAGTCTTCTTATTGACCTTTGCGACTTGAATGTCGACCTTTGGTGTTTCACTGAAAATTTTTGCTTCGCTTGAGTCAAACAATAGCCGGTTCTTAAAGGACCTGGACACCCCCAACCTCTTTTCCGGGTTGGACCACTCGTCAAGCACCATATCTCGTATGTTCTCGTTTATTGGGAACACCCGGGTCTTTTTAACCCTGAGTCTCCCAAACATCTCATCCTGGACCGAGTGGGCTCTAGGGGTTTCTTCGACCCCCATAGTGGCCCGGACCGCCTTTAGGAGATCTGGCATCTCGTCCAATGAAAAGCAGAATCTTCTATCTGATTCCGAAGTATCAATATCAGAGGAGGCCCCCTCGTCCTCCCAGGCTCTAGATGATGAGGCATCTTCCTCTATCATCTCCGGGTCTGATAAGGAAGGAGATGGACCCCTACGTCTTTTTGGTGGAGGTGCATCCCTGGGTGAAGGCATCTGGGATAAGGAGGTTCTTACTTCCTCATGGATCATGGACCTTAATTCGTTAAAGAAGGAAGGCTGTTCTTCAGCGATAACGCTAGAGATGCAGTCTTTGCAAAGCTTTTTGCGATAGTCGTCCGGAAGCCGTTTAAGGCAGGACACACACTTTGACTGTTTTCTGATTTTTTTCTGGGCCTCCTTAGCGACCTGGGAAGAATAACCCCCATTAGCCATCTAGGTATACATGGAACTAACAGACAGAAGCCCCAAGCCAGAGAAGTGGAGGAGGAGGAACAAGCAACCTGGTACAGTGTCTAGGAACAAGTAACAGGGTGGAACAAAGCGCTTCCCCACAGGGGAACTTACTGCAGGCGGCACAGAAGGGTCTCCAGGGGAGCGTGGTTCGGTCGACATGACTGCACGCTGCTTCGATGTACGCCGGTACACTGAGACATTCGGCACCGCTGGCGCCGAAAATTTGAATGTGAGACGCCTCTGAATGACGTCACTTCCCTCGTCCACCGGAAGTGACGTCTGCCGCTTTCCTGAAGCGCTTAGGCGCGCACCCGGCGATAGCCAAACAGGCTCGGCGGGAGAACGCGACCCGGGAGCAGGCTCACATATTGTAATGGAGCGAGTCCTCCCTCCTTCGCCCCTGCCCAGCGTTAGTACGAGGACCGCAGGAGGGCAGGGGGAACACCCGGTAGGTGTCAGGACGTTACATTCTCTTCAGCTCCCCGCAGGGAGACTGTCTCTGCCCCTGTACTCTGTAGGGACAGGAAACACTGGTGCTGGGAGGGGGGGATTTAAACCCTCTCTCTGTTCCTGCCCCTACAGAGGTCAGGGGTCAATCTCCTTGTAGCCGTCGTGGTGATGAGGTGGAAAGAACTGATCAGGATTATCCCCATGCATTCTGAATGGAGAGCAATCCGTTCAGGATGCATCAGGATGTCTTCAGTTCAGTCATTTTGACTGATCAGGCAAAAGATAAAACCGCAGCATGCTACGGTTTTATCTCTGAAGATTTGCCTGAATGCCGGATCCAGCATTTTTTCCCATAGGAATGTATTAGTGCCGGATCTGGCATTCAAAATACCGGAATGCACCAGCACTAAATCCGGACCCATTCACTTCTATGGGGCTGTGCACATGAGCGGTGATTTTCACACATCACTTGTGCGTTGCGTGAAAATCGCAGCATGCTCTATGTTGTGCGTTTTTCACGCAACGCAGGCCCCATAGAAGCTAATGGGGCTGCGTGAAAATCGCAAGCAAGTGCGGATGCGGTGCGATTTTCACTCATGGTTGCTAGGATGAAAGTCTATTCACTGTATTATTTTCCCTTATAACATGGTTATAAGGGAAAATAATAGCATTCTTTAATACAGAATGCATAGTAGAAGGTCAATATAATAAACATTGGTGGCGCAGTGCGCCCCCCCAACACCACAGTATGATAAACA
Organism: Bufo gargarizans; assembly: GCF_014858855.1. NCBI lineage: Eukaryota > Metazoa > Chordata > Amphibia > Anura > Bufonidae > Bufo > Bufo gargarizans. The sequence continues at coordinate 397,482,554 of NC_058081.1, forward strand.
TTGGTGGCGCAGTGTGCCCCCCCAACACCCCAGTATAATAAACATTGGTGGCGCAGTGTGCCCCCCCAACACCCCAGTATAATAAACATTGGTGGCGCAGTGTGCCCCCCCTCAATATAATAAACATTGGTGGCGCAGTGCGCCCCCCCCTCAATATAATGAACATTGGTGGCGCAGTGGGCAGTGCCAATGAGGGTTAAAAAAAATAATTAACTCACCTCCTCCAATTGATCGTCTCCTGTTCTTTCTTCAGGACCTGTCAAAGGACCTGTGGTGACATCACTGTGCTCATCACATGATTCATCACCATGGTAATGGACCATGTGATGAGCTCAGTGACGTCACCACAGGTCCTGAAGAAAGAAGAGGAGACCGGCAGCTACGCGATCAACTGGAGGAGGCGAGTTAATTTTATTTATTTATTTTTTTAACCCTCATTGGCACTTCCCACTGAGCCACCAATGTTTCTTACTGGGGTGTGGGGGGGGGGGGCACACTGTGCCACCAATGTTTCTTATACTGGGGTGTTGGGGGGCACACTGTGCCAATGTTTCTTATACTGGGGTGTTGGGGGGGCACACTGTGCCACCAATGTTTCTTATACTGGGGTGTTGGGGGGGGGGGGGCCACTGTGCCACCAATGTTTCTTATACGGGGGTGTTGGGGGGGCACACTGTGCCACCAATGTTTCTTATACGGGGGTGTTGGGGGGGCACACTGTGCCACCAATGTTTCTTATACGGGGGTGTTGGGGGGGCACACTGTGCCACCAATGTTTCTTATACTGGGGTGCTGGGGGGGCACACTGTGCCACCAATGTTTCTTATACTGGGGTGTTGGGGGGGGCACACTGTGCCACCAATGTTTCTTATACTGGGGTGTTGGGGGGGGGGGCACACTGTGCCACCAATGTTTCTTATACTGGGGTGTTGGGGGGGGGGGGGGGCAACACCCCAGTATAATAATAAACATTGGTGGCGCAGTGCGCCCCCCCCCCCCTCAATATAATGAACATTGGTGGCGCAGTGGGCAGTGCCAATGAGGGTTAAAAAAAATAATTAACTCACCTCCTCCAATTGATCGTCTCCTGTTCTTTCTTCAGGACCTGTCAAAGGACCTGTGGTGACATCACTGTGCTCATCACATGATTCATCACCATGGTAATGGACCATGTGATGAGCTCAGTGACGTCACCACAGGTCCTGAAGAAAGAAGAGGAGACCGGCAGCTACGCGATCAACTGGAGGAGGCGAGTTAATTTTATTTATTTATTTTTTTAACCCTCATTGGCACTTCCCACTGAGCCACCAATGTTTCTTACTGGGGTGTGGGGGGGGGGGCACACTGTGCCACCAATGTTTCTTATACTGGGGTGTTGGGGGGCACACTGTGCCAATGTTTCTTATACTGGGGTGTTGGGGGGGCACACTGTGCCACCAATGTTTCTTATACTGGGGTGTTGGGGGGGGGGGGCCACTGTGTCACCAATGTTTCTTATACTGGGGTGTTGGGGGGGGGCCACTGTGCCACCAATGTTTCTTATACGGGGGTGTTGGGGGGGGCACACTGTGCCACCAATGTTTCTTATACGGGGGTGTTGGGGGGCACACTGTGCCACCAATGTTTCTTATACGGGGTTGTTGGGGGGGCACACTGTGCCACCAATGTTTCTTATACTGGGGTGTTGGGGGGGCACACTGTGCCACCAATGTTTCTTATACTGGGGTGTTGGGGGGGGGCACACTGTGCCACCAATGTTTCTTATACTGGGGTGTTGGGGGGGGCACACTGTGCCACCAATGTTTCTTATACTGGGGTGTTGGGGGGGGGGGGCACACTGTGCCACCAATGTTTCTTATACTGGGGTGTTGGGGGGGCACACTGTACAGGGAGTCTAAAAAAAGAATCGAATGAGTCACTAAGTTGGATCTTTAGATTCTTTTCACCTGTGACTCATTCGATTCTTTCTTAGACTCCCTGTATATTTGTCAGTGACTCGGAGCTGCTAGTGCTTGCCTTGCCTCAGCTCTGATTGGTTGGTGGGCGGGGAGGGGCTGGCAGAAGCAGCTTCCACTCTGGGATCAGATTACACTGCTCCCGAGCCCCTCCCCTCCCTGCTGCCAGCGTCTCTGTGTGCTGTGACGGAGCTGACTCAGACTGAGAAGAACATCGGCGGTGGCGGGCAGAGAACTATCAGCTTCTGTGCCCGCCGCTGTTCAACTGCAGAGCTGCCGCAGAGGGTCTAGTCGCAAATGGTGACAAGACTAAAAAGTCTTGTCGCCATTTGTAAATTCTAAGTCGCATTGGCGACCATTTTGGTCGCCATCTGGAGCCCTGACATTGCCCTACTTCTTCTGATTACGGCGATACCACATGTGACACTTTTTTGCAGCCTAGGTGGGCAAAGGAGCCCAAATTCTAAAAAGCACCTTTAGGATTTCACAGGGCATTTTTTTTTTTTTTTTTTTTTTTACACATTTGGATTTCAAACTACTTCTCACGCATTAGGGCCCCTAAAATGCCAGGGCAGTATAAATACCCCACAAGTGACCCCATTTTGGAAAGAAGACACCCCAAGGTATTTTGTGATGGGCATAGTGAGTTCATGGAAGTTTTTATTTTTTGTCACAAGTTAGTGGAATATGAGACTTTGAAAGAAAAAAAAAAAAAAGAAATCATCATTTTCCGCTAACTTGTGACAAAAAATAAAAAGTTCTATGAACTCACTATGCCCATCAGGAAACGTGACAGGTGCTCAGAAAGTCAGAGCTGCTTCAAAATGTGGAAATTCACATTTTTGTACCATAGTTTGTAAACACTATAACTTTAGCGCAAACCAATAAATATACACTTATTGCATTTTTTTTTATCAAAGACATGTAGAACAATAAATTTAGAGAAAAATTTATATAGAAATGTAGTTTTATTTGAAAAATTTTACAACTGAAAGTGAAAAGTCATTTTTTTGCCAAAAATTAGGTAAATTCCGATTAATAAAAAAAAGTTAAAATGTCAGCAGCAATGAAATACCACCAAATGAAAGCTCTATTAGTGAGAAGAAAAGGAGGTAAAATTTAGGTGGTAAGTTGTATGACCGAGCAATAAACCGTGAAAGGAGTGTAGTGCAGAATTGTAAAAAGTGGTCTGGTCATTAAGAGGGTTTAAGCTAGGGGAGCTGAGGTGGTTAAAGACGCAGTGTATTTTAGGCCCTTGAAGTGGCTGTCCAATTTATAAAAAAAATAATAATAATAATTTAATCAGCCAAGGCAGGATTTGTGCTAAAATAACATACTCCCCTAATTTTATCCCCCTCAGCTTCTAACACTTCCGCTTCAATGCTCCACACCATGCCATGTTTTGGTTGCAGCCATGAAATCATGGTATACGCCACTTGACCACTGCAGCCAAGCACTGGAAACGGTAGGGGATAAATAAGGTGACTATATTTTATATTATTTTTCACAACTGCTGACTTTTTTTTTTTTAAAGGGGCTGTCTTAGTACAAACATTTATACCCTAACCCACAGGATAGGGTATAATATCTGATTGGAGGGGGTCAGACAAATGGGCCCCTCGCTGATCACAAAAAATGGGGGGCAGGGTTCATATTTCTTAAGAGGCACAGATCTCTTAAAAAATTTGATGAATTTCCAGACAGTCTGTGTGCCAGAAATTTAAATGTACACCAGGTATGAGTTGGCACAGATCGGAACCATCATTTACCCCAGTTTGTGGCTTAAATTATGGTAAATCTGTTGGTTTCAAGGAGGCCACGTACGCTCTGCTAAGCCCCACCACCACTTTCAGTGCCAAGAAGTGAAAAGTCTCAAACTATGGCAAAAGGATGTCATGCACCATAATCTGACTTTTTTACTCCACAATAGTAGTATAAAACAAAATGACTGTAAGGGCTCAAGCACACGACCATATGCCCTCCAAGACATATGGTCCGTGAGCGGGCCATATGTCTCGGAGCGGCATACACGGCGTGCATAGCACCATAGGTTACTATGATGCTCTGCGCATCAGGCCACCTGTGGGGCTATTGTCCTGCACTCTTAATATAATGAGTGCAGGACAATAGCATCGTGGGCGGCCCGATGCAAACACAGCATCATAGTAACCTACGATACTATGTACTCCTGTGCGCACTGACCGTATGTCTCTGAGGGCATACGGTCGTGTGCATGAGCCCTAACTACGGAAAAAAAGACTGCTTGTGGAGATCTGATCTTTTTACCCGTACAGAGGCTTCCTCCGGCGACGCGCGTGCACCCGTACAGAGGCTTCCTCCGGCGACGCGCGTGCACCCGTACAGAGGCTTCCTCCGGCGACGCGCGAGCACCCGTACAGAGGCTTCCTCCGGCGACGCGCGTGCACCCGTACAGAGGCTTCCTCCGGCGACGCGCGTGCACCCGTACAGAGGCTTCCTCCGGCGACGCGCGTGCACCCGTACAGAGGCTTCCTCCGGTGACGCGCGTGCACCCGTACAGAGGCTTCCTCCGGTGTACATCTATATACAGGCTTACTATCTGACAGGACTGGGAGGTCCAAACTTCCATTATCACACGCACTATGTGAACGGTCCCCTACTCCTCCTCTAATAACTACCAGAACGTGCACATAAATCAGAGAGCCAGAGGTAGAGCCTGGGCTCAGCCCCCTCCCTCCCCCTCCATAACTCGCCCTCGCTACCTACCGCTGGCCCAGCACACTTCCCGCCCAAAATGACGCAACCAACAAGCATTCCGTTCCTCACTCACTCCCCTCCCCCCGTCTCGCTTTCCCAGGCTGAGGTTCTACTTACGCCTGCCTACGAGCGATCAGCCGGTGCATGGGGGTAGCCATGTTTGTAAGAGCCAGGCGCCGCCCCGCTGCATGCCGGGCAATAGCAGTCTGCAGGAAATATTGCTGGAACGCAGCAGCTAGTGGCGTCATGGCGTCGGCAGCCATGTTGGACGAGGGCACTTGATTCATAGCTGCCAATTCTCTGAAGCATTTTAGCTACAAAATTCAAGCGGTCGAGGTTTTGTAGTGGGGTATGAGTCTGCTATGTCTCAGTGTCCCCGACTCTGCTCCCAGCACCTGGCTGATAATGTTCTCAGCCAAATGAAATGGCAGAACGTAGTAATTAGGGAAAGCAGTTTTACAATATATAGGCTGTCCCCTCTGTCTCCCACTATCAGTTCTGGAGCTTGCCTCTGCACATGACAGCCATACAGTACACTATAAACACTGAAGACAGGTTTTCTTTAGTAACACTCATTTAGAGACCTGCTCTTTTAACAGTGAGTTTCACAGCACCCCACTCCCTTGACAGTGACCTCCTTAGGGGCCCGCCCCTTAACAGTGACCTCCACAGTACCCCCATGCCTTAACAGTGACCTCCACAGTACCCCCATGCCTTAACAGTGACCTCACAGTACCCTGCTGCCTTAACAGTGACCTCACAGTACCCTGCTGCCTTAACAGTGACCTCACAGTACCCGGCTGCCTTAACAGTGACCTCCACAGCAGTTGCCCCTAATAGTGGCCCCTGCCCCCTTAACAGTGACCTCCACAGTGTCCACCCCTTTAACAGTGACCGCCACAGCGGCCTGCCCCTGTAACAGTAACATCCTAACGTGAACGTCTCTTTAACCACCTCCGGACCGCCTAACGCACATGTGCGTTCCGGAGGTGGCAGCGCTGCGCACAGTCACGCATATACGCGTCATCTCGCGAGACGCGAGATGACGCGACTATGCGCGTGCGCATGCGCAGTTCGCGCCGGCATTTCGCACAGAAGTATTTCGTCAGCAACCTGCCAGCCAATGATCGTGGCTGGCAGGTTGCTGATTTTTTAAAAATCCAATCAAAGTGCCAGATAGCAGATCATATTAGTAAATATGATCTGTTATATGGCTGCCTGCTCCTCTGCTGGTTCTTTTCGTCGGTTGGATCCAGCAGAGGAGCAGGCTTCACAGTGAGTACACCAAACACTACACTATAGCCCCTGATCACCCCCCCTGAACCCCAATTAACCCTTTGATCACCCCTGTCAATCACAAGTGAAAAGAAAAAAGTGATCAGTGCAAACTGTCACTTTTTTTTTTCACTGTTATTGACCGTTAGGTTTTAGGTATAGTTTAGGTCCCTTGGTTAGGTAGTTAGCGATCAGTTAGCGCCCAGCCCACCGCACCGCAGTCCGTTATTCGCTGATTAGCGTATCGCTAATCAGCATTTGTACTTTTATAGTATCTGGAAGTGATCAAAACTGATCACGGTCAGATCTATAATTGTATTAGTGTCACTTTAGTTCGCCCTCCACCCAAAACGCAGTGTTTGCCCGATCAGGCCTGATCGGTCGCCCACACGTGCGTTCGCCCACACCCGCCCCACCGCAGTGACAAAAAAATTTTTTTTTTTGATCACTGCACATTCACTTTACACGCACTGCGGCGATAAAAAAATCAGTTTTGATATTTTTTATTAACCGCAGCGGCCTCCGGTACTTCGCTAGCCTCCCCTTTGTAAGACAGGCTTGCTTTTTTTTCTTGGGTAGTCTCAGGGAATACCCCTAAATTTAGTTGCCCACATGTCTAACAGGGGGTATTCTTCTGAAGAGGCCTACAGGCTTCTGACCCAGTCGGATGAGGAGTGGGAACCCTCATCTGATGAATCCAGCGGGTCAGAATACGAACCTGTAGAAAGCAGTGGCTCTCTGACCTAAAGTTCGGACGAGGAGGCTGAGGTCCCCGATACCACCAGGCGTACCCGGCCCCGTGTCACTAGACCGCAGGTTGCGCAGGATCCGCTTCAAGAGCAGCAGAGTGGGGCTGGTGCTGTCGGATTACGTGGTGAGGCATACACCAGCAGCCCAGCCCTCCCTGGACCTAGTACCAGCACTGCCGTACAACCTGGTGAAGTAGCGAGCACCAGAAGGGCAGTTGAAGCTGGTACGGTGGCACGTGCAGTAGTGACCCCGTCGCAGCCACCGCAAAGACGTGCCCGTAGAGCCCCTAGAATCCCAGAGGTGCTGGCAAACCCTGATTGGCAGTCCCCAACTTCAGCCGCACCTGTAGTTTTCCCTTTCACTGCCCAGTCTGGAGTTCGGGTTGAGACGGCTCAGATCGGTTCGGCCCTGGGATTTTTTGAGCTGTTCTTGACTGCGGAGCTTTTAGACATAGTTGTGGCCGAAACAAACAGGTATGCCACACAATTTATCACCGCTAACCCGGGAAGCTTTTATGCCCAGCCTTTCCGGAGGAAACCAGTCCAAGTTTCCGAACTTAAAACTTTTCTGGGCCTCCTCCTCAACATGGGCCTGACAAAAAAGCATGAATTGCGGTCATATTGGTCCACGAACCCGATTCATCACATGCCCATGTTCTCTGCTGCCATGTCCAGGGCATGTTTTGAGGCCATCCTGCGGTTCCTGCACTTTAGTGACAACACCGCCTCCCGTCCCAGGGGCCACCCTGCTTTTGACCGGCTCCACAAAATTCGGCCCCTCATAGACCATTTCAACCAGAAATTTGCAGATATTTATACCCCAGAGCAAAACATCTGCATAGACGAGTCCCTGATACATTTTACCGGGCGCCTTGGCTTCAAACAATACATCCCAAGCAAGCGCGCCCGGTATGGGGTCAAATTGTATAAGCTCTGTGAAAGGGCCACAGGCTATACCCACAAATTTCGGGTCTATGAGGGAAAAGATCAGACCCTGGAGCCGGTCGGTTGCCCTGACTACCTGGGGAGCAGTGGGAAGACAGTTTGGGACTTGGTGTCACCCTTATTCGGCAAGGGGTACCATCTTTATGTGGACAATTTTTACACAAGTGTGGCCCTCTTTAGGCATTTGTTTCTAGAACGGATTGGCGCCTGTGGTACCGCGCGAACTAGTCGCGCGGGCTTCCCCCAACGGCTCGTTACCACCCGTCTTGCAAGGGGGCAGAGGGCCGCACTGTGTAACGAAGAACTGCTCGCGGTGAAATGGAGAGACAAGCGTGACGTTTACATGCTCTCCTCCATTCACGCAGACACGACAATACAAATTGAGCGAGCAACCCGTGTCATTGAAAAGCCCCTCTTAGTCCACGACTATAACCTCCACATGGGAGGGGTCGACTTCAATGACCAGATGTTGTCTCCGTATTTAGTTTCCCGACGCACCAGACGCTGGTATAAGAAGGTGTCTGTATATTTAATTCAATTGGCTCTGTACAATAGTTTTGTTCTCTACAGTAAGGCTGGGAGAACTGGATCCTTCCTCAAATTTCAGGAAGAGATCATCGAGAACCTCCTGTATCCAGGAGGTTCCGTGGCCCCAACCACCAGTGTAGTTAGCCGTCTACACGAGCGACATTTCCCCAATGTCGTTCCTGGTACCTCAACCCAACAGTCACCCCGAAAAAGATGTCGTGTCTGTAGCAGGAGTGGAATAAGGCGTGACACCCGCTATTTCTGTCCTGACTGTCCGGACCACCCTGCCCTATGCTTTGGAGAGTGTTTCCGGAAGTACCACTCACAGGTACACTATTAGCATAGGGATCATCTCACCAGGATAGGCACACAGGGCTATTAGGGCCCATTCACTCACTGCTGCTGCAAACGTCTCCTTTCACATGGGACAAAGTGCATAACGCACTTCGCCACATCTTTGGGCGATTTGCGCTTTGCACATTGACCCATGGGGAAGGAGAGGTTTGTTCTATAAAGGTAAAAAAAAAAAAAAAAAAAAACACACCAGTAAGCAAAAAGGTTAATGTTCAGTTAAAAAAGTTAAAGTTTATATGTTCTGTTGCAAAGTTAATAAAATTATTGCGTTGCGGCCTGGTTTTTTCTTTTTTATTTTTTTTTATTTTTTTACCTTCCAGGTGGACCAACCGATTGACTAGCTGCAGCACCGATGTGCATTCTGACAGAAGCATTGCGCTGCTGTCAGATTACACGCAAGTCGGTGTATGCGGCGCTGCAAGACGGGATTTTCTCCTCTGCAGTGACAGATACGTTTGCCAAGGCATACGAGCTGAGGAGGAGGCGGCGTTCCTATGCTTTGGCAAACACTTTGTATATATAAAAAAAATATATAAAATCCCGGCAATGATTTATTCATCCACATCGATTGATGTGAATGGAGAAATCTGGTTTGCCAGGGCATACGAGCTAAGTGGGTATGGATGTAGGGCGGAGCTCCTATGTCCTGGCAGACGCCTTTCCCCTCCATTTTTTTTTTTTGGCAGAGATTTTTTCATCCACATTGATCGATGCGAATGAAGAAATCTGTGCCGTTCATTTTTTTCTTTCAGCCCAGAGGCTGAACGGAAAAAAAAATCTCATTACCTGTATGCTCAATATAAGGAGAATAGCAGAAACTCCTAATGCTGGCCATACATGTAATGATTGCGGAGACCCTCAAATGCCAGGGCAGTACAAACACCCCACAACTGACCCCATTTTGGAAAGAAGACACCCCAAGGTATTTGCTGAGGGGCATATTGAGTCCATGAAAGATTTAAATTTTTGTCCTAAGTTAGCGGAAAGTGAGACTTTGTGAGAAAAAAAAAAAATCAATTTCCGCTAACTTATGCAAAAAAAATAAAAATTCTATGAACTTGCCAGGCCCCTCATTGGATACCTTGGGGTGTCTTCTTTCCAAAGTGGGGTCACATGTGGGGTATTTATACTGCCCTGGCTTTTTAGGGGCCCTAAAGCGTGAGAAGAAGTCTGGGATCCAAATGTCTAAAAATGCCCTCCTAAAAGGAATTTGGGCCCCTTTGCGCATCTAGGCTGCAAAAAAGTGTCACACATCTGGTATCGCCGTACTCAGGAGAAGTTGGGGAATGTGTTTCGGGGTGTCATTTTACATATACCCATGCTGGGTGAGAAAAATATCTTGGTCAAATGCCAACTTTGTATAAAAAAATGGGAAAAGTTGTCTTTTGCCAAGATATTTCTCTCACCCAGCATGGGTATATGTAAAATGACACCCCAAAACACATTCCCCAACTTCTCCTGAGTACGGCGATACCAGATGTGTGACACTTTTTTGATGCCAAGGTGGGCAAAGGGGCACATATTCCAAAGTGCACCTTTCGGATTTCACCGGTCATTTTTTACAGATTTTGATTGCAAAGTACTTCTCACACATATGGGCCCCTAAATTGCCAGGGCAGTATAACTACGCCACAAGTGACCCCATTTTGGAAAGAAGACACCCCAAGGTATTCCGTGAGGGGCATGGCGAGTTCCTAGAATTTTTTATTTTTTGTCGCAAGTTAGTGGAATATGAGACTTTGTAAGAAAAAATAAAAATAAAATCATCATCATTTTCCGCTAACTTGTGACAAAAAATAAAAAGTTCTATGAACTCACTATGCCCATCAGCAAATACCTTAGGGTGTCTACTTTCCAAAATGGGGTCATTTGTGGGGGTTTTCTACTGTCTGGGCATTGTAGAACCTCAGGAATCATGACAGGTGCTCAGAAAGTCAGAGCGGAAATTTTCAAAAAGCGGAAATTCACATTTTTGTACCATAGTTTGTAAATGCTATAACTTTTACCCAAACCATTTTTTTTTTTGCCCAAACATTTTTTTTTTTATCAAAGACATGTAGAACAATAAATTTGGCAAAAAATGTATATATGGATGTCGTTTTTTTTGCAAAATTTTACAGCTGAAAGTGAAAAATGTCATTTTTTTGCAAAAAAATCGTTACATTTTGATTAATAACAAAAAAAGTAAAAATGCCAGCAGCAATGAAATACCACCAAATGAAAGCTCTATTAGTGAGAAGAAAAGGAGGTAAAATTCATTTGTATGGTAAGTTGCATGACCGAGCGATAAACGGTAAAAGTAGTGTAGTGCCGAAGTGTAAAAAGTGCTCTGGTCATGAAGGGGGTTTCACCTAGCGGGGCTGAAGTGGTTAAGGCCTCTTTCACACGACCGTTTTTTTTTTCCGTTTTGCGGGCCGTTTTTTGCGGTCCGTATACGGTCCGTATACGGAACCATTCATTTCAATGGTTCCGCAAAAAAAACGGAATGTACTCCGTGTGCATTCCGTTTCCGTATTTCCGTTTTTCCGTTCCGTTTAAAGATAGAACATGTCCTATATTTGGCCGCAAATCACGTTCCGTGGCTCCATTAAAGTCTATGGGTCCGCAAAAAAACGGAACGCATACGGAAATGCATCCGTATGTCTTCCGTATCCGTTCCGTTTTTTGCGGAACCATCTATTGAAAAAGTTATGCCCAGCCCAATTTTTTATATGAAATTACTGTATACTGTATTTGCCATACGGAAAAACGGAACGGAACAACGGAACGGAAACGGAACCACAACGGAAGCAAAAAACGGAACAACGGATCCGTGAAAAACGGACCGCAAAACACTGAAATGGACATACTGTCGTGTGAAAGAGGCCTAACAGTGACCTGACAGTACACTGCTGCCTGAACAGTGACCTCCACAGCAGTTGCCCCTTTAATAGTGGCCCCTGCCCCCTTAAAGTATAACTGTCGTATTTTTTTATTTTGGAGTATTGGATTGTGGTGATTAATATCACCTTGGTGGCCCTTTTTCAACTTTTCACTGGTATTCAATTACCCTTTAATTCCACATTTTTCTTCCCTGTACTGCCTACTTTTACCTCTGCTTAAAATAGGGTTGCTAGGCATGGTCCGTCTATGTGTTGAAGGACGGAGGACGCAGTGTGCAAGGTCACATTACTGACAGCCAGGGACTGTAAGTAAATGATTAAAGCCAGGTGCTCCTGATAACAGTGCCTGGGCTGTGTGCACTTCTCCCTGTCCCTGCACTTGGCAGACGCTCCCTCACTCAGCAGAGCTGGAGAATGCAGAGTAGAAGCAGCGCAGACCAGGGAAGGGAGATCTGCCATCTGCTCAGCGTAATTTTTTTCAGTTACAAAGCAAGGATTAACAGCCAAACCAGACTCAATATTTATGGCCCTGATTCTGTAGTTTTCAAAAACACCCCATATGTGGTGGTAAACCACAGTACGGGCACACGGCAGGGCGCAGAAGGAAAGCAAAGCCATACGGTTTCTGGAAGGCAGGTTTTGCTGGACTGTTGTTTTTGACACCATGTCCCATTTGAAGCCCCCCTGATGCACCCCTAGAGTAGAAACTCCATAAAAGTGACCCCATCTAAGAAACTACACACCTCAAGGTATTCAAAACTGATTTTACAAATGTCGTTAACCCTTTAGGTGTTCCACAATAATTAATGGAAAATAGAGATACAATTAGAAAATTTCACTTTTTGGGCAGATTTTCCATTTTAGGAATTTATTTCCAGTTACAAAGCAAGGTTTAACAGCCAAACAAAAGTCAATATTTATGGCCCTGATTCTGTAGTTTACAGAAACACCCCACATGTGGTGGTAAACCGGTGTACGGGCACACGGCAGGGCGCAGAAGGAAAGCAATGCCATACGGTTTCTTGAAGGCAGGGTTTGCTGAACTGGTTTTTTTGACACCATGTCCCATTTGAAGCCCCCCTGATGCACCCCTATAGTAGAAACTCAATAAAAGTGACCCCATCTAAGAAACTACACCCCTCAAGGTATTCAAAACTGATTTTACAAATGTCGTTAACCCTTTAGGTGTTCCATAAGAATTAATGGAAAATAGAGATACAATTTTAAAATTGCACTTTTTGGGCAGATTTTCCATTTTAATATTTTTTTTACTTTTACAAACCAAAGGTTAACAGCCAAACAAAACTCATTATTTATGCCCCTGATTCTGTAGTTTACAGAAACACCCCATATGTGGTCGTAAACTGCTGTGTGGGCACACGGCAGGGCGCAGAAGGAAAAGAAAGCCATATGGTTTTTGTAAGGCAGATTTTGCTGAACTGTTTTTTTTTTTTTTTTTGCACCATGTCCCATTTGAAGCCCCCCTGATGCACCCCTAGAGCAGAAACCCCCAAAAAGTGACCCCATTTTAGAAACTACGGGATAGGGTGGAAGTTTTGTTGGTACTAGTTTAGGGTACAATGATTTTTGGTTGCTCTATATTACACTTTTTGTGAGGCAAGATAAGAAGAAATAGTTTTGGCACCGTTTTTATTTTTTGTTATTTGCAACATTCATTAGACAGGTTAGATCATGTGGTATTTTTATAGACCAGGTTGTCACGGACGCGGCGATACCTAATATGTATACTTTTATTTATGTAAGTTTTACACAATTATTTTTTTTTTAAGCAAAAAAAATCATGTTTTAGGGTTTCCATAGTCTGAGAGCCATAATTTTCAGTTTTTGGGCGATTACCTTGGGTAGGGTATGATTTTTGCGGGATGAGATGACGGTTTCATTGGCACTATTTTGGGGTGCATGCGACTTTTTGATCGCTTGCTATTACACTTTTTGTGATGTAAGGTGAAAAAAATGGTTTATTTAGCACAGTTTTTATTACATTTTTTACGGTGTTCATCTGAAGGGTTAGGTCATGTGCTATATTTATAGAGCCGGTCAATACGGACGCGGCGATACCTAATATGTATACTTTTTTTTTTATTTATGTAAATTTTACACAATGATTTCTTTTTTGAAGCAAAAAATATCATGTTTTAGTGTTTCCATAGTCTGAGAGCCATAATTTTTTCAGTTTTTGGGCGATTACCTTGGTTAGGGTATGATTTTTGTGGGATGAGATCACGGTTTTATTGGTACTATTTTGGGGTGCGTGTGACTTTTTGATCGCTTGCTATTACACTCAATATGCCCCTCAGCGAATACCTTGGGGTGTTTTTTTTCCAAAATGGGGTCATTTGTGGGGTGTTTGTACTGCCCTGGCATTTGAGGGTCTCCGCAGTCATTACATGTATGGCCAGCATTAGGAGTTTCTGCTATTCTTCTTATATTGAGCATACAGGTAATGAGATTTTTTTTCCGTTCAGCCTCTGGGCTGAAAGAAACAATGAACGGCATAGATTTCTTCATTCGCATCGATCAATGTGGATGAAAAAATCTCTGCCAAAAAAAAGGTGTCTGCCAGGACATAGGAGCTCCGCCCAACATCCATACCCACTTAGCTCGTATGCCCTGGCAAACACGATTTCTCCATTCACATCAATCGATGTGGATGAATAAATCATTGCCAGGATTTATTTATTTATTTTTATATATACAAAGTGTTTGCCAAAGCATATGAACACCGCCACCTCCTCAGCTCATATGCCTTGGCAAACGTATCTTTTACTGCAGAGGAGAAATCTCGTCTTGCAGCGCCGCATACACCGACTTTTGTGTAATCTGACAGCAGCGCAATGCTTCTGTCAGAATGCACATCAGTGCTGCAGCTGCTTGATCGCTTGGTCCACCTAGAAGGTAAAAAAAAAAAAAACAGGCCGCAACGCAATAAATTTATCAACATTAACTTTAGAGAACGTTAACTTTTATAAACTTTTGAAACTGAACAATAACTTTTTTGCTTGCCAGTGTTTTTTTTTTTTTACCTTTATAAGACAAACCTCTCCATCCCCATGGGACAATGTGCAAAGCGCAAATCGCCCAGAGATGTGGCGAAGTACATTATGCACTTTGTCCCAGGTGAAAGGAGAGGTTTGTGGCAGCTCTGTGTGAAAGGGCCCTAAGACCCCTGTGTGCCTGTCCTGTGTGACACAATCCCTACACTAATAGTGTACCTGAGTGTGGAACTTGCAGAAACACTCCCCTATGCATAGGGCAGGCTGGTCAGGACAGTCAGGACAAAAAAAGGTGGTGTCACGCCTTATTCCACCCCTGCTACAGACACAACATCTTTTTCTTGGGGAACGTTGAGTTGGGGTACCAGGATAGACAGACGGGAAGTGTCTGCCATGTAGCCGGCTCACTACATCAGGGCCTTGGGGCACGGACCCTCCTGAATACAGGATTTCTGAAATGATCTCTTCCTGGAATTTTAGGAAGGATCCTGTTCTCCCAGCCTTACTGTAGAGAACAAAACTATTATACATGGCCAATTGGATCAAATATACAGACGCATTCTTATACCAGCATCTGGTGCGTCGGGAAACTAAATAGGGAGCCAACATCTGGTCATTCAAGTCCACCCCTCCCATGTGAAGGTTATAGTCGTGGACAGAGAGGGGTTTCACAATGACTCCAGTTGCCCTTTCAATTTGTACAGTCGTGTCTGCGTGAATGGTGGACAGAAGGTAAACGTCCCTCTTGTCCCTCCACTTCACCACGAGCAGTTCTTGGTCACACAAGGCAGCCCTCTCCCCCCGTGCAAGTCGGGTACTAACGAGCCGTTGGGGGAAGCCCCGGCGACTAGGTCGGGCGGTGCCACAGCATTGAATTCCGACTAGATGTAAGTGCCGAAAGAAGGCCACGCTTGAGTAAAAATTGTCCACGAATAAGTGGTACCCCTTGTGGAGTAAGGGTGACACTAAGTCCCAGACAATCTTGCCACTGCTCCCCAGGTAGTCAGGACATCCGACCGGCTCCAGTTTTGAGTCTTTTCCCTCATAGACCCTAAAACGATATGTATAGCCTGTGGCCCTTTCACAGAGCTTATACAGTTTGACCCCATACCGGGCGCGCTTGCTGGGGATGTACTGTTTTATGCCAAGGCGCCCGGTAAAATGTACTAGGGACTCGTCTATGCAGATGTTTTGATTAGGGGTATACGCATCTGCAAATCTGGATGACAAATGGTCTATGAGGGGCCGAATTTTATGGAGCCGGTCATAAGTAGGGTGGCCTCTTGGATGACAGGTGCTATTGTCAGCGAAATGCATAAAGCACATGATGGCCTCAAAACGCGCCCTAGACATTGCAGCAGAGAACATGGGCATGTAATGTATTGGGTCTTTAGACCAATATGACTGCAATACATTTTTTTTAGTTAGACCCATGCTGAGGAGAAGGCCCCAAAGAAAATGTTAAACTCGGAAACTGTGACTGGTTTCCACCGGAAAGGCTGGGCATAGAAGCTTTCCGGATTGGCGGTAATAAACTGTGTGGCGTAGCGGTTGGTTTCTGCCACAACTAGGTCATAGAGATCCGCGGTGAAGAACAGCTAAAAAAACTGAAGGGCCGATCCTAAATGAGCTGTCTCCACGCAAACTCCTGACTGGGCGGTGAAAGGGGGCAATACGGGTGCGGCGGAAGCAGGGGATTGCCAATTAGGATTTGCCAGCACCTCTGGGAGACTAAGGGTTCTACGGGCCTGTGAACGTGGTGGCTGTGACAGGGGAGTTATTGCACGTGCCACCGTACCAGCTGGAACTGCCCTTCTGGTGCTCGCCACTTCACCAGGGAATACGGCAGTGCTGGTAGAAGGTCCAGGGTGTGCTGCGCTGCTGGTGTATGCCGCACCATAAACAAGATCAGCGCTAGCACCACTCTTCTGCAAATGAGGATCATCATGTGGGGTATGCAGAACTCTGACATGGGATCGGGTACACCTGACCGTAGCAGGGACCTCTACCTCGTCATCTTCGCTAGCGGTTAGAGTGCCACTGTTGTCTACAGGTTCATATTCTGAACCACTGGATTCAGCGGATGAGGCGTCCCCATCGCTTTCATCCATCACGGCCAGAATCCTGTAGGCCTCTTCAGTGGAATACCCCTTGTTTGACATTTTAGGTTCACTAAATTTAGGGGGTAATCCTCTGAGACTACCCGGGAAAAAGAGCAAACCTACCTAGTAAAAAGGAGTGCTTGCGAAATAAAGCTGCAATCGCTAATAAAGATCCAAAAAGCTCAAAAGTGATCTTTATAGCGGCGCAGCGATTTTACGGTGTTTTTGCAGTGATCAGAAAGAAAAAATTCTGTCACTGCGGTGGGGCGGACTGAACGCAAGTGTGCGCACAAGATCAGGCCTGATTGGGCGAACACTGCGTTTTTTGTAGAACCTAAGGTTACCCTAATGTACTGATATAGATCTGATTGCGATCAGTATTGATCACTTACAGATACTATATAGTACTAGTGCTGATTAGTGACAGCGATGACGCTAATCAGCGACTAATCAGTGACTGCAGTGCGGTGGGCTGGGCGCTAAACTACCTAGCAAGTAGCTAACTACCTGGCAGGGATGAGGGACCCTTACAGGGGGGGTGAGCAATGACAGGTGGGTGGATAAGGGGGTGATCAGGGTGATCAGGGAATCTAATATGGGTGATCAGGTGCTAAATAAGGGGTTAATAAATGACAGGGTAATATCTAATGTGTAGTGTGGTGATTTGGTGCTACTTACAGAGCTGCCTGTGTCCTCTGGTGGTCGATCCAAGCAAAAGGGACCACCAGAGGACCAGGTAGCAGTTATATCAGATGCTATTTTCTAAATAGCATCTGACATAACCATCTCATTGGTCGATTAAAAAATCCACAGCCTGCCAGCCAATGATCGCGGCTGGCAGGCTGTAGATGAACTTGTGTACTACGCGATCCTGTGAACGCGCGCTCCTGTGTGCGCGCGTTCACAGGAAATCTCGGCTCACGCGAGATGACGCCAATCGGCGTTAGTGTAGCCTTAACAGTGACCCCACAGTACCCTGCCCCCTTAACAGTGACCTCTACAGTACCCTGCTGCCTTAACAGTGACCTCACAGTACCCTGCTGCCTTAACAGTGACCCCACAGTACCCTGCTGCCTTAACAGTGACCCCATAGTACCCTGCCCCTTTAACAGTGACTTCCACAGTACCCTGCTGCCTTAACAGTGACCTCACAGTACCCTGCTGCCTTAACAGTGACCCCACATTACCCTGCCACTTTAACAGTGACCTCCACAGTACCCTGCTGCCTTAACAGTGACCTCACAGTACCCTGCTGCCTTAACAGTGACCCCACAGTACCCTGCTGCCTTAACAGTGACCTCACAGTACCCTGCTGCCTTAACAGTGACCCCACAGTACCCTGCTGCCTTAACAGTGACCCCACAGTACCCTGCTGCCTTAACAGTGACCCCACAGTACCCTGCTGCCTTAACAGTGACCTCACAGTACCCTGCTGCCTTAACAGTGACGTCCACAGCAGTTGCGCCTTTAATAGTGGCCCCTGCCCCATTAACGGTGACCTCCACAGTGTCCGCCCCTTTAACAGTGACCTCCACAGTGCCCTGCCCCTTTAATGCTAGGGCTACATGACAACATTTGCTGCATGACATTTTGTCTTAACAATTTTTATAATGATAGGCTATGGTGTCGCACTGCGACATGTGACATGCAGCTACTGCGACATGACGGTTGCAAAAAATCCATGCAAGACAGATTTTTCTGAGACTGTCGCATCGTAGTCGCAGTGCAACACCATAGACTATCATTATAAAAATTGTCGCACGACATTGGTGCGACATCAATATCTCAGTGTAGTTGTGCCTTATGTGTCGTGCGACTTATTGTCGTTGTGTAGCCCTAGCCTATAGCTGACCTACAGAAGTGAAGAAAAATGGCTGGGTTGTTATGGAAACCTGGAGTAAAACTGTGTGTATGTGGAGACTATGGGCCATGCAAGCTTCTATTGGCTGATAAAGGACATGTGACCGTGTGTATGGCAGTAGGGATATGAGTGAAAGTGTCACAGAAGGTGTACAGAAAACTAGAAGACACAAAATGAAGATCCGACTGACTGGATCCAAAACTAAGGAACAAAAGGGAGAGCCCTGCATCAGACCTGGCTCTCTCCCTAACTGCTCAGCCTATGCAAAAATCCCAATGGTAGATGATCGCATATCCTCGTACCTCGACTGTATAACACCTGAACACCCTATAATAGTGAGGGGACACGACCACCGGCTCCCTACACTTGATACGGAGGGAGTCAGGGTCACCTGGGATCCAGCAAACAGGAAAACACAAATGAACGAACAAAACTTATCTGTAGAAGACTCAGTAGTAGGATCAGCATGCACACACTCCAGGAAGGAATATAAACCGCAAAGTGATGCAGTATGGGGAGGGATTTAAAGGGATGCAATCAGTGCAACTACATGACAGCTGAGAGAGGCTAACGAGATGAGAAAATGAAAGCAAAACAAAAGGAACCTCAAGGAGGAGGTTCTGAAGGACGT
Source organism: Bufo gargarizans (assembly GCF_014858855.1). Taxonomy (NCBI): domain Eukaryota; kingdom Metazoa; phylum Chordata; class Amphibia; order Anura; family Bufonidae; genus Bufo; species Bufo gargarizans. The sequence continues at coordinate 397,501,586 of NC_058081.1, forward strand.
CTGTCAGAGCTTCTCAGATGTCTGGTGGTGACAGAAAGACTTGCAGGCTTGTATTGGCTAATGCAGGTAATTTTTTGGGAATATCTGAGGAACGGTATGTCCTAGAGAGCTGTGACCCCCACAAGATTTCTTTCCAGGTAGCAAGGGATGTGTTTACGAAGTTTAATATGCAGAGGGAGACAAAGAAGAACACGGCGGCACTGCTTCCACTGAAATTGCCGTCAGTAATAGGATAGCCGTAGATGCGGTGTACTAAGTTTTGCTGTGTGGTGCTCAGCAAGGCAAAAATGCAGACTGTGGATCACAATGCAGAGAGGAAAGGTAACAAAGTTGCGACACTCACCAAAGTACTAATATCTTCTTTATTGAAACTTCCTTGGAAGGCAGCGTGGAGGATGATTCTTAGATAAGAGGGGGAATAATTACTCGTGTGCGGGGTAGCAAGGGAGAACTAGAGAGAGAGGAAAAAAGATCCATATATCCATTGATTCATTCATTCAATCAAAAAGGCCTGAGGAAGCGTGATCCTACGCGTGAAACGGCCGTCGCCGCTTGCAACATTGTGTCCGCCCCTGGATCCTCCACGCTGCCTTCCAAGGAAGTTTCAATAAAGAAGATATTAGTACTTTAGTGAGTGCCGCAACTTTGTTACCTTTCCTCTCTGCATTGTGTTTCCGAAGTTTAGTTGAAATGTATGGTTGCGTTTTTGAGTGATCGCGGAACATACACAAATACTGTACATAAATACGTCCTTCTTTATATATATATATATATATATATATATATATATTATTCTTAGCAGAGATTACTGGTGAGGAAGTTTTTAGTTTGGTGAAGTACATCGGTGACCACCTGATGCTGTCACAGGTTCCCAGCTTTGTGCGAGATTTGATTGCCATTCCAAGGGTCTGGGCAGGGCTAGTTTTATAGACAATGGGGCCCTTGGCAACATGAAAATTAGGGCTTTCCACACACACATTTTTAGGCATGTTTTGTGTTACGCTGGCCTATGTCCACCGGTCTGCTCATCATGTGTCTATCCTGTGTATATGTGTGAATAGGAGCTTAGTTCTCTACTCCATTTCAGCAATGCAAACGCATTACACCCTCCTCTCCTAGCTCCTGTGCTGCTGTCCAGCTGCTGACCAATTAACTCATTAGGGAACATTTCCTAAGCATGTTGCGTCAGAATTATGGCGTAAAATGCACCAAAAAGAATGGCGTTATGATTTGCGCCAAATATATCAACTGTTTTCTCCAGTATTTTCACCATAAAGATGGATCATGCCAGAAAAGAGTTATAAATGTCGGAGCTATCAAATGGGCGCACATTACTACTCATTCATCATCCTCTTATTGGCAGAAATGGCTCAAATTGTTGCAGACAATTAAGCCAGCTTATGTGGTGGTGTTTTGTGTAAAAAGTTGCATTTATGGTAGAAAGATGCAACGTTTTGTCAAAAAGTCGCATTTATGAAAAGAAAACCAACTCGTGGTGGGAACAAGTGATAGGTAAGTATTAACGACATATGATGCAATAGCACGTCATGGCGGCAAGTGCGTTCCTGCATTTTGACGTACTATTACGTCATGGTGATCTGGCGGGCATCGGAGTGGTGCGTGCCCGGTAACTGCAGCTGGGCCCCTGATAGCCAGGCCCCTGCTTGTACAGCGATGCCGGCGGATTAACCCCTTTTATGCAATGATCAGCACTGACCGTGGCATAGAAGGGATTTGTGGCGGGTGAGGGAGCCCATCGAGTCCCTGCGCTGCTGTGGCAGGGACCTGATGGATGAGAAGGCAGCCCGATGCTGTGCAGAGGCTGCCCAATGCCTTGCATGTCATCGGGACCTACCTTCTACAGGTGCCAAGGAGATCCAGCCTCAGGCTGGGTCTCCTAGGCAACCTGTTAGTGTACTACTCACTGTAGAACACGAACAGGCAATGCATAACAATACTGATGTATTGTAATGCATTGCAGAGGGGATAAGACCCCCAAAAGTAAAGTCCCAAAGTGGGACAGAAATAAAGTAAAAAATAAAGTTTTAAGTAAAAAAAAGAAAAAACTCTCCTTTCCCCTGATTTTATCGAAAAATAGAAAAACAAAACAGACACATATTAGGTATCGTCGCGTCCATAGCGACCGGCTCTATAAATATATCACATGATCTTCCCCGTCTGATTAACACAGTAAAAAATAAAATAAAAAATGTTTAAAAAAAAGCAATTTTTGCCACCTTACATCACAAAAAGTGCAACACCAATGTCTCGACCATGGTCATGGTCGTGACTCCTGGATCCGCATGCGGTTGCCTGCGGTTTGGTTTAATGTCAACCACATGGTGAGGGCGGCTGGTATGTTGCCTCACATGGTGTTGCCGCTGGCAACATGTTTGTACTTGGCAGTATAGCAGCCTGAGCTGTTGCTGCGCAGCTTGCTGCAATGTGCATGCGGTAACTCCTGGCAACCTCTCCTTGTATGTATGCACTTTGTATGTCTGGTGTGCACGAGGTTTATGTAGGTGTGCACTGTGACACTTCCCTTCACTTGTGGCTGCCCGTGGCAACGTGTTGTATTGTGTACATGTGGTGGCAGTGTCTCGGCCTTCTGGCTGACTCCCAGGACATGGTTTCCACGCATGTCGTTGCCTGCAGTAACAGCTGCAGTGTAATTGTTTATTGTACACGTCCCCTTTTAGTGACACTTACCTGGTTTGGTGATGGAAGGGTAACTCCTTTCCCAGTGTGTGTGGGTGTGGCCGCTTGGGCTATTTAGCTTCCTGCTGGATGGCAGAAGCTTGAGGGGAACTCCAGGCATGTTGCTGCAGTTGTTTGCCTGGTATCCTGTTACCATCCTTCCAGTAAGGGCCACCCTTCCGGTCATAAAACTGAATCCCTGAAGTTAAGTTGATGTCCTATGCTTTTGGTTTTTATTGCAGCTATGGATGTCCTGGTTCCTGTGTGTTCTTATGTGTGTGCTGTCTTCTTAATGTTTGTGTGGACAATGTAGCTGAGCACGGGTTCCAGTCAGCAAGGCTGTGGCAGGTTAGTGTGGAACTGCTTGGTTCACCTGTCATATCTATAGGTCTGTTCATGTTCCCTTCTCCTTGCTGCTTGGCCAGTGAGACTCCTGTTCCTCCGTGTTGTTGTGCATTTTCATACGTATACAATATTATCTAATGACATTATGATCAAAATGTATGCTCATCTCATTGCCTTTAAGAATAAAATCAGCCTGAATCAAAGTTCTATTATTTGGCTGAGGAAGCTAAGATGAGTTCATGATGAGTTCATGGCAAGTTCAATTTATAAAAAAAATAATTGTGAACATAAACGGACATTGTGTTTAAAAGTTATTGCTAAAGCTATGGGACCATCTGTAAGGAGTAAGTCAACTCCCTAAGACATATCTGTCTAGAGGGAACAAGGTTACTTGATAAGGTCTCATATCCTTGAGGCACACCTGCTATATGAAGTTCAATTTATATATTCATAATTATATCATATATATATATCTCTGCATGGTATATTTAGTTTACAACATATGTTAATTAATCATTTATATAATGTGTTATCTATGTGTAACAATGTATCGATTTATATATATATGTTATACCATGTATTTATCATTTAGAAGGTATTGTAGAAGGTACAGAAACATTGAAGTAAGTTTATGTTAATTCGTTTTCTGAGAAGAGAAAATGTTATTTCAAAACAATAGTTATTCATGGATGTAGATAAGTGAAATGTACAAGTTCCAATGCCAAGCATCAAAGCCGCTATATAAAATTTTCATCAAGTCAACCTATATTTCAAAAAGATAGGAGAAGACAGTCAACTCCAACAAGTCCAGGATATAGGTAATTAAAAGTGTCAGGGAAAGACCTTCCTCAATGATTTATATAGAGAGGTCAACAAGGTCCTGAGAACATAATATTAGATATTTAATTTTAAATGCTTAAAGTTGTGATGTTCATTTACAATACCGCAGTGCCATCTGGAGGCAGATGGACAATATTATATTATTTCATTTGTTCTATACAATATAAGGAGTTGATATGACATCATGGTGTTATTAGCATGCAAGTACACCCACCTTACCTGATTGGGAATCCCTAATCTAAAGGGGATGATTCTTAGATAAGGGGGGGAATAATTACTCGTGTGCGGGGAGAACTAGAGAGAGAGGAAAAAAGATCCATATATCCATTGATCCATTCATTCAACCAAAAAGAAAAACTTTATCAGAAGAAACTTGGATTATTCTTTTTGGATTACTAGGAAAGTTCTTCAGAACTGGTCCCATCTGAACTCTGTCTACCTTTGACGCGGTAACGTATATTTTGTTTACTACTCGTGATATTAATAAGATATTTCTCTTGGTATATAGCCAAGAGTTCCCATACTGTGGGGATATATAGTCTTAGGTGCCTCCATAATGCTGATTATTCTCTTAGCAAAGATGCATATTGTTAATGGAAGATCTGACATTATTTGAAAAGAGGACTAAATCCTTGGAAAGTTATTTTCCTTAGTCTGATTGCCGAGCTGAATATTTTATCATATTAATATCATATATTTTTGATTGGTCATAGGAAAACAGAGTCAAGGGATAACAGTTATTTTCCTGTATAATCCGTGTTTTATTGTTATAGCCTGTTTGATAACAGAAGATCCTAAGTTTCTCTAGGTATACGAGTCCATTTGTTACAAATATAACACTGGTTGTCATAAATCATTAAATCATACTGTGCTGATCAGATAGGGGTGTGTTAACACCACCGTGTGGTACATTTTGGGTGTTACTTTGTAACTTCATCATTTGTATTGCAGTTGTATTGTTTTTATATTCTTGGTTTTTATAATAAACGATTATATATTTTTGCATATACAATTGTTCCTTTGTTTCACTGCTTGCACAAATCAAATTAAGATACTTGATAAAAAGAACTTAGAGGCGTTTTTCTATGTCCGCCTGAAGGATATTATAATTTTTATATATTTTTTTATCCTCTCTTTTATATGAAGATTCTTTCATATAGAAGATATATGACAGTGTCTAGGAGGAATAGGTCGTCTTAGGCTGCTTTCACACTAGCGTTCGCTGGTCCGCTCGTGAGTTCCGTTTGAAGGAGCTCACGAGCGGACCCGAACGCAGCCGTCCAGCCCTGATGCAGTCTGAATGGAGGCGGATCCGCTCAGACTGCATCAGTCTGGCGGCGTTCAGCCTCCGCTCCGCTCGCCTCCGCACGGACAGGCGGACAGCTGAACGCTGCTTGCAGCGTTCGGGTGTCCGCCTGGCCGTGCGGAGGCGTGCGGATCCGTCCAGACTTACAATGTAAGTCAATGGGGACGGATCCGTTTGAAGATGCCACAATGTGGCTCAATCTTCAAGCGGATCCGTCCCCCATTGACTTTACATTGAAAGTCTGGACGGATCCGTACTAGGCTATTTTCACACTTAGCTGTTCTATGCTAAAAATAATGCAGACGGATCCGTTCTGAACGGAGCCTCCGTCTGCATTATTATGAGCGGATCCGTTCAGAACGGATCCGCCCGAACGCTAGTGTGAAAGTAGCCTTACCCAGTGATGTCCCGAACTATTCGGATACAGCACTAATACATTCCAATGGAAAAAATTCCGGCAAGTGTTCAGGTATTTTGGCTGGAGAGAAAAAGCAGCATGCTGCGTTTTTTTTCTCCATCTAAATACCGAAAAAGGACTGAACTGAAGACATCCTGATGCATCCTGAACGGATTGCTTTCCATTCAGAATGCATTAGGATAAAACTGATCAGTTTGTTTCCGGTATTGAGCCCCTAGGATGGAACTCAATACCGGAAAAGTTTGATGCAAGTGTGAAAGTACCCTTAGCTGTGAAAATATAAAATTACAATGCACCCCATATTTTGTAACCCATTTTCCCCTGAATATGGCAACACCCCAAATATGCTTTTAGCCTGCTGTATGGGCGCACAGCAGGGCTCTAGAGACAGTATGCAGGCGGCGCATGAGAAGGGAGCTGGGGCAGGCGGCGCATGACCGAGGGAGCTAAGGCAGGCGGCGCATGAGGAGGGAGCTGCGGCAGGACAGAGCATATGCATCTGACGGGGGATCTGTAGATGACATAAGTGTCATCCACAGATCCCCCTCAGTGTGTCATCCACAGATCCCTGATAACAGTGCGCCATCCACAGATCCACCCATAACATTGCACCATCCACAGATCCCCCATAACAGTGCGTCATTCACAGATCCCCCATAACAGTGCATCATCCACAGACCACCATTAGTTCAAAACCTACCAAAAGCACACCTTTTGGTTCAAAATATTTTTTTCTTATTTTCCTCCTCAAAAATCTAGGTGCGTCTTATCATCAGGTGCGTCTTATAAAGCGAAAAATACGGTATATATATATATATATATATATATATACTGTGTGTGTATAATATGTACATATACAGTACAGACCAAAAGTTTGGACACACCTTCTCATTCAAAGAGTTTCCTTTATTTTCATGACTATGAAAATTGTAGATTCACACTGAAGGCATGTGTCACGGGGGTGTACATGAAACTAGAAGAGACAAAATGAATATCCGACTCACTAGATCCGAAACTAAGGAACAAAAGGAAGAGCCCTGCATCAGGCCTGGCTCTCTCCCTGACTGCTTAGCCTATGCGAAAATCCCAATGGTAGATGATTGCATATCGTCGTACCTCGACGGTATAACACCTGAACACCCTATAATAGTGAGGGGACACGGCCACCGGCTTCCTACACTTGATACGGAGGGAGTCAGGGTCACCTGGGATCCAGAAAACAGAAAAACACAAATGAATGAACAAAACTTATCTGTAGAAGACTCAGAAGTAGGATCAGCATGCACACACTCCAGGAAGGAATATAAACCGCAAAGTGAAGCAGTCTGGGAAGGGATTTAAAGGGATGCAATCAGTGCAACTACATGACAGCTGAGAGAGGCTAACGAGATGAGAAAATGAAAGCAAAACAAAAGGAACCTCAAGGAGGAGGTTCTGAAAAGCATCTGTCAGAGCTTCTCACATGTCTGGTGGTGACAGCATCAAAACTATGAATTAACACATGTGGAATTATATACATAACAGAAAAGTGTGAAACAACTGAAAATATGTCATATTCTAGGTTCTTCAAAATAGCCACCTTTTGCTTTGAATACTGCTTTGCACACTCTTGGCATTCTCTTGATGAGCTTCAAGAGGTAGTCACCTGAAATGGTTTTCACTTCAAAGGTGTGCCCTGTCAGATTTAATAAGTGGGATTTATTGCCTTATAAATGGAGTTGGGACCATCAGTTGCGTTGTGGAGAAGTCAGGTGGATACACAGCTGATAGTCCTACTGAATAGACTGTTAGAATTTGTATTATGGCAAGAAAAAAGCAGCTAAGAAAAACGAGTGGCCATCATTACTTTAAGAAATGAAGTTCAGTCAGTCTGACAAATTAGGAAAACTTTGAAAGTGTCCCCAAGTGCAGTCACAAAAACCATCAAGCGCTACAAAGAAACTGGCTCACATGCGGACCGCCCCAGGAAAGGAAGACCAAGAGTCCCCTCTGCTGCAGAGGATAAGTTCATCCGAGTCACCAGCCTCAGAAATCGCAGGTTAACAGCAGCTCAGATTAGAGACCAGGTCAATGCCACACAGAGTTCTAGCAGCAGACACATCTCTAGAACAACTGTTAAGAGGAGACTGTGTGAATCAGGCCTTCATGGTAGAATATCTGCTAGGAAACCACTGCTAAGGACAGGCAACAAGCAGAAGAGACTTGTTTGGGCTAAAGAACACAAGGAATGGACATTAGACCAGTGGAAATATGTGCTTTGGTCTGATGAGTCTAAATTTGAGATCTTTGGTTCCAACCACCGTGTCTTTGTGCGACGCAGAAAAGGTGAACGGATGGACTCTACATGCCTGGTTCCCACTGTGAAGCATGGAGGAGGAGGTGTGATGGTGTGGGGGTGCTTTGCTGGTGACACTGTTGGGGATTTATTCAAAATTGAAGGCATACTGAACCAGCTTGGCTACCACAGCATCTTGCAGGGGCATGCTATTCCATCTGTTTTGCGCTTAGTTGGACCATCATTTATTTTTCAACAGGACAATGACCCCAAACACACCTCTAGGCTGTGTAAGGGCAATTTGACCATGAAGGAGAGTGATGGGGTGCTGCGCCAGATGACCTGGCCTCTACAGTCACCGGACCTGAACTCAATCGAGATGGTTTGGGGTGAGCTGGACCGCAGAGTGAAGGCAAAAGGGCCAACAAGTGCTAAGCATCTCTGGGAACTCCTTCAAGACTGTTGGAAGACCATTTCAGGTGACTACCTCTTGAAGCTCATCAAGAGAATGCCAAGAGTGTGCAAAGCAGTAATCAAAGCAAAAGGTGGCTACTTTGAAGAACCTAGAATATGACATATTTTCAGTTGTTTCACACTTTTTTGTTATGTATATAATTCCACATGTGTTAATTCATAGTTTTAAATGCCTTCAGTGTGAATCTACAATTTTCATAGTCATGAAAATAAAGAAAACTCTTTGAATGAGAAGGTGTGTCCAAACTTTTGGTCTGTACTGTGTATATATATTTATTTATTGTGACATAGCAGGGGGTTTTGTTTGGGAAGGCAGGTATTTTCCTCCCAACATGGGCGGCTGGGCTGATTTATATGGATACATCTTAATAAAATGGGAATGGTTGGTGATATTAACTTCCTGTTTGTGGCACATTAGTATATGTGAGGGGGGAAACTTTTCAAGATGGGTGGTGACCATGGTGGCCATTTTGAAGTTGGCCATTTTGAATCCAACTTTTGTTTTTTCAATAGGAAGAGGGTCATGTGACACATTAAACTTATTGGGAATTTCACAAGAAAAACAATGGTGTGTTTGGTTTTAACGTAACTTTATTCTTTCATGAGTTATTTACAAGTTTCTGACCACTTATAAAATGTTCAATGTGCTGCCCATTGTGTTGGATTGTCAATGCAACCCTCTTCTCCCACTCTTCACACACTGATAGCAACACCGCAAGAGAAATGCTAGCACAGGCTTCCAGTATCCGTAGTTTCAGGTGCTGCACAGCATATGCTGTGAAGATACGAGATGTGCAGCACCTGAAACTACGGATACTGGAAGCCTGTGCTAGCATTTCTCTTGCAGTGTTGCTATCAGTGTGTGAAGAGTGGGAGAAGAGGGTTGCATTGACAATCCAACACAATGGGCAGCACATTGAACACATTTTATAAGTGTTCAGAAACTTGTAAATAACTCATGAAAGAATAAAGTTACGTTAAAACCAAACACACCATTGTTTTTCTTGTGAAATTCCCAATAAGTTTGATGTGTCACATGACCCTCTTCCTATTGAAAAAACAAAAGTTGGATTCAAAATGGCCGCCATGGTCACCACCCATTTTGAAAAGTTTCCCCCCTCACATATACTAATGTGCCACAAACAGGAAGCTAATATCACCAACCATTCCCATTTTATTAAGGTGTATCCATATAAATGGCCCACCCTGTATATATATATATATATATATATATATATATAGCTAGCTGGCACAAAAAAAAAACACAAGGGCTGATCAGCACTTGCCAGTCACAGCTCCCACACAGAAAAAGTGTTGCAGAGCTGGAAAAGACAAAAAATAAATTAAAAAAATTAAATAAAACAAAAAAGGACAGACTGGAGTCCACGGGGAGGGGGACAGGGAATGGGGATCTGAAATTGCTGCAGGTGAGCCGAAGATCACTGCAGCTGTTCCAGATGTTGTTCTTCTTCTTGTGAAAGCAGTGAAAAGCACTGATTTATGTGGTAGTACTTCAAGTCTCAGCCGACAATCAGCAGCACAGCGGGGAACAGGTCCTTTATGCAAGCAGTCACCAAACTAGAATGGCTGCCTACAGAGAGGTACCAACTGTTCTTTCAGCTGCATAGCTCTGCCATTGGCTGGAGCGTTGTTCTAGCCAAAAGCAACGCTGGGAGGGGACACCAGTGTCTGATGTGACACTGGCTTATGTAATTAGCTCCAATCACCTCCAGCCAAGCCCCCCTGCAGCACCACAGATTGGCTAATTGTAGAATCAGAGGATGAGGATGATGGCAGCAGCAATAAAGAGGAGAAGCAACATACCTGCTTCAGAATTTGCTGATGCTGCTGACACTGTGGGTGCATTAGGCCCAAAAAGTGCCAGAGCTTAGCCGAGCCTGGCTGCCTGTACCTCTGCATGAGCAACTCCTGTATGGCGTTTTTTCTACACAAAGCAGGCACACAAAACCACAGACGCGTGCAAGATCTGCAGAATTAAAATAAGCTGTGGGAGTTCCAACACAATCATAGGTATCGGAGCTCTATCGCAGCACATGGGGCGGCATCACCAGATCCTTTGGGCCAGCAACATGGCCAGTTCCTTTTGACCTTTCCCCACACAATTTTATCCGGTTGTCTCCCACAGAAGACACTTATCCACCTCTCCATTTACATGCTCCGTCCCCAACAGCAGCAGGGCACCGTGGTGACGGGAAACCGGTTTTAACATTTGTTACGCTTATGATTCTTTTTAACCCTTGTGAGTATAATAAAAAGCTGATAAGGAACATCTTTTGCAGTGTTTCACTATTGTTTTGCTCCTTTCGTCCTAACTACTATAGGGGAGACAGGCAACATAGGAGAAACAAACAATATTTGAAGTGTGGGGCACTGAAATAGTGATTTGTGCATTGTAAAAAGTCTACATTTGCTGGAATGGTCGAAGGAGTACGTATTGAAGAGCAGCGCGGTTTCTTTCTTGTGAAGTGAAACTAAGGGTTTGTTCATACGAACGTATATGTTCCGTTCCATGCATTGGGCACCACAATTTGCGGTCCCCAATGCACGGAGAACGTTCGTGCAGGGTCCGGGACGGATCCAGACCCATTCAACTTAAATGGGTCCGCATCCTTCCGTTCCGCAAAAAGATAGAGCAAGTTCTATGTTTTTGCAGAATTAAAGTACAAAACGGAACCCCATGGAAGCACTTCGTAGTGCTTCTGTAACATTCCGTACCGTTCAGCATCTCTAGATTCCGTGATGTGGAATTCACACGGAACGGTGTGCGTGTATAGCGGATCCGCATATGTAGTCCGCAATACGGAAACGGAACAAATACGTTCGTGTGAACAAGCCCTAAGTGTGAACAGGACCCACCACACCCGTAACCTGCAGCGCTCACAGTAAGATTGACAATTTGGAATTTATTATTTGTGTAGACTTTTTAGCAGGGCACCGCACCACTTCCACTTCACCTCTATGTGTCAAGTGAGGCATTGCCATGCAGTGTTGGAGCTGATCAGCCTAGGTGAGAGTAGCCACAAAAGCAAGCAGTTGCTAAACACATGAAACAGCAGACATCCCGCTGGCTGTCACCCCACTGACTCCAACGTAAGGTGGTGTCAGCGACAATGACCACAACATCATGGCCTGAACCTGGGGGAAAACACTTATGCGCCCTACATGACTTTTTAAAAAGTACACTGGCTTGCGTAAGGTGCTGACAATGTCAAGGAGACTATTTTCAGGCATTCTCACATGGCGAGGAACGCTCTCCTAGACTTTCAGAGACAGAATAGTCTGCAGCTACACCGCTTAATCCGCGAAGTTTCAACTCGCTGGAATTCAACATTGTGCATACTAGAGCATCTGTATGAGCAGAAAAAAGCCATGAACGATTTTGTCATGCACCAGACCGCATCAGCATGGTGCATATGTTTTTTCCAGGTCGGGCAGCTCATGCTGTCTGCCCTGTAGCTATTTACAGATGTTGCACTACAGCTCCTTCACAGTTTTTTTCCTGTACAAAACAGCACAGCCCCATTCAAGTGATCGGGCTGTTTGCAGCTCCCTGTTGCTTTTCAGGTAAAAATTAGCAAAGATCGTAGCTGTAAAACAGCACTGTGGTCCCTTCATTCTTATGGTCAGTGGGTTCCCAAATTATACATGAGTTTATTAGCTGAGATTGAATAGAAAACAGAGTAGATGTTAAATAAAAAAGCATCATGGTTTCAAAATAAAAAAATATGAATATTATTTACATCATGTGTATACTGGAGGTTAGTATTAAAAATGAATGGCTAGAGGGAGAGAATAGTTTCACATTATTCTCAGATTACAGTGAAAGAACTGATTCAGCCCTAAAAGTCACCAAATGCAAAGTTGGCAGTGCACCCTAATGGCAAGCTAAAGTTCAGAACTGAGCAAAAGAAACTTGCTTATCTCAGTTTGTTAAGAGCATAGGGTTGATCATGCTGATTAAAACAATGCCTGATCTATGTCTGTATGATGCACATTTTCAGAGAAAACTACATTTGTATTAATAGGCAAATTAGCTACTTGGAGCACCAAGAGGCCAGTCAGAGCAATTTGTGAACACTGTTGCAGCCTTAAGCTACTTTCACACTAGCGTTCGGGCGGATCCGTTCTGAACGGATCCGCTCATAATAATGCAGACGGAGGCTCCGTTCAGAACGGATCCGTCTGCATTAAAATGGAAAAAAAAAAGCTAAGTGTGAAAATAGCCTCGGACGGATCCGTCCAGACTTTCAATGTAAAGTCAATGGGGGACGGATCCGCTTGAAGATTGAGCCACATTGTGGCATCTTCAAACGGATCCGTCCCCATTGACTTACATTGTAAGTCTGGACGGATCCGCACGGATCCGTACGCCTCCGCACGGCCAGGCGGACACCCGAACGCTGCAAGCAGCGTTCAGCTGTCCGCCTGTCCGTGCGGAGGCGAGCGGAGCGGAGGCTGAATGCCGCCAGACTGATGCAGTCTGAGCGGATCCGCTCCATTCAGACTGCATCAGGGCTGGACGGCTGCGTTCGGGTCCGCTCGTGAGCCCCTTCAAACGGAGCTCACGAGCGGACCGACGAACGCTAGTGTGAAAGTAGCCTTAGCTGCTCCCCCTGCTCTGGACTGACAGGGCTAGACATTTTGTGGGATCCAGTTGAGGTGTAAGTGGCTAAAGCTACGGGTTGTGTCCACAAACTGGTGCTCCAAGTGCTCTGGCCAGCCCCTTGATGTCCATCTAGCTAATTAGCATATACTAAAAAAGCACAGTTGTTCTTCAACATATACAGTATGTACTTAAATATCTTGAGAAATCTTTAATTATACTGCTTCATGAAATAGAGCTGTATTCTATATAAAACATAGCAACATGTCTCCAAAATTCATGATGATCATCGCCAGCAAATTTTAATTATTTACTGTTGAATATCCTTACTGTGATAAAGCTATAGGCTGTATTAGACTGGTAGTCTGTCAGATCATTGCTAATGAGTGTTCATAGTAACACTCGTTAGCGATGATCTGGCAGTTTAATACTGCCCCGATGAACGAGCAAACACTTGTTCATTGGGCAATCCAGATTTTTAAACTTGTTTAAAAACTATTGTTTGCCGGTAGACAGCATGGGAAAGAGTGATGGCATTAGCGATCGCTCCTCCCCATACTGTGGAGGAGATTGCTGCATGTAACAAGCAGGTGACTGCTGGGAAGGACCGCTTCCCCCCCAACAATTGCCTGCTGTATCGCTGTATGTAATACAGCCTTTGTCATACATACTACAGCTATAAAACGAATACATAGTACAAAATATCAACTTAATATTGGTAAAGTTTCAAGCTCGGCCAGTACCATATTACAGGCGAACACTTTCCAGCCCATGTAGTTCAATGAAGTGACTGACTGCATTTTAGTTAAATCGCTTCTGAGGAAACCTTGTGGAAATCGGTGACATTTCAGACCTGAAGCTGGCCTTTGACCAAAATGGAGAACTTCAGCTAAATCTGAGCATCATAGCCCGCCATTATAAGTCATGAAATAGTTAATTGTAGACTGCATGCCCTAAAATTCTTCTGCTGGTGAAGCTTTGTGTTATAAACAAAACATCTCCGGCTGGGAACATCGACATGAGTACAAACTTATGTACACAGAGGCTCAAATCCAAATGTACTGGAAATATGCAAAACACAGATGAAAGTATGGAGAGCTCTGAACTGTAAGCTCCACTAATGACCATTCTTCCAGTGACAAACCTCTGCCCCAATTGTACTGTGGTGGCTGTAGACTTACATACTGTATGTGTGTAAGTGTGGTTACACATGTTGAGCTGAAATGAAGAGGGGGACAATGGTTGGAACGGGTGGGGACACAAAATGACAATATATTTGATCAAAGGGGCATGCATAAACATGTATGGGAATAAAGCCTCCTGCATACGAACTTTTTTTTTGGCGATTTTCACGCATGGTTGCTAGGAAACGATCGGGGTGGGGACCCGATCTCTATTATTTTCCCTTATAACATAGTTATAAGGAACAATAATAGCATTCTTAATACAGAATGCTAAGTAAATTAGGGATGGAGGGGTTAACAAAATAAATAAAAATTAAACTCACCTCATCCACTTGTTCGTGCAGCCCGGCTTCTCTTCTTCCTTCTTCTTTGAGGACCTGGGAGAAGAGGACCTTTGGTGACATCACTGTGCTCATCACATGGTCCATCACCATGGTGATGGACCATGTGATAAGCGTGAAGTCATCACATGGCCCATCTCCATGGTGATGGATCATGTGATGGACCATGTGATGAGCGCAGTGACATCATCAAAGGTCCTTTTCTCCCAAGTTCTCAAAGAACTTTCTCCCAAGTTTTTTAACCCCTCCATCCCTAATTTACTTTGCATTCTGTATTAACCACCTCCCGACCGCTGTACGCACATATGCGTCCGGGAGGTGGTTGCTTTACTCCTCCTGGACGCATATACGCGTCATCTCGCGAGACGCGAGATTTCCTGTGAACGCGCGCACACAGGCGCGCGCGCTCACAGGAACGGAAGGTAAGTGAGTGGATCTCCAGCCTGCCAGCGGCGATCGCTCGCTGGCAGGCTGGAGATCTGATTTTTTTAACCCCTAACAGGTATATTAGACGCTGTTTTGATAACAGCGTCTAATATACCTGCTACCTGGTCCTCTGGTGGTCCCTTTTGTTTGGATCGACCACCAGAGGACACAGGTAGCTGTGTAAAGTAGCACCAAACACCACACTACACTACACTACACCCCCCCCCCTGTCACTTATTAACCCTTTATGAACCACTGATCACCCCATATAGACTCCCTAATCACCCCCCTGTCATTGATCACCCCCCTGTCATTGATCACCCCCCTGTAAGGATCCATTCAGACGTCCGTATGATTTTTACAGATCCACGGATACATGGATCGGATCCGCAAAACGCATACGGATGTCTGAATGGAGCCTTACAGGGGGGTGATCAATGACAAGTCGGTGATCACGCATATAGACTTCCTGATCACTTCCCTGTCATTGATCACCCCTCTGTCATTGATCACCCCCCTGTAAGGCTCCATTCAGACGTCCGCATGATTTTTACGGATCCACTGATACATGGATCGGATCCGCAAAACACATGTGGACCTCTGAATGGAGCCTTACAGGGGGGTGATCAATGACAAGGGGGTGATCACGCATATAGACTTCCTGATCACTTCCCTGTCATTGATCACCCCTCTGTCATTGATCACCCCCCTGTAAGGCTCCATTCAGACGTCTGCATGATTTTTACGGATCCACTGATACATGGATCGGATCCGCAAAACACATGCGGACCTCTGAATGGAGCCATACAGGGGGGTGATCAATGACAAGGGGGTGATCACGCATATAGACTTCCTGATCACTTCCCTGTCATTGATCACCCCTCTGTCATTGATCACCCCCCTGTAAGGCTCCATTCAGACGTCCGCATGATTTTTACGGATCCACTGATACATGGATCGGATCCGCAAAACACATGCGGACGTCTGAATGGAGCCTTACAGGGGGGTGATCAATGACAGGGGGTTGATCACCCCATATAGACTCCCTGATCACCCCCCTGTCATTGATCACCCCCCTGTAAGGCTCCATTCAGACGTCCGCATGTGTTTTGCGGATCCGATCCATGTATCCGTGGATCCGTAAAAAATCATACGGACGTCTGAATGGAGCCTTACAGGGGGGTGATCAGGGAGTCTATATGGGTGATCACCCCCCTGTCATTGATCACCCCCCCCCCGTAAGGCTCCATTCAGACGTCCGCATGTGTTTTGCGGATCCGATCCATGTATCCGTGGATCCGTAAAAAATCATACGGACGTCTGAATGGAGCCTTACAGGGGGGTGATCAGGGAGTCTATATGGGTGATCACCCCTCTGTCATTGATCACCCCCCTGTAAGGCTCCATTCAGACGTCCGCATGTGTTTTGCGGATCCGATCCATGTATCCGTAGATCCGTAAAAAATCATATGGACGTCTGAATGGAGCCTTACAGAGGGGTGATCAATGACAGGGGGGTGATCACCCCATATAGACTCCCTGATCACCCCCCTGTCATTGATCACCCCCCCCCCCCTGTAAGGCTCCATTCAGACATTTTCTTGGGCACAAGTTAGCGGAAATTTTTTGTTTGTTTTTGTTTTTTCTTACAAAGTCTCATATTCCACTAACTTGTGTCAAAAAATAAAATCTCACATGAACTCACCATACCCCTCACGGAATCCAAATGCGTAAAAATTTTTAGACATTTATATTCCAGACTTCTTCTCATGCTTTAGGGCCCCTAAAATGCCAGGGCAGTATAAATACCCCACATGTGACCCCATTTCGGAAAGAAGACACCCCAAGGTATTCCGTGAAGGGCATATTGAGTCCATGAAAGATTGAAATTTTTGTCCCAAGTTAGCGGAAAGGGAGACTTCGTGAGAAAATACAAAAAAAAATCAATTTCCGCTAACTTGTGCCAAAAAAAATAAAATTCTAGGAACTCGCCATGCCCCTTACGGAATACCTTGGGGTGTCTTCTTTCCAAAATGGGGTCACATGTGGGGTATTTATACTGCCCTGGCATGTTAGGGGCCCTAAAGCGTGAAAAGAAGTCTGGGATCCAAATGTCTAAAAATGCCCTCCTAAAAGGAATTTGGGCACCTTTGCGCATCTAGGCTGCAAAAAAGTGTGACACATCTGGTATCGCCATACTCAGGAGAAGTTGGGGAATGTGTTTTCAGGTGTCATTTTACATATACCCATGCTGGGTGAGATAAATATCTTGGTCAAATGCCAACTTTGTATAAAAAAATTGGAAAAGTTGTCTTTTGCCAAGATATTTCTCTCACCCAGCATGGTTATATGTAAAATGACACCCCAAAACACATTCCCCAACTTCTCCTGAGTACGG
The DNA here is from genome assembly GCF_014858855.1 of Bufo gargarizans. Classification (NCBI taxonomy): domain Eukaryota; kingdom Metazoa; phylum Chordata; class Amphibia; order Anura; family Bufonidae; genus Bufo; species Bufo gargarizans. The sequence goes on from NC_058081.1 coordinate 397,518,914, forward strand.
CGATACCAGATGTGTGACACTTTTTTGCAGCCAAGGTGGGCAAAGGGGCACATATTCCAAAGTGCACCTTTCGGATTTCGCAGGCCATTTTTTACACATTTTGATTGCAAAGTACTTCTCACACATTTGGGCCCCTAAATTGCCAGGGCAGTATAACTACGCCACAAGTGACCCCATTTTGGAAAGAAGACACCCCAAGGTATTCCGTGAGGGGCATGGCGAGTTCCTAGAATTTTTTATTTTTTGTCACAAGTTAGCGGAAAATGATGATTTTTCTTTTTTTTTCTTTTTTCCTTACAAAGTCTCATATTCCACTAACTTGCGACAAAAAATAAAAAATTCTAGAAACTCGCCATGCCCCTCAATACCTTGGGGTGTCTTCTTTCCAAAATGGGGTCACTTGTGGGGTAGTTATACTGCGCTGGCAATTTAGGGGCCCAAATGTGTGAGAAGTACCTTGCAATCAAAATGTGTAAAAAATGGCCTGCAAAATCCGAAAGGTGCACTTTGGAATATGTGCCCCTTTGCCCACCTTGGCAGCAAAAAAGTGTGACACATCTGGTATCGCCGTACTCAGGAGAAGTTGGGCAATGTGTTTTGGGGTGTCATTTAACATATACCCATGCTGGGTGAGATAAACATCTTGATCAAATGCCAACTTTGTATAAAAAAATTGGAAAAGTTGTCTTTTGCCAGGATATTTTTCTCACCCAGCATGGGTATATGTAAAATGACACCCCAAAACACATTCCCCAACTTCTCCTGAGTACGGCGATACCAGATGTGTGACACTTTTTTGCTGCCAAGGTGGGCAAAGGGACCCACATTCCAAAGTGCACCTTTCGGATTTCACCGGTCATTTTTTACACATTTTGATTGCAAATTTCTTCTCACACATTTGGGCCCCTAAATTGCCAGGGCAGTATAACTACCCCACAAGTGACCCCATTTTGGAAAGAAGACACCCCAAGGTATTCTGTGAGGGGCATGGGGAGTTCCTAGAATTTTTTATTTTTTGTCGCAAGTTAGTCGAATATGAGACTTTGTAAGAAAAAAAAAATAATAATAATAATCATCATTTTTCGCTAACTTGTGACAAAAAATAAAAAGTTCTATGAACTCACTATGCCCATCAGCGAATACCTTAGGGTGTCTACTTTCCGAAATGGGGTCATTTGTGGGGTTTTTCTACTGTTTGGGCATTGTAGAACCTCAGGAATCATGACAGGTGCTCAGAAAATCAGAGCTGTTTCAAAAAGCGGAAATTCACATTTTTGTACCATAGTGTGTAAACGCTATAACTTTTACCCAAACCATTTTTTTTTTTTTGCCCAAACATTTTTTTTTATCAAAGACATGTAGAACAATAAATTTGGTGAAAAATTTATATATGGATGTCGTTTTTTTTGCAAAATTTTACAGCTGAAAGTGAAAAATGTCATTTTTTTGCAAAAAAAATCGTTACATTTTGATTAATAACAAAAAAAGTAAAAATGTCAGCAGCAATAAAATACCACCAAATGAAAGCTCCATTAGTGAGAAGAAAAGGAGGTAAAATTCATTTGGGTGGTAAGTTGCATGACCGAGCGATAAACAGTGAAAGGAGTGTAGTGCCGAAGTGTAAAAAGTGCTCTGGTCATGAAGGGGGTTTCAGCTAGCGGGGCTGAAGTGGTTAAGAATGCTATTATTTTCCCTTATAACCATGTTATAAGGGAAAATAATAAAATCTAAACAACACCGATCCCAAACCCGAACTTATGTGAAGAAGTCCAGGTTCGGGTCTGGGTACCAAACATGCAGATTTTTCTCACACGCGTGCAAAACGAATTAAAACGCTTTGCACTCGCGTGGAAAAATCGCGCATTTTCCCACGACTCACCCGCCTAAGGCTCATGTACAAAACCATTTGAATTTTTTGTTACATTTTCCCAAATATTACATTGAGACTAGGGATAAGTACGGTAAATCTATTCATTAATCTGAAGGAATGTACACTTTTTAACCCCTTCAGGAAGTCATATCTTTCACCACCTCAGCCTCCCTAGCTTAAACATCCTTAATGACCAGACCACTTTTTACAATTCTGCACTTGCACTACACTTGTCACAACCAGACATCTGAGAAGCTCTGACAGATGCCTTTCAGAACCTCCTCCTTGAGCTTTCTTTGTTTTGGTTTTCAGTTCCTCATCTCGTTAGCCTCTCTCAGCTGTCTTGTAGTTGGACTCATTGCATCCCTTTAAATTCCTCCCCATAATGCTTTAGGGTGCGGTTTATACAACTTCCTAGAGTGTGTGTGCATGCTGATCCTATTTCCCAGTGTTCTACAAGATAAGTGTTGTACATTCATTTGAGATTTTATGTTTGCTGGATCCCAGGTGACCCTGACTCCCTCCGTGTCTAGTGTAGGGAGCCGGTGGTCGTGTCCCCTCACTATTGTAGGGTGTTCAGGGGTTATATAGTCGAGGTACGAGGATATGCGATCATCCGCCATTGGGGTGTTCGCATAGGCTGAGCAGTCAGGGAGAGTGCCAGGTCTTATGCAGGGGTCTCCCTTTTGTTCCTTAGTTTTGGATCCAGTGAGTCATATATTCATTTTGCATTGTCTTGTTTCCTGTACACCTTCCGTCACAACACTACTTTCACCGTTTATTGCTCAGTCATGCAACTTACCACCCAAATGAATTTTACCTCCTTTTCTTCTCACTAATAGAGCTTTCATTTGGTGGTATTTCATTGCTGCTGACATTTTAACTTTTTTTGTTATTAATCAAAATTTAACGAAATTTTTCACTTTCAGTTGTAAAACTAAAAAAAAAAAACGACATCCATATATATATTTTTCGCTAAATTTATTGTTCTACATGTCTTTGATTTAAAAAAAAAATGTTTGGGTAAAAAAATATGGTTTGGGTAAAAGTTATAGCTGTAAGATCCTCACCTGCTTTGCACTCCAGGGGAACCAAGAGGGGTCCTCGTGGAGTTGCGGGACAGGTTATGCGTGTCTCTGATGCACCAGCGCTGACCCCTTTGCGAGCCAGTGCGGAGATGCGTTCGCGTGGACATCGGAGGGGAGGACCGTCGGAGTCCTGGGGACAGAGTGGCCAGGCGAGTGACAAGACGCCGCGGCCAGGGTTGTCTCCGGTGTCTCCTGCGACTTCCGTTTCCGCATCTGGGTCCACGCGCTCGCATACTCGCGCTGAGTCAATCATGCGTCCGTGCGTACGCACGAGGGCAGGTTCGCAAAGGGATACACGGTCGCGAGTACGCGCTTCTTATGCACTTCGTCGACCAGTGGCGCATATTATACTGACTCACAAGAGCAAAGTGGATTAGGGAGCCAGCCATGGGTTAATCAACTTGTGATTGCCTTAGGCCTTGTACTCAGGTGCAGGGCAATTTGTTCACCTATGGTAGTGGACACTTGGCACCCTGGGATTGGTCAGCAGGCATTTAAAAGGAGGTCTCTCAGGGTGATCAGTGCCCACTGTTATTTTCCCTCAACCAGGTATAGGTCACAACTCCTAGTGACTGAAGACTGCCAGGAACTTTGTCCTTACAGCGGACCCAAGATCTGGAGTGACTCGACTGCCAAGTGCACAGCATCATTCAGCACTGGTTGGGACTATTCCTGGAATCTCCTTGCCTGGTTTTTTGTTATTATTCCTTGTTACCAGCAAGTGTCCTGGACGTTTATGTTTCTGGTGAATAAACACCTTTTTGCTTTCATCACTGGTCTGTTTGTTGGTGCCTTGCATTACAGAACAGTGGGCCCAACTAACAGTTGCCATGGACAAGATCCAGCAGCAGCTGAATGAATTAACGGGAGCCGTTAACCTGCTGTTCCAACGACGCCCAAATATACCAGCAGCCGCTGCAGCGCAAATCCAAGAGCAACTGACAACTGTGATGGAGGAGGTTCAGCAGCTTATCCAGGGAGCCTCAGCACTACCCGTCACTATCGCAAGGCATCAAACAGAACCTAAGATCCCTCTGCCTGACCCCTTCACAGGAGAGCGACAGGAGTTCTTAAACTTCAGGGACTCCTGTCTCCTTTATTTCCAGTTACGACCGATGGCTTCTGGCACTCTCAGGCAGAGAATTGGGATTGTAATGTCACTGCTACGTGGAGACCCCCAACGTTGGGCATTTAACTTGCCTCAAGACCATACAGCTTTTTCGTCAGTGGATGCCTTCTTCGAGGCTATGGCTGTGATTTACGATGACCCGGATCGTACTCGCACTGCAGAGACCAATCTTGAGCATATTCAACAAGGCCGCCGCCCAGCTGAAGAATACGCTGCAGAATTCAGGCGATGGGCAGCTTTCACCACCTGGGGCGACGCAGCCCTACGCCATCGCTTCCGTTTGGGACTTTCGGATGCGGTCCGGGATCTTCTTTTGGCCTTGCCTACCCCTTTCTCGTTGGAAATGGCTATCTCTCATGCAATCGATGCCGACAGGTGAATCCGTGAGAGGCGAGTGGAACGGTCGTCTCGGTTTTCATCCCCTCGACCACATCCAGGGCCTCTAAAATCGGCCGAAGAGCCAATGGAGGTTGGATCCTCCCATCTCACACAGGCAGAACGAGCTCGTCGCCAACAGAAAGGCCTGTGCCTATTTTGCGGGAAGTCTGGACACCTCGTTAAAACCTGTCCCCTCCTGCCGGCGGGAAACGAATGAACCTAGGGGGCATTGAGGAGAACCCCCTAGGTGCTATTATCCCTCCTCCAAGCCGGGTGATGGTATCCATATCCTTACGGTGGCAAGACAAGGTCCATGAGTTGTCAGCACTAATCGATTCTGGGGCCGCTGGGAATTTTGTGGACTCAACCTTGGTTCGTCGACTTGGCATCCCGTTGACCCAGCCGAAAACCACCATGTCAGTGACCGCGATTGATGGTTCCCCTCTTCAAGATGGTCGTGCAGTGTGGATGACTCCGGGAATACAGGTAACGGTGGGGGCTGATCATCGGGAGACCTTAAGCCTTTTTGTCCTTGACATGCCATCCACTCCCGTGATTTTGGGTCTCCCTTGGTTAAGGCTCCATAATCCAGTAGTGGACTGGCGCTCGGGTCTTATCTGTCAGTGGAGTACGGAATGCCTTACTAAGTGCATTCGTCCCGACCTGTCACTAGCCTCCATGGAAGTATTAAGTACTTTACCACAGCAGTATCATAATTTCCGAGATGTGTTCAGTCCTCAGGGGGCTGATGTATTACCTCCCCACAGGTCATATGATTGTCCTATAGACCTGTTGCCAGGCACCATGCCACCACGAGGGCATCTTTATAACCTCACTGGGCCTGAGGTTCAGGCTCAGCGGGAGTATATTAAAGAGAACCTTGAGAAGAATTTCATTCGTCCATCCACTTCCCCTGCTGGAGCTGGATTCTTCTTTGTGGAGAAGAAGGATGGAGGCTTGAGACCTTGCATCGATTATCGTGCCCTTAATCGGATTACGGTGAAGAATCGGTATCCACTGCCTCTGATTGATGATCTGTTTTCTCAGGTGGCAGGGGCCCGAGTCTTCACCAAACTCGATTTAAGGGGTGCTTATAATTTAGTTCGCATTAGAGAGGGTGACGAATGGAAGACCGCATTTAATACCAGAGACGGGCATTACGAGTATCTCGTGATGCCTTTCGGTCTCTGTAATGCTCCCGCGGTCTTCCAGGAGTTCATCAACGATGTTCTCAGAGATTTCTTGGATAGATGTGTTGTTGTCTATCTAGATGACATACTAATCTACTCCTCGGATCTGCTCTCTCATCGGAGACACGTGTGTCAGGTTTTCCAGAAGCTGAGGGAGAACCGCCTCTATGCCAAACTTGAGAAGTGTCTGTTTGAGGTGAAGGAGTTGCCTTTCCTGGGGTACATTATCTCAGAAAAGGGATTGGCTATGGACCCATCCAAACTTTCTGCTGTCTTGGATTGGCCTCAACCTAAGGATCTTAAGGGGTTGCAGCGTTTCTTAGGCTTTGCCAACTTCTACCGCAAGTTTATTAAGAATTTTTCTGCGATAGTAGTACCTCTCACCAACCTCACTAAGAAGGGAGCTAATCCTTCTAAGTGGACGAGAGAGGCAGTCAGAGCCTTTGAGACGCTGAAACAGGCCTTTTGCACGGCACCAATTCTTACTCATCCAGACACCTCCAGACCTTTTGTTCTCGAGGTCGATGCCTCAGAGGTCGGTGTAGGGGCAGTTCTCTCACAGTATTCTGGGGACCCCGAGAGGTTACATCCCTGTGCCTTCTTCTCTCGGAAGCTCTCTCCAGCCGAGTGTAATTATGATATCGGCAATAGAGAGCTTCTGGGAGTAAGATTGGCTTTTCAAGAGTGGAGACATTGGCTAGAGGGTGCAGAACATCCCATCACGGTTTACACTGACCACAAAAATTTGGAGTATCTAGAGAGTGCCAAAAGACTCAACTCCCGACAAGCCAGGTGGGCATTGTTTTTCACCCGCTTCAATTTCCGCCTCACTTATAAACCAGGTTCCAAAAACGTGAAGGCAGATGCCCTGTCCCGCTGCTTCCCTGAGGCTGCTTCCGTCCTGGACTCTGAGCCAGAAACCATTCTCCCAACTAAATGTTTTCTTGCTGCCCTGGGGGCCGCAGAAGTAATGGAGGACTTGTCCTCTCTTCTTGAGCCCTCACAGGCAGAGAGTCCACCTGACAAACCCGAGGGTCGATGGTTCGTACCCATTAACCTTCGATTGGAGGTCATCCGACAGCTTCATGACTCAAAGTCTGCCGGGCATTTGGGTGTTAAAAAAACACATGCCCTTGTTAAACGTCACGTGTGGTGGCCCAACATGTCCGTGGATGTTAAGGCCTATATCCAGGCATGTACTGTTTGCGCCAGATGTAAACCGTCCCGGTCTGCCCCCTCTGGGACTTTACTCCCACTGCCTATTCCCCAGGCTCCATGGACTCACATTTCCATGGATTTCATCACAGATTTGCCAAGGTCCTCTGGAAGTACGGTAATCTGGGTAGTGGTGGACCGTTTTAGTAAAATGGCCCATTTTATCCCACTCCCTGGATTGCCCTCGGCCAGAGAATTGGCAGATCTGTTCTTGAATCATGTCTTTCGATTACACGGAGCGCCGGATGACATTGTTTCAGACAGAGGAGTGCAATTCATCTCCTGCTTCTGGCGTTCTTTCTGCTCCCGATTGGGTATTAATTTGTCTTTTTCTTCTGGTTTTCACCCAGAGACCAACGGTCAGACGGAAAGGACTAACCAGACCCTGGAGCAATATCTCCGGTGCTTCGTGTCAGACTGCCAGGAGGAATGGGCAGCGTATCTACCCTTTGCGGAGGTGGCTTATAATAACTCTGAGCATGCTTCCACTAAGATGTCTCCGTTCAGGTGCGTGGGGGGCAGGGATCCAAGACTCTCTTCTTTGGCCGGACCCTCCACTGACTTACCGGTGGTGGATCAGTGGTTCGAGGATAGGCGTCCCATTTGGTCGTCGGCCCAGCGGAATCTCCGCAGTGCGGTGGCGCAACAGAAGAAATTTGCTGATCGTCATCGCACCGTAGAGCAAAAGTTTAAGGTGGGAGATCAGGTGTGGGTCTCCACCCGGAACATTCCGCTGCGTCAGCCATCTTCCAAGTTGGGTCCTCGATTCATTGGCCCATACGCAGTGACACAAAAGATCAACCGAGTTACGTACAAGGTTGCTCTTCCACCGTCGATCCGAGGAGTGAACACCTTTCATGTTTCACTTCTCAAATCGGCAGCCGACTCCGCTCCCTTCATTCAGACCCCATCCCCGCTGGAGGTCCAAGGGGTACCGGAGTTCGAAGTGAACAGAATTTTGGACTCTCGTTTTGTCCAAAGGTCTCTTCAATACTTGGTGGACTGGAAGAGTTTTGGTCCAGAGGAGAGATGTTGGATACCTGCTCGCCAGGTGCATGCGGATGAGTTGGTGGCAGCCTTTCACCGGGATAATCCGGGGAAAGCTTGCTTGGAGTCTTCAGAGCCGTCTCCTCGAGGGGGGGGTAATGTAAGATCCTCACCTGCTTTGCACTCCAGGGGAACCAAGAGGGGTCCTCGTGGAGTTGCGGGACAGGTTATGCGTGTCTCTGATGCACCAGCGCTGACCCCTTTGCGAGCCAGTGCGGAGATGCGTTCGCGTGGACATCGGAGGGGAGGACCGTCGGAGTCCTGGGGACAGAGTGGCCAGGCGAGTGACAAGACGCCGCGGCCAGGGTTGTCTCCGGTGTCTCCTGCGACTTCCGTTTCCGCATCTGGGTCCACGCGCTCGCATACTCGTGCTGAGTCAATCATGCGTGCGTGCGTACGCACGAGGGCAGGTTCGCAAAGGGATACACGGTCGCGAGTACGCGCTTCTTATGCACTTTGTCGACCAGTGGCGCATATTATACTGACTCACAAGAGCAAAGTGGATTAGGGAGCCAGCCATGGGTTAATCAACTTGTGATTGCCTTAGGCCTTGTACTCAGGTGCAGGGCAATTTGTTCACCTATGGTAGTGGACACTTGGCACCCTGGGATTGGTCAGCAGGCATTTAAAAGGAGGTCTCTCAGGGTGATCAGTGCCCACTGTTATTTTCCCTCAACCAGGTATAGGTCACAACTCCTAGTGACTGAAGACTGCCAGGAACTTTGTCCTTACAGCGGACCCAAGATCTGGAGTGACTCGACTGCCAAGTGCACAGCATCATTCAGCACTGGTTGGGACTATTCCTGGAATCTCCTTGCCTGGTTTTTTGTTATTATTCCTTGTTACCAGCAAGTGTCCTGGACGTTTATGTTTCTGGTGAATAAACACCTTTTTGCTTTCATCACTGGTCTGTTTGTTGGTGCCTTGCATTACAATAGCGTTTACAAACTTTGGTACAAAAATGTGAATTTTCGCTTTTTGAAGCAGCTCTGACTTTCTGAGCACCTGTCATGTTTCCTGAGGTTCTATAATGCCCAGACAGTAGAAAAACCCCACAAATGACCCCATTTAGGAAAGTAGACACCCTAAGGTATTCACTGATGGGCATAGTGTGTTCATAGAACTTTTTCTTTTTTGTCACAAGTTAGCGGAAAATGATGATGTTTTTTCTTTTTTTTTCCTTACAAAGTCTCATATTCCACTAACTTATGACAAAAAATAAAAACTTCCATGAATTCACTATGCCCATCATGAAATACCTTGGGGTGTCTTCTTTCCAAAATGGGGTCACGTGTAGTAGTTATACTGCCCTGGCATTTTAGGGGCCCAAATGTGTTCAAAGTAGTTTGAAATCAAAATCTGTAAAAAATGGCCTGTGAAATCCGAAAGGTGCTCTTTGGAATATGGGCCCCTTTGCCCAACTAGGCTGCAAAAAAGTGTCACACATGTGGTATCGCCGTACTCTGGAGAAGTTGGGGAATGTGTTTTGGGGTGTCATTTTACATATACCCATGCTGGGTGAGATAAATATCTAGGCAAAAGACAACTTTTCCCATTTTTTTATACAAAGTTGGTATTTGACCAATATATTTATCTCACCCAGCATGGGTATATGTAAAATGACACCCCAAAACACATTCCCCAACTTCTCCTGAGTACGGCGATACCACATGTGTGACACTTTTTTGCAGCCTAGGTGGGCAAATGGGCCCACATTCCAAAGAGCACCTTTCGGATTTCACAGGGCATTTTTTACAGATTTTGATTTCAAACTAATTCTCACGCATCTGGGCCCCTGAAATGCCAGGCAGTATAACTACCCCACAAGTGACCCCATTTTGGAAAGAAGACACCCCAAGGTATTTCGTGAGGGGCATGGCGAGTTCCTAGAATTTTTTATTTTTCGTCATAAGTTAGCGGAAAATGATGATTTTTTATTTTTTTTCTTACAAAGTCTCATATTCCACTAACTTGTGACAAAAATAAAAACTTCCATGAACTCACTATGCCCATCATGAAATACCTTGGGGTGTCTTCTTGCCAAAATGGGGTCACTTGTGGGGTAGTTATACTGCCCTGGCATTTTAGGGGCCCAGATGCGTGAGAAGTAGTTTGAAATCAAAATCTGTAAACAATGCCCTGTGAAATCCGAAAGGTGCTCTTTAGAATGTGGACACCTTTGCCCACCTAGGCTGTAAAAAAGTGTCACACATGTGGTATCGCCGTACTCAGGAGAAGTTGGGGAATGTGTTTTGGGGTGTCATTTTACATATACCCATGCTGTGTGAGAGAAATATCTCGGCAAAAGAAGACTTTTCCCATTTTTTTTATACAAAGTTGGCATTTGACCATGATATTTATTTCACCCAGCATGGGTATATGTAAAATGACACCCCAAAACACATTCCCCAACTTCTCCAGAGTACGGCGATACCACATGTGTGACACTGTTTTGCAGCCTAGGTGGGCAAAGGGGCCCACATTCCAAAGAGCACCTTTCGGATTTCACAGGCCATTTTTTACAGATTTTGATTTCAAACTACTTTGCACGCATTTGGGCCCCTAAAATGCCAGGGCAGTATAACTACCCCACAAGTGACCCCATTTTGGAAAGAAGACACCCCAAGGTATTTCGTGATGGGCATAGTGAGTTCATGGAAGTTTTTATTTTTTGTCACAAGTTAGTGGAATATGAGACTTTGTAAGAAAAAAAAAATCATCATTTTCCACTAACTTGTGACAAAAAATAAAAAAATCTAGGAACTCGACATGCCCCTCATGGAATACCTTTGGGTGTCTTCTTTCCAAAATGGGGTCACTTGTGGGGTAGTTATACTGCCCTGGCATTTTAGGGGCCCAAATGCGTGCAAAGTAGTTTGAAATCAAAATCTGTAAAAAATGGCCTGTGAAATCCGAAAGGTGCTCTTTGGAATGTGGGCCCCTTTGCCCACCTAGGCTGCAAAACAGTGTCACACATGTGGTATCGCCGTACTCTGGAGAAGTTGGGGAATGTGTTTTGGGGTGTCATTTTACATATACCCATGCTGGGTGAAATAAATATCATGGTCAAATGCCAACTTTGTATAAAAAAAATGGGAAAAGTCTTCTTTTGCCGAGATATTTCTCTCACACAGCATGGGTATATGTAAAATGACACCCCAAAACACATTCCCCAACTTCTCCTGAGTACGGCGATACCACATCTGTGACACTTTTTTGCAGCCTAGATGCGCAAAGGTGCCCAAATTCCAAGGTATTCAATGAGGGGCATGGCGAGTTCATAGAAAAAAAATTTTTTGCCACAAGTTAGCGGAAATTGATTTTTTTTTTCTCACAAAGTCTCATTTTCCGCTAACTTGGGACAAAAATTTCAATCTTTCATGGACTCAATATGCCCCTCAGCGAATACCTTGGGGTGTCTTCTTTCCAAAATTGTGTTATTTGTGGGGTGTTTGTACTGCCCTGGCATTTGAGGGTCTCCGCAATCATTACATGTATGGCCAGCATTAGGAGTTTCTGCTATTCTCCTTATATTGAGCATACAGTGAGTTCAGAATTATTAGGCAAATGAGTATTTTGACCACATCATCCTCTTTATGCATGTTGTCTTACTCCAAGCTGTATAGGCTCGAAAGCCTACTACCAATTAAGCATATTAGGTGATGTGCATCTCTGTAATGAGAAGGGGTGTGGTCTAATGACATCAACACCCTATATCAGGTGTGCATAATTATTTGGCAACTTCCTTTCCTTTGGCAAAATGGGTCAAAAGAAGGACTTGACAGGCTCAGAAAAGGCAAAAATAGTGAGATATCTTGCAGAGGGATGCAGCACTCTTAAAATTGCAAAGCTTCTGAAGCGTGATCATCGAACAATCAAGCGTTTCATTCAAAATAGTCAACAGGGTCGCAAGAAGCGTGTGGAAAAACCAAGGCGCAAAATAACTGCCCATGAACTGAGAAAAGTCAAGCGTGCAGCTGCCAAGATGTCACTTGCCACCAGTTTGGCCATATTTCAGAGCTGCAACATCACTGGAGTGCCCAAAAGCACAAGGTGTGCAATACTCAGAGACATGGCCAAGGTAAGAAAGGCTGAAAGACGACCCCCACTGAACAAGACACACAAGCTGAAATGTCAAGACTGGGCCAAGAAATATCTCAAGACTGATTTTTCTAAGGTTTTATGGACTGATGAAATGAGAGTGAGTCTTGATGGGCCAGATGGATGGGCCCGTGGCTGGATTGGTAAAGGGCAGAGAGCTCCAGTCCGACTCAGACGCCAGCAAGGTGGAGGTGGAGTACTGGTTTGGGCTGGTATCATCAAAGATGAGCTTGTGGGGCCTTTTCGGGTTGAGGATGGAGTCAAGCTCAACTCCCAGTCCTACTGCCAGTTTCTGGAAGACACCTTCTTCAAGCAGTGGTACAGGAAGAAGTTTGCATCCTTCAAGAAAAACATGATTTTCATGCAGGACAATGCTCCATCACACACGTCCAAGTACTCCACAGCGTGGCTGGCAAGAAAAGGGTATAAAAGAAGAAAATCTAATGACATGGCCTCCTTGTTCACCTGATCTGAACCTCATTGAGAACCTGTGGTCCATCATCAAATGTGAGATTTACAAGGAGGGAAAACAGTACACCTCTCTGAACAGTGTCTGGGAGGCTGTGGTTGCTGCTGCACGCAATGTTGATGGTGAACAGATCAAAACACTGACAGAATCCATGGATGGCAGGCTTTTGAGTGTCCTTGCAAAGAAAGGTGGCTATATTGGTCACTGATTTGTTTTTGTTTTTGAATGTCAGAAATGTATATTTGTGAATGTTGAGATGTTATATTGGTTTCACTGGTAAAAATAAATAATTGAAATGGGTATATATTTGTTTTTTGTTAAGTTGCCTAATAATTATGCACAGTAATAGTCACCTGCACACACAGATATCCCCCTAAAATAGCTAAAACTAAAAACAAACTAAAAACTACTTCCAAAAATATTCAGCTTTGATATTAATGAGTTTTTTGGGTTCATTGAGAACATGGTTGTTGTTCAATAATAAAATTAATCCTCAAAAATACAACTTGCCTAATAATTCTGCACTCCCTGTACAGGTAATGAGATTTTTTTTTTCCGTTCAGCCTCTGGGATGAAAGAAAAATTGAACGGCACAGATTTCTTCATTCACATCGATCAATGTGGATGAAAAAATCTCTGCCCAAAAAAAAAAAAAAGGAGGGGAAAGGCGTCTGCCAGGACATAGGAGCTCCGCCCAACATCCATACCCACTTAGCTCGTATGCTCTGGCAAACCCGATTTCTCCATTCACATCAATCGATGTGGATGAATAAATCATTGCCGGGATTATTTTTTTTTTTTTATATATATATTTACAAAGTGTTTGCCAAAGCATATGAACACCGCCGCCTCCTCAGCTCATATGCCTCGGCAAACGTATCTTTTACTGCAGAGGAGAAATATCGTCTTGCAGCGCCGCATACACCGACTTTTGTGTAATCTGACAGCAGCGCAATGCTTCTGTCAGATTGCACATCAGTGTTGCAGCTAGTCGATCGGTTGGTCCACCTGAAAGGTAAAAAACAAAAAAAAGAAAAAACCAGGCTGCAACGCAATAAATTTTATTAACCTTATAATAACATCTGAACAGAACATATAAACTTTATTTTTCTTTTTGAACTGAACGTTAACTTTTTTGCTTACTGGTGATTTTTTTTTTTTTTTTTTTTTTACCTTTATAGGAAAAACCTCTCCTTACCCATGGGACAATGTGCAAAGCGCAAATCGCCCAAAAATGTGGCAAAGTACATTATGCACTTTGTCCCAGGTGAAAGGAGAGGTTTGCAGCAGCTGTGTGTGAATGGGCCCTAATAGCCCTGTGTGCCTATCCTGTGAGATGCAATCCATATGCTAAGTGTACCTGTGTGTGGTACTTCCAGAAACACTCCCCTAAGCATAGGGCAGGGCAGTCAGGACAGAAATAGCGGGTGTCACGCCTTATTCCACTCCTGCTACAGACACAACATTTTTTTCGGGGTGGCGGTCGGTTTGAGGTACCAGCAACGACACTGGGGAAATGTCGCTTGTGTAGACGGCTCACTACACTGGTGGATGAGGCCACGGAACCTCCTGGATACAGGAGGTTCTCAATGATCTCTTCCTGAAATTTGAGGAAGGATCCTGTTCTCCCAGCCTTACTGTAGATAACAAAACTATTATATGCAGCCAATTGAATTAAATATACAGACACCTTCTTATACCAGTGCCTGGTCCTGCGGGAAAGGAGATAAGGAGCCAACATCTGGTCATTGAAGTCCACCCTTCCCATGAGCAAATTATAGTCGTGGACACAGAGGGGCTTTTCAATGACACTGGTTGCTCGTTCAATTTGGATTGTCGTGTCTGCGTGAATGGAGGAGAGCATGTAAACGTCACGCTTGTCTCTCCATTTCACCAGGAGCAGTTCTTGGTTACACAAGGCAGCCCTCTCCCCCCTTGCAAGACGGGTGGTAACAAGCCGTTGGGGGAAGCCCCGGTGACTAGGTCGCGCGGTGCCACAGCAGCCAATCTGTTCTAGGAACAAATGCCTGAAGAGGGGCACACTTGTGTAGAAATTGTCCACATAAAGATGGTACCCCTTGCCAAATAAGGGTGACACCAAGTCCCAGACTGTCTTCCCACTGCTCCCCAGGTAGTCAAGGCAACCGAACGGCTCCAGGGTCTGATCTTTACCCTCATAGATCCGAAATTTGTGGGTATAGCCTGTGGCCCTTTCACAGAGCTTATACAATTTGACCCCATACCGGGCACACTTGCTTGGGATGTATTGTTTGAAGCCAAGGCGCCCAGTAAAATGTATAAGGGACTCGTCTACGCAGATGTTTTGCTCAGGGGTATACAAATCTTCAAATTTCTGGTTGAAGTGGTCTATGAGGGGCCGAATTTTGTGGAGCCGGTCAAAAGCTGGGTGGCCTCTGGGACGGGAGGTGCTGTTATCACTAAAGTGCAGGAAACGCAGGATGGTCTCAAATCGTGTCCTGGACATGGCAGCAGAAAACATGGGCATGTGATGAATTGGGTTTGTGGACCAATATGACCGCAATTCATGCTTTTTGGTTAGACCCATGTTGAGGAGAAGGCCCAGAAAAATTTTAAATTCGGAAATTCAGAAACTTGGATGGGTTTCCACCGGAAAGACTGGGCATAATAGCTTCCTGGGTTGGCGGATATAAATTGAGTGGCATACCGATTTGTTTCTGCCACAACTAAGTCCAAGAGCTCCGCAGTCAAGAACAGCTAAAAAAATCCCAGTGCCGAACCGATCTGAGCTGTCTCAACCCGAACTCCAAACTGGGTGGTGAAAGGGGGAACTACAGGTGAAGTTGGGGACTGCCAATCAGGGTTTGCCAGCACCTCAGGGACTCTAGGGGGTCTACGGGCCTGTCTGTGCGGTGGCTGCAACTGGGTAACTATTGCACGTGCCACCGTACCAGCTTCAACTGCCCTTCTGGTGCTCGCCACTTCACCATGTTGTGCAGCAGTGCTGGTACTAGGTCCAGGATGGGCTGCGCTGCTGGGGTATGCCTCACCACGTAATCCGACAGCGCCAGCCCCACTCTGCTGCCTTTGAAGCGCATCCTGCGCAACCTGTGGTCTAGCGACACAGGGCTGGGTACGCCTGGTGCTATCAGGGACCTCATCCTCCTCGTCCGAACTTTGGGTCAGACTGCCACTGCTTTCTACAGGTTCATATTCTGACCCGCCGGATTCGTCAGATGAGGGTTCCCATTACTCATCCGACTGGGTCAGAAGCCTGTAGGCCTCTTCAGAAGAATACCCCCTGTTTGACATTTGGACTACTAAATTTAGGGGTATTCCCTGAGACCACCCAAGAAAAAAAGCAAGCCTGTCTTACAAATGGGAGGCTAGCGAAGTACCGGAGGCCGCTGCGATTGATAAAAAATATCAAAACTGATTTTTTTTATCGCCGCAGCGCTTGTAAAGTGATTGTGCAGTGATCAAAAAAAAAATATTTTTGTCACTGCGGCGGGGCGGGTGTTCCACCCCCCCCCCCCCCCCCCCCCCGGTAAATTACATTTAGGACCTTGCTTTAAACAGTCTAGCTTATGTTGCTTATGTTGAGACTGAGGGAGATCAAAGGCGTAAATAGTCCTATGTACTATCCTGAACTGAGTGTCCTTTCACGTTTCATTAACTATAGATCTACATAGAGTGCGCCAGCCCTGAAGTAGTTTATCATTCGCATCATCGTCCCCTAGTTTCTGGACCCACCATTTTTTAAAGTTGGTGTGTCTCATCACTTGAGGAGCGTTTCCTCAGGGTGTAGTATATAATGGAAATAGACAAGTGCCTCGTCTCCAAAGCCAACAATTGGTCCAATGTTATTTTGGACACGTTCCCAATCGGGACTTTAAAGCGGTATTCTCATGTTCTGTTTTAATACTTACCTTCGTCCAGCGCAACATCCACTTCCTGGATTCGGCTGGACTTGAGCGCGTTCGTGGCTCTGTACTATACTTGCCAGGAAGAAGTCATCATGGCGCATACGCGGCGGCGTGCACGTTCAGGACATTGCACCGCCGGGAGAGAATCTTCAGTCTTCTGCGCAAGCGCGGCCCGGCGGGATTCAACAGGAGAGGTGGCCGTAACCAGGGGAGACGAAAGACAACATCAGGTAAGAAGGGATTTATTTTCTGAAAAAGGGTGGGAATTGGATAATAAAATGTATTTAGAAAAATTATCATTGTCAAATCATTAACAGATTTAACAGTAAGATGGGAATACCCTTTTAAGCAAGATTGGATCTGCCGGTATTGAAACCACTTATTTGGTCTCAGAGCATATAATGAAATGAGCTCATCTGCTGTATGCCATCTGTGTTTCTTGGAATGTAACAAATGAGTTACTGTCCTGAGTGTCCTCAAACCTTTGATCTTCCACTCAACATAAAGTGTGCTATCTCTTCCCTGGAGTACATAAGGGTGATTCCACAAAGATAAGTTTCTAGAGACTGAAAAGAACAATGGAGACTGAACTGATGCAAACTGATGCATTGTCAGCGGGTCCTTTTCCATTCAGAATGCATTAGAATGCAAACTGATCAGTTTTGGACCACTTGTGAGAGCCCTGAATGGATCTCACAAACGGAAAGCCAAAACATGAGTGTGAAAGTAGACTTAAATAGCGCTGTTAAGATAGGTGCAATCTGAACTGTCATGAGTTGGAAAGGTTTCCAGAATAACCATCCGGTCCAAGAGCCTTCCCTGAAGGAAGAGAACAATTGACTCTCTTGACTTCTTCTGCCATGATAAGGGTGTTAAGAGAATCCAACTGATCAGAATCTATTCAAGAGAATAGGCTTGGAAAGAAAATTCCTACCTTTCACTACATTTACTGGGCCTTCCTTATATAACTTCTCATAAAACTTTCCCAGTATCTCTTTGATTTCCCGAGGTTCAGAGCTTAAAGGGCTTCTGTCACCCCACTAAAGTGTTTTTTTTTTTTTGGGCTGGTGAAATTAGTTATATTGCGATATATCACAATATAATTGTGTCACTTACTTTGATCCAGCAGTTTCTTCAAAAAACGAAGTTTTATCATATGTAAATTCGGTCTCTAACAGCAAGTAGGGCGGCTACTTGCTGCTAGCTGCTGCAGAAATCCGCCCTCTCGTCGTGTTGATTGACAGGGCCATTTCAAAAATCGCGCGCCTCTGTGGATTCGGCGCAGGCGCTCTGAGATGAGGAGGCTCGTCTCCTCAGAACTCCCTCAGTGCGCCTGCGCCGATGACATCACCGAAATAGAAGACGTCATCGGCGCAGGCGCACTGAGGGAGTGCTGAGGAGACGAGCCTCCTCATCTCAGAGCGCCTGCGCCGAATCCACAGAGGCGCGCGATTTTTGAAATGCCGACAGGGCTGGCCGGAGGAGGAGATCCCGGCTGGCCCTGTCAATCAACGCGACGAGAGGGCGGATTTCTGCAGCAGCTAGCAGCAAGTAGCCGCCCTACTTGCTGTTAGAGACCGAATTTACATATGATAAAACTTCGTTTTTTGAAGAAACTGCTGGATCAAAGTAAGTGACACAATTATATTGTGATATATCGCAATATAACTAATTTCACCAGCCCAAAAAAAAAAAATCACTTTAGTGGGGTGACAGAAGCCCTTTAAGGTCCCATCAGTTCAGCGCATAGATTAATTGGGTGGGCCTACATCCCTTTGCCAATAATTTTGCCTATTTGTTGCCATATTTATGAAACTCCATCTTGAGTTGGGATCTAACAAAACTCTCCTTCCTATCAGCCCAGAGGTCAAACTCCCTTTTAGCCGTGTACCATACCACCATGTTCGCAGATTTAGGAGAAGCCTGAAAAGTGGTACAGTATATACCTTTCTAAGAGCTCTACTTCTCAAGGCATATTGCTCCCTTGTGACCTTTTTCAATCTTGCCACCTGTGAGATAAGTCTGCCCTGCAGCAATGCTTTAGCCGTCTCCCAAAAAAGGAGGTGGTCCTGTGAGTGAAGAGAATTAGCAAAGACAAAGTCCTGCCACCAACCGCTCAGTAAGGAAAGAAAAGATTAATCTCTCACCAGAAATGCAGAAAAGCACCACAGAAAGTCAGACCCCTCAGGTATCTGTTCCAAGAGATCGAGCGAGAGAGGGGAGTGGTCTGATATCACCATATCTTCTAAATGTGAGGTATGGAGTAAAGGTAGTAAAGTAAAATAATCAATTCTGCACCAAGAGTTGTGAGCCCCTGAAAAGAGAACTTCCCACCTAATGGGTGCTGGAACCTACAATACAAGTGACGTTACATCTAGAAAGATACCTAGCAATGACCTGTTATCTGCCGGCGATGCTCATCTTCTCTCCTGGGAGTGTCTGTCCTTTGATTCCAAAACTACTACGTTAAAATCCCCCTCACTATCTTGGGCAGTGGATCCAAAAACAAGCGGGTTTCCAGCTCCTTGAAAAAGGGTTTCTGATTTCAGTTGGGTGCATAGACATTATATATATTTAGATCCTCTCCAGGGCATTTTAAATGCAAGAGACTTCACAGTCTATTTAAGACTGAATGTGTAAAAGATTTATGAACCAGAATAAGAACACCCGCTTTCCTCTTCACCATCAGGGACCCATATACTGCATGAACCCAAAGTTTGCGCATTCTGGAAAAAACATTAGCTCCCAAGCAATATTTACCTTCAACCGTTTCAAATGGCGAAGGATCTTCATCCTTTTATTTGGGGACCTAAGCCCCTTTACACTGCAAGTAACTAATTTCATGGCTGATCAGTAAATGTCACGGCTGTAAATGAGCAACAAGAGTGTACACAGAGAATAACAACTGACGGACCCACTCTAGGGAGGAATAAGGGTGACCCCTGCCAGACCCTAAAAGCTCTCCCTACGCTGCTATGCGCACGTCCGGATCCGAATGGTAGATCGAGACATGCCCGCGTATATTTCTCACTCATCTTTCTAAGATTACTCTGAATCTTTTGCCAAATGGTAGACAAAGACGAGGAAAATCTCTCCTCCTCAGGCAAACCAGAGGGAGCGCCTCCCGAGAATGTCCCAAACTGCGGATGGAACCCATATGCACCGAAGAATGGTGACTTATCAGAAGATACCTGACGACGGTTGTTCAGAGCAAACTCAGCAAGAGGGAGAAATGAACACCAATCCTCCTGGTTCTCTGCCACAAAACAGCGCAAATATGTCTCCAGATTCTGGTTGACACGCTCAGTCTGACCATTCGACTGCGGGTGAAAAGCAGAAGAGAAGGACAGCCGAACCCCCAGACGAGAACAGAAGGCCCTCCAGAATCTGGACACAAACTGCGTGCCTCTATCGGAAACAATATTCGAGGGAATGCCATGTAATTTAACAATATGGTCGACAAAAGCTTGCGCCAACGTTTTAGCACTGGGTAAACCAGGGAAGGGTACGAAATGAGCCATCTTGCTAAAACGGTCCACCACCACCAGGATCACCGACTTCCCTGAGGAACGAGGAAGATCTGTGATAAAGTCCATAGAGAGGTGTGTCCAAGGACGGGAAGGTATGGGTAACGGGAGAAGGGGACCTGAAGGCCGAGAACGAGGGACCTTAGCGCGAGCGCACGTCTCACAAGCAGCCACAAAACCCTCCACCGACTTACGGAGAGCCGGCCACCAAAATCTCCGAGCAATGAGATCTACCGTGGCTCTACTCCCGGGGTGACCAGCAAGAACGGTATCATGATGTTCCTTGAAGAGTTTGTGACGTAACTCAGGAGGCACAAACAACTTCCCAGGAGGACAACGGGGAGGTACCTCAGTCTGGGCAGCCTGGACCTCGGCCTCCAAATCAGAATACAGGGCAGAAACAACCACCCCCTCCGCCAAAATGGGACCCGGGTCCTCGGAGTTTCCTCCTCCTAGAAAACAGCGAGAGAGAGCATCAGACTTCATATTTTTGATCCCAGGGCGGAATGTAACAACAAAATTGAATCTGGATAAGAAGAGAGACCATCTGGCCTGTCTCGGATTCATACGCCTGGCCGACTCCAAGTACGCCAGATTCTAATGGTCGGTAAACACGGTGATAGGGTGCCTGGCTCCCTCCAACCAATGGCGCCACTCCTCGAAAGCCAACTTGATGGCCAACAACTCCCTATCCCCCACATCATAGTTTCTCTCTGCCGGGGAGAGCTTTTTAGAGAAAAAAGCACAGGGTCGCCACTTGGCAGGAGAAGGGCCCTGGGACAAAACCGCACCCACACCCACCTCAGAAGCATCCACCTCAACAATAAAAGGTAAGGAAACATCGGGATGCACCAAGACGGGAGCAGACGCAAAACTCTTTTTAATCTTAGAAAAAGCTGCAAGCGCCTCCTCCGACCAAGAGGAAAAATCCGCCCCCTTTTTTGTCATGTCAGTGAGGGGTTTGACAACAGAGGAATAATTCAAAATGAACTTTCTGTAATAGTTCGCAAAACCCAGAAAGCGCATCAATGCCTTCTGATTCTCAGGAAGCTCCCACTCCAGCACAGCACGGACCTTCTCCGGATCCATGCGAAAACCAGAAGCAGAGAGGAAAAAACCCAGAAATTGAATCTCCGATACCATAAAAACACATTTCTCCAGCTTGGCGTACAATTTATTCTCCCGCAGAATCCGCAGAACCTGAAAAAGATGATCCTGATGGGTCTGAACATCAGGGGAAAAAATCTAAATATCATCAAGATACACCAATACAAATTTCCCCATTAAATGATAGAAAATACTGTTAACAAAATGCTGAAAGACGGCTGGAGCATTCATCAGGCCGAAAGGCATAACGAGATTCTCAAAATGCCCATTAGGGGTATTAAAGGCCGTTTTCCATTCATACCCCTCTCTGACCCTGACCAGGTTGTATGCGCCCCTCAAATCCAACTTGGAAAAAACCTTGGCCCCAACAATTTGGTTGAAGAGGTCCGGGATCAGAGGAAGAGGATAGGGATCGCGAATCGTGATACGGTTCAGCTCCCTAAAATCTAGGCAAGGTCTCAGAGAGCCATCTTTCTTTTTAACAAAAAAAAAACCAGCGGCAACAGGAGATTTTCAGGGACGAATATGCCCCTTATCGAGACTCTCAGAAATATAAGTTCGCATTGCGATTCTTTCCGGTTGTGAGAGGTTGTAGAGGTGTGCTTTTGGCAGTTTGGCGCCGGGAATGAGGTTAATGGGACAGTCAAACTCCCGGTGAGGAGGTAGCTCCTGAACACCGCTCTCGGAAAACACGTCCGAGAACTCAGAGAGAAATGATGGCACCGTTTTAGTAGACACCTCTGCAAAAATCGCTGTGAGACAATTCTCTCTACAAAACTCACTCCACTCAATTATTTGCCTTCCTTGCCAATCAATAGTGGGGTTATGTCTAATAAGCCAGGGTAACCCCAAAACTAGAGGAGAAGGCAATCCGTTAAGGACAAAACAAGATATATCCTCCACATGAGTGTCACCTATCGCTAACCGGATATTGTGAACAATGCCCTTCAGGGATCTCTGTGAGAGTGGAGCAGAGTCAATAGCAAAAACAGGTATATCCTTTTCTAATGTGCAAACCTGAAAACCATGCATGGCTACAAATTGAGTATCAATAAGATTGACGGCCGCTCCACTATCGACAAAAATTTCACAAGAAATGACTTTGCTCCCTAGCGCTACCCGGGCAGAAAGGAGAAAACGGGAACTGCAGGTCAGAGGAAAAGCATAAATTCCTACATCAACTTTGCCCAAAGTAGCAGATGAAGCTGAATTTGATGATTTACTTTTTGAGGTCTTTCTCTTATTATAACTCTTAGTACAGTTCAAGAATCTCCTAGACGGACAAACATTTGCCAAATGACCTATGCCCCCACAACAAAAACACACCATTCTCTGAGGACTAAATCCTCCTTTATCTGGGGCAAGTCGACCTAGCTGCATGGGCTCCTCCACAGAGGGAACCGAGAGAGGATGAGGCCCCTGCACACTAAATGAGTCCGCACCACTGCCCCTAGACTGAAAATGACTGGACAGAGAGGTCTCGTTTCTTTCTCTTAGACGCCTGTCAAGGCGTACCGCTAATGACATGGCAGACTCTAAGGACGTTGGTCTCTCATGGAAAGCAAACGCATCTTTCAATCTCTCTGAGAGACCATGAGAGAACTGACTCCGGAGTGCAGCATCATTTCAACCTGTATCAGCTGCCCATCTCCGAAATTCAGAACAATAAAGCTCAGCAGACAGTTTGTCCTGGCATAACAAACGTAAGTTAGATTCAGCCAGAGCAACACGATCCGGGTCATCATATATCTGCCCCAGGGCTAAAAAAAATCTTTCTACGGATCGAAGGGAGGGATCCCCCGATGGCAACGAAAAAGCCCAAGTCTGAGCATTACCCCTGAGCAGGGAGATGACAATCCTCACCCTCTGTTCCTCATTACCAGAGGAATGGGGACACAAGCAAAAATGGAGTTTGCATGCCTCTCTGAAACGAACAAAATTCTCACTGCCCCCGGAGAACGTCTCCGGAAGTGAGACCTTTGGCTCGCAACAGACTCCATGGGCCGGAGCAGAGCCCAATGCTTGAAGCTGAGTCATAGATTGACGGAGATCCGCTACCTCCAAAGAAAGACCCTGCATGCGGTCAACCAGGTCAGAAAGCGGATCCATGTCAAAAAGGACGGTTTGGCGGATTATAATGTCACGGCTGTAAATGAGCAACAAGAGTGTACACAGAGAATAACAACTGATGGACCCACTCTAGGGAGGAATAAGGGTGACCCCTGCCAGACCCTAAAAGCTCTCCCTACACTGCTATGCGCATGTCTGGATCCGAATGGTAGATCGAGACATGCCCGCGTACCTAAGGCTGAAGACCACTGAAACCCCTACAATAGTGGAAGGGGCACGGCCACCGGTGCCCTGCTCAGTATATGGACGGAACCGGGGTCGCCTCGGATCCAGTCAGCAAAGAACAGATAAACACAATGTCTGTACACTTAACTGAGGTGCTGCAGCCGCAGTGCAAACAGATCCGAAGTCAGCAGACGATATCTGAAGTACTCGCATCAGCAGGACACAGATCCAGTGAAGAGAAGTAACACAGGTGAAGACACTCAAGCGAGAGATACAGCTCAAAATGAAGAGTATAATCCGCACCTCTACAAAGGAGGAGGGGTGATTTAAAGGCAGCGAAATCAAACACAGGAGGAACAGCTGGGAGGAAGGAAACCAAACGTAAAGACCTCATCACAGAGGCGGAGAAACAGGGAAGATAACTCCTCCTAGCTCTAGTAGTGACATCATCACAGGGGTGTGGAAACAGAGCTATGAGAACGTCTCAAAGCTCTGGTAGTGACAGTAAACAGATGATAAGTAATGGTAAGGGTATCCCATATAAGCGGGAGAAATCCCCGATGGTGAACAGTACCACGTTCAGAAAATAACCCCAGTACCAAAGCTGGTATACCTCTGGGCAACGGGGACCAAATGACTGTAAAAAACAAACAAACAAAAAAAATACGTATACAATGATGTCATCACTAGATAAAGAAAAAAGAGAAAACATACACCGATTATATGGTGACATACAATCTTTATCCAAGGTGGGAACTTCCCTTATTCTGGTACTACGTCTACCCCCCCTACCCCCCCCCCCCCAACTAACTTTATGATGAGGAAAACAATGAGGTCAAAAGATATTGAGGAGACTTAGACACCCTTTAAAGGGGTTGTCCGAGTTATGAAAAAAAATAATATAGCACTGAAAATCTGATGGGCAGCAATATATAACTAAGCTAAGCAAGTTTTATGCAAAAAAAATATATCTATTTCCTCATTTTGTTGGTTCTCTTCTGGCCCTTTGTTTACATGCAATCAAAACAATCTCTGCCCCTCCCCCTGCACTGCAAAGGGAGTGGCTACAAGAGCTGCCCTGAGTGACATGGCTGCCTGCTGGGAGACTCTGCAGCATGTTGTATGTGTAGGACTACAAGTCCCAGCTGTATAATGACACTGCTTAGGGAGTGGATACAAGTGCTACCCTGAGTGACATGTCTGCCTGCTGGGAGACTCTGCAGCATGTTGTATGTGTAGGACTACAAGTCACAGCTGTATAATGACACTGCTAAGGGAGTGGATACAAGAGCTGCCCTGAGTGCTGGGAGACTCAACAGCAACTTGTAAGTGTAGAACTACAAGTCCCAGCTGTAAAATGACACTGCTAATACACACAGGATCTTCCCCCTACCTTCTTGTACAATGCTCTCTCTAGTTTGTCAGCTCCTGTGCCCAGAATTGTCACTGCCTGCAGTCTGTGCAGCTGAAGGGGTTAAGAATCCTAGGATAGAGGAGACAGCCGGCAGAGAAGGGGGCGTGGCCAGCACACTGACGTCTGATTTACAGGCTTGTAAACAACCTTTATCAGAGCAGGGAGAGAAGCTGACATCACAGGTCATGTGACCCTCAGTGACATCTGAGAAACCACCCACTGGAGATAAAGTGAGTTAATTGGAAAGCTGTTACATTTGCTTAGTTAGGAACATAGAAAGAACAAAAAAAAAACTCGGACAACCCCTTTAACTATGCTTAAATGATTTTGGGGTCTAACTCCCGAAATTAAGTCATGTAGCAGAGAGAGCCTCATCCGAGACAATATAAGAACATTTCCATCAGGTCTCAGGGGACCTATCCTGTGAGCCCTTTAGACTTTCGCCCTTATGGTAGGCCTAATGCACATGGTAATTCCATTTCGCAAAGATGCTTGAGGGCCTGAGGGTTAATGTCCTCCGGGATTATTCCTTCGCAATCTGTTCTAGAGTTCCTCTATACAGTCAGTTAACATGGCTACAGCTTTTAGCAAGTCACCAAAGCAGGGCTGTATGGCCGCAATGCCATCTTGCATCTGTGAGACCCGTTGTACCACCTCGCCGAGCCGAATATCATGCTGCGTCACAGCCCCCTGTAAACCTGCACTGTCGCCACCAAGGTTTGCTTTATGTCAGGAGCTAATTGGGAAGCTCCACCGCTAAGTGCTTTATATCAATTAAGCCCTGTCCCTGTGCAGTACACCCCTCAGGTAAGTCTCTAGGTGCTACCTCATAGTCCGATTCCACATGGTGCCATATTGGATTCAGGCCAGGCTCCACTTCACTGTCTGCTGCTTTTTTCTTGCTTCGCAACTGCTTTATGAACCAGGGGACCAAGAGTCTCTTAGGATCGTCCCCAAACAAGTAAGCAAGGTATGATTGCAGGTAGATTGAACAGGGAGGTTAGGGAGTGCCGAGAGGAGAGGAGCTCCTAACCACGCAACTTCACATACCGGCACCGGAAGTCAAGGTAATCATTTTGGCTCCCATGTCCCGATGCAGTAACTTAACTGTATGGCTGTCTTCAGGACAGCGGTACAATTGTATAGTTGGTGGCCACTATGTGGAGGGCCCCGGACAAAACATCCAGGGGTCAAGTCCCAGATGTTTTGCCCTAGTGAAGCCCCTTGATAGATATTAGATACATAATAGAAAAATCGGCAGCACTCCAATAGAGAAATGTGCAGAAGCTTTATTCTCTCACAACAGAACAATGTTTTAGTCCTGAGACAGGACCGTCTTTAGGACTGAAAGATAGCGTTGACATGAGAGAATAAAGCTTCTGCACATTTTTTCTATAGAAGTGCTGCTGCTTTTTCTATTATACTATGAGGAATCTGGTCTGGATCCTGTACGCTGGCACCTTTATCTATTGTGGTTTTCTTGCCTTTTTTCTATTATAGCTAGATGCATAGCTACATAAATGATAGATAAATACAAGATAATATAGTTTATATATATAAATATGATAGATAGCTAGATAGATAGATAAAAAGAAGCTAATATAGATAATAGATAGTCCTGAAAATGTGTAGAGGGCACAGATTTGCTCTGTCGGTTTTGTGGTATTTGCATCTGGATCTTGGCCACTATATTTCATCATATGAATTTACAGTGTTCCTTTTCAGGATTCCTTAGTCATAGTGTAATGTTTGAAGCAGCCCTGATGTTTAAGGCTAAAGGGCCCTTTACACAGGTCGAGAATCTGTCAGATAATCGATAACAAGCGCTCATAGGAACGCTTGCTAGTGATGATTTGGCGGTGTAAAGGTGCTGCCAATTACCCAATAAACGAACAAAATACTCGTTCGTTGGGCAATTGGATCATCTGTGTAGGCACCTAAATCATTGTTTGCAGATTGTGCTGTGTAAACAATGAGTCAGTATGGAGATGAGTGATGGCATTAGCGATCGTTCCTCTCCATACTGTGGAGGAGATCTCTACATGTAATAGACGCGGTCTCCTCTGCTGATGAGCAGCCAACTGGAAGAAAAGCTTCCTTCACAACAATCACCTGCAAAACTGGCCAGTGGGAAGGGACCTAAGATAGATAGATAGATATCATAGATATGATATAGATAGATAGATTTGATATAGATAGATCGATAATGAAATAGATACAATAGATAGATAGACAGAAGATACTAGAGATATTAAACAGATAGCGCTGAGAAAGTCTAGAGAGCGCAGAACATGTTCTCAGTTTTGTGGTAGTTTCATCTGAATCTCGGCCACTATTTATATTTCGTCACATGAATTTACAGTGTTCAGGATTCCTTGGTTATAGTGTCATGTTGGAAGCAGCTGTGTCGGATGGGGTGAGATCATACAGGTGAAGAACACTGACAGTTGTAAAGGGGGTTAACCGCTACCATGCCTGGCATGTATGTGTGTAATGTTTCCATGGCAGCAGGAGATACCCATTGTCACACACTGGTGACGGTTCCATTCTTGGCTTCTTCTCGCACTGCTATTTTTAGCTGAGCACGCTCACACTGCAGATCATGTCATCAGTGAGAAGAACACTGGGCTAACATCATAAAAATGAAAATTTAACCGGGTGCAGGTTTGGGATTTTCTTTATTTCTCTCACATGTCATCCAATATGGCGGGTATTCTTCCAACAATTGCAGATAGCCATCTTTCTTTTTTTTTCACTTTTTCATTGCAATTATGTTTCCTGTGATATCCAAAGAAAGAATTTGCGTTCAGTGGCAGTCTTGACCACCACGCAAACCACGCAATTGTGTGGGGTCCCCGCCTGGCGAGTCAGACATTGCCAGTTAATAGCGGGGACGGGAGCCTATGAGGAAGTATACCATTGGAGACAGTCCCATTTCACTAACTTCTGCGCTGGCACTACTGGGGGCACTGGCATACTGCTGGGGACATTATTCTAATGCAGGGGGCAATATAGAGGGCATTAGCATACTGCTGGGGGACATTACTCTAATGCAAGGGGCATTATAGAGGGCATTGGCATACTACTGGGGGACAATATTCTAAATCAGGGGGCACTTTAGAGGGAATTGGAATACTACTTGGGGGCATTATTCTAATGCAGGGGACACTATAGAGGGCATTGGCATACTACTGGGGGACAATATACTAATGCCGGGGGCATTGGGACACTGCTGTCGGACAGTATTCTAATGAAGCGGGTATTGGGACACTGCTGTGGGACATTATTCTAATGCGGGGGCACTGGCATACTGCTGGGGGCAATATTCTAATGCAGGGGGCCATATGGGGGACATTGGCATATTACTAGGGGAAATTATTCTAATATAGGGAGCATTGGTATACTACTGGGTGACATTATTCTAATGCAAGGGGGCACTGGCATACTTCTGGGGAACATTATTCTAAAGCAGGGGGCAATATAGGCGGCATTGGCACACTGCTGGGAGCATTGGGGCACCGCTGGGGGGCATTATATTAATGCAGGGGCCAGTACTGGGGACATTATACTAGTGTAGAGGGCACTAATGAGGGACATTGTACTAATGCAAGGAGCACTGCTGGGGGCCATTATACTAATGCCGGGTGCCCTACTGGGAGACATTATACTAAAGCAGGGGCATGTCTTGGGGGCATTATAATGATGCAAGGTTTACTGCTAGGGGCATTGTAATAATGCAGGGGCACTGCTGGGGGACATAATACGGGGTAGCCACAGGATAACTGTGCTGGGGCACCAGGAGGGGGAGGATGATAGAAAAGTTAGGAATCTAATATGGCTGTGTGCCAAACTCTGCAGAGACTCTATATCTGCATCCTAGGGATGCAGATACAGTTGTGGACAGACAGGGAACCTCTGTGGGGAATAGTGATTTCTGGCTGGCTGTCCTGATTAGGGGCCCCAGACATAACTTTGCTTGGGGCCCCTAGAAATGCCAAGCCTGTCCCTGTCTGTGATATGGTACAATGTCATCTATTGCAGTCCCCCATCCCACGACTTTGGTTAAAGGGGTTCTGCACTTTCATTTAACTGATGATCTATCCTGTGGATAGATCATCAGCTTCTGATCGGCGGGGATCTGACACCCGGGACCCCCGCCGATCAGCTGTCTGAGAAGGCAGCAGCGCCACAGCCTTCTCACTGTTTACTGCTGGGCCGCCGTCCCACTGACGTCACAACTAGTATCAACTAGCGTGGGTGGGGCTAAGCTCTGTTCACTTGAATGGAGCTTAGCTGGGCCCACGCTAGTTGATACTAGTCGTGACGTCAGTGGGCCCTGATCGGCGGGGGTCCCGGGTGTCGGACCCCGGACGATCATCAGTTAAATGAAAGTGCAGAACCCCTTTAAGGTCAAGGTACTCAGCTCACCTAGGTACCTATAACTAGTTTGGGGGTTAATGCACTGGATTACATTTATCATATGGAATATCAGCCAAATCAATGCTATGGGCAACAACAGCATAACAGGAACAAGCATCAACAGTGATAGCCAAATGACTATCGGGTATACAAAGGTGAAGTAAAGTATACACCTTGTAACTTGCACCGAGGCCAGTGGATTGCTGTTTTAAATATGGTGCCTTTAATTCCAGTTAGCTGAGCAGCTGTGCATTATGCGCATGCACCACACTGCTTTGCACACACACAGAGGCCAGATATTAAATGAAACTCTGTAGTAACATAGGCAGATACATAGCTTTTTTGCCGTTTTAACAGCATGGCATGTTTTTGGGCATTTTTTTTCTATACAAATTCATTAAAAAACACCACGAAAAACACCTGTGCCCAATGTCATATAATATAAAAAACACCAAAATCAAATCATAAAATTCTTCACACTGAGGTTTTAAAATGCAGATCAAAAGCTTTGTGTGAAGGAGGACTAACAGAATTTTCCTTTCCTTTTCTCTAAAAGTTCTAGAACTACATTTTCTTATTTTTTCATGTATGTATGGAACATGTATGGCCTATAAGTCTCTTAAGGCAATTAAGGCGCTTTGTCCCCAAGGAGAGATAATACCCCCAAATCCTGACTTGGCCTCTCACCCAGTTAAGCAAAAAAAAAAAAAAATCCAAGTGGAAGGGGTATATCAAAATATCACTTTATTCTCAATTAATAATTACGGGAAAAGACAGGATGGAAGACAGTATTCAGAGAGCCATGGGGGCATACACAAAAATGGAGTCATGTACAATCATGCGATTGAGCATAAATGATCCACAGGTGCAGATAGTGTTGGCACATGGATGATCGGAATCCCGTATACTAGTACATGGGAAGTGGAAACTGAGTAAGTAAGCAGCCCACCATGAGACTATATCCCAAATAACAAAGGGGACTACCGATCATACCTGAGCCTCACATCAGCAAGGAGAACATAATACTATATACACTTGCAAGGGTACAGCATGGGTAATATAATGGATAGGATCACTAAATATCACTATAAAACCACCCTCAACAACTAGTATGATGGATCTAGTGTGGATGCCAGCTGAAACCAAACGTGAGTACGCCCAGTAAATTACTACTGAGCGAAAACTGTACCTGAGGACATGGTGACCATGATAGTGAGCCCCTAAAGCGCAGACCTCGACGCGCGTTTCGCCTGAGCGGCTTCGTCAGGAGGTCTCACCCAGTTAAGCCTGTACTCTTTGCTGTGCACTGATGATGGGCAATCACCCCAAAACAGCTGTCTGCAGATGAGGTGCTGGCTTATTTAATATCTGAATCATGTCTCAAGGCCTATTTAAAGGGTCGAACACTAACTTATAGGATGGCTGCCTTACATTTGGTGGCATCAGAGGCAGAGCTTGCCAAGAGCTCATTTGAATCCCTTTCTTCCCAGAATTCCAGAGGAGCATGTATGGCCTATAAGTCTCCTCATGCTGATTAAGGCTCTATCCCCAAGGAGCAATAGTACCCCCAAATCCTGACTTAGGCCTCTCACTGAGTTAAGCCAGTACTCTCTGCTCTGCACTGATGAGGGGCAATCACCCCAAAACAGCTGCCCGAAACAGCTGTCTGCAGATGAGATGCTGGCTTATTTAATATTGGAGTCATGTCTCAAGGCCTATTTGAAGGGTAGAACATTGACTTATAGGATAGCTAGCTACCTTTCATGTGGTAGCATTAGAGGCAGAGCTTGTTAAGAGCTCATTTGCATCCTTTTCTTCCCCAAATTCCAGAGGAGCATGTATGGCCTATAAGTCTCCTCACGCTAATTAAGGTGCTCTCTATCCAAGGAGAGATAATACCCCCCAAATCCTGACTTGGCCTCTCACCCAGTTAAGCCAGTATTCTCTGCTCTGCACTGATGAGGGGCAATCACCCTAAAACAGCTGTCTGCAGATGAGGTGCTGGCTTATAGGATAGCTGCCTTATGTCTGGTGGTATTGTAAGGGTCAGCCCCTAGAATACTGTTCTTTGCACAGATATCTTACAATATGGTGTTACATAGACTGTAATGACTTATTTCAGCCACTAGAGGTCACTGTGGCTCTGAGAAAAAGGAAGCTGAACTGTTTCTGAGATACACAAGAGGTAGGAGGAGCCAGAAGTTCCCAGGGTTTGAGTCCTGGCTAGAGGTGGGAGTGCCCGGAGAGCTGTGAGAGGATGGCTGCCATGTTAGGAGCCAAGTAAAGGCTAGTGATGGGACATGGAGCCTGACTGATGGAGTCCTGAGAGGCTGGCTGTGCTGGAGACAGGCCAAGATAGACTCTGAACTAAAGTGCTGCAGCTGTGACCCAGAGAAAGAGACTGCACAGTGTGTTACAGAGGAGTGGGACCGTGTGTAGAGACCAGCCGGATCCTTCCTGCCAGAGGTGGAGAGCTGCATCTGTTGTGACCAGAGAGAGAAAGACAGACAAGCAAGCGACCGGACCTGGAGCCAGACTGCATCTTATTGGATCCAAGAGAATCTGCAGAACTGTGAGTGGCACCGGTGCTTATCTGTGATAGGTTATAGAGTCAGGGGCTTAGTCAGTGCGCTGTAGAAGCGTCCCCTGGGTAGCAGGGTTAGATAGGAAATTGGTAGTGAGAGTAGCCTGCAAGCTGACTGTTTGCTGTTTAGCTAATTCTGTGTCTATGCAAAATCTCATTACCACTGTTGTTGTGTTATGTTCACCTGTTAATACCATTCCTGTCAATGACCCATTGTGCCGCTGGTGAGGTGGTACTGTATTGTTACTGCAGTTTCATTTTGCTCCTTAATAAAGCCGGCTTTTGCTTCAGTCTCCTTGTCCTCTGTACTGTACTTGAATCCTGCTTTGCGGTCTCTCCCTCCTCTGACCGCTACAGTATTAGAGGCAGAGCTTGATAAGAGCTCATTTGCATCCCTTCCCTCCCAGAATTCCAGAGAAGCATGTATGACCTATACGTCTCCTCACACTGATTAAGGTGGTCTCTCCATAAGGAGAGTTAGTTCCCCTCTGAGGAGAGGCAGAGCTTATTAAGAGCTCATTCGCATCCCTCTCTTCCCTACATTTTCTTATGTTACAAATATTTATTTATTAATTATCCATTGGATTTTTTTTGTTTGCTAATTATTAGAAATTGTTTGTGCAAGCTAAAACTGAAATTCAGGATACAGAGGGAACACTATGTGCCAGCACAGAGAGCTCTGCTACATCTCAATCAATATGTGTATGTAGGTAGTTGTTAATCTGCTGAGATAAATAGTTATGACCCTCATTATTCTGCAATGTGTCACAGGCTTCCTGATGTACTTTTGAAGTCATGTACTGGACCTCAGCCATTGGACGTGTGAACATCCTGGAATAGTATGGTGACTGTTCTTTGTGATATTCATGACTGTATTTGCTATTTTTGGAAAGGAGGGAATCTCCATGACACTTGATCTATATTAAACAAATCAATAGACGTGTATTTCATGCTTCATAAAATCATTATTGTTTCCTGTGTGCAGACTGATGGGGGAACCCCTAGGTCTTTATTTTAGAGAAATTGCCCAGTTTGTAGTAAAGAAGTTTGGCCAGCTATATATCTGCTATAATGGTAACCAAGCCCATACTCATCTGTAAAATCCCCCACTGCTACAGCTCTGATGGTCCTGTGGTATCCTAGGCTCTTTTTATATCATGGCAGCAGTGGCACACAATTGTTCATTATTCATAGACGACATCAATACTAAATCTTACCAAAGAAGGTAACCGCATACATTACTTTGTTCACATTTAGGATTCAGCTACATGGCGATCTTGGTCGTACTACAGCTGTCACGCCCAAGGATCGTAGTATAGTGGTGCTAGCATAGAAATTAATGGATTTTTTGCAATTCTGGGGTCACGCTTGCAGCAAATATGCAAATTGCATTGCAACACGATTCATTTCTAAGCTAGCACTGTCCTTTAGTTTCAGCTACACTGTCAGTATCCTGACCCTTAGTTTCAGCTACATGTTCAGTAGCCTGACCATTAGTTTCAGCTACACGGTCAGTAGCCTGACTCTTAGGTTCAGCTACATGGTCAATAGCCTGACCATTAGTTTCAGCTACAATGTGAGGTGTTGCGTGACTTTATTTGGTATAATGATTGTCAATGGTGTCGCAACATGACACGCGACATGCTTCCACTGCGACCATCCAATGGATTTTGTGCCACAAGTTGCAAAACACGCAATTTGCCTATGACTTGGCCAAGTTGTGACAACCAAATCACAGTTTGTGACAGTAGGTTGCAGACAAGTCACACATGTTTTTGTGTCTCACAACTTGTCTGAAACTTGGAGCCTGGAATAGAGACTGGGTGCAACAAAAGTGATGGTGATGCCCTCATTGCACCAAAAGACTAATTTACATATTAGGAAAAAGTATCATAACCCTCAAATCAACAAAAGAAAGACAGCATTTTAATCAGATGAACGACAGCTATGTGTCTATGCAATCAGTTGGATAGGGAGGTCGCTGGTGAAAGATCCCTTTAAAGAGGTTATCCTATGGCAAGTATTACTATTCAATAAAGAGAACATTTTCAATTAAGTATTATTGCAATATAAAGTACATGCAATAAAAATATTTTTCATTTTTATATGTACATTATGTTACTTCCTCTCTAGTAGCACCCCCTGCTTTTTATCTATCACGGATGCGGTGTGGGTGGGAAACTCCACACCGAGCATAGGTGGAACTAGGCCTGCAAACTAGGGTAAAGGACAAGTTCACCTCCTAGAACAACCCTAATCCAAGTCCTAACTAACTATCAGTGTGAACTGACCTTGATGGTAGAAAAGTTCATACACAGGAACCTAAAGCCCTAACACACCCTGTAGGTCCCTGGTATAGTGACAGGACTTGATACAACCTATTCTTCTCCAGAAGGAGGAACAGGAGTCTCCCTCAGGCCTAGATACAAAAGACAGGGAAATACAACAAACAATATACAAATAAGGAAGACAACACTTCACGTGGAGCAAAAGGCAGCGCCAGGAGCTCAACCGAAAACCAACAACCAGCTAGCCCAGAGTCCAGAAACTGAAGCTATAAACCGCACCCACAGAAGGGGTAAGCAGTAATAAATAGGGGAAGTTAAATTACCAAACTAACAACACCTGCATAAGGTGTGATCATTACCAAAACAACACAGACAAAAATGATCCACAAGGAACCAATCAGATTAAACCACATGTAGCCAGTCTCTGATCTTCTGGCACCTGTCATGGGAGTGTCTGTGATATTATCCTTCTAGTCCACCTGCATTAAATGGTGGATTGACATGCTTGGTAGCTTTCCTGCTCTATTGCTCTCCTGGTGTAGTGATCTCACACTTAAACAGGTTGAAGTGAATCAGACATGTTCCATTCATTAGTTGGTACTTCTAAATTCACAGTAAATGGAGCCTTCTGCTTCTTCTGGACCCAAGCACAGTTTAGTTTCTGGTGATGCAAGCCCCCCGCGGGAGCCGGTATAGAGGATGGGAGTGGTAGTAGCCCTGGTTTAATGTTGTGTCACAGTGTCCTACCTCAGACCACTGATCCCTGGGGTCTGTTGAAGTGAAAGTAAAGTACTGAAGAATCAGGCCACAGTTAAACATAACAAAGTCCTTTTTAGTAAGTGCAACATAGAACTTGAAATACATACAGTACCAGCAGGCTTTAAGTGCAAATCTCTGGCACCAGCTAAGGAGGTATGGTGGCTTGTTGGATGGCGGCAGTTCTGCACTTAGGTGATGCTGGCCTAATGGTTGTGTGGTAATGGGTGGCTTGGCTGTTGTCCCTCACATTGCAGCAGTGTCTTTAGAGCTCTATCTTGACGATCACTCCACTGTCTGGAATCTCAAGGCTTTATTTGAGGATGTAGTCAGTTGTCGTTCTGGTAGGAGAGTGATAATTAGGATTCTGAACAGTTCATGGGAGTTGGTGCACTACGAGCTACTTCACAACTCCCCACACTATCAGTAAAGGACCTCTCACATCCCCTTTCATCCTAATACTCCTCTAGCCTGAATCTCTATTCTAGAATTCCCCCTTCTGTAGGGAGTCAGACCAGGCCACTCTACCGGAAGAGGTGTAACAGGGTGGTTAACCCTGTTAGTGCCAACCATTACCTCCCCTGCTGGATAAAATGACATAGTACATGCCTAATACAGTACAATACATATTAGTAAAAAAATAAAAAATATTCTGACCAATTAGAAAACTGAAAAATCATCATCCTTCACAGACTGGAAAGATGAAATGAACATTGAAATAATAGTTAATATTTAATAATATTTCTTGATATATGAAATTTTATTTGATGAAGGGAATTTTTGCTTATCGGAAATTAGAAATTTATGTCTTTCTCCGTATTCATCCCTTTTATTCTACTCCTAAATTTTTGTTTCCTATATAACCCTTTTATTATGTGTATTATATACACCCCTCCAGTTCTTCAGGAATAACATACACCCCTTGCAGATACAGACACTACAAATAACATAGAGGACAGGACACCACCACACACAGCTGCCTCCGTTCCTGCCCTCCCGGAATCCTAAGCAAATGTGGCTAATAATGTGTATGTACAGTACAGACCAAAAGTTTGGACACACCTTCTCATTCAAAGAGTTTTCTTTATTTTCATGACTATGAAGGCATCAAAACTATGAATTAACCCATGTGGAATTATATACATAACAAAAAAGTGTGAAACAACTGAAAATATGTCATACTCTAGGTTCTTCAAAGTAGCCACCTTTTGCTTTGATAACTGCTTTGCACACTCTTGGCATTCTCTTGATGAGCTTCAAGAGGTAGTCACCTGAAATGGTCTTCCAACAGTCTTGAAGGAGTTCCCAGAGATGCTTAGCACTTGTTGGCTCTTTTGCCTTCACTCTGCAGTCCAGCTCACCCCAAACCATCACGATTGGGTCAGGTCCGGTGACTGAGGAGGCCAGGTCATCTGGCGCAGCACCCCATCACTCTCCTTCATGGTCAAATAGCCCTTACACAGCCTGGAGGTGTGTTTGGGGTCATTGTCCTGTTGAAAAATAAATGATGGTCCAACTAAACGCAAACCGGATGGAATAGCATGCCACTGCAAGATGCTGTGGTAGCCATGCTGGTTCAGTGTGCCTTCAATTTTGAATAAATCCCCAACAGTGTCACCAGCAAAGCACCCCCACACCATCACACCTCCTCCTCCATGCTTCCCGGTGGGAACCAGGCATGTAGAGTCCATACGTTCACCTTTTCTGCGTCGCACAAAGACACGTTGGTTGGAACCAAAGATCTCAAATTTAGACTCATCAGACCAAAGCACAGATTTCCACTGGTCTAATGTCCATTCCTTGTGTTCTTTAGCCCAAACAAGTCTCTTCTGCTTGTTGCCTGTCCTTAGCAGTGGTTTCCTAGCAGATATTCTACCATGAAGGCCTGATTCACACAGTCTCCTCTTAACAGTTATTCTAGAGATGTGTCTGCTGCTAAACTCTGTGTGGCATTGACCTGGTCTCTAATCTGAGCTGCTGTTAACCTGCGATTTCTGAGGCTGGGGACTCGGATGAACTTATCCTCCGCAGCAGAGGTGACTCTTGGTCTTCCTTTCTTGGGGCGGTCCGCATGTGAGCCAGTTTCTTTGTAGCGCTTGATGGTTTTTGTGACTGCACTTGGGGACACTTTCAAAGTTTTCCCAATTTTTCGGACTGACTGACCTTCATTTCTTAAAGTAATAATGGCCACTCGTTTTTCTTTACTTAGCTGCTTTTTTCTTGCCATAATGCAAATTCTAACAGTCTATTCAGTAGGACTATCAGCTGTGTATCCACCTGACTTCTCCACAACGCAACTGATGGTCCCAACCCCATTTATAAGGCAAGAAATCCCACTTATTAAACCTGACAGGGCACACCTGTGAAGTGAAAACCATTTCAGGTGACTACCTCTTAAAGCTCATCAAGAGAATGCCAAGAGTGTGCAAAGCAGTAATCAAAGCAAAAGGTGACTACTTTGAAGAACCTAGAATATGACATATTTTCAGTTGTTTCACACTTTTTTGTTATGTATATAATTCCACATGTGTTAATTCATAGTTTTGATGCCTTCAGTGTGAATCTCATGCATAAATAGCATATATAATCTACTGGTAATACAATTGTAGACTACAAATATCTACCGTATTGTTCACCCCATAAGATGGGGGGGAAATGCCCCTGCGTCTTATGGGGTGAATACTAATGAGCACTTCCATTATGGAAGCACTCATTAGTACCGGAGGACCAGGAAGCGGTGAAGGCTCTGTACTCACCGCTTCCTGGTCCACGGCTGTTGGCTGTGCAGTGGCTGCACACAGCGCAAGGGCGCTCTGTGACCTCACGCTGTGCGCGCTGGTTCGCAGCACAGCCAACAGCAGGAAGAAGAAGATCGCGGGCGGTGTGGAGTGGCAGCGTCCAGGAGCAGGAGAGGTGTTTTTTTATTTTATTAAACATGAGGCTGGAGGCTGATCTGAGACAATGGAGGCTAACGTAACTGCTGGGGGCCAAAATGAGAGGCAATGGGGTCTACAGAGGGCTGCTATAAGGCAAGGGGGCTGCTGGGGGCCAAATAAGTGGCAATGGGGGATACAGAGGGCTGATATAAGGCAATGGGGGCTGCTGGGGGCCAAAATGAAAGGGAATTTCGGCTACAGAGGGCTGATATAAGGCAATGGGGGCTGCTAGGGGCCAATATGAGAGGCAATGGGGGCTACTGAGGGCTGATATGAGGCATTGAAGGCTGCTAGGTGATAATATGAGAGACAGTGGGGTCTGATATGATGTCTGATTGGGGTCTGAGGTCTGATTGGGGGTCATTCACATTGGGGTCTGAGCTGAGGTCTGATTGTGTGTCTGATCTAAGGTCTTGTTGGGGTCCTATTAACATTGGGGGTCTGATTGGGGTTGTTAGCTGAAGTCTGATGTGAGGTCTAATAAAAAAAATATTTTTTTCTTATTGTCCTCCTCTAAAACCTAGGTACATCTTATGGGCCGATGCGTCTTATAGGGTGAAAATACGGTATATGCACACATATAAAGTCTACTGGGATATTATACTTATATACATACACACATACGCACACATAGTATATAACTTAGCTTGCTCCTGAAGTGATGTTGGTCTAGGGGGTTGCAGGAAGAGAGAGATGGACTCCCAAGTTTCATGTCACCTATATGTTCCAGTGTCCCATCGCCCACCATGGACTCCACCCTGTGACCACGCAAATATCTTCCCAATCTGTTGGCCAATGAGAATGTTGTCCAACTGATTTACAATGTGGCCTTCCTGCCTTTGATATGCTAACAAGGGACACAATGACCAAATGGCTACTGGCCATACTGATATCACTCAATAGGTGAACACCACTGGATATCAATATAAACTATATCCAATTATTAGGCATATTTGTGTGGTCATCAGGTTGAGGTTCTGGCTGAGAGACATATTTTCCTGTAACATTATTATTAACATACTACCATTTGGAACTTTTAAACAGGAAGAAAACTAATATTTAAAAATAGTGGGGGTCATTTATGAACAGATATACAACACTTCTGTGGTATATATCTGGCGCAGATTCTGTCACATGCAGAATCTGCAACTTCTTCCCCGCTCAGGTCTAAAAAAGGGGCCGTGGCATGGGCGAGTTAGGGGACGGGCCGCAAGCCTATCTCATTCATAATTTTCTACGCATGGTTTAGGCGTAGAAAATGATCTAAATGTAAGGCAGCAAGGAAGCTGTCTTAAATTTAGAATTGGCGGTGGATGCGCCAAAGTTATGTAGAGGCCGGCAACTCTACATAACTTCAGAGATCCACCATCAGCGCAGTTTTTTTTTTAAGACTGTCTTCTAAAATGCTGGTCTTAATAAATGTGCCCCAGTGTTTCTTATGTAGGCTAGTGATCCAGCTAGAGATCCAGGGAACAGCCTGCCGGATTTCTTTGCGCAGCAGCTTTTTTCGGAACGATTCTCTGCATATCTGCCAGGTTGCATCCGGATCTCCGCTGATCCTCATTAGAGTTAATGAGGCTGGACGGAGACTTACAAACTTCCAGTAATGCTGGGTTGCAAAGAGATTCGGCAGACTGTTCCCTTCCAGAATAGCCTGCAGTATCTCTAGCGCTAGTCTGAAACTAGCTTTAGATGTTTACTGTCTGGATTATATTCTATGCTCTCTAGTCCAAAGTCTAGTCCAGCCTTAGGGCTCATCCACACGAACATATTTTTTCCATGCCAATTCCTCTTTTTTGCTGCCTGTATGCGGAACTATTCACTTTAATGGGGCTGCAAGTAAAAATGTGTCCGTATGTTTGCAAGGCGGTTCCACAAAAATAAATAAATAGAACATGTCTAATTATTGTCCGCATTACGGACAAGGATAAGACTGTTCTTTTAGTGGCCGGCCGTTCAATTCTCCAAAATATGGAATGCATGCATCCGGTATCCGTGTTTTGTAGATCAACAATTTGTGTGTATGAGCCCTTACAGGTAGGCTCAAGATTTTCAGGAAGAGGAGGAAAGGAATGATAGATCTCAATGGACACAAAGTACAACAGCAGATTTCTCTGCTGACAAATACCTGCAGAGCCAATTGAAGAGTATAATCAAAAAGGAAAAGTTCTGGCCTGGAAAAAAATTGATGAGAGATTCCCTTTAATAGGGGAATTTGGAATGGGAGTGTAACTCCGTTTGAACCTATTCTGTGCAAAGTCATATTCAAACCTATATATTGATATATCTTGATTTTAACTCTAAGGCCCCTTTCCACTGTTCGATATAACAGACGATTGTCGAGAAGGAACCATTCCTTCCCAGAAGCTCCTGCTCGTTGTTGAAGAAGATCGCTGCATTTACATGCAGCAATCTCCTCCACAGTAAAGGGCGAAGCGATTGCTAATACCCTCGCTTATCCCCATAAAGAATCATTGTTTGCCGGCACGATCTGCTGTCACGTTTAGATGGCACTTTCCACTGTGTTGAACATAATATACGACAAGAATTTTGTAAAATGATGTTGTTTATTTTTACAAAATAATAAAAATGTATCTGATTTAAAAAAAGATGGCACTTTCATATTAGCCGATGAACCAGAGTTTCGATCGTTCCCCAGGTAATTGGCAACACCTTTACACCACCAGATAGTTGCTAATGAGCATTCCTACGAAGCTTGTTGGCGATTATTTGGCTGATGCTAGGCCAGTATAAAGGGGCCTTAAACAGGTTGTGCAGCAATTTATATTAATGACCTATCCTCAGGACCTGGAAGCCAAGAGCCACACCTTTCAGCTCTGCGCTCACAGGCCGATCAGTGGCTTACCCCACTCAATTTGACAGTTGTGGTGTGCGACAACGGTGCCAATCTGATAAGTGCGCTGAAACAGGACAAAATGACACATGTGCCATGCATGGCACACGTCCTAAACTTAGTCGTGCAGCGATTCGTTGCCAAATACCACAGGGTCCAGGACGTCTTGGGACAGGCCAGGAAAATCTCTGGCCATTTTAAAAGATCTTACACAGCCATAGCTCGTCTTGCTGACGTTCAGCGATGACACCACTTGCCCGTCGTGCTGGAACTCCACCTTGTATATGCTTGATGGGCTGCTCAAGCAGAAACGTGCCGTTAACCACTACCTGTGCGAACTCTGTGGCCGGACAGGTTATGGGGAGCTTGTTTTTTTTCACTGCGCCAGTGGCTGCTCATGCGCGACGCATGCAGACTTCTTCGGCTATTTGATGAGATCACCAAACTGGTCAGTCGCAGCCAGGGCGTCATTAAGGACATGGTATCTTATGCCTTCTTTCTGGAGCAGGCATTGCATCGTGTCATTGATCAAGCCGTTGAGGAGCAGAAGCTGGAAGATGAGGAAGTCGCAATGCTGAATGAATTCCCAAGGGGGGGCTACTGCATCTGAGACAAGTCAGCAGGAGTCTGAAGAGGAGTCAGAGGAAGATGGTGGCTGGGGGGAGGAGGAGGAGGAGCAGCAAGAAGAGCAGGCTTTAAACTTTTCTGGGATCCCTAGTGTTGTCTGTGGCTGGGGGGAGGAGACCGAGGATGACATTCTCCTGGGCGATGAGCAGGAGCCAGGCCGCTTCACCACTTCCAATTAGTGCAAATGGGGGCCTTCATGCTCCAGTGTTTGAGGAGGGACCCCAGTATAAAAAGCATAAAGCTCAAGGACCTGTACTCGATGGCAACGTACTTAGACCCCTGATACAAACACAAACTAGCGGACATGTTGCCAGCATCACAGTGGGCTGTCAGAATGCAGCATTTCCAGGCCTTGATGCGAGAGATGCTACATTATACTGTTGTGGGCACTGGCAGAGGAATTTCCACCCACAGCGAAATAGGTGCGGGTACCAATCTGTCATGGAACCATGAACCAGACGTACAACAAGAGATAAGTGGAAAATAAGAAGGTTTTATTGAAGAGCAAGCCGTAAGCAAAGTCCGAACGGATGGCTAAACCGAAGCAGGGTCTTGCGGAGACAGAGGTCAGGAACCAGAAGGGTAGTCAGACGAAGCCAGGAACAGGAACCAACGGGGTAGTCAGACGAAGCCGGAATCAGGAACCAACGGGGTAGTCAGACGAAGCCGGAATCAGGAACCAACGGGGTAGTCAGACGAGGCCAGGATCAGGAACCAGAAGCAGCAGCAGTCTTGGAAGCATGTGAACACAGGAGGACCAAGCAAGGAACTGAAGCCACAGACCTCCTATATATATGAGCTAGGCATCCAGCTCCTCCCAGTGGGAAGGAGGAGCCGCAGGGTGGGAGGCTACAAGAAACCCAGAAACCAAGATGGCCGCCAGCACATGTCAAACGAAGGGAACAGCAAGGAGGTAAGACCATGACAGTACCTCCCCCTCAAGGGCCCCTCCTCCGCGGAGTAAGGAACGGTTTCTGAGGGAAGCGTGCGTGGAAGGCTCGGAGCAAGACAGGAGCATGGACATCTGCGGAGGGAACCCAGGAACGCTCCTCTGGACCATAACCACGCCAATGGACCAAAAACTGCACCCGGCCGCGGACCAGGCGTGAGTCCAGGATATTGCTCACCTCATACTCCTCACGATTGCCCACTTGGACCGGACGAGGCCGAGGAATCGAGGAAGTGAAACGATTACACACCAGTGGCTTCAACAGGGAGACATGAAACACGTTGGAGATCCGCATGCCAGGAGGAAGCGCAAGGGCATAGGCTACCGGGTTTACCCTGCGAAGCACTCGGAAGGGACCAACAAAGCGAGGCGCCAGCTTGGGAGTGGGCACTCGAAGGTTGAGGTTGCGGGTGGACAACCATACGCGGTCTCCGACCTGGTAGGAAGGAGCGGGCGCTCGTCTGCGATCAGCCTGGAGTTTCTGGCGCTGCGCAGAGACCTCAAGGGACCTCTGGATCTGTACCCAAGAAGCACGTAGGACGGAAAGGTGATCCTCCACAGCCGGAATATCCTGGGGAGAGAATACCTCCGGTAACACGGCAGGTTGGAACCCATAATTGGCCATGAAGGGAGACGTCCCAGAGGAAGAGTTCACCGCCGTGTTCCTGGCAAACTCAGCCCAAGGCAGGAGGTCAACCCAATTGTCTTGGTGATCGGAGACATAGCAACGAAGGAATTGCTCCAAGGCCTGATTGGATCGTTCTGCGGCCCCATTGGACTGAGGGTGGTAGGCCGAGGAGAAAGAGAGATGAATCCCCAACTGGGAGCAAAAGGCGCGCCAGAACCTGGACACAAACTGACTCCCCCGATCCGACACAATCTCCTTGGGCAAACCGTGCAACCGGAAGACCTCCCTGGCAAAAATCGAGGCCAACTCTTGTGCAGAGGGTAACTTCTTGAGAGGAACACAGTGGCACATTTTGGAAAACCGATCCACAATCATGAGAATGACCGTATGGCCTCGGGATGCAGGGAGGTCCACAATGAAATCCATCCCCAGGTGTGACCATGGACGCTCCCCGGTGGCTATGGGTTGCAAAAGGCCCAACGGAAGGTGCCGAGGGGACTTACTCTGGGCACAAACGGAGCATGCCGCTACATATGCGGCGATGTCGGAACGTAGAGAAGGCCACCAGAACAGACGTGAAACCGCCCAGGACAGCTGATTCTTTCCAGGGTGCCCCGCGGCCTTGGAGTTATGGTAGGTTCGCAACAACCGAGTGCGCAACTCCTCAGGCACAAAACATCTGCCGTTGGGTCTCCCAGAGGGAGCACCAGATTGAGCCGCCAAAATCTGCTCACCCAGAGGAGAAGTCAGGCTGGTGCGAATAGCGGCCAGGATCTGATTCGGGGGTATGACCGTAGTCGGAATCGACTCCTCCCCGGACAGCTCAGAGTACTGCCGTGATAAGGCATCCGCTCTGATGTTCTTGGAGCCGGGTAGGTAGGAGACCACGTAATTAAAACGTGACAAGAACAGAGCCCATCTGGCCTGACGTGGTGTCAATCTCTTGGCCTCAGAGAGGTAGGTCAGATTCTTGTGGTCCGTCAGGATGAGAACCGGAACCACCGAGCCCTCGAGCAAGTGCCTCCATTCTTTAAGGGCCTGCACGATGGCCAATAACTCCCTGTCACCAATCTGATAGTTGCACTCCGCGGAAGACAGTTTCCGGGAGTAAAACCCACAAGGAAGCAGAGGACCCTCTGGTGTTCTACGCTGAGACAGGAGGGCGCCTACTCCCGTCTCAGACGCGTCCACCTCGAGGACAAAAGGCAACCCAG
Organism: Bufo gargarizans; assembly: GCF_014858855.1. Taxonomy (NCBI): domain Eukaryota; kingdom Metazoa; phylum Chordata; class Amphibia; order Anura; family Bufonidae; genus Bufo; species Bufo gargarizans. The sequence continues at coordinate 397,562,904 of NC_058081.1, forward strand.
GGTTGGGATGCGACAGAATCGGAGCCGACACAAAGGCGGACTTTAGAGCCTCAAAAGCTCGGATGGCCTCGAGCGGCCAGACCTGAGGATTACTGCCCTTCCTGGTCAGATCCGTGAGAGGCTTGGCTAGCATGGAAAAGTCCCTGATGAACTTCCGATAATAATTGGCGAAGCCCAAAAAGCGCTGCAGGGCACGAAGCCCACTGGGCTGGGGCCACTGTAAGACAGCCGAAACCTTCTCAGGATCCATGGAGAACCCCTCAGCGGAAATGATGTAACCTAAGAAGGTTACCTGGGATCGGTGAAATTCGCATTTCTCAAGCTTACCGAACAGCTTGTTCTCTCGTAAGCGTTGCAACACTCGTCTGACATCCAGAATGTGGGCCTCCATGGATGCAGAATATACCAAGATGTCATCCAAATAGACCACCACACACTGCTGCAACAGGTCACGGAAAACATCGTTGATGAATTCCTGGAAGACTGCGGGCGCATTGCACAACCCAAAGGGCATAACCAAGGATTCATAATTACCGGTCCTGGTGTTAAACGCGGTCTTCCACTCATCGCCCGCCTTGATCCTTACCAGGTTATATGCCGCCCTCAGGTCGAGTTTGGTAAAGACCGTGGCCCCTTTGAGGCGATCGAACAGCTCGGAAATCAAGGGTATCGGGTAAGCGTTCTTGATCGTGATGCGATTGAGACCCCTGTAATCGATGCAAGGCCTCAACTCGCCGCCCTTCTTTTTCACAAAGAAAAATCCAGCCCCTGCCGGGGACGAGGATTTGCGAATGTGTCCGCGTGAAAGCGCCTCCCTCACGTACTCCTCCATGGCCTCATTCTCCGCTACCGACAGTGGATAGACTTTGCCACGAGGAGGAACGGCACCGGATTGTAACTCTATGGCACAATCGTATGGGCGGTGCGGAGGTAGGGCAACCGCGCGCACCTTATCGAATACATCCCGGTACTCTTCGTATTCAGGAGGCAACAGAGAGTCCGAGGAAGTACACAGCAACTTGACAGGCCCATGGATGCAACTAGCCCCACACTGCGGTGACCACGAGAGGATCTCGACCGATCTCCAATCGAAAGTCGGATTATGCTTCTGGAGCCAGGGGTACCCCAAGACCACCGAGTAGTGTGGAGACGAAATAACCTGGAGACAGACCGACTCTCTGTGAACGGCACCAATGGCTATCCCCACTGGAAGGGTCTCATGAGTCACGTGTGGCGGCCGAAGGGGTCTGCCGTCTATCGCCTCAAGAGCCAGTGGGGAACCTCGAGGCTGCAGAGGAATGGAATTGGCGGCAACGAACACTCTATCAATGAACAAACCACCAGCACCAGAGTCCACCAACGCCTGGGTCGTCACCGAGCCCCCGACCCAGGAGAGGACAACCGTGATCAGTGGTTTGTCAACACGGGAAACCGGGGACGAGGAGACTCCACCCAAGATCTGCCCCCGACAGGACCTCAGGTGCGAGCGTTCTCCCGGACGGTTCGGACATGCCAACCGAAAATGCCCACCGAGACCACAGTACATGCATCGGCCCTCGCGTCTCCGGAGTACCCTCTCCCCCTCAGACAGGCGAGCAAACCCCCGCTGCATGGGTTCACCCCCAGACAAGTCATCCCCAGGAGGCGTGGGAGGAGAGGGAGGCACGGGTGGGACAGCAAACGTAGGCGCCAATCTGTTAGGAGGCCTCCGCAGGCTCTCCTTAAAGGAAGGTCTCTCCCTGAGTCTGGTGTCAATCAAAATCAGGAAAGAAATAAGAGACTCGAGCTCCACTGGTAGGTCCTTAGCTGCAACCTCATCCTCCAAGGCATCCGAGAGACCATGAGAGAAAGCAGCGACCAGAGCCTCATTATTCCAGCCCACCTCTGCTGCCAGGGTACGAAACTCAATGGCGTATTCAGCTACGGATCGTGAACCCTGTCTGATGGACATAAGGAGCTTCGCAGCAGAGGCAGCACGAGCCGGCACATCGAATACCTTCCGAAGAGAAGCAACAAAACCGGAAAACTCGGCAACCACCGGATTGTTGTTCTCCCATAAAGGGCTGGCCCAGGCCAAGGCCTTGTCCGAGAGCAGCGAGATCAAGAAGCCCACCCTTGATCTCTCAGTAGGAAAGGCATGTGGCAGCAACTCGAAGTAAATGCCCACCTGGTTAAGGAAACCTCGGCACTGAGTTGGCTCTCCCCCAAAGCGCTGTGGAAGGGGGGCAGAACCGGTCATACCCTGAAACACCACAGGCGCAGCAACAGGTGTCAGGGTAGACTCTGGCGCAACAACCGGAGCGGCAGTAGGAGCGGGCCCAGGAGCGACAACCGACCCATCGGCAACGGAAGCTAAATGAGCCGTGCGTTCAAGCAGGGTTTGCAACGCCACAGCGAACCGACCCAACAGGTGATCCTGCTGATCAAGTCTGGCAACCAGCGTAGGTAGCGAGGGTGGCCCTGTACCGTCAGAATTCATGGCTTGGTCCTAATGTCATGGAACCATGAACCAGACGTACAACAAGAGATAAGTGGAAAATAAGAAGGTTTTATTGAAGAGCAAGCCGTAAGCAAAGTCCGAACGGATGGCTAAACCGAAGCAGGGTCTTGCGGAGACAGAGGTCAGGAACCAGAAGGGTAGTCAGACGAAGCCAGGAACAGGAACCAACGGGGTAGTCAGACGAAGCCGGAATCAGGAACCAACGGGGTAGTCAGACGAAGCCGGAATCAGGAACCAACGGGGTAGTCAGACGAGGCCAGGATCAGGAACCAGAAGCAGCAGCAGTCTTGGAAGCATGTGAACACAGGAGGACCAAGCAAGGAACTGAAGCCACAGACCTCCTATATATATGAGCTAGGCATCCAGCTCCTCCCAGTGGGAAGGAGGAGCCGCAGGGTGGGAGGCTACAAGAAACCCAGAAACCAAGATGGCCGCCAGCACATGTCAAACGAAGGGAACAGCAAGGAGGTAAGACCATGACACAATCCTACTGCGCCTGCAAAAAGAGGGTGGTTTGAAGATGTGTTTGTCACTTCGGATATGAGATCATTCTTGCAGTCAACCCATCGACAGCCACCCTCCGGATCCAGCCTCAGAGAACGACTAGACCGACAGGTATCCGACTACATCGGGATAACGGCCGATGTGGACGCTCTGAGAAGCAAGGAACCCCTTTACTACTGGGTGTGCAGGCTTGACCTGTGGCCAGAGCTGGCACAATTTGCCATAGAACTCTTGGCATGCCCCTCGTTGAGTGTCCTGTCCGAAAGGACGTTTAGCGCAGCAGGGGGGATCGCAACCAATAAGCACACTCGACTAGCTCACAACAGTGTGGACTACCTCACATTTTTTTTAATGAATGAGGCATGGATCTCGGAGGAATTCAACACCTGTGATGACCACGTGTAATTGAATTTTCTCATGCCAGCCCACACATATCCGCCACCACACAGAAAAGAGAATGGTCCTTGCCTTATGTACTGTATATACAGCGGCATAAAAGGCCTTTTATGTCGGGTGAATGCCTAATTCTTGGGGCCTGTAGTGGCCGACAGTTAAATTTTTATCCTGTGACCGCCTAATGTACCTCCAGCCACAGAATCCAAAGTTCTTTGCTGTCAGGTGAATGCATATTGCCTAATTTTTGGGGCCTGTACTGGCCGACAGTTACATTTTTTTTTTATCTATAGCCACATAATCACACCCTTGTCTCACTCCTCTGCCTCTCATTATAGTGGCGTGTGAACCGCATTCATTATAAGGACCTTCTAATGTCACAGGGTCATGTGACTGCGCCCCCCACCCTGTACTGTGCTCCCCACCCCGTACTGTGCCCCTCATTCTGTACTGTGCCACCTTATACCCTGCATTGTGCCCTCTTACCACACCCTGTGCAATGCCCCTAGTCATTCCCTGTACTGTGCCCTCTTATACCATTTTATCCGATCACGGTGTGGCAGAGTTATCCGGTCACTGTACAGAGGTGTTATCCGGTCAATGTATGGCGGTGGTATCCAATAACTGGATGGCCATAACTGTATCCCTTTCCCTGCCCACACCATCCTTTTTTAGATGTGGCATGAGCGGGAAAAATATGCAGATTGCGGTGCTAAGGACCTTTGCGCCACAATCTGTGTCAGAAATACGTCTAACATAGACTTATTTCTATATAATAAATGATTATTTATTGTATTATCATTCGGGGGTAGGGCTAATATCTTTATATTATATTGATTCTAGTGTATTATACTGTGCCCTGTATTTCCCAGTAGAAAATAATCCTTGGGAAGCACAGTCCTCATCCCTGACCACCAGGACCAGTTAGCGCTCTGTCAGTACATGGCAGCCTCCCCTCTCCACCACGCTGCTCCGCTGTGTACTGGTGCTTATTCTGACACTAGGGCTGGGTTCACATCCTATTTTTGCCATCAATTTAATGCATACCAAAAATGTATGTGTTAACAGATACCTCCGACTGATGCAGTACAGTGGCGTCCGTTCACCATAAAGTTCCATGGTAGAAAAAAAATTCTGTTAGCGTATGCATTTTTTTTATGGACTCTGCAGGAGTAAAAACGTGGAGTGCTGCACATTTGTATACATCAAACCGATAGGAAATAAAACATTTCTAGGCTCCAGCAGGGCACATTTTTGAGAGTTTCCCTTTAAGGCTACTTTCACACCTGCGTTCGGTGCGGATCCATCTTGTATCTGCACAGACCGATCCGCACCGATAATGCAAACGCTTGTATCCATTCAGAACAGATCCGTTTGCATTATTCTTTTTAAAAAAAAGTTTAAGTCTAAACGGATCTGTCCTGACTTACATTGAAAGTCAATGGAGGACGGATCCATTTTCAATTGCACCATATTGTGTCAGTGAAAACGGATCCATCCCCATTAACTTACATTGTAAGTCAGGACGGATCCGTTTCGTGTTCGCATCCAGAGCGGAATAGTGAGGGAACGGAGCCAAACTGATGCATTCTGAACGGATCCTTATCCATTCAGAATGCATTGGGGCTGAACTGATCCATTTTCAACCGTTTGTGAGATCCCTGAAACGGATCTCACAAACGGAATTCAAAACGCCAGTGTGAAAGTAGCCTAAGACACATGAAAATGGCCCCTGATTAAAATACATAATTTTGTGGGAATCGTCCCGGCCAATGTTCGTACCTCACTATTCTTAGCCATGTTTCAATGCTGACACCAGGGAGACGGTTTTCTTTCTTCTGGAGGAGAGCTAATTGTTGTATTGTGTGTCATGTAGCACAGAGCATAGTGTTTTTTATGCAGCACAGCAAAGCACCCAAGATTTCATTGACCTTAAAAGAAACATTTTTAGTGATCAGCAGTATTAAAGTGTTTTCCCACTATACACGTTTATAGCAAATTAACCTGCCATAAATATTTTTGTAATGGGGAGTCTGCCTGTTGGGACCTCCCGATTTGCAAAGGACAAGTGGCTAAACAGGCACTCTCACATTCATGATTATCGAGAATGAGTTAGGCCTCATGCACACAACAGTGTTTTGTCAGTGATTTGGCTTCAGTGGTCCGTGTCCGATTTTGCTTCAGTTGCGTTTCCTTGTGTCTTCCTTTTTTTTTTGTCTGACAGGGGGGGAAAAAAAAGGAAGGTTAATGAAAAGTGTAATTTTATTGCACCAAGGTCTTGTAGAAAAAAACTGACACGGACGCGGATGACATACCAGTTGTGAGATAATTTGGTTGTAAGGCAGCTCTCACCTGCTCCACGACACCCTCCAGGCACGGACACCGCACCTGGATGCGGGGATGCAAAAGCGATTTTAAAGGAAGGAGAAGTCCAGCTCAGGTCAGGTGTGAATATGTGGCTTTATTTCAGCGGTTGTAAAATTCCACACAGCAAGGTGTAACAAGTGACGCGTTTCAGACCTCTAAAGCATCAGGGTCCTTCTTCATGACAAACACAAAATACCGTGGGAGCACCCCCTGATATATCCCTGTCCAATCACCAGCTGATGCTGATCACCTGAGAGAGGGAGGCACCAGGGGGCGGTCCCACATGTCCTCAGTTAAAAAGTACAACATACAGAGTGTGGCTAAATAATTAAAAACCGTGGGAGGAAGTAGTGCGTTAATAAATAATATCGCATATAACTGCATAAGAGTGCAGCACATAATAAACATAGAGTTGTATCTAACTAAGAGGTACACAACATTGGATAGGCATACAATATGTGAAATACAAACAATGCTACACATTAGCCATTTTTTTTAATTTTTATATTGCAATATGAGGTCATGGCGTTTATTGAGACCTAATGGTTGGCGGGATCCCAATTGGAAAATCCAAAAGGCCTCTCTGTTCAGAAGTTTCCTTCTATGATCCCCCCCCCCCCCTCTACGAGGTAAGAAAACCCTCTCTATGCCCTGCACTTTTAAACCTGATGTGTCCCGAGCACGTAAAACTGCAAAATGAAGACTAGCGGCTGAGACATTGCGGTTCTTATAATGCAGTATATCTGAGATGTGTTTTCATATCCTATTCTTCAACCTACATATTGCAGTGAACACAAATCACAGGTAATCAGGTATACCACATATTTGGAATTGCAATTGATATGCAAGTGTATATTAAATGTTTTACCATCTACTGTGGACCTGAAGACCATATCAATAACCATGTGGTCACAGCAAATACATTTGCGGTCTCCGCATCTGAAGCTGCCTTTGGAACTGAGCCAAGTTGGTTGTCTACATTTTACCTCCGTGAAAAAACTCAGGCTGATTAAATTGCCCACAGTAGGAGCTCTTTTATCCACGCATCTCATACCAGCCGACACCACATTTGCCCACTGCCCGTCATAATTCAGAATATGAAAATATTTCTTCATGATTTTACAGATTTCTGGAAATTCATGACTATATTGGGTTACAAAATGGGTGGTATGTTTGTCTTTGTTGGAGGGGTTGGCAGGTGTTTGATTTGTATGAAGCCTTGGAAATAGGTTTCTGTCCATATCAGACGCTAATTTATTAACTTGTTCTATGTTGCCGGGTGTATATGCCCTGCGCAACAACCTAGTCCCTATCTCCGAGGCTTCCTTATTGTAGATATCAAAATCTGAACAATTGCAACGTGCCCGTAATTACCGCTCCTTTTGGAATATTTTGGATAGTATGAGGTGGGTGGCATGAGTGTGCAAAAAGTGTGGTATTGCCCGCCAGTTCTTTGCGGTACGTGGATGTATTGACCTTACCAGCTGTGGAGTTGCCTCTCAGGCACAAATCCAGAAATTGAATTTCTGTAGTATTGAACTGAAAAATAAATTGAATTAGATCCAGGCATGAATTGAAATAAGCAACCAACTCTGGTATGGACGCCACACCTCCGGACCATACCATAAGTAGGTCATCGATGTACCGTCCATACCAGAGTAGGCGATCCACACATATCAGTTGTGCATCCAGTTTTTTTGACGGACCCATTCACTTGAATGGGTCAGTCCTCCGTTTTCCACTGACAAGAATAGGACAGGTTATATTTTTTTTACGGAATGGAATCACGGATCACGGACGTGGAGAAAAAAAGGAGGACTATCAGTTTCTTTTCACAGCTCCATAGAAATTAATTGGACCTCCGCTAAACTGTGAAAAATGACGGAACGGATGCGGATGCACACAACGGTCGTGTGCATGAGTCCTTAGAGGAAGAGTTGCGCACATTCACTGGGCTGTTTCCTCTCATTGGCAACTATGGAGATCAACCAGTAATGTGCAGCCATCTCTCTGTAAATTGGATCCTTTGGGCATTTAGTGTAACATGCAACACTCAGAGTCAAGGGGTCCTCTGTAATGTTGTTGGTTGACCTTAATTGGATTTAAAAAAATGTGCAGGCTTAGTTATAAAATGTTATAATTGTAAGCTTTCATGCTAATGCTATATATATATATATATATATATATATATATATATATATATACACACACACAGTACAGACCAAAAGTTTGGACACACCTTCTCATTCAAAGAGTTTTCTTTATTTTCATGACTATGAACATTGTAGATTCACACTGAAGGCATCAAAAGTATGAATTAACACATGTGAATTATAGACATAGCAAAAAGTGTGAAACAACTGAAAATATGTCATATTCTAGGTTCTTCAAAGTAGCCACCCTTTGCTTTGATTAGTGCTTTGCACACTCTTGGCATTCTCTTGATGAGCTTCAAGAGGTAGTCACCTGAAATGGTCTTCCAACAGTCTTGAAGGAGTTCCCAGAGATGCTTAGCACTTGTTGGCCCTTTTGCCTTCACTCTGCGGACCAGCTCACCCCAAACCATCTCGATTGAGTTCAGGTCCGGTGACTGTGGAGGCCAGGTCATCTGGCGCAGCACCCCATCACTCTCCTTCATGGTCAAATAGCCCTTACACAGCCTGGAGGTGTGTTTGGGGTCATTGTCCTGTTGAAAAATAAATGATGGTCCAACTAAATGCAAACCGGATGGAATAGCATGCCACTGCAAGATGCTGTGGTAGCCATGCTGGTTCAGTATGCCTTCAATTTTGAATAAATCCCCAACAGTGTCACCAGCAAAGCACCCCCACACCATCACACCTCCTCCTCCATGCTTCACGGTGGGAACCAGGCATGTAGAGTCCATCCGTTCACCTTTTCTGCTTCGCACAAAGACACGGTGGTTGGAACAAAAGATCTCAAATTTGGACTCATCAGACCTAAGCACAGATTTCCACTGGTCTAATGTCCATTCCTTGTGTTCTTTAGCCCAAACAAGTCTCTTCTGCTTGTTGCCTGTCCTTAGCAGTGGTTTCCTAGCAGATATTCTACCATGAAGGCCTGATTCACACAGTCTCCTCTTAACAGTTGTTCTAGAGATGTGTCTACTGCTAAACTCTGTATGGCCTTGACCTGGTCTCTAATCTGAGCTGCTGTTAACCTGCGATTTTTGAGGCTGGTGACTCAGATGAACTTATCCTCCACAGCAGAGGTGAATCTTGGTCTTCCTTTCCTGGAGCGGTCCGCATGTGAGCCGGTTTCTTTGTAGCGCTTGATGGCTTTTGTGACTGCACTTGGGGACACTTTCAACGTTTTCCCAATTTTGCGGACTGACTGAACTTCATTTCTTAAAGTAACATAGTAGTAACATAGTACATAAGGCCGAAAAAAGACATTTGTCCATCCAGTTCGGCCTGTTATCCCGCAAGTTGATCCAGAGGAAGACCCCTCTCTAGTAGCTATAGCCTGTAATATTATTAAGCTCCAGAAATACGTCCAGGGCCCTCTTGAATTCCTTTATTGTACTCACCATCACCACCTCCTCAGGCAGAGAGTTCCATAGTCTCACTGCTCTTACCGTAAAGAATCCTTTTCTATGTTTGTGTACAAACCTTCTTTCCTCCAGACGCAGAGGATGTCCCCTCGTCACAGTCACAGTCCTGGGGATAAATAGCTGATGGGATAGATCTCTGTACTGACCCCTGATGTATTTATACATATTAATTAGATCTCCCCTCAGTCGTCTTTTTTCTAAAGTGAATAACCCTAATTTTGATAATCTTTCAGGGTACTGTAGTTGCCCCATTCCAGTTATTACTTTAGTTGCCCTCCTCTGGACCTTCTCCAGCTCTGCTATGTCTGCCTTGTTTACAGGAGCCCAGAACTGTACACAGTACTCCATGTGTGGTCTGACTAGCGATTTGTAAAGTGGTAGGACTATGTTCTTATCACGGGAATCTATGCCCCTTCTGATGCAACCCATTATCTTGTTGGCCTTGGCAGCAGCTGCCGGACACTGGTTTTTGCAGCTTAGTTTGCTGTTTATTAAAATTCCTAGATCCTTTTCCATGTCAGTGTTACCGAGTGTTTTACCATTTAGTATGTACGGTTGACTTGCATTTTTCCTTCCCATGTGCATAACTTTACATTTATCAGTGTTAAACCCCATCTGCCACTTATCTGCCCAAGCCTCCAATCTATCCAGATCCCTCTGTAGTAGTATACTGTCCTCATCAGTGTAAATTACTTTACACAGTTTAGTGTCATCTGCGAAAATTGATACTTTACTATGCAAGCCTTCTACAAGATCATTAATAAATATATTGAAGAGAATAGGGCCCAATACTGACCCCTGAGGTACTCCACTAGTGACAGTGACCCAATCTGAGTGTGTACCGTTAATAACCACCCTCTGTTTTCTATCACTGAGCCAGTTACTTACCCACATACAGATGTTTTCTCCCAGTCTGAGCATTCTCATTTTATATACTAACCTTTTATGTGGTACAGTGTCAAATGCTTTGGAGAAGTCCAGATATACGACATCCATTGATTCGCCGCTGTCAAGTCTAGAACTTACCTCCTCATAGAAACTGATTAAATTAGTATGACATGACCGATCCCTCACGAAGCCATGCTGATATGGCGTTATTTGCTTATTTCTGTTGAGATGCTCTAATATAGCATCTCTCAGAAAACCTTCAAACAGTTTACCCACAACAGATGTTAAACTTACCGGCCTATAGTTTCCAGGGTCTGTTTTTGGCCCCTTTTTGAATATTGGCACCACATATGCCATGCGCCAATCCTGTGGGACATTCCCTGTCAGTATAGAGTCAGCAAATATCAGAAATAAGGGTCTGGCTATGACATTACTTAATTCCTTTAGGATACGGGGGTGTATGTCATCCGGTCCTGGCGATTTGTCTATTTTAATCTTTTTAAAGGGATTCTGTCACCTCCCCTAAGGCAAAAAACGATTTAAAACCAGCCATGCAGCACAGCTTACCTGGATTAAGCTGTGCTGTTCAATCTTGAAATCCGTCCAGCAGTTAGTTCAAAAAACGAGTTTGATCAATGAGGAAATGCGTCCTGAAGGTGCCCAGAGGGGCGTTTTTTTCTTCTGAGAGAGCCCAGTCCCGCCCCTTTTTCAGTGCCCAGCCCGCCTTCCTTGTATTTTCTAACTGCCGCCCCCAGCCTGCCACAGCCTCTCCTGCCTCTCCTCCCCCTCCCTCACGCCGAACGAAGTCTCGCACAGGCGCAGTACCCACTGAGGGCTGCGCCTGTGCGATCATCAGGAGACTGAGGGCGGCAGCTTCATCTTCGTCACTGGGCATGCGCCGAGCCCAGTGACGTCCGATGCTCGCTCTTCCCTGCTGACTGAGGGAAGAGCGAGCATCGGACGTCACTGGGCTCGGCGCATGCCCAGTGACGAAGATGAAGCTGCCGCCCTCAGTCTCCTGATGATCGCACAGGCGCAGCCCTCAGTGGGTACTGCGCCTGTGCGAGACTTCGTTCGGCAAGAGGGAGGGGGAGGAGAGGAAGGGGAGGCTGTGGCAGGCTGGGGGCGGCGGTTAGGAAGTAAAAGGAAGGCGGGCTGGGCACTGAAAAAGGGGCGGGACTGGGCTCTCTCAGAAGAAAAAAAACGCCCCTCTGGGCACCTTCAGGACGCATTTCCTCATTGATCAAACTCGTTTTTTGAACTAACTGCTGGACGGATTTCAAGATTGAACAGCACAGCCTAATCCAGGTAAGCTGTGCTGCATGGCTAGTTTTAAATCGTTTTTTGCCTTAGGGGAGGTGACAGAATCCCTTTAAGTCGCTGATGTACTTCTTCCTGGGTCAGACAGGACACTTTTAATGAGGAATTTATTTTTGCATTCTGCATGTCATCTGACAATTTATTTTCCTCAGTGAATACATTGGAGAAAAAAATATTTAACAGCTTTGCTTTCTCCTCATCGCTCTCTGCGACTTCCCCCTCATTACTCTTTAAAGGGCCGACACCTTCAGATTTATACTTTTTAACATTTATATAATTGAAGAACATTTTAGGGTTAGTTTTACTCTCTTTGGCAATTAATCTCTCGGTCTCTAGTTTGGCCGCTTTTATTTGTTTTTTACATGTTCTATTTTTTTCCTTATAGTTTTTCAGTGCTTCCGTGCTCCCCTCCTGTTTCAGTGAATGATATGCTTTCTTTTTGTCATTTATTGCTTTCGTTACAGTTCTATTTATCCACATTGGTTTCTTTTTGTTCCTTAACCTTTTATTACCATACGTATGTACCTCTCACAATGAGATTTTAGGATGTTTTTAAAGATATCCCATTTTGTGGCTGTATTTTTATTTTTGAGGACTTTGTCCCAGTTAGTTTGGCCTATGGCCTCTCTTAGTTGGCTAAATTTAGCTTTTTTGAAGTTTGGTATTTTTGTTCCTCCCTGTAGAAACGCTCTTTTGAATGATAATTGGAAGGTTATTACTTTGTGGTCACTATTTCCCAGGTGTCCCCCAACCTGCACGTCTGTTGTTCTGTCCGGCCTATTGGTTAATACTAAGTCCAGTATGGCCGTCCCTCTAGTCGGGTCCTGAACCAGTTGGGAGAGGTAATTGTCTTTGGTTATTGCCAAGAACCTGTTTCCTTTATGATATATACAAGTTTCAGTTTCCCAGTCTATATCTGGGTAGTTGAAGTCCCCCATAATAACCACCTCATTATGATTTGCCGCCTCGTCTATCTCGTTTAGTAATAGATTTTCTGTGGACTCTGGTATATTAGGTGGTTTATAGTAAACTCCTATTAGTAATTTATTGTTGTTTTTAGCTCCATGTATCTCTACCCACAGTGACTCCACATGTTCATGTCCCTCACTTATATCTTCGCGGAGTGTGGGCTTTAGACCGGACTTTACATAGAGGCAGACCCCTCCCCCTCTCCGGTTTTGACGATCCTTTCTAAACAGACTGTAACCTTGTACATTAACCGCCCAGTTATAGCTATCATCCAGCCATGTCTCAGTTATTCCCACTATGTCATAGTTCTCCTCACACATCACTAATTCCAGTTCACCAGTTTTATTAGTCAAACTTCTGGCATTAGTATACATACATTTGAGAGGTTTATGTATATCTCCATAATCTCCCGTTGCCTTTCTTGTGTGGTTCGTGGTACAGGCAGTATTTCGGAAAATACTACCTTTGAGGTCCTTGCCCTCAGCTTTTGACCTAAATCCCTGAAATCATTTTTAAGGACTCTCCACCTACCTCTAACTTTGTCATTGGTTCCGATATGGACCATGACCGCTGGATCTTCTCCAGCCCCTCCCAGTAATCTGTCAACCCGATCCGCGATGTGTCGAACTCTAGCGCCAGGAAGACAGCACACTGTTCGGCGATCACGGTCTTTGTGACAGATTTCCCTATCTGTTCCCCTAATAATGGAGTCGCCCACTACCAGCACCTGTCTGGCCTGCCCTGCTCTCCTGGTTCCCTGCTTACTGGAGCTGACATTCCCCTGACTGGCAGAGGAAGTGTCCGGCTGCAGCAGTGCCGTCCCCGGACTGACATCCCCCTCATCTGCCAAACGTGCAAACTTGTTGAGGTGTGTCAGATCAGGGCTAGCCTCCCTGGCACTCTTCCCTCTACCCCGCTTTCTAACTGTTACCCAGCTAGCTACCTCACTTTCCTCAGCCTCCTCTCTGTCACCCTCCCCCTCATCTACCCCAAAGATTGCTTGCTCGGTGAGAAGCAAACTCTTTTGCAAATTATCAATGCCTCTCAGTGTTGCAACTTGCCCGTTTACAGACTCGATTTGCGATTCCAAACGGGTTATTTGCTCACATCTAGAACAAAGATATGCACCCTTGAACTCCTGTTCCAGGACTGCATACATCATGCAAGATGTGCACTGGACTGCGTTGTAAATTGTGCAACACATACTAAATGGGGATTACAACAGTAAAAAAGTAAAACAGTATATATGATTCAGACCTAGACCCTGTCTGCTGTAGCCGAAGGGCTACGCAAAACCAAGCCAACAACACACAAGGAAATTATATCCAACCTTAGTTTCCAAACTCCTTTTCTTAAACTCCTTGTTTTTTTAACTCCACTTAATAAGAAGCCCACTTAGTAGAGCAAGCCCCAGGAAGAGCAGGCTCTAGAGAGTTTTAGTGGGTCAATTTATAGCACCTGGTTGCCCAGGGCACTCCCCTTAATTAAAAGTAATGATGGCCACTAGTTTTTCTTTACTTAGCTGTTTTTTTTCTTGCTATAATACAAATTCTAACAGTCTATTCAGTAGGACTATCGGCTGTGTATCCACCTGACTTCTCCACAACGCAAACTGATGGTCCCAACCCCATTTATAAGGCAAGAACTCCCACTTATTAAACCTGACAGGGCACACCTGTGAAGTGAAAACCATTTCAGGTGACTACCTCTTGAAGCTCATCAAGAGAATGCCAAGAGTGTGCAAAGCAGTAATCAAAGCAAAAGGTGGCTACTTTGAAGAACCTAGAATATGACATATTTTCAGTTGTTTCACACTTTTTTGTTATGTATATAATTCCACATGTGTTAATTTATAGGTTTGATGCCTTCAGTGTGAATCTACAAATTTTCATAGTCATGAAAATAAAGAAAACTCTTTGAATGAGAAGGTGTGTCCAAACTTTTGGTCTGTACTGTATATGTATATATATATATATATATATATATATATACACACACACACACACAGGTCCTTCTAAAAAAATTAGCATATTGTGATAAAGTTCATTATTTTCTGTAATGTACTGATAAACATTAGACTTTCATATATTTTAGATTCATTACACACAACTGAAGTAGTTCAAGCCTTTTATTGTTTTAATATTGATGATTTTGGCATACAGCTCATGAAAACCCAAAATTCCTATCTCAAAAAATTAACATATCATGAAAAGGTTCTCTAAACGAGCTATTAACCTAATCATCTAAATCAACTAATTAACTCTAAACACCTGCAAAAGATTCCTGAGGCTTTTAAAAACTCCCAGCCTGGTTCATTACTCAAAACCGCAATGATGGGTAAGACTGCCGACCTGACTGCTGTCCAGAAGGCGATCATTGACACCCTCAAGCAAGAGGGTAAGACACAGAAAGAAATTTCTGAACGAATAGGCTGTCCCCAGAGTGCTGTATCAAGGCACCTCAGTGGGAAGTCTGTGGGAAGGAAAAAGTGTGGCAGAAAACGCTGCACAACGAGAAGAGGTGACCGGACCCTGAGGAAGATTGTGGAGAAGGACCGATTCCAGACCTTGGGGGACCTGCGGAAGCAGTGGACTGAGCCACCGTGTACAGGCGTGTGCAGGAAATGGGCTACAGGTGCCACATTCCCCAGGTCAAGCCACTTTTGAACCAGAAACAGCGGCAGAAGCGCCTGACCTGGGCTACAGAGAAGCAGCACTGGACTGTTGCTCAGTGGTCCAAAGTACTTTTTTCGGATGAAAGCAAATTTTGCATGTCATTCGGAAATCAAGGTGCCAGAGTCTGGAGGAAGACTGGGGAGAGGGAAATGCCAAAATGCCTGAAGTCCAGTGTCAAGTACCCACAGTCAGTGATGGTCTGGGGTGCCAGTCAGCTGCTGGTGTTGGTCCACTGTGTTTTATCAAGGGCAGGGTCAATGCAGCTAGCTATCAGGAGATTTTGGAGCACTTCATGCTTCCATCTGCTGAAAAGCTTTATGGAGATGAAGATTTCATTTTTCAGCACGACCTGGCACCTGCTCACAGTGCCAAAACCACTGGTAAATGGTTTACTGACCATGGTATTACTGTGCTCAATTGGCCTGCCAACTCTCCTGACCTGAACCTCATAGAGAATCTGTGGGATATTGGGAAGAGAAAGTTGAGAGACGCAAGACCCAACACTCTGGATGAGCTTAAGGCTGCTATCGAAGCATCCTGGGCCTCAGCAGTGCCACAGGCTGATTGCCTCCATGCCACGCCGCATTGAAGCAGTCATTTCTGCAAAAGGATTCCCGACCAAGTATTGAGTGCATAACTGAACATAATTATTTGAAGGTTGACTTTTTTTGTATTAAAAACACTTTTCTTTTATTGGTTGGATGAAATATGCTAATTTTTTTAGATAGGAATTTTGGGTTTTCATGAGCTGTATGCCAAAATCATCAAATATTAAAACAATAAAAGGCTTGAACACTACTTCAGTTGTGTGTAATGATTCTAAAATATATGAAAGTCTAATGTTTATCAGTACATTACAGAAAATAATGAACTTTATCACAATATGCTAATTTTTTTAGAAGGACCTGTATATATAATAGGGATTTGCTCTTGACTTCCTGAGAGAGTACAGCACTGAGGCCTATTTCGGAGGCATCTTTCTGTACCATAAACTCCCTATTGAAGTTGGGCGTCACCAAAACCAGTGATTCGCACAGGGCTGACTTCAAAGTGGAAAAAGCCTCTTCTGCCCGCTCATCCCAGCAAACCATCACTGATGTTCGTCCCTTCAAGAGCTCTGTCAAGGGTGGGGCTATAGTGGCAAAGTGGGGAACAAATCTCATGTAATAGCCTCTATTTTGTTTACTTGGGGTTTGATCACTCCGCGCCCAATGACATACCCCAGGTATTTTGTCTCCTCTAACCCTATCACACATTTTTTTTCCCAGTCGATACTGTGGATGACAATATCGTCCAGGTAAGCCGAAGCATACCGACAACATTAGCCTTTGGAAAGTGGCGGGGGCGCCATGCAGACCAAAGGGGTAACACCTTATACAGGTACAGCCCCTCCGGTGTAATGAAGCCCGTTTTCTCTTTGGCAGTCTCCGTTAAGGGTACCTGCCAGTACCCTTTGGTGAGGTCCAAAACAGAAAAATACCGGGCTTGTCCTAACCTCTCAATCAGCTCATCTACTCGGGGCATGGGATACGTGCCAAACTTAGATACCTCGTTTAATTTTCGAAAATTGTTACAAAACCGCAATGTTCTGTCCGGTTTGGGTATCAGTACTATTCACTTCTAGACTCCTCGATGACGTCTAGTTGCAGCATTAGTTGTACTTCCTCAGAGATGGCCTGTCCCGAGCCTCGGGTACCCGGTATGGTTTCAACCGGATTGTCATGCTGGATTATGGAAGTGCGTCCAGGGAGGTCTGAGAACACATCCGTGTTCCTGCTGACAAACTCCCTGGCCTCCTGACTCTGTTTAGAAGACAGGGTGTCAGCAATCTTCACTGTGACAACCGCTTCCCTTATATCAGACTTAGGGGCCGGAACCTCTCTTCCTAGAAAACTCAGCCGCCAGCTATCGTCAATACTGGTCTCCCTAACCTTCCATGATTTAAGTAAATTCACATGGTACTCCTGCTCCGGCTTCCGCCACCCTGGCTGGTGTAATTTGTAGTTTACTTCTCCAACCTTTTCAAGTACCTCGTCGGGTCCCTGCCACCTAGCCAGTAAATTACTGTCCACTGTCGGTACCAGAACCAAAACTCAATCTCCCGTGTTGAAGATCCGCACCCGAGCCTGCCGATTATACACTGACTTTGAGCTCGCTGAGCTGCCTCCATAAGTTCCGTTACCAGCAGCAACCCGCTTTCCATACATTCCTGCATCTGGGTGATTTATTCAAAAACGCTTTTATATGGTGTGGGTTGTTGCTCCCACACATCTTTGGCTATGTCCAACAGACCCCTTGGATGTCTGCAATATAGTAGTTCAAAGGGCAAAAACCCAGTAGAGGCCCGGGGCACTTCTCACACAGCGAACATAAGATAGGGCAGAAGGAGGTCCCAGTCCTTTCCATCCTCGTTTTAACATAGTTTTTAAAGGAAACCTGTCACCGGGATTTTGTGTATAGAGCTGAGGACATGGGTTGCTAGATGGCCGCTAGGACATCCGCAATACCCCGTCCCCATAGCTCTGTGTGCTTTTATTGTGTTAAAAAAATAAAAAGATACATATGCAAATTAGCCTGAGATGTGTCCTGTACGTGAGATGAGTCAGCAGCAGGACTCATCTCAGGTTAATTAGCATATGTATCAAATCAGTTTTTTTTACACAATAAAAGCACACAGAACTATGGGGACTGGGTATTGAGGATGTGCTAGCGGCCATCTAGCAGCCCATGTTCTCAGCTCTATACACAAAATCCCAGTGACAGGTTCCCTTTAACGTTTGATTAAACCTTTCTACTAGGCTGTCAGTTTGCGGGTGATAGACAGATGTCTGTATCTGATATTCAGCAACTTACAGAGCTCCCTCATGACCTTGGACATAAAAGGAGTCCCCTGATTAGTCAGAACCTCTTTGGGTATCCCCACTCAGGAAAACATCTCCATTAACTATTTTGCTATGAGTTTGGCTGATGTATGTCGCAGTGGCACCGCCTCCGAGTACCGAGTGGCGTAGTCCAGGACGAGCAAGATGTGTTGGTTCCCCCTAGCGGACTTCGGTACTGGGCCTATGAGATCTACAGCAATTCTCTCAAATGGTACCACGATAATTGGGAGGGGTACAGAGGGACTGTGGAACAGGTGCTTGGGGGCTAGTGGTTTGGCAGGTCGGGCACGACTTACAAAAGTCATCCACTTCTCTAAAGACACTGGGCCAGTAAAACCTTTGTAGTATCCGGTCCTGTGTCTTCTTCAGTCCCATATGACCCCCAAGAACATGTTGGTGTGCTAACTCTAACACAAGTTTTCGATAGGCCCCGGGCACCACCAACTGTTCAACAGGCTCACCCCGCAGCTGGTTTACCCGATATAGCATATTCTGGTGGACCACAAAATGGGGAAACATCAACTTGGCCCCAGGTTGTTGGGGTACACCATCAAGTATTACCACATTCTCCCAGGCCCAGGATAGGGTTGGGTCTCGGCGTTGGGCTGTACCAAAATTTTCCCCGGAGATGTTGAGGTCTGCCAACCCAGGACCCCGTGGCAACTCCTCCGTGTCATAATACTGGGCTCAGCTGGCTTCAACCCCCATTGATGTACCCGCTGGGCCCGGACCATCTGTCACGGCCTTTGGTGTGCGCCCTGACACGGTTGCCGTGCATGCTGTTGCCAGCGGCAATATGTTGTGGTTACAGCATGTAGGTGCCTCCTCCTTTCTCCTTGAGCCTTCCCTGTCTGGTGCCGGAGGGGTTAATTATCTAGCTGGTGGGGATTTAGGTGTGTCCTAGTTGTGTGGCCACGAGGTTTATTTTACCTGTGGCTTCCAGGCTGGAGTCAGTTGTACTCCAGCTTTGTTTGGTGATTGAGCTCTGCTCCTTTCCTGGGTAAACCTGCCCAGTCCTTGAGGGCCACCTTGTTGGACATAAATTGTCTTCCTTTTGTATCCTCCTTGTACCCTACCTCACTTGTATGTTTGGTGTGGGTTTGCGTTCAGGGTGTGTTGTACGTCTTGTTGTAGTTACATGTCTGGTCTGTTGGTGTTGTTTGTCCTAGCATGTATGCAAGATGTTTCGCTATGTGTTATTCCTCCGGAAGGGGGCTCCATGGTTTCCTGGAGGGGTGAACCAATAGTTTAGTCAGTGAGCTGCCATCATCCTGTTGCAGCGGCAGGTAAGTGTCTTGTTTCCCAGACCTGGGATTTAGGTCTCTGGGTTTTTACCTGCTTATTCTGTTGAGGGCTCACCGTCTTGACTTTTACTTTTGTGGTGTTGTTCTAGGGGTCAGGTGGACCCACTATAGAACATGACAGTAAGAGTAGTTTACTTTCTTATGTTGTTTCATGTACAAGGGATCAGGTGGACCAATTCTTGTACATGACAGTAGTTCAGTTTGTTTTTCCCTTTGTCTATGGTTGTTTGGCCTGTGGAGACTATGGTTCATCTGTGTCCTTGAGGAACCGGTAGTCCCCTATTCCTGACCCCTATGCTAGAGATCATTAGGGTCAGTAGGGCCCAGGTTACATTGTATGAGTCCTCCCACCATTAGGGGGACGTTCATACGGTCAGGAGATCAGGGCCAGGATGAGGGTTGTATTGGAGGTTTTCATCTTTCCTATCCTTGTTTACAGGCCTGGTTACTTCCCATTATTCCCTTCATTATACGGTGGAGGGTTTCCTCCACTCCCCACCATGACACCAACACATCACCCCCAGTCTTGCCAAAATCTCACCCTTTACTTTCGAGTAGTCGGCTGCCTTATCATCTGGCAAGTCAAAATACACCCACTGGGAAAAGGAAAGGAGCGACAACCTCAGCCCACTGGTCTCGGGGCAGCTTTTCCCTGGTGGCCACTTTCTCGTATATCGCCAGGTAGATTTCTATGTTGTCTGAGTGTCATCTTAGGGATCGCTGCACGGACTGCTTTCCGGACATTGTGGACGCTTGGGGTTGTTCCTGCTGATGGCTTTGCAGAGAAGTGCTGTAGCAGCAAGTGGTTTGTTTTTTGCTGCTGCTTATTAGCCTCCTGTTGGTGCAGGTTGGTCTCCCGCTGCTGCAAATTAGCCTCCATGAGGGCCTTCACAACAGCCACCATTTTGTCGTGGAGCACGGGTCGAAATACAGCTGGTTTGATGTAAGACATACAACTGTGCTAAAAAATGCAAACCCAAAAATATATTGGCGTTCACGCCAGCCTCACTGCGTTTGCCCACATCCTCCGCCAATTGTGGGGATTTGCTCTGGTAGTTAGGACTAGCGGATGCAGTATAGAGGCAAAGTACACAGTTCTTGAATCAAACAGCGATGTTTATTCACACAATGGTGAATAACAAAATGCAGATAAGGTGTATCACAAAACTAAAGTGGTTGGTGTTTGTTCACACACAAAAAAAGTCCATAAACAATAAAAGTTACCTTCTTTCCTGGGTATTAATTCACACCCTGTTAGCAGTTCAGCCTCATCAAGTCCATAGGAGGCCTGTTCGCCTTTAGAGTGGCCTGAGTCCTCCAGCCCTGCTCAACCCTCAAATCCCAGACAATTTAAAACAGAAAATAATACCACACATTCAGAAAGTTTTTAGACCCTTTCACTTTTTTTATGTTGCAGCTTTGTGCTAATATGAAAAAAATTGTCCTCTATCAATCTGCACTCAGTACCCCATAATCAGGGGTGTAGCTAAAGGCTCAAACAGGGTAATACAGCACCACATAGCTTTTACATCCAGTGATGTCTCCTCTGATGTAAATGTTCTCTTTCCTCATCTTCTCCATTCAGACCACCATGATGATTTCTTGTCTGCAGAATTTTACAAACAGACATCTTAGTTTCCTACTTTTCCATCATCCTTCCACCTTCTTAACACCCCAATACTATGCCCACTGTGCTCCCCAATTCTATACTGTAGAAACAGATAATACCCCTGAAAATACTAGTACCACACATTCAGCACTTCCTTCAATAATTATTGTCACATAGTGCCCTAAAAAATTACTACGCCCAGCAAACAGTGTCCCTGACACTGATAGTATAAACATAAAGTCCCCAAATTTAATTGTTCTAAGCTGATTCTGTACCAGGGTGCCCCCCTCAGTAATAGTCCTCCCAAAAGTCCCGCCAATAGAAGGAATTATCTCCCAGAGTGCATAGTGTTAACAGTGCCCCAAATACTAATATGTCTATATAAAGGTCTCACAGCTGACAATGCATATCAGAGCAAATACCAAGCAATGAGGCGTAAAGGAATGCCCAAATATCTCAGAGACTGGATTGTGTGGAGGCACAGACCTGGAGAAGGGTACACAAAATTCTGCTGCACTGAAAGTTCATAAGAGCACAGTGGACTCCATAATACTTAAATGGAATGTCTGGAACAACCAGGACTCTTTCTAGAGCTGGTCATCCCACAAACTAGTAACCTGGGAAGAAGGGCATTGGTAAGAGAAGTGACAAGAACCCAATGGTCACTCAGGCTGAGTTCAACAAGATTCAACTTGATTTGAATACATGTGCCTCAAATTAGTAGTATGGGATAGATGGTAATGAACTCCAGAATAACCTCTAAGGGGGTCAGACCTTATCGATAGAATCTATTTAGTCCTGCATTGCTCCCCACTCTAGGAGGGTAGAAGGAATTAGGTAGACACGGTTGCAACTTACACAAGGCAAACTTTATTGACTCACGTGGGGCAACAAACTTAATGGTTACAACAACCATTTGACTGACTTAATGGTCAAAATGTCTCAATGAGGGCAAAGGCCTAGGGAGTGGTAATGTTTTATTTAGGTAGACCATCTCTTTAAGTGGCAATGGACAAATGTAAGACGTGGGGGTCATTTATAACAGAAATTTACCTATATTTGGCGTATTTCTGGTGCAGATTCCAGTGCAAAGGTTTTCTCGGCTCATGCCAGGTCTAATAAAGGGGGTTCTGTGTGGGTGGGGGGCAGGAGGCCCGTCTCATTTATCATTTTTTTATGCCAGTTTTAGGCGTAGAAAATTGTCAAAATCTAAGCCAGCAAGGAAGCTGACATAGATTTAGATAGGCGGTGGATGCGCCGAAGTTATGTAGATGCCGGCGCCTCTTCATAACTTCGGGTGGATCCACCACCAGCACACGGGATAATTAAGACCGGTGTCTAAAACGCTGGTCTTAATAAATGACCCCCAGTGTCTTTAAGAGGCAACAACTCACCCTTGCTTGCATTGCCCCCAATCTCCTCAGAGTGATAGTAATGCATCAGTTATCACCACGGCTATCTCTCCATGTGGCACAGTATTGCACAATCTGCACTAGCTGCAACAGGTTTCCCCAGGTTGCAATATCTCCATTCTCACAACCACTGAACACACTCTACCTCAGTCGCAATATATACACACTGTTACATGCTGCAGGCTGGCTGCTCTTGGTTACAGGTCTATCTCGTATACAGGTCTTGGCTGCTTCAATGATGCATGGGTGCTTCTTTTTACCAGAGAAAGGCCACAGCGATACTGCAAGTGCTGGTGCCTTCTTAAACAGCTGATTGGCAGGGTCCCAGGTGTCATAACCCCACCGATCAGATACTAATGACCTATCCAGAGGATATGCCATTAGTATAAAACTCCCGTAAAACCCCTTCAAGGCCCAAAACAGGCTGGTCACTAAGAGGTTTATGTGGTATGCTGCATTGCTCTACATATCACTCTACATCAATAGATGTTAATAGACCTAGTTGTTCAGTAATACAATACATTGTTAATGCTTGAATAAACAGAAGGAAAAAAAACATAATGCAAAAAATTAATTGCAAAATAGAAAAATATTTTCTGTAATTGAAGATAATTGTGCTACCTTGTCCTGTCAGCACACTGAGACATACCATGTCAGACACACGTCCTTCTCCGGATCATCTCATGTGGCCCCCAGCCCCCAAGCCAGAACACATAATGAAAATGCTAATGACCGCTTCTATTATAGAAGCGGTCATTAGCATGCAGGAGGCACAGGAAGATGAGAACAGCACTGCACTGACTGTACTCACGCTTTGTGTCCTGACACGTACAGTGTCAAGAAGTAGTGTACGTAGACGCGCACTATGACCTGGTGCTGTGCGCTGTCAAGTCACAGTAAAGCACGGTGGGAAGAAGACCAGGGAGGGTAAGTGAATCTGCAGAGTGGCTGCACTGTCCTGAGCTGGAGAGGTAAGTATATATATATATTTTTTTTTTTAAACGTCTGATCTGAGGTCTGAATGGATGCAGGGGGTTCTGATGGGGGCTGATCTGAGGCTAATGGAGGGTGGGGAGAGTCTGATGGGGGTCTGAGCAAATGCTGGGGAGGGTCTGATCTGAGCCTGGGGGGGTCTGATCTGAGGCTGGGGGGGTCTGATCTGAGGCTGGGGGGGTGTGATCTGAGGCTGATGTAGGCTGGGGGGTTTGATAGGAGACTGATGGAGGTGAGGGGGGGGGGGCAGATCTGAGGCTGAGAAAGGGAAAAAGGCAGGGACAGTGGCAGAGTGAAAGCTGGATGAACCCATCTCTGGACCCCCCTGGGATGAGCTTGGCTGCCATTAATGCCAAATAAACTAAATAGATAACATTCTGAACTTAAAAATTTGACTGCTATGTGTAGTCAAAATGGCATCTGTACTATATGTAATATATAGCGCAGGCACCATTTTGTGCTGCAAAAATACAGCTGTAATGCTGCAGAACCCCAAGCAACCAGGCAAAGATCTCAACAAACGTGGATTTATTGAAAACACAGCAGTAAAGTTCAAGCCAGAAATCATACAGAAATAACGTAGTCCAAATATTAACCTCTGTGGGAAAACGTCAGAGAAAAGCCAGACCAGGCTAAAGTTCATACAGAATAGTCCGTGAAACCAAATACCTAAGGATGAGACTGTGGTATCCAAGGTCTGATCCGAGGCCACACACGGTGCAACTGTAGAGCAGAGACGAAGTTTCCAGAGGCATTCACTAAATGGCCAGGGAGATCACCTATTAACCACTTCAGCCCCGCTAGCTGAAACCCCCTTAATGACCAGGCCACTTTTTATACTTCTGCACTACACTACTTTCACCGTTTATTGCTCGGTCATGCAACTTACCACCCAAATGAATTTTACCTCCTTTTCTTCTCACTAATAGATCTTTCATTTGGTGGTATTTCATTGCTGCTGACATTTTTACTTTTTTTGTTATTAATCGAAATATAACGTTTTTTTTGCAAAAAAATGACATTTTTCACTTTCAGTTGTAAAATTTTGCAAAAAAAACGACATCCATATATAAATTTTTCTCTAAATTTATTTTTCTACATGTCTTTGATTAAAATAAAAATGTTTGGGCAAAAAAAATGGTTTGGGTAAAAGCTATAACGTTTACAAACTATGGTACAAAAATGTGAATTTCCGCTTTTTGAAGCAGCTCTGACTTTCTGAGCACCTGTCATGTTTCCTGAGGTTCTACAATGCCCAGACAGTAGAAAAACCCCACAAATGACCCAATTTCGGAAAGTAGACACTCTAAGGTATTTGCTGATGGGCATAGTGAGTTCATAGAACTTTTTATTTTTTGTCACAAGTTAGCGGAAAATTATGATTTTTTTATTTCTTTATTTTTTTATTACGAAGTCTCATATTCCACTAACTTGTGACAAAAAATAAAAACTTCCATGAACTCACTATGCCCATCACAAAATACCTTGGGGTGTCTTCTTTCCAAAATGGGGTCACTTGTGGGGTAGTTATACTGCCCTGGCATTTTAGGGGCCCATATGCGTGAGAAGTGGTTTGCAATCAAAATCTGTAAAAAATGACCGGTGAAATCCAAAAGGTACACTTTGGAATGTGGGTCCCTTTGCCCACCTAGGCTGCAAAAAAGTGTCACACATCTGGTATCGCCGTACTCAGGAGAAGTTGGGGAATGTGTTTTGGGGTGTCATTTTACATATACCCATGCTGGGTGAGATAAATATCTTGGTCAAATGCCAACTTTGTATAAAAAAATGATAGATATAAAAGATATTTCTCTCACCCAGCATGGGTATATGTAAAATGACACCCCAAAACACATTCCCCAACTTCTCCTGAGTACGGCGATACCACATGTGTGACACTTTTTTGCAGCCAAGGTGGGCAAAGGTGCCCAAATTCCTTTTAGGAGGGCATTTTTAGACATTTGGATCCCAGATTTCTTCTCACGCTTTAGGGCCCCTAAAAAGCCAGGGCAGTGTAAATACCCCACATGTGACCCCACTTTGGAAAGAAGACACCCCAAGGTATTCAATGAGGGGCCTGGCGAGTTCATAGAATTTTTTTTTGGGGGGCATAAGTTAGCGGAAATTGTTTTTTTTTCTCACAAAGTCTCACTTTCCGCTAACTTGGGACAAAAATTTCAATCTTTCATGGACTCAATATGCCCCTCAGCGAATACCTTGGGGTGTCTTCTTTCCAAAATGGGGTCATTTGTGGGGTGTTTGTACTGCCCTGTAATTTGAGGGTCTCCGCAATCATTACATGTATGGCCAGCATTAGGAGTTTCTGCTATTCTCCTTATATTGAGCATACAGGTAATGA
The DNA here is from genome assembly GCF_014858855.1 of Bufo gargarizans. Lineage (NCBI taxonomy): Eukaryota > Metazoa > Chordata > Amphibia > Anura > Bufonidae > Bufo > Bufo gargarizans. Next base: position 397,588,653 of record NC_058081.1, read on the forward strand.
GATTTTTTTTTTGTCCGTTCAGCCTCTGGGCTGAAAGAAAAAAATGAACGGCACAGATTTCTTCATTCGCATCGATCAATGCCCAAAAAAAAAAAAAAAAAAAAAAAGGAGGGGAAAGGCGTCTGCAAGGACATAGGAGCTCCGCCCAACATCCATACCCACTTAGCTCGTATGCCCTGGCAAACCCGATTTCTACATTCACATCAATCGATGTGGATGAATAAATCATTGCCGGGATTTTTTTTATTTATTTTTTTATATACAAAGTGCAAACGTATCTTTTACTGCAGAGAAGAAATCTCGTTTTGCAGCGCCGCATACACCGACTTGTGTGTAATCTGACAGCAGCGCAATGCTTCTGTCAGAATGCACATCAGTGCTGCAGCTGGTCGATCAGTTGGTCCACCTGGAAGGTAAAAAAAAAAAAAAAAAACAGGCCGCAACGCAATAATTTTATTAACTTTTGAACAGAACATATAAACTTTTTTTTTTTTTAATTCTTTATTTAAGCAAATATCAAAGTCCAAATATGCATTCGTAAGGACATACAATCCTCGTAACAAAAATATAGCACAAAAATAAAATTACACCAAACGACAATTCCCATAATAATATCTTATGGCACTTGTGGCATAATGGAAGACACCTCACCCAAGCAAGGACCCTTTATAACTGGCCCATAAAAATAAAAAGGAGACAAACCAGATACGGACAACATCCTAGCCTCATATCGAAAATTCCCAGAATGAGTGAAATGCCTAAAAGGACACAGACTAGGAAAAGCGACCTTAAGCATTAACAACAGGAGAAGGATGACAATACACACAAACAGTAGACATTAAAGGGGAAGGGAGAGGATCAGAACATATAAACTTTAACTTTTTGAACTGAACATTAACCTTTTTGCTTACTGGTGATTTTATTTTTTATTTTTTTACCTTTATAGGACAAACCTCTCCAAAGATGTGGCAAAGTGCGTTATGCACTTTGTCCCAGGTGAAAGGAGAGGTTTGCAGCAGCTCTGTGTGAATGGGCCCTAATAGCCCTGTGTGCCTGTCCTGGTGAGATGTGATCCCTATGCTAGGTGTACCTGTGTGTGGTACTTCCAGAAACACTCCCCTAAGCATAAGGCAGGGTGGTCAGGGCAGTCAGGACAGAAATAGCGGGTGTCACGCCTTATTCCACTCCTGCTACAGACACAACATCTTTTTCGGGGTGACGGTTGGGTTGAGGTACCGGCAACGACATTGGGGAAATGTCGCTCGTGTAGACGGATAACTACACTGGTGGATGGGGCCACGGAACCTCCTGGGTACAGGAGGTTCTCGATGATCTCTTCCTGAAATTTGAGGAAGGATCGTGTTCTCCCAGCCTTACTGTAGAGAACAAAACTATTATACAGAGCCAATTGAATTAGGTATACAGACACCTTCTTATACCAGCGTCTGGTTCTGCGGGACACTAAATATGGAGACAACATCTGGTCATTGAAGTCCACCCCTCCCATGTGAAGGTTATAGTCGTGGACTGAGAGGGGCTTTTCAATGACACGGGTTGCTCGCTCAATTTGGATTGTCGTGTCTGCGTGAATGGAGGAGAGCATGTAAATGTCACGCTTGTCTCTCCATTTCACCGCGAGCAGTTCTTGGTTACACAAGGCAGCCCTCTCCCCCCTTGCAAGACGGGTGGTAACGAGCCGTTGGGGGAAGCCCGCGTGACTAGTTTGCGCGGTGCCACAGCAGCCAATCTGTTCTAGAAACAAATGCCTGAAGAGGGCCAACAAGTGTAGAAATTGTCCACATAAAGATGGTACCCCTTGCCGAATAAGGGTGACACCAAGTCCCAGGCTGTCTTCCCACTGCTCCCCAGTTAGTCAGGGCAACCGACCGGCTCCAGGATCTGATCTTTTCCCTCATAGACACGAAATTTGTGGGTATAGCCTGTGGCCCTTTCACAGAGCTTATACAATTTGACCCCATACCGGGTGCGCTTGCTTGGGATGTATTGTTTGAAGCCAAGGCGCCCGGTAAAATGTATTAGGGACTCGTCTATGCAAATGTTTTGCTCTGGGGTATACAAATCTGCAAATTTCTGGTTGAAATGGTCTATGAGGGGCCGAATTTTGTGGAGCCGGTCAAAAGCTGGGTGGCCTCTGGGACGGGAGGTGGTGTTGTCGCTAAAGTGCAGGAAACGCAGGATGGTCTCAAATCGTGTCCTGGACATAGCAGCAGAGAACATGGGCATGTGATGAATTGGGTTCGTGGACCAATGTGACCGCAATGCATGCTTTTTAGACCCATGTTGAGGAGAAGGCCCAGGAAAATTTTAATTTCGGAAACTTGGACTGGTTTCCACCGGAAAGGCTGGGCATAAAAGCTTCCCGGGTTGGCGGTTATAAATTGTGTGGCATACCGATTTGTTTCTGCCACAACTAAGTCTAAGAGCTCCGCAGTCAAGAACAGCTCAAATAATCCCAGGGCCGAACCGATCTGAGCTGTCTCAACCCGAACTCCAGACTGGGCAGTGAAAGGGAAAACTACAGGTGCGGCTGAAGTTGGGGACTGCCAATCAGGGTTTGCCAGCACCTCAGGGATTCTAGGGGCTCTACGGGCCTGTCTGTGCGGTGGCTACGACGGGGTAACTACTGCACGTGCCACCGTACCAGCTTCAACTGCCCTTCTGGTGCTCGCCACTTCACCATGTTGTACGGCAGTGCTGGTACTAGGTCCAGGATGGTCTGTGCTGCTGGTGTATGCCTCACCACGTAATCCGACAGCGCCAGCCCCACTCTGCTGCCTTTGAAGCGGATCCTGCGCAACCTGTGGTCTAGCGACAAGGGGCCGGGTACGCCTGGTGCTATCAGGGACCTCAGCCTCCTCGTCCGAACTTTGAGTCAGACTGCCACTGCTTTCTAAAGGTTTATATTCTGACCCGCTAGATTCATCAGATAAGGGTTCCCATTCCTCATCCGACTGGGTCAGAAGCCTGTAGGCCTCTTCAGAAGAATACCCCCTGTTTGACATTTGGGCAACTAAATTTAGGGGTATTCCCTGAGACTACCCAAGAAACAAGCAAGCCTGTCTTACAAATGGGAGGCTAGCGAAGTACCGGAGGCCGCTGAGGTTGATAAAAAATATCAAAACTGATTTTTTTTATCACTGCAGCGCGTGTAAAGTGAATGTGCAGTGATAAAAAAAAAATTGGGGGTCACTGCGGCGGGGCGGGCGTGGGTGAACGCACGTGTGGGCAACCGATCAGGCCTGATCGGGCAAACACTGCGTTTTGGGTGGAGGGCGAACTAAGGTAACACTAATACTATTATAGATCTGACTGTGATCAGTTTTGATCACTTACAGATACTATAAAAGTACAAATGCTGATTAGCGATATGCTAATCAGCGAATAAGTGACTGCGGTGCGGTGGGCTGGGCGCTAACCGATCGCTAAACTACCTAACCAAGGGGCCTAAACTATCCTAAAACCTAACGGTCAATACCAGTGAAAAAAAAAAGTGACAGTTTACACTGATCACTTTTTTCCTTTCACTAGTGATTGACAGGGGCGATCAAAGGGGTGATCAAAGGGTTAATTGGGGTGCAGGGGGTGATCTGGGGCTAAAGTGTAGTGTTTTGGTGTACTCACTATGAAGCCTGCTCCTCTGCTGAGACCAACCGACGAAAAGGACCAGCAGAGGAGCAGGGAAGATGTGTTATATGGCTTCTGATTCAACATTTTAAAAATTGCCAGCCTGCCAGCCACGATCATTGGCTGGTGACGAAATGGTGCTTGTAATTTTGCCGGCCCGCGATGCGCATGCGCGGGCCGTCTCAGTCCGAAATCTTGCGTCTCGCGAGATGACACACGGATGCGTCCAGGAGGAATAAATCAACCGCCTCCCGGACGCATCCGTGCGTTACATGGTCAGGAGGCGGTTAAACACCTGCTGGCCATTCACAGAGTGCTGCTTGTCAGAACCTCATAGGTCATGCGATGATCCTACTCATTAGCACCTATGCAGCAAATCCCTAATCAACTTTGAATTTGTGCACAGATGCTTTACCTGCCAGTGGCCGACATAGCTTATAAGATGCACGCACACTCGGCTGTGCATTCCTTTGCGAATAACCCCTCGGGCGTGCACGTGGACGCCCAACAGACTCGGCACGGGTACAGGATCGTGTCAGCATGGACGCCGGAACGGAACCCGCAGGAGACACCGGAGGCAGGACCGGCCGCGACGTATTGCCATCAGCCCGGCAATTCTGCCTCAGATCCCCGCGGCCCTCCCCTCCGGCGCCCATGCAGACGCCCCACCGTATCTGCCCGCAAGGGAACCAAAACCGCAGAGTCCCTTACATTACTCAGAAGACTCCAAACGGGGCTTACCCGGACAGGGCTGCCATCAGAAATTTTGGGGCCCCTTACACAGCTCAAGGCCTGGGCCCCCCCTCCTACCCCGCCCCTTTAGAATCCATCCTGACTCCACCTCCCCTCCACCCCCAATTTAATTATTTTTTTACAACTACAAAGACAGTAAAAAGTGATAATCATCGATTTCTGTAAGGAATTCATTTTTGACCAAATAATATGAAGCCTGCTACCACGACAAGGTAGACTCTTTTAAGCAGGAACCTCCACTAACACTAACTACACTACCTGTTCTTATCTGCCCTAGCAATCTTCCCCTGGCACATTTAAGAAAAAAAAAACACCTTAAAAGCACAAGGTTTACTGTTACAGTGTTATGGGGGGATCTGTGGATGACACACTGTTATGGGGGGAATCTGTGGATGACACACTGTTATGGGGGGAATCTGTGGATGACACACTGTTATGGGGGGAATCTGTGGATGACACACTGTTATGGGGAATCTGTGGGTGACACACTGTTATGGTGGATCTGTGGGTGACACACTGTTATGGGGGATCTGTGGGTGACACACTGTTATGGGGGATCTGTGGGTGACGAACACTGTTATGAGGGATCTGTGGATGACATACTGTTATGGGGGGATCTGTGGATGACGAACACTGTTATGGGGGATCTGTGGATGACACTCAACCACTCTCAAACCCAACTGGTCAAACTTGTTAAATGGATCCCAAACACAATATGCACAGTAACACCCCCCACCCCCTCCAACACTTAATTAACCCCTTCATGGCTTAAACATTTTTTTCAAAGCAGAACACAAAGCTAAATAGGGCTGGGTGGGCTGGCAAGGGAAGGGTTAATAACAATAAGTGATGGAGGATCCTGGCCCTGTGGCATAATCCAGAAAACAGCTTTGAATTTTACCCCCGAGCAAAGACCACACAACATAGAGCTGCCTGGCCAAGTGGACAGAGCCGTCTTTAATATTGATTGGACCCTGGGCAAAAATTTACTTGGGCCCCCTGGATCCTGCCTTCCCACACCATAGCAGGCAATCACGCCCTCCACCACAACACACACACACAAAATCCACACATCTGGTAGAGTCCAGTGAATGACTGTAAACACTTCCAGTTCTGAAGACTCCAGCGGCTCAGGATCAGTGCTCTGGGCAGCTGGGCTCAGGCAGTGGGCACCGCTCTGCAGAAAGGAGACCGGGGCTCGGCTCACTCTAGTGTTACAGTGCACCCCAGCACCACACAGTATGCAGTATAGCACCCCACACTATACAGTACTCCACAGTATATAGTAGAGCAGTATAGCAGCCCACAGTATACAGCACCCCACAGTATACAACACCTCACAGTATACAGCACCCCAAACAATACACGATACAGCCCCCCACACTATACAGTACAGCAGTATAGCACTCCACACTATACTGCACCCCCAGTATACATTATAAAGACCCCAACAGTATACAGTACAGCAGTATAGCCCCCCCACTATACAGGCCCCCCCCACACTATACAGCCCCCCACAGTATACAGGCCCCCACACTATACAGCCCCCCCTTACAGTATACAGGCCCCCCCCCCAGTATACAGGCCCCCACACAGTATACAGCCCACCACACAGTATACAGCCCACCACACAGTATACAGCCCCACACAGTATACAGTCCCACACAGTATACAGCTCCCCACACAGTATACAGCCCCCACACAGTATACAGCCCCCACACAGTATACAGCCCCCACACAGTATACAGCCCACCACACAGTATACAGTCCCACACAGTATACAGCCCCCACACAGTATACAGCCCCCCACTATACAGTAGTTTACAGTATATTAACATAACTAGGTTACTGGTCACATGGTGATGATGTCATTAAGGTCCTAAATCACATCTTTAACACAGTACGATCATGATGCCTGGACTCCTGGTAGTGCTGACAGCCTGACACCGGGCAGCTGCCCCTTTTGCCCCTTGGTAAAGACGGCCCTGCAAGTGGACAACATAAGGGTCAATATGAAAATAAATCATTTGGAGCCTTTGAAATAGCTCAGCTCAGTATGCGGCCCCAAACAGATCAGTTTTGCCCCAATGCATTCAGAATGGATAAGGATCCGTTCAGAATGCATCCGTTTGGCTCCGTTCCGCCTCCATTCCGCTCTGGAGGCGGACACCAAAACGCTGCTTGCAGCGTTTTGGTGTCCGCCTGGCGGTGCGGAGCCAAACGGATCCGTCCTGACTTACAATGTAAGTCAATGGGGAAGGATCCGTTTACATTGACACAAATATGGTGCAATTGCAAACGGATCCGTCCCCTATTGAATTTCAATGTAAAGTTATGACGGATCCGTTTGACCTATACTTAGACTTTTTTTTTACTGAGTTTTGCAGACGGAAACGGATACCAACATTTGCATTATAGGTGTGGATCCGTCTCCACACCTAAATGCAGGTGTGACAGTAGCCTTACTGAGCTGAGCTATTTCAAAGGCTCCAAATTATTTCTTTTCATATTGATCCTTATGTTGTCTACTTGGCTAGGCTGCTCTATGTTGTGTGGTCTTTGCTCCGGGGTAAAATACAAAGCTGTTTTATGGATTATCCCACAGGGCCAGGATCCTCCATCACTTATTGTTATTAACCCCTCCTTTGCCAGCCCACCAAGCCCCAGCTATTTAGCTGTGTGTTCTGCTTTGAAAAAATACTGTATGCCACCATTACCAGTAAAATGATAACATTATTTATGGAAACAAGTAACCTAATGGACCTTAATGAATCGTTGGAGTCCGTTCAGTCCAACATGTGATGGAGTGGAGCATGGAGCCGGCACTGACTCCTTCCTGGGCTGGCTAAGTGGGGCGAGGGCACTAGGGCACTAGGGCAGCTGGGCAGGCTTCCACCACAATTCTTTCCAGATTCGATTCCAGTCCCACTCCCAAAGGCCAGAACAGAAGTTCCCGCCGCCGCGCCTGGCTGCAAGCCTGCAAACCAGAATTGACTGTCTGGCAGTGGCAGACAAGCTGCGGCGCGCTAATCTGAAGGCGGCGTCACGGCATGAGGCGACAGCAGGCAGCGGACAGCGTCTGACGTCACCTGCCGCTGCGCAGCTACATTCCTCTGCGCAGCGGCTCAGAGCCTTTTAAAGGGGAATGCAGCTGGAGCCGGTATACCATGTATAATACGGGAATCAGCGGAGCGGGGGAGGGGGGGGGGGTTGGGAAAGGAATAGAGATAGGAAGTTCGGATCTTTTAGATCAATCGGTTCATTTGAATCAGCTCATTCAAATGAACCGATTCATGAATCGGATCTTCGGTTCACTTGCTGAGTCACTGACTGAAGAGCTTAGGTGGTGCGCATGTGCGGATGCTTCGATTCACTTGCTGACTCGCTGAGTCGGCTCTTGGTACATTGTCTGACCTCTGACTGAGTGAGTCAGGAATGAAGGGAAGCGGACAGGAGGACTCAGGAGCTGTGTGCTGTGCATGCAATGCATTCTTACCCACAGTGACAGCAGTCTGACAGCAGTACAACCAAGTGAATGCACAGGGAAAACTGTATGTGCTAAGGTGATAACAGTAACACTGGCTGATAATAAAATAGTCCCCACAGTCCCCCGATTTTCTAATAAACCTGAAGAGAGATTGTCACCCTGTCGGATCCGTCCTGCCACTGCTCCGTCCCCTTTGACTATAATGGGGACGGGGCAGAGCACCGGCTCAGTACGGCAGTTCGCGGTGAGAGGCCGCCGGACTAAAAAGTTGGACATGCAGTACTTTTAGTACGGCGGCCTTTCTCCATACACTGCCGTGCTGCGCCGGAGCTCCGCCCCCGTCCTCATTATAGTCAATGGTGACGGAGCGGCGGTCCGGTGAAATAACGGCAGGACGGATCCGACAGGGTGAACAGCCTGTCGGATCCGTCCTGCCGCTAGTGTGAAAGTAGCCTTACAATCTCATGGCTTCTGAGCAACAGATCGCGTGGTCTTCACAATCATCTGTCACTTCTCTTATCTCTCTGCTCCTGTCCCTTAATCTTAACACTGCTGCAGCCTGGTCATCAGCCTCAGTGTAAACTGTTCTAGTGACTGACTGTTCTTTTAACTCAAAGAATCGAATGAGTCTCTAACTAAGTCGGGTCTTTAGATTCTTTTCACCTTTGACTCATTCGATTCTTTCTCAGACTCCCTGTACTTGTGTCAGTGACTAAGAGCTGCTAGTGCTTGCCTTGCCTCAGCTCTGATTGGTTAGTGGGCGGGGAGGGGAGGGGCTAGCAGAAGCAGCTTCTGCTCTAACCCTGGGTTCACACTTGAGCGTTTTACAGCGCGTTCCTACGCGCTGTAAAACGCACAACAAGGAGAAACCAATGCTTCCCTATCAGCATGGTTCTCACCTGGGCGTTTTACAGCGCGTACGATCGCGCTGTAAAACGCCCGACGCTCAAACAAGTACCTGACCCTTTTTTTGAGCGTTTGTCGCGCGTTCCCGTACAATAGACTTTCGGGAACGCGCGACAATGTGTGCACGCCTGTCTCTGTATGCGCGCTTGTAAACGCCCGTACAAGCGCGCATACAGAGCGCTCCTTTCGGAACGCTCAGGTCTGAACCCAGCGTAAGATCAGATTATGCTCCTCCCGAGCCCCTCCCCTCCCTGCTGCCAGCGGCTCTGCTATTGTGTGCTGGGTTAGACTGAGCGGCTTCACTCGGATCAGCTCAGTCAGGTGAATCGACTCCAACGGTTTAGTGAACTGAATCGATTCAAATGAACCAGACATCACTAAAGGAATAATCAATTGCCCCCCTCTAGCGATGCAATAAAGTTCAACTCAAGTCACTGACAAATGGGAGGGGGGGGGGGGGGGGAAATATATATATATTTTTTTTTATTATTTTTTTTTTATTGGAACTGGCCGGGGCCCCCCCAGGGTCCGGGCCCCTTACTGGGGTATCGGCTGTACCCCCCTGATGGCGGCCCTGTACCCGGATTCTCACGGTGGAAAGTAGCTACCAATTCCTCCGCATGAACCTGGTGGGCAGGTACCCAACATCTCTCTTCTGGATCAAATCCCTTCCAGTCCACTAAATACTGGAGAGATCTCTGGACAAGGCGGGAATCCAAAATCTTATTGACCTCAAATTCCAGCTCCCCTTGAACTTCCACCGGAGATGGAGTTCAAATGAAGGGAGCCGACTCGGCTGCCGATTTGAGCAGTGAAACATGAAAAGAGTTCACTCCTCGAATCGTAGGGGGAAGAGCAACCTTGTAAGTCACCCGGTTAATTTTTTGTATAACCGGGTAGGGACCAATGAATCTAGGTCCCAGTTTGGCACACTGTTGACGCAACGTGATGTTTCGGGTGGAGACCCACACTGGATCTCCTACCTTAAACTCTTGCTCCGTAGTGCGATGGCGGTTAGCAAATTCTTTCTGTTGTGTCACTGCCTTACGAAGATTCTGCTGCGTCAAAAACCAAATGGGCTGTCTATCCTGGAACCATTGATTCACCACTGGACAGTCAGTGGAGGCCCCTGCCAGAGAGGAGAGTCTTGGATCCCTGCCCCCACCTGAACGGAGACCTCTTGGTAGAGGCATGTTCGGAATTGTTATAAGCCACCTCTGCAAAGGGGAGGTGAGCTGCCCATTCCTCCTGGAAGTCTGACACGAAACACCGGAGATACTGTTCCAGGGTCTGGTTCATTCTTTCTGTCTGCCCGTTAGTCTCTAGGTGAAAACCAGATGAAAATGACAACGCCAGAAACGGGAAATAAACTGAACTCCCCTATCTGAAACAATATCCTCCGATGCCCCGTGTTATTGGAAAACATGTTTCACAAACAGATCTGCCAGCTCTCCAGCCGACAGCAATCCAGGAAGTGGAATAAAATGAGCCATTTTACTAAAACGATCCACCACTACCCAAATTACAGTACAGCCGGAAGACCTAGGCAGATCCGTTATGAAATCCATAGACACGTGGAATGAACAGAGGAAGCAAAGTACCAGAAGGGGCGGATTTACAGCGAGCACAGACACTACATGCTTGGACATAGGCTTTGACATCAGAAAGCAGCTTGGGCCACCAGACATGACGTTTACAAGGGGATATGGTTTTCTTTATCCCCGGGTGCCCGGCCGACTTAGAATTATACAATTGTTGCAAAACTTTGAGTCTGAAATTTAAAAGGAACAAACAGCCGACCTTTCGGTTTGTTAGGAGCCTCCATTATCCCTGAGCTGTCCAAGGCGGCTATGAAACACCTCGCAGGGATAATGGGTTCTGGCTCAGTGTCATGTCCAGAAGGGGCTTCAGGGAAACAACGGGAAAGAGCATCAGCTTTGACATTTTTGGTTCCTGGTTTATAGGTTAAGCGGAAATCAAAGGGAGTAAAAAACAATGCCCCAGCGGGCTTGCTGAGAATGTAATCTCTTAGCCCCTTCGATATACTCGAGGTTCTTGTGGTCGGTGTAAACCGTAATGGGATGTTCCGCACCCTCTAGCAAATGTCTCCACACTTGAAAGGCCAACTTAACTCCCAAAAGCTCTCTATTACCGATATCATAGTTACACTCAGCTGGAGAGAGCGTCCGAGAAAAAAAAGGCACAAGGACGCTGTAATCCCTTCAGATCTCTAGGCTGAGGCCAGTCCAGGACAGCTGAGAGTTTGGAGGGGTCCATCGCCAATCCTCGTTCAGAGACTATATACCCTAGAAAAGGCAATTCTTTCACTTCAAACAAGCATTTCTCGAGCTTGGCGTACATTTCTCTCTCAGCCTCTGGAAAACCTGACAAAAATGATCCCGGTGAGTCTGCAAGTCTGATGAGTAGATTAGTAGGTCATCTAAATAGACAACCACAAATCTACCCAAGAAATCCCAGAGGACATCATTGATGAACTCCTGGAAGACTGTGGGAGCATTACAGATACCGAAAGGCATCACAAGATACTCATAATGCCCGTCTCTAGTATTAAATGCGGTCTTCCATTCGTCACCCTTACGAATACGTACTAAGTTGTACGCACCCCTCAAATAGAGTTTGGTAAAAATCTGGGTCCCTGCCACCTGAGCAAACAAATTTTAAATAAGTGGAAGGAGGTACCGATTCTTCACCGTAATTCGATTGAGGGCGCGAAAATCAATGCAGGGTCTCAATCCGCCATCTTTCTTCTCCACGAAAAAGAATCCTGCCCCTGCGGGAGAAATGGACGGTCGGATGAAACCCTTATCAAGATTCTCCTTTATATATTCTCGCTGGGCCTGAATTTCAGGCCCAGTGAGATTATACAGATGCCCTCTGGGTGGCATGGTACCTGGCAACAAATCAATAGGACAATCATATGGCCTATGAGGAGGTAACACATCAGCCCCTTGTGGGCTAAACACGTCTTGGAAGTGATGATAGCGTTTGGGTAACGCACTCAGCACTTCTGTGGATGCAAGTGGCAACACCGGGCAAATGCACCTGGTGAAGCAGTCAGAACTCTACTTGCAAATTTGGCCAGAACGCCAGTCCACAACTGGATTATGAAATCTCAACCAGGGAAGGTTGGTTATTCCCTTGCCACTCAATAGTAATAGGTATGAGGAGGCAGCAGAGTACCTATTGTCAGGTTTCCCGACAATAGTAAAGGACATTTCTTTAGTCGGTGCCCAACTCCTCCACAATATAAGCAAAGACCCTCATTCTGGCGACAAGCCCCCTCCGTAGGGGTAAGACGCGAAGACCTCAGTTCCATGGGTTCCTCAGCCGGTTTACTGGGTCGTGGAGATGGGGTGGAAGAAACTGAATGAGAAGCCCGCTCCAGACGACGTTCTCGAATGCGACGATCAGCGTCAATTGCTTGTTGGATTGCCACATCTAGAGATGATGGAGATGGTAGAGATAATAGTAGATCTCTGACAGGGTTGGAGAGTCCCAACCGGAACCGGTGGCGAAGAGCAGCATCCCCCCAGTTGGTAAAGGTGGCCCAGCGACGGAACTCTGCAGCAAATTCTTCCGCTGTGCGTCGTCCTCGTTGGAGGTGTTCCAGTTGAGTCTCAGCAGTTAGAGTGCGATCTGGGTCTTCATACAAAACCCCCATAGCATGAAAGAAGGCCTCTACTGAGTCAAATGCGGGATCCCCTGTCTGGAGGTCAAAGGCCCAGCGTTGCGGGTCCTTCCTCAATAGAGACATCACTATGCCGATCCTTTGTTTGGTATTACCCGATGATACGGTACGCAGTTCAAAGTATAAGTGGCAGGAGTCACGGAAGTTGAGAAACTCCTGCCTATTACCTGAAAAAAACTCAGGTAGGGGTATCTTGGGTTCCACTGGGAGTTCTGCTGAAGTCGGGTCAGGCAAACCCTGGCCTCCCTGGAGGAGGATTTTAAGCTCATCCCCGACTTTTGCCAGTTGTGCATGAATCTTATTAATATTCACAGCAGAGATGTTTATCCTGTGTTGGACCAAGAGGTTTGCTGCTCTGGTCAATTCCACTAGCTGCTGTTGGATATGATCCATAATAACTGGAAGTTGGGGCTCACTGTTCTGTAATGCTGCAGAACCCCAAGCAACCAGGCAAAGATCTGAACAAACGTGGATTTATTGAAAACACAGCAGTAAAGTCCAAGCCAGAAATCATACAGAAATAACGTAGTCCAAATACCTAAGGATGAGACTGTGAAGTATCCAAGGTCCGATCCGAGGCCACACACGGTGCAACTGTAGAGCAGAGACAAGGTTTCCAGAGGCATTCACTAAATGGAGACACACAGAGTTCATGCATGGAACAAACTTAGTGAATCTGAACCAGCATACTCCCAGGTTGTAGAGACAACAGTGAGCACTGGTCAGCCAGGGAGATCACCTTTTAAACACCTGCTGGTCAATCACAGAGTGCTGCTTGTCAGAACCTCATAGGTCATGCGATGATCCTACTCATTAGCACCTGTGCAGCAAATCCCTAATCAACTTTGAATTTGTGCACAGATGCTTTACCTGCCAGTGGCCGACATAGCGCATAAGATGCACGCACACTCGGCCGCGCATTCCTTTGCGAATAACCCCTCGGGCGTGCACGTGGACGCCCAACAGACTCGGCACGGGCACAGGATTGTGCCAGCATGGACGCCACAACGGAACCCGCAGGAGACACCGGAGGCAGGACCGGCAGCGACGTATTGCCATCAGCCCGGCAATTCTGCCTCCGAGATCCCTGCGGCCCTCCCCCCCGGCGCCCATGCGGACGCCCCACCGTATCTGCCCGCAAGGGAACCAAAACAGCTCTCTAGATTTATTTTTTATTGAACCGCAATTTATGTAACTTACTAAGTCAATTGTATGTTAGACCATATATAGCATTAACATTTTGAAGTTGAGAATTTTTGTGTGGACAGCGAACGATGTTACAAATATCCAAATGGCCTTCAGCAAAAGGTTCCCCACTCCTGTACTAGAGGAATAGCAGAAAATGAAAATTGAGAATGGCTTTGTGAAATGACAAACTTTCTACTGCATGCTCTGTAAATACTTTACTCATCTTGTACTGATGTTTAGTTATGTTTTTTCTTCATCATTCACAGGCTGCAGGAGGGAAAAATTCTGCTGGTTTATACTCTGCATCTACAGGCAGTTCATCTGCACTTGGCAGATAAACAGTCATTTAACTGTAGCTGTCATTTGAGCGCCTACAATGCACTATTCTGTGGTTTAAAGTCACAATCTCACTCCAGTATAAGGGTGGAGTAAACAATCTTGAGTAGCTTTTATAGACAAAACGCAAGGGCTCTGTGCCCATGCTGCAGACCGCAAATTGCAGTCCGCAATGCACGGGCACCGACCGTGGGTCAGCCACATGTGGAATCGCGGACCTATTCACTTGAAATCGCGGACCTATTCACTTGAAATACCACGGAAGCACTCTGTAGTGCTTCCGTGGGGTTACGATTCGTGTTCTGCACCACATCGTGACCCAAGTAAATGGGTCTGCATCAGTGATGCGGAATGCACACAGCTGGTGACCCGTGTGTTGCGGAACCGCAGTATGTGGTCCGCAGCACGGGCACGGAGCCCTTACGTTCGTGGGCATGAGCCCTTAAGCATAAGACAAATTTATCAAACAACCTGTGACATTTGATAAATGTAGCATAAAGTACTCCAACGCAGACTCAAATATTCTCCTCATGATAAAATTCCCTCCATAGTGATTCACCCATAGACTGCAATAGTAAACCATTGCAGTCTATAGAGTACCCAATCTAATGATCACATGTTGGAGCTCTCGAGGGGGGCTAAAAATTGAACGTAAAAAAAATATATTAAAAAAAATGAATAAAAAATTCATCTCCTCCCCACATTATAAATAAATAAAATACTAGGTATTACTATGTCTGAAAATGCCCAAACTATTCAAATATAAAAGTATTGGCCGTATGGTGAATGACATAATGGATAAAAACCAAAATGGCTTAATTATCGCTTTTTGATAGATTCGCCTTCCAAAAAAAAAGTGATCAAAAAGTCATACAACCCCAAAATTGTATCAATAAAAAAAAAATACAGATAGCCACACAAAAAAATAGCTTTACCCTTTCTTTCGTAAAAGTAAAAGTTACAGATGTCAAGATATACTGTAGCAATGCAAAGAGATGTTTTTTTGTTTTGTTTTTTAACTGTACATTAGGACCTAGATAGACCTAAGGGTACATTCACACAACCATGTAACGTCCTATTTTTAGCCATTCTGACAACCAGACAGACCCAATTGAAATCAATGGACCTGCTTTTAATTGCTGTTTAGCAGAAGTGCACTTGTCTAACGACCAGTAAAAACAGGTACCCTATAAAAAAAAAATCTACATTATAAAAAAAAAATCACCTTTCCACAGGCACTAGCGGGAACACTTGCCCCACACTGGAGGCAGCAGGACCTGAAGCTCCCAGCATTGCTACGTCCCATGATCACACTGGGAACATCATGTTTTGCTGCATCCAGTGTGGATCGACTGTTCCCGCTTGTGTCTGTGGTGAGTATCTTTATTTTATTTAGCACTACCATGGGTGGGATTCTATTGGGCCAATATAGATACTGGGGGCACTAAGGCGGGCATTATGTATACTGGCTGCATGACAGAGGTGCAGTATTTTTACTGGGGGCAACAAGAGGGCCATAATATATAAAGGGGCACTATAGGGGCTATAACAGAGCACTATGGGGGCAGTATACAGTGTCTTAAAAAAGTATTCGTACCCAGGGCCGTGTCTTTAACACGGGGCAAAAGGGGCAGCTGCCTGGGGCCCAGTTGCTCCTGGGGGGCCCAAGGCAGCTGCCTCTTGAGCCCCACTGGCCACTGCCCCATAAGACGCCAAAGTGGGGGTGAAATGCCCTTTTGTCTTATGGGAGGAATACCAATGAGCACTTCCATTATGGAAGCGCTCATTAGTACCGGTGTTCTGCCAGATCTCTATAGCAGAAGTCAAGTGGTGCGCTGCGCAAGCGCACAAGTGCACTTCCACGAATCATCCCTGCAGCCTCCATTGAAGTACTTCACGCACCGTGCGTGCGCACACGTAAGGGTTTAGAGACGTCTTAAAGTGACAGTCATCTCTAGTGAAATACAGCCGTGCCACCCCCAGCGCTCATTTACTACTGTGGTCATTCGCACCGCGCGTGCGCACACTTAAGGGTTTAGACACTTCTTAAAGTGACAGTCACCTCTAGTGAAATACAGCCGCGCCACACCCAGCGCTAATTTACTACTGTGGCCATTTGTCTCTAGTGAAATACAGCTGCGCCCCCCCACACCCCCATTTACTACTGTGACCACAGTAGTAAATGAGCGCTGGGGGTGGCGCGGCTGTATTTCACTAGAGATGACTGTCACTTTAAGACGTGTCTAAACCCTTACAGGTGCGCGAAGTACTTCAATGGAGGCTGCAGGGATGATTCATGGAAGTGCGCTTGTGCGCTTGCGCAGCGCACCACGTGACTTCCGCTATAGACTTTCGGCAATCTATAGAGATCTGGCAGAACACCGGAGGACCAGGAAGCGGTGAAAGCTCTGTACTCACCGCGTCCTGATCCTCCGCTGTCGGCTGTGAAGGCTGTGCACAGCGTGAGGGCGCTCTGTGACTGTTCACAAAGCACAGCCAACACTAGGAGGAAGAAGATCGCGGGCTGTGAGGAGCGTAGGCATCCAGGAGCAGGAGAGGTAAGTACTTTTTTTTTTTTGTGATCTGAGGCTGGGGGCTGTTGCATTATGGCCGGGGGGGTGCATTATGACTGGGGGCTGCATTACGACTGGGGGCTGATTATATATGGCTGAGGGCTGATTATATATGGCTGGGGGCTGAATTATGGCTGGGGGGGCTGATCACATATGGCTGGGGGGCTGATCACATATGGCTGGGGGCTAATATGAGGCATGGAGGACTGATATTAGACATGTGGGTCTCATCTGAGGTCTGGATGGGGGTCCTTTTTATATTGGGCTCTGATCTGATGTCTGATCTGAGGTCTTATTAACATTGGGGATCTGATTGGGGCTGTGAGCTGAAATCTGTTTAATATTGGGGGTCTGATCTGAGGTGTAATGAAAAATATTTTTTTCTTATTTTCCATCTCGAAAAGCTAGATATTGTTTTTTTGTGTGTGTGTGATGTGGTGGAGGACGTGATTACATGCTAGGGTGTGGGAAGGCGGGATCCAGGGGGCCCAAGTAAATTCTTGCCCAGGATCCAATCAATATTAAAGATGGCCCTGTTTGTACCCCTTGAACTTTTCCAAAAATTTTTACGTTACACCCACAAACTTGAATGTATTTATTGAGATTTTATGTGATAGACCATCACAGAGTAGGAAGTATGTGTGAAGTTAACCACTTTCCGTCCGCCCATAGGATATAAACGTCCTATGGATGGATCTCTATTTCTGAATGGACGTTTTAAAACGTCAGTGACAGCAGGGCAACCCAGAGAGAAGGGTTAATTCAGATCGCCTTCTAGATCGCTGCATACACAGCGCTCACCGAGCGCTGTGTATGCAGAGCAGGAAGCGCTATGCGCTTCCTGTTCCGGCCCGGCGGTCATGTGATCGCCGGGACCGGAGAGTGCAGGAGCTGTGTGAGGTCTTTCACAGACCTCGATCAGCCCTGCACTGAGGCTGTACAGCGCTGTATTGTGCTGTACAGCCTCTCTGGGGGGTGTATTTTTCCTGTAACTGGGGCTACTATGTCAGCATCAGTTACAGGAGAAATCAACAGTGAAAAAAAAAAAAGAAAAAGTGAAGTAAATGTCCCCCAGAGGTCTTGTATTACCTTATGGGGGACGAAAAGTGTAAAATAAAAAAATAAATAAAGGGTTGAAAAAATAAAATAAAAAAAGTTTCACATGTAAAAAAAGTCCCCAAGTAAGGAATAAAAAAAAAGTTAAAAATATAAAAAATGAAATAGACATATTTGGTATTGCCACGTCCGTAAAAACCAGCTCTATAAAAATATCACATGACCTAACCCCTCGGGTGAACACCGTAAAAAAAAAAAAGTGTCAAAACAAGCAATTTTTGTCACCTTACATCACAAAAGGTGCAACACCAAGTGATCAAAAATGCTTATGTCCCACAAAATGGTACCAATAAAACAGTCACCTCATCCCGCAAAAAATGAGCCCCTACATAAGAAAATCTGTCAAAAAATAAAAAAAACTATAGCTCTCAGAACATGGGCACATTAAAACATAATTTTTTGTTTCAAAAATGCTATTATTGCGTAAAACTTTAATAAATGAGAAAAAGTATACATATTAGGTATTGCCACGTCCGTAACAATCTGCTCTATAAAAATGTCACTTGACTGAACCCCTCAGGTGAACGCTGTAAAAATAAATAAATAGAAACTGTGCTAAAACAACCAATTTTTTGGTCACCTTGCCCCATAAAGTGTTATAATGAATGATCAAAAAATCATATGTACCCAAAAATAGTACTAATAAAACTGGCACCTTATCCCCTAGTTTCCAAAATGGGGTCACTTCTTGGGAGTTTCTACTGTAAGGGTGCATCAGGGGGCTTCAAATGGGACATGACATCTAAAAACCATGTGGAGTTCCTTTTCTTCTGCGCCCTGCCGTGTGCCCATACAGCAGTTTATGACCACATGTGGGGTGTTTCTGTAAACCGCAGAATCTGGGTAATAAATATTGAGTTTTGTTTGGCTGTTAACCATCGATGTGTTAAAGAAAAAATTTGATTAAAATGGAAAATCTGCCAAAAAAGGGAAATTTTAAAATTTGATCTCCATTTTCCTTTAATTCTTGTGGAACGCCTAAAGGGTTAACAAAGTTTGTAAAATTGGTTTTGAATACCTTGAGGGGTGTAGTTTCTACAATGGGGTCATTTATGGGGGTATCCACTATGTAAGCCCCCACAAAGTGACTTCAGACCTGAACTGGTCCTTAAAAAGTGGGTTTTGGCAATTTACTTAAAAATTTGAAGAATTCTAACGTCCTAAAAAAATAAAATGACATTTCCAAAATGATGCCAACATAAAGTAGACATATGGGGAATGTTAAGTAATAAATATTTTATGAGGTATCACTTTCTGTTTTAAAAGCAGAGAAATTGAAATTTTGAAAATTGCGAATTTTTCGGATTTTTGGGTAAATTTGGGATTCTTTCATGAAATATTTTGACTCAAATTTATGACTATCATGAAGTACAATGTGTCACGAGAAAACAATCTCTGAATGACTTGGATAAATAAAGGCGTTCCAAAGTTATTACCACATAAAGTGAGATATGTCAGTTTTGCAAAATTAGGCCTGGTCAGGAAGGAGGCAAATGGCCCAGATGGCAAGTGGCTAAAGGGGTTGACGGGTTTAGAGCTTAACCCGGACATACCTCTATTTTCACCCAGGCAGCCCCCCTGACTTGAGCATCGGAGCAGTTCATGCTCCGATGCTCTCCTTTGCCCTGCGATTAATCGCACAGGGCAACAGCATTTTTGGGAGATCCGGTGATGTACCGGGGCTCTCCATGGGGCTGTCAGGAAGCCTGGTGATGTCACCGGCACTGATGGGCGGGATTTAGCACTGCCCTAGCCAGTAAAACGTCTAGGGCAACGTTAAAGCCAGCCCATCAGAGTCGGTGACGTCACCGAACACACTGC
Organism: Bufo gargarizans; assembly: GCF_014858855.1. Taxonomy (NCBI): domain Eukaryota; kingdom Metazoa; phylum Chordata; class Amphibia; order Anura; family Bufonidae; genus Bufo; species Bufo gargarizans. Next base: position 397,608,187 of record NC_058081.1, read on the forward strand.
CGGGCGGCACTGTTTCCGCCCTGCACTGTGTTATGATAAATAAAAGAGCCTGTGCCCTGTGCGATTTAGAACAGTGCTGCTGTTCAGCTGAACGTCCAAGGAAGCAAACGGGCGGACAGCTGAGCAGCTGCACTTTACAATGCAGTGTAAGGTCCCCTTCTTCATTACCCTAGTGCTGACAGGACCTGCGATAATGTCAGATGCAGGAGGGGAAGCTCAGCAGAGAAGAGGCAATGAAGGACCTGCGATGACCTCACCATCATGTGACCAGAACAGGAGGCGGAGCTCAGCAGTGCAGTAAAGTAAGGCTACTTTCACAATCGTAATTTGTACGGATCCGTCATGGACGGATCCGTTCAGATAATACAACTGTCTGCATCCGTTCAGAACGGATTTGTTTGTATTATCTGTAACATAGCCAAGACGGATCCATCATGAACACCATTGAAAGTCAATGGAGTTCTGATACATTTTCTATTGTGCCAGTGAAAGCGGATCCGTCCCCATTGACTTACATTGTGTGCCAGGACGGATCCGTTTGGCTCAGTTTCATCAGACCGACACCACCAGAGCGGAATGGAGACTGAACTGATGCATTCTGAGCGGATCCTTTTCCATTCAGAATGCATTAGAATGCAAACTGATCCGTTTTGGACCGCTTGTGAGAGCCCTGAACGGATCTCACAAACGGAAAGCCAAAACGCGAGTCTGAAAGTAGACTAATGAAGAAGAAGACCAGCCATGCATGTGAAGAAGTATGGATTGAATGTAAGTGCAATGGAAATGCTGGGAGTTGAAGTCCTCTCCTTTTATGTAATATCAGAGTACATTACAAGAGGAGGTATGGGGAGAGGACTACAACTCCCAGCATGTCCAGCTTGTTATGTAATATCAGAGTACGTTACAAGAGGAGGTATAAGAGGAGAGGACTACAACTCTCAGCATGTCCAGGCCATTATTATATAATATCAGGGTACATTGCAACACCCTGGATATGCTGGGAGTTATATACCTCCTCTTATAATGAACTCTGATATTACATAACAACTGCTTGGACATACTGGGAGTTGTAGTCTTCTCTTATACCTCCTCTTCTAATGTACTCTGATATTACATCACAACGGCTTGGACATGCTGGGAGTTATAGTCCATTCCTCTTATATGTCCCCCTGTAACAAGCTCTGATATTAAATAATATGCTCTGATATTAAATAGTTCTCTCCTGTTATACCTCCTGCAGTAATGTGCTCTGAATTAGGGCCGGGACCATGGATAGGGGAGGGTAGTCATCCGCCTAGGGCACCACTTCACCCCATAAAGGGGGGCGCACTCATGGCTGTCCAACTTCACAAGCCTCAGGCTGCTAGGCCTCAAACCTGTGAGGCATTAGAACAGAGCAGGAAGCCGCAATTGCATCACTGCAACCTCCTGCTCCGGGTCTCGCATGATGACTTCATCAAGTGAGACCCGGAGCAGGAGTTGTGATGTCATTGGGACCGCATGCTGTCGGGTTGTAATAATTCAATTAAGAATTATTAATTATGGTCATAAAAATAATTAACCATAAAAAAATAAAATTGATCAAATTTGTCATAAATTCTTAAAATCATGACCTGGTGAATTGTACACAACCTATTGATACAATTCACATCTGAGTCCGACTATTTTCTCAGATAAATAAGTTATTTTTGACGTGAGATGACGTTAATGATAAAACATGTAGTTCTGCATTATACAATAATATACAGGTATTATAAAAATATGCAGATTTATTGGTTACAAGATTATAAACATATATAAGTAAATAAACACGATGATACATGCAAATGAATATATATATATCGTTAATATAAAGCATTACAAGCTTAACAATACATGTGAGTGGAAATAACTTGTCACATTATAACCAAGCTATTATTAGGTTAGGATATCAAAATAGGAACATAAGTTATATACATTACTTCTGTTCAGAGAGAGCCTCATGATATCAAGATGGGCATGTCTAATCCTAAACATCAATATAGAATGCTAAATACATTCCGCCCCCCTCTAACCAACTACACATCACATGACTTCAGGCATGGGCAAATCCATTCAAGGATATAACTTAGAAGAAATAACTGTATCCTTCCGCCCCATCCTGGACTATTTTCACACATATAACTTTGGTAAGACTATTAAGACAAAAAACCGGGATCTAGGATCTTTCCTAGACCATATCTTAAATGGGAAGGACTTGAAACAAGTCTTTCCTGTGGGAATCCATCATTTAGCTTGGCGAAGAATGTTCTATCAATATATATATATATATATATATATATATATATATGCAATCATTTAATGCTTTGCTAGATTATGAGTCTTGATTCTTCTGCAGGTAGAATGAAGCCTCACAATATCCTAAGACTACATATCAATATGAAGATGATCGATGAATTAATGTATTTATTTATTTGCCAATCTAGATGGTATAATTTCACCCACACTATCAAATTAGTCTTAACCTCTTAAGGACATAGGGCGTACAGGTACGCCCTTGTGCCCTGGTACTTAAGGACACAGGGCGTACATGTACGCCCTGTGCATTTTCGATCACCGCCGCACGGCGGGCGGTGATCGGAACCCCGTGCCTGCTCAAATCATTGAGCAGGCACTTGGAGCAAATGCGCCGGGGGGTCCGGTGACCCCCCCATGTATGCGATCGCAGAAAACCGCAGGTCAATTCAGACCTGCGGTTTTCTGCGTTTCCGGGTTATTCGGGTCTCTGAAGTCCCGATAACCCGGAACAGGATGGTGATGGTGGTGTGATTTCACTCCACCAATCACCATCCAGCGATCCTGAGTGGTGATGGTGACATCACCACTCAGGATCGCTTTCTGATTGGTCTGTGGGCGGTCCGGCGGCAGATTCAAAAGAGGCAGGCGCTCCTCTCCTCCTCCTTTTGTGTTCCGGAGCCGGAGGAGAGAGGAGCTGCCTGCACGTGTCTGCTGCACCCGATCTGTGCCCCCCAGGACCCGATCTGTGCCCCCCAGGACCCGATCTGTGCCCCCCAGGACCCCATCAGGTACATAGGGACAGCTAGGGAAAGTTTGGTTTAGGCAGGGAAAAAAAAAGGGAAAGTTAGTTTTTGAACTTTGATTGCATCACCCTAGTTAGGGTGTCTGGGGTCCACAGCACAGCTGTGTGACCCTAGACCCCCCAGGGGTGCTGCCACTTGCCCCCCCACCCCCTGCCCCCCCCCCCACCTTTTTTGGGGTGCATTTTTTTTTTTTTGTGTACGCTGACTGTGGCCGGCACTTAGTGTCCGGCCACTGTTAGCGCATCGCACACCCCACCGCTGATCAACTTCGGACGGTTGATCAGCGGTTTTGAATTTTTTTCCCCACATTTTTTGCCCTTTTTTTAGTTAGTTTATTTTATTTTTTTTCTGTTAGTTTTAGGGTGAGTTCGTGAACACCCGTGCCCCCACACACACGCACACAAAATAAAGAGTTACACACACGCACATATACACGCAGACACACACTCCCCTATGGCCCGCCGGACGTTCTCGGCCGAGGAGGCATACGCCCAGATTGCCTCTGACTCCGAGAGTCCCAGTGAGGATGAGGATGACCCCACATTCCTGTTGTCATCCGCATCCTCCTCATCATCTAGCGATGATGATGAGCCCCCAAGGCGGCGGAGACGCCGCCAGGCGGAGCAAGGGGACCGCCATGTTAGGGACCCTGTGGCCCACACTAGTACGAGCAGCTCTGGGGCTCGTACTGGTTTCCCGGCCCACCAGTTAAATCCACCGGAGCCCCCTGCCGGTGAACTTGTCTGGTGTAGCCCAGAGCGATACGAGCCTGTGATTCCTGATTTTGTAGGCCAATCAGGAATCCAGATTTCCACAGTGGGCTACACTGAATATGACTTTTTTTGTCATTTTTTCAGTGACCCACTGGTAAATCTGATGGTGGAGCAGACGAATCTGTACGCCCAACAGTTCGTCGCTCAACACCCGGGCTCCTTTTTGGCCAGGCCCGGTGGCTGGACGCCGGTCAGTGCAGCCGAAATGAGGACATTTTGGGGCCTCGTGCTGCATATGGGCCTGGTCAAAAAACCCAGTGTCAGGCTGTACTGGAGTGGGGACGTCCTATACCAGGCCCCACTTTACAGTACAGCCATGACACGCTCCCGGTTTGAGGCCATCCGGAAATGTCTGCATTATTCCGATAATGCAGCATGTCCCCCCCGAGGTGATCCTGCCCATGACCGTCTGTACAAGATACGGCCGGTCATCGATCACTTTGGGGCCAAATTCATGGAGGCCTATGTACCTGGAAGAGAGGTCGCGGTTGATGAGTCTCTCATTGCGTTCAAGGGGAGACTCATTTTCCGCCAGTATGTGCCCTCCAAGCGGGCGAGGTATGGCGTGAAGCTATACAAAATTTGTGAGAGTACCTCAGGGTACACTTACAAATTTCGTGTATACGAGGGGCGAGATTCCCGGATTCAACCCCCAGAATGTCCCCCCACTCTGGGTGTTACCGGGAAACTTGTGTGGGACCTTATGTACCCACTGCTGGATAAGGGTTACCACCTTTACGTGGATAACTTTTATACCAGTATCCCCTTGTTCCAGTCCCTTGCCGCCAGATCCACGTCCGCTTGTGGGACCGTGCGGAAAAATCAACGCGGCCTCCCTGCCCACCCCCTCCAGGTACCTATCCCCAGGGGTGAGACCCGTGCCCTTACCACTGGAAACCTGTTGCTGGTCAGGTATAAGGACAAGAGGGATGTCCTTATGCTGTCCACAATTCATGGTAACGGCATCACCCCTGTCCCTGTGCGAGGTACCGCGGCAACGGTCCTCAAGCCCGATTGTATCGTCGCTTACAATCGGTATATGGGAGGAGTTGATCTCTCTGACCAAGTCCTCAAGCCATATAACGCCATGCGCAAAACCCGGGCATGGTACAAAAAAGTTGCGGTCTACTTGGTGCAGGTTGCCATGTACAACTCTTTTGTACTATCCCGAAGCGCTGGCAGCACAGGGACATTCCTCCAGTTCTATGAGGCAGTCCTCAAGGCCCTGATCTTTTCGGACCGGGAAAGAGCAGGCCGGAGTACCTCGGGAACTGTAGGTGCCCGGATCGTCCCTGGCCAACACTTTCCAGGTGTGGTCCCCCATACTGGAAAGAAGGGACGAACCCAAAAAAAGTGCAGAGTGTGTCGCAGGAGGGGGATACGGAAGGACACGACTACTAAGTGCGACACTTGCCCCGATCATCCGGGCCTCTGCATTGACGGTTGCTTCAGGGAGTATCACACTTCCATGGAGTACTAAATTTATATCCCAATTTAGCACTGACATCGGATAAAAAAAAATGGTTCTCAGACTTGAGACACCCAAAAAAACTAAAATAATTTATTAAAAGTAGACATAGGTATTGCCGCGTCGGTAATAATCTCCTCTATAAAAATGCCCCATTACCTAACCCCCCAGATTAACACGGTCCAGAAAAAAAAAAAAAAGGTGCAAAAAAAGTTTTTTTTTGTCACCTTACATAATAAAAAGTTTAATAGCAAGCGATCAAAAAGTCATATAGCCCCCAAATTAGTGCCAATAAAACCGTCATCTCATCCCGCAAAAAATGAGCCCCCACATAAGATAATCAGATAATAAAAAAAATAGAAAATGACTCTTAGACTTTAGAGATACAAAATTTTTTTTAGGGTATCAAAAAGGATAATATAGTCTAAAACCTAAATAATTGTAAAAAAAGTTGACTTATTAGGTATCGCCGCGTCCGTAAGAATCTCCTCTATAAAAATACCCCATGACCCAACCCCCCAGATTAACACAGTAAAAAAAAAAAAAAAAAAATAGGTGCAAAAAAATATTTTTTTTGTCACCTTACATAACAAAAAGTTTAATAGAAAGCGATCAAAAAGTCATATAGCCCCCAAAATAGTGCCAATAAAACCGTCCGCTCATCCCGCAAAAAATGAGCCCCCTCATAAGATAATTGGCTAAAAGAAAATAAAAAAAATGACACTTAGACTTTAGAGATACACAAAAAAAAATGTTGTATCAAAAAAGATAATATAGTCAAAAACCTAAATTATTGTAAAAAAAAAGTAGACTTATTAGATATTGCCGCGTCCGTAAGAATCTCCTCTATAACAATATCCCATGACCTAACTACCCAGATTAACACGGTTAAAAAAAAAAAAAAAAAAAACGGTGCCAAAACCGCTATTTTTGGCACTTTTCCATTTCAGTCCGTTTTTTCCGGTAACAAAACAAGGGTTAACAACCAAACAAAAGTTAAAATTTATTACCCTGATACTGCATTTTACAGAAACGCCACATTTGTGGTCGTAAACTGCTGTATCCGTAAAAGGGAGGCCGCAAAAGGAAAGGACCAACATGGTTTCTGGAAGGCCGATTTTGATGGCCTTTTTTATTGACACCATATCCCTTTTGAAGCCCCCCTGATGCCCCCCTAGAGTAAAAACTCCCTAAAATTGACCCCATCTAAGAAACTACACCCCTCAAGGTATTCAAAAATGATTATACAAACTTTATTAACCCTTTAGGTGTTCCTCAACAGTTAATGGCAAATGGAGATGAAATATCAGAATTTCTATTTTTGGTAACCTTGCCTCACAAAAATGTAATATAGAGCAACCAAAAATTATATTTGCCCTAAAAATACTCCCCCAAAAAATGCCACCTTATCCCGTAGTTTCCAAAATGGGGTCACTTTTAGGGAGTTTCGACTCCAGGGGTGCATCAGGGGGTTTGAAACAGGACACGGTGTAAATAAACCGGTCCATAAAAATCAGCCCTCCAAAAACCAAACGGCGCACCTTTCACTCTACGGCCACATATTGGGTGTTTCTGTAAACGGCAGAGTCAGGGTAATAAAGATACAGTCTTGTTTGGCTGTTAACCCTTGCTTTGTTAGTAGAAAACATGGGTTAAAATGGAAAATAAGGCAAAAAAATGAAATTTTCCAATTTCATCCCCATTTGCCAATAACTCTTGTGCAACACCTAAAGGGTTAACGACGTATGTAAAACCAGTTTTGAATACCTTGAGGGGTGTAGTTTCTTAGATGGGGTCACTTTTAGGGAGTTTCGACTCCAGGGGTGCATCAGGGGGGTTGAAACAGGACACGGTGTAAATAAACCGGTCCATAAAAATCAGCCCTCCAAAAACCAAACGGCGCACCTTTCACTCTACGCCCCGCTGTGTGGCCGTACAGTAGTGTACGGCCACATATTGGGTGTTTCTGTAAACGGCAGAGTCAGGGTAATAAAGATACAGTCTTGTTTGGCTGTTAACCCTTGCTTTGTTAGTGGAAAACATGGGTTAAAATGGAAAATAAGGCAAAAAAATAGAATTTTCAAATTTCATCCCCATTTGCCAATAACTCTTGTGCAACATCTAAAGGGTTAACGACGTATGTAAAACCAGTTTTGAATACCTTGAGGGGTGTAGTTTCTTAGATGGGGTCACTTTTAGGGAGTTTCTACTCCAGGGGTGCATCAGGGGGCTTCAAATGGGACATGGTGTAAATAAACCAGTCCATAAAAATCAGCCCTCCAAAAACCACACAGCGCACCTTTCACTCTACGCCCCGCTGTGTGGCCGTACAGTAGTTTGCGGCCACATATTGGGTGTTTCTGTAAACGGCAGAGTCAGGGCAATAAAGATACAGTCTTGTTTGGCTGTTAACCCTTGATTTGTTAGTGGAAAACATGGGTTAAAATGGAAAATAAGGCAAAAAAAGAAATTTTCTAATTTCATCCCCATTTGCCAATAACTCTTGTGCAACACCTAAAGGGTTAACGACGTATGTAAAACCAGTTTTGAATACCTTGAGGGGTGTAGTTTCTTAGATGGGGTCACTTTTAGGGAGTTTCTACTCCAGGGGTGCATCAGGGGGCTTCAAATGGGACATGGTGTAAATAAACCAGTCCATAAAAATCAGCCCTCCAAAAACCATACGGCGCACCTTTCACTCTACGCCCCGCTGTGTGGCCGTACAGTAGTTTGCGGCCACATATTGGGTGTTTCTGTAAACGGCAGAGTCAGGGCAATAAAGATACAGTCTTGTTTGGCTGTTAACCCTTGATTTGTTAGTGGAAAACATGGGTTAAAATGGAAAATAAGGCAAAAAAAGAAATTTTCTAATTTCATCCCCATTTGCCAATAACTCTTGTGCAACACCTAAAGGGTTAACGACGTATGTAAAACCAGTTTTGAATACCTTGAGGGGTGTAGTTTCTTAGATGGGGTCACTTTTAGGGAGTTTCTACTCTAGGGGTGCATCAGGGGGCTTCAAATGGGACATGGTGTAAATAAACCAGTCCATAAAAATCAACCTTACAAAAACCATACGGCGCACCTTTCACTCTACGCCCCGCTGTGTGGCCGTACAGTAGTTTACGGCCACATATTGGGTGTTTCTGTAAACTGCAGAGTCAGGGCAATAAAGATACAGTCTTGTTTGGCTGTTAACCCTTGCTTTGTTAGTGGAAAAAATGGGTAAAAATGAAATATTAGACAGAAAAATGAAATTCTCAAATTTCATCCCCATTTGCCAATAACTCTTGTGCAACACCTAAAGGGTTAACAACATATGTAAAATCACTTTTGAATACCTTGAGGGGTGTAGTTTCTTAGATGGGGTCATTTTTGGGTGGTTTCTATTATGTAAGCCTCGCAAAGCGACTTCAGACCTGAAATGGTCCCTAAAAATTTAGTTTTTGTAAATTTCAGAAAAATTTCAAGATTTGCTCCTAAACCTCTAAGCCTTATAACATCCCCAAAAAATAAAATATCATTCCCAAAATAATTCACACATGAAGTAGACATATGGGGAATGTAAAGTCATCACAATTTTTGGGGGTATTACTATGTATTACAGAAGTAGAGAAACTGAAACTTTGAAATTTGCTAATTTTTCAAAATTTTTGATAAATTTGGTATTTTTTGGTGCAAAAAAAAATATTTTTTTGACTTAATTTTACTAGTGTCATGAAGTACAATATGTGACGAAAAAACAATGTCAGAACGGCCTGGATAAGTCAAAGCGTTTTAAAGTTATCAGCACTTAAAGTGACACTGGTCAGATTTGCAAAAAATGGCCTGGTCCTAAGGTGTAAAAAGGCTGTGTCCTTAAGGGGTTAATAAAATGAAATATCATTTTCTGTGTCTCTTACCAAGTCCTAGTAGAAATCTCACTTCTGCTCCTAGGAAAGCTGGGTGGTCCATCATAGCACATCTCACCATGGCTTTCATCTTGATAGACCCCTCTAGAGAGCTTTACTTCTCTTTCCTCTCTTTCTTGTGTGTGTGTGTGTGTGTCTTTTCTCCCCCCTGTGTATGGTTTATGATCACAAACGTATCAGTTAGACACACCTTCCTAGTTTGGAGCTTTCCAATCATTGTCAGATGGGTGTGATTATTGATAAGAAATGACATCATAACCTTACCCAGAATGCACTTTTGCTACTGTTGTAATGTCACCTACTCATACCTAGGTGGCACTGCTGTGTAAGCTATTTGCATCATAGTATAAAGGATTAACTTCTGTAAGTCTGAATAAAGGTATAATATACATTTGACCTTAAAAGCCTTAATTCAAAGCTATAGGGATTTATTCTGACACTTGTAGCAATTAGAGACAGACCTCTAGGCGTCTCTCTGAATGTTTCTCACACTGTTTATTTATGTATCATAAATAACTTGAATCTCCTTGTTTTCTCACAGAGATATCAGTACCTCCTGTCACACCAAAGATGTGAATAATTGTTACAAAACACACATCTTCACAGACACTCTTTTAGAGATGAATATTCTCCTAATGAGAAATATATATAATATACTGGATACATGTCTTCATAACATATAACAATATAATATAAAGTAATATATATATGTCCTACTGATTGTCTTATACTAAGGACTAAAGCTCATTAAATGAATACATGAATATTATATATTTGCTTCATTGATAAATGCTTAATTGTATAGGTAATTATCACCAGCTGCTTAGAGCTTATCTTTATCTCCCGTCATAAATTTAAAAGTAGACAAGGAGGCCTCTTCTCAGACTGGTACATTCATGAGAAGAATAACACTGAAGAGTAGAAACCTTTGTATGACCTTCCCTTACTTTGGTCTACTCAAGATATACAAAATTGTAAATATAGTCGAGCATAGCTCTTAAAGGCAATGAACATTCATCTTGACTAGAATGAATTGGATATCAATGCATTTACCTATGAAAAGGCACAACAATGCATCAGGACGCAGCAACACAAGCTACAGATAAAACTGTGGTCTGCATTGACAGCGGTGGAAAGACGGGAGGGAGGCAGTTTTTTTTCTTCTTTATATATATATATATATATATATATATATACAAATATATATAGAAAAATCCAAGGCAGCACACAAATAACGGTGAAAAAAGGGTGTTTATTCCCCCATGTGCAGACAGCAACGTTTCAGCTCTCTCAATGGAGCCTTTGTCAAGCCATAACAGTCAGTGCAAACTCAGGTGTTAAATAGCATACATAATTACTGTGTAAATTACATGATTGTACATAAAATTACATGATTATACAAAGAATTCTGACAATAATCCATATTAGCAATCCAAATTCATAGCGTGTATTTATACTGGACAAAGTGTACAATTAATATCCGTGTTTACGACTGTGATATAAGACAAAATTCATAAATTGCTTCATTATGATGTGTATACATGATTCAAAGGTAATTCCATACAGGTGCCCATGATTGTGAAATGTTAAAAAAAAAATCAGGAACTCTCACATACTGAAAGCGAGCAGGGTTCATACGGCGTCCGGAAACTATGAATGCGCATGCTCGGGACTTCACTACTCTCACGAGATTGCCTATGCTGGATGGAGATCCAAGACCCACAATCAAGATGGCCGCACAAAGGCCGGAGCGCATCGCGCATGTCTAATCCCAACTCAGGGCGGAGTCACCACGGGGGGCATAGCGGTCATGTGACCTCTCACCTGATCCAAACATACCACCACGTCATGGACTATAATTATTCCCAAAATACAAACGCTATAGCGTAATAAAGCAGGGGTCCAGCGGTTTCCAATAGAGCAGTGGCACTCACCACCTATGTACAAAACCAGCTCATCCCATTATTCAAAAGACATCAATTTTTCTATTTTACGTCCATGTGGTTCATGCATATGTGTTAGTATCTCCCATGCCTACGGTCAATAACCGGGTACCAGTTGGCAACCCCAGGCCTGTATGGCAGCTGTAAAAAGGGCACAACCATGTCCAAGCATAGTTAGGTGATACCAGGTCACAGCTCCCTCAGGGGAGAATACATCCACGCATCCATTCAACACAAGTGTCATGCTACCGCCTCCTGTTCAGCCACCTGTCAGTCAGGAAGACTCATGCTCATATTCGCCACCAAGCCCTGCCCCATCTATGATTCAGGTCCCAGATATCTGTCCAACACCAACAATTATTTTATGAATATCAAAATATAAAACAATATAAACAATGCCGGTAGAGCCTGCCTTCTTTCAGTAATCTCAGAGACGATCCAATTGTAGAGCTTAGCTTTATATTGATCTACAAAAAATAGAAAGACAATATTACTATTCATTATCATTAACAAATTGCACTTAAATATAGCCTTACACTGAAGGCAAGTAGAATTTCTCAGATCCCCACAGTACAGATACGAAACAAAAAAAGGGGGAGAAAGGGGGAGGGGAAAGGGTAGAGCAAAAAAAGGGGAGGGATCACCTACAATCATAGAGTCACAAACAATAAGAAAAAATGACAATACTGAGACATCAAACTACCCTAAAATCCACATCCTGCTATTGAGGCCTTCACTCTAGCGGTTGGGCGTGACATAGAGAAACTTAAACAAGATGTGGTGGTGAATTTGTTAAACCATGGTAATATGACTGCTGAAGATATTAAGGCCGTTAATGATCTGTCTGCGGACCACAGCCTCACCATCAAGTCTGCAGACAAAGGTGGTGGGGTTGTGGTAATGGACACAGATCATTATGTACAAGAAATTTTATCACAACTGGCAGACAATAATGTATACCAAAGGGTCTCTAGTGACCCTAAATTTCGTTTGCTAAGGGAACTTGGAGAGATGTTAGAGCAGGCCAAACAGGGTGGCATCATAGATGAAAAACTATATAGCTATTTATTATGTGATAAACCAATAACCCCTATACTATATACTCTCCCAAAAATACACAAGAACTTACAAGCCCCCCCTGGCCGGCCGATTGTATCCGGCAGGGGGTCCCTGTTTTGTAATCCGGCTATTTTTCTGGATAAGATTTTGCGACCCTTTGCGGTTTCTGCCAGATCTTATATCAGAGATACTAAGGATTTTTTGGAGAAGATTGAGGATTTGAGGGTCCCAGATGGAGCTATTCTTGTTTCGTTTGACATGTGCAGTCTGTACACGTCAATCGAACATGAATTAGGTTTGCACGCTGTAGAACTATGTCTCCTCCGGACGAATTACACAGAGGAATGTAGAATTTTTTTACTTGGCTTATTGAGATTTATTCTATGCAGGAATTATTTTTTATTTCGGGATCACTATTATGTACAATTAAGGGGGACCGCGATGGGGTCCAATGTGGCGCCCACCTATGCAAACATATATATGACACATCTGGAGGACTCATACATCTATGGGTGTCACCACTTCAGCCATGTGCTGGGGTGGTGGCGCTATATAGATGATGTGTTTTTTATATGGGTGGGAGCCGCAGAGGACCTCATGGCGTTCCACACATTCTTGAATGATATTGACCCTAGTGTCAAATTTACTGTAATGTACTCTAAAGAAAAATTGCAATTTCTTGACACAGAGGTGATGATCCAGGGGGGCACCCTGGTCACCGACCTCTATGTCAAGTCTACGGACAAAAATACTTTGGTCAGATATGAGAGTCACCACCCTAGGCCAATGATTAAATCTCTTCCCCTCAGCCAGATGTTACGTGTAGCCAGGATAGTTGGAGAAGGACCTGTGAGGGACCAGCGTTTATCAGAAATGGCCATCAAATTTAAGAGTAGGGGTTACCCTGATAAGCTTGTGCGACACAGAAGACAAAGGTGAGGATGAGAGATGGAGACCAAGCAAGATCTAGAAAATCTGTACCAAGAATACCTCTGGTTACTGATTACTGCAGTAGCAGCCCTTATGTGTCGTCTATTGTCAGAAAACACTGGCCGATTTTGAGCAGTGGGTTTGACAATATTGAAGAATTTAAAGTCCCCCCTCTGTGCTCCTTTTGGAGAAGTCGGAATTTGGGAGACAAACTAGTTAGATCTGATGTGGGATCTATGAGGGTTGACTGTGGCATGTATTTCGGCTCTACCGGAAAGGGCTGTTATCGGTGTCACAGCTGTGTGATTTGCCCATATATGTTGAGGGGAGAGTCTTTTATCAATCCAGCTAATGGGAAGACAGTTCAGATTAAACAATACCTGACATGTGACTCTACATATGCAATTTATCTTTTATCTTGCCCATGTGGATTATGGTATGTTGGGGAAACTCAGCATTGATATACCATTAGAAAGAAGAGGCTTGATCTACCTGTACCTAAGCATTTTACAGAAGCAGGTCATGTAGAGCGAGATCTTAAACCTCCCCCTTTCTCCCTCTTTTTTTGTTTCGTATCTGTAATGTGGGGTTCTGAGAAATTCTACTTGCCTTCAGTGTAAGGCTATATTTAAGTGCAATTTGTTAATGATAATGAATAGTAATATTGTCTTTCTATTTTTTGTAGATCAATATAAAGCTAAGCTCTACAATTGGATCGTCTCTGAGATTACTGAAAGAAGGCAGGCTCTACCGGCATTGTTTATATTGTTTTATATTTTGATATTCATAAAATAATTGTTGGTGTTGGATGGATATCTGGGACCTGAATCATAGATGGGGCAGGGCTTGGTGGCGAATATGAGCATGAGTCTTCCTGACTGACAGGTGGCTGAACAGGAGGCGGTAGCATGACACTTGTGTTGAATGGATGCGTGGATGTATTCTCCCCTGAGGGAGCAGTGACCTGGTATCACCTAACTATGCTTGGACATGGTTGTGCCCTTTTTACAGCTGCCACACAGGCCTGGGGTTGCCGACTGGTACCCGGTTAGTGACCGTAGGCATGGGAGATACTAACACATATGCATGAACCACATGGACGTAAAATAGAAAAATTGATGTCTTTTGAATAATGGGATGAGGTGGTTTTGTACATAGGTGGTGAGTGCCACTGCTCTATAGGAAACCGCTGGACCCCTGCTTTATTACGCTATAGCGTTTGTATTTTGGGAATAATTATAGTCCATGACGTGGTGGTATGTTTGGATCAGGTGAGAGGTCACATGACCGCTATGCCCCCGTGGTGACTCCGCCCTGAGTTGGGATTAGACATGCGCGATGCGCTCCGGCCTTTGTGCGGCCATCTTGATTGTGGGTCTTGGATCTCCGTCCAGCATAGGCAATCTCGTGAGAGTAGTGAAGTCCCGCGTCACAGTTTCCGGACGCCGTATGACCCCCTGCCCGCTTTCAGTATGTGAGAGTTCCTGAATTTTTTTAACATTTCACAATTATGGGCACCTGTATGGAATTACCTTTGAATCATGTATACACATCATAATGAAGCAATTTATGAATTTTGTCTTATATCACAGTCGTAAACACGGATATTAATTGTACACTTTGTCCAGTATAAATACACGCTATGAATTTGGATTGCTAATATGGATTATTGTCAGAATTCTTTGTATAATCATGTAATTTTATGTACAATCATGTACAAACCGGATTCCAAAAAAGTTGGGACACTATACAAATCGTGAATAAAAACTGAATGCAATGATGTGGAGATGGCAAATGTCAATATTTTATTTGTAATAGAATGTAGATGACAGATCAAACGTTTAATCCGAGTAAATGTATCATTTTAAAGGAAAAATACGTTGATTCAAATTTTCACGGTGTCAACAAATCCCCAAAAAGTTGAGACAAGTAGCAATAAGAGGCTGGAAAAAGTAAATTTGAGCATAATGAAGAGCTGGAAGACCAATTAACACTAATTAGGTCAATTGGCAACATGATTGGGTATAAAAAGAGCTTCTCAGAGTGGCAGTGTCTCTCAGAAGCCAAGATGGGTAGAGGATCACCAATTCCCACAATGTTGCGCAGAAAGATAGTGGAGCAATATCAGAAAGGTGTTACCCAGCGAGAAATTGCAAAGACTTTGCATCTATCATCATCAACTGTGCATAACATCATCTGAAGATTCAGAGAATCTGGAACAATCTCTGTGCGTAAGGGTCAAGGCCGTAAAACCATACTGGATGCCCGTGATCTCCGGGCCCTTAAACGACACTGCACCACAAACAGGAATGCTACTGTAAAGGAAATCACAGAATGGGCTCAGGAATACTTCCAGAAACCATTGTCAGTGAACACAATCCACCGTGCCATCCGCCGTTGCCAGCTGAAACTCTACAGTGCAAAGAAGAAGACATTTCTAAGCAAGATCCACAAGCTCAGGCATTTTCACTGGGCCAGGGATCATTTAAAATGGAGTTTGGCAAAATGGAAGACTGTTCTGTGGTCAGACGAGTCACGATTCGAAGTTCTTTTTGGAAATCTGGGACGCCATGTCATCCGGACCAAAGAGGACAAGGACAACCCAAGTTGTTATCAACGCTCAGTTCAGAAGCCTGCATCTCTGATGGTATGGGGTTGCATGAGTGCGTGTGGCATGGGCAGCTTGCATGTCTGGAAAGGCACCATCAATGCAGAAAAATATATTCAGGTTCTAGAACAACATATGCTCCCACCCAGACGTCATCTCTTTCAGGGAAGACCCTGCATTTTTCAACAAGATAATGCCAGACCACATTCTGCATCAATCACAACATCATGGCTGCGTAGGAGAAGGATCCGGGTACTGAAATGGCCAGTCTGCAGTCCAGATCTTTCACCTATAGAGAACATTTGGTGCATCATAAAGAGGAAGGTGCAACAAAGAAGGCCCAAGACGATTGAACAGTTAGAGGCCTGTATTAGACAAGAATGGGAGAGCATTCCTATTTCTAAACTTGAGAAAGTGGTCTCCTCGGTCCCCAGACGTCTGTTGAGTGTTGTAAGAAGAAGGGGAGATGCCACACAGTGGTGAAAATGGCCTTGTCCCAACTTTTTGGGGATTTGTTGACACCATGAAATTCTGATTCAACATATTTTTCCCTTAAAATGGTACATTTTCTCAGTTTAAACTTTTGTTCCGTGATTTATGTTCTATTCTGAATAAAATATTAGAAGTTGGCACCTCCACATCATTGCATTCAGTTTTTATTCACGATTTGTATAGTGTCCCAACTTTTTTGGAATCCGGTTTGTAATTTACACAGTAATTATGTATGCTATTTAACACCTGAGTTTGCACTGACTGTTATGCCTTGACAAAGGCTCCATTGAGAGAGCTGAAATGTTGCTGTCTGCACATGGGGGAATAAACACCCTTTTTTTCACCGTTATTTGTGTGCTGCCTTGGATTTTTCTATTTTTATACCAATTTGGATCAAGTCCGTGACCTGCCCCAAGGAATTGCACCCCCTTGATGTGTGTGCTGCTCATCTTTTTTTCTTTTATATATATATATACACACTAAATGTGCACACTGCTTGAGGCTCCAGGGATGAGGGGGGGGGGGGGGGAAGAGATCATTATATATACTTGGCACTACTGGGGAGGAATGGCGGAGCATTATATACATACTGGCACTATGGTGGAACATTATATATATTGGCACTATGGGGGGAAGCATTATATATTGGAACTAGACCCCCTCTAGTTCCAATATATTATGCTTCCCCCCATAGTGCCAATATATATAATGTTCCACCATAGTGCCAGTATGTTTCTAATGCTCCATTCCTCCCTAGTAGTGCCAAGTATATGGGAGCATTATGGTTATATTATTACTACTAGGGTACTGTAGGGGAGATATTATTATTTGACGCAATATGGAGCACATTGCTACTAATGGCGGCTATCTTGGGGAGTATTATCACTGTTGGGGGCACCATTACTAATGAGGGCAGTCTGGGTGTATAGTATAGTGTTTGTGGACATGGGGGGGAGCACAACAGGCACAGTATTGGGGGTAGCTTCAAGAGGATATTTTCATATTGATGACCTATTCCTAGGTCCTCAATATTAGATCGGCGGGGGCCTGACACCCGACACTCCTGACGATCAGCTGTTTGAGGAGACGGCGTGCAGCAGCAATAAACAGCATGCACTGTCTCCTCAAACAGCTGATTGGCGGGGAAGGGGGGCTATGTCTGATGTCGGACTGTGTTTTTAGTACATTATTAATAGATGTGGGCCCCCCCCTTTTGATTTTGCCCAGGGACACATTTTGTCTAAAACCGGCCCTGTTTGTAGGAACACCTTTCGCTTCAATTACAGCTGCAAGTATTTTGGGGTATGTCTCTACCAGCTTTGCAGATCTAGAGGCAAAATTATTTTTCCCACTCTTTTTTGCTCAAGCTCAGTCAGATTGGGTGGAGAGCGTCTGCGAACAAGAATTCCTGCCACAGATTCTCAATGGTAGTTAGGTCTGGACTTCAGGACCGGGCCATTCTATTAATATGCTTTGATCTAAACCATCCCACTGTAGCTCTGGTTGTATGTTTAGGGTCGTTGTACTGCTGGAAGGTGAACCTCCACCCCAGTCTCAGTCTCCCGGCGGCGTAACGTCACTCACTCCGATGTCACGCGCCTGCTCCGCCTGCTTCATTAATAAAGTGGGAGGAGCATGCGCGTGCGGCGTGACGGAGTGAGTGACGTCACGTTACGCTGCCGCCGGCTGCCAGTGCCTATTTTGAATGTTTGAAGAGCGGGAGCCTGCCTGCCCGCGCCCAGTGCCTAACTGCCCCAATGAATGGATTCTGATCTTGTCTACAGTCTTTTGTGCACTGCCAGCAGTCTGCTGCCACTGTCTGTGAAAAGGAAAAACTCAACAACTGATGTGAATTGTGGATACTTACTATCTGGAGTCCTGACTATCCCAGTAAGTTAGTGAAGTGATAGATAAGGATTATTAGATAGTAGTAATACTAGTACATACTTTGCACAAGTTTATTATTTACAACTTAAGCTCACTTACATAAGGAACGCGGGGTCCGTCTTACAATAGTTGCCGGCCTCCACCCCCTGTTGGGAGTCAGTCACTGTTAGGGACACTGTTATGGGGGGGGGGGCGTATATATCTGTGGATGATCATGACACATATAGCACAAGATGCTGGCGCTGCTATATATGTGTGTCATCCACAGATCCTCCGGCCCCCCATAACAGTGTCATCTACAGATCCCCCCCGCATCTGTGTCAGATTCCACACAAATGATCATGCCCCCATAACAGTGCCATCCACAGATATCCCCTTAACAGTCTATTAAGGGGATATCTGTGGATCACTGTTATGGGGGGATCTGTGGATGACGCACTGTTAATAACAATGCATCATCCACAGATGCCCCCATAACCATGTGTCATCCACTGATGCCCATAACCGTGTGTCATCCACTGATGCCCATAACCGTGTCATCCACTGATGCCCATAACAGTGTGTCATCCACAGATGCCCATAACAGTTCGTCATCCACAGATGCCCCCATAACAGTGCATCATCCATAGATGCCCCCATAATAGTGGCATCCACAGATGCTCATAACAGTGTGCCATGCACAGATGCCCCCATAATAGTATCATCCATAGATGCCCCCATAATAGTGTCATCCGCAGATGCCCATAACAGTGCGTCATCCACAGATGCCCGTAACAGTGTGTCATCCACAGATGCCCATAACAGTGCATCATCCACAGATGCCCCTATAATAGTGTCATCCACAGATGCCCCCATAATAGTGTCATCCACAGATGCCCCCATAAGTGTGTCATCCATAGATGTCCCCATAATAGTGTCATCCACAGATGCCCATAACAGTGTGTCATCCACAGATGCCCATAACAGTGCGTCATCCACAGATGCCCCCATAATAGTGTCATCCACAGATGCCCCCATAACAGTGCGTCATCCATAGATGCCCCATAATAGTGTCATCCACAGATGCCCAAAACAGTGTTTCATCCACAGATGCCCATAACAGTGCGTCATCCACAGATGCCCCCATAATAGTGTCATCCACAGATGCCCCATAACAGTGCGTCATCCATAGATGCCCCCATAATAGTGTCATCCACAGATGCCCATAACAGTGTGTCATCCACAGATGCCCATAACAGTGCATCATCCACAGATGCCCATAACAGTGCGTCATCCACAGATGCCCCCACAACAGTGTGTCATCCATAGATGCCCCCATAATAGTGTCATCCACAGATGCCCATAACAGTGTGTCATCCACAGATGCCCATAACGGTGCATCATCCACAGATGCCCCCATAATAGTGTCATCCACAGATGCCCATAACAGTGCATCATCCACAGATGCCCCCATAATAGTGGCATCCACAGATGCCCATAACAGTGCATCATCCACAGATGCCCCCATAATAGTGTCATCCACTGATGCCCATAACAGTGCGTCATCCACAGATGCCCATATGTCACGCCCTGCCCTGTGGGTGTTCTGAGACGATCTGTCGGAGTTGCTGTATGTGACTCGATCTGACTGTTTTGGGTTTGAACAGAATCCCACCTCCCGTCAGGTGTGGTTAGTTTGGTAATTGGTGAGGCTATTTATTCCTCCCGCTCCCTATAGCCTTTGCGGGTTATAGTGCTGGAAGTTTTGGTGGATTGTCTCATCTAAAGATAAGTATTTTTTCCTTTTGTGTCTGTTTTTACTAGGCCCATGGAGTGATGCTAGCTCCTTTGGTGGTTGAAGGAGCTGGTAGTCTTTTTCCCTTTTCCCTACTGCTGAGGGTTTGGTCCAGTGTGTTTCAGCTTAGGTATGTGGGCATGTACAGTATATGTATGTATGCATGTATATATACAGTACAGACCAAAAGTTTGGACACACCTTCTCATTCAAAGAGTTTTCTTTATTTTCATGGCTATGAAAATTGTAGATTCACACTGAAGGCATCAAAACTATGAATTAACACATGTGGAATTATATACATAACAAAAAAGTGTGAAACAACTGAAATATGTCATATTCTAGGTTCTTCAAAGTAGCCACCTTTTGCTTTGATTACTGCTTTGCACACTCTTGGCATTCTCTTGATGAGCTTCAAGAGGTAGTCACCTGAAATGGTTTTCACTTCACAGGTGTGCCCTGTCAGGTTTAATAAGTGGGATTCCTTGCCTTATAAATGGGGTTTGGACTATCAGTTGCGTTGTGGAGAAGTCAGGTGGATACACAGCTGATAGTCCTACTGAATAGACTGTTAGAATTTGTATTATGGCAAGAAAAAAGCAGCTAAGTAAAGAAAAACGAGTGGCCATCATTACTTTAAGAAATGAAGGTCAGTCAGTCCAAAATATTGGGAAAACTTTGAAAGTGTCCCCAAGTGCAGTCACAAAAACCATCAAGCGCTACAATGAAACCGGCTCACATGCGGACCGCCCCAGGAAAGGAAGACCAAGAGTCACCTCTGCTGCGGAGGATAAGTTCATCCGAGTCACCAGCCTCAGAAATCGCAGGTTAACAGCAGCTCAGATTAGAGACCAGGTCAATGCCACACAGAGTTCTAGCAGCAGACACATCTCTAGAACAACTGTTAAGAGGAGACTGTGTGAATCAGGCCTTCATGGTAGAATATCTGCTAGGAAACCACTGCTAAGGACAGGCAACAAGCAGAAGAGACTTGTTTGGGCTAAAGAACACAAGGAATGGACATTAGACCAGTGGAAATCTGTGCTTTGGTCTGATGAGTCCAAATTTGAGATCTTTGGTTTCAACCACCGTGTCTTTGTGCGACACAGAAAAGGTGAACGGATAGACTCATGCCTGGCTCCCACCATGAAGCATGGAGGAGGAGGTGTGATGGTGTGGGGGTGCTTTGCTGGGGATTTATTCAAAATTGAAGGCATACTGAACCAGCATGGCTACCACAGCATCTTGCAGTGGCATGCTATTTCATTCGGTTTATGTTTAGTTGGACCATCATTTACAAACCGGATTCCCAAAAAGTTGGGACACTATACAAATCGTGAATAAAAACTAAATGCAATGATGTGGAGATGGCAAATGTCAATATTTTATTTGTAATAGAACGTAGATGACAGATCAAATGTTTAATCCAAGTAAATGTATCATTTTAAAGGAAAAATACGTTGATTCAAAATTTCACAGTGTCAACAAATCCCCAAAAAGTTGGGACAAGTAGCAATAAGAGGCTGGAAAAAGTAAATTTGAGCATAACGAAGAGCTGGAAGACCAATTAACACTAATTAGGTCAATTGGCAACATGATTGGGTATAAAAAGAGCTTCTCAGAGTGGCAGTGTCTCTCAGAAGCCAAGATGGGTAGAGGATCACCAATTCCCACAATGTTGCGCAGAAAGATAGTGGAGCAATATCAGAAAGGTCTTACCCAGCGAAAAATTGCAAAGACTTTGCATCTATCATCATCAACTGTGCATAACATCATCCGAAGATTCTGAGAATCTGGAACAATCTCTGTGCGTAAGGGTCAAGGCCGTAAAACCATACTGGATGCCCATGATCTCCGGGCCCTTAAACGACACTGCACCATAAACAGGAATGCTACTGTAAAGTAAATCAAAGAATGGGCTCAGGAATACTTCCAGAAACCATTGTCAGTGAACACAATCCACCGTGCCATCCGCCGTTGCCAGCTGAAACTCTACAGTGCAAAGAAGAAGACATTTCTAAGCAAGATCCACAAGCTCGGGCGTTTTGACTGGGCCAGGGATCATTTAAAATGGAGTGTGGCAAAATGGAAGACTGTTCTTTTGGAAATCTGGGACTCCATGTCATCCGGACCAAAGAGGACAAGGACAATCCAAGTTGTTATCAACGCTCAGTTCAGAAGCCTGCATCTCTGATGGTATGGGGTTGCATGAGTGCGTGTGGCATGGGCAGCTTGCATGTCTGGAAAGGCACCATCAATGCAGAAAAATATATTCAGGTTCTAGAACAACATATGCTCCCATCCAGACGTCCTCTCTTTCAGGGAAGACCCTGCATTTTTCAACAAAATAATGCCAGACCACATTCTGCATCAATCACAACATCATGGCTGCGTAGGAGAAGGATCTGGGTACTGAAATGGCCAGTCTGCAGTCCAGATCTTTCACCTATAGAGAACATTTGGTGCATCATAAAGAGGAAGGTGCAACAAAGAAGGCCCAAGACGATTGAACAGTTAGAGGCCTGTATTCGACAAGAATGGGAGAGCATTCCTATTTCTAAATTTGAGAAACTGGTCTCCTCGGTCCCCAGACATCTGTTGAGTGTTGTAAGAAGGGGAGATGCCACACAGTGGTGAAAATGGCCTTGTCCCAACTTTTTTGGGATTTGTTGACACCATGAAATTCTGATTCAACATATTTTTCCCTTAAAATGGTACATTTTCTCAGTTTAAACTTTTGTTCCGTGATTTATGTTCTATTCTGAATAAAATATTAGAAGTTGGCACCTCCACATCATCGCATTCAGTTTTTATTTACGATTTGTATAGTGTTCCAACTTTTTTGGAATCCGGTTTGTATGTAAGCCTCACAAAGTGACTTCAGATCTGAACTGGTCCTTGAAAAGTGGGTTCAAGATTTGCTTCTAAACTTCTAAGCCTTGTAACATCCCCAAAAAATAAAATGTCATTCCCAAAATGATCCAAACATGAAGTAGACATATAGGGAATGTAAAGTAATAACAATTTTTGGAGGTATTACTATGTATTATAGAAGTAGAGAAATTGAAACTTGGAAATTTGCTTTTTTTTTACTCCTCATTTTACCAGTGTCATGAAGTACAATATGTGACAAAAAAAAAAACAATCTCAGAATGGTCTGGATAAGTCAAAGCGTTTTAAAGTTATCACCATTTAATGTGACACTGGTCAGATTTGCAAAAAATGGCCAGGTCCTTAAGGTGAAAATGAGTCCGGTCCTTAAGGAGTTAAAAACGGATGCAAAATCGACATTAAAGGGTTTTTGTCACCTAAAAAATGGGTATTAAGCTGACTGACATTAGTGATGTGCTAATGTCAGCTGAACATAACTATAAACTATATTAGTGTCATCTCACTGCCTAAAGCCTTTATTGAAAAAGAAAAAAAAACTTTTATAATATGCTAATTAGCCTCTAGGAGCAGGG
Source organism: Bufo gargarizans (assembly GCF_014858855.1). Classification (NCBI taxonomy): domain Eukaryota; kingdom Metazoa; phylum Chordata; class Amphibia; order Anura; family Bufonidae; genus Bufo; species Bufo gargarizans. The sequence goes on from NC_058081.1 coordinate 397,631,576, forward strand.
GGGGCCTTGAACCTGCTTCTAGAGGCTCCGTTTGCCCACCTCTTTTTACGCCCTTCTTCTCTTGATTGACAGGGCTAGGCAGCGCTGCTCTCCTCCAGCTGTCTGTGTCTGCAGTGTAAATCTCGCGCCGTTCAGTATTCGGCGCAGGTGCAGTGAGGAAGCCAGCAGTCGCCAAGCGTTTTTTCCTCAATGCGCCTGCGCCGAATACTGAACGGTGAGAGATTTACACTGCAGACATGGCCAGTGGGAGGAGAGCAGCGCTGCCTAGCCCTGTCAATCAAGAGAAGAAGGGCGTGAAAAGAGGTGGGCAAACGGAGCCTCTAGGAGCAGGTTCAAGGCCCCCCCTGCTCCTAGAGGCTAATTAGCATATTATAAAAGGCTTCAGGCAGTGAGATGGTACTAATACAGTTATGTTCAGCTGACATTAGCACATCCCTAATGTCAGCCAGCTTAATACCCATTTTTCAGGTGACAGAAACCCTTTAAGAATGGATAGACGGACAGAAAATGGATACACACACTGATGAAAAATGTCCATGAAAAACTAACAGTTTATAGTTTTAACGTCCTTTTTTTTCACTGTCGTGTGAATGTACCCTAAGTGGACATGAACACAGGCAACTGGACAAAGAACAGACTGTCTTACAGGGAAACTAGAGACAAACAACAGAGCACATGAAAACTGAACTGGAACGAATACAAAGCACTGGGATAAAATCCCACTGCACTAGGAATTCTAACTAGACTGAAACAAGAGATTGGAAGCATATACAAGATTAAACACACACAGTATATGCTATCGCAGTGTTTCCCAACCAGTGTGCCTCCAGCTGTTGCAAAACTATAACTCCCAGCATGCCCAGACAGCCAAAGGCTGTCCAGGCATGCTGGGAGTGGTAGTTTTGCAACAGCTGGAGGCACACTGGTTGGGAAACACTGTGCTATCGGCAGCAACAACCCGCAAAAAAAGGAGTTTTAAACAAGAGCTAACTAATCAAATAAGTCTGTGTAAATGAGTCACAAAATTCCAGTGACCTTCCTAATAGTTTAGCTATCATGCAGTTGCCTAAGGCTTGTTTCACACTTGGGTGAAACGGATCCAGTAGGCTGTTCTGGCTGGGAACAGCCTGTCGGATCCGTTCTTGCTGGGAGCTGCTAGAATTTTGTCTTCCCTATTTACTATAATGGGGGCTGGCGAGATCCAGCTGCAATTCGGCAAATATGCTGAGGAGCAGCCGGACCAAAAACTGCTGCACATAACATTTTGTGTCCGCCCGCTCCTCGGCATATTTGCTGGGTTGTGGTTAGATCTCCGCCGGCCTCTATTATAGTGAATGGGGTCGGACGGAATGCCGGCAGCGCATGGCTGTGACTGCAAAGGACTGACAGAAGGACGCAAGTGTGAAACAAGCCTAACAACTATCCCAACAACCAACTAGTAGGCAAGAGATGACAAAACAACAGGAGAACTCCTGTTGTTCGTAACAGCCCAGTATATTGGTTTTCTGGAGTAAAAAAAGGTTTCCAGACTGATGTAAGAGGGAATGCAAATGAGCTCTTAACAAGCTCTGCCTCTAATGCCACCAGATGTAAGGTAGCTAGTCAATGTTTGACCATTTAGACAGGCCTTTGATAATTAAGCCAGCATCTCATCTGCAAACAGCTGTTTCAGTGTAATGGTCTTTTATCAGTGCAGAGCAGAGAGTTCTGGCTTAACTGGGAGATATAGCATTACCTGAATCCTGACCTAGGCCTCACACCCAGTTAGGTCAGTCTCTTTTGATTAAATGATTTGCTTTCCTCTTCTTCTTCATTTGGCCCAAACCATCATGACGATTTCTTCTGAAGACTACAAGGTTTACTGCACAAACATCTTTGGCCATGGGTGTGCAGCACAAAAGACAACAGTATGATAAGTGTTGCATGTTGTGCATGGTTCTGGAGATTCAAGTCGTACCTCTGACTTTGGCACACTGCTTCTGTAGATCATGCCCACCCTTTTTAACAAAAGAAACCCCATATTCCAGCTGCCTCCTTTAATGCTGCAATCCTGCTGCTACCATAAATACTGTACCTGCTGCTGGCCCATGTACCCTCATTACTGTACCTACAGTGCTGCCCAATGCCTTCACAAACTGTACTGTCAATAGTTAGAGTGCCTAAGGGCTTAAATACAGAACTATAAAATGATGAGCAGGTTACAAACTGCAGATCAGACCCGAAAATATAGTCTAAACCCAGATCAGAACTCAAAATGAACAGGTTTTTTTAACTGCTGAGAATTTCAAAGAAATGATACTCACTGTACTGATTCGCTGTGGCTCTTATTTCAATGCTTCCCAATCACTGGCAATCACAGTTGCATGTTGAGAGCAATCACAAAATAGAAAGACTGGGTGGTTTGCCGGCCGAGAAGAATGGCTGCCTGAGCTGTGAGCTCCCGAGCCCTAGCTACCGACTGCATAGCTACAACGAGTTGGCACCTGCTTCTTTTTTGCGGGCCTTATAGCAGTAATCTCCCTCCTGGCTCCCATGATGACAAGGGGTAAGAAATCGATGAAGAACCAGGGAAAGCTCGACTTCTTTGTTGAAAGACTGAGGGACCAAGATGGCGCGGGCTCGCCGGCCTCCACGCGATCCTCAGGTTCAGCGGACCCTGCTTCACCGGCGGTCACTCCACCCCAGCAAAGGAGCCCGACTAAACCCTCTCCGATGCACCTACCTCCTAGGACTGAGGCCTCCCTGACACCGCCAGAAACGAGCCCCTCTGCCCGACACAGTGTCTCCAGTCCCCGAGAGAGGGACGGCTCTCCCTGCCAGAGCCCACCGAAGCAGAGGCCGCGGCTACAAGGGGAAGCGGTATCATCAGCGGGGGTGAGTGATTGGGACGCCCCGTCCCTAATAGACTATCCTACGACTGACGATGTAGCCACCGGCAGCATGATTAAGGACATGTTAGTCGTCTTTAGTCGCTCCATGCACTGTGAGCTCACGGCCCTGTTGAAACCCCTGCAGGCCTCCATAACTGAAGCGGATAAGCGCCTCACACATGTCGAATCCAAAATGGGAGATTTTGCGGCCTCACATAATCATTTAGTGGATGCGCACGAAGAACTCTCTGCTGAAGTTGAGAGACTTAAAAATAAGGTGGTAGACCTAGAAGATAGGTCCCGCCGCAATAATATTAAACTGAGAGGTATTCCAGAAGAAGTACCGCCAAAGGAGCTGGAGACCTACATATTAGGCCTAATGAAATTTCTGCTGCCTAACATGGGAGACAAAGACCTTACTCTAGATAGAGCCCACAGAGTGGCCCGACCGAAACACCTGCCAGATTCTGTTCCTAGGGACACCCTGGCTCGGGTCCACTTCTTCCAGGTTAAGGAGCTCCTAATGAATGCCGCGAGGAAAAAAGGATCACTACCAGCCCCGTATGAAGGAGTTAAAATCTTTGCCGATTTATCAGCGCCTACTCTTCAGCAAAGAAGAGCCCTGGCCCCCTTCACTGCTGCCCTACGGGACCATAACATACCCTACCATTGGGGCTTTCCTACCAAGGTCCTGATCCAGCATCAAGGCACTCTGCACGCGGTACACTCTCTGGACCTGGGACGGAAAATCTTAGCGGAATGGAACATTCCTATGCCGGAACCTCCCGATCTTCAATCAAGAGGTCCTAAACCTATATCAACGGACTGGCAGACCGCATCTTCCAGGCGCAGGTCTCATCGCTGAATAGTAACCTTCCAACTCCAGATAGAGCTGTTTCTTCAGTGTTTGGGCTCGGTGCGGCTGATCCGGTTATAAACCGCCCTCAAGCCCTCACCATAGTGCCTGATGATCATCAGGTGTTTGTTCAGAACTTTTGTCTTATTCCTTTTCATGTTTCCTTTCCCTACCCCAAGTCATTGTTATTTTAATGTTTCCTCCTTGTACCCTCCTCAGGTGCCAGTGGTCGGAATGCTGTTGGGTGCAGAACTGATCCCCTGTATACTGGGGCCATTCCTATTTGTCCTACTCACATGTAAGTTTATCTGGGATAATCTCTCTTTCCCTCCCTCATCATGGTTCTCAAGATTGCTGCTTTAAATGTTAAAGGGTTAAACAGCCCTTTCAAAAGATCTATGCTGTGGAGGGAAATAAGAGAACTGAAGTGTGACATCTTCTGTGCCACTGAAACCCACCTGCTGAAATCAGATGGCCATAGGATTCACCATCCTAAATTCACGCATATTTATCAGTCACATTATATTAAAAAACAGAGAGGGGTTATGGTGGTCATAAGTAACTCTGTGGCCTTCTCATTGAAGTCCTCAGTTCTGGACCCTAACGGTAGGTTTATTATCCTGGTATGCTCCATCAATAATGTAGATTACACATTGGTTTTTGTATATGCACCTAATAGGCACCAAGTTTCCTTCCTCCGCCGCCTAGCTTCTAAGGTCCGGCGGTTAAGGTCTGGCCATGTGATCTGGGGAGGAGACTTTACCTGTATGACGTCTGGAGACTCCAGCATGGATCCGAAAGGGATTACTCCTTTTTCTCAGCAGCTGGCCAGTCATATTCTAGAATAGACTTGTTTTTGACAGGAAGATCGGTGATCGCCAATGTGATCTCATCATCCATCCGCTCGATCACATGGTCACACCACGCCCCGGTTACTATAACGCTCAAAGAATCCCACATATCCAAACCCTATTCCCCCTGGCGGAATAATACCTATGTAATCAACCACCCAGTGTTCTCCAAAGAGCTTGACTCTGCGTTGGCTGAGTTTTTTAACTTAAACGACGGCTCTGTTTCTAACCCTTCCACCTTGTGGTGTGCCCATAAGGCATTCATTAGAGGCGTTTTTATTAAGATTGGTAGCAGACTACAGAGAGAACGCAGGGAGAAGATAGATAAGTTGTTAAAGGAGATTACATCCGTAGAAGCACTCAACAAATCCTCTATCTCCTCCACTCACTCAGAAACTCTAAAATCGCTTAGAACTCAGCTATCTGCTTGTCTTCTTTACAGACATGAGATACGCTTAAAAAGGATCCAGGTTACCTTCTATTCCCAGGACAACAAAGCGGGACGTCTATTGGCTAATCGGCTAAAACAGAGAGCTGCTAAGTCCAAGATCCCTTATCTCTTAGATCCCTCCTCAGGGAAGAAAATAGCATCCCCGACGGGAATAGCTAACGCTTTTGGAGACTTCTACGCCTCCCTTTATAACTTATCCCCCCTTAGTCTGGTCACGCCTCCACGAGCGGAACTTATTGAGAAGTTTCTTGATAAACTGGGCCTTACAAAACTGACCCCTGCCCAGTTAGATACCCTCAATGCCCCCTTGACTGTTGAGGAACTCCAAGCCATTGTTAAGAAGCTGCCTTCTCATAAAGCCCCAGGCCCAGATGGCTTATCTAACTCCTATTATAAGGTGTTCTTCAACCAACTCTCTAAATACATGCTACAATCCTTTCAGTTAGCCAGAGACACAGGTTCCTTCCCTAAAGAAATGCTTGAAGCATTAATAGTGACCATTCCCAAACCAAACAAACCAACTGATGACCCTAAAAACTTTCGCCCCATATCCCTCCTAAACACTGATATTAAAATATTTGCCAGAATCCTGTCGTCTAGATTTGCCCCTCTTATCCCTCTACTGGTCCATTCTGATCAGGTCGGATTCGTCAAAGGCCGTCAAATTCAGGAGAACTCCAGGAGAGTCCTAAACATCCTCGCTCATGTACAGAAGAAAAAGACCCCTGCTCTGTTTGTAACGCTGGACGCTGAAAAAGCGTTTGACCGCATTTGCTGGTCCTTCTCTTTTGCAGTACTGGGCAAAATGGGCATAGCTGGTCCTATACTCACCTCGATCCGAGCCTTGTATAATGATCCCTCAGCTAGAGTGTGGGTTAATGGGTCCCTCTCCAGTCCTTTTAATATCACCAATGGAACCAGGCAAGGTGCCCCTTTTCCCCTCTCATGTTCATATTATCTATAGAACCCCTTGCCCAGGCCTTACGATTAGAAAAGGGAGTGTCGGGCGTCAAGATCGCTGATCGCAATCATACGTTGAGTCTTCATGCAGATGACGTGATACTCACGCTTACCGACCCTGCCTCTTCTCTACCATCAGCCTTAGATATGATCTCATATTTCGGTCAACTCTCCTATTATAAACTAAATACCACTAAATCCCAGGCCCTACCCCTTAACTTAGACCCCCGAACAGTGGAGTTTCTGAAAGGGAAATACGACCTGGATTGGCAACCGACCCACATACAATATTTAGGCATCCACCCCACCTCCTCAACTCAGAGCTTATATTCAGCCAACTACCCTCCCCTCTTAGCTAATCTCAAGAAAGACCTTGATCATTATGATAAATTTGAAATTTCCTGGCTAGGCAGGCTAGCTACCTTTCAAATGTTTGCTTTGCCTAAATTTCTCTATTTATTTAGGGTCCTCCCCATAAAACTTCCTTTATCCTATTTTTCTCAATGTAACAAGCTGCTTCATAAGTTCCTCTGGCATAACAGAAAACCCAGAATAGCATCTAGAATCCTACAGATTAGGAAACAACTAGGCGGTATTAGTCTTCCTAATATACATGACTACTACTTAGCGACACAAATTGCCCAACTGGAGAGCTGATTTGTCCAAACAGTGGGTTCATATTGACTCTACGGAAGCCCCTAGAGGAGACTTGAAGGCTTTGTTGATAGCTTCTTTGAATGACTCCTTCAAAAAACCCGATCTGTCCTTTCTCACTTCCAACGCGGTAGACAGCTGGATCCGCTACCACGTCCTCTCATCCAAAGGGTCCAGTCCCGTCTCAAGCCCTTTTCCACTAGGGGTATTAGATTACCTTATCCCAGATTTAGGGGTAAATTCCTGGAATAAATACGGCATAACTGAGACCTCGCAGTTGTTTCAGACGGTTAGACTCTCTTCTTTTGAAAGCCTTCATAATACCTTCCAGGTTCCCAATGTAGAGTTCTACAAATTTCTCAGAATCAGACATTTTCTAGCAGATAACCCTTCTCTGTCAATGGCCAATACGCGGGTTCTGGAGTTATGGTCTCTACCTAACCCGAAACACAAAACTCTTCGCCCTTTATACTCCCAGCTTAGTGGTAAAGACACCTTTACTATGACTGCACCTCTCATTTCCTGGGAACAAGACCTGGCGACTAAGTTCACGCCTGCACAATGGCAATCAGCTTTTAAATATGTTTCTAGCAATATCACCTGTGTGACTCAATATGAGTCTTTTATAAAGACCTCCTTGAGATGGTACTTTACCCCTGAAAGGCTGCATCTGATATATCCATCTGTCTCTCCCCTGTGCTGGCGGAACTGTGGTAGTAAGGGTACGCTATATCACGTATTGTGGACCTGTCCGGTGATTCAGTCATTTTGGAAAGAGGTCTTCTCCCTAACTTCCAACATCACTGACCCAAGGTATTCCTTGGGCCCCCCTCCCCCTCCTTAGCACTACTATTGATTGGGATTACAGAAGTGCCCATTGCATATAGAGGTTTGGCCTGCCATATCTTCCTCTCTGCCAAATTAGCTATCACCTCTAGATGGAAGTCTGATCTCCCTCCTAAGATAGAGGATGTAATCCAAAGGGTTAACAAAACTTGCCTATTTGAGCAAATAATGGCCTCTGCAACTTTGAATAACAACTGTAACATGGTGAAATACGAGAAAACCTGGCGGGTATGGAGGATATCACCATTCATGTTCCCTTCCCATCATCTCATCTGAGCACATAGCAGATCATATGTTCTGCTCCCCCCCCACTGGTACACCTGAGGAACTGTTACTGTTACTTTTTTGTATTATTTACTGGACGGTTATACCGTCTGTGCTGTTTATTTGTGTTGATTCCCGTGTCTGGGAGTCTTGTTGTACCCTATGCTTATGTGTAAGCTATCTCACCTGCGTGTGAGGATCACTTATGCTTGTTCTTAAGGAAATACCTTTAATAAAAACTCATTGATTACTAAAATAGAAAGACTGACTTTATAAGAAGCAACTAGTTTTTAGAGTAAGAAAAAAATAAAGAAAAATATATATTTTTCATCAGACCTCATATCTTCAATCTTCATCAAACCTCAGATCAGCCCCCCCAATGTTCGTCAGACTTCAGTTCAAATCCCCCAATCTTCATCAGACCTCAGATCAGACATAAAATAAATAAATGAACTTACCTCTCTGGAGGGCACGGTCTTCATGCACTCACGACTCCCTGGTCTTCTTCTGGGCCCCATGCTGCACTGTGACCTGACAACGCACATGGACATGTCACAGTGCACATTTACGTGCACTACGCCCCACCGCTATACACAGTCCAGTGCAAGGCTTGGAAGAAGACCAGTGAGTGGTGAGTACAGTCAGAGCTAGCAGCACTATTCACCCCTCCTGCTGATCACTATGAGCGCTTCCATAATTGAAGAGCTCATTAGCATTCACTTTATAAGATGCACTGCCATTTTCCCCCCACAATTTTTTGGGGGAAGTTACCCATAGCAACCAATCAGATTCCAACTTTCATTTTCCAAAGGAACTGTGAAAAATAAAAAGTGGACTCAGGTTGCTATGGACAACTAAGCCAGTTCTACTTTACACTGGTTTGATAAATCTCCCCCATTGTTACACAAATTACACTAACAACATAAAAAATGCTGACGTGTTTCAAACGCGACATGTGTTCTTAGTCATAGCGATTTTTTATGGGGTTGGTGTAATTGGTGTCCAAAAACGTTGATAGAAAAATAAAAAGGTTATGGCTGTCAGAATATGGTGACACCAAAATAAAGTATTCTTCTTAAAATCTTTTTATTATGTAAAAGTAGTGAAACATAAAAAAAATCCTCATGTACACGGCCGTTGTGCGGCCGTTCCGTGCATTGGGGACCGCAATTGCGGTCCCCAATGCACGGACAACATCAGGGGTATGCTCAGGGGGTATGGATTAATTAGCTGACTAGAGTGCGACACTTTGAGCCTAGAATATTGAACCTTTTCACAAAATTCTAATTTTAAGCTGCATTAATGCAATTCCTTTTAATTTGCATTCCTAAAATAAATGGATGCACGATATTCTAATTTTTCGAGTTTCAACTGTAAATAATGTACATATCGTTCCCTGTCTGCACATGATCTTGACATATGGAAGGTGTGTGCGAGAGGAACCAGATAAAACTGGAACAGGAGCGGAGGATTGTTATTATTTTACATTCAAATGCATATATGAATCGGTGCTCACCTCTCGGCACCCCTAATACCGTAAATCATAAATAGCAGCAAAATATAAGAAAAGTGAGGGGCACTCTATACCCGGAGGTGCATGGAGTTAGATAAATGATAAAATACACCTTTATTCCCTGGATAGTGATATCTAAGTATTATATGATAAATAATAGAATAAAAAATATAAAAATACTCTATTACTAATACTATGCCGTGCGGATGACCCCTCTTTGCTAGGGTAATCTATCCTAACAGTATGCCAAGTCTGTCCATGCACCCCCGGGTGTAGAGTGGCCCTCACTTGTATTATATTTTGCTATTATTTTACATTGTTCTGAGTCTTATTTAAAAATTATATATAATAATATTTCAAATAATTGGCTGGGCAAACCTGGTGCTTCTATACATCTCCGTTCTACAACATACTTCTTAAAACCTTGCCTTGTGTCTCTCATATGATATTCCTCCTGGAAATGTATGAACAGCATCAAATTAGTCATTTCCTGGAGGAATGATGGAAGAACAACGCAGAAAAGGCACTCCGGCATAGATGGGCCTTCTGTTCTGTAATCTACTTATTCATATGCAAAGAGGTATCCCCCAGGTAATGAGAACCATCTCTGAGACCCTCACCTCGAGAATGGGCCCCCGAAAATGAAGACGAGCTCACCGTGCATAGATAACAAGCATGGCCACTGCTCCATTAGCTTCTATGGGACTGACTGAGCACATATTTTTGCCAGTCCCACAAAAATAAATGGAGGGCCGCACCTATGTCAATGGTGGCCTATCCTAGTGATATACCACCAATGTCTAAACTAAGACAACCCCTTTAAGAAGAGCCAGTCCCCTCCTAAGAAACCTATAACTATTTCCAGTGTAATTAGCTGGCCACCACTAGCTGTGCTACACTGGGCCCTGCCCTGGTGTATCCTTATGGCACGTCACTACAGCATTGCACTAACGTGAAGTATGGAAATTTACAGAAACATCCCCATCAATTGCCCCACCGTTTATTTCTAGCTCTGGTTACGTCACGGCCAGAGAAGAAGGGACTACTCCCACTTCCCTGCAGTATCCGTAGCAACTGCATCGCCGTGCGCATGACGCAAACGGCGGCGACGGAGCTCCGCCCCCTCCCCTTGAAAGGAAAATCGAAGCGTGAGGACGGAGCTTAGTCACCATGCGCCTCCTGCGCCTTCTCGTGACGTCACGACACTTACTAACGCTCATTGGTTTTGCAAAGGCGCAGGGAGAAGCAGATTGGTCAGGTTTATGCCGAGGCTGTGACGTAAATGTATCGCGAGATCGGCCGGCGCTGTTTCTTTCCTTTACTCCTCCTTTGACAGCGAGATCTTTCGAGATCTTCTACAGCTCCATTCATCTCACCGTGGTGGAGTGTAGTGCGGCCAGTCTCCGCATCCCCTGTGCTGTGAGCTGCCAGTGTGTCAGGCTGCGGACATGTCGGTGGTGGGAATCGATCTGGGCTTTCAGAGCTGCTACGTAGCGGTTGCCCGAGCCGGAGGAATCGAGACAGTGGCGAATGAGTACAGCGACCGCAGCACCCCGTGAGTATAGCCGGCGACGCCATGCTTCTTGTCTCCAGGCGAGCTGCACATGTCTCGTCCGTTACCCGCCTGATCGGCCCGACTCCCGTCCACTGTGGCCCCGAGGCAGCCTCTAGTGCATTCTGTGTGCGGGGATCTCCATCTTTACACTTGTTTTTCCAATAAAGCGTTAATCTGGGAAGCAGGTCTTGGAATGTGTAAGTGTAGTGTGTGCCTGAGTGTGTCTGTATATAGTATTGTGTATGTGTTCACCGTCTTGCATACGTTGTAATAGTAGTGTATGACCATCTGTGTATAGTGTGGCTGTAGTATTGTGTGTGTCCATGTCTGTATATAGTAATGTAGTGTGTGTTCACCATCCTGTATACATTGTAATAGTGTATGACTGTGTGTGTATAGTAGTGTATGACATGTGGATGTAGTATTTGTGTGTGTGTGTGTATATAGTAATGTAGTGTGTGTTCACCATCCTGTATACATTGTAATAGTGTATGACTGTGTGTGTGTGTGTATAGTAGTGTATGACATGTGGATGTAGTATTGTGTGTGTGTGTGTGTTCACCATCCTGTATACATTGTAATAGTGTATGACTGTGTGTGTGTATAGTAGTGTATGACATGTGGATGTAGTATTGTGTGTGTGTGTTCACCATCCTGTATACATTGTAATAGTGTATGACTGTGTGTGTGTATAGTAGTGTATGACATGTGGATGTAGTATTGTGTGTGTGTGTTCACCATCCTGTATACATTGTAATAGTGTATGACTGTGTGTGTGTGTATAGTAGTGTATGACATGTGGATGTAGTATTGTGTGTGTGTGTTCACCATCCTGTATACATTGTAATAGTGTATGACTGTGTGTGTGTATAGTAGTGTATGACATGTGGATGTAGTATTGTGTGTGTGTGTGTTCACCATCCTGTATACATTGTAATAGTGTATGACTGTGTGTGTGTGTATAGTAGTGTATGACATGTGGATGTAGTATTGTGTGTGTGTGTTCACCATCCTGTATACATTGTAATAGTGTATGACTGTGTGTGTGTATAGTAGTGTATGACATGTGGATGTAGTATTGTGTGTGTGTGTTCACCATCCTGTATACATTGTAATAGTGTATGACTGTGTGTGTGTGTATAGTAGTGTATGACATGTGGATGTAGTATTGTGTGTGTGTGTGTGTGTTCACCATCCTGTATACATTGTAATAGTGTATGACTGTGTGTGTGTATAGTAGTGTATGACATGTGGATGTAGTATTGTGTGTGTGTGTGTTCACCATCCTGTATACATTGTAATAGTGTATGACTGTGTGTGTGTGTGTGTGTATAGTAGTGTATGACATGTGGATGTAGTATTGTGTGTGTGTTCACCATCCTGTATACATTGTAATAGTGTATGACTGTGTGTGTGTATAGTAGTGTATGACATGTGGATGTAGTATTGTGTGTGTGTGTGTTCACCATCCTGTATACATTGTAATAGTGTGACTGTGTGTGTGTATAGTAGTGTATGACATGTGGATGTAGTATTGTGTGTGTGTGTTCACCATCCTGTATACATTGTAATAGTGTATGACTGTGTGTGTGTATAGTAGTGTATGACATGTGGATGTAGTATTCTGTGTGTGTGTTCACCATCCTGTATACATTGTAATAGTGTATGACTGTGTGTGTGTATAGTAGTGTATGACATGTGGATGTAGTATTGTGTGTGTGTGTGTTCACCATCCTGTATACATTGTAATAGTGTATGACTGTGTGTGTGTATAGTAGTGTATGACATGTGGATGTAGTATTGTGTGTGTGTGTGTTCACCATCCTGTATACATTGTAATAGTGTATGACTGTGTGTGTGTATAGTAGTGTATGACATGTGGATGTAGTATTGTGTGTGTGTGTGTTCACCATCCTGTATACATTGTAATAGTGTATGACTGTGTGTGTGTGTATAGTAGTGTATGACATGTGGATGTAGTATTGTGTGTGTGTGTGTGTGTTCACCATCCTGTATACATTGTAATAGTGTATGACTGTGTGTGTGTATAGTAGTGTATGACATGTGGATGTAGTATTGTGTGTGTGTGTTCACCATCCTGTATACATTGTAATAGTGTATGACTGTGTGTGTGTGTGTGTATAGTAGTGTATGACATGTGGATGTAGTATTGTGTGTGTGTTCACCATCCTGTATACATTGTAATAGTGTATGACTGTGTGTGTGTGTATAGTAGTGTATGACATGTGGATGTAGTATTGTGTGTGTGTGTGTTCACCATCCTGTATACATTGTAATAGTGTATGACTGTGTGTGTGTGTATAGTAGTGTATGACATGTGGATGTAGTATTGTGTGTGTGTGTTCACCATCCTGTATACATTGTAATAGTGTATGACTGTGTGTGTGTATAGTAGTGTATGACATGTGGATGTAGTATTGTGTGTGTGTGTGTTCACCATCCTGTATACATTGTAATAGTGTATGACTGTGTGTGTGTATAGTAGTGTATGACATGTGGATGTAGTATTGTGTGTGTGTGTGTTCACCATCCTGTATACATTGTAATAGTGTATGACTGTGTGTGTGTATAGTAGTGTATGACATGTGGATGTAGTATTGTGTGTGTGTGTGTTCACCATCCTGTATACATTGTAATAGTGTATGACTGTGTGTGTGTGTATAGTAGTGTATGACATGTGGATGTAGTATTGTGTGTGTGTGTGTGTGTTCACCATCCTGTATACATTGTAATAGTGTATGACTGTGTGTGTGTATAGTAGTGTATGACATGTGGATGTAGTATTGTGTGTGTGTGTTCACCATCCTGTATACATTGTAATAGTGTATGACTGTGTGTGTGTGTGTGTGTATAGTAGTGTATGACATGTGGATGTAGTATTGTGTGTGTGTTCACCATCCTGTATACATTGTAATAGTGTATGACTGTGTGTGTGTGTATAGTAGTGTATGACATGTGGATGTAGTATTGTGTGTGTGTGTTCACCATCCTGTATACATTGTAATAGTGTATGACTGTGTGTGTGTGTATAGTAGTGTATGACATGTGGATGTAGTATTGTGTGTGTGTGTTCACCATCCTGTATACATTGTAATAGTGTATGACTGTGTGTGTGTGTATAGTAGTGTATGACATGTGGATGTAGTATTCTGTGTGTGTGTTCACCATCCTGTATACATTGTAATAGTGTATGACTGTGTGTGTGTATAGTAGTGTATGACATGTGGATGTAGTATTGTGTGTGTGTGTGTTCACCATCCTGTATACATTGTAATAGTGTATGACTGTGTGTGTGTATAGTAGTGTATGACATGTGGATGTAGTATTCTGTGTGTTCACCATCCTGTATACATTGTAATAGTAGTATATGTCATGTGGATGTAGTATTGTGTGTGTGTGTGTGTGTGTGTGTGTGTGTGTATAGTAATGTAGTGTGTGTTCACCATCCTGTATACATTGTAATAGTAGTGTATGTCATGTGGATGTAGTATTGTGTTGATGTGGTGTTGTCCTCCTTAATTCTAGGAAGAAGCCAGTAAGTGGTATCTACAATGAAAGTATTGGCAGATGAGCAGATAACTGGGCACCAGTGATAGTTATAAATGCCATATAAAGTCCGGTCTGTGGTTTCGCAAAAAACGTCATATTCTTGTCCATTTTACAGAATTCAAAAATGAAATGGTGGCGTGCACTTGGCAGGTATAAGTGTTTTGCGGATCTGCAATTTGCGGACAGCAAAATGGATGCGGCTGTGTGCACGAGCCCTGACGGTGGTAGGGTAGACCCATTAAAGGAGTCCTGATTCTACAGATTGTCTGGAAGGGCTCAAGTTACCTCACTAGGATAGTATCTCCAAAGCGGGACAGATTAAGGGGTTTTATATGCCCAATCTATTAAATGGGTTGTTGAAGTAAAATAACAACTCGGGCAGCCTCTGTACATGGCGTAAAAAAATAATAATAATATGGAAGTCATACTTCGGTCTCTTCTCCCCTGCTGCATCCTGTGCTCTGGTCCTCCCCACTTCTGGCATCACTGTACTGGCTGCAGCAGTAATGTTCCATGCAGCCAGTCTCTGCCCTCAGCAGTGACCTCCCTTGTACTACTGAGGTGAGTGTTGCACCGTGACCTGCGTACCTGCAGCCAGGAAGATGAGGTCAGCGGTGGGGAGAACCGGAGGACATGCTAGAAAAGGGGTGACCACATATACAGGGGCTATCCGTGCTATTATTTCTCTTGGACAAGCCCTTTAAGGTGAAAACTACACCAGTTATGGACCAGCAGAGCTTTTAGATGTAATTTACATCTGTTTGTAATGATGATCAATGTTCCGGTCCACAGAGACACTTTTTAGAAAAGAGCGCTGTGTGAACACCCAGTAGGCCTGTGTTCACACAGCGCTGTTTTTTCCTAAGCAGCTCTGTCATGGAGCGGCTAATGTGCAGCTCATGCTCCTTTCAGCCACAGACTGGATCTGCATGGGGATTAGCCCTGTTGTAATCCAGTGGCTCCAATTAGCCTTTCTTTTATTGCAAAATCCAAAGGACATGTGATCTGCAGCGCCTGTTAGGCCTCCTACACCCAATATACGGGCGCCGGCCATTTGTTCACTTGAATGGGTCCGCAATCCGGAAGGTGCTTCCCATGGGGTTTCTCTCCGTGCCTCTGCACCGCAGAAGAATAGAACTTGTTCTATATTTTGCGGTGTGGATGGTTCTGCATCCTTCTGCGGATACCATGGGTGTTGCCTGTGCCTTGGGAACTGCAGTCCCCATTGCACGGAACTGCGGAGCAATGGCAGTGCACATGAGCCCTTCGTTCATTTTTTTTAATTTTGTTTTTCTAGAGGATACAAGTAAGGCTACTTTCACACTAGCGTTCGGCTGTCCGCTCGTGAGCTCCGTTTGAAGGGGCTCACGAGCGGACCCGAACGCTTCTGTCCAGCCCCGATGCAGTCTGAATGGATGCGGATCCGCTCAGACTGCTTCAGTCTGGCGGCGTTCAGCCTCCGCTCTGCTCAGCAGGCGGACACCTGAACGCTGCTTGCAGCGTTCGGGTGTCCGCCTGGCCGTGCGGATCCGTCCAGACTTACAATGTAAGTCGATGGGGACGGATCCGTTTGAAGATGCCACAATATGGCTCAATCTTCAAGCGGATCCGTCCCCCATTGACTTTCAATGTAAAAGTCTGGACGGATCCGCTCAGGCTAATTTCACACTTTGCATTATATTAGCAAAAAAAAGCTGACGGATCCGTTCTGAACGGAGCCTCCGTCTGCATTATTATGATCGGATCCGTTCAGAACGGATCCGATCGAACGCTAGTGTGAAAGTAGCCTAAGGTAACAAATGCCCCATTCACATGCCCTGTTTGTGGAATCTGCATCAAATTCCTGAATGTCTAACTTCTCCCTCCTTAAAGGGGGCTGTCTGGTCAAGTAGCTGACAACCCCAGTGGTTGTAACCTGTGGCCAGAAACAAAATTGCATGTCTACCAAGGAGCGGCCTGGGAACCTAAAGTGGCCCCATGTTGTACAAGTGTCCATATTGACAAGAGACAAGGCAACACAAGTAGTGGGGTCAGCGATACCATAGCACAAAATACCATATACCACAGTGCAGCACAAGATATAGCCCCCAAAGCTTTCCCCCCCGTGTTGGTCATCAATAACTAAAATATTCTGTCCTCCTTCTCCAGTTGTCTATGTAGCAGCGGGCTTAGGAGGCGAGAATCAGGTTATAGTTGAATTCAGGAGGGTATGTCGCTGGCCGGGCACATGATTACCTGATTCTCACAGCATAATTTACCCGAGAGCTCATCATGTACCTGGCCAGGGGCAGAGAGGGTGGCTTGGGTGGCCCACCGGGAAATTTCCCTGTAAGGTCTATTGCCAATCCGCTCCTGCTGTCTGCGGTCCGGCGGTTCCTACACTCCTGTCAAATTGCCATCTGCTTCAAGTCCATGCTGGACCGGAAGTACTTTTGTCCTCTGACCATTGCGGCCTATCAGCGTTCTCGTGCTAGAATGACATGTGACTTATCTCCCTGGATAACAAAAGGATCAGGCATTAAAGCCACCCTCCAGTCCAAGATTTTTTTATTTTTTTTTTATTTTTACTTTTAACTGGAGAGAGAACACAGCACTCACATGACCTCCTTTTCATCTGTTTGTTTGAAGATCTGCCAATTCTCAGGCCCCCTTTCTGCCATCTAAGATGGCCGCCCCACTTCTCAGGCTGTGTAACGCTGTTATTTTTGGTAGTCCAAGACACTTCTGGCTGCCCTTGGATTGGCCATCGCTGCTCATGTGAACAGTGCTGGCCAATCCAAGAGCAGGGCTGGACTAGTAGCAAGTGTCTTGGGCTACTGATGCACAGTGTGTTCAGACAGTCTGAGAAGCAGTACGTCCATCTTGGTTGGCAGAAGATGTATAGACATGTTGGGGGACATTTGCTAAAGGGTTCTATTTTGGCATAAAGGTCAGATTATGGAGTATATCGTATTTGCGCATAATTTGACTTCCAATGTGCTGAGAAAAGAGGGCGGGGCTTTGTGTCACCTGTCGGATCTACTATAACTTTTGCCAGTTTCTGGCACGTGGCAGGGCAGAGATGAACCTCATTTTATTGAGTCTTCAGTCTCTTCAAAAAATTAGGCGCATCTCACACCAGTGCAGGGAGATGTAGAATTGTCAGTTCTATAAAAGTGACAGCAGGACATGCAGCCATATTGATTGTCACCGTTGAACTCTCAGAAACGAATGATCAACCTTAAAGGGAACCTGTCACCAGTTTTATTGTGTCCTAACTAAGGGCAACATAAATAAGTGACTGATTCGCTTAGCAAAATGCTGGGTCACTTTCTTTAATTGACCCAGTCAATCTGCCAACATCTTGTATTGAAAAGCTCCAGCTGATAATGAGTCATAAATATTCATGAGCTCCTGACTCTCCCCGCCCACCTGATGCTGAGTGACAGTTATTTTCCATATGAATCAGCAGCAGGTGGGCAGGGGAGTGGCTATAGCTCTGAATTAAATAAACGCTGGACTCACTGACATCACGCTGGACTCAAATCAGCTCATTAGCATGTGGCATCTTTGTGTGTATATTATGAGGTAACCATCTGTCACACCAGTAAGTGAATACATCTAAGGCACTTTTTAGTAGTTGATGATTGTATATAATTAGTTATATTATAATCAAATATCCACATGACAGGTTCCCTTTAAAGCGATTGTCTGGGTTCAGAGCTGGACCAGGACATAACCCTTTCTTCACCCAGTCGGCCCCTCTGAGTGGAGAATCAGAGCATTTCAATCACGCAGGATAAGGGCTTTTTCAGCAGATCCGGTGATGTACCGAGTCGATGTATGGGCATGCTAGGTGGAGGCTTCTGCCTAGCAGTGAGCCCAGTGATGTCACTGGCACTAATAGGCGGGTTGCAGCACTGCTGTAAAACCGCCTCGGGCAGCTCTAAAGCCTGCCCATTAGTACTGGTGATGTCACCGGGAACACTGCTAGGTGGAACGCTCCACCTAGCAGTGTAAAAATATAAACAAAACAGCCTTTGTCCTGCACTATGCCATGCAAAGGGAGAACATTTGTCAGGTCAGGGTGTGGCTCACAGACTTCCTTCTACTTCATCTCAAAGGTGTTTGGGGTTGAGGTCAGCGCTGTCTGTTGGAGGGTCAAGTTGTTCTACACCAAACTCATCCAACCATGCCTTTAAGGACCTTACTTTGTACACTAGGGCACAGTCATGCTGGGATAGGAAAAGGCCTTCTCCAAACTGTTCCCACAAAGTCGAAAGCAAACAATTGTCCAAAATGTATTGGTATGCTGAAGCATTATGATGTGCCTAGGCCAATCCCAGAAAAACCACGCCAAAGCATTATCCCTCCTCCTCCAAACTTTACAGTTGGCACAATGTAGTCAGACGAGTAATGTTATCCTGGCATTCGCCCAACCCAGATTCGTCTAGCAGACTGCCAGATAAAATAGTGTGATTCATCTCTCCACAGAACACGTTTCCACAGTTTTAGGGTCCAGTGATGACATGTTTTACACTACTTCTGACACTTGGCATAGTGCTTGGGTACTTAAGGCTTGCACGCAGCTGCTTGGCCATGGAAACCCATGCCGTGAAGCTCCCAGTGCACAGTTCTATGCTGATGTTAAAGGGGTCCTGCACTTTGTTTAAACTGATGATCTATCCTCTGGATAGATCATCAGCATCTTATTGGTGGGTATCCGACACCCTGGAGCTCCGCCGATCAGCTGTTTGATAAGGCAGCGGTGCTCCAGCAGCGACGCGGCCTTCTCACTGTTTACGGCCGGCTGAGTGACATCACGACTAGTATCAACTTGCCTGGGCGGGGCTAAGCTACATTCAAGTGAACAGAGCTTAGCCGCGCCCAGGCCAGTTGATGCTAGTCGTGACGTCACTGGGCTGGCCGTAAACAGTGAGAAGGCCGCGGCGCTGCTGGAGCATCATTGCCTTCTCAAACAGCTAATCATTGGGGGTCCCGGGTGTCGGACCCCCGCCGATCAGATGAGGATAGATCATCAGTTTAAACAACGTGCAGAGCCCCTTTAAAGCCAGAAGAGATTTGGGGCCTTTGCGGTTGAGTCAGCAGTGTTGGTGACTCTTATGCACTGTGCCCCTCAGTATTTGGCGACCCAGGTCTGTAACGTTACTTGGTCTACCATTTTGTGACTGAGTTGCTTTTTTTTCCACTTCGCAGTAATACCAGTCACAGCTGATTGTGGAATATCTAGGACTGACTACAGCGGTGACATCCTATTACAATACCATGTTGTAATTCACTGATCTCTTCAGAACAACCCATTCTTTCACCAATGTTAGTAAAGGCAGATTGCATGGCTAGGGGCTGGATTTTATACACCTGTGACAGTGGGACTGAAAGTAACAGCGGAGTTCAATGATTAAGACTTGTGTCCCAATACTTTTCTCCGTATACTGTATCTCAGTATCACTCTGTGGCTAAGGCTCCATGTACACACAAGGCACATGATGCACTATTGCATTAATTGCTATGAAGCCCATGTCCTGTCTACGTGATAACTGTGGACGCATTGTGGGTGAGTAAAAGCTGCATGGATGCTGCCGCCTACTTGGACCAGTTCCACGAGCAGCTGGGTGTGTTGAGGTAGTGTTACCTGCCATAGTTGTAAGTGATTTTTGCTTCTTAAAGTATCTCTGGTCAGAGTACAAATGCAGGAACGTGCCTATTAGTCAGGGTGGTGGTTATCAGCTTACTGCCCTCACCATGCCCATGTAAATCGCAGCTAACAGGACTCACCTCAGCAACCACAGGTTTGTCCTCCATTAGGCCTCTTTTACACAAGCGAGTTTTCCACGCTGGTGCAATGCGTGACACGAGCGCATAGCACCCGCACTGAATCCTGACCCATTCATTTCAATGGGTCTGTGTACATGAGTGTTGGTTTTCACGCATCACTTCTATGTTGTGTGCAAATCGCAGCATGTTCTATATTCTGCGTTTTTCACGCAGCCCTGGCCCCATAGAAGTGAATAGGGCTTCTGTGGAAAACGCATTGCATCCGCAAGTAAGTGCGGATGCGATGTGTTTTTCACTGATGGTTGCTAAGAGATGATGTTTGTAAACCTTCAGTTATTATTTTTTTTTTATCACTTATCACGTGCGTGAAAAACGAATAAAAACACATTGCAAGACAAAACTGACTGAACTTGCTTGCAAAATGGTGCGAGTTTCACTGAACGCATCCGGAGTTGGTCCGTCCCGCTCGTGTGAAAGGGGCCTAATAGGTTCTGGTGAACAGTGGCACCCAACTCCTGTTTGGTTGGATGTACGCTTATTGGGCATCTGGAGACTCCTGTATTAAGTGTCTCGTGACATTGGTTACCTGGACACTAGTATCCCGATAAACAGCGCTCCATAACTAGTGCTTGCTGCATTTTGGAAAAAACAATGAGAAATAAAACCTTCACTGTTAGTGCGTTCCATTATTCCCTGGGGTTTCAGCAAGCATCTGGCTATTCCGTTTTCTGACCTTTTTCCTGTAAACGCTGTGTGTTAACCCACAATTTAAGGGTACTTTCACACTAGCGTTATTCTTTTCCGGCATAGAGTTCCGTCAAAGGGGCTCTATGCCGGAAAAGAACTAATCAGGCATATCCCAATGCGTTCTGAATGGATAGAAATCCGTTCAGTTTGCATCACTATGCCTTCCGTTCAGTCACTGTCGGGCGTTTTGGACGGACATAAATCTGGCAGCATGCTGCGGTATTATGTCCGTCCAAAATGCCTGATCAGTCGCAGGAATGCCGGATCCGGCATTAATTCCTATTGACTTGCATTAGTGCCGGATCCAGCATTGCAAAACAACTAAAGGACGGATCCGTCCTTCTGGTCTGCGCATGCACAGACTAGGAAAACTGTGAAAAAGACTGCAAGACGGATCCGTCCATTAGCATGACAAGCGGCGAGACTGATCCGTTCTTGCAATGCATTTGTAGACTGATCAGCACCCGGATCCGTCTACAAATGCTGTCAGTTGTCACACTGATCGGCGGATCCAGCAGGCAGCTCCGACGACGGAACTGCCTGCCGGATCACACTAATGCTAGTGTGAAAGTACCCTAAGGGATTGTATGTTTTTCGCTCACATCACTGATGACTTTCTATCTCTCCTTGTTCAGCTGCATTTATTAGAACAATGCAGCTGAACAGAGGATAAGAGAAGACATCCAGTCCACAGCTCTGCGTGAGTGCTTGAAGATGGCAGGATCGGTGGAGCGAGGGACTGGTAAGTACTAACTAAAGTGGTTTTTTTCCTCCACATGTTAGAAGAAAGGTGTGTGGGGTTTTTTTTTTTTGTAAAGCCCCTTTTAGGCTTCATTCACATGTCTGCAATTTCTGCGGAACCGAATTGTGTACGCATTCATTTCTATGGGGGCAGCACGATGTGCTGCCTGGACATGGAATTGCGGATCCGCACTTCCGTTCCGCAAAACAAATAGAGCATGTCCTATTCTTGTCCGCAATTGCATATTCTACTAGTGCTGTCAATGTGCGGTCTGCAAAATGCGGAACGCACATTGCTGCTGTCCGTGTCTGCGGATCCGCAAAGCGCGTTTCAGATGTGTGAATGGAGCCTAAAGCATTTTGCGTTCTCTGTATCGCTGCATCCTGGCAGGATGTTTATATACTTGCCTTCCTGATCTCATCGGCTACTTTTTGGGTTTTCTAACTGCACCCAGCAAGCAGCAGGCTTAGAGAGAAGGTGTAGGGAGCATGAATACTGTAGAGAAAAGTGTGGCAGGAGGAGCAAGCCTTGTGAAATGTTAGAGCAAAGCATGCCGGGTTTGCCAGCAAACTCAGTATGAAGTGCTACATGTGAACATCCTGCGAGGATGCAGTAAGAGTGAGAAAAGGGGAAGCAAAGTGATGACAAAACAGGTCTATGGGGCAAAAATGGGTGCGTGGCTCCAGTTGTGCATTGTTACGTCTGCAGCCTATCACCAACCTTAGTGTTCTTGTGACTAGTGATTGGCTGCAGCAGTATATGGGACATAAACCATATGCCATGGCTGAGAGGACGGAACTGGTTCAGTGGAGGATCAGGCTGGTGAGTTTAAGACTACTTTCACACTAGCATTTTTACTGGATTCGGCAGGGATCAGCAAAAAAAGGCTTCCATTACTGATAATACAACAGTCTGCATACGTTATGAATGGATCCGGTTGTATTATCTTTAACATAGCTAAGACAAGTCAATAGAGGACGGATCCCTTTTGTATTGTCAGAGAAAACGGATCCGTCCCCATTGACTTGAATTGTCGTCTTGCTCCGCATCCCAGGACAGAAAGAAAACCGCAGCATGCTACGGTTTACTCTCCGGTATGAGAACGGAAGGAAATGCATTCTGGAGCACTCCGTTCTATTCAGCTCAGTTTTGTCCCCATTGACAATGAATGGGGACAAAACAGAAGCATTTTTTTTTCCCGCTATTGAGACCCTATGTCGGATCTCAATACCAGAAAATATTAACGCTAGTGTGAAAGTAGCCAAAGTTGTTTCATAATTTTAACGGCCTGCCTGCAGTTCGCACACTAAATGCTTTAATATCAGACCAACCATTTAATGGTGTTTTTAGCTATTCAACCTAAAATTAGAGCCAAACAGGAGAACCCCTTCCTGGAATGGGCCACTCACTTCATGTAATACTGTGAGGGTCCTCCATGAGACATACTTTTCTATGCTGTCTGTACGGCCTATTATGTTTAGTCTATTAGTTAACACTTTTCAGGAAATTTTCGTGTGTGTGTGTATATATAATATATAAAACAGATAGTTATTGCCTTGGTAACTATAAATTTAAATGACATATGAACATTTCATTAACGCCGTTCTCTGTGGTGTTGTGGGCAGGTTAGATGTTGTCCAGTACAGGAAATTAATTTCATCATTGAAGTTTTGTGATTGACTTTGGTAATGGTGTTCCTGCAATTTCCAGGAGTCAGTCTGGGGTACTATTTATTAAGCACTTTATCACAGAAGCCTAAGGGTGGTGCGAGTTTAGTATTGCCACTTGTACCAAATGCATTATGTGGCTTCCATTTTGATAAATTTGGTGCAGATTGCTCCAAATGTCGTGTGACAAAATGTCCGTAGGCCACATTAACATGCCATATTTGTAGAAGTTTTTCACTATAAAATGCAGTACACTGTATATCATGAAACCTGTCATGAGTTTTAGGTTTTTATACCTGCAGTTTTACGGATTGTAGCGGGTTTCCATCATATCTGTGGAAACTGTAAAATAAATGACAAAATCTACATGTAACCAGAGGCGTGCCAAGAGCTGCACCCTGATTTTGCATGTGCAGTTTGTTCAGTGTGATTCACCTGTACAAGTTATAGTCATAGTTGATAAGGTTGAAAAAGACACTTGTCCCTCTACTCCAACCTGTAATCCTACAGTGGAGAAAACCCCTATGGGATAATTGCCCCATTTTAACCTCGCTGACGGGTGTTTGGCCGTTTCGCACCACTATTAGGACAGTTTTGACATGTACACATAACTTGACTTTTGTAGTAGTCACACTACCCACATATCTTTTTTTTCTGAAAGTAGACACCTGGCACATTGTCAAAATGGAACTCAACATTTTATATACACAGACCCCTTCATACAACTTTGTGTCAGTGTTATTTTTCTTAAAAGTTGAAATGACCAGCTTGAAAGTTGAATGAACCATCCCCCACGTTCAACATGTGCAGTGATCATACATAAGATTTAGACCTAAATTTATATGCATAAAATAACCAGAACTAGACGCACCAAAAATCTGGTTTAAGCTGGAAATTTTAAAAAGTTACATATAGAATACAGGGACTGCACTCTTTGGAAAGTGCAACGCCAAAAACGACGGTATATATTTCCTAAAAGCGGACATCCCGATGTTTGCAGTTGCCTTGACTTTTGAAGTCGGTGGGGCTGAGCTGCAATACCAGCTGCACAGCCACTATACGATGTGTACAGCAGTGTGCTTGGAAAGCTGCCCGGAGCCTGCAGAGCTCCAGTGAGCGCAAAGGCTCCCTGAAACGGGGTTCCTCAGTCTCGGACCCCTGCTGATGTGATGACCTATCCTGAGGGTAGGTCATCATTATAATTTTCCAGGATAACCCCTTTAATTCAGAGTACAAACTATAAAGTACCTAAGCAGTGTTTTATGGTGGTGATCAATCTTCAGTATGTATAGGACAATTTACCTATTCATGTGTATCACCTAAAGTTAGCAGTAAAGGGTTTCCCTTCATCATTTCCAGTTTCAGGCCCTCCCATTTGGCCCCTCTAGGGACAGTGTGTGTTCACAAAATTGGTATCAGAAATGGCAGCCCACATTTGGGTAGAGGACATCCTATTCCTTCTTTTATAATGAACGATTTTTTGATTATTGCACATACAGAGGAATATTGCATGGCCTTGGTCAGAGTTGGGGTAATTCTTGACAAGGTGGGGTGATTGCTAGGTCACAAAAAGTCAGTTTTTGAAGATTCTTATGAAGTTCGATTGCCAAAGGTAAGGAAAAAAAATTCAAAGGTCCTGGAGATGGTTCAGCTCATTGTGAACCTAGTAGTATAGCTGAGGAAGGCAATGTCCATATTGGGAACCCTGACAGCTTTCATTTTGGTGGTGACCTGAGCTCAAAGCCAAACCAGAGACCCACATTGGAAGATTCTGGAAGCCTGGAACAAGAATGCCTGTCTCACACAGGCCTTAGGGAGATTGTTTAAAGCAGAGATGATTCTCCTAGAATCTGAAACAGTTGACTGCTTTCCGGTTAGCCCTTAGAGAAGACCTTCCTATGACTTCTGAAGGCTAATTCTTGTGGTCCCATTCTCCCGCCCCCTTCCTAGATGGGCCTGGATTTCATGCCTAAGACTAATGTACATGATGGATCCTTGGCTTCTAGGGCTGGGATCCGACGCAACTTCTGGCCCTCCTGCTGTGGTAAAACTACCACTCCCAGCATGCACACTTATCTAGCTGTTCTTGGAACTGCCACAGAAGTGAATGGAGCATGCTGGTAGTTGTAGTTTCACCTCAGCTGGAGTGCCAGAGATTACTTTCCCCTGTTCTAGAGGATCCAGATCTGCTGCATCAGGCATTCCCAAATGAGGAGTCTACATTTGACTGCTTGGAATGTAAGAGATTGTCTGAGAAATTTTTTCCTGCCAACAATCTGATTGCTGTTGCACTTAAAAGTACATCTTAAGGATATAGTGGGATCCAGGACAACTCCTTCAAAGAATCTGTTAGTTAATACCACAGGACACCTTTAGAGGTTTTGTGGTGTCCATTCATAGACAGGTCATAGCTGTTTCAGCAGCACAAATGGGGCCTACACAATATTAGGCAGTATTTCTGATGACTGTAGATGCCATAGGGTAAACTAAAAGTCTTGAGAGGTTCAGAATTAGACAGTCTATCTTGCACTTCTTTGTAGTTAGGTGCAGCACTCGCGCTGGTGTGTTTTCTGTTTAAAACTTGATCAGCTTTGGTGCTTGGTGGGAGATTTAGGAAGCCGCACTAAATCCCTGTTCAGCCAACTATTGTGGTAAAACCATCACAAGAATGTATTCCGTACCACTTTAGCACTCATGCACACAAACATATTTTCTTTCCATATATTTTTTTTTTTGCGGACCATATGTGAAACAATTCATTTTAATGGGTCTGCAAAAAAAGAAAACGGAAGTTACTCCGTGTGCATTGTATTTCCATTCCGCCAAAAAATAGAACATGTTCTATTATTGTCTGCATTACTCACAAGGATAGTACTGTTCTGTAAGTGGCCAACTGTTCCATTCTGCAAAATACGGAATGCACACGGATGTCATCCATATTTTTTGCGAACCGCAAAACAGACACTTGTGTGCATGAGGCCTTACTGTAGTGTTGCAGCTCTTCCTTTCACTTACCACCCTATGTGATTGTATGCCAACACTTGCGTCCTGCACTAACACTTCTCTAGTGGTCAGTCCAGGCACTTCCACTTGCTTTGCAAATGCAGAAACCTAACCTTCCCCTTCTAAATCATCCCAGCGCACAGTACTCATACTAGTAATGCACCCCCATGTCACATGGTAATCTTAGCAGGGCTCCCTTACATGTTTTCACATCAGGACCTCTCCCATATACATCATCTGACACTTGGCTACTTAAAAGCGGCCTATTGCCGGCTGCTTCCAGCATCTGTGTGCGCTGTCTGGGAAGAGTGGCCTGTGGGTGATTTTAGATGGAACTAAATGCTGTCCGTTACCACATTTAATAGATTGGTTCCCATGCACTACTTCGGTTGCTCCATGCTTGACTTTTGATGGTCTTCCACCTCAATGTGGTGGAAAAACTGGTCAGCAATCAAGTATAGTCTGTGTGGAAATGTGGCAGTTAGGCCCCTTTCACACGGGCAAGAATTCCATGCGGGTGCAATGTGTGAGGTGAACGCCTTCCACCCCCACTGAATCCGGACCCATTCACTTCAATGGGGCTATGCAGATGAGTAGTGATTTTTAACGCAACGCAGACCCCATAGAAATGAATGGGTCTGCGTGAAAATCGCATAGCATCCGCAAGCAAGTGCGGATGCAATGCGATTTTCACACATGGTTGCTAGAGATGTTAGCAAATTGATAAGTCAATTTACTGTATTTTCCCTTTATAACATGGTTATAAAGGAAAATAATAACATTCTTAATACAGAATGCTTACAAAAATGTTGCTTGAGGGGTTCATTTTTTATTTTTTATTCTCCTCATCCACTTGTTTGCACAGCCGGCATCATATTCTTTCTTCTTTCATATGGTGACGTCGGCGAATGAATATAGAATCTTCAGTGAAGAGGTTCGGCTCTGGGTACCACATTTAGTTTTTTCTTGCGTGCGTGCACGCTTTGCACTCGCATGGAAAAAACTGAACATTAGAATGCAATCGCAGTCAAAACTGACTGCAATTGCATGTCTACTCGTGCAGTTTTCCTGCAATGCACACGCGATGCATCCAGAGAAAATCTGGGACGCCCGTGTGAAAGAGTCCTAAGGCACCTTTTACACGGGCGAGTATTCCGCGCGGATGCGATGCGTGAGTTGAACGCATTGCACCCGCACTGAATCCCGACCCATTCATTTCTATGGGGCTGTTCACATGAGCCGTGATTTTCACGCATCACTTGTGCGTTGCGTGAAAATCGCAGCATGCTCTATATTCTGCGTTTTTCACGAAACGCGGGCACCATAGAAATGAATGGGGTTGCGTGAAAATCACAAGCATCCGCAAGCAAGTGCGGATGTGGTGCGAATTTTCACGCGTGGTTTCTAGGAGACTATCAGGATGGAGACCCGATCATTATTTTCCCTTATAACATGGTTATAAGGGAAAATGGCATTCTAATTACAGAATGCTAAGTAAAATAGTGCAGGAGGGGTTAAAAAAAATAAAATAAAAAATAATGTAACTCTCCCTTATCCACTTGATTGCGCAGCCAGCATCTCCTTCTGTCTTCATCTTAGCTGTGTGCAGTAACAGGACCTGTGGTGACGTCACTCAATCACCATGGTAAAAGATCATGTGATGACCGGAGTGACGTCACCACAGGTCCTGTTACTGCACACAGCTAAGATGAAGACAGAAGGAGATGCCGGCAGCGCTATTTTACTATGCATTCTGTATTCAGAATGCATTATTTTTCCTTATAACATGGTTATAAGGGAAAATAATAGCAATCTACAGAACACCGATCCCAAGCCCGAACTTCTGTGAAGAACTTCGGGTACCAAACATGTGCGATTTTTCTCACTCGCGTGCAAAACGCATTACAATGTTTTGCACTCACGCGGAAAAATCGTGTGTGTTCCCGCAACGCCCGTGTGAAACCAGCCTAAGTGTTAAAATTTCTTGCAGTGCCATCACAGGGGAAATTAAACTTTACAGGATGGCTATCCATGGTTTGTCCATGTAATATAGAACAGGTCCTTCAGGGAGAGACACTGCACTCCACTGTGACCATGAGAAGAGAATCCAGGAGGAAGACCCACACTCCATAAACTGAAGCATTCCTTCATACTGTATGTGAAGCAGCGTTTTAAATTGGACAACCCCGTTAAAGGTTAATGACATTGGCTTTTGGGTCATGTGGATCTCTGACATACACGTATCTGTTTCTGCCATTTATTGTAGTAGCTGCAGATATATCTAGTGGGATGAAAGGCAAAGATTCTGAGGTGGCAAGTACCTCATTCAGCACGTGGCGGGATAAGTACCTCATGATAAGTTAGAAGTTGTCCCCGATGGTACAATCTAGCAAGTCTTAATCGCAGGCTTTTATTATGCTTGTTACGTGAACCCCTCCTTGCAGAGCCGAGGCTGTTCGGTTCTATGACTCTCACAATTGCATAGATTGTACGTGATGTGTTGCAAATTGAGATCTTCCCCATTTATCTCTAAATCTTTTATTGCTCTAAATTGATGTAAGTTCTGTCCAACCATATTGCTTCTAATCCACAAATCTTTGCTTCTTTCTGGCTTTAGGTATCTCTGGCAGGCTGTTCCGGCACTAAGCAGCCTGCCATAGATGTCTGGATCCGACACTGCTGGATGCTACCTGACACCCACCGGCATATTTTCCGGGTTGTGGCTGGATCTCTGGCCAGTCCCCATTGTAGTGAATAAAGCCGGAGAGAATTCTGGCAGTGAGGGATCGGGCAGGGGAGTTGAAAAATATGCAGGAAAATCTGCCTCAAAACCTCATCTAAAAACTGTGTGAACCTACCCCTACCGCCTTTCATCAATGCAATTGAGAAGGCAAAAAAGATTTCCACCCCATTTGCTACACTCTGAAGCTGGATTTTTAGCCAAATTCCAGTTGCACATCCCTTCAGCTTATTTTCATGGGGCCCTTCCCAACCATGACCAGTAAGTTTCAGTAACCTACAGTATTTGTGATATCACCCCTATTTGAGAGTGAATAGTGTGTGGTATTTATATTTGATACTGTGAAGACTGAGAAGTGGTTCATGCTAAGTGCCTGCCTCAACAGATGGCAGCACAATGATTCTGACTAAATAACTGGAAGTGGGCTTCTATCTGACAGGTAACGCTAGAATTGCTTGTCTTTGTGCTTTCTTGTATTTTTCTACAACTACCTGTGGAAAACGGGGACATTCTTGGTGTTCTTGTCTTGCAATGAGCAAATGTTGTCAAAATGGACGAGGCAATGTGAATAATGTCCGAAATGACTCTATAGTGCCCTGGGATGTTGGACATTTTGCCATGGCTTATTTCACTTTTTTGATTATTTGACATTTGTGACAGCCATAGACTTTTATATCTTCTTCTAACATTCGTCATCTATGACCATTATCTGTATGCCATGAAACTTAGAGAAGGCTTCTCATAAGAATATAAAAAAAACTGGAAGCTAAACGTCCTGAAAGCCCATCGTATCTGAACTCCCAGAAACCATCAGACTGATTTTATTTATTTTTTAAAGTTCTAGATGTGTTTGTAAAGAAGCAGCTAGGTTCAAACCAATTTGGGCGCTTCATCTAATCTGCACTGTGGGAAATGTACTTGATATAAGCGTACTTTTACACTAGCGTTAAAGTTTTCTGGTATTGAGTTCCGTCATAGGGGCTCAATACCGGAAAAAAAAACACTTCAGTTTTGTCTCAATGCATTCTGAATGGAAAGCAATCCGTTCAGTATGCATCAGGATGTCTTCAGTTCAGTCCCTTTTACGGTATTTGGCCGGAGAAAATACTGCAGCATGCTGAACACTTTTCCCTAGTCCGAGAAATAACCCTATTTAGTTTGTGCTACAGAGCCCATTGGTGTAATGAGGGCGTTGCACCCAGAGGTGAGTGCTGTTGCACCCAGAGGTTCTCCTCCTTGACTCGTAGGGCCAGGCATGTAGATACAATCACACCTGGCCCTTAAATCTTGCGGCTGTGCAGTACAGAATTGGAGATCGCCGGGCACATGCGCCAAGCACACTGCTGCGAGATTTCAGGGCCAGGTGCAGTAATGGCTGGTGCAGTAGTATTGTCGACCACATATATTCATGGAGCGCCTCCGTATTTATTTATATATATTTTTTTTTTTTTTTTTTTAAACAGGTCCTGTATTTCGTTTGGCCCTAAAAACAGATCTATTGGAGCAGCTGCAAAAAGCCAAGTACGTAATTTTGTTGTGTGCAGAATCTGTGGTTATGTTAAGTGATTGGTCATTTCTGGCCATTACTTCTGTACATGTAATTCTACTTTATGGTTTGTTCTACATCTTTGTGTCTAGAAATCTGCCCACTAAGCGATTTCTGTTCTGTCTTGGGAACATATCTGAAAATGTTTCCTCCTGCAGATAAGTTGTACTGAAAACTTGCTGAGTTCCTTGTCCTCTTTCCTTCAGGTCATTTCCAATGTAAAGAATACTCTGCAAGGCTTCAAAAGGTTTCATGGCCGGGCCTACACTGATCCCTTTGTGCAGGCTGAGAAGCCAGGTCTGGGCTATGAAGTTGTGGAGCTGCCAACAGGCTCGGCTGGCATAAGGGTGAGGAAAATAAAGTGTAAATGTGCCCAAGGGAGCGCCTTTGTGAATCCCAGCGACACAGCTTCACTAATAAATCAATAATTATTCTGCTCTTTGGCTTCATTCACATGGTAGCATTTGTTCAGCAATTCTAAGACAAAACCAGAAGTAGGTCCTAAACGCAGAAGAGGCAGAAATCCTTCCACTTCTCAGTAGGTTCCATTTCTGGTGTTAGAAAAAAATACCGACCATGATACTACAGTTTGAGGCTGTAGTAAAGGAAATGGCAGTGATGACCCAGAACTGTCCTCCATTGTCTGCATTTAGGACATAATTTATTTAAAGCACTCTTCCAGAGCCTTTTGTTCTGGAAATCTGTTGGTCTGAGATCAGACTTCACCAGTGTTTTCTATGAAATATCAGAAAATCTTTTTGAGGAAGAATTTTAAGAAAAGATTCCCCAAAATTGTTCTTATTATGGGAAATATAGTACATGTAGTTACTAAACCAGACCTCTTGGGTGAGGTGACAGGTCTTCTAACAGACATGTCAGTTGCATGAAAATGTAAGCATTTTGGGAGAGATTCATCAACTTTTGTGACTTTTGGGTTTCTGAAGCACAGAGGCCCAGAGATGTGTGTAAAGAGGCATCTGCCTTTTTAAAAGATGATACACTTCTTACCCTGGCCCAAAGGAAATGCCACTCTTGATAAACCTCCACCTTTTTGTTTTTTTAGAGAATTATCAAGTGCTTATTATCCAGCTTATTGCTCATTTGTAGCGGCTAACAAGTCTATCAAATGAACATTTGTATCTTGTAGGTCATGTACTTGGAAGAAGAAAAGAACTTCACCATGGAGCAGGTGACTGGCATGCTGCTCACCAAACTTAAAGAAACAGCAGAAAGCGCCTTAAAGAAACCTGTAGTTGACTGTGTTGTTGCTGTAAGTAACTCAGTTTTTTGCCAATAGTTTTAAGATCTTCTTTAACCAAAATGTAATACGGTTATGAAGTTGTAGCAACCCTCCAGTCCTTCATAAAATTTTAACTTGGCATGGGCAGTGCATACTTAATGTAGGTAAGGTGGCTTGTGAGACAGTAGACCTGTGGTCTTCAGTTGGCAGGAAATTCACAGCGTCAAAAATCGTTATGTCAGCCTAGCTGTGTCTGAGAAATGCAACTGTCAAGTGGAGGGTGTTTGATGGACCCAATATACTTGGCTAAAACCAACCTGAGTCTTTATGCTGTGAATCTGACAGTTCCCAGTCCTTTCTGAATTAATCTATGATGTCCTCCAGCTCCAGCCTCACACTGAAATAACTCAGTGTGCTTCCTGAGTCTTAGACCCAGTCCCCAGCTTTTAGACTAGCCAGTACATGAGGAGGGCGAGTGACTACTAAGTGCAGTCTGAGAAGCTGGTGGATATTCTAGATGAATGCAGAGGGGGCATTGAAATGGCAGATTAGTGGCAGAAGGTCTAAAAAAAAAAAAAAAAACGAGGACCAGGTGCTTTATATTCTATAGATTTCCTTGATATGCAATATTATGGAAATCTGGAGGATTGCTTAAGAATGCTGAACACAGTCTTGAAGACTAGCAGCCATTATTTGATGCAGATCAATAGGAAAGGTATGTAAAGTGTCTGAATGTTGTGTAACCTATGTGTCTAATCTGTAAGTGTATTGCATTTTGTAATGTACTGTTTTTGAACTCGAGCTTGTATCATTCCAGATCACAATTGTACTTCAAATAGTCCACAAAACCCCTAAAAACGAAATTGCTTTGTATGCTTTTATATATCACTGATAGCAATGTTATTAGCCTAAAGCAGAAAATCCACCCAAAAATAGCCATGGATCATGTTTTTGTGAACCCAGCCTAACTGGCTGTAAATTGGGGTCAGTGCTAGATGGGAAAATGATTACCAAGCACAACCTGTTCCGAGTTGATGTGACTGTTCTAAGCTTGCTACTTGTTGGTTCAGGTTCCATGCTTCTTCACTGATGCAGAAAGGAGGTCTGTAATGGATGCCACACAGATCGCGGGGCTGAATTGTCTACGACTGATCAATGAAACTACTGCAGGTAACGAGAGTAAAAGTAAAGGGCATTTATAAAAAATAAAAATCTGTTTCTCTAATCACATGTTATGGTAGAATACACTGTATGCCATGGAGATCTTTGAGAGCACTCCATTCTTGTCCATCAAACTTCACAAATGCTTTTGAAGTAGGTAAGTAATCTCACTGGTATGGGACACCCACATACTGTGATGTTAAAGGGACCTGTACCTAAAGTCTTTCAGCTAACCTGTGGACAAAACAGTTCTGAGCAGTAGTACTCTTCTGTCGCTCCGCTGATTCTGCAATCACATGTCTGACTGGCTACAGGATGTTCTTCTGACATTGTGACCCTTTTTTCCTATTCAGTTGCATAATGTAGATGAAGTTGAACAGGATAAAAGAGGATCATATCTGGTTGTGACATTAAAGGTAGAGCATTTGGGCGATTCTAGCCAAGTTCGCAGAATCAATGGAGCGACAGAATAAGGCTACTTTCACACTCTTGTTTTGGGCGGATACGTCATGGATCTGCAAAAAAAAAAAAAAAAAAGATTCGCTACAATAATACAACCGCATGGATCCGTTTGTATTATCTGTAACATAGCCAAGTCAGATACGTCATGAACGCCATTGAATGTCAATGGAGGACGGATCTGTTTTCTATTGTGCCTGATTGTGTGAGAGAAAACTGATCCGTCCCCATTGACTTGCATTGTGTGTCAGGACGGATCCGTTTGGCTCAGTTTCATCAAACGGACAGCAAAACTCTGCAGGCAGCATTTTGGTGTCCGCCTCTAGAGCAGAATGGAGACTGATCGGAGGCAAACTGATTCCATTCAGAATGCATTAGGGCAAGACTTATCCGTTTTGGACCGCTTGTGAGAGCCCCGAACGGATCCCACAATGGGAAAGCCAAAACGCCAGTGTGAAAGTAGCTTAAGGTAATATTTCTCAAAGTGGCTTTTGTCCACAGTTTAGCTGAAAGGACTGGTACTGGCCTGGAGAACCCCTGTAAATCTTGGTATACTGGATATTGTGGTGGGCTGTCCAGGATTAGGAAAACATTCTTCCAAAAACCGTACAATGAATTGTATTTCTTATGTAACGCAACACACAACCAGTGGATGGGAGGAGCTGGTGCATGTTCAGGCTACTTTCACACTTGCGCTTGATCGGATCCGTTCTGAACGGATCCGATCATATTAATGCAGACGGCGGCTCCGTTCAGTACGGATCCGTCTGCATTAATAACTTAGAAAAATTTGTAAGTCTGAAAGTAGCCTGAGCGGATCCGTTCAGACTTTCAATGTAAAGTCAATGGGGGACGGATCCGCTTGAAGATTGAGCCATATGGTGTCATCTTCAAGCGGATCCGTTCCCATTGACTTACATTGTAAGTCTGAACGGATCCGCTCCATTCAGACTGCATCGGGGCTGGACGGAGGCGTTCGGGTCCGCTCGTGAGCTCCTTCAAACGGAGCTCACGAGCGGACCGACGAACGCAAGTGTGAAAGTAGCCTAACGTAGTCTTAGTTATGGTCACTGCCAGTAATTTTGTAAAGAGGTTTGTTAACCCAGTAATTAATTATTGAAGAACTAATCCAAGCATACAGACAAACGTGGTTAGTTTATGGGGTGTGTTAGCATTGTGTTGTGTTATTAGTTCAGTAAAAATTGTGCTATAAACCTTTCAGTTTATATTCTGTTATCATATCTAGGGGTCCTCTATAGATTATTAGTGATTTGGGAGTGTGGGCAAAATTTAAAAACGCTCAACCAGAAGCCATCTGTAACCTAATATTCTTAAAGGGTTTCCCAGAATTACCCACCAGAATTTCTGTTAGTTTCCATTTAATCATGATTTTCTTTTTCCTTTTGATATAGTTGCTCTTGCCTATGGAATTTATAAGCAAGATCTGCCTGCTCCCGAGGAGAAACCAAGGATTGTAGTGTTTGTGGACATGGGCCACTCTGCGTATCAAGTGTCTGTCTGTGCTTTTAACAAGGGAAAACTCAAGGTAAGCTCCAGTCTCCATTCCGTGTGTTTTTGGGGACTCTAGCTGATTGTTTACTGACTTGGGGTTGGACTGATCACTAGGGGAAAGGGCAGTGACTGGTATCGCAGAGCTGCAGGGCCCCAAGCGTTTCCCTTAAATTGTGCCCTGCTGTGAACCCCTTGAAATCTGTCAGCAGAGTGGTTTCGTTTTTAATCTAATGACTTCAGCGGGATGATTGGCATCAATTGTAACTCCAATTACAGCAAGAATTTCCTTTGGAACTGAGCTGCACCTAGGCCAGTGATGGCGAACCTTTTACAGACCGAGTGCTCAAACTGCAACATAAACCCACTTATTTATCGCAAAGTGCCAACACAGCAATTTACCTTGAATACTACAGTCCAATATAGAATATCTTCCATGTACTTTATCATTTATCTACAATAGCCTGACTGCATTCCATGCGCCGCCTGTGCTGTTCATAGTGCGTCCTGCGCCGATGACTGACAGGAGAAGTCTAAGGCATATTGGTACACAATAGACTTTTTCCAGGATGTGGGTGCCCACAGAGAGGGCTCTGAGTGCCACCTCTGGCACCCGTGCCATAGGTTCGCCATCACTGACCTAGGCCATGTTGCCAATGACTGTAACATCACTGGCCTAGGAAGAGGTCGCAGTGCTCAAAAAGCGCCGCTGTCTCTTCAAGCAGCTGATCCGTGTGAGCACTGAGAGTCGGACCCCCACCGATCAGATCCTGAGAATAGGTCATCAGTATTAAACACTCTGGCAGCTCCGTTAGCAGCACTACACTATTTTAGGGCTTATTCAGACTACCTTATCTGTTTTGCGGACCGCAAAACACGGATACCAGGTGTGTGCATTCCACATGTTAAGAAACAGCCAGCCCTATGATAGAAATGCCTATTCTTGTCCACAATTGCTGACAAGAATAGGACTTGTATTTTCTTTTTTAAGGGACCAAGGAACGGAAGTGCTGTCAGCATTTTTTGCAGCCTCATTGAAATGAATGGGTCCGCATCCGTTCCGCAAAATTGTGGAATGGATGCAGACATAAATATATGGTAGTCTGAATGAGCCCTTAACCATAGAGAATGTTTAGCTCGAGTACAAATTGAAGTAAGGCCTCATGCACACGACCGTTTTTTTTAAGGTCCGCAAAAAGGGGGTCCGTGATCCGTGACAGTGTTTTCGTCCGTGGGTCTTCCTTGTCTTTTGGAGGATCCACGGACATGAAAAATGAAAAAAATCTAAGTCAAGTTTGCCATTGAAATGATAGGAAAAAACGGACACGGATCACGGACACGGATGACAATCTTGTGTGCATCCGTGATTTTTCACGGACCCATTGACTTGAATGGGTCCGTGAACCGTTGGCCGTGAAAAAAATAGGACAGGTCATATTTTTTTCACGGCCAGGAAACACGGATCACGGATGCGGCTGCCAAACGGTGCATTTTCCGATTTTTCCTCGGACCCATTGAAAGTCAATGGGTCCGTGAAAAAAAACGGAAAACGGCACAACGGCCACGGATGCACACAACAGTTGTGTGCATGAGGCCTTAACCAAATTGTATAATTGCAGCAGGTGTAGTAACATCAACCACATCTAGCCGTACTGTGCACGTGTCTTCAGGCAAAAGCCAATGAGTTGTGTTTCAACTTTTATAGATTTCTCTGTTTTTGTAACGAATGATAGAAAGTGCTCCAATGAATAAGAATAGCCATTGCATTACCAGTGTGAAATTGCCTATTGTGTTCCTCAGGTTCTAGCTACTGCCTTTGATCCAAGTGTGGGTGGAAGGAAATTCGATGATGTTTTGGTTAGTTATTTCTGTGAGGAGTTTGGCAAGAAGTATAAGCTGGATATAAAGTCGAAGATAAGGCCTGTACTGCGGCTCGCCCAGGAGTGCGAGAAACTCAAAAAGTTGATGAGTGCAAATGCCTCAGAACTGCCAATCAATATTGAATGTTTTATGAATGACATAGATGTCTCTGGCTCGATGAACAGGTAATTATTCCACCTTCTTTGATATAGGTGCCAGCATGATCTAATGTCAATGATGGTCACACCCTTTAGGTTAACAGAACATTCTGCTAAAATCTTAGTGATCTCCAAATATATATTAGCTCATGCCTATGACCAGATTTCAAAGAGGACCTTTCATGGGTCCCAACATTGCAAGATAACTGTCTGGCCATGTAGAGCGGCGCCCAGGGATCTCACTGCACTTACTATTATCCCGGGGCGCTGCTCCGTTCACCCACTTTGGCCCCCGGTATATTCCACGCGATGTACTGTAATTGCTGCTAACTGTAAGTGGTGGGAGGAAGGAGAATCGGGGTGAGGATTGTGTGGACCAGACTCCTGGCTACTAAGACTGGACTTGGTAGAAGAACAGAGTGGTGCTTAACCGAATGGAAGCATGATCTGCTGCAATCCAACCAACCACCTGCTCTCACTGTGCTCACTACAAGAGTGGTGTCCTGCGCCGCACTGCAAACTGGGACATCAAGTTTGGCATCTTGGATGATTGTTTTTTTCTTGTGCTCTGGCAGCAGACACAGTTTCTCCTCGTCCAGGGCCACAGCCTCTGCATCCACCATCTGCTTCACTGCCACTTCCCTGTCCGTTACTGCTCGCCACATTCATCTTAAATGTGATATATATTCTTGAAAGTATGTCACACGTACAATAGCATAGGATTTGGAAGTGTGCGTGCAAAAAAAATTTACAACTATTTGTGATGAGGAAATGTTATACAGGACGGGTATGTACCACAGGTAATGTCAGTTTGCAGTGTCTATAGAAAAACGTACACTGGATGTCATTGACATTTTAGGAATGCGCACA
Organism: Bufo gargarizans; assembly: GCF_014858855.1. Classification (NCBI taxonomy): domain Eukaryota; kingdom Metazoa; phylum Chordata; class Amphibia; order Anura; family Bufonidae; genus Bufo; species Bufo gargarizans. The sequence goes on from NC_058081.1 coordinate 397,669,443, forward strand.
CTTTAACCACTTCAACCCCGCTAGCTGAAACCCCCTTAATGACCAGGCCACTTTTTACACTTCTGCACTACACTACTTTCACCGTTTATTGCTCGGTCATGCAACTTACCACCCAAATGAATCTTACCTCCTTTTCTTCTCACTAATAGAGCTTTCATTTGGTGGTATTTCATTGCTGCTGACATTTTTTACTTTTTTTGTTATTAATCAAAATGTAACGATTTAAAAAAAAAAGACATTTCTCGCCCATATTCATTGGGGGACACAGAGACCTTGGGGTATAGCTATGTCCTCTAGGAGGCGTTGACACTAGATAAAGCTGTTAGCTCCTCCCCTGGTAGCTATACCCCCTCCAGCCTGGAGAGAGAGCTTCAGTTTTCTCTAGTGTCAATAGGAGGCAAGACCTCCCTGCTCTGCAGGGATCTCCTGAAGATTTTATTTTTTTCCTTCCTTTTTCAGATGGGACAACAGTGGTCGCCTCGCCTCCCTGTTCTCCCGGGGTCGAGTTGCGCCAGTGCCGATTCCGCACTGCTGCCTCCCCCACAGAAGAAAAAGTGGACCAGGGCAGCCTCGCTCCCCTGCATCCCGCCAGCCAAGGGGTCACCTAGGTCCGCCAAAGAGAAGACCCTCCCGCCATACCAGACGCCTGCCACTCCGGTGCCAGCTGCTGAGGAGGTGACCCTGCTGGAAAAGGTGACCTTGAGGGTCCACTTCGGGAGGGTGAAGAGAAGAGGATGAGAGAGGTGAGTACATGGGGCTAGGTGAGTATGAAGACCTCTTCCCCCTCCCTCCATCTTTGACAGCCTGGGTCGCCCTATGGTTAACGGCCAGGGGGCTTTAGTCAACTATGACAAGACCCCTAAGAGAGAAGGGGTTAATCCGGCGGGCGCCATGCGACACGCGGTCCCCCCTTCACTTGCCCTCTAGGCCGACTGTTTCCGGCTCTTAGAGGGTTACTGTATCTTCCCCCCGGGCACCTCCGGCGAAAGACTGGGCGCAGTCCGTCTCTGGCTGCAGTATCCTTTAATTATTCTTTCGGGAGCAGGCGTCACGCACGCAGCTCCGAAAGGGTTAACGCCCCTGGCTGTTCGCGCACCCTCCGGGGTCGTTTGCGGAGAACCTCTGGAAGACATCTGACCCCTTGCGGTAGTCTCGCGCCGAGGGGCACTTACTTAACAAGGTCCTCCGGCTGTCACGATTCCGGCCGCGGGGTGAACATCCCGGTCCTCCGGGCGCCGCTGCAAATTTAGGCCCCGGCTTCTCTTGGGGCCTATAGGCTTCCTTCCCCTGTTGTCATCCCGGCCGCGGTGCGGCTTCTCAGGCGGGATGTGTGTCGCGCTCCGCTCCGGTCCCTCCCTCCACCCTCCGGCTGACTTCAGTACAGAGGGGCAGGGTCCGGGGTGGCTGTGCATCGGTACTTTAGGCCCTGGTTTCGCGACCTGCTAGGCCGCGACTCAGAGGGGGAGGGTGGCGGGCTGGCGCGAATTATTCCCGCCTAGCTGCCGCTGCCCCGCCCCCATCAGCACCGCCCCTGGACCTAATGTCGTTATTGGTTAACCCTTTCCGGCCAGCCACTTCTGTTGGGCCAGTTCCGGATTATCAGGGGTTGGATGGCCTGGGAACAATAAAATTGCTTATTGCACTGTTAACCCCTTCCTGCCAATTATCCACTTGAGGCTAGGCAGACCAGTTTAAAAAAAAAAAAAAAAAAAAAAAAAAGTTAAATGAGGCTGGAAATAAATGTCTACTTCCATTCAGGCCCTACTCCCCTCAGTCATGTCCACTCTGACTGTGCGGCACAAAAATGGGCCCGTGTCCTGCCCCGGACATGTGACGACCTCTCTTACCGTAGTTTCCCACTCCGCCCTCTGGGCCGTTTGGTTGATAATCCTCCACCTGCGTAGTCCAGTGGAGGACCTCTGACAGTTTCCAACCCACCCTCAGGGGAAGCTTGGTTGCTTCTGTCCACCGGTGCAATGCAGTTCAGGACCGCTGCAGTTACCAATCCACCCTCCGGGGTCATTGGTCATGATTCTCCACCTGCTCAATACAGCGGAGAGCCTCTGGAACTCCCATTCCACCCTCCGGGGTCGTTTGGTTGATAATTCTCCACCTGTTCAATACAGTGGAGAGCCTCCGCAATTCCCAATTCACCCTCTGGGGTCGTTTGGTTGATAATTCTCCACCGGCTCAATACAGCGGAGAACCTCTGGAATTCCCATTCCACCCTCCGGGGTCGTTTGGTTGGTAGTTATCCACCTGTTCGATATAGCGGAGAGCCTCCACAATTCCTAATCCACCCTCCGGGGTTGTTTGGTTATAATTCTCCGCCTGCTCAATACAGCGGAGAACCTCTGGAATTCCCATTCCACCCTCTGGGGTCGTTTGGTTGATAACTCTCCACCTTCGCAACTCACAGGAGGACAGCTGAAGTATTCCCGTAATTCTCCACCTGCGCAATTCAGTTAAGGATCTCTGCGGGATCCCAATCCGTCCTCCGGTGCCGTTTGGTCGATATTCTCTACCTGAGCCATACTGTGGAGAACCTCTGGAGTTCCCAATCCACCCCATGGGGTCGTTTGGTTGATATTTCCCCACCTGCGCGATTCCAGTGGGGGGAAAAGACTGGAAATTCCCAATCCACCCTCTAGGGTTGTTTGGTTGATAATTTTCCGCGGGTTCCTTTTTTGTATACGGGACCTCTGTTCCCAATCCACCCCCAGGTAGTTTGGTTGATGAGCCCCAACTGCGCAGTCCGCGACTGCTGGGGGCGATTTTCTAATGCATATACCTGCGCGCAAGCGGACCACAGCAGGTCGTCTTTTCCTCGATATCTCCACACCCCCTCTCTTCCTCCCAGGGTCACGCTCGGGTGCACCCTCTCTCACGGGAGTGGGTCCGCCCGAAGGGGGGGGTGAGGAGTATCATTGATTCGGGCCTTGACGTGAATCCGAATCAATCTCCTTAGGTTGAGTCTACGGTGGCCAGCGGCACTTGTCGTGGGCATTACCCCCTTCCTTAGGCGGTATCGTTGCACCACTACGATACGGTGTTCACCTTTATACTTGTCCCCTGCCATGGGTGGACTAGGTACAATAACACTATTTTCAGTGCATTCCACCTTCTGTAGGTGGTGGAATTGTACCTCCACTGGGTTCTGTGCCTGCCGTGTTCATTTGCTCCTTCCATTGGTGGAGCGATTCCATTCTCACTGGTCACTAGGGGTACTGTATCCATTACCTCCTGTCTCGGGTGCTAATTGCTCTCCCATAGGGTACAGGATTGCCATATGCACTAGTTTTCACCGTGGATATTAACCCCCCTTCTGGTGGAGTGTCTGCCTGTGGCACCAGTTTGGATACGGTCCGACTGTCGCACTATCCTTCCTTAGGCGGAGTGTTGCGCGTCATTGTTCTTACTACTTGCCTTACCCTCTTTCGTTAGTGATCACTAGCGGGGGAGTATCTGTACATCTTCGGATTCTGCAATTCAACGGCGCCACGGCTCTAGGTGCCTGCGCTTAGTTTCATTGGGGGCGTGGCGACAGTTGGTACTTGACGGTGCTCGGTACACTTACTCTAGTACTATATGGGTTCCGCCAGTGCATACGTGGCTATTCCTCCTTGTGTTCCTTGGAGCTGGTTTTGGGCAGGATTATATCTCCTGCCCAAACCCACTTGTGTCCTAGGGGCTCCCATCTCTATGGGTTTCCATTGTCCCAATCGGGAACGGTGTTGTCCGCATCAGTAGTGGTGCGTACACCATTGCACATATCTGGTTTGTGTGCCGACGGGCCAAGTGTTACACTGACTCCTTACTCTCTTCCACCATTCCTGTTGTGGGAAGTGTTTGGGTTGGCACTCTGGTTTAGCTTGCAGCCTATTCAGCCTGTGCGGGTACTAGCGTTCGCAGTCGCTACAGTGGGGCATTCCATCAGGTAGGGGTTCTACCCTGACGCTTGCTGGGCAGTTGTTCCTGTTCAGCGCCCTTCCCGGGTGGAGCGTTTAAAGTTAGCTCTCCTTCCCTGGGGCGGTATGGTACCGTGGCTTCTACCGGATTCCTCTACGGTATGGGGGTCCTGTAGTAGCCATTGCGTAATCTGGCTCCTCCTGTACGGCTCCTTCGTCAGTTGACGGATTCTTCTGTCTCCGTATTCGGTGGCGTGCGCTGCATAGGCTCCTCCTTGGCGGGGTATGGCATCCCTGCTTCATCCGGTGGCTACTTCTGTATACTGCTAGTCTCGGATGGGGAACGGACTTCGTCCTTCCCCCTTTTCTTTCCGTTCTTCCTTCTCTGGCTTGGGGTTCACGGCCATTCCGCAAACCTTGGTGGTTCCTCTGTTGCTACTCCCCCTCATCTATGTGATGCAGGGTTTTTGGTTCTGTGGTTTTTTCTTTTTCTTTCGGTCTCGTTCCGGAACGACTGTTGGCCTGTGGCGTTCCTGTATTCCTCCTTCTACAGGTGACTCCTACCGTTGGTCCTGGGCGCGCTACCGGTGTGTACCTCTACCTCTCGATACTTGACTGGTGTCGGCATGTCTGTCCGATGTAGTCATGCCTTTTCGCTACGCATTCCGTGGCTAGACTGAGACTCCCCACGCCAGGATGTGCGGGGGTGCTGTCGCGTCTGTTGATGGAGTTTTGTTCCTGGGACGGGACTCCCCTTCTCTTCTTCCTCCTTAAGGCAGAAGTTTTTCTCTAATCTTGGTTTGGTTGTTTGCTTCCGTCAAGCGGTTTTGCTACACCGTCGTTACACGGTCGCTAACGGAGTTCTTCCGTCTATGATTCTCATATCGTCACTACCTTTGACTATCCAATGTGTTGATTCCTGGCTTGCGGTTGGGCATGCCTCATTCAGGCAGCTTCTCAGTCTCCCGTCACACCCGGTCGGCTCGGGGGGACATTGGTGGACCACTTCCGTAGCTGGGTAGGTTCGGCACTGTGTGGCCTTCCAGCGTCCTCTGACCCACCCAGGGTCCTCAATTCCTTCCTACTGGGAATAGCCGTACGGTTCCTCCATGCCGTCCTCCTTTTACCGCCTTGGGATCAGACCTTGGTCTTTTTAGCACTCCGGAATTCTCCCCTTGAACCTGTCCTGGTTTTGCCAGGGGTAGGAGCTTTCCTGGGGTCGTTCTTCCTTTCTCCCGACGGTGATCTCTGATTTTCATCTCGATGTAGAATCTGGCCTTCAATCACTGCGTACCTCCCCTTCACACCCTCAGGAACAGGTGTTGGGTCGTTTGGCCGTTGTCAGGGCTCTGACTGTTTATTTGTCAGCCTCCAGTTCCTTCCGGCGTACGTGCTCGCCTTGGTTTTGTCTTTCCGGAGGGTCCTCGCATAACATTGGCGGCCTCCAGGGTGTCAATTGCACGTCTGCATTGGTTTGAACTTCTGTCCCCGGGACAGGGTTCCACCCTTCAGTGTTGCGGCTCCTTTCACCAGAGGGGTTAGCGCTCTTGGGCTCGGATGGTTCAGGGTTCAGCCGCAGTTGTGCGGGGCGGCTACTGCCCTCCTCCGCTCATTCACAAATCTTTGCCTAGTGCATGCTTATGCATCGGCGGGCACCGCCTCTGGAGGCTTGGTCTTGCAGGCAGCAGTTTTCTGTTGCCTGCAGGGGCGATGGCTCCGTGGGTCTGTGTTTCTTTCCCCCCCCTTGTGGACTGCTCTTGGACGTCCCAAGGTCTCTGTGTCCCCCAATGAATATGGGCGAGAAAAGGAGATTTTTGTATAACTTACCAGTAAAATCTCTTTCTCGCTCTTCATTGGGGGACACAGCACCCACCCAGTATTGTTGTTTGGTCACAGTTGTGGCAGTTGATGGTTTGAGCCTGTTGGGTCCTTGCCATGGTTGGTGTTCTGTGTTTTTTCTTTGTTGGCTTGCTTCTCCTACTGCTTCTCACAAACTGAAGCTCTCTCTCCAGGCTGGAGGGGGTATAGCTACCAGGGGAGGAGCTAACAGCTTTATCTAGTGTCAACGCCTCCTAGAGGACATAGCTATACCCCAAGGTCTCTGTGTCCCCCAATGAAGAGCGAGAAAGAGATTTTACTGGTAAGTTATACAAAATCTCCTTTTTTCACTTTCAGCCGTAAAATTTAGCAAAAAAAACGACATCCATATATAAATTTTTCGTTAAATTTATTGTTCTACATGTCTTTGATAAAAAAAACAATGTTTAGGCAAAAAAAAATGGTTTGGGTAAAAGTTATAGCGTTTACAAACTATGGTACAAAAATGTGAATTTCCGCTTTTTGAAGCAGCTCTGACTTTCTGAGCACCTGTCATTTTTCCTGAGGTTCTACAATGCCCAGAAAGTACAAACACCCCACAAATGACCCCATTTCGGAAAGTAGACACCCTAAGGTATTCGCTGATGGGCATAGTGAGTTCATAGAACTTTTTATTTTTTGTCACAAGTTAGCGGAAAATGATGTGTGTTTTTTTTTTTTTTTTTTTTTTTCTTACAAAGTCTCATATTCCACTAACTTGTGACAAAAAATAAAAACTTCCATGAACTCACTATGCCCATCACAAAATACCTTGGGGTGTCTTCTTTCCAAAATGGGGTCACTTGTGGGGTAGTTATACTGCCCTGGCATTTTAGGGGCCCAGATGCGCGAGAAGAATTTTGAAATCAAAATCTGTAAAAAATGACCGGTGAAATCCGAAAGGTGCTCTTTGGAATGTGTGCCCCTTTGCCCACCTAGGCTGCAAAAAAGTGTCACACATCTGGTATCGCCGTACTCAGGAGAAGTTGGGGAATGTGTTTTGGGGTGTCATTTTACATATACCCATGCTGGGTGAGAAACATCTTGGTGAAATGCCAACTTTGGATAAAATGGGAAAAGTTGTCTTTTGCCAAGATATTTCTCTCACCCAGCATGGGTATATGTAAAATGACACCCCAAAACACATTCCCCCAACTTCTCCTGAGTACGGAGATACCACATGTGTGACACTTTTTTGCAGCCTAGATGCGCAAAGCGGCCCAAATTCCTTTTAGGAGGGCATTTTTAGACATTTGGATCCCAGACTTTCTCACGCATATGGGCCCCTAAAAAGCGAGGGCAGTATAAATACCCCACATGTGACCCCATTTTGGAAAGAAGACACCCCAAGGTATTCAATGAGGGGCATGGCGAGTTCATAGAATTTTTTATTTTTTATTTTTTGTCACAAGTTAGCGGAAATTGATTTTTAAATTTTTTTATTTTTTTTTGTATTTTCTCAGTCTCCCTTTCCGCTAACTTGGGACAAAAATTTCAATCTTTCATGGACTCAATATGCCCCTCACGGAATACCTTGGGGAGTCTTCTTTCCGAAATGGGGTCACATGTGGGGTATTTATACTTCCCTGGCATTTTAGGGGCCCTAAAGCATGAGAAGAAGTCTGGAATATAAATGTCTAAAAAATGTTACGCATTTGGATTCCGTGAGGGGTATGGTGAGTTTATGTGAGATTTTATTTTTTGACACAAGTTAGTGGAATATGAGACTTAGCGGAAATTGTTTTTTTATTTTTTTTACTAAGTCTCATATTCCACTAACTTGGGCCAAAAAAAATGTCTGAATGGAGCCTTACAGGGGGGTGATCAGGGAGTCTATATGGGTGATCACACCCCTGTCATTGATCACCCCCCTGTAAGGCTCCATTCAGACGTCCGTATGTGTTTTGCGGATCCGATCCGTGGATCCGTAAAAATCATACGGACATCTGAATGGAGCCTTACAGGGGTGGTGATCGGGGAGTCTATATGGGGTGATCCGGGGTTCATAAGGGTTAATAAGTGACAGGGGGAGAGGTGTAGTGTAGTGTTTTGTGGTACTTTACACAGCTACCTTTTGTCCTCTGGTGGTCGATCCAAACAAAAGGGACCACCAGAGGACCAGGTATGTTAGACGCTGTTATCAAAACAGCGTCTAATATACCTGTTAGGGGTTAAAAAAAAATTGCATATCCAGCCTGCCACCGAACGATCGCCGCTGGCAGGCTGGAGATCCACTCACTTACCTTCCGTTCCTGTGAGCGCGCGCGCCTGTGTGTGTGCGTTCACAGGAAGTCTCGGCTCTCGCGAGATGACTCGTATATGCGTCACTCTGCGCAGAGCTGCCGCCTCCGGACAGCAGATCTGCGTTAGGAGATGTGGCACAGCCACAGTGGACTATTACACGGTATTTAGCGCAGGATGCGCTAAAAAGAAATATATTGCTGCTGTCACACACAAAATGTGCGGGGAGGATACTCGAGCATTGCGCTCAAGCACATGTGGTACTCAGCTAAGTACTGTCATGTGCTGAGCATAGCGACGCTCGAGCCGAACTGGTATGGCATGCGCTCACTCAACACTACTGCAGACTGCTAGCAATTATTCATAACTTCTAATAGAAATAATAGAGGAATGGGACAACATAGAGCCATAAGAATAGATTCTCCAAAATTGTTACATGGGTAATGCATGAAGATATTAAAACAGACATGTCAGGAGAGGGGACAGCTCCTCTTTAAAGAAGAAAGAAATATCTGAAGAAAAAAAATAATTCTCTCCCAAGATTCCAGCCTGGGATTGCTACATACAAAACTGGGCACTTGGCACTAAGGTATAGCCCTTTAACATGGAGAAGACGAGTTATTTTTTTTTTTTTTTTTTTTTGTGTGTTTGTGTTTTTTTTTTTTTTTTTTTTTTTTACCTTTCTGTGCTTAGACGCTAACTTACATTATTGGTGTCTTTATAATCCTAATCTGCCTGTGAATAAAGTAGAAATGTGTATCTTAGCCTTCTGAGCATATCTCAAAGTGGTGAAGCTACAGTTAGCACTGTATATAATATGTACATGCTACAAAACTGCTCTAGGTCGCAGTCCTGCCCTCAGCCTGTCTAGCTCTGTCAGTCAACGGGAGGTGTTAGAGCAGTGCTCTGAGCATTTAGCCCCACCCTTTGGTGCTCAAACTTGCTCATTTGCATATGAATAAAAGTGCCAATATATCTGCAGCTGTCTAGACAAAAGAAAAGTATAGTTTTAATCCGCATTATGAGCCCCACAAGGCAGTATGTGTTCAATTGGGTTGATCATGCTGACAAAGGCTCTTTAACCACCTCCGGACCGCCTAACGCAGATGTGTGGTCCGGAGGTGGCAGCCCTGCGCAGAGTCACGCATATATGCGTCATCTCGCGAGGGCCGGGATTTCCTGTGAACGCGCGCACACAGGCGCGCGCGCGCTCACAGGAACGGAAGGTAAGCGAGTGGATCTCCAGCCTGCCAGCGGCGATCGCTCGCTGGCAGGCTGGAGATCCGAATTTTTTAACCCCTAACAGGTATATTAGACGCTGTTTTGATAACAGCGTCTAATATACCTCCTACCTGGTCCTCTGGTGGTCCCTTTTGTTAGGATCGACCACCAGAGGACACAGGAAGGTCAGTAAAGTCGCACCAAACACTACACTACACCCCCCCCCCCCCGTCACTTATTAACCCTTTATGAACCCATGATCACCCCATATAAACTCCCTGATCACCCCCCTGTCATTGATCACCCCCCTGTCAGGCTCCGTTCAGACGTCCGTATTATTTTTACGGATCCACGGATCGGATCCGCAAAACACATGCGGACGTCTGAATGGAGCCTTACAGGCGGGTGATCAATGACAGGCGGGTGATCACCCATATACACTCCCTGATCACCCCCCTGTCATTGATCACCCCCCTGTAAGGCTCTATTCAGACGTCCGCATGTGTTTTGCGGATCCGATCCATGGATCCGTAAAAATCATACGGACGTCTGAATGGAGCCTTACAGGGGGGGTGATCAGTGACAGGGGGGTGATCACGGAGTCTATATGGGTGATCACCCCCCTGTCATTGATCACCCCCCTGTAAGGCTCCATTCAGACATTTTTTTTTGGCACAAGTTAGCGGAAATTTTTTGTTTGTTTTTGTTTTTTCTTACTAAGTCTCATATTCCACTAACTTGTGTCAAAAAATAAAATCTCACATGGACGCACCATACCCCTCACGGAATCCAAATGCGTAAACATTTTTAGACATTTATATTCCAGACTTCTTCTCACGCTTTAGGGCCCCTAAAAAGCCAGGGCAGTATAAATACCCCACATGTGACCCCATTTCGGAAAGAAGACACCCCAAGGTATTCCGTGAGGGGCATATTGAGTCCATGAAAGATTGAAATTTTTGTCCTAAGTTAGCAGAAAGTGAGACTTCAAGAAAAAAACAAAAAAAATCAATATCCGCTAACTTAGGCAAAAAATAAAAAATTTCTAGGAACTCGCCAGGCCCCTCATTGAATACCTTGGGGTGTCTTCTTTCCAAAGTGGGGTCACATGTGGGGTATTTATACTGCCCTGGCTTTTTAGGGGCCCGAAAGTGTGAGAAGAAGTCTGGGATCCAAATGTCTAAAAATGCCCTCCTAAAAGGAATTTGGGCCCCTTTGCGCATCTAGGCTGCAAAAAAGTGTCACACATCTGGTATCGCCGTACTCAGGAGAAGTTGGGCAATGTGTTTTGGGGTGTCATTTTACATATACCCATGCTGGGTGAGAAAAATATCTTGGTCAAATGCCAACTTTGTATAAAAAAATTGGAAAAGTTGTCTTTTGCCAAGATATTTCTCTCACCCAGCATGGGTATATGTAAAATGACACCCCAAAACACATTCCCCAACTTCTCCTGAGTACGGCGATACCAGATGTGTGACACTTTTTTGCAGCCAAGGTGGGCAAAGGGGCACATATTCCAAAGTGCACCTTTCGGATTTCACCGGTCATTTTTTACACATTTCGATTGCAAAGTTCTTCTCACACATTTGGGCCCCTAAATTGCCAGGGCAGTATAACTACGCCACAAGTGACCCCATTTTGGGAAGAAGACACCCCAAGGTATTCCGTGAGGGGCATGGCGAGTTCCTAGAATTTTTTATTTTTTGTCGCAAGTTAGTGGAATATGAGACTTTGTAAGAAAAAAATAAAAATAAAAAATCATCATTTTCCGCTAACTTGTGACAAAAAATAAAAAGTTCTCTGAACTCACTATGCCCATCAGTGAATACCTTAGGGTGTCTACTTTCCGAAATGGGGTCATTTGTGGGGTTTTTCTACTGTCTGGGCATTGTAGAACCTCAGGAAACATGACTGACAGGTGCTCAGAAAGTCAGAGCTGCTTCAAAAAGCGGAAATTCACATTTTTGTACCATAGTTTGTAAACGCTATAACTTTTACCCAAACCATTTTTTTTTTTTGCCCAAACATTTTTTTTTATCAAAGACATGTAGAACTATAAATGTAGCAAAAAATGTATATATGGATGTCGTTTTTTTTTGCAAAATTTTACAGCTGAAAGTGAAAAATGTCATTTTTTTGCAAAAAAATCGTTACATTTCGATTAATAACAAAAAAAGTAAAAATGTCAGCAGCAATAAAATACCACCAAATGAAAGCTCTATTAGTGAGAAGAAAAGGAGGTAAAATTCAATTGGGTGGTAAGTTGCATGACCGAGCGATAAACGGTGAAAGGAGTGTAGTGCCGAAGTGTAAAAAGTGCTCTGGTCATTGAAGGGGGTTTCAGCTAGCGGGGCTGAAGTGGTTAAGGACCCTATGTTCTGAAGCTTGTTCAGCCAGCAGCTTTTCCCATTGACTCATGTACATGCATGCTTTGCTAACCATGCTTGGATTCCTTTTTTTTTTTTTTTTGTCTCATGTAAAAAGGTATACCCAAACCTTGGTATCTACCACCAGGACAGTCTGGTGGCCCTCATACACACTACATGGTCAACCAATCCCATGAGATTGTTGAAATTTGGTCAGCAATATCCTTGTCTCTTGTATTTTATTTTATTTATTTTCTAATTTCCTTGGTAATTTTTGGTTTTAAATGTCTCTATCTTTTTATAATTAAGGGGTCATTTTGAGGAAATGTGTGAGAGTCTGCTGTCTCGAGTTGAAACTCCACTCCGCAGTGTCCTAGAGCAAGCCAGTAAGTAAGATTTATGGCTGAAACTATAGACTATAGAACTAATAGTATTTATGCATTTAAGAGGTTATCCCATGATTAATGTAAAAAATGAAAATCTGACATGATATAGTACATCAATCTCTAAGAGCTGCTGCAGCTCTCTCCCTATGACTGCGTAGGAGGCAGCTGAAGGATGACACGGAGTATGCTCCCACCATGGGAAGAAGTTATAGGAACCATGAAATGGGTGCTCTATTTGGAAAGGCTGAAGGTAGAAAGAAATAAAGAGAAGATGGTGGATAAGTTTGTCAAAAAATGGAGACATTTTATTGAATGAACCGTCAGACATAAAAATTTGAGAACTGATGTCTCCCTTTACACAAACTACATGGTATTTGACTCCCCAAGTTGGAGCAACACTAGGGAAACTGGCGTCTTGTTGAAACAGATACTCTTCTGCTAAGTTCAGTCACGGATAATGTTGGTGCTCATTAACCTGGAACTAAGGGGACATGCCTGAGTTAGAATTAAATAGTAGGGAGAGGGTCAAAAATGGAAAAAATGATCAGGATGTATACCTGTACTGTGATTTTTGTATTCGCTCTTTGAGGATTTTTATGTTGATGTAATGAATGAATGAATGCTCTGTTATACCTTCTGATTAAAAAATATATATATATAAAAAAGAAAGTATGTGCGGCCTTCTCAGTGAGCAGGTCAAAGAAAGAAGACAAACAGCAGGTGGCGCTATACAGATACATTTTATTGGATATCGCATGTTTATTACATGCCTTTACTAAAATATTCTGATCCAGGGGCTGGTTTGAAAACTAGAATATATTTTGTGGGACAAAACCACATTTTTGATCATTATTGCTAAATTGCAATCCTAAACTTTGCGTTACTGTTGTGAGTCTTCTGTGTGCTAAAATACGGTACGCTGTGGCAGAATCTTTACGTATGCAGCCAGGTTTAAAGGGAATCTCTATATTGTACTTTTTTGCCAAAGCAGTCAGTGGTGGGGTGAGGGGCAGTGACTCCTTAACAGCAGGATGCCAGTGCTGCGGCTAAACAGTAAATTTCATTATACATTAGACACAAGGAAGGCAGCATAATAAAAATCACAGAAAAAAAACTAAGATAAAAACATCCTGCACGGTATGATATATAAATTTGCGCATGTCCCTGGCAATATTATTGAAGAAAATCCCAGAAATAAGATAATGATGCACTTAGTAAAGTAGATGCAAGCATTATATATGGACAGTCCTCACTCTGATAATATCTGAGACACTTAGCCAATATATTTTGATCAAAACACATCTGTGTCCGCCTACCAAGCGCCAAGGTGGTCAAGGAAGGCAGCATAATAGCCTTTAAAGGATAACTGTCACATTTAGACCTTAATTTCAATTTTCATATATGTAGTTACTAATAACATGATATTCCAGAATCAGTTACTATTAGACTGACTTACCCCATGTTTAATAAGATTCAGCCCGTAGCAACCAGTCTGCATAAAACTGCAATTTCACTATTCAATTAAGATGGCCGCCACTGCCCTCACCCTGATGCTAATCCAGCCTGCCCTCACTAGCCAGTAAAAATAGCCCCCCAAAAGTGTCAGTAACCAGAGCCCTGCAGCACAAGGGGGTCCTCGTACCACATGTTTTCATTTATACACTGAGCAGATGGCAGACCTCCCTTCCCTGGTCTGCGCTGCTCCAACTCTGCATTCTCCAGCTCTGCTGAGTGAGGGAGTATCTGCCAAGCGCAGGGACAGGGAGAAGTGCACACAGCCCAGGTACTGTTATCAGCTGCTGGGGAGGACCTGGCTTTAATCATTTACTTACAGTCCCTTGCTGTCAGTAATGCGCCCTCCGTCATTCAACACATAGACGGACCATGCCTAGCAACCCAATTTTAAGCACAGGTAAAAGTACAGGGAAGAAAACTGTGGAATTAAGGGGTAATTGAATACAGTGAAAAGTTGAAATAGGGCCACCAAGGTGATATTAATCACCACAATCCAATACTCCAAAAAAACTAAATACGACACTTATCCTTTAAAGGAGATTTGTCACTTCAGCAAATGGCATTTATTTTGTATGTTTGCATACTATAGGAAAAAGCACTGACCTCTGGTGGTCGGTGCTATGGGACTGCACATAGAGTAAAAAATTAAAATGTTTAAAAAGGAAATGCAAGTAAAAGATTACAGGTAAATGCAAATCGCCTGCTTCACAACTTTATGTGTAAACCTTCATTATTTTTTCTTTTAATATATAAACCAATTTCACCCCCACAAATAATTTCTCTTCTCTGCAAAACTAGATCTGTTTTTTTTTTACCATTTTGCTACATGTAAATAATCTAACCTTAGTTCTGTTGACAATTTTTTTTTTTTTTTTTTCAGCCGCTATTAATTTACTTAGTAATTGCCAGTAATAATTTTTTTTTATGCTCCCGCTCTCCGATCTTGTATATACAGAAGATGGAGGACTTAGTTGTGAGTGGTCCTGAACGCTGTGTGTGTGCTCCTGTCTGACCACGAAAGTGCCTTTTTTCTAGGACATTGTAATTCCTGTGCTAGGGAGGAAGAGGGAGTATTTAACTGTGGGGGAAGCTGATTGGTTGTGGGGAATAAGTGCGCTCCTGAGATGAAAGAAAGTAATTCTGAAAAGTTAGGGAGGGAGGCCTAAGGGAAAGGGCATCAGTGGCCATTTTAAGAAGACGGTCAGATTGCAGACTTGTGAGGAGCAGTTGGTATGGGCGGAATCGTATGAAAAAAGTGGTATATCACTGCAGCAGCAACGATATTTATGAAAAAATATTAATTTTGAGTGAAAATATGATAGTTGTACTTTAAGATCATGCTCTCTCTTGTCTTGTGCAGAACTTAAGAAAGAAGATATTTATGCCGTTGAGATAGTTGGTGGTGCCACACGAATCCCAGCCGTTAAGGAGCGAATAAACCGTTTCTTCGGTAAAGAAGTTAGCACCACGTTGAATGCTGATGAAGCAGTAGCTAGAGGCTGCGCATTACAGGTGAGTGAACAGCCTTTGAATGCATGGCCTGGGGACATTTCTGTTCTTGCTTTTTATTTAAGATGTTCAAGCTTGTCTTAAGATCTCCCTATTGTATCTCATGTTTCTTTTAAACAGGCTATCTGATTTATTTTTTTGAAGGGGTTGTGTTCTGGTCACACAAAACAAGGTTTCATTTGGAAGCATTAAAAACAAAAATAATAAAAATATGCATGTATATACGTATTGCTGTTACATAGTTGCAATGATGCTACCTGGTGTCCTTTTTATTTCTTCTCACAGTTGGGCCTCATGCACACGACCTTTGTTTTGGGTCCGCATCCGAGCCGCTCTTGTGGCGGCTCGGATGCGGACCCGTTCACTTCAATGGGGCTGCAAAAGATGCGGACAGCACTCTGTTATGTCCGCGTCTGTTGCTCTGTTCCGTGGCCCCGCTAAAAAAATATAACATGTCCTATTCTTTGCTTTGCGGACAAGAATAGGCATTTATATTGAAGGCTATCTGTGCGCACTGCAAAACACACCACGGTCGTGTGCATGAGGCCTTACTCTTCACAGCATTTATATTTTACGATTATTTTTTTTTATTCCTGCTTGCTTCTCAATTTTATTTTATTTTTTTCTTGGTCGTAGTGTGCTATTCTGTCTCCGGCTTTTAAAGTTAGAGAGTTTTCCATCACTGATCTGGTACCTTACCCAATATCCCTAAAGTGGAATTCTCCAGCGGAGGAAGGTCTAAGGTGGGTACAAATGCATATAATTTATTGACGGTCATTCAGTATTTGAATCGCTTGATTTGGGATTTTTCTGTGCTTGGTAACATTGTATAAATTATTTTGTTTTCAGTGACTGTGAGGTGTTCCCCAAGAACCATGCTGCACCGTTCTCCAAAGTGCTTACATTCTACAGGAAAGAACCTTTCACTTTGGATGCTTATTACAGTGCACCCAAAGAACTTCCCTATCCTGATCCCTCTTTAGGTGAGTTCAACATTCTTCAAGGGGTTGTTTAGGAGTTTGATCTTGGTGGTGGTTGTCTGATAGCCGGCATAGATTGACCCCCAATTTTATCGTCGCATACCAAAAAATTTACGTTGTCATACATCCCACATACTGTATCCTGCATACCTGACTACTGCTAAAGATGTGGACATAATGTGGGAGCCATCATGTCCTATATTTGGTAGGCAATATATCTAGCGGTTTTGGAAAAACATAAGTTACATGGATAGGAATTTACCTTCTGCACTGCTAATGGCCCTCAGTTAAAATAACAAAGCATGTGATTTCAGTTGTCAAGTTTCTGTTTTAGTTTTTTTTGTCTTAATGGGGATTTCCGAGATTTTTCAACTGGTGACTTATCCTTTGGATAGGTCATCAGTATCTGATTGGTGGAGGTCAGACACCCAAGACCACCGACAATCACAAGTTTGAGAAGGCATCGGCACTCGCAGTAGCACCACGACCTTCTCTCAGCAAACCAAGCACAGGGCCGTGCACTTAATAGCGCCAGTGCTTGGCATCGCTGCTCAGCCCCATTTACTTCAGTGGGGCTCAGCTGTGCTAGGCCATGTAACCGATAAACGTGACGTCGCACTGTCTAGGCAAAGCTGTGAGAAAGCCACATCGCTACTGTCTTCTTAAATAGCTGATCAGATGGGGAGGGTCCAAGATGCAGAGGATAGGTAATCAGTTAAAATATCTTTGGAAAACCCCTTAAATGCGTTGTCTGGGAATTAAGAAAATGAAAATACTTAAATATTACTTTGATATAAAAATATTCCTAAATACATTTCATTAACTAACTATAATGGTTCATTTGGTCTAGGGAGCAATTAGGAGAAATAAATAAAATGGCCACCGTCCCATTGGCATACACGAAACATGTCCTAATCACACAGCAGGACAAGTTACTTCCCAACACTGATGTAAAGAGCTGCCTCATCCTTCTCTCAGCTCTGCTTGTCAGGGATTATGATCCTGAATACAGATGATAAGATCTTCAGCTGATTCTCTGTAGGGATGGAGTTCATGAGGAGACATGAAGTGCAGAGAGGACGGGTAGGACAGACTGTGGTAATGTGGGGCTGTTCTAATTTACACCCCCTCCCTCCTCTCTGTACTTAATGTCTCCTAATAAGCTCCATTCTTAGATCTTCATCTGAAGATCATATTAAACTGTATTTAGGATCATAATCCCTGACAAGTAAGAGAGGAAGATGACGACAAAGCTCTCTGACTTTGTCCTCCTGTGTTATTAGGACAGGTTTTGTGTGGACTAGTAGGATGGTCGCCATTTTATTTTTCCTAATGAGTGCTCCCCAGACTAAACGAGCCATTATAACTAATGAAAGGTATTTGGTAATATATTTATAATTACGGTAAGTAATATTTAAGTGTTTTCATTTTCTTAATTCCCGGAGAACCTCTTTAAATATAACTACGTGTAGTTGTATATCAGCAAATGACCAAATTGTGACCATGGACACACAGTTAACACCTTTGTATCATTTTGTTAGATAACAATGCATTCACCTTGATCTTCTTATTTTTCTTTATCATTTTAGGGCTGATTCTTTAACCACTTTCCTACCGCTGCACGACTTACTATGTTGCAGCGGTTGGATCTTATCTGTAACTCGACGTATAAAAGTGTTGGGTTACATTGCCATCTGCCGGCGCTGTCTTATTCAGCTGATGTCATAGGGAGATGTGCTGTGGCCAGCAGGACCGGTTTGGTTGTAATACACGCTTGTAGCACTCAAGCTACAAGCGTGTATTACATTGAAGAAGTTGAAAGTTGGCAGGGAGTGCTTTTTCTTGTGTAAGAGCACCAGCTGCTTGCTTTAAAATGAAATTTCAGCTTGCAGGCTGGGAATTAAGGGGAACCTGTCACATCCCAAAACGATCCCAAGCCGCCAGCAGTGTGTTTCTGATGATGCCTTTCTTCCTGAAGGCAGATGGAGCAAAAGTACTGAAAACGTTGTTTTATTCCCTGCTGGTGCACTTCTCCACCCATGCTTGAAGTCACGGAGGCAGCAGCCTCCTAGCTTCAAGTCACGGTGACCATGCCCCCTTTAGTGGCCTCCTTGCTTCAAGGAGGCCACTGCCTCCTTGACTACAAGCATGTGAGGAGAAGCGTGCCGGCAGGAAAGAAAACAAAGTTTTCAGTACTTTTGCTGAATCTGCCTTCAGGAAGAAAGGCATCATTAGAAACACACTTCTGGTGGCTTGGGGTCGTTAGGTGACAGGTTCTCTTTAACCTCTTCCTCCTTGACTGTGGCAGAAAGGGGTTAATTTACACAAAAAAAAAATATATATATATATATATATATATATATATATATATATATATATATATATATATATATATATATATATATATATATATAATTTTCCTTTTTTTATTAATTTTTTTACGAAAGGTTTCAAGACAAAACCTCTCTAAAACCATTACCGTATCCTGAAAATGGACAATATTTATGTAATTTATATACTGGCTGGGCCCTCCGCAAGACTTCAAAAGATTAGAGCGCATTTTTTTCATTTTATTTTATTTTTTATTTATTTTTTATTCGGTCTATAGCACAGTTCTTCCAGAAAAATGTTGGCGAGTGCCAAAACGCTACAAGCCCCTTCAAAGTGACTTTTTGGTGTTATTTGCCTACAGTATTCATCTGGGGAAAATTTGGACATTTTAACCTGTAGGATACCAGTGCCGTACAGCTACGGCGCACTGATCGGGCAGGAGCTGCGCCCACTCGATCAGCTGCAGGGGTCCGGTAGTCACAGCCAGACCCTTGCTGTATTCGCCGGCATCGGCACGTGGGGTATCAATTGGGTCCCCGTGCTGCTGTGATGGATACCCGATGCCTTTCTTGGGCATCATGACTGCCTTCCATGAAAGCCTGTGACATCCAGCCCCCTGGAACTAACAGGCAAGAAGCTGTAAATGTATTACAGTGAGTACACTTACAGCCAATGCATTACAATACAGAAGCATTGTAAAGGGGATCAGACCCCCAAAATGTGTAGGACAAAAAATAAGTGTAAGGGTCCATTCATTGACACGTCTGCAAAATGGGTCCGCATCCGTTCCGAAATTGCGTAACGGATGCGGACCCATTTTGCGGACGTGTCAATGAATGGACCCTTACACTTATGTTCTGTGCTTTAGAATAAATGCAATTTATGAAATGATCTTAGAATACTGCTATTTTATTCATGTTAGGATATATTCACATAGGCCCACACTATGACCTTGACATTTTGGAAATTGTGTCGTGTTCTCTAATTTCGATCGCAACGGTGTATATATAAATATAATTTTATTTTTTTATGAACAAAAAAGGGGTGGGATGTTTGGGTGTGTACATAGTCTAATTACTGTTACTAATACAAACCGGATTCCCAAAAAGTTGGGACACTAAACAAATTGTGAATAAAAAATGAATGCAATGATGTGGAGATGGCAAATGTCAATATTTAACGTTTAATGTACCATTTTAAAGGAAAAATACGTTGATTCAAATTTTCACTGTTTCAACAAATCCCCAAAAAGTTGGGACAAGTAGCAATAAGAGGCTGGAAAAAGTAAATTTGAGCATAACGAAGAGCTGGAAGACAAATTAACACTAATTGGGTCAATTGGCAACATGATTGGGTATAAAAAGAGCTTCTCAGAGTGGCAGTGTCTCTCAGAAGCCAAGATGGGTAGAGGATCACCAATTCCCACAATGTTGCGCAGAAAGATAGTGGAGCAATATCAGAAAGGTGTTACCCAGCGAGAAATTGCAAAGACTTTGCATCTATCATCATCAACTGTGCATAACATCATCCGAAGATTCAGAGAATCTGGAACAATCTCTGTGCGTAAGGGTCAAGGCCGTAAAACCATACTGGATGCCCGTGATCTCCGGGCCCTTAAACGACACTGCACCACAAACAGGAATGCTACTGTAAAGGAAATCACAGAATGGGCTCAGGAATACTTCCAGAAACCATTGTCAGTGAACACAATCCACCGTGCCATCCGCCCTTGCCAGCTGAAACTCTACAGTGCAAAGATGCCATTTCTAAGCAAGATCCACAAGCTCAGACGTTTTCACTGGGCCAGGGATCATTTAAAATGGAGTTTGGCAAAATGGTAGACTGTTCTGTGGTCAGACGAGTCACGATTCAAAGTTCTTTTTGGAAGGAAATCTGGGACGCCATGTCATCCGGACCAAAGAGGACAAGGACAACCCAAGTTGTTACCAACGCTCAGTTCAGAAGCCTGCATCTCTGATAGTATGGGGTTGCATGAGTGCGTGTGGCATGGGCAGCTTGCATGTCTGGAAAGGCACCATCAATGCAGAAAAATATATTCAGGTTCTAGAACAACATATGCTCCCATCCAGACGTCATCTCTTTCAGGGAAGACCCTGCATTTTTCAACAAGACAATGCCAGACCACATTTTGCATCAATCACAACATCATGGCTGCGTAGGAGAAGGATCCCGGTACTGAAATGGCCAGTCTGCAGTCCAGATCTTTCACCTATAGAGAACATTTGGCGCATCATAAAGAGGAAGGTGCAACAAAGAAGGCCCAAGACGATTGAACAGTTAGAGGCCTGTATTAGACAAGAATGGGAGAGCATTCCTATTTCTAAACTTGAGAAAGTGGTCTCCTCGGTCCCCAGACGTCTGAGTGTTGTAAGAAGGGGAGATGCCACACAGTGGTGAAAATGGCCTTGTCCCAACTTTTTGGGGATTTGTTGACACCATGAAATTCTGATTCAACATATTTTTCCCTTTTTTTAAATGGTACATTTTCTCAGTTTAAACTTTTTTTTTGTTCCGTGATTTATGTTCTATTCTGAATAAAATATTAGAAGTTGGCACCTCCGCATCATTGCATTCAGTTTTTATTCACGATTTGTATAGTGTCCCAACTTTTTGGGGAATCCGGTTTGTACTAGTAACTATGGCTAGATCTTTTACATTTTAATTTTCCTTTTAAACTTTTTGTTTTTAATAATATATCCATCATCTAATGGCACAAAATAAAGGTCTAAGGTGTCCCAAGAAAAATATGAACTACATGTAGGCTGGCTGAGAAATTAATCAGTTATTTGCAGCTAGACACATTGCTACAACTGAAAAACTGGCCTGCTAAGGAAGGGGGATAAAGACTCCGGTAATGAAGTGGTTAAATAGAAAACTGTTAAGATTAGCTATTTTCATTTTTATTTTATTTTTTTACCCTGGTCTGATAAAGCCATGTTTGTCTATGACAGGTCAGTTCCATGTGCA
Organism: Bufo gargarizans; assembly: GCF_014858855.1. NCBI lineage: Eukaryota > Metazoa > Chordata > Amphibia > Anura > Bufonidae > Bufo > Bufo gargarizans. Next base: position 397,690,748 of record NC_058081.1, read on the forward strand.
AAAAGTGGCCCCACAGGCTGATGGATCCAGTTCCAAGATAAAGGTTAAAGTACGCGTAAATGTCCATGGTATATTTAGTGTCTCAAGTGCATCTCTAGTTGAAGTCCATAAGACGGATGATTCAGAGGAACCTATGGAAACTGACCACACTGGGAAAGAGGAGGAGGTACTACTGTTATTTGGCGCTCTCCAACTAGTACAGCTCACAGTGCATTACTTACATGTCACTTATCTGTTGATAGAAAATGCAGGTTGATCAAGAGGAGTCCAAAACAGAAGAAAGCCAATCCGCGCAAGCTGAAAGCAAGCCTGGTTCTGAAGAAATGGAGGTGCATGATTTTTTTTATTTTATATATTTTTTAAACTAAGAATTACTGTAGTTTTGTAGTGCGGCATTGGTCACACAGCTTTACAGGTAAAACATGTTAAAATGTGTTTATCTGATAAAACCCACATGGCCAAAAACTAATTTTTGGTAAAACATGTGGCTTTCACTGTGCCATTTTTGAGCATGTGGCACATTTCCGGCCTGTGTGAATAAATTCAGTTGGATTACATGCCATACTATAGAAGTGGTGCTTAGCAGCCTTGAAGAAGTTTCTGGGCTTCGAATGCTTACCAACTGATTTAATCACAGCTCAGAAGTAATGTTTTATTTCCATTCTATTGCCTCAACGCTTTGATGTACCTTTTCTTGATACCTATAGGGCTTACTAAAGGTGGGATTATAAGTCTGAAGAACCCAAATTCCTATGATTCCTCTCCCTGCTTAGACACTACCTCTGTGTATATAGCTGGTTGCATGCTTCTCTCTTTCCATTTGTAAAATGGTGCTATAATGAATCCCCCTCTGCTCTGCCCTTCTTTTGCTCACTGACACTACATTTTCTGTTGCTAAGCATGTGAAACACAATCTTTTTATGTGCGAATCTTCTTTAAAACCGCCCCTGCCTGGCACCATTTAATGATCCAGAGTTGTACATGAGCAGTTCAGTTAAAATGTGCAGTGGTTTACAAACAAATGTTTTTTTTCATCTTAGACATCCCAAACGTCACCTAAGGAGAAGAAGAATGATCAGCCTCCTCAAGCCAAAAAACCTAAAGTGAAGACTAGCACAATTGATTTGCCCATTGATCACTATCCTCCATGGCAAATAGGAAGGGACACCTTAAACCTGTTTATTGAAAATGAGGTATGTGGAAGAGAGAATAAAGCCACTTGTGCTGCGCAAATCTACAACCGTTATCGTTAATTTGAAAGTGGCATTAATTCCATGGCGCTGTAAATCAAGTGGGGGTTACACATACATAATATAAATTACAGTAACAAACTATTAACAGACTGGTACAGAGAGATAGAGGGCCCTGCCCACAAGAGCTTACAATCTACAAGGAAAGGGAAGAACAGAGTGGGTGAGGGTATAGGCTGCTGACAAGTCTAGTTATGTGGGAGGGTTTTTAATTTTAAGAGGTTCTGTTTGTCACAATTTTTGCCCACAAATATTTTTATGCAGTTTTAACAAAAGGTTGTGCTTTGATGCACTAAATTGCATGAAGGTGCCCATGTGTATAAAGTGATGGGTGGCATTTTTATTTTGGGCAGGTACCTACTTTAGAAGTATACGCGTATGGGGTTATAATTTTGTTTTTAATTCAGACAATGGGGTGTTTTTCCAAGATTGTATATATTTTTTGTTTGTTTTTACTGATGACCATCAGTATCTGGTTAAACAACTGGGACCCCGCCCCCCCCCCCCCCCCCCCCCCCAATCAACTGTTCGATAAGGCACTGTCGCCTCTGTGAGCGCTGCAACCTTCTCGCTGCTTTTCATAGGCCAGTGACGTCGCGTTCATGGTACACATGGTCTAGGAGCAATTCAGCCCCATTCAGGTGAATAGGACTGAGCTGCAATACCAAGCACAGTTGCTATACAAAGTATGGTACTGTGCTTGGTAAGCTGTGAGAAGGCCGCAGCGCTCAGAGGAGCACCAGAGCCAGCTCAAACATCTGATCTGTGGGGGTCCCGTGTGTCAGACCTCCACCGATCATCCCGAGGATAGGTCATCAGTATAAAAAATAAAAATGTCGGAATACGCTTTTAAGGATGCTTGTTAGCCAGTAGCATGCCTGACTGTTTATTTGCCATGTGATTGGCATTAATGTGCTGGCATTTCCTATCTTGATCAGGAATCTGTCATGCTCTGGGAACTCCTTACACAGCATCTTATAAATTTAAGCATGGGAAGGACACCTGAAGGCTAATTGTTGGCTGCTTGCTCATTTAGGGAAAGATGATTATGCAAGATAAATTGGAGAAGGAACGAAATGATGCAAAGAATGCAGTGGAGGAATATGTCTACGAGATGAGGGACAAACTGAGTGGAGATTATGAAAAGTTTGTCAATGAAGATGTAAGTGGTTGTTTTTATATTAATTCTAAAATAATGTGACTACTTCTGTCAGTTTTTACTGATAGTATACATTCTCAACCTGATGTCTCTGTGAGGACTTCTTCTATAATCAGAAGTTCCCCTTGAAAGCTAGGATTACATTTGTAGCCCATCCTGGCAGCATAGTCTTCCTATTGCAAAAAGATAAGGCTATTCTCATGCCGCTGTTGTAGGCTTTGTTCTAAGAGTCTGTTCAGCATGCAGCACTAATCTTCCTATCAAAAGGACAGACGCCACATGTTAGATGACTATTACTTTTTAAACTACATTACACAACCAAACATACAGGAAAACACAGCACTAAATACCTATTACATCCAGTGACATCTCTGATACACATGTTCTCTTTCCTCACCTTCTCTGATTGGACAAGACCGCCTCGATGACTTCTTTCAGCCAGATCTTATTTCTGCAGAGTTTGTCACATAGACAGACATCCTGGGTTCCTACTTTTCCATCATCCTCTCCACCTTCTGAACACCCCATCCACCCACCCCTAATACTGTGCTCTCTAGTACAGTACTGCAGAAACAGTAGTCGTCCCCCGCATATACTAGTGAAAGATTGCTGGCTGCTAGGCAGTTCCGTGTACCCCTCAACCCAGTGGCACTTACCTCTTGGGGTACGCATACCGCTGGTTGATAAAGTCTAGATCAGAGATTAAATTGGGCTCTTCCAGCCACACAACTGTAATTTCACATCTGCTCCATAGTGAGACTCTCAGAATCACTATTTTGTGTAAACCAGTTGATACATTTGTAGATGTATTTAGTATTTGTAATTGTTTTGTATTTTAAGGATCGGAACAGTTTTATTCTAAAGCTGGAAGACACTGAAAACTGGTTGTATGAAGATGGAGAAGATCAGTCAAAACAAGTTTATATAGACAAACTAACAGATCTAAAGGTAATGATGAATAAGTAAAGGAGTACATTAATAAAATGGTTTACATCCATATATTGGATAGATATGAAAAAAAAACCTTTCCATTCTCACTTTTACATGTATTTCAGTGTCTCTAAATATAAGACTTGTTCAGAATGACCCTTTCCCCATTACTTTTGTGTAGTTACCCTATCAAATTTTACAATTGCATCTTCTTGCTTCTAGAATTTAGGTCAGCATATCCAGACACGTTACCAAGAGTTTGCGGACCGACCAAAAGCATTTGATGACCTTGGAAAACAAATTCAACTTTACATGAAAATTATTAATGCTTTTAAAAATAAGGTATGTAATAAGATATTAACGGAGACTAAAAATATAACATGGAAGTATGTTATCAAAGCTAGGCTGGCCAGATGTCTTGGTTATCTGGTGGCCCTCCTCTTGCCATTTTGCTTCAATTTTTACAAGATGATATCTATGTTCCACAATGGTGCTCAAATTGCAACAAAAACTGCAATTTGATTACAAAGTGTGAATTCACTCATTCTGCAGTAAGCCGGATTGGGGTTATGCACACTGACGCTATAATATGCAAAGACTGGGTCAGGTGTAAATGATATAAGAGTTTTTGTTCGTGATGCCAATTGCAGCGTGCGCAGGGTACAGTCTCAGGGCCCTTTAATGTGTTGCAACTCACGTACCAGGTTAGGAATGCCAGAGTGGTGTAATGTCTCTGTGTAATATTAGGTAGTGTGTCAATGGTGTCTCCTACCTGGGTACAGCTGGACTCCTGGATCCTGGCTCACTTGCAATAAATTTGTGTTGCTAGTAGGAGTAATTGAGGAACTTGGTAGTAATGAATGAGATCCAGACTTGAAATATAATTCAACTTGTCTTTACTGAAGGCAGCATTAATCCACATGAGATACAGCATTAGTCTTTTGGGTCCCAGCAGGTATTTGGCAATGTATGGCAGGGATCAATATCTCTTCTGCATCCAGCCTGTGCCTGGAGCTCTCTTGCAGGATTAGTCGTCTGCTTATTGCTCTGTAATATGTGGCAGGAATCTGTCTTCTGCTCTCTCTATCTTCTGCTTGGTATGGGACTGACTAGCTAAGGTGGCATTTGGCTTCTCTTGGTCTCTGGATAGTTACAGTTAGCTCACAGGGGATTGCTCCTCCAGGAGGGCTGGATGTGGCTGCTTGTTTGTCAACCAGCTGAGGCTGAAGGGCTCAGACTGGGAATGGTGATCTTTGGCCTTAGCCGAGGCACGATCCTGGGTTGGGATCCCTAGAACTGGGAGCTCCTACCAGCACAGGGGTAGCTGGCACACTAACTATAACTTCCTTTCCTCCCCATGAGACAGGACATGGGACCAGCCCACTTCTGCTCATAGAGGGGGAGCTAAACTGGAATAAACTATTCCAGTTTAGAAACGCTAAACTGTCTAAGTTCCTGCTGACACATTGCTGACACCTGCTGGTATACATGGAAAACTACAGCAAATACATGACACAGGCCTAGAAAATGCACATTTGAGAAGGATGTAATGTGAGATTATACATAAGATAAGTACACTTAACATGTGGTAGCTGGGAAAAAGAGTGTAGTAACATAACTCTGGGATATTACAATTCTATGCAGGTGGAAGTGAACACATCACAATTTGGCCTTGTACACGTGGCTGTATCTGTATTTCGATCTGCAAATAAATAAAAATCTGCAAAACACAGATAATTTCTGTGTGCATTCTGTATTTTTTCTCCCTCCCATCAATACTTTCAATTATGTATTTTCATGTATTATCATCTGCTAGTATGGGGAAACATAGGAACCATGCTGAGATTTGCAGACTGAGAACCAATTCTGCATTTGCAGACTGATCCCAATTCTGCATTAGGACTAGATGCCAAGTTTTCCAGGATGCCATAAGTTCATAGACTGCACATGTGCTGGGCTTTACTCTGGGCTCATCATAAGGGGCTTGTCTGTGCACCTGGGGAGCACATTTATTGTCAAAAAAAAAAAAAAAAAAGTCAGGGAGTCTCTTATTTAGTAAATTTATAAACCTTTTTACTTTTTTTTTTTAATAAAATTTGAAAACTCATTTAAGATCATAGAATTTTTGTTCTGAAGGAGATTCTGTGCAGATCCTAAAGGAAATATGTCATGAAAAAGAACTTATTGGTTAAATTGTTTTTATGCTTAAAGGGGTTATCCAATATCATACAAGAGCCTCCCCCCCCCCCTCAGAGGCAATATACTGGTACTTATGCCACTCCTGGTCCCTCGGCTACTTCTCCATGTATACGGATTAAGACATCCGGTATCGGTTGGGGTGGGGGCAGCCAATGGCAGATGGGTATGACCCTCCCTAGCATTGCGGGGTACTTACTGGAAAATAAATAGAATTTAATATATAAATATGAAAATCATATCAAAACCTCATATCATATAGTACATAACAATCTTTCTAACAGAGCTAGAACCAGCCGTGCACCCCATATGGATCCAGAGATCGCCACATTCATGGCTGCTATTGTTCTGTTAGATTTAATGCAGACTGGTAGCTCAGGGATGTGTGTCCTTTCTACTGCCACTCCCCTGATCACAGTAGATATGTCTGGTGGAAGCTGAAGGATGTATGACCACTTCAGTAGGTGGATGTGCACATTACTATACAGATTAAACATTAGGTAAAGAGTATTGCTGAATTAACATAATGTTGGCACAACCCCAAGTTCCATATATTCTACGGTTGTCACCCACTGTATTCTTAGCTTGTTGGTAAGCAACGGCTCTGGCAGTCAGCTGGATATTTTATTCTTTAAAAAAAAATAAAAAATTGGAACAGGCATCATGATTGCTAGTATGAATTCCTGTAAGTATTACAGTGTGAGACTGGTGTAATTTATCATTTCTGACTGCAGGAGGAGGCATACGACCACTTAGATGCTGCTGACGTGGAGAAAGTTGAAAAGAGCACAAATGAAGCTATGGAGTGGATGAATAACAAAATGAACCTGCAGATGAAGCAGAACCTTACTGCAGACCCAGTGGTGAAAGCTAAGGACATACAAGCAAAAACAAAAGTGAGTTTTAGCGATTTGTCATAATGAATCTGTCTGGAATGTCCCTGCACTAAATGTTTTCTTTGGGCTTGATTCGAATAGGGATGTGTTGCTGGATTTTTGCTGGTTTCTTCTCTGTAAAGTATGTCATACTTGGCATTTTCATGTCTAATGTGCCAGGATTCCCTGTTTATTTTAAAGGAAAATCCATTTTAAATCAAGTATTTAGGGTAAACATTTACATTTATGTTATTTTTAAATACGTCACTGTCTATATTTGGAAAAAACAAAACCTAAAATTTTGCAGTTTTTGCACTGGCCACTAAGCCTAATAGGAGACACTTCTTGGTCTCTACAGATAAGCAGTTAACTGCCGTAAAGTTATCGCATATCTCTATCATGTACAGACGATGGCTTGCGTTGGCATCATGCATTTTTGCGGAAATTGGCCAGATCACGACTGGACCTCACTGCAGTCAATGAGGATCCGGCTACTTTGTGCTGGTACAGACTACCAGGTCTCAGAATCGAGTTGTGAACAAAGCCATACAATGTGTGTAGGGGGGGGGGGGGGGTTTAGAAAACATGGATGTGTTACTATCTGGTTTTAACTGGCAGAAAAAAATTATAGGAGACATATTCCACTTAATGAATGACCTATTTGTAATAAAGTATCTGCATGACGCACTTTGGTAGGTGACACACCCTGTTGGAAACTCGTTTGTACTTTTAACCAGTGAGATACAATATGAGAGGTTTACTAACCATTTTGAGGATTCTGTTACAAGTTTAAAGTGTATTTTTTCATAAATGAGTATCTTATTACAGAAAAATGCCTCTTCCTCCACTTAGCACCCACCACTTCTCTCCCCCCTGCCTCTTGCACTGATTAATTTACTCTTAATTCACTGCTGAAATTTATAGGCCCCTCTTACACTGTCCGCGCATCAGACTAATAATCACTAACAAGCCCTCATCGGAACGCTTATTGACTATTATCTGCTGGTGTAAAGGTGTCGCCAATTGCCTGATGAATGAGCGGAAAGCTTGGTCATGAGGTAATAAGATTGTTTGTGCGGTCACCTAAATCATTGTTTGCCAGCATCAGCCTCTGCTGCCGACAAACAATGATTCTGTATAGGGACGAGCGATGGTATTAGTGATTCCTCCTCCCCATACTGTGGAGGAGATTGGTTCATGTAAATACAGCTTTCTTCTCCACCAACAAGCTGGCGATTATGTTCCATCCTGACAATTGTCTGCTTGATTGAGCCGTGTAAAGGGGCCTTATATCCCCGTAGTATTAGAATAATGTCCAGATAGTGTTATTACTCAGAAGCACACTCAACAGCTTGTTGTAAGTGACCCAGAATGATCGGCATTTCAAACATTGATGCTTTTTCTTTTCTTTCTTTCTTTTTTTTTTTTTCCTGTCAGACATTTATCTTGTAAAAGTTGGTGCACAGACTTCATAAATGTGTGGTTCTGTTCAGGTGTCTGAATTGATGTATGTCGAAGACAAAGTTTTTCTTTCATAGCTGCCCCTGACAACAGGTTTCATGTAAAATTTTCTCATGGAATTTGCATAATTAGTTTCCCATTTTTGTTTTATCTGCTTATTTTAGGAATTGACGAGCACTTGCAACCCCATAGTCTCCAAACCAAAACCCAAAGTGGAACCTCCAAAAGAGGAGCAGGCAGCCGGAGAGCAGAATGGACCAGTAGACAGTGACGCAAATGGCACGGGGCCGCAGGGTGCTGAACAGAGTGCAGACACGGCTGCGTCTGATGCAGAAAAGAAACTTCCAGAAATGGACATTGAATAAATTCCATAATCGATTTCTATTCTCAAACAGTATAACAAAGCTTTAAGTTGTTACCTACGTATGACTCGGAACACTGATCAGAGAAAAGTGACTGCAAATTTCTCGTAGTTTCTTAGTATATCCTATCCCTAGGATTTTCAGCTTTTTTTTTTTTTTATCTATACGCTTTGACATTCGTATTGGTTTGACAAAGTTCTTATTTTTCTGTTGTACATTGCTTTAGAGTAAGTCCTTGTTACTACGATTTTAGCAAAGGCTGTAACATGTACATTTACCGATAGGCTTATATCTGGAGTTACTCCAGGTCTGTAGCTTACTTTAGTAGTAGTCAAGGTCTACCAATGGGTTACTAGCTCAGAGAAGCTTATTGCAGTCAGAGTAACACAACTGCATCATCCGCTTTTGAGTTCCTCAGAAGATGCAGAAGTTTGCATCAGTTTCACTATCAATTGTATCTTCCTCCTTGACAGCTGGTTACCGGCAGTAATCGCAGTCTCTTGCATGGAAGCCTGGGTGCTTGTGGGGGCTAACATGAAATAGGAATATTAAAACCCAGCACTAGCTGCAGTCTTCTGATAGTAACGTTTATGTGCATTTTCCTCTTCAGAGTTGGAAATGGTTTGATCCATAGAGTATTATATTTTCCATACATCCATGTTAAGTTTTAGCCTTGGTATGTTATGCACACCATAAGCTGTTCTGTCCATGATTCAATGAATCCAGTGTGGTAACAATTGTTTTTAAGAGAAAGCTTTGCAGAAGGTAGTTACTATGTGGCTGCTCCTCCCATACATAGCCAAGAAACATCCTTTGCAGTACTGTTGAATTTCTAAGAACCTTGTTCGTTACGTCCCCATCTCCTAGCTCACAGCAGAAATGCTGTAAAAACGGGAGTTAATCGATAAGAATATTCACTTGAAGGGTGCAGGTGGTTTCACTTGCACCCATGTAATGCAGCTTGTTTGTTCAGTCATCCTTCATGTTATTTTTTAACATGGGACAAGATTTCGTATTTGTTTAGTGGTATACAATTCTAGTAACCATATTGGTCCCAGAAGAAAACTGGATCTTGTACGAAACACATGAGGATTGTGTAGCCATGTTGTACCCGGGGACTCATTCGGAGTACTCGAGTGCAACATGAAAGCATAATTTTTATGTTCAATAAAGTTCATATCCCATAGGAGACAAGTTTGTATTTTTTCTTTTTTTTATTCTTATTGTTATTACCAAATCTCTTAACACCTACAGCAAATCCTGTCTGAAAAATAAACTTGCTGGGTTGCAATGGTGTTGGGTTGTCATTTATATCTATATATTTATTGGTCACCTGGTTTGGATGTATTGCGTGCCTTGAGGTCCATGCAGGCATCCCCACCTTCATTGTCATTGATACACATCTCAAATTGAAATGTCATGAAACGGTATCATAGAAAATGTTTTAACAGATATGTGGCTGTAGAGCAGCCTTCCCCAATCCATTGGCTTTCGGGCCAGATGTGCCTTTTTTCTAGAACCCTGCTACAATGGGTCTTAAACCATATCAATTGGAGTAAGACTTCACGTATACAGCCGTCTGCAAACAAACAGATCCACAAAATACATATACTTCCATCAATAGAACTATTGTCACCTGCAATACAGGCAAGGGTAGGACGTGTTCTATAATTTACAGAACAGCCACAAGGCTGTGCAAAAACATGTGCATGGCCCTATAGAAATGCAAGAGTCGGTGACCTATCCAGAAAAGAAAGCACATTATAAACAGAAAAAAATCGGAATTGGACTTGCCGGTAATTCAGTTTCCCTTATGACGGCACCACAGGAGGATGTTCCCCTTTGACCTTCTTGGGACAGGGAACAGAGGTTAAAAGGTTCTCCCACCAGATTACTACACCAGGATGGATGCAACCGATTCATTAAAATCCTCAGAAAATCTTATGCAAATTTTACATAGTAGTTAGTAATTACTGGTAAGTTTTCCAGCTCATGACAGCACCGCAGGAGACGTACCAAATTATAATTTGGGGCGAGGACCAAGTCTAAGGACAACAAATCTCAGATATTTATCATTAGATAAAAATACCATTCCATAGGATCAGAAATAAACCTGCGACAAACTTTGTTTCTGACAGAAAACTAAATCTTGATAATAGAATTAGTGAATCCAGTTGTAACTCTTAAAATATCTCTTTATCTGCATCCTTGATCAACTGTCCTACCTCTGTTTTATAGTCTTGGCTTCTCCGGCCCAAATTTTTTTATTTTTTTTTTGCTCTTTAATGCTAACCTGTGGATTAAAGATTATTGTTGGCAAACTTACCTTCCACAGTGTTGCGGTTCCCGAGCTCTTCTGCTCACATGGTTCGTCCAGCTGGATTTTCTATTCTTCCGGTTGCATTCCGTCTTCCTTCCTTCAGCAGGAGGCGGATCGTCACTAATAACGTCACGGCCTTGTGCAAATTGAAGCACTGGCCTCAGTCTCCTTTGTTAACGCAGGCGCAGTACGCGTGTTAACAGTGCGCATGTGCTGTTATCTCCGTCCAAAAATGCAATGCGTGTCTGTCCCCCCCAACTTAAAATGGTTTTGGTGACGGATCCTTCTTGGCCATTTTAGAAATAATACAACCGTATATGGTCATAACGGATGCAGACGGTTGTATTATCATGACGGAGTAGTTTTGGATTATCCATGACGTGTCTATTAAAAACGCAGATGTAAATTTATTCAGCTTCATAAACGACCCCCTAATACTTTCACACTGGTGTTCAGTGTGGATCAGTCCTGTACTTGTACAGGACGGATCTGCACCGATAATACAAACGAATGCATCCGTTCAGGACAGATTCATTTATATTATAGTTGAAAAAAAAAAAATCTAATTCCCACATGGATACGTCCTGACTTACATTGAAAGTCAATGGGGGACGGATCCGTTTACAATTGCACAATTTTGTGTCATTGCGAATGGATCCGCCCCCATAGAATGTAAGTCAAAGTCACTACTGATCCGTATGGCTCCGCACTTCCATGCAGTAACAAAAACGCTGCTTACAGTGTTTTGTTGTCCGCCTTCAGAACGGAACTGAGGCGGTACGGAGCCCAAAGAAAGCATTCTGAATGGATCCGCATCCATTCAGAATGCATTTGGGCTAAACTGATCCGTTTGGGACCACTTGTGAGGGCCTTGAAACGGATCTCGCAAGCGGATCCACAAACGCCAGTGTGAATACTTATTTAAATATACATTTTAATGATTTTCAAACATCATTGTTAAATTATTTTTTAGACCAATAGAATTTAATTATTTTTTTAGAATGCCATCCTGCCTCGTTGGAGGTTGTACATCGCGTACTAAAAGAAGGGATCCATCAATAATTCTTCACGCTTTTCCAACACAGCCTGAGAGAATTAGACAATGGCTAATCCAAACCGGTCAATATGAAAAATAAATAGAAATGATGGTTGAAAAAGTTTCTGATGGAAAGTTACATGACACATACCGTCTATGTTCTTCACATTTTTCCTCTGATGCCTATACCTACCATGAAGAAGGCTATGACCAAATGCCAGACCCACTATATTTCCAAAGACATTTGGTATAACTGGAGAACCTTCAATGTCTACAGAGTATATTAGAACAATCATGCAAACAAGACATACGGGTACCACTGCGGAATCTTGGTATACAAACTGTCTATACAGTGCCCTTGTGGCGTGCCAGAACCGCAGGGGTTACACGTGAGGTGGGCAGATGAGGGGCCAGTAGTAATACAGTTCATCGGTTTACTCACTGTTAGCAGAAAGCCTCCCTGGGCCAGCAGCACAGTGATGAGGAAGACAGCACGAAACATTCCGGGGCACACTCTGTGGTAGGGAAGCACCAGCCTAGTACTGCCAGTACTGTTTATGGTGGTACAACCAGTTGTAGTGATATTGACGAATGAAGTAGACAGTGGTAGGATACAACTCAACTTTTACTGTAGCTGGTTTTAGTTGCGGCATATCCATCCAGACAGAATACAGTCTTTTGTTCTTTAGAGGAATTCTGTTGATTTGCTGTTAATAGGTTTGGCTAGGTTTTGACTCAGGCTGTGGTTCTGTAGGTCTTACTGGTATACTTGGTCCTATTATTTCTGTATCTTCCAAGCCCTTGAACAGGTAGCTAATCTGTCATCTATAAGGTAGGGTGAGGCTGCCTGTAGCTAGATTGTCCTCCACCATGTGCAAAGGTGCCTATTAAGCCTTAGGTAGTGGCTGTTCTCACCGATGTCTCTCTTTTAGCTTTGATTTCTTCCAGGGACGCAACACTATCCTCTGGTTGTAGGTTGTAGGAACTAAAAGGTTCACAGGAGGAAAACAACTCTCCTGCGCCTCATACCTTGGCTCTACCTCATTGCTGCTTCAGACTTCACCCACTACTGTGGTGTGTAGCCTCAGCTTAACAACAGGCTCTACTCCTCTCCTTATCCTCATTCTATCCTCTTCTTGGCCTGACTAAAGTATTTATATAAACTAAGTGCTATCCCCCTTTAGTGGTGGGATGTATAAAGTGCACCTCGCCAGCCTATGAACAGGGATACAACAGGTGATGTAATGAAGAATGACATGCAATACGGTAATGTAGTTTCACAGTAATTTTGCAGTTCACACGTGTCCTGAGTGGGACTCTGCACCCTGCGTGACAACAAACACTCGGACTGTAGTCACACCGTCATATACCAATTCATCCACTACAACATCTTATTTTCCAGAGGCTACGAGTACCGTCACAGCACAACCATCAACTATAACAGCCCAACCTGAAGTACAAGCACCTCTGTGCAAAAAAAGGAGAATTGTGGTTGCAAAACCACCAATTAGCACTTTGCTAGGCTGATGGAAGCATTGTCTAAAGTGCCAACTGCATCTCAAATGTATTCTGTTGAATCAACAAGCTCTGTGGGGACTTCCAGTGAAATGTCTGTTATCCCTAAGCAGATTTCTTACTGTGACTTTTTACAAAATAAACGGTCATTTGCCTGCCAGAGGGACTATGGTCAAGACAAGAACAATTAATCCACCAGAAAATGATCCAGAGGCCACTATCACAGTACTTGATCTAGAATTATTTCTATGCAAGATGTGGATGACAACCATTCTCCTCGAGCAAAAACAGAAGAAAGATCTTAACAAATTCCGGTTGAACCTCACTGTTCAGCTTATTTATCGGCTGGATCAAACATCGAGGAACCACATAGATATTTTGGGCCAGGAGAAGAAATGACTTTTTCTATACCGGAGGAATATGAACTGTTTACTCAATACCAAAGTATATTTCTAGTAAATGTTCATTTCTATGTGAACATGACTACGCACAGAGTTATTTTACCGATAAACCTGGTGTCACACAACAAAGCTCAACAGAAGATTTGCTATCATTTGAGGAATCATTTTTACCATTATCTCAATTTTTGAAAGTTTGGGAAAATGTTCCTAATCGTGTGGCAGAGTCCTTATCATATCAGGAGGAAATGCAACAGTCCATAAGCACTGTTGTTGAGCCCTTGGATCCTTCTTTCCACTTGTCAGAAAGTGCAGAAAACAGTATGGAACAATCGCAACATTTTTTGGATCTAGAAGAGGAATTTACGGATTTATATCAAGACTGTGGTTGTCATGTTCAAGAAGACAAATATTTAGTCTTTGATTGCGCCCTAAGAAAATTACTTTCACTAGTGCTCTGTCAGGCCAAACCAAATTGTAATGGTAAATTAATGGGACTAAAAAAGAGCATTATTGGTAGCATGCTGGTTGTTACAGTCAAATGCCAGTTTGGGCATATCCACAAACTATGGGAATCCCAACCCAAACACGGCCTGAAACCAATTGGAAATGTTTTAATTTGATCCGCAGTTCTACTTAGTGGATCGAGTTTTAGCAAAGTTTGTGATTTCTTAAATATCTTGAAATGTAAATCAATTGGAAAAAGCTCACATTATGAGAACCCAAAAAAATACCTATTCCAAGCCATTGATAGACAATGGAAACTAGAACAAGAAAATGTGATAGAAAACATGAAAAAAAAAAACTCTATTGCCGGTGACGGTCAGTCAGATAGCCCTGGCTTCTCTGCCAAATATTGCATTTACTCTGATGGATTTATCATCTAGCAAGATTTGTTCTTTTACTGTGGAACAAGTTACCCCACCCCTCACATCAGTTGGACTGGAAAAAATCGGGTTTGAGAAAAACATGGAATATCTATTTGAAGCTGGGGTAGATATACACATTCTTGTGACAGACAGACATGTTTCAATATGAAAGATCATGCTTGAACGGTACGGCGGCACAAGTAACTCACAGACACACACAGGGCAGCCAGGCATGCTCGCTGATGATGACGCTGATGATCACATGGCATGCTCGCTGCCTTCAGGCTCCGCCTCTGCCTGTCGTACGTCTGGACCCCGGCCAGCTTCCTGCCTACGCGTGCCTGCTACTCCTGGGTGGCGGCTGACAAAGCATAGAGCCTGGAGATCTCAGAAGATTAGAAGAGAGAGAGAAGAAAGAAAAATAAGTAGTTAGAGAGAGAGAGACGGACAGACAGAGACTCTGGAGCACTAGTGTAAGTAAAAGTAATAATTAAAAAAGAAAATCAAGAAGATTCAAAGCCCACCCCCACCCTCCACACCAGGCTACAGACAGTGTCAATTCATATATTTAGTCCAGACTCTTATGAATTGAGGGAACTGGCCACCAACATGCTGGTCCACATCACTTATTGTGGCGGCTGCATGGTTTGATGTATTTTTTCTAGTCTCTCACACTCTAGTCTCCTCAACAATAAAGAAACGCAATTTCTTATGGAAATTACAAGAGTAAGCTAGCATGCGATGTGTCATGCGTGCCATAGACTGTCACTCCAGACTGGAGTAGGTAGGTACCAATTACGAGTCTTTTTAAAACATGTTTTTTCCATATGGTGTCAAGGATTGGTTTAGGAATGATATGGCTGGTATAATTTTTTTTCAAACCCTGGTGTGTCTGCTAGATAAAGTCTTATAATTTGAGAAAGCTGAACCTCCCCCCCCAGGAAAATTTTTTATCTACGGCACTGCTAGAAGATTATCCTACGTATAATGAAAAAAGAACTTGCCACCTCATGGCAATCTCAACGGCCATCTTACCCACCAAATATTGCAACAATTCCTAAACCGGATAGACAAGAACTTATTCAAGAACATGAATCCAGATTCTGAATACACCGCTTTATTTTTTTAAATTATATTTATTTATCATTTTCTTCTTATCATTAAAACATGACATAAATGGTAATTAGCCATTACAAAAATACATATATATACCATCATAACTTACATAAGGGTATCATAACAATACAAATATACACCATTGTGCAAAGTCATGTCATAACAGTCTATCCCCTTCATTTTAACTTTTAGAGAACCTCATAACAAAGATTGCTTCCCCCCCCCCCCTCCCTCCCATCCCCGACCCCCCCCCTCACCTCCTCCCTCCCCTCCACCCTTTTTGGTTGTCTTGGGAGTATCCCAATGGCCTTTCCTTTCAGTAACCTCATTTCAAGATCTTGCGATTCCCCCCTTTTTACTCCTTATTTATTCTTTGGCTTCACCTGCCTGGCTTTCTCGTATCTTGTCACCCTTTCACATAAATTTTTCCAATCTACCACGTTTGGCGGACTGTCCGCTCCCCATCCTCTGGCCAAAACAACACGTGCCAACATCAGGCCTTTTTCCCATTTTCTTTCACTTTCTCTATCTACCCCTATTCTTCTAGTATCTCCCAAGACTGCTATACTAATCTCAAAAGAAGCCGATTTCTTTGTCTCTTTCTCGAGGTGCTGGAAAACTTGAGACCAGTACCCCTGTACAGGCGGGCACAACCAGATCAGATGGACAAAATCGTCCCTCTCCTCTCCACACTTCCAGCACTTTGCATCTCCTGTTTTATACATCTTGCTCATGACCCTTGGGGTGACATAGGTCCGGTGAAGGATAAAGAACTGCGTCAATCGGAAGCCACTGGAGATTGTACTCCTTTTAACGTTTTTATATATATTTCTCCAGTCCAGGATTAAGGGTGCCACCTCTTGTGCCCATTTCTTTTCACTATTAAATCTAATCACCCCTCCCAAACCCTTCTTTATCCTTTTATAAATCTGTGAGATTGAAACTTTACTCCCTATTCCCTGATGGCAAAAATCAACAAATTCTGAGTGCTTTGTAGTAAAGTATTCTTTATTCTTAGTTTTATCAAAAGCGTGTTTCAGTCTACTATATCTAAACCATGTGAAATAATCTTTATCTATACTTAAACCCATTTCTTCTGGTGTCTTCAGCCTTCCTTCCACTACTATCTGGGGCACAAATCTAATACCCTTTTTATCCCAAAACAGATAATCCTCAAACTTCAAAAATTATTTTAAATTAATATTTCCCCAAATGGGTGAAACCTTTAGTGTGTGATTTATTCCTAGTAATTTTTTAGTATTAACCCAAACTAAGTGTACCATCTTACTAATTGGGCATTGCCTCCCCTTAATTTTTATCATTCCTGCTTCCAATATACTAATAATGTTATATTGGAGAGCTCCCAACTCCCCTTCCAAAAAACGACGCAGTCTGTCATCCTCCATCATTAACCACTGGAGCTGGGATGCAAAATAATAACCCCTAAAGCATGGGATGGACAAACCTCCATCTTCCTCACCTAGCCATAGGTATTTCTGTTTCAGCCTGACCCTTTTTCTCCCCCAGATAAGGTCGTTTATCACTCCTTCTAACGCATTGAAAAAATGGTCCCCTATCCAAATTGGGCACGAGGAGATAACGTACAAAATCTGTGGCAATAGAACCATCTTTATTATTGCTATTCGGTCCACTTGTCGGATCAACAGCTTTTGCCAAACACTTGTTTTTTCCCTAACCCTTTTTAATAGAGGGTCAATATTGAGTTCTAAATACTCCTGTATCCTCGAACTAACTTCCCAGGTATTCAAATGATTCCGTAGGTTTCAAGACTTTAATGTTAATTTTATCCGGCCCAATTTCCTGACCAATTGGGAGCAGTACCGACTTTGTCCAATTCACCTTAAAGCCGGAAACATGGCCAAACTGGTTAACTACCTCCATCAGATGCTGTACCATTGGTATTCCTCCATCCACAAAAAACAGAATATCATCAGCGTATAGGCATATCTTATCCAATGCACCGTCTCCCCCAAATCCCCTTATTTTTCCGTCTGCTCGGATCTTACAAGCTAGTGGCTCAACAAATATAGCGAACAATAGTGGGGAGAGGGGGCACCCATGACGGGTTCCCCTCTGCAAGGGTATTGCCTCTGATATTACTCCATTGACCCTAACCCTAACTTTCGAGTTGTTATATAAAAGCTGTACCCATTTTATAAATTTCTCCCCCAGATTGAACTCATGCATAGTCTTCCAGAGGTATGCCCACTCCACCCTGTCAAACGCTTTTTCAGCGTCCAACGACAGGATGGAGTGGGCGCCCTCCCCAACCATCTGCATATTCAACAATGTCCGTCTAATATTCGTCTGAGCCTGACGTTTGGGTACAAACCCAGTTTGGTCTGGGTGTATTAATTTTCCAATAACTTTTCTTAGGCGGTTTGCAAGCAACTTAGCACATATTTTAAAGTCGGTGTTGAGGAGAGAGATGGGGCGATACGACTCCACCTTTCTCTCATCCTTCCCCTTTTTGGGTATCAAACTTATTACAGCCTCGGAGAGAGAGGACGGGAGTTCGCCACTATCCATTGATTCATTTAAAACCTGTACTAACACTGGAAGAATGACCTCTCCATACCTTCTATATATCTCAAAGGGTAGGCCATCCAACCCAGGACTGGTATTCCCCTGAATAGTTTTCAGTGTGTCTCGTAGTTCCTCAACTTCAATAGGGCCGTTCAACCAGTCCCTCTCCTCCTCCGAGAGTCTGGGAATCGGGACTCCCTCCATGAAGATTCTGATTTCTTCAGGCCCCCCCCCCCCTCCGAGGAGTAGAGGCCCCCATAATATTCCACAAATTCGCGCTCTATCTCTCCTTGGCTGGACACCAGCCCCCCAGCTCTCCCCTCAACACCGTCAATCCTATTACCCCCCCTCTGATTCCGTATAAGTGTGGATAGCAATTTTCCCGACTTCCCAGATTCTCTAAAGTATCGTTCCCCCTCAAAAAACACCTTTTGTTGTGCCTTATCACTCAATACACCGCTTTATACTAGTTGAAACGTCTGTTTAACAAATTGACTAAATTGCTAAATATATTGTTATTTATTGTTATGCATTAATATTTTCCTGTTACCATATAAATTTATAATATAAAAACAAAGGCTTTTTGTTGAAACATTTTTTATTTTAAAAATAACATACATTTTTAAAACCATACAAAATCGATCCCATATATTGCAACAACCAAGATCAGAAACGATTCTTTTGTATAGAAATATACCTATTTATTTTAATTTTTTTTATATGGGATGGATAAGAACTAAGGTCATGCATTGCAAATCATTTGAAACCAGTATATGTTTGATTTTTTTCTGGAAAAGTTAGTCGGATTTTGTTCACTACAAAGGATGGTATTGGTACATGATGTCCTTTTCCCAGGAGTCCATACACTATGCTGGTAAATTTACGATATGCAGTTAGATGTAGAATCCTATGGCAAAAAAATAAATGTTTTTTTTTTTTTGACTGAATAGGAAAAAAAAAAAAAGGGTAATATGCTTTTACACTTGCAGATGAGGTGCGGATGGTATGGAGAGAAGCGTTCCTTCCCGACAGTTGGCTGCTTGTTCACTGAAGGAGACCGCACCATTTACATACATCGATCTCCGTGGCAGTCAGAGAACCATCAGTCGCTATTTTGATTTATCGTACCCATACAAAATCATGGTTTATAGGCAGCAGATTGCTACATAGAAGTCATGATTCAACATCTGTCAACCTAATTATTGCTGGGCCGACATCCTTCTCTGCAGAATGCATATACTGTTTCAGCTATCCAAAATCATTTATTTGCGTTCAATAGAGAAGGAACTTGGGGAGAATGTGTAGGTGCATGGCTTCCTGCTGCCGCTGCAGTACACTAATACAGGGCTTGACAAATTTCCTTGGAATCTAGGAGCCAGCTAAAAAAAGTTAGGAGCAAGGCAGAGCTGTGTCATAAAGCCCCCAGTAGATGCCCCATAGTGCTCCCCCCACTTCTCCATAGAGCCCCCAATAATGCATGCCAGTACATAGGGCCCCCAGTACATGCCCCCATAGTGCAACTTCCCCTCTTCTCCATAGTGAGTATATAGGGCCCCCACCCCCCTTCTTGCCACAGTATACGATAAATAATAACAATAAACTCATATACTAACCTTATGCTGCTGTCAGTGATGCGATGCAGGCCTCTTCCGGCTTGTGTCCCACACTGTACGGCTCAGAGGCCGCCGGCATCGGCCTCTAATAGGCTACAGGCCTAGTGCCTGTAGCCTATTAGAGGAACGGCCAAGGGAGATGCCTCTCTCCTGCTCCTCCGCACCATTCCTCTGTATCTCTGTCCTGAGGACGGCGATACAGATTAATATGGAGATGAGCACTTCCACAATGGAGGTGCTCATCTCCACTCCTTCTGCCTCCGGACAGAACGGGCCCCCACTCCGGCGCTCCGCACCCGTCGCCCGTACACCTTTGAAAACGGGCTTACAAATACCCGAGCGCCAGGACCAAATTTCAGATCGCCCTGGCGCCTGGGATTTGTCGAGCCCTGCACTAATGCACTCGGATAGATGATATGATGTTATTACAATACAGGTAATACCAGGTGCACTGGATGGCAAACGGGGGAACTGGATGGAAAACGGGGGGCACTGTGGATGTCACTGTTATGGACGCACTGTGAATGTCACTGTTATGGACGCACTGTGGATGTCAATGTTATGGGGAAGTGTGGATGTCACTGTTATGAGGGCGCTGTGGATGTCACTGTTATGGGGGCGCTGTGGATGTCACTGTTATGGGGGCACTGTGGATGTCACTGTTATGGGGGCGCTGTGGATGTCACTGTTATGGGGGCACTGTGGATGTCATTTTTATGGGGGCACTGTAAATGTCACTGTTATGCGGCACTGTGGGTGTCACTGTTATGGGCGCTGAGTATAAGTGATAGGGCTCGTGCACAGAACCGTTTCGGTTTTGCGGTGCTAAAGTTGCAGATCCAATGAATAATGTTACTGTCCGTGTGCGATAAACATTTTTTTTGCAGTCCCATTGAGTTCTATGGGTTTTAGATCTGCATTATGAGGACCAGAGTAGGACATGTTTTATCTTTCTCAGAACTGACATATGGATGTGGATAGCACATGGACGTCCTTCAGTGTGTTTTCTACATCCGTATGTCAGTTCAAGTAAAAACAGAACATGTCCCATTATGTTCCTCAAAATGATGACCTCAAATCCATCTAACTCAATGGCACTGCACAAATTGTGGATTGCAAAATGGATACGGTGCATAAGTGTTTAGATAAACAGCTCAGCAGGAAGAATCATATAAAATGGGACTAGCTACACAGTTTAGCAATTTCAGTGATGGGATTAGGTACACCGCTCTGTAAACTGGATAGGATTAGGTAAACATGTGAGGACAGAGCCTGTGGACTGTCAGTGATGGGATTTAGACACTGGGTGAGAAGTAGATTCATGTCTCTGTGCTGAAAGATGGACACAGGAGTTGTAGTGAGTGTAGCAACTTCATGCAGAGCAGAGTGGGGGGCGTGTCCAGCCTGTGACTCATCTCTGTTCAGTGCAGCCAGGCTTGTGTATCAATAAAGTTATGTATTCAACAAAACAAGAAGGGGAGATGGACTTCAGGTTCCGGCGTGCGCATGGATAGCCGCTAGTGAGAGGCGCTCCACTCGGTCGGCCCGAAACTCGTAGAACCGCCGCCTATTGGGGATGAAAAATACCCCCCAAGAACAACAGGGGGCCACCCATGGAAAAATTTGTGGTCAGAGGCGGGTCGCAGAAGGAGGTTCAGACAACACTCCCGACAGGTGACGACCTGAAAACCAGGGGTAAGATGGCGCCGGTGGCCGAGTAACATCACAGGCTCACCCGCTCGACTTCTCAGTCGACGCAGAGAAGCACCGAGGCCTCCGGCTCGGAAGATGAAGAGGTGGACTGCGGTCACCCCCCGAAAGGTGATTTAACGGCCTTGTGCAAAACCATGGCCATAGAAGTGGCCAAACTCCTTGCGCCAGACATAAAGCCTCTCTAGAGGCCACAGTCGCAATGGCTTTACAACAGCTGCAAACTGAAGTGGCGCAACATACCTCCCAGATCACGAGGTGCAGCAAAGGGTGGTGCTGGTCGAGGAAGTGCTGGAGAGGGTTCAAAGCAACATCAGTGACCTCCTGCTTAATAACCAATCCCTGAGGGAGAAGATCAATGATTTGGAGAACCGCTCCAAGAGGAGCAATTTACGAATAATCGGTTTGCCGGAATCGATCCCTCCAAACCAGCTGGCAGATATCTGCGAGGTGGAGATACCGCAAGCTTTGGGGTTGAGGGGCACGTGCATAGTGGAGAGAGCGCACCGAATAGGACCACCAGTACCAGCAGCAGCGCGATCCAATAATGCAAGGCCTAGAGCTGCAATAGTGAAATATCTGAACTATGCTGCCAAAGAGGCCATATTGGCGAAGTTTAGGCACAAAGAGCAACCCTTAATAATTCGGGGCAGCAAGATCTTACTGTTCAGCGACTATTCCGCAGAGGTGGCGAAATGCAGGAGAGAATTCACCCAAGTTTGTTCCTCACTGGCAAGGAATAAAATCAAATTTGCCTTATTGTATCCTGCAACCCTGAGGATTTTCAGCCAAGATGGGTCGATCGATACCTTCCATTCCCCAGGAGAAGCAAGGGAGGCGTTGGAGTTGGATCCATTATGCTCGGACATGGTCCTGCCTTTTTCCCAAAGATCCACAGCTTAGATCAGCCAAGTGCGTATAGGCCGATATCCTTAATTAATCAGGATGTCAAGATTCTATCCAAAATCTTAGCCAATAGGTTAGCCAACTGCGTGCCCGAACTAATTGGTTCGCACCAAGTGGGATTCATGAAGGGCAGATCATCAGTAACCAATATTCGCAAAGTCCTAGCCATCCTAAATACGAATAGGGATATAAAAAATAAACCATGTCCAGCGTTGCTTGCAATTGATGCCGAAAAGGCTTTCGATAATGTTAGCTGGCAATGGCTGGACATGGTGCTAGATAGGGTTAACATTAGGGGACACTTTAGGAATTTCCTGACGGCGCTCTATGAAAATCCCCAGGCGAGAATAAATATACCGGGCTTCTTATCCAAACCCATTATACTCGGCAAGGGCACGCGTCAGGGATGCCCCCTATCCCCGTTACTCTTTAATTTGGCGATGGAACCCCTGGCCAGATGGCTGATAAAATCTGATATCTTTTAAGGGATTAAAATAGGAAGCAGAGAGCTGAAAGTAAGTTGTTTTGCGGATGATATCCTGTTATATCTCGGTGCCCCTGAGCTCCAGTTAGGTACGATATTAGAAGCACTAAACACTTACGGGAAGATGACAGGTTATTGGGTCAACGTGGACAAGAGTCAGTTACTGTGTTTAGGACAAAAATCCCACTTGGGGAGCCGTATGACGAATGGGGTTGAGGCCTGGAAGGACTATATAACTTACCTGGGCATTAAGATAGGGCGTACCCCAAACTCAATATACACATTGAACTATCCCCCCCTCGTCTTGAAAATAGAAAGCGAATTAGAAAAATGTCAGGAGCTGCCCTTGTCCTTGTGCGGTAGAGCTCATTTAGTCAAAATGATAAGCTTCCCGAAGTTACTTTACCCACTCCAAACAATTCCGCTATTACTAAAACACACGGACGTTACGAGGATGCAGCGTTTAATCGCTTTCTGTGGAAAACTAAAAGGCCTCGTATTGCCTATGCCAAACTGACGATGCTAAAGGACGAAGGGGGGTTACAACTTCCAAATATCCGCCACTATAATCTGGCGGCTTTATTCAGACATGTAAGAGATTGGGGGTGGGGAACTGGCTACTACTCGGCGATTTTCGTTCGAACAGGAATTAGCTGGTAGAGAGAACTTAGAGGCCCTATTGCACTCCAAACTAAGGGATATCCCAACGTCAATTAGGCAGGCCGTCCTATTGAAAGACACCATAATGGCATGGAAGGCGATCAGAAAGATTTATGGGCTCCCTTACTATATATAACCTAGGTTGCCACTGTGGTCGCTTCCGGCATTTCCCCAGGGCACGGAGAATATTTTATTCCAGGTATGGAAAAACAAAAATATTACGAGACTCATTGACCTACTGCATAACAATAGTCTCCAATGGCTGACCTGGGAACAGGTTAAAGGAAAATACGACCTACATGACGCACACTATCTTCCCTATCAGCAAATTAGAAGCTATTGTAGAGCACAGGCGAGCTCTTTGGGTGACGTGGAGAAACTGGCTTGGTTCGCAGCTTTATTGGGCAGAGATGGTTCCTACATGTCTCTATCAGACCTACATCAAAAGCTCCATAACATCCAAACAATAGGCTTGGTAAAGGGGGCCTATAAGCCTTGGGAAAGAGAACTGTCAGACCAGAACATTGCAAAGAAAATGAGAGTGGGTCTCGAGTTGGTACGGCAGGCTACTTACAATGAACAGTGCAGAGAGTCGCAACTAAGGCTTATGCATAGGGCGACTTACGCCTTTAATTTGTCATATCGCGATGCCCCCACCCATTACCTGCGAAAGTGTCCCAAGTGTGATCTCCCAAGAGCTGGGCTGCTACATGCTATATGGGAATGCCCAAAAGTGCAATCGCTGTGGCAACAGTCAGTGGATACAATAAAAGTGATCTGGGGAGAGACAGTGGGATTAACACCCCAACAATGTATTTTCCATTATGTACTCAAAAATCAGGACGAGGAAATAGGAGCAGTGGTTACTAAGGGAGGGGTACATCTTCTGCTGATGTCAGTAAAGAAATCCCTTTTAAGACACTGGTTGGGAGTGGAAGTACCATCATGGGATGAGGTGATTGGGACAATGAAGGCTGTCCTCTATTTAGAAAGATTAGAGGTGGAGCAAGACAAAGAACGGTTAATTGAGAAATTCATTAAGAAATGGAGGAGTTTCGTAGAGAAGTTATTGTCTTGTTGCGAAATCAAGGAGCTCATGGCCCCATTCAAGTTGACTAAATGGTACCTGGAAACGCAACTTGCAAATAGATTAGGGAAGTTGGAAACATAATTTGGCGCAAGGGATTCTCAGGGGGCATATGTATGCATGGTGAGGGTTGTTAGGAGCAGATAAAAATAATTTTGATTTTGGGACCGGACAACCTCTTTAAGACAATTATTCTTCGTCTATTTAAATATTTATTAGACATCGGCCATAAAAAGGATGCCCTTTACCTGTAAGCCTATATGTCAGGCTGATAGCTGTAGGCTGTTCGGGCATGCTGGGAGTTGTAGTTTTGCAACAGCTGGAGGGCCACAGGTTGAGCATGCCTACTATATGTTAAGTATCATTGTGTAAAAGCAACTCTCTAAAACCAGATAAAATATTGTAACATCATATATAACCACTGCACCGAGTAAAAGTTTACTGTAGACCCCCATTGCAGTTCATTCCCAAGAGCTTAATCGTTAAAAAAAAAAACAACAGCTTACTCCGGAAAGTCTACAAGGTATATGTAAGAAAACCGAGCCAAGCTGACAGCACTGGCACACAGCAGCATGGGCATCAACAATGAGGTAACCAAACTGTACCGTTAACTTCTGTAGGAAGGAGCAAGGGACCTTCGTTGACGGAAGGTATGTGTGACTGAGGTTAATGGCATTGGTGTAGTAAGAGCCAGTTTTCATGTGTCAGCAGCAGTTGCTGCTTGACACCTTGCTATTTAGTATAGCTGTAATAGCTGATCTGGGATGACTCTTACTGGGAGTAGCCAAAGTGCTGGGTGGGTGACTACTCCCCACGTTCCAGGCCGGGTTTTGAGAGGCCTATAAAAAACTGCCAGCAGTGTCAGGTGGTGGTGATGATCTCTTTCTGACATTGGAGCTCTGGCAATCTCTGTGGGATCTAAGTCTTGTGCCAGGCTGGAGTCCTGAATCCAGAGGACTGCTCTGTCCTGTGTGCCGACCGGGTGTGGATTAACACCCAGGATAAAAGGTGACTGATTTTGCAGTATGAACTGTCTAAGTGTGAAGAACACTAAAACTGTAAATGGACTGTTTAGTTGCCATAAGTGTGAATAAAACTAAAGTTTTGAGTTACAAACTGGTCTCTATACTGCGTCTGCTTGTCCTGTCTACCAGAGCAAATCCCCACACTTCCTACCGGTCCAGGACAAGCTTGGGATCCTGAACCAGGAGGTGTTTGTATGAACTCAAGGGAGAAGGAAGGCGAAAGAATCCTCCCGACGAAACCAGGTCAACCGAGAACCCACCTGCCCGCATAATTTCAAGGTCAGAGGTAGTCTTAACCCCTTAAGGACTCAGCCCTATTTCACATTAAGGACTTGGCCATTTTTTGCAAATCTGACCAGTGTCACTTTAAGTGCTGATAACCTTAAAACGCTTTGACTTATCCAGGCCATTCTGAGATTGTTTTTTCGTCACATATTGTACTTCATGAGACTGGTAAAATGAAGTTAAAAAAATATATATTTTTCTAAAAAATATACAAAATTTACTAAAAAAATAAAAAAAAGCAAAATTTCCAAGTTTCAATTTTTTCTACTTTTATAATACATAGTAATACCTCCAAAAATAGTTATTACTTTATATTCCCCATATGTCTACTTCATATTTGGATCATTTTTGGAATGATATTAGATTTTTGGGGGATGTTACAAGGCTTAGAAGTTTTGGAGCAAATCTTGAAATTTTTCAGAAATTTTCAAAAACCAATTTTTAGGGACCAGTTCAGGTCTGAAGTCACTTTGCGAGGCTTATATAATAGAAACAACCCAAAACCCCATTCTAGAAACTACACCCCTCAAGTTATTCAAAACTGATTTTACAAATGTCGTTAACCAAAATGGGCAGATTTTCCATTTTAATAATTTTTTTCCAGTTACAAAGCAAGGGTTAACAGCCAAACCAAACTCAATATTTACCCCTAGAGTATGCACCCCTAGAGTAGAAACTTCATAAAAGTGACCCCATCTAAGAAACTACATCCCTCAAGGTATTCAAAACTGATTTTACAAACGTTGGTAACCATTTAGGTGTTCCACAAGAATTAATAGAAAATAGAGATACAATTTCAAAACTTCACTTTTTCGGTAGATTTTCCATTTTAATAATTTTTTTCCAGTTACAAAGCAAGGGTTAACAGCCAAACCAAACTCAATATTTATGGCCCTGATTCTGTAGTTTACAGAAACACCCCATATGTGGTCATAAACTGCTGTACGGGCACACGGCAGGGCACAGAAGGAAAGGAATGCCATACGGTTTTTGGAAGGCAGGTTTTGCTGGACAGTTTTTTTGACACCATGTCCCATTTTAAGCTCCCCTGATGCACCCCTAGAGTAGAAACTCCATAAAAGTGACCCCATCTAAGAAACTACACCCCTCAGGGTATTCAAAACTGATTTTTACAAACGTCGTTAACCCTTTAAGTGTTCCACAGGAGTTATTGGCAAATGGAGACGAAATCTCAGAATTAAAAAATGTTGGCAAATTTTCCATTTTAATCCATTTTTCCCAGTAACAAAGCAAGGGTTAACAGCCAAACAAAACTCAATATTTATGGCCCTGATTCTGTAGTTTACCAAAACACCCCATATGTGGTTGTAAACCGCTGTACGGGCACCACACGGCAGGGTGCAGGAGGAAAGGAATGCCATACTGTTTTTGGAAGTCAGATTTTGCTGGACTGTTTTTTTTGACACCATGTCCCATTTGAAGCCCCCCTAATTCACCCCTAGAGTATAAACTCTAAAAAAAAAGTGACCCCATTCTAGAAACTACGGGATAGGGTGGCAGTTTTGTTGGTACTAGTTTAGGGTACATATGATTTTTGGTTGCTCTATATTACACTTTTTGTGAGGCAAGGTAACAAGAAATAGCTGTTTTGGCACAGTTTTTATTTTTTGTTATTTACAACATTCATCTGACAGGTTAGATCATGTAATATTTTTATAGACCAGGTTGTCACGGATGTGGCGATACCTAATATGTATACTTTTTATTTATTTATGTAAGTTTTACACAATGATTTCATTTATGAAGCAAAAAAAATCATGTTTTAGTGTTTCCATAGTCTGAGAGCCATAATTTTTTCAGTTTTTGGGTGATTACTTTTGGTAGGGTATGATTTTTGCGGGATGAGATGACGGTTTTATTGGCACTATTTTAGGGTGCATATGACTTTTTTATTGCTTGCTATTACACTTTTTGTGATGTAAGGTGACAAAAAATTGTTTATTTAGCACAGTTTATATTTTTTATATTTTACGGTGTTCATCTGAGGGGTTAGGTCATGTGATATTTTTATAGAGCCCGATACGGACGCGGCGATACCTAATATGTATACTTTTTTTCATTTATGTAAGTTTTACACAATAATATCATTTTTTAAACAAAAAATAAATAAATCATTGTCACGAGTTGGAGGTCCCAGGAGAGACCTCCACGTCGTCAAGCAATAACCAAACGCAACTCAGGTACAGACACACAAGAGTTTATTGCACAAACAGAATCCAAGAAGGGAAACACAGGGAAATATAGAGCTCTATGTGCCGTCCGCACAGTGGGCCACTGCGCCACTGTCTAGTAATACTCCAGAGGGGCGTGACTAAGCAACTCCTGGTATTCACTAGGGCCCCAGATGGTAGGGTTAGGCTTTGCCGCAGGGAGTTGCCAGGGTCCACTCTGGAGCGTGAACTAGCCAGTGACAACATGAGCAAACGGACAACAGGTACATAGGCAAACATAACAAACAGGCAAATACAAGCAGGCAACTAAAAACACAAGCAGGAGTTCATAGCAAGGAAACAGGAGTGACAATGAGCAGAGAAGGACTAGCTCCACCAGTGGTATACTGCGTTGCCTTGCCCATAGCACTCTGCAGCAAGGCGAGCTGCAGCAAGGGCTTGCTGAACAGAGACATGAATACACACAAGGTAACTAAAACATAACTGGCAGAACAGATAACAAAACACAGGAAAGAGGACGGGAATGAACAAGTAGGAAACTCACAGAGCACAGACAGACACGGATCCCATGGGTCAGCAGCATGGGAAAGTGAGTACAAACAAGGAGCAGGACAAGACAACACACACCAGGAGAGCTGACCCAGAAATGATGAAACCTCAGCCTTAGGCCCCATGCACACGGCCGTTGTTCACGGCCGTGTGCGGGCCGTGGAACCGCGGCCTGGATCCCTCCTGAGAGCAGGAGCGCACGGCGTCACTGGTTGCTATGACGCCGTGCGCTCCCTGCTGCCGCCGCTATATAGTAATACACTGGTATGATCTATACCAGTGTATTACTGTACTGTGCCGGCAGCAGGGAGCGCACGGCGTCATAGCAACCAGTGACGCCGTGCGCTCCTGCTCTCAGGAGGGATCCAGGCCGCGGTTCCACGGCCCGCACACGGCCGTGAATAACGGCCGTGTGCATGGGGCCTTAGGCCTCTTTCACACTACAGTATGTCCATTTCAGTGTTTTGCGGTCCGTTTTTCACGGATCTGTTGTTCCGTCTTTTGCTTCCGTTGTGGTTCCGTTTCCGGATCCCATGGGTCAGCAGCATGGGTGAGTGAGTACAAACTAGGAACAGGACAAGACAACACACACCAGGAGAGCTGACCCAGAACTGATGAAACCTCAGCCTTAGGCCTCTTTCACACTACAGTATGTCCATTTCAGTGTTTTGCGGTCCGTTTTTCACGGATCCGTTGTTCCGTTTTTTGCTTCCGTTGTGGTTCCGTTTCCATTCCGTTGTTCCGTTTTTTCCGTATGGCATATACAGTATACAGTAATTACATAGAAAAAATTGGGCTGGGCATAACATTTTCAATAGATGGTTCCGCAAAAAACGGAACGGATACGGAATACATACGGATGCATTTCCGTATGTGTTTAGTTTTTTTTGCGGACCCATTGACTTGAATGGAGCCACGGACCGTGATTTGCGGCCAAATATAGGACATGTTCTATCTTTCAACGGAACGGAAAAATGGAAATACGGAAACGGAATGCATACGGAACACATTCAGTTTTTTTTGCGGAGCCATTGAAATGAATGGTTCCGTAAACGGACCGTATACGGAACGCAAAAAAAACAGACTGCAAAACGGAAAAAAAAAACTGTAGCGTGAAAGAGGCCTTATATACAGGTTCCATGGGTGCAGCAGAGAGGCCACACCCATGGAGCAGACAGAGGATTAACTCCTAATAGGCACACAGGGAATTTAACCCATAAAGAACCACAAACACACAGGAACGGAGCTGCAGCAAGAGCATAGACAGAAGGTCACAGCCAGAGGTAACGACTGTGACAAACATGTTTTAGTGTCTCCATATTCTGAGAGCCATAGTTTTTTCAGTTTTTGGGCAATTATCTTAGGTACGGTCTCATTTTTTGCGGGATGAGATGACGGTTTGATTGGCACTTTGACACATTTTGGGCTGCATATGACTTTTTGATCGCTTGCTATTACACGTTTTGTGATGTAAGCTGACAACAAATTGTTTATTTAGCACAGTTTTTATTTTACGGTGTTTATCTGAGGGGTTAGATCCAGGGGCAGACTGACAACTCATGGGGCCCCCGGGCAATAGGAGATTATGAGGCCTCTGTGTCCCCGCCCAACCTCAAGCCACAGCCCCACCCACATATTGCACCGCGTCGGCTCCAGGCTCATGTGGGCCTTTGGGCGATAAAGTCTCAGTGGGCCCCCGTATACAGTGATAGCTTTCTGAGTACAGATAATGTAGTAGATGTCCCCAGCAGTTCTATGTGACATCACAGGTAACACAGTGAAGACTATCTGAGTACAGAGAATGTAGTAGTGTTACCTGAAGTCCTATGTAAAACCACAGATAACACTAGTCCTAATAATGTGGTAGTGTTACCTGCAGTCCTATGTAAAACTACAGATAACACTAGTGTAGATAATGTGGTAGTGTTACCTGCAGTCCTATGTAAAACTACAGAAAACACTAGTGCTGATAATGTGGTAGTGTTACCTACATCCTTAGTGTGCCTCCCTGTCTCACTCCCATGGACTCCATGCTGGCGGCGCTGCCCCCTCTTCCATCTTCTTCTTCTTCTTGCCCCACACAGAATGTCCTGATGCAGCTGCATCAAAACATAGGAACACTGTGGGCATGGTGATGGTGACACACAAAGAGAGACACACACACGGGGACAGACTCTCACAGAGTACGGCCCAGACAGCTCGTTTGTAGACACCTGCTGCCTGCGCGATCATCAACCTCCTGAGGGCAACAGCGCTTAGGTCACATCACTGGGCTCGGCGCATGCCCAGTGAGACTTTTGAGGCTGTTGCCCTCAGGAGGTTGATGATCGCGCAGGCGGTACTGCGCCTGCGCGAGTTTTCTGGCCGCAGACAGGAAGAAGGAGCATTTCTATAAGAAGGGGCATTTCTATAAGGTAGACTGTGACTTGGGGAGGGGGCGCAACCGTTTGTCGGGCTGTGGGAGGTTATTTGATGATCAGGAGGCGTTCTTGGGCACTGCAGGGGGGCGTCACTGGGCACCGGAGAGTGAAAAAAACGCCCCTCTGGGCACCTTGGACCCTAATTAGCATAACATAAAAATCGCTTTTATATCAAAACTACTAAACGAAATAAAGTAAAAAGAAGAGTCCTGGAAATAAGGTACTTTAGTCAACATAGTGATGGTGCCAGCTTAAAATGGTAAAATGAGGTGACAGATTCCCTTTAACCGCCTCCTGATGTTAATAAGGAATAGGAGGTAATTCAAGAGCAGAGAGCTGGTAGTGAAGGGGTTAATGACAGAAAATGACAGAGACTACACACATACCTGCATTTCTTTACACAGCATGTATGGGGGAGGCAGACTGGAGTTGTTAGAAAGAGGCCCCGCCCATAAGACTACCAGTCTCCACCTCCTTGGGTCACTGTCCAACAAGTACAGCAGCACATGATCATGTGATCCGCTTGACCTCGCCCATATAGGATCACAGGGTCGCAACATCATCACAGGTCCTTTACCTCCTCCAAATGCACAGCCTGTGAGCCTGACTCCTCCCACACAGGATCAGATGGTCGTGACATCATCACAGGTCCTTTACCTCCTCCTGCTGAACAGCCTGGACACTGACTCCGCGCACACAGGATCACATGGTAGTGACATCATGAAAGGTCTTTTAGCCTCCTAGAAAAAGCCTCCAATGTATGGGCTCCTGGGAGGTCACGTGACGCGGGAATGTAAAATACGTGGTGAAAACTAGCTCCTTAGCACGACTGCAGCAGGCCCCCATCCCAGCCGGGCTCTCGGACAACGTCCGAAGTGCCCGACTGGTCAGTCCGCCCCTGGTTAGATCATGTGATATGTTTATAGAGCCGGTCGATACAGACGAGGCGATACCTAATATATATACTTTTTTTCTCCCCCTATTCTTTACCAATTTTGTTTTACTTTATTTGGGGAAAATGACGTTTTTGTTTATTTTTACTTGAAACTTTTAATTTTTTGGGGGGGAAACTTTATTTTTTAAACTTTTTTTTACTTTATTTTTTGTCCCACTTTGGGACTTAAACTTTGGGGGGTCTAATCCTTTACAATGCATTCCAATACTTCTGTATTGTAAGGCATTGGATGTATGAGTAATACCGTGTATTACTCATACAGCTTCCGGGGCCTGTGAGATCCAGGGGGCTGGATCTCACAGGCTCTTCACCGGAAGGCAGCGCGATGCCTTCCGTGCCATCGGGTCCCCCCTACAGCTGCATGGGGACCCGATGGCACCGCCCAATCGCCGCCACAAACTGCAGGTCTGAATTGACCTGTGGTTTGTGTCGATCGCCGATACGTCCTACGTCCTTAAGGGGTTAAGGATTCACATGATCTTTACATGGCACTAGCCAAGAGACACAGGGACTGAGGAGTGGAAAAAGGTTACAGGACCTGTGCAGCGTACATAGCCTCAGCTTATGTGTGTGAGCATGGCTGTAAGTGTGAATGTGGACAGAGGAATGCACAGTCTATATTGCCGTTTCGTAGCTCCCTGGGTTGGTGTGCAGTGAGAGGAGTCTTCTTCTTGGAGGCGACAGAAGTGCCCTTGAGGGTATGGGTATTAGGTGCAATGAAGGCAGGGTCCCTAATGTTCATGACATCAGCACCATTAGGTGGAAATAATTAGAATAATATAGAGTACAGTTTAGTTGGGAATAAGTTGACATTTAGTGGAATCACTTGTCCTGAGGTAGATATACCAATTTATTGCCATAGAAGGGATAGCTGTAATTAACACAAGAAGAATTCCCAGCCAGGATGGTTCTCATGTCTGGGTAGGATCTTTACTAAATTTCAGTGCTCTGGTCACACTAATGTTCCTTAACTTCAGGCTGACCCATACTATCTCCAGGTGTAGAGTATACTATACCCTATAAATCACATGTCCGTACACATATATGTCTTGTACTTCTTGAATTACATACAATTTCTATTAATATTGTCCCTGGAGAAATATGGCTCCAATACAGCTTTGCGCTAAACTGTATATCGTAAATAGGCACTGTAGGCTACTCCTGTCCGACTGGGTCCTTACCTGAGGTTTTCACATTAGGACCTCTTTAGCTTTAACCTAACTTCCTACTTTGTTACTTTTATGTGTCACGAGACCAGTAGGAGGCAAGTGTCAGCCGACCACTGCCCAAAGGCGAGGTACAAGTGTTGGCAGACCCTGCACGGAAGCAGCAGGTGTCGGCAGGCCCTGCATGGAGGCAGCAAGTGTCGGCAGGCCCTGCGCGGAGGCAGCAAGTGGCAAAAGGCCCTGCGTGGAGGCAGCAAGTAGTGACAGGCCCTGCGTGGAGGCAGGCCATGCACACAGGCAAGTGGAAGCAGGCCATGCACAGAGGCAGGTGGCAGCAAGCCAAGCACAGAGGCAGGTGGCAGCAGGCCATGCACAGAAGCAACAAGCCAGGCACCAAAGCCATGAGGCAGCACACCAGGCACCAAAGCCATGAGGCTGCACGGCAGGCACAGAGACCATGAGTCTGCATGCCAGGCACAGAGGCCATAAGGCGGCACGTTTCCAGGCACAGAGGCCATTAAAGTAATTAGAACTGTTGAGGCAAACCAGCTGGTTAAACACATGCATGGTTTACTTACCTGAAAAATTATTTGCATGGTTTACTGTCACAGCCTATGGTGTGCATTGTGACACTTTTCTTCACTTGCGCTAGCCCGTGGCAATGTGTGGTGTTGTGTACATGTGGTGGCAGTGTCTCAGCCTTCTGGCTGGCTCCCAGGACATGGTTGCCATGCATGTCGTTGCCGGTGGTAACAGGTGCAGTGTGATGTTGTTTGTACACTTCCCCTTTAAGTGGCATTCTTCCCTTGCCTGGTGTTGGAAGGGTTAACTTCCTTCCAAGTGTTTGAACACTGGGTGTGTCTGTGTGGGTGTGGCTACTTGGGCTATTTAGCTTCCGCTGGATACCTGTATCTGAGAGGTACTCCAGCCATGTGTTTTGCTGGAGTCATCCTCCTGGTTATATACCATCTATCCAGTGAGGGCCACCCTTGTGGTCATAAGTTTATGTATGATGCTATGAAGATGTTTCTATGGTCTCTTTGTGTTTATTGCAGCTATGGTTTCCTGGGTTCCTGTGTTATGTATGGTATGTGCTGTGTCCGTTTGTGTTGTTGTGGACAGCAGCACTTGTGCATGAGTTCCAGGCTGTGTGTCTGTGGCAGGTAGGTGTGGTACTTGTTTCACTTACCTGTCATTGCCATATGCTGTATTTGTTCCCCTTTCCTTACAGCTTGGCCAGTGAGACTCCTGTTCGTCCATGTCTAGGAGGAACAGATCATCTTACCCTGCTCCTACCTAGTCCAGGGCTACCCTGAGGGCTAGTAGGGACCCTAGGTTACGGAATATGAGCCCTCCTACCATCAGGGTTGGCTCATACAGCTAGGAGTCAGGGTCAGAATTAGGGACGTATTAGGAGGTGACCTGCTCCCTGATTTCTGTCCTGGCCTAACAGCGACCATTATCTTCTGTCATCGCACGGCTGAGGGTTTCCCCCATCCTCAGGCGTGACATTTACTTACCAGTTTTGGAGTATGTGCTGCCAAAGCAAGCACCAATATTGTCATGCAGCATGTCAACACTTGCATACGGAGCATTGGTAAGGAGACAAGGCCCCATCCAGCTGCTGACTGTTTCAGGCGCACTGAGACGCGATCCTGCTGAACTCCATTAAGGAACTGCAGATCTAAGCTCCTTAAACCCATAGCTGTCCATAGTGAGGTAATAACCAGCTGCATTAGCCACTCATCAGTGTTAGGAGCAAACCAGAGGGACCCACATAAGGGGTTTACTGGCACGGCCACTTTATAGGGTAGGAAGGATGAGGATGAACTCCGCCAGGTTGGTTCTGAGATGCTAAGGGACCTCTTCCCCGAGAGGTGTTAGCTAGGCTTATTAGAGGTCTGGATGGAGGGACCGGACACCCCCCGATCCTAGTCTCAGCCTTAGGCCCTAAAGGTTCTTGTAGAATCTCTTCAACCCTAGAGCAGGGAACCTCTCTGCGTCTATCCCCTGTAGGGACAGGAAAAATACTGGTGGGTGGAAGTGGGAGGGTTCTTTTATCCTCTCTGTTTCCTGTCCCAAAAAGGTCAAAGGGGAACACCCTCCTGTGGTGATGTCATGATGGATGAGCTGGAAAAATAGTTATTATTAATATGTTTCCTTTATTATATCTAACTCTTGCCTAGATTGACTATTCTCCATAACACCTCACAACAATGATTTTGCTACTGAGCGCGCTGATTCCAAATATTATTTGCAAAAGATCCACTGGACCCAGGAGATCAATATTTATAATCCAATGGTCAGAAAGACCAATAATTCCTGTTTCAGGTCAATTTTAAAATATAACTTTTATTATTATTTATTAGAATAATTTTCCCAACATTTAGTACAAAACAAACAAGAAACAACTCTATTGAGAGTCTTTAAAAATATATATGTAAGGGATAGTGTCCACGGGGTGATTATGGTACTGTATCAATACCTATCCCGGATTATATCCTTCTGAGAATGATATTTATATTAGGTAGATGCACCTAAAAAGTTATCTTCACCTTTGATGGTACGCTGGTGTTATATGCCACCAGATTACACTATCATTCAAGCGATGTATGCGGTCTGCTGTTTGCAACATTGAATATTTATTAGAGCAATATATCTCGCTGCTTGTTTCAGCTTAGTCTCTGTTGCCAGTACGACTCGCTACATCTACACCCTCGTGGTCATAATCCAAAGCATACTGCGTCTGCAGCTCGCAGTGCTATGGATATGCTTTCCCTGACATACAATTAAAAGTTATTACGACGAAGCTCCCCCGACATGTTTCACCGCTCGCGCGGCTTCTTCAGGGGGATGGAGCTACATACAACACGAGCGCTTGTGATGCGTAGTGTTTTATAATCCTAAGGCGGGTCATCAGGAAGGAGAGCCAATCATAGCCTTCCTGCTCGTGTTGTAAACGTCTAAGGGGGCCAATCAGGATGCCGTCTATTCCTTATGACGTCATCCACTAGAGGTCAGGAGGTACGGGCTCATGCGCATGCGTCCATGCCCTCTTCCTACTGCGCATGCTCCCGGACTTAGACGGCCAGGTCAGTTTCAACACATACATTAGATCTTCATTGATTTTAAATCGGAGCACACTTATCAATATATATAGAGAGAAGAGAGATATCCACTAGGAACTTATTATGTCTATATGATCATAATAATGCCTTCTGAGCCGTCATTCATGGCAGATGTTAGATGTTCCAAAGAGAAGGACGTAATAACTATGTTCCAAGCTTTTTAGTTTTCTTTTTTTCTTCTTTCAGACTTACATCTTAATTCTCTATGAAGATTCTCAATTTTATTGTCCTTGTTCTTATATCATCTCCATATATTGTGGAGCTCTCTGTGATGGTTCTAATTTTCCATTGTTCTTATACCATCACTGTATGTATTTAGAAACCCAATTGGATGACGAATGCCGTATATCTATATCATTACGGATTGTTTGTGCCCCCATTATCTCAACTATTATTCCTAGTTTGATTCTTAGATATTATCTTTTATCTTTAGTGGTTGATATTCTCAATGTTCATAATTGATATACTTGTTACTCATAATTTGCAAGAGAATCAGATCAATACTCAGTTTTTATTCAATCTTCAAGCTACTTCAAGCTATATTCAAACCTCTGTTAGTACTGTTAGTGTTCTGTCTTTTTTCTTTTTTCAATTCACTGTTAGTATTTATATAATCTTAAAAGAGGTCCATTATATCGGTATTTATATGAATGCTGTGAAAGAGAAACCCTCATTGAGACGATTTGGGCTCATTGTATTTAATCTATCAATCCATCGTGCTTCACACTGTAGAAGTTTTCTATCCAAATTTCCACCTCTAGGGCCCAGATTTAATTTTTCTATACCCCAAAACCGCAAAACTGATATTTTATTTTCATGTACATATTTGATGTGTCTGGCAATTGGGGTATCTTTGCCTGTCTCAATGGAACTGAGGTGGCCCGATATGCGACGTCTCAACTCCTGCGTGGTCTTGCCCACATATAGCATGGGGCAAGGGCACGATGCTATATATACAACCCCCGTGGTCTTACATGTGATTAATTCTCTAATAGTATATTCTTTCCTGTCTCCAGGATTAGTGAATTTCCTTATACGGGGGATGTACTTGCAGAAGGAGCAGTCTCCACAAGGGGTTGAGCCACTATATTTTGCTCTCAGTGATCTATTTTCCATTTCTTTTTCTTTTAGGTGGCTATGAACCAGGTGGTCCTTCAAATTTGGGCCTCTTCTATAGGTGATGCTTGGATGTGGGGTAAGTACTGTCTTTAGATCTCTTTCTGTCTGAATGATGTGCCAGTATTTATCCAAAATACTACAGATCTCTTTATTATAGCCATCAAAGGTGCCAATGCACCTGATGACCTTGTTCTTTTTTATGGGGGATGACTTCAAAAGGTCCCTTCTGTCCGTCGTTCTTGCCCTATTAAAAGCCTTTTTTAGGGGGGCCGTAGGATATCCCCTCTTTTTGAATCTCTCCCACAATTGCCCACTTTCTTTCATGAAGGAGGCCTCATCTGAGCAGTTGCGACGAGCCCTCAGATACTGGCCAGTGGGTATTCCCCTTTTCAGGGGTGTTGGATGCCAACTGGACCAGTGTAAGTAACTGTTAGTGGAGCTCGGCTTTCTATGTATCTCAGTGCTCAGATGCCCATCTTCAGTGATTTTAATTTTTAAGTCTAGGAACACTATTTCCCTCTCCTGAAGCTCATATGTAAATTTCATACCTATGTTGTTATCATTTAGTGCTTGGGTGAAATCATGAAAAAGTGACTTGTCTCCTTCCCAAAAGATGAGTATGTCGTCGATATACCTGCCCCAAAACATAATGTGGCAGGTATACGACGACATCCCATCCGTGAAAACTAAATTATCCTCCCACCACCCTAAAAACAAATTTGCATAAGTTGGTGCACATGACGTACCCATAGCGGTACCATTAATTTGTTGATATATTTTATCCTGAAAAATGAAATAATTGTGCTCTAAAATAAATTCTAACATAGATAGTACTAGGTGATTGTGCTCTGCGAAATTACTACTTTTAGTGCTTAAAAAATTATTTGTGGCTTTTATACCAAGTGGGTGTTGTATATTACTATATAAGGATTCTACATCCAAGCTTGCCAAGATAGTATTTGGTGTTAAGATTATATCATTGATTTTCAGGAGAAGGTCTTTAGTGTCCCTGATATAGGATGGGAGGCTAGTCACGAAGGGTCTCAGAATTTGATCAACATATTCGCTGATACCCTGAGTCAAATTGTCATTGCCAGATACAATAGGCCTACCTGGGACCGGTACTTTGTCCTTGTGCACCTTCGGAAGTGCATAGAAAGTGGGAATTGTGGGATCCTTCTTGAAGAGATATTGGAATTCGTCCTTTGTGATGAGATGTCTCTCTCTTGCGTCAGAGAGAAGTGTTTTTAATTCTGACGTGTATACTTTTGTGGGATCATTTGGGAGAATTTTATAAGTCTTTTTATCCCTCAAAAGTCTCTGTACCATCTCAATATAGTCATCACTATTTTGGATGACTATATTGCCCCCCTTGTCACTAGGTTTGATGACAATGTCTTCATTCTTCTTTAATTCTTCAAGAGCTAGTTCTTCTTGGGGGTTCAGGTTCCGTTCAATATGATCTTTTCTCATTTTGAGGGATTTAATATCCCGTGTAACGAGATTAACAAAAGTATCAATTTCTTTAAATTGTGAGAAGGACGGTGTGGTTTTAGATTTTGGTTTTAGGGTCGAGAACGGAGGATCTAAAGGTATCAACTGCCCATCATTTTCCTTCAAGAGGTCTTCAAGGTATTGGACACATCTCTTCTCAGTTTCAAAGGTCTTTCTCACATCCCACTCAGCCTGTTTATGGACTTTATAAAGGGCCAGTTTGCGTGCAAATAAATTGATGTCCTTGACCCACAGAAATTTATCACTTTGTGGTACTGGTGAGAAGGTAAGACCTCTACTAAGTAGACTCCTTTGTGACGCAGTGATAGCAAATCCAGACAGATTGATGATTTGTTTTAAATTATCTTCTTTATTGCTATGCTCTAGTTCAATTTGCTGAAACTCCATTTCTCCCGATCCCTTAATTGAGTCCCTGCCTGTCCTAAAAAAAGGGGGGCTATAGGTGCATTGGTCTGTATGGTAGTTGTTTGACTGCTGGATTGGTTGGTCCCTAGATTGATCCCTGTATTTATCTGGTGTCCAAATGAGAAGGGATGCATAGATGTAGAAGACATACCAGTATGGGGATTGATGTTGGCACTGGTATTTATCCCTACTGGATATATACTTTTCTGTTTTTCCGGAGGACATGTTTTGAAGGTTTCTCTTTTTTCTTGGGTCGCTTTATTAGGGGGTTGGTATCTGCCCTTCTTTGTTTTTCGTTTTGTTCCTGTCCTACTGTTTTGGGTGCTCAGACTACGGACTGAACCCTCAGTCCCTGATGTATCAGTGTCAGAGGTCTCTGTATGCCTTTGATAGGTATTTCTAATGTTATTCCTATTTTTCCAGATATACACCCTGTTACTGTCAAAATCTTGACGGTCTCTTATATACTTTTTATGTTTACGCTCCTTGATTTAGTTTTGCAGTAGATCTATATTTTTCTTGATTTTTTGTTCTAAATTTTCAAAATCCGGGTTTTGGTTGAAGTCTTGTATCTCCTTTATTTCTTTCTCCAGTTGTGCATCTAGCTTGGAGAAACAACTTTTTTCATATTCAAAGAGGTAATTCATTAATCTCAGGGAGCAATCTGTCAGGAGAAGTTCCCATCCTTTGGTGAACTGTATGTCCTCCAGATGTGAATTAGGTCTCAAAGGGATACGCAAGCCTCTATATACAATCCCCTGCTGTATATATCTTTCAAAACTTGCTATCTCCCACCAGGATCTGATGTGCTGGCTATAGGTTTGATTCAGATTCCTAAAGGCGATATTTATATCAGTCTGGTTTAAAGGGATATTAGCACTGGAGAACACCTGACTAGCTTCAATTGATAGAAGGTAGTGGATAGGGTGGAAGTGGGAGGGATCTTTTATCCTCTCTGTTTCCTGTCCCAAAAAGGTCAAAGGGGAACACCCTCCTGTGGTGATGTCATGATGGATGAGCTGGAAAAATAGTTATTATTAATATGTTTCCTTTATTATATCTAACTCTTGCCTAGATTGACTATTCTCCATAACACCT
The DNA here is from genome assembly GCF_014858855.1 of Bufo gargarizans. NCBI lineage: Eukaryota > Metazoa > Chordata > Amphibia > Anura > Bufonidae > Bufo > Bufo gargarizans. The sequence goes on from NC_058081.1 coordinate 397,731,099, forward strand.
CACAACAATGATTTTGCTACTGAGCGCGCTGATTCCAAATATGAACTGACAAGTCTAGATTTTAAGTACATGCAAAGCCTATTCAGTTATAATATTCAGCTTTAGTTGCATTCCAACTAAAGCTGAACGGACATCCACACTAAGTCTTTCCCACTTACATCGTTTGGAGGCTCTTATATTTTAAGGCTCTTTATTTTTCACAACCTACCCAGATTTTATACAGTTTTACACAGTTTTTTATATATGTAATAATAAGTGTGTTTTATGAATTGTCTGCCCATGCTATGTCATTTAATAAATTGTGAGGTACATATATTTGAAGAGTGCCCAGTATTTTACTTATATACTTATATAATATTAATGTTCAGCAGCTGTTGCAAGCCATACATTAAAGAGTCTGATCTGCCGGCTAAAATTAATTCCTGCACTGCTCTGAACAAAGTTACAGACACCTGGTGTGTCTGGCGCTACGCGTTTCTACGTGAGGGATCATCAGGAGCCCACCCTCCACTTATTAACAGCTGAGCTGCCTTAGATCAATGCATATTGTAACTCGCAGACGTGTTCCCCCTCTCTCACTAGGGGCAGCGTCCCGGCACTATGACGGCCGGGAAGCGGCCGCCGAAACCAAAACTATTTGTAGCACATGCCCCTGTCAGTTTGTAAATATATGTGGCAAATACACTACTTATGATCAGCACAAGAATCTGACAAAGTGAGTGCGTCTTGCACAGGCATGCTCAACCTGCGACCCTCCAGCTGTTGTAAAACTACAACTCCCACAATGCCCTGCTGTAGGCTGATAGCTGTAGGCTGTTCAGGCATGCTGGGAGTTGTAGTTTTGCAACAGCTAGAGGGCCGCAGGTTGAGCATGCCTGGTCTTGCAGCTTGGGATGCATTTGTGCTAGTATTGCAGAACTTCCTTGGGAACAGACGAGCTGCAAACTATGGTGAATTAGTAGACAACATGCTTGCAGCATATGAACAACTTGGCTGCCGAATGTGATTGAAAGTGCATTTCTTACATTCCCATCTTGACTGTTTCCCACCCAATTTGGGACACGTAAGTAACGAACAGGGAGAGCGGTTCCATAAAGATAGTTCTACAATGGAGAACAGGTATCAAGGCTGCTGGAATCCCAACATGATGGGGGAGTACTGCTGTTTTTTGCAACGGGAAAATATGACTGTTCACAAACGCAAAAGTAGATGCCTGAAGCACTTTTAACAGTACTGGGCCTTGCTCAAGTAAGACTTTTAAACTGAAAAACGAGACTTATTGCAATTTTGTTAAAAGTTGTTTTAACAAAATTTTTGTTAAAACAGGTAATTGTTAGAGTAAAACTTGTTCTGTTCAAAATTATTCAATGCTTTCCAAGTAACATAGTAACTTAGTACATAAGGCCGAAAAGAGACATTTGTCCATCCAGTTCGGCCTGATATCCTGCAAGTTGATCCAGAGGAAGGAAAAAAAAACTGTGAGGTAGAAGCCAATTTTCCCCACTTTAGGGGAATAAAAAAATCCTTCCCGATTCCAATCAGGCAATCAGAATAACTCCCTGGATCAACGACCCCTCTCTAGTAGCTATAGCCTGTAATATTATCACGCTCCAGAAATACATCCAGGCCCCTCTTGAATTCCTTTATTGTACTCACCATCACCACCTCCTCAGGCAGAGTGTTCCATAGTCTCACTGCTCTTACCGTAAAGAATCTTCTTCTATGTTTGTGTACAAACCTTCTTTCCTCCAGACGTAGAGGGTGTCCCCTTGTCACAGTCACAGTCCTGGGGATAAATAGATGATGGGATAGATCTCTGTACTGACCCCTGATATATTTATACATAGTAATTAAAACTCCTCTCAGTCGTCTTTTTTCTAAAGTGAATAACCCTAATTTTAGTAATCTTTCAGGGTACTGTAGTTGCCCCATTCCAGTTATTACTTTAGTTGCCCTCCTCTGGACCCTCTCCAGCTCTGCTATGTCTGCCTTGTTCACAGAAGCCCAGAACTGTACACAGTACTCCATGTGTGGTCTGACTAGTGATTTGTAAAGTGGTAGGACTGTGTTCTTATCACAGGCATCTATGCCCCTTTTGATGCAACCCATTATCTTATTGGCCTTGGCAGAAGCTGCCTGACACTGGTTTTTGCAGCTTAGTTTGCTGTTTATTAAAATTCCTAGATCCTTTTCCATATCAGTGTTACCAAGTGTTTTACCATTTAGTATGTACGGGTGACTTGCATTATTCCTTCCCATGTGCATAACCTTACATTTGTCAGTGTTAAACCTCATCTGCCACTTATCTGCACAAGCCCAAGCCTCCCATCTATCCAGATCCCTCTGTAGTAGTATACTGTCCTCTTCAGTGTTAATTACTTTACACAGTTTAGTTGTCACGGATGGTGTTACAAAAAACTAGAAGACACAAATGAAGATCCGACTGACTTGATCCAAAACTAAGGAACAGGAGGGTAAGCCCTGTAAGAGCCCTAGCTCTCTCCCTTACTGCTCAGCCTATGCAAAAATCTCAATGGTAGAAAATTGAATACCCTCGTTCCTCGACTGTATGACACCTGAACACCCTATAATAGTGAGGGGACACGACCACCGGCTCCCTACACTTAATACGGAGGGAGTCAGGGTCACCTAGGATCAAGCCCACAGGCAAACAGAAATAAAGAAAACAGACTTATCTTGTGGATGCAGCAGTAACAGCTTCTAGCATCAGCACACTCCAGGAAGTTGTATAAACCGTAAAGTGATGCAGTATGGGAGGGGATTTAAAAGGATGCAATCAGTGCAACTAGATGACAGCTGAGAGAGGGAAACGAGATGACAAAACAAAAGCAAACCAAAAGAACCTCAGGCAGGAGGTTCTGAAGAACGTCTGTCAGAGCTTCTCAGATGTCTGGCGGTGACATTAGTGTCATCTGCGAAAATTGCTATTTTACTGTGTAAGCCTTCTACAAGATCATTAATAAATATATTGAAGAGAATAGGGCCCAATACTGACCCCTGAGGTACTCCACCAGTGACAGTGACCCAATCTGAGTGTGTACCGTTAATAACCACCCTCTGTTTTCTATCATTGAGCCAGTTACTTACCCACTTACAGACGTTTTCTCCCAGTCCGAGCATTCTCATTTTATATACTAACCTTTTATGTGGTACAGTGTCAAATGCTTTGGAGAAGTCCAGATATACGACATTCATTGATTCGCAGCTGTCAAGTCTAGAACGTACCTCCTCATAGAAACTGATTAAATTAGTTTGGCATGGCTGATCCCTCATGAAGCCATGCTGATATGGCATTATTTGCTTATTTTCGTTGAGATGCTCTAAGATAACATCTCTTAAAAAACTGTTTACCAACAACAGATGTTAAACTTACCGGCCTATAGTTCCAGGCTCTGTTTTTGGACCCTTTTTGAATATTGGCACCACATATGCCATGCGCCAATCCTGTGGAACACTCCCTTTCAGTATAGAGTCTGCAAATATCAGAAATAAGGGTCTGGCTATGACATTACTTAATTCTCTTAGGATACGGGGGTGTATGCCACCCGGTCCTGGCGATTTGTCTATTTTAGTCTTTTTAAGTCGCTGTTGTACTTCTTCCTGGGTCAGACAGGACACTTTTAATGGGGAATTTATTTTTACATTCAGCATTTCATCTGACAGTTTATTTTCCTCAGTGAATACATTGGAGAAAAAAATATTTAACAGCTTTGCTTTCTCCTCGTCGCTCTCTGCGACTCCCCCCTCATTACTCTTTAAAGGGCCGACACCTTCAGATTTATACTTTTTAACATTTACAAGTGCTTAATTCATTTAGGCATATTTATGTATAGCAAAACTTCGTGACGTGTTACAACAATTCTGACTTCGGATTTGTAATCTGCATACTCGATTTAGTATAGGACAAATGGTTTTTGCCCAGTAGCAGACGAAAAGTTTTTTTTTGTTGCGTGGTGTAATAGAAATAGTACCTGAATAGTACTTGAATATTCATTGGTGTCCAGTGGGTATACCAGAGTGTCAGCACACAGCACATTGCTGACACTCTGGTATAAACGGCTGACATCTGTGCTGTGATGTCAGCCGTTTAACCCTTTCCATACCACGGTCCATACAGGCAGGCAGAAAAGCAGAAGCTGTAAAAATGTTCATTAATCCCCTGCCTGATGCGCTTCTCTAGTAAGGCTTGAAGTCACGGAAGCAGCGGCCTCCTTGCTTCAAGTGACGGTAACCACGCCCCCTTCCCTGCCCCTTCGCTGTGACTGACAGCACTTATGCACAACAGTTCGGCTGGCTTTGCTGAACTGCCGGCTGTCTATCACAGGGAAGGGGGCCACTGCCTCCGTGACTTAAAGCCTGACTAGAGAAGCGCGCCGGGCAGGGGATTAAAGAATGTTTTTACAGCTTCTGCTTCTCTGCCTGCAGAAAGAAAATGATCGTTACAAACATGCTGCTGGCTACTGTAAGGTACTGCTGCCGGCTTGGGATGTTTGTTGGAGGTGACAGGTTCTCTTTAAAGACTCTCTCATCACAGTGGTGTCAGCATCGCTACAAGAAATGCGGGCTGAGGTAGAAACTCCTCTAGAATAGGAGAAATAGACGAAAGAAACTTATCCTTGGAGGATGAGGCGACAGGGGCTTGCGAAAAAATAAGAGAGTTATGCAGTGTCCCAGGGGGTCAGTAGTGTATGCTGGGCTTTGTAGTGCAGATTGACCACTAACCTGGGATCCACTGTCGTCTTCAATTGGGGCAAATACTGGAACAGGCAGGTATTTAACAGTTCGTGACGCCAGTGTCAATTAAACGGTGACACGCCGTGTATGGTATTGTAAAAGAATGAAGCAAGCATAGGATAGCCAACAAAAACTGGAACTTTTACTGAATATCAGTGAATACAGCTGGTTCTTGGGAGTACAGTATGGCCGGTCTTAGCAAGGCATTATCCAGAGTGTTGATTACAGGGGATGCAGTACAGGCGGCTTTTCACACTATTCCTGACTGGTCCTGCTACATGTCACTTTCTCTCCAAGGTCTAAGGCCCTTTATCTGGCGTACCCTTGAAGCTGTCCTTATCTAGTACCTCCTCTGTTATCTTGAGTACCTCTTGCTTTATCTGATCGGCCTCTGTGGTATTCTGTGTCTTCAGGCTGTTTAGCTATGCCCTTCTGTCTTCTATGCATATGGACTCAGGAGGAAACCCTCCCTGCACTGAGTCTGGAAACTTCTACACTTCCTGAACTAGGCCCTAGCCTATTTATACTGAACTGGGGGCTCCCTCTGCTGGCTGTGATAAGGATTGCCAGTAACCGGCCTGACTGGCTTAAAGGGAACTACACATTCAAATCTAGCAGTGTCGGGTAGCCTACCCGTATGCTGCACACCCCCAGACTTTGACGTGAGTAAGGCCTCGTACTCACACACATGCCTGAACCAACATAAGCTGATGCATAATTTAAACATTACATTATAAATATAATAAACAACAATTTCACACAAAAATATAACATTTGCAATAAATGACGCAAGGAAAAGGGGCGTCTTCTTTCTTCTTGGGCGCGGCCGCTGACCTGGCACAGCGGACTTAAGGTGAACCAGGTTAGTCTATTTTTCTTGACTGAAGTATAATAAGGAACTACACAGGGTTTCCCCGTGGGTGTAGAACAGGCAAGGGCTCACGTGGAGGAGTCCATTCTTGCGCACAAACATCAAGCAGGCTATTTCCGATAGTAACTGTTCGGGAGGAGACACCACCAGCATAGTCAAAGTCTCTTAAATGGACTGGCGGACGTCCCCTGGTCATCCGGGTGGACCTTCTCAACACAGGGGTTTCCTCTCCTCTTAGCACCGGGGTAGAAGAGAGAGGAGCAACAGGAGGATCTCCATCCGTGAGACCTTGGTCAGGAACAACGGGAACAACAGGAACAACAGGAACAACAGGATCCACTAGAGGGGGAACTGGATCCGGGGCATCTTGAACCGGCTCTTCTGGAAGTAAAGGTACTGTAGGTGCCGGAGCGGGCACCAACAAGTTCAACCATGGTGTCAGAAGCCAATGCATGGGATCAGCGTCATACCTTAGATTACGGACAGCCTGCATAGGATCCTCGGGCTGTGTTGATGACTCTGACACAGGGGGTTCAGATATAGAACTCTCGGCACTGGGTTCTGGTGTCAGGCAGAGCTTTAACCGGTTTCGGTGTACAATTTGGGATCCCCTGCCCTCCCGGGTGATCTCAAAAGTGTGAGTTCCAACATTTGGGATTGCAGTGACAACATAAGGACTTTGCTCCCATTTACTGTCCAGTTTACTGGTACGGCGGTTATTTTTTAACCATACCACAGCCCCTATCTTCAGGGGTTCTGCATGGGCTGCTTGGTCATAGTCTCTCTGCTGCCGGTCTCTAGCATAGTCCATACGTTCCTGAACAATAGCTTGGGCTGTATTCAATCGCCTTTGGTGTTCAGCAACCCAGTCGGTATTAGGGAATGGGTTGATGCAATCAGGTACGAGTACATCCAAGGAGTGGTCAGCAGGCAATAATCCTTGGCGCCCAAACATCAAATAAAAGGGGGTATACCCGGTGGAACAGTGTATGGTATGATTGTATGTGAACATGAGCTGTGGCAACAGATTAGGCCAATCTCCCCTGGTTTCAGGAGGCACGGTCCTCAGCATCTCTATCAAGGTCTGATTCATTTTTTCACATAATCCATTACCTTGCGGATGGTAGGCCGTCGTCCGGATCTTCTTACAGTTGTGCAGGCGGCACAGTTCATGGAACAGATGGGACTCAAAAGCAGGACCTTGATCGGTGAGGATCTTTTCTGGACAACCGTAGGGCAGGAGGAAGTGTTTCCAGAACAGTTCGGCTGTAGTCTTGGCCGTCTGGTCTCTCACAGGCACCGCTACAACAAACTTAGTGAAATGGTCAATAATAGTCATAGCGTACACATACCCTGAGCGACTAGGCTCCAGTTTCACATGGTCGATGGCGACAAGTTCAAGAGGACGAGTACTTACAATGGGTCTCAGTGGTGCCCTCTGATCATGGTGTTCACCTCGTTTCAAGGCACAGGCTACGCACTCCCGACACCACTTCTCCATGTCTTCTCTCATGCCCACCCAGTAAAACCGCTGGCGGATATTTGCCTCAGTCTTTTGGACCCCAAAGTGACCGGATTGATTGTGGTACATCTCCAACACCATACCTGCATCTCGTCGGGGTATGAGAATTTGATGCACTCTTTCGTTGGACACTGGGTCTAGGCTTCTCCGTAGCAGCAGGCCCTTTTGTATGAAGAGTTGATGGCGCTGTCTCCACAGTTTGATGAGCTCAGGATCTGTACTCTTACGCCGAATCCTCTCAGGGGTTCTGCCACTGGTAATGAAGTCCAACAATTCACCCATCACTCTACTTTCAGACTGTAGTTTCACCCACCTTTCTTCTTTGAGTTCCGGCCTACTGGAGGGTGAAGGAACTGCAGCTCTGTTACTGGTAGCCCGAGCCTGATCCTGTTGAGCAAATTTATGGTAGAAGGCCGGCATTTCTACATCTTCCCAAGCATCTCGCACATCATCAGGAGCTGTCTCTGTGGGAAGTCTGGATAAAGCATCAGCATTGTCGTTAGTACGTCCAGCGCGATATTTTACAGAGAAATCATAGTTGGCGAGACGAGAGGCCCATCTTTGCTCCAGAGCCCCCAATTTAGCTGTATTTAGATGTGCCAGAGGGTTATTATCAGTGAATGCAATGAATGGGGTAGCGGCTAGATAATCTTTGAATTTTTCCGTCACTGCCCACACTAATGCCAGGAATTCTAGTTTGAAGGAACTATAATTCTGGTCATTTTTCTCAGCTCCTTTCAGGGAGCGGCTTGCATAAGCTATCACTCTTTCTTTTCCCTCTTGAATCTGGGCTAACACAGCCCCCAGGCCTCGCTTGCTAGCATCAGTATACAGATGGAAGGGCTTGCTGTAGTCGGGATAACCTAACACGGGAGGCTCGGTCAGTTTCTTTTTTAACAACTGGAACGCTATCTCTCTCTCTTCATTCCACTCAATGAGCACTGGAGTTCTAGGACTTTTCTTGGGCTGCCCCCTCAAGAGTTCCTGGAGAGGATCGGCTATTTGAGCAAAATGGGGGATGAAACGTCTATAGTAGCCGGCAAAACCAAGGAAACCCCTCACCTCTTTGACGGTAGTGGGTACCGGCCAGTTACGGACAGCCGCTAACTTATCAGGGTCAGGTTGTACGCCCTCTCCGCTTACCACATGCCCCAGGTATTTTACCGCAGGTTTGAGCAAGTGGCATTTAGATGGCTTTACCTTCAGGCCATATTTGACAAGGATTTCAAAGACCTCTGCTAAGTGTTTCAGATGGTCTTCATATGTTTTTGAGTACACAATGACGTCATCTAGATACAGCAGCACTGTTTCGAAGTTTTTGTGACCCAAACACCGCTCCATTAGTCTCTGGAAAGTTCCTGGGGCATTACATAACCCGAACGGCATACAATTGAATTCGAACAGGCCCATGGGAGTGGTGAAAGCAGTCTTTTCCCTATCTGCCGGGGCCATGGGTACTTGCCAGTAGCCACTGGTCAAGTCCAATGTGGAGAAATAGGCAGCGAGCCCAGAGCAGTTAGTGACTCTTCAATGCGGGGCAGTGGGTATGCGTCTTTGTGGGTTATTTGGTTAATTTTTCTATAGTCCACGCAGAAACGGATACCACCATCCTTCTTCTTTACAAGGACCAGGGGTGCCGCCCACGGGCTACGACTGTCCCGGATTACATTAGAGTCTTTCATCTCTTGGATCATTTCTTTTACAGTCTGATAAGAAGTAGGCGGTAAGGGTCGGTATCTCTCCTTGATAGGAGGATGAGAGCCAGTAGGTATGGTGTGTTGTATGGCACTAACCTCTCCATAATCAGCAGCATGTTTACTGAAGGCCTGGTGGTGCTCTTTGACAAGCCGTAGTATCCCTTCTTGTTGATGTTGGGGGGTAGTCTCGTCCCCGACATGTAGCTCTTCCCACCAGGGTACTTGTGACTGGGGCACCGGCGGACATCCGCTGACTGCAGCTGGCGGCTTTTCTGTCACTGGAAGACGGATGATGTCTTGGAAGAACACCTGAGAAAGCTGGGCAACAGGGTAATGCTTAGTAAGCGCCACAGGATGATCACTCAGGTTAATCAGACGGACAGGTACTTTACCTTGGGAGACGTTCACCAGGCACTTGGCAGCTCTCACATAAGGGTAGTTCTCCATCTGGATTGGCTCCACCAGGGCTGGATAATCTTGGCCTTGGACTCCCAGGACAGCACGACACCATAAGAGAGTTTGGGAATTAGGAGGCAAAGTCACAGGCCTATTATCACGAATCTTGGCAGTACAAATTTCTCCTTTCCCGTTAGCAAACCTCTGCTGGGCACTTAACACAGTGATAGTCTTTTGAATCACCCTCTTGGACGCAGAGGAAGCGGTGGGCAGAGTCTGATGTAATACGGCAAGTATTTCAGCATAACAGTTTTTGAAGACATTGGTGCCTAGAATGACAGGATGTCCTCCTCTGTCGCCGGCCTGTACTACTATCACCCCCTGTTGAGGCAAGGTGACTTCTCCCACCTGCAGGGTGGGTTCCCAGTATCCATGGATCTTTACCGGTTTGCCATTGCTGGCGATAATCTCTACCCAGGATTCAGGCGGCTGGGTCAATTGATTGGTGTCCCAGAATCTTTCAAAGGCGGGCAGCTGAATAGTAGTGACCTGAGACCCAGTATCTAATAGGGCTTCAAAGGGGACCCCGTTAATCTCCACATTGATTTTAGGATGGGATCCTACATACCGTGGCATCCAATTTGGATCTTTTGGACCTAGTGTTCTACCTCCCGAGGGGTGGTCCTCAGCCTCAGGGGTTGCCCGTTTAACTGCCAGCAAGTGGATTCTGTGTGTCCCATCTTTTTGCAGTATGTACACACGGGCCGCTGGCGACCCCTATTGCGCCTCCCAGGATCCCTGGGGTGAGTCTCTTGGTATGGAGGTGAGAACGGCTTAGAGGGTGACAGGAACTCCTCTTCTGACATCATAGGTTTTTCCCATTCCTCCATTTTTCTGCACACTCTCTCTAGGCTTTTAGTGAGGTGATTTACTTGCTCTGTCAGCATGGCAATAGTATCGGTAGCTGTAGCTTGAACAGCTTGACCGGCCTCAGCTCGGTTAATGATAAACGGTTTTGACCTGCAGGCTGATAACTCAGGTGGGGTGCTCAACTCTGTAGATACTGCTGACCCCAGAATTTTTATAGCCAGTTCTTTAAAGTCCAGAAAGGTACTGTTGGGGTGTTGGGCGGACAGCATCTTTAATTGGGTCCTTATTTGCTCACTAGCCACTCCAGTAATAAATTGTTCCCTCAGGGTCTGATCCTGGTTATCAGCTTCCTTGGGATCTATCTGGATTACAGCCCCCAAAGCCTCCTGAAGTGATAGGGCATAGTCACGGAGGGACTCACCGGACTTCTGTTTCTTGCCAAAGAAGTGCATCTTTATCTCTGAGGCAGTCCTCGTTTCAAAAGTGGCCCTGAGGCGGGTGAATATCTGCTCTAGAGTACTCCTTTCAGCAGCAGGCCAGGATAATACTAGCAAGATTTCCATTTGCTGATCGGCATTTATGGGGTACAGTTTGAATAAGGCCAGCAACTTTTCTTTAAAGTCTCTTAGGGTATGGGCCTCTCCGTTATAGCGGGGAAACCATGGGGCCCCAAAATAGTAAGGCATGGTAAAGGGCATCATGCTGGGGGCTATAGGATGATTAGGAGCCGCAAGCTCTCCCGGGTCCGGCCGCTCGGCAACTCCCGGATCTGACATGTTAACTTATTACGAGGTGGCCGCTGGTGACTAAAGGGGCCGGAACAATCCCCTTCCCTCCGGATACAAGTTCTTACCGGAATCGCCGGGTTCGCGCAGGCCAAATCTCGTGAGACTCCGGACGTCCTGTGTACGCGGTGACGTTGCTGACGCAGGAAAAGCAGGGCCGCGGCGGTGCGATGATGAAGAGGGGCGGGATTCTCTGTGTCTTTGAAGGGATCCGCCCACGGAGGTCCTCAGCAGCGCGGGAAACTTTACTCCAGGCGGCCGGTGGCCATCTTGATCACGATTCCCTGACAGCAAGCAGGGTGTTGCAAAGTCCAATAAATCACAGTCCACAAATACGATTTTCCCTCTGGGGGTAGCGCAACACAGTACAGCGCCTCTGATTCCTCCTAGGCACAATTTTAATCCACCGGCTTGGAAATAAAGGGTTACAGTCTTTGCCATACGGTGGTGAAATAGTTAAAGCACACAGTTCACACTTCTCTGCACTGTAGAAGTATGCGGATCCTGTTCGTGACGCCAAAAAGAGCGATGCAGTGTCCCAGGGGGTCAGTAGTGTATGCTGGGCTTTGTAGTGCAGATTGACCACTAACCTGGGATCCACTGTCGTCTTCAATTGGGGCAAATACTGGAACAGGCAGGTATTTAACAGTTCGTGACGCCAGTGTCAATTAAACGGTGACACGCCGTGTATGGTATTGTAAAAGAATGAAGCAAGCATAGGATAGCCAACAAAAACTGGAACTTTTACTGAATATCAGTGAATACAGCTGGTTCTTGGGAGTACAGTATGGCCGGTCTTAGCAAGGCATTATCCAGAGTGTTGATTACAGGGGATGCAGTACAGGCGGCTTTTCACACTATTCCTGACTGGTCCTGCTACATGTCACTTTCTCTCCAAGGTCTAAGGCCCTTTATCTGGCGTACCCTTGAAGCTGTCCTTATCTAGTACCTCCTCTGTTATCTTGAGTACCTCTTGCTTTATCTGATCGGCCTCTGTGGTATTCTGTGTCTTCAGGCTGTTTAGCTATGCCCTTCTGTCTTCTATGCATATGGACTCAGGAGGAAACCCTCCCTGCACTGAGTCTGGAAACTTCTACACTTCCTGAACTAGGCCCTAGCCTATTTATACTGAACTGGGGGCTCCCTCTGCTGGCTGTGATAAGGATTGCCAGTAACCGGCCTGACTGGCTTAAAGGGAACTACACATTCAAATCTAGCAGTGTCGGGTAGCCTACCCGTATGCTGCAGTTATCACAAGAAAACACTACACAAGCAGGAATAATTTGCGAATCTTAGGGGTTTCAGAATCCATCAAACCCACACAATTGCAGTCTTTATGTGAGGAAGAGATCCTAAAAGCTCTAGGCCTGACAGGCCATAAAAGGGTGGAAAGAGCCCACCGCGTGGGACCTCTTAGACCTGTAACATCAAACCAGGCAAATGTGTCACAGTCATATGTAAATAAGTCCAGATAGGTAATTGTCAAGTTTCTATATTATAACCATAAAGTAGAAATCTTGAGAGCATTTCGTACCAGGAAACCCCCCCTGGAGATGCATGGAGAAAAACTGCTGATATTCGCAGACTACTCTGCGGAGGTGGCCAAGAGGAGGAGGGAATACAGTATGGTATGCTCCACGTTGTATGCTAAAATGATAAAATTTCAGCTACAATATCCTGCGACCTTGAGAATCCAATTAGCAGGTTAAGCCCCCATGTCTTCAGAACACCAGGTGAAGTGGGGAAGTTTGCAGAAGCCCAGGGATGGATGATAGGGAAGGAGTTAGATAAGACGAACAAACAGGCAAGAAGCACTCGCCAAATCAGCGTCAGGAAGGAGATGCAGACAGTTCTCAATATGCCACCCAGACACCTATCCCATCGGCGCATAAATGGGCAGAATGGAGGAGGATACCTGGGAAGGAACAACAAATCTTAGAAGCCCGTTCTCCCCCAAAACACCAGAGAACCCAGAGATTGAATCGATACGCAACACTAGCAGTGGACTGATAAGTATAGGGGGCTTAATACAGGAATTACAGTATGGAAAGAGAACCTACTTAATATGTTAACATGCTTTACTTTTATGTCCTCCTATCACTTACCTATTGATTATCACTGGTCAGCTGCTATCTGATTAATAATTATTGGTTTGCTTAAAATTTGTCTGAGCACACAAGCAGGGTGATTAGTCTAGAGAGTCTGCTTGGGATAGGGTGAGGGACATGCTTGAGTGGGGTGGGGGGAGGCGGGAGAGGGTGAGTGGGGAGAAATTAGTGTCCTAATTCCAGAAAAAAAGTGAAGTCCAGAGATAGCTAAAAGTCGGGAAATAGGAGAGAAAGAGAAGGGCACTGAATACAACAGGAGAACCTTCTCATCATAGAGATGTTCATGTTCATGTTTCAGTTTTTACATTTATTGATTGTTAGTAAGCATAATCACTTATTTCTATGCCTTATGGATCTGTTAGCCAACCTAAAAACGTATAGAATTAATGACAGGTTTTATCTCAGGGATATCAACGGAGAATACTATATCATATATGCAGGCTATCCACTTATCAATATCAATGTCATCACAATCTATAATGCGTATAGTCACTTGGAATGTTAAGGGGCTCCGTTCCCCAGAGAAGAAAATTTTTGGTTCTCCGACACCTAAAAAGATTGAAAGTAGACATTGCAGTGCTGCAAGAGACACATCTGGTTGAGGGGGAATGGAACACAATGCACAAACTCTGGGTGGGTTCAGTTCATGGTTCATCAGCCAATGGTAGATCTGGTGGGGTAATCACTCTAATTCACAAATCTTTGCCATACAAGGTACTTTCTTTAGCGCCAGATGAGGATGGTCGTTTACTGCAAATAACTATCGATACACCATGTGGCCTATTAGAAGTGTTTAATGTCTATGGCCCAAATGATGACAATAGAGATTTCTTTATGAAAATAAAAACTCGAATGGCAACTCAAACAACAGGAATACAGATGGTAGTAGGAGATTTCACTCCAGAACTCTGTAGTAGATCAGGACATTGATAGAAGCTGGGATCTAATGTCACAAAAACAACCACGAAAATCAAGTCAGGATAATACTCTTGGTACATTTATAGAATCCACAAGATTAGTAGACTCATGAAGATATATACATCCAGAGGGGAGGGGGTATTCTTTCTTTTCTAATTCCCACTCCTCATGGTCCAGGATAGACTACATGTTTGTACAACACCCTTTATTGTCCAGGGTCATATCATCAGAGATGAAGGATATTGTCATATTTGACCATGCTCCTTTAGTAATGACAATGGTGGAAATCCAAAGGAAGGGCAGTGATATTTCATGGAGGTTCCCAGCCCATTTAGCCAGGAACGAGGACTTTGCCTCACTCTTGAGAGGATGGTGGAGAGAGTATGATATTAATAACATTGGGCACAGAGAGAACACAAACTTGTTTTGGGACACTGCAAAAGCTGTCTTAAGGGGGGAGGATTATTTCATATGTTTCAGGGAAGAAAAAGGTAATGTGGAACAAATACATGCAGACTAGCCAAACACTAGGAAAGGCCTATGCTGATTACGTGAGGTCCCCCTCATCTGTCCACCTTCAAGCTTGGAAAGAAGCTCAGCAGGCTTTTAATAGATGGGTGGTGGAGAAGGAGAATTTTTATAGACAAGAATGGGCGGCCACTCTATATAAATATGGTAAAAAATCCGGGAGGTTACTAGCAGGCCTTCTCAAGGATAGACCCCCAGCCACTCATATTGGTGCTCTGGCTAATGAAAATGGTAATATAACAGCAGACCCTCAGTCCAGAAATAGGATCCTAGGTGACTTTTATAAAAACCTATATGCTGATACAACTGACCCCAAACCACAAAACACAATATTAGATCAAATCACTCTCCCTAAGGTATCAAATAAACAGTTAGCCTTTTTGAATGCCCAAGTGATGGAAAAAGAAGTTCTGGAAATCATCAGATCCTTAAAAACATACAAAGCACCAGGCCAAGACGGGCTAACAGGGGAATTTTATAAAATTGTAAAGGACCAAATAGGGAATACTTTGACTGCAGTATTTAACTCTGCAATGGGGGAAGGAGGCCTTCCAAAGTCCTCTTCCTTGGCATATATAAAACTATTGCTAAAACCTGGTGTAACGCTCCAACGGGTGTGGACCCACATTAGTACAAAGTATGAGGCATAACATACGAAGCACCGAATTCACAGTAACCTAGGCAGTAATAACATTCAGTAATATTCCACAACAGAAAGAGGAATGTCAATCATTAATATGACAATAAAGTGCACAGAAGGAAAATAAACTGCGTCTGTCTTAGTCCATTATAGGACCACCGAATAACAACAAGACAAGACGAACAACAAGAACAAAGACACATAAGGGAGGAGGGGGGGGGGGAGAGATACA
Source organism: Bufo gargarizans (assembly GCF_014858855.1). Lineage (NCBI taxonomy): Eukaryota > Metazoa > Chordata > Amphibia > Anura > Bufonidae > Bufo > Bufo gargarizans. The sequence continues at coordinate 397,746,421 of NC_058081.1, forward strand.
CTAATCTCAGCAGCTCTCTAAGGATGTCTCGTAGCCCAGTAAACGTCCCAGGGTTCCCATATGGCATTGAAGGGAGCAATTTTGTCCTGAAATATAGCTGTGGAGTATTCCAGGGTTCGGACTAAGAGTTTTCTTTATTTTCATGACTATGAAAATTGTAGATTCACTGTAATGCAAGGCACCAACAAACAGACCAGTGATGAAAGCAAAAAGGTGTTTATTCACCAGAAACATAAACGTCCAGGACACTTGCTGGTAACAAGGAATAATAACAAAAAACCAGGCAAGGAGATTCCAGGAATAGTCCCAACCAGTGCTGAATGATGCTGTGCACTTGGCAGTCGAGTCACTCCAGATCTTGGGTCCGCTGTAAGGACAAAGTTCCTGGCAGTCTTCAGTCACTAGGAGTTGTGACCTATACCTGGTTGAGGGAAAATAACAGTGGGCACTGATCACCCTGAGAGACCTCCTTTTAAATGCCTGCTGACCAATCCCAGGGTGCCAAGTGTCCACTACCATAGGTGAACAAATTGCCCTGCACCTGAGTACAAGGCCTAAGGCAATCACAAGTTGATTAACCCATGGCTGGCTCCCTAATCCACTTTGCTCTTGTGAGTCAGTATAATATGTGCCACTGGTCGACGAAGTGCATAAGAAGCGCGTACTCGCGACCGTGTATCCCTTTGCGAACCTGCCCTCGTGCGTACGCACGGACGCATGATTGACTCAGCGCGAGTATGCGAGCGCGTGGACCCAGGTGCGGAAACGGAAGTCGCAGGAGACACCGGAGACAACCCTGGCCGCGGCGTCTTGTCACTCGCCTGGCCACTCTGTCCCCGGGACTCCGACGGTCCTCCCCTCCGATGTCCACGCGAACGCATCTCTGCACTGGCTCGCAAAGGGGTCAGCGCTGGTGCATCAGAGACACGCATAACCTGTCCCGCAACTCCACGAGGACCCCTCTTGGTTCCCCTGGAGTGCAAAGCAGGTGAGGATCTTACATTCACACTGAAGGCATCAAAACTATGAATTAACACATGTAGAATTATATACATAACAAAAAAGTGTGAAACAACTGAAAATATGTCATATTCTAGGTTCTTTAAAGTAGCAACCTTTTGCTTTGATTACTGCTTTGCACTCTCTTGGGATTCTCTTGATGATCTTCAAGAGGTAGTCACCTGAAATGGTTTTCACTTCACAGGTGTGCCCTGTCAGGTTTAATTAGTGGAATTTCTTGCCTTATAAATGGGGTTGGGACCATCAGTTGCGTTGTGGAGAAGTCAGGTGGATACACAGCTGATAGTCCTACTGAATAGACTGTTAGAATTTGTATTATGGCAAGAAAAAAGCAGCTAAGTAAAGAAAAACGAGTGGCCATCATTACTTTAACAAATGAAGGTCAGTCAGTCTGAAAAATTGGGAAAACTTTGAAAGTGTCCCCAAGTGCAATCACAAAAACCATCAAGCGCTACAAAGAAACTGGCTCACATGCGGACTGCCCCAGGAAAGGAAGACCAAGAGTCACCTCTGCTGCAGAGGATAAGTTCATCTGAGTCACCAGCCTCAGAAATCGCAGGTTAACAGCAGCTCAGATTAGAGACCAGGTCAATGCCACACAGAGTTCTAGCAGCAAACACATCTCTAGAACAACTGTTAAGAGGAGATTGTGTGAATCAGGTCTTCATGGTAGAATATCTGCTAGGAATCCACGGCTAAGGACAGGCAACAAGCAGAAGAGACTTGTTTGGGCTAAAGAACACAAGGAATGGACATTAGACCAGTGGAAATCTGTGCTTTGGTCTGATGAGTCCAAATTTGAGATCTTTGGTTCCAACCACCGTGTCTTTGTGCGACGCAGAAAAGGTGAATGGATGGACTCTACATGCCTGGTTCCCACCGTGAAACATGGAGGAGGAGGTGTGATGGTGTGGGGGTGCTTTGCTGGTGACACTGTTGGGGATTTATTCAAAATTGAAGGCATACTGAACCAGCATGGCTACCACAGCATCTTGCAGCAGCATGCTATTCCATCCGGTTTGCGTTTAGTTGGACCATCATTTATTTTTCAACAGGACAATGACCCCAAACACACCTCCAGGCTGTGTAAGGGCTATTTGACCATGAAGGAGATTGATGGGGTGCTGCGCCAGATTATCTGGCCTCCACAGTCACTGGACCTGAACCCAATCGAGATGGTTTGGGGTGAGCTGGACCGCAGAGTGAAGGCAAAAGGGCCAACAGGTGCTAAGCATCTCTGGGAACTCCTTCAAGACTGTTGGAAGACCATTTCAGGTGACTACCTCTTGAAGCTCATCAAGAGAATGCCAAGAGTGTGCAAAGCAGTAATCAAAGCAAAAGGTGGCTACTTTGAAGAACCTAGAATATGACATATTTTCAGTTGTTTCACACTTTTTTGTTATGTATATAATTCCACGTGTGTTAATTCATAGTTTTGATGCCTTCAGTGTGAATCTACAATTTTCATAGTCATGAAAATAAAGAAAACTCTTTGAATGAGAAGGTGTGTCCAAACTTTTGGTCTGTACTGTATATATAGGCAACCCCAAGCGAGGGTTCATACCGGTGGTTATCTATCAACACCCTTTGTATTAAAAAAGGGTACCAGACAGGGCTGCCCCCTGTCACCCTTGCTATTTAACATAGCTATTGATTATTTATCTCGATATCGCCAAACATCTGGAATTTTTAAGGGCATTAAGGTAGGAAATCAGGAAGTTAGGTTAGCATTACTTGCAGATTATATATTTTTATATTTTTATTTTTTATATAATTCTTTATTATTTTCCTTTAACAGGACATACAATACATTCAGAGTGTACATCTCTAAACACACAAAAAACAAAGTAAGGCACTGCAAGTGCCACAGACAATTCAATCACAAACATAGGGCAATATGCTGTCACTAGTACAGAGCAGTCAAAATTTGCAATCAATATACAATAGCATACACAATCAATCCTTTTACATAGAATCAAGAAGAACTGGCCAATCTGAACAGCGGACGACCAAGTGTCCCTTTTAATTGACTCATCAGGTACCATTCCGTGAGTGTGAACGGCTTCATGATTAGCTGTATCTCTGCGTTCGACATACAATGCTCAATAAACGGTTTCCATTTCTGAAACAACCCTTTAGCCTGTCGTTCCTTCGCCGCAAGAGAATTTAACCTTTCTATATGAAAAACATTTTTTTGTTGCTCTATTATGACCTGTAACCCTGGAGTATCATCTTGAAGCCATTTTTGCAGGAGACTACGCTTCACTATCATGCATATAGTATGGAACAAGCGGGGTAACCCACCCTGTCCTACCTCCCCCTCCTCATAGTGGAATAAATACAATTTAGCGGACAATGGAAACTCCCTTCCCCAGATCCCCCGAACCAAATTCCCCACTTCCTCTCATAACCTTTTACTCTTTGGACAGGTCCAGATCCCATGGAATAAATCGGAGAACCCTATTCCACACTTCGGGCAATTTGTAATCCTGTCTGGTTTAGCTGGATGAGGGGGAATATTAAAACCATAGATAGCTCTATACATAAGCCGAACCTGAGTGTCCCTCCAGGACTCATTAACTATATGTCTCCTAACTACTTCCCACCCTTTCACTATCTTTGGCTCAATGCCGCCATCATCCAGTTGCTCCGCCCATTTATCAAAACATTTATTCCTATCCCTAGTCCCATCTTCTTTCCTCATATCAGCGTAGATCGTAGAAATCGAGACCCTCCCACCTCCAAAGTCTAAGATCTTATCCAGGATATCTCTACGTATCTCCTTTTGCACCAGCACAAGCTGGTTCACCACCGCCTCCTTCACTTGAGACCACTGAATAGTTTGAAATGACGACAAGGAGAACTTTGCAATCAATTCTTCTCCAGTCAGCCACCTAGGCTCCGAATCATGTAATAAATGTTTCACACACAAAATCCCTTTCCGCCTCCATTCCTCAAACAACTTGTTCCTAATACCCTGTGGGAATTCAGGATTGTTCCACAGTGGAAGATGCTTGGAGATCCTGTACGACAACCAGTACTTTTTCCTAAGAATCCTCCATGCAGGTATTGTGTCCTTAAACAATAAAGACTGTTTAATCCATACAGGAATCACCTGCAACCTCGAATGCAGCAATGCCACCAGAGACCAGGGAGCACAGAATTCCTTTTCCAACAGTAAAGCTGAATAAAAACTAGATCCATTGATCCAGTCACAAACATGCCTTGCCATGCACGCCAAATTGTAATTCCTAACGTCAGGAAATGCAATCCCACCCTGTTCGATTCCCTTCACCAGGGAACGCATTTGTATCCTAGGTCTCTTGCCATGCCACAGAAAGAGTTTGAACGCTTTGACAAGTTTGGAGACATCTTTATGTTTTAACAGAATGGGGATAGTCTGCATAGGGTAAAGTAATTTAGAGACTGACATCATCTTAATAAGATGATTACACCCCAGCAACGACAGCGGCAGATCATGCCATCTATGTAGTTCTTTAACTATTTTAGTTATTAACGGGTCATAATTAAGTCTATATATAGACTCGGGAGTGATCCCCACTTTAATCCCCAAGTAAGTTATGTAAGAACGGGCAATTGGTATACCCCCCAGGTCATTTCCCATCCCCCTCTGCCCCCTGCCCTTTAAAAATAGTATCTCACTCTTTGATTTATTTATCTTCAACCCAGAGAGGAGACCGAACTCCTCTAGTGCCTCCATAATCCTCCCAATATCCCTTTTAGGGTTAGATAAGAAAAGCAAAATATCATCGGCAAACAAAGCCGTACGTAGCTGCTCCTTACCCACCCCTAAACCCTCAAATAAATCTTCCGAGTCCAGCCATCTAGACAATGGCTCTATAGCCAAGTCAAACAAGAGAGGAGACAGGGGGCAACCCTGCCTAGTTCCTCTTTGTAACAAGAAAGAATCGGATATACACCCCCCTTTATCCATATATACTCACTACCCCCAGTATACACTTCCCTGATATCCATTAGGAGAGGAGAATGATCCGATATTACCATGTCCCCTATAACAATATCAGTCACTCTATGCACAATCGCTACTGACACAAACAATTAATCGATTCTGGACCAACTCTTGTGCACGTGTGAATAGTGAGTAAATTTCTGATCTTGAGGATTAGAGACCCTCCACATATCCCTGAGAGACAACGACTCTGCAAAGTCCCCCAGAGAATGATGACGATTAATATCACTAGCAGTCCTCCTATCCTCAAACTGATTCATTACGGCATTAAAGTCCCCCCCAACCACTTTTGCACCATGCGTGTCCTGCAACATTCTAGCACATAATGAATCAAAGAAGGCTTTCTGGCCCGTATTAGGCGCATAAATGTTGTAAAGGCTAAAATCCCCAAAAGGGCCGGAGATATGCAAATGTATCACCCTGCCTGCGTCATCCGCATTTTCAGAGTGAACAGTATGTGACAAGTGACGACCTATTAAGACTAGGACTCCTGCTTTTCTGTCCACAGCCGCAGAGCCATTTACCTCCCCCACCCACAACTTCTTCATCCTATGGAAGTCCGCCGTCGACAGGTGGGTCTCCTGCAACAAGGCAATATCCGCCTTCAATCTACGCAAGTGCCTCAGAACTTTCATGCGCTTATTGGGAGATTTCAACCCCTTTACGTTCCACGAGATTATTCTCATAAATGAAATAGTTACGTAAGAACCACCTGTCGACAGAGAACCCCTCCCCACCTCTCCATCGCGGTTTGAAAATTATCCGGTGAAGCACTGCCTCCCAGCCCGACAGCACTCCATGCATCATTATACATTGATTGCTCACATATTGCCCCAAAACAGAGAAAAATAAGCCACATAGGAACCATGGCTAAGTAATGCAAGTAAAACTTAACAAAGTACAACCACTTACAATAGAAACCACAATCGGTTTAAGAACTCCCTTTTTTCTAGCATTAGACGCTTACCACCACCGCCTATTAGCCGATAATATCCAGAGTCCCCAGACATAGTGAAAGTCCCTGTAAATATCCCTGTAACGACAGAAAGAGAAAAAAAAAACTCCCCCCCTCCCCAAAGCCATGGAGATACGTCCCAGTGTCCGAGACATAACCTGACGCTTGTATCACAGTCCTCCCGTCTTCCGTGCGAACTTTGCTCCCGAAGATCTTGAAAACTTATTCATCCTCCGTTGGAGAGACGAAGAGATATGATGCACCCGGTGCCATCCATTGCCTCCCGGCCGCATAGTAGTGTCTTGACGGTCCTCCACTGTATCGACAGTTTCCTGTCTACGATCCACTTGATTTTGCATAAACTCCTCCGCCACCATTGGATCCGTAAATTGTTTAGAGCCACCATCAGACAGCTGTATCCGCAAGGTAGCGGGGTAGGCTAACTGGAATCTGGTACCATTCTTATAAAGGCTAGTGCAAACAGACCAAAAAGCCCTCTGTTTCCGTGCCACTTCTGCAGAAAAATCAGCAAAAAGCAGGACTTTAGTCCCTTTCAGTATTAGAGGCTCCCGTCTTGCTCGGCAAGCCCGCAGAATGTCCTCCTTATCAGAGTAGTCCAAATACTTGCATATCACCTGTCTGGGCCTCTGGTCCACTTTATTGTTAGCAGACGACACTTGATCTCTCCAGGGTCCCACTCTGTGGGCCCTCTCCACCTTCCTTCTTCCGCCCTGGAGTCCCAAGGCCTGCAGTAATTTGATTTAAAAAACACGGCGAAGTTCTGCCGCCGGCACCAATTCAGGCACCCCGACCAAGCGCAGATTACTGCGTCTGGACCTATTTTCAAGGTCCTCAATGCGGTCGTTCAACTTCTCTGCCAGCTGATAAAAATCCTGCATCCTTTGTGCGGTATCTGTCGCCTCCTCCTCCCTGCAAGCCACCTGTTGTTCCACCTCGGACACCCTGTGATCCTGTAAGTCCACCTCCTCCTTTAGTTTATTAAGCGCAGCTTGCAGGGTAGTGGATAAAGAGGCTATGATATCGGGGGCTAATTGTTTCGCCACTTCAATGGCCATCTACCACCTTACCGGAGGTTTCAAAAAGATCTAGCTGCGTATTAACGATCTGAGCATCTTGTTCTTAAGGAGATGCAGACTTCGGCAAGGGGGGAGGAAACGGCGCCATCTTGGGACAGGTCCCGCGCTGTCAGTGCCGGCTGTCGCCTGGGGAATAGATTTCTGGCCACTTCTTAGCAGGTAACGCTCCATACACCCTCCAGGGCTCCACTTCACTAGCGGCGGCCCTCTGACGACTCACAAAGAAGCGATGTTGGCAGATATATTCGGCGGTGGAGCGAATCAGCAGTCTCCAGCGTCTTTACATGCTCGCGCCGGAACCGGAAGTCATTATTTTATTTTTTAGATAATCCAACTGCGTACATCCCTAAAATATTTTCTGCGTTGACAGACTTTGGTCTATATTCAGGGTACAAAGTGAATCTATCCAAATGTGAACTATTAGACCTGGGTGGCAACACAGCCAGAGGTACCTTACTGCCAAGGGCTCACGGTATAGCGCCCCCAGATGACCACATCAAATATTTGGAAATAAAGATAGGTCGCTCCCCTGCTTCTTTATACAACCTGAAATACAAACCTTTATTAGAAAATATATTTTCAGATTTGAAAAGGTGGGCCCAACTTCCGCTTAATTTTGTATCCCCTACAAACAATCCCAGTACTGATAAAGCATAAAGATATAACAGCACTAAATTCACACTTTATCTCCTTTATATGGTCAGGAAAGAGACCCAGGATAGCTGCTGACAAACTTATGAGACCCAAACTAGAGGGGGGAGTGAATTTCCCTAACGTCAGAAGATATAACCTAGCTTGTATATTACATCATATTTTAGACTGGAAAAGGAACACTAGCTATTACTCCAACCTACCATTAGAAAGGAATATGGGACACTCATGGGATCTGATGGCTTTGGTACACTCTTAAATTCCTGACCTTCCACCAGTGATAAAATGCTCTACCCTCCTTAGGGACACCCTTATTACATAGAAAATTACACGAAAGCTATTGAATCTTTTTTTTCAGTGCTCTAAGCATTTACCCCAGATTTTCAGGTAGGAGGGATGAGCCGCTTGTACAAAAGCTGGAAGGAGAAAGGAATAGACAGGGTAGGGAACTTGATCCACGATAAAGAGCCAAGGTGGTAAACATTAGAAGAGCTATGTAGCAAATTTGATCTCCAAAGTCCTCAACATTTTCCCTACCAGCAAATACTACATTATTGCAGGACAAAACTGACAGATATCTCCAGAGAGGCCCCTTCCAATGCCTTTGATACTCTCCTTACATCTAATAATAGACACTCCGTTTCGGATTTGTACTCCTTCCTAAGGGCCAAGCTGCTTCCAGGAACTATCCACTAAATTTATAACGGCTTAGCAAAATAATTAGGTGATAAAGAGGTGGGAAAAGAGATAATCGGTGGGTGGTCAGACTTTAGAAAACATATCATATCTGAAAACTGGAGGGAAACCCAGTAAAAAATTAGGCATAGGGCAATTTATGCCTTTAACCTACCACCTTCAGCCCTCATGCCAGACAGGCAAACAAATTGTCCAAAATTTTCTGAATAAAAAACAGACTTTTAGCAAACTGGTTACTTCCACAGCCAGGTATTATTGACTGTAAAAAAAAAAGCCTTATGGTTGGAACAAACAGTAGCCACAAAAGACAAAGGGCCAGATTTATCATTAGCTCAGGTCAGAATAATGGAGTGAAAAAGTCCCCAGAAAAGTCCCAAACGCTAAAACTGCGCTCAAATTTGCGACTTTTTTGTGCTCTGCACTATGCTCGCCAGTTTTCTGAAAGTGGGCGTGTTTTCTTATGTAAATTAATCTCTAGACAGATTTACTATTGGGACTATTTAAAAAGTCGCAAAAAAGTCACAATTTCACTCCAGAGGACCATGCTTATCTTGAGACTTTTTAATAGAACATTCGACTTTTTCATAAAAACATGCAACTTTTTCGTAAAGATGTGCGACTTTTGTAAAGCTGCTTACTGACGGATAAACTGCTACCGTCAAACCACATTTATTACAGTCTTAAAGGGCCGATCATAAATCTGACTTGGCTAAAACTGACTTTAGCCATATGTTAAAGTGGAGTGAGCTGTCAGAGTCATGATAAATCTGGCCCAAAGAGTCAGACAAAAAGGTTTTTTAAGAAATGGAAAGCCTTTATTATCAGATATTGTGATGACAAAGAGAAAGAACAATTGGTTGATCCCTTTAGATTTACCAAATGGTACCTATTGGAAGACCTCAAGGGAACCTTAGGGAAATAAAGAGAGGTAGCTCCTAGAACGTAGGTAAAAATGAATAGGATCTCCTGGAAAGGGAAACTGTCTAGTTACATAGCATTTTCCATATATTAAGGCAACAGAATGATAGGGAAATTGATGTTCTTATTTGAATTTATGTCGCTTCCTGCGAAGCTCGATTGTTATCTAACATATTTAATGATATGTATGTTACTATTGTTTGGATATGATAAACTTGTAAACTCCAATAAAATATCTTTGAAAAATATATATATTTTTGGGTTCTTGGTATGCAGCTGCTATACAAACCAAGCGTTGCAATATTGCTCACTCCATGAATATTGTCTGATCCAGGAATAATTGACTTTTGGCTGATTTGGGGGAATACTCCATTTAATTGACCACTATACTTTATAGTACAAGTCCTTGAAATGCAGCTTTTGTTGGTAAGATATGCATACCACAGATGTGCTTTGCATATTTAATGCTTGCAAAACTCAAAATTCATTGAATTTTCTATGCTGTGTTGTTTCCCTACTTTTGCTGTGAGAGGACAGGACAAGTGTAGTAAATTTAAGATTGCGGCATCCATATCTACAACGGATAATGAAAACAACGGTAACTAATTTTAAGCCGTTCATAATAGGAAATTTGCCAATCTCTTTTCTAATCATATGAAAAAACCAACAATCAAAGTTGTTGTTTTTTTCCTTCGTGTCAAGATTGTGATTTTTAGACCTTGTTCACACTTCAGTGTTTGGTCAGTGATTCCCTTCAGTGATTTGTGAGCTAAAACCAGGTGTTTGTCAAAACCACAGAACAGGTGCAGATCTTTCTCTTAGACCTCATGCACACAGCCATTGTTGGCCGGTGCCCGTATTGCAGCCCGCTAACAGTGGGTCTGCAATAGACGGGCACCAGCCGTTTGTGCACCGCATCACAGATGTGGATCCATTCACCTGAATGGATCCACAATCCGGAAGGTGCAGAGAGGAACGGAGGCACACAATCCCGAGGAAACACTAAGCAGTGCTTCTGTGGTTTTCTGTCAGTGCCTCCGCATCGCAAACGGCAGCCAGATGGTTGGTGTCTGCAGCACAAGCACAGGCCAACAATGGCTATGTGCATGAGGCCTTATACCTTATCTCTGAGTAGGCTTCACTTCTGGCTTTGGCTCGGAAATCACTGACCAAACACTGAAATGTGAACGAGGCTTTAGGCTATATGCACACATTACTGAAAATACAGTGTGAAAGGTCTAATCTGTTATTTTTTGTTTTTTTTTACATACCTGTGGCAGGCGCAGCACTATGAAGTGCCTTTTGCGCTGTGGCATTAGAAGAATTTTGATATCTCTGACTTTTAGTCTAACCAGGCTGTCTATTACTCTGTAATTCCTCTAGCGCAGTTCTATGGAAGCAGTAGGTTTAAAGAGCACACCAAATGCTTCAAATAACTTCTTTATCAACTTCAACTTTTCTTCATATATAAAACTGCCGCCTCCACAGTAGATAGTCCATGTACAAAACAGACATATTTCCATGTACAAAAATGGATATATTTCTCTCTTCAGTATCTGTACTCCCACTTTAAGTTATTTAAGCACTTTATGATCTCTCTGAGAGGTATATCTGAGGTCTAACGAATAGTTCACTTGCAGTATGCAGTTAGCAGTGACTATTTGCAGATTGGTTGAGTATGATCTGGTATGGTTGTATGCAATTTGGATTGCAATATGCAATCTGAATGCTTGCAATTTGTATTTGCAATTGTATGGTTGCAATTGAACTTATATTTGACAATTGTATGGTTGCAATTAAATTTGCTATTGGTTTTGTAGTTGGTGAAACTATTTTGGTCTCTTGTTCCGATAAAACTCAGCTCTCAGTGGAGTAAATGTCTCTTCAGCTCCTGTCTCTGGTGAATAATGATTCTAGCAGCAGGAGCTGGGGGAATTCCCAGACAGGCTGTGTGTGAGGCTGGCTGTGATTGGTGAAAACTCTTGCTGTGCGAGAAGCTGGCTGTGATTGGTCTATACTTCTGCCCAGCAACAACAGATTAACACTATGCGTTCTGTTGTTTCTGCTGTGTCACTGAGCATACCTTACATTACAAAACGAATCTTTAAGGCATATTATCCTTTTCTGCCTCTGTGAACACAAAATATAATAGGTATATGACATCCAAAACATGATGTCACAGTAAATAACTCTGCTTTTGTCTCTAACACATAAACATAGGAACTGTATGTCACGGCGGAGGGTGGGGGAAACCCCCCACTGTGCGGTGTCAAAGGGTAAAAAGGGGATCAGCCTGGCCAAAATGGGTAATAAGGGAGCAGGTCACCTCCTACAGCGTCCCTAATCCTCTCCCTGACTCCTCGTCGTATGAGCGGACCCCGATGGTAGGACGGGATGACTCATACTCTGGATTCCTAGAGAACCTAAGTCGCCCTGGTAATCCCTCACCACGGAGCAGGGAAGAGACGACCTGTTCATCCCACTCATGGAGGAACAGGAGTCTCTATCTGAGGCTAGACTGCAAGGATGGGGAAACACATACAGCATAAGTAGATGGCAGGTAAGCGAAACCAATAACACACTTACCTGCCACAGACACACTGACTGGAACCCGTGCACTAGTGCTGCTGTCTACACCAACATTAAAGGACACAGCACAAACCACAACCACACAGGAACTTAGGACATCCATAGCTGCAATAAACATAAGACAAGGGAATGTCTAGTAAAAATGCTGGACACCAAACACCACCAGACATGTAACACCAAACTAGACATACAAACACCTTGAATATAACCCACTCCATACAAATAGGGACAGGAAGGGAAGGAGACACCGGGATAATATTGATGACCACAAGGGTGGCCCTCACTGGACAGATGGACCACCCTGGACTGGAGCAGAGCTCCAGCACCAACAACAGCTGAAGTACAATCTCGATATGGGTCCCCCTCCTCTTATATGCGGCAATGGAACTACGCAAACCGCTGAGTGGTCTGTGTTACGCTGTTTCCCTAAGGCCCCTTTCACACGAGCGTGACGGATTAGGTCCGGATACGTTCAGGGTGTGTTTAGTGAAACTCGCACCATTTTGCAGGCAAGTTCAGTCAGTTTTGTCTGCAATTGCGTTCAGTTGTTCAGTTTTTTTCTACGAGAGTGCAATGTGTTTTGATGTGTTTTTCACGCGCGTGATAAAAAACTAAAGGTTTACAATGCAATGCGTTTTTCACTGAAGCCTCATTCACTTCTATGGGGCCAGGCTTCTACATCTGCACTCCTATTCCGCGGCCCTGTAAAAAAAACTGTAATAAAAAATAAAAAAAACACGTCCTATTCTTGTCTGCAGTCATGGACAAGAATAGGGATTTCTATCATAGTGCTGGCCATGTGCGTTCCGCAAAATGCAGAACACACATGACCAGTGTCCGTGTTATGCGGACTGCAAAACAGAAGGGTGCGTTCACACGTCCGCAACAGTTTTGCAGTCCGCTAAACATGGACACCGGCCATGTGCGTTCCACATTTTGCGGACCGCACATGGCCAGCGCTATGATAGAAATTCCTATTCAAGAATAGGAGATGCTCTATTTTATTTTTTTTGCGAGACCGTGAAACGGCATGTGCTGTCTGCATCTTTTGTGGCCCCATTGAAAATGAATGGGTCCACACGCATTCTGCAAAATTGCGGGCCTATTATGCAGACGTGTGAATGGACCCTTAGGCCTTGTGCACATGATTTCCATCTTGCAGTTTTCAAATAGCGCCATTGTTTTTGTGAACCCTTTGACTTCAATGAGTCTATGGTCCACATTTTGCAGTGGTATTTCTGTATCCTTATGTCTGTTCCGCAAAGATGTCCTATCCTTGGCCCCAAAATACGAACCACAGAGCCATTGAGGTCACTAGGGTAGACTTATCAAAACTGGTTTAAAGGAAAACTGGCTTGGTTGCCCATACCAACAAATCAGATTCCACATTTCATTTTCCAGAGCTCCATTCCTGGGAAACTGTTGCTGTGTGTGAATGGGCATTATGGTGCCGAACAATGGCAGTAGTAAGCCCTACCATTAGAGGCAACAAATGTCCTGCACATGTTGCTGAGCTGTTAGTGTCCCTGGTATCACTCCTAGAGGTGACCGACTGTCGTATGCAATGGCCAGGGCCGTCTTTACCAAGGGGCAAAAGGGGCAGCTGCCCTGGACCCAGTTGCTCCTGGGGGGCCCAAGGCAGCTGCCACTTGAGCCCTGCTAGCTACTGCCCCGGGTGTCAGGCTGTCGGCTACACGGGCATCATGATCGTACTGTGTTAATGATCTTAATTCTAGGACCTTAATGAGTTTTGCTCTAGGACCTTAATGACATCATTACCATGTGAACAGTAACCTAGCAATTACTGGTCACATGGCTATGAGGTCATCACAGGTCCTACTGAGTGTTGCAGAAGGTAACTGTGGAGCTTTTTTGTGTAAAGATTACATCAGAAAAAGGTGACAGGGGCTGTTATGTTAATATACTGTAAACTACTGTATAGTGGGGTGCTGTATGCTGTGTGGTGGGCTGTATATTGTGTGGTGGGCTATATATTGTGTAATGGGCTGTATATTGTGTGGTGGGCTGTATACTGGGGGGGGGGGGGGGTGGCCTGTATACTGTGTGGGGGCCTGTATACTGTGTGGTGGGCTGTATACTGTGGGGGGCCTGTATAGTGTGGGGGGGCCTGTATAGTGGGGGGGAGTGCTATACTGCTGTACTGTATAGTGTGGGGGGCTGTATACTGTGGGTGCGGTATAGTGTGGAGTGCTATACTGCTGTACTGTGTAGTGTGGGGGGCTGTATCGTGTATAGTTTGGGGTGCTGTATACAGTGAGGTGTTGTATACTGTGGGCTGCTATACTGCTCTACTATATACTGTGGGGTACTGTATAGTGTGGGGTGCTAAACTGCATACTGTGTGGTGCTGTATACTATAGGGTGCTATACTGCATACTGTGGGTTGCTGTATACTATAGGGTGCTATACTGCATACTGTGTGGTGCTGTATACTATAGGGTGCTATACTGCATACTGTGGGGTGCTGGGGTGCACTGTAACGCTAGGGTGAGCCGAGCCCTGGTCTCCTTCCTGCAGAGCGGTGCCCACTTCCAGCCCAGAACACTGATCCTGAGCCGCTGGAGTCTTCAGAACTGGAAGTATTTACAGTCATTCACTGGACTCTACCAGATGTGTGGATTTTTTGTGTGTGTGTTGTGGTGGAGGGCGTGATTGCCTGCTAAGGTGTGGGAAGGCGGGATCCAGGGGGCCCAAGTAAATTTTTGCCCAGGGTCCAATCAATATTAAAGACGGCCCTGGCAATGGCCCCTGACATCATCACACCAGAGATTGGGGCAGGCTGTCGCTCCACAGCAGAATTGAAACACTCACCATATGGCATTTGTACTCAAACTCAACTATCAATGGACCCTAAACAGAACCTGTCTTTCTCGCTAAAGATGATACTTTTCTAGTCCATAACAGTCCAGGTTTCTCATTTACGACACCTCTGCAAACAAAAGCGACTGTGGATGTCAGTTAACGGCAGGACACATAATGGGCGCCATAACAGCAAACTTCCTTCTGCTAAGCTTTGGAATGGTCCAGGTAGAGACAGGGATGTGCAAAGAACGTACGTCTGTATGGTGGACAACAAAACTGTGGGAGCTGCTAGTGCTTGTTGCCAGATAAAACGATCCTCTTTACTGGTGGTCTGTCTGTGCCTTCTGTAGCCTGTTCCTCATGTGTGTGTGCCCTCATGTAACTACTGCTCCCAACACCTTGTAATAGCTAGGTCCGAAAAAAAGGGACCATCAAGCTTCTATTAGTCCAATGATGTGCCTCTCTTACAGTCCATCAACTGTGCAAAATGACTTTGAGTGTTGTAAAGGCATATCTAGCTGTCAATGATCTCTCACCAAGAGGTACAATACCCAAAAGTAGCCTCTGAGAGCCTTTCTATAGGGCAGCAGGGGAAGCACTTTAACACCTTCTGGTGGCCAGTGTCTAATGAGACCACACATGTAATCACTTACATATCTGTCTGAGAAATGCATGCTGAGTTTTGCAGCTGTCTGACATTTGTGTGCAGTGGGGTAACAAGGGGGGGTCCACACCGGGTGCCGGCTCTCAGGGGGGTGCCAGAAGCAATGAGCGCTTCCATAAATACAGATGGTCCTGTCACTCACCGCTCAGCTCCCATCACTCCTCCCCTCCTTCAGGTCTGCAGCGCACAGAATGGTGAAGCAGGAAGACTTCTCCCCACTCCACCATTCAGCCTGCAGACACAGATTGCACTGCCAGCCTGTATGGGTGGAGCCTGCAGCCCGGAAATCTGCATAAGCTCCGCCCACACAGTGCTGCAGAGCGATCTGTGCCTGCAGGGAAGAGAGATATGTGAGCTTCAGAAACGGGACAAGGTGAGTAGGTACAAGGGGCGTAACTACCATAGCTACAGACCATGCGACTACTATGGGGCCCAGGGCAAGAGGGGGCCCATTCTTAGTTGGGATTATCTGCTCTTCTACTGGAGGTTAAAACTTGGTCAGGACTCTACCCTCTAAAGGGAAAACTTTAAGCAAATCAGGTAGTGGAAAAATGGCCCAAGGGTCATTGAAAAGGGTTCAGGTAGAAACCCCTCTGCCCTGTGTGGGGAGCCTGGTTTGATCCTTGCTATGGGGCCTTTACATCTCTATTTACGCCACTGGTAGGTACTGTTTTTTTTTTGTTTTTTTATACAGAGGGGGCACAGAGAACTTTATTACTATGGAGAGGGAACAGAGGGCATTACTACTATGAAAGGGGCACAGAGGGCATTACTACTATGGAGGGGGCACAGAGGGCATTACTAATGTGAAGAGGGCACAATGGGCATTTCTACTATGGAGGGGGCACAGAGTCAGAGGGCATTACTACAATGAAGGGGGCGCAGAGGGCATTTTTACTGTGAAGGGGCACAGTGGGCATTATTACTGTGAAGGGGGCACAATGGGGATTTCTACTATGGATGGGGCACAGAGGGCATTACTACTATTAAAGGGGCACAATAGGCATTATTACTGTAAAGGGGCACAATGGGCATTATTACTATGAAGGGGGCACAGTGGGGATTATTACTATGAAGGGGACACAATGGGGATTATTACTGTGAAGGGGCACAAAGAGGGCATTACAACTGTGAAAGGGGCACAGAGAAGGCATAACTACTGTGAGGGGGCACAATGTGGGCATAACTACTGTGAGGGGGCACAATGTGGGCATAGCTACTGTGAGAGGGCACAATGAGAGCATAACTACTGTGAGGGGGCACACATCTGTTACAAAACTACTGTGAAGGTTGTACAATGAGGGCAATACTACTGTAAGGGGGTATATATATTTTTTTCAGTATTGGGGGGGAGGGTGCCAGAGAAAGGACCCGCCCCGGGTGCCAAACACCCTAGGCACGCCACTGTTTGTGTGCGTTTTTTTTTTCCTTCAATAAGTGTATTTGGAGTACAAATACTGTAGGTTGAAGGTTTGTTTTATATAAATGGTGGGGCATGAGGCCAAAAATTTTCTATGGCAGGCAAATCACACAAGGTTATATGCACGTTTTTAGAAATCTCCCAGATGTTCTTCCCCAAAAGTTGCCAAGTATGAATTTTAACAGTGAAGAATAGAGTGAAATTCATATTCTTCCAGCAAAACACACCAGATTAAATGACATTAATATAACTATTTTGTAATGTATTTCAGTTTTGCCATGTGTTTTCCCTTTGTTGGAAGAAAACAAAACCAGCCTTAAGGCCTCATGCACACAAACTCATTTTTGTTCAGTATTTTTTTGCGGATTCGTACACTGACACATTGTTTCCTTTGGCTCCATGCACACGTCCACATGCACATGGAAGGTAGCCATATTTTGAAGCTCCGTGGATTATGGACCAAAATACGTTTGTGGTCACGTGCCGGAGGCCTCAATGGGGGTAATTTATTAAGGGACTTGTCCTTATTTAGTTGCACAGCTTTTTGGTGTTTGACATTTGGGCAGGACAGAGGCATAGCGTGGTGTGACGGGGGCTGTGGTGGCCATGGCAAATTTACACCTGGATCATTTATGCCTGAAAAGAAGTGTAGTGTTGGCGAACAACTGCTAGTTTTTACACCAGACGAACAACCAGCTGTAGATGTGCCCAATTTATGACGAAGTGCACGCCTCATCATAAATTAGTTGAATCTTATGGCAGCATGTGGGGAATTTAAGTCAGTCTTATAAAATGACACCCCCCCCCCCATGTGTTTTTTTTTCCTGTAAAAACCATAACCACATTAAAGGAACAAAATCACATGTATTATTTTTCTATGCAGGCGCTTCACCTACATCTAAATACACTTTTAAGGTATTGCAATTGCTACAGAATATGGCACAGCAATTAGTGCAGTGTATAGCACCACCTATTGTGTCAGTATGGCACCATTTGCACACTATGGCAATATTTTATTCATTACGGTATATGACTGACTGTATAGCTGTCTGTACGACATAGCTATATTTTTTATCACACAAGGCGTCGGGAGTCCTCCTGTACTGCAGGTGGCGCTGTGACTGTGAGGAGAATGTGTACTGTGGAAGTTCCTGTGAACTGCTGCACACCCTGTGAACTGGAGAGCCGGTGAGTGACACAAACCCACCTAGGTCAATGCATTCTAACGGGGTGTCTGTGTAGGGTGAGATTACATGGCGCCTGAGAGCTGTGGGAGACATGTAACGCCCGGAGGAGGGAAGGCAGAGCAGTGGAGCTATGTGAGCTACAGGCGCTTATACAATCTTCCCTGACGCTGTCATATCCGCCTGTGCGCTGGGTTCTAGGCTAGTACACACAGTAGTACATGGTAGAATGCTGTCATATCCGCCTATGTGCTGGGTTCTAGGCTGGTACACACAGTGGTACATGTAGAATACTGTCATATCCACCTGTGCACTGGGTTCTAGGCTAGTACACACAGTAGTACATGGTAGAATGCTGTCATATCCGCCTGTGTGCTGGTTTCTAGGCTAGTACACACAGTGGTACATGGTAGAATGCTGTCATATCCGCCTGTGCGCTGGGTTCTAGGCTGGTACACACAGTGGTACATGTAGAATGCTGTCATATCCGCCTGTGCACTAGGTTCTAGGCTAGTACACACAGTGGTACATGGTAGAATGCTGTCATATCTAACTGTGTGCTGGGTTCTAGGCTAGTACACACAGTGGTACATGGTAGAATGCTGTCATATCCGCCTGTGCGCTGGGTTCTAGGCTGGTACACACAGTAGTACATGGTAGAATGCTGTCATATCCGCCTATGTGCTGGTTTCTAGGCTGGTACACACAGTGGTACATGTAGAATGCTGTCATATCCGCCTGTGCACTGGGTTCTAGGCTAGTACACACAGTGGTACATGGTAGAATGCTGTCATATCTAACTGTGCTGGGTTCTAGGCTAGTACACACAGTAGTACATGGTAGAATGCTGTCATATCCGCCTGTGTGCTGGGTTCTAGGCTAATGCACACAGTGGTACATGGTAGAATGCTGTCATATCCGCCTGTGTGCTGGTTTCTAGGCTAGTACACACAGTGGTACATGGTAGAATGCCATCATATCTGCCTGCACTGGGTTCTAGGCTAGTACACACAGTGGTACATGGTAGAATGCTGTCATATCTGCCTGTGCACTGGGTTCTAGGCTAGTACACACAGTGGTACATGGTAGAATACTGTCATATACGCCTGTGTGCTGGGTTCTAGGCTAGTATACACAGTAGTACATGGTAGAATGCCTTCATATCCACCTGTGCGCTGGGTTCTAGGCTGGTACACACAGTGGTACATGGTAGAATGCTGTCCTATCCGCCTGTGTGCTGGGTTCTAGGCTAGTACACACAGTGGTACATGGTAGAATGCTGTCATATCCGCCTGTGCACTGGGTTCTAGGCTGGTACACACAGTGGTACATGGTAGAATGCTGTCATATCCGCCTGTGTGCTGGGTTCTAGGCTGGTACACACAGTGGTACATGGTAGAATGCTGTCATATCCGCTTGTGTGCTGGGTTCTAGGCTAGTACATACAGTGGTACATGGTAGAATGCTGTCATATCTAACTGTGCTGGGTTCTAGGCTGGTACACACAGTGGTACATGGTAGAATGCTGTCATATCCGCCTGTGTGCTGGGTTCTAGGCTGGTACACACAGTTTATACATTTTTTTAGGTTAGGTGCATGTCACAGTATGAGGAGACCCTTAAAGGGTCACCAGATACCTTGAAAAAAAATGCATCGAACATGGGAGATGTGCACTGAGCAGCTGAATCCAACTCTCTTTGTCGCATATTGATCTGAATCTAGAGATATAAGCGATTGTAGAATCTGCAAATTAGCCTCTTTGTGCAATGAGGGTGCTGCCGTTGCACCCGGAGCTCCATTCAGTTTCTGTGCCGGCTTCTCCCGCCCCCACTTTGAGTGACAGTGTAGAAGTAATCACGTCTGGTCTGAAATCTCATGTCACTGCTCTCGTCTTTTTGATGGACCCACGCGTTTTACAGTACTAAAGCTGGGGAAGATGGATGCATGCGCAGTACCGGTTCCATCAGGCTGGGTAAGTTTCAGCACTGTAAAGTAGGGCTGCAGCTAACGATTATTTGAATAATCGATTAGTTGTCGATAATTTAATCGATTAATCGGGAAAAAACACCAAAATAACAAAACAAAGAGGTTTATATGATTTTACTTGAAAAATTATGTTCAAAGACCATATTAAAACAAATTGTGGATGGCACTGTTATGGGGAGATCTGTGGGTGGCGCTGTTATGGAGAGGGGGAGCTGTGGGTGGCGCTGTTATGGAGAGGGGGAGCTGTGGGTGGCGCTGTTATGGGCATAACAGTGCACAGATCCCTTTCCCCATAACAGTGCACAGATCCCCCCTCCCCATAGCAGTGCCATACACAGGTCCCCCTCCCATAACAGCCCCGGCCCCGCTGCTCACAGCAGACTAATCCGGCAGTAACTTTTAGGCTGGGTTCACATGGGCGTGTCCGGATGCGTCCCGGTGTATTGCGCAAACCCGCACGATTAGGTACGCAATTGCAGTCAGTTTTGACTGCGATTGCGTTCCGATGCTCAGTTTTTATCACGCGGGTGCAATGTGTTTTGCACTTGCGTGATAAAAAACCGACTGTGGTACCCAGACCCGAACTTCTTCACAGAAGTTCAGGTTTGGGTTAGTTGTAGTGTAGATTGTATTATTTTCCCTTATAACATGGTTATAAGGGAAAATGGCATTCTGAATACAGAATGCTTAGTAGGTGATCATTTGAGGGTAAAAAAAAAATAAAAAAATTAACTCACCTTCTCCTCTTGATCGCGTAGTTCCCGGTCTCTTCTTTACTTCTTTAATGATGAACTACCGGCTAGGACCTGTGGTGACGTCAGATCACATGCTCCAACCACGTGATCTGTTTTGTGCTGGAGCATCTCCCTGCTCCGTTGGTTCTGGGTTTACCATGGTTAAGCAAACATAATCCCACCATCGATTGGCAAGCGAGACAGATTCTTGATTGGAGTGATTATTACATTGACAACTGCCTTAATACCTTCCTTTTTGTTTTAACTACTAAAACTGTACCCTCTTTTATATCTGATTTTTTCTGATGTATTTTCGGAGAGTGGATGTCCGGATTTACCTCTGCATCGGTAATATAATTGTCCCATCAAGCTTATTCCCGGAGCTAAGTTGCCCAAATCTAGGTTGTACAACCTTTCCAAACCCAAAAGAGCGGCCATGCGACAGTATATCACTGAGAGTTTGGCAAAGGGACATATTAGACCTTCCAAGTCCCCAGTGGCAGCAATTTTTTCTTTGTAAAAAAAAAAAAAAAAAAAAAGACGGAACCCTTAGGCCATGTCTGGACTTCCGTGAGCTCAATCGAAGTCCGTGATCCTTATCCCCTTCCTTTGATTCTGGATTTGTTCAACCAGATTGTTGATGCCAAGGTGTTCTCTAAATTGGACTTAAAGGGGTTCTCCTGCCCCTACTTGAAAATTGGTCATCTTCATTACCCTCCACAGCGCAGCCCTTCCTATTATTCTCTTCACAGTCATGTGACTGCTCCTAAAGCATTTTCAAGTCTTCCGGTCCAGCGCTGTCTTCTTCTTTTCCTCCTGCTGGCCTTCCTCTGTCATGTCGCTTGCAAACTACTGCACATGCGCTGGGACCACCGGCCGTCTTCTGAGCTTACAGGCTTCTATGTGAAGCCTGTACTAACTCATGTACAGCGCGATGTAAGCGTAATGGGACTGAAAAAAAAATGTAAGGCTGTATCAATACAAAATGGAATTAGATACACAGCTCAGCGGGTTGTATCATGCAAAATGGGATTAGATACACAGCTCAGCAGGCTGTATCATAGAAGATGGGATTAGATACACACTTCAGCAGGAAGTATTGCACACATACATGTTAGGATTAGATACAGATGTGTTTGGATGTGCTTGCTGATTCCAGCTGTTTATTACACTCTGGAGATGGTGAGGGAAGAGCCTGTCGATTGTCAGTGATGGGATTTAGGCTACTTTGACACTTGCGTTCGGTGCGGATCCGTCTGGTATATGCACAGACGGATCCGCACCTATAATGCAAACAATGGTATCCGTCCAGACGCTACTGCAGTCCTGGCTGCCATGGTTACTTAGCTTATACTTACCTGCGCTGTCTGTGGCCGGCCGGTGCTCCTCCTACTGGTAAGTGACAGGTCTGTGCAATGTGCCGGGGGGAGGGGGGGGGGGGAGCGCACTGGCCACCAATGCTTTGAAAACTGGGGAGGGAGGGTGTTTCTGGCCCCTGCTGCCTGGCAGCACCCGATCAGGGGGCTGAGATCCGCACAATTAACTCCTCAGGTGCGGCACCTGAGGGGTTAATTGTGCGGATCACAGCCCCCTGTAAGAGATCAGGTGGTGCCAGGCAGCAGGGGGCAGTTATGTACACAGTTCTTAGTATATTCTAACTTGAAGCATCCCCATCAATATGGGAACGCCTCTGTGTTAGAATATACTGTCGGATCTGAGTTTTCACGATCGAACTCAAATCCCTATGGTGAAGGGACACTTCAAGTTAAAATATACTTTCGGATTGGAGAAAAACTCTGATCCGATGGTATATTAATAGGGACTCCTGACTTTGCATTGAAAGTCAATGGGGGACGCCATATTGTGTCAACGTCAAGCGGATCCGTCCCCATTGACTTGCATTGTAAGTCAGGACGGATCCGTTTGGCTCCGCACGGCCAGGCGGACACAAAAACGCTGCAAGCAGCGTTTTGGTGTCCGCCTCCAGAGCGGAATGGAGGCAAAACGGAGCCAAACTGATGCATTCTGAATGGATCCGCATCCATTCAGAATGCATTGGGGATGTACGGACCTGTTCGGGGCCGCTTGTGAGCGCCTTCAAACGGATCTCACAAGCGGAACCCCAAATACAAGTGTGAAAGTAGCCTTAGACACTGGGTGAGAAGTAGATTCATGTCTGGGTGTAGAAAGATAGACACAGGAGTTATAGATGGAGTAGCTGCTGCAGGCAGAGCAGAGTGGGGGGCGTGTCCAGCCTGTGACTCATCTCTGTGCAGTGCAGCCAGGCTTGTGTATCAATAAAGTATTCAACAAAGCAAGAAGGGGAGAAAGTAAGGCTTCGTTCACATCACCGTTCAGCCTTTCCGTTCTCTTGCTCCGTTTAGGAGTAGGAGAACGGAATGGACGAAGAAAGCGCATATCTGAGCCAAACTGAGCGCTTAGGACCCCATAGACAATAATGGGGTCTGTTATGTTTCCGCTCAGAAGATGATTTTGAAGCGGAGCAAGAGAACGGAAAGGCTGAACGGTGATGTGAACGAAGCCTAAACAGATCTGCCAGGATAATGTGATGTCTTCCAGGGGGGAAGGAAAGCTTGGACATAAAATGTTAGGAGCAAATAGAAAGAATTTCACTTTTGGTACCGGACAACCTCTTTAAGGGGGGCATATAATCTGGTCAGGATCAAGGAGGGTGATGAGTGGAAGATGCATTTTCTTAATGACAGCTTTCATCATCTGGTGGGGAGGTTTGTGGTTGTGTATCTAGGTGACATATTAATTTATTCTCCAGACATGGAGACTCATTAGGATTACATAAGACAGGTGTTACAGATCCTAAGCGATAATAAATTGTACGCAAAGATGGAGAAGTGTGTATTTGCAGTTCAGGAAGTGCAATTCTTGGGCTACTTGCTCTCAGCTTCAGGACTTCGTATCGATCCTGCGAAGGTCCGTGCTGTATTGGACTGGGATCAACCCGAAAATCAGAAGGCGCTTATGTGGTTTTTGGAGTTTACCAACTACTACCGTAAATTCATTTTCAACTATTCTATTGTGGTCAAACCTTTAACTGACATGACTAGGAAAGGTTTGGATGTCTCAGTGAGGTCTGATTCTGCATTGCAAGCTTTTTCGGCAGTGAAAGTGTTTCGCTTCTGCTCCTACACTGAACAAAAATATTAACGCAATATTTACAGTTTCGCTCCCATTTTGCATGAGCTGAACTCAAAGATCTGAAATATTTTCTACATACACAAAAGACCCATTACTCTCAAATATTGTTCACAGATCTGTCTAAATCTGTGTTAGTGAGCACTTCTCCTTTGCCGAGATAATCCATCCCACCTCACAGGTGTGGCATACCAAGGTGCTGATTAGACAGCATGAATATTACACAAGTGTGCCTTAGCCTGCCCACAATAAAAGTCCACTCTAAAATTTGCTCAGTTTTGTCTTACTGGGGGGGGGTTTAAGAAAACCGGTCAGTATCTGGTGTGGCCACCATTTGCCTCGCGCAGTGCAACATATTTCTGTTGCATAGAGTTGATCAGGTTGTTGATTGTGGCCTGTGGAATGTTGGTCCACTCCTCTTCAATAGCTGTGCAAAGTTGCAGAATATTGGCAGGAACTGGAACACGCTGTTGTATACGCCGATCCAGAGCGTCTCAAAAATGCTCAATGGGTGACATGTCCGGTGAGTATGCTGGCCATGCAAGAACTGGGATGTTTTCAGCTTCCAGGAATTGTGTACAGATCCTTGCAATATGGGGCCGTGCATTATCATGCTGCAACATGAGGTGATGATCGTGGATCAATGGCACAACAATGGTCCTCAGGATCTCGTCACGGTATCTCTGTGCATTCAAAATGACATCAATAAAATGCACCTGTGTTCGTTGTCCATAACATACACCTGCTTATACCATAACCCCACCGCCACAATGGGCCACTCAATCCACAACGTTGACGTCAGATGAGCTTCCCTGAGACGGTTTCTGACAGTTTGTGCAGAAATTCTTTGGTTATGCAAACCGATTGTTGCTGCAGCTGTCCGGGTGGCTGGTCTCAGATGATCATGGAAGTGAACATGCTGGATGTGGAGGTCCTGGGCTGGTGTGGTTACACGTGGTCTGCGGTTGTGAGGCCGGTTGGATGTACTGCCAAATTCTCTGAAACGCCTTTGGAGACGGCTTATGGTAGAGAAATGAACATTCTTTGCACTGGCAACAGCTCTGGTAGACATGCCAGTTGCACGCTCCCTCAAAAGTTGTGACATCTGTGGCATTGTGCTGTGTAATCAAACTGCACATTTCAGAGTGGCCTTTTATTGTGGGCAGTCTAAGGCACACCTGTGCTATATTTATGCTGTCTAATCAGCACCTTGGTATGCCACATCTGTGAGGTGGGATGGATTATCTCGACAAAGGAGAAGTGCTCACTAACACCGATTTAGACAGATTTGTGAACAATATTTGAGAGTAATGGGTCTTTTGTATATGTAGAAAATGTTTCAGATCTTTGAGTTCAGCTCATGCAAAATGGGAGCAAAAAGTGTTGCGTTTATATTTTTGTTCAGTGTATATTGGTGCAACCAGATGTGTCACAACAGTTCATTGTGGAGGTTGACGCCTCCGAGGTAGGGGTAGGAGCAGTCCTGTCGCAGGGTCCGTCACCTAGTAAATGGCACCCATACGCTTTCTTCTCTAAGAAACTCTCTGCTGCAGAGAGAAATTATGACTTGGGTAAGAGAATTGCTGGCCATTAAGTTGGCCTTTGAGGAATGGCGTCATTGGTTGGAAGTGGCCATTCATCCTATTACGGTGTTTACTGATCACAAATATTTGGCTTACTTGGAGTCGGCTAAATGACTGAACCCGAGGCAGGCCAGATGGTCATTGTTCTTTACCGGATTCAATTTCATTGTCACATATCGTCCTGGGGTTAGGAACGTCAAGGCAGATGCTCTGTTGTGTAGTTTTCCAGGGGGAAGTGATTCTGAGGATCCAAGTCCGATATTGTCTGAAGGGGTGGTTATATCCGCCCTACACCCTAATCTTGAAGTAGAGGTGTTAGAGGCCCAGGGAGAGGCACCAGATTCCTGTCTCTTGGGGAAATTGTTTGTCCTATCGGAATTGCCTCACAAGGTGTTCGAGGAACATCACTGTACAGTGCTTAGGGGCCGTGGATTCTAGTGGCCGTGGTTGGGTAAGTGTGTTAGGGTTATGTAACAGGTACAAGAGAAAAAAATGTAGAGGGTTAATCACAAGACTTACTTGGAAAAAATCCAAGAAGTCTATATAATTATTCGCAGGGCGCCATAGGAGGAGGAAATAATAGGTGGGTAAAGAGGAAAGTCAAGGTGATCAATTGGCTGCCAGATGTGGTCAGTAGTTTGAACTAGTTCAATACATACATAGGATGAAGAAAAAAAGCGGAGAGGGACCACAATGAGAGGCGCCAGTCGAAAGAAACGAAGGTATTAATGCAGGTATCTGGAGGGTACATATAGTTGACCCCTAATGGATCAATAGTACTGACACTAGAGGTATCTAGTATTATGACCATTTATTAGTCACTGAATGGTGGAAAGTGAATTCAGGAGAGTGTAAACAGGAATAGACGATACCTGAGCATTCCGATCCTGAATAAATAGACTATAATATAGTCAAGTAGCAGTGAGATCCGCTCTAATGACCCCAAAATTTGGTCCCATTTAGAATCAATATAAATCAATAAAATCACTAGTTAAAGGGCTTCTGTCACTCCACTAAACTCATTTTTTTTTTTTGGTCTCCCTACAATCCTTATGCTGCGATTTCTTAATATATATAGCTATTACACTGTTTGGTTCAGTAGTTCTATCAAAAAACTGACTTTTATATTATGCAAATTACCTCTCTAGAAGCAGGTAGGGCGGCTACCTGCTGCTAGCAGCCGCATCCTCCATTCATAATGACGCCCCCTCCTCATGTTGATTGACAGGGCCAGCGGACGCGCTAGTCCTCTGACTGGCCCTGTCTGCGTTTTAAATCTCGCACCGGTCTTCAGTTGGCGCAGGCGCACTCAGAGGAGGACGCTCGCTCAGCCGCTCCATCCTCAGCGCGCCTGTGCCGATGACGTCACATGTACACCCGGCGCAGGCGCACTGAGGATGGAGCGGCCGAGCGAGCGTCCTCCTCTGAGTGCGCCTGCGCCAACTGAAGACCGGCGCGAGATTTAAAACGCAGCCAGGGCCAGTCAGAGGACTAGCGCGTCCGCTGGCCCTGTCAATCAACATGAGGAGGGGGCGTCATTATGAATGGAGGATGCGGCTGCTAGCAGCAGGTAGCCGCCCTACCTGCTGCTAGAGAGGTAATTTGCATAATATAAAAGTCAGTTTTTTGATAGAACTACTGAACCAAACAGTGTAATAGCTATATATATATTAAGAAATCGCAGCATAAGGATTGTAGGGAGACCAAAAAAAAAATATTAATTTAGTGGAGTGACAGAAGCCCTTTAATGGTAATCTTCACTCACTTCACTGGGAGGAAATTTTGAGGGACAAAACTCATGACACCCAACAAAAAGTCCTCCCAATCCTGGATCACTTCAAGAATCTTAGGATGAGGCAGCAATCCCAGAGTTGGTACTTCTTGCAAAATTCCTTTATTTCCTAACAGGAAAATAGAGCTAGACGCGTTTCGGGGCACAAAGTAAGTCCCCTTCATCAGGAGCAGAAGGTTATGTGTCAGCTTGTAGCACTTGTGCTAAGGTGACACATACTCGGCCTTCTGGATCTTTACTTCCTTTGCCCATCCTGTCCAGACCATGGACTCATTTATCCATATATTTTATCACTGAACTTCCTAGTTCCTCTGGAAAGATGGCGATTCTGGTAGTTGTCGATCACTTTAGCAAAATGGCGCAATTTATTGCCTTGCCAGGTTTAACTAATGCACTTGCACAAGTGTTTATCTATAACATTGTAAAGCTACATGTCATTTCCTCTGATGTGGTGTCTGATCGTGGGACTCAGTTTGTTTCCAAATTCTGGAAGGCTTTGTGTACTCGACTGGGGGTACAACTGTCCTTCTCTTCGGCTTTTCATCCTCAGTCGAACGGACAGACGGAATGCATGAATCAGAGTCTGCAGACATACTTGAGATGTTTTGTCTCAGTGGTCCTCATTATTTATTTTTTTCTTTAGTTGAGTTTGCCATAAATAACCGTAGACAGGAGTTCACTGATAAGTCAACGTTTTTTGATGCATATGGCTTTCACCCGTAGCTTGGCACATTTTCTAGTTCTGAGACTTCTGATATTCCTGAAGAGGAACGATTTTCGTCATCCATGTCATCTATATGGCGAAAAATTCAAAGTAACTTGAGGAATATGAGCAAGAAGTATAAACGTATGGCTGACAGGAGATGTATGAATGATATGAACCTAAGAGTGGGTGATTTTGTGTGGCTGTCCACAAGAAACATTAAGTTGAAAGTACCTTCTTGGAAATTGGGTCCAAAGTTTATTGGTCCATATAAAATCTTTGCCATTTTTAACCCTGTAGCCTTTCGTCTGGAACTTCCTCAGGCACTTAAGATTCATAATGTGTTTCATAAGTCTTTGTTGAAAAGATATGTCGAACCTGTTGAACCGTCTTCCTTGCCACCCGCTCCTGTCATGGTGGACGGTAATCTGGAATTTCAGATCGCCAAGATAATGGACTCTCGAGTCCTCCATAGTTCCCTTCAGTATTTGGTTCACTGGAAGGGTTATGGACCAGAGGAGAGGACATGGGTACCGACATCCGACGTGAATGCTAGTCCTCTGGTGAAAAGCTTTCACAGAGCTCATCCAGGTAAAGTCAGTCCTGGGTGTCCAGAGGCCACCTGTAGAAGGGGGATACTGTCACGTTCTCTCCTGTGACAGGTGTCAGAAGATCTAAGAGACTGGCTGCACGTGATGTGATCTGACAGCCTTTTTGTTTTCACTTGTTTCAGTGTTGTTGCTGGTAATGACCACACCTCTTGTCACAGGTGTAGCTTAGTGGTCATTACAACTCCTCTATTTAATTTTTTCACCTATCATGCTATGCGGTTAATAGTTCTGCTGAGTTCCTGCTCGTCCATTTACTTTTGGAATTAAGTGTATGTTTTCCCTATTTGTATATTGTTTTATTTCCCTGTCTTTTGTTACTAGGCCTGAGGGAGACTCCAGTTCATTCATCTGGGAAGGAACAGGTTGTCTCAAATTCCTGTCATTACTTTCTGGGCCCTACTTGTTGTGCTAGGGTTCTAGGTTCCTGTATATGAAAATTCCTACCTTCACGGTCTGTTCATATTGTTAGTAGTCAGGACTTGGATTAGGGTTACACTAGGAGGTGACCTGCTTTCTTCCCCTAGTTTCCAGGCCTAGTTCCTTTTCTCTTCCCTCTTGTTGTCGGTTGGTGTTCCCTCCCCTACTCCATCCATGACAATGGTATCGAATCGATACTAGTACAAAAGTATCGATTGGGTATCGATAATTCAATACCTGGTGCAACCCTAGTCTTGTGAGACTTCGCATAATAACTTCATAAATTTCTACTGTAAAAAAAAAATTCCCGAACTCTGGTTTGGTTCCAAGGTACCACTCTTAATGCCGAAAATACAGTTCTTTACAACCTGTCATTTACGCTCTATACTTAGGATAACAGGCTGGATTATCTTGCCGTACAACCAATGCTAAAGAGAACCTGTCATCTAAGGTCAGCATAGTGTCACTTCTGTACTGACATGCGGAACCCCGCAGCACCTGCCAGTAGAGTTGAGCAAAGCCCCCTTCCCTGCCCCTTTGCTGTGACTGACAGCGCTTATGCATGACAGTTCAGCTGGCTTTGCCGAACTGCCGGCTGTCAGTCACTGCGAAGGGACAGGGAAGGGGGCATGGTTACCGTGACTTGAAGCAAGGACGCCGCTGCTTCCGTGACTTCAAACCGTACTAGAGAAGCGCGCTGGCAGGAGATTAAAGATGGTTTTTACAGCTTTTGCTTCATCTGCCTTCAGGAAGAAAATGATCGTTACAAACATGCTGCTGGCTACTCTCAGGTACTGCTGCCAGCTTGGGATGTTTGTTGGAGGTGACAGGTTCTCTTTAAAAGGTTTCTGTCATGGGAAGCAACGTAATGTAGCTGACGTGATGTGCTAATGTCAGCAGTACATAACAGTGGGCTTTATAACTCCCTGCCTTCCACTGTTCTCTTAAAAAAAAGACTTTAAAAATATGCTAATGAGCCTCTAGGTGCTATTAGGGCATTGCTTCAGCACCTAGAGGCTCGTTCAACTCACCCTTTGGCACGCCCATGTACACTTGATTGACTTTCGAGTTCTCCTCATCATCCCGTAAATCCTGCGCCTCCTGTATTCGGCACATGCGCAGTGAGTGAAGGACGCGCTCCTGCTGCCGGGATACTAAACAGGCCGCGCAGGCACGGCATTTACGGGACGATGAGGAGAATTTGAAAGTCAATCAAGTGTTCATGGGCGTGCCAAAGGGTGAGTTGACCGAGCCTCTAGGTGCTGAAGCAATGCCCTAATAGCACCTAGAGGCTCATTAGCATATTTTAAACGTTTTTATTTTAAGAGAACAGCGGCAGGCACGGAGTTATAAAGCCCACTGTTAGGTACTGCTGACATTGGCACATCACTAATGTCAGTCAGCTACATAACATTATTTCACATGACAGAAACCCTTTCATTCCAAGTCGCTTCATTCAAAAATTCAAAATAATACCATATGGAGATTCGTCTCCGTACAGTATTAGACTGTATGGGCTCCGATGAGCCGAATTAAGTTATTAACGAAGTCACGCGTGACTTCATTCAATAACATTCGGTAATTGATTTTTAAAGTGTAAAATCACTTTAAAACTTAAAAGCGAACTCTGCTTTAGTTCTGAGGTACCAATTGGATCTCCATACAGTATTAATCCAAAGTTTTTAATGAAGTGACTTTGGATGTAACATCAGAAGATTGCTTTGCTCATCACTAATGATAATGAGAAGGTAGAGATTATGAGATCTGTGCACCGTATATATCAGTTTTGGGTCCTCATAGAGAACCAGTGTCACTCAAAATTATACGAGAAAATCTCTGGCCATCCAGATCATTTTTGATGCTTTTAATCCAAAGGTTATATACACTTAATATTCGTGCAATCAATTCATATTCAGAAATTTCACTTGAATATTAGGTCGTTCATAGTCCCAACGTTTCGGTCAAGGCGATCTTTTTCAAAGGATCCGTAGGAAAATATATTCGCTATGGATATATTATGGTACGGATATGTATGTAGAATAATGAGAGGTGTGTGTGTATTGGTTATAATGATAGGCGCTGAACAGGACTACAGACTGAATCGGGTCTACAAGTGTCATGATCCTAACTTCATCGGTATTGAGTTCTTCCAGTTCATATAGTAAGAGATCCCACAGCCCATACCGACCTCAACAGTGGATGATGCTGCCAGGAATTGACGTCACTACGTGAGGCTGCGTGCGCATACGCACTGTAGGATGTGAAGCCGTGATACCTGGAGATAAACATGCCGCAGGTCTCTATGACCGGCCTAATATTCAAGTGAAATTTTGGGATATTAATTGATTGTATGAATATGAATTAAGTGTATATAACCTTTTGGATTAAAAGCATCAAAATCATCTGGAGTGCCATAGATTTTCTCGTATAATAATGAGATGATTTCTGAAAAGTGATCCCTACAAAGCATGTTATTAGGCTGCATGATTTCAATGTCTGTGAGTACAGTAGAAACTGTCATTGGTTGTACTCTTCTGTCTCCATCAGCCCCATAGACTTTAAATGCAGTATGGCACATATGTGACCACTACTCCATCCAAATTCCACTCCACTGCAGTTGTGCAGCGAGTAGGAATGATGGACTCTATACCTTCTTTCTGGAAATGGGCCCCATCGATCAGTCATTCATCTTTAGGGAAATAATCCCTTTATTTTCAGTGGGGGCTTTTCTTGTGTGTGTCGTATAGTATATACAGACGTGGACAAAATTGTTGGTACCCTTTGGTCAATGAAAGAAAAAGTCACAATGGTCACAGAAATAACTTTAATCTGACAAAAGTAATAATAAATTAAAATTCTATAAATGTTAACCAATGAAAGTCAGACATTGTTTTTCAACCATGCTTCAACAGAATTATGTAAAAAAATAAACTCATGAAACAGGCATGGACAAAAATGATGGTACCCCTAGAAAACACAGAACATAATGTGACCAAAGGGACATGTTAATTCAAGGTGTGTCCACTAATTAGCATCACAGGTGTCTACAACCTTGTAATCAGCCATTGGGCCTATATATATGGCTCCAGGTAATCACTGTGTTGTTTGGTGATATGGTGTGTACCACACTCGACATGGACCAGAGGAAGCAAAGGAAAGAGCTGTCTCAAGAGATCAGAAAGAAAATTATAGACAAGCATGTTAAAGGTAAAGGCTATAAGACCATCTCCAAGCAACTAGATGTTCCTGTGAGTACAGTTGCACATATTATTCATAAGTTTAAGATCCATGGGACTGTAGCCAACCTCCCTGGACGTGGCCGCAGGAGGAAAATTGATGACAAATCTAAGAGACGGATAATCCGAATGGTAACAAAAGAGCCTAGAAAGACTTCTAAAGAGATTCAAGGTGAACTTCATGCTCAAGGAACATCAGTGTCAGATCGCACCATCCGTCGTTGTTTGAGCCAAAGTGGACTACATGGGAGACGACCAAGGAGGACACCATTGTTGAAAACGAATCATAAAAAAGCAAGACTGGAATATGCCAAACTACATGTTGACAAGCCACAAAGCTTCTGGGAGAATGTCCTGTGGACAGATGAGACAAAAATCGAAGTTTTTGCCAAGGCACATCAGCTGTATGTTCACAGACGAAAAAATGAAGCATATCAAGAAAAGAACACTGTCCCTACTGTGAAACATGGAGGAGGCTCTGTTATGTTCTGGGGCTGCTTTGCTGCGTCTGGCACAGGGTGTCTTGAATCTGTGCAGGGTACAATGAAATCTCAAGACTATCAAGGAATTCTAGAGAGAAATGTACTAGCCAGTGTCAGAAAGCTTGGTCTCAGTCGCAGGTCATGGGTCTTGCAACAGGACAATGACCCAAAACACACCGCTAAAAACACCCAAGAATGGCTAAGAGGAAAAAATTGGACTATTCTAAAGTGGCCTTCTATGAGCCCTGACCTCAATCCTATTGAGCATCTTTGGAAGGAGCTGAAACATGCAGTCTGGAAAAGGCACCCTTCAAACCGGACACAACTGGAGCAGTTTGCTCATGAGGAGTGGGCCAAAATACCTGCTGAGAGGTGCAGATGTCTCATTGACAGTTACAGGAAGCGTTTGATTGCAGTGATTGCCTCAAAAGGTTGCGCAACAAAATATTAAGTTAGGGGTACCATCATTTTTGTCCATGCCTGTTTCATGAGTTTATTTTTTTACATAATTCTGTTGAAGCATGGTTGAAAAACAATGTCTGACTTTCATTGGTTAACATTTATAGAATTTTAATTTATTATTACTTTTGTCAGATTAAAGTTATTTCTGTGACCATTGTGACTTTTTCTTTCATTGACCAAAGGGTACCAACAATTTTGTCCACGTCTGTAGATTATACACATTATACCTGTCTAAATCTGATATAAATAGTTAACAAATGCTCTTTCTATCTTTTACTAGTTCTATAATGGCGGTGTGTCTATGTGGTCTGGATCATCTATTGCTTTAGTTACCTCTGCTACCAGTCATACAACTCCATCCATTATCAAGGTAATCTATGGTAATGTATGGTTTCCTTCACATATCTGCTGTGATCCATTCCTATATTCAGCAAAGATACCCACAGTGACTTCAGATACTGCCTGTTACAAGTGCACCTTGTCTTCCTCAGTAGAGAACACCAACAAGTTGCAGCAGTTCCAGAAGTTGTTCATTTCTCAATTTTTGCCTTTGTTAGTTTTTATGTTAGAGATTTTCCTGGTGTGTGTGTGTGTGTGTGTGTGTATATGTATATGTGTGTATGTATATATGTATATATATATATTATACGTAACATTTCAGATTCGGCATTATACAGTGGTCACTTAAGTATTTAAGGGGTTCACCGTCTATAATGGTTACCTCGATCCCTTGCTGATTCGTGGAGCAGCATTTCCTGTGTGTTGAGAGGCATCAGGAATCAGGTCAACGAGGATCAGGCAAGCTTTAAAAAGGTTTGAAATAATAAAAGAACATTTATGTCCCTATTTTATCCCCAGCCGATTCCAATTTTGTTGCTTCGATCACCTGTATACCTAGGACACCGCTGCAGTCATTCACTAGCTTCAGAGGTATACAGTGAAAAGGAGACGTTCCAGCAGTAAATCCACACGATTGTTCGTCTTTATTGGTCTTCAAAATAAAATCACGTACAGCATGTATCTATACTCACCACCGTGGACTGTTAACATGTTTCAGACCTTACATGGTCCTTAATCATAATCACAGGTTATGATTAAGGACCTTGTAAGGTCCGAAACATGTTAACCATCCACGGTGGTGGGTATAGATACATGCTGTACGAGATTTTATTTTGAAGACCAATAAAGATGAACAATCGTGTGGATTTACCTGTCTGCGAGAACATTTCCTTTTCACTGCATCCATCAAGACTGGTCCGGTCGAGTTCCGTGCACCTTAGCTGGTATGGCGAGCTGGAAAATAAATTTCTCTACCCTCGGGGGTATACAGCACAAGATCTCTGAGGCCAGTGGTTGGCTGAAGAAGGTATTGGTACTGAGGGAGAAAGCAGTGTGGTACAGGTAGAAAGAGCAGCACCGTACATGTGGTGACCATGCTGATTGGCCAAATTGACGCTGCTTGGGTATTGTATGTTGAATATGGTTCCGAATTGCAGTGGTACACGAATGACCATTGTGTGCTGAAAATATTGTAACCTGAGAAACCACATTATTTTATCTAAATTACATATCTTTACTGTGACAAGATAACCAATGTCAACCGAAGACCAGGAAGCCCAGGAGGATGAACTGCTAGCCCTGGCTAGTATTTATTCAGAAGATGAATTTAAGAGGGCAGATGCTGCTGCAGGAGGGGAAATTCAAGTATGTTTGGATTTACCCTCACATTTTAAAATATCTGTAAAAGGTGAGTAAGACATTGATGTGAATGAAATGTATTTTTTCTGGTGTTATCAGCATATGCATATTGTTGTGGTAGGTGACATTCCATGTTCAAAACTGCACTAGATTGTGAAGTGTACAGGTGCATCTTTAAATTAAAATATCATCGAAAAATTTATTTATTTCAGTAATTCAATTCAAAAAGTGAATCGCCCCCAATTTCTTGAATGGCCTTTTCTTCACAATCCAAGGCTGCTGTTATTTATCTCTGTGGCTTGTGCACACTTTTTCCTTCCACTCAACTTAACATTAGTATGCTTGGATACAGCACTCTGTGAACTGCCAGAATCTTTAGCACTGGCCTTTTGTGGAGGGTGTCAGTGAATGTCTTCTGGACAACTGTCAAGTAAGCAGTCCTACTCATGATTCTGTGGCTACTGAACCAGACTGAGGGACCATTTAAAGGCTTAGGAAACCTTTGCAGATGTTTTGTGTTGATTGGCTGTTTACAGTGTGACTCCATGGGGACATTTACTAAGCATGTTGCACCAGAATTATGGCGTAAAATGTGCCAAAAAGAATGGTGTATTGATTTGCGCCAAATATATCAACAGTTTTCTCTATAAAAAAAATGCATCAAATCGGAAATAAGTTAGGCCCATTTCAGACGAGCGAGTTTCACGCTCTGGACTCGCCGCATGAGTATGCAACAGTTCCCATCCTGACCTCCCAGCACTGATGGGATTGCATTCCATTATATTGATTTTCTAACTGAAGGACCCGACTTCGCTCGGGTAGATTTCATTTAATGTTTGTTTGTGTCGTTAAAAGATATCAACAGTATTCACTATAACCGTGACAGTACCCCGCTGCCTTAACAGTGACCTCCATAGCAACCCACCCCTTAACACTGATTCCCCCCCCCCCCCTCAGTGCCCTGTCTCCATAGGACCATCACAGCAGCCTGCCCTTTTAACAGTGAGTTCCACAGCACCCCACCCCCTTGATAGTGACGTCCACTGAACAGCTTACTCTCAGACAACAGTACTGGGTTGTCTGAGTGTGCGCTGCAGGGAGAAAGTCACCCTCTCTCCCACCCCTGCAGCTGACAGAAGTTGATTTTTACCTTTATTTTTTCAATCTCTGTCGGCTGCGGAGTAGGAGGGAGCATGGCCTAACCAGATCAGTGGCGTGGCTTAGCGGGACCTGGGGGCGGGTGTTTTAACCACTTCAACCCCGCTAGCTGAAACCCCCTTCATGACCAGAGCACTTTTTACACTTCGGCACTACACTCCTTTCACCGTTTATCGCTCGGTCATGCAACTTACCACCCAAATGAATTTTACCTCCTTTTCTTCTCACTAATAGAGCTTTCATTTGGTGGTATTTTATTGCTGCTGACATTTTTAC
The DNA here is from genome assembly GCF_014858855.1 of Bufo gargarizans. NCBI lineage: Eukaryota > Metazoa > Chordata > Amphibia > Anura > Bufonidae > Bufo > Bufo gargarizans. The sequence goes on from NC_058081.1 coordinate 397,782,738, forward strand.
TTTTTTTGTTATTAATCAAAATTTAACGATTTTTTTGCAAAAAATGACATTTTTCACTTTCAGCTGTAAAATTTTGCAAAAAAACCGACATCCATATATACATTTTTTGCCAAATTTATTGTTCTAGATATCTTTGATAAAAAAAAAAATGTTTGGGCAAAAAAAAATAAAAAAATGGTTTGGGTAAAAGTTATAGCGTTTACACACTATGGTACAAAAATGTGAATTTCTGCTTTTTGAAGCAGCTCTGACTTTCTGAGCACCTGTCATGATTCCTGAGGTTCTACAATGCCCAGACAGTAGAAACCCCCCCCAAATGACCCCATTTCGGAAAGTAGACACCCTAAGGTATTCGCTGATGGGCATAGTGAGTTCATAGAACTTTTTATTTTTTGTCACAAGTTAGCGGAAAATGATGATTATTTTTATTTTTTATTTTTTTCTTACAAAGTCTCATATTCCACTAACTTGCGACAAAAAATAACAAATTCTAGGAACTCACCATGCCCCTCACAGAATACCTTGGGGTGTCTTCTTTCCAAAATGGGGTCACTTGTGGCGTAGTTATACTGCACTGGCAATTTAGGGGCCCAAATGTGTGAGAAGTACTTTGCAATCAAAATCTGTAAAAAATGACCGGTGAAATCCGAAAGGTGCACTTTGGAATGTGGGTCCCTTTGCCCACCTTGGCATTAAAAAAAGTGTCACACATCTGGTATCGCCGTACTCAGGAGAAGTTGGGGAATGTGTTTTGGGGTGTCATTTTACATATACCCATGCTGGGTGAGAGAAATATCTTGGCAAAAGACAACTTTTCCTATTTTTTTATACAAAGTTGGCATTTGACCAAGATATTTTTCTCACCCAGCATGGGGATATGTAAAATGACACCCCAAAACACATTCCCCAACTTCTCCTGAGTACGGCGATACCAGATGTGTCACACTTTTTTGCTGCCAAGGTGGGCAAAGGGGCACATATTCCAAAGTGCACCTTTCGGATTTCACCGGCCATTTTTTACACATTTTGATTGCAAAGTTCTTCTCACACATTTGGGCCCCTAAATTGCCAGGGCAGTATAACTACCCCACAAGTGACCCCATTTTGGAAATAAGACACCCCAAGGTATTCCGTGAGGGGCATGGCGAGTTCCTAGAATTTTTTATTTTTTGTCACAAGTTAGCGGAAAATGATGATTTTTTATTTTTTTATTTTTTTCCTTACAATGTCTCATATTCCACTAACTTGCGACAAAAAATAAAAAATTCTAGGAACTCGGCATGCCCCTCATGGAATACCTTGGGGTGTCTTCTTTCCAAAATGGGGTCACTTGTGGGGTAGTTATACTGCCCTGGCAATTTAGGGGCCCAAATGTGTGAGAAGAACTTTGCAATCAAAATGTGTAAAAAATGGCCTGCAAAATCCGAAAGGTGCACTTTGGAATATGTGCCCCTTTGCCCACCTTGGCAGCAAAAAAGTGTGACACATCTGGTATCGCCGTACTCGGGAGAAGTTGGGGAATGTGTTTTGGGGTGTCATTTTACATATACCCATGCTGGGTGAGAAAAATATCTTGGTCAAATGCCAACTTTGTATAAAAAAATGGGAAAAGTTGTCTTTTGCCAAGATATTTCTCAAATATAGACAAAACTATTGTACAGAGCCAATTGAATTAAATATACAGACACCTTCTTATACCAGTGTCTGGTTCTGCGGGACACTAAATACGGAGCCAACATCTGGTCATTGAAGTCCACCCCTCCCATGTGAAGGTTATAGTCGTGGACTGAGAGGGGCTTTTCAATGACACGGGTTGCTCGCTCAATTTGGATTGTCGTAAAGTTGTCAACAGCTTCTGCTGTTAACACACAAAATCCGGCTCTTACCTCACCGAGGCCAGGAACCTCGGTGACACGTATCTGCCATCCATTACAGTGTCTTGCACCTCAGCACACACCATATAATTTTCTACCCATTTTCTCCTGAATACAGTAACTCCCCATTTTTGGTCGTAAACTGCTGTTTGGGGATACGCCAGGGCTCAGAAGGGAATTCGCTGAAATGTGGACTTTGCTGAAATGGCCATAAGTTTTTTATTTTTTTGTTGACTTTGCTCTGTGAACACTTGTTCTTTGCTGGCCAATCTGTAGTTTTTATTGGGCACCCTTTGAGTACCATCTGGCTTTCTGATTGCTTTTTATCTCATTTTTTGGGAGGTGAGGTGGGCAAAAATTGAAATTCAGTTTTTTATTTTATTTTATGAAGTTCACCATGTTGTATATATGATAACGTTATTCTGCTGGTTGATACGCTTATGGCGATATCAAATGTCTATAGTTTTTTTTTTCCAATTTTTCTACTTTTGCTTGATAAAATCACTTTTTATAAAAAAAAATCTGTTATATTTTACATTGCCATATACTAACATCCATAACTTTTTTATTTTTCTGCCAATGTAAATGTCTTTAGGGCTTGATTTTTGCCAGACTGTACTTTTTATCAGTACCATTTTTGGATATATAAGATATTTTTTGATGACTTCATATAATTTTTTGGGGGGAGGCGAGGTGACAGCTGCTTTGGCATAGTTTTATTAATTTTTTACAACATTCACCTGATGGGGTAGATCATGTGATATTTTTAGGGCTCTTTCACACTTGCATTCTTGTCTTCCGGCATAGAGTTCCGTCGTCGGGGCTCTATGCCGGAAGAATCCTGATCAGGATTATCCTAATGCATTCTGAATGGAGTGAAATCCGTTCAGGATGCATAAGGATGTCTTCAGTTCTGGATCGGAACGTTTTTTGGCCGGAGAAAATACCGCAGCATGCTGCGCTTTTTGCTCCGGCCAAAAACGCCGAACACTTGCCGCAAGGCCGGATCCGGAATTAATGCCCATTGAAAGGCATTGATCCGGATCCGGCCTTAAGCTAAACGTTGTTTCGGCGCATTGCCGGATACGACGTTTAGCTTTTTCTCAATGGTTACCATGGCTGCCGGGACGCTAAAGTCCTGGCAGCCATGGTAAAGTGTAGTGGGGAGCGGGGGAGCAGCATACTTACCGTCCGTGCGGCTCCCGGGGCGCTCCAGAGTGACGTCAGGCCGCCCCAGGCGCATGGATGACGTGATCGCATGGCACGTCATCCATGCGCATGGGGCTCTCTGACGTCATTCTGGAGCGCCGCGGGAGCCGCACGGACTGTAAGTATACCGCTCCCCTGCTCCCCGCTCCTACTATGGCAACCAGGACTTTAATAGCGTCCTGGCTGCCATAGTAACACTGAAAGCATTTTGAAGACGGATCTGATTTTAATTTTTTACACTGTTCATCTGATGGGGTAGATCATTGATATTTTTTTAAAGAGCCGCTTGTTACGAACGCGGCAATACCATATATGTCTATTTTTTTTAAGAGCATTTTGGGGGAAAAAATATTTTTGTGTTGCCATTTTCTTAAAACTAAACTATAGATTTCTTTTTTGATGATGGTCTTGTGTAAGAGCTTATTTTGGGGGGGATAAGGTGATGTTTTCTTTGGTAACATTTTGGAGTACATACAACTTTTTGATTGCTTGATATAATTTTTTGGGGAGGTGAGGTGACTAAAAAATAGCCGTTTTGGCATAATGTTTTATTTTATTTTTTTTACAGCGTTCGCCTGCTGGGGTAGATCATGTGATGGTTTTTATCGAGCCGGTTGCAACAGGCATGGCGATACCAAATTTGTCAATTTTTTTTCTATGTTTTCTATTTTTAGAAAACCCTTTTTTTTTTTTTTTTTTTTTTACTTTTATTTTATATTTTGTGTCACCCATAAGGTCATACAGACATATTTCTCTTGTACCTGGGGCTGGCATGGAAGCCCCATTTATAGGGGGAATACATCCCCCAGAGAGGAAGTCCAGAAGTATACTATGCTGTAAAGCTTCACTGCAGGGCTGATCGAGGTCTCGGGAAGACCCGACAGCCCCTGCAGTCTCGTGGCCAGAACAGGAAGCGTCATATCCCTTCCTTAAGGCTGGGTTCAGACCTGAGCGTTTTACAGCGCGTTCCTACGCGCTGTAAAACGCACAACAGGCAAGAACCAATGATTCCCTATAGGAATGATTCTCACCTGGGCGTTTTACAGCGCGTACGATCGCGCTGTAAAACGCCCGACGCTCAAACAAGTGCTTGAGCTTTTTTTTGGGCGTTTGTCGCGCGTTCCCGCACATAGAAATTCGGGAACGCGCGACAATGTGTGAACGCCAGTCTCTGTATGCGCGATTGTAAACGCCCATACAATCGCGCATACAGAGCGCTCGTTTCAGAACGCTCAGGTCTGAACCCAGCGTCACTGAATACACAGTGCTCGTTTAGTGCTGTGTACACAGTGATCTAGAAGACAGGGACACAGGAACGGTGTCCCTGACAGGACGCCCCCCGTTTAGCATCTGCACAATTAGCGTGCAGCTACGATCTCTGAATGGACTTTCTAAAATGTCCATCAGGAGATAAATTCCCCCCCCCCCCCCCCCTTTCCTCCAGGGCGTCTATGGGTGGTTGGGACCTGGTTAAATGATTTGCCCACTTTTTCGGTGACTGACTGTGTTTCTGTCACTGCTCACGTCTTTATTAATATCCATCCATATTCTTTTTCCTGTGCAATTTTTGGGCTTGGTAGGTGCCCTTCTAAACAGTATTTTTGTAACTCTGGCCCCCATATATGACATCACAGAAAATGGCTGCATAGGCTCCCTGGCTGGCTGGCAGTGTGCTCTTCTGTCTTGTTTTCTACATGAAGTTTTCCTGTGTCTGCACAGTATAAACAGTTCCAGCCTTTATACAGCGACCCAATCTAAGCTCTGCATTAATCTCCCATGCAGCATGAGAGCCACGCTCCTGCTCTAATGGCCCGTACTGGCAGAAGCGCTAATCCAATGGAGTAAGAAATAAGTACCACACCTCTATTTTTTTTATTCTCATCTTAAAAAATTCCACCATGCTGGCATAGAAAGACAAAGGATATGAGTGTACAGTGTGAAGAAATTTAGTGCAACGTTATGTCATATATAATAGAACTGGGTTAGGACTTTGCCAGCTTTGTGCTGCTAAACGTGAAAACATAATGATGTGATAATATACTGTAAGATTAGAACCAAATTCTAATGCGCAAAGTTGTATTTTCCTCAAGGTAACAGTGCTGCGGACTCCATTACTGACCATTTTGAGAACACTGTGTGCTTTCTACCACCTATTGTGTTGAACTTTGAACTTCCTCCAAGTTATCCATCTACTGAACCCCCGAATTTCACATTAAGTTGCAAGTGGCTTTCACCAGCACAGGTTACTTTTCATCTATCATATTGATGGACAGGTTTCTGGAAATTTCATTTTCAGGAAAGTCAGATTACTATTGTTCTTTTAGGTGGGCTGATGCACAGGCAATTACTGGAAACAAACTGTTTGTTCCCATCATTCCCAATAATTGCTTGATCATGAAGCCAGGATGATAGCTACTTTGTTTGCAGCAATCATTTCCTCTCATTCCTCTTTACATGGGATAGTTTTAGGGAACGAGCGTTCATATAAACTCTTGTTGCCAGTAATTGCCCTGATCCTCAGCTCATGCAAAATGACCTTTACCTTGGGTGGTTTTCATTGGGTAAGACAAAGGAGGCTGAAATAGGGATCTGTATTAAAGGGAGTTTGTCAGCTGTTTGTACCATGCTAAACTGCTGCCAGCAGTAGGTAGGGGCTGGGGAGGGCAGTGCAAACATACCTTTTGTTGAGTTTTTCTTATCAGAGTACTTCACAGTGAAGCCCTGGGCTCTTTCTGGAGCAAAATCTGGCAGAATAAGGCCCCTTTCACACAGGCAAGTTTTCCGTGCGGGTGCAATGCGTGAGTTGAACGCATTGTACCCGCACTGAATCAGGACCTATTCATTTCTATGGGGCTGTTCACATGAGCAGTGATTTTCACGCATCACTTGTGAGTTGCGTGAAAATCGCAGCAAGCTCTATTTTGTGTGTTTTTCACACAACGCAGGCCCCATAAAAGTGAATGGGGCTGCATGAAAATCGCAAGTATCCACAAGCAAGTGCGGATGCGGTGCGATTTTCACACACGGTTGCTAGGAGACGATCGGGATGGGGACCCCATCTTTATTATTTTTCCTTATAACATGGTTATAAGGGAAAATAATACAATCTACACATGTGAAGAAGTTCAGGTTGGGTACCAAACATGCAAATTTTTCTCACGCGCGTGCAAAACGCTTTACAATGTTTTGCACTCGCGCAGAAAAATCCTGCAACGCATCGGCACCTTTTCCCACAACGCCCGTGTGAAAGGGGCCTAAGATTATGTCCATTTGTCACTGAAAATACAGCAGAAAAATCTGCTGCAGTTTTGCCATGGTTCCATGTCAGAAAACTGCATCCAGAACTGAGTGAAAAACCACATGAATTACAGTTTTTTTTTTTTTTTGCTGTGGAAATGGCTTTGGATTTCACACTCTCTGTTGCAAAGAGAGAAATCCATGGTGGAGTCCCCACAGTATAAATTTACACGCTGCATGGGGTTGCAGCAGTCATACAGATTATTGTTAAAATGGGTTTAGGTGCACATACTTGTGTTATTAAGGGTTTGTCTGAGCAAAACTAGTTTAGAGTTATGAATCCCTCTTTGTACGCAGCAATGTACATGACATCAGCAGAATTGCTGCTTGGACCAGTGGACAGGGTCATGTTATCAGAGTTTGGATCTTGCTATACATACATTGTAGGTAAATAATGTACAGTATATTAGAAAATGAAAGCTGTGTACAAAGTGGGGATTCATGACCCTAAATTAATTTTCCCATGACAATCCCTTTAAAGAATTTAACCTCCATATTTATATATAGGGGAACTACAGCTCTGTAATAAGAAATGTACACATTTTCACAGATTTGGTTATTTTTAGTTGACACTTTGTAGTACACATAGGAGTAAATATTTTCACTTGAGTCTTTTAAAGAAGCACTCTCACAATTTGTTTTATTCTATGACCTGTTAGAAAGTCACATGATATAAATTGTAGTGAAGGTCATTTTCTTACTCGTGACTATATTTGTTAGGTATTACCTCCCTTATGATCCTCAGTTGTGTCATGTGACCGGCAATCAGACTTTCCAAATAACACAGCATCTTATGTGTGGACTGCAATCCAGTTTCTCTGTGTATTCCTATGGGAGCCTCAATGTCAGTCTCATAGAAATGAATAAAGAAGTAACTAAATTCCTATTCTGTGTCAGTTAGAGATCAGAGTGCTGGTCACATGACACAGCTGAGGATGAGAAGGGAGGTTATAACTCACAAATACTGTCATTGGTAAGAAGATTACCTTTACTACAGTTTACATCTTGTACCTTTCTAATAGTTCAGAGAATAAAACATTTTGTGGGAGTGCTTCTTTATGTATATTCAATCCCTTGTATAGTTTATTTCTCATATGGTAGGTGTCCTATTTGACTGAGAGTCATAGCATTCTAACAGACTTATTTTTTATGATTTCAGCTGACTCTGTTATGCCAGCATTTAGATGACCTCTGGGAGGAGAACTGGGGATGTGTTGTCTTGTTTGCATGGATTCAGTTTCTGAAGGAGGAGACACTCGATTACTTGAATATAAAATCTCCATATGAGATTGATTTGTGTAGTGATGGTCTACAGAGTTGTATTCAATCTGAAAAGACCTGCGCTGATGGGGTCTTACTGGACAAGCGGGCAATACAAGATGTGCAGTCAGTGCCTGCCCTGGTGAAATATATCTTGGACTTCAATGAAGCTCAACAGAAGAAGGCTTTTGATAGCAAACCATACTTGTGCAATATATGTTTTATGGAGAAATTGGGCAGTGAGTGCACCCACTTTAAGGATTGCCAGCATGTGTACTGTAACAGTTGTCTCAAGGACTACTTTGAAATCCAGATTAAGGATGGACAAGTCCATGCACTAAACTGCCCTGAACCAAAGTGCACGTCTGTTGCAACACCTGCTCAGGTAAGCACAGTTTTTAGACAGTTATTTTTTTTTTTCTTTAATTCTTTGTTTATACAACCGACTCCTTTCATTGACCCTGTCCTCTATGTATGCCTACTAAAGTATAAGTGTAGTATTCCCTAATTGTTGCGTGCACATATCTCTGTGGACAGCCACAATATGCTAACATGCAGGAGTGCCCACTCCCATTTTGTTGGCAAAAAAGTAACGTTTTATCCCTGAAAAAAACATTTTGTATAAATAAAAGAAACTAAAAACATATTTTTTACTAAATATATTTTAAATACATATACTGTAAAATAACCCTCACATGTTGGTAACAATTTATACTGTGCATTGAAAGCTATCATTTCATTCTCCTCCCTGTTCTCCCTGGGTCGAGTTGCGCCAGTGCCGATCACCCGCACTGTTGCCTCCCCCACAGAAGACAAGGTGGACCAGGGCAGCCTCGCTCCCCTGCATCCCGCCGGCCAAGGGGTCACCCATCCAAGCCCCCCTTTTCCAGCATTCTGCCACTACGGTGCCAGTAGCTGAAGGGGTGACCCTGCTGGACCAGAGAAAGGGTGAAGATGGCGGTTGGACAGAAGATGAGGTGAGTACACAAGACTGGGTGAGTATTAATCCCTTCCCCCTCCCTCCCTTCCTCTTGGCATGGTTTTCCCCTGGGGTTTCTCTGGCATAGTTTTCTCCTGCCCTCAGCCTCAGGGTTAACTAGGGGGACACAGCAGGCACAAGCTGCCAGGGGCCATTATTATTAAGACCCCTATAACAGTCCCTCCCACTCCCCCCTAGGCCGGTAGACGGCTAATAGGTAATTCATGTGGTTAATATGGAGGTGGAATAGGGCGAGATGGCGCTGCGGGGTACAGTGTACCCATCAGCAGCGCTCCATCTGCGCAAACGCACGGCTCCCGCTACCGCTCCCCAGCTCCATGTCCCGACCCTGTCGCGAGCGGGCGCCGAGGCGCCGCTCCGACAGAGTTAATGCAGGTTAAACAATCGCGGACACCTCATGCGCCGCATACTTCATCCACCCTCCGGGTAGTTTTACCTCATGGGGGACTCCATCAATTAGCGGATGAATCCTGCTGATTCCCCCCCGTAGCACCGGCAGTGTCTGTTTCCCCCGGGGGCGCTCTAGGTGTTGGCGCTTCTTTCCCGGGCTGTCCGGCAGTGCTCCTGGTGGCCATGTATTAACTAGGCCCCGTTTTTTTTTTTTTTTTTTTCCTGAGCCACAACTGTTCGGGGGGGGGGGGGGGGGGAGGGGAATGGCGCGAAATTCTCCCGCCTAGCTGTTTCCCTCCCCCAGAGCCAGCTGTTCACCGCCCCAGCAGAGAACCTCTGGAATTCCCAATCCACCCTCCGGGGTCGTTTGGTTGATAATTCTCAACCTGCGAAATTCAGTGAAGGATCTCTGCAGGTTCCCAATCCAGCCTCCGGGGTCGTTTGGTTGATAATTCTCCACCAGCGTATTTAATAAGGGACCTCGGACATTCCCAGTCCACCCTCCTGGGTCGTTTGGTTGATAATTCCCCACCTGCGCAATTCCAGTGGGAGACATCTGGAACTTCCCAATCCACCCTCCCGGGTCGTTTGGTTGAATATTCTCCGCTGGTGCAATTTCATACAGGGGTCCCAATCCACCCTCCCGGGTCAGCAGGTCATCTTCTCGAATATCTCCACACACCCTCCGTTCCTCCCTGGGTCACACTCTGGCGCACCCTCTCTCACAGGAGCTGGTCACCCGAAGGAGGGGGGGTGGAGAATCACTGATTCAGACCCTGGCTTGAATCCGAATTGCGTCTACGGTGGCCAGCAGCACTTGTAGTAGGCATTACCCCCTTCTTAGGCGGAGTAATTGCACTACTTTGGGATACAGTACTGACCTTATACATTGTTCCCTGTCATAGGTGGACTATGTGAGGTAACACTGATTTCAGTGCCGGACGTATACATTCCGTCTTCTGTAGGTGGTGGAATTGCTTTGCCACTGGGTTCAGTAACTGCCGTATTTCATTAGCTCCTTCCACAAGTGGCGGGTTGACATTATCACTGGTTACAATGTGTGCTGTGTGCATTACCCCCTTAGTTAGGTGCTAGTTGCACTCTCACAGGGTACAGGACTTGACATATGCACTAGTTCTTGCCGTGGGCATTAACCCCCCCTTCTTAGGTGGGGTATTTTCCTTACCACTGGCTTCAGTACCCTGTACGCATTCCACGTTACATAGGTAGGGTAATTGCACCACTATTGGATACGGTCCAAATGCCGCGCTATCCTCCCATAGGCGGAGTGTTGCACATCACGGTGCTTCCTGCCTGCCTTACCCCCTTTCGCTAGTGATCCATTAGCGAGGGAATAACTGAATATCTTCAGATACGGCAATTCAACAGTCGGTACTCGTCGGTGCCCGGTACTCTTACTCTAGTGCTATATGAGGCCGCCAGTGGATATGGTGGCTATTCTCATTGTGTTCTTTGGTGCTGGTTTTTGGCCATGATTATAACTCATCTGTCTTCTCAGGCGGTTTACCAGCATCACTTATGTCCTAGAGACTCCCATCTCCATGGGTCGTCATTGTTCCAGTTGGTCATGATATTGTCCGCATCAGTAGTAGTGCGTACACCATTGCTTATATATGTTGTGTACGTTCCGGCAAGTCAAGTGCTCACTGACTGTATTTTCTATCCACCACTCCTCCTTCTCGCTCTACTTCCACTGGGGCATTATGGTACGTGGCTTCTACGTCTCAGGCCTCCCTCAGTTTTTTGCGCTGACGGGGCGAGCACTGGCTATTACTTTGGGAGCAGTATTGCATACCACTACATACTTAAGTTCTGTCTGTTCAGTTTTTTCGTCAGTTGATGGACTCTTCTGTATCTGAAATCCTTGGCTACTTCTGTATAGCGCCAGTCTCAGACGGGAAATGGGCTTGGACCTAGCCTATTCTTCCCCTGTGCCTTTCCTCCTCTGGGTTATGTTTTATAGACACCCCGCATGCCTTGGTAGTTCCTATGTTGCTACCTTCCTGCATCTGCACGGGGTATTCTTTTGGTGGCCTTCCATTCCAGGCACACTCCGGTTCCGACTGGTGGGCTGTGGCGCCCTCCACATCTCTCCTTCTATGGGGACTCCTTCCATTGGTCTGGGTGTACTAACGGTATCCACACGAAAGCTCCCCACCTTCTCTCCCAAGCAGGATTTCTGAAAACATACGACATGGATGCCCTGACGTCTCCTTGGCGGGGGTTCTCCCTTCTTACGTGTTTCTTCTCTCCTACCCAGGGTTCTGCGGAGGATTATATGGAGGATTATATTCTAGTCGCTCCTGATTGGCCCCGTACGCTGATCTCGTTCTCCTTCTGGAGATGTCCCTTGTCACTGCCACTTAGGGACGACCTTCTTTTAGGTTCCAGTCTTACATCGGCAGTTAGGGTCTTGGTTGACGGCGTGGCTTCCCTGGTGCCCATGGTAACCTTCCTTCAGGGAGTGGCACGTATGATTCCTCCGTACAGTCCTTTACCGCCTTGCGATCTGAATGTAGTTCTCTCAGCATTCCAGTCTTCTCCCTTTGAGCCCTTGGGGAGATATCTCTCCAGCTCCTGTCCTAGAAGGTATTTTTGTCTTGTGGCTCTCACATGCATCAGACGGGTGTTCGAGTTGGCGGCGCTCTCTTGCAGAGAACCCTTCCTGGGTCTTCACAAGGATAAGGCGTTTCTCCGGCCCATTCCCTTTTGGTCGCTGTCTTTCACATCAATGTAAAAATTGTCCTTCCTTCCCTGTCACTCTCCTTCACTCCTTAGAGCAGGGAGTTATGTCATTATTGGCAGCCTCCAGTCCCTTTCGGTGTACGGAAACCCTTTTTTGTCACCCGGAGGTTCCACGAAAAGGAATGGCGGCCTCCGAGGTGGCAATTGCACGATGCATTCGGTCTGCTAATGCTGTACCTTTCCACACCGGTGCGGGGTTCCGCTCTTAGGTGTCACGGCTCGCTTCATTGAGCGGTGGACGCTTCTTGGGCTCTCGGGCATCACACCTCGGCTGCTCAGTTGTGTAACGCCGGTCCTCCTTACACGCATTCACAAGTTTTTTCCAGGTGCATTCTTATGCATCGGTGGCCGCTGCTTAGCCCGCAAGGTCTTGCAGGCGGCGGTTTCTTAGCTACCAGCAGGGATGTTTGCTTCCATGGGTCTGTGGTTTTTCCCTCCCCGTGGACTGCTCTTGAATATCCCACGGTTTCTGTGTCCCCCAATGAATATGGGTGAGAAAAGGAGATTTTTGTATAACTTGCCTGTAAACTCTCTTTCTCGCTCTTCATTGGGGGACACAGCACCCACCCAGTATTGTCGTTCGGCCACAGTGTGGCAGTTGCTGGTAAGAACCCTGTTTGGTCTTTTGCCATGGTTGGTGTTCCATGTTTTTTCGTTGGTTTACTTGCTTCTCCTACTGCTTCTCACAAACTGAAGCTCTCTCTCCAGGCTGGAGGGGGTATAGCTGCCAGGGGAGGAGCTAACAGCTTTATCTAGTGTCAATGTCTCCTAGAGGACATAGCTATACCCACGGTTTCTGTGTCCCCCCAATAAAGAGCGAGAAAGAGATTTTACTGGTAAGTAAAAATCTCCTTTTTGGGCTAAAAATCATTTTTTCAATCATATAAAAGTGTTTTGGGGATAGAAGTGTTTTATTGTCTCTTATTAACCTCTTAAGGACATAGGGCGTACAGATACACCCTTATGTCCTGGTACTTAAGGACACAGGGAAAAAAGGGAAAGTTAGTTAGTGAACTTTTATTGCATCACCCTAAGTTAGGGTGTCTGGGGTCCACAGCACAGCTGTGTAACCCTAGACCCCCCAGGGGTGCTGCCCCTGCCCCCCCTCCACTTTTTTAGGGTGCATTTTTTTATTTAATTTTTTGTGTACGCTGACTGTAGCCGGCACTCTTAGCGTCCGGCCGCTGTTAGTGCATCGCACACCCTACTGCTGATCAACTTCTGACGGTTGATCAGCAGTTTTTAAAAAAATTTCCCACATTTTTAGCCTTTTATCTTTTTTTTTTTTTTTTTTTAGTTTTAGGGCGAGTTCGTGAACACCCGTGCCTCTACACACACGCACACCAAATAAAGATTTACACACATGCACATATACACGCAGACACACACCCCCCTATGGCCCGTCGGTCGTTCTCGGCCGAGGAGGCCTACGCCCAGCTTGCCTCCGACTCCGAGAGTCCCAGTGAGGATGACGAGGATGACCCCACATTCCTGTTGTCATCCGCGTCCTCATCATCTAGCGATGATGATGAGCCCCCAAGGCGGCGAAGACGCCGCCAGGCAGAGCAAGGGGGCTGCCATGTTAGGGACCCTGTGGCCCACACTAGTACGAGCAGCTCTGGGGCTCGTACTGGTTTCCCGGCCCACCAGTTAAATCCACCGGAGCACCCTGCCGGTGAACTTGTCTGGTGTAGCCCAGAGTGATATGATCCCGTGATTCCTGATTTTGTAGGCCAATCAGGAATCCAGATTTCCACAGTGGGCTACACTGAATATGACTCTTTTTTGTCATTTTTTCAGTGACCCACTGGTAAATCTGATGGTGGAGCAGACAAACCTGTACGCCCAACAGTTCGTTGCTCAACACCCCGGCTCCTTTTTGGCCAGGCCGGTGGCTGGACGCCGGTCAGTGCAGCCGAGATTAGGACATTTTGGGGCCTCGTGCTGCATATGGGCCTGGTCAAGAATCCCAGTGTCAGGCTGTACTGGAGTGGGGACGTCCTATACCAGACCCCACTTTACAGTACGGCCATGACACGCTCCCGGTTTGAGGCCATCCAGAAATGTCTGCATTATTAAAAAATGTCTGCATTATTTTGCATGGCGTGAAGCTATACAAAATTTGTGAGAGTACCTCAGGGTACACTTACAAATTTTGTGTATACGAGGGGCGAGATTCCCGGATTCAACCCCCAGAAAGTCCCCCCACTCTGGGTGTTACCGGGAAACTTGTGTGGGACCTTATGTACCCACTGCTAGATAAGGGTTACCACCTTTACGTGGATAACTTTTATACCAGTATCCCCTTGTTCCAGTCCCTTGCCGCCAGATCCACATCTGCTTGTGGGACCGTGCGGAAAAATCAACGTGGCCTCCCTGCCCACCCCCTCCAGGTACCTATCCCCAGGGGTGAAACCTGTGCCCTTACCACTGGAAACCTGTTGCTGGTCAGGTATAAGGACAAGAGGGATGTCCTTATGCTGTCCACAATTCTTGGTAACGGCATCACCCCTGTCCCTGTATCGTCTACTACAATCGGTATATGGGGGGAGTTGATCTCTCGGATCAATTCCTCAAGCCATATAACGCCATGCGCAAAACCCGGGCATGGTACAAAAAGGTTGCGGTCTACTTGGTACAGGTTGCCATGTACAACTCTTTTGTGCTGTCCCGGAGCGCTGGCAGCACAGGGACATTCCTCCAGTTCTATGAGGCAGTCCTCAAGGCCCTGATCTTTTCAGACCGGGAAAGAGCAGGACGGAGTACCTCGGTAACTGTAGGCGCCCGGATTGTCCCTGGCCAACACTTTCCAGGTGTGGCCCCCATACTGGAAAGAAGGGACGAACCCCAAAAAAGTGCAGAGTGTGTCGCAGGAGGGGGATACGGAAGAACACCACTACTCAGTGCGACACGTGCCCCGATCATCCGGGCCTCTGCATTGACGGTTGCTTCAGGGAGTATCACACTTCCATGGAGTACTAAATTTATATCCCAATTTAGCACTGACATCGGATAAAAAAAAACTGGTTCTCAGACCTGAGACGCCCAAAAAAACAAATAATTTATTAAAAGTAGACATATTAGGTATCGCCGCATCGGTAATAATCTCTATAAAACTACCCCATGACCTAACCCCCCAGATTAACACGGTCCAGAAAAAAAAAAAAGTGCAAACATTTTTTTTTTTGTCACCTTACATAATAAAAAGTTTAATAGCAAGCGATCAAAAAGTCATATAGCCCCCAAAATAGTGCCAATAAAACCGTCGTCTCATCCCGCAAAAAATGAGCCCCCACATAAGATAATCTGATAAAAAAAAAAGACACTTAGACTTTAGAGATACAAAACAAATGTTTGTATCAAAAAGGATAATATAGTCAAAAACCTAAATAATTGTAAAAAAAAGTAGACTTATTAGGTATCACCGTGTCCGTAAGAATCTCCTCTATAAAAATATCCCATGACCTAACCCCCCAGATAAACACGGTTAAAAACAAAAAACGTTTGTTTTTTTTGGCACTTTTCCATTTCAATACGTTTTTTTCCGGTAACAAAACAAGGGTTAGCAGCCAAACAAAACTTAATATTTATTACCCTGATACTGCAGTTTACAGAAATGCCACATTTGTGGTCGTAAACTGATGTATCAGTAAAAGGGAGGCCGCAAAAGGAAAGGACCGACATGGTTTCTAGAAGGCTGATTTTGATGGCCTTTTTTATTGACACCATGTCCCTTTTGAAGCCCCCCTGATGCCCCCCTAGAGTAAAAACACCCTAAAAGTGACCCCATCTAAGAAACTACACCCCTCAAGATATTCAAAACGGATTATACAAACTTTATTAACCCTTTAGGTGTTCCTCAACAGTTAATGGCAAATGGAGATGACATTTCAGAATTTCAATTTTTGGTAACCTTGCCTCACAAAAATGTAATATAGAGCAACCAAAAATCATATTTGCCCTAAAAATAGTCCCCCAAAAAATGCCACCTTATCCCGTAGTTTGCAAAATGGGGTCACTTTTAGGGAGTTTCTACTCCAGGGGTGCATCAGGGGGGTTGAAACAGGACACTGTGTAAATAAACCAGTCCATAAAAATCAGCCCTCCAAAAACCAAACGGCGCACCTTTCCCTCTACGCCTCGCTGTGTGGCCGTACAGTAGTGTACGGCCACATATGGGGTGTTTCTGTAAACGGCAGAGTCAGGGCAATAAAGATACAGTCTTTTTTTTTTATAATTGTATGTTTATTATGGTATATAAAACATAAAACGTGAATACACTCATATAATGTCATAATGCACAGAAGTTCCAAGGAGCACATCACATACATATTGGATGAGCATATGTAACACTTGACAATATTCAATGACAGAGCAATAAAGACCAGACAAAAATAAAGCGTTGAATTAATCCAACTGAGATTATGTCCATCTCTAACTAGCCTAAGAAGCAGAAAAAGAAAAAACAAAACAAAAAACTGCTGTGCAAAATATCAGAAACAGAAAACCAACAAACAGGACAAGCGACATGAACAAAGACAGGGAGGGAAGGGAGGGGGGGGGGGACCAAACCCTTCATCCAGATTCCTCAAGGTTGCCTAGTAGCCCAATAAGTGTCCCAAATGTCCCATACAGCATTGAAGAGTGCCATTTTGTCCTGATACATAGCAGTGGAATACTCCATAGTGCGGACCTCCATTACCCTGGCATACAAGTCAGAGACCCGTGGTGGGTCGGGGCATTTCCACGATCGGGAAACTAGACAACGAGCTGCTGTTAGAATCAGAAGCAGCAGTTTAAGTGCGGGTTTTTTGACTTGTTTGGGGACCACATTAAGCAGGAAGGACATGGGTTCCGGTCGGATTTCGGTTCCAATAATGCCGGTCAGAAGAGCGCCAACCTCAGACCAGTAAGGGCCTATCTTGGGACAATCCCAGAAAACGTTAAGTAAGTGTGCCTCTATGTAAGCCACATCTCCAACAATCAGCCGGGACCACTGGATTCATTCTATGGAGGAGGTCAGGAGTGTGATACCAGTACATTAGGATCTTATACTGGTTCTCCTGATGGAGTACCGACATAGATGATTTTGCTGCCCTGCTCCATATAAGGTGCCAGAGCGAGTCCGGTAAGGCCCTCCCCAAGTACTCCTCCAACTTCACCATGTAGGAATGCCTTTGGGCTCGGTCAGGGAAGGGAGTCAGCAATATAGAGTAAATCTCAGAAATCAAACCTTTCGCTTGAACCCCTTCCCTGCATATGCGCTCAAAGGGGGTCGGAAGGGAAACCGTAACCCCCGAAAAGATGGACTGGGCAAAGTGCCTAATCTGAACATAGAAAAAATTGGAGGAAGGTGGGAGATCATACTTGGCCTGCAAGGTAGTGAACGGTAGGAGGACCCTAGTGAAGGGGTCCACAATATCAGCATATCGAAACACCCCCCGTTGAAACCACGGTCTTGTTGTGGACGTGATAAGACTAGCAGGAAGCATAGGGTGATATAGGAAGGAGGTCATGGCGGAATGAGTGGACTCTAGAGGGAATTTACTACTGCACTGCCGCCATATACGACTAGTACACACCATGGGCCCTAGGAGGTCCTTGTCTGGCTGATTCCTGTCCGGCCCAGCCCAAAGCATGGAGTTAGGGTGTACAGGAGCTAGCCAGAGTCTTTCTACTTGCATCCAGACAGAGTAAGGGTGCAAGGGAAGCCCAGGCCGTAACGGGGCGTAACTGGGCTGCCCAGTAATATTTAGTTAGGTCTGGAACCCCCAGACCGCCCTGAAGCTTACTAGATAGAATAACCGACCTCGGGATTCTGTGCCGCCCTCCCACCCATATGAATCTGAGGAGGTGGGATTGAATGGATCTCAGGTCCTTAAGAGGGACTTTAATCGGTAAGGTCTCAAAAAGATACAAGAGCTTAGGTAGAATCGTCATCTTAGTCGCAGCAATACGCCCCAAAAAAGAGAGAGGGAGAGGGTGCCACCTATCTAAAAGACCCCTAATCTCCGTGTACATGCGTGGGAAATTAGCCTTGTAAGGCTCGCCATATCGGGGAGTGAGGTCAACCCCCAAATATCTCAGTGAATCCGTCTTCCAATGAAAAGGAAAGTTCACTTTGAGAGCGCTCAGGGCCGCCTGAGAAAGATTGAGAGGAAGGGCCTCAGTTTTATGGGTATTAACCTTATACCCCGAAAGGCGACCAAATTCCTGTAATATGGAGTGGAGATTTGGTAAGGAAATGTGAAGCCTGGTAAGAGTAAGGAGAATGTCGTCCGCATATAGTGATAGCTTAAACTCCCTATCCTTGACCATAACACCCCTAATATCCGGACAAGCCCTGATCTTGGCCGCCAGGGGTTCGATACACATAGCAAAAAGTAGAGGAGATAGGGGGCAACCCTGCCTTGTCCCATTAGTAATGTTTATGGGTGAGGATTGAGCATGAGGAAGTCTGATCGTCGCTGTGGGGGAGGAGTACAGGCTATGGATGGCGTTAACAAACGGGCCAGAAAGGCTGTATGCCTGGAGGGTAGCAAAGAGAAACGGCCAACCCAAACGGTCAAAAGCCTTTTCTGCATCCAAACTAAGAAGTAAAGCCTCCTCCCCCGAGCGAGATACGACATCAATCAGGTCAATGTTTCTTCGTGTGTTGTCGGCCCCCTGACGGCCCGGAACAATTCCCACCTGATCCTTATGAATCAAGGAGGGGAGAAAAGCGTTTAGTCGGGTAGCCGGGATTTTGGTGAAAATCTTAAGGTCAGAGTTAAGTAGAGCAATGGGCCTATAGTTAGGACATTCGTGCGGATCCTTCCCAGGCTTCGGGATCATCGTGAGATAGGAGTGAGACATTGGGGCAGGGACAGCGTTGCCCCCTAAAAAATGATTAAATAGGGCAACTAAGTGAGGAGTTAGCTCAGCCTTAAAGGTCTTATAATATTTGTATGAAAAGCCGTCAGGCCCTGGGGATTTACCCTCAGGTAGATGTTCCACTACCTCCTCAATCTCTTCCGATACGATCGGACTATTAAGGGCAGCAAGGTCCGGAGCTAATAGGGTAGGAAGATGACAGGACGCCAAATAAGACCTGAGCATATTATCTCTCCGTCCTTCATCCGTGGGAAGGTCGGAGGGTAGATTATACAGGGAAGAATAATAGGCTGAGAACCTCTCCGCAATCACCCTGGGATCATAGTGGATTGTCCCATCAGACCCCCTAATAGCATTCGGCCCCACTTGGGAGCTATGGTTTCTAAGTTGTCTGGCCAGCAGAGTGTTGGGTTTGTTTCCCCAGGCATAATAGCGCTGTCGAGTGTAGAGTAGCAACTTACTAACGCGGCCTAAAGCTAGGGTTTTCAATTGGGTCCTAGCATCTACAATTTGTCTCAATGTGCAGCGTGAGGGGTAAGCAGCCATCTTACCTTCTAGTGACTGAAGGCGGGACTTAAGGGTATTAACTAGGGTAGTCGAGTCTTTCTTTAATTTTGAGCTTATTGCGATGCAATGGCCCCTCATGACCGCCTTATGCGCCTCCCACAAAGGGCGGATATCTCCCACCGATCCCTCATTAAGTTCAAAATACGTCTTCAGGTGTTCACGTAGTTCCTCCCTAGTAATAGGTTGTTTCAGGAGGGAGTCATTCAGTCTCCAGTGACAATGGCGTACATGACCCGACCCATTACTAATGTCAACTAGTACAGGGGCATGATCTGACCAGGTGATTTGGCCCATGTCTGCTCCTTCTAACAATCTGAGGGTTGAAATGGTCCCAAACAGATAATCAATACGGGTGTGTGAACCATGCGGGGCCGAGTAATAGGAGAAGGACCTATCCGTGGGATAAGTGAGACGCCAGAGGTCATACAGGGAGTATTTCCGTACCAGTTTACGAAAATCTCTGGCTAAACGTTGCTGTGTCGAGTGTATTGGTCTACCTGGGAGGGCCAGACGATCCATCGATTCAGAGAACACTGCGTTAAAATCCCCACCTAATGGGACCAAGGGCTCCGGGGAGTCCATACTTCCATCGAACACTTTGCGGAAAATTCCGCCAAGAAAGCGAATCTGGGACGTGTTTGGTGCATAAACATTACACAAGGTAATAGGTCTATCCGCCAGACGGCCCCGTAATATAATGTAACGACCCTGTGGATCCAATATTGAAGATTCAATCCGGAGGGGACACTGTGCAGACACCAAGATGGCAACACCTGCCCTCCGACGGCTATGAGTGGCCGAGTAAACAGTAGGATAAAGGTGAGAAGCAAACCGGAAGGAGGAGCCGCCATCAAAGTGTGTTTCTTGTAAGAAAACAATGTCCGCCTTAAGGGATTTCAATTCCAAAAGCAAGAGCTTCCTCTTGGCGTTGGAGTTTAGCCCCTTGACATTAAAAGTTATGCACCTCATCGCGCGGAAAGGAGTTGGTACACAATGTATGTAGGATACAGCTCACCAAGAGGGTCCGTATATATCAGGAGATTCACACTAGTCGGACAACGGGACGGAGGCAGAGTTGAAGTACACGCTCACCGCAGGCAAGGGAGTTCAGGTACCTACAACAAGAGAGAGAACACAAGGGGGAGGGGGAAGAGACAGGACAGGAAAACACAAAGACAGACCAACAGATAGCAATAAACCGCTTTTCCCAGGGAGATAATCCCTGCTAGGGCACCAAAAAAAAAAAATGCCCTTTCGAGGAAGTAAGTGTCGGAGACCAACAGGTGAAGGTTAACCGGAACTTTGACTACAAACATATTGAGAGAAACTAAAACAAGGTACTACTAGGTGGAGCCTTCTAAGAGCCTGCACCATAATGTAGCAAAAAGAAGGCAATGACTGGCTAAACAGAGGGAATGAGTGATCAAAGATGGAGGCCCCTCTACTCAGAGGGTAGAAGGGGTTAAGGACCAGTTCTGGACAACCTATCCCCCTTAGTCCTCAATGATCAAGCAGATGGACGATGTCCTGGCGACGGAGGAGATCGTGGGGAAGAAGGCACACTTGGACCAGGTCTTCTTTTCCTGGTTACAGGGGACCAAATGCGGGGTGGTGGAAGCGCCGGAGACTCAAACTCCCAGTCCGACATGTCAGGAATAGGTATTCCAATTGCCTCGCAGAAGGGTCGAAGATCCGAGTTGGAACGGAGAGTCTCTGTTCTTCCCTGATGACGGACCGTCAGAGCGAAAGGGAATCCCCAACGATATGCAATCTGGCGGTCCCTGAGTAACATGAGGAGAGGCTGGAGGTGTCTCCGCTTTTGAAGTGTGAACCAGGATAAGTCCGGAAACAATTGAACCGGAGCGCCATCAAAATCAAAGTTGCGTAGAACTCTCTCCATAATGGATTCTTTGAGGGCAAAATCATGGACACAACAAATAACGTCCCTAGGACGCGCCGCAGATCCCTTAGGCTTGAGTGCTCTGTGAGCTCTGTCCAGCTTGATCTTATGTGATGATGGTTGCCCTAGGATCATATTAAAGATGGCTTCCAGTGTAGCAAAGAGATCCTCGTCCCCAGTGGCCTCAGGAAGACCCCGAACACGGATATTATTCCGACGCCCTCGGTTATCTAAGTCCTCCAAATGGCGCCCCATACCCCTGAGCACCGCCGTTTGAGCAGAGATGGATTCATGAAGCGTGGAAATATACTGCCTAGTATCATCATGGGCATTTTCTAGGGAGTCAACCCGATTCACCACATGTTTAATATCAGTGCGAACAGCCGCAATTTCAGCTCTGCAGGCTTCCGTGACTTCAGAGATAAGAACCCGAAAGTCATCTTTAGTAGGGAAGCGATTAAAATAGCTCGCCCAAGGCTGCGGGAGTTCAGGCAGGGGCGGAGGGTCCACAGCGACAAGTGCTGGAGGGCTTGGAGATCTGGCCCAGATGTCAGAAGGGAGGGGGGAGCTGCTGTCCCCTTGGTCCAACGCTGGGGACTGCATAATTTTCCGGGTTTCATATGGGGGGGTCCCGGGGAGTACAGATGTAGAGTCCCCTGGGATACCATCCCGTCCCCTGGGGGTCACAGTACCTTTAATTGCAGTCGTCCCCTGAAGAGCGGATCCCGAAGTCATCTTGGCGGAAATCCCTCTCCCAGCAGCGGCAGGCAGGAATTCCGGAGCGGCCGGCGAAAGCCCCAGGTCGGAGGATCCGCATGCAGACACTGTGGGCCAAGGCCCGGATCCCGGAAGAGGTCCAGCAGGGGTGGGTAGCACCAGGTCTTTTTCCCTAATCGAGGCGTGGGAATCCAGCGGGGGGAGAAAGGAATGGCGCGCAGCCCTATGCACCTTGTTGCTGTAAGGAGGGAGCGCCGGACTTGACGTGCGATCCCAATACTGGTCTAGAGTCCTAGCAGGCGAGGGGGATCGGGGAGGGATAGGGGTCTTCTTTGATGCCATCTTCTTCCCCATAGGATCACAAAACTGTATGTAGCTAGCCAGAAAGTTGCGGTGCAGGCGAGAGCAGCCCCTTCAAGCAGCCATCACCGTCGGCAACCGGACACGCTCCCCAACAAGGCTGCTCCTTCTAATGGGTAAACAGTGATCTTGTGCAACCCTCTTCCACTCAGGAAAGGGTATTATAAAAAAAAAAAGGAAGGCTGTGTCTTTAAGAAGATGCAGCAGTGCTGCTATGGTGCAACTCTCACAAGGCCCGCTGTGGTCGTCAGACACTTGTATCCTTGCAGATTATCAGCAGGCTGGAAGCTCTCCCTAGAGATCACTCACTCCTTATGTGTCGATGGTCTGCAGAGTCCATAAAGATACAGTCTTGTTTGGCTGTTAACCCTTGCTTTGTTAGTGGTTAAAATGGAAAATTAGACAAAAAAATGAAATTCTCAAATTTCATCCCCATTTGCCAATAACTCTTGGGTTAACGACGTATGTAAAATCAGTTTTGAATACCTTGAGGGGTGTAGTTTCTTAGATGGGGTGGTTTCTATTATGTAAGCCTCGCAAAGTGACTTCAGACCTGTAGTGGTCCATAAAAATTTAGTTTTTGTAAATTTCTGAAAAATTTCAAGATTTGCTTCTAAACTTCTAAGCCTTGTAACATCCCCAAAAAATAAAATATCATTCCCAAAATAATTCAAACATGAAGTAGACATATGGAGAATGTAAAGTCATCACAATTTTTGGGGGTATTACAGAAGTAGAGAAACTTTGAAATTTGCAAATTTTTCAAAATTTTGGGTAAATTAGGTATTTTTTTGTGCAAAAAGAATAATTTTTTTTACTTCATTTTACCACGTTAATGAAGTACAATATGTGACGAAAAAACAGTCTCAGAATGGCCTGGATAAGTCAAAGCGTTTTAAGTTATCAGCACTTAAAGTGGTGAGATTTGCAAAAAATGGCCTGGTCCTTAAAGGGCTTCTGTCACCCCACTAAACCTTTTTTTTTTTTTTTTTTTGCTTACTTATAATCCCTACACTGCGATTTATGCCTACATAATCTAATTAATGATTTTGGTCCAGTAGATTTTGTTTAAAATTTGCTTTTAAAATATGCAAATTACCTTGCTACCAGCAAGTAGGGCGGCTTTTTGCTGGTAGCAGCCGCATCCTCCGATCCTAAAGACGCCCCCACGCATGTTGAATGACAAGGCCAGGGAACGGAATCGTTCTCTGCTGGCCCTGCCTGTTTGCATTTAAAATCTGGCGCCTGTCTTCAATCGGCGCAGGCGCACTGAGAGGCGGACGCTCGCTCCATCCTCAGTGCGCCTGCGCCGATGACGTCACATCTACACCCGGCGCAGGCGCATTGAGGATGGAGCGGCCGAGCAAGCGACCGCCTCTCAGTGCGCCTGCACCGATTGAAGACAGGTACGGCCGCGGCGCAGGCGCCAGATTTTGAATGCAAACAGGCAGGGCCAGCAGAGAACGATCCCATTCCCTGGCCCTGTCAATCAACATGCGGAGGGGGCGTCTTTAGGATCGGAGGATGCGGCTGCTACCAGCAAGTAGCCGCCCTACTTGCTGGTAGCAAGGTAATTTGCATATTTTAAAAGCATGTTTTAAACAAAATCTACTGGACCAAAATGATTAATTAGATTATGTAGGCATAAATCGCAGTGTAGGGATTATAAGTAAACAAAAAAAAAAAGGTTTAATGGGGTGACAGAAGCCCTTTAAGGTGAAATAAGGCTGTGTCCCTAAGGGGTTGAATAAAACATTTCAACCCTTTGTCTTCTACTGCTTTGAAATTTTACTTACTGCAGTGAATCTGGAAGTCTGTAGAAGACAATTGGCTGAATGTTTTTTTATTTTTTTTTATTTTAATAAAGACCAATTATAAATATGCTTTTTAGACCAAACTAAGTGGGATGCAATCGTAAAAAAAATGTGCCCCAACGGTGTCCATAAAAGTGCTAATGTTTTGCCTATCCCAAAATTGTAAAAATGTACAACGTGTCCCACAACATGGTTGCATTCAGTAGTTTTACAATCTGGACACTGAAAATGAAAATCCAGTCCATTAGCAGTTATGGAAACAACATAGTTCTACACTTTTTGCCTAGCTAGCATTCATTGCTATGGGACTTACAGAAACAGCGGCGCACCAGCCACTCAACTGTTTATGTAATTCCGTCCATCCCAGGCCGATGCTTAGTGTGGAATATTCCCATCTCAGTCAGAAAAGTCCAAGATGGGACCGCCCCTTTAAATTATGCCTCCTACAGCACAGATCCCACTAATTACTAAATCGATCGGAGGCAGGTGGGCACTTTGTACTGGCCGACCTGTAAACTGGAGTTTCAACCCTGATAAAGACCACTATATGTACTATGGTCTTATTTTGCTGGTCTCCATTGTTCTCCATTCTTCACAGTGTTAGAAACTAGCGCATGTGCTGTGCCATTCAGTGTAAGCTGCTGATGGATGGAGGTATGTTTTTGGCTATAGCCATGTGCGAGTACAGATAGTGAATTGTTCATGTCCATGTTTACTTGCAGGTAAAGGATCTTGTAGGGGAGCAGCTTTTCAGTCGCTATGATCGTCTCCTTTTAAAGTCAAGCTTGGATTTAATGGCCGATGTCGTTTACTGTCCACGTCCAAGCTGTCAGACACCAGTCATGCAGGAACCAGAGACTACGATGGGAATTTGCTCAGTCTGCCAATATGCATTTTGTATCCTTTGTAAAATGACCTTCCATGGAGTTTCCCCTTGCAAAGTAACTGCAGGTATATTCAGTAGTTTTTGTCTCTGTACTAACAAGTACAAGGGTAAATTCCATAATGTCATTATAGGTACTATATCGTGTATTATAGATTTAAATCTAATATATAAAGCTGTGTGTGTGTGTATGCCCATTAAAGGAATCCGCACCATCGCATTTACAATCACAAAATTTGGCACACAGGTACATCAGGTGTCCGGGAAGGTTTTAGCCCAGGTCTCAGCTCTCTAGGACGTACAATTCCTGAGATAGTCCCCAAAAATGCATTAGCCAATAGAAGCTTTTTCACATGACCCTTATCAGCCAATTGAAGCTCGCAGGCCAGTCTCCACACATACACAGTTTTACTCCAGGTTTCCAAAACAACCCAGCCATTTTTCTTCACTGCTGTAGGAGAGCTTTAAAGGAAATCTGTCACCAGGATAATAGCTATTGAAGTAAAGCCATGGCCTAATAGCACTTAGTACCTTATTTCAAGATGTGCCTTTGTTCCAGCAATAGGTCTTTTTATCCTCTGAAAATCCGATTTATTTGGTATGCAAATGGACCAGTAAGGTGTCCTGAGGGGCGTCACTCTTGCAGTAAGGAGCCCAGACATGCCTCCTGCCTCAATGTGTCCACCCTCAAAAGACTTACTTAAAACCCCGCCCTCAGGTCCTACTAAGCCACGCCCCTGAACCGGTTAGATCACGCCCCCTCCTAAGCTGAAGGGGATTGAAAAAATGAAGGTAAAAAATCAACATCTGTAGGTGTGGGAGGGAGGGTGATTTTCTCCCTGCAGCTCACACTCAGACAGCACAGCGCTGCTGTCTTAGAGTGAGCTGTTAAAAGGACACACCCCCGATTCGGTTAGGCCACACACCCTCCCACTCCTCAGCCGACAGGGATTGAAAAAATGAAGTTAAAAGTCAACTTCTGTCAGCTGCAGAGGTGGGAGGGAGGGTGACTTTCTCCCTGCAGCTCACACTCGGACAGCACAGTGCTGCTGTCTTAGAGTGAGCGGTTCAAAACGACATGCCCCCGATCCAGTTAAGGCCACTGTTAAGGGAGAGGGTCCCTGTTGAGGTCACTGTCAAGGCGTTGCTGTGCTAAGAAACTCACTGTTAAAGGGGAAGGCTGATGTAAAGGTCAAAGTTAAGGGGGTGGGCTGCTGTGGAGGTCCAGTTTTAAGGGACCGGGTACTGTGGGGTGGGGGGCTGTGGAGGTCACTGTTAAGGGGCGGGGTGCTGTAGATATCAGTGGATAGTGTTGATATCTTTTAACAGCACACACACACAACAACACACAAACATTAAATGAAATACATTAAATATACCCGAGTGAAGCCGGGTCCTTCAGCTAGTATTTCATAAAAGGAATTCAGTCAGAAGGAGTCTGTCAGCAGTTTTTCAAAATTTCTGTCTGGTCTAATGGGAGCAGAACGAACATACCTTTTATGGACAGGAGTAATGTGAATAGCAACTTTGATTCTGCTCCTGTAAGTGCTCAGGAGGCAAAGCTTCACAGTGACATGCTCTTTGCATTGAGGTGTTTTACTGTACTTCCTATCTACTCTGAGTGACAACTCAGTGATAATTGTCACCTGGTTGGAAACTACAGCTGTCGTTTAGAGAGGGGTCTGTGAAACAGCTCAGTGCAGAGAGCACGTAACAGTGCTGCTCTCCCCAGCCACTGCCTAATGCTGGCAGCAGTTTAGCGTGGTCAAAACTGCTGGCAGACTCCCTCTAAGAAGTGAATACATTTCAGGCTAAGTCTTGCTTCCACAAATCCCGTATAACTAGTCCCCATCATTTCAACAAAAAGTGAATTAAAATCATGGGCAGCACTTGTGCATTGTAATGTTAAAATGGGTTTTGGTGCACATACTTGTTTGACCAGAGACTGTCCAGAAGCTGATGCACTGTTCTTGCCGTCCATTCATGTTAGTGGATGGCTACTCTCCTTGAGCTTTCTGTCAGCACTGCACTACATGTGCTATTCTTGAACCTATTTGACCATTTTTTCCTATCATTGCACCTCCCTCAGACAATTTGTCCAGTGGGATGCCAGCCCTGACCCAAACCCCCCTCTCTCCATTATAATTGTGTGTATTTTTTCTATTACAGAGGAGAGCAGGAACCTGTAATCGGTCTTGGCATCTCTGCTGCTAGTAAGTGAACAGAAACTTGGAAAGAAGAGAGATCCCTAGTGGCGAGCACTTTGGAACAATTTTTCTTGTCCAAATGACACTAGTGTGGGCAACAGAACCTCTTGAAACCTCTTTAACCACCTCCTGACTGCATAACGCAGGGATGCGTCCTGTGGGCGGCCGGGTTATTCCTTGTGGACGCATCGGCGTGTCATCTCGCGAGACGCGAGATTTCCTGTGAACGCGCGTTCACAGGATCGCGAGGTAAACGAGTTGACCTACAGCCTGCCAGTGGCGATCATTCGCTGGCAGGCTGTAGATGCGATTTATATATTTTTTCTAACTCCAAAAGGGTATATTAGACGCTGTTTTGTTAACAGCGTCTAATATACCTGCTACCTTGTCCTCTGGTGGTCCCTTTTGCTTGGATCGACCACCAGAGGACATAGGCAGCTCTGTAAGTAGCATCAATCACTACACTACACCCCCCCCCTGTCACTTATTAACCCCTGATCACCCCATATAGACTCCATGATCACCCCCCCTGTAAGGCTCCATTCAGACGTCCGTATGTGTTTTGCGGATCCACGGATCCGCAAAACATGGACACCGGCAATGTGCTTTCCGCATTTTGCGGATCCGCACATTGCCAGAACTATATAGAAAATGCCTTTTCTTGTCCGCAATTGCAGACAAGAATAGGACATGTTCTATAGGCTCTACAAAAAACTGTGTTCGCCCCATCAGGCCTGATCTTGTGCGCACACTTGCGTTCAGTCCGCCCCACCGCAGTGACAGAATTTTTTTTTTTTCTGATTACTGCAAAAACAACTGCAGCGCTATTAAGATCACTTTTGAGGGGCATGTCGAGTTCTTAGAAGATTTTTTTTTTTTTTTTTTTGGGTGGGCACAAGTTAGCGGAAATTGATTTTTTTTGTTTTTTCTTACAAAGTCTCATATTCCACTAACTTGTGACAAAAAATAAAATCTTACATGAACTCACCATACCCGTCATGGAATCCAAATGCGTAAAAAATGCCCTGTGAAATCCTAAGATACTCATTGGAATTTGGGCCCCTTTGTGCACCTAGGCTGCAAAAAAGTGTCACACATGTGGTATCGCCGTACTCAGGAGAAGTAGGGCAATGTGTTTTGGGGTGTATTTTTACATATACCCATGCTGGGTGAGAGAAATATCTCTGTAAAATGACAACTTTGTATAAAAAAATGGGAAAAGTTGTCTTTTACAGAGATATTTCTCTCACCCAGCATGGGTATATGTAAAAATACACCCCAAAACACATTGCGCTACTTCTCCTGAGTACGGCGATACCACATGTGTGACACTTTTTTGCAGCCAAGATGCACAAAGGGGCCAAAGGTCCAACGAGTACGTTTAGGCTTTACAGGGTTGCTCACAATTTAGCCCCGCCCAAAATGCCAGAACAGTAAACACACCCCACAAATTACCCCATTTCGGAAAGTAGACACCCCAAGGTATTCACCGAGGGGCATAGTGAGTCCGTGGGAGATTTTTTTGGGGGGTATTTATACAATCCTGGCATTCTAGCACCTCAAGAAACATGACAGGTGCTCAGAAAGTCAGAGCTGCTTCAAAATGCGGAAATTCACATTTTTGCACCATAGTTTGTAAACGCTATAACTTTTGCGCAAACCAATAAATATACACTTCTTGGATTTTTTTTTTATCAAAGACATTTAGCACAATAAATTCTGACACAAACTTGTACAGAAATGTAATTATATTTGAACAATTTTACCTGAAAAAGTTAAAAATACACTTTTTTTGAGAAAATTGCAGATTATTTTGATTAATATCAGAAAAACGAAAAATGTCAGCAGCAATGTAAAACCACCAAATGAAAGCTCTATTAGTGAGAAGAAAAGGAGTTAAAATTAATTTGGGTGGTAAGTTGTATGACCAAGTAATAAACCGTGAAAGTAGTGTAGTGCAGAATTGTAAAAAGTGGTCTGGTCATTAAGAGGGTTTAAGCTGGGGGCTGAGGTGGTTAAACGATCTGTAGGACAAATAATTCAAGCCTATAATTTTATTTCAGTTTGTGTTGAAATGATGGGTACGCTTTAAGGTTATTGCTATACTCAGTTTTGTTTTATACTTTTTTGGACAAAAAAATAAAGCCTGAGTTTTTGTGGCTTTATTAGATGTTTCTGAGGCGTTTTTTTTGTCCATTTAGTGTTTGAACACCTGTTGCTTTATGACATTTTTTGTATGCTTGATTCAAAGCTTGCTGCAATTTCAAAAAGCACCATTGACTCAAAAACGTACCTCTAGGCTGAAAAAATGCCTTTGCAAAAAAAATATATATATAATTGTGTGCGCTACACTTAATATTTTGCATAAACTGCAACATCTGAAACTGGTGTTTTTTAGTCTAGTACTGTAAAAAAAACTAAAAAACGCAGCCATAAAAATGCACCAAAAATTGAGAAATCCCTCAAAAAAGTGTGACAACGGAAACAGGATTTGTGGAGTGAAAGATTTTGGCCGGAAATGTTTTCATTTTATGAAATATTTCAATCCGAAGCATAAAGAAAATTGAATAGTCTATTGAGTGAATTAGTAATTGCTGGTAGTTATATTTTCTGTCTTGTATGCGTCTCTCAGAAAAACTTGTCTTGTTGCGTGGAGAATATCTGGCTGCAGATGAAGAAGGCAAGAAATTCCTGGAGAAGAGATATGGAAAGAGAGTAATCCAGAAGGCTGTGGAAGAAATGGAGAGTATGGACTGGCTGGAACAGAACTCCAAGTGCTGTCCTCGCTGTGGAACTCATATTCAGGTTATTGCACATATGTTAAAGCATGTTCACAATAGTCAGTCCATTGTAGTGCATGTCATCTATGAAGCTACGTCCAGCGGAGCAGACTGGAATGGGCTGTGAAGTAACCATTGTCACCAATTATCACCAGCATTTTTGTTGCATAAGACAAAAGAGCAAAGTGATAATATACAGTGTTAGGCCTCATGCACACGACAGTATTTTTTCACGGTCCGCAAAAACGGGGTCCGTAGGTCCGTGATCCGTGACCGTTTTTTCGTCCGTGGGTCTTCCTTGATTTTTGGTGTCCGCCTGGCCGTGCGGAGCCAAACGGATCCATCCTGAATTACAATGCAAGTCAATGGGGACGGATCCGTTTGACGTTGACACAATATGGTGCAATTGCAAACGGATCCGTCCCCATTGACTTTCAATGTAAAGTCAGGAGTCCCTTTACTTTCACACTTGCGTTCAGATAATGCAGACGGTGGCTTCGTTCAGAATGGATCCGTCTGCATTATATTGTTAAAACATTTCTAAGTGTGAAAGTAGCCTCAGACGGATCCGTCCAGACTTTACATTGAAAGTCAATGGGGGACGGATCCGTTTGAAAATTGAGCCACAGTGTGTCATCTTCAAACGGATCCGTCCCCATTGACTTACATTGTAAGTCTGGACGGATCCGCTTGCCTCCGCACGGCCAGGCGGACACCCGAACACTGCAAGCAGCGTTCAGGTGTCCGCCTGCTGAGCGGAGGCTGAACGCTGCCAGACTGATGCATTCTGAGCGGATCCGCGTCCACTCAGAATGCATTAGGGCTGGATGGATGCGTTCGAGGCCACTTGTGAGCCCCTTCAAACGGAGCTCACAAGCGGACACCCGAACATTTTAACTTGAAGCGTCCGTCCCCATCACCATGGGAATGCCTCTATGTTAGAATATACTGTTGGATATGAGCTACATCGTGAAACTCAGATCCGACAGTATATTCTAACACAGAGGCGTTCCCATGGTGATGGGGACGCTTCAGGTTAGAATATACTAAAAAACTGTGTACATGACTGGCCAGTGTGCGCCCCCCCCCGCCTCCCCTCCCTCCCTCTATTGTAATAATAGCATTGGTGGCAGTGTGCGCCCCCCCCCCCCGCCCCTCCCCTTCCTCCCTCTATTGTTTTAATACATTGGTGGCAGTGTGAGGCCCCCCCGATCATTGGTGGCAGCGGAGTAGTATCATACTGCAGTAGCGTCCTCGTTGCCATGGTTACCGATCGGAGCCCCAGCGATTAAACTGGGACTCCGATCGGAACTCCGCTGCCACCAATGTATTAAAAGAATAGAGGGAGGAAGGGGGGGGGGGGCGCACACTGCCACCAATGTATTAAAAGAATAGAGGGAGGGTGGGGGGCGCACACTGCCATCAATGTATTAAAACAATAGAGGGAGGAGGGGGGGGCGCACACTGCTACCAATGTTAATGCAATAGAGGGAGGGAGGGGGGGCCGCACACTGTGCCACCAATGCTATTATTACAATAGAGGGGGGGGGCGGGCGCACACTGTGCCACCAATGTTATTAATACAATAGAGGGGGGGAGGGGGGGCGCACTGGCCAACAATAAAATTTAAACTGGGGAGGGAGGGGGGTCTGCCCCCTGCTGCCTGGCAGCCCCGGATCTCTTACAGGGGGCTATGATAGCACAATTAACCCCTCAGGTGCAGCACCTGAGGGGTTAATTGTACGGATCACGGCCCCCTGTAAGAGATCGGGTGCTGCCAGGCAGCAGGGGGCAATCATGTACACAGTTCGTTGTATATTCTAACTAGAAGCGTCCCCATCACCATGGGAACGCTTCTGTGTTAGAATATACTGTCGGATCTGAGTTTTCACGAAGTGAAAACTCTGCTCTGAAAAAGCTTTTATGCAGACAGATCTTCGGATCCGTCTGTATGAAAGTAACCTATGGCCACGGATCACGGACACGGATGCCAATCTTGTGTGCATCCGTGTTCTTTCATTGACTTGAATGGGTCCGTGAACCGTTGTCCGTCAAAAAAATAGGACAGGTCCTATTTTTTTGACGGACAGGATACACGGATCACGGTCTCGGCTGCAAAACGGTGCATTTTCCGATTTTTCCACGGACCCATTGAAAGTCAATGGGTCCGTAAAATAAAAAACGAAAAACGGCACAACGGCCACGGATGCACACAACGATCGTGTGCATGAGGCCTTAGGATGACTTGGGTTGTCAGCAGTTCACAGAAATGAACAGATTAGATTTGCACACATTTAGTTGAATGCTAAGCTCCCACTACCTTACCATCAAAACACAACTTCCTCAGATGTTTGTTAACCCTAACCATTTTCATGTGATCTCTGGATCATTAACCTCTTAACCCCTTAAGGACTCAGCCCTATTTCACCTTAAGGATTTTTTGCTAATCTGACCAGTGGTACTTTAAGTGGTGATAACTTTAAAACGCTTTGACTTATCCAGGCCTTTCTGAAACTGTTTTTTCATCACATATTGTACTTCATGACACTGGTAAAATGAAGTAAAAAAAAAAAAAATTGTATTTATAAAAAAATACAAAATTTACCAAAAATTTGTAAAAAATAGCAAATTTCAATGTTTAAATTTCTCTACTTCTATAATACATAGTAATACCTCCAAAAATAGTTATTACTTTACATTCCCCATATGTCTACTTCATGATTGGATCATTTTGGGAATTATATTTTATTTTTTGGGGCTGTTACAAGGCTTAGAAGTTTAGAAGCAAATTTTGAAATTTTTATGGACCACTACAGGTTTGAAGTCACTTTGCGAGTCTTACATAATAGAAACCACCCAAAAATGACCCCATTCTAGAAACTACACCCCTCAAGGTATTTAAAACTGATTTTACAAACATCGTTAACCCTTTAGGTGTTCCACAAGAATTAATGGAAAATAGGTTTATTTAGCACAGTTTTTATTTTTTATTTTTTACTGTGTTCATCTGAGGGGTTAGGTCATGTGATATTTTTATAGAGCCGGTCGATACGAACGCGGCGATACCAAATATGTATACTTTTTTATTTATTTATGTAAGTTTTACGCAATAACAGCTTTTTTAAAACAAAAATGTTTTTATTTTTTGGGCGATTGTCTCAGGTAGGGGCAAATTTTTAGCGGTTAGATTGGTACTATTTTGGTGGGCAAACGCTTTTTTGATCGCTTGCTGTTGTACTTTTTGTGATGTAAGGTGACAAAAAAATGGTTTATTTAGCACCGTTTTTATTTTTACGGTGTTCATCTGAAGGGTTAGGTCATGTGATATGTTAATAGCCAGTCGATACGGACGTGGAGATACCTAATATGTATACTCGTACAGCTTCTGGCCTGTGAGATCCAGGGGGCTGGATCTCACAGGCTCTTCATCAGAAGGCAGCACGCTGCGTTCCATGCCATCGGGTCCTCCCTACAGCCGCATAGGGACCCTATGGCACCGCCGCTCAGCCACCGCAACCGCAGGTAAAAGCCGCAAACCACAGGTCTGAATTGACCTGCGGTTTGTGGCGATCGCTGAAACGACTCCCCCCTGGCGTTGTGACAGGATGATTTCAGCGGGCATCCTGTCAAAATTAGGATGTACCGGTACGCCCTGGGTCCTTAAGGATTTGGGAAACGGGGTGTACCGGTACACCCTAAGTCCCTAAGGGGTTAAGGACACGGCCATATTTCACCTTAAGGACCAGGCCATTTTTCGCAAATCTGACCAGTGTCACTTTAAGTGCTGATAACTTTAAGGCTAGGTCTACACGACGACATTTGTCGCGCGACAAAAAGTCGCGCGACAGATAGGGCGCAACAGTTGTCGCGCGACATTTTGTTGCACCAATGTCGCGCGACAATTTTTATAATGGCAGTCTATGGTGTCGCACTGCAACATGCGACATGTTGCGACTGCGACGCGACAGTCGCAGAAAAATCCATCCTGAATGGATTTTCTGCGACTGTCGCGTCGCAGTCGCAGCATGTCGCATGTTGCAGTGCGACACCATAGACTGCCATTATAAAAATTGTCGCGCGACATTGGTGCAACAAAATGTCGCGCGACAAATGTCGTCGTGTAGACCTAGCCTAAAACGCTTTTACTTATCCAGGCAATTCTGAGAGAGTTTTTTCCGTCACACTGGTAAAAGGGAGTAAAAAAAATTTCACTTTTATTATTAAAAAAAACAACCAAATTTGCCAAAAATTTGCAAATTTCCAAGTTTCAATTTCTCTACTGCTATAATACATAGTAAAACCTACAAAAATAGTTATTACTTTACATTCTCCATATGTCTACTTCATGTTAAGATCATTTTGGGAATGACATTTTATTTTCGGGGGACGTTACAAGGCTTAGAAGTTTAGAAGTAAATATTGAAATTTCTCAGAAAATTTCAAAAACCAACTTTTTAAGGACCAGTTCAGGTCTGAAGTCACTTTGTGAGGCTTACATAATATAAACCACCCACCCCATTCTAGAAACTACACCCCTCAAGGTATTCAAAACTGATTTTACAAATGTCGTTAACCCTTTAGGTGTTCCACAAGAATGAATGGAAAATAGAGATACAATTTGAAGATTTCACTTTTTTTGGCAGATTTTCCATTTTAATTTTTTTTTTCCCAGTTACAAAGCAAGGGTTAACAACCAAACAAAGCTCAATATTTATGGCCCTGATTCTGTAGTTTACAGAAACACCCCATATGTGGGCTTAAACTGCTGTATGGGCACATGGCAGGGCGTAGAAGGAAAGGAATGCCATATGATTTTGGAAGGCAGATTTTGCTGGACTGTTTTTTTTGACACCATGTCCCATTTGAAGCCCCCCTGATGCAACCCTAGAGTAGAAACTCCAAAAAAGTGACCCCATTTTAGAAACTACGGTATAGGGTGGAAGTTTTGTTGGTACTAGTTTAGGGTACATATGATTTTTGGTTGCTCTTTATTGCACTTTTTGTGAGGCAAGGTAACAAGAAATAGCTGTTTTGGCACAGTTTTTTTTTTTTGGTTATTTGCAACATTCATCTGACAGGTTAGATCATGTGGTATTTTTATAGACCAGGTTGTCACGGGTGCTGCGATACCTAATATGTATACAATTTTTTTTATTTATGTAAGTTTTACACAATGATTTAATTTTAGAGAAAAAAAAATCATGTTTTAGTGTCTCCATAGTTTTTTTTTTTTTTTTGGGCGATTATCTTAGGTAGGGTCTCATTTTTGCGGGATGAGATGACCGATTGGCACTATTTTGGTCGCTTGCTATTACACTTTTTGTAATGTAAGATGACAAAAAATAGCTTTTTTTAGACTTTTTTTTTTTTTTTTAACGGTGTTCACCTGATATTTTTATAGAGCCGGTCGATACGGACGCTGCGATACCTAATATGTATACTTTAAAAAAAAAAATTACTTAAGTTTTACACAATAACAGCTTTTTTAAAACAAAAAAAATTATGTTTTAGTGCAGTGATCGCAAACCTTTTACAGACTGAGTGGCCCAAAACCCACTTATTTATCGCAAAGTGCCAACACGGCAATTTACCCTGAATACTACAGTCCAATATTGTATATCTTCCATGTACTTTATCATGTAGCTGTAATAGCCTGCCTACATTCAGTGCACTGCTGTTGCCATTCATAGTGAACCTGGCGCTGATGAATGGCATATTGGTACACCATAGACTTTTCCCAGGGTGTGGGTGCCCACAGAAAGGGCTCTGAGTGCCGCCTCTGGCACCCGTGCCATAGGTTCGCCACCACTGTTTTAGTGTCTCCATATTCTGAGCTATATTTTTTTTTTTTTGGGGGCGATTGTCTTAGTGTCTCATTTTTGGCGGGATGAG
Organism: Bufo gargarizans; assembly: GCF_014858855.1. Classification (NCBI taxonomy): domain Eukaryota; kingdom Metazoa; phylum Chordata; class Amphibia; order Anura; family Bufonidae; genus Bufo; species Bufo gargarizans. The sequence goes on from NC_058081.1 coordinate 397,818,527, forward strand.
GTGACGGTTATATTGGTACTATTTTGGTTGGCATACGCCTGACAGATCCGCTCCGAACGCAAGTGTGAAAGTAGCCTAAGGGAGGAAGACTAATTAATATTTTTATGCATGTGTCTTTACAGATGAAGAGGTTCTAAGTCAGCTGTCTAAAATGAATACAAATAAGTCACAGGGGTCTGATGGGATACACCCAAAGCTTTTAAAAGAGCTAGCAAAACCATTAACAGATTTATTTAACCAATCACTGGTAACAGGAGTCGTTCCCAAAAGATTGGAAATTAGCAAATGTTGTGCCCATTCACAAGAAAGGTAGTGGGGAGGAATATGACAACTATAGGCCAGGAAGCCTGACATCAATAGTGGGGAAATTAATGGAAACCATACTTGAGAGGATTGTGGAACATCTAAAATCCCATGGATTGAAAGATGAAAAACAGCATGGGTTTACTTCAGGGAGATCATGTCAGACTAATCTTATAGATTTTTTTTTTTTGATTGGGTGACTAAAATAATAGATGGAGGAGGTGCAGAAGACATCGCTTATCTAGACTTTAGTAAGGCTTTTGATACTGTCCCACATAGAAGGTGTAACGGATCTCCTAGCACCCCGATCGGGTACCTCCGTCGATAGATGCTCCTAGTGCTTCCCGAGGACTCCAAGCACTGTACTTGACACCGAAAGCACTGCAGACCCCACGAACCGCCGAAGCTTGGTTGAGATCTCAACGTCTCCTACCCACCCTGGACCTACGACAAGGCTCCAGTGGGTGAACCTCTCCTAAATCCAGAGAGCAGGAACAGCTCTTACAAGAGCTAATAGTATTAGCCAGGGGAGTATACCAATCTTCAGCGTATAGCAATCCCCACACACATAAGACGATGCTCTATGTTGAATGTAAAACAGGAACTCTTTAATGGGTTATTTTTCAGCCTTTTATGCAGGTCTCCTAGCAAGGGAAACTCCCCCTGGGGCCCTTGTAGAAGACTGTGACAGTTTATATTTTAGCCAATCACATGCATTTACAGTATTGAAACCTTCCCAGTAATTGTACACAAAACCCCCTTCCCTCTGTCTGTAACGCAATCAACAAAATACAATTGCCAATAACACAAAGGCTACAACCCACATAGAATCCTCCCCTCTGCCTGTGATATAATCATGGTACACCATGGTTAACATAATCATCACAGGCAGGAGAATACACAATGTCCTCTGTCCTGGAGACAACCGAGTTGTAATTCAATTATCTCTCAGGACAGAGGGCAATTGCCAATACACACAGAGAGACAATGGAACAGACCTCACTACTGAACGTATACAATGTCCCACCCTTTACAATACACATAGACATTTAACATCCCAACATAGCATGAATTAGTTGTAAAAGTCTCTTGGGCCTGGCTGTACTCATGGCTTTCTGTCCAAAACAGTTTCACAGATTTAAGCTGTGCGGCCGCTCTTTCTTCTCCTTCAAAGTTAGTATGGGCCATAATCCTGGGGCAAGAGGCTGGCAACCAGGCCCCCTCCAAAACCCAGTGGCGAGGTTGGTTTCGCTACAGAAGGCTTATCAATAAATTGCAGTCTTTGAGCTTGGACTCCCATATTGTTGAATGGATTAGGCAGTGGCTGAGGGACAGACAACAGAGGGTTGTAGTCAATGGAGTATATTCAGACCATGGTCTTGTTACCAGTGGGGTACCTCAGGGATCTGTTCTGGGACCCATATTGTTTAATATCTTTATCAGCAAATTGCAGAAGGCCTCGATGGTAAGGTGTGTCTTTTTGCTGATGAAAAAAAGATTTGTAACAAGGTTGATGTTCCTGGAGGGATACACCAAATGGAAAAGGATTTAGGAAAACTAGAGGAATGGTCAAAAATCTGGACTTAAAAAGATTTAATGTTTGAGTGCAAGATAATGCACCTGGGGAGTAAAAACCCAAGAGCAGAATATAAAATCAGTGATACAGTCCTAACCTCCGTATCTGAGGAAAAGGATTTAGGGGTCATTATTTCAGAAGACTTAAAGGTAGGCAGACAATGTCATAGAGCAGCAGGAAATGCTAGCAGAATGCTTGGGTGTATAGGGAGAGGCATTACCAGTAGAAAGAGGGAGGTGCTGATGCCGCTCTACAGAGCACTAGTGAGACCTCATTTGGAGTATTGTGCGCAGTACTGGAGACCATATCTCCAGAAGGATATTTATACTTTTGGAGAGAGTTCAGAGAAGAGCTACTAAACTAGTACATGGATTGCAGGATAAAACTTACCAGGAAAGGTTAAAGGACCTTAACCACCTCCCGACCGCCTAACGCGCCGATGCGTCCGGGAGGTGGTTGATGTGTTCCTCCTGGACGCATCGGCGCGTCATCTCGCGATACCCGAGATTTCCTGTGAACGCACGCAGACGCGTGCGCTCACAGGAACAGAAGGTAAGCGAGTGGATCTCCAGCCTGCCAGCGGCGATCGCTCACTGGCAGGCTGGAGATTTGATTTTTTTTTAACCCCTAAAGGTATATTAGACGCTGTTTTGATAACAGCGTCTAATATACCTACTACCTGGTCCTCTGGTGGTCCACCAGAGGACACAGGTAGGTCAGTGAAGTCGCACCAAACACTACACTACACCCCCCCCCGTCACTTATTAACCCCTTATAAACCCCTGATCACCCCATATAAACTCCCTGATCACCCCCCCTGTCATTGATCACCCCCCTGTCATTGATCACCCCCCTGTCAGGCTCCGTTCAGACGTCCGTATGATTTTTACGGATCCACAGATACATGGATCGGATCCGCAAAACACATACGGACGTCTGAATGGAGCCTTACAGGGGGGTGATCAATGACAGGGGGGTGATCACCCATATAGATTCCCTGATCACCCCCTGTCATTGATCACCCCCCTGTAAGGCTCCATTCAGACGTCCGCATGTGTTTTGCGGATCCTATCCATGGATCCGTAAAAATCATGCGGACGTCTGAATGGAGCCTTACAGGGGGTGATCAATGACAGGGGGTGATCACCCATATACACTCCCTGATCACCCCCCTGTCATTGATCACCCCCCTGTAAGGCTCCATTCAGATGTCCGCATGTGTTTTGCGGATCCGATCCATGTATCCATGGATCCGTAAAAATCATGCGGACGTCTGAATGGAGCCTTACCAGGGGGGTGATCAATGACGGGGTGATCACCCATATACACTCCCTGATCACCCCCTGTCATTGATCACCCCCCTGTAAGGCTCCATTCAGACGTCCGCATGTGTTTTGCGGATCCGATCCATGTATCCATGGATCCGTAAAAATCATGCGGACGTCTGAATGGAGCCTTACCAGGGGGGTGATCAATGACAGGGGGTGATCACCCATATACACTCCCTGATCACCCCCTGTCATTGATCACCCCCCTGTAAGGCTCCATTCAGACGTCCGCATGTGTTTTGCGGATCCGATCCATGTATCCATGGATCCGTAAAAATCATACGGACGTCTGAATGGAGCCTTACCAGGGGGGTCATCAATGATGGAGGTGATCAGGGAGTCTATATGGGTGATCACCCCCCTGTCATTGATCACCCCCCCTGTAAGGCTCCATTCAGACATTTTTTTGGCTCAAGTTAGCGGAAATATATATTTTTTTTGTTTGTTTTTTCTTACAAAGTCTCATATTCCACTAACTTGTGTCAAAAAATAAAATCTCCCATGAACTCACCATACCCCTCACGGAATCCAAATGCGTAAACATTTTTAGACATTTATATTCCAGACTTCTTCTCACGCTTTAGGGCCCCTAAAAAGCCAGGGCAGTATAAATACCCCACATGTGACCCCATTTCGGAAAGAAGACACCCTAAGGTATTCACTGAGGGGCATATTGAGTCCATGAAAGATTGAAATTTTTGTCCTAAGTTAGCGGAAAGTGAGACTTTGTGAGAAAAAATCAAAAAAAAAAATCAATTTCCGCTAACTTATGCAAAAAAATAAAAATTCTATGAACTCGCCAGGCCCCTCATTGAATACCTTGGGGTGTCTTCTTTCCAAAGTGGGGTCACATGTGGGGTATTTATACTGCCCTGGCTTTTTAGGGGCCCTAAAGCGTGAGAAGAAGTCTGGGATCCAAATGTCTAAAAATGCCCTCCTAAAAGGAATTTGGGCACCTTTGCGCATCTAGGCTGCAAAAAAGTGTCACACATCTGGTATCGCCGTACTCAGGAGAAGTTGGGCAATGTGTTTTGGGGTGTCATTTTACATATACCCATACTGGGTGAGAGAAATATCTTGGTCAAATGCCAACTTTGTATAAAAAAATGGGAAAAGTTGTCTTTTGCCAAGATATTTCTCTCACCCAGCATGGGTATATGTAAAATGACACCCCAAAACACATTCCCCAACTTCTCCTGAGTACGGCGATACCAGATGTGCGACACTTTTTTGCAGCCTAGGTGGGCAAAGGGGCACACATTCCAAAGTGCACCTGTCGGATTTCGCAGGCCATTTTTTACACATTTTGATTGCAAGGTACTTCTCACACATTTGGGCCCCTAAATTGCCAGGGCAGTATAACTACGCCACAAGTGACCCCATTTTGGAAAGAAGACACCCCAAGGTATTCCGTGAGGGGCACGGCGAGTTCCTAGAATTTTTTAGTTTTTGCCACAAGTTAGCGGAAAATGATGATTTTTCTTTTTTTTCCTTTTTTCCTTACAAAGTCTCATATTCCACTAACTTGCGACAAAAAATAAAAAATTCTAGGAACTCGCCATGCCCCTCACGGAATACCTTGGGGTGTCTTCTTTCCAAAATGGGGTCACTTGTGGCGTAGTTATACTGCCCTGGCAATTTAGGGGCCCAAATGTGTGAGAAGAACTTTGCAATCAAAATGTGTAAAAAATGGCCTGCGAAATCCGAAAGGTGCACTTTGGAATATGTGCCCCATTGCCCACCTTGGCTGCAAAAAAGTGTCACACATCTGGTATCGCCGTACTCAGGAGAAGTTGGGGAATGTGTTTTGGGGTGTCATTTTACATATACCCATGCTGGGTGAGAAAAATATCTTGGTCAAATGCCAACTTTGTATAAAAAAATGGGAAAAGTTGTCTTTTGCCAAGATATTTCTCCTGAGTACGGCGATACCAGATGTGTGACACTTTTTTGATGCCAAGGTGGGCAAAGGGGCACATATTCCAAAGTGCACCTTTCGGATTTCGCAGGCCATTTTTTACACATTTTGATTGCAAAGTACTTCTCACACATATGGGCCCCTAAATTGCCAGGGCAGTATAACTACCCCACAAGTGACCCCATTTTGGAAAGAAGACACCCCAAGGTATTCTGTGAGGGGCATGGTGAGTTCCTAGAATTTTTTATTTTTTGTCGCAAGTTAGTGGAATATGAGACTTTGTAAGAAAAAATAAAAAATCATCATCATTTTCCGCTAACTTGTGACAAAAAATAAAAAGTTCTATGAACTCACTATGCCCATCAGCGAATACCTTAGGGTGTCTACTTTCCGAAATGGGGTCATTTGTGGGGTTTTTCTACTGTTTGGGCATTGTAGAACCTCAGGAATCATGACAGGTGCTCAGAAAATCAGAGCTGTTTCAAAAAGCGGAAATTCACATTTTTGTACCATAGTTTGTAAACGCTATAACTTTTACCCAAACCATTTTTTTTTTTTGCCCAAACATTTTTTTTTTCATCAAAGACATGTAGAACAATTTATATATGGATGTCGTTTTTTTTGCAAAATTTTACAGCTGAAAGTGAAAAATGTCATTTTTTTGCAAAAAAATCGTTACATTTTGATTAATAACAAAAAAAGTAAAAATGTCAGCAGCAATAAAATACCACCAAATGAAAGCTCCATTAGTGAGAAGAAAAGGAGGTAAAATTCATTTGGGTGGTAAGTTGCATGACCGAGCGATAAACGGTGAAAGGAGTGTAGTGCCGAAGTGTAAAAAGTGCTCTGGTCATGAAGGGGGTTTCAGCTAACGGGGCTGAAGTGGTTAACATGTATAGCTTGGAAGAAAGACGAGACAGAGGGGATATGATAGAAACTTTTAAATACATAAAGGGAATCAACAAGGTAAAAGAGGAGATAATATTCAAAACAAGAACAACTGCTACTAGAGGACATAGTTTAAAATTAGAGGGGCAAAGGTTTAAAAGTAATATCAGGAAGTATTACTTTACTGAGAGAGTAGTGGATGCATGGAATAGCCTTCCTGCAGAAGTGGTAGCTGCAAATACAGTGAAGGAGTTTAAGCATGCATGGGATAGGCATAAGGCCATCCTTCATATAAGATAGGGCCAGGGGCTATTCATAGTATTCAGTATTTTGGGCAGACTAGATGGGCAAAATGGTTCTTATCTTCCGACACATTCTATGTATCTATGTCAGTGACCTGTTTTCTCTTTACAGAAAATTGATGGCTGTAACAAAATGACCTGCACTGGGTGTAAGCAGTACTTCTGCTGGATCTGTATGAGTTCACTGTCTCGAGGAAACCCATATCTTCACTTCAATGATCCTTCTTCAGAATGCTTTAATCAGTATGTATCCTGCATTATTTTGGAGAAGTTTGGGAATGTCAAAAACAGAGTAGGACATTTGCCTAAGGACTTATGCCCCCTATCATGGCTTTCTTTAGTGTGCTATCTGATGCCACACTGACCCATTCTCTTCAATGGGCCATGCAGACATCCATTTTTGTCTCACTGAAGGTGCTATTCCTGACCATTTATGTTGATGAGAATAGCATTTTCTCTACATGGCAGTGAGAAAAAAAAAAATGGAATGTGCAGTCCCATGTCACTTTTCAGTGATGTCACTAATTTTTGTTGTGGATTTAAAATTGAATACGAACGATAGTGTGAATGAGGGCTAAATAAAGTCATGCGTAGTGGTTTATTTATAGCAAACATGTAAAAGCTAAAACCTAAGTTAAAGGGGTTGTCTCAGGAAAGGAATAGTGCCAAAAAATGTACATTTAGCAGGGTGAACAATTTTGACACCAGTTGATTGCTAGAGTGACTTGGGAATTAATTCCATTGATATTCTCATATGTCAGTCTTGTGTATGTAAGAATAAACAGTACAGACCAAAAGTTTGGACACACCTTCTCATTCAAAGAGTTTTCTTTATTTTCATGACTAGGGAAATTGTAGATTCACACTGAAGGCATCAAAACTATGAATTAACACATGTGGAATTTTATACATAACAAAAAATATTTTTCATTACACCTCAGGTCAGACCCCCAATGTAAATGTAATCATACCCCCAATGTTAATAAGACCAGAATCAGACCTCAGCTGAGACCCCAATGTAAATTACCCCCAATCAGACCTCAGATAAGAGCCCCATGCCTCTCATCACCCCTATGCCTCTCATCAGCCGCCATATCAGCCTCTACGCCTCTAATCAGCCCCTAGATCATCACTTATGCCTCTTATCAGCCCCCATAATCAGCCCTTATGCCTCTCATCAGCCCCCATTATTAGCCATTATGCCTCTCTTGACACCCCATTGCCTCAGATCAGCCCCCAGCAGCCTCATTTTTATAAAATAAAAAAATACTTACATCTCCTGCTCTAGGATGCCGCCGCTCCTCACCGCCTGCGATCTTCTTCCTCTTGCTGTCTGCTGTGCTGTGAACTGGCGCGCATAGTGTGAGGTGACAGAGCGCTCTCACGCTGTGCACAGCCGACAGCCGATGACCAGGAAGCCGTGAGTACAGAGCCTTCACCGCTTCCTGATCCTCCGGTACTAATTATTGCTTCCATAATGGAAACGCTCATTAGTAGTCGCCCCATAAGACGCCCACTATGGGGCAAAAAATATTGTATATATTGTAAGGGATTGCTCTCTCACAGGGGTTGGCATTGACAGATTCCTCCTCAGACAACGGGGTTAAAGTCCAAATGGTGCTTTATTTTGGAATTTCAGCACCAGCACAAACATAGCAAATAAACACCTGCCTGTCTAGACTCTACATAATACATAGGTTTCCCTAACTCACCTAAAAAAGCGCCGTTCACACAAGGGGTGAAATCTGGCTTTTCTCAGCCATACGGTCAAAGAGCCTCCTGGCTGTGACCACACCAGTACCTTGGGGGGGGGGACATGGTCCAAGAGTCCTCCCGACTCTGACCATGTGACACCTCTTTCCTCAGGCGTTGCTGGGCCCTCCAAAACTTTGGCTTTCACATAGCCTCGTGGCCCCCAGCCCTCCTGGCTGGGACCACACAGAGCCTCTGCAGACTTCCTTTTCCAAGTTCTCTCTCACAGTCCTACACCGAGGGTTGGTTTATCCCCCATTGATTACACAGCAGGCCTCACCTGCTATCATCTCAGGTTAAAGGGAATAACTGTAGTGGATTAGGGGTGTGGACTGAGAGACTCCCACTACCAACCTATCTCCCAGTCCAAAGAAATCCAGCCCATACAACTTTAAATAAAACAGCTCCAGCAACTATGCCTTGCTGAAGCCATACCATCTCTGGATTTCAGTTCTCACCCAGGTAAACTGAAAATATTGGGTGAGATGCATACCTCTATCATGCACTTTACCACAATACATATATATTATTGGTTAACGAATTAAGGGGTGCTTTTTCTCCTGTTACCCCATATGAAAATGAAAAAGTGCCCAAAAACTATTCTAGCAAAATCTGCCTCCAAAATCCATATGGCGCTCCTTTCCTTCTGACCACTGCCACGTGCCCATAAAGCAGTTTACCACCTGATATGGGGTATTTCTGTAAACTGTAGAATCAGAGTAATATATATTGAGGTTTATTTTGCTGTTAACCCTTGCTGTGTTGCAAGAAAACAATTAACATAAAAAATCTGCCCAAAAAATTAAATTTAATTTAAGGGGTGTAGTTTCTAAAATGTGATAATGTCAGTGGTTTCCATTACGTAAGCCCGGCAAAATCACTTTATAACTGAATTGGTGCTTAACCACTTCACATCCGCCCACATCGATGGATGTTTTATCTCTGAATGGACGTTCTGGAACGTCCATTCAGAGATCGCAGCTGCGTGCTAATCGTGCAGCTGCTGTGTCAGGGACCCACTGTCAGTGACAGCAGGGCACCCCAGGGAGAAGGCAGGGACAATTCCCAAGGAGACAATTCCCCCTTCTAGATTGCTCTATACACAGTACTCGACGTGACCGCCAGGGCCAGGAGAGTGCAGGAGCTGTTAAGCCTTCCACAGACCTTGATTAGCCCTGCACTGAGGCTGTACAGCGCAGTATTATGCTGTACAACCTCTTTGGGGGGGCATTTCCTCTGTAACTGGGGCTACTATGTCAGCCCCAGTTACAGGAGAAAACAATAGTGGAAAAAAAAGTGGTCGTCTATGACCTTATGGTGGACATAAAGTGTAAAATAAAAAAAAATGAAGTGTTTTATCAAAATTAATAAATTAAAAAGGTTTCAAATGTAAAAAGAAAAAATTGCCCCATTTAACTAATAAAAAAAAATAAAAAATAGAAAAAATTAAATAAAATAGACATATTTGGTATTGCCGCGTCTGTCCGGCTCTATAAATATATCACATGCTCCACCCCATCCGATATAAACACCATAAAAAAATAAAAACTGTCAAAAAGAGTGCAACACCAAGTGATCAAAAAGGTGTATGTCCCACAAAAATGGTACCAATAAAACAGTCACCTCATCCTGCAAAAAATTAGCCTCTACATTCATGCAACCCTGAATGATTTTATGCGGCGGGTGGTGCAGGGGGGGGGGGTTGTGGGCGGTGCGGCAGGCCGGATCGCGATCCCCGCCCGTCTCCCCCTGAATATTCATTGGTGTTCAGTGGGTATACCAGAGTGTCAGCACATTGCTGACACTCTGGTATAAACGGCTTACATCTGTGCTGCGATGTCAGACGTTTAACCCTTTCCATACCGCGGTCCATACGGACCGCGGTAAGGAAAGGGTCAACGGTCAGGGAGCTCCCTCCCTCTCCCATCGGGGGGCTTCGTGCCTTTGCAGCCCCCAGACAGGATGGGGTGACAGAGGGAGGGAGCTCCCCTCCTTCCCCTTCCCCATCTGCTCAGTTGTGGCAGACGGGGAAAGTTCCCATGGCAACAGGACGCCTTCTCAGGCACAGACATTTTGTTTTTTCGTCACATATTGTACTTCATGACACTGGTAAAATGGAGTAAAAAAATTTCATTTTTATTTATTAAAAAATACCAAATTTACCAAAAATTTGGAAAAATTTGCTAATTTTTAAGTTTCAATTTCTGTACTTCTATAATACATAGTAACACCTCCAAAAATAGTTATTACTTTACATTCCCCATATGTCTACTTCATGTTTGGATCATTTTGGGAATGATATTTTATTTTTTGCGGATGTTACAAGGCTTAGAAGTTTAAAAGTAAATCTTTCTCAGAAATTTTCAAAAAACTACTTTTTAAGGACCAGTTCAGGTCTGAAGTCACTTTGTGAAGCTTACATGATAGAAACCACCCAAAAATAACCCCATTCTAGAAACTACACCCCTTAAGGTATTCAAAACTGATTTTACAAACGCCGTTAACCCTTTAGGTGTTCCAAAAGAGTTATTGGCAAATAGAGATGAAATTTCAGAATTTCAGTTTTTTTCCATTTTAATCAATTTTTTCCCAGTAACAAAGCAAGGGTTAACAGCCAAACCAAACTCAATATTTATGGCCCTGATTCTGTAGTATACAGAAACACCCCATATGTGGTCATAAACTACTGTACGGGCACACTGCAGGGCGCAGAAGGAAAGGAATGCCATAAGGTTTTTGGAAGGCAGATTTTGCTGGACTGGTTTCTTTGACACCATGTCCCATTTGAAGCCCCCCTGATGCACCCCTAGAGTAGAAACTCCATAAAAGGGACCCCAACTAAGAAACTACACCTCAAGGTATTCAAAACTGATTTTACAAACGTTGTTAACCCTTTAGGTGTTCCACAACAATTAATGGAAAATAGAGATACAATTTCAAAATTTCACTTTTTGGGCAGATTTTCCATTTTACAATTTTTTTCCAGTTACAAAGTAATGGTTAACAGCCAAACAAAACTCTTTATTTATGGCCCTGAATCTGTAGTTTACAGAAACACCCCATTTGTGGTTGTAAACCGCTGTACGGGCACACGGCAGGGGCGCAGAAGGAAAGGAATGCCATACGGTTTTTGGAAGGCAGATTTTGCTAGACTGTTTTTTTGGACACCATGTCCCATTTGAAGCACTCCTAGAGTAGAAACTCCAAAAAAGTGACCCCATTTTATAAACTACGGGATAGGGTGGAAGTTTTGTTGGTATTAGTTTAGGGTACATGTGATTTTTGGTTGCTCTATATTACACTTTTTGTGGGGCATGGTAACAAGAAATTGCTTTTTTGGCAGTTTTTTTTTGTTATTTACAACATTCATTTTAACAATTTTTTTATTTATGTAAGTTTTACACAATGATTTCATTTTTGAAACAAAAAAAAATCATGTTTTAGTGTTTCCATAGTCTGAGAGCCATAGTTTTTTTCAGTTTTTGGGCGATTATCTTAGGTTGGGTCTCATTTTTTTTGTGGGATGAGATGACGGTTGGATTGGTACTATTTTGGGGTGCATATGACTTTTTGATCGCTTGCTATTACACTTTTTGTGATGTAAGGTGACAAAAAATGGTTTATTTAGCACAGTTTTTATTTTTTATTTTTCACGGTGTTCATCTGAGGGGTTAGGTCATGTGATATTATTATAGAGCTGGTCGATACGGATGCGGCGATACCTAATATGTATATATTTTTTTTTATTTATGTAAGTTTTACACAATAATCTCATTTTTGAAACCAAAAAAATGTTATAGTGTCTCTATAGTCTGAAAAAAAATGTGCTGACACTCTGGTATACCCACTGACCACCAATGAATATTCGGGGGGAGGCGGGCGGGGGATCGCGATCCCGACTACCACACCGCACGGAGGCGGGGGGAATCTTTAGTTTGGGCATTTAAAAAGTTTCGGATCCCGATCAGAAACTGCAGAAAGTGCTGTAAACCGCAGGTCTGAATTGACCTGTGGTTTGCAGCAATTGCCGATACGGGGGGGGTCACAGGACCCTCCTCGGCATTGACCCTGGGTGCCTGGCTGTGTGTAACTGCCGGGCATTCAGCGCTGTCACCATGTCTGCAGATGCATGGTGACAGTTTAAAATGCCATGACGAGTATACTCGCGATGGAGCGCTAAGTAGCAGTGCTCCATGACGAGTATACTCGTCATAGGTCCTTAACGTGTTAAAGAGTAAAAAAGAGTAAAAGAGTAAAAAAAAAAAAAAAGTTCTCAGAACAGAGACATTAAAACATAATTTTTTTTGTAAAAAAATGCTATTATTGTGTAAAAATAAAAAATAAAAAAAGTTGATGTATTAGATATCGCCGCATCCGTAACAACCTGCTATATAAAAATATTGCAAGACCTAACCCCTCTGATGAACACCGTAAAAAAATTAACTGTGCCAAAAAAGCCATTTTTTGTCACCTAACATTACATAAAGTGCAACACCAAGCGATCAAAATGGCGTATGCCCCCCCCCCAAAATAGTACCAATCAAACCGTTACCTCATCCCGCAACAAATGAGACCCTAATTAAGACTGTCGGTCAAAAAATGTAAAAAGCTATCGCTCTCTGATGGAGACACTGACATAATTTTTTTCATTTAAAAAATGCTATTATTGTGTAAAACTTAAATAAGAAAAAGTATACATGTTAGGTATTGTCACGTCTGTGACGACCTCCTCTATAAAAATGTCACATGACCTAACCCCTCAGATGAACGCTGTAAAAATAAATAAATAAAACCTGTGCTAAAACGACCAATTTGTTTGGTCACCTTGCCCTATAATGTGTAATAATGAATGATCAAAAAAATCATATGTACCAAAAAATAGTACAAATAAAAACGGCCACTCTTCCTGCAAAAAACGAGCCCATGCACAATGTCGGGTATTTATTTCACATAAGATATGAAATCATAAAATATGATTTCATATTTTTATGAAAAAAAATAAAAAAATAAAAAATGAAAAATTTAATTGGCGGACATATAAACGCCAGTTCTTTTATTGATGAGATCTAAAGTTAATTTGTGCAGCTAATGAAACAGGGTGCAATTAATTATACAAAATATAATTTATTATAAATACAAGCAGAAAACATGGCATACAAATACAAAGATAATATCAAAATTGACCATAAGATGGTGCTCCACCGTTTACAGGCTGACTTAAGTACAATATAATACTACTTCCTTTTATCAAATTATTACCGATTAATATACTGGTAATCAAAATATTATAATGCAACAACAACAACAAAAAAACAATAGAAATGAATCTGTGGAAAATCCCTTATGCTCAATTAGAGAATATGGCAGTAAGAGACACCTTATAAATACGCCCGTTGACCTAACTACGGATAATAAAATCCGATCAGAGATTTCACTCTGATAGCAATATTACAGAAATTCTAATGATGTGCACGTTCATTAAAATTTCCCATAAAATTATTGTTTTAACACTATAGACCCACTAATAATGGGGTCTCAACTATATGCCAATTGGAGCGATTTATAATTACTGCAAGTAAAATAGATCATACATTACCCCTGGCTTTGGGATAAAGAGCTTTTAGAAGGGACCCAGCTTTCCAAGATTCAGATCTATCCCGTCCTGTGGTATGTTCCTGGTGTGTGAAGTGATGCTGATGTATCAATTCCCAAGTGTTCTCCCTGAAGAAGTTCCAAGTGATGTTTGGCTCCAGTCCTCTTTGTCTCAAGTGATTTTTCAAGTGATCTTAGTTTTTTTTGCATCTCCAAAAACTGCCTTAGATATCCTCATCCTTATCTATGCCCATCCCCTCTTGGATTAGGGATTTCCAATTAGATAAGGTGGGTGTTACGTATGGTAATCATGGAGATGATGTCATTTAATTGGCATTCCTTCTGCCCATCTACCACTTGATGGCACTGTTGTATCATATAGCAATTTTTAGAATTAACATATATATCCGGCTTTATTACACCTCTTAACCTTTGGTCTCTCCCAACTTAAATCAATTAGGAGGTATTCTTTCTGACACTTTAGGATCACTTTCCCAGACACCATGGATCCATTTTGACAGTTAACAGACCATCTTATTTATGGTCAGATAAGAGAACCATAAACTTCTAGCTTTTGCCCTGGTTTGTATACACCTAATTGTCACAGCTATTTGAATAATGATGTTTGAAATACCCTCAGCTCCTCTGAATAGACCCTTCTTAAGAGAAGAAAACAACAACTTGCTATATCCCCTCAATGAGATACAATACAAAAAGATACATTAATAATGTTTGGTTATAATACATTAATATTGCATAGTATATATGAATCATTAACAAGTTCAAACGCTAAATAAATGCACACAGGAATATATATATATATATACGAATAGATATCTATTCCACACTAGATGTGTTTTATGGACGTCTCTTATCAGATGGTTTAGTCATGCAACACCCATTGTTCCTCAGACTGATATGTTTAGAGAAACCAGTGTTTTTAAGCAATAACCTCTCATGACCCCGGTAGTTAAGATAGTTCATGTGAGACCCATTACAATCTCTAAGATACCACATCTGTTGGCAATAACTTTTAAAACAATATACATTGTATGCCAGTGACCATTCCTTCTCTGGCTTATTCCAACAGAGAGTTTGGCCTCTTAAAGGTAATGTGAATCTCCATTTTGGTTCTAAAATTGTCAGACCTTAATGTGCAGATATAAATATGCCCGACAAATCCCCCTTCATTCCAAAATATTCCATAAAATGTGAATGCATTTGGAATGTAATAAAGGGCTTTTCATATATTTTCTTCGATGCGTAGACTTGGCTTATAGTGTTCCAACCAGAGCTTGGTTAAAGTTCTTCTGGAGAACCTTATCTAACGCATGACTTGGATGGGACACAAATTCAAACATCCTATAGATCCTGCAAAACAGGATATAAGTTCGATAAAGGTTTGTTTTGATCCTCCATTTCCACATGAATGTTTAATAGGTTCCTTTTCAATGAATCAACTTAAAGTTCCAATGTCTTGATAGAGATGGAATCGGCAACTGTCACACCGGTAGTAATAACAGTGCCCACTATGCCAAAGATTATGGCGGCTACGATTGCAAAAATATGAATCGCTTTGGTCTGTAGAAAACTCTTCTCTGGTCAAGGTCTTCCTTGCTTGTTCCAGGATCTGCGTAATCCGTTCTTGGAAATATCCGATGTGCATCTGATACCAGGATTGGAGCTCCGGCGACAGGATCTCAGACACGTTGAGTTGTTTTCCGACGAAGACACGAGGATCCAGGCTGATGTCGATCTTCTGGGATAGAATCCTCTTGTTCGTCAATATGAACCCTGCGGTGTCCTGTAGCATGATTCCGGATGAAGGACTTGGCATAGCAATTGGCTCAGCGTGGAACTTCTTCCCCAAGATCAGGACGACGTAGATAATGGCAATCATCTTTGATGACATCTTACGCCCCTAAAATATTGTATGACACATATGAGCACATACACTTTTCAACGTTATCCTGCAAGAAAAGAGTTACTAATACCATATACCTCTGATTGGCATAAGTTCTTTTCTTGGACAGAGTAAGTTCTGGTTTCAGAGGTGAGTTAGGAGACATTTTGTTACAGAGGAAACATACATCAGGATGGGTTAGTATGAGTTAAAGATGTACGATAACAGATAACACTTTTTAGTTCATACGATACCAATCCTTATTTCTGTCTTTAGCTGGAACCATAAAGTCTCTTCACCTCTTTTCATTCAACTCCTTCAATCTCTCGAAGTCGTGCACTAGGGTGACAAACACGTAGCTGATTAATGTGCACCCATTTTTCAATAAACTCATCCCCCTTAGGGATTTTGATTTTGTAGACCACTGGAGATAATTTGTCAGTGATGACATAGGGACCTTTCCAGGAAGGCAGGAATTTTCTCTCCTTCACTTGATCCCGAGTGAAGTTATAGAGATACACCCGATCGGAAACTTGATACTCCTTCTGTGTAGTCTTTAGATCGTAGTATGTCTTAGCACTCATTGCGGCTTTCTCTATATTCTTCTGGGCGAATGCAAAAGCATGCTGAAGGTGCTTGCGTAAATTTTCCACATACTGATGCGATGTTGTAGCATTGATCAAGTTATGGTCCGTTGTTCTGTAAAGTAAATGCTGGGGTAACACCATCTTCCTTCCCGTGATCATCTCGAAGGGAGAAAGCTTAGTTGCTGCGCTTGGGGTGGCTCTGATGGCCATAAGCACCAAAGGCAACTTGACATCCCAGTCCTTACCAGATTCATTGACAAACTTTTTCAGGATGTTTACAATGGACTGGTTGTAACGCTCTACTCCACCACTAGAGGCTGGTCGATAAGCTATATGTAGCTTCCTCTTTACCCCCAGGATTTCCCACATATTTGTCATCACCTCACTGGTGAAGTGACTTCCACGATCGGATTCAATGCGCTGGGGAAGACCAAATCTAGAAAATACGTGGTTAATAAGCAGAGATGCACATACGCTTGAACTGCATGTTTTGCATGGCAAACATTCCACCCATTTGGTGAACAGACAAGTTACGGTTAACATATACTTGTTTCCTTTTGATGAGGTTGTTACTGGTCCAATGAAGTCAATTTGGATGTCTGACCATGGCATGGATATCCCCCTTTTCATCAGCGGTGCCCGATGAGTGGGTCCTTGTGGCTGGAATTGAGGGCAGATTAGACATCCGTGACAATATGTTCGCATATCTTGTAACATATGTGGCCAGTAAGCGTAGTCCCGTAGTAACTCGTAAGTTATTTTCTCACCTCGATGACCAGCGGTTGGGGCATCATGTGCATGTTGCAACATCAGACCTCGGTATGCTGCAGGTACTACCCATTGTTTGATACCGTTCTTCGAGGTCCTTATCAGTAATCCATCCTGTAATGAGAATTGGGACTTACCTTTCATCAAAATTCGTAACTCCTCCTTATCCATACAGTTTTCCGTGGTTATGGGACAGTTGTGTGGATCCTCAATGTATTTATAAAAGAGACCAATAATCGGATCCCCCTTTTGGCTCGCAATGAGATCTTCACTAGGGGAATCTTGGCTCCACTGTGCCACATTGGCTTCAGCTCCCTTTTGGGCCTGACTCCTTGTCATAGCATCCACTTGGACAGTTCCCATGAGGTCGTCCACATCAAAGACTTCTCCGTCAATGGCTGCTTGCTTGGCAAGGGAATCCGCTAGGTCATTCCCCTCTTTATCCATGCCTGGATACTTTGAATGACCTCTTACCTTCTTCCAATAAATGATAAGACTATGGACGGTAACCATCTCATCAATTTTGCAAAACATCTTACCATGCTTTACTGGCTTGTTATTGCTTCTCATCATGTCGGATCTTTTCCATCCGGGAAAGTACTCCACAAAGCTGTTACGAACATAATCAGAATCTGTGATGATTACAAACTCCTTAATATCATATTCAATAGCCATTTGTACGGCTTTGTACACAGCAGTAAGCTCTGCAACCTGGCTGCTTTTAGAACCAATTTTGTATCCAACGGATACATCTAGGAATGTATTATTCCACACGACTCCAATACCTGCAACCAATGTACGTTCGGATCCTTCATCGGCGTGGAAGGAACAGCCGTCTACATACACACATGGTAACGATTTGCAGTACTCCTCTTCATAAGATTTATATGGTGATGATGATTGTTCCTCCAGGAAATCATTTTCCGTTGTCTCACCTTTACGTTCCGTATTGGTACAGTCATGGAGTTCTGCTAATCCCTGAGCAACTGGGTTTTTATTATTTTGTTTGTACCTGATCTCCAACGGCCATCCCATTAAGGACATTGTCCAGGCGGTTATCCTGCTGTTTGACAAGTTTCCAACTCTTATACGATCACTCTGCAAGTATTGCAGCGGCTGGTGTGCGGTCTCCACAATGATCCTTTCGCCTTGGATAAAACTCCTAAAATATTGCAAAGCCCACACAGTTGACAATAATGCTTTTTCACAATTGTTGAATTTTACCTCAACCGGTGACAATGACTTGCTGGCATCGGCGATGATCTTGTTTCGGTTTTCCTGTTTTTGGAAAAGAACTGCACTTATGCTTTTATCAGTGAAACCTGTTTCCACGAAGAAAGGTTTTCCCCCCTCTGGATATGCAAGGCATGGAGCCTGGATAAGTTTGGCCTTGAGCTCAGTTACAGCTTGCTCATGACGCTCACTCCATTCCCATTTTACTCCTTTCTTTAGCAACTGCAAAAGAGGTTTTGTAATTTCGGCATAATTATCTATGAACTTACGTGAGTAGTTCATCATACCCAGGAATGATCTCAACTCCTTGAGATTTGTAGGAGATTTTGTCTTGGTCACTGCTTCCACCTTCTTTTTCTGTGGGTTAATTCCATCCGCAGTGACTTCATGACCTAGGAAATTAACCTTGGTCCGGCACCATTGAGCCTTCTGTAAAGAAAGTTTTACACCTGCTTTCCTCAGCTGGGTTAGTACATGCCTCAACTCCTGAATATGTTCCTCAAAAGTTGTACTTTTGATCAGTATGTCATCCACATAGAATAAGGTACCTCGTTCAGCGGCATCAGGCATTGCCTTATGCATGAACACTGCAAACTCATGGCCCGCATTTATGTACCCGAAGGGCAATCGGGTCCACGCATACTGTCGTTTGCCAAATGTAAAGGCCAGTTTGTACTGATCCCTTTCATCCACCTTAATCGTCCAATATCCTTGTGCACAGTCAAGGGCAGTGAAGATTTTGGATCCTTGTATTTGTGCCAAACTCTGGTCAATATATGGCACAGGCCATCCGGACATATAAACACGTTTGTTCAACTGTCTTAGGTCCGAGCAAAGACGAAATTGACCGTTAGGTTTGAGGACTCCAAGTATCGGATGATTGAATGAACTGTGTACTGGACGGATGATACCCCTTTCCTCCAAGTTCTTGACGATTTCCGATAGTGACTCATAAGCCGCCAGCGGAAGTCGGTATTGTTTGACAAAAACAGGGGGTGCATCGGGATCTGTTTGGATTCTTGTAACGTGTAGGTTTGTTTCCCCACAGTCATAAGAATCCTTGGCGAACATCTCCTGGAACTCTGCGAAGAGCTCCTTTAGCCGTTGACGCTTCGACTCATCGGAGCATGCGTCAGCCATGGAGATTTGTTCTTCCACCCGCTCCTGAAATTCTGGGAAAATCTCAGGCTGACTTAACTCGTAAGCTTCTTCAAGCTCACTAGTTAGATCATTCTGGGTGTAGCGTACCTTATCCTTTCCTTGCTGGTATGATTCATACTCTTTTTCATCGATCTCATGGTTGAAAACTAATGATGACTCTTCGATGTGGCATGTACCTTCTTCAGAGCTGAAAGGATAAACAGAGTGTATGTTAAATAACCCCTCAGGGACTGAGGAAAAATGTTGTTCCACTGTTTGTTCCTCTGTCAGGTATTCATCAGGAATTATTCCAATAACATCATTTTGGAATCCAAACGTGTAGTATTCCGAATCCATAGCTAAACCAATTACGGTGTCCTTTTGTAGGGAAATGCTATGGGGAACCATGTTATGAATTACCATGTGTAACTGATCCTGATGGATGTTTATCAGTGGAGTAGGATTTACCTTTAGGCCGAGTTGCTGCATTCTGTTGGATAAACAGATCAACGCGTCTGCGTTCTTCAGCTTCTGTCCCTTCTTTACTTTAATGGGGAGAAGAAATGGTTTGCATCCTTCAGGAATTTCAACTTTCTCAGCAACCATGATACTTACGGCATAGGGCATCTGTTGTCCCCATCGTAAGGCTTGTTCTTCATCCTGGAACCCCTCTGGGTTTCCCGGCAATCTGGACCATAAGGTGTTATTTACCATGTCAATCTGTATGGCAAATCGGTGCAGAAGGTCATTACCTATATACATTTGATACCGTGATTCATTTATCACGATGAAAACGTGCTCCGTAGTTTTACTTCCTATGGAGATAGATAAAACACATCTTGCAACAATATTATGACTCTGGAAATCTCCATCCAGATCATGAACCCATTGGTCCTGTGGAGAGGAACTTTTAATCATTTTAGGGTTGGTGATCTGTTTTAAAAGTCCTAGGCTTATGTAACTCGCTTCGGATTTCAGATCCAACTTGGCATATTTCACCCGGGCCATATTGTTTACCTGTACGGGAATCAATAAATTGTCATTGACCTTTTCAATCCGTACCATCGATTGAATGTGCCTGGTCAGGTCCAAGACTTCTTGATTCCCCCTTTCAAGAGAAATGGTTAATATATCATCATCCAGAGTTACCTTTTTGATTTTGTCCCTCTGGATGGTAATGGTGTGAGCAGCACCATTGATATCTTCCTCGGGCTTACCATTCTTCAGGATTGTGACCTCTGGTATTTGATTGTTCCTGAAATGCACTTCAATAGAGTTAGGTTTCTCTTCAATCACATGACAACTGCGTTGTGCTTGTGTGTTGCAAGAGTATCCATAGGCAATGGGTGCCTTCACCTGAGTCCATACTGCTTCATTAATGAAATCAACTATGGGACTCAATCTTTTTAATAAATTGATTCCTATGATCATCCGATCATATGGAAGATCCACAATCAATGTGGGATGTCTAATTGTCTTCTTGCCAATCTTAAATGTCAACCAGGATGTTCCTTTTACCTGTAAGGCATTTCCACCTACACTTATCAAAGAGCCATCAAATGACCTTAATCGTGGCTTCTTTGATGTTAAATCTGAAACTTGTTTGAAATAGGTGTAAGATAAAATGGTGGCTTGTGATCCAGTATCTATTAATCCTTTGATTGGTCCGATAAGTTCATTTTGTAGATATATGTCCACAAAGTATCGGCCATCCACCTGCAACAAATCACAGAGAAAGTTAGGATGTTTACCCATCTGCTGTCTGAGAGGTTGACCTCTCTGCAGCTCCGTGACCTCTGCATTCCTGAGTCTCCCAGGACAAGCTGGAGGAGCAGCGTTAGCCCCCCCCCTTTGGGACAAGCTGTGTGACATCACAAGTCACAGCTGGCTTATGGCTAGATGCTGGGACGATGTGATTATACACTGGAACAGACATCTGGTCAACTGAATTGACATCCTTAGACTGCAAGACAAATGACATATTAGACATTTCCCCCCTGGCCCTAATTTCAGGGTCAGGGGTACTGCAAGGAAATAAAGAATTAGGAATCACATCAGATTCTACCACAATCAATTTAATATCCTTACAGTGGCCTGGGTTTTGACCCGGCCCAATCTGCTTTATGCTGTTACATTGCTGGGACCGGCAGTTGCCCCTAAAAAAGGATTAGGCTGTTTTTCTGGGGATAACTGGGACAGCTTATTTACCATATTGCTCAGCTGGGCCACTTGCTCTACCAGCTGATCAAACCTGTTTGGTTTGGGCACATTTTGGCTTTGTTGGGCACCCTGGTTATTGGTAGGTGACCTACTCCTGGGTGAATTCAAGGATTCCTGCCTATCTTCCCTCTGTTGTCTGGGCCTATTATCCCAACGTCTATAACCCTGATAAACTCGATTGTTATAGGGCCTATATCCCTGGGGAACGTTATTGTAATAGGGACGGTAGTTAGACTTCCCATTACCTGAATTATTCCCCTCTGATCCATTATTATTTTGGGGTTTGGTCTGTTTGGGCGGTCCTACCTGTTGTTGCTGGGCTTGTTGAGAAGGTCCTGTAGACTGAGGGAACCTTCGTGGCTGGCTTTCAAATCCCAAGTTAGGGTTTACCTTAGCTTCAGCTACCTTTTGCTCTGGGGAATTTTTAAACCTTCTCTCACCTGTTGTATGGCACTCACTGATATTATACAGCATGGTGGCAGCCGTCACCAACCTATCCAAGGGAGCATCAATATCCAGATCTCTGGCTAAGTTAAGTTTGATCTGGGTTGGCATAGCATCATAGAATAACTGCTTGAATTCTTCAGATTCCCAATTTGGGGATCTATATGCCAACCCATAGGCATTTTTGAGGACAGAGAGGAATTCACGGGGACTCTGATTGGGTCTACACGTAAGGCTATATATGTCCCGTTTTGCAGCAGTAGTGGTTCGGTATGGACCGAATTCCAATTTAACCTCATGCAAAACACTTGGCCAATCTAGTACTCCTCTCTCCTTAAAGGATGTAAAATAATGACGATATCTATCATCAAATGCCCATGGAAGGAACCTAATCCGGTCAGCATCAGAGTATAATTTTAAAGAATCCATAGTGGATTCATACAGTTCTAAGTGATTGGCTATCTGAGAAGAACCTTTCTTGGAAAATTTGGATACTGTACTATTTAAAAACTTAATTATGCTGGAGGAGCTCTGATCCTTTTCTGAATATTGGGAATTTTTCTTCCTAGAAACCACCTCAGCATACGTTGGTCGCCTGTGATTCTGTGGCAAGGAATAAGTCACACGCTTCCCCACATCACCGTCAGACTCACATGCACTTTCACAACTTTCATGAGACTTATATCGCACAGGTGATTTAACCCTAACCCTAACATGTCTATCCAGGGGAGTATGAGGAGAGACACTTCTAGGGGCTTCCATAATATCAACACCTAGTAAGGTGGTTACAGTTTGGAATGCGCGACCTAATTGGGTTAATGCCTCCTGTTTAATCATGCTAACACTTTCAGGTTGCTGAGTGTTTTGAATGGGGTCTGCTGTAAAAGCATGTGATGACATGTCTGGATATTGGGGAGTAAGAAATGGAGGGTCAGGAGATCTCACAGTGTTAGATGGATCCCTTTCAGCATTGACTATATTACGGGCTGATTCATCTGTCTGTTTAATTTTGGAATATTGGAGATATAAATCCTCTAAATCACTTTTTGCCTTTTGATATGCGTCAAGGCTGAGACTAAGGTTGTACTCTAAGTCTTTGACCTTCGCTTCTGCGGATTTTAGTTCTGATTCCATTTTGGATACATATATTTTTGTACCCATTATAGACTCATACCTAATTTTAGAAAGAGTACTGACTGCCAACAATGCATACAAAACAGGTGGCAATGCACATAAGAGGTGTTGGTCCCTCTTGGTATTATCATTTGCCAAATCCATATATGTCAGGTATCTATCAACCATGCCACCTAACTTCCATACATCACAACGTTCTTCAAAGGCTCTCGCTTGCAGTTCATTAGTCCATTCATCTATATTTTTATCTAACTTCAAACGGGAATAAACATAATTGATAACCTTAGAGATTATCTTTTCTGGGTCAGAGGGACTATCTGCTGAAACCTGGCCATTACCTGGGTCGCTGTTTGTTACACTCATGATTATGATCAATAATCAATAACAACAACAATTTGACTTGCCAATAAGGATTAAATAATATTTTCACTAAGTGCACAAATTGGTTATAGAAATATCTCAATCAATCTCGGTGGGACCTCCAGATATGTCGGGTATTTATTTCACATAAGATATGAAATCATAAAATATGATTTCATATTTTTATGAAAAAAAATAAAAAAATAAAAAATGAAAAATTTAATTGGCGGACATATAAACGCCAGTTCTTTTATTGATGAGATCTAAAGTTAATTTGTGCAGCTAATGAAACAGGGTGCAATTAATTATACAAAATATAATTTATTATAAATACAAGCAGAAAACATGGCATACAAATACAAAGATAATATCAAAATTGACCATAAGATGGTGCTCCACCGTTTACAGGCTGACTTAAGTACAATATAATACTACTTCCTTTTATCAAATTATTACCGATTAATATACTGGTAATCAAAATATTATAATGCAACAACAACAACAAAAAAACAATAGAAATGAATCTGTGGAAAATCCCTTATGCTCAATTAGAGAATATGGCAGTAAGAGACACCTTATAAATACGCCCGTTGACCTAACTACGGATAATAAAATCCGATCAGAGATTTCACTCTGATAGCAATATTACAGAAATTCTAATGATGTGCACGTTCATTAAAATTTCCCATAAAATTATTGTTTTAACACTATAGACCCACTAATAATGGGGTCTCAACTATATGCCAATTGGAGCGATTTATAATTACTGCAAGTAAAATAGATCATACATTACCCCTGGCTTTGGGATAAAGAGCTTTTAGAAGGGACCCAGCTTTCCAAGATTCAGATCTATCCCGTCCTGTGGTATGTTCCTGGTGTGTGAAGTGATGCTGATGTATCAATTCCCAAGTGTTCTCCCTGAAGAAGTTCCAAGTGATGTTTGGCTCCAGCCCTCTTTGTCTCAAGTGATTTTTCAAGTGATCTTAGTTTTTTTTTGCATCTCCAAAAACTGCCTTAGATATCCTCATCCTTATCTATGCCCATCCCCTCTTGGATTAGGGATTTCCAATTAGATAAGGTGGGTGTTACGTATGGTAATCATGGAGATGATGTCATTTAATTGGCATTCCTTCTGCCCATCTACCACTTGATGGCACTGTTGTATCATATAGCAATTTTTAGAATTAACATATATATCCGGCTTTATTACACCTCTTAACCTTTGGTCTCTCCCAACTTAAATCAATTAGGAGGTATTCTTTCTGACACTTTAGGATCACTTTCCCAGACACCATGGATCCATTTTGACAGTTAACAGACCATCTTATTTATGGTCAGATAAGAGAACCATAAACTTCTAGCTTTTGCCCTGGTTTGTATACACCTAATTGTCACAGCTATTTGAATAATGATGTTTGAAATACCCTCAGCTCCTCTGAATAGACCCTTCTTAAGAGAAGAAAACAACAACTTGCTATATCCCCTCAATGAGATACAATACAAAAAGATACATTAATAATGTTTGGTTATAATACATTAATATTGCATAGTATATATGAATCATTAACAAGTTCAAACGCTAAATAAATGCACACAGGAATATATATATATATATATATATATATATATATATATATATACGAATAGATATCTATTCCACACTAGATGTGTTTTATGGACGTCTCTTATCAGATGGTTTAGTCATGCAACACCCATTGTTCCCCAGACTGATATGTTTAGAGAAACCAGTGTTTTTAAGCAATAACCTCTCATGACCCCGGTAGTTAAGATAGTTCATGTGAGACCCATTACAATCTCTAAGATACCACATCTGTTGGCAATAACTTTTAAAACAATATACATTGTATGCCAGTGACCATTCCTTCTCTGGCTTATTCCAACAGAGAGTTTGGCCTCTTAAAGGTAATGTGAATCTCCATTTTGGTTCTAATATTGTCAGACCTTAATGTGCAGATATAAATATGCCCGACAACAAGACAATCAGCAGAAAAATATAAAAAAATTATGGCGTTTAGAAAATGGAGACACAAAAACATAATTTATTTTTTCAAAAATGCTTTATTATTAGGGTTGCGCGAACCTGAACTGTAAAGTTCGGGTTCGTACCGAACTTTAGGATTTTTCGACCTCTGGTCCCGAACCCGGACATTTCATTAAAAATTCGGGTTTGAGTTTGGTGTTCGGCGATTTAATGGCGTTTTTTGAAAGGCTGCAGGGCAACCAATCAACAAGTGTTTAACTCGTGTGCCCTTAGAAGCCATCACAGCCATGCCTACTTATGGCATGGCTGTGATTGGCCAGTGCAGCAAGTGACCCAGCCTCTATATAAGCTGGAGTCACGTAGCTCCGCACGTCATTCTGCTCTTACTAGTGTAGGGATAGGATGCTACTGCTGTGAGGGAGAGAATAGGAAAGAATCTATCTGATATCACATCACTACTTGTTATTAACTGCGATCTACTGCGATTTTGTTTTGTGCGCCTGCCCTGAGCCCAGTGACACAATAAAATACGTTTTATCCGTCTGTTAGTTAGGTGGGCGTCAGCGGCCATTTTGTGCAGGTTCAGTGTACCAGCACCGCATATGTGCCGTGGGCAACATATACCCATTTTTTAAGTGCACTGCATATAGGCCAGGGGAAGGGAAAATAATATAGGGAATCCGTCTGTAAGTTCAGAGACCCAGCGGGTGACATATTCACATTTTCCATTTTGGCGGTTTTTTTTGAGTGTATTTAAATGCTGTGTGTTTATGTGATTTCATATGCAGTGTTATGTACCTGATGAAGGGGAACTACAATCCAAGTAAATCCATCTGTTAGATTCTGTGGGGACAAATTATAGTTATTTTTTGCTAAAAAGTACATTTGCACCCTGTACTGCATTTGTGATAGTGAAAGAAAATCTGTTAAATCCATCTGTTTAATTGTGGGTGAAAAAATCATATTTTTTTTCCCATAAAGTACCTTTGCGGCCTTTACTGCATTTGTGACAGTCCAATACAAGCGTTAAATATTGCTGTTATAGTCTGGTTTTAAAAAAACACCCATTTTGTGCTAGATACTACATTTGGTGCCTTTGCTGCATTTGTGACAGTCTAATACAAGCGTTAAATACTGCTGTTATATTATGGTTTTAAAAACACACCCATTTTGTCCTAGATACTACATTTGGGGCCTTTGCTGCATTTTTGACAGTCCAATGCAAGCGTTAAATACTGCTGTTATATTCTGGTTTTAAAAAAAAACATTTTGTCCTAGATAGTGCATTTCCGACCGTACAATACAAGCGTTAAATATTGCTGTTATATTCTGGTTTAAAAAAAAACACCCATTTTGTCCAAGACAGTCCAATATAAACAGTCAATACTGCTGTTACATTGTTGGTTGACAAATTAAAAAATGTTGTGACTGTGAAGTAATTGCATAAAATTCGCCTGTCACACTTTTGTGTGACCTCAAGAAATGGTTCCTCTTTATGACACCAGCACTGCCTTACTGTCAGTGAACTTAATTGTTGACTATTGGCGGTTACATTGTTGCACCCCGGTCGTGGTGCTGCTAGTGTTGGTGGAGCTCCTGTTGCAGCGAGAGGACGTGGTCGATCTGTGCCAACTACACGCACAAGTGAAACACCTACCTCAGGTGCGAGTAGGCGACAGAACCTTCAGCGTTATTTCGTAGGGCCGAAGCGGCTCTACGAATGGTGAGGCCAGAACAAGTACAGGCGATAGAAGATTGGGGGGCTGACAGTGCCTCCAGTTCCTTCAAATTGTCTCCCACCCAGTCCCTTGCTGAAAGATCAGAGTTGGCACCTGCAGCCCATAGCCATCAGTCTTTCACCTCACCCCCTTGCAAATTAGCCAAGCAGTCTGAGCCCCAAGTCATGCAGCAGTCTCTTCTGCTTTTTGATGACTCTGCTAGCAATGTTGCCCAACCACTTATGTTTCAGGATGAGTACATGGAAGGACCACCGCAGCACGTCTCGGATGATGACGAAACACAGGTGGCTTTCTGCAGTGTGCAGACCGACGAGAAGGGCAGGGGTGAAGACTGGGTGGAAGATGATGCGGAGGACGATGAGGTCCTTGACCCCACATGGAATCAAGGTCATGCGAGTGACTTGTCTAGTTCGGAGGAAGAGGCGGTGGTCTCACAGAGCCAGCAGCACAGCAAAAGAGGGAGCAGGGTGTAAAAGCGCAGCAGCCGTCCCCTAGACAGTACGCCTTCTACTGCCCACCGCACCAAGGGACCGAGTACACCAAAGCCAGCTCCAAGGAGTTCCCTGGCTTGGCAGTTCTTCAGACAATGTGCTGACGACATGACACGAGTGGTTTGCACGCTGTGCAATCAGAGCCTGAAGCGTGGCATAAACATTCTAAACCTTAGCACAACCTGCATGACCAGGCATCTAAGTGCAAAGCACGAGGTGCAGTGGAGTAGACATCTCAAAAACCAAGAAAGGTCTTTGGCTCCTCCTGCTTCCTCTTCTGCTGCAGTCTCGGCCTCTTCATCCACCTCTAGAGTGACAGTGGCACCTGCCACCCCGCAAACAGAGGATGTTCCAGCAATGCCCCCACCTGGGTCACCAAGCATCTCTACAATGTCCCATGGAAGTGTTCAGCTGTCTATCTCCCAAACACTGGAGCGAAAGAGGAAGTACCCCCCTACCGACCCGCGATCCCTGGCCCTGAATGCCAGCATTTAAAAATTCCTTGCCTTTGAAATGCTGTCATTCCGTCTGGTGGAGATGGAGAGTTTTAAAAGCCTTATGGCGGTGGCTGTCCCACAGTACGTCGTTCCCAGCCGACACTACTTTTCCAGGCGAGCCATCCCTTCCCTGCACAACCAGGTGGGGGACAAAATCAGGTGTGCACTGTGCAACGCCATCTGTGGCAAGGTCCACCTAACTACGGATACGTGGACCAGTAAAGCACGGTCAGGGACGTTATATCTCTGTAACAGCACAATGGGTAAATGCAGTGGTGGCTGGGCCTGAGGCGAATAGCAGTTTGGCGCATGTCCTTCCACCACCGAGGATTGCATGGCGCTTCTCTTTGCCTCCTGTTGCTTCCTACTCCTACTTCGCTTCCTCATCCTCTACCGCCTCCTCATCCAGTCAACGTAACACCTTCACCACCAACTTCAGCACAGGGGTAAATGACAGCAGTCAGTTTTGAAACTTATCTGTTTGGGGGACAAACCCCACACACCGTGCAGGAGCTGTGGACGGGCATGGAGCAACAGACTGATGAGTGGTTGGTGCCAGTGAGCCTCAAGCCCGGCCTGGTGGTGTGCGATAACAGGTGAAATATCGTAGCAGCTCTGGGCCTAGCCGGTTTGACGCACATCCCTTGCCTGGCACATGTGCTGAATTTGGTGACGCAGAGATTCCTGAAAAATTACCCCAATATGTCAGAGCTGCTGCAGAAAGTGCGCGCCGTCTGTGCGTGCTTTCGGGGTTCTCACAGCGTAACTTCGGCCTTTCCACTCTCTGCCTCATATGCGATGTTCCCACAAGGTGGAACTCCACCTTGCACATGGTTGCTAGCCTGTGCGAGCAGCAGCAGGCGATAGAGTTTCAGCTGCAGCATGCATGGTTGAGTCGCTCTGCGGAACAGCATCACTTCACCACCAATGACTGGGCCTCCATGCGAGACCTGTGAGCCTTGTTGCGCTGTTTCGAGTACTCCACCAACATGGCCAGTGCAGGGTTCCTGCACCAACATACGGCAGGTACACAATTGTCCAGCCAAGGCACAGTTCTGGAGGAGGAGGAACCATGTTCACAGCAGGGTGGCGCCCAAACCAGCTCATGGCCATCACTGGTGTGTGGCTAGGGGGATACAGAGGACACATACGATACACCTCCCACAGAGAACAGCTTGTCGTTGCCTCTGGACAGCCTGGCACACATGAGCGATTATATGCTGCAGTGTCTCCGCAACGACCGCAGAGTTGGCCACTTTCTAACTTGTGCTGATTACTGGGTGGCCACGCTGCTCGATCCCCGTTACAAGGACAACATACCAGCCTTAATTCCGTCACTGGAGCGTGATCTTAAGATGCGCAAGTACAAGTGTACGCTGGTAGACGCGCTGCTGTTGGCATTCCCACCTGACAGCAGGGGCACATTGGAAGTAAAAGGAGAAGGAAGAGGTCGCCAACGTAGCTGGGGCACCGCCAGCACCTCAGGAAGCAGGGTTAGCATGGCCGAAATGTGGAAAAGCTTTGTCAGCATGCCACAACAACCAGCACCACCAGCTGATATGGAACGTTTTAGCAGGAGGCAGCATTTCAGCAACATGGTGGAGCAGTATGTGTGCACACGCCTACACGTACTGACTGATGGGTCTGCCCTTTTCAACTTCTGGGTCTCCGAATTGGGCACATGGCCTGAGCTTGCCCTTTACGCCTTGGAGGTGCTGGACTGGCCTGCAGCCAGTGTATTGTCTGAACGTGTGTTTAGAATGGCAGGGGGCGTAATAACAGACAAGCGCAACCGCCTGTCTACAGACAATGTGGACAAGCTCACGTTTATTAAAATGAACCAGGCATGGATCCCACAGGACTTGTCCATACCTTGTGCAGAATAGATATGTATACCGGCCTTACCCAAAATTGTTGTATTTTTTAATATTTCCCAATGTTTTGGTGTGTACCCTGTAACGGATCTCCTGGCACCCCAACTGGGTACCTCTGTTGATGGATGCTCCTAGTGCTTCCCGAGGGCTCCAAGCACTCCGCTGTACACCGTAACCACCACAGGAACAAGAAACAGGAACAGCTCTTACAAGAGCTAGGAGTTATAGCCAGGGGAATATACAGCGTATAGCAATCCCCACACACGAGACGAGGCTCTATGTTGAATGTAAAACAGAAATTCTTTAATGGGTTATTTTTCAGCCTTTTATGCAGGTCTCCTAGCAAGGCACACTCCCCCTGGGGACCTTGTAGAAGACTGTGACAGTTTATATATTAGCCAATCACGTGCATTTACATGTAACACAATCAACAAAATACAATTTTTGTAAAATCATCTGTTCAATTGGTAGGTGACATGAACCCATTTTGGCCATGAACCCCTGCTCTGCATAGTTGACAGGGACCAAAATTTTAAAAAATCGTCTGTTCCATTGGTGGGTGACATTAACCCATTTTGGCCAATGAAAAATCCCTGCTCTGCATAGGTGACAGGGACTTAAATTTCTAAAATTCGGCTTTAATTGACGTGTGCCCCCTCCTTTCATTCAATCCTTCCACTTTAACAACTTGTCCCACATTTCCGCTCAATCACATTTCAGCCATTGACCTCCATTGGATATGGAATCCCTTTCTCACGCTCCCTCTCAGGCATGGAACCCCGATTCCCCGTTACCCGTGATCACCATGCTAGGTGCATAAAAGAACATTGAAAGTTGATAGAGAAGATATCCAATTGGTTCGGGGACGTGCGATCAGGCAGAAGTTATCTAGAGTCAACAAAGCAGCAGCAGGGCCTCTCCTGTCTAACGTTTCCAAATCCAAAATACCCCAGTGACATTCCCTGTAATTTTTTTTTATTAATCATTATAATAAGAGGCCATCTTAAGAGTCCTGTATTGTTATTTATTGTCACTACCTCCCCAAGTCGGAGTGAGTAATTGGCACGCGGCCCCTCCTTTACTTGGAAGCTTCCACTTTAAAGGGAACCTGTTATGTGGATATTTGACTATAATCTAACTAATTATATACAATCATTAGCTACTAAAAAGTGCCTTAGATGTATTCACTTACTGGTGTGACAGATGGTTACCTCATAATATAGAAAAATTCCAGCAAACGTAATAACCCTCTCAAATAATATACTTTTATTAATGCTACTAAACATATGACGTACAAAACACATCTACCAGTAGGACTACCAATGGCTATGCTAATTACTGATAAATAGGGAAGCTGTCCCTATAGTCACGCCCTAATCTCAAGCTCAGCCCAGGGATGGCCCCTGAAGGTGGGGACCCCCTGTCCTCGAACCTGGACTACAGAATTCCCTAATAAAGCCCTAAAATAATTATAAAGGGTAAAGCACTTGCCTTATGGTAGATTACAAGATACACACATGTAGCCCTATATACATGGGCTGGATGAATGGACTTTGTATACAGCCCTATTGATACAAGCGCTGAACAAGCGTACTGACGTCATAGTTCACGTGCGCTCCAGCGACCGGAAGTTGTTCACTTCGTGTGCGTTCCACAGAAGAGTGTGCGCCTTACATGCTGATTGCCCACCTCTGAACATCTGGTGTGTAACCGGAGGTGAGATCACTCATTGGGCGACACAGGGAAAAGGTGGAGGGGTATTTAAATGGGGGGAAAGGACCAGTTTACTATCGGACCTGAGGAGGAACCGGTATGGGCGACCAGACACTGACATCTGATTGTAAGTAGGGACAGAGTTCCCCTGATGTATTTGGCATTAGGACAGTGGGTGATATTGAGTGTGCCCTGCTTTGCAATTTATGGTGTCTAATGTGGGCTGTGCCACCTGTCATCTGACCAGATA
Source organism: Bufo gargarizans (assembly GCF_014858855.1). Lineage (NCBI taxonomy): Eukaryota > Metazoa > Chordata > Amphibia > Anura > Bufonidae > Bufo > Bufo gargarizans. The sequence goes on from NC_058081.1 coordinate 397,850,541, forward strand.
CTGGGTATAGCGCTGAAACTGTGAGTGTTCTGTGTTATCTGGGTGGTCTGCGGTGGAGGTCACCATTGAGCAAGTACCTCATTGTTACTAGTATATGTGTCTCTCCACAGATATTTCTCTTAACTATATGAACGTATTCGGTACTAGGATTGCTGGTTATGCTGAGTGTGCCTTGCTTTGCAACCCAGGACATCTAGTGTGGCTGTTGCCACTGGTTACTGGACGGGACATTTATCATCTTGCTGAGTTTATCTCTTTCTTTTGAATATATGATCACATGAAGTAATTATCTCCCTTCGGTTTCATCACCGTTTTAGACTGGCTTCCTCCTCCTTCTTTGTATCAAGTGATGGTCCTTTCAATACGATTATGGATACATAATTGACACTGATGTATAAATAATTGGTGTTCTACACCCGGCTTACGGCTTTCTCATTATATTATGGGTATCCGTTATCTATGATATCGATAAATTATTTAACTTAAACTACCCCCTGATGATCCCGCACCGTGGGGGAAACGCGTTGTTTTTTTTGTGTATCTACTGTTATATGTTTGGGGTGTGTTTTATACTCTGATGTACTTTGTACCATTGATCAGCGCTTGTATCAATAGGGCTGTATACAAAGTCCATTCATCCAGCCCATGTGTATAGGGCTACATGTGTGTAATGTAATGTGTGTATCTTGTAATCTACCATAAGGCGAGTGCTTTACCCTTTATAATTATTTTAGGGCTTTATTAGGGAATTCTTTAGTCCAGGTTCGAGGACAGGGAGTCCCCACCTTCCGGGGGCGTCCCTGGGCTGAGCTTGAGATTAGGGCGTGACTATAGGGACAGCTTCCCTATTTATCAGTAATTAGCATAGCCATTGGTAGTCCTACTTTAGTAGATGTGTTTTGTATTTCATATGTTTAGTAGTATTAATAAAGTATATTATTTGAGAAGGTTATTACGTTCGCTGGAATTTTTCTCTATTTTTGACCCATTATTTGTTTGCATCTCTACTTGCTGGATTTGTAATTATTCACTTTTTGTAATGGCCAGTTTCCTTTCAGGGACTATTTTTGCCCAGGCCTTGTAAAATGAAGCCAGAGATATATTTTCAGACAAGGACATTCCGGGACTAGGCCAGGCGGCGACTAGTAAGCAGGTCTTCAGTGACCTATATAACTGTTATAAGGACAATATTAAATCATGGTGGGAGGTTAGATCTCTTCAAAGCTACATAGAACATAAGATTGCGCCTTCGGGTGAGACCTGCTGATAGGATCTCCTCACCAGCTTTCCTGATTAGGTGGGAGGACGAACTTACTCGGAGCTCTCTGACCCTTATGGGCCTGTTGTTAGAAGAGGAGAAACAATTATTTGAATGAACTTCGAGTAAACTACAGGAACAGATAACGACTGCACTTAAACTCAAAGACGATCCTGATTTTGCGAGACGTGAGACGTCCCTACAAACCTCTGTGGAGAAATTCCAAGGTTTGATTAAGGAACGCAAACGCAGGCAATTCATTAGAGATCTGGGTGAGTTTAAGGAAAATCGTGTGTACACACCAAGTCAGGAACCTGTAGTGGGCTCAGAAGTCTCTTCATCTGATATTGACTCCTCGGACACTGACTCATACCCCAGGACATACCGGGGACCACTCTATTGTGGTCAATCTGGGCCGAGGCGACGGGGAGGAAGAAGATGGCCAAGGAGTGGGTACAGAGGCAGAAGAGGACCGACACGGGGGTCTGGCTATCAAAATGCCTCCTCCTCCTCTCCTCCCTCTTGTACCTCCAACAATACCATGTCGCAACAACAGCCCTCTTTTTTAGAAAAGAGTCAGATCTCGTACCAGCTTTGGGAGCGCGGCAGGACAGACAAGGGGCAATGACTGACCTTCAGATTGTGAATCTGTCCTCGAGAAGCCTCAGTTCGGAAGAGGTGGGGGTCCTTAAGAGGGGGGGGGGGTCTTTCGTGCCCACCACGAACTTCAGTCTCTTTACCTGGACTAAGGACCTCCACCTCTTCTGCAGGAGACTAAAGTGGCACAAATTTTTCAAGGCCTCTAACAGAGAGAAATGTGACAACTTGGGACTGGACGAGAGTGACTTTGGTGATTTACAGACCCTCACTGAATTGAGTGTGGATCACAACCGTGACCCTGGCAGGGGTCCTTTTACCACACTTAGGTCTAAAAGCAAGAAGATGCCACCCCCTGCTAATTACGAACATGTGGATATCTTCCTCCAGATGGTCACTACTGACCTCGACCGGTTGGATAAAATTGATCCCAAATCTTTCAATCTCTCCGCTGTGGAGATGGAGGCATTGAGGTCGCTTGAAAAAGACGACTCTATTGTCATCAAACCGTCGATAAGGGCGGCAATCTAGTGGTTCTTGATTATGATCCCTATATGCGCATGTGCCTTGATCTCCTAAAGGATAAGGATGGGTATAGGATTTTATCTGCTAATCCGACCCCGTCCTTCCTGGAGGACCTGAGACAGTTGCTGTCAATTGGTCTCAACAAGCAGGTAATCAGTACTATGGAATTTGACTTCCTCCTTCCCGTGAAGCCCTTGATAGCGACCTTCTACGGGTTACCAAAAATACATAAAGGTACGACACCACTGAGGGGCCGCACAATCGTTTCGGGTGTTAATTCCCTGACACAAAACTGTGGTGTCTACCTTGACCAGGTGTTGAGGCAGTTCGTTGTGTCCCTCCCGGCCTATACGAGGGACACAATGGACTTACTCAACAAGATTGAGGTCCCTGAATCTTGACCCAGATTGCCTTTTGGCAAGTATCGATGTAGAATCGCTTTATAGCTCTATCCCACATCAATATGGACTTGTAGCCGTGGAGTATTTCCTCCGCACTAGGGGTATACACTTTGGTCCACATAATGAGTTCATTCTGAAACTCTTGGAATTTACACTCGCCCATAATTTTTTCCTGTTTAATGCACGTTTCTATCACCAGCTCAGGGGGGTGGCAATGGGCAGTCCCTGCGCACCCACGTAAGCTAATCTCCTCCTAGGCTGGTGGGAGGACACCCATGTTTTCCCTGATCATGTCGTCTGGTGGGCCAACAACGTCCAATTCTGGACACGCTACATTAACAACGTGTTTGTAGTGTGGAAAGGGGGGTCCGCGGACTTTAAAAGATTCGTCTCTGACCTCAATAAAAATGAAATAGGCCTTCGGTTTACCTTTGAACTGGATCTCGAGAGTATCACCTTCTTACACGTCCGAGTTACGAAGATAGGGGATAAATTATCCACGAACATTCACAGGAAGGCCACGGCCACAAACTCCTTGCTGGAGTTTTTCTCTATTTTTGACCCATTATTTGTTTGCATCTCTACTTGCTGGATTTGTAATTACCTTATAATATACACACAAAGATGCCACATTTGGATTTGAGTCCAGCGTGATGTCATTAAGTCCAGCGTTTATTTAATTCAGAGCTATAGCCACTCCCCTGCCCACCAGCTGCTGATTCATATGGAAAAAACCTGTCAATCAGCAGCAGGTAGGCGGGGAGAGTCAGGAGCTCATGAATATTCAGGACTCATCATTATCAGCTGGAGCTTTTCAATACAAGATGTTGGCAGATTGACTGGGTCAATTAAAGAAAGTGACCTAGCATTTTAGTTAGGACACCATAAAATTGGTGACAGGTTCCCTTTAACAACTTGTCCCACATTTCCACTCAATCACATTTCATCCATTGACCTCCCTTGGATGTGGTATCCCTTTCTCAGGCTCCCTCTCCGGCATGGAACCCTGATTCCCCGTTACGCGTGATAACCATGGTAGGCGCATAAAAGAACATCGAAAGTTGATAGAGAAGATAGCCAATTGGATTGTGGACATCACGGGGATGTGCGACATGGTGGAGCAGTATGTGTGCACACGCCTATGGGTACTGACTGATGATGGGTCTGCCCCCTTTAACTTCTGGGTCTCCAAATTGGGCATATAGCCTGAGCTTGCCCTTTATGCCTTGGAGGTGCTGGCCTGCCCTGCAGCCAGTGTATTGTCTGAACGTTTGTTTAGCACGGCAGGAGGGGGTTATCAAAGAGAAGTGCAGCCGCCTGTCCACAGCCAATGTGGACAAGCTCATGTTCATTAAAATGAACCAGGCAAGGATCCCACAGGACTTGTCTGTACCTTGTGCAGAATAGACATGTATACCAGCCTCACCCAGTCATTGTTGTACTCCAGCGCACTTTCTCTTTGTTTTATTTTTTATATTTCCCAATGTTTTTGGGTCTACCCAAATTTGAACAAAAAAATAATAATAAAAAACAAAAACCAGTGTTGGCTACCTCCTCCTCCACCGCCGCTTCAACCTACACCGCCTCCTCAACCTCCTACTCCATATGGACCTCCTCCTAGATCAAGATTATTATTTTTTATTTTTACGTATTTTATGTTATTTGAAGTAATTTCCCTATCCACATTTGTTTGCAGAGCACTTGCCATGCTCTTAACATTTTGCTGCCTTTTGCAGCCATCTAGCCCTTTCCATGACCTTTTTAGAGCCATTTTAGTGTTGCAAAGTTTGGGTTCCTATTGATTTCAATGGGCTTTGGGTCCTGAACTCGAACTTTTTTGTGAAGTTCAGTCGAACCTGAACATCCAGGTGTCCTCTCAACTCTTTTTATTATGTAAACTGAGATAAACAAGCAAAGAAAGACATATTTGATATCTTGCGTCCGTAACAACCTGCTTTTATGCTTTATGAAAATAGAACATTATCTACCCTGTCAGATGAATGTAGTAAAAAATAAAGAATAAAAACAGTGCCAAAAAAACATAACATAGAGCAATTAAAATGTACCCCAAAATAGTACCAATAAAACTGGCACCTTATCCCCTAGTTTCCAAAAGTCACTTTTTGGGAGTTTCTACTGTCAGATGGGCTTCAAATGGAACATGGCATCTAATAACCAGTCCAGCAAAATCTGCCTTCTAAAAACCTTATGGGCTCCTTTTCTTCTGCGCCCTGCCGTGTGCTGTACATCAGTTTATGACCACATGTGGGGTGTTTATGTAAACCGCAGAATCAGGTTAATAAATACAGCATTTTTGTCTGTTAACCCTCGATGTGTTAAATAAAAAAAAATTGATTAAAATGGAAAATCTGCCCAAAAAGTGAAATTTTGAAATTTCATCTCCATTTTCCTTTCATTCTCGTGGAACACCTAAAGGCTTAACAAAGTTTGTAAAATCAGTTTTGAATTCCTTGAGGGGTGTGATTTCTAAAATAGGGCCTATTATGGGTGGTTTCTATTGTGTAAATCCTACAAAGTGACTTCAGACCTGAACTGGTCCTTAAAAAGTGGGTTTTGTAAATTAAAAAAAATATTAAGATTTGCTTCTAAACTTCTAAGCCTTCTAACGTCCCAAAAAAAGAAAATGTCATTTACAAAATGATCCAAACATTAAGTAGACATATGGGAAATGTAAAGTACTAACTATTTTAGGAGGTATCACTATCTATTTTAAAAGCAGAGAAATATAAATTTTGAAAATTGCTAATTTTTCCCAATTTTTTGTAACTAAAAGCGTTCCAAAGTTATTACCACATAAAGTGACATGTCAGATTAGCAAATATAGGCCTGGTCAGGAGGGGGGGAAATGGCATGGATACGAAGTGGTTAAAAAAAATGGTTTTGGAAATTTTGTTGAAAATTTTAAAAATAGCTTCTAAACGTCAAAGCCTTCTAATGTCCTAAAAAAATAAAATGCCATTTACAAAGTTATGCCAACATAAAGCAGACATATGGAGAATGTTCATTGATAACTATTTTATGAGTTACTATCTGTCTTAAAAGTAGAGAAATTCTAATTTAGAGAACCACTGTCATGAAGTACAATTTGTCATGAGAAAACATTCTCAGAATGGCTTGGATAAGTAAAAGCGTTCCAAAGTTATTACCACATAAAGTGATGCATGTCAGATTTGCTAATATTGGCCTGAGATTTAAAGTGAAAAGTGGCTCAGTAGTGAAGGGGTTGAGGCACATGGAGGTTAAAAAATAAACAACACCATGTGCCTCACATTAACCCTTTAACGCATAATGCCGTACATGTACGGCATTATGCACAGAGTATTGTAAGGAGCGGGCTGCTGTGGTGAGCCCTCTCCATATGCGGTTAGCATGCCAAAACCAGTCAATTAACCCCTCAGATGCCACATTTAACAGCAAACTCAGCATCTCTAAGGTAAGGCAGAGGGCTGCAGGATCCCCTGCTGTAAAATTGTGGGTCTCAAATAGGTTATCATGGCAGCCTGGGGCCTACTGAGACTTTCCTGGGCTGCCATAATAACCTTCCTGCTAAGCTGTGCACGAGGAACAACCCTGCAGGGAGCACGTCAGAATCCCATTTACCCTGATAGATATCTATAAGGGGGAATAGGATAAGGGATCAAAAAATCCCAGGTTCTAACCCCCCCTAAGGAGGCTAAAAACCACCAAAATATTAAGTTTGTCACCCTATTTTACATCTAAAAAATATAAACAATAAAAAAATATATCGGGCATCACTGTGTCAGAAAATGTAAACTATTAAAATATTTTAAAAATAGTGTTTTTGTCACCTTGTCACCTCCCAAAAAAGTTTGTGATCAAAAGTTGTATATACCCCAAAAATGATACCAATAAAGACTGCAGTTTGGCCCTCAAAAAAACAAGCACTCATACAGCTTTGTAGACTGAACATAAAAAGATTATGGCTGAAAATGGCGATGCAAGAAAAATGTTGATTCTTTTCAAAGGTTTTTACATTTTTGCATGGTATTGAATGGTGTCGGGTTCCGCAAAACTTTTTCTTGGTATTGAAACAATCAAAATGTTGGTATCGTAACAACTCTACTATGATCTGATGCTGTGCTATGTTAGGTCACAGTGCAGCGCTTGCCGGAAGAAGACCAGGGGGCAGGGAGAGGCAGCACTGTCCAGAGCAAGCGAGGTAAGTTTGTTTATTAATTTTTTTAACATCTGATCTGGGGTCTAATGGTGGTCCAATCTGAGGCTGATAGAGGTTTGAGGGGTCTGATCTGAGGCTAATAGAGGTTTGGGGGGGTCTGAACTGAAGCTGATGGAGCTTGGGGGGGGGGGTCTGATCTGAAGCTGATGGAGCTTGAGGGTCTTATAGGCCACCATCAGGAGCAAGTAAGGAATTTTTTTTTTTTTTTTTTTTACTTCTGATCTTAGGCTGATGGGGGTCTGTCCTAAGGCTGATGGGGGCTCGTTCTGAGCCTGATGGAGACTATGCGCAGGCCATGCTTATGTAAACTGTTTTTGAATGGTCTGATGTGACACTTGGGTGCCTCTCATCTCCCTTAAAAGTGACGGGAGTTTTGTGGCATTCATCATCCGGTTCCGCACTGCATTGTTTACAATGAAGCGGTCATCAATGTGGGATGTGGTCAAAGGACGTCCACTTCTTTGCCTTTCTGTGACTCTTCCAGTCTCTCTGTATCTTTGTTGCCACCTGCTGATGACACTCTGACACTCTTTGCTCAGTGGTCCCTTCCGCCTGAGAACATCCTGCTTGAAGCCTCGCAATGGCGAGGTACTGTTGATTGTTAGGTGTCGTCTTGGTTCCATGATGTCAAAATGTGAACAGCATTTTGAGGAGGTCTGTTTAAATACCAATTCTAATTGAACCAGGAAATGTATTTGGCAATTCATGGATCACACTCATGTGAATTTTACCATCAAGCTCCTTGTTGGGGAACAGCAAGTTGTACAAAAAGTACTGAAACATTGAACAGTTGGATATGTGCAATCAAAAGTTTGTCACATTTAAGACTGTCACATTAAGTTCACCTGTAAAGGGTAGAGTGCATTTTAGGTTCATCCTGAAATTTCACCCACAAGCCAAATATTCCTAACTATTGGAGGGCTGTGGCTAGCAGTGCAGGGCGGTGGCTGTGTGAGACACCAGCTCTGGGTATTTCAGCCCAAAAGCAGCACAAAGCAGCACCTGACTGCCTCAATTTCAGGCCCGATACATCTGGCTTGCCGACTGCATGATGCAGAAAAAGAAGGGAAAGAAGAGCCCATTGAAGCTCACCTAGTTTTTTTCTAGCATTGGATCCCTGACAAGACGGCGCTGCGCTTCCTCCGGCAATAACACAGGGGGAGCACAAATCCCCAAGCATTTCCCTGGCCTCGTCAGCAGCAAAAGGGCAAAGATCAGGGGGATCGACATCTGACTCTGATCCCGTGGAGGAAATCTCTCCGAGACACATGATAGTGTCAACAAATTACTAAGGCCTCCAGAAGCCATGTTACTACAGTAAGCCGGGTAGCAGGGAAGCAACAAGCTTCCCCACAGCCACAAGTCCTTGCTCCACTGTGCCGGAATTTACTATCCCTAACTGAATACCAAATGAAGCACCTGCTGGCTGATTTTAAAACTGGCCATTCAACAAGATTTCAGGTCAGCTATTTCTGAATTACAACATGAGATCACCTCTCTGGGTAATCATACTGATTATATAGAGTCTTAAATGGCGAAGTTCACTATGGCTAATAATGGGATCGTAGATGTAGCTAATAATCTAGAAGTCGTCTCTGCACTTAAAAATAAAATCTCAGGTATGGAAGACCGTTCATGGCGCAATAATGGCTGTTTTAGGGGAATGTCAGAAGAGATAAAACAAGAAAACGTGAAAGATTTATTTACGGTCCTTTTGCCCCAAGCCAGCACTATTGACTTTCTGATAGATGGGGCTCATTGTCTGCCTAAACCAAAAACACTCCCAGCAGACATACCTAGAGACATTATAGCCAGCATGCATTTTTTTCATGTAAAAGAACAGCTGCTAGAAGCTATGCACAGGGGACCGATCCTTCCTGAAAGATTCTAAAACATTGCCCTTTTTGAATCTGCCCTATCTGCTGATCTCTCAGCAAACACACTCACTAAAAGGCAGGAATATAATGGAGTCACAAAGCTGCTCAGGGATCACAAAATCTCTTACAAATGGTGTTTTCCTGTAAAACTGATCATTACCAAAGATGGAGGGAAGCATGTTCTCTCATCACCAGGAGACGCTCTTTAAATGTGCAGAGAATGGAATCTACTCTCAGGACAACACCGCGAACCTCGGTAAAAGACTGGTTCTACAACATATCCCTGAAGAGTGGACCACAGTGACTTACAGGAAACGCCGTACGGTCTAACTCTATTCTATGCAAGCCGAAGCATTACTCTTATTGTATCCTTTTCCAATAGTCATGTCTGTAAGTCGCCTCATTTTGCACAAGGCAGTGGGCTGACACTAGCTCATGGTGTGTTTACTACGGATTCCGTTGATCCAAGCCCCCAGTAGATACCATCTTGTATCCTACAGTGACTACTTAAGATTTCCTATATTAGATGAAAAAAGATCTGTTAGTTCATGTCCTGGACTTTTTTTTTTTATTATGTTTATTTTTGTTATCTCAATTTTCAATTTTTTATATGTTTTATACTCTTTGCCTAGTGAACAAAGGCGAACACTTGTCTATGTGCTATTTGTACACGTGATTGTAATGCTACTGTATATAACTGGAGCTTCACAGCATCATCCACTATACTATTGTTATGGGTTTTAAAATAATATCGCTGAATGTTAAGGGACTTAATTCACCTTTCAAAAGAGCGATGCTCTGGAAAGGTGTTAAAGCTCTAGGTGGAAACATGGTATGCATTCAAGAAACACATTTGAGATTGGCGCACTATATGCTCCCAATAAAGGTCAAGAACATTTCCTCAACTTGGTACTAGTCAAAATATCTAAAGGTGTATTTGGGTCCTTGATTGTGATGGGGGATTTCAACAAACCCATATGGCCATCGATGGGCTCTACATCTAAAATGCCCCATAAAGAACCAACTTCCCTATATTCCATATTACATAAAAATGGCCTATTTGGCATCTGGCGCATACAACATCCCTCAGATAGGAACTACATGTTTTTCTCCAATCCTCACCAGATATATACCAGAATCGATTTCTTTCTCATAGACAAGTCCCTCTTACACTGAATCAATCAGTCTGCCATCCACACTATATCATGGTCCGACCATGCCCCTATCACCTTGTCGGTGACTGAACACTTAAGCTCTGGTCCCTTTTTGCCACGGAGACTAAAAAAACTACATTCTTCCCCACAAATACCTTTTATTGAGGATTATTTTACCTTTAATGATTTATATGACCTCATATAGTACACTTTGGTGTGCCATGAAAGCCACAGTGCTTTATCCAACAATCCTCATGTGATAAGAAGTTTAGACAAGCAAAGCAGCTCCAACTACAATTACAATTGGCAGACCTACATAGACAGAATAAAACGGCTTATTGAGCTGAACTGGCCCATAAGATATCCATAGTACAAGGCGAACTAGATAACTTGCGTTCATATCAATATGATCTGGCGTTACGACACCTTCGATTAAAACATTATTGGTACGACAATAAATCCCTATTAGCCCACCGCCTTAAATCTCAAACCCTGAAATCTAGAATACCATACCTGCATAGAACCAAAATTATGGATGAATTGCTAATTCCTTTGCTAGCTACTATACTACCCTATACAACTTGAAAGACGACAATGCCACACACCAACCGATACACACCGTGGAATTGTGTCCTTCCTAAATCAAATCTCCTTACCTAGAATCTCCACAGCACATGCACAACAGTTATCTGTGGAAATTACTGAACAGGGGATAATGAATCTTATTCATTGCCTTTACATAAATCCCCAAACTCCTTATTGCTCCCTATTTAACTAAGGTTTATAATGACGTATTCAGAACAGGCAAATTCCCATCAGAAATGTTGGAAGCACTGATTGTCACCCTACCTAAACCCAGGAAATCACCAGATACACCTACTAACTTTAGGTCTATTTCACTTCAGAATGAAGATCTGGGCTCATAGACTAAATGACATTCTCCCCACAGTAATACGTAATGATCAAGTGGCCTTTTTAAAAGGGGTGCCGAGCATCTGATGGGACCCCTAGACTTCTAAATATCCTGTTGTAGTGGCTAAACGTCGGACGCCTTCTCTGCTTCTCTCATTGGATGCAGAGAAGGCGTTCAATAGGATTCATTGGGGGCTATATTGAGGAGGTACTTGGGAAATTTGGATTTCCCTCTGCTGTCCTTACCCCCATTATGGCATTTATACACTAACCCAACTGCAAACGTTTTTACTTAAGGTTCCATCTCAGACCCATTCACCATACCTAATGGAGTTAGACAGGGGTGCCCACTGTCCCCTCTCATTTTTGACATGGTCATGGAACCCTTAGCTTAACACATCAGCAAACCAGAAACATCATTACCCCCTGTAATGGATATTATTGCACACTTAACCAAAGTTAGCAACTACAAGCTCAATACCACCAAATCCTTAGCCATGGGAATGGGCATAGATGAGAAGTTACAATCAATCTTACAGTGGCAATACCCCTTCCGATGGACTCCTGAGAGAGTTCCGTATTTGTGGATAACGTTAACATTCCCACCCACCAAGCTTCAGATCACAAATTACCAGACCTTAACTAAACAACTCATTACTGACATCAAATCCTTCATGACGTATCCTATCTCTTGGTTGGGTCGTATTGCTGCTGTCAAGATGTTTCTACTCCCTAGGACATTATATTATTTCCGTTGTTTACCTATCTTTGTCCCCCGCCAAGTCATTAAGCCCTTAACGCCCAGCGCCGTACATGTACAGTGCTGGGAGTGTGTTTAAAGATGGAGCCCGCTCCTGCTCGCTGCAGGCACCATAGCCGCGGGTGGCCGCCTGCTTCTTATAGCTGACACCCGCGGCTCATGTCTGCAACCGGCAGTAATGAAAGTGCCCAGGGGCGGCGTGCAAGCGGCCGGTGCCCAGGCCCCTCTTCGCTTTTCATTTGTAACTCCTCCCCTTTCACCACTCTGGCCAGCCCTAGGTTCTTCTGCTTACCTCCTCCCTTCAGTGTGAAAACCCATGCCTGCGCTGTGCATCCCAATCTCCGCTCCTGCGCACAGCATTACCCATTATGGGCATCGGCATCCGATCGTTTAATGCACATGCGCCTGCCCCAACATCCGGATCTAGCCAGCGGAAGTACACAGCTGCATCAGAGGGCTGTACTGAAGCTGGAGAATTATGTCTGTAATGCTCTTTTTTGAAAATTCACAAAAGCAATAAATATGTTTAAAAAAAATATCCCTAACTTTTTGTGAGTAGTGTATGTACATATAATCAGTGTTCTGGTCAGTGATTGTGAGCCAAAACCAAGAGTGGAGCCAGCACAGAGATTTTGTACCTGTTCTGTGTTTTTACCTGCACTCTGTTTTGATTCACAATCACTGATGGTAATCACTTACCAAACACTGTGTGAATTAAGCCTTAGGAATATCAGTTTAACATAACACAAGAGACTTGACTTTCCCTGATGGGTGACAACCATACAAGGTTTCACTTGAGTCTGTTGCTGGGGACTTGGTCCACTTACTGTTGGACAGCTGTTTGTGTTTTCTATCACGTTATATGCAATCTGGCCAATTAGTAAACTGATTGTACAACCTACCTCAGACTTCTTAATAGTGTTTTATTTCTTTGCAGGTTGTTCTATGGAATAAATGTAGATCAGGATCTTTTCGGTGATGACGGACAAGAGTGAATTGCATCTCGAGTGATCACTGAGTATTACAAATAATGTTAACAGTTTTTATACAGGACATATTGAGCCTTTGGATTGACATACACGTTCATGTTTTACATTCAAGCAAGAATGTTTGAAAGTTATGATTTAAGCAATGGCTGTCAATAATTCACTCAATGTCTGTTAATAATGGCCTTAAGTTTAAATGTCAGATACTGATATCATATGCCAAAATAAAGAGGTTTGATTTCTCTTGATTTCTGGAATGTTTGTAGTTTTTGTACTTGCCTTTGAATTAGGTTACTTATCAAAAACATTATTGAACTGAATAGTAAACTAAAAACTAGAATAAAAAAAATAATAGTGCTCCATACTGTTTGATAGCTTTATTCACTTGCAGATTGCACAGGCAGTTCATTATGAGGCAGTAGGAGTCATAGTAGGTCACAAATCCTGCTGTAAGTTAAATTTAATATATTGAATATTCAGTTTGACATTCCAAATTTTTTGAGGGAAGTGTTGAGAAAACGATAAATTGGCCATTTTTAGTTTTTTTCCGTCATGCTATTCACCATATGGGACGCGGCGATGCCCATGATGTTTATTTTTTTCATTGTTTGTTTATTTTGATTTTGGGGAAAGGGTGTGATTTTGAATTTTTATATATATTTTTTAAACTTGTTTTTTATGTCCCCAAGTGGACCGCAACATGCAATCATCAACATGGTTTGCTGTCTGCATCTTTTTCGGCCTCGTTAAAGTGAATGGGCCCACATCTGGTCCGCAAAAAATGTAGATCAGATGCGGACAAAAATTATGGCCAAGTGAATGTGCCCTTAGTCACACATTTCTATGGAAAGGGTCATGAGCTCTTAATGGAGCATACAGGCAACACTCCTTTCTCCCTATAGAAAGTGGGTCTCTGCTGTGGGGTTCACAGATTTCAGTCATTTGTGGCATTTCTTAGATATTTTATAAATGCTTAAGACTAGGTTTACATTTGCTATGGGAACAAGAAAATGCAACATGGACACCAATACCTAACCAACTGACTATAATGGTGTCCATCATGGTTTCTGCATGCAGCAGTATTTTATCCTATTTATGAACACAAATATGGCAGTTTTATTTTGTCAAAACCAGAAATGGATCTAGCAGGAAGGACAAGTTTAAGATCGTGCTCCATAGCGTTTTTCTGTCGCATGACATTCAATCTAATGATTGTCATTGGTGTCACAGTATGGGGGATCTAACACTGATGGATTTCTACTCACTGGGTGCAAGTTGCCTAAGGCTTTGCTATCATAGACCACAATGCAATAGTGTAAGACTTACCTGTAACTTTTCTGTGATTTGGCATACAAATTGCACAAATGTTTGTCACATGACTTTTCTGCAACTTGATATCACGCAACATATGTCGCCGTGTAGCCTCAGCCTAAATTTTTATATTTTATATTTCTCCTTCTTTTCCAATCCCCTTCTATCCTTGGCTCCAAAAACTGCCATAGAAACCTACTGTATGTGTCAGCCCACTTTAAGGCTACCTGTACACGTGGAATATGTGCAGATTCCCATGTTTTATACAAACAGCTATGGTTGCATAAAACGTGTTGACAATGTGCTATTTTAGCAACTGCAAATTGCGGTCTCCAATGCATGGGCACCGTCCATGTGGCTGGCGCAGACGAATGCAGACCCATTCAACTTGAATAGATCCGTGAACCGCACCTTCTGAACTGCGGATCCATTCAAGTGAATGGTTCCGCATCCGTGATGCGGTGCACAAACAGCAAGTGCCCATATATTGTGAACCCGCTGTTTGCGGACCGCAATACGGGCACCTGCCAATTTATTTTCTCTCCATATTTCAAAGGCCATAACCTTTTTTGTTTTTCTGTCGTCCGTGGTATATGGCACCATTTTGGGGTGCATCAAGTGAATTTTATAACTTTTGTGTAAACAAACACTGCAATTTTGCCATTGTTTTAGAGTTTAGTTTTTATGGTGTTAATTGCATAGTAACAAAGACATTTTAACTTTATTCTGTGGGCCCATATGCTTATAGAGATACCACATTTTATGGGGGTTTTTTGTATGCTGTACTACTTTAATAAATGGTTTTTTTTTTATTATTTATTTTATTATATACCGGTGAAGAAAATAGAGTACAAATACAGCATGTCATCACAACATCTTCAGCTATAACGCTGTCATGTGATCTTCTTAGTCTCCAGATCAATTTAAAAAAAATATATTCTTCCCCCATTCCCCTAACCGACCCATATCTCCCCCCGCCGCCAACAACTAAGAATATAGCTCCACGTTGATTGCCATATAATGTATAATGGTAGTTTATAAGAACTTGATAGTCTTATCTATCTATGGGACTAGTTTGCCCAGTTTAAATCTCATTTGGGCCTCCAAATACCACTGTGTTTGTTTAAAGTGGAACGTCTTAATAAATGGTTTTAAACAAAAAATAGGTTTCTTTTTGTCACCATTTTCTGACAGCCATAACTTTAAGTTTTCTGCAGAGTTAGGCCGAATGCACACGGCCGTTGTTCACGGCCGTGAGCGGTCCGTGGAACCGCGGCCTGGATTCCTGCTCAGTGCAGGAGCGCACGGCGTCATTGGTTGCTATGACGCCGTGCGCTCCCTGCTGCCGCCGCAATACAGTAATACACTGATATGATCTATACCAGTGTATTACTGTACTGTGGCGGCAGCAGGGAGCGCACGGCGTCATAGACACCAATGACGCCGTGCGCTCCTGCACTGAGCAGGAATCCAGGCCGCGGTTCCACGGACCGCTCACGGCCGTGAACAACGGCCGCGTGCATTCGGCCTTAGATCTATTTGCTGGTTGTGCTATAGTTTTTATGTATACCTTGTTGAGAATGTATTCAACTTTTTGGGGGGAGGCAAGCTGAGGGTCATTGCAGATGTGGTGATACCAACTATGGTAGGCTGAGTTCATACCTTAGTGCATATCTTTCCATTATACCTTATCTCTGTGTAGGCTTCACTACTGGTTTTGGCTCACATGTGTGATAGTTTATGAACAGTTGAAGATAGAGTGGATGAGAGCATAAGAATGGGGTCAGGGAGGGGGAGAGGAGAGTTTAAGAGATTAGATAGGGAGCAGAGATGGGTGAAAACAAGGTCTAGTGTGTGTTCATCTGTCGGTGGCTTAGGATGACCATTGTGTGAGGCCAAAGAAGGAAGTAAGAGATAAGAATTTAGAGGCAGTTGAGTTGTGTGTGTTAATAGGGATTTTTAAATCCCCCATGATTATGGTGGGGATGTGAGCGGAGAGGAAGTGTTGAAGCCAGGTAAGTATAAGTTTTTAGTAACAAAATTATTCATGTGATTTGGTGCAGAAAATTGGTATGGAATCTGTGTCGAATCAGCGATATACATTTAAAAGTCCACACTGTAGATCAATTTACACATAGAAATATTGTGGACACTTTGGACATCTTGTTGAATTTACTGTTACTGTATTATACTGCGGATTTATGCTGTGATTGTGAGCCAGGTGCAGGTCTAAAGACAGAACAGGTGCAGATCCATTATATATTATCTCTGTGTAGCTTCCACTTCTGGTTTTGGTTCACATTCACTTACCAAAATATTATGTTGTTATGCAGTTTTCCATTTCAAACAGTTTTTGGTGCAGATTTGGATTTTTGGACTCCCACTGTGAAAAGAAAATGAAAGTGATCTAATGCACCTTCCTTCAGTATAAAACATGAGTTGGAGCTTCTGTTAGCTTGAAATGCGTCAGTATCTCTCGTCTGTAAGTGTTTTTTAAATGGACTTCAATAAAAGCTGAGTTTTATACTGATAAAAGATGTGCTGGATTGCTTTTATTTTCTTTGCTTATTGTGTGACCCTCACAAGACCGTGTCAAACTCCTTCTATTGGTCCTGACTATTGAGGTATAGTGTGCACTGTAGCTGGCCATCACCTCTCTACCACTGTGCAGAATCCATACCAAGAATGAAATTTTTTTCCACACATGGCATTTTTTCCACACAATATGAATGTTAGGTCTGCAGTTTGTGCCCCCTGCTATCCCTTGTGTGTGCGAATGCCACGCCTCTCACCATACCATCCAAAATGAGCGACCTCTCCATGTTGCAGCCTCCACCATCTTGCCTACTGTGCCCTTAGGGCCCACATGCACTCCCTTCCAGCTTTATAAAGGGCCAGTATGCATGCTCATTAAACCTTCCCCAGCCAATGGGAATGGGTACATGGGTATTTAAGGCACCCTGGTGAAGTCTGCCGCGGTTGCAATGGCACCATACATTCGAGACATTATAAATAGCTCCTTTTCCAGTGGTCAGGTGCCAGCTATTCTGAAGCAGGCAGTGGTAACACCCCTGCCTAAGAAACCGTTGCTACCTGTGACCGATCTGAGTAACCTTAGACCGATTTTGGGACTGCCGTTTGCTGCAAAGATAGGCGAGAGGAAGGTTGTTGCACAACTACAGGGATATCTGGAGGCCAATCACATTCTTGACGACTTCCAGTTGGGATTCCGACCTGGAAGGGGTACTGAGACCCCTCTGGTCAATGTCCAGGACGATCTACTGATGGCATTAGACCAGATTGACTCTATGGTCCTAGTCCTTCTGGACCTATCATCCGCTCTTGACACATCAAGTGTTACTGAACCGGTTGAAAGTGGTAGCTGGACTAGATGGAAAGACCTTGGCATGGATGGTCTCATTTCTCCAGGACAGGGTACGACGAGTGAAGCTGGGGGTATTCCACTCAGCCAAACTCCCACTGACCACAAGGCTCGGCACTATCTCCAGTCTTGTTCAACATCTATCTGAGACCATTGGCTGACATCATCAGTAGCCACAATCTTCAGTTTCATGTTTATGCAGATGATACACAACTGTACTTTAGGCTTGCCAATGGTACAGCTGATCAAGTCGATCTGGCCGGATGTCTCTTGGAGATCGATCACTGGATGAGTGCCAATTATCTAAAGCTTAATGGCACCAAAACTGAATGTATTACATTCGGTGACCAGAAAATTACACCCTCAGCACCCCAATGGCCATTGTCCTTTTGGACCTGTCCCTAAGACAGCCATCCAGGTCAGGGACTTGGGAGTGGTCTTGGACTCCAGATTAACCCTGGCTCCTCAGATAAATTGGGCTGTTAGTACCTGCCACTACCAGCTGAAACTTCTGAGAAGGATCTTAAAATACATTGAATCCCCTCTCAGGAAAGCCTTGGTCAGAGCAGTGATCAGCAGTCGGTTGGACTATTGTAATGCCTTGTACATGGGACTCCCTAAGAAGAACTTGCATAGACTTCAACTTGTGCAGAATGCCGCAGCAAGGCTATTAACGGGGGTTGCCTGCCGAGAGCATATCACTCCCTCTCTTAATGCCTTGCACTGGCTCCCCGTCCAACAACTGGTGATGTTCAAGATTGGATGCTTCATGCATAGGGTATTCCATGGTGTGGGGCCCTTGTACCTGCGACGTAAATTCACCAGGTACACCCCGTTGAGGACATTGAGGTCTAGTAACTCTGCAAATTTTAACATCCCGCAAGTTAATAAGATCAGACGTGGAGGTAGATCCTTTTCGGCTCAAGGGGTCAGATTTTGGAACCACCTACCTCCTGGCCCTGAAAATGATCCCCAATCTTCTCTCATTCAGACGTGCACTGACAACCCTACTTTTCAAACAGGCGTTTGATTTTCCTATGTAACACCTTTTTTTTAAATCTTTTTATTAATTTTCATTTTAAAATTAATGTATCACAAAAGGAGGACACCTCGGGACGCAGCCCAAGAGAGTTACCTCAATAAGACATGTGTGGTACAATAGAAAACACATTAAGTGCTATAAAGGTAAACATTAAATATGTAACAGAAAGGCACCAAGGAAAATCGAATGTCAAGTATACAATGCCAACATATGTCAGGCGATATTTGGACGTTCCTTCGATAAAGGTGCAGCCTAGTAACCAATTAACTTCAGGTAGTTTGCAGGCGAAAGGGAGAGACCAGGTCAGAAGGGGAAGGGAAGCGGGGGGAGGAAGGAGGAAGGGGAGGGAGGATGAAGCCTTAAGAAATTGAAGGTAAAAAGAAAACTCAGAAAGAGCAAAAAGAAAAAGGGGAATGTATGGCCAAGAGAGATACCTAAGAGCTTCCTATCTTATGAAGCCAGGAGAAGTTTATAATCGTGAGTAGTTTGAAATGTCATCCATGTCTTAAGAAACTTATTTCCAGTGTTCAGTAGCGAAGCGGTTAGACCCTCCATCCTCATTATTTCCTGGATTTTACCCAGCCATAAAGACATTGTAGGCACAGTCGTTTGTTTCCAAAGGCAAGGGATACATGCCCGAGCAGCGTTGACCAAATGTCGTATCACAGATTTTTTATAAGTCGCCATGAATAGGTCACACTGGTGGAGCAGGAAGAATGCTGGTGATTTCGGGAGGTCAACCGTGGTAAATTTGGACGTGACCAGCCACACTTTATCCCAAAATTGTGTTAGTGCTTGACATTCCCAAAAGATATGTAAGAAGGTCCCTCTTGTTTCACCACAGCGCCAGCACAATGGAGACACTGTAGGGAATATGGCGTTCAGTCTGATAGGTACACGGTACCATCTAGAGAGCAGTTTAAACCCTGCTTCCTGTATGTTACTGGCTATAGAGGTCTTATGTGTGCACAAATAAATCCTGTCTTTCTGTTCAGTCGTAAGCATCACTCCCAGATCTTGTTCCCATTGTGTCATATATTTGGATGGGGGGGGGGGGGGGGGGCAGGGGAGAGACCCAAAGGAGAATTCAGGAAACCGTACATGCTGGAGAGAGTGTGTCTGAGGGTACCCCTCTTATCGCATAGTTTCTTAAAGTCCGTTTTATTTCTACTGTATAAATACGCTTGTGGAAGTGTAGAGAGGAACTGCCAGTACTGGAGTCCAGGTGTGGAATCGTCCATGAGTCCGTCATGATAAAGTGGTGTGCCCGGAAGACGTTGTTAGATAGCAAAGTCCTGAAATTACCCTGTTCAAGCCCTGGTGTAAATTGTGGGTTCCCCAAAATTGGGTAAAACGGCGAGGGTGAAATGTCCGCACTATCCGCAGTGGAGGAGAAGGCTCGAAGAGTCGGACCAACAGTTGGATGGAGACGCGCTTGTAAGGGGACATGTGCGCCTAACCACGGTGTCGCCGCCAACGGAGTTGGCAAACTATGCCGGCACCAGTCAATGCGCATTAGGTGTGAAGCCTTGTGATAGGCCACGAAGGTCGGTAGTCCCAAACCTCCACTGTGTTTAGGGCAGAACAGGAGGGAGCGGGCAATCCTTGGGGTTTCTCCCCCCCCCCCCCATATGAACTGTGTGAGCATTTTTGACAGTGTATGAAAGAAAAGTCTGGGAATGTGTATAGGGAGCGTTTGAAAGAAATAGAGTATCCTAGGGAGGATGTTCATCTTAAAGATCGAGATTCTCCCGAACCAGGAGAACGTACCGTATGCCACTGATCAGTTCGTATCTGACGGAGTGGGGGGGGGGGTAATTTTCTGTGTAAAGATCGGCTAATGTGGGGGTTAGACGGATACCTATATATTTTTGAGATGACCGCGCCTATTTAAAGGGAAATTCGACCGACAGATCCCTAACCGTTGCGTCAGGTAATGTGATATTAAGCGCTTCCGACTTCTGTAAGTTGATTTTATAGTTTGACAGGTGGGCGTAAGTGTTGAGATTTTGCAAGAGGTTTAGGATAGAGATTCTGGGGTTAGAGAGGAAGAAAAGCAGGTTGTCCCGTCCGCATAAGCAGCAACTTTGTGGTTGGTTCCCCTTAATTGTACACCCAAGATATCTGGATTTAATCTGATATGCCCTAGTAATGGTTCTAGGCAGAGGAAAAAATTAGGATGAAAGGATACATCCCTGTCTAGTCCCATTAGTAATGGGAAAACTGGCCGTTCACTTTGACCGAGGCAGAGGGGGTGGAATACAGGTTATAAATTCTTGCCATCATGGTGCCACCTAGGCCTAGGTATCTTAGCGTCTCGAACATAAACCTCCAGTTCACTCAGTCAAAAGCTTTGTTAGTGTCTGTTGAGAGAAAGAGCATGGGAAGTTTAGTCGATACCGCATGATATATTAGATTAATGGCTTTGGTAGTGTTGTCTCTGGCTTCTTGCAAGGGCATGAAGCCAGTCTGATCTAAATGTAGGATATGCTGCAAGTATGGAATCATACGGGTAGCTAACATTTTTGAGAATAACTTCAAATCCACATTAATTAACGAGATTGGATGATAACTCTGGCATTGGGATAAATCTTTGCCTTCTTTAGGGATTACCGAGATGTGCGCTCTGAGGGTGTCTGGGGTCTGTATAGTATTAAAACTGTTAAAAGCAGTTATAAATTGAGGGGCCAATAGGTCATTGAACGTCTTGTAGTACGACAAGGGCAGGCCATCTGGGCCAGGGGCTATTCCCGTGCGGGATTCTTTAATGGCTAGAGCTAGTTCTGTATCAGTTAATGGCAACTCTAATGCCTCAATCGCTTCAGTAGGGAGGCGAGACATACCAGAAGCAGTGAGGTAAGTTTGTATGTCCATAGTATGGATCAATATTGTAAAGTGAGTGGTAATATTGTCTGAAAGCATCAGCTAATTTTGAGGGCAAGGTGACTCGGTTACCTGAATTGTCTGTCAGAAATGGGACATATGTGCTCAGTCTGGATTTGCAGAGTGCCCGTGCTAGTGTCCTGTCTGGTTTATTCCCATGCTCATAATAATGCCTGCAGCATTTGACTATGGAAGCTCTCGCTTTAGATGGGCTTAACAAGCGGATTTGATCTCTTAAGAGACGTATTTCAGTTCTTATTTGATCAACCTGGGTGATCTTATGTTGTCTATCAAGGACATGTAGTTTATAGATCAGTGCAGTCAGAGTGGCTGCCCTCTCTTTTTTGAGGCGGGCCTCTAGTTTAATGAAGATCCCTCTGACAAAACATTTATGCGCTTCCCAAACAGTAATCGGACTACTTTCCGGGGTCACATTTATGGAGAAGTATTCAGTCAATTCCTTACGAATCTCCGTCCGCACCTTAATGTCCTATAAAAGGGCTGTGTTCAGATTCCATTGCCATGCCCTAGGTTGATGAGTAGGCAGAGAGAGAGAGAGAGAGTAATGGAAATGAGGGCGTGGTCTGAAACATTATTGGATCTATATGGGCCCCTGTCAGGATTTCCAAGTTGGAGTGTGAGATAAAAAAGTAATCGAGTCTCGAGGACGTATCGTGAGGAATAGAGTAAAACGTGTAGTCTCTGGAAGATGGATGTAATGTCCTCCACGTGTCTAAAAGCTGATGTGTGTGTAGTAAGTCTTTGACCCTAGTCTGTGAGGAGCGAGAAAGGTAAGAGTGACCTTTTGAAGAGTCCACAGTCGTGTCCAGTAGAAGGTTAAATTGGCCCCCCAAGATCAAGACCCCTTCTTTAAATCCTTCCAGGTCAGTCAAAGTCTCATCTACGAAGAGTATTTGACCCCAATTGGGTGCATAAAGTGTGGCAAGTGTGACCTTTCAACCTGCTAAGGTACCTTACACGAAGAAGGAGCGTCCTGCTCCACCAGCACGGATCTCAGTCAGGACCCATGGAATGGCACCGGAGACTAGAATGGAGACTCCCTTCGTCTTAGAGTCCGGAGAGGTACTGTGGTACGCATGTGGAAACCGTCGATCGGTGAGAGATTGCATAGCGTCTGAAGTGCGTTTCCTGGATGAATGCAACATGCGCACGCTTCTTCCACAGAAGTCTGAGGAGGGAGGATCGTTTTTCAGGAATGTTTAGTCCCTGTGCGTTAAGAGAAATCAACAGGATATCAGACATGGCCATTGTATGCAAGTTGTAATTAAAAGACCCAAGAGTAATGAGCAAAGAAGAGAGAAGGGAGAACGGGGTGGTTGGGAAGGGAGGAGGAAGGAAAGGGGGGGGGCGGAAAGGTTATAGGCAACTGGGAATTAGTGAGGGATATTCAAATGACAAAAACACTACTAGACGGTAGCAATATTGCTAATAAACTGTGGTTCGCCCACTCCGGGAAACAACCAGAAGTGGTAGATTACACAGTGCCCTAGTGTGGGTAATGGAACAAATGACAGCGGGAGTACAATTAGATGAACTCGATACATAAACATGCAAGAGCAACCGTGGCCCCCTCATCTTCAGAATAAGAAAACAATGTGAGGAGAAAGCACACGGTTCTGTAGAGAAAATCGTAGCAGGCAGCTTTGTTTCTAACAGAAAAGCCAAGATGGCTAAATGGAGGTAACCAGGCTGGAGGGTAGATTTGGTCACTCAGGTATCTGACTGTAATTGCGGACCAAGTTCAAACGCAGGACCCGTGGGTGACCGGTTAAATGAAGGTCAGCCATTCGCCAATCCAGGGCCATCAGCGGGGAGAGGTACGCGCGGATCTCGGCTGGGATGGACGACGTCGGCGGTCCCATGAGTTCTGAAGACGATCACCCGATGAACGTTGTGGAAGAGGGCGCTGAGGTCTTCCAGGTGGGTCTCCTGGGAGGGACCGAGATTGGAACACGGGGGGTGCAGTCCAGTCTGGGACTGAAACCGGTGGAATGTCTAGGAATACAAAGGCTTCTGGAAGATCTTCTGGGGAGCGAACAGGAAAATATTGACCTCCCAACTTACTAATAATAATATGGAACGGGTGGCCCCAGCGATATGAAGCTCCTGTCTGTTTGACGGCCTCCAGGAGTGGTCGGACCATACGTCTCATGTACAGGGTTAGGCGGGAGACATCCGGCAGGATCTGCACCAAAGCGTCTTCAAAAAGTATTAATTTTTTCTCCCAGGCTTTGTGGAGGATGTTCTCCTTTATTCTATAAAAATGGACCCGGCATATAACATCTCGTGGTGTATTTGGGTCCCGAGGTCCGGGATCTGCGGTCCTGTGGACCCTGTCTAATTCAATCTCACTGTGTAGCGGTCGGTCCAGGACAATATTAAAAATAGACACCACTGCTGCGTAGAGGCGGTTGCCAGTTACTGATTCAGGTAGGTTACGAACCTTGAGATTGTTACGGCGACCCCTGTTTTCAACGTCGTCTAAGTGGAGTGAAAAGTCTCTCATTCGAGATGTATGTGTGGACAACACGTCCGAGAGAGATTCCAGTTTAGATGAAGACGCCTCGACTTGTTCTAGAGACGATACACGCTCATCTATACCCTGTACTGTGGCCTGGACAGCCTGCAGGGCTTGGGTTTGATTAGCTTCAATCCTGGCAATATGTGCCTCTAAGTCAGCTCTAGTAGGTAGAGCCTTCATCATCCCCCATAATTCAGCCAGTGTGCGGTCTAGCGACGGCGGTGGAGGTGGGTCACACAGTCTATAATCCGATAGGTGCGGCGTGGGAGCAAATATGTCCGGCATGCCTTGGCTAAGGGAAGGGGTCTCAGCCACTGCCTGAGGTGAGAGTGGTACCTGCATAGAGCAGGGGCCTGTCTGTGCGGGTGGTCGCGCTGCAGGAGTGGATCCCCAAAGTGAAGCCTGTGCTCCTTGTTGCTGTGAGGCGGAATCAGCTAGTATAAGGCCTCCAGGTGTCTCCACATAACTGTGTGCCAGCGCTGGGGAGAAGGGCGGTGCGGTAGGCCGCAGCTCCAGCGATGCGTCCGCCATTTTTAGGCTCATTGCAACGGGTGAGTGAGCGGGGCCGGAGCGGAGTAATCGGCTTAATGTCTGGCCTGAGGGGACTGCAGACTGGCTCCTGGACCATCGGCCTCTTGTCATGGCCCGTGGTGGGGTAGATTGTGTGCTTTGTCTGGCCAGGCTGCTTCAGGTGGCCATGGAGCTCTCGATGCGCACGTCCTCACGCTGCCATGTCGAAGCCACGCCCCCGTAACACTTATTTTTGGTTCATATCATTTTGGGGGTTTTCCTAAATCTTAGTCTATAAATTCACGGTTGGTAATGTCCCTTCTATTTTAAAGATACCTTTTCCTCACGTTTATTAATTTTGTTCTCCTCACATTTTCTATATCTCGTCTGAACCTTTTAGATCCCCTTACCTTCCCTCCCTTTTTCTTGATAAGTGCTAGGAAATTGGTCTCTGGAATAGGTGCCTTATCCTCTAGGCCAGGGATGCTCAACCTGCGGCCCTCCAGCTGTTGTAAAACTACAACTCCCACGATGCCCTTCTGTAGGATGATAGCTGTAGGCTGTGAGGGAATCATGGGAGTTGTAGTTTTGCAACAGCTGGAGGGCCGCAGGTTGAGCATGCCTGCTCTAGGCCTTTGCGGCCCATGGCAAAGTGTCATGCCTTCTTCTTTTTCCTCCCTTGTTGAATCAAGCAGTTAAGCGCATCGAGGCCAGAACTGTAAGACTGCGTGTACACAAGACTATACATCATCATCATCATCATCCTCTCCAGATAGAGGGTGCCTGAGCTGTAGGAGAGTTTCAGATGAGCATGTCCAGTGCAGAAACCACAATCCATGTGTGAGTGTGATTATCCATTATTGACACTGCTCTTTTTGCAGGAGTGCACAGCATTGTACTGATTTATAATGCTGCATTTCTCTGCATTACCTATATCTACAGAATTAAACTGACAGCATTATGTAAATGGTCGTTATGTAAATGTAAAGCCATAGTGATTTGTGTCACGACAACTTACTCTGCAATATATAGCAGTATGTATTACTGTCACTTTAAACCTGTGACAGGACTTGGTCACGTGCTTTTCTAGGGCTGGGCGTGTATTGCTCGGTGTTTTTCATTCTGAGGATTGTTCCTACCGGCTTCCTAATGTAAAGTCTCTTCTTACAAGTACGGTTCACGTCTACTCCCTATTCACACACACCTACAATTCAAGTGTGAGAGGCTAAAGCAAAACCAGATATCTACAAGGCAACAGTAAAGAACTGTAAGTAGCTGCCGTCTGTGCTGTTTAAATGGGGGGTGATTTCATGTAAATGATACTGAATCTAAGGACCTTATTATGTACTTTGTATTTCAGTATTTTTTTATTACTAAGAGCCATTTATATTGGTGTCAGAGTTCAAGTGTGAAGAAATAGAGGCGTTACTGCATCCACAGCCCTGCTTACTAGGCATATCGGATACTTTTTCATACCACCTTATGGCTGGTTTACTTTACAACAATATTTTGCTTCAAAACAGTTGAGACAGTTGTGGAAAATGCTAAAAGTATCAAAACATCTTGTAATTATTATTATTTTTTGTTTATGCAATTTTGCTAGAATCTGACACATTTTGGTAAGTAAATCTGCCCAAAAAGTTTAAATGGACATTTCCCATATATGACATTTTTTATCTCGTTTTTCACATAAAAACAAATCTATTGAAATGTTTGCATTAGTGACACTCCTACAACTAAATAACTTTATTTGCAAATAACTTTATTTGCTTTAACAATGAATAAGTCAGAGAACAGAGCTGTATGATCTCTAGGTATGTGGCTCTTCCACCTGTCACTTGTAACTAGGCAACTGAATTCAGGCTTATGCAATACATTGAAATAGTGTCCTGTCCCGTCAAAGGAGTGATTACGCTCTTTATATGTGTAGTGCAGTGGATGGATGGGCAGGATATACCAAATCTCACATGTTCAGACAAAACATACAGTGGCATGCAAAAGTTTGGGCATCTATGTTAAAAATTACTGTTATTGCGAACAGTTAAGCTACTTTACGATGAAATGATCTCCAAAAGGCATAAAGTTAAAGATGAAACATTTAACCCTTAGAATACTGGAGGTTTTTTTGTTCTTGTGTTTTCATTTTTCTTCCCTATCTTCCTTGAGCCATAACTTTTTTTTATGTTTCCGTTCACATAGCTGTATGAGGGCTACTTTTTTTTGCAGGACAAGTTGTACTTTCTAATGCCACTATTATTATGGCATACAATGTAGTGGGAACCTTAAAAAAATTCCAAATGGGGTGGAGTTGGAAAAAAAAACAACACAATTCCTCCATCGTTTTATGGGTTTTATTCCCATGGAGTAATTAGTGTAAAAATAAATGTAAAAATCACAGAAATGGCTTAGGTAGGTTTAGCGTAGGACCCGTCTGACCTGAGACCACCTTGGCGCTTGGTAGGCGGGCTCAGATGTGTTTTGATCAAAATATATTGGCTAAGTGTCTCAGATATTATCATATCAGAGTGAAGACTTTGTCCATATATAATGCTTGCATCTACTTTACTAAGTGCATTATTATCTTATTTCTGTGATTTTCTTCAATAATATGGCCAGGGACATCCGCAAATTTATATATCATACTGTGCAGGATGTTTTTACCTTTTTGTTTTTTCTGTGATTTTTTTTTGTCTATGTAGTATTTGCTTGAGGGAGTGGAACCTTCAAGTGTGAATGTGCACCTGTTTTATCTTGGGAGTAGCATTCCTCTGCACTTTTGCCCTTCCTATCCAATAGAGCGCCTTGATGAGGTGGTACATATAGGTGCATTTGCTCCTCCTCCCATCGGCTGCTTGACGTACATGGAGGTGACTAGGAGCAGCACACCATATGTTCAGGAGTATGCGCTCCTGAACATAGAAGCCCAATGGCTTAGGTAGGTTTAGCGTAGGACCCGCCTGACCTGAGACCACTTTGGCGCTTGATCAAAATATATTGGCTAAGTGTCTCAGATTCTATTATATCAGAGTGAGGACTTTGTCCATATATAATGCTTGCATCTACTTTACTAAGTTTTCCGTGACATCCGCAAATTTATATATGATACTGTGCAGGATGTTTTAAAAAATAAATAAATGTAAACTTTGAAAAAAAAGTTTTTTTTTATATCACCATATTTTGACCCGCATAAAAAAAATTCTAGTTATATCTACTGAGCTGAGTGGGGGCTCATTTTTTGCGGGACAATATGTCGTTTTTAATGATACATTTTGGAGTGTGTGTGACTTTTTGATCACATTTTGTTAAATTTTTTGGGTAAGAGAAGCAATGAAAAAATGGCAAATTGGCCATTTTGACCTTTTTTTCCATTATGCTATTCGCAGTATTGAAAAAATATTTTTAGATTTTAATAGTACGGGTGTTTTTGGTCGAGATGATACCCATGATGTTTATATTTTTTATTATTTATGTATTTTTTTATTATGCGGAAAGGGGGGTGATTTAAAGTTTTATATTTTTTTATATACTTTTAAAGTTTTTTCCCTTTTTTTACTAATTATGAAGCTCGTATATGAGCTAATAAAATTCATTTTAAAATTTTTATTTTGAACAATCATGGATTTTTAAAATGCATTTATTACTAACTATTGCTCATTTCTTATGTTGGCCTGCAAACTAGTGGCTAAAATAAGAATTGAAGTTTGAATGCCCTCTGCCTATTCAGCGAGGCTGAGCACATTCAAATCAATTACCAGCATCCTTACTGGCCACAGAGGATGCCGGTAACAAGACTGGAAGCACGAGCTTCCGGGTTTTTGACCATTTGGATGCCGTGATCTCACTTGATCACTGCATATAAAGGCTTTAATTACTGCAATTGGCATTATTGCCGGCCGAAGTAATTAGCAGCAGGTCATGTTTGCCTATCGTTCTAGTGCCGTACATGTATGGCGCTGGTAGCGAAAGGGTTAAAGCAATATCAGTGTATTATTTTGGTTTTGTACAATTTTAGAGTGAAAAAAAGGAAAGGAGTACCTTGCAAAAGTATAGGAACCCAAGGAGATTTGCGCACTCAGATAACTTTGACCTGTTAGGGTTACGGCTTCTTCACAATCATTAGGAAAGGCCAGGTGATGCAAATTTCAAACTACCCAGACTCCTCTAACCTTGTCCGAATAAATAGCAGCCATGGGTTCTTCTAAGCGGCTGCCTAACACTGTAAATGAAGATGGTTGAGGCCTACAAAGGAGGAGAATGCTATAAAAAGATAGCAAAGTGTTTTCAGTTTGTAATTTCCTAAGTTAAAAATGTAATTAAGAAATGGCAGTTAACAGGAATAGTGGGGATCAAGAGACTGTCTGGAAGACCAAAAGAAATTTCAGAGACAGCTGCTTGTAGGGTTGCTAGAAAGGCAAATCAGAATCCCTGCTTGACTCTGCAGTTGTGAACTACTGTTCAGTGACACCTGCAGAAACATGGCCTTCATGGTAAAGCCATCAGAAGAAAATCTCTGCTGCATCCTCACCACAAAATTCTGTAATACAAGTTTGCAAAAAAACATCCTGTGGAACGATGAGGTTAAAATAGAACTGTTCGGCCACAATGAACAAAGGTATTTGTAAAGAAAAAAGGAATTTCATGAAAAGAACACCTATCCCACAATTAGGCATGGGGATGGATTAATTATGCTTTGGGATTGTGTTGCAGCCAATGGCACGGGGAACATTTCACAGGTAGAGGGAAGACTGTATTCAATGAGATAACAGGAATTTCTTGAAGCAACACAAACTGACATTCTACAAATGAATAATGATCCTAAACACCTCTTAAAAATCCACAATAGACTACCTCAATAGGCGCAAGCTAAAGGTTTTACCATGGCCCTCACAGTACTCTGATCTGAACAACATTGAAAATCTGTGGATGGACCTCAAAAGAGAAGTGCATGCAACAGGACCCAGGAATCTCACAGAACTGGAAATTTTTTACGAGTAAGAATGGATGAAAATCCCTCAAACAAAAATTGAAAGACTCTTGGATGGTTACAAAAAGTGATTACAAACTGTGATACTTGCCAAAGGGAGTGCTACTAGGTACTGACCATGCAGGGTACCCAACCTTTTGCTTCAGGCCCTTTTACTTTCTTCTTATTTTGAAAATGTAAAAGATGAAAATTAAAAATATGTTTTTCCTTAAAATACAGAGGGAGGGAATGTTTCATCTTTAACTTTAGGCCTTTTGGATATCATTTCATCTTCAACTTGCTTAACTGTTCACATAAACAGTAATTTTGACCAGGCATGCCAATATACAGTACAGACCAAAGGTTTTGACACACCTTATCATTCAAAGAGTTTTCTTTATTTTCATGACTATGAAAATTGTAGATTCACACTGAAGGCATCCAAACTATGAATTAACACATGTGGAATTATATACATAACAAAAAAGTGTGAAACAACTGAAAATATGTCATATTCTAGGTTCTTCAAAGTAGCCACCTTTTGCTTTGATTACTGCTTTGCACACTCTTGGCATTCTCTTGATGAGCTTCAAGAGGTAATCACCTGAAATGGTTTTCACTTCACAGGTGTGCCCTGTCAGGTTTAATAAGTGGGATTTCTTGCCTTATAAATGGGGTTGGGACCATCAGTTGTGTTGTGGAGAAGTCAGGTGGATACACAGCTGATAGTCCTACTGAATAGACTGTTAGAATTTGTATTATGGCAAGAAAAAAGCAGCTAAGTAAAGAAAAACCAGTGGCCATCATTACTTTAAGAAATGAAGGTCAGTCAGTCCGAAAAATTGGGAAAACTTTGAAAGTGTCCCCAAGTGCAGTCACAAAAACCATCAAGCGCTACAAAGAAACTGGCTCACATGTGGACCGCCCCAGGAAAAGAAGACCAAGAGTCACCTCTGCTGCGGAGGATAGGTTCATCCGAGTCACCAGCCTCAGAAATCGCAGGTTAACAGCAGCTCAGATTAGAGACCAGGTCAATGCCACACAGAGTTCTAGCAGTAGACACATCTCTAGAACAACTGTTAAGAGGAGACTGTGTGAATCAGGCCTTCATGGTAGAATATCTGCTAGGAAACCACTGCTAAGGACAGGCAACAAGCAGAAGAGACTTGTTTGGGCTAAAGAACACAAGGAATGGACGTTAGACCAGTGGAAATCTATGCTTTGGTCTAATTAGTCCAAATTTGAGATCTTTGGTTCCAACCACCGCGTCTTTGTGCGACGCAGAAAAGGTAAATGGATGGACTCTACATGCCTGGTTCCCACCGTGAAGCATGGAGGAGGAGGTGTGATGGTGTGGGGTTGCTTTGCTGGTGACACTATTGGGGATTTATTCAAAATTGAAGGCATACTGAACCAGCATGGCTACCACAGCATCTTGCAGCGGCATGCTATTCCATCCGGTTCGCGTTTAGTTGGACCTTCATTTATTTTTCAACAGGACAATGACCCCAAACACACCTCCAGGCTGTGTAAGGGCTATTTGACCATGAAGGAGAGTGATGGGGTGCTGCACCAGATGACCTGGCCTCCACAGTCACCGGACCTGAACCCAATCGAGATGGTTTGGGGTGAGCTGGACCGCAGAGTGAAGGCAAAAGGGCCAACAAGTGCTAAGCATATCTGGGAACTCCTTCAAGACTGTTGGAAGACCATTTGCAGGTGACTACCTCTTGAAGCTCATCAAGAGTATGCCAAGAGTGTGCAAAGCAGTAATCAAAGCAAAAGGTGGCTACTTTGAAGAACCTAGAATATGACATATTTTCAGTTGTTTCACACTTTTTTGTTATGTATATTATTCCACATGTGTTAATTCATATTTTTGATGCCTTCAGTGTGAATCTACAATTTTCATAGTCATGAAAATAAAGAAAACTCTTTGAATGAGAAGGTGTGTCCAAACTTTTGGTCTGTACTGTATATGTAGGGCACATTTTTTATTTTTTTCTTTATTCCATTTTATAAACAAGAGGTTCTTTTAAGACTTAAAGGGGTTGTACCATTAAGCCAACGTATACACCAGGCATATCCAAACTGCGGCCTTCCAGCTGTTGCAAAACTACAACTCCCAGAATGCCCTAATAGCTGTAAGCTATCCAGGCATGCTGGGAGTTGTAGTTTTGCAACAGCTGGAGGGCCGCAGTTTGGACATGCCTGGTATACACTATCCATAGGATCAGTGTATTATTGGTGGGGTCTGATTGCTGGGGCCAATCAAGAGAATTGGGGCTTGTGCTCCCTAGTCTTTATGGTGGTCATTCATATCTGCTACCGCTCCAATCAACTATATGGGGCTTTCAGTGACAGCCGAGAAATTGTACTCAGCTATCTCCAGCAACCCCATAGAGTTAAATGGAGAGGCATTCTCATGATTGGCAGGGTCCCCAGCAGTTGGACACCCGATATTCAGACATGTATCCCCTATCCTGTGGATGAGGCATAAGTTGTCTTAATGGGACAACCCTGTTTAAGACTACCAGTGAGCTCTCCTTACCCTGACATGTCTGTTTTAATAAATACCTGGAAATATATGAATAAATTGACAAATGGCCATTACTATCTACCTTGTCAGCAGGATATGACATTGTACTCACAGACTGGATAGTCAGGACCCCCCCCCCCCCCCCGATCAGCTGTTAGAAGAGGCTGTCACTCTGTGAGTACCGCAGCCTTGTCCAAGGCCATTTGACGTCACCGTACATCGGTCACTTAGCCTAATTGCAGCTTCACCTCATTGAAGTGAATGGGGCTGAGCTGCAATACTAAGGACAGCCACTGACCTTTATACGGCGCTGTGCTTGGAAAGCTGTCAAGAGTCGGCTGCACTCACCAGAGCTCCTGTGAGCGCATCAGATCCCTGTTACAGCTGAACGGCGGGGCTGCCGGGACTTGGACATCTACAGATGTGATAATCGTTACCTAGCACGTGGATAGATCATCATCATATTTGCCAGGATAACCCCTTTAACTATTTTTGTCCCCCCTCCTTGCTGGACGCTTTTATGCAAGTGGTGTGGACCCACTGTGCCACTGACTGGCTATACTAAGGGGCGTGACTAAGCAACTACCTGGTCTTCACTAGAGCCTCTGATGGATGGCCGTTAGGGTAGTTGCCAGGTGCCATTCCAGAGCAGTCCTCGAGTCAGTGGCAGCTGACCAGGGGGTCAGAGATACCAGTGCAAGCACCGTGGGGAAGGATGTGGTCAGGAAGGCCGAGGTAAGGGCAGGCAGCGATCAAGTAAGGTCTGTAAACAAAGTTCAAGGTCAGGGGCAGGCGGCAAACAAGAAAAATCTGATAATTCCAAAGCAGGGTCTGGTACACAGCAAAGCAGAACTACAAAACACCTTCACACACATAACTAGACAAGCTAGTCACCATGAGTTGATCAGGCATCTTCCTGGGGTAGGAAGCGCCTGTAAATACTTCCTGCAATCCAGCCATAGGCTGGGGAGACAGAGGGCGTGTACGTGCTGCCTCACAAGTGAGGAAGGACACACCCATGCAAGCCCTAACAACAGTACAGGTCTCCAGCAGGAAGTAAACTCTGGCATGGAGCACAGATGTAACAGTTAAGCTACCCGCTGCCCGCGCTTGTCAGTACAGCACATGTCAGCAGGAGGGAAAGAGGGAGCCAGGCGCCCATGCCCGCGGGTAGAGGCAGCAGCGCCGGAATGGACAACTGGGCTAACAGACGCTTACTTGCTTCTCACCTTCAGTCCACCACTGCTTTCACCTTTCTGTAGGCCCTGCTTGCAAACTGCCAGCACTAACATGTAGTCATGTGTGCCATTGCAGCCGATGTCTGGCCACAATGGTGATGTGACCCTAATTGGCATGTGACCTAGTAATATGCTGCTTGGGAACATGTCCCCACTGCGGCCATGCATTGGCTGCAGTGGCACATGTTCCCTGTCTCTGGTGGAAGTTTACATGAAGGGACAGGAGTATGGCAAATGCAGTGTTGGACCAAAAGAGCAGGAACTAAGTGGCAAGTGGTTGGTAAGCGTACTTCCCTCCACAGGTCCAGTTGGGGTGGGGGAGGCAACTGTTAAAGCTGGAGAACTATTATATTACACCTACAAAGTTCCGATGTTGCTATTGTTGCCACCTTCTAAGGTTCAACAGTTTCATATTTAAATATAATTCCTAAAATTCAGCATGTGATAATCCAGAAAGTCTAGTCCTCTAACCCTTATTTTCAGGACAGAATTAAGATAAATGTTAAGGGTAAGCCGAAGGGGGGAATTACAATTGGCAGAGAAGTTCTGCAGGTGAAACACATCCACTTAAAATTTAATTAGAAATTGACAGCGGTCACATGCCACTGCAGTTTCCAGCCACATCGTAGAAGACTGGGAATAATCATTTGGGATATTCTTCCTATTAAAAGCTTACCCAGTAGGTCAATTTACCTTTAGAAACCAGGCTTATGAAATCTTACCCTTTTAAAAGTTATCATCAATTACATGCAAGGGTGGATTAAAAGTCGGGCACCAGCTCCACCACTTGCTCCACAGCAACGCCTCCTGGTCAAGTACAATCATGCGCAGCTGAGTGGTGAGTTCCTCCCTTCTATACTGTTGTGCAGGCCAGATGAATGACTCTGACACTGACCTAAAAATTACATCTAGTCAGGGACGTGCACAGACATTTTGAAGGGCAGGGGAAGTTTAAAGAAAAAATATAAAAAGGGCACTTGTCATAATTTCAAAAAATGTTTGTACCACAAAGCTTACTTTTCTAGAAGTCCTACATTGATCTCCATGATTTTTTTTATACTGTAATTGTAAACACGACAGAATCCACAAATATTACTTTTTTGGTTTCACCGTACATATTATGGTAAAATGAGTGGTGTCATTACAAGACTCTACAGACTCTAATATGCAAAGAGACAAAGCACTACAACCCACAGTATGCAAAGGGACAACGCACTACAACCACAAGTATGCAAAGGGACAAAGCACTACAACTATTGTTCCTTTGCAAACTTGTTTTGTTCTTGGACTTTAAATTATATACAATATATTACCAAGGCGGGCACTGAGGGCAGACAGGCACTAAAGGAACTTAGGCAGCAGACAGAGTCACACAGGCCCGGCGCTTGCTCACCTGCATTAATCCTGCTGGGGGGGGGGGGGGTCATGTGACGTAGCGTCACGCACATCCGCTACCTAGGCAGCCCCTGCGCTAGCCTTAAAGGACCCTGTCACCCTGACCCTGCACTGGTGAGTGGGCGGACTGGTGAATAAATTGCATCGGTCAATAAATTGCGCTGCCGGCGGGATGGAGAGGGGGGGGGGGGCGTGCGGACTCGCTGCGCACTTGTAGTGGGTCCACTTGGGCAGGGCCATCTTTAATATTGATTGGACCCTGGGCGAGAATTTACTTGGGCCCCCTGGATCCCGCTTTCCCACACCCTAGCAATCACGCCCTCTACCACAACACACACAAAAAAAAAATCCACACACCTCGTAGAGTACAGATATTTACTGTAAATACTTACATTTCTGACGACTCCAGCAGGTTCGGGATCAGTGCTCTGGGCAGCTGGGCTCAGGGCTGGAAGTGCGCACAACTCTACAGTTCAGGAAGGAGACCAAGGCTCGGCTCACCCTAGCGTTGCAGTGCACCCCAGCACCCCACAGTATGCAGTATAGCACCGTATAGTATACAGCACTCCACAGTATGCAGTAGAGCACCCTATAGTATACAGCACCCCACTATGCAATACATAGTATAACACCCCACAGTATGCAGTATAACATCCTATAGCATACAGTATAGCACCCCACAGTATACAGTAGAGCAGTATAGCACTCCACAATATACATTAGCGCAGTATAGCACCCAGTATACAGCACCCAACAGTATACAGTAGAGCAGTATAGCACCCAGTATACACCACCTCACAATATATGCAATGATCAGGATACATGTATACGCACTGACGCCACTTATGCAGTGGGCAGGTACGGGTAGATAATAGTTTGTTCATGATGCCAATTGCAGCGTGCACAGGGTACTATCACAGGGCCCTCCCAATGTAACGGAAGGTGTTACAGAAAACTAGAAGACACAAATAAAGATCCGACTGACTTGATCCAAAACTAAGGAACATAAGGGTAAGCCCTGTAACAGCCCTAGCTCTCTCCCTTACTGCTCAGCCTGCAAAAATCTCTATGGTAGAAAATTACATACCCTCGTTCCTCGACTGTATGACACCTGAACACCCTATAATAGTGAGGGGACACGACCACCGGCTCCCTACACTCATTACGGAGGGAGTCAGGGTCACCTAGGATCAAGCAAACAGGAAAACACAAATAAATGAACAGACCTATCTGTAGAAGCATCAGTTGTAGCATCCAGCATGCACACACTCTAGGAAGTTGTATAAACCGCAAAGTGATGCAGTATGGGAGGGGATTTAAAGGGATGCAATCAGTGCAACTAGATGACAGCTGAGAGAGGGAAACGAGATGACAAAACGAAAGCAAAACAAAAGAACCTCAAGCATTCAGAACACCCCATCCTGCCACCACAAATACTGTGCCCAGTGTGCTCCTCAATACTATACAGCAGAAACAGTCCACCTGAAAAATCCCACCAATAGAGATAATTATCTGCCAGAGTAGATAGTGTTAACAGTGCCCCCAAAAGTAAAAATGTCCCAATTGTGCCCATACTAGTAATCATGTTCCCCATAGCCCCCTAGTAGTAATACTTCTCATAATGTGTGCCAGTACATAGAATGTGTCGGCAGATAAGAACCATTTGGCCCATCTAGTCTGCCCAGTACAAAAAAATACCCCCTTATAGTGTGCGCCAGTATGAAAAATACCCCCTTACATTTCAGATCAGACCCCCATATCAGACCTCAGATCAGACCCCCGTAACAGATCCTCAGATCAGACCCCCATCTTAGACCTCAGATTAGACCCCTATATCAAACCTCTGATGAGATCCCTTCATCTCATACCTCAGGTCAGACCCAATATCAGACCCCAGTTTCAGAACTCAGATCAGACCCCTGTTAGACCTCCATGTCAGAAACCCCCTGGATGGTCTTTAAGGCTCTCTTCTCAGGGCCCGCGCTGCACAGTCAACTGACTGTCTTAAGCGTCAGGTCACAGTGTGCTCGGTATGTCCGCCAAGGACACAGCAACGAGGGCCCTGAGAAGAGCAAGCAGGGAGGAGGGGTAAGTACAGCGCTCACAGCACTTCATCCCCCGCCTCCTGCATAATGGATAATGGAAGCGCTTACTAGTATTCCCTTTATAAGATGCATAATGGAAACACTCTAGAATTCCCTTTATAAGATGCACTGCATTTTATAAACTGAAAAATACAGCACCATTGGCAAGGGGGACCTGGTCGCATCTGCGACCGCTGTGACCCCTATAGTTAGTCAGCGGTCCTAGGTGTTTAGGGTGCTCCTAAATGTCCCAGTTTTAAACATTTTAAAATTAGAATTTTGCAATGTTGTTAAAGGGCTTGTCCAGGAAATACATGGCTGATTTCTTCCAA
The DNA here is from genome assembly GCF_014858855.1 of Bufo gargarizans. NCBI lineage: Eukaryota > Metazoa > Chordata > Amphibia > Anura > Bufonidae > Bufo > Bufo gargarizans. The sequence continues at coordinate 397,887,451 of NC_058081.1, forward strand.
AAACAGCAGCACAGGAGCTTAAGTGTAGTACTGCAGCTCAGCCCTATTTACTTCAGTGGAGCTGAGCTGCAATACCAGATGCAACCCATGGACAGATGTGGTGCTGTTTTTAGAATAAAGCAACCATGTTTTTCTAATTCTGGAAAACCCATATAAAGGGGTTTTCAAGACTTAATTACTGATGACCTATCCTCAATCAGTATCTGATAGGTGGGCTTCCAACACCCGGGGTCCCCGACACTCAACTGTTTGAGAAGTAACCGTAGCGGAGATGTAGCAGTAATTTTTCTTAGGCCAATTCACATGGTCTAGGAGCAGCTCAGTCCCATAGAAGTGAATGGGGCTGAGCATGATACCAAGCACAGCCGCTATACAATGTAGGACACTGTGCTTGATGAGCAGGGAGAAGGTAGCAGTGCTCACAAGTCTTGATACCTTCTCAAACATATGATCAGCGGGGGTCCTGAGTGTCGGACCCCCACTGATCAGATTCTGATGTCCTGTCCAGGGGATGGTTCACAGTATTGAAATCTCAGAAAACTCTTAAGTATATGTTGTATATTGTATTTATTTTTTTATAACTTCTTTTTTTCACCTTCACAGATAACCAATGTCAATTGTAGACCAAGAGGCACAAGAGGATGAATTATTGGCTCTCACCAGTATTTACTCTGAAGATGAATTTAAGAGGACAGATGCTGCTCCAGGAGGAGAAATTCAATTGTGTCTGGAGTTAACTTTAGATTTTGTGATATCTATAAAATGTAAGACTCAGACAATAGTTAAATCAAAATACATGACTTTTAAAAATGGGGGAACACAGCTATTCTGGTATTCTGGTCATAAATCTGCACATTCAAATAGCTGGTGTCACAAAGTTTAGCACACTAAAATACGACCGGAAGGCACTAATTGGCAACTTATAGTGACTTCCAAAACCACTGTCACTATTGTAACCCTAAACAGTATAAAAGTATAACCACACAGATCACAGGATAACCCTGTCCAAACCCTTACCCTAAGAAAATAAAGTCCTACCAGGAGCATACACATATATCATAGGGCCCCATATAGCAAAACTTAGTATGGGCAGGGGGCCCCACCAAATTTCCCAGTACCCAGATTATGAGGTACTTAGATATGGGACCACCTAAAATGTTTGCCTGCACATGAGCCTCTGTTTGGCTTTCATATCCATACGTTAGATGTGGTAATTGACATTGTTTCTAAGTCAGAACCAATCAACCCAATGGTCGTGGCTGCTAGTTTTCAATTGTAACAAGGAATAGATTTAAAACTAGCGATCGTGTGCTCCTGGTGCTCGAGTCTAGGCATGATACTAGTGTGGGTCCCAACTCACAGACACCCACTGATGTCACTTCCTCAGCGGTCTAAACAGGGCCGGAGCATAACCCTGGGTTCACACCTGAGCGTTCGCGATGGAGCGCTCTGTATGCGCGATTGTACGGGCGTTTACAATCGCGCATACAGAGACAAGCGAACGCCCATTGTCGCGCGTTTCCGAAAGTCTATGTATGGGAACGCGCGACAAAACGCCCCAAAGAAGCTCAAGAACTTTTTTGAGCGTCGGGCGTTTTACAGCGCGATCGTACGCACTGTAAAACGCCCAGGTGAGAACCATTCCCATAGGGCTACGCTGGGTTCACACCTGAGTGTTCACGATGGAGCGCTCTGTATGCGCGATTGTACGGGCGTTTGCAATCGCGCATACAGAGACAAGTGAATGCCCATTGTCGCGCGTTCCCGGAAGTCTATGTACGGGAACGCGCGACATGACGCCCCAAAGAAGCTCATGTACTTCTTGGGGCGTCGGCGCTTTACAGCGCGATCGTACGCGCTGTAAAACGCCCAGGTGAGAACCATTCCCATAGGGAAGCATTGGTTTCTCCTTGTTGAGCATTTTACAGCGTGTAGGAACGCGCTGCAAAACCCTCAGGTGTGAACCCAGCCTTACCCTAAGTTCACACCTGAGCGTTTTACAGCGCGTAGGAACGCGCTGTAAAACGCTCAACAAGGAGAAACCAATGATTCGCTATGGGAATGGTTCTCACCTGGGCGTTTTACAGTGCGTACGATCGCGCTGTAAAACGCCCGACGCTCAAACAAGTTCTTGAGCTTTTTTTTGGGCGTTTGTCGCACGTTCCCGCACATAGATATTTGGGAATGCGCGACAATGTGTGCACGCCTGTCTCTGTATGCGCGATTGTAAACGCCCGTACAATCGCGCATACAGAGCGCTCGTTTCAGAACGCTCAGGTCTGAACCCCCTGTTAGTGTGAACACATGTTGTCAGTGAGTCTGCACTGTGAAGGGCTGGAGCAGAAGTGTGAACACAGGTTGTCAGTGAGCCTGCACTGTGAAGGGCTGGAGCAGAAGTGTGAACACAGGTTGTCAGTGAGTCTGCACTGTGAAGGGCTGGAGCAGAAGTGTGATCACAGATTGTCAGTGAGTCTGCACTGTGAAGGGCTGGAGCAGAAGTGTGAACACAGGTTGTCAGTGAGTCTGCACTATGAAGGGCTGGAGCAGAAGTGTGAACACAGATTGTCAGTGAGTCTGCACTGTAAAGGGCTGGAGCAGAAGTGTGAACACAGGTTGTCAGTGAGTCTGCACTGTGAAGGGCTGGAGCAGAAGTGTGAACACAGGTTGTCAGTGAGTCTGCACTGTGAAGGGCTGGAGCAGAAGTGTGATCATAGGTTGTCAGTGAGTCTACACTGTGAAGGGCTGGAGCAGAAGTGTGAACACAGATTGTCAGTGAGTCTGCACTGTAAAGGGCTGGAGCAGAAGTGTGAACACAGATTGTCAGTGAGTCTGCACTGTGAAGGGCTGGAGCAGAAGTGTGAACACAGGTTGTCAGTGAGTCTGCACTGTGAAGGGCTGGAGCAGAAGTGTGAACACAGATTGTCAGTGAGTCTGCACTGTGAAGGGCTGGAGCAGAAGTGTGAACACAGATTGTCAGACCTCAGCCGTGTTAGCCCCCCCATATCAAAATTTTTGAACAAAACATATGCAATTGGTTAGATCTTTGTTAGATCAGGTTAGATCAATTGTTGTTTGCGTTAGATCTCATACAGAAGAAGAGATATTAACAGTTATTTGCAGGGGGGCTAACCAGTCATCAGCCCCCCCAACCCCTTATCAAAAAATTGACCAAACAATTAGCTATTTTGGAAGATATTTGTTAGATCAGGTATGATCAACTAGTTGTTTTGTTAGATCTCACATAATTACAGACTTATTAAGTGATTGATGAGGGGGGGCTAGCCCCCCCACATGCAATTTTAAGGTAAAATTTGATGCAGACTAATAGGCCTTTGTTAGATCCGGTAAGATCAAGTGGTTTCAACGTTAGATCTCATATAATTACAGAGTTATTATGGATATTTGGAATTATGTCAGGGGGGGCTAGCCCCCCCACATGCAATTTTCTGGTAAAATTTTATGCAGACCAATAGGCCTTCGTTAGGTCCGGTAAGATCAAGTGGTTTCAACGTTAGATCTCATTTAATTACAGAGATAATTCACATAAAAACACAGATATTAGGTAGTATTAAATAGGGGGGCTAGCCCCCCCACATGCAATTTTCTGGTAAAATTTGATGCAGACTAATAGGCCTTCGTTAGATCCAGTAAGATCAAGTGGTTTCAACATTAGATCTCATATAATTACAGAGATATTATGGATATTTGGTATTACGTCGGGGGGGGGGGGGGGGTGTGTCACAACCAGACAGCTGAGAAGCTCTGACAGAAGCCTTTCAGAACCTCCTCCTTGAGTTTTCTTTGTTGTGCTGTTCTGTTCCTCATCTCGTTAGCCTCTCTCAGCTGTCATGTAGTTGGACTGATTGCTTCCCTTTAAATTCCTCCCCATAATGCATTACTGGGCGGCTTATACTTCTTCCTGGAGTGTGTGTGCATGCTGATCCTGTTTCCCAGTCTGCTACAAAGTTAAGTGCTGTACATTTATCTGTTATTTTCTGTTTGCTGGATCCCAGGTGACCCTGACTCCCTCCGTGTCTGATGTAGGGAGCCGGTGGTCGTGTTCCCTCACTATTGTAGGGTGTTCAGGGGTTATATAGTCGAGGTACGTGGATATGCAACCATCCACCTTTGGGATCTTTGCATAGGCTGAGCAGCCAGGGAAAGTCTCAGGGCTTGTGCAGGGGTCTCCCTTTTGGTTCCTTAGCTTTGGATCCAGTGAGTCATATATGCATGTTGCTTTGTCTTGTTTCCTGTACACCGTCCGTGACATTATAAGCCGCCAAAACCGTCTCAAGCATGGATCCGGTTTCACTTTTGGCTGAACGCTTCCAGGGTCTTTCATTGGAGGTAGCTGATCTCCGTAAGACTTTTTCTCAGCTTCAAGTGACCGGTTCAGGGTAAACAATCCGCAGAGATATACTGCTCAGAATTTCGGAGATGGGCAGCTGATACTGGTTAGAATGATGCTGCACTCCGAAGTCAATTTTGCCATGGTCTTTCAGAGGGATTGAAAGATGCATTTGCCTTTCATGAGAGGCCTATTTCTTTGGACTCTGCTATGTCTCAGGCCGTTCGTATTGACAGGCGTCTTAGAGAGAGAGGAGAGATGTCCCCTTCCTGTCATACTCAGTCCCAGGACAGCGCAGCGGTCTCATTCTGTGCGCAGGGGTCTCGGTCGCTGTCAGCCCCTTCTGAGCAGGAGCCCATGCAGCTGGGGTTGATTGCTTCTGACAATAGAAGATTCAACTCGCATGGGAGGGTTTGTTTTTGTTGTGGAGGTATAAATCATTTGGCAAATGTTTGTCCCTTTAGGAGATTCAGGCAGTTTTCTGGGAGTAATAAAGAAAAAAAGAGGAAAAAATCTTTTAAAAATGTTCCGTCTGTTACTATTGGCAGGGTTGAGGCGGAAATTGAAGGTTTTCCGTTTGCTTGTAGTTCCCGTTTTGTCCTGCCTGCTAGGGTGGCGCTAGAGAGCAAGAGCATTTTTTGTGAGATTTTTGTGGATAGTGGAGCAGGTGTCAATCTCATTAATAATCAATTTGCAATAACTCATGGTTTCCAGGTGCGCACTTTGGGAAAGGATATTCCTGTTTTTGCTATTGATTCCGCTCCACTTTCTCAGAAATCATTAAAGGGCATAGTTCACAATATCCGTTTAATTGTGAGTGATGCTCATGTTGAGGATGTGTCATGTTTCGTCTTTAGCGGTTTGCCTACTCCTCTAGTGTTGGGGCTACCCTGGCTCACTAAACCTAACCCCACCATTGATTGGCAAGCGAGGCAAATAAATGGTTGGAGTGACTTTTGCAGAGAGAATTGCCTCACGACATCTGTTTCTGAGGTTGCTACTAAGACTGTACCATCTTTTCTCTCTGAATTTTCGGATGTCTTCTCTGAGAGTGGAGTTCAGGATTTGCCCCCGCACAGGGAGTACGATTGCCCTATTAATCTCATCCCAGGCGCCAAACTGCCTAAATTTCGTTTATACAATCTTTCCCAACCTGAGAGGATTGCTATGCGTGCTTATATGTCTCAGAAAAGGACACATACGACCCTCGAAGTCACCTGTTGCCGCTGTTTTTTTCTTTGTTAAGAAAAAAGATGGTTCTTTAAGACCTTGTCTGGATTTCAGGGAGCTGAACAGTATCTCTATTCGTGACCCTTATCCGCTTCCTCTGATCCCGGACCTGTTTAACCAGGTTGTTGGGGCTAAAGTCTTTTCCAAATTAGATCTAAGAGGGGCATACAAACTGGTCAGGGTCAGAGAAGGAGACGAATGGAAGACGGCCTTCAATACCCCTGAGGGCCATTTTGAGAATTTGGTTTTGCCTTTTGGTTTGATGAATGCCCCAGCCGTTTTTCAGCATTTCGTGAACAGCATTTTTTATCATTTGATGGGAAAATTTGTATTAGTGTATTTGGATGACATTTTGATTTTTTTCTCCTGATTTCAAAACTCATAAGGAACATTTACGTCAGGTCTTGCTCATCCTGCGGGAGAATAAATTATATGCGAAACTGGAAAAATGTGTTTGCGGTTCCAGAAATTCAATTTCTGGGGTTTCTTCTCTCCGCTTCTGGTTTTCGCATGGACCCCGAGAAGGTCTGCGCTGTGCTTGAGTGGGAGCTTCCTGAGAATCAGAAGGCGCTGATGCGTTTTTTGGGCTTTGCCAATTATTACAGGAAGTTTATTTTGAATTATTCCTCTATTGTTAAACCACTCACTGATATGACCAGAAAGGGGGTAGATTTTTCTTCTTGGTCAGTAGAGGCGCGTAAGGCTTTTTCTAATATCAAGGAGAGTTTTGCTTCCGCTCCCATCTTGGTGCAACCTGATATTTCTTTACCCTTCATAGTTGAGGTTGATGCTTCTGAGGTGGGTGTGGGGGCGGTCTTGTCTCAGGGTTCCTCTCCTGTCAAATGGCGACCGTGTGCCTTTTTCTCGAAAAAACTCTTCTCCGCAGAGAGAAATTACGAAGTGGGAGATAGGGAATTGTTGGCCATCAAGTTGGCTTTTGAGGAATGGCGCCATTGGCTAGAGGGAGCCAGACACCCTATTACCGTATTTACTGACCATAAAAATCTGGCCTACTTGGAGTCAGCCAAGCGTCTGAACCCGAGACAGGCCAGATGGTCTTTGTTCTTTTCTAGGTTTAATTTTGTTGTCACGTTCCGCCCTGGAGTTAAGAATGTGAAGGCAGATGCCCTGTCACGTTGTTTTCCGGGAGGCGGGAATTTTGAAGACCCGGATCCCATTTTGGCTGAAGGTGTGGTGGTCTCTGCTCTTTTTTCTGAATTGGAGGCAGAGATGCAGGCAGCCCAGTCAGAGGCTCCTGATCTTTGTACTCCTGGGAGGTTGTTTGTGCCTCTCGCTTTAAGACACAAGATTTTTAAGGAACACCACGATACGGTCCTTGCTGGGCACCAGGGGGCAAGAGCAACACTGGATCTCATCGCTCGGAGATTCTGGTGGCCTGCGCTTCGTAAGTCGGTTGAGGGTTTTGTGGCAGCCTGCGAGACTTGCGCTCGTGCCAAAGTCCCTCATTCACAGCCATCAGGTCCTCTCCTTCCCTTACCCATCCCTTCCCGTCCTTGGACACATCTGTCCATGGACTTTATAACGGACCTGCCTCGTTCCTCAGGGAAGACTGTGATTCTGGTGGTGGTGGACCGTTTTAGCAAAATGGTGCATTTCATCCCTTTTCCTGGCCAGACAGAGCGCGTCAATCAGAATCTGGAGACATATCTGCGCTGTTTTGTGGCGGAGAATCAGGAGGATTGATGTTCTTTTTTGTCCCTTGCGGAGTTTGCTTTAAATAACCGTCGTCAGGAGTCCTCTGATAAGTCACCATTTTTTGGTGCATATTGGTTTCATCCGCAGTTTGGGACTTTCTCGGGAGAGGGGTCTTCTGGTTTACCTGATGAGGACAGATTCTCCTCGTCTTTGTCATCTATTTGGCAAAAGATTCAGGATCATCTAAAGAGCATGAGTGAGAGATATAAGCGTGTGGCAGAAAGAGACGTGTGCTTGGTCCGGACCTGAATGTTGGTGATCTGGTACAGTGTTCATTTTAGGACATGGTCAGATATCATAGTCAAGTATCAAAATAATGCCAATGTAACACCTGACTGACACTTGACCCTTGACACTTGACCCTTGACACTTGACCCTTGACACTTGACCCTGACACTTGACCCTGACACTTGACCCTTGACACCTGACTCTCATATCTGAGTTTGACTTATGCTCTTCATAGGTCAGGGTCAAAGTGAGAAGGAGTTATAGATAAACTATGTATTTGTCTGCTAAATCACACTGTCTATTGCTGAGCTTTTAACTCTGTGCCAGGCAAGCTGGTAGCTCAGTGGTAATCCTGCTGCCCCATGTCCAGGCTTTCTGAGTTTGAAGCCCCTTTCAGCCTTCAAAAATTGTTTACATTTTATTATGCGCTAGATAAGAGGCAAATTTAAATGATGTGTGACGCTGATGTCTGACGTCCTTCAGTTGTCAGTATCACAAAACATTTTAGCTTTACTGTGGTTTTGTATTCTACATCACATAGATGAACGAAAATCACAAGCTACACAAGGCAAGCTGGTAGCTCAGTGGTAATGTTGCTGCCCCATGTCCAGGTTTTCTGAGTTCAAAGCCCCTCTCAGCCTCCCAAAAATGTTTACATTTTATTATGCGCTAGATAAGAGTCAAATTTAAATGATGTGTGACGCTGATATCTGACGTCCTTCAGTTGTCAGTATCACAAAACATTTTAGCTTTACTGTTGTTTTGTATTCTACATCACATAGATGAACAAAAATCACAAGCTCATACGAGGCAAGCTGGTAGCTCAGTGGTAATGCTGCTGAGGCTTTCTGAGTTCAAAGCCCCTTTCAGCCTTACATTTTATTATGCCCTAGATAAGAGGCAAATTTAAATCATGTGTGACGCTGATTTGTGACGCTGATGTCTCACTTCCTTCAGTCATCAGTATCACAAAACATTTTAGGTTTACTGTGGTTTTTGCTATACTACATCTCATAGATCAAAAAAATCCCTATCTTTGCTGTCTAGAGCTATAGCTCAGTGGTAAGACAGTTCCTTTGCATGTTGTGTTCATGGGTTCAAAACCTGTTTCAGGCTTTTAATAAAATTAATATTTTATATTTTATTGAGCTCTAGATCAGAGACAAATTCCAGTGCTGTGTGATGTAAGTAGTCCTTTTTTATTTTATTAAGAGTACATGGGCAGCACTATAGTAAAGGGTGCCCTGTATACAGGGCTGTATCCTGGATTATACATATCTACTGTATATATGTGTATTATACACACAGTGTGCTATACCTTCACCACACTGAGATTTTCTCAGAAAGCTGATCTACATGTCACTGCTTTATCCACGGACACAATATATGGTCATACAGATGGCAGTACTATGTGATAGCTTCTTAGTATAGAGAACCATGTGGTAATGTCATAGCTTGGAGGTTACATTAATGGCTTTGCTTGTTGAAGTCCCCAGAAAGACATATGTATTTTTTCTTTAATAGCATATACTATAATAAATAATATGTCATTAACCCATAGGATACCAGTGCTGTACATGTATGTCGCTGGAAACACGGTCACAAATCCCAGCACCATACAGGTACAGCGCTCTGATCGGGCGGCACAGGAGCTACTCCCTCCCGATCAGCTGCAGGGGTCCGGCAGGCACTAATAGTTGGACCCCTGCTGTATGCACCGGCATCGGTGAAAACCCTGATGCCGGCTCATTAACCCTTGCACTGCCGCGGTCAGCACTGACGGCTGCATGTGCGGTATCCCCGTGGTGCTGTGATGTCAGCCTGCTGTCTAGCTCTGTCAGTCAATGGGGGAGGGGTGTGTGTGCAGAGCACAGGGTGTTATAGATAGAGCATTGCTCAGAATATTAAGCCCCGCCTCTGAGGGCTCAAATTGTTTATTTGCATATGAATAAAAACACAGATATCTCTGCAGCTATTTATCATACATAATCAGCATAATGAGCCCTACCAGGCAGTACGTATGGTCTAATAGGGTTGATTCTGGCGACAGAGCCTCTTTAGCCTCTTATGGACACAGGGCGTACCTGTGTATTTCCGATCACCGCTGTGCGGCGGGCAGTGTTACAAACGGTGTGCCTGCTGAAATCATTCAGAAGGCACCCTGTGACAATGCCGAGGGGGGGTCCTGTGACCATCCTCCCCTGAATCGGCGATCGCTGCTAACCGCAGGTCAATTCAGACCTGCGGTTTGCATCATTTCCAGGTTATTCAGGTCTCCGGTGACCCGAAATAGGAGGGTGATCAGTGGTGTAATATACACCACCAATCACCCTCCGTAGATCCTGTGAGGTGGCGGTGCCGGAGGATGAGGGTGAGGATCACCTGTGATTGGTTGGAGGGATTGACCTGGAGATAACATCCTGGAGCTACGCTGTCCCCGCCCACAGACTTCTGTGTGAGTAAGGACAGAGGAGCCCTGTGTCGGTCCATCTGCATCCCACGCGATCCTCCGCCATCCGTGGCCCCTGAGACCACATAAAGTGCCATCTGGCATATAAACATTTAGGGAGAGTTTTTGGTTAGGTAGGGGTAGTGGAAAAAAAAAAAGTTAATTTTTGTGTGCAGCACCCAGATCTGAGGGTGTCTGGGGTCCACAGCAACTTGTGCGACCCCCGTCCCCCCAGGGGTGCTGCAGCTTTCCTCCCACCCACATATTTTGGGGCAAAATTCCTTTTTTCTTCTTTTTGTAGGTGCGCTGACTGTGGCCGGCACTCTTAGCTGTAAAAGAGCGCCTGGCCATTGTCAGCGCATCGCCCACCCCACCGCTGATCAGTGAGTTTTTGGGCTGTGAGCAATTTTTCGGGGATTCTGTTAGGTTAGGGTGGGTTAGGGTAGGGTATACATAAAAACACCCCCCCCCCCCACACACACACACACTAAATAAAGTTTTACACACACACACTCCCCTTTAGCATTCTAAGATGGCCCGCCGGATGTTCTCGGCCGAGGAGGCGTACGCCCAGCTGCTCTCCGACTCCGAGAGCCCCAGTGAGGACGAGGATGACCCCACTTTCCTGTTGTCATCCTCTTTCTCATCATCTAGTGATGATGATGAGCCCCAAGGCGGCGGAGCCAGGAACCCCCCGTGCCAGGAACCCTGTGGCCCACACTAGTATGAGCAGCCCTGGGGCTCGTACTAGTTTTCCGGCCCACCAGGAAAGTTCACCTGAGCCCTCTACCGGTGAACTTGGCTGGAGTACCCCAGAGGATTTTGAGCCCTTGGTTCCTGACTTTGTTGGCCAACCAGGAATCCAGATTCGCACAGTGGGCTTCACTAAATATGACATTTTTAGTTTTTTTCAGTGAACAATTTGTGAATCTGATGGTGGAGCAAACAAACTTGTTCGCCCAACAGTTTATAGCCCAATTTCTCCCGAGTCAGAAAATACCTCATATGTGGACGTAATATGATCTGCGGGTGACTACACGGCTCAGAAGAGAAAGAGCGATATTGGGATTTTGGACAACCAAAATCCCAATGGCGCTCCTTCTCTTCTGAGCCATGTAGTTTGCCCGCAGAGCACTTTACGTCCACATATGGGGTATGTCCTTACTCCGGAGAAATTGGGCTACAAATTTTGGGGCACTTTTTCTCCTATTACCCCTTGTAAAAATGAAATAAAAGGGGCTACATGTTAGTGTAAAAAAAGGAGATTTAGAATTTTCTCCTCCACTTTGCAGCTATTCCTGTGAAGACTGTGGAGAAATAAATTAAAATGGGGGAAGGGAATTATAAATTTAGTACTCCATGTAAGTGTGGTACTCCCTGAAGCAACCGTCAATACAGAGGCCTGGATGATCGGGACACGTTTCACACTGAGTGGTGGTGTCCTTTAGTTACCCCCTCCTGTTACACATGCTGCACTTTTTTTTTGGGACCAACCCTTCTTTCCAGTATAGGGGAACCACACCTGGAAAGTGTTGGCCGGGACGATCCGGGCGCCTCCAGTTCCTGAGGTACTCCGGCCTGCTCTTTCCTGGTCAGAAAAGATTATGGCCTTAAGGACTGCCCTTATAGAACTGGAGGAATGTCCCTGTAATGCCAGCGCTCCGGGACAGCACAAAAGAGTTGTACATGGCAACCTGCACCAAGTAGACCGCAACTTCTTTGTACCATGCTAGGGGTTTTGCGCATGGCGTTTAGGGTTTCCATCTTTTCTCTAAGCCAAACCCGAACAGAAGGGAGGGAGGGCCCCTTTCAGGCCCCACCCATGTCCCACCTCCAGCCACGCCCATGTCCCGCCTCCACCCCTGGTTGCTGTCGCACCACGATCATTACGCCCCTGATCCCGTCACTAGAGAAATACAGCACCCCATACCTCTTACATCCAGTGACGTCTCCTTTGATGTAGATGTTCTTTCCTCATCTTCTCCTTTCAGATCTTCAGACCAGACTACCCTTTTTTCGCCATTTTTCGTCTCTGCAGTTTGAAAACAACAAAAAAAAGATCTCAGTTTACTACTTTTCCATCATCCTCCCATCTTCTGGACAAATCATCCTACTACCCCAATACTGTGCCGCTGTGCTCCCCAATACTATACTGCATAAACAGATTAACCCCCTGATAATACTAGTAACACACATAGCCCCCCATATAAAATACTCCTTCTTTGTGGCCTCAGTAGAAGCCCCCAAATAATGTGCCAGTAAGAAGTGCCCCCCATAGATGCCCCTATGTGTCAGTAAGAAGTGCATCTTTTCTCCCCCAATATGTGCCTCTTCCCCCCTTCCCTTATATGTGCCAGTATCAAGTGCCTCATTTCTCCCCACCAATATGTGCCAGTATAAGGTGCCTCTTTCCCCCCCTTCCCCCCATATATTGCAGTTTCAAGTGCCTCATTCCCCCCTCAATATGTGCCAGTATAAGGTGCCTCTTTCCACCCCTTCCCCTATATGTGCCAATTTCAAGTGCCTCTTCTCCCCCACCCAAATATGTGGCAGTATAAGGTGTCTCTCCCCCCCTTCCCCCATATGTGCCAGTTTCAAGTGCCTCATTTCTCCTCCTCCCCAATATGTGCCAGTATAAGGTGTCTCTCCCCCCCTTCCCCCATATGTGCCAGATTCAAGTGCCTAATTTCTCCTCCTCCCTAATATGTGCCAGTATAAGGTGCCTCTTTCCACCCCTTCCCCCATATGTGCCAATTTCAGGTGCCTCTCTTCTCTAAAAAAAAATAACAAAAAACCTTTTACTTACCTCCAACGATGCGATGCAGGCCTCTTCCCGGCCTGTGTCCCGCGCTGTACGGCTCAGGCGGCGTGATGACGTCATCGTGCCGCCTGCACCGGCCTCTGATAGGCTGCAGGCACAAGGCCCGCAGCCTATTAGAGGAACAGGAGAGAGAGACGCCTCTCCCTCCCCTGCCGCAGCACAGCCGTCTGTATCGTTGTCCTGCGGACGGCGATACAGATGACTATGGCGATGAGCGCTTCCACAATGGAAGTGCTCATCTCCCTATGCCCAGCCGCCGCCGCCATCATTCATAGCTGATTCTGTGCCTGGGTCTGAGAAAGGCTTGTACCCGGGCACAGGATTGCAAACCCGGACTGTCCGGGTCATTCCCGTACGGGTGGCAACTCTATTCTCTAATGCTCTCTAACACCCTGTGCTCTGCACACACACCCCTCCCCCATTGACTGACAGAGCTAGACAGCAGGCTGACATCACAGCACCATGGGGATACCGCACATGCAGCCGTCAGTGCTGACCGCGGCAGTGCAAGGGTTAATGAGCCGGCATCAGGGTTTTCACCGATGCCGGTGCATACAGCAGGGGTCCAACTATTAGTGCCTGCCGGAACCCTGCAGCTGATCGGGAGGGAGTAGCTCCTGTGGCCGCCCGATCAGAGCGCTGTACCTGTATGGCGCTGGGATTTGTGACCGTGTTTCCAGCGACATACATGTACAGCGCTGGTATCCTATGGGTTAATGACATATTATTTATTATAGTATATGCTATTAAAGAAAAAATACATATGTCTTTCTGGGGACTTCAACAAGCAAAGCCATTAATGTAACCTCCAAGCTATGACATTACCACATGGTTTTTCTATACTTAGAAGCTATCACATAGTACTGCCATCTGTCTGATCATATATTGTGTCTGTGGATAAAGCAGTGACATGTATATCAGCTTTTTTAGCAAATCTCAGTGTGGTGAAGCTGTAGCACACTGTGTGTATAATACACATATATACAGTAGATATGTATAATCCAGGATACAGCTCTGTATACAGGGGACCCTTTACTATAGTGCTGCCCATGTACTCTTAATAAAATAAAAAAGGACTACTTACATCACACAGCACTGGAATTTGTCTCTGATCTAGAGCTCAATAAAATATAAAATATAAATTTTATTAAAAGCCTGAAACAGGTTTTGAACCCATGAACACTACATGCAAAGCAAGTGTCTTACCACTGAGCTATAGCTCTAGACAGCTAAAACAGGGATTTTTTGGATCTATGAGATGTAGTATAGCAAAAACCACAGTAAACCTAAAATGTTTTGTGATACTGACGACTGAAGGAAGTGAGACATCAGCGTCACACATGATTTAAATTTGCCTCTTATCTAGGGCATAATAAAATGTAAGGCTGAAAGGGGCTTTGAACTCAGAAAGCCTGGACATGAGGCAGCAGCATTACCACTGAGCTACCAGCTTGCCTTGTATGAGCTTGTGATTTTTGTTCATCTATGTGATGTAGAATACAAAACCACAGTAAAGCTAAAATGTTTTGTGATACTGACAACTGAAGGACGTCAGATATCAGCGTCACACATCAGCCTCACACATCATTTAAATTTGCCTCTTATCTAGCGCATAATAAAATGTAAACATTTTTTGAAGGCTGAGAGGGGCTTTGAACTCAGAAAGCCTGGACATGGGGCAGCAGGATTACCACTGAGCTACCAGCTTGCCTGGCACAGAGTTATAAGCTCAGCAATAGACAGTGTGATTTAGCAGACAAATACATAGTTTATCTATAACTCCTTCTCACTTTGACCCTGACCTATGAAGAGCATAAGTCAAACTCACATATGAGGGTCAGGTGTCAGAGTCAGGTGTCAGGTGTCAGGGTCAGGTGTTACATTGGCATTATTTTGATACTTGACTATGATATCTGACCATGTCCTAAAATGAACACTGTAATCTGGTGTGGTTGTCTACAAAGAATATCAAATAGAAGGTTCCCTCCTGGAAGTTGGGTCCTAGGTTTATTGGGCCTTACAAAATCCTGTCTGTCATCAATCCTGTTGCCTACCGTCTTGATCTTCCTCAGACTTGGAAGATCCATAATGTTTTTCATAAGTCCTTATTGAAACCTTATGTTCAACCCATTGTACCCTTGCCTTTGCCTCCTCCTCCGATTATGGTTGATGGGAATCTTGAATTTCAGGTCTCTAGGATTGTGGATTCTCGTCTTGTCAGCGGTTCTCTTCAGTACCTTGTTCATTGGGAGGGTTATGGTCCTGAGGAGAGGATGTGGGTCCCAGTGACGGACATTAAGGCCTCTCGTCTCATCAGGGCTTTCCATAGGTCCCATCCTGAGAAGGTGGGCTCTGAGTGTCCGGAGTCCACTCGTAGAGGGAGGGGTACTGTCACAACCAGACAGCTGAGAAGCTCTGACAGAAGCCTTTCAGAACCTCCTCCTTGAGTTTTCTTTGTTGTGCCGTTCAGTTCCTCATCTCGTTAGCCTCTCTCAGCTGTCATGTAGTTGGACTGATTGCTTACCTTTAAATTCCTCCCCATAATGCATTACTGGGCGGCTTATACTTCCTCCTGGAGTGTGTGTGTATGCTGATCCTGTTTCCCAGTCTGCTACAAAGTTAAGTGCTGTACATTTATCTGTTATTTTCTGTTTGCTGGATCCCAGGTGACCCTGACTCCCTCCATGTCTGGTGTAGGGAGCCGGTGGTCGTGTCTCCTCACTATTGTAGGGTGTTCAGGGGTTATATAGTCGAGGTACGTGGATATGCAACCATCCACCTTTGGGATCTTTGCATAGACTGAGCAGCCAGGGAAAGTCTCAGGTCTTGTGCAGGGGTCTCCCTTTTGGTTCCTTAGCTTTGGATCCAGTGAGTCATATATGCATGTTGCTTTGTCTTGTTTCCTGTACACCGTCCGTGACAGGGGGCTAGCCCCCCACATGCAATTTTCTGGTAAAATTTGATGCAGACTAATAGGCCTTCTTTAGATCCGGTAAGATCAAGTAGTTTCAACGTTAGATCTCATTTAATTACAGAGATATTTCACATAAAAATACAGATATTAGGTAGTATTAAATAGGGGGGCTAGCCCCCCCCACATGCAATTTTCTTGTAAAATTTGATGCAGACTAATAGGCCTTCATTAGATCCGGTAAGATCAAGTGGTTTCAACGTTAGATCTCATATAATTGCAGAGATATTATGGATATTTGGTATTACGTCAGGGGGGGCTAGCCCCCCACATGCAATTTTCGGGTAAAATTTGATGCAGATTAATAGGCCTTCGTTAGATCCGGTAAGATAAAGTGATTTCAACATTAGATCTAATTTAATTACAGAGATATTTCACATAAAAACACAGATATTAGGTAGTATTAAATAGGGGGGCTAGCCCCTCCCACATGCAATTTTCTGGTAAAATTTAATTCAGGCTAATAGGCCTTCGTTAGATACGGTAAGATCAAGTGGTTTCAACGATAGATCTCATATAATTACAGGGATATTATGGATATTTGGTATTACGTCAGGGGGGGCTAGCCCCCCATAATGCAATTTTCAGGTAAAATTTGATGCAGACTAATAGGCCTTCATTAGATTCGGTAAGATCAAGTGGTTTCAACGTTAGATCTCATATAATTGCAGAGATATTATGGATATTTGGTATTACGTCAGGGGGGGCTAGCCCCCCACATGCAATTTTGTGGTAAAATTAGATTCAGACTAATAGATCTGCA
The DNA here is from genome assembly GCF_014858855.1 of Bufo gargarizans. NCBI lineage: Eukaryota > Metazoa > Chordata > Amphibia > Anura > Bufonidae > Bufo > Bufo gargarizans. The sequence goes on from NC_058081.1 coordinate 397,903,977, forward strand.
TTAGATCCGGTAAGATGAAGTGGTTTCAACATTAGATCTCATATAATTACAGAGATATTTCACATAACAACACAGATATTAGGTAGTATTAAATAGGGGGGCTAGCCCCCCCCCCCCACATGCAATTTACTGGTAAAATTTGATTCAGGCTAATAGGCCTTCGTTAGATCCGGTAAGATCAAGTGGTTTTAATGTTAGATCTCATATAATTACAGAGATATTATGGATATTAGGAATTACATAAGGGGGAGCTAGCCCCCTATTTAATACTTCCTAATATCTGTGTTTTCATTTGAAAAATCTCTGTAATTATATGAGATCTAACGTTGAAACCACTTTATCTTACCGGATCTAACGAAGGCCTATTAGCCTGAATGAAATTTTACCAGAAAATTGTATGTGGGGGGCCAGCCCCCCCTTATGTAATACCAAATATTTATAATATCTCTGTAATTATATGAGTTCTAACGTTGAAACCACTTGATCTTACCGGATCTAACGAAGGCCTATTAGCCTGCATCAAATTTTACCTGAAAATTACATTATGGGGGGCTAGCCCCCCTAACGTAATACCAAATATCCATTATATCTCTGTAATTATATGAGATCTAACATTGAAACCAGAGGTAAAGATAGTAGGGCACACCACCACTTGATGTCACACGGATATTTATTATAACTTATACTGTCTAGAACATATAAAATACAATCAAATACGGTAAAATTGTTAAAATATAAATACTAAAATATAGTCATCAATACAAATTAAATGTAAGTAAATGGATTCGGCTACGGCCGCAAATTTCCTTATATGATGGTAGCTTCAATACATGTCTTTGAAGATTACAATTCAATCCTATGATTAATTCCGATGCTGTTTAAAAAGTCACTTATATCTGTGTGTTTTAGCACTGAGTTGTGGCAATGCCGCAGAAAAAACGCTGCCCAGAAACAAGACTTCTACCGGAGTGGTTTTACTCACTATTTTAGATGATGCCGGTTTCCTTATCACTCGTGGCGTCCCACGTACAGTGAGAGTCTCTTATAGGCTGCGGCAGAAAAAGATGAAGTGTAGACTTGCGGGATCCTCGGTGATTGTAAATTGGCTGTATCGTCTCACAGGTCGCCTGGAAGTATATGCCCTCTGCGTTGTTTGTTCACAGTGTGCAGGGTTAACTTTCACCAGGAAATAAAGGACTCAGCATAAAGACGGATGTTCATTTTTTCTTTTCCATAAAGAACAACTTCACCGATCCCTTCTTTAAAGCGCTTGTTAGTCTTCAAATCTGTATATCATGGGATTCATGATATACAGCCTATAAGAGACTCTCACTGTACGTGGGACGCCACGAGTGATAAGGAAACCGGCATCATCTAAAATAGTGAGTAAAACCACTCCGGTAGAAGTCTTGTTTCTGGGCAGCGTTTTTTCTGCGGCATTGCCACAACTCAGTGCTAAAACACACAGATATAAGTGACTTTTTAAACAGCATCGGAATTAATCATAGGATTGAATTGTAATCTTCAAAGACATGTATTGAAGCTACCATCATATAAGGAAATTTGCGGCCGTAGCCGAATCCATTTACTTACATTTAATTTGTATTGATGACTATATTTTAGTATTTATATTTTAACAATTTTACCGTATTTGATTGTATTTTATATGTTCTAGACAGTATAAGTTATAATAAATATCCGTGTGACATCAAGTGGTGGTGTGCCCTACTATCTTTACCTCTTTTTGAAATTTTTCTAAAGGATTGGGTGAATCCTTTTTGTAGGTGCACCCTTTCATTGCCTGAGCAGTAGGTGAGCCCTCTCTAAGTACTTGAATTAACTCTAACATTGAAACCACTTGATCTTACCGGATCTAACGAAGGCCTATTAGTCTGAATCAAATTTTACCAGAAAATTGCATGTGGGGGGGCTAGCCCCCCTATTTAATACTACCTAATACCTGTGTTTTTATGTGAAATATCTCTGTAATTAAATGAGATCTAACGTTGAAACCACTTGATCTTACCGGATCTAACAAAGGCCTATTAGTCTGCATCAAATTTTACCAGAAAATTGCATGTGGGGGGGGGGGGTTGGGGGTCGGTTAGCCCCCCTATTTAATACTGCCTAATATCTGTGTTTTCATGTAAAATATCTCTGTAATTATATGAGATCTAACGTTGAAACTACTTGATCTTACCGGATCTAACGAAGGCCTATTAGCCTGAATGAAATCTTACCAGAAAATTGCATGTGGGGGGGCTAGCCCCCCCCCTTAGGTAATACCAAATATTTATAGCTCTATAATTATATGAGATCTAACATTGGAACCACTTGATCTTACCGGATCTAACGAAGGCCTATTAGTCTGCATCAAATTTTACCAGAAAATTGCATGTGGGGGGTAGCCCCCCCTGACATAATTCCAAATATCCATAATATCTCTATAATTATATGAGACCTAACATTGAAACCATTTGATCTTACCGGATCTAATGAAGGCCTATTAGTCTGCATCAAATTTTACCAGAAAATTGCATGTGGGGGGCTAGCCCCCTATTTAATACTACCTAATATCTGTGTTTTTATGTGAAATATCTCTGTAATTAAATGAGATCTAACGTTGAAACCATTTGATCTTACCGGATCTAACGAAGGCCTATTACTCTGCATCAAATTTTACCAGAAAATTGCATGTGGGGGGGCTAGCCCCCCCTCATTAATCACTTAATAAGTCTGTAATTATGTGAGATCTAGCAAAACAACTAGTTGATCATACCTGATCTAACAAATATCTTCCAAAATAGCTAATTGTTTGGTCAATTTTTTGATAAGGGGGGGCAGATGATGGGTTAGCCCCCCCTGCAAATAACTGTTAATATTTCTACTTCTGTATGAGATCTAACGCAAACAACAATTGATCTAACCTGATCTAACAAAGATCTAACCAATTGCATATGTTTTGTTCAAAAATTTTGATATGGGGGGGCTAACACGGCTGAGGTGATTGTCAGTGAGTCTGCACTGTGAAGGGCTGGAGCAGAAGTGTGAACACAGGTTGTCAGTGAGTCTGCACTGTGAAGGGCTGCAGCAGACGTGTGAACACAGGTTGTCAGTGAGTCTGCACTGTAAAGGGCTGGAGCAGAAGTGTGAACACAGGTTGTCAGTGAGTCTGCACTGTGAAGGGCTGGAGCAGAAGTGTGATCACAGATTGTCAGTGAGTCTGCACTGTGAAGGGCTGGAGCAGAAGTGTGAACACAGGTTGTCAGTGAGTCTGCACTATGAAGGGCTGCAGCAGACGTGTGAACACAGGTTGTCAGTGAGTCTGCACTGTGAAGGGCTGGAGCAGAAGTGTGAACACAGGTTGTCAGTGAGTCTGCACTGTGAAGGGCTGGAGCAGAAGTGTGAACACAGGTTGTCAGTGAGTCTGCACTGTGAAGGGCTGGAGCAGAATTGTGAACACAGATTGTCAGTGAGTCTGCACTGTAAAGGGCTGGAGCAGAAGTGTGAACACAGGTTGTCAGTGAGTCTGCACTGTGAAGGGCTGGAGCAGAAGTGTGATCAAAGGTTGTCAGTGAGTCTACACTATGAAGGGCTGGAGCAGAAGTGTGAACACAGATTATCAGTGAGTCTGCACTGTGAAGGGCTGGGGCAGAAGTGTGAACACAGGTTGTCAGTGAGTCTGCACTGTGAAGGGCTGGAGCAGAAGTGTGATCAAAGGTTGTCAGTGAGTCTACACTATGAAGGGCTGGAGCAGAAGTGTGAACACAGATTGTCAGTGAGTCTGCACTGTGAAGGGCTGGGGCAGAAGTGTGAACACAGGTTGTCAGTGAGTCTGCACTGTGAAGGGCTGGAGCAGAAGTGTGAACACAGATTGTTAGTGAGTCTGCACTGTGAAGGGATGGAGCAGAAGTGTGAACACAGGTTGTCAGTGAGTCTGCACTGTGACCGTCTCTTCTCTGTGGGACAGGAGGGGGGGGGGGGGACTCTTCGATCTGCTGCTGGATGCTGCTTCATTTTATTTAGTTGTTTTACTGTTTCATTAAAGAGGACCTTTCACCGATTATGACACTGTGAACTAAGTATACAGACATGAAGAGCGGTGTTCTCCGTTCTCCTGCTATGCCCTCCGATATCTCCGGTCACAAAGTTATGGTAGGCGGAGTCTGCCCTTGTTCTTCTGTAGCGCTGGCCAATCGCATTGCAGAGCTCACAGCCTGGGAGAAAATAACCTCCCAGGCTGTGAGCTCTGCGCTGCGATTGGCCAGCGCTACAGCAGAACAAGGGCAGACTCCGCCTACCATAACTTAGTGACTGAAATCTCCGCCTACTATAACTTAGTGGCCGGAGATACCGGAGGGCATAGCAGGAGAACGGAGCGTTGCCCAAGGATAATAGTAAGTGCAGTGAGATCCCCGGGCGCTGCTCTCCATGTCTGTATACTTAGTTCACAGTGTCAGGATCGGTGAAAGGTCCTGTGGTGACGTATGCGGACATGCGCATCACTGAGCGCTAGACGCTGGATCTATTATAGGTGTCTGTGCACTGTAGCCCCACACAGGTAGGATTGTTGTAATCTGCAACAGCTGGTTAACATGCCTCAATATATTGGTGTTTTCATGTCGATTGTGCAGGTGTGACACATACACACTAATTTCTATTGGTTGTTCAGTGGTGGGTGGTCCTATCATTTGTGATTTATAGGCTGTGATTTTAATTGTTAAAAATGCTTGACAAAGGCTACTCCTAGCCGAAACGTTGCTGCAAAATATTTTTTATGCCTTGCTGTGAGGTGCTTTTCTAAATAAAGGAGAATTTCGGTGATATGCTGCTGTGGCCCTCCATCTTTTTACAGGATCGGTGAAAGGTCCTCTTTAAGCAGCTTGCCTCCATGACACCTGCCGCCCCCCCATATCCTGTCCTATCTCATCCTCATGGAGCCCCTGCTGTCTCCTTTCCTCCCTCATGTATCCAGAGCTCCTGTTTAACCCTCCTATCTCCTATTGCTGCCCTGCACAGACCTCCTGCCCCTACCTGTTGTATGAAGCCCCCTCGGAGCCCTTTCCACCTACTTGCTGTGTCCACCCCTCCTTTCCATCCAGGGATCACTCCTCTACCTCTGATTATGGTGGCATCTGAACCGCATTCACCATAAGGGGACCTTTTAACGTCAAAGGGTCATGTGACTGTGCCACCCACTTAGTACTGTGCCCCTCATGGTGCCTCACCCCATACTGTGCCCATTTATACTCTGCATTGTGCCCTCTTACCACATCCTTTAGAGTGCCCCTAGTCATTCCCTGTATTGTGCCATCTTATACCCTTTTATTTGGTCACTGTATGGTGGTTTTATCATTGTATGGCGGTGTTATCACTGTATGGCGTTGGTATCCAATAACTGTATCCCCTTCCCCTTCCATGCCCCTTTTTTTAGACCTGGCATGAGCGGGAAAAGATACAGATTGCGGTGCTAAGGACCTTTGCGCCACAATCTGTGTCAGAAATACGCCTAACAGACGTATTTCTATATAATTAATGACCCCCTAATTGTATTATTATTCAGCGGTAGGGCTAAAATCTTTATATTATATAGATTCTAGTGTATTATACTGTGCCCTGTATTTCCCAATAGATAAATGATCCTTGGGAAACACAGTCCTCATCCCTGACCACCAGCACCATGTAGCGCTCTGTCAGTACATGGCGGCCTCCCCTCTCCGCCCCGCTGCCCCGCTGTGTACTGGTGCTTATTCTGACACTAGGGCTGGGTTCACATCCCATTTTTGCCATCCATTTCATGTATGCCAAAAATGTATGCATTGACAAATGCCTCAAACTGATGCCGTACAGTGGTGTCCGTTCACCATACAGTTCCATTGCTAAAAAACATACGTTAACATATGCATTTTTTACTGGACTCTGTAGGAACCGATAGGAAAAAACGTGATGTGAACTGACTGGGGGCGTACTAAAATTTGCTGTGGGGCCCAGTCGGTTCTAGCTACATTACTGCACATCTCCTTCTCTCCTCCAGGCCCGGCCCAGGGGTGACGTCATGACGTGTGTCTCACTGCTGCAGCGGACCTGAAGAGAGAAGGAGCGCAGGGAGCTGCGGTTAGTGAATGACAGGACCGACGGTTTCCCTGCGCTCCAGCAATAATAGGTATGTGAGGAAGCCACTGGGGGGTCTTTACACTGTGAGGGCCCCTTACACAATATAATGACCCTCAGTGCCCCCCATTTAGTATAATGATCCCCTTTGACCCTCCATTTAGTATAATGACCACCAGAGCCCCCATTCAATACAATGACCCCCAGTGCCCCCTCTATGCAGTATAACCCCCAGTGTGGGGGTGACTGGGGGGTCATTATTCTGAATGGAGGGCCACTATAGGGTTATTAAAATGTGATGGCCCTTTACATAGTATAATGACCACCAGTGTCCCCCATTTAGTATAATGATCCCCAATGACCCTCCATTCAGTATAACGACCCCCAGAGCCCCCATTCAATATAATGAGCCCCAGTGACCACCATACAGTATAATGACCCCCCAGTGCCCCCTCCATACAGTATTCCCCCAGTGTGGGGGCAACTGGGGGTCATTATTTTGAATGGAGGGCCACTGTGGGGTCATTAAAATGTGAGGGCCCTTTACATAGTATAATGACCCCCAGTGCCCCCTCCATACAGTATTCCCCCAGTGTCGCGGCTACTGGGGGGTCATTATTCTGAATGGAGGGCGAATGGGGGTTATTATTCTGAATGGAGGGCCGCTGTGGGGTCATTATACTTTGTGTGGGGCCACTGGGGGGCATTATACAGTGTGTGGGGGGCATTGGCGCGTCATTATACAGTGTGAGGGGCCACTAAGGGTCATTATACCGTGTGGGAGCCACAGGGGGACATGGAAATGTAAACAAATACCTCAAGGGGCCCACCGGGATTTATCGCCCAAGGGCTCACATGAACCTGGAGCCGGCCCTGAGTCTAAATAACATATCACAAAATAATTAAATATATATTAACCAAATACAGTACGCGTTCATAGACCATATATAACATTTAGGAATATAATAAGCTAATATGATGGTATATACTGTCATTTAAATGTTAAGATAGCTTTCTTTCTATTTTTTCTCAAGGTAACAGTGCAACAAACTCCTCTGCAGACAACTTTGAGGATACTGTGTCCTTTCTGCCACCAATTGTGCTGAACTTTGAACTTCCTCCAGGTTACCCATCCACTACACCCCCGAATTTCACACTAAGCTGCAAATGGCTTTCACCGGCACAGGTTAGGTTTTATTTGATATACTGACTGGATTTCTTACACAAGCTCTTGATAAATATAGGTGGGTTTCTTCATTGCATCCCAAGCCTCCTAAGAGCACTACTGCTATGTGAGAATACATCCTTAAAGGGGTTGTTCGGGTTCAGAGCTGAACCTGGACATGTCCTCTTCTCCCCCAACTCAGCTTCGATGCTTTCCCTTGCCCTACGCTGTCTTTTTCTGGAGATCTGCTGACGTATAAAATGGCTAGGGCAGAGCTAAAGCCCGCCCATTAGTGACGGTGATGTCACCGGGAACACTGCTACACTGAAGCCTCCACCTAGCAGTGTATATTCTTTCCATGTCTGTTCTGGTTTTTTTTTGCAGTCCATATGCGGAACCATTCATTTCAATGGGTCTGCAGAAAAATGGAAGGTACTCACTGTTTATTCGGTTTCCGTATGTCCGTATTTCCTTTCCGCAAAAAAATAGAACATGTCCTATTAATGTCCGCACAATAGGACAATAATACAGACAACCCCTTTAATATAGGACATGTTGAAATATGCCATGATTTCTTTTAATGGGTTCTGTACGAATTCATGTAAAAAAGAAAACATGACTCCACTGATGTACTTTATATTCCCTCTCTTAATGTCCACCTAGGTGTTCATGCCAATAAGAAGAAGTTGCTGGCTAAGAGCTCATGCACACGACCGTTCCATGATTCCACAAAACATAACCGTATTGTTTCCGTATGCAATCCATTTTTTATCACAGATCTAAAACGGAAACAGTAACTTATCACCAAACACATGAGCAAAATGGGCGTGCCATAGCATTTCTACAGTATGGATAAGCAAAATACGGATGACATACAGATGTGTTCCATGTGCGTTCTGTACTTTTTGCGGACCCATTGACTTGAATGGGGCCACAAAGCGTTATTTGCGGACAATAATAGGACATGCACTACCTTTTTGCGGAACCGCCATGCAGACATACGGAGATGGAATGTACACGGTGTAACTTCCGTTGTTTTTGCAGACCCATTGAAGTGAATGGTTCCACATACAGTCCGCAAAAAAAACAACACAAACGGAAGCGGAAAGAAAATACGTTTGTGTGCATGTGAACGTTCTGAGTATAAAAACCAACAACAACAAAAAAAACACTGGCAGACTGCAATAACAAGTATGTGACCGTTCTCCCACCTCTGGCCATGCCCTGCTACACTAGATTGACAGGGCCAGGCAGCGTTGGTCTTCTACCTCCGGCCTGTCTGCAGTGTAAATCTCCCGCTTGCGCCGTCCCTTCAGTATACGGCGCAGGCGCAGTGAGTGAAGGGTGCTCGCCGGCTGCCAGCTTCCTCACTGCACCTGCACCGAATACTGAACGCGCGAGATCCCCCTGCTCCTAGAGGCTAATTAGCATATTATAAAAGGCTTCAGGCAGTGAGATGGCACTAATACAGTTATGTTCAGCTGACATTAGCACATCACTAATGTCAGCCAGCTTATTACCCATTTTTCAGGTGACAGAAACCCTTTAAGTTTTAATATCTTTAAAATGGCTTTTAAAGTATTTAATTAAAATCGAAGGCAGACGTGATTTAAGCAAAATGTCTTTATTTTCGACGCAGCACGTTACATTTTTCAACAAAGCAGTAGGGTATGAACGTTTGTGCGTAATTACAACAACATATACATAATTGTTTCATGCGCCTTGTTACAAAGGATCGTACAACACAGTAATTTTTTCTAAAATTGCTCGTGAATATTTTTAATACATTTTCAAAAGACATTCCTTTAGCGATACAATGTAAGATATAGATGCAGTAATTCCCGCAGACCGAACTAACGGTGTCCTGTATTTGTCTGTTTTGATACCTTTACAGTCTTAGAGTTTTTAGATAAATTCACCAGGAAATATTTCATTTGCGGGTGATAATCCATAACTATCAAAAAAAATGATTCGGGTATAATATTATTAAAATCCAATGTCTGCTGTATGAGTATCTGTAATTAAACTTAGACCACCCAACTGATACCAGGATGTGCTAAAAAGCACATTTCCACAATAGGCTGTCTGCTGTATGAGTATCTGTAATTAAACTTAATATCAACGTGTTAATAAAATAATATTATAAATATAGGCAATATCAAATATTTTTGACCTATTTGATCACAACAGCTATCACAGGTATTCAGCATTTATAAATATTGATAATATCAAGATCATTCAGGATGTGAAAAAAGCTCTGATTGTACTTTTACAACATCCTGGCAAGTGTTCACACAGTTTTTTCACATTATGAATAAAACCCCTATATAAACAGAAGTCCTGTATACAAGGGCACTTCACAGCTACAGATTTAGAACACAGTGCATTTCTGCAGAAGCCAAAGCATTTCAATAACGAGGTAAGACATGCGTCTTATTATGTTTTATTATGATTTAAATCTCCGAAACGCGTCTGACCTTAGACTGATTAAGAAGGAGCGCGCCAAGTTTTTTTTGGCTGGATACCACGAGAGAAATTACGTGCCAGTGGGAAGGAAGCAGACACACGGCAGTTAAGCTCACGGGACACGTGGGATGCCGACCCTGAAACATTGCAATACTTACCGGTGGAGGGAAATCGTGGTGGTGAAGTCAGACAGTGCCGGACAACACGTGGGAAGCCACGATAGGCACTTATTGATGCTAAAACCCACCAAACAGTGAATAAAAACTCTGTAAAGACATAAAGCAGTAATAAATATCAATGACTGGAGCATTGACAGAATATGTATACCAACAACACTGTGAACAAAATAAACGGGGTGAGTATAGTCTGATAAATACCATAGTTTGCGCTATCTAAGCTATTTAAAATCATAGTGCAATAGAAATCAAAAGTAGGAGTGGATATTAAGTGGACAATACACGTGACTGTGGTATACAAACTTATATACAGTACAAACCAAAAGTTTGGACACACCTTCTCATTCAAAGAGTTTTCTTTATTTTTATGACTAATTGTAGATTCACACTGAAGGCATCAAAACTATGAATTAACACATGTGGAATTATATACATAACAAAAAAGTGTGAAACAACTGAAAATATGTCATATTCTAGGTTCTTCAAAGTAGCCACCTTTTGCTTTGATTACTGCTTTGCACACTCTTGGCATTCTCTTGATGAGCTTCAAGAGGTAGTCACCTGAAATGGTTTTCACTTCACAGGTGTGCCCTGTCAGGTTTAATAAGTGGGATTTCTTGCCTTAAAAATGGGGTTGGGACCATCAGTTGCGTGGGGAGAAGTCAGGTGGATACACAGCTGATAGTCCTACTGAATAGACTGTTAGAATTTGTATTATGGCAATAAAAAAGCAGCTAAGTAAAGAAAAACGAGTGGCCATCAAGTGCAGTCACAAAAACCACCAAGCGCTACAAAGAAACTGGCTCACATGCGGACTGCCCCAGGAAAGGAAGACCAAGAGTTACCTCTGCTGCGAAGGATAAGTTCATCCGAGTCACTAGCCTCAGAAATCGCAGGTTAACAGCAGCTCAGATTAGAGACCAGGTCAATGACACACAGAGTTCTAGCAGCAGACACATCTCTAGAACAACTGTTAAAGGGGTTGTCCGGGTTCAGAGCTGAACCCGGACATACCCTTATTTTCATCCAGACAGCCCCCCTGAGGCTAGCATCGGAGCATCTCATGCTCCGATGCGCTCCCGTGCCCTGCGCTAAATCGCGCAGGGCAAGGGCTCTTTTGTTTACAGTAACACACTGCCGGGTGGTAACTTCCGCCCGGCAGTGTGTTCGGTGACGTCACCGGCTCTGAGGGGCGGGTTTTAGCTCTGCCCTAGCCGTTTTACTGGCTAGGGCAGAGCTACATCCCACCCATCAGTGCCAGTGACATCACCGGGGTTCCTGTCAGTCCCATGGAGAGCCCCAGTACGTTACCGGAACTCCTAAAAATGCCTTTGCCCTGTGCAATTTAGCGCAGGGCAAAGGAGAGCATCGGAGCATGAAATGCTCCAATGCTCATGTCAGGGGGGCTGCCGGGGTGAAAATGGAGGGATGTCCGGGTTCAGCTCTGTGTGAATCAGGCCTTCATGGTAGAATATCTGCTTGAAAACCACTGCTAAGGACAGGCAACAAGCAGAAGAGACTTGTTTGGGCTAAAGAACACAAGGAATGGACATTAGACCAGTGGAAATCTGTGCTTTGGTCTGATGAGTCCAATTTGAGATCTTTGGTTCCAACCACCGTGTCTTTGTGCGACGCAGAAAAGGTGAACGGATGGACTCTAATGCCTGGTTCCCACCGTGAAGCATGGAGGAGGTGTGATGGTGTGGGGGTGCTTTGCTGGTGACACTGTTGGGGATTTATTCAAAATTGAAGGCATACTGAACCAGCATGGCTACCACAGCATCTTGCAGCGGCATGCTTTTCCATCCGGTTTGCGTTTAGTTGGACCATCATTTATTTTTCAACAGGACAATGACACAAAACACACCTCCAGGCTGTGTAAGGGCTATTTGACCATGAAGGAGAGTGATGGGGCCTCCACAGTCACCGGACCTGAACCCAATCGAGATGGTTTGGGGTGAGCTGGACCGCAGAGTGAAGGCAAAAGGGCCAACAAGTGCTAAGCATCTCTGGGAACTCCTTCAAGACTGTTGGAAGACCATTTCAGCTGACTACCTCTTAAAGCTCATCAAGAGAATGCCAAGAGTGTGCAAAGCAGTAATCAAAGCAAAAGGTGGCTACTTTGAAGAACCTAGAATATGACATTTTCAGTTGCTTCACAACTTTTTTGTTACGTATATAATTCCACATGTGTTAATTCATAGTTTTGATGCCTTCAGTGTGAATCTACAATTTTCATAGTCATGAAAATAAAGAAAACTCTTTGAATGAGAAGGTGTGTCCAAACTTTTGGGCTGTACTGTATATATATCTTAAGAAAAATGGTTCAGGCCGTAACACGGGCTAGTTATACAAAGACACATTGATTCTGATGTTGACATTTTAAACTGTCCCTGTCACCATGAAAATGAGGGGGCCATCTATGGCAACATGTAATAGAGCTAAAGGAGCTAAACAGCTTGATATATAGTTTTATGGGTGAAGATTCAGTAAAGCTTATCATTTATGATGGTCTGTTATCACTGATAGCATGCTCTCTGTATACAGGGATAGCTGTCAGGCATTGCTATGAATGTCTGTCCTTTACATATTACACAATTATGCTGCATTGATCCCAGCGCTAATACACTATATAGAAGCCATTTGATCAGGAGTGCGTAATACAATCTAGACCTAAATGCTATTTAGCCATTAGCATCTGTATGATTATGACGTTCAGTAGTGAATTAATTCTAGACCTAAATGCCTATTCATCCATCAGCAGCTGTATGATCACTACGTTCAGTAGTAAATCAAAAAGCGTCATGTAAATATTTAATAATAATTTGTGTTAAAGACGTCTTGTTATCTCTCATGAAGTGTCTTTTTTTACTGAATACTGAAATAACAAGGCTGTTTCCTTTTTTCTTAGAACTCTATATTGTTCCTCTGTTATTCCTTCTATAAATTAAGATATAAATTAATAACTATCACCTGAATATTTATGTCAGCTGTTTGTCCCTACAATTACATATTTATAAATAACTAGACATTATGTCCATTGCAATAACGGGGGGCTAGAATTGGCCAGAGCGCACAATGAGCTCCACAAGCTTCCCGTGTGGGCGGTGCGGTCAGAGTTTGGGGCGCAATGTGATGATTGCTCTGCACGCCGGCCAATTCTAGCCCCCGTTATTGTAACGGGCATAATGTCTAGTTATTTATAAATATGTAATTGTAGAGACAAACAGCTGACATAAATATTCAGGTGTCAGTTATTCATTATTTTAATTTCTAGAAGGAATTAATTTAGCAACAAGAGATCATCTAAGATAAATTAAGGAAAAAGGGGAATAGCGCCCTGCTTCTGATATTTACCTGGAACTATCTTTAAATGGGTGACACGAGTTAATGTTATGTTACAGTTTTGTTGTTATAGAATAGGATATCATTTATCTTACAAGGATACTAGATGTCATGCTATTTTGTTCCGATAATAACACAATTAGATCCAGAACATACTTTAAACAAGTTGCCACAAATAGTTATGTACACTTACAAAGCAGCCATTAGCATAAATGTCTGAAGAATTAAATAACAAATGTGTAAAAATATGAATGTCATTAAAAATATAAATAATAACTAATAAATATGAAAAACATAAAAATAAATAAAATGTAAATAAATGTAAAAATAATATGCAAAAATCAAAATATAAAACTGTTAAACAATTAAATAATAATTAAAATAATATAAAAATAACAAAAATAAAAAATAAAAGCTAAAATATAAATAATATGTCAAATATAAATATAAAAATAAAATCTAAATAGTAAAGGTTGAAAGAAATCTAAAATCTAAAATGTAAACAACAATAAATATGAAACATAAACAATAAGTACTATACAAATATAAAATAAATAATATAAATAATAAACGTGGAAAAATATAACTATCATTACAAATATAAATAATAAATGTGGGAAAAACATGAAAAACAAATAAAATGTAAATAAAAAGAATAAATATGCAAAAATCTTAATATGAAAATATTAAACAATTAATAAATAATTAAAATAATAAATATAAAAATAAATATAACACACAAAGAGTCCATACTAAATAAAAATTATAACAAGAGATTCATACGAGGGATTCATTTTATACAGGTGTAATATTTTAATAAATTCATAGAAGCGGTTCATAAAACCTTAATATTGTTTTATCTTGAAAGAATAAAAACAATTTATAAATTATGAATAGAAAAATAATTTAAATTAAAATAAAAAGCTACATATGTAGCTAAAAAGCTAAAAAAATTAAAAGCTACATATTTTTAATATTATGATATTAAACACGACAATATTTATGAATGCTGAAAATCTGTGTTAGCTGCGGTGATCATGCTGTGCTTTGCTAAACCACAAAATGGCCACTGTGTGCAAAAATAAAAGGGTGTTTTTTGGCTTCAGAAATGTCACTTTTTATTACATTTGGCCATTCAACAGTCTGACTATCATAAAAACATGTTGACGCTACGCTGCATGATGTGCCATAAATGTTGAATATCTGTGATAGATACTGTGTTAAAATAGGACAAAAAATATTTGGCTATATCAGCCTCTAATCATATAAACACCAATAGCTACTAATGATATAAACGCTAATACCAGCAAATAATATAAAAAACTCAAACACTTAATATTTTAATCACTAATAACTCATATACTAAGCTTTTTAATAATAACTATTGATAGTCTTTTAATAGCTAACCCAAAGAAATGTGCGATAGGGTTAGAGGAGACGACTAAATACCCTGGGTATGTCATTGGGCGCGGAGTCATCAAACCCCAAGTAAACAAAATAGAGGCGATACGGAATTGGCTCTGACCTGCCACCTCTAGACAAGTAAAGTCGTTCCTGGGAATGGTGGGCTATTATATGAGGTTTGTCCCCCATTTGGACACGTTAGCGGCTCCATTAACAGGGCTCTTAAAGGGACGGAAGTCCGTGATAGTCCCGCTGGAATGACCAGGCGGAAGAGGCTTTCTCCTCTTTGAAGTCGGCCCTGTGTGGGTTCCCGATTTTGGTGACACCCAACTTCAAGAGGGAATTTGTGGTACAGACCGATGCCTCCGAAGTAGGCCTTGGGGCGGTACTGTCTCAGGAAGTTAATGGGGAGGAGCATCCCCTTGTAGTCCTCAGCCGTAAGCTCACTCCAGCAGAGACCTGATATAGTAAAGTGGAGAAAGAGTGTCTGGCCATCAGGTGAGTCTCTCCGCTATTATCTGTTGGGGAGGAAGTTCCGTCTGGTGACCGATCACTCCCCTCTCAAGTGGATGAGTCAGGCCAAAGAGAGGAATGATCAGGTTACCAGGTGGTTCTTGTCTCTACAAAACTTTAAGTTTACAGTAGAAAACAGGCCAGGCCGGTTACAGGGAAATGCGGATGCCCTGTCCCGGGTACACTGTCTGGCGTACGTTCACCCCCTCAGGGTTGAACAAAGGGGGAGGTATGTAGGAAGGCGCAAGGGTCTGTCATTGACGGAAGGTACGTGTCACTGAGGTCCCTGGCCTCGGTGAGATAGGAGCCGGTAGTTTTATGTGTCAGCGGCAGCTAGTGCTCGCTGACGCTGTTTTTACTTAGTGTGGCTGTAAAGCCGATCCGGGGCGGTTCTTATTGGGAGCAGCCAAAGAGCAGGGTGGGTGGCTGTTCCCCACGTTCCAGGCCAGGTTTTGGGCTGGGATTTAAAAACCCAGCCAGCAGCTCAGCTGGGTGTGGTATGATCCTCCAGGTGATAGTGAAGCTGTGGAAGCTCTGTGTTTGTGAGCTGAGGAGTTCCTCCATGCTGCAAGGCTGAGAGCCGCCTGCTGGGAGTCAGGCCCCCTAAAGCCTGCTGTGGACTGCCAGGTGACATGTTTTGTTCTGTGGACTCTTGCAGTGTGAATTAACACCAGGACTCTTGTTGTGTGAATTAACACCAGGACCCTGCAAAGTATTGTTTTTTCTTTTCTGCCTGTTTGTGTGAACAAACACTTAACTTTTGCTTTTCAACCGTGGTCTTGTTTCTGTATTGCGTCCGCTTACCCTGCCTACCAGAGCAAATCCCTACATTACAGATACTCATACAGCAGACAGCCTATTGTGATATGTGCTTTTAACACATACTGGTGTCAGTTGGGTTACCTAATTTTAAAGGGACACTGTCACCTGGATTTCACTTACTGAGCTATTAATATCACCACATCAGTCTTCACGATTTACATTAAAATATACTAGTATTACTCCCTTGCTGTTTTGTAACAAAGCACATGGAGCAATTATGTATATGTTGTTGTAATTACGAACAAACGTGCATAGCCTACTGCTTTGTTGAAAAATATAACATGCTGCGTCGAAAATAAGACATTTTGCTTAATAATTAAACATATTTTAAAAGGCATTTTAAAAATATTAAAGGGACACTGACAGGGCCAATAAGCATATTGAGGTATATATATGGCAGTACAGGTCTTATAATGGGTATTACAATCATATAAGTATCCCCCCTGTCCACATTATACATACAGTAAACTTAAGTTTTATAACCTGCTCCAACGGTCTTCAATCTGCCCAAGGGGCGGCGTTTCACCTCTCTTGCGCCCAGCCAGCCTCCCCCAACTGCCGCTTTGAAGCGCCGCCCAGCTCATGAATATTCAGTTTGCTGGGCGGCTTCTGCTGTCCCTGCTCTGAAGCGCTGCGCTGAACAGTGCCCTGCGCATGCGCCGGATCTTGTGAAGTCGGGGACAGTAAGCGTCGCCCAGCGAAGTGAATATTGATGAGCTGGGCGGCGCTTACTGTACCGTACTTCACAAGATCCGGCGCATGCTCCGGGCACTGTTAAGCGCAGCGCTTCAGAGCGGGGACCGCAGAAGCCGCCCAGCAAACTGAATATTCATGAGCTGGGCGGCGCTTCAAAGCGGCAGTTGGGGGAGGCTGGCTGGGCGCAAGAGAGGTGAAACGCCGCCCCTTGGGCAGATTGAAGACCGTTGGAGCAGGTTATAAAACTTAAGTTTACTGTATGTATAATGTGGACAGGGGGGATACTTACATGATTGTAATACCAATTATAAGACCTGTACTGCCATATATATACCTCAATATGCTTATTGGCCCTGTCAGTGTCCCTTTAAAACTTAATTGAATTACTGACGGTATGTCTTAGGACATACCCGAACATACCTTCAACATGTTTGGACTTACTCTGACGTGCTTGGTAAAATGGGCGCCGCATTTCACAAAATGGATGCTGTAAAAATATTTCATAAAAATGGTGGCTGCTGTAAAAAATAAGGCTTTGTTTTGGCTTCAGAAATGCTACGTCGACAGTAGAGAAATGATTAACAGAATAAGGGGTGTTGAATGGGCTGTGTTTAGGCATGGTTTGGGACGCGCATGGGCGTTGCTTTTGGAGGGACTGGGAGAGATTGTGGGTGGGGTTATGAACGGGAAAAGGGGCATGTCAACCTGTCATTTTAGTTTGATGAGAACAGTGACCCCTTTACTACTAGCGTGCCCCCAAGCCTCTTTTTTATTTTAACCTTGTTTGATGGTGCTGGTGTAACTTTGTTTTTAGGTAGGTAAACTACACAATTAAAATCTTACCAGAAACTCAGAAAATCACTTGTGATAATGATGTTCAGATGTACACATCTCAGATGTGCACATTCACTATATGCAATCAAACACGCACACATTTACTACATACATGCGCATATACTCTTTACATACAGGTAAAACAAACATGCATGCCCGCTACATATATTATGACCAGGTAGTGGCAAGTACTTTCTTAAAAAAAAGAAAGAAATGTACCTGATTAACGTGCTGCCCCATACATTCTGCTGCCCTAGGCCCCAGACCTGCTAACAACCAGTTTCAGGAAATAAACCACCTCATCCTTCCAGTTTTCAGTGTATATACCCAAACATTCTTAATCCCAACAATATATATGCACTAATACAGAATTTTTTTTATTTTTTATTTCAGCTGACCCTGTTATGTCAGCATTTAGATGACCTCTGGGAGGAGAACAGGGAATGTGTTGTCTTGTTTCGATGGATTCAGTTTCTGAAGGAGGAGACACTCGATTACTTAAATATAAAATCTCCATATGAGATTGATTTGTGTAGTGATGGTCTACAGAGTTGTATTCAATCTGAAAAGACCTGCGCTGATGGAGTCTTACTGGACAAGCGGGCCATACAAGACGTGCAGTCAGTGCCTGCCCTGGTGAAATACATCTTGGACTTCAATGAAGCTCAACAGAAGAAGGCTTTTGATAGCAAACCATACTTGTGCAATATATGTTTTATGGAGAAATTGGGCAGTGAGTGCACCCACTTTAAGGATTGCCAGCATGTGTACTGTAACTGTTGTCTCAAGGACTACTTTGAAATCCAGATTAAGGACGGCCAAGTCCATGCACTAAACTGCCCTGAACCAAAGTGCACATCTGTTGCAACACCTGCTCAGGTAAGTGAAAGCTCAATGCAAATTATGAGAAATATGTTGCAGTTGGCAGAGCTAAACAATTTTTATTCGCAATCATATACAGGACATCTTTTTGCTAATATGAGGATTCTCTGGTGTATAGTGTTCATGTTAGGACATCCTTGGCTCTCCCTTTTAGCTCACTGACTTTGACATTAACTCTGACATGTGATTACAAACATGTGTATGATTATATATTGCTGTCTGAATATCAAATTGAACTAGAAAAGTTACAATTTATGGGGAAATTGTGTGAAGTGTTCTTGCCTCCACCAATAGTCTACAACTGGAGTGGGCGGAGTAACAGGGTGGAGTGGCTTGAGTAACCTTTGTGTGGTTGGAGTGGCTGGAGTAAGTGTGAAATGGCTGGCCTGGGCAGAGTAACTTTATAGAGTGGGCAGAGTAACTGTGTGGAGTGTTTGGAGTGAGTAAAGATAGTAAACATTACACTAACCAATTGATTGGTCAAATTTAAAAAGTGCACATGGCAAGCTTGATAGAGTGAGAAATGCATTTCAACTTTTTTATTTATATAGCACATTTAATTGCAATGTTGCCCAAAGTGCTTCACAGTTACATTAAAACATACATTTATAAAAACATTAGCAGCATTATGAAGCCTAGCAGTTGAAGGTATGACCACATGCATTTGGCGGGGTCTCAGCATCTGGGTGTAGAATGGAAGTGAAGGTGTGCTATCTGTTTGATGATAATCAGTGTTCACAACCACTGTTTCCAGGCAACAATTTATGCAGGCTCTAGAGGTGTTCATAACCACTGCTCAAAACACAATACACAGGATCAGGATAGCTGTAATAACTGTCTAGTGCTCCTGACTGTAGACAGTGCTGCACCCTGGAGATGTAAATGTGATCCAACAGTGTGTTTTTCTGTGGTGGCTGCCCACACAAGTTGGGAATATCCTCTTGAGTGAAGAAGGTCAGATATTGGCTTTTTTGCTCTGGACAGAAAATCTTCATTGAAATCTCCACAGAGTATTATAGTTTGGCAATCCATTCTTTCCAAAGATTCCAAGAGGCCCAGCAGGTTAGTAAGGAATTGGCCAATACTGTAATCCTGTGGCTTGTAAACAACGGCGAACAAAGCTTGTACAGGGGACTCCAGTTTGACAACCAAGAACTCCAAATCAGTCACATTGTGATGATACTGCTTTTCAAATGCCTTGAATTGGTTTCTGACATACAAGATGACACCTCCGCCACGTTTACTTGCAATGTCAGGAAGGTTCGTGTACGAGAGATGTCTGTTACATTTGAACAGGTTGTAGCCCTCCACCTGGAGACTTTCAGCAACAGAAGAGCCTGAGAGATGAGTTTCATTGAAACATAAAACATCTCCAAGTATCAACTCGTGGTGAGATTTGATATCTTCAATGTGAGCTGGTAATCTTTCCGTGTTGTGATGGATAATTGTTAATGTTTGCTGTTTGTCTGTTCTCTGTAGAAACTTTAAGAGGGGCATAACACTTTCCAGTGATGCATTTTTCATTGAGTCCAGGGAGGCTGTGATTTCAGGAAAGATCAGGAAAGATCAGCAAAGATCTTCTTCTAATCAAAGTCGATTATGTGCAGTCCTTGCAGTGTAGTCATTCTACTCAGAGCAACATAGGCTATTCCCGGATGGAAGACCCGTTTCAATGAGACCACTGCCGACTATATTGACATCCCCTGACACTTATGAATCGTACATGCAAAACCAACTTCAGGGGGAACTGCCTGCAAACAACTCCTGTCTGTCTCAGGTTTTCTTCTACCCTTTCTATGTGCACCTATTGTCAGCATCACCAGACGACTTGTTACGGTATCTTTGTCCTGCATTTGGATTATCCAGCACAAGCCCAAGCTTGTTTACCATAGTAGCACCATTCTCAGTCTGGATGATTATTCTTGCAATCTTGCCAAATGTCCCGTTAACAAGCCCATCTTCATGTTTCCTGTGATCATGATATGGGCACCTTCAGCTGCTTCCAATGTGTCAATCAGATTGTGTGTCTTTTGAAAGGTTGGTGTTGCCTCTGCATCATTCCTGTTTTAGGGTCTTTCCTGTAATCATCGGCATCTATGTTGGTGACGTTTGAATGGAGAACAGACACAGTTGTGGCATTATGTTTCTGAACCTCTTTATTGGTGGCAAAGATGTGCAGCATGTCAGTCATTAGGGCAGTGGGTGGGATCTGTCAAAGCCTGAACAAGCAGAGCTTTGTCATCATTGCTTAAGGTGCCAGTCTTCTGCTTCACTCTGATTCTATTCAAAAGCTCAGCAAATATTGCATGTTCTCTGTCAACATGATCATCTGAAAGTAGTCTTTCCAGACGTCATTGGTATTTTCCTCAAACACGCAGAGTGGCTTACTTGTTCCCAGCGGGGGACCTGGTAAAAGTCTCCTACTGCTAGTACTGACATACCACCAAAGGGTTTCCTACTGCCTTTGATTTGCTGGAATCTCCAGTTGATGTAGGCAAGCAGGGGCTTTGAAATCATTGACACCTCATAAATAACAATGATCTCCGCATTTGACAGCTGTGCCCTCACTTCATCTATGAGATTTCCAAGTCCTTGGTAGGGTGGCTTCAAGCTTCTTGGCAACTTCAGCAGAGAATGCAAAGTGTTGCCTGAAATGTTGAAAGCTGCTGTTCCTGTAAATGTAGTTACGTTGGGCATGGATATGTCTGCTTCCTCACGTAGTCTGGTAAGTTTACAGAGTATCTTTGTCGCCTCAGCATAGATGCACTTTATCAGGTGTGATTTGCCTGTCCCTCCACCACCAGTGACAAAGTAATAGAATGGGTCAGGATTCAGGCCACGCACACAGTTAGTCCACCAGTCACAAACTGAGTAGAATGTCTGAACTTGTGTCCGGTTAAGGTTTCTGTACATTTTCAAAAGGAAATCAGGGCACATTTGTGGGGCCTTTACATTAAGCGCAATTCCACCTGTTTGCTTGTGAGGTATATACTCTGGAACATCATCTTGTTGATTCTCATGAAGTGGCTCCCCTTCTTTGCGTTCCTCTATACATTCCAACCTATCCAACTCAGCTTCTGGGGCAAAGGTGTTCCAAGCATCTTCAACAGGGATGTTTTTTACAAAGTCATCCAAGACTTGTTCCACAATTTTGTTGTGTTCGAACTTCTTTTGGTTGCTGGTAACAATTGCAGACACTGCTCGAATTGCTTCTTCTCCTGTTAAGCTCCTGGGGAGGTAGAGTTTAAGCAGTTTGCTGCAGTAGTTCTCAGGGTCCTTCTTCTCTGAGAAGCATGTGTACCTAATGATTGCAGGCTTCCCTCTCATGTGTTTTTGAATCATTCCCATTCCATTCAATAGGCTGACACGCTTGCCGTCTTCCTTTTGCTTGCCATAGAAAACCCTGTAATGGGTTGCAAAGTCTGCCAAACACATGGATTCAAACTCTGGTGTTTTGGGTCTGGCTCTGTTGCCAGACACATGGACTCAAACTCTGGTGTTTCGGGTCTGGCTCTTGTATTTGTCGACAAAACTCGTCATCCACACATTAAGAGAATCGGCTGGTTTGTTCTGCAATGCATTGTGCGGGAGACTCATTTTCAGTGCGTTGTCACCAGTTGGCAGAAAAACAACCTCACGTGAGCAAGACTTCATTTTCAGGCTGCATGTACGGGCCACAAACTCCTGCACACTGACCTCTTTGTGTTTTGAATAAGCCTGAAGAACTTATTTTATTTCTTCTTATTCTGTCTCTGTTTCTAGGCTCATTTTTTTTTACTATTGTTTTGAGATGGTCACTCAGCTCGTGTTCTGGCTTGGATATGTAGGACAACATGTACGTGATACATCAAGAATGTACTGGATTGGTTGTGCTCGGACGTGGGGCCAGCTTTTCTGCCTGTTTTCGATCTTGCCGTTCCTGCCGCTCCTGCCGCTTCCTCCTCTCCTACCTTCTGTGCCGTCGTGAACAGGTCGGTATGTGGAGTTCTTTTGTGGAGTGTGTCTCCGGTTTCCGTTGATCCGCTGTTCCCCTCCTGTGTTTCCCTTACTCGATGATTTTCTGGACAAGCTGACAAGCTGAAGAAACATATTTAGGACCGTTGCCGATTCTCCTTGCTTGCTCTCTCCTTACGTTTTTCCACATGATCTGGTCCTTCCCTCGTGTTTTTAGCCTTTACCGACTTGCCCCCTCTTCTCTTTGATGCTGCGGTGATTAACCTCCCTGTGATTGCTGTGATTGCTGATTCTAACTAACCCGGGCTGGAGATTGATAACTTGTTGGAGGACTCTTCAAGGGGCCTGTATGTATGAAGTCTAAGATACAACTAATTCCGTTTTGGGTCTCTGGATTCTGTCCAGTATTTTTTTTTTTTTTTTTTTCCCCTCCTGATTATTGTTTTCCCCTTTTCCTTTTTTTTTTCCCCCCCCCCCCCCCCCCCCCCCCCCCCCCTCTATACTGCTGGGACTAATTCTGTTGATCCTACTCTGATAGGCTGCTGGTGTTAATACCTTAGGGGAAAAAGATAAAATAAAAAATGAGGTGCCTATGATTATAAGAAAGTGAACTATAGAGTCTAAAGCATAAGGTGGAGAAGGGGAGGGAGGAGAAGGAAGGAAAAGAAAAAAAGAGAGGAGAAAGAGTATAAAGAAGAGGGGACATAATAGAGAAAAGGGAAAAAGGAAGGGAGGGAAGGGGAGAAAAGGAAAAGAGAGAAGAAAAGAAAACAAGAATAAACAAGACAGGAGTGGAAAAAAATAAAGGTAAAAATAAAAGGGGGATAAGAAGAAGGGAAAAGAAAAGAAAAGAAAAAAAAAATAAAAAAAAAAAAAGAAAAAAGAGAAAGAAGGAGAGCAAAGAAAATATATATACTTAAAAGGAGAGAAAGAGGCGGAATAAGGGGCAAGAAAGAAAAAAGGAGAGGAGAAAAAAAAAAAAAAAAAAGGAATAAGACAGGGGCCCAAAAGCTCCTAGGCGCTCGACTGATCTATCAGGTCAGAAACACGGGTCCAAAACTGCTGAACCAACAAAACTGGACCAGTTCCTGAGGTCTCCTAGGGTCAATACGAGGGGCGGACAAAAGGAATTTTTCGCAAAAAAAAACGATGACTCAGAGATAACTGACTTAGAAACACAAAAAGTCGCTAGATACCCCGAAGAAGAAGACGGCATAATGGGGGAAGTTATCCCTAATGACAATTCTTCTCCGCTAGAAGAAATACTCATAGCGGTTAAACAGAACGGGGATTTAATACAGGCGGTCACAACCCAACTTGGGTTTATTCAAGTTGATGTGGGACTAATAAAAGATGATTTGTCAAAAATGCGAGACAGAGTCCACAACCTTGAAAGTTCCGTCACCCTCATACAGAATGAATCCAAAAAAATAAATACGGAAGTCTCCACATTTAAAGCAGAATATAATCTCTTGAAGAAAAAGGTAGTGGACCTTGAGGATAGGTCACGAAGATACAATGTGAGAATAATTGGGATTCCAGAGGGTGTGGAAGAGAAAAATCCAACCCAATTTGTACAGAAATTAATTCTTGAGAACTTTGGGAAAGAGTCATTTTCTCCTCTTTTTATGATTGAAAGAGCTCATCGGGTCCCAGGAGGAAAACCAATTCCAGGGAGACAACCTCGGACATTCCTTGCTAAGTTATTGACCACAGGGGACAGAGATGTCCTCTTGAGAAGGGCGAGGGAATCCTCACCGGTTGTGTACAACGGGATTAGACTGGCCTTTTTTCCCGATTTCTCGAAAGAAATACAAGAAAAGAGACGCACATTTATGATTGTTAAAAAGAGGCTAAGAGAAAGGGATATAAAATATTCTCTTATATTCCCAGCCAAATTGCGGATTGTTTTTGAGGATAAAATCCTTTTTTTTGACACTTCAGAAGAAGCCGCGGACTGGCTTGACCGAAATAATCGATAATTCAATTGAGTTATGATTTGGCGGGAACAACTTGTACTATAAGGGGCTTATACCCCTAAATGTAGTTCTCTTTGCTTCTTAATGGGGGTGGCTGAGTGAGGGGAGTGTGGAGGGTTGGTCATAGGAAAGAAATCTACTACAATATGTGGTGGATTGCCTGTGGGAGGGGGGTGAGGGGGGGGGGGTGGGGTTGGGTTGTGGTGCGTCAAAGTAGGTGTGGTTTCCCTTTTTTTTAGTTTATTACTTTTTTCTTTTTTTTTTTTCTCTTCTTTCTCTTTCCTGTTTCTCCATTTAACCATTGTTGATGACGATGATTAGAATTTTTGCTTGGAATGTACGTGGTTTGGGAGAAAGAGGTAAGAGACAAGCGGTTCTTGACCTGACTCAGGCCCATCTACCAGCAATAGTATGTCTGTTAGAGACCCACCTTACTGAGGAGACCACTAGAGTGGTCGACAGGGGATGGGCTGCGCATACGTATCATTCTAACCTCTCCAATTATTCGAGAGGTGTTACGGTGTTGATACATAGACTTATCGACTTCGTTTGTGAGGCATCCTCTGTCGACCAACAGGGGAGATTTATTTTTTTATACTGTAGGTTAGGGGGAAAGCTATGTATTTTGGCCTTTGTCTATATCCCACCGCCATTTTCCTTTTCGGTTCTTAATTCTCTTCTATTATTCATGGATAAATGGCCAGAATGTCCAACATTGATTATTGGCGATTTTAACTGTGTAATCGATCCTTTACGTGACAGGGTTTCTATGAGTGCCGGGAGAGACTGTCCGGTCCAGGGGTCTCCCCTCGCACGGTTTTGCCTGGAGGCTGGATTTGAGGACGCTTGGGAACATCTGGGACAGGGGAAAAGGGTTTTTTCATGCTTTAGCAAAGCAGGTAAATCGTTGTCCAGAATAGATCTTGTACTGATAAATAGTAAATATGTGAAACTGATAAAGCGAATGAAATATGAAACAAGGTCAATATCTGACCATTCTCCGCTATTACTTGAATTATGCTTATCTCAGGAAAGATATACACCAAAACCTTCCTTTAGACTAAACCCTTATTGGCTATCAGTTATAAAGACACATGAAATAATTCGAAATGAAATAGGCCGATTCTGGGATATTAATTATGGTTCAGCAAAAATTCAAGTGGTATGGGATACCTTTAAGGCATACATGAGGGGATTGATGGTTAGCAATATCACGAACCTTAGAAGGGAATATGGAAAAAAACAGAAAAATCTAGAAAAACAGGTAGTGTTGGCGACAGAATCCTTCAACACAAACAAGACGGAGAAGAATAGGGAAAATATGCAAAAAGCCACACAAATATATGCTAAGTTTTTATTGGATAAGGCCCAACAGAACCTTTTTTTTAAAGGGCAAAAATATTTCACAGAGTCTGGGCGACCTGGTAAACTCCTCTCTAGAGTAATCTCCAATCAACAACCTAAAAAACATATAGACAAGGTTCGAGTGAGGGATGGTAGGATAGTCACTAGACAGGGCCCGGTGGAGAAGGCCTTTCTTGATTATTTTCTTGATCTGTATAAGGCTGATTCTAATATTACAGATGATAAGATAGATCTCTATCTAGATAGGATCAACTTTTCAACTATTTCTGAGACGCAAAAGAAAGCACTAGAATTGGAGGTCTCAATTCAGGAACTTGAGGGAGCCATTAAACTATGTTCAGCCAATTCTACTCCGGGTTCAGACGGGCTTCCATATGAATTTTATAGTAAATACGGGGACTGTATCTTTCCTAGATTATTGGAGGTCTTTGCTGAATCAATGGAGGATGGGATGCTGCCGGATTCAATGATGGAGGCCACAATAATACTAATTCCAAAAAAAGGCAAGGACCCTTTAGATTTAGAATCTTATAGACCAATTTCACTGCTCAATGCAGATGTAAAGCTTTTTGCGAGGGTCCTTGCTACAAGGCTTTCTAGGGTCATCTCCTCCATTGTCCATCCAGATCAGAGCGGTTTTATTCAAAACAAGGGTACACATCATAATTTACAGCGACTCTTTTCTAATATCCAGGCCCCTGGGGGGACCGCCCGCTCCATCCTGTCATTGGATGCCTCTAAGGCCTTTGACAGGGTGGAGTGGCGTTTCCTCTGGAAGGTTCTTGCTAGGATGGGCTTTGGAGAGAGGTTTATACGCACTCTTAAGTTATTGTATAGATCCCCAAGGGCTAAATTGAGTCTTAATGGAATTCTGAGTAGTAGTATCGATTTAAACAGAGGCACCCGTCAGGGTTGCCCACTATCTCCCTTATTATTCGATATGTATATCGAACCCCTTGCGATGGCCATCAGGCAGGACGATCAGGTTAAAGGATTTGGTACGCTAGGAATACAAGACCGTATCTCATTATATGCAGATGATGTTCTGTTTTTTATAGATCATACGGAAACTACTCTCCCTAGGGTTATTCAAATGGTTAAAGTATTTGGTGAGGTGTCCGGTCTTCTTATAAACTGGGCCAAGACCAGTCTGCTCCCAATAGACCCCCTGCCACAGAAAGAGGTTCCTGTTACACAGTTGGATATTGTTGATACTTTTCAATACTTGGGTTTGACTATATCGCCTCGGGTCGAAAATTTTTTAGAACTTAATTTGATCCCCATAATGGTAAAGATTAGAGCTAAAATAGGAATCTGGCTGAAACTTCCCCTATCTAGAGCTGATCGAGTTTCACTAGTTAAAATGGTGATATTACCACAATTTCTTTATGTGCTCAGGAATACACCTATTTGGATACAAGACAAACATTTTAAACTTATGGAAAGAATAATTAATGATTTAATATGGGGAAGAAAGCGAGTTCGAATTAAGTTGGAATATTTGTATAAATCAGTGGAGTGCGGGGGTTTAAATCTCCCCTACTTTAAGGGGTATTTTATTGCAGCCCAGTTATTGATGTGCTATGAATCAGAGAACAGTGCACTACTGGGGAAGTTGGTATCTAGTCACGCTCACAATAATATTTTTACCTTGTTGGAATCCGGCCTATTGAAGAGTTACGAGCAAGGCTATAAAGAGACTATAAAACTACTCCTCAAGGTGTGGGCTACAACTAGGACATGGTTGAAGGTTAAGGGTTCACTTACATTTACGCCTCTTTGGCATAATGGGTATTTACAAAGGCTGGATGAAATTGCAGCTGACACATTTTGGCAGAAGAATAAAATTTTATATATTTCACAGGTAGTTAAAGATAGAGAAATTAAACCCTTTATAGAAATGACACATAATATAAAAAATCTTTCATGGTTTAGGTATTTTCAATTGCGATCTGTATTATCTAGTTTGGATGATAAGCGGTTGTTGGATATAGATAATTCATCTTTTCTGAATGATTGGGTAGGGGGTACACTTTCTAGAATAAAAATTTCATATATATACAAGTTATTACTTAAGGTACGGTTTAGTGATATACACTCACCAGGACAAAAAGCGTGGGATGTGGATTGTCCGAATTTACAAATAGAAGGGTGGGAGAATATTTTTGGGAATTTATCTTTATTATCCCAGAACTTTAACCATGTTCTAATACAATTCTATATTTGCCACAGATTATATATTACTCCCCTATGGATGAATAAATGCGGGTTAAGAGACACGTCCAACTGTCCCAAATGTGACACTGTAGGAGCAGACTTTCTCCATATGATATGGACCTGTCCAGAACTTATAAATTACTGGAATAGTATCAATAATTGTATTATGTATAAACTAAAAATTCGAATTCCTTTTGAACCACAAGTATTTGTTCTTAATGATCTTTCCAAACTAAAAAATCACAAGTATCAAAAGATCTTCCTGAGTAGAATACTGATGTTGGCTAGAGTTTTGATCAGTCGGACCTGGTTTGCCCGATCCACCCCAGACATAAATACATGGATAAATTTAATTGATAAGGTAAAGAACTACGAGAAAATTATATATAGACGGAGAGAAATTGAATACCAATGGAGTAGGATATGGGGTGGTTGGAGGTCTGATTAGCTGAGGTCAAGTTGTTTTATATATAGGGGTCCTACTTTGACGCACCACAAATCGGGGGGGAGGGAGGGGAGGGTTTTTCTAAATGTTATGAAAAGACGAGTTGAATATATTTATATTTATATATAATTAGTTGGGTCACTAAGAATTGAGAGATTGTAAAAACTTTTTATTGCAAATGTTTTGTAGTTTTCCCAATAAATTTTTTTTGAAAGCAAAAAAAAAAAAAAAAAAAAAAAGAATGTACTGGATGTCCATGTTGGCGTTCCAGGCTGTCAGCAAATGTGGATTGTTGTTGTTCACCCAGCAGTCCTTCATTAGAATTACACTTGAGGAGGTCAATGCCTCAGTGTACGAGTTGTACTGATTCAAAGTCATATCATACTGTGACAGTAGCTGTGACATGTCTTCAAGCTGCACTTTTGGGTTATTAAGCAAATCCCAGACTGGTTTCAGTTTGTTTTTGGCTGCTTGTAGTTTCATTGCACAATCTCCTAGTTCTTCTGGCATCGGGTAAGTTATCCTTGTTTTTCTAACAGGTGGCTTTGGAAATCCAAATCTGCATACTCTGTTACCTTTCTTGCACGATTTTGAATGAGATCTGCTGTGCATTTGAAGTTCTGTTACAAATCTGTGAAGTAAGGCTTGTTTCGCTTCATCAGGCAGCTGGCATGAGATGTTATGATCTATAAAGGCACAAACCTTGTCATCCCTGTCTTGTCCAAATATAGGAGCTCCTGCTACCCAACAGAGACAATGTATATAAGGACTCCCTCTCGCCTGAAATTCAACCCGGTAAAAATAATCGATAACTTCACCGATTGGCTGTGCAGGACCCAACAGCAGCTCTTGCATCAGAGCATCAACTTGTTTGTCAAACACGCGCATGGTGGTCACTGGCCTCGAAGAATGTCACACTTTTCAGCCCAATCTAGCTCTGCAAAAACCACCTTTTAACCTTGTTACGGCTTTATTGCTGTTATTATCTCTGGCCATCTGAATTCTGCAGCAGAGAAGGTAAGAAAAAGAGTTGGCTTACCAAATTGTCTGACCAAGGCTAACAAATTCTTAGGATTTTTATCCCAGTAAGCTGGACTCCCTATCAGTGGTTGCATGAACCTTGTGGCATCTCGGTTTCGCACCAACCTCTCAACCTCACGCTTGTCCTGTATCTACTTGTTGGATATTTTCCATCCATCCCTGGTATTGGGTTTTCCTTTTCTTAACTGGATGGACATGTTGCTTTTGGCCATCTGTGTCTCTGTGACAAACTGCGCAAAGAAGAGGTAGCTTGTGTCTCTTGCAAAACAAATATTAACACAAAAAAGCCTTGCATTGAATGAAATACATGCTTGGACAAAGTTTGACTTGTCTTGCCTGGTCCAATGTATTCTGTCCAGTAGGGAAATGAACAGGGAAAGCCATTGTCTCAAGCCTAGGAACTTTAAAGAAGCTGACAGGTGTGTTTCCTAGTGCAGGTGCAATGCTGAATATTCCATCACCGTGTGTCAGTGCTTCGTCTCCAAGGTCAGATGGCTGCAAACAACTGTCTAGGCCAATTCCAGGTCTTAGTGCATCCTTCTCATCCTCTGCATTGGGAGGTTGTTGGTCATGGCCTTCATGTTGCTCAGAAGCAGCCGGTAAACCTGCAGACTGTACCTCTGATAGATCACAATTTTCGTTGTGTTCAAGTATCTCCATCATTTCAGTGTCATCACAACTGTCAAGTTTCATCCCATGATCATTATCATCATCATCATCAGCCTGTGTCTCATCCACTCTGATTGAAATGTCACTGTAGTCAGAGTGTGTCAATGAGTTTTGACAGACCTACTACTACATTTCTCATGTTGACATTGTGAAACAGCTGGTGGCCTTTGTAAGTCAGACGTCTTTTCAGCTTTAATCTGTGTAACTGGGATGTGCTGTGCGATCTTGGTAGAGTATTGACCGTGGTTTCCACCTCGGATGGCACACACACTACAGCGCCGTGTATAGCTGCCCGTCGACCTTTGGGAAGTGTGATGATCTTGGCAAATGGCAGTATTTTGGCCAAAAGTTTTCTATCCAGCACATTCAAATCGCAGAGCTCTGGGGGGAATGGGAGCCAGCTCCATGTTGTTAGCCACAGCGATGGCTGATTTGTGTCCTGCTTTTAAATGTGAATCACAGTTGTGACAAATCCATTCTTTAGTCCTTTCATCTGGTATGGTGCATTGTTCAGGGCCTTGACAGTGATTGTTGCACACATGGACATATTTCCCTGTCAAACAGGCAGCAACAATGTGTAGATTCTTCTTGTAATTGCTGTGAATGCAATGTTTCACTTGGTTAGGGGAAAGGGTGCAATGACAAATTGTGCACACAAAAGTTGGCCCAGCTTTAATGCATTGATGGAAAGTGGATATAGCTGTCTGCATTATGCGAAACTCTGCTTGAGTGTGACGCTTCATTCTCATGTAACTCATGCACTGTTGCAAGTGACGTTTTCTGAAAGCAGGATCATTATGATATTTTCTGGTGATGTATTGCTTCTTCTTCAAGTTAAAATTGGCATCTGTCACATATTTGCTGTTTGTATATTGCTTCTGATTTAACTTGAAACATGCACCTGTTGCATATTTTCTGGTGAAGTATTGCTTCTGTATCAACTTAAAATCAGCATCTGCTCTGTATCGGCTGGTGATGTATGTCCTCTTCTTATTGGTGACAGACATCTTTGTAGCCTTGAAACCACGCCTTCTTTCATTTCTGTGTCTTGCCTTCAGTTTCTGTTGTTGCTGTACATTTAATTTGGATAATGTCTCACTGTTCTTCATTATGCCCTGTGAAGATTTTGCATCAAGTGACCGTGGAGAATGCTTGCTGGCTTGGAATCCAGTGTGTGTTGCATCTTTGGTGATCTGTGTAACTTGCAGGATGACGGGCAAATGTCTTTTTTCGGCCTTATGTACTATGTTACATGCTTTTCATTATGTGGTTTGTCAGATTGCACTGGTGGGGACAGCAAACCATCTGACATATGTCTTGCATGATGAAATGAGATTGGCATGAAGTCATACTGCAGTCCATCAATAGGGCCTCTGGTGTATGTAAGGAGCAATTCATACAACTTATAAATCCTTGCCCCCATATCACTCAAATGTGTAAAAGTGAGATAACAGCTTTTCCTTTTCCAGTGGCAGGAAGTCCATCCTTATTTTGACTATGTCAAACAGTCTATAGCTCCCAGACTTATCTCTGAACAATGCAATGCAATATGGCACTACTATAAAAAGTGCATGTGTAACATCTACATTAAGGCACTGAAGTCTTGTGGAGGGGGTCAACAAAACAACCTTGGTTGTCACTGTAGCGGATTGTATTTAGCCTGGCCTGTTTGGATCATGTAGGACGACATTCGGTTGATTGTATGGCTATGTATTGTAAACTGTAATGTTTACTGTGTTGGATGCATTGCTTTTCTGTGCCTCCTCCCCTCCCCCTTTTTATTTCCTGTCCCATTCTTTTCCCAGCAGGGTGTGGTCTTAGGGACACTGAGAGACCAGTAATCTAGCTGTTCTGTCCCTCCTCCATCTCCCATCAGCCCTTGCTATTGTCTGTCCCCACCCTTCCTTGTACCATGGTCATCTATGTGCCCCATTGTATGTAAATAAGGCTGTTGGGGGGTTTAAAGTGTGTGCCATGTCCAAATAAAGTGAGTTCTGCTCCTGATGCTGTGTGTCGTCCAGTCATTGGGATTGCTGTTGGGATATTATTGGACTATTTTGCCTGCTGGAATTACTACTCTATGGATTTATGATACTTGTTCCTGAGCCTCACTGGGATCTTAGGTGGAGATTGGCTGTGGAATATCAGCTCTCCGCTACATTGGTTGGCAGCGCTGGGATCCAGACTCACAGAGGAACAAGGATTAATGGAGATTGATTACTCCACTTTAAAACGATCCACACTTAAAGATCTTCTGGAAGCAAGAGGTATTTCAGCCAGCAACAAAACAAAGGCAACACTTATCTCTGAAATAATGGCAGAAATCCGAACAGAGGATGATTCGGTCACTGCACAGAGGGACGAGACAGACGGAACAGAGCAAGCAGAGTTCCAAAGGCACCTCTTATTCAGATTGTCATTTTATGGGGAGAACCCACCAGTGGAAATTATCTCCAAGACAATGACAGAGGTTCAAGAATTTATAACGCGGCAAAGGAGACCACAAACACCAAGCCCAGCAGTGTCTATGGTGCAAGAGGGTAAGCCAAAAATTCCATACCAGGCATTTAAAATGTATGTAGAAGCGGAGGAAGATATAGATGCATTCCTCCAAGACTTTGAAAGACTATGCACGTTACATAAAATACATATGGAAGATTGGGTACCCATCTTAGCAGGACGGTTAACTGGGAGGGCAGCTGAAGCCTACCGTACGATACCAGATACGGAAATTAGGAATTACAGCCGTGTCAAAGAGGTTATCCTGGCCCGATATGCTATGACACCAGAGGCATACCGGAGACGGTTCAGGGAATTGAAAAAAGCTGAAAAAGACTTGCATGCAGAATGGGCTTGCCGTTTACAAAGGGCAGCCCTCGGATGGGTACAGGCGAACCAGGCACAGTCCATGGAGGACCTATTACAAATGCTGCTGCTAGAACAGTTCTATGATGGGATACCCGCAGACCTGCAGGAATGGGTGAGAGACCGTAACCCCACGTCTATCACAGAAGCAGCTAAAAAGGCCGATGACTATATGGATGCCCGCAGGCAGCACAAGCTTGTGGGTGTTAAACCAGCTGTGCGACCTCTAGGGGGAAACCAATTTTCAGCTAGCACCAACACACCACTGAGACCGCTACCCCCACCAGCTCCTACAGCGGCTCAACCGAGGTTTCGCCCACCCTCCTCTGTGCAATGCCACCAGTGCCAGAGGTGGGGACACTACAAGCGGAAATGCCTGGAGCTTAGAGACCGATCCACCTCGATTCGACCAGGACCACCACCGAGAGCAGCAGCACACCACTATCAGGAGGAGACACCCACCGCTTATGGCTCTGCAGTTCCAGTCACCACTATAGAACAGTGGGAAGTACTCCACGAAGCCAACCCACTACAAGCACAGGCGGATAATCGGCAGCACCACAGGCAAACAGTATACCTGGAGGGGAAACCTTTGCAGGGACTCAGAGATTCGGGAGCAACCATAACCTTGGTCCAAAGCCACTTGGTCGCGGACAAAGCTAAAACCAATAAGACTGTGGCTGTCAGGGTTGCTGGGGGAGCCGTATATCGGCTGAATACAGCAAGGGTTCATTTGCATTGGGGTGCGGGGTCAGGGACTGTGGAGGTGGGGTTGATGCCCCAATTACCCGCAGAGGTGATACTGGGAAATGACCTGGGAAAGCTCACATCTGCATTTGAGCCACAAACCACAACCACTGAGGAAGCACATCCAGTGGTCACCAGGCAACAGGCCCGCACCCAGGACTACAACACACTGCCGGAGGTCCAGGTAAGACAACCTTCCCCTTCCCTAGACTGTGTCCCTTGGGCCCCTCCTGACGAATTTGCGGCAGAGGTGATCACTGACCCTACTCTACAGGTATATAGAGACAAAGTCACCTCTGACCAACCGGGGGCGGAGGGGGAAAGATTTGTATGGGATAGGCAGCTATTATACAGGGAGTCAGACAAGCAGGTAGCTGGGTCAGACCCGATCGTTATGAGACAGCTAGTTGTACCACAGAGGTACCGAGCCGAACTGCTCCGGATAGCGCACGATATTCCGTTATCCGGACATTTGGGGTCAGTCATACTAGATATCGGCTGACCCAAAGTTTCTTTTGGCCAGGAATTAGCCAGGGAGTACGCAAATATTGCAGCACCTGTGATACGTGCCAGAGGGTAGGGAAGAGGGGGGACCGGCGGAAAGCAAAGTTACACCCGCTACCTATAATTGAGGAACCGTTCCATAGAATAGCCGTAGATATAGTAGGTCCCCTCCGGAAACCTACCCCCTCTGGCAAGAGGTATATTTTGACGGTGGTGGATTACGCCACTCGCTACCCAGAGGCCGTAGCCTTGACAAACATCCATGCAGAAACCGTGGCAGAGGCCCTGATGCAGATTTTCTCCCGGATGGGATTACCCAGGGAGATCATCTCGGATCAGGGTACTCAATTCACTGCAGAGGTCACCCAGCACCTCTGGAAATTTTGCTAAATCAGACCTATAATCAGTGCCCCCTACCATCCTCAAACCAACGGGCTCTGCGAGCGGTTCAATGGCACCTTAAAACAAATGCTCCGAACCTTTGCTGAGACCCACCGAGACTGGGAACGATTCCTGCCTCACCTCCTCTTTGCTTACCGGGAGGTGCCGCAGGAATCCACAGGATTCTCCCCATTCGAATTGTTGTTCGGGAGGAGAGTAAGGGGACCGCTGGACTTAATTAGAGAGCATTGGGAGGGAGACAGGAGCGCAGACGGCACCCCCATTGTACCATATGTGTTGGCGCTCCGAGATCGCTTGGAAGCTCTAACCAAGACGGTAAAGGAAAACCTCCAGGCGGCTCAGACGCGCCAGCGCACATGGTACGATCGGGGCGCCAGGGACCGTAGCTTCCAGGTTGGGCAGAAAGTTTTAATTTTGAAACCTGTCCGACATGATAAGTTACAGGCCGCCTGGCAAGGCCCTTATAAAGTAGTGGAACAGAGATGTGACACCACTTATATAATTGGCCCCTGCGCAGGGACCGGAGGGCGACGAATGCTCCATGTGAACATGATGAAGCCCTACCAGGAACGCTCAGAAGAGGTGACCGCTATTTGTGCACCCAGCTCTGAAGAGTTTGACAGTCTTCCCCTGCCAGATCTACTGGGGGACGGTCAGCTGTCTGGGGATTTAGGAGAAGTTGTACTGGGGGACCGGCTGAGCCCACAGGAACGTACCGAGGTACAACAGCTGCTAAGAGAGAAGCAGGAGACCTTCTCCAATGTGCCTGGGTATACTCCTCTGGCCACTCACAGAGTAGAAACCCCCGGGCAACTACCCATGCGCCAGACCCCGTACCGCATCCCTGAAGCGGTGCGAGAGAATATGCGTAAGGAGATCGACGAGATGCTCCAGCTGGGGGTGATTGAGCCCTCAGACAGCCCATGGGCATCTCCGGTAGTCCTCGTACCAAAGCGGGACGGTACAACCCGCTTCTGCGTAGACTACCGGAGGTTGAATGAAAAGACTGTATCAGACGCTTATCCGATGCCCAGGATAGATGAACTGCTAGACCGGATGGCCAGAGGCCAATACCTCACTACTATTGATCTGTGTAAGGGGTACTGGCAGATACCCCTGGCTCCGGACGCCATCCATAAGTCAGCCTTTGTCACCCCATTCGGCCTATACCACTTTAAGGTTATGCCATTTGGGATGAAAAACGCTCCGGCTACGTTCCAGCAGATGGTGGACCGACTTCTAGATGGGTTCCAGGACTACACCTGTGCCTACCTCGACGATATTGCAATTTTTAGCAATACCTGGCAGGAGCACTTAACCCATATAGGAGCGGTTCTAGACAGGATTAGGGAGGCCGGTTTGACGTTGAAACCGGCCAAATGCAGTATAGGAATGGCCGAGGTACAGTACCTGGGCCATCGAGTGGGTTGTGGGAAACAGAAGCCAGAACCAGCCAAAGTAGAGGCTGTAGCCCAATGGCCTACCCCTAGGACTAAGACTCAGGTGTTGGCATTTCTAGGGACCGCAGGATATTACAGAAAGTTTGTCCCCAATTATAGCGCCCTGGCCAAACCCCTTACTGACCTGACCCGTAAGAACCTTCCCCGCCAAGTAACCTGGACCCCGGAGTGTGAGCAGGCCTTCCAACATCTGAAAAATGCACTTATTAATGCCCCTGTCTTGGCAGCTCCCAATCCAACTAAACGTTTTCTTGTTCACACAGACGCTTCTATGTTTGGATTGGGGGCAGTGCTGAGCCAAGTTGGGGCCGATGGCGGAGAACACCCCGTGGCTTACATCAGTCGCAAACTGTTACCCAGAGAAGTAAGCTACGCCGCCATCGAGAAGGAATGCCTGGCTGTGGTGTGGGCCCTAAAGAAGTTACAGCCGTATTTATATGGACAGGCTTTTTCCCTGCTCACGGATCACAACCTGTTAGTATGGCTGAACCGGGTGGCTGGGGACAATGCCAGGCTGCTGCGCTGGAGTTTGGCGCTGCAGCCTTTTGACTTTAATATTCAGTACCGCCCGGGCAAACAAAATGGAAACGCTGACGGGTTGTCGAGACAAACTGATTTGGAGAAATGATCCGTGAGCACCCCGGACATCCCCAAGCCGATCCGTGCTGGATCAGACTGTGTATGCCGGCTTGTGGGCAAGGGGGAGCAGTGTAGCGGATTGTATTTAGCCTGGCCTGTTTGGATCATGTAGGACGACATTCGGTTGATTGTATGGCTATGTATTGTAAACTGTAATGTTTACTGTGTTGGATGCATTGCTTTTCTGTGCCTCCTCCCCTCCCCCTTTTTATTTCCTGTCCCATTCTTTTCCCAGCAGGGTGTGGTCTCAGGGACACTGAGAGACCAGTAATCTAGCTGTTCTGTCCCTCCTCCATCTCCCATCAGCCCTTGCTATTGTCTGTCCCCACCCTTCCTTGTACCATGGTCATCTATGTGCCCCATTGTATGTGAATAAGGCTGTTGGGGGGTTTAAAGTGTGTGCCATGTCCAAATAAAGTGAGTTCTGCTCCTGATGCTGTGTGTCGTCCAGTCATTGGGATTGCTGTTGGGATATTATTGGACTATTTTGCCTGCTGGAATTACTACTCTATGGATTTATGATACTTGTTCCTGAGCCTCACTGGGATCTTAGGTGGAGATTGGCTGTGGAATATCAGCTCTCCGCTACAGTCACCGTCTAACGTGGCTCTCACACATCCCCAAAACACTGGAGATTTAACAAGGTTATACTCATATTTGTCAGTGTTGACTCTGAGGGGTACTCCTTCCATTGTCAAGTGTTGGTGCTGATCGACATTTCTTCGTTTTAGCTGTTTTATTGTTGTGCCATACAATATAGAAACATAGAATGTGTCGGCAGATAAGAACCATTTGGCCCATCTAGTCTGCCCAATATATCTGAATCCTATGAATAGTCCCTGGCCCTATCTTATATGAAGGATAGCCTTATGGCTATCCCATGCATGCTTAAACTCCTTCACTGTATTTGCAGCTACCACTTCTGCAGGAAGTCTATTCCATGCATCCACTACTCTCTCAGTAAAGTAATACTTCCTTATA
Organism: Bufo gargarizans; assembly: GCF_014858855.1. Classification (NCBI taxonomy): domain Eukaryota; kingdom Metazoa; phylum Chordata; class Amphibia; order Anura; family Bufonidae; genus Bufo; species Bufo gargarizans. The sequence continues at coordinate 397,941,659 of NC_058081.1, forward strand.
TTACTTTTAAACCTTTGCCCCTCTAATTTAAAACTGTGTCCTCTTGTGGTAGTTTTTCTTCTTTTAAATATGCTCTCCTCCTTTACCGAGTTGATTCCCTTTATGTATTTAAAAGTTTCTATCATCTCCCCTCTGTCTCTTCTTTCTTCCAAGCTATACATATTAAGGTCCTTTAACCTTTCCTGGTAAGTTTTATCCTGCAATCCATGCACTAGTTTAGTAGCTCTTCTCTGAACTCTCTCTAGAGTATCTATATCCTTCTGGAGATATGGCCTCCAGTACTGCGCACAATACTCCAAGTGAGGTCTCACCAGTGTTCTGTACAGCAGCATAAGCACTTCACTCTTTCTACTGCTTATACCTCTCCTTATACATCCAAGCATTCTGCTGGCATTTCGTGCTGCTCTATTACATTGTCTTCCCACCTTTAAGTCTTCTGAAATAATTACTCCTAAATCCCTTTCCTCAGATACTGAGGTCAGGACTGTATGATATATTCTATATTCTGCCCTTGGGTTTTTACACCCCAGGTGCATTATCTTGCACTTATCCACATTAAATTTCAGTTGCCAGAGTTCTGACCATTCTTCTAGTTTTCCTAAATCCTTTTCCATTTGGCGTTTCCCTCCAGGAACATCAACCCTGTTACATATCTTTGTGTCATCAGCAAAAAGACAAACCTTACCATCGAGGCCTTTTGCAATATCACTTATGAAGATATTAAACAAAATTGGTCCCAGTACAGATCCCTGTGGAACCCCACTGGTAACATGACCTTGTTTTGAATGTTCTCCATTGACTACAACCCTCTGTTGTCTGTCACTCAGCCACTGCCTAATCCACTCAACAATATGAGAGTCAATGCTCAATGACTGCAGTTTATTGATAAGTCTTCTATGTGGGACAGTGTCAAAAGCCTTACTAAAATCTAGATATGCGATGTCTACTGCACCTCCACCGTCTATTATTTTAGTCACCCAGTCAAAAAAATCTATAAGATTTGTTTGACATGATCTCCCTGAAGTAAACCCATGTTGTTTTTCATCTTGCAATCCATGGGATTTTAGATGTTCCACAATCCTATCCTTTAATAGGGTTTCCATTAATTTGCCTACTTTTGATGTCAGACTCACTGGTCTGTAGTTGCTCGATTCCTCCCTACTACCTTTCTTGTGAATGGGCACAACATTTGCCAATTTCCAATCTTCCGGGACGACTCCTGTTACTAATGATTGGTTAAATAAATCTGTTTTGCCAGCTCACCACTAAGCTCTTTTAATAATTTTGGGTGTATCTCATCAGGCCCCTGTGACTTATTTGTCTTCACTTTAGACAGCAAACTTAGAACATCTTCCTCTGTAAAGACACATGCATCAAACGATTTATTAGTCATCCTTTCTAGTGGAGGTCCTTCTCCTTTTTCTTTTGTAAAAACTGAACAGAAGTATTCATTAAGGCAGTCGGCTAGCCCTTTATTCTCTTCTACATACCTTCCGTCCTTTGTTTTTAATTTAGTTATTCCTTGTTTTAATTTCCTTTTTTATTTATATATCTGAAGAATGTCTTATCCCCTTTTTTCATAGACTGAGCTAGTTTTTCTTCTGCCTGCGCTTTAGAAGTTCTTATAACTTGCTTGGCCTCTTTCTGCCTAATCTTGTAGATTTCCTTATCTTCATTGCTCTGGGTTTTTTTATAATTACAAAATGCTAGCTTTTTATTTTTAATGATTTGGGCCACTTCTGCTGAGTACCACAGTGGTCTCTTCCTTTTTTTGCTTTTACTGACAAGTCTAATGCAATTTTCTGTTGCCTTCAATAATGCACCTTTTAAGTAGTCCCATTTCTCCTGGACTCCATGTAATCCGTTCCAGTCTGATAAGGACTCATTTATGACTAATTTCATTTTTGAAAAGTCTGTTTTTCTAAAATCCAAATTTTTTTCTTTTGTGTGGTGGGACTCTTTCACAGTTCTTATATTAAACCACACTGACTGGTGATCACTAGATCCCAAGGTTTCGCCTACAATGACATCATATACCGAATCCCCATTTGTGAATACCAAATCCAAAATGGCCTCCCTCCAGGTTGGCTCCTCAACCATTTGTTGTAGGGATAACCCCAGTAGGGAATTTAGAATATCTGTATTCCTGGTAGAACTTGCTATTTTGGTTTTCCAGTTTATATCTGGAAGATTGAAATCTCCCATAATGATAACTTCTCCTTTCATTGTCATTTTAGCTATTTCTTCAACTAGTAGATCATCTAGTTCTTTAACTTGACCAGGTGGTCTATATATCACACCTACACAAGTTACTGCATGATTAGCAAACTGCAACGTAACCCAAACTGACTCTATGTTTGCCTCACCAACTTGTATTAGGTTAGATTTAATGCTATCTTTCACATACAGGGCCACTCCTCCTCCTTTCTTGCCTTCTCTGTCTCTTCTGTATAAAGAGTACCCTGGTATGGTTATGTCCCAGTCATTTCTTTCATTAAACCATGTCTCCGTAACAGCCACTAAATCTACATTCTCAGATGCCATTATTGACCCAAGTTCATTGATTTTTTTATCTAAACTGCGAGCATTTGTAGACAGGACTCTGAGCTTATCATTTCTTAACCTCTGTGCTTCTGACCTGTTCTGGCATTGTTTCGGGGGGCAATTGGACTCTTTTATTTTCACTCTTTTGCCCCCCCCCCTTCCTAGTTTAAATACTCTTTCGCAAATTCTTGGAGTTGTTCACTAAGTACATTTGTTCCTTTGAGAGAAAGATGCAAACCATCTTTTTTGTACAGTTCCTTTCTATTCCAAGTAGAGCTATCATGAGAAACAAAGCCAAATCCTTGCTCTTGACACCATTTACCAAGCCATATGTTGAACTCCTTTATGCACCTCTGCCTATCATTCTGAACATTATGCACAGGCAGAACTTCAGAAAATGAAATGGTGGATGCAAAATCCTGTACGTCATTACCAAGTGTGATAAAAGATTTTTTCACCTCTGACACTTCATTGCAAGCCAGGTCATTTGTCCCTAGATGGACAAGAACATCCACTTCCCCTTCCTGCTTTGCTTGCTTAACAATATTAATAATACGTCTTCTATCTCTTCTAGCAGTAGCCCCAGGAAGACATCTCACAAAACCATTTTCTTTAAGCTCCACACTTCTTATGATTGAATCACCCAGCAACAGCTGCTTCCTTTGAGACTTCACTTTATCTTTTTTGTCCTTGGCTGCAGTCTTGCATACATTAGACATAGGAGTCGATGGTTTCTCACCCTCTGTGCTTGAGTCCATATCCATGTTGTCCTTACATTCTGAGAGTGCTGCAAATGAATTATGGAGAACCACTGACTGTGGGACATGTCTTCTGTTGCCCTTCTTCAGTATTTGATCAAGATCATCCTTCCTCACATCATCAAGCTCACTGTGGTATACCAAAAATGTCAGAGCCATGCATGTACACTGTTTGTTCCTTAACCTTCCATAGCCATGATGACCCTGATGAAATGATGCCTGCACAGATATCTCACTTGGTACACATGGTTCTTGCATGCCATGGTTTTCAGAAGTGCCCATCACACTGTCACTGTGCTCTTGAACTTGACACTGAGTTGAACCTGGGAATGACACCACAGGTTCACTATGTACCTCCTGGGCACATTCACTGTCACAAACCTCCATTTCCACTATGCTGCTGTGGGGCTCCGGATCCCGAATGTCACAAACCTCCATTTCCACTATGCTGCTGTGGGGCTCTGGATCCCGAATGTCACAAACCTCCATTTCCACCATGCTGCTGTGGGGCTCTGAATCCCGAAAAGGTATGAAAAGTCCAGTTTAGTCCAGCATCTTTAGATCTCTTTCCTTTAGATGGCATGATGATATTCACACAGCTCTAATTTTGTAAATGTAGCTAGTTGAAACACCTCAAATACTCTCTACTGTATAAAACTTATTTCCAAACTTTTAAAGGGGTTGGCCACCTTCAGTATCAAAAATAGCCCAAACAATGAAGTATTTATATCATGCTAAATGTGCTGGCTATATGTAATTTTTCTAATCTGTTCACCATGACATGTTCCCCTGAGGAGCTTCCTCAGACAGGCTGTGTGGGCGGAGCAGCTGTAAAGTGAAAGTAAATATCCCAGCATGCACTGCAGCAGGCATCTTCAGAGGAGTAGTCACATGACATCCCCGCCCACCTCTGTTCCTATAGAGACAAGAGCCCCTCAGACTTCTGCACAGACACAGCAATAGAAAGCACACCCCAGTCCCAGCAGTAAAGAGAGGTCACTTCACTGACGGTTTCCATCTTCAAACGGGTGTAGTTTAAAAATTTAAATCCTGCAGTGAAGAGATTTATATTGTAAGAATCACAAGACCCAGATCTACATTTTGATGCATATTTCTCTGAAATATTAAAAATGAAGGCACAGTCGCAGTTTAGAAATTGTCCTTTAAATTTGAGGTGGCTAGAGTGGAGTTTTAATGAATGTCAATGGGCGGCGTGAGTTGCAAACAAATGGTCATGTTGTGAAAACTATCAGGACTATGGCTTAGCTGTGGCAGCAGGGATAGCTGAACATTTTGATATAAGATTTGTGTAGGTTGGCTTGAAAATGAGGGAGTGGTGGCAGTTTAGAAATCATGTCCTGATTTTTCAGCTCCCACTCTAGTTTTGAACATTCTGCCATTCATTCCTATGGGACCAATTTCTGTGTTATCTGCAAAAATAGAAACAGTGCTATTAATCCTATCCTCTATATCATTAATAAATTAAATAATAGGGGTCGCAGCACTGAACCTTGGGGTACACCACTAAGGCTGCTTTCACACTAGCGTTCGGGTTTCCGTTCGTGAGCTCCGTTTGAAGGAGCTCACGAGCGGACCCGAACGCAGCCGTCCAGCCCTGATGCAGTCTGAATGGAGGCGGATCCGCTCAGACTGCATCAGTCTGGCGGCGTTCAGCCTCCGCTCCGCTCGCCTCCGCACGGACAGGCGGACAGCTGAACGCTGCTTGCAGCGTTCGGGTGTCCGCCTGGCCGTGCGGAGGCGTGCGGATCCGTCCAGACTTACAATGTAAGTCAATGGGGACGGATCCGTTTGAAGATGCCACAATGTGGCTCAATCTTCAAGCGGATCCGTCCCCCATTGACTTTACATTGAAAGTCTGGACGGATCCGTCCCAGGCTATTTTCACACTTAGCTTTTTTTAGCTAATATAATGCAGACGGATCCGTTCTGAACGGAGCCTCCGTCTGCATTATTATGGGCGGATCCGTTCAGAACGGATCCGCCCGAACGCTAGTGTGAAAGTAGCCTTATAACCACCGACAATTCAAAGCAGGAATCATTTACCACAACTGTCTGGACACGGTCTTTCAGCGAGTTTTCAATTCAATTACAAACGTTACTTTCTAAGCCTATAGATCTTATTTTACCTACTAAACATCTATGAGGGACAGTATCAAAAGTCTTTGCAAAGACCAAAAACACTACATCCACAGCCGCCCCTCTTTCTAGGCTTTCACTCACTCCTCATAACAACAAATCAGATTAGTATGACAACTTCTGTCCTTGGTACCCGTGCTGGATATCAATTATATTATTAACATTCACATACTCCTGTATATATTCCTTTAAGAGTCCTTCCAGAAGTTAAGCTTGCTGGTCTATAATTACTTGAGGACCTAGGGCCCTTTTTAAATATGCCTTGTGCCAGTCACTTGGCATTGTTCCAGTCCCTAGAGAATCTCCAAAAGCTATGAACAGGGGCACAGCAGTACTGAGCTCTTTAAGAACTCTTCGGTGTAATCCATCTGAACCCAGAACTTAACCTGGACCATATCTACAGTTAGCCAGTTGAGTATATTACTGGATTTGCTAACAGCTCTTGCACCAACGACATCAACTTCTTTCTCTTCTTTTGTATATACAGAGCTCAAAAACCATTTAGTAGCTCTGCCTGTTTCTTATTTTCAGTAACCATCTCCCGTTACATCCATCCATCCAGTTCAGCCTGTTATCCTGCAGGTTGATCCAGAGGAAGGCAAAAACCCCATTAGGTGAAAACTATTTTAATCATTTTAGGGGTAGAAAAATCCTTCTTCACTCCACTCACAATAAATCCCTGGATCAATAACCCAGAAATCTAATAACAACACTATAACCTGTAATATTATTACACTTCAGAAATAATCCAGGTACATCTTGAACTCTTTTAGTGAGTTCACCATCACCACCTCTTCTGGGAGAGAGTTCCACTTCCCTTCCTGTAAAGAATCCTCTTCTACTCTTGTGTAGAAGACTTTCCTCTAGACACAGAGGATGTCCCCTCGTCACAGTCCTGGGGAAAAAAATGCATCATTGGAGAGATATATGTAGTGTCCCCTGATGTATATATACATAGCTATTAGATCGCCCCTTAGTTGCCTTCTTTTTTTTTTACTGAATAACCCTAATTTGGACAATCTTTCTGGGTACTGTTGTCCACCCACCCAAGTTATTACTTTAGTTGCCCTCCTCTGAATCCTCTCCAGCTCTGCCATGTCTTTCTTGTTCACAGGAGCCCAGAATTGTACACAAAACTCCATTTGTTGTCTGACTAGTGTATTGTAAAGTGACAGGACTATGTTCTCGTCACGTGCATCGAGACCTTTGTTGCACCCCATAATCTTATTGGCCTTGGCAGCAGCTGTCTGACACTGTTTTTTAAGGTTTACTTTGCTGTCCACTAAAATTCCTAAGTCCTTTTCCATGTTTGTGTTACCCAGTGTTTTACCATTTAGTAGGTACTGGTGACTTGTATTATACCTTCCCATGTTCATGACTTTACATTTGTCAGTGTTAAAACTCGTTTGCCACTTCTCTGCCCAAACCTCCAATATATTCAGATCCATCTGTAGCAGTTTACTGTACACCTTCATGTTAATAATTTTACACAGTTTAGTGTCATCTGCATATGTTACTGCAGCAGCAGCATTATGCATAAAGCAATCTTTAGTTTCGTCACTTGCCACTGTTTTCCTTGAATTTTCCCCTTAGTTATTACAGCTGTTTTGAATCATACATTATGAGGATCTTCTCAAGATGGCTCCTCTGCCAGTTCTCTGAGGCCAAAAGTGCATTCACTCAGGTCACATACAAACTTGCTGTAGCCAGCAGCTTCCTACCAGCCAATCAGATTGGATTACTGAGAGACACGCCTCCTCACTCTGAAGCCTAATGCAGGCATGCAGTGTGAAGGACCGCACCTCTATCTTCCTAGCCAGAGATAGATGAGCCATAGCAACGGTCTTTTAAGGGAGCAATGGAAAGGGACAGGAGATATTAATGAAAGCTGGTATTATATGGTAATTACTGATCTTTTGTAATCATTGACAGACTAACTCAGGTATACATGCCTAGCTTTAATAAAGTAGCAAATAAAATAAAAAAGACAGTTATCCTTTAACATTTTACTGTGCATCCTTTCTACAAGATCATTAATAAATACAATAAAGAGAATAGGGCTCAATACTGACTCCTGTGGCACCCCACTAGTGACAGTGACCCAATCTGTGTGTACCGTTAATAACCACCCTCTGTTTTCTATCAAACCATCCAGTTACTTACCCACATATTGTACACACATTTCCCCCCCAATCTCATTTTATGTACTAACTTTTTATGTGGCACAGTATCAAGTCAAGATATGTGGCATCCATTGACTCACCCCGGTCAAGTCCAGAACTTACCTCCTCATAGAAACAGATTAAATTAGTTTGACAGGACCGATCCCTCATGCAATGCAGATACTGTGTTATATGCTTATTTTCATTGAGATACTCCAATGAACCTGGGAACCGAACCCGAGTTTGGTGAAAGTTTTTTTACAGTAGAAATTCATTTTTGAAGTTATTAGCCGAAGTCTTGCAAGACTTCGCAAAGTAATAACTTCTGCTCATCGGAGCCAATACATTCTAATACTGTACAGAGCACTCGCTCCTTACAGTATTCTAACAAAGTTTTATGCAAATCGACTTGGGATGTTTCATCCGAAGTCGATTCGCTCATCCCTAATGACAGCATAGGTGTATGTAGTTAAAAGTGGACATGCACATGTTCTGTATAGATTAATGGTTGCCTACAGGGTAGATTCTCTTTGTTGCATTGGGGGGTTGGGGTCACCGGGGACTCGAACTGTAGATTTGTCTTCTCTAAACTAGTTGGTGGGGCTCATCGTTGAACTTTATTTTAGTAGGTGTTAAAGCAGCGGTATGTACCTACCACCTCACTCCTACAACTACTAGAGTACTCACTTTCTCTCTCCTGCTGCGTCTCCGGTGGCAGCATTTTGCTGCTTCCTCCCAGTGGTCCTAGCCACCAGAGCAGCACTGAACTGTTCAGACCATGCAGGCTCAGCCCTGTCTCTCACTTACTCTGCCTCTCATTGTCCAAAATACCAGCGTAAACACCTTAATCTTCCTCAGCCTATGGCTGGCCACTTCAGGGTGTTTAAGGCATCTTCCCCTGTGGGAGTATGCCTGAGCAATAGGTTCTAGTTGTCTACACCATGTACACAATTATTAGACAAGTGAGTATAACGATCATATCATTATTTTTATGCATATTTTTCAACGCCAAGCTGTTTAAACTTGAATGCTTATTGGATTGAAGCATATCAGGTGATGGGTATTTGTGTAATGTAGGAGGGTGTGGCCTAAGAAAAGCAAGAAACATGTTGAGAAAAAAGATGTAAATGAACTGCCAAACATTTGAGAAGAATCAAGTGTGAAGTGACCAGGAACTGATTATCCTGCAGTGCTGTCATATTCCAGAACTGCAACCTCCCTGGAGTGTCAAGAAGTAAAAGGTGTTCAGTGCTCATAGGCGTGACCAAAGTAAGGAAGTCTAACCAACACTGAACAAGACACATACTGTAAGTTGAAACGTCAAAACTGGGCCAAGAAATACGAGAAGACAGATTTTTCAAAGCTTTTATGGACTGATGAGCTGTGAATGACTCTTGACGTACCAGATGGATCGGTCTGTGGCTGGATCAGTAAGTGGCACAGAGCTCCACTTCAACTTAGACACCAGCATGGTAGAGGTGGGGTGCTGCTATGGGCTGGTATTATTAAAGATGAGTTAGTTGGACCTTTTTGTGTTAAAGCCAGATTCAAAATCAACCTCCAAACCTACTGACAGTTTTTAGAAGACACTTTCTTCAAGCAGCAGTACAGGAAAAAGTCTGCATCCTTGAAGAAAAACATGATTTTTACATGGGACAATGCTCCATCACATGCATCGAGGTACTCCACTACATGGCTAGCCAGTAAAGGCCTTACAGATGAAAGAATAATGACATGCACTACTTCCTCACCTGAGCTAAACCCTACTTATGGGCCCTTCTTAAACTTGAGATGTTGTGGTATCTGGGACTGCTACACAAAAAGCTGTTCGTCAACAGATAAAGAAACTGACAGACTCCATGGATGGAAGGCTTATTACTGTTATTAAAGAGAAAGTCAAAACCTCACTTTTACTTTCTTGAATATTCAGGTTTATTAACAATTTGGATTAACGAATAGTACTGTAGTTCTTCTAGTCTAGTCTTATTTACCTACCCATAGTCTTTTTTGTCGTCATAAATTGGGTATTTAAGAAAACCCTACTTTTCTGGTTTTACTACATTAATATGTATTTCACATACAGTCAGGTCCATAAATATTGGGACATCAACACAATTCTAACATTTTTGGCTTTATACACCACCACAATGTATTTGAAATTAAACGAACAAGATGTGCTTTAACTGCAGACTGTCAGCTTTAATTTGAGAGTATTTACATCCAAATCAGGTAAACGGTGTAGGAATTACAACAGTTTGCCTATGTGCCTCCCACTTTTTAAGGGACCAAAAGTAATGAGACAATTGGCTTCTCAGCTGTTCCATGGCCAGGTGTGTGTTATTCCCTCATTATCCCAATTACAATGAGCAGATAAAAGGTCCAGAGTTCAGTTCAAGTGTGCTATTTGCATTTGGAATTTATTGCTGTCAACTCTCAAGATGAGATCCAAAGAGCTGTCACTATCAGTGAAACAAGCCATCATTAGGCTGAAAAAACACAACAAACCCATCAGAGACATAGCAAAAACATTAGGCATGGCCAAAACAACAGTTTGGAACATTCTTAAAACGAAGGAATGCAGCGGTGAGCTCAGCAACACCAAAAGACCCAGAAGACCGCGGAAAACAACTCTGGTGGATGACCGAAGAATTCTTTCCCTGGTGAAGAAAACACCCTTCACAACAGTTGGCCAGATCAAGAACACTCTCCAGGGGGTAGGTATATGTGTGTCAAAGTCAACAATCAAGAGAAGACTTCACCAGAGTGAATACAGAGGGTTCACCACAAGATGTAAACCATTGGTGAGCCTCAAAAACAGGAAGGCCAGATTAGAGTTTGCCAAACGACATCTAAAAAAGCTTTCACATTTCTGGAACAACATCCTATGGACAGATGAGACCAAAATCAACTTGCACCAGAGTGATGGGAAGAGAAGAGTATGGAGAAGGAAAGGAACTGCTCATGATCCTAAGCATACCACCTCATCAGTGAAGCATAGTGGTGGTAGTGTCATGGTGTGGGCATGTATGGCTGCCAATGGAACTGCTTCTCTTGTATTTATTGATGATGTGATGTCTGACAAAAGCAGCAGGATGAATTCTGAAGTGTTTCGGGCAATATTATCTGCTCATATTCAGCCAAATGCTTCAGAACTCATTGGACAGCGCTTCACAGTGCAGATGGACAATGACCCAAAGCATACTACAAAAGCAACCAGAGTTTTTTAAAGGAAAGAAGTGGAATGTTATGCAATAACCAAGTCAATCACCAGACCTGAATCCGATTGAGCATGCATTTCACTTGCTGAAGACAAAACTGAAGGGAAAATTCCCCAAGAACAAGCAGGAACTGAAGGCAGTTGCAGTAGAGGCCTGACAGAGCATCCCCAGGGATGAAACCCAGTGTCTGGTGATGTCTATGTGTTCCAGACTTCAGGCTGTAATTGACTGCAAAGGATTTGCAACCAAGTATTAAAAAGTGAAAGTTTGATTTATGATTATTATTCTGGACCATTACTTTTGGTTCCTTAACAAGTGGGAGGCACATATGCAAACTGTTGTAATTCCTACACCGTTCACCTGATTTGGATGTAAATACCCTCAAATTAAAGCTGACAGTCTGCAGTTAAAGCACATTTTGTTTGTTTCATTTCAAATCCATTGTGGTGTCCATGTCCCAATATTTATGGACCTGACTGTATGTACTGCATACTCTATTTCAGATCTCTGAATTTCATGTTTGCATACAGATGTGCATTGTTCATGTCCATGTTTACTTGCAGGTAAAGGATCTTGTAGGGGAGCAGCTTTTCAGCCGCTATGATGGTCTCCTCTTGCAGTCAAGCTTGGATTTAATGGCCGATGTCATTTACTGTCCACGTCTAAGCTGTCAGACACCAGTCTTGCAGGAGCCAGATGGTAAAATGGGCATTTGCTCAGTCTGCCAATATGCATTTTGTGTCCATTGCAAAAAGGCTTTCCATGGACTCTCCCCTTGCATAGTAACTGCAGGTATGTTCAATAGCTTCTTGGTAAAGGGGTTTTCCACATTACATTTATTTAGGTCCCACGGCAGGGAAGTGGTCAAAATAATAAAACTTTAACTCACCTTCCCAGACATGACTGAACCCACACTGCCTTTCTTTCCTCTCTGCTGCAGCCATGATGTACTGTTTTGGCTGCAGCAGTTACATCCAGTATACTGCTGCAGCCAATCACTGGTATCAGCGGTTTTCTGATGTACACTACTGTGGTCAGTGATTGGCTGAAAAGGTATTTGTTGCATCACTGCTGCAGCTAAAACAATACATCACATCTGTGGCCTGTCAGAGCAGACAGGGCTGTGGACACTGGATCAGTGGGGGCTAAGACTTCATTATTTTAACCCCTTCCCTGCCATTGGCCTCTAAATATATCTTTGAAAACCTGTTAACTGAACAGTATAGTGTTCTCTGTATGTATAATCTATTTTTCTCCTTACTAATGGGTTCAATATATAAATTACTACTCTGTTGCATTATGTAGCAAAACTAAATTTTATTTATAATGAATCACAGAGGAAACCTTATGAATGCTATAGTAATCTTGCAGTGGTGCTCTAAAGTATTAGAGTAACCCCCTCCCTGCACATACACAGGAACATTGCCACTTGTGCGGAGACTGAGTTTTTGCATAGTTGTCTGCATGTTAACCACCTAACTGTTTTCCCCGAGTCCAGCTCGGGCAGTGGGGAACGAAGCTAACTGGAGGGGGAGCGCTGCTTTAGATACTGCTATCTCCTTAATGGTAGCAGCTAGAAAAATGCAACTGGTCTTGTTTGAAATATGACATTCCATTACATACAAGACCAAAATGACAGCATTAGCCCAAACAACAGAGGAGAAATCACGGGTAAAATCTGTTTTTACTTTGACTTTTAGCTTCATTCACAGCATCCCAAATTCTATCAGTGATATCTTCCCTTGCTGTCATGGTATCAGTCATTGCTATCATTGTATTATCTGAAAGCTTGGAATGCCAGCTTTCAAACAATACAAAGCCCATTTCTCTAGCTGGTACCAAACCAGAGAAATGAGCAGTTAAAGCAGTCCCCCTCCTCTTCAGTCTGGAGGAGAATGAGGGAGCAGCTGCAGGAGGAGAATGAGGAAGCAGCTGCAGGAGGAGAGAAAAAAAACCTGTAAAAAATATATAGAAATGTGACATTATCATCAATGTACGGACCCACATAATAAAATGACATTATTTGTACCAAACAGTGAACACCGTAAAAAAAATCCACAAAATAATGTTAAAATTGCTGTTTTTTATCTTTCCCCCTAAAAAAAAAATAATATTATTTAACCACTTCAGCCCCGCTAGGTGAAACCCCCTTCATGACCAGAGCACTTTTTACACTTCGGCACTACACTCCTTTCACCGTTTATCGCTCGGTCATGCAACTTACCACCCAAATGAATTTTACCTCCTTTTCTTCTCACTAATGGAGCTTTCATTTGGTGGTATTTTATTGCTGCTGACATTTTTACTTTTTTTGTTATTAATCAAAATGTAACGATTTTTTTGCAAAAAAATGACATTTTTCACTTTCAGCTGTGAAATTTTGCAAAAAAAACGACATCCATATATAAATTTTTCGCTAAATTTATAGTTCTACATGTCTTTGATAAAAAAAAAATGTTTGGGCAAAAAAAATAATGGTTTGGGTAAAAGTTATAGCATTTACAAACTATGGTACAAAAATGTGAATTTCCGCTTTTTGAAACGGCTCTGATTTTCTGAGCACCTGTCATGTTTCCTGAGGTTCTACAATGCCCAAACAGTATAACTACCCCACAAATGACCCCATTTCGGAAAGTAGACACCCTAAGGTATTCGCTGATGGGCATAGTGAGTTCATAGAACTTTTTATTTTTTGTCACAAGTTAGCGGAAAATGATGATGATTTTTTATTTTTATTTTTTTCTTACAAAGTCTCATATTGCACTAACTTGCGACAAAAAATAAAAAATTCTAGGAACTCACCATGCCCCTCACAGAATACCTTGGGGTGTCTTCTTTACTAAATGGGGTCACTTGTGGGGTAGTTATACTGCCCTGGCAATTTAGGGGCCCAAATGTGTGAGAAGAACTTTGCAATCAAAATGTGTAAGAAATGACCGGTGAAATCCGAAAGGTGCACTTTGGAATATGCGCCCCTTTGCCCACCTTGGCAGCAAAAAAGTGTCACACATGTGGTATCGCCGTACTCAGGAGAAGTTGGGGAATGTGTTTTGGGGTGTCATTTTACATATACCCATGCTGGGTGAGAGAAATATCTTGGCAAAAGACAACTTTTCCCATTTTTTTATACAAAGTTGGCATTTGACCAAGATATTTATCTCACCCAGCATGGGTATATGTAAAATGACACCCCAAAACACATTCCCCAACTTCTCCTGAGTACGGCGATACCACATGTGTGACACTTTCTTGATGCCAAGGTGGGCAAAGGGGCGCATATTCCAAAGTGCACCTTTCGGATTTCACCGGTCATTTTATACAGATTTTGATTGCAAAGTACTTCTCACACATATGGGCCCCTAAATTGCCAGGGCAGTATAACTACCCCACAAGTGACCCCATTTTGGAAAGAAGACATCCCAAGGTATTCCGTGAGGGGCACTACGAGTTCCTAGAATTTTTTATTTTTTGTCATAAGTTAGCGGAAAATAATGATTTTTTTTTCTTTCTCTTTTTTCCTTACAAAGTCTCATATTCCACTAACTTGCGACAAAAAATAAAAAATTCTAGGAACTCGCCATGCCCCTCACGGAATACCTTGGGGTGTCTTCTTTCCAAAATGGGGTCACTTGTGGCGTAGTTATACTGCCCTGGCAATTTAGGGGCCCATATGTGTGAGAAGTACTTTGCAATCAAAATCTGTAAAAAATGACCGGTGAAATCCGAAAGGTGCACTTTGGAATATGCGCCCCTTTGCCCACCTTGGCATCAAAAAAGTGTCACACATCTGGTATCGCCGTACTCAGGAGAAGTTGGGGAATGTGTTTTGGGGTGTCATTTTACATATACCCATGCTGGGTGAGAGAAATATCTTGGCAAACGACAACTTTTCCCATTTTTTTTTACAAAGTTGGCATTTGACCAAGATATTTTTCTCACCCAGCATGGGTATATGTAAAATGACACCCCAAAACACATTCCCCAACTTCTCCTGAGTACGGCGATACCAGATGTGTCACACTTTTTTGCTGCCAAAGTGGGCAAAGGGGCACATATTCCAAAGTGCACCTTTCGGATTTTGCAGGGCATTTTTTACACATTTTGATTGCAAGGTACTTCTCACACATTTGGGCCCCTAAATTGCCAGGGCAGTATAACTACGCCACAAGTGACCCCATTTTGGAAAGAAGACACCCTAAGGTATTCCGTGAGGGGCACTGCGAGTTCCTAGAATTTTTTTTTTTGTCACAAGTTAGCGGAAAATGATGATGTTTTTTTTTTTTGTTTTTTTTTTTCTTACAAAGTCTCATATTCCACTAACTTGCGACAAAAAATAAAAAATTCTAGGAACTCACCATGCCCCTCACAGAACACCTTGGGGTGTCTTCTTTCCAAAATAGGGTCACTTGTGGGGTAGTTTTACTGCCCAGGCAATTTAGGGGCACATATGTGTGAGAAGTACTTTGCAATCAAAATGTGTAAAAAATGGCCTGCAAAATCCGAAAGGTGCACTTTGGAATATATGCCCCTTTGCCCACCTTGGCATCAAAAAAGTGTCACACATCTGGTATCGCCGTACTCAGGAGAAGTTGGGGAATGTGTTTTGGGGTGCCATTTTACATATACCCATGCTGGGTGAGAGAAATATCTCTGCAAAAGACAACTTTTCCCATTTTTTTATACAAAGTTGGCATTTGACCAAGATATTTATCTCACCCAGCATGGGTATATGTAAAATGACACCCCAAAACACATTCCCCAACTTCTTCTGAGTACGGCGATACCAGATGTGTCACACTTTTTTGCAGCCTAGATGCGCAAAGGTGCCCAAATTCCTTTTAGGAGGGCATTTTTAGACATTTGGATCCCAGACTTCTTCTCACGCTTTAGGGCCCCTAAAAAGCCAGGGCAGTATAAATACCCCACATGTGACCCCACTTTGGAAAGAAGACACCCCAAGGTATCCAATGAGGGGCCTGGCAAGTTCATAGAAATTTTTTTTTTTCGCATAAGTTAGCGGAAATTGATTTTTTTTTGTTTTTTCTCACAAAGTCTCACTTTCCGCTAACTTAGGACAAAAATTTCAATCTTTCATGGACTCAATATGCCCCTCAGCAAATGGGGTCAGTTGTGGGGTGTTTGTACTGCCCTGGCATTCGAGGGTCTCTGCAATCATTACATGTATGGCCAGCATTAGGAGTTTCTGCTATTCTCCTTATATTGAGCATACAGGTAATGAGATATTTTTTTCCGTTCAGCCTCTGGGCTGAAAGAAAAAAATGAACGGCACAGATTTCTTCATTCGCATCGATCAATGTGGATGAAAAAATCTCTGCCAAAAAAAAAAAATGGAGGGGAAAGGCGTCTGCCAGGACATAGGAGCTCCGCCATACATCCATACCCACTTAGCTCGTATGCCCTGGCAAACCAGATTTCTCCATTCGCATCAATCGATGTGGATGAATAAATCATTGCCGGGATTTTTTTTTAATATATATATACAAAGTGCTTGCCAAAGCATAGGAACGCCGCCTCCTCCTCAGCTCGTATGCCTCGGCAAACGTATCTGTCACTGCAGAGGAGAAAATCCCGTCTTGCAGCGCCGCATACACCGACTTGCGTGTAATCTGACAGCAGCGCAATGCTTCTGTCAGAATGCACATCGGTGCTGCAGCTAGTAGATCGGTTGGTCCACCTGGAAGGTAAAAAGACAAAAAAAAAAAAGAAAAAACCAGGCCACAACGCAATAATTTTATTAACTTTGGAACAGAACATGCAACTTTAACTTTTGGAACTAAACATTAACCTGTTTGCTTACCTGTTTCTTTTTTTTTTACCTTTATAGAACAAACCTCTCCTTCCCCATGGGTCAATGTGCAAAGCGCAAATCGCCCAAAGATGTGGCGAAGTGCGTTATGCACTTTGTCCCATGTGAAAGGAGACGTTTGCAGCAGCTGTGAGTGAATGGGCCCTAATAGCCCTGTGTGCCTATCCTGGTGAGATGTGATCCCTATGCTAGGTGTACCTGTGTGTGGTACTTTCGGAAACACTCCCCTAAGCATAGGGCAGGGTGGTCGGGACAGTCAGGACAGAAATAGCGGGTGTCACGCCTTATTCCACTCCTGCTACAGACACGACATTTTTTTCGGGGTGGCGGTCGGTTTGAGGTACCAGCAACGACACTGGGGAAGTGTCGCTCGTGTAGACGGCTAACTACACTGGTGGATGGGGCCACGGAGGTTCGCGATGATCTCTTCCTGAAATTTGAGGAAGGATCCAGTTCTCCCAGCCTTACTGTAGAGAACAAAACTATTGTACAGAGCCAATTGAATTAAATATACAGACACCTTCTTATACCAGCGTCTGGTGCGTCGGGAAACTAAATACGGAGCCAACATCTGGTCATTGAAGTCGACCCCTCCCATGTGGAGGTTATAGTCGTGGACTGAGAGGGGCTTTTCAATGACACGGGTTGCTCGCTCAATTTGTATTGTCGTGTCTGCGTGAATGGAGGAGAGCATGTAAACGTCACGCTTGTCTCTCCATTTCACCGCGAGCAGTTCTTCGTTACACAGTGCGGCCCTCTGCCCCCTTGCAAGACGGGTGCTAACGAGCCGTTGGGGGAAGCCCGCGCGACTAGTTCGCGCGGTACCACAGGCGCCAATCCGTTCTAGAAACAAATGCCTAAAGAGGGCCACACTTGTGTAGAAATTGTCCACATAAAGATGGTACCCCTTGCCGAATAAGGGTGACACCAAGTCCCAAACTGTCTTCCCACTGCTCCCCAGGTAGTCAGGGCAACCGACCGGCTCCAGGGTCTGATCTTTTCCCTCATAGACCCGAAATTTGTGGGTATAGCCTGTGGCCCTTTCACAGAGCTTATACAATTTGACCCCATACCGGGCGCGCTTGCTTGGGATGTATTGTTTGAAGCCAAGGCGCCCGGTAAAATGTATCAGGGACTCGTCTATGCAGATGTTTTGTTCAGGGGTATACAAATCTGCAAATTTCTGGTTGAAATGGTCTATGAGGGGCCGAATTTTGTGGAGCCGGTCAAAAGCAGGGTGGCCCCTGGGACGGGAGGCGGTGTTGTCGCTAAAGTGCAGGAAACGCAGGATGACCTCAAATCGTGTCCTGGACATAGCAGCAGAGAACATGGGCATGTGATGAATCGGGTTCGTGGACCAATATGACCGCAATTCATGCTTTTTTGTCAGGCCCATGTTGAGGAGGAGGCCCAGAAAAGTTTTAAATTCGGAAACTTGGACTGGTTTCCACCGGAAAGGCTGGGCATAAAAGCTTTCCGGGTTAGCGGTGATAAATTGTGTGGCATACCTGTTTGTCTCTGCCACGACTAAGTCTAAAAGCTCCGCAGTCAAGAACAGCTCAAAAAATCCCAGGGCCGAATCGATCTGAGCTGTCTCAACCCGAACTCCAGACTGGGCGTTGAAAGGGAAAACTACGGGTGCGGCTGAAGTTGGGGACTGCCAATCAGGGTTTGCCAGCACCTCTGGGATTCTAGGGGCTCTACGGGCACGTCTTTGCGGTGGCTGCGACGGGGTCACTACTGCACGTGCCACCGTACCAGCTTCAACTGCCCTTCTGGTGCTCGCTACTTCACCAGGTTGTACGGCAGTGCTGGTACTAGGTCCAGGAAGGGCTGGGCTGCTGGTGTATGCCTCACCACGTAATCCGACAGCACCAGCCCCACTCTGCTGCTCTTGAAGCGGATCCTGCGCAATCTGCGGTCTAGCGACACGGGGCCGGGTACGCCTGGTGCTATCAGGGACCTCAGCCTCCTCGTCCGAACTTTGGGTCAGAGAGCCACTGCTTTCTACAGGTTCGTATTCTGACCCGCTGGATTCATCAGATGAGGGTTCCTACTCCTCATCCGACTGGGTCAGAAGCCTGTAGGCCTCTTCAGAAGAATACCCCCTGTTAGACATGTGGGCAACTAAATTTCGGGGTATTCCCTGAGACTACCCAAGAAAAAAAAAGCAAGCCTGTCTTACAAATGGGAGGCTAGCGAAGTACCGGAGGCTGCTGCGGTTGATGAAAAATATCAAAACTGATTTTTTTATCGCCGCAGTGCGTGTAAAGTGAATGTGCAGCGATCAAAAAAAAAAATTTTTTTTTGTCACTGCGGTGGGGCGGGCGTGGGTGTACGCACGTGTGGGCGACCGATCAGGCCTGATCGGGCAAACACTGCGTTTTGGGTGGAGGGCGAACTAAAGTGACACTAGTACAATTATAGATCTGACCGTGATCAGTTTTGATCACTTCCAGATACTATAAAAGTACAAATGCTGATTAGCGATACGCTAATCAGCGAATAACGGACTGCGGTGCGGTGGGCTGGGCGCTAACCGATCCCTAAACTACCTAACCAAGGGGCCTAAACTATACTGAAACCTAACGGTCAATACCAGTGAAAAAAAAAAGTGACAGTTTGCACTGATCACTTTTTTCCTTTCACTAGTGATTGACAGGGGGGGGATAAAAGGGGTGATCAAAGGGTTAATTGGGGTGATCTGGGGGCTAAGTGTGGTGTAGTGGGTACTCACAATGATGTGTGCTCCTCTGCTCCTCTGCTGGAACCAACCGACCAAAAGAAGGAGCAGAGGAGCACAGCAGCCATATAACCCCATCATATTTACTAATATGTGGGGTTAAATGGCTGCTGATTGGTTTTTTTGAAAATCAGCAGCCTGCCAGCCAATGATCGTGGCCGGCAGGCTGCTGACGAAATACTCTGCAGTGAAATGCCGGCCCGCGATGCGCATGCGCGGGCCGGCTGTGACGTAATCTCGCGTCTCGCGAGAGGACGCGCCGATGCGTCCAGGAGGAACTAATCAACCACCTCCCGGACGCATCGGTGCGTACAGCGGTCGGGAGGTGGTTAATACACTATATAACCCAAAATGGTTCCTAAAAAAAATACAACTAATCCCACTAATTAAAAAAAAATTAGAAAAAAAAATGTAAACGTTATGACTGCTAGAACACAAAGGGGGAATATATTATTAGTCCATAAGGCTAAAATTAATGATGTCACTAAGGGGTTAGAAATGCAATCTACAATAAAAAAAGAGATATTTTTGGGAAAGTTTTTACAATTTTAACGTGACTGTTAGGAGGTTGTTGACTTGTTTTCCTAACTCGCCATAGGTTTTCATCAGGCAAGCAACTATTTTTGTTTTATGCAGTGGCGTACCTACTAGTGTTGGGCGAGCATGCTCGGCCGAACACCATTTTCACTCGAGCACCGCGATGTTCAACACATAGCGGTGTTCGATGCTCAAGTCTCCTCTGCACATGTTTATTGGCTGCTACACTGCCAATAAACGTGCTGGAAACTACCTGCACTCACTATAATGCCATAGCCATGTTGGTTACTGGCATTACATTGATTGGCAGGCCGGAACGCGTCATCAGGTGCTATATAGCACCCGATGACACGTGGTTCGGCTCAGTCGTAGTCAGGGGGAGCTGCAGCAGAAGGGACAGATAGTGTAGGGACAGGAATTGTTTAGTGTTGAAAGGTGTTAGAGACCCAAAAGTCCTTTTAAAGACTATTGTTTTATCTGGCTGCAATATACAGTGGCTATAAAAAGTCTACACACCCCTGTTAAAATGTCATGTTTCTGTGATGTAAAAAAAATGAGACAAATATAAATAATTTCAGAACTTTTGCACCTTTAACCCCCTAAGGACTCAGCCCTATTTCACCTTAAAGAGGACCTTTCAATAATATACAAACTAAAAACTAACTCTATCTGTGGGCAGAGCGGCGCCCAGGGGTCCCCCTGCACTTACTAGTAAGTCTGGGCGCCGCTCCGTTCGCCCGGTATATGCTCCGGTGTCTCAGCTCCGTCTGTTGTATTGGACTGATTTTTTTGTAGGAGGCGTGTCCCTTGCTGCAGTGCTGCATACTAGTAAGTGCAGGGGGACCCCTGGGCGCCGCTCTGCCCACAGATAGAGTTAGTTTTTAGTTTGTATATTAGTGAAAGGTCCTCTTTAAGGACTTGGCCATTTTTTGCAAATCTGACCAGTGTCCCTTTAAGTGCTGATAACTTTAAAACACTTTGACTTATCCAGGCCATTCTGAGATAGTTTTTTTCGTCACATATTGTACTTCATGACACTGGTAAAATGAAGTAAAAAACACAAAAAATTTTTGCATAACAAATACCTAATTTACCCAAAATTTGGAAAAATTAGCAAATTTCAAAGTTTCAGTTTCTCTACTTCTGTGATACATAGTAATACCCCCCAAAATTGTGATGACTTTACATTCCCCATATGTCTACTTCATGTTTGAATTATTTTAGGAATTATATTTTATTTTTTGGGGATGTTACAAGGCTTAGAAATTTAGAAGCAAATCTTGAAATTTTTCTGAAATTTACAAAAACACAATTTTTAGGGACCACTACAGGTCTGAAGTCACTTTGTGAGGCTTACATGATAGAAACCGCCCAAAAATGACCCCATTCTATAAACTACACCCCTCAAGGTATTCAAAACTGATTTTACAAACTTCGTTAACCCTTTAGGTGTTGCACAAGAGTTATTGGCAAATGGGGATGAAATTTGAGAATTTCATTTTTTTGCCTAATTTTCCATTTTAACCCTTTTTTCCACTAACAAAGCAAGGGTTAACAGCCAAACAAGACTGTATCTTTATTGCCCTGACTCTGCCGTTTACAGAAACACCCCATATGTGGCCGTAAACTACTGTACGGGCACACAGTAGGGCGTAGAGGGAAAGGTGCGCCATATGGTTTTTGGAAGCCAAATTTAGCTGGACTGTTTTTTTGACACCATATCCCATTTGAAGCCCCCCTGATGCACCTCTAGAGTAGAAACTCCATAAAAGTGACCCCATCTAAGAAACTACACCCCTCAAGGTATTCAAAACTGATTTTACAAACTTTGTTAACCCTTTAGGTGTTGCACAAGATTTAATGGAAAATAGAGATACAATTTCAAAATTTCACTTTTTGGGCAGATTTTCCATTTTAATATTTTTTTTTCCATTTACAAAGCAAGGGTTAAAAGCCAAACAAAACTAATTATTTATGGCCCTGATTCTGTAGTTTACAGAAACACCCCATATGTGGTCGTAAACTGCTGTACGGGCACACGACAGGGCGCAGAAGGAAAGGAATGCCATACGGTTTTTGGAAGGCAGATTTTGCTGGACTGGTTTTTTTGACACCATGTCCCATTTGAAGCCCCCCTGATGCACCTCTAGAGTAGAAACTCCAAAAAAGTGACCCCATTTTAGAAACTACGGGATAGGGTGGCATTTTTTTTGGTACTAGTTTAGGGTACATATGATTTTTGGTTGCGTTACGTTATTTTTTTTGTTATTTACAAAATTCATCTGACAGGTTAGATCATGTGGTAATTTTATATAGCAGGTTGTCATGGACGCGGCGATACCTAATATGTATACAATTGTTTTTATTTATGTAAGTTTTACACAATGATTTCATTTTTAAAACAAACAAAATGTTTTAGTGTCTCCGTAGTCTAAGAGCCATTGTTTTTTCAGTTTTTAGGCGATTATCTTAAGTAGGGTCTCATTTTTTGCGGGATGAGATGAAGGTTTGATTGGCATATGGGGTGCATATGACTTTTTGATTGATTGCTATTACACTTTTTTTGACGTAAGATGACAAAAATGGCTTTTTTTAAACCGTTTTTTTTTTATTTTTTTACGGTGGTCACCTGAGGGGTTAGGTCATGTGATATTTTTATAGAGCTGGTCGATACAGACGCGTCAATACCTAATATGTATACTTTTTTTTATTTTTTTAAGTTTTACACAATGATTTCATTTTTGAAACAAAATAAATCATGTTTTAGTGTTTCCATAGTCTAAGAGCCATAGCTTTTTCAGTTTTTGGGCGATTATCTTGGGTAGGGTATGATTTTTGCGGGATGAGATGAGGGTTTGATTGGTACTATTTTGGCGTACATGTAACTTTTTGGATCACTTTTATTGCCTTTTTTGGGAAGTAAGGTGGGCAAAATTTCAATTTTCTCATAGTTTTCATTTTATTATTTTTATGTCGTTTACCATGAAAGTAACATGACCGTTTTATAGATCAGGTCGTTACGTACGCGGCGATACCTAATATGTGTAGTGTATTTATTTTTTATTTTTTTATTCAGTAATAAAAAAAAATTATCTTAACTTTTTTCACTTTTTTTTTACATTTTTTTGACCCAGACCCACTTGGTTCTTGAAGATCCAGTGGGTCTGATGTCTGTATAATACAGTACAGTACACTATATAGGGTACTGTACTGTATTTTACTTACATTTTGTCTGAACAGATCTATGCCTTTAGCACAGATCTGTTCAGCACCATGGACAGCAGGATGCCTGAGAAGGCATCCTGTTGCCATGGGAACCTTCCCCGTCTGCTCAGTTGTAGCCACAACTGCGCAGACGGGGAAGGGTAAGGACGGGGCTATCGGGGGCTGTCTCAGGGCTCTCTCCCTCTCCATCGGGGGCTGCAAAGGCACAGCAGCCCCCCGATGGGAGAGGGAGGGTGCTCCCTGAGCTGTTAACCTTTTCCATACAGCGGTCCGTACAGACCGCAGTATGGAAAGGGTAAAACGGCTGACATCGCATCACCGATGTCAGCCGTTTATACCAGGGTGTCAGCAATGTGCTGACACCCTGGTATACCACTGGCCACCAACGATTATTCAAGGGGAGGTGGGCGGGGGATTGCGATCCCGCCTGCCGCACCGCCCGCCTCCCGCACCGCCTGCAACTCCCCCCCTGCACCACCCACCCACATAATATCATTCAGGGGCGCAGGGGCATTAATAAAACTTTATTTGGGGCATTTTAAAGTTTGATCACCGCGGTCAGAGACCGCGGGGATCAGAATAGGCTGAAATCGCAGCAAACCGCAGGTCTGAATTGACCTGCGGTTTGCTGCGATCGCCAATCCGGGGGGGTCACATGACCCCCCCGGCATTGTAACAGGATGCCGGCTGAATGATTTCAGCCGGCATCCTGTTTGGATTAACCCCCGCAGCGCCGCAATCTTATTTTAAACTCATGACGTACTGGTACGTCATGGGTCCTTAAGGACTCGGGAAACATGCCGTACCGGTACGTCATGCGTCCCTAAGGGGTTAATGTGACCTATAAACTGTACAACTCAATTGAAAAACAAACTCAAATCTTTTAGGTAGAGGGAAGAAAAAATATAAAAATAAAATAATATGGTTGCATAAGTTTGCACACCCTTAAACTAATACTTTGTTGAAGCACCTTCTGAAATGTATTACAGCACTCAGTCTTTTTGGGTATGAGTCTATCAGCATGGCACATTTTGACTTGGCAAGATTTGCCCACTGTTCTTTGCAAAAACACTCCAAATCTGTCAGATTGCGAGGGCATTTCCTGTGCACAGCCCTCTTCAGATCACCCCACAGATTTTCAATCGGATTCAGGTCTGGGCTCTGGCTGGGCCATTCCAAAACTTTAATCTTCTTCTGGAGAAGCAATTCCTTTGTTGATTTGGATGTATGCTTTGGGTTGTTGTCATGCTGAAAGATGAAGTTCCTCTTCATTTTCAGCTTTCTAGCAGAAGCCTGAAGGTTTTGTGCCAATATTGACTGTTATTTGGAACTATTCATAATTCCCTCTAGTTTAACTAAGGCCCCAGTTCCAGCTGAAGAAAAACAACCCCAAAGCATGATGCTGCCACCACCATGCTTCACTGTGGGTATATGGGTTGTTTTTTAGTTGAGTGGTACAGGTTATAGGTCACATTATAGGTGTAAAAAGTTTTGGGGTGTGTAGACTTTTTATATTCACTGTATATTATTAGCGTAACCTGCACTAAATTGCGTGCAATTGTTTGGCCACTGGTGACAGCGACATTACCTGCGCTACATCTCCTGTATAACATTTTCACATCCTAAATATCTGTGACATTCAGTCTATTTTTTTTGCCTTTGCCGCTGGTGACAGAGACATTACCTGCGCTACATCTCCTGTATAACGTTTGCGCATCCTAAATATCTGTGACATTCAGTCTAATTTTTTCGCCGCTGGTAACAGCGACATTACCTGCGCTACATCTCCTGTATAACATTTGCACATCCTAAATATCTGTGACATTCAGTCTAATTTATTTGCGCATACACTTACAAAACCTGCACTACTGTACGTGTGACACACTTGCATGCATATATACCATTTAATATGCTCAAGGCGAGCAGTACGGGACGGGGAAGTGCCCATGCTGCTGATGGTGCATGCAGAGGCCGTGGCCCTGGGCACGGTGAAACTGTGCCTGCTGCCAGAGCACAAGAAACACACTCATCCACGATACCTAGCTTTATGTCCCAGTTTGCAGGGCGGCGCAGGACAACACTCTCAAAGTCACACCAGTGCGACCAGGTGGTCGGTTGGATTGCAGCAGATAATGCTTGCAGTCGGTTAAGCACCACCCTGTATTCCACAAAGTCCAGTCTCAGTAGCCAAGAGTCTGGTCAACAGAATCCTCACCCTGATCCTCCTTTCTCCCACCATGGAATCTTGGAAAACAAGTGATCCCACACTCGGATATTGCGAGGATCTCTTTTCATCGCCATTCCTTGATTTGGGTCTCTCACCCAAGACCTCTTGAAGATGGACATGAGGAGATCTTGTGCACTGATTCCCAAATAGTAATGGACGAACATCAGACGGGACGTTTCGCAAACGTGCGCTTGCGATTAAATGTTCACGAACCGCACCTTCCCAGCGGGCTCTGTTCACTTTAATGGCAGATGAACCTGAAAAACCTTCAGGTCATATTTGCAGCCACAAAATACTTACTAGAAGTGCACAAATAGTCCCACAACATGTACAGTGACATACCATAGGGGGATCAATGGCAAAAATTCCCACAAAAAATATGTATTGTAATCAGGGGCCATTTTTATGCGTCTTAAAGGGAAACTCTCAAAAATGTGCCCTGCTGGAGCCTAGAATTTTTTTATTTTAGGCCACGGGAGTACAGGCCCCAAAAATGAGGCATTCAGTGGACAGAAAAGAACAAGTGATTATGTGGCTGGAGGTATATTAGACGGTCAGTGGATAACAATTTTACTGTAGGCCAGTGGAGTACAGGCCCCAAAAATGATGCATTCACCTGACAGAAAAGAACAAGTCATTATATGGCTGGAGGTATATTAGGCGGTCAGTGGATAACAATTTTACTGCAGGCCAGTGGAGTACAGGCCCCAAACATTAGGCATTTTCCGGACAGAAAAGAAGAAGTGATTATGGGACTGGAGGTATTTTAGGCGGTCAGTGGATAACAATTTTACTGCAGGCCAGTGAAGTACAGTCCCCAAAAAATATGCATTCACCTGACTGAAAAGAACAAGTGATTATGTGGCTGGAGGTATATTAGACGGTCAGTGGATAACAATTTTACTGCAGGCCAGTGGAGTACAGGTCCCAAACATTAGGCATTTACTGGACAGAAAAGAACAAGTGATT
This sequence comes from Bufo gargarizans, assembly GCF_014858855.1. Lineage (NCBI taxonomy): Eukaryota > Metazoa > Chordata > Amphibia > Anura > Bufonidae > Bufo > Bufo gargarizans. The sequence goes on from NC_058081.1 coordinate 397,968,026, forward strand.
ATGTGGCTGGTGGTATATTAGACGGTCAGTGGATAACAATTTTTACTGTAGGCCAGTGGAGTACAGGCCCAAAACATTAGGCATTCACCGGAAAGAAATGAACAAGTGATTACCGTATGTGGCTGGAGGTATATTAGACAGTCAGTGGATAACAATTTTACTGTAGAACAGTGGAGTACAGGCCCCAAAAATTATGCATTCACCTGACAGAAAAGAACAAGTGATTATGTGGCTGGAGGTATGACGGTCAGTGGATAACAATTTTACTGTAGGCAAGTAGAGTACAGGCCCCAAACATAAGGCATTCACCGGAAAGAAATGAACAAGTGTATATGTGGCAGGAGATATATTAGATGGTCACTGGATAACAATTTTATTGTAGGCCAGTACAGGCCCCAAAAATTAGGCATTCACCTGACAGAAAAGAAAAAGCGATTATTTGGCTGGAGGTACATTAGGTGGTCACTGAATAACAATTTTACTGTAGGCCACTGGAGTACAGGCCCCAAAAATTAGACATTCACCTGGCAGAAAAGGCCTTTTATGTTGCTCTATATACATAAGACAAGGAACATTATTTGTTCTGGGTGGTGGTGGATATGTGTGGGCTGGCATGAGGAAATTCTATTACACGTGGTCGTCACAGGTGTTAAATTCCTCCAAGATCCATGCCTTATTCATTTTTAGAAATGTGAGGTAGTCTACACTATCGTGAGCTAGGCGAGTGAGCTTATTGGTCACGACCCCCCCTGCTGTGCTTAACGTCCTTTCGGACAGTACACTCAACGAGGGGAAAGCCAAGAGTTCCATGGAAAATTGTGCCAGCTATGGCCACAGGTCAAGCCTGCACATCCAGTAGTTCCTCGCTTCTCAAAGCGTCCACATCAGCCGTTAACCCGATGTAGTCGGACACCTAGACATTCCCTGAGGCTGGATCCGGAGGGCGGCTGTCGATGGGTTGGCTGCAAGAATGGTCTCATATCTGAAGTGACCAACACATCTTCAAACCGCCCTCTTCTTGCAGGCGTTGTAGCATTGGTACCCGCACCTGTTTTGCTGTGGGTGAAAATTCCTCTGCCAGCACCCGTAACAGCAGAATGCAGCATCTCTCGCAGCAAGGCCTGGAAATGCTGCAGTCTGACAGCCCTCTGTGATGCTGGTTACATGTCCGCCATTTTGTGTTTGCATCGGAGGTACAAGTACATTGCCATTGCCATTGCCAACCAGTACTGGTCCTTGCCCTTTATGCTTTTTATACGGGGGTCCCTCTTCAAACACTGGAGCATGAAGGCCCCCATTTGCACTAAATTGGAAGCAGTGGAGCGCCCTGGCTCCTGCTCACCACCCATAAGAATGTCATCCTCGGTCTCCTGTCCCCAGCCACGGACAACACCAGGGATCCCCGAAAAGTTTAAAGTCTCTCTCAAAGCCTGCTCTTCTTGCTCCTCCTCCTCCTCCACCCAGACACCATACTCCTCTGACTCCTCTTCAGACTTCATTCAGCATTGCAACTTCCTCATCTTCCCGCTCCTGCTCCTTGATGGCTTGATTAATGACAATGCAATGCATGCTCCAGAAAGAAGGCGTAAGGTACAATGTCACTGATGGCGCCTTGGCTGCAACTGACCAGTTTGGTGATCTCATCAAATGGCCACAGAAGTCTACATGCGTCGCACATGAGCAGCCACTGGCTCAATGAAAAGAAACCAAGCTCCCAGAACCTGTCCTGCTGCAGAGTTCGTACAGGTAGTCATTAACGGCATGTTGCTGCTGGAGCAGCCTATCAAGCATAAACAAGGTAGAGTTCCAGCGCGTCAGGCTGTCACAAATTAGACGTCTGACGTGTAAGATCTTCTAAAATGGCCAGAGATTTTCCTGGCCTGCCGTAAGGCCTCCTAGACCCAGGGGTATTTGGCAATGAATCTAAGTTCAGGACATGTGCCATGCAAGGCACGTGTGTCATTTTCCCCTGTTTCAACGCGCTCAGCAGATTGGCACTGTTGTCGCACACCACTTTACCAACTGTCAAATTGAGCGGGGTTAGACACTGATCGGCCTGTGACCGCAGAGCTGAAAGCAGTGCAGGATCGGTGTGGCTCTTGGCTTCCAGGCACAGCATGAGAACATCTCACTTGGCACGTCGAATAAGTTCTGGGGAGCTTGGGGTGCAGCGGAAGAGGCGGTAGCAATGGAAAAGGAGGAGTCAGCCGAGGAGGAGACGGAGGATGGAGTAGGAGGAGGAGGAGGAGAAGAAGAAGAAGAGGCAGGCCTGCATGCAATTCGTGGCGGTAACACCACCACGGGTGTCACGGGTTACATGCTTGACGGCCGGCAGAAGGTTCACCCAGTGGGCAGTAAAAGTTATGTACCTTCCCTGCCCGTGTTTGCTAGACCATGTGTCTGTGGTCAGATGTATCTTGGCACCGACACTGTGTGCCAGAGATATATTCACATGCTGCTGAACGTGGCCATATAGCTCTGGGATGCCCTTCTGGGAGAAATATTTCCTTCCGGGGACCTTCCATTTGTGCCAATGGCCACAAATTTTCTAAAGCCTCCGAGTCCACCAGTTTATATGGCAGTAGTTGGTGGGCTAGCAGTTTCCACAAGCCAGTGGTCAGCCATTGGGAAAGAGGGCCACGGAAGCCTTCCTTCTGCCAGATGAACGCAACAACGACATGGTGGAAGGTGGACTGGAGGACAAATGGGAGGAGAGAGGAGAAGGGGAAGAGGCAGGACATGGAGCGCCGGCAGTGTGGCTTTGTGGGTTCTGACGGCGTTGCTCCCACTGGGCTCAGTGATGGGAGGCCAGGTGCATTCTTAAGGCGGTCGTCCCTAGGTGAGTGTTGGGTTTACTACGACCTATTCGTTGAAGCACAGGCTGCAGATGGCAACACTACTGTCAGCAGCTGACACGTTAAAAAAAGCCCACACTACGGAGCCCTGTGCCGGCATCCTGGGAGCACAAGATGTGACTGTGCATGGTGGATGGCTCGCTCCAGATACATTTGCAGTCTGCTTTTTGTCTCCTGTGCACTGCAAGTTTTGCCTGCTTCTCCTCCCTATCTGCTGCTCCGTCTCTCCCTCCTCTTTCTCTCTTGTGGGCACCCACATGACGTCTATCAACATGTCATCATCGTCACCTTCACCACTACTGACATTAGAGATCTCGGAGTAGGCAGCAACATCGGGGACCATCCTCCTTGGGCTGAACTGGGTACTGTCGTCAGACCATTGAGTGGTAGCCTTTGCTACCCCCTCTTCCTCTTCTGATGCCAAGAATGGCTGCACATCCGTAAGGTATGGGAAAATATGGGAAAATAATGCCTATAACTCGAGTGTAGGGGCTATGGTAGTGGTGGTGTCTTTGGGGGTTCACACAGCACAGAGTGAGGAGGGTGCAGATACAGAGGATGAGGAGGGTGCAGAAGAGGAAGGCGGAGTGAGCCACTCAACCAACTCTGGTGCGTCCTTTGACGTAATCGCACGCACCTTCTGCAACTTCCCACTTAGGCTCTGGTCTGGTGCATCTGCCCCACCCTACCACCTCTGCGGAAAGGCCTGCCTCTTCCTCTGCCTGTCATTTTCAAAATGACCCTGTGCCAAAGTCCCTAGAGAAGAGAAGCATTTGTGAAAGCAGGTATGTTGCATGCATCAATCAGTATCTAGTGGAAGCCGGTATATCCAACCCCTCAATCAGTATTTTGTGGAAGCAGGTATATAAAACCCCTTATTCAGTATATTGTGGAAGCAGGTATATCGCACCCCTCAATCAGTATTTTGTGAAAGAAGTTATATAAAACCCCTTATTTAGTATATTGTGGAAGCTGGTATATCGCACCCCTCAATCTGTATTTTGTGGAAGCAGGCATATCAAACCCCATAATCAGTATTTTGTGCAAGTAGGTATATAGAACCCCTCAATCAGTATTTTGTAGAAGCAGGTATATTGCACCCCTCAATCAGTATTTAATGGAAATAGGTATATACAACCCCTGAATCAATATTTGGTGGAAGCAGGTATATCGCACCTGTGACAGTCAGTTATTTAGCTCGCCCTTCCAGCGGTGAAAAGGTAGGGGGATTAGTCAGATTATTTCGCTGAAGGAGACCTCAGGAGACAGAAGTGCATTTCCACTGGCGTCCTGCCAGCTTTATTTCACAGGTTGCATTTAAAACACAAAACATAAACGGAACACCTAGCCTTATCCAGGCTCTAACTAAACAATAGGTCCCTCTCTAGGACGTGGATGAGCTAACCTCAGTCCACGCAAAATAAGCACGCTGTCTGTACAGCAACCTGTGATACTTGCAGTTTGCAGGCTCTGGACCTTCAGGGTCCCTCAGTGAGATGAGGCTTCTCTCACTCCCAGGGAGTTCTGAGCAAGTGTGTTGACAGCCCAGTTTTCTAGCAACTCCCCAGGTGCAGCTCATCAGGACCCAGGCTTAGTTTTTTTTAACCCTTTCCTAAACAACTTGCATATGCTAAGAACCTGGGAGGCACGTATATACCCTCAATTACTTCACCCTGTGAGACACCACACACCCCTCAATCAGTATTTTGTGGAAGCCGATGTATCGCAGGCCTCAATCATTATTTGGTGGAAGCAGGTATATCGCACCCCTCAATCAGTATTTTGTGGAAGCAGGTATATAGAACCCCTTAATCACTATTTTGTAGAAGCAGGTATATCGCATCCCTCAATCAGTATTTTGTGGAAACAGGTATATAGAGCCCTATAATCAATATTTGATGGAAGCAAGTATATCGCACCCCTCAATCTGTATTTTGCGGAAGCCGGTGTATCGCAGGTCTCAATTAACATTTGGTGGAAGCGGGTATATTGCACCACTCAATCAGTATTTTGTAGAAGCAGGTATATCAAACCCCTTAATCAATATTTTGTAGAAGCAGGTATATCGCAACCCTCAATCAGTATTTTGTGAAACAGGTATATAGAACACCTGAATCAATGTTTGGTGGAAGTAGGTATATTGTACCCCTCAATCAGTATTTTTTGGAAGCAGGTATATCAAACCCCTTAATCAGTATTTTGTGGAAGCAGGTATATCGCACCTCTCAAAATGTATTTTGTGGAAGCAGATATATCAAACCCCTTAATAAGTATTTTGTGGAAGCAGGTAAATAGAACCTCTTAATCAATATTTGGTGGAAGCAGGTATATAGCACCCCTTAATCAGTATTTTGTGGAAGCAGGTGTATCACAGGCTTCAATCAATATTTGGTGGATGCAGGTTTATCGCACCCCTTAATCAATATTTTGTGGAAGCAGTTAAATAGAACCCCTTAATCAATATTTTGTAGAAGCAGGTATATCGCACCCCTCAATCAGTATTTTGTGGAAACAGGTGTCAGTATTGGGTCCGTGTACCCATCGCAGTGTGGCAGACCCCCATCCGCACATCACAGCGCCATGGGTCCCAGTGCTGGCTTACCTGGCAGGAGACGCAGGCGCAAGTCAGCATACAGCTGCATCCATCCTCACTGCCAGGTGCCATCTGATGAGCTATAGCGCGCATCTCTCCCTGTCTTATGGGAGTAGGCAGCTTTGGTCCTGATTGCTGTTTCCCACCCGGAGGCGGTGCCTTGCATATTTAAGGCAGCTTCACTTGGCAGGAAGCGCCCAAGCGTGGTTGTATTACCTGCTTACTCCCGCTGTGTTCTGGACTGTCTGTTGGATTTTTACATCTGCTTTGTTTGAACTCAAATCTGTTTATTGCCTGCATGTTGGATTACCAAGACTATTGACCTCTGCTCTGCTTTGACTACGAATCTGCCTGCTGTCTGCCTCTGTGATCATCCGGATTATCGACCTCTGCACCACCTGACTATGCATCTGCCCATTGCCTCCTGTAAGTCTACCTGGATTCCTAACCCTGCACTGCCTGACAAGGAGATCACCATTTATCTGAACTGTGTTTACCTTTATTGCAAGTGACTGTTGGTTTCCGTTTATGAGTAAAGCTCTTCTGTTCCGTTAACCTGCCTGTATTGGACACTGTTCACACTGCTGCGGTTAGCAGCCTTCTGGGTGACTGGTGCAGACATCAGTATCCTGACTCTGTGAGTCAGCAATATAGGGCGCAAATAAGTCCTTTATCCACTGACCCAGAGGATCCACATCCTCTGGTCGTAAGAGTACGCTTGGGTCATAGATCCCGCTGGCTCTAAACCTGGAATGTATGAACTGCTACAGGAACTTGAACAACAAGTGGTAAATTATTTGCAGCATGTTGCTGCTCGCCTGTACTCTCTCTCTACAGCACAGTCTGCACAGGCTCCTACTGCTCCTGCCATTACTGTTGCGGCTGCAGCGCAACCATATTTTTCTGGACCACGTTTATCTGCTCCACCCCGTTACAGCGGCAACCCGAAAACCTGTCGCGGGTTCCTCAAACAGTGCACAATTAGCTTTGAACTACTTCCTCTTCACTTTCAATCAGACCGAGCTAAAGTGGCGTTCATCATCTCTAATCTCGAGGGTGAGGCTCTGGCCTGGGCGAATCCAATATGGGAGAGATCTGGACCCATCACCAGTAATGTGACTCTATTTATGGACTCCTTCAAGAGGGTGTTTGAAGAGCCAGGTCGAGCTTCTTCTGAAGCCTCCTCGCTACTGCATGTCCGTTATGGAAGCCGGTCAGTAAGTCAGTATGCGATTCAGTTCCGCTCCTTAGCATCTGAACTGTTGTGGAATGAGGAGACTTTGGTGGCGGTCTTTTGGGAGGGTCTGTCCTAAAGTATTAAAGGGGTTTTCCCACTTTGCTAAATCAGCCTGAGCTGCAGTCACTCTGCTGGTAACTTCCTGCTTTCTGCAGATAAGGCTGGGCGGGCTTAGGCAGCTAGAGTGAAGGCGGCCACGCCTCCTTATGACATCACACTGAGAGCTGAGTCCTGTGTGCTCGTTCATGTGAAAACTATGACTCACAGTCTGGCATCCTGCAGTGTCTGAGGCCCCTCCCCCTGCTGGGGAATCAGCTCTGCTACACCTCTCTTCCCTGAACCTCTTTATATAGAGCTCAGCTACATCTGTCTGTGCGCCCCGCATCACGGACCCATTCACTTCAATGGGTCCGCAATCCGGGAGATGCGGTGCACTGAGCGAAACCCCACGGAAGCTCCTCAGAGTGCTTCTGTGGGGTTTCTGGCCGTGCCTACGCATTGCAAAAAAGTCGTGCTTGCACTACTAGAACGGACTGATCACGGATCCATTCAAGTGAATGGGTCTGGGAGCCGTCTGCGGGAGCTGCACGGATGTTGCCCGCACATAGGGTACCACAATTTACGGTCCCCAATGCATGGAACTGCCAACACACATTCATGTAGATGAGCCCTAACGAAGAGATGGCGAGGAATTTATCTGTATAGAGAAAGCAGAAGGGGGAATGGTAAATTCTTGCTTTGTAAATTCTCAAGTACACTCTTTGTGCCGCCATATGGTTTTATATTGCACCATAATTCAGAAGGATTCTCTTCTAGAACAGTCCATAATGCAATTAGAAGCATGCAGAGGTAGTGTATAGCCCCATAGACTTCTATTGGAACATAACAGAGAGATGGCGGGGCATTTTTTTTACCAGAGAGATGGCGGGCATTTTTTTACCAGAGAGATGGCGGGGCATTTTTTTACCAGAGAGATGGCGGGGCATTTTTTTACCAGAGAGATGGCGGGGCATTTTTTTTACCAGAGAGATGGCGGGGCATTTTTTTTTACCAGAGAGATGGCGGGGCATTTTTTTACCAGAGAGATGGCGGGCATTTTTCTACCAGAGAGATGGCGGGCATTTTTTTACCAGAGATGGCGGGGCATTTTTTTTACCAGAGAGATGGCGGGGCATTTTTTTACCAGAGAGATGGCGGGGCATTTTTTTACCAGAGAGATGGCGGGGCATTTTTTTTACCAGAGAGATGGCGGGGCATTTTTCTACCAGAGACATGGCGGGCATTTTTTTACCAGAGAGATGGCGGGGCATTTTTACCAGAGAGATGGCGGGGCATTTTTACCAGAGAGATGGAGGGGCATTTTTTTTACCAGAGAGATGGCGGGGCATTTTTTTACCAGAGAGATGGCGGGCATTTTTCTACCAGAGAGATGGCGGGCATTTTTTTTCTACCAGAGAGATGGCGGGCATTTTTTTACCAGAGAGATGGCGGGGCATTTTTTTTACCAGAGAGATGGCGGGGCATTTTTTTACCAGAGAGATGGCGGGGCATTTTTTTACCAGAGAGATGGCGGGGCATTTTTCTACCAGAGACATGGCGGGCATTTTTTTACCAGAGAGATGGCGGGGCATTTTTTTTTACCAGAGAGATGGCGGGCATTTTTTTTTACCAGAGAGATGGCGGGCATTTTTTTTACCAGAGAGATGGCGGGGCATTTTTTTACCAGAGAGATGGCGGGGCATTTATCAGTGTAGAGAAAGCAGAATGGGGGATGGGAAATTCTTGCTTTGTAAAGTCTCAAGTACTCTTTGTGCCGCCATATGGTTTTATATTGAGCTATAATTCAGAAGTATTCTCTCCTAGAACAGTCCATAATGCAAGGCATGCAGAGGTAGTGTATAGCCCCATAGACTTCTATTGAAGTTCTGTTCTCTGTGTGCTGCCATATGGTGCCATTATATGGCACTATGATACAGAAGTGCCGCCATATTGTGCAACTATAGGACACTTCTATCCAGCAGTATTCTCCCCTAGAACTTGTCACAATGAAAGCAGAGGCATGTGGAGGTGCAGTGTGGCCCTGTTGACTTCTCTTGGGGCCACATTGCATTATATTTCATACAACTAGCAGCTTGTGTGGGGCAGTTGGACATCAGCCCATGCTAATGTCAGGAAGTGCAAAGCAGGGGCCACCTTATCAGAGAAGCAGTGGGGCCAGCTGTTATGTGACCTGACAAGGGGACAGAACACATAGTGAGGTCTGATCAGGGACAGAGGGACAGAACACATAGTGAGGTCTGATCAGGGACAGAGGGACAGAACACATAGTGAGGTCTGATCAGGGACAGAGGGACAGAACACATAGTGAGGTCTGATCAGGGACAGAGGGACAGAACACATAGTGAGGTCTGATCAGGGACAGAGGGACAGAACACATAGTGAGGTCTGATCAGGGACAGAGGGACAGAACACATAGTGAGGTTTGATCAGGGACAGAGGGACAGAACACATAGTGAGGTCTGATCAGGGACAGAGGGACAGAACACATAGTGAGGTCTGATCAGGGACAGAGGGACAGAGCACATAGTGAGGTCTGATCAGGGACAGAGCTGGAGGACGCTGAGCACGTTCCTTCACTACCCGGCAGAGCTGAGTGTAATCTGACTCCTCTCCAGCCCCTCCTCCCTCTCTCCCAAGTCTGCAGTGTAAACAGAGCATGCGTGGCTCTGTGTCAGAAGCAGCAGAAGGAAATGAACGGCCGGCTGTGCGCGTTCATGAAAGAGAGGAGAGGCCGGCCACTGGATGATGTGGTTAATCTGCGCAGGCGCGGCGCCTGCATTCGGCAGGGAGAGTTGGCCGTATCTAGGGGAGACACATGACAACACAGAGGTAGGAGGGGAAGGATTTTATCAAAAAGGAAGGGAATTGGCTAATACATTGTATTTACAAAAATGATCACTGTTATATCATTAGCAGATTAAACAGTGATCATTGAAATGGGACAACCCCTTTAAGGACGCATTCGCAGGTCGTGACGTGCCTACTGAGGCTCTGATCTCTCTGGCTTAAAAAATTGACATACGGTTTTCTGAGCGGGCTCGGGAGGTCAGTCGAGAAAAAAGACTTCCACAACGAATGTCTAGGTCAAATACCTTTTCGGATCCTGAACCAATGCAGATGAATTCCACTCGGCTCTCGGATGAGTAATGTCGTCTTCGTATGTCTTCCAGACTCTGTGTCTACTGCGGTGCTCCAGGTCACTGTGTCTGCAGCTGTCCCCCGAAGCCGGGAAACTCCAGCACTTAGGGTCTATTGGACAGGCGGCCCTAGGCGAGAACTGTTCTACTCTCCAGATTCCTGTGACTGTTTGTTGGGGGCATCAAGGTCTATATACCTGCTTCCTTGGATTCCGGATCTGCAGGGAACTTTATCCACCAAACTATGGTAAATCAATACCACATTCCTGTACGTCTGCTAAAGAATCCTCTGCTGGTGACTGCCGTCAGCGGAGAAGTGCTGACCGATCCAGTGCGGTTCATCACTGAGCCGTTGGAACTGCAGATAGGAGTGTTACATGTGGAAGGGATTTCTCTATATGTGCTCCCCGAACTGTCCCGTTTTCTCTTGCTGGGGTTGCCCTGGCTTAGGATGCACAATCCAGTAATCGAGTGGTGTTCTGGAGAAGTTCTTCAATGGGGACAGCTGTGCAGAAGCAAGTGCCTACGTTCCATTCATCGAAAGGTTTCTATACCTCTTCTGAAAAGTCTGGAGGCTTTGCCAGTGGCCTATCATTCCTTTGCCGACGTATTTGATAAAAAAAAAGAGGCTGAGATACTACCACCCCATTGCCCCTATGACTGCCCAATTGATCTGCTACCTGGGACACCTCCTCCTCTGGGTCGTGTTTATCCTCTTTCTCCCGCTGAATTGTAGGCTACAGTGGATCACATTAAGGAGAACCTTGAGAGGGGTTTCATCAGGAAATCATCAGAAAGTAATTTACACCGATCACAAAAACCTGACCTCCTTGCAGACAGCTCAGCGGCTCAATACTCGTCAGGCTCGTTGGTCTCTCTTCTTTAAATCTATTTTATTTTATATTTCCATGTGTTTTAAAAAGATATCAACAGTTTTCCCCATAACAGTGACCTCTACAATACCCGCCCCTTTAACAGTGACCTCCACAGTGGCCGCCCCTTTAACATTGACCTCCACAGTGTTGGCGCCTTTAACAGTGACCACATCTTTAACAGTGACCTGCACAGTGCCTGCCCCTTTAGCAGTGACCTCCACAGTGCCCTCCCCTTTAACAATGACCTTCACAGTGCCCGTTTCTTTAACCACCTCCGGACCGCCTAACGCGCCGATGCGTCCGGAAGGTGGTTGCTTTTCTCCTCCTGGACGCATCGGCGCGTCATCTCGCGAGACGCGAGATTTCCTGTGAACGCGCGCACAGGAACGGAAGGTAAGCGAGTGGATCTCCAGCCTGCCAGCGGCGATCGCTTGCTGGCAGGCTGGAGATCCGAATTTTTTAACCCCTAACAGGTATATTAGACGCTGTTTTCATAACAGCGTCTAATATACCTCCTACCTGGTCCTCTGGTGGTCCCTTTTGTTAGGATCGACCACCAGAGGACTCAGGTAGGTCAGTACAGTCCCACCAAACACCACACCACACTACACTACACTACACCCCCCCCCCCCGGTCACTTATTAACCCCTTATAAACCCCTGATCACCCCATATAAACTCCCTGATCACCCCCCTGTCATTGATCACCGCCCTGTCATTGATCACCCCCCTGTCAGGCTCCGTTCAGACGTCCGCATGATTTTTACGGATCCGATCCATGTATCCATGGATCCGTAAAAATCATGCGGACGTCTGAATGGAGCCTTACAGGGGGGTGATCAATGACAGGCGGGTGATCACCCATATACACTCCCTGATCACCCCCTGTCATTGATCACCGCCCTGTCAGGCTCCATTCAGACGTCCGCATGATTTTTACGGATCCGATCCATGTATCCATGGATCCGTAAAAATCATGCGGACGTCTGAATGGAGCCTTACAGGGGGGTGATCACCCATATACACTCCCTGATCACCCCCTGTCATTGATCACCCCCCTGTCAGGCTCCATTCAGACGTCCGCATGATTTTTACGGATCCGATCCATGGATCCATGGATCCGTAAAAATCATGCGGACGTCTGAATGGAGCCTTACAGGGGGGGTGATCAGTGACAGGGGGGTGATCACCCTGATTACCCTGATCACCCCCTGTCATTGATAACCCCCCTGTAAGGCTCCATTCAGACGTCCGCATGCGTTCTGTGGATCCGATCCATGTATCCATGGATCCGTAAAAAATCATGCGGATGTCTGAATGGAGCCTTACAGGGGGGGTGATCAGTGACAGGGGGGTGATCACCCTGATTACCCTGATCACCCCCTGTCATTGATAACCCCCCTGTAAGGCTCCATTCAGACGTCCGCATGCGTTCTGTGGATCCGATCCATGTATCCATGGATCCGTAAAAAATCATGCGGATGTCTGAATGGAGCCTTACAGGGGGGTGATCAGTGACAGGGGGGTGATCACCCTGATTACCCTGATCACCCCCTGTCATTGATAACCCCCCTGTAAGGCTCCATTCAGACGTCCGCATGCGTTTTGTGGATCCGATCCATGTATCCATGGATCCGTAAAAAATCATGCGGATGTCTGAATGGAGCCTTACAGGGGGGGTGATCAGTGACAGGGGGGTGATCACCCTGATTACCCTGATCACCCCCTGTCATTGATAACCCCCCTGTAAGGCTCCATTCAGACGTCTGCATGCGTTCTGTGGATCCGATCCATGTATCCATGGATCCGTAAAAAATCATGCGGATGTCTGAATGGAGCCTTACAGGGGGGGTGATCAGTGACAGGGGGGTGATCACCCTGATTACCCTGATCACCCCCTGTCATTGATAACCCCCCTGTAAGGCTCCATTCAGACGTCCGCATGCGTTCTGTGGATCCGATCCATGTATCCATGGATCCGTAAAAAATCATGCGGATGTCTGAATGGAGCCTTACAGGGGGGTGATCAGTGACAGGGGGGTGATTACCCTGATCACCCCCTGTCATTGATAACCCCCCTGTAAGGCTCCATTCAGACGTCCGCATGCGTTTTGTGGATCCGATCCATGTATCCATGGATCCGTAAAAAATCATGCGGATGTCTGAATGGAGCCTTACAGGGGGGGTGATCAGTGACAGGGGGGTGATCACCCTGATTACCCTGATCACCCCCTGTCATTGATAACCCCCCTGTAAGGCTCCATTCAGACGTCCGCATGCGTTCTGTGGATCCGATCCATGTATCCATGGATCCGTAAAAATCATGCGGACGTCTGAATGGAGCCTTACAGGGGGGGTGATCAGTGACAGGGGGGTGATTACCCTGATCACCCCCTGTCATTGATAACCCCCCTGTAAGGCTCCATTCAGACGTCCGCATGCGTTTTGTGGATCCGATCCATGTATCCATGGATCCGTAAAAAAATCATGCGGATGTCTGAATGGAGCCTTACAGGGGGGGGTGATCAATGACAGGGGGTGATCAGGGAGTCTATATGGGTGATCACCCCCCTGTCATTGATCACCCCCCTGTCATTGATCACTCCCCCCCTGGTAAGGCTCCATTCAGCCATTTTTTTTGGCACAAGTTAGCGGAAATTTTTTGTTTGTTTTTGTTTTCGTTTTTTCTTACAAAGTCTCATATTCCACTAACTTGTGTCAAAAAATAAAATCTCACATGGACGCACCATACCCCTCACGGAATCCAAATGCGTAAACATTTTTAGACATTTATATTCCAGACTTCTCACGCTTTAGGGCCCCTAAAAAGCCAGGGCAGTATAAATACCCCACATGTGACCCCATTTCGGAAAGAAGACACCCCAAGGTATTCCGTGAGGGGCATATTGAGTCCATGAAAGATTGAAATTTTTGTCCTAAGTTAGCGGAAAGTGAGACTTTGTGAGAAAAAAAAACAAAAAAAATCAATATCCGCTAACTTATGCAAAAAAAAAAAAAATTCTAGGAACTCGCCAGGCCCCTCATTGAATACCTCGGGGTGTCTTCTTTCCAAAGTGGGGTCACATGTGGGGTATTTATACTGCCCTGGCTTTTTAGGGGCCCGAAAGTGTGAGAAGAAGTCTGGGATCCAAATGTCTAAAAATGCCCTCCTAAAAGGAATTTTGGCCCCTTTGCGCATCTAGGCTGCAAAAAAGTGTCACACATCTGGTATCGCCGTACTCAGGAGAAGTTGGGGAATGTGTTTTGGGGTGTCATTTTACATATACCCATGCTGTGTGAGAAAAGTATCTTGGTCAAATGCCAACTTTGTATAAAAAAAATGGGAAAAGTTGTCTTTTGCCAAGATATTTCTCTCACCCAGCATGGGTATATGTAAAATGACCCCCCAAAACACATTCCCCAACTTCTCCTGAGTACGGCGATACCAGATGTGTGACACTTTTTTGCAGCCAAGGTGGGCAAAGGGGCACCTTTCAGATTTCGCAGGCCATTTTTTACACATTTTGATTTCAAGGTACTTCTTACACATTTGGGCCCCTAAATTGCCAGGGCAGTATAACTACGCCACAAGTGACCCCATTTTGGAAAGAAGACACCCCAAGGTATTCCGTGGGGGGCACGGCGAGTTCCTAGAATTTTTTATTTTTTGTCACAATTTAGCGGAAAATGATGATTTTTCTTTTTTTTTTCTTTTTTCCTTACAAAGTCTCATATTCCACTAACTTGCGACAAAAAATAAAAAATTCTAGGAACTCGCAGTGCCCCTCACGGAATACCTTGGGGTGTCTTCTTTCCAAAATGGGGTCACTTGTGGCGTAGTTATACTGCCCTGGCAATTTAGGGGCCCAAATATGTGAGAAGAACTTTGCAATCAAAATGTGTAAAAAATGCCCTGCAAAATCCGAAAGGTGCACTTTGGAATATGTGCCCCTTTGCCCACCTTGGCAGCAAAAAAGTGTGACACATCTGGTATCGCCGTACTCAGGAGAAGTTGGGCAATGTGTTTTGGGGTGTCATTTTACATATACCCATGCTGGGTGAGAAAAATATCTTGGTCAAATGCCAACTTTGTATAAAAAAATTGGAAAAGTTGTCTTTTGCCAAGATATTTCTCTCACCCAGCATGGGTATATGTAAAATGACAGCCCAAAACACATTCCCCAACTTCTCCTGAGTACGGCGATACCAGATGTGTGACACTTTTTTGATGCCAAGGTGGGCAAAGGGGCACATATTCCAAAGTGCACCTTTCGGATTTCACCGGTCATTTTTTACAGATTTTGATTGCAAAGTACTTCTCACACATTTGGGCCCCTAAATTGCCAGGGCAGTATAACTACGCCACAAGTGACCCCATTTTGGAAAGAAGACACCCCATGGTATTCCGTGAGGGGCATGGCGAGTTCCTAGAATTTTTTATTTTTTGTCGCAAGTTAGTGGAATATGAGACTTTGTAAGGAAAAAAGAGAAAAAAAAAAAAATCATCATTTTCCGCTAACTTGTGACAAAAAATAAAAAATTCTAGGAACTCGCAGTGCCCCTCACGGAATACCTTAGGGTGTCTTCTTTCCAAAATGGGGTCACTTGTGGCGTAGTTATACTGCCCTGGCAATTTAGGGGCCCAAATGTGTGAGAAGAACTTTGCAATCAAAATGTGTAAAAAATGCCCTGCAAAATCCGAAAGGTGCACTTTGGAATATGTGCCCCTTTGCCCACCTTGGCAGCAAAAAAGTGTGACACATCTGCTATCGCCGTACTCAGGAGAAGTTGGGCAATGTGTTTTGGGGTGTCATTTTACATATACCCATGCTGGGTGAGAAAAATATCTTGGTCAAATGCCAACTTTGTATAAAAAAATGGGAAAAGTTGTCTTTTGCCAAGATATTTCTCTCACCCAGCATGGGTATATGTAAAATGACACCCCAAAACACATTCCCCAACTTCTCCTGAGTACGGCGATACCACATGTGTGACACTTTTTTGCTGCCAAGGTGGGCAAAGGGGCGCATATTCCAAAGTGCACCTTTCAGATTTCACCGGTCATTTCTTACACATTTTGATTGCAAAGTTCTTCTCACACATTTGGGCCCCTAAATTGCCAGGGCAGTATAACTACGCCACAAGTGACCCCATTTTGGAAAGAAGACACCCCAAGGTATTCTGTGAGGGGCATGGTGAGTTCCTAGAATTTTTTATTTTTTGTCGCAAGTTAGTGGAATATGAGACTTT
This sequence comes from Bufo gargarizans, assembly GCF_014858855.1. NCBI lineage: Eukaryota > Metazoa > Chordata > Amphibia > Anura > Bufonidae > Bufo > Bufo gargarizans. The sequence goes on from NC_058081.1 coordinate 397,984,032, forward strand.
GTAAGAAAAAAAAAAAAAAAATCATCATCATTTTCCGCTAACTTGTGACAAAAAATAAAAAGTTCTATGAACTCACTATGCCCATCAGCGAATACCTTAGGGTGTCTACTTTCCGAAATGGGGTCATTTGTGGGGTTTTTCTACTGTTTGGGCATTGTAGAACCTCAGGAAACATGACAGGTGCTCAGAAAATCAGAGCCGTTTCAAAAAGCGGAAATTCACATTTTTGTACCATAGTTTGTAAATGCTATAACTTTTACCCAAACCATTTTTTTTTTGCCCAAACATTTTTTTTTTATCAAAGACATGTAGAACTATAAATTTAGCGAAAAATTTATATATGGATGTCGTTTTTTTTGCAAAATTTCACAGCTGAAAGTGAAAAATGTCATTTTTTTGCAAAAAAATCGTTACATTTTGATTAATAACAAAAAAAGTAAAAATGTCAGCAGCAATAAAATACCACCAAATGAAAGCTCCATTAGTGAGAAGAAAAGGAGGTAAAATTCATTTGGGTGGTAAGTTGCATGACCGAGCGATAAACGGTGAAAGTAGTGTAGTGCCGAAGTGTAAAAAGTGGCCTGGTCATGAAGGGGGTTTCACCTAGCGGGGCTGAAGTGGTTAACAGTGATCCAAACAGTGCCTGCCCCAATTAAATGTGACTGCCCCTTAAACAGTGATCTCCACAGTGCCCGCACCCTTAACAGGGATCTCCACGGTGCACGTTTCTTTAACAGTGATCTAAACAGTGGCCGCCCCTTTAACAGTGACCGCCCTTTAACAGTGACCTCCACAGTGGCCGCCCCTTTTACAGTGACCGCCCCTTTAACTGTGACAGCCCCTTTAACTGTGACCTATTGGCTGATAAGGGACATATGACCGTGTGTACAGTGTATTTATGGCTGTCTTGTTATGAAAACCTGGATAAATTAAATATGAACTTATATTGACTGACACACCTTATATGACTGAATATTTAAGGACCTGCAAACTGCTAAAACCTGTGATCAGTTGTTATGGAAACCTGGAGTAGGATCTGCGAACTTCTATTGGCTAATAAGGTACATGTGACTGTGTAAATGGCAGTTCGTATTTAACCCCTTAAGGGCTCAGCCCTATTTCACCTTAAGGACTTGGCCATTTTTTGCAAATCTGACCAGTGTCACTTTAAGTGCTGATAACTTTAAAACGCTTTGACTTACCCAGGCCGTTCTGAGATTGTTTTTTCGTCACATATTGTACTTAATGACACTGGAAAAATTGGGTCAAAAAAGTGAATTTTTTGGCATAAAAAAAATACCATATTTACCAAAAATTTAGAAAAATTTGCAAATTTCAAAGTTTCAGTTTCTCCACTTCTGTAATACATAGTAATACCCCCAAAAATTGTGATGACTTTACATTCCCCATATGTCTACTTCATGTTTGTAGCATTTTGGGAATGATATTTTATTTTTACAAGGCTTAGAAGTTTAGAAGCAAATCTTGAAATTTTTCTGAAATTTACAAAAACCCAATTTTTAGGGACCACTACAGCTCTGAAGTCACTTTGCGAGGCTTACATAATAGAAACCGCCCAAAAATGACCCCATTCTATAAACTACACCCCTCAAGGTATTCAAAACTGATTTTACAAACTTTGTTAACCCTTTAAGTGTTGCACAAGAGTTATTGGCAAATGGGGATGAAATTTGAGAATTTCATTTTTTTGCCTAATTTTCCATTTTAACCCATTTTTTCCACTAACAAAGCAAGGGTTAACAGCCAAACAAGACTGTATCTTTATTGCCCTGACTCTGCCGTTTACAGAAACACCCCATATGTGGCCGTAAACTACTGTACGGCCACACAGCGGGGCGTAGAGTGAAAGGTGCGCCTTACGGTTTTTGGAAGGCAGATTTTGCTGGACTGTTTTTTTGACACCATGTCCCATTTGAAGCCCCCCTGATGCACCCCTAGAGTAGAAACTCCATAAAAGTGACCCCATCTAAGAAAGTACACCCCTCAAGGTATTCAAAACTGATTTTAGAAACTTTGTTAACCCTTTAGATGTTGCACATGATTTAATGGAAAATAGAGATACAATTTCAAAATTTCACTTTTTTGGCAGATTTTCCATTTTTATATTTTTTTTTCCAGTTACAAAGCAAGGGTTGACAGCCAAACAAAACTCATTATTTATGGCCCGAATTCTGTAGTTTACAGAAACACCCCATATGTGGCCGTAAACTACTGTACGGCCACACAGCGGGACGTACAGGGTAAGGTGCGCCGTTCAGTTTTTGGAAGCCAGATTTTGCTGGACTGGTTTTTTGACACCATGTCCCATTTGAAGCACCCCTGATGCACCCCTAGAGTAGAAACTCCATAAAAGTGACCCCATCTAAGAAACTACACCCCTCAAGGTATTCAAAACTGATTTTACAAACTTTGTTAACCCTTTAGGTGTTGCACAAGATTTAATGGAAAATAGAGATACAATTTCAAAATTTCCCTTTTTTGGAAGATTTTCCATTTTAATATTTTTTTTCCAATTACAAAGCAAGGGTTAACAGCAAAACAAAACTCATTATTTATGGCGCTGATTCTGTAGTTTACAGAAACACCCCATATGTGGTCATAAACTGCTGTACAGGCACATGGCAGGGCGAAGAAGGAAAGGAATGCCATACGGTTTTTGTAAGGCAGATTTTGCTGGACTGTTTTTTTTGACACCATGTCCCATTTGAAGCCCCCCTGATACACCCCCAGAGTATAAACTCCAAAAAAGTGACCCCATTTTAGAAACTACGGGATAGGGTGGCAGTTTTGTTGGTACTAGTTTAGGGTACATATGATTTTTGGTTGCTCTATATTACACTTTTTTGTGTTGCAAGGTAACAAGAAATAGATTTTTTGGCATGTTTTTTTTTTGTTATTTACAACATTCATCTGACAGGTTAGATCATGTGGTAATTTTATAGAGCAGGTTGTCACGGACGCGGTGATACCTAATATGTATACAATTTTTTTTATTTATGTAAGTTTTACACAATGATTTCATTTTTAAAACAAAAAAAATGCTTTAGTGTCTCCATAGTCTAAGAGCCATAGTTTTTTCAGTTTTTGGGCGATTATTTTAAGTAGGGTCTCATTTTTTGTGGGATGAGATGACGGTTTGATTAGCACTATTTTGGGGTGCACATGACTTTTTGATCGCTTGCTATTACACTTTATTGTGACGTAAGATGACAAAATGGCTTTTTTTACACCGTTTTTATTTTTATTTTTTTTACGGTGGTCACCTGAGGGGTTAGGTCATGTGATATTTTTATAGAGCCGGTCGATACGGACGTGGCGATACGTAATATGTATACTTTGTTTTATTTATTTAAGTTTTACACAATGATTTCATTTTTGAAACAAAAAAAATCATGTTTTAGTGTTTCCATAGTCTGAGAGCCATAGTTTTTTCAGTTTTTTGGCAATTATTTTGGGTAGGGTATGATTTTTGCGGGATGAGATGACGGTTTGATTGGTACTATTTTGGCGTACATGCGACTTTTTTGATCACTTTTATTACCTTTTTTGGGAAGTAAGGTGGGCAAAATTTCAATTTCCTAAAAAAAAAAAATTTATTTTTTTATGGCGTTCACCGTGCGGGGAAAGTAACGTGACCGTTTGATAGATCAGGTCATTACGGACGCGGCGATACCAAACATGTGTAGGGAATTTAATTTTTTTCATTTTTATTCAGTGATAAATGTGTTTTTGTGATTTTTACTTTTTTTTCACTTTTTTTTTGACACAGACACACTTGGTTCTTGAAGATCCAGTTGGTCTGATGTCTGCATAATACAGTACAGTACAATATATATTGTACAGTACTGTATTTTACTTACACTTTGTCTGAACAGATCTCTGCCTTCAGCACAGATCTGTTCAGCACCATGGACAGCAGGACGCCTGAGACGGCTTCCTGTTGCCATGGGAACCTTCCCCGTCTGCTCAGTAGTGGCCAGAACTGCGCAGACGGGGAAGGGTAAGGACGGGGCTTGGGGGGCTGTCTGGGAGCTCTCTCCCTCTCCATTCGGGGGGCTGCAAAGGCACTGCAGCCCCCCGATGGGAGAGGGAGGGAGCTACTTCTTACTGTTAACTTTTTCCATACAGCGGTCCGTACGGACCGCTGTATGGAAAGGGTTAAACGGCTGACATCGCATCACCGATGTCAGCCGTTTATACCAGGGTGCCAGCAATGTGCTGGCACCCTGGTATACCCACTGTACACCAACGAATTTTCAAGGGGAGGCGGGCGGGGGATCGCGATCCCGCCTGCCGCACCGCCCGCCTCCCGCACCGCCCCCACCGCCCACAACTCCCCCCCCCCCTGCACCACCCGCCGGCAAAAAATCATGCAGGGGTGCAGGGGGGATGTAAAATCTATATTTGAGGTACACTAAATTTTCTGATCCCCGCGGTCAGGGACCGCGGGGATCAGAAACTGCAAAAGGCGCAGCAAACCGCAGGTCTGAATTGACCTGCGGTTTGCGGCGATCGCCGATAGGGGGGGGTCACATGACCCCCCCTGGCGTTGTCACAGGATGCCGGCTGAATGATTTCAGCCGGCATCCCGTTTCCATTAACCCCTGCGGTGCCGGAATCTGCATTTAAAGTTAGGACGTACCGGTACTCCCTGAGTCCTTAAGGACTCGGAAATAGGGCGTACCGGTACGCCCTGCGTCCTTAAGGGGTTAAGTGAAAGGCTTGCTGGCCTCTATTGGCTAATGCAGGTCATTTTTTTGGGAATATCTCAGGAACAGTACGTCCTAGAGAGCTAAGACCCGGTCTAAAAGCTTCCCGGTCGCGCAGAAAGAACGTCCGGACAGACAGCCGTCTGAAAAGATAGACAAACCAACAGAAACTCATTTTTATATATATAAGAGATATATATATTGCGGGGTTTCGCTCTGGTAGATAGGGTAAGCGGACACAGTACAAAAGCAAAAGGCATACTAAAAGTTCTTAAAGGGCTATTCCCATCATAATGATCACTGTTAAATCTGTTAATCATTTGACAGTGATCATTTTTGTAAATATATCTGATTAACCAATTCCCACCCTTGAACATTCATCCCCACTTACCTCATTGTTGTCATTCTGTCTCCCCTGGTTACGGCCACCGCTCTTCTTCAGAGTCCCTGTGGCCGCACTTGCGCAGAAGACTCCTTTGTTTCTCCCGGCCGGGCCGCTCGCTGTCCTGAACGCGCACACTGCTGCGCATGAGCCATGGTGACTTCTTCCTGGCCAGAATAGTACAGAGCCGTGAATGCGCACTCTGGCTCTGTACTATACATGCACATTTAGTCCAGCGCGCTGCCCGGCTGGGAGAAGACGTCAATCAAGATGAAGCCCGCCTCCAGCCAGAATCCAGGAACTGAACGGCGTGCTGACAGCAGGTAAGTATGAAAAGGCGCCATGGGAATACCCCTTTAACGCAAAACTTCAGTGTTTATTCACACTTGAGGCAAATGCACAAAACAATGCGTTACTTTGCAGTCTTGGTGTTTACTTCACACACAATAGAAAGTACATCTTGGTGTTTCTTCACACAATTTGGAAAGTTCATATAAAACAAGTCACCTTGATGTCAGTTTTGCCTCCAGCAGTCCACGGCAGGCTTTAGGGGCCCTGTTTCCTCGGCCCATGGGTCTCCCTCAAACCTGGCACCAAGCCTCAGATCCCAACACGGAGATCCTGCTGCTGAGTCCAGCTGCCTATTTACGGACAGCCAGGTGCTGCCAAAAACCCGGATAAATCCAGTCCAGTGTTTGACCCCACCTGGCTGCAAATCAGCCCAGCAGCACACGCTGGCTGGAAAATACCTGTTTTCCCAGACCATTCCCCTCACTGTGTCACTATATATATATATATATATATATATATATATATATATATATACATACACAGTACAGACCAAAAGTTTGGACACACCTTCTCATTCAAAGAATTTTCTTTATTTTCATGACTATGAAAATTGTAGGTTCACACTGAAGGCATCAAAACTATGAATTAACACATGTGGAATTATATACATAACAAAAAAGTGTGAAACAACTGAAAATATGTCATATTCTAGGTTCTTCAAAGTAGCCACCTTTTGCTTTGATTACTGCTTTGCACACTCTTGGCATTCTCTTGATGAGCTTCAAGAGGTAGTCAGCTGAAATGGTTTTCACTTCACAGGTGTGCCCTGTCAGGTTTAATAAGTGCGATTTCTTGCCTTATAAATGGGGTTGGGACCATCAGTTGCCTTGTGGAGAAGTCAGGTGGATACACAGCTGATAGTCCTACTGAATAGACCGTTAGAATTTGTATTATGGCAAGAAAAAAAACTGCTAAGTAAAGAAAAAAGAGTGGCCATCATTACTTTAAGAAATGAAAGTCAGTCAGTCTGAAAAATTGGGAAAACTTTGAAAGTGTCCCCAAGTGCAGTCACAAAAACCATCAAGCGCTACAAAGAAACTGGCTGGCTCACATGCGGACTGCCCCAGGAAAGGAAGACCAAGAGTCACCTCTGCTGCGGAGGATAAGTTCATCCGAGTCACTAGCCTCAGAAATCGCAGGTTAACAGCAGCTCAGATTAGAGACCAGGTCATCACTCTGGAACAGGGTAAATCTGGACTCATCAGACCACATGACCTTCTTCCATTGCTCTAGAGTCCAATCTTTATGCTCACTAGCAAATTAAAGCTTTTTTTTCTAGTTTGCCTCACTGATTAGTGGTTTTCTTACGGTTACACAGCTGTTCAGTCCCAATCCCTTGAGTTCCCTTCGCATTGTGTGTGTGGAAATGCTCTTACTTTCACTATTAAACATAGCCCTGAGTTTTACTGTTGTTTTTCTTCGATTTGATTTCACCAAAAGTTTAAGTGATCGCCGATCACAATCATTCAGGATTTTTTTCCCGCCACATTTCTTTCTCGAATAAGATGGGTCCCCACTATCCTTCCAGTTTTTAATAATGCATTGGACAGTTCTTAACCCAATTTTAGTAGTTTCTGCAATCTCCTTAGATGTTTTCTCTGCTTGATGCATGCCAATGATTTGACCCTTCTCAAACAGACTAATCTTTTCCATGACCACGAGATGTGTCTTTCGACATGGTTGTTTAAGAAATGAGAAGCAACTCATTGCACCAGTTGGGGTTAAATAACTTATTGCCAGCTGAAAGATAAACGCCCATGCAGTAATTATCCATTAGGAGGCTCATAACTATTTGGTTAGTTAAATCCAGATGGCAACTTTTTTTTGGGACAGGCAGTGTATATACACTGAACAAAAATATAAACGAAACACTTTCAGTTTTTCTCCCATTTTGCATGAGCTGAACTCAAAGATCTGAAACATTTTCTGTAGAAAAAGGTTTAACGGGTACCGCGCTAATTTGTAAAGCAGTATACAGGATCAAGAACCAGAAAGCAACGTGCCAAATTCGTATGATGCACAAACGAAAAATTCCAAATCCATAAACAATAATATACAGGCGGATCTCACACTTCCATATAAACCATGCGATGATTTTCAGCAACCTGATACTCAGCTGCGCATATATGAAGACGACTGTCTTACGTCTCCCAGTTCACATGCGAAAGAATGGATGTCCGCCTGCAATATACGGTGAAATCTCCCCTTGTGATAACAGTCACACGAAAAGCCTGATCCGAAAACAGTCCGGAATACCCTAATGAAGGACAGAAAAAGATTGCGCAATACCCTCGGGGTTTAAAAGTAGGAATACTTTAATCTACTTACAAAAGGCAAGTTTTCACAAGCATATAAAATACCCGACCCGGGTTTCGCACTTAGCTTCGTCAGGGGCTGCAATCCAAATGCCGCCAAAGGTCAACACATATATAGCAGTCATTGACCCCGGAACAAGTACGGACTTCCGTTTGTCCGGCAAAATATTTAAACTGATCTTTTAAAAAATAAATACTAAAATTGCCAACATAAGTTCTAATGACACATACATTTAGCAAGATACAATAAAATACAATAAATTACACAAAACTAAAATAGTATTAAACATAGTAGAAAAACTTGCGTTATATAATAAAACATCTAAAAAATTTTTTTGATTAAACCATACAGACAGATTTTATATCCCACTCAATATTATGTCCGTTAGGCTGCAATGTGTTCATATCATAAATCCATTGCGCCTCCCTTTTATTAATCTGTGTGGCAGGATTACCTCCACGCCAGTGACGTTTCACCAATTCTACACCACAAAACTTTAGACCCGTAGGGTCTTTCTGATGGAACCTCTTATAATGTGCAGAGACACTATGAGTCTCGAGTCCTTTTTTAATATTTTTAATATGTTCGCCAACTCGAACTTTTAACTTTCTCAGTGTTCTTCCAATATACTGGAGACCACACGGGCACTCCAGTACATAAATAACTCCCATTGATTCACATGAGATACTACCACTGATTTTTTTAGAGATAGATTTGGAGGTAGACACAATATCATCTTTTCTGATTATTTTTTTATCTTCTCTTGTGCGATTTCTGCAGCATAAACAGAAGCCGCACCAAGTGAAGCCGTTGCGCAATTTCGGTGCACCAGAAGACTCTCTCACATAACTGTGCACGATACGGTTTCTGACAGTGGGGGCTCTTTTAAAAATAAAGGGCGGTTTTTGGGGAATAAATTCACCTATAACTGGATCATTTCGCAAAACCTTCCAGTTATTTTGAATTATTCTTTTAATATGGGGGCAATTAATAGAATAGGTGGTTGAAAAAGCAAACTTATATTTTTCTTGAATCTGTATTTTATCTTCCGCAGACACTTTCTTTTTAATAGTACCCAAATTTTCCAACTTAATTTCTTCCTTTTGATTCAACAGAACTTCCTTTTTATATCCCTTTTCTACAAATCTATTTACTATGATGTCACTTTGTGTCTCATAATCTTCTATACTGGTACAATTTCTTTTGATACGTTTCAATTGTCCCTTCGGCACATTACAGATCCATGGTTCATGATGGCAACTATTTCTTTCAATATAACCATTGCGGTCAGTAGGTTTAAAATAAGTGACAGTTTTTATCTTTTTTTCATCTACCCTGATCTCCAGATCTAAAAAATGTATAGTGTTTTTACTAACATCATGGGTGAAATGAATGTTCCACTTATTTGCATTAATTTGAGAAATAAACCTCATTAACCCTATCTCCGTTCCATACCAAATGCCGATGCAGTCATCTATATATCTCCTCCAGAGTTGGAGGCTACCACCCTCCATCTCAACTTTAATAATCGGGTCTATATTAGACTGTTCCCAGTAAGACATGAACAGATTGGCGAAGCTGGGTGCGAATTTCGCACCCATCGCCACTCCCGACACCTGGAGAAAATAACTATCAGCATACCAGAAATAATTATGTCCGAGGCAGTACTGTATACAATCCATAATAAAGATTTTTTGCTCATTACACATTTGAACATCTCTATTCAAATAAAATCTTATCGCCTCCATGCCTATCTCATTTGGTATGATTGTGTAAAGTGAAGTGACATCTAATGTCATCAAAATAGCATTTTCGGGTAAATCATTTATTTCTCTCAAAGCCTCAAGGATATGTCCAGTATCCCGTAGGTATGATGGTGTGATAGTCACATATTTTTGTAAAAAAATGTCTATATACTCGGATACACGGCTGGTTATTGAATCAATCCCTGAGACAATGGGTCGCCCTGGGGGGCGTTCTGCATTCTTATGAATCTTAGGTAAATAATATATAGTCGGAGTTTTTGGGTACAAGTTATTTAAATACTGGTGTTCTTTCTCATTCAGCACTTTTTGCATTAGACCCCTATCTAACAAAACTTTAAGTGTTTTTTTATATTCGAATATGGGATCCCTTTTCAATTTTCTGTATGTAGTAGTGTCGCTAAGAATTCTCTGCATTTCCGTGTTGTAGTCCTCATGATTTAAAACAACTACACCTCCACCTTTATCTGCTGGTTTTATAATTATTTTATCATTTTTTTCCAGAGTTTTAAGGAGGCGTTAAAAACTCTGGAAAAAAATGATAAAATAATTATAAAACCAGCAGATAAAGGTGGAGGTGTAGTTGTTTTAAATCATGAGGACTACAACACGGAAATGCAGAGAATTCTTAGCGACACTACTACATACAGAAAATTGAAAAGGGATCCCATATTCGAATATAAAAAAACACTTAACCCCTTAAGGACACAGCCCTATTTCACCTTAAGGACCAGGCCATTTTTTGCAAATCTGACCAGAGTCACTTTAAGTGCTGATAACTTTAAAACGCTTTGACTTATCCAGGCCATTCTGAGATTGTTTTTTCGTCACATATTGTACTTCATGACACTGGTAAAATGAAGTCAAAAAAATTATTTTTTTTGCACCAAAAAATACCAAATTTAACAAAAATTTGGAAAAATTAGCAAATTTCAAAGTTCCAGTTTCTCTACTTCTGTAATACATAGTAATACCCCCAAAAATTTGGATGACTTTACATTCCCCATATGTCTACTTCATGTTTGAATTATTTTGGGAATGATATTTTATTTTTTGGGGATGTTATAAGGCTTAGAAGTTTAGAAGCAAATCTTGAAATTTTTCAGAAATTTACAAAAACTAAATTTTTAGGGACCAGTTCAGGTCTTGAGTCACTTTGCGAGGCTTACATAATAGAAACCACCCAAAAATGACCCCATCTAAGAAACTACACCCCTCAAGGTATTCAAAACTGATTTTGAATACGTTGTTAACCCTTTAGGTGTTGCACAAGAGTTATTGGCAAATGGGGAGGAAATTTGAGAATTTTATTTTTTTGTCTAATTTTTCATTTTAACCCATTTTTTCCACTAACAAAGCAAGGGTTAACAGCCAAACAAGACGGTATCTTTATTGCCCTGACTCTGCCGTTTACAGAAACACCCAATATGTGGCCGTAAACTACTGTACGGCCACACAGCGGGGCGTAGAGTGAAAGGTGCGCCGTTTGGTTTTTGGAAGGCTGATTTTTATGGACTGGTTTATTTACACCATGTCCCATTTGAAGCCCCCTGATGCACCCCTAGAGGAGAAACTCCCTAAAAGTGACCCCATCTAAGAAACTACACCCCTCAAGGTATTCAAAACTGGTTTTACATACGTCGTTAACCCTTTAGGTGTTGCACAAGAGTTATTGGCAAATGGCGATGAAATTTGAGAATTTCATTTTTTTGCCTAATTTTCCATTTTAACCCATTTTTTCCTCTAACAAAGCAAGGGTTAACAGCCAAACAAGACTGTATCTTTATTGCCCTGACTCTGCTGTTTACAGAAACACACCATATGTGGCCGTAAACTACTGTACGGCCACACAGCGGGGCGTAGAGGGAAAGGTGCGCCGTTTGTTTTTTGGAGGGCTGATTTTTATGGACCGGTTTTTTGACACCAAGTCCCATTTGAAGCCTCCCTGATGCACCCCTAGAGTAGAAACTCCATAAAAGTGACCCCATCTAAGAAACTACACCCCTCAAGGTATTCAAAACGGATTTTACAAACTTTGTTAACCCTTTAGGTGTTGCACAAGATTTAATGGAAAATAGAGATACAATTTCAAAATTTCACTTTTTTGGCAGATTTTCCATTTAAATTTTTTTTTTCCAGTTACAAAGCAAGGGTTAACAGCCAAACAAAACTCATTATTTATGGCCCTGATTCTGTAGTTTACAGAAACACCCCATATGTGGTCGTAAACCGCTGTACGGGCACACGGCAGGGCGCAGAAGGAAAGGAATGCCATACGGTTTTTGGAAGGCAGGTTTTGCTGGACTGTTTTTTTTTATACCATGTCCCATTTGAAGCCCCCCTGATGCACCCCTAGAGTAGAAACTCCAAAAAAGTGACCCCATTTTAGAAACTACGGGATAGGGTGGCAGTTTTGTTGGTACTAGTTTAGGGTACATATGATTTTTGGTTGCTCTATATTACACTTTTTGTGCGGCAAGGTAACAAGAAATAGCTTTTTTGGCAGCGTTTTTTATTTTTTTATTTACAACATTCATCTGACAGGTTAGATCATGTGGTAATTTTATAGAGCAGGTTGTCACGGACGCGGCGATACCTAATATGTATACAATTTTTTTTATTTATGTACGTTTTACACAATGATTTCATTTTTAAAACAAAAAAAATGTTTTAGTGTCTCCATAGTCTAAGAGCCATTGTTTTTTCAGTTTTTGGGTGATTATCTTAAGTAGGGTCTCATTTTTTGCGGGATGAGATGACGGTTTGATTGGCACTATTTTGGGGTGCATATGACTTTTTGATCGCTTGCTATTACACTTTTTGTGACGTAAGATGACAAAAAATGGCTTTTTTTACACCGTTTTTATTTTTATTTTTTTACGGTGGTCACCTGAGGGGTTAGGTCATGTGATATTTTTATAGAGCCGGTCGATACGGACGCGGCGATACCTAATATGTATACTTTTTTTTATTTATGTAAGTTTTACACAATGATTTCATTTTTGAAACAAAAAAAATGATGTTTTAGTGTTTCCATAGTCTAAGAGCCATAGTTTTTTCAGTTTTTGGGCGATTATCTTAAGTAGGGTCTCATTTTTTGCGGGATGAGATGACGGTATGATTGTTACAATTTTGGCGTACATGCGACTTTTTTGATCACTTTTATTACCTTTTTTTGGGAAGTAAGGTGGACAAAATTTCAATTTCATCATAGTTTTTTATTTTTTATTTTTATGGCGTTCACCGTTCGGGTAAAGTAACATGACCGTTTTATAGATCAGGTCGTTACGGACGCGGCGATACCAAACATGTGTAGGGAATTTTATTTTTTTAATTTTTAATCAGTGATAAATGTGTTTTTTGATTTTTACCTTTTTTTCACTTTTTTTTTGACCCAGACCCACTTGGTTCTTGAAGATCCAGTGGGTCTGATGTCTGTATAATACAGTACAGTGCAATATATATTGCACTGTACTATATTTTACTTACACTGAACAGATCTTACTTTCAGCACAGATCTGTTCAGCACCATGGACAGCAGGACGCCTGAGAGGCGTCCTGTTGCCATGGGAACCTTCCCCGTCTGCTCAGTTATGGTCAGAACTGCGCAGACGGGGAAGGGTAAGGACGGGGCTCTGGGGGGGCTGTCTGGGGGCTCTCTCCCTCTCCATCGGGGGGCTGCAAAGGCACTGCAGCCCCCCGATCGGAGAGGGAGGGAGCTCCCTCTTACTGTTAACTTTTTCCATACAGCGGTCCGTACGGACCGCTGTATGGAAAGGGTTAAACGGCTGACATCGCATCACCGATGTCAGCCGTTTATACCAGGGTGCCAGCAATGTGCTGGCACCCTGGTATACCCACTGTACACCAACGATTACGCAATAGGAGGCGGGCGGGGGATCGCGATCCCGCCTGCCGCACCGCCCGCCTCCCGCACCGCCCCCACCGCCCGCAACACCCCCCCTGCACCTCCCACCGGGCTAAAATCATTCAGAGGTGCAGGGGGGGGTGATAAATATATATTTTCGCCACACTAAAGTTTCTGATCGCCGTGGTCAGGGACCGCAGCGATCAGAAACTGCAGAAAGCGCAACAAACCGCAGGTCTGACTTGACCTGCGGTTTGTTGCGATCGCGGACATGGGGGGGTCACGGGACCCCCCCGCGCATTTAGCCGAGGTGCCTGCTCAATGATTTGAGCAGGCACCTTGTTCCGATCACAGCCGGCCGCACGGCAGTGATCGGAACAACACATGACGTACCGGTACGTCATGTGTCCTTAAGGACTCGGGAAACATGCCGTACCGATACGTCATGTGTCCTTAAGGGGTTAAAGTTTTGTTAGATAGGGGTCTAATGCAAAAAGTGCTGAATGAGAAAGAACACCAGTATTTAAATAACTTGTACCCAAAAACTCCGACTATATATTATTTACCTAAGATTCATAAGAATGCAGAACGCCCCCCAGGGCGACCCATTGTCTCAGGGATTGATTCAATAACCAGCCGTGTATCCGAGTATATAGACATTTTTTTACAAAAATATGTGACTATCACACCATCATACCTACGGGATACTGGACATATCCTTGAGGCTTTGAGAGAAATAAATGATTTACCCGAAAATGCTATTTTGATGACATTAGATGTCACTTCACTTTACACAATCATACCAAATGAGATAGGCATGGAGGCGATAAGATTTTATTTGAATAGAGATGTTCAAATGTGTAATGAGTAGGGATGAGCGAACTCGAACTGTATAGTTCGGGTTCGTACCGAATTTTGGGGTGTCCGTGACACGGACCCGAACCCGGACATTTTCGTAAAAGTTCGGGTTCGGTGTTCGTCGCTTTCTTCGCGCTTTTGTGACGCTTTCTTGGCGCTTTTTGAAAGGCTGCTAAGCAGCCAATCAACAAGCGTCATACTACTTGCCGCAAGAGGCCATCACAGCCATGCCTACTATTGGCATGGCTGTGATTGGCCAGAGCACCATGTGACCCAGCCTCTATTTAAGCTGGAGTCACATAGCGCCGCCCGTCACTCTGCTCTGATTAGCGTAGGGAGAGGTTGCGGCTGCGACAGTAGGGCGAGATTAGGCAGATTAACTCCTCCAAAGGACTTGATTAACTGATCGATCTGCAGCTGTGGATCATTGAGCTGCTGATCCTCAATTGCTCACTGTTTTTAGGCTGCCCAGACCGTTTGTCAGTCACATTTTTCTGGGGTGATCGGCGGCCATTTTGTGTCTTGTGGTGCGCCAGCACAAGCTGCGACCAAGTGCATTTAACCCTCAATGGTGTGGTTGTTTTTTGGCTAAAGCCTACATCAGGGTGAAGCTGTCACACCAAGTGCATTTAACCCTCAGTAGTGTGGTTGGTCAAGCTATCACACCAAGTGCATTTAACCAGCAATAGTCTGTTCATTTTTTGGCCATATACTAAATCAGGGGCAAGCTGTGCCCGTCACCAAGTGCATTTAACCCTCAGTAGTGTGGTTGGTCAAGCTGTGACACCAAGTGCATTTAACCAGCAATAGTCTGTTAATTTTTTGGCCATATACTACATCAGGGGCAAGCTGCGCCCATCACCAAGTGCATTTAACCAGCAATAGTGTGGTTATTTTTTGGCCATATCCCAGTCTAATTCTGTCACTAAATCCATACCGGTCACCCAGCGCCTAAATACTAGGCCTCAAATTTATATCCCGCTAAATCTCTCGTTACCGCTGTCCTGTTGTGGCTGGGAAAGTTATTTAGTGTCCGTCAAAGCACATTTTTTGTTCTGGGTTGAAATACAATTCCCAATTTAGCAATTTAAAAATTTAGTGGTTTCTGCTGTATCAGATCTATTTGAAATCTATCCCTAAAAGGGTATATAATATTCAAGGTGCACATAGGGTCATTCAGAATAACTTCACACACCCGCTACTGTGCATTTCCAAGTCTAATTCTGTCACTAAACCCATACCTGTCACCCAGCGCCTAAATACTAGGCCTCAAATTTATATCCAGCTAAATCTGTCCTTAGTGCTGTAGCTGGGCGAGTTATTTAGTGTCCGTTCAAGCACATTTCTTGTTCTGGGTTGAAATACAATTCCCAATTTAGCAATTTCATAACTTAGTGGTTTCTGCTATATCAGAGCTATTTGAAATCTATCCCTAAAAGGGTATATAATATTCAAGGTGCACATTGGGTCATTCAGAATAACTTCACACACACCCGCTACTGTGTATTTCCAAGTCTAATTCTGTCACTAAACCCATACCTGTCACCCAGCGCCTAAATACTAGGCCTCAAATTTATATCCTGCTAAATCTCTCGTTAACGCTGTCCTGTTGTGGCTGGGAAAGTTATTTAGTGTCCGTCAAAGCACATTTTTTGTTCTGGGTTGAAATACAATTCCCAATTTAGCAATTTCATAATTTAGTGGTTTCTGCTATATCAGAGCTATTTGAAATCTATCCCTAAAAGGGTATATAATATTCAAGGTGCACATTGGGTCATTCAGAATAACTTCACACACACCCGCTACTGTGTATTTCTAAGTCTAATTCTGTCACTAAACCCATACCTGTCACCCAGCGCCTAAATACTAGGCCTCAAATTTATATCCTGCTAAATCTCTCGTTAGTGCTGTAGCTGGGCGAGTTATTTAGTGTCCGTTCAAGCACATTTCTTGTTCTGGGTTGAAATACAATTCCCAATTTAGCAATTTCATAATTTAGTGGTTTCTGCTATATCAGAGCTATTTGAAATCTATCCCTAAAAGGGTATATAATATTCAAGGTGCACATTGGGTCATTCAGAATAACTTCACACACACCCGCTACTGTGTATTTCTAAGTCTAATTCTGTCACTAAACCCATACCTGTCACCCAGCGCCTAAATACTAGGCCTCAAATTTATATCCTGCTAAATCTCTCGTTAGTGCTGTAGCTGGGCGAGTTATTTAGTGTCCGTTCAAGCACATTTCTTGTTCTGGGTTGAAATACAATTCCCAATTTAGCAATTTCATAATTTAGTGGTTTCTGCTATATCAGAGCTATTTGAAATCTATCCCTAAAAGGGTATATAATATTCAAGGTGCACATTGGGTCATTCAGAATAACTTCACACACACCCGCTACTGTGTATTTCTAAGTCTAATTCTGTCACTAAACCCATACCTGTCACCCAGCGCCTAAATACTAGGCCTCAAATTTATATCCTGCTAAATCTCTCGTTAGTGCTGTAGCTGGGCGAGTTATTTAGTGTCCGTTCAAGCACATTTCTTGTTCTGGGTTGAAATACAATTCCCAATTTAGCAATTTCATAATTTAGTGGTTTCTGCTATATCAGAGCTATTTGAAATCTATCCCTAAAAGGGTATATAATATTCAAGGTGCACATTGGGTCATTCAGAATAACTTCACACACACCCGCTACTGTGTATTTCTAAGTCTAATTCTGTCACTAAACCCATACCTGTCACCCAGCGCCTAAATACTAGGCCTCAAATTTATATCCTGCTAAATCTCTCGTTAGTGCTGTAGCTGGGCGAGTTATTTAGTGTCCGTTCAAGCACATTTCTTGTTCTGGGTTGAAATACAATTCCCAATTTAGCAATTTCATAATTTAGTGGTTTCTGCTATATCAGAGCTATTTGAAATCTATCCCTAAAAGGGTATATAATATTCAAGGTGCACATTGGGTCATTCAGAATAACTTCACACACACCCGCTACTGTGTATTTCCAAGTCTAATTCTGTCACTAAACCCATACCTGTCACCCAGCGCCTAAATACTAGGCCTCAAATTTATATCCTGCTAAATCGCTCGTTAACGCTGTCCTGTTGTGGCTGGGAAAGTTATTTAGTGTCCGTCAAAGCACATTTTTTGTTCTGGGTTGAAATACAATTCCCAATTTAGCAATTTCATAATTTAGTGGTTTCTGCTATATCAGAGCTATTTGAAATCTATCCCTAAAAGGGTATATAATATTCAAGGTGCACATTGGGTCATTCAGAATAACTTCACACACACCCGCTACTGTGTATTTCTAAGTCTAATTCTGTCACTAAACCCATACCTGTCACCCAGCGCCTAAATACTAGGCCTCAAATTTATATCCTGCTAAATCTCTCGTTAGTGCTGTAGCTGGGCGAGTTATTTAGTGTCCGTTCAAGCACATTTCTTGTTCTGGGTTGAAATACAATTCCCAATTTAGCAATTTCATAATTTAGTGGTTTCTGCTATATCAGAGCTATTTGAAATCTATCCCTAAAAGGGTATATAATATTCAAGGTGCACATTGGGTCATTCAGAATAACTTCACACACACCCGCTACTGTGTATTTCCAAGTCTAATTCTGTCACTAAACCCATACCTGTCACCCAGCGCCTAAATACTAGGCCTCAAATTTATATCCTGCTAAATCTCTCGTTAGTGCTGTAGCTGGGCGAGTTATTTAGTGTCCGTTCAAGCACATTTCTTGTTCTGGGTTGAAATACAATTCCCAATTTAGCAATTTCATAATTTAGTGGTTTCTGCTATATCAGAGCTATTTGAAATCTATCCCTAAAAGGGTATATAATATTCAAGGTGCACATTGGGTCATTCAGAATAACTTCACACACACACGCTTCTGTGCATTTCCAAGTCTAATTCTGTCACTAAACCCATACCTGTCACCCAGCGCCTAAATACTAGGCCTCAAATTTATATCCTGCTAAATCTCTCGTTAGTGCTGTAGCTGGGCGAGTTATTTAGTGTCCGTTCAAGCACATTTCTTGTTCTGGGTTGAAATACAATTCCCAATTTAGCAATTTCATAATTTAGTGGTTTCTGCTATATCAGAGCTATTTGAAATCTATCCCTAAAAGGGTATATAATATTCAAGGTGCACATTGGGTCATTCAGAATAACTTCACACACACCCGCTACTGTGTATTTCCAAGTCTAATTCTGTCACTAAACCCATACCTGTCACCCAGCGCCTAAATACTAGGCCTCAAATTTATATCCTGCTAAATCTCTCGTTAGTGCTGTAGCTGGGCGAGTTATTTAGTGTCCGTTCAAGCACATTTCTTGTTCTGGGTTGAAATACAATTCCCAATTTAGCAATTTCATAATTTAGTGGTTTCTGCTATATCAGAGCTATTTGAAATCTATCCCTAAAAGGGTATATAATATTCAAGGTGCACATTGGGTCATTCAGAATAACTTCACACACACCCGCTACTGTGTATTTCTAAGTCTAATTCTGTCACTAAACCCATACCTGTCACCCAGCGCCTAAATACTAGGCCTCAAATTTATATCCTGCTAAATCTCTCGTTAGTGCTGTAGCTGGGCGAGTTATTTAGTGTCCGTTCAAGCACATTTCTTGTTCTGGGTTGAAATACAATTCCCAATTTAGCAATTTCATAATTTAGTGGTTTCTGCTATATCAGAGCTATTTGAAATCTATCCCTAAAAGGGTATATAATATTCAAGGTGCACATTGGGTCATTCAGAATAACTTCACACACACCCGCTACTGTGTATTTCCAAGTCTAATTCTGTCACTAAACCCATACCTGTCACCCAGCGCCTAAATACTAGGCCTCAAATTTATATCCTGCTAAATCTCTCGTTAGTGCTGTAGCTGGGCGAGTTATTTAGTGTCCGTTCAAGCACATTTCTTGTTCTGGGTTGAAATACAATTCCCAATTTAGCAATTTCATAATTTAGTGGTTTCTGCTATATCAGAGCTATTTGAAATCTATCCCTAAAAGGGTATATAATATTCAAGGTGCACATTGGGTCATTCAGAATAACTTCACACACACACGCTTCTGTGCATTTCCAAGTCTAATTCTGTCACTAAATCCATACCGGTCACCCAGCGCCTAAATACTAGGCCTCAAATTTATATCCCGCTGAATTTGAATACAATACATTGGGCCAAATAATATATTTGTTGTTGTGGTGAACCATAACAATGAGAAAAACATCTAGTAAGGGACGCGGACGTGGACATGGTCGTGGTGGTGTTAGTGGACCCTCTGGTGCTGGGAGAGGACGTGGCCGTTCTGCCACATCCACACGTCCTAGTGTACCAACTACCTCAGGTCCCAGTAGCCGCCAGAATTTACAGCGATATATGGTGGGGCCCAATGCCGTTCTAAGGATGGTAAGGCCTGAGCAGGTACAGGCATTAGTCAATTGGGTGGCCGACAGTGGATCCAGCACGTTCACATTATCTCCCACCCAGTCTTCTGCAGAAAGCGCACAGATGGCGCCTGAAAACCAACCCCATCAGTCTGTCACATCACCCCCATGCATACCAGGGAAACTGTCTCAGCCTCAAGTTATGCAGCAGTCTCTTATGCTGTTTGAAGACTCCGCTGGCAGGGTTTCCCAAGGGCATCCACCTAGCCCTTCCCCAGCGGTGAAAGACATAGAATGCACTGACGCACAACCACTTATGTTTCCTGATGATGAGGACATGGGAATACCACCTCAGCATGTCTCTGATGATGACGAAACACAGGTGCCAACTGCTGCGTCTTTCTGCAGTGTGCAGACTGAACAGGAGGTCAGGGATCAAGACTGGGTGGAAGACGATGCAGGGGACGATGAGGTCCTAGACCCCACATGGAATGAAGGTCGTGCCACTGACTTTCACAGTTCGGAGGAAGAGGCAGTGGTGAGACCGAGCCAACAGCGTAGCAAAAGAGGGAGCAGTGGGCAAAAGCAGAACACCCGCCGCCAAGAGACTCCGCCTGCTACTGACCGCCGCCATCTGGGACCGAGCACCCCAAAGGCAGCTTCAAGGAGTTCCCTGGCATGGCACTTCTTCAAACAATGTGCTGACGACAAGACCCGAGTGGTTTGCACGCTGTGCCATCAGAGCCTGAAGCGAGGCATTAACGTTCTGAACCTGAGCACAACCTGCATGACCAGGCACCTGCATGCAAAGCATGAACTGCAGTGGAGTAAACACCTTAAAACCAAGGAAGTCACTCAGGCTCCCCCTGCTACCTCTTCTGCTGCTGCCGCCTCGGCCTATTCTGCTGCTGCCGCCTCGGCCTCTTCCTCCGCCTCTGGAGGAACGTTGGCACCTGCCGCCCAGCAAACAGGGGATGTACCACCAACACCACCACCACCACCTCCGTCACCAAGCGTCTCAACCATGTCACACGCCAGCGTTCAGCTCTCCATCTCACAAACATTTGATAGAAAGCGTAAATTCCCACCTAGCCACCCTCGATCCCTGGCCCTGAATGCCAGCATTTCTAAACTACTGGCCTATGAAATGCTGTCATTTAGGCTGGTGGACACAGACAGCTTCAAACAGCTCATGTCGCTTGCTGTCCCACAGTATGTTGTTCCCAGCCGGCACTACTTCTCCAAGAGAGCCGTGCCTTCCCTGCACAACCAAGTATCCCATAAAATCAAGTGTGCACTGCGCAACGCCATCTGTAGCAAGGTCCACCTAACCACAGATACGTGGACCAGTAAGCACGGCCAGGGACGCTATATCTCCCTAACTGCACACTGGGTAAATGTAGTGGCAGCTGGGCCCCAGGCGGAGAGCTGTTTGGCGCACGTCCTTCCGCCGCCAAGGATCGCAGGGCAACATTCTTTGCCTCCTGTTGCCACCTCCTCCTTCTCGGCTTCCTCCTCCTCTTCTTCCACCTGCTCATCCAGTCAGCCACACACCTTCACCACCAACTTCAGCACAGCCCGGGGTAAACGTCAGCAGGCCATTCTGAAACTCATATGTTTGGGGGACAGGCCCCACACCGCACAGGAGTTGTGGCGGGGTATTGAACAACAGACCGACGAGTGGTTGCTGCCGGTGAGCCTCAAGCCCGGCCTGGTGGTGTGTGATAATGGGCGAAATCTCGTTGCAGCTCTGGGACTAGCCAATTTGACGCACATCCCTTGCTTGGCGCATGTGCTGAATTTGGTGGTGCAGAAGTTCATTCACAACTACCCCGACATGTCAGAGCTGCTGCATAAAGTGCGGGCCGTCTGTTCGCGCTTCCGGCGTTCACATCCTGCTGCTGCTCGCCTGTCTGCGCTACAGCGTAACTTCGGCCTTCCCGCTCACCGCCTCATATGCGACGTGCCCACCAGGTGGAACTCCACCTTGCACATGCTGGACAGACTGTGCGAGCAGCAGCAGGCCATAGTGGAGTTTCAGCTGCAGCACGCACGGGTCAGTCGCACTACAGAACAGCACCACTTCACCACCAATGACTGGGCCTCCATGCGAGACCTGTGTGCCCTGTTGCGCTGTTTCGAGTACTCCACCAACATGGCCAGTGGCGATGACACCGTTATCAGCGTTACAATACCACTTCTATGTCTCCTTGAGAAAACACTTAGGGCGATGATGGAAGAGGAGGTGGCCCAGGAGGAGGAGGAGGAGGAGGAGGAGGAAGAGGGGTCATTTTTAGCACTTTCAGGCCAGTCTCTTCGAAGTGACTCAGAGGGAGGTTTTTGGCAACAGCAGAGGCCAGGTACAAATGTGGCCAGCCAGGGCCCACTACTGGAGGACGAGGAGGACGAGGATGAGGTGGAGGAGGATGAGGATGAAGCATGGTCACAGCGGGGTGGCACCCAACGCAGCTCGGGTCCATCACTGGTGCGTGGCTGGGGGGAAAGGCAGGACGATGACGATACGCCTCCCACAGAGGACAGCTTGTCCTTACCCCTGGGCAGCCTGGCACACATGAGCGACTACATGCTGCAGTGCCTGCGCAACGACAGCAGAGTTGCCCACATTTTAACCTGTGCGGACTACTGGGTTGCCACCCTGCTGGATCCACGCTACAAAGACAATGTGCCCACCTTACTTCCTGCACTGGAGCGTGATAGGAAGATGCGCGAGTACAAGCGCACGTTGGTAGACGCGCTACTGAGAGCATTCCCAAATGTCACAGGGGAACAAGTGGAAGCCCAAGGCCAAGGCAGAGGAGGAGCAAGAGGTCGCCAAGGCAGCTGTGTCACGGCCAGCTCCTCTGAGGGCAGGGTTAGCATGGCAGAGATGTGGAAAACTTTTGTCAACACGCCACAGCTAACTGCACCACCACCTGATACGCAACGTGTTAGCAGGAGGCAACATTTCACTAACATGGTGGAACAGTACGTGTGCACACCCCTCCACGTACTGACTGATGGTTCGGCCCCATTCAACTTCTGGGTCTCTAAATTGTCCACGTGGCCAGAGCTAGCCTTTTATGCCTTGGAGGTGCTGGCCTGCCCGGCAGCCAGCGTTTTGTCTGAACGTGTATTCAGCACGGCAGGGGGCGTCATTACAGACAAACGCAGCCGCCTGTCTACAGCCAATGTGGACAAGCTGACGTTCATAAAAATGAACCAGGCATGGATCCCACAGGACCTGTCCGTCCCTTGTCCAGATTAGACATTAACTACCTCCCCATAACCATATATTATTGGACTCCAGGGCACTTCCTCATTCAATCCTATTTTTATTTTCATTTTACCATTATATTGCGAGGCTACCCAAAGTTGAATGAACCTCTCCTCTGCCTGTGTGCTAGGCCTAAATATATGCCAATGGACTGTTGCAGTGGTGGGTGACGTGAAGCCTCATTCTCTGCTATGACATGCAGACTGATTCTCTGCTGTCATGAAGCCAGATTGTCTGTTACGGGACCTCTCTGCTCTGCCTGTGTGCTAGGCCTAAATATATGCCAATGGACTGTTGCAGTGGTGGGTGACGTGAAGCCTCATTCTCTGCTATGACATGCAGACTGATTCTCTGCTGACATGAAGCCAGATTGTCTGTTACGGGACCTCTCTCCTCTGCCTGTGTGTGCTGGGCCTAAATATATGCCAATGGACTGTTGCAGTGGTGGCTGACGTGAAGCCTCATTCTCTGCTATGACATGCAGACTGATTCTCTGCTGACATGAAGCCAGATTCTCTGTTACGGGACCTCTCTCCTCTGCCTGTGTGTGTGCTGGGCCTAAATATATGCCAATGGACTGTTGCAGTGGTGGCTGACGTGAAGCCTCATTCTCTGCTATGACATGCAGACTGATTCTCTGCTGACATGAAGCCAGATTCTCTGTTACGGGACCTCTCTCCTCTGCCTGTGTGCTAGGCCTAAATATATGCCAATGGACTGTTGCAGTGGTGGCTGACGTGAAGCCTCATTCTCTGCTATGACATGCAGACTAATTCTCTGCTGACATGAAGCCAGATTGTCTGTTACGGGACCTCTCTCCTCTGCCTGGGTGCTGGGCCTAAATTTATGACAATGGACTGTTGCAGTGGTGGCTGACGTGAAGCCTGATTCTCTGCTATGACATGCAGACTGATTCTCTGCTGACATGAAGCCAGATCCTCTGTTACGGGACCTCTCTCCTCTGCCTGTGTGTGTGCAGGGCCTAAATATATGCCAATGGACTGTTGCAGTGGTGGCTGACGTGAAGCCTCATTCTCTGCTATGACATGCAGACTGATTCTCTGCTGACATGAAGCCAGATCGTCTGTTACGGGACCTCTCTGCTCTGCCTGTGTGCTAGGCCTAAATATATGCCAATGGACTGTTGCAGTGGTGGGTGACGTGAAGCCTCATTCTCTGCTATGACATGCAGACTGATTCTCTGCTGTCATGAAGCCAGATTGTCTGTTACGGGACCTCTCTGCTCTGCCTGTGTGCTAGGCCTAAATATATGCCAATGGACTGTTGCAGTGGTGGGTGACGTGAAGCCTCATTCTCTGCTATGACATGCAGACTGATTCTCTGCTGACATGAAGCCAGATTGTCTGTTACGGGACCTCTCTCCTCTGCCTGTGTGTGTGCTGGGCCTAAATATATGCCAATGGACTGTTGCAGTGGTGGCTGACGTGAAGCCTCATTCTCTGCTATGACATGCAGACTGATTCTCTGCTGACATGAAGCCAGATTCTCTGTTACGGGACCTCTCTCCTCTGCCTGTGTGTGTGCTGGGCCTAAATATATGCCAATGGACTGTTGCAGTGGTGGCTGACGTGAAGCCTCATTCTCTGCTATGACATGCAGACTGATTCTCTGCTGACATGAAGCCAGATTGTCTGTTACGGGACCTCTCTCCTCTGCCTGTGTGCTAGGCCTAAATATATGCCAATGGACTGTTGCAGTGGTGGCTGACGTGAAGCCTCATTCTCTGCTATGACATGCAGACTAATTCTCTGCTGACATGAAGCCAGATTGTCTGTTACGGGACCTCTCTCCTCTGCCTGGGTGCTGGGCCTAAATTTATGACAATGGACTGTTGCAGTGGTGGCTGACGTGAAGCCTGATTCTCTGCTATGACATGCAGACTGATTCTCTGCTGACATGAAGCCAGATCCTCTGTTACGGGACCTCTCTCCTCTGCCTGTGTGTGTGCTGGGCCTAAATATATGCCAATGGACTGTTGCAGTGGTGGCTGACGTGAAGCCTCATTCTCTGCTATGACATGCAGACTAATTCTCTGCTGACATGAAGACAGATTCTCTGTTACGGGACCTCCCTCCTCTGCCTGGGTGCTGGGCCTAAATATATGCCAATGGACTGTTGCAGTGGTGGCTGACGTGAAGCCTCATTCTCTGCTATGACATGCAGACTAATTCTCTGCTGACATGAAGACAGATTCTCTGTTACGGGACCTCTCTCCTCTGCCTGGGTGCCGGGGCCTAAATATCTGAGAATGGACTGTTCCAGTGGTGGTTTCAAAGGAAAGGACCGGCACTTCGCTGATGTAGATCACAATGTAGATTTATTCAGTCACATATTCAAAATGGCATAGTGACGCGTTTCAGCACAGATGTGCTTTCATCAGACTGCATAAAACATCTTACACTCCAGCTATTTATACATAAATGAAACACAAAGGAACTGACATCATCAAAGAAGCTCCGCCTCCCTCATTAAATAAAATTCGCATATCAAATAATCGCAATGAAAAATTCGCATTGAAAAATTCGCAATTGAAAATTCGCAACTGAAAATTCGCAATTGAAAATTGAAAATTCGCAACTAAAAATTCGCAACTGAAAATTCGCAATTGAAAATTCGCAAAAAACATATCCACTCTATACTGGCGAAGATTTTCAGTCACATAGTCCATTCTTGCAGTGATTAATCACGCTGAAGAAAAAAAGAAATATATTTATCAGATTGCATAAGGCCGAATGCCTTATAGGAAGCAGGACACATTGTACTCACGATTGAGGCCCCTGGGCTCCATTGTCTGAAGACGATGGATCCAGTAAGCCTCCCTTTTCAATAACAATTTATTTCTGTCACCCCCTCGACGGGGTAATGATACACCTTCAATAATCTGATACCTCAACTGCGAGATGTTGTGTTTTTTATCATAAAAATGAAGGGGTATTGGGAGTAATAAATTCTGTTTACGGATAGTAGATTTGTGTTTACTTAGTCTGTCCTTCATTCTCATTGAGGTTTCCCCCACATATAGTAATCCACATGGACATTTAAGAATGTAAACCACAAATCTACTATCACAAGTGAACGTGCCCCTTATTGGAATATTTTCACCTGAGTGAGGGTGGGAGAAACATGAACCCTTTATAACGCTGGAACAATTGACACAGTTTAAACAAGGAAAAGTGCCCCGTCTAGGTGTAGATAAAGTACTCTGTCCTCTTTCTATTTTATTACTTCCCACATCCGCCCGGACTATTTTATCCCTAATATTTTCTGCCCGTTTATAGCATATCATGGGTGGCCTCTGGAACTCTCCTATCCGTGGATAGGACTTAGATAATATGTGCCAATGTTGATTAACAATAGTCCTAAGGCGCTGGGACCAGGGATGGTATTTAATCACTAAGGGGATCCTTGTTTCTTTCTTAGTTCTATCTGGTGGTGTAATCTCAGCTTTATTACGCTGTATTTTCAATAGATCAGGGGGGTAGCCTCGCTCTCTAAATTTATTGGTCATATCGTCTAATCTTGTTTGACACATATCCCTATCACTAACGATCCGTCTAACCCTCTGGTATTGCCGCCCTGCTTCTTACTAGAATTGTTCCAGTGGTGGGTGACGGGAAGCCAGATTCTCTGCTATGGAACCTCTCTCCAATTGATTTTGGTTAATTTTTATTTATTTAATTTTTATTTTAATTCATTTCCCTATCCACATTTGTTTGCAGGGGATTTACCTACATGTTGCTGCCTTTTGCAGCCCTCTAGCTCTTTCCTGGGCTGTTTTACAGCCTTTTTAGTGCCGAAAAGTTCGGGTCCCCATTGACTTCAATGGGGTTCGGGTTCGGGACGAAGTTCGGATCGGGTTCGGATCCCGAACCCGAACATTTCCGGGATGTTCGGCCGAACTTCTCGAACCCGAACATCCAGGTGTTCGCTCAACTCTAGTAATGAGCAAAAAATCTTTATTATGGATTGTATACAGTACTGCCTCGGACATAATTATTTCTGGTATGCTGATAGTTATTTTCTCCAGGTGTCGGGAGTGGCGATGGGTGCGAAATTCGCACCCAGCTTCGCCAATCTGTTCATGTCTTACTGGGAACAGTCTAATATAGACCCGATTATTAAAGTTGAGATGGAGGGTGGTAGCCTCCAACTCTGGAGGAGATATATAGATGACTGCATCGGCATTTGGTATGGAACGGAGATAGGGTTAATGAGGTTTATTTCTCAAATTAATGCAAATAAGTGGAACATTCATTTCACCCATGATGTTAGTAAAAACACTATACATTTTTTAGATCTGGAGATCAGGGTAGATGAAAAAAAGATAAAAACTGTCACTTATTTTAAACCTACTGACCGCAATGGTTATATTGAAAGAAATAGTTGCCATCATGAACCATGGATCTGTAATGTGCCGAAGGGACAATTGAAACGTATCAAAAGAAATTGTACCAGTATAGAAGATTATGAGACACAAAGTGACATCATAGTAAATAGATTTGTAGAAAAGGGATATAAAAAGGAAGTTCTGTTGAATCAAAAGGAAGAAATTAAGTTGGAAAATTTGGGTACTATTAAAAAGAAAGTGTCTGCGGAAGATAAAATACAGATTCAAGAAAAATATAAGTTTGCTTTTTCAACCACCTATTCTATTAATTGCCCCCATATTAAAAGAATAATTCAAAATAACTGGAAGGTTTTGCGAAATGATCCAGTTATAGGTGAATTTATTCCCCAAAAACCGCCCTTTATTTTTAAAAGAGCCCCCACTGTCAGAAACCGTATCGTGCACAGTTATGTGAGAGAGTCTTCTGGTGCACCGAAATTGCGCAACGGCTTCACTTGGTGCGGCTTCTGTTTATGCTGCAGAAATCGCACAAGAGAAGATAAAAAAATAATCAGAAAAGATGATATTGTGTCTACCTCCAAATCTATCTCTAAAAAAATCAGTGGTAGTATCTCATGTGAATCAATGGGAGTTATTTATGTACTGGAGTGCCCGTGTGGTCTCCAGTATATTGGAAGAACACTGAGAAAGTTAAAAGTTCGAGTTGGCGAACATATTAAAAATATTAAAAAAGGACTCGAGACTCATAGTGTCTCTGCACATTATAAGAGGTTCCATCAGAAAGACCCTACGGGTCTAAAGTTTTGTGGTGTAGAATTGGTGAAACGTCACTGGCGTGGAGGTAATCCTGCCACACAGATTAATAAAAGGGAGGCGCAATGGATTTATGATATGAACACATTGCAGCCTAACGGACATAATATTGAGTGGGATATAAAATCTGTCTGTATGGTTTAATCAAAAAAATTTTTTAGATGTTTTATTATATAACGCAAGTTTTTCTACTATGTTTAATACTATTTTAGTTTTGTGTAATTTATTGTATTTTATTGTATCTTGCTAAATGTATGTGTCATTAGAACTTATGTTGGCAATTTTAGTATTTATTTTTTAAAAGATCAGTTTAAATATTTTGCCGGACAAACGGAAGTCCGTACTTGTTCCGGGGTCAATGACTGCTATATATGTGTTGACCTTTGGCGGCATTTGGATTGCAGCCCCTGACGAAGCTAAGTGCGAAACCCGGGTCGGGTATTTTATATGCTTGTGAAAACTTGCCTTTTGTAAGTAGATTAAAGTATTCCTACTTTTAAACCCCGAGGGTATTGCGCAATCTTTATTAGGGTATTCCGGACTGTTTTCGGATCAGGCTTTTCGTGTGACTGTTATCACAAGGGGAGATTTCACCGTATATTGCAGGCGGACATCCATTCTTTCGCATGTGAACTGGGAGACGTAAGACAGTCGTCTTCATATATGCGCAGCTGAGTATCAGGTTGCTGAAAATCATCGCATGGTTTATATGGAAGTGTGAGATCCGCCTGTATATTATTGTTTATGGATTTGGAATTTTTCGTTTGTGCATCATACGAATTTGGCACGTTGCTTTCTGGTTCTTGATCCTGTATACTGCTTTACAAATTAGCGCGGTACCCGTTAAACCTTTTTCTACTTTGTATTAAGGACTTTGAACCTGTCCTATTAAGGGCACCGCAGCTGACTGTCCATTGGTCCACACCCACCAATCTGTTTCTGTCTGAAACATTTTCTACATACACAAGACCCATTACTCTCAAATATTGTTCACAAATCTGTCTAAATCTGTGTTAGTGAGCACTTCTCCTTTGTGGAGATAATCCATCCCACCTCACAGTTGTGGCATATCAAGGTGCTGAGTAGACAGCATGAATATTGCACAGGTGTGCCTTAGACTGCCCACAATAAAAGGCCACTCTGAAATGTGCACAGTTTTGCCTTTCCGGGGGGGCGTCAGCAAACAACTAACCCACACTACGCCGTACATGCTGTCTGCCATCTGCCCTGAAAAGTGAAAGCTGGGACTCATCCGTGAACAGAACGCCTCTCCAACGTGCCAGACGCCATTGAATGTAAGCATTTACCCACTCAAGTCGGTTACAACGACGAACTGGTCCAGACACCGATGAGGACGAGCATGCAGATGAGCTTCCCTGAGACGGTTTCTGACAGTTTGTGCAGAAATTCTTTGGCTATGCAAACCGATTGTTGCTGCAGCTGTCCTGGTGGCTGGTCTCAGACAATCATAGAGGTGAACATGGTGGATGTGGAGGTCCTGGGCTGGTGTGGTTACAGGTTGTCTGCAGTTGAGAGGCCGGTTGGATGTACTGCCAAATTCTCTGAAACGCCTTTGGAGAAGGCTTATGGTAGAGAAATGAACATTCATTGCACTGGCAACAGCTCTCGTAGACATTCCTGCAGTCAGCATGCCAATTGCGCGTTCCCTCAAACGTTGCAACATCTGTGGCATTGTGCTGTGTGATCAAACTGCACATTTCAGAGTGGCATTTATTATGATCTGTACAAGGCACACCTGTGCAATATTCATGCTGTCTAATCAGCACCTTGATATGCCACACCTGTGAGGTGGGATGGATTATCTTGGCAAAGGAGAAGTGCTCACTAACGCAGATTTAAACAGATTTGTGAACAATATTTTGGGTCTTTTGCGTATGTAGAAAATGTTTTAGATCTTTGAGTTCAGCTCATGCAAAATGGGAGCAAAACCGAAAGTGTTACTTTTATATTTTTGTTCAGTGTGTGTATATATATATATATATACATATATACATATATCAAAGTGGCTTGGCAGCACTGCAAACAATAGTGAAACAAAGCAGAAGAAAAAGGGTGCCAGCGGCTGTGGCGGTGATCCTCCCGCCAAACTATAAATGAAAAAGGAAATTCCACGGCACCTCCCAAAAATAGATACGTGTTTATTTCACCAGATGCAATGTTTCGTTTCTCCCTTTGGAACCTTTTTCAAGCAGTGACAAGTTCATAGGTGCAAATTCCATATATTTATACCACATGTGTTTTTTGGATAGTTAAAACAATCAAGTACAAAAAATATAAAAAGTGCATGATTAAAAATACATATAAAACAGTGTATAATATAATACATATAATGTGTGTACATTCATATATGAAAAAAATATCCAAAATGTGCATATAATTAAATGTACAAAATCACAGAATTCATACGTGATCATAATTCATTAATTACAAACAAATGTGAATAACCCCTGGTTTGTGATTAAACACATAATTGATGGGTGGGGGGGTAAGAGGAAAGACCCTACCTGTTAGCATAAAAACACCTTGAGACTCAGCGTCTCAATAGTATAAACACATATGTTAGAATGACCTGTAGTGATCATGTGGGAGGTGCAGTCATGTGACAAAACGTCACATGATGCATCCTGATCACACGGTCACTTCCATCCAAACGGTCATGTGAAAGGCACAATCACGTGACTAAACATCACGTGATGTATCATGATCACACAGCCGCTTCCATTCACAGCCTCACACTATGCTGCCTTGCCTCAAGCACATGATAGTAGTCCCAGGATAGGACAAGATCACGTGATCGTGTATTATGCAAATGCATCATGTCTTATTCAGCAAAAAAATTGGTACTTGATTGTTTTAATTATTCAATAATTAATATATGTAATTTGCACCTATGAACTTGTCACTGCTTAAAAAAGGTTCCAAAGGGAGAACCGAAACGTTGCATCTGGTGAAATAAACACATATCTATTTTTGGGAGGTGCCGTGGAATTTCATATATATATATATATGTATATATATATATATATATATATATATATATCTATATATCCATACATACGCACATATTATAATATATATGTGTATATAATATTGCATATATTATATACTTATATTACACAGTATTATAGATGCAATATGTACAGGTATATAGTATATACAAAAGTGTACTGATATGTGAGGTGAGGTACAAGGTATAATAGATGCAGTGTGCACAGGTATATAGTATATACAGTAGTCTTCTTTGTAGAAAAAAAGCGGCTGGCACTCATCATCGTGAAGATATAAGATATTCCTTTATTGCTGCATCAAGCAAAATACACGTGGCACCGGAGCTAGGAGTCACTTCCCTGCACACTGAATGCAGCAACGGCCGTTTCACGCAATATGCACTTCGTCAGGCTGCTACAGGTGTGTGCACCAGCACTCCACCTCTTAAAGCACTTCACGTCAGAGCATCAGGCGTGCAATCAGTGACGCTCTCTTGGTGCTAATACACGTTGGTTACAATTAAGAACAAATTGCTACATTTAACATATTTATATAAGTTACAACAGAACACTGTAATGTAATCTATCATTCAGGCCTGAGTTTCCTGTTGCCTGCGTCCGCAATATCCATTGCGCTTCACACTGCAACAACTGGCGATGTCTATCGCCTCCATTCAAATTCAGACTCTTAATGAACTTGCATCTCCAGCGTGCACTTCACTAAAATGTTCAATGAGTCTGGGGGATCCCTTCCCTGTGTCGACTGAACTAAAATGTTCTCTAACATGTTCATACATGCAGCGAATAGTCTTGCCAATATAAAATCAGCCACAACCGCAGGTCACCATGTACACAACATATGTGCTGTGGCAGTTCATAAAGCTGCGAACTCTATAGTGCAAACCAAGCGACCCTGATGAACTTAGCCTTAGAGTAAAATTTCCTGCTTCTCACTCTTTTATCTTTTATGGTATGGCACCTTCTAAAATAAATACAGGGCTTATTGTTAGTGATCATTGCTAGGGATGGATCCCTCTCCAAGATATTCCAATTACAAAAAATGACTGACCGTATTTTTTCAGCCATCGGGCTGAACCTAAAGGTAAAAGTAAACCTGTCCATTTCTTTGTCCTCTTTCCCATGTCAATGCTTATTATTACCTCTAGTTTTTTTCAATAAATCATGCTGAGAAAAATCACTCAGCACTTTGTGCATCCCTGCACTGACATAATGCTCCGGGTACCCTCTAGACACCAAACGCTGCTTCAACTCTGTGGCTTGGCGGAGGTATCCACTTGTATGACTATTGATTCTATGCAATCTAATAAACTGTCCATATGGAAGGGACCTTTTAACCCAATTAGGATGGTAGCTGTCATAATGAAGCAAGGAGTTGGTCGCCGTGGGCTTTCTAAAGCCCTCAGTGACCAACTCGTCGCCCCTCACCATGACAGCCACATCCAAAAATTCCAGGTACGTGCCACCAAAAGTCAGTGTAAATTTCATTCCCATATCATTATTGTTCAAATATGCCACAAATTCTCCACATAACTCTTCGGTTCCTGACCATATCAGACATCGTCCACGAAACGGAGGAATACTTTGATGTATTTTAGATATGGAGAAAACACATATCTGTCTTTTAATCTAGCCAAATACATGTTGGGAAACGTACAGGAGACTGGGGTCCCCATGGCCGTCCCTAACCTCTGCCTGAACCATCTATTGTCAAACTTGAAGACATTGTTGGTGAGTATGAATGTCAACCCCTCACCAATAAATCTACAAAAAAGCTCACTTTTTCCTACGTTCATGAGTATGGATTGGATCGCCTCCACACCCGCATCATGAGGGATGCGGGTGTAGAGGCTCTCCACATCCAGGGACAATAAATAGTCACCTTTCTGCCAATGAATTCCCTTCAATGCAAGCAAAAATTCATTGGTGTCTTTCAGGTACGCCGGAGCACAAGGTAACAGCGGTCTGAGTAACCAATCTATGTATTTTGACAGGGGCTCCGTTACTGAGCCACCCCCCGAGACTATGGGGCTCAGCGATTTATGGATTTTTGGGAGAAGTACCAACAAGGCTGGATAGGAGTAGCAGGAACCAATCTTTCCAGCATGTTTTTCCTTAAAAAAAAATATGTCTATAAAGCCTTGAATCAGCTTCCTTAATTGCATCTGGATACTCATCACTGGGTTCCCCTCTATCCCCTCATAGACCTCAAGATCTGTTAGCTGCCTCATCGCCTCCTCCACATAATATGAACGTGACATGAGTACCACGTTGCCCCCCTTGTCCGCAGACTTCACCACGATATCATCCCGAGTCCGTAAGCAGTCAAGAGCCTGACGCTCTTCTCGACTGATATTAAATGGTGCATCGGGATATATTATCGCACGGACATCTCTCATCACTTGTTGCTGGAAAATTTTGATGCTGCAGCCTGCGGGCATAGGGGGGGCAAAACGTGGACTTCACACCACCAGTAAACAACTCTGAACTCTTTTCTTCCACTGGGTTTTAATCCCCCACTAGAAACGCTAAACATTCCATTTCATCAAACCTGGTGGATACATTAAAGCCCATAGGGTCGGGACAGACAGGTATTTGTCCTTCCGGACGCGGTGTCTCAACCTGAGGGACCCCCTTAGACATTTTATGAAGGTACGTATATACAGTAGTGTGCTGATATATGAGGTGGAAACGCTTGCATCAAGCATGCAAAAACAAATTTTTAAAGTGATCAACAATAACTGCAGAGCTACTCATTACTGAGTTCATGTTTGGAAGTTAGAGTTCGGTTTTGGGGGGGTTAGTTTTTTTTTGGAGGTGTGGTCCTAAACTTTTGATCAGCTGAAAAACAGCCTGTTTCAGTTTATTCGTTGTTTTCATTAAATTGAATGCTCCCCAAAAGTTTTTTGTCTCACTCCCATTTTTTCTTGTTGCATGTTGAAGCTCTACTTGGAACCTTGTTAAGATCCAGCCATGCTAAATATGATTTTTTGCCATTTTTTAAGTGGTCTTTAACTTTTGATCAGGACTGTAGTATATACAGCAGTGTACTGATATGGGAGGTACGGGGTATACTAGATGCAGTGTGTACAGGTATATTGTATATACAGCAGTGTACTGATATGTGAGGTACCAGGTAAAATAGATGCAGTGTGTACAGATTTATAGTATATGCACCAGTAGGGGCCCAATTTAGATTCTTGCTATGGGGCCCAGTGATTTCTATGTACGCCCCTGGTTTTATGGTGTATCATATGGCTGTACTTGTCCTTGTGGCACAAGTTCTCGGGGCTCACCAGAAATGGATGTATTTTACCACCTGCCCCAGGTAAGATGGCAATGTGATAGGGAAGTACAGCCAAAGGTGACAGGATTGGTTGAGAGAGACACAGCAGTTGAGCCAAGTAGAACATGAAAATGTATAGGTATGGGGATACTGCTTTGCCTATGTGGAGGAAGCAATTAGTCTTTAAAAGAGCCCATCTTTCCCACCAGTGGGAGAGGGCATAAGCCTGTAATCAATGAGTGCAACTGTGTAAAGTTAGGTTATGCAAGAGTATAGCATCTCAGCGAAACAGAGGCCGTAAATTAAATGGATGGAGGGTTAAAGCAAGTAGAGAATCTCCCTGCTGATAGACAGAGATGGAGAGTGACTAAGAAGTGGGTGGAAGTAGGAACCTCCCAACAATAGTATTACCAGCTGTATGTGAATCCCACTGCTGTGAAGTTTACACTTTCCTGCTCCACCTCGGGTGCGTCTGTGACTTTAATTTGCAACTCAGTCTCACCAGTCTTCTGTCAAGCTTAATGGAAATGTTTCATCAAAAAATGTTTAAATCAAGTTTTTTTTTATTTTATTTACAGTGATTTATTTGTTTTACATATTTAATGTCACTACATGTTATTATATTTGTTAAAAAGCCTATAATCCTGCAGCTTGCAAACTGGTCACTAGGCTTAAAAATATATTGTAACTTCCTGTTCAGTAGAGATCGCTTTTCAGGAATCATCTCATTATCATCACCATGACACATATCATCTATATTTAGATAACACTGGAGCCACACATTAGGACATCTAGTAACATAGAAACATAGTATATAAGGCCGAAAAAAGACATTTGTCCATCCAGTTCAGCCTGTTATCCTGCAAGTTGATCCAGAGGAAAGCAAAAAACCCCTGTGAGGTAGAAGCCAATTTTCCCCAAAAAAATTCCTTCCCGACTCCAATCAGGCAGAATGATCCCTTGATCAACGACCCCTCTCTAGTTGCTATAGCCAGTAATAATATTACACTCCAGAAATTCATCCAAGGCCCTCTTGAATTAATTTATTGTATTCACCATCACCACCTCCTCAGGCAGAGAGTTCCATAGTCTCACTGCTCTTACGGTAAAGAATCCTTTTCTATGTTTGTGTACAAATCTTCTTTCCTCCAGAGTGTGTCCCCTCATCACCGTCCTGGGGATAAATAGATGATGGGAGAGATCTCTGTACTGACCCCTGATATATTTATACATCGTAATTAGATCTCCCCTCAGTTGTCTTTTTTTTTAAGTGAATAACTCTAATGTTGATAATCTTTCAGGGTACTGTAGTCCCCCCATTCCAGTTATTACTTTAGTTGCCCTCCTCTGTACCCTCTCCAGCTCTGCTATGTCTGCCTTGTTCACAGGAGCCCAGAACTGTGCACAGTACTCCATGTGTGGTCTGACTAGGGATTTGTAAAGTGGTAGGACTATGTTCATATCACGGGCATCTACAGTGCCTTGCAAAAGTATTCACCCCCCTTGACTTTTTTCTGATTTTGTTACATTACAGCCTTAAGATCAATGTTTTGTTAATCTGAATTTTATGTGATGGATCAGAACACAATAGTCTAAGTTGGTGAAGTGAAATTAGAAAAATATATAAATAAAACTATTGTTTAGAAATAGAAAACAGAAAATTGGCATGTTCGTATGCATTCAGCCCCTTTGTTAGAAAGCCCAGAAAAAGCTCTGGTGCAACCAATTACCTTCAGAAGTTACATACTTAGTGAAATGATGTCTGCCTATGTGCAATCTAAGTGTCACATGATCTGTCATTACAAATACACACCTTTTTTGAAAGGCCCCAGAGACTGCAACACCTAAGCAAGAGGCATCACCAACCAAACACTGCAAAGAAGACCAAGGAACTCTCCAAACAAGTAAGGGACAATTTTGTTGTGAAGTACAAGTCAGGGTTAGGTTATAAAAAAAAATCCAAATCTTTGATGATCGCCAGGAGCACCATCAAATCTATCATAACCAAATGGAAAGAACATGGCACAACAGCAAACCTGCCAAGAGACGGCCACCCACCAAAACTGATGGACTGGGCAAGGAGGGCATTAATCATAGAGGCAGCACAGAGACCTAAGGTAACCCTGGAGGAGCCGCAGAGATCCACAGCAGAGACTGGAGTTTCTGTACATAGGACGACAATAAGCCGTATGGTCCATAGACTTTGGCTTTATGGCAGATTGGCCAGAAGAAAGCCATTACTTTCAGCAAAAAACAAAAAGGCATGTTGTGAGTTTGCAAAAAGGCATGTGGGAGACTCCCAAAATGTATGGGAGAAGGTGCTCTGGTCTGATGAGACTAAAATTGAACTTTTCGGCCATCAAAGAAAACGCTATGTCTGGCGCGATACCAACACATCACATCACCCAAAGAACACCATCCCCACAGTGAAACATGGTGGTGGCAGCATCATGCTGTGGGGATGTTTTTCAGCAGCCGAGACTGGGAAACTGGTCAGAGTTGAGGGATAGATGGACGGTGCTAAATACAGGGATATTCTTGAGAAAAACCTGTACCACTCATTGCATGATTTGAGGCTAGGACGGAGGTTCACCTTCCAGCAGGACAATGACCCCAAACACACTGCTAAAGCAACCCTTTAGTGGTTTAAGGGGAAACATGTAAATGTGTTGGAATGGCCTAGTCAAAGCCCAGATCTCGATCCAATGGAAAATCTGTGGTCAGACTTAAAGATTACTGTATCTGGACTTCTCCAAAGCATTTGACACTGTACCACATAAAAGGTTAGTATATAAAATGAGAATGCTCGGACTAGGAGAAAACGTCTGTAAGTGGGTAAGTAACTGGCTAAATGATAGAAAACAGAGGGTGGTTATTAATGGTACACACTCAGATTGGGTCACTGTCACTAGTGGAGTACCTCAGGGGTCAGTATTGGGCCCTATTCTCTTCAATATATTTATTAATGATCTTGTAGAAGGCTTGCATAGTAAAATATCAATTTTCGCAGATGACACTAAACTGTGCAAAGTAATTAACACTGAAGAGGACAGTATACTGCTACAAATCAATCTGGATAAATTGGAGGCTTGGGCAGATAAGTGGCAGATGAGGTTTAACACTGACAAATGTAAAATTATGCACCTGGGAAGGAATAATGCAAGTCACCAGTACATACTAAATGGTAAAACACTCGGTAACACTGACATGGAAAAGGATCTAGGAATTTTAATAAACAGCAAACTAAGCTGCAAAAACCAGTGTCAGGCAGCTGCTGCCAAGGCCAATAAGATAATGGGTTGCATCAAAAGGGGCATAGATGCTCGTGATGAGAACATAGTCCTACCACTTTACAAATCATTAGTCAGACCACACATGGAGTACTGTGTACAGTTCTGGGCTCCAGTGAACAAAGCAGACATAGCAGAGCTGGAGAGGGTCCAGAGGAGGGCAACTAAAGTAATAACTGGAATGGGGCAGCTACAGTTCCCTGAAAGATTATCAAAATTAGGGCTATTCACTTTAGAAAAAGACGACTGAGAGGAGATCTAATTAATATGTATAAATATATCAGGGGACAGTACAGAGATCTATCCCATCATCTATTCATTCCCAGGACTGTGACTGTGACGAGGGGACATCCTCTGCGTCTGGAGGAAAGAAGGTTTGTACACAAACATAGAAGAGGATTCTTTACGGTAAGAGCAGTGAGACTATGGAACTCTCTGCCTGAGGAGGTGGTGATGGTGAGTACAATAAAGGAATTCAAGAGGGGCCTGGATGTATTTCTGGAGTGTAATAATATTACAGGCTGTAGCTACTAGAGAGAGATCGTTGATCCAAGGAGTTATTCTGATTGCCTGATTGGAGTCGGGAAGGAATTTTTTTGTGAGGAAAATTGGCTTCTACCTCACAGTTTTTTTTTTTGCCTTCCTCTGGATCCACTTGCAGGATGACAGGCCGAACTGGATGGACAAATGTCTTTTTTCGGCCTTATGTACTATGTTACTACTATGTTACTATGTTCACAAGCGTAAACCATCCAACTTGAAGGGGCTGGAGCAGTTTTGCAAGGAGGAATGGGCAAAATCCCAGTGTTAAGATGTGGCAAGCTCATAGACTTATGCAAAGCGACTTGGAGCTGTGATTTCCACAAAAGGTGGCTCTACAAAGTATTGACTTTAGGGGGGTGAATACTTATGCACATTGACTTTTTCTGTTATTTTGTCCTATTTGTTGTTTGCTTCAAAACAAAACAAAAATCTTCAAAGTTGTGGGCATGTTCTGTAAATTTAACTTTCAAAAATTCACTTTTTTGGCAGATTTTCCATTTTAATAAATTTTTTCCTGTAATACATCAAGGGTTAACAACAAAACAAACCTTAATATTTATTGTCCTGATTCTGCAGTTTGCAGAAACACTCCATATGTGGTTGTAAACTGCTGTATGGGTACACAGCAGAGCTCAGAATGCATGAAGCGCCATATGGTGCCTAAAGACCATTCTAGCAAAATCTCACCACAGAATTTGCTACAATGGTCTTTAGGCACTGTTACGACACTCACCGCCAGGTAGATGACGCCACTGGTTAGTGAATAAGCCCCTTTCTCCAGGAATGCAGTTTTTAATCCAGCTGATCATCAAACCCCCGAATGGAGCATACGAACGTGGCAACTCCCGATCAGCAATTGAGTCGAACTCCTTCCACAGCTAGCAATATGCGAAAGCGCTGTCCCAATAATAAATCCCTCCATAAACGAGACCAAGCTCCGTCTTGAAAGTCAAACAGGGAATGTTTTATTGAGGGCTACCCGCCCATTTTTATGCAGGTCCCCATCTGGTGGACACGCCCCTAGGGGACCAGAATGGAGACTGTGACACAGGACAGACATGCAGCACTACAGAGACAATACATCCCCACAATGCATTATGGTTTTCTCCTCTCTGCCCTGGCGACACCCGAGAAATATTCCAATTATCTCTCTAAGACAGAGGGAAATCACCAATACACATGTGGGGACAACAGAACAGACATCACCATTTAAACATACAATGTCACAACCCTTTTCAATACACAGACATTTAGCATCCCACAATGGCACGAATTAGACCAGGAGTTCAAGTTGGTTCAAGTCCTTTGTGAACAATGAGGCCATTTAGGTTAACTAGCAGCACACGCCTCTCCTGGGTGGCCGTCCGTTCAGTAGTTCCAATTGGTATGTGGGGAAACACACGAACAGGGGCATACGGACAGGAAATCCAGCGAAATGAAGGCAAACAGACGAACCAGCAATATAGGTCTATACAGATGGATCTGTCACACGGCTCCCCCCTTGTGGGACACTCCGGCAGACCCGGCTTGACCCTTTAGCGGGTCAACTTGGGGATGACCGGACTAGGAGGTAGCAAGAACGTCGGTTTGCCGGGACAATCCATCTGCATTAACATTCTGCTTACCGGGTCGGTAGCTGATGGTGAAGTTATACGGTTGTAATGCTAAACTCCACCGCAGAAGTCTCCCATTGTCTCCTGAGACCCGGTTAAGCCAGACAAGGGGATTGTGGTCCGTCACAAGGGAAAATTCCTGTCCATACAAATAAGGGCTTAACTTTTTCAATGCCCAGACCAGGGCCAAGCATTCCTTCTCCACTGCCGCATAACTCACTTCTCGGGGTAACAGCTTTCTACTGAGATATGCGACAGGGTGCTCTCCTCCATCTTCCCCGACCTGGCTCGGCACAGCCCCCAGTCCATACATGAAAGCATCTTTATGGACGAGAAAACGTTTGTTAGGGACTGGGCAGCCAGGACAGGGGCATTTACAAGAGCCTGTTTGAGTGCTGGAAACGCAGCAGGACCTGCTTAGGGAGATTTTTCTTGGTCAGGTCAGTCAGGGGCTTAGCAATAGTGCTGTAGTCTGGGACAAAGCGTCTGTAATACCCTGCTGTCCCTAGGAAGGCTAACTGGGTCTTAGTGATAGGTGTGGGCCAGTTAGCTACTGCCTCAATCTTAGCCGGCTCTGGTCTCTGGCTCCCACACCCCACTCTGTGACCCAGGTATTGCACTTCAGCCAAGCCTAGATGGCACTTCTCTGGCTTCAATGTCAGGCCAGCAGCCCGAATTTTGTCCAAAACTACCCCTACATGTACTAGGTGTTCCTCCCAGGACCCACTGTAGATCGCAATGTCATCCAGGTATGCACAAGCAAATTCCTGGAATCCATCGAGAAGTCTATCCACCATACTCTGAAAGGTAGCCAGGGCATTCTTCATCCCAAATGGCATGATCTTAAATTGGTAGAAGCCAAATGGGGTGCTTCTACCAATCGGCCAGGGGGATCTGCCAATAACCTTTACACAGGTCTATGGTGGTCAGATAGCGTCCCCTGGCAATACGATCTAATAATTCGTATACCCGGGGCATCGGGTAGGTGTCAGTGGTGGTCCGCTCGTTGAGCCGCCTGTAGTCTACACAGAACCGGGTGGTCCCATCTTTCTTAGGCACCAGGACTACAGGCGAAGCCCAAGGGCTATCGGAGTGTTTGATAAACCCAAGCTGGGTCATCTCCTGTATCTCCTTCCGCATTCCTTCTCGGACTGCTTCAGGGATACGGTACGGGGGCTGTCGTAGAGGGTTCTGTCTAGGGGTCTCTACCTTATGTACAGCTAGGGTAGTGTAGCCAGGCTCTTGGGAGAACGTCGCCTGCTTCTCCCACAGAAGCTGTCTTGTCTGTCCCTTCTCTGTGGGGCTTAATCTATCCCCTAGCTGTACAAGACTAGTAAGGTCAGTCTGGGAGTCCCTCTCTAACAAATCGGGTAAGGGTAAACTCTCTGTATCGTCTGCAGCAGGGGCACATACTGCAGCGACATCCTCCGGTCTCTCCTGATACTCCTTTAGCATGTTCACATGAAAGGATCGCTGGATCCTTTCATCTGAACAGCTGGCTATAAGGTAGGTAGTATCAGACACCTGAGCTAACACCTTATACGGGCCCTGCCAAGATGCTTGCATCTTGTTCGCCTTCACAGGTTTGAGCACTAGCACTTTCTGCCCAACCTGGAAGACTCGCTGCCGGGCACCCCGATCGTACCATCTCTTCTGTCTCCCCTGGGCCACCTGGAAATTCTCTCTTACCATCAGGGACAGTTTCTCCATGCGGTCCCAGAGTTCCAGGACATATGGTACTATGGGGGTCCCTTCCTGCTCTGTCTCCCCCTCCCAGTGACCTCTAATGAGATCTAGGGGTCCGCGGACCCTCCTCCCATAGAGCAACTCAAAGGGGGAGAACCCAGTAGATTCCTGGGGCACCTCTCTGTAAGAAAACAACAGATGAGGCAGGAATCGCTCCCAGTCTCTGCAAGTGTCAGAAAAGGTCCTCAACATCTGTTTGAGGGTGCCATTAAATTGCTTGCAGAGGCCGTTAGTCTGTGGATGGTACGGGGAACTAAGTATCGGTTTAATGCCGCACACCCTCCACAGTTGCTGGGTGAGCACAGCGGTAAATTGGGTTCCCTGGTCAGAGAGAATCTCCTTAGGGAACCCGACCCTAGTAAAAATCCTAACCAGGGCAACAGCAACTGTCTCTGCCTCTATATTAGACAGCGCTACTGCCTCTGGATAGCGAGAGGCATAGTCCACCACGGTGAGAATATACTTCTTACCGGATGGACTAGCCCTGGCCAGTGGACCCACAATGTCAACGGCTATGCGGGCAAAGGGCTCCCCAATGATAGGCATAGACATAAGCCTAGCTCTTGGGTGGTCCCCCCGCTTTCCTACCCATTGACAAGTGTCACACGTACTACAATATATCCGCACAGCCTGATTAAAATTTGGCCAAAAGAAGTTCTGCATGATCCTATAGGCTGTGCAGCGGGACCCTAGATGTCTGGCTAATGGAACGTCATGCCCTATCGGCAGAATCTCCTGCCGGTATTTTGCGGGCATCACCAGCTGTCGATTCGGCAGATGGGCAACACTTTTCTGGGACGGTTTAGGGATCCTATATAACCTGTCCCCCACCCATTCATACCGCTCCCAATCTACTCCTTCCTCTCCAGTATCTGCTCTGTCTCTATACTTCTGGAGAGTCGGATCTGCCTGAGTTTCCCTCCCAAACTCCTCTGGGGAATCCCAGCTAGCAAAGGTCTGTCCTAGGGTATCAGTCGGGGAATCGGGTCTTACCTGGGTCTCGGCGGCAGGTGGGCTGGTTCCAGCAACACGGGTCTGGGCCCGGGTAGTCACTGGGTGGACATCAGCAGGTCCCATTGGAGCATAAGCAGAAACCAAAGGGGCCAGGTCATTCCCGAGCAAGACATCAGCAGGCAAGTCTTTCATAACCCCCACATTCACATGTCCAGAGCCCACTCCCCAATCCAAATGAACCCGGGCAACAGGTAGACGGAACACGGCGCCTCCTGCTGCCCTCACTGCCACAGTATTTCCAGTGTGTTGGTGTTCCGAAACAAGGTTCTTTTGGAGCAGGGTCATAGTGGCCCCGGTGTCTCTCATACCAGTAACCACTTTGCCATTTAGTCTAACGGTCTGCCTGTGCTGCTGCCGGTTATCCTGCTGGGCTGCTTGTACTGGATCCGCCTCATGTAGTATACCCCAAAATTCCTCCTGCTCAAGACAGTGAGCGGAAGGCTGGGGTGGCTGCTGATTTCCGCTGGCTGGTTTTCTCCACGACTGCGCTGGGTTGGTATTGTTCAATGGGCACTCCGGTCTCTTGTGCCCCAACTGTTTGCACCCATAGCACCGGATAGGCTGAGAGTAATCCCGGGCGTTGAACCGAGCTGGCTGAACATAATTGTTCGCTGGTGGTATTGTGGGGGTGTGTTGCGCTGGGGGGGTGATACACAGTAGTGGTTGGAGGTGCTGCCAGTTTGTACTCCACTCGGGTAGGGACCTTGGCTGCTGTCTGGTCTAGCCTTCGTGCATCTGTGTATTCATCGGCCAGACGAGCAGCTTCAGGTAAGGTAGCGGGTTAGCGGTCCCTAACCCACTCTCTGACTCCTGCAGGTAACCGATCAAAGCAGTGCTCCAACAAAAATACTTGCAGCACCTCTTCCCCAGTCACTGCTTGGCACACTGCCATCCAGTGGGCTGCGGTGCGTGTACCCTGCATGCCCACTCCACATAAGAATCGCAATCCTGCTTGTTAGTGTCCTGGAATCGCCGCCGGTACGCCTCAGGGGTGACAGCGTATCTAGCCAAAAGGGCATCTTTTACTGCCTGGTAACTTGTAATTTCCTCCTCTGGGATGGCCCGAAAAGCCTCACTGGCCTGGTCGGATAATTTCCCAGAGAGGATAGTGACCCATTCCTCTGCGGGTACCTGGTGTAAGGCACACTGCCTTTCAAAATCGGCCAGGAACCCGTCAATCTCTCCCTCCGCTTCCACAAAATGTCTAAATGCAGCAAAAGGTACCTTTCTCCTTCCATTATTATTATGGGGTACCTCTGCTGCTGCAGCTCCTCTTCCCTGGAGCGCCTGTTGTGCTGCTACTGCTGCTTGCACCTGGACCACAATATCTGCTGCAGGGTTGGGGCCAAAGTGTGCCAGCCTTATCTGGACTGCCCGGTTAAATCCAGTATGCCAGGCACATTAGCTCTCTCCGTTCCCTGTGCTGCATCCATCTTCAATAATATAGAAATAATCTCTCTCTTCTTGAGATTACTCGCTGATCGTCCTCTGCGTTCCAATATATCTTTAAGGGTAGCACGCCTTAATTCCTCATACTGCATTTTCACCCTGGGATTTGTAGCTGGCCTTCTGGGCGGTAGGATTCATCCCGTTGCTTGCCACCAATTGTTAGGACACTCACCGCCAGGTAGATGACGCCGCTGGTTAGTGAATAAGCCCCTTTCTCCAGGAATGCAGTTTTTAATCCAGCCGATCATCAAACCCCCGAATGGAGCATACGAACGTGGCAACTCCCGATCGGCAATTGAGTCGAACTCCTTCCACAGCTAGCAATATACGAAAGCGCTGTCCCAATAATAAATCCCTCCATAAACGAGACCAAGCTCCGTCTTGAAAGTCAAACAGGGAATGATTTATTGAGGGCTACCCGCCCATTTTTATGCAGGTCCCCATCTGGTGGACACGCCCCTAGGGGACCAGAATGGAGACTGTGACACAGGACAGACATGCAGCACTACAGAGACAATACATCCCCACAATGCATTATGGTTTTCTCCTCTCTGCCCTGGCGACACCCGAGGAATAATCCAATTATCTCTCTAAGACAGAGGGAAATCACCAATACACATGTGGGGACAACAGAACAGACATCACCATTTAAACATACAATGTCACAACCCTTTTCAATACACAGACATTTAGCATCCCACAATGGCACGAATTAGACCAGGAGTTCAAGTTGGTTCAAGTCCTTTGTGAACAATGAGGCCATTTAGGTTAACTAGCAGCACACGCCTCTCCTGGGTGG
This sequence comes from Bufo gargarizans, assembly GCF_014858855.1. NCBI lineage: Eukaryota > Metazoa > Chordata > Amphibia > Anura > Bufonidae > Bufo > Bufo gargarizans. Next base: position 398,028,929 of record NC_058081.1, read on the forward strand.
CCGTCCGTTCAGTAGTTCCAATCGGTATGTGGGGAAACACACGAACAGGGGCATACGGACAGGAAATCCAGCGAAATGAAGGCAAACAGACGAACCAGCAATATAGGTCTATACAGATGGATCTGTCACAGGCACCATGTTGCTTTTGAGGATACCCTGAGGTACCCCCACAGTGAAAATCCTGAAAAAGTGACCACATTTTGGAAACTACACCACCCAAGGAAAGGGGTGTAGCGAGCACTTTGACCCAACAATCATTTCATGGAACTTCTAAAACTTGGCTTTGAAAAAAATATATATTATTACAAGAAAATGGTGCTTTAAGTCCGAACTCTCTTTTTCGCAAGGGATAACAGGAGAATATTAACCCACTGTGTCAGGTCACAAAAAAATCTGTTTGGTGTAATTTTGTTTTTAATTGATGGGGTACATCATGTGATGTTTTTATAGCTCTGGTCGTTACGGATGCCGCAGTTTCAGGAGAAATATAGCTACTAGAGAGGCTATACAGCACTGTACAGCACTACACAGCCTCACTGCAGGGCTGATCGTGGTCTATGGTGTCAACAGCACATTGCTTCCTTAGCTGTATACACAGCGCTCATTCAGCACTGTGTATACAGTGATTTAGAAGGCAGGGACACCCAGGAATGGTCCCAGCATTCTCTATGGGATACACTGCTGTCACTGACAGCAGGCTCGCGCTCAGCAGCTGCACGATTAGTGTGCAGTTGCTGTCTCTGAATGGACCTTTATAGTCTATGAGCGGTTGGGAAGTGGTTAAACAGCAGACACCTAATGCTAATGTCTGTGATTGGTGATAACACCGATCACAGACATTTAACCCCTCAGATACCGTGATCAAACATGACCACAGTAAGGAGAGGTAAAAAAAAAAACTGCCCTTACTATTAAAATGTAAAAGTATTTATCTCATACGGCAAATAGTGTCATGAAAAAAATAAATTTGCCTATTCGCCATTTTTTCATCTCTTCACCCCCCCAAATTTTTATAAAACTTAGCAAAAAGTGATACACATTCAAAAATGGTATCACTAACAACTACAGATAGTCCCGCACAAAATTAGCCAGTTAAAATTAGCCAGTTCAGTTAAAAAAAACCTATACAAATGTAGTATCTCTGTAATTGTGTTAACCCAGAGAATGAAGGGAATAGGTCAGTTTTACTTCATAATGAACGCTGTAAACAAAACCCATAATACTGTGGCCGAATTCAGCCCCCTTTGAAATTCCATCTTCCCACTACATCTTATGCAATATTAGATGGTGCCATGATAAAGTACAACGTGTTCTGCAAAAAACAAGTCTTAATACAGCTATGTGAACGGAAACATAAAAATGTTACTGTATTTTTTGCCCTATAAGACGCACTCCCCCCCCCCCCCCCCCCAAAATGTTGGTGGGTCTTATAGGGCGAATGCTGCAATTTACATTGATACACCGCCGCCGCGATGCTGCACAGCGCGGCCAGCGGGTGTATCAGCACGGAGGGAAAAGGGGCTGGGGGCCGGCATCTGGTTTTGTAATGGCAGCGGGGCCCGGTGCAGTCACTGTATTCTATTACACCGGGCTCCGCTCACTGTAGTAATCATATCTAACCTGTAGGCAATGTTAAACTATAGAAATCATGTGCAATCCAGCCTGTAGTACTTTCTACAATCTTCCGTAGCAGGCAGGAAGCCGGGCGGGCAGTGGCAGCGTAACTCACTACATCACGCACCTAGACCGCCAGTTTCATTCATAAAGTGGTAGGAGCAGGCGCGTGACGTAGTGAGTTACGCTGCGCCTGCCTGGCCTCCTGCATCACGCGCCTGCTCCTCCCACTTTATGAATGAAGCAGGTGGCGTAGGCGCGTGACGTAGTGAGTTACACTGCCGCTGCCTGCCCGGCCTCCTGCTTGCTACGAAAGATTGTAGTAAGTACTACAGGCTGGATTGCACATGATTTCTATAGTTTAACATTGCCTACAGGTTAGATATGATTACTACAGTGAGCGGGGCCCGGTATAATAGAATACAGTGACTGCACCGGGCCCTGCTGCTATTACAAAACCAGATGCCGTCCCTCACCCCCTGTATTGGGAGTCATTCACTACACAGGGACACTGTTATGGGGGGATCTGTGGATGACACAAAGCATAAGATGCTATATATGTGTCATCCACAGATCCCCCCATATCAGTGTCATTCCATCCACAAATGCCCCCATAACAGTGCCATCCACAGATGCCCCCATAACAGTGTCATCCATAGATCCCCCATAACAGTGCCATCCACAGATACCCATAACAGTGTCATCCACAGATCCACCATAACAGTGTCAGCCATAGATCCCCCATAACAGTGTAATCCACAGATCCCCCATAACAGTGTAAGCCACAGACCTACATAACAGTGCATCATCCACAGATCCCCCATAATAGTGTAATCCACAGACCACCATTAGTTCAAAACCCACCAAAAGCACACCTTTTGGTTCAAATTTTTTTTTTCTTCTTATTTTCCCTTTTCAAAAATCTAGGTGAGTCTTATGGGCCGGTGTGTCTTATAGGGCAAAAAATACGGTATAACTCCGGGAAGGCATGAAATAAAAACCAGAAACACAAAAATGAAAAAAAATCCCTGTCCTGAAAGGGCTAATAATATTAGCTATATTTGTCTTTTTCATTTTATACATTCAAAACATATTATTTTTTGTGTTTTCTTGATCAGTCACAGAATGTGTTGAATTGAGTGAAGAGGATCTTGATGCAGAAGAATTAGAAAAAAAAATACTGGAGAAAAGGGCTAACAAGATGAAGAATTTGGAGTGGCTAAAGAACAACTCCAAGCCCTGCCCTGGTTGTAAAGCTCCTATTGAGGTAACATATCAAAGACAGCAGAAAATAACTTTATACCTTGTATGTCAAATAAGCATGTATGTTAAATAAGTATTGGTGTTATAGCCCATATTAAAAATAATCCACCACAAAATAAAAGTATATTTACTTTATTTCATTCCATTAAAACACAAGCAGATTAAGAAAGGGAGAAAACACTTAAAACAACCTTTAGGCTACCTTCACACTTGCGTTCAGAGCGGATCCGTCTCAGACGGATCCGCTCATATAATGCAGACGGTGGCTCCGTTCAGTACGGATCCGTCTGCATTATATTGTTAAAATATTTCTAAGTGTGAAAATAGCCTCAGACGGATCTGTCCAGACTTTCAATGTAAAGTCAATGGGGGACGGATCCGTTTGAAGATTGAGCCATAGTGTGTCATCTTCAAGCGGATCCGTCCCCATTGACTTCCATTGTTAGTCTGGACAGATCCGTTTGCCTCCGCGCAGCCAGGCGGACACCCGAACGCTGCAAGCAGCGGTCAGGTGTCCGCCTGCTGAGCGGAGCGGAGTCTGAACGCTGCCAGACTGATGCATTCTGAGCGGATCCGCGTCCACTCAGAATGCATTAGGGCTGGACGGATGCGTTCGGGGCCGCTTGTGAGCCCCTTCAAATGGAGCTCACAAGCGGACACCCGAACGCTAGTGTGAAAGTAGCCCTTCTAGTAGGGACTGACTCACATGCAGACTAGGGCAAGTTTATATGAGATAATACCAGAAAAAATATATTACAAAAGTATCATATCCAAGTGGAGTATGTCTGAAGCCACAAAAAATGTGCAGCGACCTTACCATAGGCCGTGCTAAGGATCCGATACCACAAACCACAAGATAAATCTTGGAAAACTATACATCAAGTACCCGCTTTTGGCATGGAGGTCCCCCACTTACCCAACATGTTTCGCCAACTGCTTCGTCAGTCCACTACTAGTTTGGTTGTTTTAACCTTTTTCTCCCTACAATCATGTGGATTCCTCTAATTTTAATCTGCTTATGATTTAATGGAATTTAATCAAGTAAATATACTTTTACTTTTGTGATGGATTATTACAAAATGCTAAACACCAATGCTTATTGTAGGTTTAGATTACATTTTTAGATGGGCCTGATAATAGGTCTGTTAACATATCTTTATTATTACAAATCAATTACATATCAAAGAAAAGAATAAATATAAAAGTAAGCAGCAATGTTAGAGGTAATGATACACAAGGTGTACCCCTTAGATACATCCGGTCAGAAAATGACATAACCATGAAACACTGGATAATGTATCAATTACATACTGTTATCCCAAACCCAATTGTCTCAAGTGCAGCTAATACACCATACATGCCTAACAGGTTGGTCTTACATTTGCAAGCATATATAGAGGACAAACGTCCTAAGCATACAGTAAACACCATGTAGATCCAACCCATAAGACAACCACTTGATAACATCTATGTAAAAAATAGCTATAATGTCATACAGACCGGGAGAATCACGGGACACACCAACCCCAATGCACGTTTCGCCTGGTCTTCTTCCTGGGGCATGTTTGGAGTGATCAATTGTCAATGGATTGTTCCTTTATATATATAATATGTTTCGTTTTTTTTTTTTTTTACAGAAAGAAAGTGGCTGTAACAAAATGACCTGCAGCAAGTGTTATCAGTACTTTTGTTGGCTCTGTCTGAATATATTGCCTCGAGAAAACCCATATGATCATTTCCAGGACTCTGACTGCAATCAGTATGTATTCAGCATGGTTTTAGAGAAATGGATTGACAAGTTCTTCATAGCTGTCATTGGGTCATCTGCCTTCATGGTTGTTGTTTCTTGAATTGCTTCAATATATTGTCACAGTTAGTTTTGCTGTACTTCGTTACACTCTGTTATACTGTACATATGCTACCAGAAAATGAAAAAGAACAACTGGAAAACATAGCATGATTGAGCTGAGATTGACAAAGTATAAACTGCTAGTGGTGCTCGGTCAACAACCAAGTTGGTGCACCCTTTATTTGGGGTTTTGCATTGGTGTATATTTTGAGGTCCAGTCACATTAATGCAGGGTGGCATCTCCCCTTACTGCAAGACAGGCTGCCTGCCTAGCATGGTGACGGTCAAAGAGATGTTGGATATCCTCCTGTGGTATGTCATTCCATGCTCTTTCAACTTGTGCCCATAGTTCACCTAAAGTATTTGTTGGTTTGCTGTGTGTAGGAGATCCATTGCCCCATCTAGTGTCCAATATTCTTGTTGGAACACCATGTCTGTTAACGGTGTCAAAAAAGACATTAGGACTGATTCCACTATGTCCTGGACATATCGAAGCCTGGCCAGTGTTCCATCCACCAATACTAATAGCTAATCTATTGTGAATATAATTTCAGTCTGTTTACATTTATTTACATTTTGCAATTTATTTATATTTTACGCAGCCTTCTGACTTTTTGGGGATGGATATGTGTATATAATTGTGTTTGTATATATATATAAATATATATATATATATATATATATATATATATATAAAGTTTATGAACCCTTCAGAATTTTCTAGTAAAAAGACCTGTAGCAAATGTGGTGTAGAGGCGCGGACCCCGCTGGGAACTAGCGCAACACAATATAAAAAAACTAAGGATGATATCCAGCTTCCAAAAAAGTAAGAGCCTTTATTCCATGTTCACTGTAAAATCCGATACACAGTCCATGTCTACGCGTTTCGTAATCATATAGTGCTGATCCTTACTCGTGACAAAATGGACATAGAAAACTGGGCTTAAATACGGATAACCACTAATTACAAGCGGCTAAAACCAGAAGAGATTTGCCCACACATGTAAAAGCATTAATAGAAATCAATGAAATACAAAAAATTTAAACCAAACTAGTGAAATAAATCCCTGAGAGTAAGGCCTCCTGCACATGAACGTGTGCACCCCATGGCCGTGCTGTGGCCCGCAAATTGCGGGCCGCAATACATGAACACCGACCGCGGGGATGCTGCAGTGGATCGCGGACCCATTCACTTTAATGGGTCTAATTCAAGATAGGTAGTTTTATCTTCTAATAAAGGTTTTGATGTTTATAGATATACCTGACATTGGATATACCTGATACAACTACCGACCCCCCTTATCAGCTTGCTTTATTATGATATAATTCATATTTTCAAGCTCCCTTAGTGCACTGCGTTCCCTGAGAGTTAGATTATCACGGGTGCTGTTCATATTGGCTGAACAAACCGCTTTATTTAGAGCAAATAAATATTTTTCTATTAACTCTTGAAAGCAATCCAAAGCAGTTATTTGTGATAAACCTATGGGAAAAATCATTAGCAGGACCCCTATCTTAAATAGGGCAAGAATGCTGCATATGTGAAAGGTTTTCTAACTCTTCAAAAGAGGAAACAGTACTTTCTTGAGATAAAGGGGCATTGGTAGAAGTAGAAAAAGCGTTGTCCGTGGTGTTCAAATCCTCAAAGTGCATCTTTAAAGTGAGGTTCCATGCTAATCTATTGACGTCAATGATAGATATTGAAATGACACATTGGAGAGAAGGAAGTCCCTTTGCCAAAACATCTATTTGTGATTGGGATAGTAATTTAGAAGAGATGTTGACAACCTGTGTATTACTCACAGTTTCTTGTTGCGTGATGGATACCGACTGTTTCCTGGTGTGCTTTTTTAAGGACTTTTACTAGCCGCTGTATTAACATTTGAGAAACTGCTTGGTGTAATTAAACGGTCTATTAAACCTGGTAATAGAGTCTCAGATGCAGAGTCTGAGGAATCTGTCTCAGTTAAGCTAAAGTTGAGTTTAGGGCCCGGTGTTTTCTTGCCTCGAGACATTTTTCTCATAATAGATCGCGGGGTATTGGCCCCTGCTTCAGACCAAGTGTATACGGCATTACTTTTGTAATCCGGAAGATCACAATAACATTTTTGATGTTTGATGGCTACGAGGCTCTCCTCTCCTTTTATTAAGAGTCTCCTGTAACTTGTGATCCATATCTTTAAACACATCAAGGTCTGCGAAGGGAGCAATAGAATCCTAGATGATTTTTACCTCCTCTCTTAGACTGGACAAAGTTTCCACCTCAAGTCCCATTAATTTAATAGAACAGTCCGATAAGATAATTTGCTATTGTGTGACAATAGTATCCGAGTATAATTGCGAGTTTTTTTCGACGCCTGAGACCCCGTGGAATCATATTCTTTTCAACATATCTTTGCAGCGACGTTAAGTCCCACCAGGTCCGCATCTCCTTTGTGAGCAGTTTTTCCAGGGAAGACATATAGATCTTTAACTCCAGAGTATTTTGAGAGTCCTTATCACATGTATTAAAAATCGCATCCATTTTTTCGAATCTCTTACGACAGTCATCAATAGCTCTGAGAGAAATATTGTGGATATTTCAAAGATATCAGATTGGAAAAAAAAAATCACTGGCACAAAATAGAATGGAACAACAATGTCTCAGCTGTAAAACAGGGAGCCACAAGCAAGTTCCCACCAAGATACTGTAAGTAAAAAGAGGCAAAGAGGCTCTGCTCTCCTGTAGCAAATGTGGTGTGGAGGCGCGGACCTCGCTGGGAACTAGCGCAACACAATATACAAAAAACTAAGGACGATGTCCAGCTTCCAAAAAGTGACAGCCTTTATTCCATGTTCACAGTAAAATCCAATACAAAGTCCATGTTTCGGATCATATAGTGCTGATCCTTACTCATGACAAAATGGACATAGAATCCTGGGCTTAAATACCGAGAACCACTAATTACAAGCAGCTAAAACCGGAAGAGATTTGGCCACACATGTAAAAGCATTAAAAGAAATCAATGAAATACAGAAAATTTAAACCAAACCAGTGAAACGAATCCATGAGAGTAAGGGTACTTTCACACTTGCGTTATTATTTTCCGCCATAGAGTTCCGTCAAAAGGGCTCTGTGCCGGAAAAGAGCTAATCAGGCATATTCGAATGCATTCTGAATGGATAGAAATCCATTCAGTTTGCATCAGTATGCCTTCCATTCAGTCACTGTCAAGCGTTTTGGCCGGACAAAATACCGCAGCATGCTGCGGTATTATGTCCGTCAAAAATGACTGATCAGTAGCCGGAATGCCACCAGCGGCATAGGTAGGAAGCCCGGAAGTGCGAGCTTCCAGGCTTTTGCGCATTTAGATGCCGTGACCTCACTTGGTCATGGCATCTAAAGCATTTAATTACCGTGATTGGCATTATTGCCGGTCACAGTAATTAGCCGCAGGTCTCTGCTGTTTGAAACAGCAGAGACCTTCTGGCCATGACGCCAACTGCACGTGCGAGCAGACACCATGTTTACACATCGCTCCAGCGCCGTACGGCGCTGATAGCAATAGGGTTACAGAACAAGGCTCTATCAAAGTCTGACCTTCACAAAATGTATCATGGCATGAACAAAGGAGGTTTCTGAAGACTTTAGAAGAGTTGTTGATGTTCATCAAGCTGGAAAAGGTTACAAAACTATCTCTAAAGAGTTTGGACTCCACCAATCCACAATCAGACAGATTGTGTACAAATGGAGGAAATTCAAGCCCATTATCACCCTCCTCAGGAGTGGTCAACCAACAAAGATTACACCATGAGCAAGGGCATGTAATAGCTGTGAGGTCACAAATGAACACAAGGTAACTTCTAGGTAGCTAAAGGCCTTTCTCACAGCTAATTTTAATTAATATGAGTCAACTGTCAGGAGGACAGTGAACAACAATGGTGTGTGCATGGCAGGATTGGAAGGAGAAAGCCTCTGCTCTCTGTCTGCAGTTTGCTAAAGATTACCTGGACAAGCGACAAGGCTATTGGCACAATGGGAGTCATTTACGAATAGTGCTACACCTATTTTGGTATAAAAAGCTCACAAGGGCTTTTTTTGCGACTTTTTAAACACCCATGCAAAAATATTTTGTTGCATGGACGTTTTTGCGCTGCGTTCGACACTTGGTAGTATCGAAGGAGTGGTGGGAGAGTGGCAGGGGCTGGGAAATAATCCTCAACAGATTAACCAACTTTTACTCCTTTTATGGAAACAGGGGGAAAGGTTGGAGAAAAACTCGAGTCAGACACTGGAGTAGCTCCTAGCAGGCGAACTGCTGGAGGTGCACATAATTGATGACGAGGCACCTTGTCATCGATTAGGCACATCTTCCTGCAGTACAAAGAGGAAACAAACACTGGCTAGCTGATCTTTGTAAATGACCCACAATGAGACCAAAATAAAAAAAAAATTGTTTAAATGAGAAGTGTGATTTTGGAAAAAGGAAAATATTGCATTTGGCATTAAAATGTCATGCTATCTGTGAAACACGGTAGTGGTAGTATCATGGTTTGGTCCTGCTTTGCTGTATCTGGGTCAGGATGGCTTGCCACCATTGATGGAACAATGAATTCGGAACTACAGGTATGTCTGCCAATTCTACATAAAAATGTCAGAATATCTGTCCGTGAGCTGAATCTCAAGAGAACATGGGTTATGCAGTAAGACAATAAGCAAAGACTGATTAAAGAAGAATAAATTAAAGTTTTGGAATGGCCAAGTCAAAGTCCAGACCTTTAATCCAATAGAAATGTTGTGGAAGGACCTGAAGCAAGCAGGTAATGGAAGGAAACCCACCAAGACAGCAGAGTTGAAGCTGTTTTCTACAGAGTGATATGATAAAAAAATCATCCAAGCCGATGTGCAGAACTAATCAACACTTACTGAAATGTTTAGTTGCAATTATTGCTGCACAATGGTGTCAAGCCAGGTACTGAATGCAAAGTTTCACATACATTTGCTACTCACAGATATATTACATTGAATCATTTTCCTCAATAAATAAATTACCAAGCCTCATTTGTTTGATCTGGTTATCTTTATCTGCATTTAGGAAAAAATACAAATGTGAAAATCTGATGTAATTGTAGGTCAAGTTTATGCAGAAATGACAATTCTGAAGGGTTCTCAAACTAATGGATAGACACATTAATGATATGCAAATGATAAAATATGGAAACAAAGGGGGACATTTATTAAATCAAATATGTCAGTTTTGTGGCTTAAAAAAGTCCCAAGTAATGGCGGTTGCACCATTTTTTGCGACATTTGGTAAATGTTTGCTACATTTGGCATTCCTCGCCACTTTTCGAAGAGGTCTATATTTATGAGCTTAAAATTAGATTAGACCTGGATTATGGCACATTTACTATTTGCTACTTTTGCAAAGGTTGCCCTAAAGTTGCAACTTATGCCAAGCAACCCTCTAGTGTACATTTAGATATATAGGTGTAAACCACGTTGCAAATATATTATTAAAATGCATCAGTTCATAAATTTGGTGCAGGCACACAAAGCAAAGACAGACTTAAAATTGACACAAAAACAAAAAACAACTGCAAATGATAAATGCCCCCCCCCCCCATAATAAAAACATCTTGATTTATTCAGGATCAAGTATGAGTGCCACACGCAGAAATACATGCATTTACACAACTTGGCAAGTTATCAATGAGCTTATTAATGGTTGCCTGAGTAATGTTCTGATACACTGAATGCACTTGAGCAGGCTGCTGGCAGTTGCAATTGCTTAACAATGACAGCTCAGATGTGCTCAATCGGAAGATGAATCTGAAGATGCTGCAGGCCATGGTTCTATGTTTAGGCCATGCAGGCTGCTCACAGTAGTACAAGCGACATGCAGTCTGGCGTTGTCCTGTTGAAAAACTGCTCCAGGGACACTTTGGAGAAATGGTCATACCACTGGTTCCATGACCAAATCAATGTAACGCCAAGCTGTTAGTCTACCTGAAATGAAGACTAGAGGGGTTTAGCAACCATATAGTAGACTAGAGGGGTTTAGCCACCACATGCTGTAATCCCGGTAGTAGGACTGGCGTGACATTCCCTGAAGGCCTCTTCATGGCATTGCTCACATAGGCTCCAGAGTATATAGTGATTGCCAGCTATCACTGCATCTTAGACAAAAACAGGACTCATCGCTGAAGAGGTCAGACCACCATTCCAGCCTACATTGGGATCTTGATGTGTACCATGATAGCCTTTGAGAGCATTGGTGTGAGGCCAATGGAAAACCTGTAGCTGGATGTTTAGCTTGTAGCTCAATGTCGTCAATGTCATGCACATGCCTTCTGATGGTTTCTGTAGACACTGTTTGCCACCCTAGGCTTGGGATGTGACATCCAAATTCACTTGCAGTGCAGAATGGATCATTACACATCACTCTTCTAATGAGATGATCAGTCCATGCATGGGTAGGTGAACCCATGCATGGACTGATCATTTCATTAGAAGAGTGATGTGTAGTGATCCATTCTGTACTACTGCAAGTGAAATTGGATGTCGCATCCCAAGCCTAGGGTGGCAAACATCTTGCTGTCATTCCAGTTTATTGTTGTTCTCCCAACCACCAGGACACTCAGCATTGAACGCTGCTGACATCTCGTCCTAAACGAATAGAGATTTGTCAAACTGATAAACCAAGAACAGTGGTCAGTTCAAGGATTTGTCCCTTCTAAGTTTGCAACAAGTGGCAATAACTGGCACACTGATGAACAGGAGGCCTTGCACAGTCATCCCGCATGATTTAATTCGATTTTTGAGGTTTTAAGTGGCTAAAAAGTTTGTTTTCCATCTGGCAAGTGGCAGACCATGAGACTGCTATGGGGTCCAGGGCAAAAGGGGGCCCAGTTGGGATGGGAACCAGGGCAAGAGGGGGTCCAGTTGGGGTCATCCTCTCTTCTACTGGGGGTTGGGGAAACTGGGCCAGGACTCTACCCTCTAAAGGAACAACTTTTAGCAAATACGGCAGTGGACAAAATGGCCCAAGGGTCATTTAAAGGTGTTTAGGCAGAAACCCTTCTGTCTTGTGTGAGGGGGGCCCTTACTTCTCTATATACACCACTGTTTATAGATCTTAGCAACACCTGATTTGCATAACCTTATGGCTTTGTGTTGCAATTTCAATGTTGAGGAGTGTATATGTATAAATTATTTATATATATATATATATATATATAATATAAAATTTTCAAAGAAGAGGCAGCACTCCAGAATATCGGTAAAACGACCCACTTTAATTTCCCCTGTGCAACGTTTCAACTGCTCCTTGCAATCTTTTTCAAGCATGAAAAAGACTGCAAGGAGCAGTTGAAACGTTGCACAGGGGAAATTAAAGTGGGTCGTTTTACCGATATTCTGGAGTGCTGCCTCTTCTTTGAAAATTTTATAACCATACTTGACCGAGTGGCCTAAGGTCAGAGGATTTCTGCACCCGACTACATCCACAAGTGCTGCTGCTCTCTCTTTGCATTGTATATATATATATATATATATATATATATATATTTAGTTTTTTTTTCTGGTCTTGATGCTTAGAGCTATATGTACAAATCACAAATATCATTTTTTTTAAACCTACAATTAATGATGCAGAAATGTTAACAAACTATAACAGGATGCTAAATAATACCTCCTATTGTTTCTCTTTACACTTTCAGAAATGATACCTGACCGGGCAAGAGATCACAATAGTGCAGTGGACCATCATGGCACATAGAAGTGGCAAGCACCATTTAAAAGTATAAGAGAAATTGCTGAATCACCTCCCCAAAAATTTTGGGAAGTAACGGATTTTGTATATATATATATGGGAAAAATTGTAATAAAGCGGTAAAGTTTTAAAAAAAGCCCTGTGCATGTGTTTCATTTTTAATGGAGGCCCTCACTCAGACCATCTGCATCAAATGAGAGCTTTTCCAGAGTCGGGAGAAAAAATAATGCCTAGGAGAGTAGGCGGTGTTAATATATACTAACTAGTGTTGAGCTTGTGTTTTTAAGTTCAGCGTACAAGGTTCGGATTATCTAAGAATTCTATTATGGAGTCCGCTACCACGGACCATAAGTTATGGTCCGTGGTAGGGGAATTCATAACGGAATTCTTAGATTACCTGAACCTTGTACACCGAACTTGAAAACACAAGTTCGCTCATCCCTAATACTAACTTCTATATGTTATCAGATGTCTTGACTTTTTACAAGAAATGTCATATATTGTTATCTGCAAAATCCTCAGTAAATAGAAGATCAAAACCCACTGACTTAAATTAATTTAAAATAATTGGCTTAAAAACAAGAGCCAGTTTAGCCAGTTTGCCCCTCTGGTTCCTGCAGAGTTTCTTTTCCACTGGGCCTTTGTTGGCATATTTTTTGTACTTAATTGCGGTATGTATGGGCTGCCACATTCCATGAGAAGAGTTTCATTGTTTTAAGTCAAAGGTACTCCTTACTGGTTAGTTGTCTGTAATATCTAGGTATCAGCTTGATGGCTTTACACTTCATTAGTCATCTTCAGTTTTAGGGCTCGTTCACACAAACGTATTTTGCATTCCGTATACGGGCCGTTTTCTGCCTTCTGCATATGGTCCGTTTACGGAACCATTCATTTCAATAGATCTGCAAAAGATGCGGACGGCACTCTGTGTGCTGTCCGCATTCGTTGCTGCGTTCCGTTGCCCTGCAAAGATGATGAGTCCTGTCCTATTCTTGTCTGTTTTGCGGAACAGAACAGGCATTTCTTTAATGGGCCTCCTGTTCCGTTCCGCAAATTGAGAAAGGCACACGGGCAGCTTCCATTTTTTGCGGATCCGCAATTTGCGGACCGCAAAAAACTGAACGGTCGTGTGAACAAGCCCTTACCAGCTACTAACAAGGAGCGATATACTATAGAGTTGCCTTATTAAAGGGCAGTCCACATGCCGCAGACAGTATCCTAAAGGAGAGTGAAAGAGGGAGGAACATCAGCTTCATTAAGAATATAAATAATCAAATACAGTTATAATGTAGCATACAAAACAATAACACATTTGAAAACAAAAACAGATTTCAGAGGCTAAGAGCAAATGCCAAGAGTCATTTTAGACCCTTGATAGTGAAGAGTGTCAAACTTACGGACATCCTTTTGTTGTTCTGCTAACCAGGATGGTCGCCTCCAGCAATATAGTATGTTTCTGATGGATCATTGAAAGCTTTGAGCGTGATTGTCTGACATTGTTCATCAATAGGAATGAGCGAACTCGAACTGTATAGTTCGGGTTCGTACCGAATTTTGGGGTGTCCGTGACACGGACCCGAACCCGGACATTTTCGTAAAAGTACGGGTTCGGTGTTCGTCGCTTTCTTGGCGCTTTTTGAAAGGCTGCAAAGCAGCCAATCAACAAGCGTCATACTACTTGCCCCAAGAGGCCGTCACAGCCATGCCTACTATTGGCATGGCTGTGATTGGCCAGAGCACCATGTGACCCAGCCTCTATTTAAGCTGGAGTCACATAGCGCCGCCCGTCACTCTGCTCTGATTAGCGTAGGGAGAGGTTGCAGCTGCGACAGTAGGGCGAGATTAGGCAGATTAACTCCTCCAAAGGACTTGATTATTGATCGATCTGCAGCTGTGGGTCATTGAGCTGCTGATACTCAATTGCTCACTGTTTTTAGGCTGCCCAGACCGTTTGTCAGTCACTTTTTTCTGGGGTGACCAAGTGCATTTAACCCTCAATGGTGTGGTTGTTTTTTGGCTAAAGCCTACATCAGGGTGAAGCTGTCACACCAAGTGCATTAAACCAGCAATAGTCTGTTTATTTTTTGGCCATATACTACATCAGGGGCAAGCTGCGCCTGTCACCAAGTGCATTTAACCCTCAGTAGTGTGGTTGGTCAAGCTGTCACACCAAGTGCATTTAACCATCAATAGTGTGGTTATTTTTTGGCCATATCCCAGTCTAATTCTGTCAGTAAACGTATACCTGTCACCCAGCGCCTAAATACTAGGCCTCAAGTTTATATCCAGCTAAATCTGTCGTTACTGCTGTACTGTTGTGGCTGGGCAAGTTATTTAGTGTCCGTCAAAGCACAGTTTTTGTTCTGGATTGAAATACAATTCCCAATTTAGCAATTTCCTAATTTAGTGGTTTCTGCTGTATCAGGCCTACTTTACATACATCCCTAAAAGGGTATATCAGAATCAAGGTGCTGATAGGGTCATTCAGAATAACTTCACACACACGCTACTGTGCATTTCCGAGTCTAATTCTGTCAGTAAATCTATACCTGTCACCCAGCGCCTAAATACTAGGCCTCAAATTTATATCCCGCTAAATCTGTCGTTACTGCTGTACTGTTCTGGCTGGGCAAGTTATTTAGTGTCCGTCAAAGCAAATTTTTTGTTCTGGGTTGAAATACAATTCCCAATTTAGCAATTTCCTAATTTAGTGGTTTCTGCTGTATCAGAGCTATTTGAAATCTATCCCTAAAAGGGTATATAATATTCAAGGTGCACATAGGGTCATTCAGAATAACTTCACACACACGCTACTGTGCATTTCCAAGTCTAATTCCGTCAGTAAATCTATACCTGTCACCCAGCGCCTAAATACTAGGCCTCAAATTTATATCCCGCTAAATCTGTCGTTACTGCTGTACTGTTCTGGCTGGGCAAGTTATTTAGTGTCCGTCAAAGCAAATTTTTTGTTCTGGGTTGAAATACAATTCCCAATTTAGCAATTTCCTAATTTAGTGGTTTCTGCTGTATCAGAGCTATTTGAAATCTATCCCTAAAAGGGTATATAATATTCAAGGTGCACATAGGGTCATTCAGAATAACTTCACACACACGCTACTGTGCATTTCCAAGTCTAATTCTGTCAGTAAATCTATACCTGTCACCCAGCGCCTAAATACTAGGCCTCAAATTTATATCCCGCTAAATCTGTCGTTACTGCTGTACTGTTCTGGCTGGGCAAGTTATTTAGTGTCCGTCAAAGCACATTTTTTGTTCTGGGTTGAAATACAATTCCCAATTTAGCAATTTCCTAATTTAGTGGTTTCTGCTGTATCAGAGCTATTTGAAATCTATCCCTAAAAGGGTATATAATATTCAAGGTGCACATAGGGTCATTCAGAATAACTTCACACACATGCTACTGTGCATTTCCAAGTCTAATTCCGTCAGTAAATCTATACCTGTCACTCAGCGCCTAAATACTAGGCCTCAAATTTATATTCAGCTGAATTTGAATACAATACATTGGGCCAAATAATATTTTTGTTGTTGTGGTGAACGATAACAATGAGGAAAACATCTAGTAAGGGACGCGGACGTGGACATGGTCGTGGTGGTGTTAGTGGACCCTCTGGTGCTGGGAGAAGACGTGGCTGTTCTGCCGCATCCACACGTCCTAGTGTACCAACTACCTCAGGTCCCAGTAGCCGCCAGAATTTACAGCGATATATGGTGGGGCCCAATGCCGTTCTAAGGATGGTAAGGCCTGAGCAGGTACAGGCATTAGTCAATTGGGTGGCCGACAGAGGATCCAGCTAGTTCACATTATCTCCCACCCAGTCTTCTGCAGAAAGCGCACAGATGGCGCCTGAAAACCAACCCCATCAGTCTGTCACATCACCCCCATGCATATCAGGGAAACTGTCTGAGCCTCAAGTTATGCAGCAGTCTCTTATGCTGTTTGAAGACTCTGCTGGCAGGGTTTCCCAAGGGCATCCACCTAGCCCTTCCCCAGAGGTGGAAGACATAGACTGCACTGACGCACAACCACTTATGTTTCCTGATGATGAGGACATGGGAATACCACCTCAGCATGTCTCTGATGATGACGAAACACAGGTGCCAACTGCTGCGTCTTTCTGCAGTGTGCAGACTGAACAGGAGGTCAGGGATCAAGACTGGGTGGAAGACGATGCAGGGGACGATGAGGTCCTAGACCCCACATGGAATGAAGGTCGTGCCACTGACTTTCACAGTTCGGAGGAAGAGGCAGTGGTGAGACCGAGCCAACAGCGTAGCAAAAGAGGGAGCAGTGGGCAAAAGCAGAACACCCGCCACCAAGAGACTCCGCCTGCTACTGACCGCCACCATCTGGGACCGAGCACCCCAAAGGCAACTTCAAGGAGTTCCCTGGCATGGCACTTCTTCAAACAATGTGCTGACGACAAGACCCGAGTGGTTTGCACGCTGTGCCATCAGAGCCTGAAGCGAGGCATTAACGTTCTGAACCTGAGCACAACCTGCATGACCAGGCACCTGCATGCAAAGCATGAACTGCAGTGGAGTAAACACCTTAAAACCAAGGAAGTCACTTAGGCTCCCCATGCTACCTCTTCTGCTGCTGCCGCCTCGGCCTCTTCTGCTGCTGCCGCCTCGGCCTCTTCCTCCGCCTCTGGAGGAACGTTGGCACCTGCCGCCCAGCAAACAGGGGATGTACCACCAACACCACCACCACCTCCGTCACCAAGCATCTCAACCATGTCACACGGCAGCGTTCAGCTCTCCATCTCACAAACATTTGAGAGAAAGCGTAAATTCCCACCTAGCCACCCTCGATCCCTGGCCCTGAATACCAGCATTTCTAAACTACTGGCCTATGAAATGCTGTCATTTAGGCTGGTGGACACAGACAGCTTCAAACAGCTCATGTCGCTTGCTGTCCCACAGTATGTTGTTCCCAGCCGGCACTACTTCTCCAAGAGAGCCGTGCCTTCCCTGCACAACCAAGTATCCGATAAAATCAAGTGTGCACTGCGCAACGCCATCTGTGGCAAGGTCCACCTAACCACAGATACGTGGACCAGTAAGCATGGTCAGGGACGCTATATCTCCCTAACTGCACACTGGGTAAATGTAGTGGCAGCTGGGCCCCAGGCGGAGAGCTGTTTGGCACACGTCCTTCTGCCGCCAAGGATCGCAGGGCAACATTCTTTGCCTCCTGTTGCCTCCTCCTCCTACTCGACTTCCTCCTCCTCTTCTTCCACCTGCTCATCTAGTCAGCCACACACCTTCACCACCAACTTCAGCACAGCCCGGGGTAAACGTCAGCAGGCCATTCTGAAACTCATATGTTTGGGGGACAGGCCTCACACCGCACAGGAGTTGTGGCAGGGTATAGAACAACAGACCGACGAGTGGTTGCTGCCGGTGAGCCTCAAGCCCGGCCTGGTGGTGTGTGATAATGGGCGAAATCTTGTTGCAGCTCTGGGACTAGCCAGTTTGACGCACATCCCTTGCTTGGCGCATGTGCTGAATTTGGTGGTGCAGAAGTTCATTCACAACTACCCCGACATGTCAGAGCTGCTGCATAAAGTGCGGGCCGTCTGTTCGCGCTTCCGGCGTTCACATCCTGCTGCTGCTCGTCTGTCTGCGCTACAGCGTAACTTCGGCCTTCCCGCTCACCGCCTCATATGCAACGTGCCCACCAGGTGGAACTCCACCTTGCACATGCTGGACAGACTGTGCGAGCAGCAGCAGGCCATAGTGGAGTTTCAGCTGCAGCACGCACGGGTCAGTCGCACTACAGAACAGCACCACTTCACCACCAATGACTGGGCCTCCATGCGAGACCTGTGTGCCCTGTTGCGCTGTTTCGAGTACTCCACCAACATGGCCAGTGGCGATGATGCCGTTATCAGCGTTACAATACCACTTCTATGTCTCCTTGAGAAAACACTTAGGGCGATGATGGAAGAGGAGGTGGCCCAGGAGGAGGAGGAGGAGGAGGAGGAGGAGGAGGAGGAGGAGGAAGAGGGGTCATTTTTAGCACTTTCAGGCCAGTCTCTTCGAAGTGACTCAGAGGGAGGTTTTTGGCAACAGCAGAGGCCAGGTACAAATGTGGCCAGCCAGGGCCCACTACTGGAGGACGAGGATGAGGAGGAGGTGGAGGAGGATGAGGATGAAGCATGGTCACAGCGGGGTGGCACCCAACGCAGCTCGGGTCCATCACTGGTGCGTGGCTGGGGGGAAAGCCAGGATGATGACGATACGCCTCCCACAGAGGACAGCTTGTCCTTACCCCTGGGCAGCCTGGCACACATGAGCGACTACATGCTGCAGTGCCTACGCAACGACAGCAGAGTTGCCCACATTTTAACGTGTGCGGACTACTGGGTTGCCACCCTGCTGGATCCACGCTACAAAGACAATGTGCCCACCTTACTTCCTGCACTGGAGCGTGATAGGAAGATGCGCGAGTACAAGCGCACGTTGGTAGACGCGCTACTGAGAGAATTCCCAAATGTCACAGGGGAACAAGTGGAAGCCCAAGGCCAAGGCAGAGGAGGAGCAAGAGGTCGCCAAGCCAGCTGTGTCACGGCCAGCTCCTCTGAGGGCAGGGTTAGCATGGCAGAGATGTGGAAAAGTTTTGTCAACACGCCACAGCTAACTGCACCACCACCTGATACGCAACGTGTTAGCAGGAGGCAACATTTCACTAACATGGTGGAACAGTACGTGTGCACACCCCTCCACGTACTGACTGATGGTTCGGCCCCATTCAACTACTGGGTCTCTAAATTGTCCACGTGGCCAGAGCTAGCCTCGGAGGTGCTGGCCTGCCCGGCGGCCAGTGTTTTGTCTGAACGTGTATTCAGCACGGCAGGGGGTGTCATTACAGACAAACGCAGCCGCCTGTCTACAGCCAATGTGGACAAGCTGACGTTCATAAAAATGAACCAGGCATGGATCCCACAGGACCTGTCCGTCCCTTGTCCAGATTAGACATTAACTACCTCCCCTTAACCATATATTATTGTACTCCAGGGCACTTCCTCATTCAATCCTATTTTTATTTTCATTTTACCATTATATTGCGAGGCTACCCAAATTTGAATGAACCTCTCCTCTGTCTGGGTGCCGGGGCCTAAATATATGCCAATGGACTGTTCCAATGTTGGGTGACGTGAAGCCTGATTCTCTGCTATGACATGCAGACTAATTCTCTGCTGACATGAAGCCAGATTCTCTGTTACGGGACCTCTCTCCTCTGCCTGGGTGCTGGGCCTAAATATATGCCAATGGACTGTTGCACTGGTAGCTGACGTGAAGCCTGATTGTCTGTTACGGGACCTCTCTCCTCTGCCTGGGTGCTGGGCCTAAATATATGCCAATGGACTGTTGCACTGGTGGCTGACGTGAAGCCTGATTGTCTGTTACGGGACCTCTCTCCTCTGCCTGGGTGCTGGGCCTAAATATCTGACAATGGACTGTTGCATTGGTGGCTGACGTGAAGCCTGATTCTCTGCTATGATATGAAGACTGATTCTCTGCTGACATGAAGCCAGATTGTCTGTTACGGGACCTCTCTCCTCTGCCTGGGTGCTTGGCCTAAATTTATGACAATGGACTGTTGCAGTGGTGGCTGACGTGAAGCCTGATTCTCTGCTATGACATGCAGACTGATTCTCTGCTGACGTGAAGCCAGATTCTCTGCTATGGGACCTCTCTCCAATTGATTTTGGTTAATTTTTATTTATTTAATTTTTATTTTAATTAATTTCCCTATCCACATTTGTTTGCAGGGGATTTACCTACATGTTGCTGCCTTTTGCAGCCCTCTAGCCCTTTCCTAGGCTGTTTTACAGCCTTTTTAGTACCGAAAAGTTTGGGTCCCCATTGACTTCAATGGGGTTCGGGTTCGGGACGAAGTTCGGATCGGGTTCAGATCCCGAACCCGAACATTTTCGGGAAGTTCGGCCGAACTTCTCGAACCCGAACATCCAGGTGTTCGCTCAACTCTATTAACGTCCTCAGAGGCAGTCCAATATAAGCAAGAAGTCAGGTGCTGACTATCTGGTTAACAGTATAAAGTGCAAAGTCCATAGTCCATACAAAAATGCATAGTACCACATTGTTTTACCTGGAAAGGAATACACACATTGGGCACAGTTGATTTTAAACATTGCTGAAAATGCAAAAGATTAGTGCTAAAACAGTGCAAATATCGTAGATGATAAAACAGTGCACATATAAGGCACATATTTAGTGCAATGAAATAAGGCAATAAATTCACTTTTGAGTCCATTTCTTCAATGCTGGTAGATATAGTGCACCGAACAGGAAATTTAAGTGCAACAAAGTCTTTTTAAATGCAAAAGAGTCTTTTGTAATCCATAGGGAATAGCAAAGTCATTTGTAATCCATATGAGGTAACAATGTAATTTGTAATCCACATGAGATAGCAAAGTTATTTGTAATCCACATAAAGCAATAATGTCATTTGTAATCCACATGGGTAATAAAGCTATAGCAGGTCATGGGAACCTTTTTGGAAAGGGGCTCCCAAATAACCTGAAAAGGGGGAAAAAGGGAAAAATTGGCGTAAACTGCACGCAAATGGGACTCGATGCTGGTGGGGGGGAGTCCGGATAAGGGCTGAAACAGGGCAACCTACAAACAATAAAACACAGAACATCATGCCAATAGGCCCTCACCCTTCAGACGCAGTCCATGGGATGGCTCCCAAAAGCAAGTGGTTTTCTTTTTAAAGGACAGGCAAAGAAGAGCAGCTCTTTAGAGGAGGGACTTCAAATCCTCCTCACTGCTGGAGCTGCTGCTAGACTGGATGAGAGGTTTGTCCTGCCTCTGGTATCTCATCCTTGCCTCAACAGTGGTGCTTTGGCGACACCTACTGTCGTTTCTGGGTAAGGTCCTAGTAGTGGTGCTTTTCATAGCTGCTGTGACCTTTTGCTTGATTGGAGCGGATGGTCCAAAACCTCTGGCTGCAGTGGGACCTGTAGACAGGTGTCCTCTTCACATGGACTGAGGGATAACACTGGCGGCTCGCTCATGAACACCTGTGGCTGGGTTTTTCAGGGAAGCTGTTACGTGACTATAGTCGAGCTATAGACCAGGGCTGTCTGGGCCACACTTCCCATCAGCTGCTCAATAGTTGGAGAGACTGGGGATCTGGTTCTGGTTCCGGCTGTTCCCTATAACTCAGTACTCCCTCCTCAGTCTCCCACAAGCAGCCAATGCGTCCCCGGACAGCTGGGTCCTCCTGCCAGTGCTCCATTGTGGACACTGGGACCAGCGGCCTTTGTAGCAGACTTACCCCGGTAGCAAAGGGGTCTTTTGAGGACCGCATGGGGGTAAACTCCACCTGCTCTCCCTTGTACAGGCTATGTCGGGTGTCACGGCTGTGTCATGGTCTGGTGTAGTGAACCATGACACTTTTGCCATGCATGTTTGTTGCTGGTGGCAACATGTTGTTTTGCATGTTTTTAAACTTCCCCTTTAAGTTGTGTGTCCCTTCCCATCCTGGTGTGTTCGGGGTTAAGATATGTGCTTGGTGGAGCTGGGTGTGGCCTCTGGCTCTAATACTGTTTTGTGAGCCTGAAGGGCAGATAGTTGGTTGTTTGCCTGTATATGTGTTGGAGCTTTGCTCCTTAGTGGATGTGTTATCTTTCCAGTATGAGGGCATCCTAGTTGGACATCGTTTGTCTCCCTTGTCTCCTTTTTCCTTCCTCACCTGTTGTGTTGTTTGGTGTGGTTCATGTTGGGGTTTAGTTGTTTGTCATGTCTGGTGTTCCATGTCAGGTCGGTTTGGTGTTGTGATCTGCATGGGAGTTTGATATTTTTCCCAGTCTGTTGTTGAACCATGAGCCTGTATGCAGCGCTGCCTGGAGCTTCCATGCATCTGTTGTTCGCACGGAGGTCCGGGTAGATGTTTGGCACCGTCTTTTCATCTCTGCTGTGGCAGGTAAGTGTTGGTTGTTTCTAGTGTTCTGTTGTTGCACTGTGTACTTACCTGCCGTCCAGTTGCTGCATATGGTCTTTTCCCTTCTGTTACTAGGCCTGTGGAGACTCCAATTTATCTGTGTCGTGGATGAATCGGCCGTCTCTTATACCTGACTTCCACATTGCAGGGACCGATAGGGTCAGTAGGGCCCAGGTTCGAGTGTATGAGCCCCCCTACCATCGAGGGCAGCTTATACAGTCAGGAGGTCAGGGATAGGATTAGGGTGGCGGTAGGAGGTGACCTGCTCCCTATCCCTGTTTACGGTCTAGTATTAGTTCCCATTATGCATCGGGCCTGCGGAAGGTACGGCCGTTTCACTGACCACCGATTCACAAAAAGTTCCGTCCCCGACCGGTCATCCTGGATAAACCCCATTCCACATTCCACGCTGAACCAAAGTACGGTTTCGGTCCGCCTCTCTAGCACTGGGGCAGAGGACGATCAAGTATTCAGAGGACCCAATCCTCAACGGCCTTCCGGTAATTCCAGGTACTTGTGGTATGGGCAGTCACTTCCAAGGGGACCACCCGGTTGAGAGCGTTGCCATTCTGGTTCTTTCTGGGCGGCTCGCTTCTTCTGTGCAGTGGAGTGGAATCTCTGTCCGCCCCTGCTGCGCCAACCAGCACGGGGAAGGCGGGCTTCTTCGTCCCCGCTCTTTGGACGAGCTGTGACACTCTAATTTTCTCCACCGCTTCCAGTCCAGGAGGTCACTGCCACAGATAATGGCTCCCCAGTCGGGTTTCGGGAGTACCTTACTGCTTGTTTGCCATCTTGTCTCTCTCTGGAATCACGGGTGAAGAAGGTGGGGTTGAAGGAAGGAGCTTCCACTTCCTCTGTGCACACTGTAGTGTCACTCCCTGTAGGCAGGGCTAAAACTTCCCGCTTTAGAGAAAGGCGGTCCTGGGTTTTCACGATCTGTTTGGGCATGAAGGAGCTGTGCCATCACACGTAAAAATGGCGATTTAACCCTTCAGGTGCCGGTCGCTCAGCAGTGCATGCACCAAAGTAATTTTTAAGAGTATTTTTGTAAATCCAGTAGGCTAGATAGTCCATAGGCACACAGATTTAGTGGACTCAGATCCTGTTTGTGATGCCACTTTTTATGCAGCGCACGGGGGGTTAAACATCCATAGGATCCTTTTAGGATGTTATAAGTGTTTGTTGTGATGCCAGTTGCATTTCAGCAACAAGGGACGGAGTCCCCCTAAGTAGATGGTATTGGTGATGGGTAGCCATGGTAGGAATGCCAGAGTGGTGTAGGGTGGCCTAATGTCCCTTAGAGGTGTTGCACTTGTCACGGTGCTCCTACCAGGATACACTGGAATCCCAGGCATGGTCGTGCATTGCAAAATCAAGGGGTAGTTGGTTAAGGGTATGATTAACATAAGTTGAATCCAGACCTTGGATGAAATTGAACAACATTACTTGACCAAACTTCTTCCAACATGATTTACAAGCCTTGTCTTTGTTTCCAGCAGGCTTTTGCATAAACTGGCAGGCAATAACAATCTTGGCCTACTACATCAGCTGCTCTCTGGCTCTGCTGTGCTGATAGAATTATATAGAAACGTTTTCTTTCTGCTCTACTTAGCTTTCTGTAGTCTGACTCAGTTATCCTTATCTGTATCTTTTATCTTTATCCAGGGAACCTTTACTCCTGGCTTCTGAGGCTTGTAGGTTGGACCTCT
The DNA here is from genome assembly GCF_014858855.1 of Bufo gargarizans. Lineage (NCBI taxonomy): Eukaryota > Metazoa > Chordata > Amphibia > Anura > Bufonidae > Bufo > Bufo gargarizans. The sequence goes on from NC_058081.1 coordinate 398,053,118, forward strand.
AAGTCCAGCAGAGCTGAAGGTGCTCTGCTGGCTGGAACACATCCTTTCCCCCAGCGGGGGGATAAGCTAGACACCACCTTTCCTCTAGAAGGGGTAGGCTACACTGACTTTCACTAACTAAACTCCTCCCCGAAGGAGTGAAGAGAATGGTTAGAAGGTTCCATCCTCTGTCCCTGTAGCTTTGCCATTGTTGCCACCACCTTCTGGTGACTCAGGCACATTAAACATAAACATAACAGTTGCATAGAAATAAATATACACATTTAGCAGGATCTGGAAATAAGTGCATTGATGACATTACATTAACCATAGAAGATAGTGGAGGGGTATAAAAGGTGGTAAGGCCACTCTGGGGCATTACATATGCTAATACATTATGTTCTGTGTTCCTATGGTACAGGTTTCAGTTAGGACAAAACTAGTGTGTCCTAATAGCAGGAGGATTACTGAACTTACAGTCCTGGGGTCCTTTCTAAATCCCAAGGGCTTACTGCAGAGGGCTTATCCAGCCTCTGATCAGATCACTGGGACCCAGAGGGAGAAATCCTTTTCGATTATGCTGTGGTCACAGACTGTGGCATTCAAAGGGTCAACAATTTGGATTGGAGCTACCTCCGATCCTGGCTGTAGGGCAACAGTCTGGTCTGAGATCTGGAGGTGTTAGTAATAGTTCATTCGTACAGTAAGTGCTCATAGAAGTACTTAGTTCCCTCCAAAACAGAGTAGCAAACTACAGTGGGCGGTCATACAAAGTTAAATCATTTTTGGCAGAGATTTCCAGTAACTGAAATTTCTGTGTAGTGTTAACTATTTTTGATGGGTTCAAGGTATGAGAATTTATTCTGGAAAACTATGGCGAATCAAGTTTTTTGACTATGTTAGGCTACATGCACACGACCGTTGTGTGTTTTGCGGTCCACAAATCGCAGATCTGCAAAACACGGATGGCGTCCGTGCACGTTTCGCTTTTCTGCCTGTTTTTGCCATCCTGCCTGTTATGTTAAAATAGCGCTCCTACGACGCGCTGTGCCCCTCCGGTATTTTCCAGCTCAGTATGCAAATGGAGGAGGAGGAGACGCCAGGGTTTCTCAATGGGCGTATCCTTCTCCCTTGCTGCTCCAATCATAGAGGAGAGCGTCACAGCCAGGGAGAAAAAACCTCTCTGGCTGCGACGCTCTCCAATGCGATTGGACAGCGCTGCAGCCAGGGAGAAGGAGACACCCACAGAGAAAGACTCAGTCTCCTCCTCATTGTTCCGATACTCAGTATTTGCATACTGAGCCAGGAAAATACCGGGGGGCACAGCGCGTCGTAGGAGCGCTATTTTAACAAAACAGGCAGGTTGGTAGCATCAGTGGGGGGTACCCCGCAAGTACAGGTACTTATCTCAATAAATAAAATCCGGTGAAAGGTCCTCTTTAAACAGAAATTTATGTGTACCCCAAAATGGCACAATTAAAAACTGTAACTTGCCCGGCAAAAACAAGCCTTTATACAGCTACATAAACAGAAAAAGAAAAAAGTTATAGCTCTTGGAAGCAATGGTGAAAAAAGGATGAAAAATGCTTGGTCAGTAAGGCCCAAAACAGGCTGGTCACTAAGGTGTTAATCTCATAGAAATGTACCTGAAGCAAGCACATCATGGGAGGAAACCCACCAAAACAGCAGAGTTGAAACTTTTTGTACGAAGCAATGGGCTAAAATTCCTCCAAGTCGATGCGCAGAACTAACCAATAATTACCAAAAAAGTTAAGTTGTACAAGGGGGTCACACACGATACTAAAAGCAAAGGTTCACATAGATTTGCCACTTGCAGACGTGACATTGGATCATTTTTCTCAAAAAATAAATGACCAAGTCTAATATTGTTTTATATATCTTAAAATATTGAGTTCAAAAACTTTCAAGCACCCCTGTATGATATGTCAGAGGATCCATTTTGGATGGATTACGCCTTTCAGATATATATTTTTTTTACAGAAATTAGATGGCTGCAACAAAATCAACTGCATTGAGTGTAAACAGAACTTCTGCTGGCTCTGCTTGACGGTATTACCCCAAGAAAACCCATATGATCATTTTGGGAAAGGATGCAAAATGTAAAGGTATGTATCCAGCATGGTTTTAAAGAATTTGTCATTGTCAATTTCTTCTGAGCAAATGGGGTCACCTGTCATCATATGTTGTTGTCTATTTTTGTTTTCTTTTTTTGCAAATTTTCAATCTATTGTCAGTTATTCTTTGTTGAACTTTATTTTTATTATTTATATTTTTTTTACTTCTATAGCACACAAACTATATACCGTATGTAATATATATGTAAAATCAATCACCACTTCACCATCACAGTAGTGGTAGATATACGTATTCTTATCAAAATGAAATGACATCATATTCAGAATCTGCATGATATGGGTCCCAAATATACATACAGGGGGACATTTGGTGGTGCAGGCCTCTACATAACTTTGGCGCTTCCTCCAGCAGGCCGTGCGACCTACTAAAATCTACGCCAGCTCTGAAACAGGCTTAGATTTAAGTAATTTTCCATGTCAAAAACTGGTGTGAAAAATTTCTGTAATGAAAATCAGCTCAGGTCCCTGCGATTGTTGCAAATCTTTCTGGCTTTCGTTTCTTCCATAACTATGCTCCTGACTATACAGTATAAGAAAATGTTCCAAAACCACTGCATTCGCAGTTCTCATGAAATAATTGTGAGCAAATAGTTGGGAACAAAGCAGTCAGTAATGCAAAGAGATAAGACACCGCATGATAAAGTCCAATATAGGTTGCTCGGTCTTGCACTATTCATCAGTACAGGGTGTTCTTGCAGCAAACAAAGGCAATAAATAAACACACTCTTGTCTTATCGTGTACCATATTCGTCAGAACAGTGCTATTTGGTTACTGACTACTGGGCTATGGCAGGAAAAGTGGCAGTGCGACATCTAGTTTTTCAGACATTTTGATAGTGTTGGAAAAAGAGGGTTTTAGGACATAGTCTGAACACAAGTATGTTCACTGTAATTGCTCAAGAAAAAATACTGTATTTACTAGGTTCAGTCTGATACAATAAGCAAGTTGACATGTTCTATGATTGTGGTTTGTATGTTTGTAATTCTGCATCTGGCCCACACATTCACTGCTCCAATTGCTCTCTAGATTATCTTTAGCCTGGCAGCTCAGGGAGTGTGTCCTTTCTACTGTAGCTCCCTGTAACTGACACAGCTTCTAACAGAATATATGGCTGGTGGCAGCTGAAGATTTAAACTGAGCATCTTCAACCAACTCAGTGAGATGGACAAACAATAAGGAAAAGAACAAACAGCAGGTGGCGCTATACAGATACATTTTATTGAATAGATCGCTGGCTATACAAAATTTTTAATTACATGCAATAAAAAAATTATTCAGATCCAGGGGCTGGTTTGAAAAATGTAGAATGTGCTTCATGACACAACCACCTTTAAAGATGTTTTTCCATACAGTACATAGTGCCTTCCAGAGTGTCAAGATAGTGAAGCTATTAAAGAGTGTTTTTAGGGTTCATTAAGATGACCGTATGTGTTTTGCGGTCAGCAAATTGCTGTTACGCAAAACACGGATACCGGCCAGGTGCGTTCTGCATTTGTGGAATGCACACGGACAGCCCTATGATAGAGCATGTCCTATTCTTGTCCGCAAATTGTGGACAAGAATAGGACATGCTCTATCTTTTTTTTTTGGGCTGCGGAACGGAAGTACGGATGCGGACAGCAAGCGTGTGCTGTCCGCATCTTTTGCGTCCCCATTGCAATAAATGGGTCCGCATCCGTTCCGCAAAATTGCGGAACAGAAGCCGACACATAAATACGGTTGTGTGAATGAGTCCTTATACAGTGCCACCACCCGACAGTGCCCCTGTAAATGGTGCCCTTCTGTATGGTCCTATATACAGTGCAGCCAGAGTGCATCCCTATATGCAATGTAGCCCTCAAAGAGTGCCATATTATAAAGTACAGCTGTCAGATAGCTCCCATACATAGAAACATAGAATGTGTCGGCAGATAAGAACCATTTGGCCCATCTAGTCTGCCCAATATACTGAATACTATGGATAGCCCCTGGCCCTATCTTATATGAAGGATGGCCTTATGCCTATCCCATGCATGCTTAAACTCCTTCACTGTATTTGGAGCTACCACTTCTGCGGGAAGGCTATTCCATGCATCCACTACTCTCTCAGTAAAGTAATACTTCCTGATATTACTTTTAAACCTTTGCCACTCTAATTTAAAACTATGTCCTCTTGTAGAAGTTTTTGTTGATTCCCTTTATGTATTGAAATGTTTCTATCATATCCCCTCTGTCTCGTCTTTCTTCCAAGCTATACATGTTAAGGTCCTTTAATCTTTCCCCGAAAGTTTTATCCTGCAATCCATGTACCAGTTTAATAGCTCTTCTCTGAACTCTCTCCAAAGTATCGATATCCTTCTGGAGATATGGTCTCCAGTACTGAGCACAATACTCCAAATGAGGTCTCACTAGTGCTCTGTAGAGCGGCATGAGCACCTCCCTCTTTCTACTGGTAATTCCTCTCCCTATACACCCAAGCATTCTGCTAGCATTTCCTGCTGCTCTATGACATTGTCTGCCTACCTTTAAATCTTCTGAAATAATGATCCCTAAATCCTTTTCCTCAGATACTGAGTTAGGACTGTATCACTGATTTTATATTCTGCTCTTGGGTTTTTACTCCCCAAGTGCATTATCTTGCACTCAAACATTAAATCTTTTTCAGTCCAGATTTTTGACCGTTCCTCTAGTTTTCCTAAATCCTTTTCCATTTGGTGTATCCCTCGAGGAACATCAATGTGGCGAAAGCCACTTTGCCACGGTGTTTTGGAGGGGGCTGTTTGCCCGCCTCCTGCCCCAGGATTATGGCCCACACTAACTTTGAAAGAGAAGATAGACCGGCCGCACAGCTTAAATCTGTGGAACTGTTTTGGGCAGAAAAGCCATGCTTGCGGCCGGCCAAATGTGACTTCCATGGAATTCGGGAACCCCTGCTCAGATCTGGGTGATTTTTGGATATGTTGTTCACCCAGCTCAGAGCTATCCATGGATGTATAAATTATGGGGATATGTGGGGTTTTGGGGCATTTTCTGTGTTTGGGGGAAAAATGTGTGTTTTCTGCCTGTGAGTGATTAAGTTAGCCCATTACGTTTGGTAATTGTATTTTGTGGATTGCGTCTCTGTGTTAGTTAATTGCGTCACAGACAATGCTCATTGTATTTTGTTGATTGTGTTACAGACAGAGGGAAGGGGATTTTGTGTACAATTGCTGGGAAGGTTCAATACTGTAAATGCATGTGATTGGCTAAAATATAAACTGTCACAGCCTTTTACAAGGGCCCCAGGGGGAGTGTCCCTTGCTAGGAGACCTGCATAAAAGGCTGGAAAATAACCCATTAAAGAGCTCTGCTTGACCTCAAAACAAAGTGTCGTCTCGTTCTTGGGGGAATTGGATTGTATGCTGATTGCCAGGAGTGTAAGCCGATTGTATGCTTTTCCTGTTCCGCGGTTTCCAGGATTCGTGTAGTTTGCAGTTCGGCGGACTGGTGCTTGCAGTAGCTGCCTGTGCATGGAAAGGAGGATATCGTCTGAACGGAGTTGTGTGCTGAACGGTCCGCTACAATTGGTGGCAAGCAACGGGATCATTCTCACGGCCCAGAAGGACAGCTACAAGGCAACACCAGTTCCTGGATTACAAACTGAGGGCAACGCTAGTACCCGTACAGCGCCCCTATCTACAAAGGAACCTAAATCAGCAGAGCAAGCATGGAGCCCTGCTACACTCAGGAGGAGTTTGATAGAGAGGTTAATTGAGTGCTGTCTCTCTTGGGACCCAACCCTGCGGAGGGCCTCGTGCAGATCGTGAAGTGGAGGATCAGAGAGTACCTGCAGGCCATGGCAGCGGTAGACAGGGGGGAGATACCCCAGCAGCCAAGCAAGTTCCCGGGAGCTGAAGATGCCGTCCTTGCTCCCCAGCGGCAGTGTGAGTTACAGGGAGATGAAGGTGCCGTCCTACCTCCCCAACAGCCGAGTATTGTATTGGGAGCAGAGACAACCGGTCTCTCTCTCCAGCGGCAGTGTGTACCCTTAGGAGAGAAGACAGTTGGTCCCTCTCCACAGCAGCCATGTGATCCACAGGGAGCTGAAGGTGCTGGCCTTCCTCCCCAGCGGCAGTGTGTCCTGCAGGGAGCAGAGATAGTTGGTCTCTCTCCCCAGCAGCCAAGTGATCCACAGGGAGCTGAAGGTATCGTCCTTCCTCCCCAGCGGCAGTGTGTCCTGCAGGGAGCAGAGATAGTTGGTCTCTCTCCCCAGCAGCCAAGTGAGTCCCAGGGAGCTGAAGGTGCCGTCCTGACTCCCCAGCGCCAGTGTGTATTCATGGGAGAAGAGACAGTCGGTCCTCTCCCCCAACAGGGACCAGAAGTACCGGAGGTCGCGGACCTCATAGACTGGTCCTGGGAGGACTCCCAGCAGGCAAGGGGAGATGGGACCGAAGTCTCTCTACCAGCCCTACAGGGATGCTGGGCAGTCGGCCCAGATCTCCAGCGGCAGTGTGAGTACCAGGAGGAGGAGGTAAGCCATCCCTACCCTCCACAGCTGACCCCTACCGAGGTACTGAGGTCAGTAGAGGAGCCGTTAGCTTCCTCTGACCCCCTCCCAGCAGAAGAGCTGGCATCTGGGCAGAGCGCCGCTGGCCTCTGCCCTAACTTTCCCTTTGTCACCGGGCAGGACTATACCCCGATTGCTCCAGCGGAAGTGCTGGCAACTGGGCAGAGCACAGTTGGCCTCTGCCCTTCTTTGTCCCCTTGTCCCAGGCTTGTCTACCTGCAGGTCCCCCCAGCTGAAGCGCTGGCACCAGGGCAGAGTACCGCCGGTCTCTGCTCACTCAGCGACCCACAAAGCCAAGAGACCAGTGCCCAACACAGCCATGTTGAAGCCATGGGACCGAAACAAGCTACAAAATTCCCCGGGTGCAGTAACCAAGTGTTGGGGGGGGACTGCACTGCAGATTGTATATTATTGTGGGGGGGCTGCCTTATTGATTGTAATTTACTGTGGGTGGGTGACTCGACTAACTCAGGCACTGACCGACAGAAGGTCAGCTACCTGGTTAGTCTCCCCCCGAATTGGAAGATATGTGGCGAAAGCCACTTTGCCACGGTGTTTTGGAGGGGGCTGTTTGCCCGCCTCCTGCCCCAGGATTATGGCCCACACTAACTTTGAAAGAGAAGATAGACCGGCCGCACAGCTTAAATCTGTGGAACTGTTTTGGGCAGAAAAGCCATGCTTGCGGCCGGCCAAATGTGACTTCCATGGAATTCGGGAACCCCTGCTCAGATCTGGGTGATTTTTGGATATGTTGTTCACCCAGCTCAGAGCTATCCATGGATGTATAAATTATGGGGATATGTGGGGTTTTGGGGCATTTTCTGTGTTTGGGGGAAAAATGTGTGTTTTCTGCCTGTGAGTGATTAAGTTAGCCCATTACGTTTGGTAATTGTATTTTGTGGATTGCGTCTCTGTGTTAGTTAATTGCGTCACAGACAATGCTCATTGTATTTTGTTGATTGTGTTACAGACAGAGGGAAGGGGATTTTGTGTACAATTGCTGGGAAGGTTCAATACTGTAAATGCATGTGATTGGCTAAAATATAAACTGTCACAGCCTTTTACAAGGGCCCCAGGGGGAGTGTCCCTTGCTAGGAGACCTGCATAAAAGGCTGGAAAATAACCCATTAAAGAGCTCTGCTTGACCTCAAAACAAAGTGTCGTCTCGTTCTTGGGGGAATTGGATTGTATGCTGATTGCCAGGAGTGTAAGCCGATTGTATGCTTTTCCTGTTCCGCGGTTTCCAGGATTCGTGTAGTTTGCAGTTCGGCAGACTGGTGCTTGCAGTAGCTGCCTGTGCATGGAAAGGAGGATATCGTCTGAACGGAGTTGTGTGCTGAACGGTCCGCTACAATCAACCCTGTTACAAATCTTTGTGTCATTAGCAAAAAGACACACCTTACCATCAAGGCTTTCTGCAATTTCGCTGATAAAGATATTAAACAATATGGGTCCCAGAACAGATCCCTGAGGTACCCCATTAGTAACAAGACCTTGGTCTGAATATACTCCATTGACTACAACCGTCTGTTGTCTGTCCCTCAGCCACTGCCTAATCCAGTGATAGGCAAACTGCGGCTCTCCAGCTGTTGCAGAACTAGAACTCCCAGCATGCAAAGACTGCCTACAGCTTTCAGCCTACAGCAGGGCATGGTTGTAGTTTTGCAACAGAGAGTGCATAGAGTGCTCTCATACACAGCGCTAGGAGAACCTTGGCTCTTAATACTCTTTCTTGTTCTCATGAAGTAGAAATATGTCAGCTGTCCCTCCATCCCCTCATAGGAGCTTATATGAGAGATTCTGCATATTCATGCGGTTCATTGGGGAGATTTATCAGTACTCATGCAAAGCAAACATGGCTGCCCATGAATTAAGTAGAAGGTTAATTACTTCACTTTTCTTTTGCATCATTTTTGATTAATCTCCTTAATCGATTCAATTTCCCTTTCAAACGGTCAATATCAGAGGGGTCACGTAGTTACATAGTTAATACAGTTGAAAAAAGAGATAAGTAGAGTTGAGCGGACACCTGGATGTTCGGGTTCGAGAAGTTCGGCCGAACTTCCCGGAAATGTTCGGGTTCGGAATCCGAACCCGATCCGAACTTCGTCCCGAACCCCATTGAAGTCAATGGGGACCCGAACTTTTTGGCACTAAAAAGGCTGTAAAACAGCCCAGGAAAGGGCTAGAGGGCTGCAAAAGGCAGCAACATGTAGGTAAATCCCATGCAAACAAATGTGGATAGGGAAATGAATAAAAATAAAATAAATAAAAATTAACCAATATCAATTGGAGAGAGGTCCCATAGCAGAGAATCTGGCTTCACGTCACCCACCACTGGAACAGTCCATTCTCAGATATTTAGGCCCCGGCACCCAGGCAGAGGAGAGAGGTCCCGTAACAGAGAATCTGGCTTCATGTCAGCAGAGAATCAGTCTGCATGTCATAGCAGAGAATCAGGCTTCACGTCAGCCACCACTGCAACAGTCCATTGGCATATATTTAGGCCCAGCACCCAGGCAGAGGAGAGAGGTCCCGTAACAGAGGATCTGGCTTCATGTCAGCAGAGAATCAGTCTGCATGTCATAGCAGAGAATCAGGCTTCATGTCAGCCACCACTGCAACAGTCCATTGGCATATATTTAGGCCCAGCACCCAGGCAGAGGAGAGAGGTCCCGTAACAGAGGATCTGGCTTCATGTCAGCAGAGAATCAGTCTGCATATCATAGCAGAGAATCAGGCTTCACGTCAGCCACCACTGTAACAGTCCATTGGCATATATTTAGGCCCAGCACACAGGCAGAGGAGAGAGGTCCCGTAACAGAGAATCTGTCTTCATGTCAGCAGAGAATTAGTCTGCATGTCATAGCAGAGAATCAGGCTTCACGTCAGCCACCACTGCAACAGTCCATTGGCATATATTTAGGCCCAGCACCCAGGCAGAGGAGAGAGGTCCCGTAACAGAGGATCTGGCTTCATGTCAGCAGAGAATCAGTCTGCATGTCATAGCAGAGAATCAGGCTTCACGTCACCCAACATTGGAACAGTCCATTGGCATATATTTAGGCCCAGGCACCCAGGCAGAGGAGAGAGGTCCCGTAACAGAGAATCTGTCTTCATGTCAGCAGAGAATCAGTCTGCATGTCATAGCAGAGAATCAGGCTTCACGTCACCCAACATTGGAACAGTCCATTGGCATATATTTAGGCCCAGGCACCCAGGCAGAGGAGAGAGGTCCCGTAACAGAGAATCTGTCTTCATGTCAGCAGAGAATCAGTTTGCATGTCATAGCAGAGAATCAGGCTTCACGTCAGCCACCACTGCAACAGTCCATTGTCAGATATTTAGGCCCAGCACCCAGGCAGAGGAGAGAGGTCCCGTAACAGAGACTCTGGCTTCATGTCAGCAGAGAATCAGTCTGCATGTCATAGCAGAGAGTCAGGCTTCATGTCAGCCACCACTGCAACAGTCCATTGGCATATATTTAGGCCCAGCACCCAGGCAGAGGAGAGATGTCCCGTAACAGAGAATCTGTCTTCATGTCAGCAGAGAATTAGTCTGCATGTCATAGCAGAGAATCAGGCTTCACGTCAGCCACCAATGCAACAGTCCATTGTCAGATATTTAGGCCCAGCACCCAGGCAGAGGAGAGAGGTCCCGTAACAGAGAATCTGGCCTCATGTCAGCAGAGAATTAGTCTGTATGTCATAGCAGAGAATCAGGCTTCACGTCACCCAACATTGGAACAGTCCATTGGCATATATTTAGGCCCCGGCACCCAGACAGAGGAGAGGTTCATTCAACTTTGGGTAGCCTTGCAATATAATGGTAAAATGAAAATAAAAATAGGATTGAATGAGGAAGTGCCCTGGAGTACAATAATATATGGTTAAGGGGAGGTAGTTAATGTCTAATCTGCACAAGGGATGGACAGGTCCTGTGGGATCCATGCCTGTTTCATTTTTATGAACGTCAGCTTGTCCACATTGGCTGTAGACAGGCGGCTGCGTTTGTCTGTAATGACGCCCCCTGCCGTGCTGAATACACGTTCAGACAAAACGCTGGCCGCCGGGCAGGCCAGCACCTCCAAGGCATAAAAGGCTAGCTCTGACCACGTGGACAATTTAGAGACCCAGAAGTTGAATGGGGCCAAACCATCAGTCAGTACGTGGAGGGGTGTGCACACGTACTGTTCCACCATGTTAGTGAAATGTTGCCTCCTGCTAACACGTTGCGTATCAGGTGGTGGTGCAATTAGCTGTGGCGTGTTGACAAAACTTTTCCACATCTCTGCCATGCTAACCCTGCCCTCAGAGGAGCTGGCCATGACACAGCTGCCTTGGCGACCTCTTGCTCCTCCTCTGCCTTGGCCTTGGGCTTCCACTTGTTCCGCTGTGACATTTGGGAATGCTCTCAGTAGCGCGTCTACCAACGTGCGCTTGTACTCGCGCATCTTCCTATCACGCTCCAGTGCAGGAAGTAAGGTGGGCACATTGTCTTTGTACCGGGGATCCAGCAGGGTGGCAACCCAGTAGTCCGCACACGTTAAAATGTGGGCAACTCTGCTGTCGTTGCACAGGCACTGCAGCATGTAGTCGCTCATGTGTGCCAGGCTGCCCAGGGGTAAGGACAAGCTGTCCTCTGTGGGAAGCGTATCGTCATCATCCTGCCTTTCCCCCCAGCCACGCACCAGTGATGGGCCCGAGCTGCGTTGGGTGCCACCCCGCTGTGACCATGCTTCATCCTCATCCTCCTCCACCTCCTCCTCATCCTCGTCCTCCTCGTCCTCCAGTAGTGGGCCCTGGCTGGCCACATTTGTACCTGGCCTCTGCTGTTGCAAAAAACCTCCCTCTGAGTCACTTCGAAGAGACTGGCCTGAAAGTGCTAAAAATGACCCCTCTTCCTCCTCCTCCTCCTCTTCCATCATCGCCCTAAGTGTTTTCTCAAGGAGACATAGAAGTGGTATTGTAATGCTGATAACGGCGTCATCGCCACTGGCCATGTTGGTGGAGTACTCGAAACAGCGCAACAGGGCACACAGGTCTCGCATGGAGGCCCAGTCATTGGTGGTGAAGTGGTGCTGTTCCGCAGTGCGACCGACCCGTGCGTGCTGCAGCTGAAACTCCACTATGGCCTGCTGCTGCTCGCACAGTCTGTCCAGCATGTGCAAGGTGGAGTTCCACCTGGTGGGCACGTCGCATGTGAGGCGGTGAGCGGGAAGGCTGAAGTTACGCTGTAGCGCAGACAGGCGAGCAGCGGCAGGATGTGAACGCCGGAAGCGCGAACAGACGGCCCGCACTTTATGCAGCAGCTCTGAAATGTCGGGGTAGTTGTGAATGAACTTCTGCACCACCAAATTCAGCACATGCGCCAGGCAAGGGATGTGCGTCAAACCGGCTAGTCCAGAGCTGCAACAAGATTTCGCCCATTATCGCACACCACCAGGCCGGGCTTGAGGCTCACCGGCAGCAACCACTCGTCGGTCTGTTGTTCTATACCACGCCACAACTCCTGTGCGGTGTGGGGCCTGTCCCCCAAACATATGAGTTTCAGAATGGCCTGCTGACGTTTACCCCGGGCTGTGCTGGTGAAGTTGGTGGTGAAGGTGTGTGGCTGACTGGATGAGCAGGTGGAAGAAGAGGAGGAGGAAGCCGAGAAGGAGGAGGTGGCAACAGGAGGCAAAGAATGTTGCCCTGCGATCCTTGGCGGTGGAAGGACGTGCGCCAAACAGCTCTCCGCCTGGGGCCCAGCTGCCACTACATTTACCCAGTGTGCAGTTAGGGAGATATAGCGTCCCTGGCCGTGCTTACTGGTCCACGTATCTGTGGTTAGGTGGACCTTGCTACAGATGGCGTTGCGCAGTGCACACTTGATTTTATCGGATACTTGGTTGTGCAGGGAAGGCACGGCTCTCTTGGAGAAGTAGTGGCGGCTGGGAACAACATACTGTGGGACAGCAAGCGACATGAGCTGTTTGAAGCTGTCTGTGTCCACCAGCCTAAATGACAGCATTTCATAGGCCAGTAGTTTAGAAATGCTGGCATTCAGGGCCAGGGATCGAGGGTGGCTAGGTGGAAATTTACGCTTTCTCTCAAATGTTTGTGAGATGGAGAGCTGAACGCTGCCGTGTGACATGGTTGAGATGCTTGGTGACAGAGGTGGTGGTGGTGTTGGTGGTACATCCCCTGTTTGCTGGGCGGCAGGTGCCAACGTTCCTCCAGAGGCGGAGGAAGAGGCCAAGGCGGCAGCAGCAGAAGAGGCCGAGGCGGCAGCAGCAGAAGAGGTAGCAGGGGGAGCCTGAGTGACTTCCTTGTTTTTAAAGTGTTTACTCCACTGCAGTTCATGCTTTGCATGCAGGTGCCTGGTCATGCAGGTTGTGCTAAGGCTCAGAACGTTAATGCCTTGCTTCAGGCTCTGATGGCACAGCGTGCAAACCACTCGGATCTTGTCGTCAGCACATTGTTTGAAGAAGTGCCATGCCAGGGAACTCCTTGAAGCTGCCTTTGGGGTGCTCGGTCCCAGATGGCGGCGGTCAGTAGCAGGCGGAGTCTCTTGGCGGCGGGTGTTCTGCTTTTGCCCACTGATCCCTCTTTTGCTACGCTGATGGCTCGGTCTCACCACTGCTTCTTCCTCCGAACTGTGAAAGTCAGTGGCACGACCTTCATTCCAAGTGGGGTCTAGGACCTCATCGTCCCCTGCATCGTCTTCCACCCAGTCTTGATCCCTGACCTCCTAGAATGCATAGAATGCACTGACGCACAACCACTTATGTTTCCTGATGATGAGGACATGGGAATACCACCTCAGCAAGTCTCTGATGATGACGAAACACAGGTGCTAACTGCTGCGTCTTTCTGCAGTGTGCAGACTGACTGCACACTGCAGAAAGACGCAGCAGTTGGCACCTGTATTTCGTCATCATCAGAGACTTGCTGAGGTGGTATTCCCATGTCCTCATCATCAGGAAACATAAGTGGTTGTGCGTCAGTGCATTCTATGTCTTCCACCGCTGGGGAAGGGCTAGGTGGATGCCCTTGGGAAACCCTGCCAGCAGAGTCTTCAAACAGCATAAGAGACTGCTGCATAACTTGAGGCTCAGACAGTTTCCCTGATATGCATGGGGGTGATGTGACAAGACTGATGGGGTTGGTTTTCAGGCGCCATCTGTGCGCTTTCTGCAGAAGACTGGGTGGGAGATAATGTGAACGTGCTGGATCCACTGTCGGCCACCCAATTGACTAATGCCTGAACCTGCTCAGGCCTTACCATCCTTAGAACGGCATTGGGCCCCACCATATATCGCTGTGAATTCTGGCGGCTACTGGGACCTGAGGTAGTTGGTACACTAGGACGTGTGGATGTGGCAGAACGGCCACGTCCTCTCCCAGCACCAGAGGGTCCACTAACACCACCACGACCATGTCCACATCCGCGTCCCTTACTAGATGTTTTCCTCATTGTTATCATTCACCACAACAACAAAAATATTATTTGGCCCAATGTATTGAATTCAAATTCAGGCCTTTTTTTACAGACACCTAACAGTATCTGGCTATCTATTTAGGTACCGTATTACACTAATACAGGCACAGCAGTAACCACAGATTTAGCTGACTATGAATTTGAGGCCTAGTATTTAGGCGCTGGGTGACAGGTATACGTTTTACGGACAGAATAAGACTGGGATATGCACAGTAGCGTGTGTGTGAAGTTATTGAGAATGACCCTATCAGCACCTTGATTCTGATATACCCTTTTAGGGATGTATTTAAAGTAGGCCTGATACAGCAGAAACCACTAAATTAGGAAATTGCTAAATTGGGAATTGTATTTCAACCCAGAACAAAAAATTTGCTTTGACGGACACTAAATAACTTGCCCAGCCACAACAGTACAGCAGTAACGACAGATTTAGCTGGATATAAATTTGAGGCCTAGTATTTAGGCTCTGGGTGACAGGTATAGGTTTACTGACAAAATTAGACTTGGAAATGCACAGTAGCGTGTGTGAAGTTATTCAGAATGACCCTATGTGCACCTTGAATCTTATATACCCTTTTAAGGATAGATTTAAAATAGCTCTGATACAGCAGAAACCACTAAATTAGGAAATTGCTAAATTGGGAATTGTATTTCAACCCAGAACAAAAAATGTGCTTTGACGGACACTAAATAACTTGCCCAGCCACAACAGTACAGCAGTAACGACAGATTTAGCTGGATATAAACTTGAGGCCTAGTATTTAGGCGCTGGGTGACAGGTATACGTTTACTGACAGAATTAGACTGGGATATGGCCAAAAAATAACCACACTATTGCTAGTTAAATGCACTTGGTGTGACAGCTTGACCAACCACACTACTGAGGGTTAAATGCACTTGGTGACAGGCGCAGCTTGCCCCTGATGTAGTATATGGCCAAAAAATAAACAGACTATTGCTGGTTAAATGCACTTGGTGTGACAGCTTCACCCTGATGTAGGATTTAGCCAAAAAACAACCACACCATTGAGGGTTAAATGCACTTGGTGACAGGCGCAGCTTGCCCCTGATGTAGTATATGGCCAAAAAATAAACAGACTATTGCTGGTTAAATGCACTTGGTGTGACAGCTTCACCCCGATGTAGGATTTAGCCAAAAAACAACCACAGCATTGAGGGTTAAATGCACTTGGTGACAGCTTGCCCCTGATGTAGTATATGGCCAAAAAATAAACAGACTATTGCTGGTTAAATGCACTTGGTGTGACAGCTTCACCCTGATGTAGGATTTAGCCAAAAAACAACCACACCATTGAGGGTTAAATGCACTTGGTGACAGGCGCAGCTTGCCCCTGATGTAGTATATGGCCAAAAAATAAACAGACTATTGCTGGTTAAATGCACTTGGTGTGACAGCTTCACCCTGATGTAGGATTTAGCCAAAAAACAACCACACCATTGAGGGTTAAATGCACTTGGTGACAGGCGCAGCTTGCCCCTGATGTAGTATATGGCCAAAAAATAAACAGACTATTGCTGGTTAAATGCACTTGGTGTGACAGCTTCACCCTGATGTAGGCTTTAGCCAAAAAACAACCACACCATTGAGGGTTAAATGCACTTGGTGACAGGCTCAGCTTGCCCCTGATGTAGTATATGGCCAAAAAATAAACAGACTATTGCTGGTTAAATGCACTTGGTGTGACAGCTTGACCCTGATGTAGGCTTTATCCAAAAAGCAACCACACCATTGAGGGTTAAATGCACTTGGTGGCAGCTTGTGCTGGCGCAACACAAGACACAAAATGGCCGCCGATCACCCCAGAAAAAAGTGACTGAAAAACGCTCTGGGCAGCCTAAAAACTGTGAGCAATTCAATAGCAGCAGTTCAATCATCCACAGCTGCAGATCGATCTCTGAATGAAGTCCTTTGGAGGAGTTAATCAGCCTAATATCGCCCTACTGTCGCAGCTGCAACCTCTCCCTACGCTAATCAGAGCAGAGTGACGGGCGGCGCTATGTGACTCCAGCTTAAATAGAGGCTGGGTCACATGGTGCTCTGGCCAATCACAGCCATGCCAATAGTAGGCATGGCTGTGACGGCCTCTTGGGGCAAGTAGTATGACGCTTGTTGATTGGCTGCTTTGCAGCCTTTCAAAAAGCGCCAAGAAAGCGACGAACCCCGAACCCGGACTTTTACGAAAATGTCCGGGTTCGGGTCCGTGTCACGGACACCCCAAATTTCGGTACGAACCCGAACTATACAGTTCGGGTTCGCTCATCCCTAGAGATAAGTCCATCAAGTTCAAACAAGGACGTGAATCCCAGAAGGAAGTGAGACTAAACCCTTTTTAAAACTGTCCACTGTTCCTGCTGTGACCACGTCCTGAGGAAGTCTATTCCACAGATTCACAGTTCTTACAGTAAAGAAGCTTTGACGCTTCTGGAGACTGAACTTTTTCTTCTCCAGTCAGAGGCAGTGCCCCCTTGTCTTTAGAGGGTATTTTCTTCTTTGAGGGTTTATTCAAATGCTGTGATCAGGTCACCTATTTTCATGATTTCTCCAAAATGTCATCAAGATGCTGCAAATTTGCAGCAATTTCTGAAAAACTGAGCCATAAAATGCGAAATCACCTCTATGTATGAATATACCTGCAACAATTGCTTTTGCTAGAGACTTGGCATACTGATCCATTTAAGGACGCATATAAAAATGTGAAGTACTTTTAAGTTGTAGAAATAAAAGTTAGGCTTTATTATTACAATTATGGGGGTCATTTATCAAACTGGTGTAAAGTAGAACTGGTTTAGTTGCCCATAGCAACCAATCAGATTCCTATTTTTATTTTCCAAAGGAGCTGTCCAAAATGAAAGGAGGAATCTGATTGGTTGCTTTGGGCAACTAAGCCAGTTCTACTTTACACCAGTTTGATAAATGACCCTATATGATCTGATATCCTACTCACCCTCTCTCATTATCCTTCTAGTGTGCTTTCTGTTATAGATATGGTGTCATATAATGGACTATATATTTGTAAGCGATGATGCCCTCTACCAAAGGGGTGCTCCACTTGAAACTGTAATATGAATATAATTTTCTTTGTTTATTTATTTACAGATGAGTTTGTTATAATGGTCGACATCTTGTTAAAGAAGAAGATTCATTTGTAGTTTTGCGCCTGGGGTTATTGCACTAATATTTCTTACCATGCAGATGATCACAAGAGTGATACCTAACAGAAGATGAAGAAAAATTGGCAAACTAGATTTTATCAAGTAGACACAATTATTCCACCTATTCTTATTATAGTTAACCTGATTTAATAAAAACAACAATGAAAAGTAAAATAAAGAACACTGCTACTGCATCTCTGCAATTAATTATCTTAGAAATCGTCAACATCCAGTCCAGAAAATGTCTCTGGTACCCGCATGACCCTTGTGGTAATACTAGTCAATCCACTTAGAAACTTTAATGAGATGCTAGTGCATTTCAAACTTTATCCCATAAAGAAATGTTTGGACACAAATTACTGCACAATGAATGTTAGTGTTAATTCAGACGTCCGTATTGTTGCTTTCCACATCTGGTCCGCAATTTTGCGGATTAGATGAGGTCCCATTCACTTCTATGCTGTCCGTTTTTTTCCACGGCCCCGCAAAACAAATAAAACTTGCCAGTGAAAATCAGGACGTGGCACCATTGAAGTCTATGGGACCAGAAAAATGTGGAATGCAATCCACTTTCTTGCAGACAAAAACACAGATCAAATTTTTTGCAGACTGCAAAAAACTTATGGCCATCTGAATGAGCCCTTATCCAGATATTATAATAGATATTGCACAATTGGTGCTGCATGTATACAATACATACATTTATGTTGGTTGTGGTTGTTGTTTTTGTTTACTGTAAAAATGCCAATGCAGTTTTTGTTGAGTAGGTGCCATTTTATTTTTATTTTTTGTGGTTTGTGGCATAACAAATTGGTAAAAATGTATGGTAATTTTTACCACTGGAAAAAATGCACAAAAACAATGGTGTGCAGGAAGTTTAACATATTGTCCTTGACTTTCCCAACATGCATTACTCTTGTGGGTAAATAACAGTGAATGTAGTAGTAAAAATACATAGCACTTTTGTGCTTCTCACCCAGCTGTCACACTCTTTCAGGTAAAGTAGATCATATTAAGAATGTATGCTTCTGTCCCTGCTATTGCACTTGTAAGTACATAGCCGTCCCAGGAGACTGGCAGCTTATAGGGGTATCACGTCTGAGATGGCAGGTAACAGACGTGAGTGTCAAGGAACCATGAACCAGACGTACAACAAGAGATAAGTGGAAAATAAGAAGGCTTTATTGAAAATCAAGCCATAAGCAAAAGTCCAAACGGATGGCTAAACCGAAGCAGGGTCTTGCGTAGACAGAGGTCAGGAACCAGAAGCAGCAGCAGTCTTAGAAGCATGTGAACACAGGAGGACCAAGCAAGGAACTGAAGCCACAGACCTCCTATATATATGAGCTAGGCATCCAGCTCCTCCCAGTGGGAAGGAGAAGCCGCAGGGTGGGAGGCTACAAGAAACCCAGAAACCAAGATGGCCGCCAGCACATGTCAAACGAAGGAGAACAGTGAGAAGGTAAGACCATGACAGTACCTCCCCCTCAAGGGCCCCTCCTCCGCGGAGTAAGGAACGGTTTCTGAGGGAAGCGTGCGTGGAAGGCTCGGAGCAAAGCAGGAGCATGGACATCTGCGGAGGGAACCCAGGAACGCTCCTCTGGACCATAACCACGCCAATGGACCAAAAACTGCAACCGACCGCGGACCAGGCGCGAGTCCAGGATATTGCTCACCTCATATTCCTCACGATTGCCCATTTGGACCGGACGGGGCCGAGGAACCGAGGAAGTGAAACGATTACACACCAATGGCTTCAACAGGGAGACATGAAACACGTTGGAGATCCGCATGCCAGGAGGAAGCGCAAGGGCATAGGCTACCGGGTTTACCCTGCGAAGCACTCGGAAGGGACCAACAAAGCGAGGCGCCAGCTTGGGAGTGGGCACTCAAAGGTTGAGGTTGCAGGTGGACAACCATACACGGTCTCCGACCTGGTAGGAAGGAGCGGGCGCTCGTCTGCGATCAGCCTGGAGTCTCTGGCGCTGCGCAGAGACCTCAAGGGACCTCTGGATCTGTACCCAAGAAGCACGTAGGACGGAAAGGTGATCCTCCACAGCCGGAATATCCTGGGGAGAGAATACCTCCGGTAGCACGGCAGGTTGGAACCCATAATTGGCCATGAAGGGAGACGTCCCAGAGGAAGAGTTCACTGCCGTGTTCCTGGCAAACTCAGCCCAAGGCAGGAGGTCAACCCAATTGTCTTGGTGATCGGAGACATAGCAACGAAGGAATTGCTCCAAGGCCTGATTGGATCGTTCTGCGGCCCCATTGGACTGAGGGTGGTAGGCCGAGGAGAAAGAGAGATGAATCCCAACTGGGAGCAAAAGGCGCGCCAGAACCTGGACACAAACTGACTCCCCCGATCCGACACAATCTCCTTGGGCAAACCGTGCAACCGGAAGACCTCCCTGGCGAAAATCGTGGCCAACTCTTGTGCAGAGGGTAACTTCTTGAGAGGAACACAGTGGCACATTTTGGAAAACCGATCCACAATCATGAGAATGACCGTATGGCCTCGGGATGCAGGGAGGTCCACAATGAAATCCATCCCCAGGTGTGACCATGGGCGCTCCCCGGTGGCTATGGGTTGCAACAGGCCCAACGGAAGGTGCCGAGGGGACTTACTCTGGGCACAAACGGAGCATGCCGCTACATATGCGGCGATGTCGGAACGTAGAGAAGGCCACCAGAACAGACGTGAAACAGCCCAGGACAGCTGATTCTTTCCAGGATGCCCCGCGGCCTTGGAGTTATGGTAGGTTCGCAACAACCGAGTGCGCAACTCCTCAGGCACAAAACACCTGCCGTTGGGTCTCCCAGAGGGAGCACCAGATTGAGCCGCCAAAATCTGTTCACCCAGGGGAGAGGTCAGGCTGGTGCGAATGGCGGCCAGGATCTGATTCGGAGGTATGACCGAAGTCGGAATCGACTCCTCCCCGGACAGCTCAGAGTACTGCCGTGATAAGGCATCCGCTCTGATGTTCTTGGAACCGGGTAGGTAGGAGACCACGTAATTAAAGGGAGTCTGTCAGCAGATTTACCCCTTTTTAACAGTTGCCATTATGCTGTAGCCGCAAAACAGACGATTAACACAGTACCTTGATACGCTTTGGTGGACTTTTAAATCTGCCAAAAACGAACTTTGATGAGGGCTCGCAAGTGCCCAGGGCGGAGTCCACCGTGTTGGAGCCCAGGCAGCTCTGCCTCTTCGGCTCTTATCCCCGCCCAGCCTCCTCCTCTGCTCGCCTATCTGTTGTCTCTCCCCCTCAGCGAGATCCCGCGCCGACGCGATGACTTCCTTGGTCGGGGCATGCGCATAAGCTACTGCGATGCCGTGTCAGCAATGGGCATTGCAGTGCGCATGCCCCGGCCAAGGAAGTTATCGCATCGGCGCGGGATCTCGCTGAGGGGGAGAGACAACAGATAGGCGAGCAGAGGAGGAGGCTGGGCGGGGATAAGAGCCGAAGAGGCAGAGCTGCCTGGGCTCCAACACGGTGGACTCCGCCCTGGGCACTTGCGAGCCCTCATCAAAGTTCGTTTTTGGCAGATTTAAAAGTCCACCAAAGCGTATCAAGGTACTGTGTTAATCGTCTGTTTTGCGGCTACAGCATAATGGCAACTGTTAAAAAGGGGTAAATCTGCTGACAGACTCCCTTTAAAACGTGACAAGAACAGAGCCCATCTGGCCTGACGTGGTGTCAATCTCTTGGCCTCAGAAAGGTAGGTCAGATTCTTGTGGTCCGTCAGGATGAGAACCGGAACCACCGAACCCTCGAGCAAGTGCCTCCATTCTTTAAGGGCCTGCACGATGGCCAATAACTCCCTGTCACCAATCTGATAGTTGCACTCCGCGGAAGACAGTTTCCGGGAGTAAAACCCACAAGGAAGCAGAGGACCCTCTGGTGATCTACGCTGAGACAGGAGGGCGCCTACTCCCGTCTCAGACGCGTCCACCTCGAGGACAAAGGGCAACCCAGGGTTGGGATGCGACAGAATCGGAGCCGACACAAAGGCGGACTTTAGAGCCTCAAACGCTCGGATGGCCTCAAGCGGCCAGACCTGGAAATTACTGCCCTTCCTGGTCAGATCCGTGAGCGGCTTGGCTAGCATAGAAAAGTCCCTGATGAACTTCCGATAATAATTGGCGAAGCCCAAAAAGCACTGCAGGGCACGGAGACCACTGGGCTGGGGCCACTGTAAGACAGCCGAAACCTTCTCAGGATCCATGGAGAACCCCTCAGCGGAAATGATGTAACCTAAGAAGGTTACCTGGGATCGGTGAAATTCGCATTTCTCAAGCTTACCGAACAGCCTGTTCTCTCGTAACCGTTGCAACACTCGTCTGACATCCATAATGTGGGCCTCCATGGATTCAGAATATACCAAGATGTCATCCAAATAGACCACCACACACTGCTGCAACAGGTCACGGAAAACATCGTTGATGAATTCCTGGAAGACTGCGGGCGCATTGCACAACCCAAAGGGCATAACCAAGGATTCATAATGACCGGTCCTGGTGTTAAACGCGGTCTTCCACTCATCGCCCGCCTTGATCCTTACCAGGTTATATGCCGCCCTCAGGTCGAGTTTGGTAAAGACCGTGGCCCCTTTGAGGCGATCGAACAGCTCGGAAATCAAGGGTATCGGGTAAGCGTTCTTGATCGTGATGCGATTGAGACCCCTGTAATCGATGCAAGGCCTCAACTCACCGCCCTTCTTTTTCACAAAGAAAAATCCAGCCCCTGCCGGGGACGAGGATTTGCGAATGTGTCCGCGTGAAAGCGCCTCCCTGACGTACTCCTCCATGGCCTCATTCTCCGCTACCGACAGTGGATAGACTTTGCCACCAGGAGGAACGGCACCAGGTTGTAACTCTATGGCACAATCGTATGGGCGGTGCGGAGGTAGGGCAACCGCGCGCACCTTATCGAATACATCCCGGTACTCTTCGTATTCAGGAGGCAACAGAGAGTCCGAGGAAGTACACAGCAACTTGACAGGCCCATGGATGCAACTAGCCCCACACTGCGGTGACCACGAGAGGATCTCGGCCGATCTCCAATCGAAAGTCGGATTATGCTTCTGGAGCCAGGGGTACCCCAAGACCACCGAGTAGTGTGGAGACGAAATCACCTGGAAACAGACCGACTCTCTGTGAACGGCACCAATGGCTATCCCCACTGGAAGGGTCTCATGAGTCACGTGTGGCGGCAGAAGGGGTCTGCCGTCTATCGCCTCAAGAGCCAGTGGGGAACCTCGAGGCTGCAGAGGAATGGAATTGGCGGCAGCGAACACACTATCAATGAACAAACCACCAGCACCAGAGTCCACCAACGCCTGGGTCGTCACCGAGCCCCCGACCCAGGAGAGGACAACAGTGATCAGTGGTTTGTCAACACGGGAAACCGGGGACGAGGAGACTCCACCCAAGATCTGCCCCCGACAGGATCTCAGGTGCGAGCGTTTCCCGGACGGTTCGGACATGCCAACCGAAAATGCCCACCGAGACCACAGTACATGCATCGGCCCTCGCGTCTCCGGAGTACCCTCTCCCCCTGTCATGGAACCATGAACCAGACGTACAACAGAGATAGGTGGAATAAGAAGGCTTTATTGAAAATCAAGCCGTAGCTAAAGTCCAAGCGGATGGCTAAACTGAAGCAGGGTCTTGCGTAGACGGAGGTAAGGAACCAGGAGGGTAGTCAGACGTAGCCAGGATCAGGAACCAACGGGGTAGTCAGACGAAGCCAGGATCGGGAACCAACGGGGTAGTCAGACGAGGCCAGGATCAGGAACCAGAAGCAGCAGCAGTCTTTGAAGCATGTGCACACAGGAGGACCAAGCAAGGAACTGAAGCCACAGACCTTCTATATATATGAGCTAGGCATCCAGCTCCTCCCAGTGGGAAGGAGGAGCCGCAGGGTGGGAGGCTACAAGAAACCCAGAAACCAAGATGGCCGCCAGCACATGTCAAACGAAGGAGAACAGTGAGAAGGTAAGACCATGACAGTACCTCCCCCTCAAGGGCCCCTCCTCCGCGGAGTAAGGAACGGTTTCAGAGGGAAGCGTGCGTGGAAGGCTCGGAGCAACGCAGGAGCATGGACATCTGTGGAGGGAACCCAGGAACGCTCCTCTGGACCATAACCACGCCAATGGACCAAAAACTGCAACCGACCGCGGACCAGGCGTGAGTCCAGGATATTGCTCACCTCATATTCCTCACGATTGCCCACTTGGACCGGACGGGGCCGAGGAACCGAGGAAGTGAAACGATTACACACCAATGGCTTCAACAGGGAGACATGAAACACGTTGGAGATCCGCATGCCAGGAGGAAGCGCAAGGGCATAGGCTACCGGGTTTACCCTGTGAAGCACTCGGAAGGGACCAACAAAGCGAGGCGCCAGCTTGGGAGTGGGCACTCGAAGGTTGAGGTTGCGGGTGGACAACCATACACGGTCTCCGACCTGGTAGGAAGGAGCGGGCGCTCGTCTGCGATTAGCCTGGAGTCTCTGGCGTTGCGCAGAGACCTCAAGGGACCTCTGGATCTGTACCCAAGAAGTGCGTAGGACGGAAAGGTGATCCTCCACAGCCGGAGTATCCTGGGGAGAGAATACCTCCGGTAACACGGCAGGTTGGAACCCATAATTGGCCATGAAGGGAGACGTCCCAGAGGAAGAGTTCACCGCCGTGTTCCTGGCAAACTCAGCCCAAGGCAGGAGGTCAACCCAATTGTCTTGGTGATCGGAGACATAGCAACGAAGGAATTGCTCCAAGGCCTGATTGGATCGTTCTGCGGCCCCATTGGACTGAGGGTGGTAGGCCGAGGAGAAAGAGAGATGAATCCCCAACTGGGAGCAAAAGGCGCGCCAGAACCTGGACACAAACTGACTCCCCCGATCCGAGACAATCTCCTTGGGCAAACCGTGCAACCGGAAGACCTCCCTGGCAAAAATCGAGGCCAACTCTTGTGCAGAGGGTAACTTCTTGAGAGGAACACAGTGGCACATTTTGGAAAACCGATCCACAATCATGAGAATGACCGTATGGCCTCGGGATGCAGGAAGGTCCACAATGAAATCCATCCCCAGGTGTGACCATGGACGCTCCCCGGTGGCTATGGGTTGCAAAAGGCCCAACGGAAGGTGCCGAGGGGACTTACTCTGGGCACAAACGGAGCATGCCGCTACATATGCGGCGATGTCGGAACGTAGAGAAGGCCACCAGAACAGACGTGAAATCGCCCAGGACAGCTGATTCTTTCCAGGGTGCCCCGCGGCCTTGGAGTTATGGTAGGTTCGCAACAACCGAGTGCGCAACTCCTCAGGCACAAAACATCTGCCGTTGGGTCTCCCAGAGGGAGCACCAGATTGAGCCGCCAAAATCTGCTCACCCAGAGGAGAGGTCAGGCTGGTGCGAATAGCAGCCAGGATCTGATTCGGGGGTATGACCGTAGTCGGAATCGACTCCTCCCCGGACAGCTCGGAGTACTGCCGTGATAAGGCATCCGCTCTGATGTTCTTGGAGCCGGGTAGGTAGGAGACCACGTAATTAAAACGTGACAAGAACAGAGCCCATCTGGCCTGACGTGGTGTCAATCTCTTGGCCTCAGAGAGGTAGGTCAGATTCTTGTGGTCCGTCAGAATGAGAACCGGAACCACCGAGCCCTCGAGCAAGTGCCTCCATTCTTTAAGGGCCTGCACGATGGCCAATAACTCCCTGTCACCAATCTGATAGTTGCACTCCGCGGAAGACAGTTTCCGGGAGTAAAACCCACAAGGAAGCAGAGGACCCTCTGGTGTTCTACGCTGAGACAGGAGGGCGCCTACTCCCGTCTCAGACGCGTCCACCTCGAGGACAAAAGGCAACCCAGGGTTGGGATGCGACAGAATCGGAGCCGACACAAAGGCGGACTTTAGAGCCTCAAAAGCTCGGATGGCCTCGAGCGGCCAGACCTGAGGATTACTGCCCTTCCTGGTCAGATCCGTGAGAGGCTTGGCTAGCATGGAAAAGTCCCTGATGAACTTCCGATAATAATTGGCGAAGCCCAAAAAGCGCTGCAGGGCACGAAGCCCACTGGGCTGGGGCCACTGTAAGACAGCCGAAACCTTCTCAGGATCCATGGAGAACCCCTCAGCGGAAATGATGTAACCTAAGAAGGTTACCTGGGATCGGTGAAATTCGCATTTCTCAAGCTTACCGAACAGCTTGTTCTCTCGTAAGCGTTGCAACACTCGTCTGACATCCAGAATGTGGGCCTCCATGGATGCAGAATATACCAAGATGTCATCCAAATAGACCACCACACACTGCTGCAACAGGTCACGGAAAACATCGTTGATGAATTCCTGGAAGACTGCGGGCGCATTGCACAACCCAAAGGGCATAACCAAGGATTCATAATGACCGGTCCTGGTGTTAAACGCGGTCTTCCACTCATCGCCCGCCTTGATCCTTACCAGGTTATATGCCGCCCTCAGGTCGAGTTTGGTAAAGACCGTGGCCCCTTTGAGGCGATCGAACAGCTCGGAAATCAAGGGTATCGGGTAAGCGTTCTTGATCGTGATGCGATTGAGACCCCTGTAGTCGATGCAAGGCCTCAACTCACCGCCCTTCTTTTTCACAAAGAAAAATCCAGCCCCTGCCGGGGACGAGGATTTGCGAATGTGTCCGCGTGAAAGCGCCTCCCTCACGTACTCCTCCATGGCCTCATTCTCCGCTACCGACAGTGGATAGACTTTGCCACGAGGAGGAACGGCACCAGATTGTAACTCTATGGCACAATCGTATGGGCGGTGCGGAGGTAGGGCAACCGCACGCACCTTATCGAATACATCCCGGTACTCCTCGTATTCAGGAGGCAACAGAGAGTCCGAGGAAGTACACAGCAACTTGACAGGCCCATGGATGCAACTAGCCCCACACTGCGGTGACCACGAGAGGATCTCGGCCGATCTCCAATCGAAAGTCGGATTATGCTTCTGGAGCCAGGGGTACCCCAAGACCACCGAGTAGTGTGGAGACGAAATAACCTGGAGACAGACCGACTCTCTGTGAACGGCACCAATGGCCATCCCCACTGGAAGGGTCTCCTGAGTCACGTGTGGCGGCAGAAGGGGTCTGCCGTCTATCGCCTCAAGAGCCAGTGGGGAACCTCGAGGCTGCAGAGGAATGGAATTGGCGGCGGCGAACACACTATCAATGAACAAGCCACCAGCACCAGAGTCCACCAACGCCTGGGTCGTCACCGAGCCCCCGACCCAGGAGAGGACAACAGTAATCAGTGGTTTGTCAACACGGGAAACCGGGGACGAGGAGACTCCACCCAAGATCTGCCCCCGACAGGATCTCAGGTGCGAGCGTTTCCCGGACGGTTCGGGCATGCCAACCGAAAATGCCCACCGAGACCACAGTACATGCATCGGCCCTCGCGTCTCCGGAGTACCCTCTCCCCCTCGGACAGGCGAGCAACCCCCAGCTGCATGGGTTGACCCCCAGACCAGTCATCCCCAGGAGGCGTGGGAGGAGAGGGAGGCACGGGTGGGACAGCAAACGTAGGCGCCAATCTGTTAGAAGGCCTCCGCAGGCTCTCCTTAAAGGAAGGTCTCTCCCTGAGTCTGGTGTCAATCAAAATCAGGAAAGAAATAAGGGACTCGAGCTCCACTGGTTGGTCCTTGGCTGCAATCTCATCCTTCAAGGCATCCGAGAGACCATGAGAGAAAGCAGCGACCAGAGCCTCATTATTCCAGCCCACCTCTGCTGCCAGGGTACAAAACTCAATGGCGTATTCAGCTACGGATTGTGAACCCTGTCTGATGGACATAAGGAGCTTCGCAGCAGAGGCAGCACGAGCCGGCACATCGAATACCTTCCGAAGAGAAGCAACAAAACCGGAAAACTCGGCAACCACCGGATTGTTGTTCTCCCATAAAGGGCTGGCCCAGGCCAAGGCCTTGTCCGAGAGCAGCGAGATCAAGAAGCCCACCTTTGATCTCTCAGTAGGAAAGGCATGTGGCAGCAACTCGAAATAAATGGCCACCTGGTTAAGGAAACCTCGGCACTGAGTTGGCTCTCCCCCAAAGCGCTGTGGAAGGGGGGCAGAACCGGTCATACCCCGAAACACCGCAGGTGCAGCAACAGGTGTCGGGGTAGACTCTGGCGCAACAACCGGAGCGGCAGTAGGAGCGGGCCCAGGAGCGACAACCGACCCATCGGCAACGGAAGCTAAATGAGCCGTGCGTTCAAGCAGGGTTTGTAACGCCACAGCGAACCGACCCAACAGGTGATCCTGCTGATCAAGTCTGGCAACCAGCGTAGGTAGCGAGGATGGCCCTGTACCGTCAGAATTCATGGCTTGGTCCTAATGTCATGGAACCATGAACCAGACGTACAACAGAGATAGGTGGAATAAGAAGGCTTTATTGAAAATCAAGCCGTAGCTAAAGTCCAAGCGGATGGCTAAACTGAAGCAGGGTCTTGCGTAGACGGAGGTAAGGAACCAGGAGGGTAGTCAGACGTAGCCAGGATCAGGAACCAACGGGGTAGTCAGACGAAGCCAGGATCGGGAACCAACGGGGTAGTCAGACGAGGCCAGGATCAGGAACCAGAAGCAGCAGCAGTCTTTGAAGCATGTGCACACAGGAGGACCAAGCAAGGAACTGAAGCCACAGACCTTCTATATATATGAGCTAGGCATCCAGCTCCTCCCAGTGGGAAGGAGGAGCCGCAGGGTGGGAGGCTACAAGAAACCCAGAAACCAAGATGGCCGCCAGCACATGTCAAACGAAGGAGAACAGTGAGAAGGTAAGACCATGACACCCCCTCGGACAGGCGAGCAAACCCCAGCTGCATGGGTTCACCCCCAGACAAGTCATCCCCAGGAGGCGTGGGAGGAGAGGGAGGCACGGGTGGGACAGCAAACGTAGGCGCCAATCTGTTAGAAGACCTCCGCAGGCTCTCCTTAAAGGAAGGTCTCTCCCTGAGTCTGGTGTCAATCAGGAAAGAAATAAGAGACTCGAGCTCCACTGGTAGGTCCTTAGCTGCAACCTCATCCTTCAAGGCATCCGAGAGACCATGAGAGAAAGCAGCGACCAGAGCCTCATTATTCCAGCCCACCTCTGCTGCCAGGGTACGAAACTCAATGGCGTATTCAGCTACGGATCGTGAACCCTGTCTGATGGACATAAGGAGCTTCGCAGCAGAGGCAGCACGAGCCGGCACATCGAATACCTTCCGAAGAGAAGCAACAAAACCGGAAAACTCGGCAACCACCGGATTGTTGTTCTCCCATAAAGGGCTGGCCCAGGCCAAGGCCTTGTCCGAGAGCAGCGAGATCAAGAAGCCCACCTTTGATCTCTCAGTAGGAAAGGCATGTGGCAGCAACTCGAAATAAATGCCCACCTGGTTAAGGAAACCTCGGCACTGAGTTGGCTCTCCCCCAAAGCGCTGTGGAAGGGGGGCAGAACCGGTCATACCCCGAGACACCGCAGGCGCAGCAACAGGTGTCGGGGTAGACTCTGGCGCAACAACCGGAGCGGCAGTAGGAGCGGGCCCAGGAGCGACAACCGACCCATCGGCAACGGAAGCGAAATGAGCCGTGCGTTCAAGCAGGGTTTGCAACGCCACAGCGAACCGACCCAACAGGTGATCCTGCTGATCAAGTCTGGCAACCAGCGTAGGTAGCGAGGATGGCCCTGTACCGTCAGAATTCATTGCTTGGTCCTAATGTCAAGGAACCATGAACCAGACGTACAACAAGAGATAAGTGGAAAATAAGAAGGCTTTATTGAAAATCAAGCCGTAAGCAAAAGTCCAAACGGATGGCTAAACCGAAGCAGGGTCTTGCGTAGACAGAGGTCAGGAACCAGAAGGGTAGTCAGACGAAGCCAGGATCAGGAACCAACGGGGTAGTCAGACGAAGCCAGGATCAGGAACCAACGGGGTAGTCAGACGAGGCCAGGATCAGGAACCAGAAGCAGCAGCAGTCTTAGAAGCATGTGAACACAGGAGGACCAAGCAAGGAACTGAAGCCACAGACCTCCTATATATATGAGCTAGGCATCCAGCTCCTCCCAGTGGGAAGGAGAAGCCGCAGGGTGGGAGGCTACAAGAAACCCAGAAACCAAGATGGCCGCCAGCACATGTCAAACGAAGGAGAACAGTGAGAAGGTAAGACCATGACAGTGAGGTGCAGAGGGGAGGGAAGAGGAGCACCCTTCCACTAGGGAGAGGGAGGAGTGGCGACCCTTAACTCACCTAGCACTGGAACCTGGCTGCCCTGACGTCCTTTGACGGGCTGCTAACCCGTATGCCGATCACATGCCTCGTCCCTGGCTAACCCTGAAATAAGCCCTAGGTAGTGAATAGGGCGATGGAGCACTAGTCCTCACCACTGACACCTAGGATAACAACAGAAAAGACAAACAACACAAACAATCTCCAAAGATCCAACAGCTCCAGTTCCAACAACTCCACCTGAGGTCAGACTAGAAGATATGGAAGGAAGGTCTATATCTGGCAACAAGGGAGAATATACTGTATAGTAGCTGGGAGTGGCTGACAAAGAACAGCTGAAAGGAAAAGCTACCGGTTTCTAAAAGGGACAAAAAGGATCGCAAACCTAAGGAGGAAAACCTGGACCAGAATCAGTGTCAGACTGGGGTACCTAGGGCCCACCAGTGTAACTGATTCTGGGGGCCCACGTTAGGGCTCCTGCACACAAATGTATTTTTTTTCCGTGTCCGTACCATATTATAATTTTTGGTCTGTATGTGAAACCATTCACTTTAATGGGGCCGCAAAAAATGGAAATGACTCCATGTGCATTCCGTGTCTGTCTGTCCGCATGGCCGTTACGCAAAATGATAGAACATGTCCTATTATTGTCGGTATTACAGACAAGGACAGGACTGTTCTATTAGAGGCTGTTCTGTTCCGCCCATGTTTTGCAGATCCGCAATTTGCGGACTGCAAAACATCCAACAATCATGTTCATGAGCCCTTACAATGATAACAGAAATATTTAAGAAGAAGTATGATGGTAAACACTCACAGCAAAATGCACAAACATACATGTGGCAGCCTGCTGCATCCGTGCTAACGCTAGCCCATGTGCCGTCAAAAGTCCGCTGTAGTTTTTGTCTGGCCACCTCTCGGCATGTTTGCCGTGCTGCAGCTGGATCTCTGGTCTGCCCCCATTATAGTGAATGTGGCCAGAGCCGACCTCCAGCGGCACGGCGGGCTAGCGTAAGCACGGATCTGGTCCCCCACTGGAATAGCCTGACGGACCCTGCTACCGCAAGTGTGAAAGTAGCCTTACACATACAGTATATGGATATCCTGCTCTTAAGTCAGTCAGAGATAAGACACATGCAGTTCACATAACACATAGAAAACATGCAATGCACGCACCAAGACATTTTTTGCCTAACCCTATTAAGTGTAGCTCACTTAAAGGGGCTGCCTCACTTCAACAAATGGCATTTATTATGTAGGGAACGTTAATATAAGGCACTTACTAATGTATACTGATTCTCCATATTGGCTCTTTTCCATCACATTATACACAGCACGTATCTGTGGTTATTACCACCATGTAATCCAGCAGTGGTGGCCGTGTTTGCATACTATAGGTAAAGGTGTAGGCCTATGCGCACTTCCAGCTTTTCCCTATAGTGTGTAAGCACCGCAACCGCTGCTGGATTGCAGGGTGGTCGTAACCACGTATACATGCTGTGTATAATGTGATGGAAAGGGGGCAATATGGATAATAATATATTAGTAAGTGCCTTGTATTAACATTCTCTACATGATAAATGCCATTTACTGAAGTGAGACAAACCCTTTAATTTTATCAAATCTTAACCTCTTCAGTTTGCACATAATCTACAGTATATTTAAAAGGGTTGTCCTACCAAAATGACCTATCGCCTATCTACAGGATAGGTGATAAATATCAGATTGCTGGGGTCTGACAGCTGGAACACCCACTGATCATGAAAAAAGGGGTCCTGAGACATTCAATTACATTACCACCAATTTATGTCTTAAAGGGGTTGTCTCACTTCAGTAAGTGGCATTTATCATGTAGAGAAAGTTAATACAAGCAACTTACTAATATACTTTTGCTTCTTTTGCTGGCTGGATTCATTTTTCCATCACATTATACACTGCTCGTTTCCATGGTTACAGACCACCCTACAATCCATCAGCGGTGGTCATGCTTGCACACTATAGTCAAAAGCATCAGCCTCTCTGGTGGCTGGAACCATGGGAGCGCACATAGGCTAGTGCTTTATCCTATAGTGTGCAAGCATGACCACCACTGATAGATTGCAGGGTGGTCATATCCATGGAAACTAGCAGTGTATAATGTGATGGAAAAATGAATCCAGCCAGCAAAGGAAGCAATATGGATACTAACAATATATTAGTAAGTGAAAAGGAGTATATGTAGGGCGGCTCACTATAGCTGGAAAGATGGAATCAGGTGCTCAATCCAGACAAAGCATACCCAGCGTTTGTAGTGGAAATAAATAAATGTGTAAGTAAAGGGATGGCACTCTAGTCATAGGTTATGCATGGAATAAACAATTTTTTTTAGAGGATGGCTATATGGCCCAAAAAACATAGATTAAATATACAAGAAATAATCACTTCCGGTGACCTCACTTCTGCTTGATCGCACTACCGCTCAATTTCAGTCGGTGTTCCACGTGGAGGCTGTTGGCGGGAGAACTTTGGAGACTTTGAAAAAAAGAGTTTGCTCCGGAGCTTTGAATTATTAGGATCCTTTGTGGTGTAGCTAGCTGATTTGAGTATGGCTGACTCAATACCCCAAATACCCAAATAGCCTCCACGTGGAACGCCGACTAAAATCAAGCGGGAGTGCGATCAAGCGGAAGTGACATCACCGGAAGTGACATGAAGCTGAAAATCACTAGGTAGAGCGACCAGCCCTGCGGGCGGGCAAACTACACGAGGACGCCATCCTCCTGCCAGGAGCTGACTACCAGCCTACTATTGGACACCAGGAGGGTAACGTACTTACTACTAGTAGCATCGATACTTACTATTGCTGGATTACAAATATGAGGGCTATTTGATCTAAACTGGACGCTACCTTACTAGCTATTTTTAAATAAGGTACTAATTCCCTACCCTACCCCTGGAAACTACATCATTTGACTGGTCATTTATATATTTATATACACCTCCAGCTGGATTTTCAGACTAATATTTTTAACAACCTTAATATTTTTATCTTTTTTCCTTTTTTCTTTTTTATGTCGTTATTTATTTATTTCTTGTATATCCAAGGATCTGCAATTATTTTACCCTCTTCAATCTATGTTTTTGGGCCATATAGCCATCCTCTAATAAATTGTTTATTCCATGCATAACCTTCATATTAGTAAGTGGCTTGTATAAACTTTCTCGACATGATAAATTCGACTTACTGAAGTGAGACAACCCCTTTAAGACCATGTTCCTTTGATCATGGCAGTCCCAGCAGTCAGACCCCCACCAATCAGACACTTATCACCTGTCGTGTCATAGCTGTTTCACCTTTCACATTCCCTATCCTTAAAGGTTTTCTTTGGGTGTAAAAAATAAATAAATATGTGTCAAACTAAAATAGAAATGCTCGCCTGTTAAAGGGCCTGTGTCCACTTTTCTAGTTATCCTCTATCCACAGGATCGCGGATAACTAAGTAATCTGTGGGGGTCTGAACGCTGGATCCCCCACTGAACCCCCTTCTTGACTGAGTGGCAGGTCGAGCATATGCCCTGCCTCTCTATCCATTCTCTATGGGGTCGTCGGAGATGGCGGAGTACAGCGCTGGCTAATTCCAGTGCTCCCAAAGAGAATGAATAGAGCAGCAGGGCGTATGTGTAGCCACACCATAAAAAGGGGAACAGGACCGTACCTGGGATCAGTGTGGAGAGGATAACTTGAAAACCTGCACAACCCCTTTAAATCCACCACCAGTATCTCTTTACATGGCAGCACTGATGCCTGTAAATACGGAATATCATTACTGCCGCCATGTAAACCATACGTGTCTATACTGGAGAATATGACGCACTGCGCAGAATTTTTCGGGCATAAGTCCAACAACCTTTGCAGGTCACAACCTTTAACAAAGCCCAAGCTATGTGGAGCAATGTGAGCAAAGGGCACAAATTGAGGCTCATAACTGAAACAGAGGCATTAGGGTCACCTGAGGCAGGGTAATAGTGGGGATCCTGGAGCAGCTGCACGAGTATTAGGGGGTAACTGGAGAAGATTCAATATTAGGGGTGCTTTGAGAGTGGGGACATTGGGGGGTTTCTGGAGCTGGGGCACTTATGGGGGTGCACCTAAAGCAGAGGCATTAGAGGGGGGGGGGGGGGACCTAGGGCAGAGTCCCCCCAATGCCACTCTGAACTCTGCAGAGAGCAGCACACATTCATTTTAATTAGTGTTAGTATATAGCTTGGCCTGCTCCCCCTCACTCACTGAAGCCATATGGCACCAGGAGAGAGATAGTGTGTGGACTCTCATTACAGTCCCTGGTGGCCATGTGGTGACGGGAGTGGTGTGGAGTGGGCCCGGCATGCATGCTGGTAACTGTTTTTCGTGGATATAATGGGGGCCATTTTGGCACCAAAAATGACAGAAATGCAGGCAGATCCAGCATGCATGTGGAACTTGCACTTTCTGAATTATATGGCAGCCGTCATGGCGCATAACAAGTAAAATTTTGTGTCTAACTAGAGATCGCCTTGACGTGCGGCAGACGGGCTCAAATAATTTTGTACAAAACAATTTGCCAAGCATCTTGTCACGAGGGTATCGAGAACCACGCCTGACTCCGTTATACCCGGGGTCAGGAAGTCGCAGCGGTTGGCTGCACGCTCTATTTAAGATAGGGCTGTTTTCCTTATGGTAGCTTTCTGGGTTTGCTTTGCAAACCCTTTTGGCTCACTCAGGGACCCGTAGCTCCTTCTCCTCAGCTGTTCCTTGTCCAGCACTCCCAAACCTCCTTATATTCCTCTCTCACACTTCTCTGGTTGCCAGAGATAGAGCTTCCTGCCTGGACATCTATTCTGACCCACTGGAGCTGTGTTGCTGCGTTCTCGGATGGTTGTTTCAGAACGCTACCCTCCGGATCCCTGTTGGACCTTTGTGGACTGCTGTGGTCGCCCACCTGGGTGTTTGTGTTTGTTTGTATTTGTCTGTCCTCTCCCTGGTGTTTCCCTCTTAGTGCAGTGGTGCGGACTAGCGGTCCCACCGGCCCGTTCACTATCTAGGGCTCATTTCAGGGAAAGCCAGGGTTTAGGCACGTGATCGCCGCACGGGTGAGGAACCCGTCTAGGGACGTCAGGGCAGTCAGGTGCCAGCCGCAAGGTGAGTTAGGGGTCACCACCTTTCCCTCTCCCTTGGGCAGGGCTTTCCCTGTTTTCCTCCCTGTGTGTGACGCCGATCATTACATTATCTCTGGCCCTTATTTTGTGTAGGTAAAAAAAAATAAAAATTTTTTTACCTACTTAGAATCCAGTATGGATCAAATTGCTGCTCTGTCCAAACAATTTCGTGGCCTGTCTTTGGAGGTGGTAGGATTGAAGGCGTCGGTCCTCCAGCAACAGCAGCAATTACAACCGACCGCAAGCCCAGCGGTTGCTACTGGTAACCAGGTTGTTGCGGAACCCAAGGTCCCTCTCCCTGACAGATTTTCTGGGGGAAGGGACAAGTTTTTGACGTTCCGTGAGGCCTGTAAGTTATACTTTAAACTGCGTCCTTACTCCTCTGTTAATGAAGATCAGCGGGTGGGGGTTGTTATTTCCCTGCTGCAGGGGGACCCGCAGTCCTGGGCGTTCTCTTTACCTACTGATTCCCAGGCTCTTCGGTCAGTGGATGAGTTTTTCGGGGCCTTGGGTCTCATATATGACGACCCTGACCGAGTAGCACTGGCTGAATCAAGATTACGGAGACTCTTACAAGGAGAGCGGCCGGTAGAGGATTATTGCTCTGAATTCCGTAGGTGGCCTACGGATACCCAATGGAACGACCCGGCTCTCAGGAGTCAGTTCTGCTCTGGGTTATCCGAAAGGGTTAAGGATGCGCTTGCATTATATGAGACCCCCGTTTCCCTTGATGCGGTTATGTCCCTTTCTATCCGTATAGAGAGACGCCTTAGGGACAGGTTGGAAGAACCGGAGAAATTGGTAACCCCTCCCAAGCAGCAGTTAGTCTGTACGGACTTAGACGAGCCTATGCAGCTAGGAGGAACTACTCGTCAGGTCCGTCCTCCTGAGGCTCGCCGTAGGCGTGGGGTTTGTTTTTTTTGTGGGGAGAGGGGTCATTTCATTAATGTCTGTCCTTCTTTCCTCAGAAACAAAAGACCGTCGGAAAAACTACTAACCCCAGGCTGTGTGGAGGATGTCAGCCGGGGGGTATACGTCTCCTCCATACGTACATCGCAATTTGTGTTGCCAGCGGTTATTATTTTTGGTGATAAGACGGAGACTATTTCTTTCTTTCTAGACAGTGGAGCAGGGGTAAATTTGATAGATGCCAATTTTGCCCGCTCTTTGGGTTTGTCTCTCTGTACGTTACAGAGACCCATTCCCATATTCGCTATTGATTCTGCTCCCCTGTCTCAGAGAAACCTCACCCACATCGTTCATAATTTACACCTTCGGGTAGGGGACCACCATAACGAGATGCTTTCAGGTTATGTTCTGGAAGGGCTTCCCACTCCGGTGGTGCTGGGCCTTCCCTGGTTGGTAGCGCACAATCCAGTGGTGGATTGGCAGGCCAGGGAGATATTGGAGTGGAGTGAGAAGTGCAGAGAAAATTGCTTAAATAGCAATTGCTTAGTCGCCTCCATAACTACCCTACCTACATTTATTTCGGATTTTGAGGATGTTTTTTCTGAAAAAGGTTGTCAGAAGTTACCACCTCATCGTCCTTATGATTGCCCGGTTAACCGTATTCCTGGCGCAAAATTACCCAAGACCAGGTTATATAATCTTTCGGGTCCAGTGAGACAAGCCATGAAAGATTATATCTCCGAGAGCTTGGCTAAGGGACACATCAGACCCTCTTCTTCACCCGTGGCTGCAGGGTTTTTCTTCGTTAAAAAGAAAGATGGGGGCCTGCGTCCTTGCTTAGATTTTCGTGAATTAAATCGGATAACCATCCGAGACCCATACCCTCTTCCTCTCATTCCTGACCTGTTTAATCAGATTGCGGGTGCTAGGTGGTTCTCCAAACTTGATCTTAGGGGGGCCTACAATCTGATTTGTATTAAGGAGGGGGATGAGTGGAAGACAGCGTTTAACACCCCTGAGGGGCATTATGAAAATCTAGTTATGCCTTTCGGTCTGACCAATGCTCCTGCCGTCTTTCAACATTTCGTTAATGACATTTTTAGTCATCTAATCGGCAGGTTTGTGGTAATATACCTAGATGATATTTTAATTTATTCATCTGATCTGAAAACACATGAGGTGCATGTCAGACAAGTACTGCAGGTCCTACGGACGAATGAATTATATGCTAAGATTGAAAAATGTGTCTTCGCCGTTCAGGAGATACAATTCCTGGGTTATTTTTTATCTGCGTCAGGTTTCCGTATGGATCCTAGGAAGGTCCAGGCAATTTTAGATTGGGATCTTCCTGAGAACCTCAAAGCACTACAACGGTTCTTGGGCTTCGCGAATTTCTATAGGAAATTCATTAAAGATTATTCACTTATTGTAAAACCGCTTACTGATATGACTAGGAAGGGGACTGATTTTTCTAAATGGTCTGACGCCGCTAAAGTTGCTTTTTCCTCTCTAAAAGAGAGGTTTACCTCAGCACCTGTACTAGTCCAACCTGATGTCTCTCAGCCTTTTATTGTTGAAGTCGATGCGTCAGAGGTGGGAGTGGGGGCTGTGCTGTCTCAGGGTTCGTCTCCTGGCAAATGGCGCCCTTGTGCTTTCTTTTCTAAAAAACTATCTGCAGCAGAAAAGAACTACGATATTGGCAATAGGGAACTATTAGCTATTAAACTTGCGTTTGAGGAGTGGCGTCACTTCTTAGAGGGGGCAGTCCACCCCGTCACTGTGATTACGGACCACAAAAATCTCCTGTACCTCGAATCAGCTAAGCGTCTCACCCCTAGACAGGCTAGGTGGTCGCTATTTTTTACCAGGTTTAACTTTGTGATTACCTATCGTCCTGGGGCAAAGAACACCAAGGCTGATGCACTATCTCGTTGTTTCCCTGGAGGGGGTACTGTGAGTGATCCGGTGCCCATTCTACAGAGAGGAGTGGTTGTCTCTGCGGTACACTCTGTTTTGGAGGGGAAGGTGCTAGAGGCCCAGGGGGACGCCCCGGTCTCTTGCCCCTCAGAGAAATTGTTTGTACCTACGTTTCGAATTATTAAAGGAACATCATAATTCGGCACTTGCTGGGCACCCGGGTAGTAAAGCAACCTTGGAGCTATTGTCTCGTCGTTTTTGGTGGCCAAGGTTGCGTCAGGATGTATTAGATTTTGTGTCTTCTTGTTCTACCTGTGCGCGCGCAAAAGTTTCACATACACGTCCTGCAGGGTCTCTATTACCACTCGTCATTCCCAATAGACCGTGGACACATCTGTCAATGGATTTTATCACTGACTTACCTTTGTCTGCGGGTAAAACAGTTATTTTGGTAGTAGTGGACAGGTTTAGCAAAATGGTACACTTCATTGCGTTACCCGCACTACCTAATGCTAAGACTCTTGCTCAGGTATTCGTCAGTGAAATCGTGAAGCTTCACGGGGTCCCCTCCGATGTTGTTTCGGATCGGGGTACCCAGTTTATTTCTAAATTTTGGAAAGCTTTTTGTTCCCGTTTGGGGGTACACTTATCCTTTTCCTCAGCTTTCCATCCTCAGTCGAATGGACAGACTGAGCGTACCAACCAAAACCTTGAGACATATCTAAGATGTTTTGTGTCTGAAAACCAAGAGTTGTGGTCATCATATTTACCGTTAGCTGAGTTTGCCATAAATAATCGTTGTCAGGAATCCACTGGCAAGTCACCATTTCTTGGTGCATATGGTTTTCATCCCCAATTCTGTACTTTCAAAGAGGGGGGGTCTTCTGGGGTTCCCGAAGAGGAGCGTTTTTCGTCATCTCTTTCATCGGTATGGCAGAAGGTGCAAGCTAACTTGAAAAATATGGGAGGTAAATACAAATGCATGGCTGATAAGAGACGGTCGCCAGGTCCGGACCTAGGAGTGAATGACTATGTGTGGTTGTCTACTAGGAATATTAAATTGAAGGTTCCCTCTTGGAAACTGGGTCCTAGGTTTATTGGCCCTTACAAAATTGTAGCCATCATCAACCCCGTGGCTTTTCGCCTGGAGTTACCTCAGACTTTTAAAATTCATAATGTTTTTCATAAGTCGTTACTCAAAAAATATGTTCCACCTCTAGAACCATCACCGCTGCCACCCCCTCCTGTTGTCGTGGATGGTAATCTAAAATTTAAGATATCCAAAATTGTTAATTCTCGTCGGGTCCGCCGCTCTCTTCAATATCTGGTGCATTGGAGAGGTTACGGTCCCGAGGAAAGAATGTGGGTTCCTGCATCTGAGGTAAACGCCGACAGGTTAGTTCGGGTTTTTCATGCCTCTCATCCTGAGAGACCTGGTCCTGAGTGTCCGGAGGCCCCTCGTAGAGAGGGGGGTACTGTCACGAGGGTATCGAGAACCACGCCTGACTCCGTTATACCCGGGGTCAGGAAGTCGCAGCGGTTGGCTGCACGCTCTATTTAAGATAGGGCTGTTTTCCTTATGGTAGCTTTCTGGGTTTGCTTTGCAAACCCTTTTGGCTCACTCAGGGACCCGTAGCTCCTTCTCCTCAGCTGTTCCTTGTCCAGCACTCCCAAACCTCCTTATATTCCTCTCTCACACTTCTCTGGTTGCCAGAGATAGAGCTTCCTGCCTGGACATCTATTCTGACCCACTGGAGCTGTGTTGCTGCGTTCTCGGATGGTTGTTTCAGAACGCTACCCTCCGGATCCCTGTTGGACCTTTGTGGACTGCTGTGGTTGCCCACCTGGGTGTTTGTGTTTGTTTGTATTTGTCTGTCCTCTCCCTGGTGTTTCCCTCTTAGTGCAGTGGTGCGGACTAGCGGTCCCACCGGCCCGTTCACTATCTAGGGCTCATTTCAGGGAAAGCCAGGGTTTAGGCACGTGATCGCCGCACGGGTGAGGAACCCGTCTAGGGACGTCAGGGCAGTCAGGTGCCAGCCGCAAGGTGAGTTAGGGGTCACCACCTTTCCCTCTCCCTTGGGCAGGGCTTTCCCTGTTTTCCTCCCTGTGTGTGACGCCGGTCATTACACATCTCTAACTTATTAGTATAGCATTTGTAATTATGATGCAATTTTGTACTTTATTTGGTTTGCAGTGAGCTGTTGCATTGCATGTTTTGTTTAACAGTCTTGTTCTCAGCCATAGCAACGTGCCCCTGCGCTTTGGGATGTGCTGACTGACCCCCTTTTTCTTTGCAGTGTAAGAGGCAGCCCTGATCATCCAGCAACATTTCCAACACATATATATATAGCAGACTGTCATGTTTCCCTCCAGCCACCAGAGGCCACTGTGGCTGAGTAGGACAGTGTGAGGAGTTGTTTCCAGAGGACAAGGAGTTAATTGTTTTTCCCGGGCAGAGCAGAGAGCCTGGGCTGAAGGTGTCTGAGTACACAGGAAGAAGGACGCTGTGCACTGAGAGGGAGATCCACAGGGAAGATTAGAGTGATTGCTCCCTGCCTGCTGTGACATGGTATCTGGGACATTAGAGTGTGTTTGCTCTCTGACTGAGCTGATGTGTCCTGGTGTAGAAGAGAGACTGCTGTAGTGTGAGGCACTTACCAGAGGAACTGTGAGTGAATTCCAGGCCCTGCCTGATTACACGTCCAGAGCTGCTGATTATCTCTAACCAGAGTTACAGAGACTACAAAGAGAGGCCAGAGCTGAGCCACGCTGAAGCAAGCAAGCAACCAGATCGGGACCCAGACTGTACCTGCCTGCATGTGCCGGACACCGAACTGTGAGTGCACTGATGCTAACCTGAGCTAGGACATAGTGGAATAGGATTTAGTTTAGTGCACCGTAGAGGTGCACCCCGGGTAGCGGGGACAGATAGGACTACCTAGAAGAGAGTAGCCTGCTATTGTCTGTACTTGTGTTTGTGATTCATTTGTGTTCTTCATGCAAATTTCCATTATCTTTATTGTGAATTCCCAAGCTGTTCATATTGTAAATCTGCTTCTCCGGCAGTTAGAGTTCTCTTTTAATAAAGCCGGTTTCTACTTCAGCCTCCTTGTCTGCTGCACTGTACTTGAGTCCTTCTCTACGGTCTCTTCCTCTGCTGACCGTTACAAGTGGCGCTGCGAGCAGGGTACAGTCTCAGAGATGGAGGCGGCTGAAGGCAATGTGCATGATGTTAATGTGAGTACCTCAGGCAATGGTGGAACCCTTGCAAGGGCCCTTCCTATTGGCACGTTGTTCAACTTGCTACCCAAATTTGATGGCCAGAACATGACACTGTCAGACTGGGTGACAAGGTTAGAGAGTGCTGTTAGGATTTACAATGTCAGCCCAGAACTACAAGTAGAAATTGCTTTGGCCGCTCTCGAGGGTGAGGCCCGAAGAAATGTTCTCCTACAACCAGAAGCCACGCGCAATACATTGCAAGAGATGGTGAGATTCCTGGAAGAAATATATGGGGAAACAGCCAGTGCAGGGCACCTCCGGGCGAAGTTTTTTTACCGGATTCAACGGGAAGACGAAGGTGTCTCTCAGTACGCTACAGCCCTACAGGAAGTGTTGGCCGAGGTACAAAAAAAAGAGGCAGATGGGGTTACTGGCATGGGACCCATAGACCGGATACTGCGGGAACAATTTATTCTGGGGCTCTACAGCAATCCCCTGAAACAGGCTCTGCGGGAACGAGTCAGAGTAGACCCTACCCTAACCTTTCGACAAATTTTGGCAGAGGCCGTGACGCGAAATAAAGAAGACGGCTATGCTTCTGGAGTAATACGGACCCAGACCGTTACACCCCCCGGGGTTACGAGAAATGAGGAAGCCCTGGTCAGAGTGGTACAAGACTTGCAGAGCTCCCTGAGTGCCATGCACGAAAAGTTGACACACCTGGAGAAACGGATAGAGTCGCGCCATACTACTGAGGCTGCCTATCCAGCCCGACAACAAACCTATCAGGCGACTCCGTGGGTTCCTACACCTGAATGCCCTTATGCTAGTTTACCATACCATCAAGCCCCTCATTACCCTTCAGTGGGGCCATCCAGCCAAGCTCTGAGGGCACCTCCCACTCGCAGGCAAAAAGTGGGCCGTCAAGGGGCACAGTGTTGGCGGTGTGGAGATCTAGGACATTTCGCCAGAGAGTGTCGGAATAATTCAGCTGGACGCCAAGAGCCGCCGTTAAACTACCGACCCCTGCAGTAGTGGGGCGTACTGCAGGGGAGGTGGAGAGCCAAGTTACCCAGCAAAGCTCCGAACACCTGGTCGCAGGGTGCCCCACTATACGAGCTGAGTTCGAAGGTGTTCCTGTCGACTGCTTAGTGGATACTGGGTCTCAGGTGACAACTATGCCCGAGTCATTCTTCTACCGTTACTTTCAAGCGCTGGCCAAGCCAGAACGAGAGACACTGGTCCGGGTTACAGCGGCTAACCAACAACAGATTCCTGTCACAGGGGTTGTGTGGATGAATGTACGGCTATGTGGACAGGAAGTGGGGCGGAAAGGTATCTTGTTGGTCCCCGAAACGTTCAAAGAAGATGTGCCGGTGATAATGGGCATGAATATCCTGCGAGAATTGGATCAGATCATGTTCACCAAACGGGGGCCGGGTTACTGGAAACAAGCCACCCCGCACAAACCTACCCAGAAAGCATTTCAACGGCTAATCCGTTTTTGTGGAACACAGAAAAGTGTACCAGCACACCAGGCGGTGGGAACGATCCGAGCGCCAGGAAAGGCTACCTTCACCCTTCCCCCTGGTCGGGAGACCGTGCTGACGTTACCCGTGGGAACTTTCCGCAATCTTGAAGGCATGGAGGTGTTCGTTGAACCAACAGGCTTAGGAGAGCTGGGTCAGGACGTCCTGGTGGCCCGGACACTGGGAGTGGTCCAGAATGGACGAGTACCCATAAGAGCTGTGAATGTGGGATATCTAGAAGTTCCCTTGACGCCAGGGGTGGAACTGGCTCGTGTGTACCTACATCAGGGAGAAATCCTGAGTCAGAGAGAAGTGACTCTAGCTCCGGTAGGGGATGCTGGTTGGACCCTGGCAGTTACTGCCAGTGCAGAAGAGGCGCCGACCCCAGAATGGAATGGGGGAACCATCTTGGGTCAAATGGAGATAGATGTTAAGGCTCTCAGTTTAGACCAACAGCGAGCAGTTGAAACCATGCTGTGGGAGAATCAGGCTGCGTTTGCCCGCCACGCCGATGACTTTGGCTGCACGAATGCTATCACACATGATATACCGACGGGGGACACTCCACCAATTCGGGAGAGATATCGACAGATTCCGCCCAAGTTGTACCAGGAAGTGAAGACGCTATTGAAACAGATGATAGATTCCGGAGTGGTGCGGGGAAGCCAGAGCCCTTGGGCAGCCCCAGTGGTGCTTGTCAAGAAGGACGGCACTATTCGATTTTGTGTGGATTACCGGCGGTTGAATGCTTGCACTGCGCGAGACTCATATCCTCTGCCACGCATCGAGGAGTCTCTGACGGCTCTAGGACGAGCCAAATACTTCTCCACCCTGGATCTAGCAAGTGGGTACTGGCAAGTACCAGTGGCTGAGCAGGACAAGGCAAAGACAGCATTCATACTCCCCATGGGGTTATTTGAATTCAACAGGATGCCATTCGGACTGACTAATGCCCCTGGAACCTTCCAGCGGCTGATGGAGAGATGCCTGGGAGACCTGAATTTTGAAGCCACTCTGATATACCTAGACGATATCATCGTATACTCTGCTACTTTTCAAGAACATTTGAATCGGCTAGGGCAGGTACTCGAGCGACTGCGATCCCATGGCCTAAAGGTAAATCCAAAGAAGTGTCATCTCTTCAAGAGGGAGATCGAGTACCTGGGCCATAGGGTGTCCCAAGATGGAGTGCTACCGTCCCAAGACAAAGTGGCTGCAATACGACAATGGCTAGTGCCGAGAACACTGCGTGAGTTGAAGGCCTTCCTGGGACTGACTGGGTACTACCGGCGGTTCATCAAAGACTACGCAAAAATAGCGGGCCCTCTGAATGAGTT
Organism: Bufo gargarizans; assembly: GCF_014858855.1. Classification (NCBI taxonomy): domain Eukaryota; kingdom Metazoa; phylum Chordata; class Amphibia; order Anura; family Bufonidae; genus Bufo; species Bufo gargarizans. Next base: position 398,096,764 of record NC_058081.1, read on the forward strand.
GTTGAGAGGAACGGCTGGGCAACCCAAGGGCCGAAGTATCCCCTGGGGACAGAAGCAGGAAGAGGCCTTCCAGGCCCTGAAAGAAGCCCTGACATCGGCCCCCATCTTGGCTTATGCCGATTTTGATAAACCATTCATCTTAGCTACTGATGGCAGCCTCTACAGACTTGGGGCAGTCCTGTCGCAGGTACAAGATGGACATGAGAGGGTGATTGCTTATGCCAGTAGATCCTTGCGAGATACGGAGCGAAACCCCCATAACTACAGTTCCTTCCGGCTGGAACTCCTTGCCCTGGTGTGGGCTATGACGGAGAAATTTGCAGGATATCTGACAGGAGCTAAGATCTTCGTACGGACGGATAACAATCCCCTGGCCCATCTGGGTACTGCCAAGTTGGGAGCCCTGGAGCAACGCTGGGCGGCTCGCCTCGCAAAGTATGACTTCTCAATTCGCTACCGCTCCGCTACAGAGAACACTAATGCTGATGGTCTCTCGAGGGTTACTTTTGAAACTCCAGTAGGGGATATGGATGAACAAAAGGAAGAAGATGAAACTCCTGACTTCCGCAAGTTCGCTCCCCCAACAGTCGCGGCCCAGACAAGTGGGGAGGCCCGTAAGCTACCCAAAGCATTGGGGAGAACTAATGAAGAATGGGGCAGATTGCAAGATGAAGACATTGGACTGCAGCAAATGAAAAGATGGGTAACCCAGTGCAGGAAACCCAACAAAGAAGAAAGGACTGATCTGGATGCCGAGATGAAGTCCGTTCTACATCAATGGGACAGACTGGAAGTGCATGGAGCTGTTTTGTTCCGCAAGTGGCAACAGCCTGCCGACCTAGAGGCGAGGTGGCAGGTAGTGATACCCAGAAGAATGGCACGGGAGATAGCCAGAGAGGCTCATGAGTTTGGAGCTCACTTCGGGCCAGTCAAGACATACCAGTGGCTGCAGCGTTATGTGTATTGTCCGCGACTGGAGGCCACAGTTGAAGAAGTTTGCCGACAGTGTCGAGTGTGTGAACTCACGAAGAGTACAGAACAGAGAGCACCCCTACAGTCCATCCAGACCACAGAACCGCTGGAAGTGTTGATGATAGACTATCTTCTTGTGGGACAATCGTCAAGAGGTCCACAGTATTGCCTGGTCATGATCGACCACTTCTCCAAGTTTGCAGTAGTCACCCCAACTCGGGACCAGACGGCCGAGTCCGCTGCACGAGCCATTTGTCAAGACTTCATTCGGGTCTATGGGTGTCCAAAGCGGATCCATTCAGATCAAGGGGCGTGCTTTCAAGGAAAAGCGATGGAAGAGCTACATCGACTGTACGGCATTGAAAAATCCAGGACAACTCCTTATCATCCCCAAGGAAACGGAGCCTGTGAGCGCTTTAACCGCACATTGCTGCAAATGCTGAGGACACTAGAGGAAGACAAAAGGGCACACTGGCCTGACTACCTGCCAGAATTAGTCTGGGCTTACAATAATCGTGTCCACACCACCACCGGTTACACCCCATACATGTTACTGTTCGGTAGGGCTGGTCGAGAGATCGTGGAATTGAACCTAGAACAGCCAGAAGACCTAATAGAGCGATCAACCACCTCATGGGTGAAAGAACACCGTCGGCGTCTCCAGACCATTCGCCGGTTGGCAGGTCAGCGGTTACAGGAGAGAGCTCATACAGACCGTCCTCCAGTTCAGGAGGTTCCATTGCAGCCTGGGGATCGGGTACTGGTACGAGAGAAACGTCCCAGAGGCAAGTTGAGTGAGCGTTGGGAAGTACAACCGTATAAAGTGATCAAGAGAGTGTACCCTAATGGTCCGGTCTACGAAGTGCAGGTTGAGAATGAGGAATTTGCTTCACGGACTTTACATAGGAATATGTTACGGCCATGCCGGTCCAAAGATCCCGCACCTGTTCAGAGGACACCTCCTCCTGCCCCATACTCAGAACTTGTTATCTCTGATGGAGATTATGGTGAAGACTGGTGGACTGCTCCCAACACTGAAGAAGCCTCCCAGGTTACAGGTGATGAAGGCACTGTCACAGAACCATTGCCAGCCCGTAATGGAGAGGGGCCCTCGGACACACCCGAACCTCCTATTGTGGTGGATGAATCCAGACTGGCAGTTCCTAGTGGAGAGAGTCAGGTCGTAACAGATAGCCAGGACCTCCGGAGATCCAGTAGGCTTACTGCAGGGGTTCCACCAAACAGGTACGCTGCTGATGAGTTCATTTGGTCCACCTGTATGTATTGTGGACAATGTTGTACTGCTGTATAAAAAGTTAAATTAACCATTATTTCTATGGACTATATAGCAAGGCCGAGGACGGCCACCTTTAAGTGGGGAGGCATGTAAGAGGCAGCCCTGATCATCCAGCAACATTTCCAACACATATATATATATAGCAGACTGTCATGTTTCCCTCCAGCCACCAGAGGCCACTGTGGCTGAGTAGGACAGTGTGAGGAGTTGTTTCCAGAGGACAAGGAGTTAATTGTTTTTCCCGGGCAGAGCAGAGAGCCTGGGCTGAAGGTGTCTGAGTACACAGGAAGAAGGACGCTGTGCACTGAGAGGGAGATCCACAGGGAAGATTAGAGTGATTGCTCCCTGCCTGCTGTGACATGGTATCTGGGACATTAGAGTGTGTTTGCTCTCTGACTGAGCTGATGTGTCCTGGTGTAGAAGAGAGACTGCTGTAGTGTGAGGCACTTACCAGAGGAACTGTGAGTGAATTCCAGGCCCTGCCTGATTACACGTCCAGAGCTGCTGATTATCTCTAACCAGAGTTACAGAGACTACAAAGAGAGGCCAGAGCTGAGCCACGCTGAAGCAAGCAAGCAACCAGATCGGGACCCAGACTGTACCTGCCTGCATGTGCCGGACACCGAACTGTGAGTGCACTGATGCTAACCTGAGCTAGGACATAGTGGAATAGGATTTAGTTTAGTGCACCGTAGAGGTGCACCCCGGGTAGCGGGGACAGATAGGACTACCTAGAAGAGAGTAGCCTGCTATTGTCTGTACTTGTGTTTGTGATTCATTTGTGTTCTTCATGCAAATTTCCATTATCTTTATTGTGAATTCCCAAGCTGTTCATATTGTAAATCTGCTTCTCCGGCAGTTAGAGTTCTCTTTTAATAAAGCCGGTTTCTACTTCAGCCTCCTTGTCTGCTGCACTGTACTTGAGTCCTGCTCTACGGTCTCTTCCTCTGCTGACCGTTACAGCAGCACACATTCATAGATATGTGTCTGCTATAAACAAATCCCCTATTTCCCCCTTACAGTCTCCTACAGCTCACTACTGTCACACACCTGAGAAATCAGCCCAGCACCGCAGAGGAGTCCCTCCAGCAGCCAAAGTTTCTTGACAGCAGGGAGGGCAGAAGGAGGCAGACTTCTTCTCTCCTCCTTCACAGCCAGCAGTCCCAGAAGTCTAGACGATACTGTGCGGCCTCCTGTACAATGTACACCAGCACGAGGCTGCATCACTATGCGATACTGCCACCTAGTGGTTACAATAATTATCTCTTCTGAGAAAGGAGAAATAATTACTCCATCTTATCTCGGGTGCAGGAGACCGGGAGCCCACCGAGGAATCCACCGCCTCCCCAGTGGGCCAGTCCGAGCCTCACCGAAATCCATTCTCACCATTAGGTCATGGAGCGATCCCTTGAGAAACCCAGCGCGTAGCCACCCGCCGCGACCTTCTGACCCCAGCCACAACAGGGTCAGCGATAGGCCGTGACACCCTCGCGACAAGAATTTACCCAATCTTGTTGGTGAAGTATGTAATACTTTGGTCTGTTTTCCAGATCAAACGTGCCCATGGATCTGTGAAAACCACAGACAGCAGACAGATTCTATGTATGTTAGGTCCATTTTGCACAGATCATTGTGAAGAGATGCTCTGGAAATCCCCTTTTCAATGGGATGGAAGACACTCAGAAGGCAAAAAAACAGACATGCGGAACAAAAATGGAAACTGTCATGGATGAAACAGACTGCTTTTTCACGAACTGAAAATGGATATAGATGTGTGCATGTGGCCTGAGATTGCAATGCACAACGCTGTGGCTCCTTCTGATTATCTGGCTTGTGGTTATGGCAGTGGGTGTACACACCACACTGTGTCAATCAAAAGATTTGATGTTTTTTGCATTCCGTATATGGGCTGTTTTTTGAGTTCCGTCTATGGTCCGTATATGGAACCAATCATTTCAATTGTTCCGCAAAAAAAACAACTAAATGTACTCTGTATGCATTCCATTTCCGTATTTCCATTCTGTTCAAAGATAGAACATGTCCTATTATTGCCTGCAAATCATGTCCCGTGGCTCCATTCAATTCAATGGGTCAGCAAAAAAACGGAACACATACGAAATGTACTCCGTATGGCATTACTGTATACTGCATATGCCATACGGAAAAAATGAACAGAAAAAATGGAATGGAACCGGAAACACTGCTGAAACAAAAAACAGAAAAACAGATCTCAAAACACTGAAAAAGCCATACGGTCGTGTGAACAAGCCCTAAGGGCTCATTCACACGAACTTGTGCTGCCCGTTGCATTTGCGGATCCGCAATACACGGGAACCGATCCATGTGCATTCCGCATCACGGATGCGGACCCATTCACTTCAATCGGTCCACAAATCCAGAGATGCGTAACGGTGCGGAATGGAAGCACGGAACGGAACACTACGGAAGCACTACGGAGTGCTTCCTGCGGTTCCGTTCCGTGCCTCCGCACCGCAAAAAGATAGAACTTAGGCCTCTTTCACACGGGCGTCATGTTTTTTGCCCGGATAAGAGGCGGGTGCGTTGTGGGAAAATGCGCGATTTTTCTGCGCGAGTGCAAAACATTGTCATGCGTTTTGCACTCGCGTGAGAAAAATCGCGCATGTTTGGTACCCAGACCCGAACTTCTTCACAGAAGTTCGGGCTTGGGATTGATGTTCTGAAGATTGTATTATTTTCCCTTATAACATGGTTATAAGGGAAAATAATAGCATTCTGACTACAGAATGCTTTGTATAATAGTGCTGGAAGGGTTAAAAATAATAAAAAAGTTAACTCACCTTCTCCTCTTGTTCGCGCAGATGCCACTCTGTTCTTTAGCTGTGGACTGAATGACCTGAGGTGACGTCAGATCACATGCTCCAATCACATGGTCCATCACCATGGTGATGGAGCATGTGATCTGACGTCATCAAAGGTCCTTTAGCCCACAGATAAAGAACAGACCGGCATCTGCGCTAACAAGAGGAGAAGGTGAGTTAACTTTTTTATTATTTTTAACCCCTCCAGCACTATTATACAAAGCATTCTGTATTCAGAATGCTATTATTTTCCCTTATAACCATGTTATAAGGGAAAATAATACAGTGAATAGACTGTCACCTAGAACCCATGCGTGAAAATCGCACCGCATCCGCACTTGCTTGCGGATGCATGCGATTTTCACGCAACCCCATTCATTTCTATAGGGCCTGCGTTACGTGAAAAACGCACAAAGAGGAGCATGCTGCGATTTTCACGCAACGCACAAGTGATGCGTGAAAATCACCGCTCGTGTGCACAGTCTCATAGAAATGAATGGGTCAGGATTCAGTGCGGGTGCAATGCGTTCACCGCACGCATCGCACCCGCACGGAAAACTCGCCCGTGTGAAAGGGGCCTTACTCTATCTTTTTCCGTAACGGACAGATCACAGGCCCATTTAAGTGAATGGATCCGCAATCCCTATGCGGCTGGACCATGGTCAGTGCCCGTGCATTGCGGACCACAATTTGCGGTCTACAGCACCGGCACGGGTTTCACGCGGTCGTGTGAACAAGCCCTAAGGGTGTTATTCCGGCAGTCCCCTATTATTCATCCTTTAATCCCTTGTCAGAGTAGTTCATTTTAGCCTTCACTCCAAATTCCAAAATAAAGAAGAAATATGGTATACCAGAGAGAATCAACAAAGGCAGATATCATATTTATGCTCCAGAATGTTCTGTGGGGCTCTGGTTCTAGAAATGTTTATTTATATGCTATGTCATACAGAAGCATATTAGATATTTGCAAATACTGTATGTAATAACAATTAAGATTCTTCTTGTTTAAATGTTATGAATGCATATAAAATATGAATGTAGATAACAGTTACGAGGCTCACATTACAGACACTTGTGGATTTTACCAGCAGTAAAAGGTACACAGTGAATGTTCCCCCTACTCAGAAAGTCTCAACAGTGAGTCTAAACAATAGAAACATTTCCCATTAAAGATATCAAACAACTGCTGCCATCATACCCCTCTAAAGGGACCTGAGCTTCACTGCAGGGCAACCCCCTAGCTGCCGCCTACTGGAGTAGTCCCTTTGGTATTGACAGCTGACCCAAAATGGTCAGAGACACTGGTGCAGAGCATCAAGGCAACAGGCAAAATCATATTCAGGGACATACCAAGGTTAGGGCTTGTGGAGTACATGCTATGCAACAAACGGTCTGAGGATAGGGTAGGCAGTGAAGGGTCAATACAGAGGTCAGATGCATGTCAAGCAGCAGCGGCTCAGAATCCAGTAAACAGGCAGAGAGTCAGTACATGGGCAGACAACAGAATGCAGAATACAGCACACCTTTGCAGGGGCACTGTCCCACAGAGGAAGGTGCTTTAACCCCTTAGGGACACAGCCTTTTTACACCTTAGGACCAGGCCATTTTTTGCAAATCTGACCAGTGTCACTTTAAGTGCTCATAACTTTAAAACGCTTTGACTTATCCAGGCCGTTCTGAGATTGTTTTTTCGTCACATATTGTACTTCATGACACTGGTGAAATGAAGTCAAAAAAATATTTTTTTTTGCACCAAAAAATACCTAATTTAACAAATTTTTGGAAAAATTAGCAAATTTCAAAGTTTCAGTTTCTCTACTTCTGTAATACATAGTAATACCCCCAAAAATTGTGATGACTTTACATTCCCCATATGTCTACTTTATGTTTGAATTGTTTTGGGAATGATATTTTATTTTTTGGGGATGTTATAAGGCTTAGAAGTTTAGAAGCAAATCTTGAAATTTTTCAGCAATTTACAAAAACGACATTTTTAGGGACCAGTTCAGGTCTGAAGTCACTTTGCGAGGCTTACATAATAGAAACCACCCAAAAATGACCCCATCTAAGAAACTACACCCCTCAAGGTATTCAAAACTGATTTTACATACGTTGTTAACCCTTTAGGTGTTGCACAAGAGTTATTGGCAAATGGGGATGAAATTTGAGAATTTCTTTTTTTTGTCAAATTTTTTATTTTAACCCATTTTTTCCACTAACAAAGCAAGGGTTAACAGCCAAACAAGACTGTATCTTTATTACCCTGACTCTGCCGTTTACAGAAACACCCAATATGTGGCCGTAAACTACTGTACGGCCACACAGCGGGGCATAGAGTGAAAGGTGCGCCGTTTGGTTTTTGGAGGGCTGATTTTTATGGACTGGTTTATTTACACCATGTCCCATTTGAAGACCCCTGATGCACCCCTAGAGTAGAAACTCCCTAAAAGTGACCCCATCTAAGAAACTACACCCCTCAAGGTATTCAAAACTGATTTTACATTCGTCGTTAACCCTTTAGGTGTTGCGCAAGAGTTATTGGCAAATGGGGATGAAATTGGAAAATTTCATTTTTTTGTCTAATTTTCCATTTTAACCCATTTTTTCCACTAACAAATCAAGGGTTAACAGCCAAACAAGACTGTATCTTTATTACCCTGACTCTGCCGTTTACAGAAACACCCAATATGTGGCCGTAAACTACTGTACGGCCACACAGCGGGGCATAGAGTGAAAGGTGCGCCGTTTGGTTTTTGGAGGGCTGATTTTTATGGACTGGTTTATTTACACCATGTCCCATTTGAAGACCCCTGATGCACCCCTAGAGTAGAAACTCCCTAAAAGTGACCCCATCTAAGAAACTACACCCCTCAAGGTATTCAAAACTGATTTTACATTCGTCGTTAACCCTTTAGGTGTTGCGCAAGAGTTATTGGCAAATGGGGATGAAATTGGAAAATTTCATTTTTTTGCCTTATTTTCCATTTTAACCCATGTTTTCTACTAACAAAGCAAGGGTTAACAGCCAAACAAGACTGTATCTTTATTACCCTGACTCTGCCGTTTACAGAAATACCCAATATGTGGCCGTACACTACTGTACGGCCACACAGCGGGGCGTAGAGTGAAAGGTGCGCCGTTTGGTTTTTGGAGGGCTGATTTTTATGGACTGGTTTATTTACACCATGTCCCATTTGAAGACCCCTGATGCACCCCTAGAGTAGAAACTCCCTAAAAGTGACCCCATCTAAGAAACTACACCCCTCAAGGTATTCAAAACTGATTTTACATTCGTCGTTAACCCTTTAGGTGTTGCGCAAGAGTTATTGGCAAATGGGGATGAAATTTGCAAATTTCATTTTTTTGTCTAATTTTCCATTTTAACCCATTTTTTCCACTAACAAATCAAGGGTTAACAGCCAAACAAGACTGTATCTTTATTACCCTGACTCTGCCGTTTACAGAAACACCCAATATGTGGCCGTAAACTACTGTACGGCCACACAGCGGGGCATAGAGTGAAAGGTGCGCCGTTTGGTTTTTGGAGGGCTGATTTTTATGGACTGGTTTATTTACACCATGTCCCATTTGAAGACCCCTGATGCACCCCTAGAGTAGAAACTCCCTAAAAGTGACCCCATCTAAGAAACTACACCCCTCAAGGTATTCAAAACTGATTTTACATTCGTCGTTAACCCTTTAGGTGTTGCGCAAGAGTTATTGGCAAATGGGGATGAAATTGGAAAATTTCATTTTTTTGCCTTATTTTCCATTTTAACCCATGTTTTCTACTAACAAAGCAAGGGTTAACAGCCAAACAAGACTGTATCTTTATTACCCTGACTCTGCCGTTTACAGAAATACCCAATATGTGGCCGTACACTACTGTACGGCCACACAGCGGGGCGTAGAGTGAAAGGTGCGCCGTTTGGTTTTTGGAGGGCTGATTTTTATGGACCGGTTTATTTACACCGTGTCCTGTTTCAACCCCCCTGATGCACCCCTGGAGTCGAAACTCCCTAAAAGTGACCCCATTTTGGAAACTACGGGATAAGGTGGCATTTTTTGGGGGAGTATTTTTAGGGTAAATATAATTTTTGGTTGCTCTATATTACATTTTTGTGAGGTAAGGTTACCAAAAATTGAAATTCTGATATTTCATCTCCATTTGCCATTAACTGTTGAGGAACACCTAAAGGGTTAATAAAGTTTGTATAATCATTTTTGAATACCTTGAGGGGTGTAGTTTCTTAGATGGGGTCAATTTTAGGGAGTTTTTACTCTAGGGGGGCATCAGGGGGGCTTCAAAAGGGATATGGTGTCAATAAAAAAGGCCATCAAAATCGGCCTTCCAGAAACCATGTCGGTCCTTTCCTTTTGCAGCCTCCCTTTTACGGATACAGCAGTTTACGACCACAAATGTGGCGTTTCTGTAAACTGCAGTATCAGGGTAATAAATTTTAACTTTTGTTTGGTTGTTAACCCTTGTTTTCTTACCGGAAAAAACGGACTGAAATGGAAAAGTGCCAAAAATAGCGGTTTTGGCACCGTTTTTTTGTTTTTTTTTTAACCGTGTTAATCTGGGTAGTTAGGTCATGGGATATTGTTATAGAGGAGATTCTTACGGACGCGGCAATATCTAATAAGTCTACTTTTTTTTACAATTATTTAGGTTTTTGACTATATTATCTTTTTTGATACAACTTTTTTTTTTGGGTATCTCTAAAGTCTAAGTGTAATTTTTTTAATTTTCTTTTAGCCAATTATCTTATGTGGGGGCTCATTTTTTGCGGGATGAGCGGACGGTTTTATTGGCACTATTTTGGGGGCTATATGACTTTTTGATCGCTTGCTATGAAACTTTTTGTTATGTAAGGTGACAAAAAAAAAATTTTTGCACCTATTTTTTTTTTTTTTTTTTTACTGTGTTAATCTGGGGGGTTGGGTCATGGGGTATTTTTATAGAGGAGATTCTTACGGACGTGGCGATACCTAATAAGTCAACTTTTTTTTTACAATAATTTAGGTTTTAGACTATATTATCCTTTTTGATACCCTAAAAAAAAATTTGTATCTCTAAAGTCTAAGGGTCATTTTCAATTTTTTTTTTTATCTGATTATCTTATGTGGGGGCTCATTTTTTGCGGGATGAGATGACGGTTGTATTGGCACTAATTTGGGGGCTATATGACTTTTTGATCGCTTGCTATTAAACTTTTTATTATGTAAGGTGACAAAAAAAAACTTTTTTTGCACCTTTTTTTTTTTCTGGACCGTGTTAATCTGGGGGGTTAGGTCATGGGGCATTTTTATAGAGGAGATTATTACAGACGCGGCAATACCTATGTCTACTTTTAATAAATTATTTTAGTTTTTTTGGGTGTCTCAAGTCTGAGAACCATTTTTTTTTTTTATCCCATGTCAGTCCTAAATTGGGATATAAATTTAGTACTCCATGGAAGTGTGATACTCCCTGAAGCAACCGTCAATGCAGAGGCCCGGATGATCGGGGCATGTGTCGCACTGAGTAGTCGTGTCCTTCCGTATCCCCCTCCTGCGACACACTCTGCACTTTTTTTGGGTTCGTCCCTTCTTTCCAGTATGGGGGACCACACCTGGAAAGTGTTGGCCAGGGACGATCCGGGCGCCTACAGTTCCCGAGGTACTCCGGCCTGCTCTTTCCCGGTCCGAAAAGATCAGGGCCTTGAGGACTGCCTCATAGAACTGGAGGAATGTCCCTGTGCTGCCAGCGCTTCGGGATAGTACAAAAGAGTTGTACATGGCAACCTGCACCAAGTAGACCGCAACTTTTTTGTACCATGCCCGGGTTTTGCGCATGGCGTTATATGGCTTGAGGACTTGATCCGAGAGATCAACTCCTCCCATATACCGATTGTAGGCGACGATACAATCGGGCTTGAGGACCGTTGCCGCGGTACCTCGCACAGGGACAGGGGTGATGCCGTTACCATGAATTGTGGACAGCATAAGGACATCCCTCTTGTCCTTATACCTGACCAGCAACAGGTTTCCAGTGGTAAGGGCACGGGTCTCACCCCTGGGGATGGGTACCTGGAGGGGGTGGGCAGGGAGGCCGCGTTGATTTTTCCGCACGGTCCCACAAGCGGACGTGGATCTGGCGGCAAGGGACTGGAACAAGGGGATACTGGTATAAAAGTTATCCACGTACAAGTGGTAACCCTTATCCAGCAGTGGGTACATAAGGTCCCACACGAGTTTCCCGGTAACACCCAGAGTGGGGGGACATTCTGGTGGTTGAATCCGGGAATCTCGCCCCTCGTACACACGAAATTTGTAAGTGTACCCTGAGGTACTCTCACAAATTTTGTATAGCTTCACGCCATACCTCGCCCGCTTGGAAGGCACATACTGGCGGAAAATGAGTCTCCCCTTGAACGCAATGAGAGACTCATCAACCACGACCTCCCTTCCAGGTACATAGGCCTCCATGAATTTGGCCCCAAAGTGATCGATGACCGGCCGTATCTTGTACAGACGGTCATGGGCAGGATCACCTCGGGGTGGACATGCTGCATTATCGGAATAATGCAGACATTTCCTGATGGCCTCAAACCGGGAGCGTGTCATAACCGTACTGTAAAGTGGGGTCTGATATAGGACGTCCCCACTCCAGTACAGCCTGGCACTGGGTTTCTTGACCAGGCCCATATGCAGCACGAGGCCCCAAAATGTCCTCATTTCGGCTGCACTGACCGGCGTCCAGCCACCGGGCCTGGCCAAAAAGGAGCCCGGGTGTTGAGCGACGAACTGTTGGGCGTACAGATTCGTCTGCTCCACCATCAGATTTACCAGTGAGTCACTGAAAAAATGACAAAAAAAGTCATATTCAGTGTAGCCCACTGTGGAAATCTGGATTCCTGATTGGCCTACAAAATCAGGAATCACGGGCTCGTATCGCTCTGGGCTACACCAGACAAGTTCACCGGCAGGGTGCTCCGGTGGATTTAACTGGTGGGCCGGGAAACCAGTACGAGCCCCAGAGCTGCTCGTACTAGTGTGGGCCACAGGGTCCCTAACATGGCGGTCCCCTTGCTCCGCCTGGCGGCGTCTCCGCCGCCTTGGGGGCTCATCATCATCGCTAGATGATGAGGAGGATGCGGATGACAACAGGAATGTGGGGTCATCCTCATCCTCACTGGGACTCTCGGACTCGGAGGCAAGCTGGGCGTATGCCTCCTCGGCCGAGAACGTCCGGCGGGCCATAGGGGAGTGTGTGTCTGCGTGTATATGTGCGTGTGTGTAACTCTTTATTTGGTGTGCGTGTGTGAGGGGGCACGGGTGTTCACAAACTCACCCTAAAACTAACAGAAAAAAATAAATAAAACTAACTAAAAAAAGGGCAAAAAAGTGAGGAAAAAAAATTCAAAACTGCTGATCAACCGTCCGAAGTTGATCAGCGGTGGGGTGTGCGATGCGCTTACAGTGGCCGGACGCTAAGTGCCGGTCACAGTCAGCGAACTCAAAAAAAAAAAAAAAAAAAGCACCCCAAAAAAGGTGGGGGGGAGGGGGGGGCAAGTGGCAGGGGGAGGGGGGCAAGTGGCAGCACCCCTGGGGGGTCTAGGGTCACACAGCTGTGCTGTGGACCCCAGACACCCTAACTAGGGTGATGCAATAAAAAGTAAAAAAAAAACTAACTTTCCCTTTTTTTTCCCTGCCTATCCCAAACTTTCCCTAGCTGTCCCTATGTACCTGATGGGGTGCTGGGGCACAGATCGGGTCCTGGGGGCACAGATCAGGGGTGCTGGCAGCGATGGTGGACACAAGCAGGCAGCTCCTCTCTCCTCCGGCGCTGGAACACAAAAGGAGGAGGAGAGGGGCGCCTGCCTCTTTTGAATCTGCCGCCGCACCGCCCCCTGACCAATCAGAAAGCGATCCTGAGTGGTGATGTCACCATCACCACTCAGGATCGCTGGATGGTGATTGGTGGAGTGAAATCACACCACCATCACCATCCTGTTCCGGGTTATCGGGTCTTCAGAGACCCGAATAACCCGGAAACGCAGAAAACCGCAGGTCTGAATTGACCTGCGGTTTTTTGCGATCGCATACATGGGGGGGTCACCGGACCCCCCGACGCATTTGCCCCAAGTGCCTGCTCAATGATTTGAGCAGGCACGGGGTTCCGATCGCCGCCGGCCGCGCGGCGGTGATTGAAAATGCACAGGGCGTACATGTACGCCCTGTGTCCTTAAGTACCAGGGCACAAGGGCGTACCTGTACGCCCTGTGTCCTTAAGGGGTTAAGTACCCCAAGGTAGCCAGCCATAGGCTGGTGCAGATTAGGTGTGCACTGGCCCTTTATGACTCGGAGTGAGCACATAAGCACTACGTGAACAGAAGGGGAGAGTCCATGGGCGTAGGGATCACCATAGCAGCCATAGCAATGGCTATGGGGCCCTACACCACTGGGGGCCCGGGACACATGCTGAGGATTTAAAAAAAAAAAATCATGTGGTATAGCTACAGGGGTCGCAGGCCCCTCCAGGACAGACAGAGAAAGGGCTACCTGGCGGCGCGTACAGCGAAGCTGCGTGCTGCTGGGCCAGGCAGCGCTGCTGGAGTGTGGGCGCGCAGACGTTCAAGTGGCTGTGAGGTGAGGGCTGGCTGACTCTGGAACTGGTAAAATTTACTCTGGAGTCCTGGACCATTATATCTAGGGAGGAGGGGGGAGCAGGACCCTGAAGGTCTGGACCAGTACATTTAAGAAGAAGGGGGTAGCAGGACCCTGGAGGTCTGGACCGGTACATTTAAGGAGAAGGGGGGAGCAGGACCTGGAGGTATGGTCTGGACCATTATATAGGGGGGAACAGGACACTGGACCATTATATCTGGGGAGGAGGAGGAGCAGGACCCTGGAGGTCTGGACCATTATATTTAGGGGGGGAGCAGGACCCTGGAGGTCTGGACCAATTTATTGAGGGGGGAGCCACAGGATCTCCAAGGTCTGGACCATTAAATTGAAGGGGGGGAGCAGGACACTTGATGTCTGGACCATTATATCTGGGGACTGGCGGTGGGAGATTTAGGATGGGTGTGGGGGTGGGAGGTCTAGGATGGGTGTAGGGATGTTGGGGTGGGAGGTACTGGAGGGGTGTTTGGGTGGGAGCTCTGGAAGGGGTGGGAGGTCTGAGAGGTATGTGGGGGTGGGAGATCCGGGAGGGGGGCCCATAATTTTTTTTTGCTATGGGGCCCAGTCATTTCTAGCTACGCCCCCGAGAGTCTAATCCGGCATGCAGGCCACATCCTGTATGATGGGACATATCAAGCCTGGCGGACAGACCCGCCTGACAGGGAATAGCAGGAGGCGGGTTCATGCTTCGGGGAAGCCAAATCCGGGACTGGTGAGTAACACAGTGGCGGCCGTGTGCTGTTACTATTAGATATGGTCAGTCCATAGATAAAAAAAAAAAAATCCTTTCACATTTGGGCCATCACTATAACAGTACCCGCCCTCCCCTTACATCCTTTCTTCTTTGATCCAGATTGCTGCAGAAATTTCTTCAGAAGAATAGGAGTATAAATGTTTTGTACCAGCTCTCTAGATCTTTTTTCTGGGACATATCCCTTCCAATCTACCAGGCAGAAGTTTTTACTATAGATGGCCTTGCGGTTCTCCCGGTGGTCATTTTGCGACGAACTTTGCGTATTTGCGGCTCGCCGAACATGCGAACATATGGCAATGGTGCCATATTCTTTTGCATTGTGCCGAACTTTGACCCATGACACATCTATCAAGTGGGACAGTACAGCCAGATGAGACGTTTCTGCACATGGACACACCCCCACCCTATGAAAGAACCAGATCTGGCAGCCATTTTACATTCTGTGTTTTGCCAGTGTAGGGAGAGGTTGCTTTGTGGAGCAGGGACAGGCTGTTAGGGACACCAAACGCCAGCTAATAGGACCACAAAAGTCCTTTTAAGGACTGGTATAGGTGTGCTATCGATAGGTGTGATATACTGAGGGGTGTGATATACTTATAATATACTTTCCAACATAGAAAGTATATTATAGTGCATTTGTATTTTGCAGCAGTTGTGTGCATTTCTACTACGATACCGCAGTTATATAGAAAGACAAACGCTATTGGGACAACTAATTGCAACGGGTGTGATATACCTGTTGCCCCTAGAAAAAACTGATTGAGGGCGTGATATACCTATAATATACTTTCTAACATATTAAGTCTATAGTGCATTTGTATTGTGCAGCAGTTGTGTTCAGTTCTGCTGCGATACCGCAGCTCTATAGAGGGACAAGCGCTATTGGAACAACTATTTGCAACGGGTGTGATATACCTGTTGCCCCCCCCCAAAAAAAATGATTGAGGGGTGCGATATACCTTCTTCCACAAAATACTGATTAAGGGCTGCGATAAACCTGTCGCCCCAAATAAACTGGGTGGTGTGATATAACTGTTGTGCTCAAAAAAAAAATTGAGGTGTGTGATATACCTGCCTCCACAAAATACCGATTAAGGGGTTCGATATACCTGTTTCCACCAAATATTGATTGAGGAGTGCGATATACCTGCTTCCACAGAATACTGATTAAGGGGTTTGATATACTTGTTTCCACCAAATATTGATTGAGGCCTGCAATATACCTGCTTCCACAAAATACTGATTAAGGGGTTTGATATACCTGTTTCCACCAAATATTGATTGAGGCCTGCAATATACCTGCTTCCACAAATACTGTGTCACGATAGGTAGGTAAGCGGGAAAATAACCAAACATGGGAAAAAAACTGGCCCAAAAACTAGGGAGAAAAGGGTCACCTCCTAGCGATCCCTAAATGTCAGGGAACCAGGGGGGCCGTTTCACATTGGGTTCGCCGGCGCGGGCGGCGGGTGCAGATAGCTCCTCCTCTTCCTCCTGACAGGACACCTGACGTCAATGTGGCCAGTGCGGGGATACGAGCGTAATGCACATGCGCCATTCCAGACCACAGGTGCTACTCAGGCTGGGGGAGGGCTTCAGCCTTCGTCACCGCCCTCAGCCTTATGATTGGCTTCTGACTAAGGAAGCCTCCTGGTTGCTCGGCAACCAGGGGGGAGGTCCTGGGTTCACTGTGTACTTAAAGCCAGTCAGAGCCTTGACTCATTGCTGAGTTATTCAACCTTATGGTGAACACCCAGCTCTTCCCTGTGAATCCACTGTTTATTCTGACTTCCCAGCTACCGACTCCTTGCCTTTTTCCTCGATTACGATTTCTGCTGCCCGCCACGACACGGAACTGGAACCGACTACCCGATTGGATTGACCTTTTTGTACTACGCTAATTTTTGGGATTATCTTATCCCTGCCAAAGGATTCCATACCTGATCCACTATTCCAGTCCTGACACTAAAAGCTGTTTCTAAACTGCTGTGCCCATGTGCATACCCTTAGGGTGGATATGCACATGCCCTCATGCCTAAACCTGAACACCCAGGGCAAACCCTAAGAAGCAGGGAAAAGGGAAGAGGCTACCTGCTTCTTCAAACCAGGAAGAAGCAAGTGTCTCCCTAGAGGCCTAGAAAACACACAAAGGGAAATGAAGGAGTGAACTTCTCTTGAGCAGAGCTGGAGCAGACGATCCACCACAAAACAAGAGCTCCCAGGAAAGAACTATAACCCACACAGGCCACTGGGGGAAGGAGGGATAAATAGCCTTACTAACAATGAAACCCAGTACATCTGAGGGAAGGTGGATTCAGCTCAAACCCAAATCAAAACAAACAAAGAAGTCAGAAATCTGCAGCCAGTTTGACAGATCTCCGCACATTCACAGGGCAAGGAGTGACATACTGCTCTTCTCTAGGGACTTAGGCACAGGGTCATTTTGAAAATGACAGGCAGAGAAAGAGGAAGACAGTTCCGCAGGGGTGGTAGGGGTCGGGCAGGTGCACGAGGCCAGAGCCTAAGTGGGAAGTTGGAGAAGGTGCGAGCGATTACTTCAAAAGGGCGCACCAGAGTTGGTTGAGTGGCTCAATCAGCCCTCCGCTTCTGCACCCTCCTCATCCTGGTTGCCAAATACCCCGGGGTCCAGGACGTCTTGCGGCAGGCCAGGAAAATCTCTGGCCATTTTAGAAGATCTTACACAGCCATGGCTCGCCTTGCTGACGTTCAGCGGCGACACCACTTACCCTTCAGACGTCTGATTTGTGACAGCCCGATGCACTGGAATTCCGCCTTGAATATGCTTGATAGGCTGCTCCAGCAGCAACGTGCTGTTAACGACCACCTGTACGAACTCTGCAGCAGGACAGGGTCTGGGGAGATTGGTTTCTTTTCACTGCGCCAGTGGCTGCTCATGCGTGAAACATGCAGACTTCTGCGGCCATTTGATGAGATCACCAAACTGGTCAGTCACAGCCAGGATGCCATCAGTCGCATTGTACCTTATGCCTTCTTTCTGGAGTGTGCATTGCGTTGTGTCATTTATCAAGCCGTCGAGGAGCAGGAGCTGGAAGATGAGGAAGTCGCAATGCTGAATTAATTCCCGGGGGGGCTACTACATCTGAGACAAGTCAGCAGGAGTCTGAAGAGGAGTCAGATGAGGATGGTGGCTGGGGGGAGGAGGAGAAGGAGCAAGAAAAGAAGGCTTTCAGAGGGACTTTAAACTTTTCGGGGATCCCTGGTGTTGTCCGTGGCTGGGGGGGAGGAGACAGAGGACGACATTCTCCTGGGCGATGAGCAGGAGCCAGGGCACTCCTGTGGCAGGCGCAGCACTATGAAGTGCCTTTTGCGCTGTGGCATTAGAAGAATTTTGATATCTCTGACTTTTAGTCTAACCAGACTGTTTATTACTCTGTAATTCCTCTAGCGCCGTTCTATGGAAACAGTAGGTTTAAAGAGCACACCAAATGCTTCAAATAACTTCTTAATTAACTTCAACTTTTCTTCATATATAACACTGCCACCTCCACAGCAGATAGTCCATGTACATAACATGTGTTGAAAAGATATCACAAAATGGCAGTAAGCATAAGATGTTGGTTCAACTGTTCAATCTTGTCATTCAACATAAAACGGTGGATATATTTCTCTCTTGAGTATCTGTGCTCTCACTTTAAGTTATTTAAGCACTTTATGATTTCTCTGAGAGGTATATCTGAGGTCTAACTAATAGTTCACTTGCTGAATTTGGTTGCAATTTGCAATATGCAGTTAATAGTAACTATTTGCAGATCGGTTGAGTATGATCTGATATGGTTGTATCCAATTTGGATTGCAATATGGAATTTGAATTTGGATTGTGAACTTTGCAGTTTGCAATTGGTTGAAATGTAAGTAAACACACACAACTGGTTCAGTATACAGTTCTAATCACTATATTAACACTAGGAACATTATATAACTGTTTTAAATACCTATTTTGGCCTCTCTGCTTCTATCTCTGGAAATAATCATTTCTAGCAGCGCCTGCTAGGGAATTTCCCACACAAGCTGTGTATGAAGCTGGCTGTGATTGGCCAAGACTCCTGCTGTCTGTGAGGCTGGCTGTGATTGGTCTAGACTCCTGCCCAGCAACAACAGTTTAACTCTATGTTTTCTGTTGTTTCTGCTGTGTCATTGAGCTTACCTCACATCCATATAATGAATCTTAAAAGCATATTATCTTTTCTGCTTCTGTGAACACAATATATATGACAGTTATATGATATCAAAAACATGAAGTCACTGTAAATAACTCTGCATTTGTCTTTAACACACAAACATAGGAACTGTATTAAGGTTATAGGCAGGTCTAGCTGTATAAACATATAAGCTATGTTAGCAACCTAGGACAGGTCTTAGTTGGCCAGCTACAGCTCCACAGCTTCCAATTTAGTGCAAATGGGGGCCTTCATGCTCCAGTGTTTGAAGAGGGACACCTGTATAAAAAGCAAAAAGGGCAAGGACCAGTACTGGGTGGCAACGTAGAGACCCCCACTATAAACACAAAATGGCGGACATGTTACCAGCATCACAGAGGGCTGGCAGAATGCAGCATTTCCAGGCCTTACTGCAAGAGATTCTGCATTCTACTGTTGCAGGCGCTGGTAGAGGAATTTCCACCCAGAGCGAAACAGGTGGGGTACCAATCCAACAGCGCATGCAAGAAGAGGGCGGTTTGAAGATGTGTTGGTCACTTCAAATATGAGATCATTCTTGCAGCCAACCGATCGACAGCCGCCCTCTGGATCCAGCCTCAGGAAACGCCTAGACCAACAGGTGTCCAACTACATCGGGTTAACGGATGATGTGGACTCTCTGTGAAGCAAGGAACCCCTGGACTACTGGGTTTGCAGGCTTGACCTGTGGCCAGAGCTGGCACAATTTGCAATGGAACTCTTGACTTGCCCCTCGTCGAGTGTCCTGTCCAAAAGGACGTTCAGCGCAGCAGGAGGGATCGTGACCGATGTCGCCTAGCTCACGACAGTGTGGACTACCTCACATTTCTAAAAATGAATGAGGCACAGATCTTGGGGGAATTCAACACCTGTGACAACCACGTGTAATTGAATTTCCTCATGCCAGCCCACACAAATCCACCACTACCCAGAACAAAGAATGGTCCTTGTCTTATGTATATACAGCGGCATAAAAGGCCTTTTCTGTCAGGTGAATGCCTAATTTTTTGGGTCTGTACTCCAGTGGCATACAGTAAAATTTTTATCCAGTGATAGCCTAATGTACCTCCAACCACATAATCACAAGTTCTTTTGTGTCAGTTGAATGCCTAATTTTTGAGGCCTGTACTTCAGTGGCCTACAGTAAAAATTTTATCCAGTGACTGCCTAATGTACCTCCAGCTACATCATCACTAGTGAATTTTAATCATGAATATCACTACTTCGAGAATTTGCAAATATTTATAAAATATAGTGCTATATATTCGTATTCACGAATAGTGTTGAATATTCTAATCACAAGTTTATCGTGCATTTATCGCAAATATATTACTTTGCCGATTTTCGCAATCAAGTAAACCAGCGGTCCCCAACCGGGCGATCAGGGCAGTCTTTAACGCGGTACTAATGAATCGCTTCCATTATGGAAGCGCTTCATTAGAACAGGAGGACCAGGAAGCGGTGAAGTATCTGTACTCACCGCTTCCTGGTCCTCGGCTCGGCTATTGGTTGTGCAGGGCTGCGCACAGCGTGAGGTCGCTCTGTGACCTCACACTGTGCGCCGTGATACACAGCTGACAGCAAGATGAAGAGGATCGCAATGGTGACCAGGAGCAGGAGAGGCAAGTGTTTTTTGTTTTTGTTTTTTGCCCTGGGGGCTGACATAAGAGCTGATGGCTGACATATGGCTGATGGCTGACATAAGGGGCTGATGGCTGACAAGGGGCTGATGGCTGACATAGGGGGCTGATGGATGGCTGACATAGGGGGCTGATGGATGGCTGACATAGGGGGCTGATGGATGGCTGACATAGGGGGCTGATGGATGACTGACATAGGGGCTGATGGATGGCTGACATAGGGGGTTGATGGCTGACATAAGGGCCTCATGGCTGACATAAGGGGCTGATAGATGGCTAAAGGTGGGGGGGTTTAACTGAGGCATTGGGGGTCTGATCTGAGGTCTGATTAACATTGGGGGTCTGATTGCTGGTCTGACCTGAGGTGTAATGAAAAATATTTTTTCTTATTGTTCTACTCTAAAACCTAGGTGCGTCTTATAGAGCAAAAAATACAGTACAGTGAAGCAGAGACCAGCTGCAGCAGAGACCCTAGTCAGTTTATATAGTCTTTATATAGTGTTATATATTTTAATATGCACTTTGTGTTTTGTTATGAATCAGTCAGCGCCGACTAGCACCCCCTAAGCCCTGCCTACCCCATAAGCCCCATCCTAGAACCCCCACCCCAGAACCCCCCACCTGGTCCCTGGGAAAATTGTCTTGCATGAAACTGGTCCTTGGTGCAAAAAAGGTTGGGGACCACTGAAATAAACAATGACTGGAGATCACGAATTCTCAAATTTCTGAAATGATGGCGAATATTCGGCCAAAAATTCACAAAATATCGTGAATTCGAATATTGCCTATACCGCTCATCACGGATCATCACAAGTTCTTTTTTGTCAAGTGAATGCCTAATTTTTGGGGCCCGTACTGGCCTACAGTAAAAATTTTATCCAGTGACCGCTTAATGTACCTTCAGCCACATCATCACAAGTTATTTTCTGTCAGGTGAATGCCTAATTTTTGGGGCCTGCACTCCCGTGGCCTAAAATAAAAAATTTCTAGGCTCCAGCAGGGCACATTTTTGAGAGTTTCCCTTTAAGACGCATATAAATGGCCCCTTATTAAAATACATATTTTTGTGGGAATTTTTGCCAATGATCCCCCTCTGCTTTATCACTGTCCATGTTGTGAGACTATTTGTGCACAGTAAGTGTTTGCTGGCTGCAAATCTGACCTGAAGGTTTTTCAGGCTAGCCTGCCATTTAAGTCAATGGGGCCGGCCGCGAAAGCGAACCATCCCGGCCGATGTTCGTCCATCTCTAGTTTTTACCTCTGATTCTCAAAATGCCCAGAATATTTTTGACCTCGTAATCATCTTCAGTACTGACAGATGCAGGAACAAAATTTCAGGAATAACGATTGAGCTTGAGAAGGGAGGCAAGGAATACATTTAGAATATGTTAAGAGGCTGGAAGGAGCAACTTATAACAGACCGTATTCAACTGTCTCAACTCTTTGAAAGGACCAATCAAGTTGGGTGCCAAGTTGTAGAAGGGTACCTGATGTTTTTTGGTAGAAAGCCAGACCTTGTTTCCAGGAGAAACCTGAGGCAATGTTATCTTATACTTGCGATCAGTGGACTTCTTCTTGTGAGCAGAGGCCTGAATTAGAGAAGTTTAGTTTTTTTTGCCAGGTCTGGGAGAAGTTATTGACTAGTGGTAGTGGACTCCAGAAGAGATAGGTAACAGAGGAAAAACTCTTAAAGGGCATCTGTCAGCAGATTTCTACCTATGAATCTGGCTAATGAGCCTCTAAGAGCAAAGGGGGGTGTTGCCATTACTCCTGGAGGGTATGCTCTCTCTGTAACTGCCACACCCTCTACACTTTGGTTGACAGGCTACACAGTGAAAACATTATAATGCCTGGCCCTGTTAATTAGTGTGGAGACAGCATGAAAGTTGCAGAGAGAAGAGCCTCCTGGAGTAACGGCAACACCCTTGTTGCTCCTATAGGCTCATTTGCATATATTGAAACTCAGCAATGCAGGCACATACTGTATGTACAGTCGTGGCCAAAAGTTTTGAGAATGACACAAATATTAGTTTTCACAAAGTTTGCTGCTAAACTGCTTTTAGATCTTTGTTTCAGTTGTTTCTGTGATGTAGTGAAATATAATTACATGCACGTCATACGTTTCAAAGGCTTTTATCGACAATTACATGACATTTATCCAAAGAGTTAGTATTTGCAGTGTTGGCCCTTCTTTTTCAGGACCTCTGCAATTTGACTGGGCATGCTCTCAATCAACTTCTGGGCCATTTCCTGACTGATAGTAGCACATTCTTTCATAATCACTTCTTGGAGTTTGTCAGAATTAGTGGGTTTTTGTTTGTCCACCCGCCTCTTGAGGATTGACCACAAGTTCTCAATGGGATTAAGATCTGGGGAGTTTCCAGGCCATGGACCCAAAATGTCAACGTTTTGGTCCCCGAGCCACTTAGTTATCACTTTTGCCTTATGGCACGGTGCTCCATCGTGCTGGAAAATGCATTGTTCTTCCCCAAACTGTTGTTGGTTTGTTGGAAGAAGTTGCTGTTGGAGAGTGTTTTGGTACCATTCTTTATTCATGGCTGTGTTTTTGGGCAAAATTGTGAGTGAGCCCTCTCCCTTGGATGAGAAGCAACCCCACACATGAATGGTCTCAGGATGCTTTACTGTTGGCATGACACAGGACTGATGGTAGCACTGACCTTTTCTTCCCTGGACAAGCCTTTTTCCTGATGCCCCAAACAATCGGAAAGAGGCTTCATCTGAGAATATGACTTTGCCCCAGTCCTCAGCAGTCCATTCACCATATTTTCTGCAGAAGATCAATCTGTCCCTGATGTTTTTTGGGAGAGAAGTGGATGCGCTCACACCTGCCTGCTGCCATTCCTGAGCAAGCTCTGCACTGGTGGCACTCTGATCCCGCAGCTGAATCCTCTTTAGGAGACGATCCTGGCGCTTGCTGGTGTCATGGTCTTACCTTCTTGCTGTTCTCCTTCGTTTGACATGTGCTGGCGGCCATCTTGGTTTCTGGGTTTCTTGTAGCCTCCCACCCTGCGGCTTCTCCTTCCCACTGGGAGGAGCTGGATGCCTAGCTCATATATATAGGAGGTCTGTGGCTTCAGTTCCTTGCTTGGTCCTCCTGTGTTCACATGCTTCTAAGACTGCTGCTGCTTCTGGTTCCTGATCCTGGCCTCGTCTGACTACCCCGCTGGTTCCTGATCCTTACAGCTTGATTTTCAATAAAGCCTTCTTATTCCCACTTATCCTTGTTGTACGTCTGGTTCATGGTTCCATGACATTAGGACCAAGCCATGAATTCTGACGGTACAGGGCCATCCTCGCTACCTACGCTGATTGCCAGACTTGATCAGCAGGATCACCTGTTGGGTCGGTTCGCTGTGGCGTTGCAAACCCTGCTTGAACGCACGGCTCATTTCGCTTCCGTTGCCGATGGGTCGGTTGTCGCTCCTGGGCCCGCTCCTACTGCCGCTCCGGTTGTTGCGCCAGAGTCTACCCCGACACCTGTTGCTGCGCCTGCGGTGTCTCGGGGTATGACCGGTTCTGCCCCCCTTCCACAGCGCTTTGGGGGAGAGCCAACTCAGTGCCGAGGTTTCCTTAACCAGGTGGGCATTTATTTCGAGTTGCTGCCACATGCCTTTCCTACTGAGAGATCAAAGGTGGGCTTCTTGATCTCACTGCTCTCGGACAAGGCCTTGGCCTGGGCCAGCCCTTTATGGGAGAACAACAATCCGGTGGTTGCCGAGTTTTCCGGTTTTGTTGCTTCTCTTCGGAAGGTATTCGACGTGCCGGCTCGTGCTGCCTCTGCTGCGAAGCTCCTTATGTCCATCAGACAGGGTTCACGATCCGTAGCTGAATACGCCATTGAGTTTCGTACCCTGGCAGCAGAGGTGGGCTGGAATAATGAGACTCTGGTCGCTGCTTTCTCTCATGGTCTCTCGGATGCCTTGAAGGATGAGGTTGCAGCTAAGGACCTACCAGTGGAGCTCGAGTCTCTTATTTCTTTCCTGATTTTGATTGACACCAGACTCAGGGAGAGACCTTCCTTTAAGGAGAGCCTGCGGAGGCCTTCTAACAGATTGGCGCCTACGTTTGCTGTCCCACCCGTGCCTCCCTCTCCTCCCACGCCTTCTGGGGATGACTTGTCTGGGGGTGAACCCATGCAGCTGGGGTTTGCTCGCCTGTCCGAGGGGGAGAGGGTACTCCGGAGACGCGAGGGCCGATGCATGTACTGTGGTCTCGGTGGGCATTTTCGGTTGGCATGTCCGAACCGTCCGGGAAACGCTCGCACCTGAGATCCTGTCGGGGGCAGATCTTGGGTGGAGTCTCCTCGTCCCCGGTTTCCCGTGTTGACAAACCACTGATCACTGTTGTCCTCTCCTGGGTCGGGGGCTCGGTGACGACCCAGGCGTTGGTGGACTCTGGTGCTGGTGGTTTGTTCATTGATAGTGTGTTCGCTGCCGCCAATTCCATTCCTCTGCAGCCTCGAGGTTCCCCACTGGCTCTTGAGGCGATAGACGGCAGACCCCTTCTGCCGCCACACGTGACTCATGAGACCCTTCCAGTGGGGATAGCCATTGGTGCCGTTCACAGAGAGTCGGTCTGTCTCCAGGTGATTTCGTCTCCACACTACTCGGTGGTCTTGGGGTACCCCTGGCTCCAGAAGCATAATCCGACTTTCGATTGGAGATCGGCCGGGATCCTCTCGTGGTCACCGCAGTGTGGGGCTAGTTGCATCCATGGGCCTGTCAAGTTGCTGTGTACTTCCTCGGACTCTCTGTTGCCTCCTGAATACGAAGAGTACCGGGATGTATTCGATAAGGTGCGCGCGGTTGCCCTACCTCCGCACCGCCCATACGATTGTGCCATAGAGTTACAATCTGGTGCCGTTCCTCCTCGTGGCAAAGTCTATCCACTGTCGGTAGCGGAGAATGAGGCCATGGAGGAGTACGTGAGGGAGGCGCTTTCACGCGGACACATTCGCAAATCCTCGTCCCCGGCAGGGGCTGGATTTTTCTTTGTGAAAAAGAAGGGCGGTGAGTTAAGGCCTTGCATCGATTACAGGGGTCTCAATCGCATCACAATCAAGAACGCTTACCCGATACCCTTGATTTCCGAGCTGTTCGATCGCCTCAAAGGGGCCACGGTCTTTACCAAACTCGACCTGAGGGCGGCATATAACCTGGTAAGGATCAAGGCGGGCGATGAGTGGAAGACCGCGTTTAACACCAGGACCGGTCATTATGAATCCTTGGTTATGCCCTTTGGGTTGTGCAATGCACCCGCAGTCTTCCAGGAATTCATCAACGATGTTTTCCGTGACCTGTTGCAGCAGTGTGTGGTGGTCTATTTGGATGACATCTTGGTGTATTCTGAATCCATGGAGGCCCACATTATGGATGTCAGACGAGTGTTGCAACGGTTACGAGAGAACAGGCTGTTCGGTAAGCTTGAGAAATGCGAATTTCTCCTATCCCAGGTAACCTTCTTAGGTTACATCATTTCCGCTGAGGGGTTCTCCATGGATCCTGGGAAGGTTTCGGCTGTCTTACAGTGGCCCCAGCCCAGTGGTCTCCGTGCCCTGCAGCGCTTTTTGGGCTTCGCCAATTATTATCGGAAGTTCATCAGGGACTTTTCTATGCTAGCCAAGCCTCTCACGGATCTGACCAGGAAGGGCAGTAATTTCCAGGTCTGGCCGCTCGAGGCCATCCGAGCTTTTGAGGCTCTAAAGTCCGCCTTTGTGTCGGCTCCGATTCTGTCGCATCCCAACCCTGGGTTGCCCTTTGTCCTCGAGGTGGACGCGTCTGAGACGGGAGTAGGCGCCCTTCTGTCTCAGCGTAGAACACCAGAGGGTCCTCTGCTTCCTTGTGGGTTTTACTCCCGGAAACTGTCTTCCGCGGAGTGCAACTATCAGATTGGTGACAGGGAGTTATTGGCCATCGTGCAGGCCCTTAAAGAATGGAGGCACTTGCTCGAGGGTTCGGTGGTTCCGGTTCTCATCCTGACGGACCACAAGAATCTGACCTACCTTTCTGAGGCCAAGAGATTGACACCACGTCAGGCCAGATGGGCTCTGTTCTTGTCACGTTTTAATTACGTGGTCTCCTACCTACCCGGTTCCAAGAACATCAGAGCGGATGCCTTATCACGGCAGTACTCCGAGCTGTCCGGGGAGGAGTCGATTCCGACTTCGGTCATACCTCCGAATCAGATCCTGGCCGCCATTCGCACCAGCCTGACCTCTCCCCTGGGTGAGCAGATTTTGGCGGCTCAATCTGGTGCTCCCTCTGGGAGACCCAACGGCAGGTGTTTTGTGCCTGAGGAGTTGCGCACTCGGTTGTTGCGAACCTACCATAACTCCAAGGCCGCGGGGCATCCTGGAAAGAATCAGCTGTCCTGGGCTGTTTCACGTCTGTTCTGGTGGCCTTCTCTACGTTCCGACATCGCCGCATATGTAGCGGCATGCTCCGTTTGTGCCCAGAGTAAGTCCCCTCGGCACCTTCCGTTGGGCCTGTTGCAACCCATAGCCACCGGGGAGCGCCCATGGTCACACCTGGGGATGGATTTCATTGTGGACCTCCCTGCATCCCGAGGCCATACGGTCATTCTCATGATTGTGGATCGGTTTTCCAAAATGTGCCACTGTGTTCCTCTCAAGAAGTTACCCTCTGCACAAGAGTTGGCCACGATTTTCGCCAGGGAGGTCTTCCGGTTGCACGGTTTGCCCAAGGAGATTGTGTCGGATCGGGGGAGTCAGTTTGTGTCCAGGTTCTGGCGCGCCTTTTGCTCCCAGTTGGGGATTCATCTCTCTTTCTCCTCGGCCTACCACCCTCAGTCCAATGGGGCCGCAGAACGATCCAATCAGGCCTTGGAGCAATTCCTTCGTTGCTATGTCTCCGATCACCAAGACAATTGGGTTGACCTCCTGCCTTGGGCTGAGTTTGCCAGGAACACGGCGGTGAACTCTTCCTCTGGGACGTCTCCCTTCATGGCCAATTATGGGTTCCAACCTGCCGTGTTACCGGAGGTATTCTCTCCCCAGGATATTCCGGCTGTGGAGGATCACCTTTCCGTCCTACGTGCTTCTTGGGTACAGATCCAGAGGTCCCTTGAGGTCTCTGCGCAGCGCCAGAGACTCCAGGCTGATCGCAGACGAGCGCCCACTCCTTCCTACCAGGTCGGAGACCGTGTATGGTTGTCCACCCGCAACCTCAACCTTCGAGTGCCCACTCCCAAGCTGGCGCCTCGCTTTGTTGGTCCCTTCCGAGTGCTTCGCAGGGTAAACCCGGTAGCCTATGCCCTTGCGCTTCCTCCTGGCATGCGGATCTCCAACGTGTTTCATGTCTCCCTGTTGAAGCCATTGGTGTGTAATCGTTTCACTTCCTCGGTTCCTCGGCCCCGTCCGGTCCAAGTGGGCAATCGTGAGGAATATGAGGTGAGCAATATCCTGGACTCACGCCTGGTCCGCGGTCGGTTGCAGTTTTTGGTCCATTGGCGTGGTTATGGTCCAGAGGAGCGTTCCTGGGTTCCCTCCGCAGATGTCCATGCTCCTGCTTTGCTCCGAGCCTTCCACGCACGCTTCCCTCAGAAACCGTTCCTTACTCCGCGGAGGAGGGGCCCTTGAGGGGGAGGTACTGTCATGGTCTTACCTTCTTGCTGTTCTCCTTCGTTTGACATGTGCTGGCGGCCATCTTGGTTTCTGGGTTTCTTGTAGCCTCCCACCCTGCGGCTTCTCCTTCCCACTGGGAGGAGCTGGATGCCTAGCTCATATATATAGGAGGTCTGTGGCTTCAGTTCCTTGCTTGGTCCTCCTGTGTTCACATGCTTCTAAGACTGCTGCTGCTTCTGGTTCCTGATCCTGGCCTCGTCTGACTACCCCGCTGGTTCCTGATCCTGGCTTCGTCTGACTACCCTTCTGGTTCCTGACCTCTGGCTACGCAAGACCCTGCTTCGGTTTAGCCATCCGTTTGGACTTTTGCTTACAGCTTGATTTTCAATAAAGCCTTCTTATTCCCACTTATCCTTGTTGTACGTCTGGTTCATGGTTCCATGACAGCTGGACTTTTTTAGACGCCCTGAAGTCTTCTTAACAAGAATTGAACCTCTTTCCTTGAAGTTCTTGATGATCCTATAAATTGTTGATTGAGGTGCAATCTTAATTTTTATGCAACGCAATGATGGCTGCACGCGTTTCTTTGAAGGTCACCATGGTTAACAATAGAAAAACAATGATTTCAAGCATCACCCTCCTTTTAACAGGTCAAGTCTGCCATTTTAACCCAATCAGCCTGACATAATGATCTCCAGCCTTGTGCTCGTCAACATTCTCACCTGAGTTAACAAGACGATTACTGAAATGATCTCAGCAGGTCCTTTAATGACAGCAATGAAATGCAGTGGAAAGGTTTTTTTGGGATTAAGTTAATTTTCATGGCAAAGAAGGACTATGCAATTCATCTGATCACTCTTCATAACATTCTGGAGTATATGCAAATTGCTATTCTAAAAACTTAAGCAGCAAACTTTTCCAATTTCCAATATTTATGTAATTCTCAAAACTTTTGGCCACGACTGTACGTGGGATCAACACAGACACCTTCAGCTGCCAAGCCCACATGCAACAGGTCAGCCAGTTTCAAATCTGCTGACAGGTGCCCTTTAATTGACAACCATAAACTATGAATAGTGTTGAGTGAATTGAAGCATCTGAAGTGGAATTCGATCCAAAGTTTATGAAAAGTTAGATTCACCATGAATCTGAATTTCCTCGAGCTTAGTGTTAACAAATCGTTGTTTATTTTTTACTAAGATGGCGGCTGCAAGTGTTACACAGTGAAAGAAAGAAGCCCAGGAACGCAAGATCACTCATGATGCTGTGAAGCCAGCCAATTCGCTGTTAGCCATCCTCCTGTGATGTCACAGCCCTATAAAAAAAAACTCATCCCGCGCAGTCTCACCCATTTCACTATGAGCTGAGCATAAAGTGAGATGTGACAAGTGCTCATGCACTAGGGACAGTGTTAAATTGAAACTTGTTCAACTGCTATGACATTTATACTTAATCCATTATTTTACAGATAGACTTACTGTGCCTCAGTATTAAAGGGCAGTCTAACATCACCAGTGGAATTGATTTTGGGGGCCCACTACCATAAACAGAAATATTATTTATATATTTTTTGGCCTCACGTGCATTAACGTGTGCATTTTAGCACACAATTTAGCATGCAGAACAGAACTGTATTGTGCACTGTCCAATATCAAAGTGTTTCTCATTAAGCAACTCAATTACTTGATAACTTACTGGGAGATTTATCATCTCCCTTGCGCAAGAAAAGTGACTTATTGGAAAAAAAAGTCACATGCGCCTCTGTCTGGGTACATACTACTTGGGGAACTATAGTCATTATCATAGAAAGTCCAGGCAGCATGCTGAAGGTAGGATTGGCTTGGTGTTGTGGCCCACAATTGGAGGAGGAGAATAGTGTTGATCACGAATATTCGAATTGCGAATTTTAATTGCGAATATCAGCACTTCGAGAATTCTCAAATATTTAGAATATTGCAAAATATATTCGTAATCGCAAATATTTGTGTGGTTTTTTAATACCAGTTTATGCAAAATTTAATGCGATTTTTTTCACAATCAAGAAAATAATGCCTGGAGATCACAAATTCGTGAATTCTCGAATATATGGCGAATATTCGCCCAAATATTTGCAAAATATCACAAATTCGAATATTGCCCCTGCAGCTCATCACTATAATTGAGATGTTCTCGCAGTCTAGCTTTAAATTTTATTTCAAGACATGGAGGCTCCTATTGCTTAATCTCTCTTTACTGACAACCACAGCAGCAAAGAAAAAACGTTCTGAGATTAACATATCTCCATAGCAACAGGACCTCCCCTTTAGAGTCCCTATATAGTGTCCATGAACTAGTGTCACCCTCAGTTAACTCTCCCCCCCCCCATCCCTGCCTACCGCAGTGCCCTATTACCAGCCAGCATTAGACCACATTAGTCTGCAAACGCACTACCCCTGTCACCTGGCAGTTATTAGCCACATCGGGAGTACCATGTCTCAGCTGCATATGCCCCCCAGTCCTCAGGCTGAGGGCTCAGACGTAGAGTCTCACCTTCCTCTTCCACCTCCTGTGATCAGTGGAGCTTCCTCCGTCCTAGACCGATCACAAGCGGACGCTTTTCAGCGCTCCGTCTCAGACGCCATCCTTGCCCTAAAAACACGGCCTTCCGCGTCCAGGGAACCTACCCAGGCACCATTTACAGTCCCTCATGCCTCCAGAAACCCAACGACTGGTGTGTCAATTGCCACCCATGAGAGCTACGCGCAAAAGAGCCTTACCACACCAGGCAGAAAAGGCACGGAACTGGAAATGTGCCAGAGCACAACCAGTTTCTGATACTGAGTCCGAATTCGGTTCTGATGAGGAGGCTAGGTTTGAGGACTTGGAAGCACCAGAGGAGAACCTGTCAGGTACTTCTCCTTATCACCCCACCCCAACCCCTGTGGGTACCGCCGCAGGAACCTTCCGTGCTGAATCCATGCCGGTCCAAGCAGTTCCTTTAATTGAACTGTCAGGTGAGCCACTCTTTGATCCTAACGCCCTTCACCATCCCAGATCCGCAGAGTAGCTCCCTGTGGACCATGTGGCCCAATATCTAGAGACCCGAGTACGCTGCCCTCTTTCCAAAGAGGCACGTAATAAATTGAAGGCCGAAACAAGGCAGACATAGCAGAGCTGGAGAGGGTCCAGAGGAGGGCAACTAAAGTAATAACTGGAATGGGGCAACTACAGTACCCTGAAAGATTATCAAAATTAGGGTTATTCACTTTAGAAAAAAGACGAGGAGAGAGGAGATCTAATTAATATGTATAAATATATCAGGGGTCAGTACAGAGATCTATCCCATCATCTATTGATTCCCAGGACGGTGACTGTGACGAGGGGACATCCTCTGCGTCTGGAGGAAAGAAGGTTTGTACACAAACATAGAAGAGGATTCTTTACTGTAAGAGCAGTGAGACTATGGAACTCTCTGCCTGAGGAGGTGGTGATGGTGAGTACAATAAAGGAATTCAAGAGGGGCCTGGATGTATTTCTGGAGCGTAATAATATTACAGGCTATAGCTACTAGAGAGAGATCGTTGATCCAGGGATTTATTCTGATTGCCTGATTGGAGTCGGGAAGGAATTTTTATTCCCCTAAAGTGAGGAAAATTGGCTTCTACCTCACAGGGGTTTTTTGCCTTCCTCTGGATCAACTTGCAGGAAGACAGGCCGAACTGGATGGACAAATGTCTTTTTTCGGCCTTATGTTACTATGTTACTATGAATGTCCTAGGCCTATTGTGGCCAACAAGGTCTGCGAGACTCCTGTCGTGGACCCCAAGATGGCCCAATTCCTATCCAAGTCAGGCAGGAACCCCCGAAGGGGCTTGGAATCAGCCCTCAAGGCGTGTCAGGATAAACTCCTAGACGTCTTTTGTCCCTTGGCAAAAATATTTGAGCTGGCCGAGTCCACTAGAGCAGCAGATGAATTAGTGGATCCGGAGGAACTCCGGGGTTGGATTCAACGGGCCATATGTATTACCGGAAATGTGAACACGTCGCTCTCTATCGAGATACTATTCAAAATAGAACCCAAATTAGCCAATCTGGCGCTCTCCGAGGCTGGACGAGACACACAAGGCCTTTTATTTGGCGACTCCTTCATCAAGGACTTAAGCCGGTTCGTGGGCGCCTTCACAGCCCTGGACAAGGCCCAGTCCTCAATGAGAAAGGTGTTCCAGGGTCTGGTCTCTACCAGGGCCGGAAGCTCTAGAGGCTGTCTGTATGGCCGCTCCACGTTTCAGACCTTCAGGCTCCTACGCCCACCGATCATACGTCCAGAGGTCCGCCTTCCAGACAACTGGAAAACTTCCCTTCCCGTGGTGCACCAGGATGTAGAGGCTACAGAGGGTTCTCTGGCTCACACAGACCATTTGGTAAGTGTCAGTCTTCACCCTTTTTCTCAGGTTTGTGTAGGGGCAGACTCTGACATTTTTCTCATGCTTGGGCCAACATCGCCATTGGGTCTTGTCCACGGTCCTCGGATTCCAAATAGAATTGGTGGGGTACCCGCGCCACTTACCTCCCCCTCATCCTCTGGCCCTATCCGTGGCTGCACAAAGCGGCATAGACAAGGAACTATGGGACCTCTACAGAAAGGAGGTGATTGAACGCCCTCCAGACCCGAAAGCTGGCGTTCTCAGCAACATCTTCCTGGTCCGGAAGAAGGGCGGACAAATGCGACCCGTCATCAATCTCTGTCCACTGAACGAATTTGTCCGTTATTGACATTTCAAGATGGAGGGCAGGAGACCTCCTGCTTCGGGGAGACTGGATGGTGAAACTCGATCTCAAGGAGGCGTACCTCACCATCCCTGTAGCGTAGTAGAGTCCTCCATAGACCTCCTTCGCTTCCTTTTGGTCTCTCTTCAGCGCTGTGGTGCTTGACTCCGCAGTCGAGGAGTCCAGTTAATTACCTACCTGGACGACATCCTCCTGTTAGCTCAAGATCCGGCTACCCTTCTCCAACATTTGGATTTAACTATATCTCTTCTGTCCCGCCTAGGTTTTCTCATCAATCACGGGAAATCGGTTTTGGTCCCAGCCCAGATCATGGAGTTCCTCGGTTTTTCGGTGGATTCGGTGGTGGAGACCCTCAGTCTCCCAACAACGAAGATTTGTGCGATTTGCAAAGAATTACGCAGGACTCTGGCCATGCCCCAATTTTCCCTTCGGCATTTAGCCCGGATCATCGGCCTTCTTTCTTCATCCATTCAAGCGGTATTCCCAGCTCCGCTCCATTACCGAGCTCTACAAAGCCTGAAGACTGCCCACCTCCATGCGGGGGCCTTCTATGCGGACCTGATCTCCTTGGACTCAGAGACCAGGGACGAGATAGATTGGTGGATCCACAATCTCGCGGCTTGGAATGGAAAGGCTATTTGCGGCACTCGCAAGATTTCACAGTGGATGTGGACGCCAGCCTACTCGGCTGGGGAGCACACTGCAATGGAGTGTCCATCGGTGGGCGTTGGTCGGAGGACGAATCTTCACTCCATATCAACGCTCTGGAACTTCTGGCAGGCTCATTTGCCATTCGCAGTTTTACGAAGGGCATCGCCAGGGCTTGCATCAGGTTACGTATGGACAACGTCTCTGCTGTCCGTTATGTGAACTCCATGGGAGGTACTCATTCAGCCATGCTTTCACACTTAGCTAAGGAATTTTGTTATTTTTGTCTGCATCAGCATATTACAGTGATCGCAGAATATCTTCCGGGCTTGCAAAGGCAGATTGGAACTGTCGCTATCTCACAGATGGCAGCGACTGGAGATTGGACGTACAGGTGTTCTCCACCATGTCATCGTGCTGGGGTCCTTTTCTATCGACCTCTTTGCTTCACGCCTGAATACGCAACTCCCTTGATTCTTCAGTTGGCGCCTAGACCCGGACACAGAGGTGGTGAATGCTTTTCTCCAGCATTGGTCCGATCCTCTACTTTATGCTTTTCCCCCCTTCTCAATGATACCTCGGGTCCTGAACCAAGTTCGCCATCAACTGGCCGAGCTAGTCCTGATCGTTCCCTTTTTGTAGCTCTCAATCATGGTTCCCTAAGCTGTTGGAACTAATGATCCTGACGCCCTTGCTGCTACCAGGACACCCAAATCTCCTCCAAGGCCCAGGGGGTCTACAGCATCCGCTTCTCTTAGAGGGCTCCCTTGATCTGTTAGCTTGCAGACTCTCGGTTGTTCCAGAGACGGCAGAGAATATTCGGAGGCAACTAGAAGACTTCTGGAAGATTCATGGGCTCCCGGCATAAGACGGGCCTATAGAACAGCCTGGAGATTTTGGGCTAGCTGGTGCTTGGCTCGGAGTGTGGATCCCGTTTCAGCTCCTTTAGCGGACATCTTACATTTTTTTACAGACCTGTTCTAGGAGTGTAAGGCCTATCGCACCATTAACCTCTCCAGATCCGCAATTTCCTCTCTTCACCAAGGGTTTGAAGGACGTCCAGCGGGCCAACATTCATTGGTCTGTCGCCTGCTGAGGGGTTCTCGGTTGTCTTGCCCTCCTAGACCTCGTTTCTCCTCTACATGGGACGTCTCGTCGGTTCTAACTCTGTTCTCTTCATGGCCAGCCAATTCGGATCTCTCCCTACGTCAGTTGTCGGCCAAACTTGTTACCCTGTTCTGCCTCATCTCTTGCAAGAGAGTGTCAGACGTCCGGGTTCTAGATTATGACGCCAGATCTTTTTCCCCGGAGGGCGTTGTCTTCAATATTACTCGTCGGACCAAGACGCAGATCCGCTCTGTCTCATACCCGAGTTTCCCTACTGCTCTGGCGCTTTGCCCAGTGGCATGTCTACAGGAGTATGAAGCAAGAACCTTTCAGCATTGTTTAAGGGAGATCCCTCAATTATTTCTCTCTTATCATCGGCCATTTGCTCCGGTCACTAGCTGTCCCCGTCAGTTCTGTGAGAAGGTCTGACAGACGTTCTTCTCTACCTCTGGTATGGCGTTCTTTGTTTTGGTTTCACTTTGTCATCTCCTTTCCTTCTGCCAGGTGTCACTTATTTAGACTAATCATCTTCCTTTATATTCCCTCCCATACTGCCTCACTTTGTGGTTTATACTACTTCCTGGATGAAGTGTTCACTGCTGGAGGCTGCTGCTGCTGTTTGCTCAGATAAGTCTTTTCCTTTATTGTGTTTCCTTGCTGGCTTGATTCTAGGTGACCCTGACTCCGTCCGTATTAAGTGCAGGGAGCCGGTGGTCGTGTCCCCTCACTATTATAGGGTTTTCAGGTGTCACACAGTCTTAGGTACGTGGGCATGCAATCGTCTACCATTGAAACCCTTGCATGTGCATAGCAGTCAGGGAGAGCTCTTAGGGTTTTATAGGGCTCACCTATATGCTCCTTAGTTTGGGATCAAGCCAGTCGGTTGTTTATTTATAAGTTCCAGCTATCTGCAACTTCACCCGTAACATTATAAACCACCTAAACAGTCTTAAGCATGGATCCGGTTTCAGCCTTGATTGACCGCATGCAAGGTCTTTCGCTGGAGGTAATAGATCTCCATAAAACTGTGTCTCAGTTTCAGTTGACCAGTTCTGCTGGCGTTCATGGAGTTTGTTCCGAGCCTAAGATCTCGCTTCCGGATACGTTCTCCGGGGGTAGTGAGAATTTTGTTTGTTTTAGAGAGGCCTGCAAACTCAATTTTCGCCTACTTTCCCATTCCTCTGGTGATGAGGAGCAGAGGGTGGGGATCATCATCTCGCTGCTAAGGGATAACGCTCAGTCTTGGGTCTTTTTGTTGCCGGTGGGGGCACGGCCCCTCCGATCGGTGGATGAAATTTTTGTAGCCCTGGGGCAGATATATGATGACCCGGATCGTATAGCTCTGGCTGAATCTAAACTGCATCTTTTATGCCAGGGTAAACAGTCCACAGAGATATATTGTTCTGAATTTTGGAGATGGGCAGCTGATGTTGGTTGGAATGATGCTGCACTCCGAAGTCAATTTTGCCATGGTCTTTCGGAAACATGCATTTGCTTTTCATGAGAGACCAGCATTGTTAGAGTCTGCCATGTCTCTAGCTGTTCGTATTGACAGGCGTCTTAGAGAGAGAGCGGAGACTACTCTTTCCTGTCATAATCAGCTCAAGGACAGTGGGGCTGTCTGAGTCAGTGTGCATGGGTCTCAGTCTTTCTCAATCCCCTCTGAGGAGGAGGCCATGCAGCTGGGTTTGCTTGCCTCTGATAGTAGAGGATTCAGCTCTCAGAGGAGGGTTTGTTTCTGTTGTTCTGTTGTGGGGGTATAAATAATTTGGCTAATGTTTGCCCCTCTAGGAGATTCATGGTGTTTTCTGAGGGTAATAATAAAAAATAAAATAAAAAAAATAGACGCTCTAAAAACTTTCCATTTGCTACTATTGGCAAGGTTGATGTGGAAATTGAAGGTTTGCCGTTTGCTTGTAGTTCCCGTTTTCTCCTATCTGCCAGGGTGGCGCTAGACAGCAAGACCATTGTTTGTGAGATTTTTGTAGATAGTGAAGCAGCTGTCAATCTCATTGATAATCAATTTGCAACAACGCATGGTTTCCAAGTGTGCACTTTGGAAAAGAATATTCCTGTTTTTGCTATGGATTCTGCTCCACTTTCTCAAAGATCGTTAAAGGGCATAGTTCACAATATCCGTTTGACTGTGGGTGACGCTCATGTTGAGGATATGTCATGTTTCGTCTTATGCGGATTACCTACTCCTCTAGTGTTGGGGCTACCCTGGCTCACTAAATATAGCCCCACCATTGATTGGCAAGCCAGGCAAATAAATGGTTGGAGTGAGTTTTGCAAAGAGAATTGCCTCACTGCGTCTTTTTCAGAGGTTTCTACCAAGACTGTGCCATCTTTTCTCTCTGAATTTTCTGATGTGTTTTCCGAGAGTGGTGTCCAGGAGTTGCCCCCTCACCGGGAGTACGACTGCCCTATTAATCTCATCCCAGGCGCCAAGCTGCCAAAATCACGATTATACAATCTCTCCCAACATGAAAGAGTCGCTATGCGTACTTATATCTCTGAGAGCCTGAGAAAGGGACACATCCGACCCTCGAAGTCACCTGTTGCCGCAGTTTTTTTTTGTTAAGAAAAAAGATGCTTCTTTAAGACCTTGTCTGGATTTCAGGGAGCTTAACCGTATCACGATTCGTGACCCATATCCGCTTCCTCTGATCCCGGACCTGTTTAACCAGATTGTTGGGGCTAAAGTTTTTTCTAAGTTGGATTTAAGAGGGGCATTAACCTAGTCAGGGTCAGGGAAGGGGACGAATGAAAGACGGAATTCAAGAACCCCTGAGGGTCATTTCGAGAATTTGGTTATGTCCTTTGGTTTGATGAATGCTCCGGCCGTCTTCCAACATTTTGTGAACAGCATTTTTCATCATTTAATGGGGAAATTTGTACTGGTGTATCTAGATGACATTTAGATTTTTTCTACTGATTTCAAGACTCATCTGGACCACCTATGTCAGGTCTTGCTGATTCTGCGGGATAATAAATTGTATGGTAAACTTGAAAAATGTGTGTTTGCGGTTCCGGAGATTCAATTTCTTGGTTTTCTTCTCTCCGCTTCTGATTTTCGGATGGACCCTGAGAAGGTCCGCGCTGTGCTTGATTGGGAGCTTCCTGAGAATCAGAAGGCGCTGATGCGGTTTTTGGGTTTTGCCAATTATAACAGAAAGTTAATTTTGAATTATTCCTATGCTGTTAAGCCACTCACTGATATGACTAAAAAGGAGGTGGATTTTTCCTTGTGGTCGGTAGATGCGCTTAAAGCCTTTTCTAGTATTAAAGAGTGTTTTGCTTCCGCTCCCATTTTGGTACAACCTGATGTCTCTCTACCTTTTATTGCTGAGGTGGATGCTTCTGAGGTGGGTGTGGTCTTATCTCAGGGTCCCTCTCCTGCCAAATGGTGACCGTGTGCCTTTTACTCAAGGAAACTCTCCTCTGCAGAGAGAAATTACAATGTGGGAGATAGGGAGTTGTTGGCCATCAAATTAGCTTTTGAGGAATGGCGCCATTGGTTAGAGGGAGCCAGACACCGTATTAACGTGTTTACCGACCATAAGAATCTGGCCTACTTGGAATCGGCCAAGCGTCTGAACCCGAGACAGGACAGATGGTCTTTGTTCTTTTCTAGGTTTAATTTTGTTGTTACATTCCGCCCTGGGGTTAAAAATGTGAAGGCGGATGCCCTGTCTCGTTGTTTTCCGGGAGGGGGGAGCTTTGAAGACCTTGGTCCCATTTTGGCTGATGGGGTGGTCGTCTCTGCTCTTTATCCTGATTTGGAGGCAGAGATTCAGGCAGTCCAGGCAGAGGCTCCTGATCTTTGTCCTGCTGGGAGGTTGTTTGTGCCTCTCGCTTTGCGACAAAAGGTTTTTAAGGACCACCACGATACTGTCCTTGCTGGGCACCCGGGGAGTAGAGCCACAATGGATCTCATTGCTCAGAGATTCTGGTGGCTGGCTCTTCATAAGATGGTTGAGGGTTTTGTGGCAGCCTGCGAGACCTGCGCTCATGCCAAGGTCCCTCATTCACGGCCATCGGGTTCTCCCGTTACCCATCCATTCCCGTCCTTGGACGCATCTGTCCATGAACTTCATTACGGACCTGCCTCGTTCCTCGGGGAAGACTGTGATTCTGGTGGTAGTGGACCGTTTTAGCAAAATGGCGCATTTCATTCCCTTTCCTGGGTTATCCAATGCTAAGACGCTGGCGCAAGAGTTTGTTGATCATATTGTTAAATTGCATGGCATTCCTTCAGACATCGTTTCTGATAGGGGAACTCAATTTGTTTCCAGATTCTGGAAGGCTTTCTGTTCTCGCTTGGGGGTTCGGTTGTCGTTCTCTTCTGCTTTTCACCTGCAGTCGAATGGTCAGACCGAACGCTTTTTTTGTGGCGGAGAATCAGGAGGATTGGTATTCTTTTTTGTTCCTTGCTGAGTTTGCTTTAAATTACCGTCACCAGGAGTCTTCTGATAAGTCACCATTTTTTGGTGAATATGGGTTTCATCCGCAGTTTGGGACAGTCTCTGGAGAGGGGTCTTCTGGTTTACCTGATGAGGAGAGATTTTCCTTGTCTTTGTCATTTATTTGGCAAAAGATTAAGGGTAATCTGAAGAGGATGAGTGAGAGATATAAGCGTGTGGCGGATAAGAGACGTGTGCCTGGTCCGGACCTGAATGTGGGTGATCTGGTGTGGTTGTCTACAAAGAATATCAAACTGAAGGTTCCCTCCTGGAAGTTGGGTCCTAAATCTATTGGGCCTTACTAGATCTTGTCTGTCATCAATCCTGTTGCCTTCCGTCTTGATCTTCCTCAGACTTGGAAGATCCATAATGTTTTTCACAGGTCCCTATTAAAACGTTATGTCCAACCCACTGTACCCTCCTCTTTGCCTGCTCCTCCGATATTTGTTGATGGTAATCTTGAATTTCAGGTCTCTAGGATTGTGGATTTTTTCGCATTATCCGCGGTTCTCTTCAGTACCTCGTTCATTGGGAGGGTTATGGTCCTGAGGAGAGGATGTGGGTCCCAGTGGCGGACATTAAGGCCACTCTTCTCATCAGGGCTTTCCATAGGACTCATCCTGAGAAGGTGGGTTCTGAGTGTCCGGAGTCCACCCGTAGAGGGAGGGGTACTGTCACCGCCAGTTCTGTGAGAAGCTGTGACAGACATTCTTCTCTACCTCTGGTATGACGTTCTTTGTTTTGGTTTCACTTTGTCATCTCCTTTCCTTCTGCCAAGTGTCACTTATTTAGACTAATCATCTTCCTTTATATTCCCTCCCATACTGCCTCACTTTGCGGTTTATACTACTTCCTTGATGAAGTGTTCACTGCTGGAGGCTGCTGCTGCTGTTTGCTCAGATAAGTCTTTTCCTTTATTGTGTTTCCTTGCTGGCTTGATTCTAGGTGACCCTGACTCCGTCCGTATTAAGTGCAGGGAGCCGTGCATGCACGATTGTGACTTCATCCTGGCCAGAATAGTACAGAGCCGTGAACGTGCACTCCGGCTCTGTACTATACTGGCCAGGAATAAGTCGTTCAGGACAGCGAGCGGTCCGGCTGGGAGAAGACTTTAATCAAGATGAAGCCCGCCCCCAGCCAGAATCCAGGAAATGAATGGCACGCTGGCAGCAGGTAAGTATGAAAATGCGAAGTGGGATAACCCCTTTAAGGCTCTATGTAGCATCCAATTTGGATAACCTCTTGAACTTAGATGCATACAGATGGCTCTACTTTCATAAAAAAAAAGAAATAATCATCTGAACTACAATTCATTCGTGCTAATTAGCCTCTAGGAGCAGGGGGGCGTTGACCCTGCTCCTAGAGGCTCTGTTCTCCCACCTCACTTCTGGCCACGCCCTGCTACACTAGATTGACAGGGCCAGGCAGCGTTTGTCTCCTACCTCCGGCCTGTCTGCAGTGTAAATCTCGCGCCTGGACCGTCCCGTTCAGTATACGGCGCAGGTGCAGTGAGTGAAGGGTACTCTCTGGCTGCCAGCTTCCTCACTGCGCCGGGGCCAAATACTGAACAGCGCGAGATTTACACTGCAGACAGGGCTGGAGGTAAGAGATCAACGTTGCCTGGCCCTGTCAATCTAGTGTGGTGTGGCCAGAGGTGGGAGAATGGAGCCTCTAGGAGCAGGGGCAACACCCCCCTGCTCCTAGAGGCTAATTAGCATATTATAAAAGTTCATTTTTCTCAATAACGGTGGCAGGCAGTGAGATGGCACTAATATAGTTATGTTCAGCTGACATTAGCACATCGCTAATGTCAGCCAGCTTAATACCCATTTTTCAGGTGACAGAAACCCTTTAAGGACCATTTTGATGATATATTTAACCTTATGGGGAAATCTTGACAGAGCTCTTTCTTGCCCTTTTATTTTTCCTTCATGGGGTTTTCTCAGAACTGCTATCGGACCTATTCACACTACGTATTTGTTTTAACCAATTTTTATGAATTTTTATATTTATATAAGACATAATTATATTATATGTTTCCACAGTACTGCCCATAATTATTCATACCCCAAATTTTGACTTAAAGTTACTTTTATTCAACCAGCAAGAATTTTTTTGACGGGAAATAACATAGGTGTCTCACAAAAGATAATAAGACTATGTACAAGAGGCATTATTGTGGCAAAAAAAAACTAATTTCTCTGATTTCATTAACATTGGAGCAAAAAGTGTCCAGTCCAAAATTAATCATACCCTTCTTATTTATAATCAATAGAAAAGCCTTTATTGGCTATTACAGCAATCAAACGCTTCCTATTATTATAGACCAGCTTTTTGCATGTCTCCACAGGTATTTCTGCCCACAGGTATTTCTGCAAGAAGACCCTCCAATCTTTCATGTTGGAGGGTCTTCTTGCCATCACCCTGATCTTTAGCTCCCTCCACAGATTCTCAATTGGATTCAAGTCTGGACTCTGGCTAGGCCACTCCAAAACGTTAATGTTGTTGTCTGCTAAACATTTCTTCACCACTTTTGCTGTGTGTTTTGGGTCATTGTCATGCTGAAATGTCCACTGGTGCCCAAGGCCAAGTTTCTCTGCAGACTGCCTGATGTTGTCGTTGAGAATCCTCATGTATTGCTCTTTTTTCATAGTGCCATTTACTGTGATTAGGTTCCCTTTTCCATTGGCTGAAAAACACCCCCAAAGTATTGGGGGGGATGGTGTTCTTTGGGTTTAAGGCTTCTCCTTTTTTATGCCAAATGAAGGAAACATCATTGTGACCAAACAATAACATTTTGGTTTCATCTGACCATAGCACAGAAGACCAGAAGTCTTCTTTTTTGTCCAGATGAGCTTTTGCAAAGGCCAAGCAAACTTTTGGGTGCCTTATCTGGAGAAGTGGCACCCTCCTTGGTCTGCATTGTACAGTGTCAGTTGGATTGTCTGCCTTGAGACATTGCCACCAGCAGAGCCCAGATTCACCAGGATGGCCTTGGTGGTGATCCTTGGATTCTTTTTCACCTCTCTAACTATCCTCCTGGCCAGCACAGGTGTCACTTTTGGCTTTCGACCACGTCCTCTGAGATTTTCCACAGTGCGGAACATCTTGTATTTTTTGCTCAAATGTAAATAAAAGCTGAGAAATGTTTTGTTTTTTCACAATAATGCCTCTTGTACATCGTCTTATTATCTTTTGGGAGACACCTATGTCATTTCCCGTGAAAAAATTACATGCTGGCTGAATAAAAGTAACTTTAAGTCAAAATTTGCCAGTATGAATAATTATGGGCAGCACTGTATATAGATGCGCTTTAGAAGGATTTATAATATATATATCTTCTGCAAAGAAGAAGCCATTTCTAAGCAAGATCCACAAGCTCAGGCGTTTTCACTGGGCCAGGGATTATTTAAAATGGAGTGTGGCAAAATGGAAGACTGTTCTGTGGTCAGACGAGTCACGATTCGAAGTTCTTTTTAGAAATCTGAGACGCCATGTCATCCGGACCAAAGAAGACAAGAACAACCCAAGTTGTTATCAACGCTCAGTTCAGAAGCCTGCATTTCTGATAGTATGGGGTTGCATTAGTGCGTGTGGCATGGGCAGCTTGCATGTCTGGAAAGGCACCATCAATGCAGAAAAATATATTCAGGTTCTAGAACAACATATGCTCCCATCCAGACGTCATCTCTTTCAGGGAAGACCCTGCATTTTTCAACAAGATAATGCCAGAACACATTCTGCATCAATCACAACATCATGGCTGCGTAGGAGAAGGATCCGGGTACTGAATTAGCCAGTCTGCAGTCCAGATCTTTCACCTATAGAGAACATTTGGCGCATCATAAAGAGGAAGGTGCAACAAAGAAGGCCCAAGATGATTGAACAGTTAGAGGCCTGTATTAGACAAGAATGGGAGAGCATTCCTATTTCTAAACTTGAGAAACTGGTCTCCTCGGTCCCCAGACGTCTGAGTGTTGTAAGAAGAAGGGGAGATGCCACACAGTGGTGAAAATAGCCTTGTCCCAACTTTTTGGGGATTTTTTGTTGACACCATGAAATTCTGATTCAACATATTTTTCCCTTAAAATGGTACATTTTCTCAGTTTAAACTTTTGTTCCGTGAGTTATGTTCTATTCTGAAGTTGGCACCACCACATCATTGCATTCAGTTTTTATTCACGATTTGTATAGTGTCCCAACTTTTTTTGAATCCGGTTTGTAATATAAGTCTATATATTTTTGTTCTGAATGTGATGGAAGCTCGAATGTGGTGTGTCTGACTTAGGGATGTTAATTTACCCCCTGCCATTTGTCTACACCTGTTTTATTTCCTTTCTCCCTCCCAATTTCAGTCCGTCTTGTCTGCAATTGCGTTCAGTTGTTCAGTTTTTCCACGCGAGTGCAATGCGTTTTGATGCATTTTTAACGCGTGTGATAAAAAACTGAAGATTTACAAACATCTCTTAGCAACCATCAGTGAAAAACGCTTCGCACGTGCACATGCTTGCGGAAGCAATGCGTTTTTCTCACAGCCCCATTCACTTCTATGGGTTAAGAGCTGCGTGAAAAATGCAGAATGTAGAACATGCTGCGATTTTAACGCAATGCAAAAGTAATTCGTGAAAAACATTGCTCATGTACGCAAACCCATTTAAATGAATGGGTCAGGATTCAGTACGGGTGCAATGCGTTCACGTCATGCATTGCACCCGCCCGGAAAACTCGCTCGTGTGAAAGGGGCCTTAATTTTCCTATTGTAGGGGCGGGTTTGTTTGAACCTCAGAGGTCGGACACACGGCAAGGTTACGACTAAGAACACCTCAGTTCGAAACATGTTAACAGATGGTGGTAGGAGGTGATGTCTATAACATGTAAATATGCAATTTGGAAAATAAAAGATGACGCAACTAAGAATCGATCCAGTGCTGGAACTCGTTCTTGTGTATCTATACGTGGAGAACTTGCCGCGGTTTGTCCCGTGCACGGAGGATATTGGGTGAGCTGGACTTTTTTACTTACTTGGACTACTGAGTAAAGGGTCTGAATACTTATGTTAATGTAATATTTTAGATTTTGAACATTCTGTTTTCACTATGTCATTATGGGGTATTGAGTGCACAACTATGGGGAAAATGTATTTATTTAAAAATTTTAGCACAAGGCCACAACATACCAAAGTGTGAAATAAGTGAACAGGTCTGATGACTTTCTGAATGCATTACATTATGCTGTTTTGAATAAGCCAATTTAAAAGGAACAGTGCTCAGGTCTCCAACATCCCTGTTTAGTAGTTTAAAGAGCTTGTTCATCCCTGGAAATCTTTTTTACAGACCTCCCAGTGTGGGCAGTGTAGTGCCCTGGAAAGTTATAAACCTCTTTGTAACGGTGGGGATGGGGAAAACTCCCCACCGTATAGAGAAGGAAAACAGGGAAGCAGCT
This sequence comes from Bufo gargarizans, assembly GCF_014858855.1. Classification (NCBI taxonomy): domain Eukaryota; kingdom Metazoa; phylum Chordata; class Amphibia; order Anura; family Bufonidae; genus Bufo; species Bufo gargarizans. Next base: position 398,141,187 of record NC_058081.1, read on the forward strand.
AGGCCTGGACACCAGGAAAAGAGAGCAGGTCACCTTCTAATGCCACCCTAATCCTGGCCCTGACTCCTAACCGTATGAGCAGACCCAGATGGTAAGTGGGCTCATACACAGGAACCTCAGACCATGAGTCACCCTGAAGATCCCTGCAATGAGGTTAGGAGCAGGAAACAACCTGTTCATCCCAGACATGGATGAACAGGAGTCTCCACTGACCTACCTACAAGGAAAGGGACAGCCAGTGAACAGCCACTGAGTCGGCAGGTAAGAGCCTAGAAACAATATACACTAACCTGCTGTGGCCACAACAACCACTGGACCCCCATGCAGACAGGAAGCATGGCGGCCCCAGGCAATACTGCTCACCGACTTGTGATTCCCCCTACGGGGAACACAGAAACCCCCTTCCGGAGGGTATGCGACTAGCAGGGGAAAATGTCTAGCGAACATGCTGGAAGACAGACACAACTTGCCAGACATGTAACGACAACTAGACATACAACAGACCTCGCATATAACCAACACCAAACATAGATCCAAGGGAAGGAAAAGACATAGGGAACATAAGGGAGACATCATGGAGACATTGATGTCTACATAGGAGGCCCTCCCACTGGACAGATGAAATATCCAGGATAGGAGCAGCACTCCAGCTTACACAAAGGCTGGAGGGCAAGTGACCTCACACTCACAATACAACATATAAAGAGCCAAGAGGCCACACCCAAGACACACACACCTAAATCCACACCAGCCAGATAATTAACCCCTCCGGCACCAGACAGGAAAGGACCCAGGGGATGCATGCACGGCAACCGCGTCAGGGCGCAAACAACAGAGGCGGTGACACTCTAACATTATTTCACTTGAAAGGGTTCACTTGCACTGTTTAATACTGTGTATCTACATTTTATATGTACAGTATGTTGTAATTGTAACAGTGGCTGCTGTGAGCCACTGTTCTCCTGCTTACCGCCACTGTCCTGGCCACTGTGTTCGGCGGTGATCTGCTGCCTGTGCTTCCCAATTAATCGCTGCAATCCTGGGCCCTGCCCTTGCAGGTTCTGTTTGTTCTGGATCTGCTCCATAGTTTCCTTTCAGCCATGACGAAAGCATGCTTGCTGCTTCTGACCTGCTGGCGCTCGTCACTTTCTGTGATGACCAATTCTAGCCCTCCTGCATGTATATAAGTGGCTCAACCCCTTCCCAGATGCCTGAGTCTCACGGTCCTTGTGTCCTGCATAGTTTGCTGATATCTCTGCTTGTGTACCTGATCGGTGCGTGTGTTCCTGGACTCTGCTACCTGTTTGAGCCCTGCCTGCTTGCCTTGACTCTCCTGTTGCCGATCCGGACTGCCTGACCTGTGCCGCCTGCTCTGACCTACTGCTTGTTTGACTTCGCCCCTACCTCATCCTTCAATAATGCACTGTTGCTCCTAGTTATGACTCGGCCCGCTGACTACATCTGTACCTCTGGTACCTTGCTCAGGTACCTCCTGGTCCACCTAGACCAGCTGTCTCAAGTGCCAATACTCCACAAGAGGTAGCGACTTGGTGTTCATCTCGGGAAAGCCTATCCTCAGCATCAGGGGTACTGTGACGAACGGGTTCATTCAGACCAGGGATGCCCAACTTGTGGCCCTCCAGCTGTTGCAAAACTACAACTCCCAGCATGCCCAGACAGCCTACAGCTATCATCCTACAGCAGGGCATGATGGGAGTTGTAGTTTTACAACAGCTGGAGGGCCACAGGTTGAGAATCCCTGATTTAGACAATGCCCTTAGAGCAAGTAGGACGGGTGGCACGGTGGGTTCACACATGCTGGTTCGTGACAGTAATATATCTCCTGTTTATTTGCACTGTATTTGCAAGGCTCCGTGGAAAGGGTTAATGAATACAGAGACTTTTGGGGACTTTCTAGCTAATAATGAGAAGCTGGTAATTTTCCATAGCTGCCATAGGGTTTACAGAAGAGCATGTTTTGGAGAGAAAACGCCAGACTTGTTTTCCACCAAAACCAGACAGCCTGACCTTTTGAATGTCTGGTTTTAACTATGTTATGTCTGAAAACTTGTTCTTGTCTGGAAAAACTGCTGTCATTGCCATTGAGTATCATAGAAGCTCTAAGTGTGACAGAAGGAAAGTGTAACACTGTAACTGTTTCTCCACTCCATCCCTTCCACTAGAAGGTTCTAGTTTAGCTAGAAATGGTAAATAAGGAGAGCAGCCAGAGCCCTGCAGTCAGCCAGAGTGTTCTGCAGTAAGGGACCAGTGCTTGGAGGAGCAAAAGAAGACTATGAGATGGCGATACTCTGCCACAGATCCCGGATCAACAGCCTTTGGCCAGGGTACCAGCCTTCTGAGAGAGAGAGAGAGAGAGAGAGAGGGGACAGCTAGCTCATGCCTTTCCTCAGCATCAAACCCTTCTTCTGCCAGGGAAGCCAGCCCAACGCCTTGCCTGTATGGTTTACTGCAGACCCTGACTCTCTGGACTTATTTCCCTTTGGGGTGCACCTTGTCTAACCATCCATATTGAAGAGCAGAAACACATGGTAACACCTCGATGGTGTCCAGGGGACCCAGCAGAGCATTGGGGCCACCCCGACGCGCCCATTGCACCAGATCTGCAGCTGGGATCTAGTAAGTATGATTCCCACCACAGGTCCTGATGACACAGATACAGTTGTGGACAGACATGGAACCGCTGTGGAGAATGGTTGTCCTGATTAGGACCCGCAGACATAACTTAGTTTGGGCGCCAAAAATGTCAAGACTGCCCTTAGCAATACCAAATATGTCTAGTTTTCTGTGTTTAACACTTTTGAACAATAATAGCATGTTTTGTTATGTGACCACATTCCAAATTCCAAGAGCCAGAACTCATTTACACTGTTATAGCCACATGAGGGCTTATTATTTGTGGGGTGAAATGTAGTTTTCATTTGTACCATTTTTTGGGGTATATGGGACTTACTAAAAATTTATTTTTTTTTGGGAGGGGATTAATAGGAAAAAATGCCACATTTTTATATTGTTCATGGGGTTGTATTAATAACATGTTATCTTTATTATATGAGTTGTGGCAAGTAGGGTGTGATAACATATATATGTGCATGTGTGTTTTTTCTGAACTTTATTTATGAACTTTTTTTTTTTACTCTTACTAGGAGACGTCACTTTTATAATGTACTGGTATATCATATATACCAGTGTATTATAACATACTTACCAAAATTTGAGTTGGTAAAATCACGACATATACGCCGCGTACCCACTGAAAACCTCAACTTGTGGGTGGGGTTTGTGCTAGCCTAGCCCATTTTTGGTCTTGGACAGAGCAATTTTGCTAGGACTGTCTCTGAATATCAGGGACAGTCCTGGCAAATTTGGGACAGTTGGAATCTGTGTTATAGCCTATCACTGTGCCAATGACAGGCTGTCTCTTAGGTTGTCTGAATAAAATAATAAGCAGCACTACAACTCCCCACATGGAGAAAAGGCCATTAAAAAGGGTGATGGTGCAGATGGCCATGGGTCCCAGCATAACGTAGAAAAAATAAAAAAATCCACAGCACTCTTCCGATGGTGAAAAAATCTGCTCTTTAATTAACCAGCAGCAAGGTGATGCGACATTTCGACCGTCTTCGGTCTTTGTCAAGCAATGAAATCACAGTACATACTGTGCCTTAAGTAGTGAAAAAAGGGGGTGTATCCCACATCTTTCCCCTAATGGGGGTGTGAACCCAGTGATAACAGTAATAGTAAAACATCCTAATATAGATTTCCTTTTTCTTTGTTCATATATTAACATTGCCAAATTTACAGCATTTATAATCTCCAAATAATAGCACTTAATATATTATATTTTGCATAGATAACTTACATATTGTGGTCTCCCATGTGTAATCCAGGGCTGTACTTCGGAACGCATGCCACTGTCCGGCGTACTCAGATCCCGACTGTGCATGCGCCGAGCTCTGCGCATGACTGGAGCGCACTTAGCCAATGAAAAAAAAGACAAGCAGTGACGTCTGCTGTTGCTATGACAAGGGAGCGACCCAGGATAAGCTGAATCGCTCCCCGATCACAGTCAGAAGCCACCATATCTATATACATACTCGCAAAAGGGAATCTCCATCCTCCTGCTGGTGAAACCACTTCAATATAGGGTGACATAGATAGCTATAATCAAACTAAACAGCGGGGGGGATCGTATAGTTGGTTGCTGAGATGTGTCATGAAAAGGGATTCTCAATCTGACCATCGTCATTCTATAGATCCCCTAAAAGAGCCATGACCTTTAGATGGATGGCATCTGCAGACGCTGATGACATCATCGACAAATCCCTTTATGATTATTTGATTGTGTCATTCCCCATCACCCGGTCCTTTATGTTCTACCAAAGATACATAAAGATAGGGACAATCCGCCAGGACGCCCGATTGTTTCAGGGATCGACTCTGTTTTCTCCCCGATTGCTGTGTTTCTGGATAAAATCCTACTAGGTTTTTCTACCTCAGCGATCTTATTTGTTAAAGATACCTCACATTTCCTACTTAAACTAGAGGAACTTGAATTTACTAGTGGTAACATACTTGTTTCTTTTGATGTCGTCAGTCTTTATACCGGCATCGAACATGAAAAAGGTTTAGAGGCAGTCAGACATAGACTGATCGATTCTGACCACACTCCCCCAGAGAATTCAATTTATTTGTATCACTCCTTGATATTATTCTCACTTACAACTATTTCCTTTTTAAGGATGAATTCTTTATACAGTGCAGGGGGACCGCGATGGGGTCCAACGTGGCCCCATCTTATGCTAATATTTTTCTGGCTTATTTTGAGGATGTCTTTGTGTATCCGTCCAGCCTCTTCCAATTTGTGAGGGGCTGGATGAGATACATAGATGACATCTTCTTTATATGGACTGGAACGGAACTGCAGCTACAGGATTTTAATGAGTATTTGAACAGTATATATATATATATAACTTTAATTTACTGAAGTCCATTCCACCGAGAAACTGCAATTCCTTGATACATTAATTTATGTGCAAGAAGACACCATAAATACTGACCTGTTTATTAAAACAACAGACAGGAATAATATGCTCCAATTTGATAGCTCGCACCCACGCAGCATGATGAATTCTTTACGTATAGTCAATTCTTACGGGTTAGAAGGGTGGCTAGCGAGGAACAGAGAGTTCACAATAGACTTCAGGAAATGAATAATAGATTCATAAAAAAAGGTTATCCACCACATTTGGTTAAAAAACAACTGATTAAAGCCCAGAACTTGACAAGGGAAACACTCATAAAGAAAACACGGAATAAAAAGGAGACTTGTAGGATTCCATTTGTCTCATATACTCCTATCAGTAATAAGGTTGCTGCTATCATCAAGAAAAATTGGAAATTACTTGCCCAATCTTTTCCAAATACATTAGAATTCCAGAATCCCCCGCTATTATCATACAGGAGAGGTGCTAATCTGAGATAATAGATTGGTCCATGCAGACTCTATCCCATTACGACAACAGCAGAGTAAAAAAACTGGTTGCTTCCCATGTCTGAACTGCTGCCATTGCAGTAGCATGATCAAGGGAGGATCGTTTGTACATCCCCAGACAGGGAAGAGGTACTACATTTGAGAATTCTTCACGTGTAATTCCTCTTATGTGAGTTATATTCTACAATGTCCCTGCAGACTTTTGTATGTTGGTAAAACCACACAAGAAGTAAAAAAGAGTATAACACAGCAAAAATCCAAGATACGCAATTCAGCCTTGGAATTGCCAGTCCCAGAACACAGGCTAATAAGCATACAACCATATCAGGCCTAGTGGCCTTTAAGCCCCTAGCTGCCATGACACTTCATTGGCACTGCCTGTAAGTGGTTTACATCAGAGCTATATCCAGTGATGGCTGTTACAGAGGGAGCTGGACTTCAGTCAGTGCTGGGCTCCAGTAGTGATTCAGAGCACTGTGTCAGTGCATCCTGTGAGGCCTGTTCAGTACTTATCGCCTTCCCTCCCGACAACTGCTTGCTAGCTAGCATAGGAGACTGCAATGATCTCCTCTGCAGCATGGGGAGGAGTAATTGTTATGCCATCTCTCATCCCCATAATGTTGTGGTTTCCCAGCAGCAGATGGCTATAAGATAGCATGATCTGCCGCCAGCAAGCGCTGATTTTTAAGCATGCTTAAAAATCAGAATTACCCAGTGAACAAGCTTGTTCATCAGGCAATCGACGGCAGTATTACACTGCACAATGTAACGCTCATTAACGATTATCAGCTGGAAAATCAGCAAGTGTAATACAGACATAGATAGCTGTCGGTCACTGATAGTTGTACATGGGGAGGTGTTATCAGTGATTGATAGCATTCTCTGTGTAAGTGTGTATACATAGATAGCTGTCAGTCACTGATAGTTGTACATGGGGAGGTGTTATCAGTGATTGATAGCATTCTCTGTGTAAGTGTGTATACATAGATAGCTGTCAGTTACTGATATCTGTACATGGGGGAGGTGTTATCAGTGATTGATAGCATTCTCTGTGTAAGTGTATATACATCGATAGCTGTCAGTCAGTAATAGTTGTACACGGGGAGGTGTTATCAGTGATTGATAGTATTCTCTGTGTATGTGTGTATACATAGATAGCTGTCGGTCACTGATAATTGTACACAGGGGAGGTGTTATCAGTGATTGATAGCATTCTCTGTGTAAGTGTGTATACATAGCTGCTAGTCACTGATAGTTGTACACAGGGGAGGTGTTATCAGTGATTGATAGCATTCTCTGTGTAATTGTGTATACATAGATAGCTGTCAGTCACTGATAGCTGTACATGGGGGAGGTGTTATCAGTGATTGATAGCATTCTCTGTGTAAGTGTATATACATAGATAGCTATTAGTCACTGATAGTTGTACACAAGGGAGGTGTTATCAGTGATTGATAGCATTCTCTGTGTAAGTGTGTATACATAGATAGCTATCAGTCACTGATAGTTGTACACGGGGGAGGTGTTATCAGTGATTGATAGCACTCTCTTTGTAAGTCTGTATACATAGATAGCTGTAAGTCACTGATACCTGTACACAGGGGAGGTGTTATCAGTGATTGATAGCATTCTCTGTGTATGTGTACATACAGTTTCTATGTTATGCAAATGAGTGTCCAGGATGCCCAGAGGGGCATTATTATCTTAATCTGGAGCCCAGTAATTCCCCCGTACAGTGCCCAGCCCACCTTCATTTATAGCCAAAGCACACCTCTTCCAGCATAAGTAACTGCCCACACTCAAACTCTTTGCCGCCGCCCCTCTCCGCTATGTGAAATCTCAAGCAGGCACAGTACAGTGGACTGCCTGCGCAATGTAGAAGCTCCTGAGGGCAACAGCCCAGTGACAAATTTAAAGCTATTGCCCTCAGGAGTAGAGTTGAGCGGACACCTGGATGTTCGGGTTCGGCAGGTTTGGCTGAACTTGAAAAAAAAGTTCGGGTTCGGGACCCGAACTAGACCCCGAACCCGAACCCCATTGAAGTCAATGGGGACCCAAACTTTTGGGCACTAAAATGGCTCTAAAATAGTCCTGGAAAGGGCTAAAGGGGTGCAAAATGCATCAAAATGTGCTTAAGAGCATGGCAACTGTTCTGCAAACAAATGTGGATAGGGAAATGACTTAAAATAACATAAAATACAGAAAAATGAAAAATAACAATCTAGATCTAGGAGTAGGAGGTTGAGGAGGCGGTCGATGGGTGGATGTGGCAGTGTAGGTTGAGCTGGCGGTGTAGGTGGATTTGGCGGTGAAGGAGGAATAGGTAGCCAACACTGATTTGTGTTATTTTTTATTTTTAAATATTGGGACATATAACAAAATAAAACAAAGAATAAGTGCACTTGAGTATAGGAATGGATGGTGGAGGCTGGTATAAATATCTATTATGCACAAGGTCAACAAGGCCGACAAGTCCTGTGGGAGCCATACCTGGTTCATTTTAATAAACGTAAGCTTGTCCACATTGGCTGCGGCCTAGATAATGCTCTCTGCCGTGCTAAACACACGTTCACTATACACTGGCTGCAGGGCAGGTCAGCACCTCCAAGGCTGACAAAGCTTTCCACATTTTGGCCATGCTAACCCTGCCTTCTCAGGTGCTAGTGGTGCCCCAGCTGCGTTGGCGACTTCTTCCTCCTCCTTCACCTTGTGCTTCCACTGTGCCCCCGCTGTCAGGTGGGAATGCTAGCATCAGCGTGCGCTTGTAGTCGCGCATCTTCCGATCAGTAACAGATGTTTTCACTAAATTTAGTTCCATGTCAGCAATGCAGAGGAGGGGTTCATTCACAGCAAAAGGGGGTTCATGTCCCCCAGCAATAGAACAGCGGATTTTGAGAGATTTAGGCCCCAGTCACCCAGGCACAGCAGGGGTTCATTCACAGCAAAAGGGGGTTCATGTCATCCAGCAATAGAACAGAGGATTTTGAGAGATTTAGGCCCCTGTTACCCAGGCACAGCAGAGGTTCATTCACGGCAAAAGGGAGATCATGTCACCCAGCAATAGAACAGAGGATTTTGAGAGATTTAGGCCCCTGTCAGCAATGCAGAGCAGGGGTTCATTCACGGCAACTCGGCAAAAGGGGGTTCATGTCACCCAGCAATAGAACAGGTGATTGTGAAAGATTTAGTCTGTTGTAGAAATATTAATGCTGTAGAAATATTAATAGTTGTAATCAGCTCGCATCAAAGTTTGTGTAAGGAAAAATGGTAAATCCCTATTCCCTTAGCCGCAGTCAGAGACAGACCCAGGTGTTACCATATTGATTGAATTCTTGCTGAGCACTCCTCTCCTCACTGCCCAGCCTGTCTCTTTTATTTACTAACAAAAGGTGTAAAAGGGGCTGGCCCAAGACAAGGATACAGGAAGTGATGACATACAGGAAGTGATGACATAGGAAGACAAGACACCATAACCCTAGAAAATAAACACATGTATACTATAACCTACCATTACCACTGGAGCTAACTTTATCCAGCCTTGCTCAGTAATCAATGCCAGATAAAGTTACTATGATCCTCATGCATGTTTATTTACAGGACAACGTCATTATCTCCAGCGGCTGATCAGGCGCACTAGAGACAACAAACGCACGTTCCTTTCATATATTGTTCGCTTAACAAATGCATCCATGCCAAGCCAATAAATCCACGTCTTGCGCGGGGGCCCTAGCCGGCGTCCATACATCAGCCAACAAAACACTTCTCTGCTGAACACATCAGTCTCCCCCGGCCCACAGCCTAGTGCTTAGCACATGGACCATTCGCCGACGGAGACCTCTGCGCCCAGCAGCTGTGACAGGACATACACTGGAAGATATCCACTCCAATGGTTTACCCTGACACTAAGAGACATGATGACAATACACAATATATTAAATACACATCCTAATAAAATTTCCACAACAGTCCCTCCTCTTTGTCATATGCTCCCCAGTGTCCCTCGACGAATCTCGATCTTCTTCTTTGAAAAAAAACAGTCTTGTCTACGAAAAGTCCTGAATTCATAAAACAAAACAGATGATGGAAAACAGAAAGTCAATCTTGACACGTAGCTTCTTTTCTTTGGGAGGTGACTTAGAAGGTGGCGTTTCGCGTTGGTCGCCGGCTGGTTGGGATCCTCTGCATCTGGTCCATGGTTTGGTCTTCAGGGCGTCTTGTCTGTTCGGGCTTTGGTAACTCAGTCGATTAGACATCAGGAACATCTCACTCCGGCGTATAGAAGGAATGGAAACAAAAAAACATAAGTACATGTCCTATTTTCCTTTCGCCCGGATCCAATGGAAAACCAGTCAGCCCCAAGACCTCCCAAAGTTTAAAAAGGATTCTGACCCTCACTAGTCATAGCTCCGCCTCTGCCCTGCTCCTGTCAGTATGGGCCTGACCCTTGTCAATGGTGTCTGCTAGCCAGGCATAACCGTATACCTTCCTCACAACTGGAGGATCCCACATCTACGGGTTGCCTAGCTGCCCGGACACCCATACAGGATTAACAAGCGAAGAGCAGGAGCCAGAGCTAATATTAATATTACCCTCTAGGAATGTATCGTTATGTGCTATCAACAAATGCCTCCTGGTAACAAATAAACAAAAGTGATACTCTGCATTCTTTGACTTAGTTGAGCAGCTTCTTGCAGTGACTGGTGTGGATCCAGTTGTCTCGTCCCTCGAACTTCAGAAAGGTTAGCGTCATCAGCAGCACCTGGAATGGCCCAAAATATCTCGGCTCTAGTCCCGTCCTCGGATGTTTCTTTAGCACGACACAATCACCTGGTTGACTAGAATGAACACTGGTTATTGAGTCTGGGTCCAGAAGAAACTCCCGAACCCGGTGGTGGACATCGGGTGATAACCCATGGGGCTGCCTGGGGGCATACCTGATGGAATAAAAGGGTTACAGCGGAACATTCAGGCCATGGATTGGACGTGATTTTTACCTTCTTTGCAGAAATCTGACTCCAGTACCATCAAAGAAAAGGCAGTCATGATGGTTCTCAATGTAATTCCCTACTAGGTTAGAAATTGATTGACATTTGAGAGGTTAGAAAGTTTGAAGAGCGTTGTTTTCTGCACCACTTTCCACCCTTCTCATCGTCCTTAAAACCAGGATGAAGAGAAGCTGGATTAAACATGGTGCATCGTCTCAAGGTTAGATGGAGAGATGAGGGAGGGATGAGAGAGAGAGGGAGAGAGATAGAGAAAGAGAAAAACGACCCTGTCAGTAGTGGAGGTGGAAGTGACAGTTAGAGACTCACTTACCTTGGGTACTGGTTGTTTCAGTAGGCCCAGGTTTAGTGGATCCGGCCTGTTTCAGCAAAGTCAGCCCAGATAGAGACTCCTCTGCTTCTTGCATCAGATCCCTAAATTCAGTTTACCCCTCAGGCCAGGCGTACATCACTCGGTTCTTCCAGATTAAAACTGGGCTCTGTACGCCCTGCTTAATTACCATGATTGACTTTTGCAGCAACAATTGCGCTACCTAACTTCCAGAGGGATACTCCAATTAGTTCCCTTGGACCACCTACTCCATTCTTTAAGGGGCTTTGTGGCCTTCACCCCATAACTAGATCTCATGTACTGAGCAGCCTTCTGACCCCACGAGGGGAACTATGCTTTCCCCCCCGAAAATGGATCTGCCACAACCCATCCTTGGTTAACCAAGCCTTACCAGTGTTGCCTGCGTCCAGGGACACGCTTTTGACAATACATGGACCGCCCGGCTCATTCTTACGGTACGTCTGCCCAACCCCGACTTTTACACAGCCTATGTCGGACAGCTAGAAATCTCTTGCACTGAAGGCGGCCTATTGCTACTCTCAATGCTATTTCCACTCCCACAAGGCATTTAAGCCAGAGCTCCTTTTGCTGGATTCCCAGTATGCCTCCTAAAGGGCTATACACACAGCTGAGCTATGCCTGTGTTTGGTCAGCAACGGCTAGCCAATAAATGAGACCCGCTTTTCTCCAGCTCAATGTGGCTCCTCCAGTCAATCTCCTGCTGATAAAGTAAAAATAAATACGGGGTTAACCTCTGGTTGTTAAAGAGAGAGATGAGTCCTGGAGTGTAGAACCGTCACTTGGAAAAGAGTAATAGAAGGAAAAAAAAAGTATGCTAAGATTGAATATAGAACTGCAGAAAAATGTAAATATAAATTAATCAAAGACAAAAATAACTGAAAATAAAACCGAAAAAGATGACCTGTAAAAAGGAAAGAAAAAAACAACATAGAAAACTTCAGTTACAGACAGTCTTGCTATATACATTGAGATTCAGTAAAAAGTTAATTTTAACTTAAAACCCAAAACTCAAATACAAAAACTAAAACCTTAGGAACACATACAATTGTATAGGACTGAATTAACAAATCAATAACTTGGAGGGTTCACCTGAAACCGTAAACATTGACAGGGGATATTTCTACCCACCCAGTCATTGAAATGTTAATTTGCCCAGCCCCAAACCAAGAAGCAGGATTTAACATTACAAGGTCCCAAAACCGTTTTTTCCTAGGGGAAGGGGAAAATCTATTTAAATGAGGTTAAAATGGTTTACCTTAAAAGACCTTAATGTACCCTTCTTTGACACATAAAAATTAGAAACTCTACTGAATTCCAAGAACCGATCTCTTTCCTCTCTGAGCTTTACATTTTCACATTTTAACCGTTCATATTGTGATTTAAAATCTGCTTCATTGATCAAAGACCTTGGCTGTCCCTGGGTTCTCTGCCTTTGCAAAGAAGTATGTCTGGGACCATTACCCCACCTTGCTGAATAAACCACTTCACTTCTCGGTGTGGTTCTGGGGTACTTAACATACCTGTGTCTGTTGGCATTAGCTACATCACAATATCGTGCAATGTGCCCGTATTCCCTGCATGCAAAACAACGGATAGCTTGCCTCCCTGCACAATACCTTGTCTGGGCACATGGTGATTTGACTTGGCGCAAAACATTAACCATCCTAGCATGACTAGATCCCACACTACTATCTGTATTGAGTCCACTTACCACGGACTCATCTGAGGAATCTTCTGGCCTTGTGTTAATACTTCCAACTCCAGGGTCAGACACATTGTCCATCTCCATCCCTGAGTCGCTTCCACTATCTAAACCACAGTCCTCAGACTTCTCCATGCTTACAGCCCATACATTGCCTCTAACCCCAGACACATTACTCTCCAACGGTTGTTTCAATAACTCTGGCAATTCCTTTACAGCATCCTGTGCATGTGTCAGGCTTTCAGATAAACATTCATTTTCCTTGCGCAGCTCAGTATTACACCTCACAGTACATTCATAATTAGTGCTAGCTTCAGCTGCCTGCTGGACAAGAGTTCTCAATTTAACAATTTCCACTTTTAAATCTTCCACTTCTCCTTCCAAACTACAAGACTCCTGATATTTATCCGCTATCCACTCAGCAGAAAAAATCATAGCATACTTGCCTTTCCTTTTGCGCAATTTTTTGGTACCGATCAGGTTTGCTACACAATTCTGAGCCTGCATCCATGGATCAGTAAATCCCTGCATGGCCTGAAGAATGGCCACCATGTCCTTCAACTTTGCTACTTCTTTAACTCCTTAAGGACACAGCCTTATTTCACCTTAAGGACCAGCCCATTTTTTGCAAATCTGACCAGTGTCCCTTTAAGTGGTGATAACTTTAAAACGCTTTGACTTATCCAGGCCGTTCTGAGATAGTTTTTTTTTGTCACATATTGTACTTCATGATACTGGTAAAATGAAGTAAAAAAAGTCATCTTTTTTTTATTAAAAAATACCAAATTTACCCAAAATTTTTCGTTCCTTCTTTCCAGTATGGGGGACCACACCTGGAAAGTGTTGGCCAGGGAAGATCCGGGCGCCTCCAGTTCCCGAGGTACTCCGGCCTGCTCTTTCCCAGTCCGAAAAGATCAGGGCCTTGAGGACTGCCTCATAGAACTGAAGGAATGTCCCTGTGTTGCCAGCGCTTCGGAATAGTACAAAAGAGTTGTACAAGGCAACCTGCACCAAGTAGACCGCAACTTTTTTGTACCATGCCCGAGTTTTGCGCATGGTGTTATATGGCTTGAGGACTTGATTAGAGAGATCAACTCCTCCCATATACCGATTGTAGTCGACGATACAATCGGGCTTGAGGACTGTTGCCGCGGTACCTCGCACAGGGACAGGGGTGATGCCGTTACCATGAATTGTGGACAGTACAAGGACATCCCTCTTGTCCTTATATCTGACCAGCAACAGGTTTTCACTGGTAAGGGCACAGGTCGCACCCCTGGGGATAGGTACCTGGAGGGGGTGGGCAGGGAGGCCGCGTTGATTTTTCCGCACGGTCCCACAAGCGGACGTGGATCTGGCGGCAAGAGACTAGAACAAGGGGATACTAGTATAAAAGTTATCCACGTAAAGGTGGTAACCCTTATCTAGCAGTGGGTACATAAGGTCCCACACAAGTTTCCCGCTAACACCCAGAGTGGGGGGACATTCTGGGGGTTGAATACGGGAATCTCCCCCTTCGTATACACAAAACTTGTAAGTGTACCCTGAGGTACTCTCACAAAGTTTGTATAGCTTCACGCCATACCTCGCCCGCTTGGAGGGCACATACTGGCGGAAAATGAGTCTCCCCTTGAACGCAATGAGAGACTCATCAACCTCCCTTCAAGGTACATAGGCCTGTACAAATTTGTCCCCAAAATGATCGATGACCAGCCGTATCTTATACAGACGGTCATAGGCAGGATCACCTTGGGGGGACATGCTGCATTATCTGAATAATGCAGACATTTCCGGATGGCCTCAAACCGGGAGCGTGTCATGGCCGTACTGTAAAGTGGGGCCTGGTAGAGGACGTCCCCACTCCAGTAATGCCTGACACTAGGTTTCTTGACCAGGCCCATATGAAGCACGAGGCCCCAAAATGTCCTCATTTCGGCTGCACTGATCGGCGTCTAGCCACCGGGTATGGCCAAAAAGGAGCCCGGGTGTTGAGCAACGAACTGTTGGGGTTCGTCTGCTCCACCATCAGATTTACCAGTGGGTCACTGAAAAAATGACAAAAAAAGTCATATTCAGTGTAGCCCACTGTGGAAATCTGGATTCCTGATTGGCCTAGAAAATCAGGAATCATGGGCTCATATCGCTCTGGGGTACACCAGACAGGTTCAATGTCAGGGTGCTCCGGTGGATTTAACTGGTGGGCCAGAAAACTAGTATGGGCCCCAGAGCTGCTCGTACTAGTGTGGGCCACAGGGTCCCTAGCATGGCGGTCCCCTTGCTCCGCCTGGCGGCGTCTACGCCGACTTGGGGGCTCATCATCATTGCTAGATGATGAGGAGGACGCGGATGACAACAGGAAAGTGGGGTCATCCTCGATCCTCACTGGGACTCTCAGAGTCGGAGGCAAGCTGGGCGTATGCCTCCTCAGCCAAGAACGTCCAGCGGGCCATAGGGGAGTGTGTCTGCGTGTGTATGTGCGTGTGTGTAAATCTTTATTTGGTGTGCGTGTGTGTGGGGGCATGGGTGTTTGCGGACTTATCCCTAAAACTAACAGAAAAAAAAGACTAACTAAAAATTGGGGACAAATGTGATAAAAAAAAGTAAAAAAAAATTAAAAACCGATGATCAACCGTCCAAAGTTGATCAGCGGTGGAGTGTGCGATGCGCTAACAGTGGCCAGACGCTAAGAGTGCCGGCCACAGTCAGCGTATGCACGAAAAAAAAATGCCTGCGCCCCAAAAAAGTTGTGTGTGGGGGGGGGGCAAGCAGCAGCACCCCTGGGGGGTCTAGGGTCACACAGCTGTGCTGTGAACCCCAGACACCCTACTTAGGGTGATGCAACAAAACTTTATTTTTTACCACTAACTTTCCCTTTTATATCCCTGCCTAGCCCAACCTTTCCCTATACTTTCCCTAATTACCTGATGAAAAAGATGGGGTGGTACAGATCCTGGGGGCAAGGATGGGTGCTGGGGCACAGATGCTGGCTCAGATCGCACATGCAGACAGGAGGAGAGGAGTGCTGCTATCATTTGAAACTGGCGCCGGCCCGCCCACCAACCAATCAGAAGCGATCGTGAGTGGTGATGTCACCATCACCACTCAGGATGGTGATTGGTGGGGTAAAATCACACCACCGATCACCATCCTGTTCCGGGTTATCAGGTCGTCAAAGACCCGAATAACCCAGAAACGCAAAAAAACGCAGGTCTGAATTGACCTGTGGTTTTCTGCGATCGCATACACGGGGGGGTTACAGGACCCCCCAGCTCATTTGCCCCAGGTGTCTGCTCAATAATTTGAGCAGGCACCGGGTTCCGATCATCGCCCGCCACGCGGCAGTGATTGAAAATACACAGGGCGTATACACAGGGCGAAAATACACCTGTACGCCCTATGTCCAGAAGAGGTTAAAAATACTTTCCATTGCACAAAAAAACACCACAATGATTGTTACAAAAAAATACAACACACTAGTACCAATTTCTAGGAGTTGTCCCAATACTTTTGGCACAGAACCTTTCTACACTGTAGTACCCGTATTAATTATGCCAAACAAGTCTACAATTCAGTGTAACAGCCACAGATATACAAACATTAAGCAGAATCATCAACTATAGGACTATTTCACCACTAAACTGCCACTAATGTTCACACAATGATTTCTGTATCAGACTGGTCACTGTGCTATACCATAACCGAACACTCAACTGATATCCAGCACAAAACTTATCAAAACAAAATCAAACTGTATGTAGAAAGGTTACAAAAAGACAAGATAACTATTCTGGACAAAACTAACATTTCAGGCAAAAACAATCAAATCGCTTTCCTTAGCAACTTAAAGATGGCCGACATAGCACATGGTCATAAAGATGGCCAACAAGCCACATGGCCTTCACACAAAGGAAATCAAGATACCGTCTACAATATCCAGCAATAGGAACAGTTTCTATATTTTCTGTTCCCTACCCCCGAAACCAGACCAAAACCTCCACTCTGTGGGGGATTTACAGGTGAACAATACTCTCTAAATGCTGTCTCTAATGTACAAACACTAAAACCAATTGCTGCCTCTATAAACCTCTATAAAATCGCCTCTTACAAAATCACAGTAACATGAAATTTAAGAAGTTACAAAGAAACACAATACCCTGTACTGCTCAACACAACGGAAAAGCGCTTACCTTATCCTTACACCCCTTGACGCAGCAGATAACAACCACATACACCGAAAGGTTCTTTAAATAGATATTTTTTCGGATATCAGCAGATTGGAGTCCACAGATTTCAGTTCACAAACAGCAAAACTTTCTCAAAAATGAGAATAAGGAAAAGGATATTAGCTTATGCCGGCCTTTTTTGCTTTTTGAAAATTAAGCTGTGCCTCCTTTAAGTTCTGCTGATAACGGGAAAAAAAATTATCTCCTTAACTGAGCTCGCCAAACTGTTGTAGAAATATTAATAGTTGTAATCAGCTTGCATCAAAGTTTGTGTAAGGAAAAAGGTAAAACCCTATTCCCTTAGCCGCAGTCAGAGACAGACCCAGGTGTTACCATATTGATTGAATTCTTGCTGAGCACTCCTCTCCTCACTGTCCAGCCTGTCTTTTATTTACTAACAAAAGGTGTAAAAGGGGTTGGCCCAAGACAAGGATACAGGAAGTGATGACATACAGGAAGTGATGACATAGGAAGACAAGACACCATAACCCTAGCAAACAAACACATGTACAGTCGTGGCCAAAAGTTTTGAGAATGACACAAATATTAGTTTTCACAAAGTTTGCTGCTAAACTGCTTTTAGATCTTTGTTTCAGTTGTTTCTGTGATATAGTGAAATATAATTACACGTACTTCATACATTTCAAAGGCTTTTATCGATAATTACATGACATTTATGCAAAGAGTCAGTATTTGCAGTGTTGGCCCTTCTTTTTCAGGACCTCTGCAATTCGACTGGGCATGCTCTCAATCAACTTCTGGGCCATTTCCTGACTGATAGCAACCCATTCTTTCATAATCACTTCTTGGAGTTTGTCAGAATTAGTGGGTTTTTGTTTGTCCACCCGCCTCTTGAGGATTGACCACAAGTTCTCAATGGGATTAAGATCTGGGGAGTTTCCAGGCCATGGACCCAAAATGTCAACGTTTTGGTCCCTGAGCCACTTAGTTATCACTTTTGCCTTATGGTACAGTGCTCCATCGTGCTGGAAAATGCATTGTTCTTCACCAAACTGTTGTTGGATTGTTGGAAGAAGTTGCTGTTGGAGGGTGTTTTGGTACCATTCTTTATTCATGGCTGTGTTTTGGGGCAAAATTGTGAGTGAGCCCACTCCCTTGGATGAGAAGCAACCCCACACATGAATGGTCTCAGGATGCTTTACTGTTGGCATGACACAGGACTGATGATAGCGCTCACCTTTTCTTCTCCGGACAAGCCTTTTTCCTGATGCCCCAAACAATCGGAAAGAGGCTTCATCTGAGAATATGACTTTGCCCCAGTCCTCAGCAGTCCATTCACCATATTTTCTGCAGAAGATCAATCTGTCCCTGATGTTTTTTTGGGAGAGAAGTGGCTGCTTTGCTGCCCTTCTTGACACCAGGCCATCTTCCAAAAGTCTTTGCCTCACTGTGCGTGCATATGCGCTCACACCTACCTGCTGCCATTCCTGAGCAAGCTCTGCACTGGTGGCAGTCCGATCCCGCAACTGAATCCTCTTTAGGAGACGATCCTGGAGCTTGCTGGACTTCCTTGGACGCCCTGAAGCCATCTTAACAAGAATTGAACCTCTTTCCTTGAAGTTCTTGATGATCCTATAAATTGTTGATTGAGGTGCAATTTTAGTAGCCACAATATCCTTGCCTGTGAAGCCATTTTTATGCAACGCAATGATGGCTGCACGCGTTTCTTTGCAGGTCACCATGGTCAACAATGAAAGAACAATGATTTCAAGCATCACCCTCATTTTAACAGGTCAAGTCTGGCATTTTAACCCAATCAGCCTGACATAATGATCTCCAGCCTTGTGCTCGTCAACATTCTCACCTGAGTTAACAAGACGATTACTGAAATGATCTCAGCAGGTCCTTTAATGACAGCAATGAAATGCAGTGGAAAGTTTTTTGGGGGATTAAGTTAATTTTCATGGCAAAGAAGGACTATGCAATTCATCTGATCACTCTTCATAACATTCTGGAGTATATGCAAATTGCTATTATAAAAACTTAAGCAGCAACTTTTCCAATTTTCAATATTTATGTAGTTCTCAAAACTTTTGGCCACGACTGTATACTATAACCTACAATTACCACTGGAGCTAAGTTTATCCAGCCTTGCTCAGTGATCAATGCCAGATAAAGTTACTATGATCCTCATGCATGTTTATTTACAGGACAACGTCATTATCTTCAGCGGCTGATCAGACGCACTAAAGACAACAACTGCACGTTCCTTTCATATATTGTTCTCTTAACAAATGCATCCACGCCAAGCCAATAAATCCGCGTCTTGCGCGGGGGCCCTAGCCGGCGTCCATACATCAGCCAACAAAACACTGCTCTGCTGAACACATCAGTCTCCCCCGGCCCACAGCCCAGTGTTTAGCACATGGACCATTCGCCGACGGAGACCTCTGCGCCCAGCAGCTGTGACAGGACATACACAGGAAGATGTCCACTCCAATGGTTTACCCTGACACTGAGAGACATGATGACAATGCACAATATATTAAATACACATCCTAATAAAATTTCCACAACAAGGCCCCTGTCACCCAGGCACAGCAGGGGTTCATTCACGGCAAAAGGGGGATCATGCCACCCAGCAATAGAACAGAGGATTTTGAGAGATTTAGGCCCCTGTCAGCAATGCAGAGTAGGGGTTAATTCATGGCAAAAGGGGGTTGATGTCACCCAGCAATAGAACAGAGGATTTTGAGAGATTTAGGCCCCTGTCAGAAATGCAGAGCAAAAGTTCATTCACGGCAAAAGGGGGTTCATGTCCCTCAGCAATACAACAGAGGATTTTGAGAGATTTAGGCCCCTGTCAGCAATGCAGAGCAGGGGTTCATTCACGGCAAAAGGGGGATCTTGTCACCCAGCAATAGAACAGAGGATTTTGAGATATTTAGGCCCCTGTCACCCAGGCACAGTAGGGGTTTGTATACGCCAAAAATGGTAAAGTATCACCCGACAATTGAAGATAAGAATTTTTTCAATTTAGGGCACTAAAATTGGCACTTTTTTAAATTAAAATGGCTCTAAAATAGTCCTTGAAAAGGCTAGAGGGATGTAAAAGGCAGTAAATGTGCTTAAGAGCATGGCAACTGCTCTGCAAACAAATGTGTATAGGGAAATAACTTAAAATGAAATAAAATAACTAAAAATTACAAATTATTAACCTGCAACTCAGAGAAGGAGGTTGATATGGAGTCGGAGTTTGAGGAGGCGGTGAATGTGGTGTTGTAGGTGGAGGCAGCAATGGAGGAGGAACAGGTAGCCAACAATGTTTTTTTTATTTATTTTTTATTGCGGTAGGTACCCCCCAAAATATTGGGACAAATAAAAAATAAAAATAAAACAAAGAATCATTGCACTTGACTTGAGTACAAGAATGTATGTTTGATGGTGGTATAAATGTCTATTCTGCACAAGGTACAGACAAGTCTTGTGGGATCTAAGCCTGGTTTATTTTAATGAACGTGAGCTTGTCCACATTGGCTGTGGACAGGCGGCTGCGTCTGTCTGTAATGACGCCTCCTGCCGTGCTAAATACACGTTCAGAGAGTACACTGGCTGCAGGGCAGGCCAGCACCTCCAAGGCATACAGGGCAAGCTCTGGGCATGTGGACAGTTTGGAGACCCAGAAGTTGAATGGGGCAGAACCATCAGTCAGTACGTGTAGGCATGTGCACAGGTTGGGTACTGTTCCACCATGTTGTTCAAATGCTGCCTCCTGCTAACATGCTCCATATCAGCAGTTGGGGCCGGTTGTTGCGGCGAGGTGACAAAGCTTTTCCACATGTCGGCCATGCTAACCCTGCCTTCTGAGGTGCTGGCGCTGACACAGCTGCGTTGGCGACCTCTTCCTCCTCCCCTGTCTTCGACTTGTGCTTCCACTTGTCCCCGGCGTCAGTCGGGAATGCTCTCAGGAGTGCGTCTACCAGCGTGCGCCTGTAGTCGCGCATCTTCCGATCACGCTCCAGTGAGGGAATTAAGGATGGCACATTGTCTTTGTAAAGGGGATCCAGCAGGGTGGCCACCCAGTAGTCAGCACACGTTAAAATGTTGGCAACTCTACAGTCATTGCGCAGGCACTGCAGCATGTAGTCGCTCATGTGTGCCAGGCTGCCCAGAGGTAAGGACAAGCTGTCTTCTGTGGGAGGCGTATCGTCTGCATCCTCCGTATTCCCCCATCCACGCGCCAGTGATGGGCCCGAGCTGCGTTGGATACCACACCACTGTGAACATGCTTCATCCCCATCCTCCTCCTCATCCTCTTTCTCCTTGCCCTCCAGTAGTTGGCCCTGGCTGGCCAAATTTGTACCTGGCCTCTGCTGTTGCAAAAATCCTCTTTCTGAGCCACTTCTAAAAGACTGGCCTGAAAGTGTTAGAGATTACCCCTCTTCCTCCTCCTCGTCCTGGGCCACATCCTCTTCCATCATCACCCTAAGTGTTTTCTCAAGGAGACATAGAAGTGGTATTGTAACGCTGATAATGGCGTCATCGCCACTGGCCATGTTGGTGGAGTATTCAAAACAGCGCAACAGAGCACACAGGTCTTGCATGGAGGCCCAGTCATTGGTGGTGAAGTGGTGCTGTTCCGCAGTGCTACTTACCCATGCGTGCTGCAGCTGAAACTCCATTATGGCCTGCTGCTGCTCGCACAGTCTCTCCAGCATGTGCAAGGTGGAGTTACAGCTCGTGGGCAGGTCGCATATGAGGCGGTGAGCGGGAAGGCCGAAGTTACGCTGTAGAGCAGACAGCCGAGCGGCGGCAGGATGAGAACACCGGAAGTGCACACAGACAGCCCGCACTTTATGCAGCAGCTCAGACATGTCGGGGTAGTTGTGAATCAATTTCTGCACCACCAAATTCAGCACATGCGCCAGGCAAGGGATGTGCGTCAAACCGGCTAGTCCCAGAGCTGCAACGAGATTTCGCCCATTATCACACACCACCAGGCCGGGCTTGAGGCCCACTGGCAGCAACCACTTTTCGGTCTGTTGTTCTATACCCCGCCACAACTCCTGCGCGGTGTGGGGCCTGTCCCCCAAACACATCAGTTTCATAATGGCCTGCTGACGTTTACTCCTGGCTGTGCGGAAGTTGGTGGTGAAGGTCTGTCGCTGACCGGATGAGGAGGTGGTAGAAGAGGAGAAGGAAGTGGAGTAGGAAGAGAAGGCAACAGGAGGCAAAGAATGATACCTTGCGATCCTTGGCGGCTACAAACAGCTCTCTGCCTGGGGCCCAGCCACCACTACATTTACCCAGTGTGCAGTTAGGGAGATATAGCATCCCTGGCCGTGTTTACTGGTCCACGTATCTGTGGTTAGGTGGACCTTGCCACAGATGGCGTTGCGCAGTGCACACTTGATTTTATCCGATACTTGGTTGTGTGGGGAGGGCACGGCTCTCCTGGAGAAATAGTGGCGGCTGGGAACGACGTACTGTGGGACAGCAAGCGACATGAGCTGTTTGAAGCTGTCCGTCTCCACCAGCCTGAATGACAGCATTTCAAAGGCCAGCAGTTTAGAAATGCTGGCATTCAGGGCCAGGGATCAAGGGTGGCTAGGTGGGAATTTACGCTTTCTCTCACACGTTTGTGAGATGGAGAGCTGAACGCTTCCGTGTGACATGGTGGAGATGCTTGGTGACGGAGGTGGTGTTGTTGGTGGCACATCCTAGGACCTCATCGTCCCCTGCATCGTCTTCCGCCCAGTCTTCCTCCCTGACCTCCTTTTCAGAAGAAAGATGCAGCAGTTGGCACCTGTGTTTCATCATCATAAGAGACATGCTGAGGTGGTATTCCCATGTCCTCATCAGGAAACATAAGTGGTTGTGCGTCAGTGCATTCTATGTCTTCCACCCATGGGGAAGGGCTAGGTGGATGCCCTTGGGAAACCCTGCCAGCAGAGTCTTCAAATAGCATAAGAGACTACTGCATGACTTGAGGCTCAGACAGGTTCACCGATATGCACGAGGGTGATGTGACAGACTGATGGGCATGAGTTTCAGGTGCCACCTGTGCGCTTTCTGCAGAAGACTGGGTGGGAGATAATGTGAACGTGCTGGATCCACTGTCGGCCACCCAATTGACTAGCGCCTGTACTTGATCAGGCCTTACCATCCTTAGAACGGCATTAGGCCCGACCAAATATTGCTGTAGATTCTGGCGGCTACTGGGACCTGAGGTAGTAGGTTCAGTAGGACTTGTAGCTGTAGCAGAACGGCCACGTCCTCTCCCTGCACCAGAGGCTCCACCAACAC
Source organism: Bufo gargarizans (assembly GCF_014858855.1). Taxonomy (NCBI): domain Eukaryota; kingdom Metazoa; phylum Chordata; class Amphibia; order Anura; family Bufonidae; genus Bufo; species Bufo gargarizans. The sequence continues at coordinate 398,164,246 of NC_058081.1, forward strand.
CACCACCATGACCGCGTCCCTTATTAGATGTTTGCCTCATAGTTAGCGTTCACAAAGCAAAGTAAAAAGTGGTTAAGTATGTTAAAAATAATTAACCGCAAATATAAACCCTGATGTAGGGTATTGCATTCAAAAAATTTTTAAACTCTATATGACAGCGGTATTTGTGGCCTAAATGTGACACTTACTTATGCACGTCTTATCCCAGATGTGCAGTATATCAGAGGCTTTTTTCACCCCAGTAACCAAAAGTCTGTATTTATGGCCTAAATGTGACAGTCATTTATGCACGTCTAATACCAGATGTGCAGTATATTAGAGTTTTTTTCCCCCTAACCAAAAATCTGTATTTCTGTCCTAAATATGACAGTCACTTATGCACGGATAATCGCAGAAGTACAGTATATTAGAGGATTTTTTCACCCTAACCAAAAAGCTGTATTTCTGTCCTTAATGTGACAGTCACTTATGTACGTGTAATCCCAGATGTGCAGTATATGAGAGGCTTTTTTACCCCAGTATGCCAAAGCCGTATTTATGGCCTAAATGTGACAGTCACTTATGCACGTGTAATCCCAGATGTGCAGTATATTAGAGGGGTTTTTCACCATAACCAAAAAGCTGTATTTCTGTCCTAAATGTGACAGTCACTTATGCATGTGTAATCCCAGATGTGCAATATATTAGAGTCTTTTTTCACCCCAGTAACAAAAAAGCCGTATTTATGGCCTAAATGTGACAGTTACTTATGCTTGTCTAATCCCAGATGTGCAGTATATTAGAGGGTTTTTTCACCCTAACCAAAAAGCTGTATTTCTGTCTTAAATGGGACAGTCACTTATGCACGTGTAACCCCAGATGTGCAATATATTAGAGGCTTTTTTCACCCCAGTAACCAAAAAGCCGTATTTATGGCCTAAATGTGACAGTCACTTATGCTTGTCTAATACCAGATGTGCCGTATATTAGAGGGTTTTTTCACCCTAACCAAAAAGCTATATTTCTGTCCTAAATGTGATAGTCACTTATGGACGTGTAATCCCAGATGTGCAGTATATTAGAGGGTTTTTTACCCCAGTATGCCAAAGCCATATTTATGGCATAAATGTGACAGTCACTTATGCACCTGTAATCCCAGATGTCCAGTATATTAGAGGGTTTTTCACCCCAGTATGCCAAAGCCGTATTTATGGCCTAAATGTGACAGTCACTTATGCACGTGTAATCCCAGATGTGCAGTATATTAAAGGGCTTTTTCACCCTAACCAAAAAGCTGTATTTCTGTCCTAAATGTGACAGTCACCTATGCTTGTCTAATCCCAGATGTGCAGTATACAAACCAGATTCCAAAAAAGTTGGGACACCAAACAAATAGTGAATAAAAACTGAATGCAATGATGTGGACATGGCAAATGTCAATATTTTATTTGTAATAGAACATAGATGACAGATCAAACGTTTAATCCGAGTAAATGTATCATTTTAAAGGAAAAATATGTTGATTCAAATTTTCACGGTGTCAACAAATCCCCAAAAAGTTGGGACAAGTAGCAATAAGAGGCTAGAAAAAGTAAATTTGAGCATAACGAAGAGCTGGAAGACCAATTAACACTAATTAGGTCAATTGGCAACATGATTGGGTATAAAAAGAGATTCTCAGAGTGGCAGTGTCTCTCAGAAGCCAAGATGGGTAGAGGATCACCAATTCCCACAATGTTGCGCAGAAAGATAGTGGAGCAATATCAGAAAGGTGTTACCCAGCGAAAAATTGCAAAGACTTTGCATCTATCATCATCAACTGTGCATAACATCATCCAAAGATTCAGAGAATCTGGAACAATCTCTGTGCGTAAGGGTCAAGGCCATAAAACCATACTGGATGCCCGTGATCTCCGGGCCCTTAAACGACACTGCACCACAAACAGGAATGCTACTGTAAAGGAAATCACAGAATGGGCTCAGGAATACTTCCAGAAACCATTGTCAGTGAACACAATCCACCGTGCCATCCGCCGTTGCCAGCTGAAACTCTACAGTGCAAAGAAGAAGCCATTTCTAAGCAAGATCCACAAGGTCAGGTGTTCTCACTGGGCCAGGGATCATTTAAAATGGAGTGTGGCAAAATGGAAGACTGTTCTGTGGTCAGACGAGTCACGATTCAAAGTTCTTTTTGGAAATCTGGGACGCCATGTCATCCGGACCAAAGAGGACAAGGACAACCCAAGTTGTTATCAACGCTCAGTTCAGAAGCCTGCATCTCTGATGGTATGGGGTTGCATGAGTGCGTGTGGCATGGGAAGCTTACATGTCTGGAAAGGCACCATCAATGCAGAAAAATATATTCAGGTTCTAGAACAACATATGCTCCCATCCAGACGTCATCTCTTTCAGGGAAGACCCTGCATTTTTCAACAAGATAATGCCAGACCACATTCTGCATCAATCACAACATCATGGCTGCGTAGGAGAAGGATCCGGGTACTGAAATGGCAGTCTGCAGTCCAGATCTTTCACCTATAGAGAACATTTGGCGCATCATAAAGAGGAAGGTGCAACAAAGAAGGCCCAAGACGATTGAACAGTTAGAGGCCTGTATTAGACAAGAATGGGAGAGCATTCCTATTTCTAAACTTGAGAAACTGGTCTCCTCGGTCCCCAGACGTCTGTTGAGTGTTGTAAGAAGAAGGGGAGATGCCACACAGTGGTGAAAATGGCCTTGTCCCAACTTTTTGGGGATTTGTTGACACCATGAAATTCTGATTCAACATATTTTTCCCTTAAAATGGTACATTTTCTCAGTTTAAACTTTTGTTCCGTGATTTATGTTCTATTCTGAATAAAATATTAGAAGTTGGCACCTCCACATCATTGCATTCAGTTTTTATTCACGATTTGTATAGTGTCCCAACTTTTTTGGAATCCGGTTTGTATTAAAGGGTTTTTTCTCCCCAGTATGCCAAAGCTGTATTTCTGGACTTGCAGATAGCCTATGCTGGTGCACTATCGTTGCATAAAATGGCTGCCGATCATGTATTGATATTGACTAACTAAAGAAAAAAAAGTTTGTTTTCAGCAGTAGTTGGCTCAGGGCAGGCTTAAAAAAATTGTGCACTGCACCCACAAAACACTTTTTCTGTAGATGGCTGAGTACATAAACCAGTTCTTGATAAGATTTCTCCCTGATCTCTCCTTCAAAGCAGCTGCAGCCTCTCCCTACACTAATCGGATCAGAGTGACGGGCGGCGCTACGTGACTCCAGCTTAAGGCTGGAGGCTGGGTCACAAGCTGCAGTTGGCCAATCACAGCCATGCCAATAGTAGGCATGGCTGTGATGGCCTTTTGGGGCAAGTTGTATGACGCTTGTTGATTGGCTGCTTTGCAGCCTTTCAAAAAGCGCCATAAAAATCGCCGAACCCAAACTTTTACGTAAATGTTCGGGTGCCAAAAACCCTAAAGTTCGGTACGAACCCGAACTTTTCAGTTCGGGTTCGCTTAACTTTACTCAGGAGCTTCTACATCGCGCAGGCGCAGGCACTGTACGAGGGAGTTCCTGGGCTCAAGATTAGGATAATAACGCCCCTCTGGGCACCTTGGACACTCATTTGCATAACATAAAAACTGGATTTTATCGCTAATGAAACCATGAAACAAAAAATAAGGTATTTTTTTGTACATGGCAGTAGTAATGCCTTAATGTGCTCAAACCAGGTGACAGATTCCCTTTAACCCTTAAGGACCAGACTCATTTTCACCTTAGGGACCAGGACATTTTTTGCAAATCTGATCAGTGTCACTTTATGTGTAAATAACTTTAAAACGCTTTTACTTATCCAGGACATTCTGAGATTGTTTTTTCGTCACATATTGTACTTCATGACAGTGGTAAAATTGAGTCAAAAAATGTATTTTTATTTATAAAAAATTCCAAATTTACCAAAAATTTGAAAGAAATTGCTAATTTCCGAATTTTTATTTCTCTACTTTTATAATAGATAGTAATAAATCCAAAAATAGTTATTATTTAACATATTCCCCATATGTCTACTTCATGTTTCGATCATTTTGTAAATGTCATTTTATTTTTTGAGGACGTTAGAAGGCTTAGAAGTTTAGAAGCAAATCTTGACATTTTTCAGAAAATTTCTAAAATCCACTTTTTCAGGACCAGTTCAGGTCTGAAGTCACTTTGTGAGGCTTACATAATAGAAACCACCAAAAAATGACCCCATTTTACAAACTACACCCCTCAAGGTATTCAAAACTGATTTTACAAACTTTGTTAACTCTTTAGGTGTTCCACAAGAATTAATGGAAAATAGATATAACATTTCAAAATTTCACTTTTTGGGCAGAGTTTCCATTTGAATCCATTTTTTACAGTTACAAAGCAAGGGCTAACAGCCAAATAAAACTCAGTATTTATGGCCCTAATTATGTAGTTTACATAAACACCCCATATGTGGTTGTAAACTGCTGTACGGGCACACGGCAGGGCGCAGAAGGAAAGAAATGCCATACGGTTTTTGGAAGGCAGATTTTGCTGGACTGGTTTTTTGACACCATGTTCCATTTGAAGCCCCCTGATGCACCCCTAGAGTAGAAACTCCAAAAAAGTGACCCCATTTTAGAATCTACACCCCTCCAAGGTATACAAAACTGATTTTACAAACTTTGTTAACCCTTTAGGTGTTCCACAAGAATTAATGGAATATAGAGATGAAATTTCAGAATTTCACTTTTTAGGCAGATTTTCCATTTGAATACATTTTTTCCAGTTACAAATCAAGGGTTAACAGCCAAGCAAAATTCATTATTTATGTCCCTGATTCTGTAGTTTACAGAAACACCCCATATTTGGTTGTAAACCGCTGTACGGGCACAAAGCAGGGCACAAAAGGAAAGGAATGCCATACGGTTTTTGGAAGGCAGATTTTGCTGGACTGGTTTTTTGACACCATGTCCCATTTGAAGCCCCCTGATGCACGCCTAGAGTAGAAACTCCACAAAAGTGATCCCACTTTGAAAACTACGGGATAGGGTGGCAGTTTTGTTGGTACTATTTTAGGGTACATTTGATTTTTGGTTGCTCTATATTACACTTTTTGTGAGGCAAGGTAACAAGAAATAGCTGTTTTGGCACCGCTTTTACTTTCGCGGCATGGAAGGGGGTAAACGGCTGACATCTGTGAGTACAGATGTCAGACGTTTCAAGCAGAGTGCTGACACTCTGCTAAGCGCTCGACCATCCTGAGAGCGGATGATCGCGCGCCTGCCCGCCCACACCCCCTCCGCACAGCCTGCCGGCGCATAACAATGAGGGCTGCAGGGAGGGGTTAAAATCAAAAGATCTGTCATTTAGAAGTTTCTGATCCCCACGGCCACAGACCGTGGGGATCAGAATCTTCCGAAAGCGCTGCAAACTGCAGGTCTGAATTTACCTGCAGTTTGCAGTGATCGCCAATATGGGGGGGGGGGGGCTCCCAGGACCCCCCTTGGCATTGCCACAGAGTGCCTGCTAAATGATTTCAGCAGGCACTCTGTTCCGATCACCGCCCACAGCGCAGCGGTGATCGGAAATACACAGGACGTACAGGTACGCCATGTGTCCTTAAGTACCAGGACATCAGGGTGTACCTGTACGCCCTGTGTCCCCAAGAGGTTAAATAGGAATATTTTCCTTTCTGCTTGATGCCGTTGGTCTAAGTCTGTCTCTCACTGTGATCCTAGAAACTTCTTGTCCTGGCTGGCTTTGAGGTAGAGCTCATTCCCTCAGGAACGAGCATCTGCTTCTCCCCTGCACAGCATAGAGTACAGGAACTAACTAGTTCCTAACTAGATCGTACTTTCTACTTGGAGAAGAGTGTCTAAGAGAGCTGGAAAGCCAAGTTCCACCCTGTAAAGTATCACTGCCAAGTATGCTGCCATCTGCTGGGGAACCAGGATATTACATGAACAATACAAAGGCATAGGATGAAATGCACACTACATGGAGGACCTGGAATAAAGGCAAAACATGAAATTATTAGTGCATATACAGACAGAAGAAGGGTGTAGGACTTGTAATGCCACTTGGGGGTGTTACAATAGTTGTACACGGGGGAGGTGTTATCAGTGATTGATATGTATAAGTGTTAGTTGGTTAGTTGTCAGTCAGAAATAACTCTTCTTTAAAGAGTCAGAACGCGATGACTAAGAGGGGCTGCGTCGCGACTTCCTCCTCTCCTCTTCCACACCATGCTTCGACTCTTCGATGTGATGGAGCTGCTTTGAGCACCAGAGGTGCTGCCAGCGGCCTGGACAACCCGATGCCCAGTGGAGGTGTAGTGCTTCTGGACCCGGTGTTCCTTGGACCGATGAGGCGGCGTGTTTCTGTTGGCCCTTCTGCTTTGCCTCCAGCAAGACCTGAAGGTTTGGTGTTGTTTGGCACTGTGTGCCTCCTTGCTCTCCCTACAACCCCCTGCCTCCAGAATTAAGCCATACTTCATACGATCCTCATGCTTGCCTCCCTGACCCTGTTTCCAGCTATGAGGTATATTCATGTCCCTATTTTCCTATAGTCCGCTCGGTTTGTGACACTTCTGATCCTGCTATTGATCTGCTATTGAACTTGTGTTGGGGCTGATTTGGATGAACTGTTGCAGATTTTTTTCGCTTGGTGTGGAAAGACTTTTGCGAATTGCTCACATTGGGACAATTTTTTTCTTTCTGCTTTTGTTTTTTGTTTTTTTCTACCATAGTCCTTTTTTGATTGCATACTGAGGAGTGTGTTATAACTGAAACCGAGGGAAGGGAGTTAAGGGGGAAGGGAGTTAAGGGAGTTAAGGGCCTGTGCCACACTATTATGGCACGGTGACCAGGTGGAGCGGCGTGATGACGTGAACACGCCACGTCTCGTTCTCCCCTCTCGCTGGCCTCCTCCGTCCGAGCTCCCGGCTCCATCCGAACAGCTGCGCTGCGCTGACGCCGAACAGCTGATGCCTTGAGCCGCGGCGCTGCGCTGGCCTGCCTGCTGGGTCTCCTGCTCTGTCCCACGTTGCTGGATGCTGGACGGCTTTCGGCTGTTCTTGCGGCCGCGGTTGTCGGGTGCCGCGTCTCTGCCTCTGATCCTGCTTGGGGGTCCTCCTAACCTCTCTCTCCGCTGCCTGCTTTGCTCTCCTTCCCTCCCCTGGACTCGGTCGCCGCGTGGATCTCCCTGCAGCCCTCCCTTCATCGGTGTGCGACGGCCTGACGTCTGGACTGTTTGCTGCCCTGGGGATTAGGGAGGACGCTCCCTTCTTGTACAACTTTAATTTTTGACACGGCTGTAGTGCGCACCAGGATTGAGTTTCTTCTGGACACGTGAGATTAGCTTATTGACTGCCTCTTTCTTCTCCATATGTTTTGTTCTCTTTTTTTTTGTGCTGGACTGCCGGCTTCCCTGCTGCTTTGTACTGCTGCACTGCTCACTGAGGAGATACACTTCTGTTTTCTTATGTAATTTTTTTTTTTTTTTTTTTTGGCGTCTGGCGAAGGGGAAAGAGGAAGAAGGAAGGGAAGAGGGGGGAAAGAAAGAGAGAAGGAGAAAAAAAAAAAAAAAAGAGAAAGGGAAAAAGGAAAAGGGGAAGGAAAGGAGAGAAAAAAAAAAGGGAGAAGAAAACAAGAGAGGGTGGGGCTAAAAGGAGGAAGAACAGAAAGGGGGAAAAAAAAAAAAAAAAAAAGAAGCAAACGGTGATATAAAGGGCAAAATAGAGGAACAGGAAGAAGGGAAAAGAATGGCCCCTAAGCGACGGTCTGTTGACTCCACTGTAACTAAACTGGGGGTTAAGACTCCAGAGAACAAAATCGATAAGTTCCTGAAATCACCTTTCTTAAACGAAAAGAATCCAGCTAAAATTAAACCCTCTGCTAATTTGAGGAAATTTGCTAAAACTCCCCAAATTGCTGACCCCTCTGAGGATGGATCAGGGGTGGTGGATCCGGAGGCAGGAGAGGAAGGTCTCTCTGCACAAATGCAAACTGAATGCGATCCATCTGTTCTGGATAGAATCCTTGGCGCTGTGGAAAATAACGGCATTCTAGTGCAAGGGATGTCCACTCAATTGGGGTCGGTACAGAGTGATATTTCTCTAATAAGAGAAGATTTGTTAAAAATCCGTGACCGAGTCCTCAATGTGGAAAAAACAGTCGACCTTCTGCAAACCGACATGGACATGATAAAATCTAAACTTCTCCTTCTTACTACAGAAAATCTAGCTCTACAAAATAAGTTAGAGGACCTGGAAAATAGGTCTAGGCGAAACAACGTACGCATAATTGGTTTCCCAGAAGGAGTTGAAGGCCGACTCTTAGAGGCACAACTCAAAGAGGTGGTCATGCACAACCTTGGCAGCGATAATTTTTCCTCCATGTTTCAAATATAAAGAGCCCATCGAATCCCAGGAGGGAAACCCACCCCAGGGCGGCCGCCGCGTGCAATTTTAATGAAGCTATTACTGTCCGCAGACAGAGATATGATACTGAGAAGAGCAAGAGAATGTACACCCATTGAACATCAGGGTACTAAATTGCTCTTCTTTCCTGATTTTGCGCGGCAGACTCAGGAAAAAAGAAGAAAGTTTATGGAGATAAAGAAATGCTTGGCGGCTAAGGAGATTAAATATTCTTTACAGTATCCAGCGAAACTAAGAGTGATCCATAGTGGGACTTCTTTTTTTTTTGAGACACCACAACAAGCTTCAGATTGGATGGAGCAAAGGGATATTTAAATCTGTCTATTACTATAATTGAAGGGATGGATGGGAGGTGGGGCCAGGATGGGGAGAACGGCCGGAAGTTAGAGGTTCGCCGACGAGATCGGGCGGACCAATAGAGAGGGGGGGTGGGAGGATAGGGGCGGGAGGGAACCCACCTTGCAGGAACGGGTTTTTTTTTTTCCTTTTTTTTTTTTTTTTTTTCCTTTTTTATGATTGATGTCCACTAGAATTGTATCCTGGAATGTCAGAGGGCTCGGGGAAAGGGTAAAAAGGCAAGCTATTATGGATGCATTAAAAAGATATCTCCCAGCAATTATCTGCATAGTAGAAACTCACCTCACTAAGGAAACCTTGTCCCGCTTGACAACGGGATGGAACGCTCAATCCTATCATTCCACTTTTAGCGGCTCTTCTAGGGGTGTCTCAGTTCTGATTCATAACTCTGTAGACTTCATCCTTATAAAATCCCAGATAGATGAGCAGGGCAGATTTATTTTTTTGCATGGTAAGCTGTATGGCTACAGTTACATTCTCGCTTTTTTTTATATACCCCCGCCATTTTCAATGTACCCACTGATCCAGTTAACGCTTTTTTTTGAACAGAGACCAGAATGTCGGTTAATCCTGATGGGGGATTTTAATGCGGTTATGGACCCCAAAAAAGACAGATTTAGATCAGATGTAGCACGGGGAAGGAACCTTTGTAATTCGCCGCTGCCCCAGTTCTGCTTGGAGGTAGGAGTGGTGGATATATGGGAACATCTGGGCGGAGGAAAGAGAGTATACTCCTGTGTTAGTAGGAGTGGCAGAGCAATGTCCAGGATTGATCTAGCATTCACTAATGAGAGCAATCTGAGCAACATTCGGAAGATAAGATATGGAGTAAGAACAGTCTCGGACCATTCACCCGTACTAATTGAGGTTCGCACTGGGGAGAATAAGGATGGTGGGGGGTTGGGATTCAAGTTGAATCCATACTGGCTCACTATTCTGGACAATCCACAGTCCATCAGGATACTGATATCCTCCTTTTTGGAGGTGAATCTACCCTCTGCTAACATTAATATAGTGTGGGACTCCTTGAAAGCATACCTGAGGGGGGTTTTTATAAGTGAGATCTCGGCAGTAAAGAGAACATTTAGGAAAAAAGAGGAGGAACTGGTCAAGACTGTCGCACTTACAACTGAGCGATTTATCAGTCAACCCACTGAGTACAACAGGGAAGAGTTTCAGAAGGCCAGCGGTTCTCTGGAGAAATATGTAACTGAGAAAGCAAACCATAGAGTATTTTTTAAGGGGATTAAATATTTTTCAGAGTCTGGACGCCCTGGTAAGCTTTTAGCCAGAATCATTACACAACAAGATAAGAAAAAACAATCCATTACTTTGATTCGTAACACAGAGGGGGTAATTATAACAGATTTAGAATGAGTGAGAGATACTTTTTTACAATACTTTACTCAGATATATAGATCCTCTCCTGGTTTGTCATCCAAACTGGCGATGCGGTTCTTGGAGAAAATTCCTCTCTCTACTTTAAATAAAGCTCAAATAGAATGTCTGGAAGAGGAGTTGTCTCTCTCGGAGCTGCAGGAGGCCCTGGGGTCTATCTCGGGGAACTCATCGCCAGGACTGGATGGCCTTCCATATGAGGTTTATCGTAAGTACAGTGAAGTGACTCTCCCTCAGATGCTAGAGGTTTTTACTCAAGCATTAAAGGGAGGGGGACTACCATGCTCTATGATGGAGGCTCTCATTGTTTTAATTCCAAAAAAGGATAAAGACCCGGCAGAATTGAGCTCCTACAGGCCAATCTCCTTATTAAATACTGATGTTAAGTTACTATCAAAAGTTTTGGCAAGGAGGCTTTCGCGGGTAATATCTACTATCATTCATCCAGATCAAAATGGCTTTATGCCAAAAAGAGGCACCCAGCATAATCTCCATAGGCTATTTATGAATATTCAGTCCCCGGAGTGTGGTACTCGATCCATCCTGTCGTTGGACGCTACTAAAGCCTTCGACAGGGTGGAGTGGACTTTCCTCTGGGAGGTGATGAAAAAAATGGGCTTTGGCCCAAGATTTATGGCGATGGTTCAGCTATTATATAACTCTCCAGTGGCTAGGATTAGGATCAATGATATGACGACAGAGAGCTTTGCTCTAGAAAGAGGTACCCGTCAAGGCTGTCCCCTCTCCCCCCTTTTATTTAACATTTACATTGAACCCCTAGCGGCTAGTATAAGGCAGGATCCGAAGGTGGCCGGCTTTGGTATAATGGGGAAGCACGATCGTGTATCCCTTTATGCAGACGATATCCTGGTCTTTATTCACCAAACAGATACCACTCTCCCTCGTATAATGGACCTGGTTGGTCTCTTTTCCGATTCATCTGGTCTGGAGATCAACTGGGACAAGACCGTTCTTCTCCCTATAGACGAGTTGCGGGGCGAATGGGATAACCAGTTAACGATCTCGGACTCAATAAAGTACCTGGGGATAACAGTTTCTGCTAAACCACAGGAATATTTACAACTCAATCTGATCCCCTTGCTGATAAAACTGAGGGCTAAAATTAAGATATGGCAAAAAATTCTGCTTGCAAGAGCGGACAGAATTTCCTTAATAAAAATGGTAGTGCTTCCCCAGGTTCTTTACGTCCTGCGTAACTCGCCTGTTTGGATTGCAGATAAATACTTTAGATTGATAGAGCGGATGCTTAACGACTTATTATGGGGGAGGAAGCGCGTGAGACTGAAGGCACTTTATTTTTCTATGCCCTATAATCGGGGAGGTCTTAACCTCCCCTATTTTAAGGGCTACTTTGTGGCCTCCCAACTCTGCCTTTTTAATGATTGGGAAAATAGCCATTTCTGCAGCAGAGTGGTGAAGGATTCAGGTTTTTCGGATTTTTTTACCGTATTGGAATCTGACTACTTATTAAATACACTGGGTGGTTATACACTTTTCTGCAGAATGGCTACAAAGACTTGGGCGGCCATAAGGAGTTGGTGCGGAGTCAAGGCATCACTCGTTTGCACCCCATTGTGGCATAATTCAAAGCTTATGAACCTGAGAGATTTGAGCTGTAGCCAGTACTGGAGGACCAAAAATGTCCAGTATTTACACCAAGTGGTTAGTGGTGGACAAATCCTGCCCCTTAAGGAACTAAAGCAAAGGGCAAATTTAGGTGAGGGGGCTTGGTATGCATACTTTCAATTGAGGTTAGCACTTTCTAGCACTACGAATAGCCACGTTTTTATTATAGATACTCCTGAATTTTTACACGATTTAATTTGCAAGAAAATTGTCACGAGAATTAAAATATCACATTGTTATAGTCACTTAATGAAGAAATTTTTTTTGGATGTTCTCTCTCCAGGACAGAAATCCTGGTCTTCTTTACTTTCAGAGGTGGGCCCTCCAAATTGGGAGAATATAGGGGAAAGTTTAAAGTTGGTTTCACATAATTTTAATCACACGGTTGTACAATTTAATATTATGCATAAAATTTATGTGACACCTGTATGGTTATATAGGAGGGGACTCAGAGCCTCCTCTGACTGCCCACGCTGTGGTGACTCCGAGGCAGATCACTTACATGTGTTTTGGGACTGCCCAATGGTGAGCAGCTATTGGAGACTGGTCCAATCCAATCTGGCTCGTAAACTCGGTATTGTGGTTCCTCTGTCTCCCAGGATATGGGTCCTAGGAGACCTATCGGAGGTTGATTACCAGCCTATAAAACGCTGTTTGTTGATCAAGGTGATGTTTTTGGCTAGGCTTCTCATTTCCAGATCATGGTTTTGCTCTTCTACTCCAGACTTCAGTAATTGGCTGGGTTTGGTTGAGAAAGTGAGAAACTATGAGAGGATTCTGTACAAACAAAGAGGATCCTGCGCAAAGTGGAGTCAGCTGTGGGAAGATTGGGACACGGATAATTAATTAGGAATCATTATTTTTTTCCCCTTTTTTTTTTTTTTTTTTTTTTTTTTTCCTGCAAGGTGGGGGGTTTGGGGGGTGGGATGGGGAAGATCTCATTAGTCCGGTCTTTTCTACTTGTCTGTATCGGCAAAGAATGTGCAGTTGTTCTGGAGTATTGTAGAATCTGCAGAGATGCTGGGGGATGGCAGGTCCCTCAGGAATTAAATGACGGATGCTGGGGTGTTTATGTAATTATTGCCGAGTATGCTCAGGGTTGGAATCGACGGACTTGTGGATTTTATAGTATTATAAATGTTGTATTGACCTGTATTTTTTGTATTATAATTAATAAAATATTTAAATATAAAAAAAAAAAAAAAAAAAAAAAAACTGAAACCGAGGGGGAGGCTAAAAAAAGAAAAAAAGAGAAAGAAGAGAAGGGGGAAAAAAAGTGGCAATGCAATATGCATACAAAATGACAAGTGAAAGTCTAGGTTCATAAGTCCTCCTGTATGACAGGTCATATTGTCCCTCCCTGTCGTCTGTATACACTGTATGTTGTTTTTTCCTGAAATGCCTGATTTAATAGGTAAAACTGCAGTGATGTCTCCAAACATGTTAATCTGCAATATACTGTATAGTAATATGTATTACTGTCACTTTAAACCTGTGACAGGACTTGGTCACGTGCTTTTCTAGGGCTGGGCGTGTATTGCTCTGTGTTTTTCATTCTGGGGATTGTTCCTACCGGCTTCCTAATGTAAAGTCTCTTCTTACAAGTACGGTTCACGTCTACTCCCTATTCACACACACCTACAATTCAAGTGTGAGAGGCTAAAGCAAAATCAGATATCTACAAGGCAACAGTAAAGAACTGTAAGTAGCTGCCGACTGTGCTGTTTAAATGGGGGCTGATTTCATGTAAATGATACTGAAACTTTTTTCAAGATCTTTGATTTCTATTAGGTAACATGACTGAACTGATACACTGTAACAAACTATCAGTACAAGGAGGCCTGTTTGTAAACAGCAGTGCTCCATGTTCTCCTCAGCAGCACAGTGGAGGGGAGAAGGAGGCAGTCCCTCCCCCTGTGCCACTGCTGCCGCTGCCATCAATGGACTGATAGCAGGGAGGAGGAGAGGATGGACCTTAATTTAAGTGTAGGCAGCGGTATCACATACCCGGCACCCGCCCTCTTACATGGCGCTGCGATCTCCGGCAATTAACCCCTCAGGTGCGGCACCTGAGGGGTTAATTTCTGGGGATCACAGTACCATGTCATAGAGGGCGGGTGATGTGATACCACTGCCTACACTTAAATTAAGGTGTTAATTATATTCATTGGTGGCACAGTGCGCCCCCCACCAACCCCTGTATAAAGTATAATCATTAGTGGTGCAGAGCGCCCCCTCCAGTATTATAACTATTATAATCATTGGTGGCGCAGTGGCCACAGGCGCCCCCCCATTGTTATACTCATTGGTGGCAGTGGCCACAGGGTCCTCTCCTGGCCTCCTCATTTGTGGTGCAGTGCCAGTTGTGATCGGAGCCCCAGCAGTGGGGCTCCGATCGGTTACCATCGCAGCCAGGATGCTACTGAAACCCTGACTGCCATGGTAAGCTCCCTTCTGCTGTGTTCACAAAGCCCAGGGCAGCAGGAACAGTGTAAAGTCCTATTCACCCTAATAGAGCTATATTAGGGTGAATAGGAGAAGGGATTAAAAGATCCCAGGAAGCAGATTGTGAGGGGGATGTATAGAGAGCGGTCTGTGTAGAGGGGGGATGTATGGAGAGCGCTCTGTGTAGAGGGGGGAATGCACGGGAGAGCAGTCTGTTTAGAGGGGGAATGTATGAAGAGCGGACTGTGAAGAGGGGGGATGTATGGAGAGTGCTTTGTGTAGATGGGGATGCATGGAAAGCGCTCTGTGTAGAGGGGGGATGTATGAAAAGCGCTCTGTGTAGAGGGGGATGTATGGAGAGCGCATTGTGTAGAGGGGGATGTATAGAAAGCGCTCTGTGTAAAGGGGGATGTATGGAGAACGCTCTGTGTAGAGGGGGAGATGTATGGAGAGCGCTGATGCCTTCTGATGTGGTCCCTGGTTGCAGTGGCAACTCTCTTAAATGATTGGCCTTTTAAGGATTGCAGTGGGGATAGTTTATTTTAACCCATGTCACATATAGAATATTGGTTTGAAAAACTCCTTAAAGGGTTTGTATACACTTATTTCTGAGACCTGCTGCTTAGCTTCGGGAGCGAGAATCTGTGCTTGGCCTCGTTCCCAGGGTGGCTTTGCTAGCTGGGAGGCTCCCTGCTCCTAGGTCTGCCTTGAGTGCCGAGCTGATCACTCGGTGCTCGACTCGTCTGTCTGTCGGTCATGTGACGCTGGCCACGTCACATGACCCTCACTCCCCACTATAAATACAGGCGGCCTGCTGGCTACAGGTTGCCTGTGATTTTCGTCTCTAGTGCTGTGTGTGCTGTTATTATTGCTTCCTACTTGACCTCTGGTATTGACCTTGTTTGTTTCCTGACCTCGCTTTGCCCGATCCCTTGGTACCTACGCTATCTCTCGGATTTGACCTCGGCTCGTTCTCGAATTTCGTCTCCTGTCTCATCTCTTGTATTGATGTGACCTCCCGAACTGACCTCGGCTAGTTGACCCGCCATTGCCTTTCCCATCACTGGGTACTGTTGTCTCATCTACCTCCCTGTCTATCCGTTTGCCTAAGGCCCCTTTCACACGAGCGAGTATTCCGCGCGGGTGCGATGCGTGAGTTGAACGCATTGCACCCGCACTGAATCCTGACCCATTCATTTCTATGGGGCTGTTCACTCGAGCGGTGATTTTCACGCATCACTTATGCGTTGCGTGAAAATCGCAGCATGCTCTATTTTGTGCGTTTTTCACGCAACGCAGGCCCCATAGAAGTGAATGGGGCTGCGTGAAAATCGCAAGCATCCGCAAGCAAGTGCGGATGTGGTGCGATTTTCACGCATGGGTTCTAGGTGACAGTCTATTCACTGTATTATTTTCCCTTATAACATGGTTATAAGGGAAAATAATAGCATTCTGACTACAGAATGCATAGTATAATAGTGCTGGAAGGGTTAAAAAAATAAAAAAGTTAACTCACCTTATCCTCTTGTTCGCGTAGTTCGTTCCCGGTCTGTTCTTTGCTAGCTGTGGGCTTGGGCTAAAGGACCTTTGATGACGTAAGATCACATGCTCCATCACCATGGTGATGGACCATGTGATTGGAGCATGTGATCTCACGTCACCACAGGTCATTCAGCCCAAGCCCACAGCTAGCAAAGAACAGACCGGGAACGAACTACGCGAACAAGAGGATAAGGTGAGTTAACTTTTTTATTTTTTTAACCCTTCCAGCACTATTATACTATGTATTCTGTAGTCAGAATGCTATTATTTTCCTTTATAACCATGTTATAAGGGAAAATAATACAATCTTCAGAACATCAATCCCAAGCCCGAACTTCTGTGAAGAAGTTCGGGTTTGGGTACCAAACATGCGCGATTTTTCTCACGCGAGTGCAAAACGCATGACAATGTTTTGCACTTGCGCAGAAAAATCGCGCATTTTCCCGCAACGCACCCGGCTCTTATCCGGGCAAAAAGCATGACGCCCATGTGAAAGAGGCCTTAGTGTTGTGTATCGCCTTCTGCCTTGGCTGTCCTTTGACCTTTGTTGGTGATCATACTTATCTGACACCCAGTGCATGGTCCTGGCTCGTTTGCTCCCCAGCTTGCATTGCTTGTCTTGAGTCCCTTCATGAAAACTTCCTGTTTGATGCCATTACAGCCAATAACTGATCAACGCTTTCCTTGCATTATGTTAAATGGTCATGTGATGCAAGGGGAGCAGATCTCTACTGTGGCCTGTGATTGGCTGTAGCGGCATCAAGATAAAAGTTTTCATGGAGAAACCCAAGACAAGCAGCGGAGGCCTAGAGACGAATGAGCCAAGGCCCAGCACCTAGGGATCAAGGAAGCATGATCAGCAAAGTGAATCTAGCTAGTCTGAGAGTTCATAAAAATTAGTGCACAACCCCTCAAGAGCCTCAAGATTAATGGGGTTAGAAGAACAAATCAAAAGGAGAGACAAATGGGCAACTACACAAGGTAAGACACATCTTTAAAAAAAAATTATACCATAATTATATGCATTTTAAATTTGGCGACTAATAATTTCATTTGGCTCCTAAACTTTTCAGGTTAGGAGCCAATGGCTCCTTGATATTTTTTTTTGTCTGGAGCACTGTAACTGTTGCGCCGCTTATCTGCGACTTTTCCCTGCTCACGTCAGTGCTAAAATTGTTGGCACAGTGTGGACGAGGAAGGGGATGGGTCACCAGGCCCGTCTCATTTACCATTTTCTACGCCTGTTTTAGGCACAGAAAAGGGTCTAAATGTAAAGCAGCTAGGAAGCTTGCATTACATTTAGAACTGGCGCTGGATGCGCCGAAGTTATGGATCGTCATGCACTTCATAACTTTGGCGGATCCACTGCCAGCTATGGGCCTTTATTAAGACTGGCGTCTAAAACGGCGGTCTTAATAAATGTGCCCCTTTCTTTTACCCCACCTCATGGCTGGTTCACCTTGAAAACCTTCATCTTCAAAAAGTGGAACACATAAATTTGGCACATTCACAACACTTTTCTAGACAAAACTGTTTAGAAAGCTGCTGAAATTGTCTAAAACATACAATAACGTGGGCACACATCGAATGTTCTACTTTTTTATGCAATTTTGCCTTTTGGTTCATGTAGGTAAGTTACTCTCCCCTGATTTGATTTAAATGGATCTTTGCATTAATATAATTTTTATTATTTTTTGCCAAAATATTTTTTATCTTGTTTTGCAACAAATAAAAAAGAAAAAAAGTATAAAATGGGCGTGACTGAATAAACTGCAATGGATGCTCCACTATTTTGTGCAAGATATTGGCAAACATACAGTATATAAAAGCCTTGACGCATGCTGTGAAATATATGGTAATTTAGGGTACTTTCACACTTGCGTTAGAGGATTCCGGCAGGCAGTTCCCTCACCGGAACTGCATGCCGGATCCGGCAATCCGTACGCAAACAGATAGCATTTGTTTCCGGATGCGGATTCGTCTGACAAATGCATTGAAATACCGGATCCGTCTCTCCAGTGTCATCCGTCAATGCGGCAATTTTAATGCCGAATCCGGCACTAATACATTTCAATGGAAATTAATGCCGGATCCGGCATTCCGGTAAATGTTCCGGAATTTTGGCTGGAGAAAATGCTGCAGTATCTTCTCCAGCCAAATACAGTAAGAGGGACTGAATTGATGCATCCTGATGCATACTGAACGGAATACTTTTCATTCAGAATGCATTAGGATTAAACAGTTTTTTTCCGGAAATGAGCCCTTAGGACGGAATTCAGTAATGGAAAACTTTAACGCTAGTGTGAAAGTACTCTTAGGGTATTTTCACACTTGTGCTGTTTGATTCTGGCAGGCAGTTTGCATACAGGAAAACTGTATGCAAACGCATGTAATTTGCAGACTGATCCGGATCCTGATCAGTTTGACAAATGCATTGCAATACCGGATCCCAGAAAAACGGATCCGGTATTTATTATTCTCCATATTTTTAAAGATCTGCGCATGCGCAGACCTGGAAACCGGGACATTTGATACCAGATCTGGCATGCCGGCATTCAGGCAAGTGTTCCGGAATTTTGTCCGGAGAAAATGCTGCAGCATGCTGCGGTATTTTCTTGGTCCAAACACCGTAAAAGTGACTGAACTGAAGACATCCTGATGCATACTGAACGGATTGCTTTCCATTCAGAATGCATGGGGATAAAACTGATCAGCTTTTTTCCGGTATTGAGCCCCTAGGACCGAACTCAATACCTGAAAACTTTAACGCTAGTGTGAAAGTACCCTTATACTCTGTGGCATTTGTGCTAGTGTGAAAGTACCCTTATACTCTGTGGCATATTTTTCTATAAAGTGACATTTCTAGAACACTATTGATACATGAGAAACGGGGCTTCACAGAGGCGTTCTTCACTGAATGATTCATCTTTAGTTACATCAGACTGGAAAACCCCTTGACACATTCCAGGTCCATTAATATTCCTCAGCAAACGCAGTGAGAGAAAATGCTGTGTCACGGGCTTTGCCCTTTGGTATTTGTGTACTGTACTGTTGCTTTTATTGGGGTTGTATTGTTTATCTTAGAGAACAGAGCTGTATGATTTCTATATGACTCATCCACCTGTCCCTTGTTACTAAGCAACTGAGCTGTAAAACTAGTCTTTACTGATGTCATTACATGTGCAGTGCTTATGTAATACCCTGAAAATGGCTGAAAGCAACAGGGCACAGTTTAAAAGTGTTACTTACTTCCCTTTTTATAAACATAAGGTATTTTAAGGACTTAACCCCTTCTACCCTGGAGGTTTTTTTTTTACTTTGCGTTTTCGTTTCACACATCCCAGAACCAAAACTTTTTTATTTTTCGGTTCACATAGCCGTAAGGGCTTATTTTTTTGTGGGACAAGTTGTACTTTCCAACACCACCATTTAGGCTACATGCACACGACCGTATGTGTTTTGCGGTCCGCAAATTGCGGATCCGCAAAAAAATGGATGATGTTCTGTATGGCATCCGTTGTTTTTTTGCGGATCCATTGCAATAATGCCTATCCTTGTCCGCAAACTAGAAAAAAATAGGACAATTTTTTTTGCGGAGCAACGGAACGGACATACTGATGCGGACAGCACGCGGTGTGCTGTCTGCGTTTTTTGCGGACCCATAGAAATGAATTGGTCCACATCCTATCTGCGAAAAATACTGATCGGACACGGAAACAAAATACGGTCGTGTGCATGAGGCCTTAATATTACATTGAATGTAGTGGGAATTGGGGAAAAAAAATCCAAAGGTGGAGGAATTGGAAAAAAAAACACAAAATTTTGCCGCAGGTTAACTTTTTTTTTACGGCGTTCATTATGCGGTAAAACTGATATTCATTCTCCAGATCAGTACGAATCCGGTGATACCACATATGTATAGTTTTTCTCTTCACCCATGACAGCACCATAAGAGAGGATCCACCCCCATAGACAGGAAACCTGCTGAATAAAAGGGCAGACACTCCCCTCCCAATTCAGTTTGATTTCCTGTCTCTGAGGAAGCGTGTAATTTTTTCAAGATCCTTCCCCCTGGTGGTGCTCCTATGCTGGCCCCAGTTGCTAGGCTGGAGCATTGCTTTTTTCCCTTGGGCATACCTGCAGTACCCTGGGGTAAGAAGCGGCATCATTTGGTGCGCTGCTGGGGATGAGCAGAGGCACAGAAAGCCTCCGGAGGGAGCGTCTTGGGTGCTGGAGCGTGGTGTGCCTGGTGGCATCGCTGATGCGCTAGAGGCACGGACTTCCTGGCTACAAGGGGAGAAGGAGGAGCTTCCAGCAAGGAGATAGGCGGGGGAAAGCATGCAGAGCACGCAGAACGGCATGCAGTGGAGGACGAGGTGACGTCATTACAAAGCACCTATGAGAAGAGCACTCTGTAAGCAGGAGGACGGCGTCATAATCAGAGTTTCTGGCTTGCCAGTAGGAAGCATGGAGGAGGAGAAGCACACAGAAGAGTCTGGAGTCCCCCCAGACACTGGTACCTCTGAGGGGCAAAGCCTCGGAAGGTGGTTTCTAAAAAGCAAAATAAAGAGTTTGGTCTTTGTAAATCTGTTTTACCGCCTGAGTCGGAGTACAGGATGTGTCAGAGTTGCATTGATAGAACAGTGGCTGAGGAATCGCTGTCATTTTATGATCTGACCAACATCTGAAGGGAGTCAATTCCTCTCTATCTTCAAAAAGAGCGGTCGGTACAAGAGATCCAAAATAGAGGCTATTAGATACCACACAGGAGTTTATTTCATCTGATTCTAAAAAAGATGAAATACACTCCACCTTATATTGGCATTCTGATATATTGGCATTCTGTTCCCTATCTTCTTCTGAGGAAGGCGAGATAAGTGGCAAACCATGTTTTCCAATAGACAATACGGATAGACTTTTAAAAGCCATAAGATCCACAATGTGCATAGAAGAGATAAAAGAACCAAAGTCCATTCAGGATGTCATGTTTGGTGGTTTAGAATCCAGACACCATAGGGTGTTTCTGGTACATAAAAATGTATCAGCCTTAATAGAAGGGGGAGTGGAAGAGACCTAAAATAAAAGTTTATATTTCTAAAAACCTTAAACAAAAATATCCCTTTAAAGAAGAAGACTGTGATACTTGGGATAAAGCACCTAGAATAGATGTAGCTATATCTAAAGTCTCTAGGAAAATGGAAAACGCTACTTAGGGACCCTTTGGATAAAAAAGCAGAGGCTTTTTAAAAAGGAGCATGGGAGGCGTCAACCTCCTTATTCAGACCAAGTATCGTTTCCACATGTACGGCTTGTTCCCTTATGGTCTGGCTCTCTAAGCTAGAAAATCAATTAAAAAATAAATGCCCCAGAGAAGACATACTAGCATGTTTGCCCACTATGAGAAAAGCGGCAGATTTATTGGCCGATGCTTCAGGTGATTCAGTAAGATTGGCGGCTAGATCCGCTGCTTTAATAAATTCTGCCCGTAGAGCGCTCTGGCAAAAAAACTGGGTTGGTGACTTCCTAACAAAAAACAAGCTATGTGAATGGGAATACCTTTTTGGGTGGGCTCTAGATGACCTATTAGACAAAGCTGCGGATAAAAAGAAGAAAATTTCAAGGGTTTCAGGGTTCCTTCACAGAGAGTAATATTTTTAGCCGTCCTTAGAGAAGGAGACAAAAAAATCAAGGGAGGATAGATAAAGAACCCAAATAAAGGGAAGAAATTATTTTTTCAACCAGCCCTTTGTAGACAAAAATAAACAAGATCAGCAGAGGTCAGGTAGGAGGCAGATTAAAACTATTTCGCTGCCTAGTTTTAGATTTCTTGCAACTCGTGGATTCTAGACACTATTCTCACTGGACTAAAACTAGAAATTCGAATAGTCCCTCTGGTAAGATTCCTAGTGACAAAAGCTTAGACTTCGGCTCAAGGAAAATCTGAAGTACTAAGATTAATCACATAATCAGTTTTAGTTCCTGTTCCAAAAGGAGAAGAAGGCGAGGGGTTTTACTCCCCTATTTCTAGTTAAAAAAAAAACGGATTTCAGAACGATAATAAACTTAAAAAGTTAAACCGGTTCCTACAAATAAAAAAATTTGAAATGGAAACTACAAGATCAGTAATAAACCTTCTTCCTCCTCCTGACTGTTTCATGGCAGTAGTCGATCTCAGGGAGTCGTAGTAAAAATAGAGGGGCAGCTACAACATCTTCAGTTCCAGGTCCTCCCGTTCCACTTTTCCATGGCTCCAAGGGTATTCACAAAAATAATAGCAGATATGGCGGGTCAGATAAGAGAAAAAGATATTCTTTTTATACCATACCTGTCACGGGTGAGGTATGGGAGGGAACACCACACCGACAACAGGAAAGAAGGGAAAAACCACTAGGCCTCAACGCTAGGGAAAAGGGGAAGGGTCACCTCCTAAATAACCCTACTCCTTACCCTGTCTCCTATCTGTATGGGCACACACCGAAGGTAGGAATTCCCATACACCGTAACATTAGACCCTGGAGACCCTAAGGAGCCCTACAGATAAAGGCTGGGCATGAGGCGACCCGCTCCTTCCCAGTTGAAGGAACCAGTGTCTCCCTGAGGCCTAGTAACAACAGACAAGTGGAGGGACACCAAAACACAAAGGAGCAAGATACTTAACTTCTGAAGAGATGGACGAGCACGGACTCCAGAGAGGACAACACACCAGCTATTCCATAACCCAAATGAAGCTATCAACCGCACAGCCAGAAGGGTGAGGTCAGACTATATAGGGGAGGTGTGATTACCACTGAGCCACACCTGAAACAAGGGCTGTGGTGAAGAACAACAACAACTACTGAAGCAAGTAACCAAAGAGGCTGTTAGATTCCGTCACGTGTAGCCAGTCTCTTTGATCTCCTGACATCTGTCACAGGAGGGACCGTAAAAGACAAAAGTAGGTTTTCTTGCTGCCCACCCACACTACCAATAGCAATTTGGGGATTAACCTTTTTTCCCTTTGGTTTACAACTTGATGCTGCAAGTACGGACAAATATTCACAAAATGTCCCTTCTTGCCACAATAAAAGCAGACTCCTTTCACATGACCCAAGCTTTTGCCAGTAGTTCCAGGAGTAGCTCCTCCTATCTGCATAGGCTCATCACAAGGCACAACCACCCGATTCTCTCCACCATAAGTGTCAAAGGAAGCAGTACCCTTATTGGACAGTACGTTCTGAAGGTGAGGAACCCCTAGATCTCTCCCCCAGGCGTCTATCAAGACGTACAGCAAGGGACATAGCTGTTTCCAATGACTCAAGATTTTCATGAAAAGCCAATGCGTCCTGCAGTCTCTCAGAGACCCTGTCAGAATTGGCTACGGAGAGCAGAAGCGTTCCACTCTGTATCCGTAGCCCATCTCCTAAATTCAGAGCAAACGGTCTCCGCAAAACATTCTCCCTGCCACAAACCCCGTAACTTGGTCTCGGCCTGAGAGATCCAATCCGGGTCATCATAGATAAGACCTAAGGCTCTAAAGAATTTATCTACCGACCGGAGGGATGGTGATCCGGTCGGTAGAGAAAAAGCCCAAGATTGGGCGTCCTCTTTAATTAATGAAATAATCATACCTACACGTTGACACTCATCACCAGAAGAGTATGGACGAAGCCTAAAGTATAATTTACATGACTCCCTGAACCGTATGAAATTGTCACTACCCCCAGAAAACCTGTCCGGGAGAGCTACCTTCGGTTCAGGGCAGGCCTGGAACCCACCACCGGAACCAGCAGCCTGTGGTCTCTGAATCTGCAAAACCATCGCACAGAGATCTGCTACCTCCAAAGTCAGATTCTGCATCTGTTCGACCAGTTCAGTCATAGCATCCATAGCTGCACAGATCAGAACAAAAAATGGCGGTATTGGCTCTGGATAATGTCACAGATGTAGTAGGGGAAGACACCAAAAGACAACAAGACGGAAGTGAAAAGACACTAGGCCTCACCTCTAGGGAAGGAAAAGGGTCACCACCTATGAAACCCTGCTCCTTGCCCTAACTCCTATCCGTATGGGCACCTCTCGATGGTAGAGATGCCCATACACAGGAGCCTAGAAAACCCTGGTGGCCCCCAGATGCCCTAGACTTAATGACAGGGCAGAGACAATCCACTCCTTCCCTGGTGAAGGAACCAGCGTCTCACTGAGGCCTAGTAAACAACAGAGGGGGGGAATACAAAACACAACAAGTGGAACACTTAACTTCTAAGGATGATGGATGATCAGGACTTCAACTAGAACCACACTCCAGCTCTACCAACACCAAAGGAAGCTATCCAGAGCAAGGAGTGATGGGTCAAGTCAAACTAAATAGGGGGAGATAAAGGTTACATGATCCACACCTAAACAGGAGGTGTGGACAACCAAGCAACACACAGACAAAGTGAAACCAAAAGATGCTGTCAGATCACTAATGAGCAGATAATCTTTCAGACCTTCTCAAACCTGTCACCGGTGTGACAGCACCTCTAACATCAAGGGCACCTCAACTACCATGTTGGCTGATGCTTCTTACCACAGAGCGTGCCCCAGAGGATTTTGTGCTGTCCACCTCAACACTGTGCTGGCAGGGAGGCTTTCTGCTAACCGTGAGTAAACTGATGAACTGTGTGTTAATATTTGGCCCCTCATCGGTCCACCGTGCAACTCACGTGTTGCCCCTGCGCTACTGGCTGGCTGCACCAGTATGAACAGACCCCAGATGTAGGCAAGTTCATACACAGGAATACCTAGTTTCCTAACTCACCCTATAGGACCCTGGTACTAATGTCAAGACTGAGACAACCTGTTCCTCCAAAAGGAAGGAGGAACAGGAGTCTCCCTCAGGCCTTAATACAAATGACAGGGAAATGCAACACACAAAATAACCCAAACAAAATGCAAAAGGAAAATAAAACACTTAACTTCAAGTGGCTATCGCAGCACCAGTGACTCAGCAGAGATCCACACACCAGCAATCCACAACTCAAACAGAAGCTATAAACCGCATAGCATAGTGGGAGAAACAATTAATAGAGATGGTTAAATTACCATAATAGCCTCACCTTTGGAAAGAAGGTGCAGCAAGCACTAGAAACAACACCGACGTTATTTGATCCAAACTTAGAACATGTCAGATCAAACCACATGTTGCCAGTCTCACCGATCTCCTACCACCTGTCTCGGGAACATCCGTGACAGGGTTAGAGCTAGGTCTTGCTGTCACGGATGCGGTGTGGTTGGAAAAGTCCACACTGAGCACAGGAGGAAAGGGGATAAGAACGAGGCCTGGAAACTAGGGTAAAGGAGAAGGTCTCATGCTAGAACAACCCTAATTCAAGTGACTAACTATCAGTATGAACTGACCTTGATGGTAGGAATGTACATACACAGGAACCTTGAGCCCTAACACACCCTGTGAAGCCCTGGCATAGTGACAGGACTTGAGACAACCTATTCCTCCACCAGAAGGATGAACAGGAGTCTCCCTCAGGCCTGGATACAACAGACAGGGAAATGTAACATACATAATACAAATATGAAAGACGACACCTAACTTCACGTGGAGCAAAGGCAGCGTCAGGAGCTCAACCGAGGTCCAACCGCCAGCTAGGCCAGAGTCCAGAAACTGAAGCTATAAACCACATCCCCAGAAGGGGTAAGCAGTAATAAATAGGGAAAGTTAAATGACCAAACCAACAACACCTGCCAGAGGTGTGGGCATTACCTAAACAACACGGACAGAAATGATCCACAAGGAACCATTCAGATTAACCCACGTGTTGCCAGTCTCTCTGATCTCCTAGCCCCTGTCACGGGAGTGCCCTCGTAACACTTGCAGGTAGTACCTTAAAAGTTCAGGTCTCAGCTCTTTCTGCCTTGTTCAATCAGGATATTGCAGGATGCCCGTGGGTTTCAAGATTCTTTAGAGCAGTAAGCAGATCCACCCGATAACTTCCCATAGACCTCCTCCATGGGACTTGAACCTAGTGTTAAAGGCCTTGACACACCCACCATTTGAACAGTTGGATGTCAGCTCCATTAAATGTATTACCTTGAAATTGTGTCTTTTAGTAGCAGTAACTTCACCTCGAAGGGTTAGTTAAATCCAAGCCATATCCATACATCACTATTTTGGAAGACAAGGTGTTTTAAGAACCCGAGGTCGGAAGAAGAAAGGTCACTTTATTGCTTGGATGTAAGAAGAGCCTTGATTATTTATCTGTCTGGCACTGAAAGCTGGCAAAAATCTTCTTCACTCTTTATCCTCTTCCAAGGAGTGAATAAGGGAAAAGCTGCCACCAAAGTTTCCATTGCTAGATGGATTATTTCTGCCATTTCTCTGGCCTATTCTTCATCTGGTTTATCTCCTCCGGTGGGTCTAAAAGCACATTCTAACATGGCAGTTGCTACCCCCTGGGCAGAAAGATCCTCGGTTTCCATAGAAGATATTTGCAGGGCGGCTACCTGGTCTTCTCCTTCAACTTTTTTTAAGCACTGTCGGCTTGATTTGAACTCATCTTCTGTTTTTTCCTTTAGGGAAAAGGTGCTTTTTTCGGCTCTCCCACCCTAAAGTTTTTCCTCTGGTAAATTATTTGCTGTGCTGTCGTGGGTGAAGGGAAAAATGATGATTACTCACCGGTAATTGGATTTTCCAGAGCCCACAAAAACACCCTTAATTTCCATCGCTTCTGGGTTATTTCTGGTTCTCTTAGGATGTAGTAAAAAAAAAAAAATTATGAATTAATCATATGTACTGTATATTAAGTTGAGTATTATTGTCTGTTATCTAAACATTATGTGGGCGGACTACCTCCGATGCTTGGATATCTCACTGAATTGGGAGGAGAGTGTCTGCCCTATTATTCTCCTGGTTTCTTGTCTATGGGGGCAGATCCTCCCTTGTGGTGCTGTCATGGGCTCTGGAAAATCCAATTACTGGCGAGTAATCATCATTTTAATTTCGTTTTGATACTGAAAATAGTTTTTTTTTATGTATTTTTTTTTTCCGGTCATTTTCTGACCCCTATAACTTTTTTTGCAGTTTTGTGTGCTGAACTGTAAGAGGGCTCATTTTTTGCGGGCCAATTTTTACTTTTCATTGATACCATTCTGGGGTGTGCAACATTTTGATTACTTTTTAATTTTTTTGTGGGAGCAGAGGCGACAAAAAAATGGCAAATTGGCCATTTTGACCCTTTTTTTTCTATTTCACCTTTTTCCGTATGGGTTTAATACTTTTATATTTTGATAGTATGGGCGTTTTCGCATGCGATGATACCCATGATGTGAATTTTTTACATTTTTTTAATTCTCATTTTAGGTAAAGGGGGTGATTTGAATTTTTATATTTTTTTATTGTTTTTTCTTATACTTTTTTTTAATAGTTCCTATAGGGAAGTAAAACAAGCAATACTTAGATTGCTATTGTCATAGACTCCAAAAACTGTGCAGCAGCCTCCCGTCATTCACTATGAACGGGGCTGTCACACACAAGCTACGGCTCCTCCGATCGCTGCATGGAGCTGGGGCATTATCAGAAGTACACGCTTTCGGTATTTAGGGTGCTCAGATGCTGTAGTCAGGTATGAAACAGCAGGCACCAGGTTGCTATGTGAGTGGAGCAGGCACTATCTTTAAAGACTCGACATGTGACGTAATAGTAGGTTACATTTTGGGAAAGGGTTAAAATACCTTAGGACTTTAAGGGTTATTCCACCTTTTTAACAAATTTTTTGGTATCCGACCAGACCCGTAGTGGGAAGCATAATTCCCTGCCCCCTGAACCCTAAACGGCTGCTCATTCACCAATTCACCAAAACTGAGTGGCGGACAGCAGCCGGTAAATTTGCTCCCCCCCAAAAGGTCCAGCATGGAGGTGGGGATAAATGGTGGATTACCTGTCGGCTCTCCTGACCCTGACATGTCTAAGTAAGTGAATTCTAGAGAGTCTTTTCTTACAACTCTGTACTGTGCTGCTCCTCTGTTATTCCTCCTGAATTTTAATATTAATACATACATGCTTTTATTTTAAATGGCATCTGTTTGCAAATTTTGAAATGTGGCTGACTGTTACATGTGCGCTTGGCAGCTGAAGAAACCTGTGTTGGTCCCATGTTCATATGTGCCCACATTGCTGAGAAAAATAAAGTTTTAATGTGTGCAAATGAGCATCTGTGAGCAATGGGGGCATTGCCATAACACTTTAATTGACAGGGTCAGTTATGATGAAGTTTTTCTTACCTGGCCTGTCAATCAAAGTGGAGAGGGCGTGGCAATTGCAGAGAAAGCAGAGCCTCCAAGGCCCCTTTCACACGAGTTTTCCGCGCGGGTGCGATGCATGACTTGAACGCATAGCACCCGCACTGAATTCTGGCCCATTCATTTCAATGAGTCTGTGTACATGAGCGTTTTTTTTTAACACATCAGTTCTGCGTTGTGTGAAAAACGCAGCATGTTCTATGTTCTAGTATACCTGTGAAAGGGTAGGGAACAGCACAGCCCTGTGCTGCACCTTCACCACTGTCCCTACCTACAGCATACTTGCACAAACCGCCCTAAGTGATGGTCCACAAATGGACGGCAGTCCCTTCTTAGCTAAGTGTAGGGGCCTAAACCAAATGAGAAAAGGTTAGTCAGACAGAAAGTGGTGAAAACCAGACAGGCAAAAACCAGGACCGGATCAGGATCCAAAATCAGATACAAATACAGTACACACCAAAGTGAAACCAGGAGAAAACGTCTGGCGAGGTCACAATAAGCAGAGTCTAATACCAGGAGGTCATATCAGAGGCAAGATCAGTAATCAGAAGCAATATCAAAGTTAGCAGGCAAAGGTCAGAAATCCAGAGTAGCTTCCTAGTAAGGCTTAGAAAACCAGTCACAGGCACCTGTGGCCAGCAGCTGCCTGTTTACATAGCCCCCCACAGGAGGCTGGTATGGAGCTGTGCGCTACGATTGGCCAGCGCTGCAGCAAGGGACAACCCTAATACAAAAACTCCGCCCAGTACAACAGACGGAGCTGCAGACACCGGGGCCTATACCGGGCGAATGGAGCGGCGCCCAGACATACTAGTAAGTGCAGGGGGATCCCTGGGCGCCGCTCTGCCCGCTGCTATAGTTAGTTTTTAGTTTTTAAACTAGTGAAAGGTCCTCTTTAAGTAGCCTTGTCAAACGTTATATATTAAAACGGTCAGATGTTTTACCGTAGATGTTTTTCATATTTCACTAATAAAATCTGGCTAAACATGTATATGAATATGGCCTAGTAAAGACTCTCTGCCTTTAGAAGTGTGTTTTATATACATTTCCCTGGCAGTATAAAAATCTAGGCATATTTTATAATTTTATATTTTATAATATTGTACCCACCTGGTCCCATTAAAGATAGGTTAAAGGAATACAGTATGTAGATAAAAATGGGGTCATTTATCAAATGACATAGCAACTAATCAGATTCCACCTTTCATTTTTGAAATCTTCTTTGGAAAATGAAAAGAGGAATCTGATTGGTTGCTCTGGGCAACTAAGCCAGTTCTACTTTACACCAGTTTGATAAATGAAACCAAAATTATTTTTGGACTGCCACAGATAAGTCAATGTCAACAGAAAACCAAGAGGGACAAGAGGACGAACTATTAGCCCTCACCAGTATTTACTCTGAAGACGAATTTAAGAGGACAGATGCTGCTCCAGGAGGAGAGATTCAATTGTGTCTGGAATTACCTTCAGAATTTGTAATATCTATCAAAAGTGAGTAATAAATTGACAATGGTTAAAAACAATATAGATTTATGAAATGGGGGACATTTCAGCATTTAGAAATATTTTTTTTTTTTATCAGTCTCTAGTTCGCCAGCATTTAAAGTGCAGCAGTGAATATAATCAGCAGGGCTGAGCTTTGCATTTGATGATTTAGAGAAAATATCTGGTAAATCTGTTGGCTATCAGTAATTTATGTGATGGCAAATCTAAACATACATGGATGTTATTCAAATGCAGTGAGAACATTTTAAATAGCTGCACACACTTAATTAGACCAAGTCAGTGAATAAATAGTGTCGCCTAACAGTGTATGTAGGTTATGCTGCTGCACTGTACACAAAACTAATACCACCATAAGGTACTCAAGTGACCCCCTTATATTACATAAATAAATAAATGGGGAAAGTTTGACCCATTACACCATCTCTTACATAGGCAGTTTTGACATGTCATTTAGAAACCAGTATTTTTTTTAAAGAGTAACTAAACTTTTGAATTACATTTTATTAAGATGTTCCTAATGCCATAGTAAAACTTTTTCTAATATAAGTTAAGACTTTTTATATTTTAATTACAGTTTTCCCCCTTAAGGCCTCATGCACACGACTGTTGTTTGATTCCGTGTCCGTTGCGCCGTTTTTCGTGATTTTCTGCGAACCCATTGGTTTTCAACGGGTCTGTGAAAAACTCGGCTAATGCACCGTTTGCCATCCGCGTCCGTGATCCATTGTTCTAGTCCATCAAAAAAATATAACCTGTCCTATTATTTCTGCGGAACACGTTTTGCAGACCCATTCAAATCAATTATTCCTATCATTTGCATAGAAAACCTGTCTTAGCCTTTTTTTTACATTCCTTTATGTCGGGTGGTCCTCCAAAAATAAACAAATACTCACTGAAACAAAAACGGACACGGATCACGGAACAACGGAACCCCACCGATAAAAACAACTGTGTGCATGAGGCCTAAAGCGCACCATTCCCTGTGGTGTACGGAGTACGGACATGACATTTTATGAATGGGGCAGCAGCGCTGTGAGTACAGGCAGGAGCGCATATTGCTGCTCTTGCCTGTGTTCTACAGAGGTTTACTAACTCCTAGCATAGCACATGGGTACCCTGTATCCATGTACTATGTAAGGATTAGCTGAGCGGAGTGGGCTACTGCTTCTGCCTGCTCCACTAAACTAAGGGTCCTGCATGTCAGCTCTTAGCTTACCGAATCAGGCAGAATTTGCTAAGCTAAACCTGGTACGCTGTACCCATGTGCTATGCCAGGAGTTAGCAAACCTCTGTTGGGCACAGGCAGAAGCAGCAATGTGCGCTCCTGCCCATACTCGCTGCTGCTGCCCCATTCATAAAATGTCATGTCCGTACTCTGTACACCACTGAGCTGTCAGCGGTGTACAGAGAAGTGAATTTGAAGCGCACAGGGAATGGTGCGCTTTAAAGGGGGAAAACTGTAATAAAATACTAAAAGCCTTAAAGTACCGTATATTAGAAAAAGTTTTAATATGGCATAAGGAACATCTTAATAAAATTTTATTCCAAAGTTTAGTTACTCTTTAAGCAATGTTTAACTAGTGCCAGGGCTCCTTTTTCAATGGGAACAAAACTGATCAAACCAGAACGGAGTGCACTAGAATGTATTCCGTCCCGGTTTGTTGCATTCTCATGCCGGACTCAAAACCGCTACAAGCAGCGCTTTTGTGTGCGGCATGGGAGACTGAATATGCCAATGTAAGTCAATGGTGCCAGATCCGTTTTTTTCAGAGATTAAAAAATCTGATATGGCACCCATTGACTTACAATGGTTTTAGTTGTAGATAGTTTAGATATTGGATTAGATATGCCGGATATCGAAACTGGACAGCAAAAAAATCATATACAAAAGTAGCCTTATTTTCAGGTATTAGTTACTTACAATCAACCTAATGGTGGCAGCTGCTTTCCCTGCTAGTTTTTAGTTGACACTTATGACACATATAATTTCCTTAAATAACATAAAAGTAAGTAACAAAACATGCAATTATTTGAAATGCAAAAGCAAATGCCTTTACCATATAACTTACATGAGGAGCAGGGTGTATAAATAAATACAGTACATGTCCATAGACCATATATAATATTTAGGAACATGAAGCCAATATGATACTATATATTGTAATTTGGTGTATATGTTAAAAATAGCTTTCTTTGTATTTTCCTCTAAAGGTAATAGCGCAACAAACTCCTCTGCAGACAACTTTGAGGATACTGTGTCCTTTCTGCCACCAATTGTGCTGAACTTTGAACTTCCTCCAGGTTACCCATCCACTACACCCCCAAATTTCACACTAAGCTGCAAATGGCTTTCACCGGCACAGGTTAGTTTTCATTTGATATACTGACTGGATTCCTTACACAAGCTCTTTATAGATAAGTTAGGTTTGTTCATTGTCTCACAGGCTCATCCATCTGAGAGTACAGTATGTTCACATGGCTAAAATCTGCCAAAAACTGGTGGTTTTGCTGCTAAATCCACATTCAAAACTCATCAACTCAAAACTCCACCTTCTTGGAAACAGATTTGACTGTGGGTTTCATGGAAGTCAATAGGGAAGCAGAGAAACCTCAACTGAATGAATAATATTGTGACACTGAAAAGTGGATAATCAGAGGAAAACAAAAAAAAAATGGGAAAAGTAGACCTTTGTTTTATGGGGTTCTCCGGGAATTAGGAAAATGAAAATACTTTATTATAAATACATTCCCAAATACCTTTTATTTGATAGGCTCGTTTTGTCTGGGGAACAGTCATTAGGAGAAATAAAATGGCTGCCGTCCTATTACTACATACAAAACCTGTCCTAATCACTATGACATTCTTTTTGATTTGCACAATACAATATTTTACAAACTAATCACACATGAGAACAAGTTACTTCACAACACTGAGGTAAAGAGCTGCCTCATCCTTCTCTCTGCTCTACTTGTCAGAGATTATGATCCTGAATACAGATGATAAGATTTTCAGCTGAATCTCTGTAGAAATGGAGCTACAGAGCTATGCTTATTTTTGTCATGTGGAATAGTGGTGACCTTTCTTTGTAAATAAGTCACGAAGGGTGTGACTTGCCAGGTACACCTACTGGAAAAAGTGCCAGTGGTGATGCGAGGCTTGATAAATATGGTGCTCAGTGTGAGGACTATTCTTTTCAATGCCTCATTATACCAAGTTGAAAATTTGGAATACATAAGCGTATATACCAAAGCATACTTACCGTAACAGTATACTTGCACGAATACATTTTTTTAAATCAGAATTTTAATTTTTTATGATTTCAGCTGACTCTGTTATGCCAGCATTTAGATGACCTCTGGGAGGAGAACTGGGGATGTGTTGTCTTGTTTGCATGGATTCAGTTTCTGAAGGAGGAGACACTCGATTACTTGAATATAAAATCTCCATATGAGATTGATTTGTGTAGTGATGGTCTACAGAGTTGTATTCAATCTGAAAAGACCTGCGCTGATGGGGTCTTACTGGACAAGCGGGCCATACAAGACGTGCAGTCAGTGCCTGCCCTGGTGAAATACATCTTGGACTTCAATGAAGCTCAACAGAAGAAGGCTTTTGATAGCAAACCATACTTGTGCAATATCTGTTTTATGGAGAAATTGGGCAGTGAGTGCACCCACTTTAAGGATTGCCAGCATGTGTACTGTAACTGTTGTCTCAAGGACTACTTTGAAATCCAGATTAAGGACGGCCAAGTCCATGCATTAAACTGCCCTGAACTAAAGTGCACATCTGTTGCAACACCTGCTCAGGTAAGTGAAAACTTAATGGAGATTATGAGGAAAGGATTTGCCTTTTAAGTTTTCCATGCATATACATGCTCATTCTGGGCTTTGACGTTAAGGAGACGGTCCTATCAGTGATTGACAGCTATAACTGTATGCAGAGTCATAGAGGTAAGCCTGTCAATCACTGATAGATCTGCCTCCTTGACTTCAAATACCAGAATGAGCATGGTTATACATGGAAAAATTACAAGTTTTACTGAATCCTTTCCCACAAAACTTTATATCATATACTAGTATATATCATATACATCAACTATATATCTTCACCTCTATAACATGCTGCCTGCAGATTAATTAGTATTATCAGGGTGAAAGGTTTCCTTTCATTTAAGGCCTCATGCACACGACCGTTGTGTGCATCCGTGGCCGTTGTGCCATTTTCCGTTTTTTTTCACGGACCCATTGACTTTCAATGAGTCCGTGGAAAAATCGGAAAATGCACCGTTTGGTAGCCGCATCCGTGATCCGTGTTTCCTGGCCGTGAAAAAAATATGACCTGTCCTATTTTTTTCACGGCCAACGGTTCACGGACCCATTCAAGTCAATGGGTCCGTGAAAAATCACGGATGCACACAAGATTGTCATCCGTGTCCGTGATCCGTGTCCGTGTCCGTTTTTTCCTATCATTTTAATGGCAAACGAGTTAGATTTTTTTTTCATTTTTCATGTCCGTGGATCCTCCAAAAAACAAGGAAGACCCACGGATGAAAAAACGGTCACGGATCACGGACCTACGGACCCCGTTTTTGCGGACCTTAAAAAAAACGGTCGTGTGCATGAGGCCTAAGGCTTAGTCATTTTGTTAGGCCTGGAGCATTTTAGCTTGATGGCCTAACAGAGTACCACAGGATTTTCTGGTGAGTGTAGGCTACACAATAATGGGCTCCAGAGATCCAGCAGTAAACCATCACGTGATGCTAGACACAATTCTTACATTGTAGATTTCCTATCTTTTTCCTAAGCGCATCTTCTAATTGATTTCTAATGTTTCTCAGGACTAGTGAATGCTTTTAGAGGTATTCACATCCCATAAACTGATGGCTGGTATATAACATCACTTTATGATCATGGAAGTTCTAACTCTAGGACTACCAGTGATCCTGAGAAAAAAGAGGCTGCGCAGTCCTTCACTGCACAACAGCGTTCCAGCGACCCACTGTGCATGGGAACACTACTATGCAGGGAAAAACACTGAATGTCCCTCAGTACTACATCAGCACTGTGCCCCCTTCTTCTCAGGATTAATGGGGTCACAGAGGTTGGACCCCCAGTGATAATAAAGTGATGACATATCCTAGCGAAGTGCCATCACTTTATGAGGTGGGAAAACTTCTAACTCTTCCTCATTCCTCCGGTAATCTCTTCCATCTTTCTTCTTCAATCTCTAGTCTAGTCACTTATTTCTATGCAAGTATGATAATGCGTTTTAC
Organism: Bufo gargarizans; assembly: GCF_014858855.1. Taxonomy (NCBI): domain Eukaryota; kingdom Metazoa; phylum Chordata; class Amphibia; order Anura; family Bufonidae; genus Bufo; species Bufo gargarizans. The sequence goes on from NC_058081.1 coordinate 398,199,119, forward strand.
ATTATGTCTATGACTACATCTTCATATACAAGACTCTTATTTGTCGACTAGTTATCTATATTTGTTGGGGCCTACTTAATTTATTTATGTTTTGTAAGTATCTTGATCTACAATTTGGCAAGTATTGTGTTTTTGAGTTACTAAATAGGCTGCTCATCTTGGCCAAATTTGGAAATAATCATCTGGATGATTTAGGAACGTGGCATGGATTGTGTGTCATGGAAATTTTTGGGAAATAAGATATACCCTTTTTTAAATGCCATGCCCCTTTTATTTAGTAAAAACAATGCAAACCACTTTTTACGTGAAGCAGTGAACCAGGGTTTTCAGTATGAAGCAGTTTTCTGAACACACACTACACTCTACACAGCAAATATTACTTGTGGTCTCCTGGGAATAGATAGACCCCCCAGACCAGTCCCCGCCCCATACACAGACCCTAGAACAGTCCCCTCCCTGTATATTGACCCTAGACCATTCCCCCCCCCATATACAAACCCAGAATCAGCCCTTCGCTGTATACTGTCTATAAAAAACACTGACCAGTTCCTCCTGTATATAGTACAAAACCTAGACCAGTTCTATTTATATTAAGATCCCAAACCAATCCCACATGTATACAGACCCCATACAAGTTTCCTTCCTGTATACAGACCCAGCCCACTCCCCCCATAAACAGATCTCAGACCAGCTCTCCTCATGTACAGACATCAGACCATTTCCCTACCTGCATGCAGACTCCCAAACCATTTCCACATATACCGGAATAGTCCATAGTCTCCTCTCTGTATAAAGATCTAATACCCAGCCCCCTTATAGAGAGACCCCTGTATACAGACACTAGACTAGTCTCCTGACTGTATACAGACACCAGATCATGGCCTTCATACATACGCCAAACCAGTCTACCCTGTATATAGACCCCAAACCCATCTCCTACCTGTATGCAGGCCCCAGACCAGACTCTTTCTTATACAAAGCTCAGACCCAAGGGCGGACTGGCCATAGATCCTATAGGGAAACTTCCCTGTGGGCCAATGCCCAGGGGGCCACTTCAGTCCTTCTCACAGCTGTCAGCCAGGTAAGTAATGCGTCAACTACTTATGTACCTGGTTGGCAGCCGCAGCTGCCCTTCTGACTCCTGATTCTAACTTTATTGTCATTCTGAAGCAACTTGAGTAAAAAGACAGAATGTGGTAGCTGGCTCTAGCCACCACAGAGAAGCAGCTTCTGGGGACGTATTGTGCTGCTGGAGTATTCATTTGTGATGCACTGTAGTATTTGGTTCTGCTGGGGCCGCACTATGGTATTAGGGGCCCCACTTAGTTGTGTTGTCCCGCGTACTTGTGTGGGCCATGCCTTACCTCAATTTGGACGCGCGTACAAAATAGGGCCACTTTTAGTTTTTTTCTAGGGCTACCTTAAATTCCCAGTCCGCTTCTGCTCAGACCAGTCCCCCCACAGAGACCCCAGACAAGTCTGTATACAGACCCCTGATTATACACACATAGTCTACAGTACATCCATGACATATTTAGCATGATTTATACATAAAATATTTATATATGCTTTACAGAACTTGTAAATCAATACCACAGTATATGGATGATTTGTTTGTCCTCTAAGGACAGCCATGACAGATTAGTGACACAGCTGCTGTCCCCTTAGACTGTGGAATTTCTATGTATTCCTGTGTGATGCAACTTGAGCCTGTCTCCTCTCTCTGCCTTTCATCTCTCTCTCCCCTGTTAGCTTTTTCATGCAGGGGGATGGACAGCAATGTAAAGCTACATCCCATAGAACTGCACAGGAGAGTCAGCACACATAGATATTACAGGAGGCTTATATAATGGCAGCTAGCCACTGTATACACTCCCCTACTATGTAGCAACACTTCTGGTCCTTTATAAGGGTAGACATGATTTCTACAACCGAATCCAGAGATATACAGAGGAGTAAGGGGAGGGGCCTGAGAGCTGCCAGGAGGGGTCTGATGGGTGATGATGTCATCCTGTAGTTCACAGGAAGTCAGCCACAAGGAGAGACTGAGTTCCTGTTTACACATTAGAGCAAGGAGTCAGACTTGATCACTTGACCAGGTTCCCATAATAAAAAGATTCAACATGTATGGATGCAACTGAGTTGGGGTGTAATAAATTACACTGCTTGAATATTTCTGGTGATTAACTAATACATGTAAAAAAAAAAAAAAAAAATTCGGGAGAGTTAGCGAGTATGCATTTATTGTGCGTGTAAAGGGAATCTGTCACCAGCTTTTTATGCTGTCCTATCTGAGAGCAGTATAAACTAGTGACAGAGATCCTTTTTAAGATTACTGTGTCAATTACTTTTTCTTGTCCAGTCATTTTCTTGAAATTCCTATTGAGCAGCACAAGCCAAGCATTGGAACTCACTCCACGCTATTGCCAAGCTCCGAGCCCTCAAGCTCATGAACTCTCGGGTACCTTCTCCCTTCTCCCCCTGCCGATTATTGATGATTTCTTTCTATAGAAAGCTTAGAAAGAGAGTTGCAAATAATCTGTGGGAGGCATCTGCAGATCACAAATCAGGCCTCTCTGTAAAGAGGTTGTCTGACCTCCCCGCCCCCCCCCCCCCCCCCCAAAAAAAAAATTAAGAGTGCCTGTTTTAAAGAAAACAACTCACTCAACTATTGAATGCCACTTGAGTCCAATGCCAAGGCCAATGCCAATCCCTGCTCGTTCTGGTACCTGGCAGACCAAAAGTGTGATGACTCATCTGTGGACTGTTGCAGCCATTCATTGACCTAAGCAAGATGTGTTTCTGTGCAGCACGTGGCCACAGAGGCTCAGCTTTCAAAGTTTCCTGGCCTGCTCTAAATTTATGAGGGGTCGGCCAACTGCTTTAAAAGGAATCTGTCACCAGTTTTTGCTGCCTGGGTCACTTTCTTTAATTGAAGTTTGGTAAAATCTTGTACTGAACAGCTCCAGCTCTGTACATTGTTCATGTCCATGTTTACTTGCAGGTAAAGCATCTGGTAGAGGAGCCACTTTTCAGACACTATGATCGTCTCCTTTTAAAGTCAAGCTTGGATTTAATGGCCGATGTCATTTACTGTCCACGTCTAAGCTGTCAGACACCAGTCTTGCAGGAGCCAGATGGTAAAATGGGCATTTGCTCAGTCTGCCAATATGCATTTTGTGTCTATTGCAAAAAGGCTTTCCATGGACTCTCCCCTTGCATAGTAAATGCAGGTATGTTCAATAGCTTGTTTGTGTAGTACAATCATAATGGTAAATTCTAAAGTCATGTTTCAGCTGTTCTGCAGTAGCTCCAGCACCACAACCTGACGCTGAAACGTCACAGATCTGTCCATTTCTGTAGTAAATGGAACTGGTTACTGCAATACTGCTCCTATTGAAGTGAATTGGAGGATCTGAGCAGTTCTGTAGTAAACTGGTCCTGTCCGCTAGAGAAATGTTTAGTTTAGCTCCTTACTTCTGGTAGAACAGATAATCAATGGGGATGTGGGTTGTTGGAACCCTGCTGATCAGATATTGATGGCCTATCCCGAGGATAGGCCATCAATATTAAACGCACTGAAAAATTCTCTTTAACTGAACAGTATAGTTATTTCTGTAAATTATACATTTACTTGTAGTTATATGCTAATAGTTGCAATATATAAATTAATTCAATGCTGTATTATATATCAAAACAGAATTTTACCTATAACTCTGCCATACACCTTACTAAACAGACCTATTTCACCTCTCATCATTCTTAAATGACCTCTGTGCTGAAGATCTGACAACTTGCTTCAAAGATAAAATTGAAAACAAAATGATCTCCCAAAAGTTTTGCAGTTTTTCATGCAGTCTTTTGAGCCAAAGCCAGAAATGGGCTGGAAAGGAATGAGATATACAGTATAATGGAAAGACTTCTTGCTGGATCTACTTCTGCATTTATTTAAAAAAAGCCCATGTGTGAAAGTCCACATTGCATTAGTGAATACCTACTGTTGGGGAAATTTTAGTAGGATGTGTATTTAATGTATTGTGTATTGTCATCATGTAAACCATTGGAGTGGATATCTTCCCGTGTATGTCCTGTCACAGCTGCTGGGCGCAGAGGTCTCCGTTGGCGAATGGTCCATGTGCTAAGCACTGGGCTGTGGGCCGGGGGAGACTGATGTGTTCAGCAGAGCAGTGTTTTGTTGGCTGATGTATGGACGCAGGCTAGGGCCCCCGCGCAAGACGCAGATTTATTGGCTTGGCGTGGATGCATTTGTTAAGAGAACAATATAACGAAAGGAACGTGCGTTTGTTGTCTCTAGTGCGCCTGATCAGCCGCTGGAGATAATGACGTTGTCCTGTAAATAAACATGCATGAGGACCATAGTAACTTTATCTGGCATTGATCACTGAGCAAGGCTAGATAAAATTAACTCCAGTGGTAATGGTAGATTATTGCATACATGTGTTTGTTGGCTAGGGTATTCTAAATGATGGTGTCTTGTCTTCCTATGTCATCACTTCCTGTATATCATCACTTCCTGTGTGTCATCACTTCCTGTGTATCATCACTTCCTGTGTGTCATTACTTCCTGCATACTTGTTATGGGCCAGCCCCTTTTACACCTTTTGTGAGTAAAGTGAACAGACTGAGCAGGGCGGGGCAGTTGCTCAGCAGAAATTAACATGAGAACACCTTTGGCTGACTGCGGTTGAGATTTTTACCTTTCCTTACACAAAGACATTGGAGAGCAGATTACAACTATTAATATTTCTACAACACTACACATCATGTATACACTCACATGTGTTCATACAGAAAAAATATTTTGGATTTTTTCTCCTAAAAGCATTGCTACCAGGGGAAAATACAGTGTATTAGTGTATTAGATATCATAAATATATATGGTGTGTGCACAATGATTGGTCACATGTACAACCCAAGTGTAACAAAATCCCTGTGTACGTTATGCTATTATCAGTGTTTGGATTTCTAAGTATCAAAAAATGTCAGGTTAAGCAAGAAGCAGACATCTGATCACTAATATTCCAATGTGCTGTACCGCAGCAGGGGCATGAGGGCAACATTGTGCCTTCCAGTCCTCAGGGATGACTACTGCTGACAGAAGACCAATTCAGACATAAAACAATAAGAACTGTATACTGAAGTATACAGTATACTGAAACTGACTAAATAAGTAATCAAACAATGGTATTGTTACAGGCCTATATTGGTGAACAGAAGTGTGTCATTTAGATCAATCCGTTGATGTTATGGTAGTAAATATCAATAGTAAATATACTAAAATATAGGTCATTAGTATTAAACACTGTGACAACCGGTTTAAACATATGCCTTGTTTTTGTTTGTTTTTTGTCTCCCAGCAAGACTTGCTGAATTGGTTAAAGAGTATCTGGCTGCTGACTGGAAAAAAAAGACGGAACTCAGGAAGATATATGGGCAGCTCAAAAAGCCAATTGAGGAGCTAAAGAGTAAGGAGTGGCTAGGGGAGAACTCTAAGCCCTGTCCTAGTTGTAAAGCTCCGATTGAGGTAAAATATCAAAGAAAGTAGTAGAGAACCTTCTACCTCTTATGGCATTTCTTTATTGCATAGATATGTTTGTTTTAATGGGCTGGTTCCACTACTCAAAATCTGAGAGAACAGATGCACACCTCTCAACTTTCCCAGATCCAGGGGGACAGTCTTCACTATCCATATGGAGCCATCAGCTCCCTGCTTCACAATTCACACAGCCGATGCCCTCCCGGCAAGACATGATGTGGTGACCTCATCATGCCTTCAGTGTTGAATAAGAGATCACAGGCTGCGGAATAATGATCATCATGCCAGCCTGTGCGTTCTTGTTCTCATCTCTTTGCGCCTGCTGCTAGGGAGAAGATGTCCAATCGCCAGGGGAACAGTGCTAGATGAGTGTTATTTCTTTATTTTATTAACAGTACAGGCTTCACTACTGTATGGGGGCACTAAAGGGGCACATCTACTGTGTGGGGGCAATAAAGGGACATAACTATCAAATGGACTGGGTAGGATTGAGCATGTATAAATAGACATTGGAAGGAGCTAGAGGCATGGCTTAGCATTAAAAACATACTTTTCAGCTTCCCATTACATTCAGGAGGGTAGCTATAGGGGGTGCAGAGGTAGAAGTTGCTACCGGGCCCAGGAGCCTGAGGGGGCCCAAAGACCTTTGTGCCACATAAGAAGACACCAGTATTATAGAAAGAACATGTTGGTCAAGTTATACCTCTGGCTGCAGGAAAGGAGTTAGGTCAAGAATTTGGCATAGGCAACAGTTTACCCACAGATGTTAGACTTACCAGCCTATAGTTTCTGGGTTCTGTTTTTGACTCCATTTTAAATATTGGAACCACATTTGCTAAGTGCCAATCTTGTGGAACAGACCCTGTCATTATAGAGTCCTTAAATATCAGAAATAAGGGTTTTTCTATTACATTACTTCTCTTAGGATGCATTATGGTGTGTGTCACCTTGGTGATTTGTCTATTTTAAAGGGTTTCTATCACCAGAATTACTGTTATGTAGCTGACTGACATTAGCGATGCACCCATGTTAGCACTACATAACAGTATGTTTCTAACGTTAGCCCCTGCAGCCGTTTTTGTTAAAAAAGCACTTTTATTATATGCTAATGAGCCTCTAGGTGCTATGTGGGCGTAAAATCAGCACCTAGAGGCTCCGTCCACTCACCCTGTATTCCACCCAGGTCCAGTGTTGTGCCCACCGTTTTTTAGCACAGTTTTTATTTTATTTTTTTGACAGTGTTCATCTGAGGGCCTTTGTTATAGGATATTTTTATAGAGCAGGTCGTTACGGACGTGGCGATACCTAATATGTATACTTTCTTTTATTTTTTTAAGCTTTACACAATAATATCATTTTTGAAACAAAAAAATCAAGTTATAGTGTCTCCATAGTCTGAGACCCATATTTTTTTTTATTTTTTGGGCCATTATCTCATGTAGGGGCTCATTTTTTGCGGGATGAGGTGACGGTTTGATTGGTACTATTTTGGCGTACATGCGACTTTTTTTATCACTTTTATTACCTTTTTTGGGAAGTAAGGTGGGCAAAATCTATATTTCCTCATAGTTTTAATTTTTATTTATTTTTATGGCGTTCACCGTGCGGGGAAAGTAACATGACAGTTTTATAGATCAGGTCGCTACGGATGCGGCGATACCTAATACGTGTAGTGCAATTTTTTTTATACATCTTTACTTTCTTTTCACTTTCTTTTTACATTTTCTTGAGCCAGACCCACTTGGTTCTTGAAGATCCAGTGGGTCTGATGTCTGTATAATATAGTACAGTACACTATATAGTGTATTGTACTGTATTTTACTTACACTTTGTCTGAACATATCTCTGCCTTTAGCGCAGATCTGTTCAGCACCATAGACACATAGACAACAGGATGCCTGAGAAGGCTTCCTGTTGCCATGGGAACCTTCCCCGTCCGCCACAACTGAGCAGACGGGGAAGGAGGAGGGCTCCCTCCCTCTGTGACCCCATCCTGTCTGGGGGCTGCAAAGGCACAGCAGCCCCCCGATGGGAGAGGGAGCTCCCTGACTGTTAACCTTTCCCATACAGCGGTCTGTACGGACCGCGGTATGGAAAGGGTTAAACGGCTGACATCGCAGCACAGATGTCAGCCGTTTATACCAGAGTGTCAGCAATGTGCTGGCACTCTGGTATACCCACTGGACACCAATGAATATTCAAGAGGAGGCGGGCGGGGGATCGCGATCCCGCCCGCCACACCGCCCCTGCACCGGCATAAAATCATTCAGGGGTGCAGGGGGGGGTGAAAAATCTTTATTTTGGGCATTTTAAAGTTTGTGATCCCAATCAGAAACTGCGGAAAGCGCTGCAAACCGCAGGTCTGAATTGACCTGCGGTTTGCAGCGATCGCCGATAGAGGGGGTCACAGGACCCCCCCTCGGCATTCACCCAAAGTGCCTGGCTGTGTGTAACAGCCGGGGTCTCAGCGCTGTCAACATGTCTGCAGACATAGTGACAGTTTAATGCCATGACGTGTATACTCGTCATGAAGCGCTAAGTAGCAGTGCTCTATGACGAGTATACTCATCATAGGTTGGGAAGGGGTTAAAGGGGTCCTGCAGTGCTTCTCACTGTTTACTGCAGGCCCAGTGACGTCACTGGGCCTGTGGTAAACAGCGAGAAGGCTGCGGCGCTACTGCCATAGCCACTGCCTTCTCAAACAGCTGATCGGCGGGGGTCCCGGGTGTCTAAACCCCGCCGATCAGATGCTGATGATTTATCCAGAGGATAGATCATCAGTTTAAAAAAACTGCAGAACCCCTTTAATAAGCTATTTTAGCACTTTTTGCCTCTACATGTTTAAGTAGACATAACTTTTTCGTTTTTTCATTGACTTGGCTGTATAAGGCCTAGTTTTATATGATAGAAATTGGATCATTTTTGGCACTGTTACATATAAATTACATCACAATTTATATACTTTTTTGCGTTGCAAATATAGCAAAAGCTAATTTTTACATTGCAATTTTACTTTACTTTATTGTTTAGGCTTCGTTCACATCACCGTTCAGCCTTTCCGTTCTCCTGCCCCGTTTAGGGGCAGGAATACGGAAAGAACGGATTCAGTACCTAACTGAGCCAAGTGGAGTCCACGGGCCCTATAGACTATAATGGGGTTCGTTAGGTTTCAGCTCAGAAGAAGATTTTTGAAGCAGAGACAAAAGTCCTGCATGCATAATGTATTTTATGAAAAATAATATATTTTTTTTACTCCAGTATGTGCAGCACACAGGGGTTAAACGTCCATGGGATTTCTGTAAAATGTTATAAGTGTTTGTCGTGACGCCAGTTGCATTTCAGCAACGAGGCACGGAGTCCACCTAAGTAGATGGTATTTGTGATTGGTACCTAGGGTAGGAATGCCATAGTGGCGGTTTCCAGCAGGCTTTGGCATAAACTGGTAGGCAATAACAATCTCGGCACTACTACATCAGCTGCTCTCTGGCTGATAGGATTAAATAGAGACTTTTCCTTTCTGCTCTATTAAGCTTTCTGTAGTCTAACTCAGTCTTTATGCTTATCTGTATCTTTTATCTTTATCCAGGGAACCTTTACTCCTGGCTTCTAAAGCTTGTAGGTTGGATCTCTAAGTCCAGCAGAGCTGAAGGTGCTCTGCTGGCTGGAACACAGCCTTTCCCCCAGCAGGGGGATAAGCTAGACACCACCTTTCCCCTAGAAGGGGTAGGCTAGACTTACTTTCACTAACTAAACTCCTCCCCGAGGGAGTGAAGAGAATGGATAGAAGGTTCCATCCTCTGTCCCTGTAGCTCTGCCATTGTTGCCGCCATCTGCTGGTGACCCAGGCACATTACACATAAACATAGCAGTTGTATAGAAATAAATATACACATTTTGCAGGATCTGGACATAAGTGCATTGATGACATTACATTTACCATAGAAGATAGTGGAGGTTTATAAAAGGTGGTAAGGCCACCTTAAGAACCAAGCCGCCCTCGGCTTGTGCTTAGGGTAATTATATAAATATATAAATATATGCTCTCCGGGTACCTAGAAAAATACAAAGTGTTGCGTGAAAATACACTGACATAGACTAACATAGAAGATGGCTACTACTAGGTTCGTGACTGAGTAGGGTGTCTTTCAACGGTTCTCCCTCTTACAGCAAACCAAACCAAATAAATGTACTTCCTTTTAAGTACTAACACTGCACTAAGCGCTCAATACTCCGCGACTTGGCCATAGTCATATATGGAACAAGGGGGATGTTATGCACTGTGATCCCTCCACATTCTTTAATATGCTGGCAAACAGAAGGGTGGCTTCACCCTGTAATCCCTTCCAAGCACCAAGGTCTTAAAATAGCTTTCGCAAGGTCACTTTGATGACTAAACTGGTAGCTAAACACACATCCATAAGGCTGGGCAACCAAGGCCATAGGACACACTAAACAAGGAGGAGGAGCCGGTTCTCTCTCCAGTCACATAACAGAAGCGGGATTAGCCTTCACGATGCTAGACCTGCTTGTGACGTATGTTAACGTCCTCAGAGGCAGTCCATAATGAGCAACAGCGATGTTAGATCTGCTTGTGACGTATGTTAACGTCCTCAGAGGCAGTCCAATATAAGCAAGAAATAAGGTGCTGACAATCTGGTTAATGGTATAAAGTGCAAAGTCCATAGGCCATACAAAAATGCATAGTACCACATTGTTGTACATGAAAAGGAATACACACAATGGGCACAGTTGATTTTAAACGTTTCTGAAAATGCAAAAGATTAGTGCAAAAACTGTGCAAATATCTTAGACGATAAAGCAGTGCACATATAAGGCACATATTTAGTGCAGTTAAATAGTGCAATAAGGCAATAAATTCACTTTTGAGTCCATTTCTTCAATGCTGGTAGATAGGGTGCACCGAACAGGAAATATAAGTGCAACAAAGTATTTTTAAATGCAAAAGAGTCCTTTGTAATCCATAGGGAATAACAGTCATGTGTAATCCAAATGAGGTAACAATGTCATTTGTAATCCACATGAGATAGCAAAGTCATTTGTAATCCACATAAAGCAATAATGTAATTTGCAATCCACATGGGTAATAAAGGTATAGCAGCACAGGTCATGGGAACCTTTTTGGAAAGGGGCTCCCAAATAACCTGAAAAGGGGGAAAAAAAGGGAAAAATTGGCAAATGGGACTCGATGCTGATAGTGGGGGGAGTCCTAACTCACATGGCCATCCGGATGAGTGCTGAAACAGGGCAACCTGCAAAAATAAAACACAGAACATCCTGCCAATAGGCCCTCACCCTTCAGAGGCAGTCCATGGGATGGCTCCCAAAAGTCTGTGGTTTTCTTTTCAAAAGGACAGTTAAAGAAGAGCAGCTCTTTAGAGGAGGGACTTCAAATCCTCCTCAAAACTGGAGCTGCTGCTAGACTGGATGAGAGGCTTGTCCTGCCTCTGGTATCTCATCCTTGCCTTAACAGTGGTGCTTTGACAACACCTACTGTCGTTTCTGGGTAGGGTCCTAGTAGTGATGCTTTTCATAGCTGCCGTGACCTTTTGCTTGATTGGAGCGGATGCTCCTGCCATGCTGAGATGGTCCAGAACCTCTGGCTGCAGTGGGACCTGTAGACATGGACTGAGGGATAACTCTGGAGGCTCCCTCTGGAACACCTGTGGCTGGGTTTTTCAGGGCAGCTGGTACGTGACTATAGTCAGGCCATAGACCAGGGCTGTCTGGGCCTCACTTCTTATCCGCTGCTCAATAGTTGGAGGTATCGGCAGTCCCGGTATGAGGGGTTCTGGTTCTGGCTGTTCCTTATAACTCAGTACTCCCTCCTTGGTCTCCCGCAAGCAGCCAATGCGTCCCCGGGTAGCTGGGTCCTCCTGCCAGTGCTCCAGTGTGGACACTGGGACCAGCGGCCTTTGTAGCAGACTTACCCCGGTAGCAAAGGGGCCTTTAGAGGACCGCATTGGGGTAAACTCCACCTGCTCTCCCTTGTACAGGCTATGTCGGGCCTGCGGCAGGTACAGCTGTTTCACTGACCACCGATTCCCCGACTGGTCATCCTGGATAAACCCCATACCTCATTCCACGCTGAACCAAATTGCGGTTACCGTCCGCCTCTCTAGCACTGGGGCAGAGGACGATCAAGTATTTGGAGAATCCAATCCTCAACAGCCTTCCGGTAATCCCAGGCACTTGGTATGGGCCGTCACTTCCAAGGGGATCACCGGGTTGAGAGCGTCGCCATTCTGGTTCTTTCTGGGCGGCTTGCTTCTTCTGGGCGGCGGGGTAGGCTACACTGACTTTCACTAACTAAACTCCTCCCCGAGGGAGTGAAGAGAATGGATAGAAGGTTCCATCCTCTGTCCCTGTAGCTTTGCCATTGTTGCCGCCATCTGCTGGTGACTCAGACATATTATACATAAACATAACAGTTGCATAGAAATAAATATACACATTTAGCAGGATCTGGAAATAAGTGCATTGATGACATTACATTTACCATATAAGATAGTGGAGGGGTATAAAAGGTGGTAAGGCCACTCTGGGGCATTACATATGCTAATACATTATGTTCTGTGTTCCTATGGTACAGGTTTCAGTTAGGGCAAAACTAGTGTGTCCTAATAGCAGGAGGATTACTGAACTTACAGTCCTGGGGTCCTTTCTAAATCCCAAGGGCTTACTGCAGAGGGCTTATATAGCCTATGATCAGATTACTGGGACCCAATCAGAGGGATAAATCCCTTTTGATTATGCTGTGGTCACAGACTGTGGAATTCAAAGGGTTAACAATTTGGCTTGGAGCTACCTCCGATCCTGGCTGTAGGGCAACAGTCTGGTCTGAGATCTGGAGGTGTTAGTAATAGTTCATTCGTACAGTAAGTGCTCATAGAAGTACTTAGTTCCCTCCAAAACAGAGTAGCAAACTACAGTGGGCGGTCATACAAAGTTAAATCATTTTTGTCAGAGATTTCCAGTAACTGAAATTTCTGTGTAGTGTTGACTATTTTTGTTGGGTTAAAGGTATGAGAATTTATTCTGGAAATCTATGGTGAATCAAGTTGACTATGTGAGTGTTATTTTCTGGCACATACGTACAGTAGTTGACGAAAAGTAGATGACGATAAACAACTGAAGGAAATGAGTCACAAATATCAGATTTGGTCATTTATTTATTCAGGGAAAATCATCCAATATCACATGTCTGTGAGTGGTAAAAGTATTTGAACCTTTAGGATTAGCAGATAATTAGAAGGTGAAATTAGAGTGAGGTGTGAATAGGATGACAATCAGGTGTGATTGGGTGACAGAGATCTTGTCATGCTGGAGGTCTGTGCCCATTTCTGGCGGCCTGGATCCACTGCAGCTCCTCTGTCTGACTTCACTGGATCTGGCCCCTGGGATCCCATCTTCCTTTTTCCTCTGCATGCCACAGCCTACGCTTCTCTGGCTGGCCACTCCACTGTGCCCATAGGGTGCATGCACTCTCTGGTTCTTAAAGGGCCAGTGCACACACACCTTAATCTTCCCTAGCCAATGGCTGGTAACCTTGGGGGTACATAATGGGGTTATCCAACTATAATGACCCTCCTAATGCCTGGGCCCCTCATATAGATGATACTTACTACGATGGCACCCGCCTTGCTCCTGCTCCCCGCATGGCTGCCGCTGAATCTCCCCATCGCACAGATCAAAACATCTGGCGATGGGGGCCAGCCAATAGAAGGCCACGATGGAGAGGAGCTATTAAGTGTTTAAAAAAAATTTAAGAAAAATATTTATTAAATAAAAAAATCTAATTAAAAAATACTCTTTTTTCCATTAATTATAAGCTTTTCAGTAAAAACATTGCAAGAATAAAACGTCCTTCACATGTTTGGTATCGCTGCGTCCATAACGACCCGCACTACACAAATATTATGTAACTTATCCCCAATGGAGAACGCCATATAAAAAAAATTCCAGAATTGCAAATAGCGATCAAAATGTGTTATTTACCCCAAAATAATAGCAATGAAAACTACAAGTCGTCCCGCAAAAAATCAAGCCCTCACACAACTCCATAGAAAGAAATATGAAAACAGTTATGGTTTTTGGATGCGACGATGCAAAAATATTTTCTCTTTGAAAAAGAGGGTTTTATTGCGAAAAAGTAGTAAAAGTAGTAAACAAAACTATATGTATTTGGTATCACTGTAATTGTACTGACCCAGAGAATAATGATATTGGGGGAGATTTATCAAAGTGGCGTTAAGTAGAACTGGCTTAGTTGCCCATAGCAACTAATCAGATTACACCTTTCCTTTTTCTTGAGCTGTGAATCTGATCAGTTGCTATGGGCAATTAAGCCAGTTCTACTTTACACCAGTTTGATAAACGTCCCCCATTATGTAAATTATGCAGAAAAATGACTGCTGCAGAATTCATAACGTAAAAAAAAAACTTTGTGGCAGTGTTGCTGTTTTTTCCCCATCTTCCCCCCAGAAAGAGTTAATGAAAGTTAAAGAGGACCTTTACCGGATTTTATTAATTGAGATAATTAATGCTGCCACCCTGCCACTGATGCTGCCACCCTGCCTGTTATGTTAAAATAGCGCTCCTACAACGCGCTGTGCCCCCCAGTATTTTCCCAGTTCAGTATGCAAATACTGAGTATCGGAACAATGAGGAGGAGACGCCAGGATTTCTCAATGGGCATCTCCTTCTCCCTTGCAGCAGCGCTGTCTAATCATAGAGGAGAGCGTCACAGCCAGGGAGAAAAAACCTCTCTGGCTGCGACGCTCTCCAATGCGATTAAACAGCGCTACAGCCAGGGAGAAGGAGACACCCACAGAGAAAGACTCAGTCTCCTCCTCATTGTTTCCGATACTCAGTATTTGCATACTGAGCGGGGGGCACTGCGCGTCATAGAAGTGCTATTTTAACAAAACAGGCAGGGTGGCAGCATCAGCAGGGTGTACCCCGCAAGTACAGGTACTTATGTCAATTAATAAAATCCGGTGGAAGGTCCTCTTCAAACAGAAATGTATGTGTACCCCAAAATGGCACCATTAAAAACTGTAACTTGTCCTGCAAAAACAAGCCTTTATACAGCTACATAAACAGAAAAAGAACAAAGTTATAGCTCTTGGAAGCAATGGTGAAAAAAGGAAGAAAAATGCTTGGTTAGTAAGGCCCAAAACAGGCTGGTCACTAAGGTGGTAATCTCATAGAAGTGTCTAAGTGCAGAACTAACCAATAATTACCAAAAAAGTTAAGTTGTACAAGGGGGTCACACACGATACTAAAAGCAAAGGTTCACATAGATTTGCCACTTGCAGACGTGACATTAGATCATTTTTCTCAAAAAATAAATGACCAAGTCTAATATTGTTTTATTTATCTTGAAATATTGAGTTAAAAAACTTTCAAGCACCCCTGTATGATATGTCAGAGGATCCATTTTGGATGGATTGCGCCTTTCAGATATATATTTTTTTTACAGAAATTAGATGGCTGCAACAAAATCAACTGCATTGAGTGTAAACAGAACTTCTGCTGGCTCTGCTTGACGGTATTACCCCAAGAAAACCCATATGATCATTTTGGGAAAGGATGCAGAATGTAAAGGTATGTATCCAGCATGGTTTTAAAGAATTTGTCATTGTCAATTTCTTCTGAGCAAATGGGGTCATCTGCCATCATATGTTGTTTTTTTGCAAATTTTCAATCTACAGGGTGGGCCATTTATATGGATACACCTTAATAAAATGGGAATGGTTGGCGATATTAATTTCCTGTTTGTGGCACATTAGTATATGTGAGGGGGGAAACTTTTCAAGATGGGTGGTGACCATGGCGGCCATTTTGAAGTCGGACATTTTGAATCCAACTTTAGTTTTTTCAATAGGAAGAGAGTCATGTGACACATCAAACTTATTGGGAATTTTATAAGAAAAACAAAGGTGTGTTTGGTTTTAACGTAACTTTATTCTTTCATGAGTTATTTACAAGTTTCTGACCACTTATAAAATGTGTTCAAATATACATACAGGGGGACATTTGGTGGTGCAGGCCTCTACATAACTTTGGCGCTTCCTCCAGCAGGCCGTGCGACCTACTAAAATCTACGCCAGCTCTGAAACAGGCTTAGATTTAAGTAATTTTCCATGTCAAAAACTGGTGTGAAAAATTTCTGTAATGAAAATCAGCTCAGGTCCCTGCGATTGTTGCAAATCTTTCTGGCTTTCGTTTCTTCCATAACTATGCTCCTGACTATACAGTATAAGAAAATGTTCCAAAACCACTGCATTCGCAGTTCTCATGAAATAATTGTGAGCAAATAGTTGGGAACAAAGCAGTCAGTAATGCAAAGAGATAAGACACCGCATGATAAAGTCCAATATAGGTTGCTCGGTCTTGCACTATTCATCAGTACAGGGTGTTCTTGCAGCAAACAAAGGCAATAAATAAACACCCTCTTGTCTTATCGTGTACCATATTCGTCAGAACAGTGCTATTTGGTTACTGACTACTGGGCTATGGCAGGAAAAGTGGCAGTGCGACATCTAGTTTTTCAGACATTTTGAAGACAGTGTTGGAAAAAGAGGGTTTTAGGACATAGTCTGAACACCAGTATATTCACTGTATTTGCTCAAGAAAAAATACTGTATTTACTAGGTTCAGTCTGATACAATAAGCAAGTTGACATATTCTATGATTGTGGTTTGTATGTTTGTAATTCTCCATCTGGCCCAGATTATACAGATACATTTTATTGAATAGATCGCTGGCTATACAACATTTTTAATTACGTGCAATAAAAAAAATATTCAGATCCAGGGGCTGGTTTGAAAAATGTAGAATGTGCTTCATGACACAACCACCTTTAACCAGCTCAGCTCCCGAAGCTTAAAGGGCTTCTGTCACCACACAACAGTCATTTTTTTTTGGGGGGCTAGTTACATTCCTTATAGCGCAATATAGGAGAATATAATGTTGTCACTTACTTTCATGCGGCCGTTTCTTGAGAAAACGAAGTTTTATAATATGCAAATCCGGTCTCTACCAGCAAGTAGGGCGTCTACTTGCTGGTAGCCGCCGCAGAAAACCGGCCCCTCGTCGTGTTGATTGACAGGGCCAGCCGTGATCTCCTCCTCCGGCCGGCCCTGTCAGTATTTCAAAAATCGCGCGCCTCTGTTCATTCGGCGCAGGCGCTCTGAGATGAGGAAATGCGGAAAGCACATTGCCGGTGTCCGTGTTTTGCAGATTCGCGGTGTCCGTGTTTTGCGGATCCGCAAAACACATACGGACGTCTGAATGGAGCCTTACAGGGGGGTGATCAATGACAGGGGGGTGATCAGGGAGTCTATATGAGGTGATCAGGGGTTAATAAGTGACAGGGGGTGGGGGGTGTAGTGTAGTGGTGTTTGGTGCTACTTACAGAGCTGCCTGTGTCCTCTGGTGGTCAATCCAAGCAAAAGGGACCACCAGAGGACCAGGTAGCAGGTATATCAGACGCTGTTAACAAAACAGCGTTTAATATACCTTTCAATGGTTAAAAAAATCGCATCTACAGCCTGCCAGCGAATGATCGCCGCTGGCAGGCTGTAGATGAACTAGTTTACCTCCCGATCCTGTGAACGCGCGCTCCTGCGTGCGCGTTCACAGGAAACAAATCGACCGCCTCCGGAACACAATCCTGCGTTAGGCGGTCCGGAGGCGGTTATAGATGTTTTTCCATACAGTACATAGTGCCTTCCAGAGTGTCAAGACAGCTATTAAAGAGTGTTTTTAGGGCTCATTAAGATGACCGTATGTTTTTTGCGGTTACGCAAAACACGGATAACGGCCATGTGCGTTCTGCATTTGTGGAATGCACACGAACAGCCCTATCATAGAAATGGCTATTCTTGTCCACAATTTGCGGGCGAGAATAGGACATGCGCGATCTTTTTTGCTGGGCTGCGGAACGGAAGTACGGATGTGGACAGCACACGTGTGCTGTCTGCATCTTTTGCGGCCCCATTGAAATGAATTGGTCCGCATCCATTCCGCAAAATTGTGGAATGGAAGCGGACACATAAATACGGTTGTGTGAATGAGCCCTTATACAGTGCCACCACCCGACAGTGCCCCTGTAAATGGTGCCTATGGTCCTATATACAGTGCAGCCAGAGTGCATCTCTATATGCAATGTAGCCCTCACAGAGTGCCCTATTATAAAGTACAGCTGTCAGATAGCTCCCATACACAGTGCAGCAGCCATAGAGTGCTCTCATACACAGTGCCAGGAGAACCTTGGCTCTTAATACTCTTTCTCGTTCTCATGAAGTAGACATATGTCAGCTGTCCCTCCATCCCCTTATAGGAGCTTATATGAGAGATTTTCTTTTAATCATAGGCACTACTCTTGGATTGTATTTGATTTGTGGGTAAGGTAAATTCTGCATATTCATTGGGGGAGATTTATCAGTACTCATGCAAAGGAAATGTGGTTGCCCATCAATTAAGTAGAGGGTTAATTACATCACTTTTCTTTTGCATCATTTTTTATTAATCTCCTTAATCGATTCAATTTCCCTTTCAAACGGTCAATACCAGAGGGGTCACGTAGTTACATAGTTAATACAGTTGAAAAAAGACATAAGTCAAGTTCAAAGGAGCTGTCCAAAATGAAAGGTGGAATCTGATTGGTTGCTTTGGGCAACTAAGCCAGTTCTACTTTACACCAGTTTGATAAATGACCCTATATGATCTGATATCCTACTCACCCTCTCTCATTATCCTTCTAGTGTGCTTTCTGTTATAGATATGGTGCCATATAATGGACTATATATTTGTAAGCGATGATGCCCTCTACCAAAGGGGTGCTCCACTTGAAACTGTAATATGAATATAATTTTCTTTGTTTATTTATTTACAGATGAGTTTGTTATAATGGTCGACATCTTGTTAAAGAAGAAGATTCATTTGTAGTTTTGCGCCTGGGGTTATTGCACTAATATTTCTTACCATGCAGATGATCACAAGAGTGATACCTAACAGAAGATGAAGAAAAATTGGCAAACTAGATTTTATCAAGTAGACACAATTAATCCACCTATTCTTATTATAGTTAACCTGATTTAATAAAAACAACAATGAAAAGTAAAATAAAGAACACTGCTACTGCATCTCTGCAATTAATTATCTTAGAAATTGTCAACATCCAGTCCAGAAAATGTCTCTGGTACCCGCATGACCCTTGTGGTAATACTAGTCAATCCACTTAGAAACTTTAATGAGATGCTAGTGCATTTCAAACTTTATCCCATAAAGAAATGTTTGGACACAAATTACTGCACAATGAATGTTAGTGTTAATTCAGACGTCCGTATTGTTGCTTTCCACATCTGGTCCGCAATTTTAGATGAGGATTAGATGAGGTCCCATTCACTTCTATGCTGTCCGTATTTTTTCCACGGCCCCGCAAAACAAATAAAACATGTCCTAAACTTGCCAGTGAAAATCAGGACGTGGCACCATTGAAGTTTATGGGACCAGAAAAATGTGGAATGCAATCCACTTTCTTGCAGACAAAAACACAGATCAAATTCTTTGCAGACTGCAAAAAACTTATGGCCATCTGAATGAGCCCTTATCCAGATATTATAATAGATATTGCACAATTGGTGCTGCATGTATACAATACATACATTGATGTTGGTTGTGGTTGTTGTTTTTGTTTGTTGTAAAAATGCTAGCTGCAGATGTTAGCTGAAAGTCTATGAAACGCAGGACACAGTTTTTTATTTTTTTTTGCCACTGCAGTTTTTGTTGAGTAGGTGCCATTTTTTTATTTTTTTGGTGGTTTCCACATTTGTTTGTGGCATAACAAATTGGTAAAAATGTATGGTAATTTTTACCACTGGAAAAAATGCACAAAAACAATGGTGTGCAGGAAGTTTAGCATATGGTCCTTGACTTTCCCAACATGCATTACTCTTGTGGGTAAATAACAGTGAATGTAGTAGTAAAAATACATAGCACTTTTGTGCTTCTCACCCAGCTGTCACACTCTTTCAGGTAAAGTAGATCATATTAAGAATGTATGCTTCTGTCCCTGCTATTGCACTTGTAAGTACATAGCCGTCCCAGGAGACTGGCAGCCTATAGGGGTATCACGTCTGAGATGGCAGGTAACAGACGTGAGGTGCAGAGGGGAGGGAAGAGGAGCACCCTTCCACTAGGGAGAGGGAGGAGTGGTGACCCTTAACTCACCTAGCACTGGAACCTGGCTGCCCTGACGTCCCTCGACGGGCTGCTAACCCGTACGCCGATCACATGCCTCGTCCCTGGCTAACCCTGAAATAAGCCCTAGGTAGTGAATAGGGCGATGGAGCACTAGTCCTCACCACTGACACCTAGGATAACAACAGGGAGAAGACAAACAACACAAACAATCTCCAAAGGGAGACAACAAACAGGAGAAAACAACAGGAGTGAACCGAAGATCCAACAGCTCCAGTTCCAACAACTCCACCTGAGGTCAGACTAGAAGATATGGAAGGAAGGTCTATATCTGGCAACAAGGGAAGCAGAAAGGGAGAATATACTGTATAGTAGCTGGGAGTGGCTGACAAAGAACAGCTGAAAGGAAAAGCTACCGGTTTCTAAATGGGACAAAAAGGATCGCAAACCTAAGGAGGAAAACCTGGACCAGAATCATTGTCAGACTGGGGTACCTAGGGCCCACCAGTGTAACTGATTCTGGGGGCGCACCTTAGGGCTCCTGCACACAAACGTATTTTTCTTCCTTGTCCGTACCATTATATATTTTTGGCCTGTATGTGAAACCATTCACTTCAATGGGGCCGCAAAAAACGGAAATGACTCCATGTGCATTTTGTGTCTGTATGTCCGCATGGCCGTTACGCAAAATGATAGAACATGTCCTATTATTGTCGGTATTACAGACAAGGACAGGACTGTTCCATTAGAGGCTGTTCTGTTCCGCATAATGTGGAATGCACACACCCAGTATCCACGTTTTGCAGATCCGCAATTTGCGGACTGCACAACATCCAACAATCATTTTCATGAGCCCGTACAGTGATAACAGAAATATTAAAGATGAAGTATGATGGTAAACACTCACAGCAAAATGCACAAACATACATTTAGGCTACTTTCACACTTGCAGTAACAGGGTCCGGCAGGATGTTCCGGCGGGGTAACAGCCTGCTGCATCCGTGCTAACGCTAGGCCACCGTGCTGCCGGAAGTCCGCAGTAGTTTTTGTCCGGCCACCTTATCGGCATGTTTGCCGCGCTGCAGCCGGACTTCCGGCCCACCCCCATTATAGCGAAGGTGGCCAGAGCGGACCTCTGGTGGCACGGTGGGCTAGCGTAAGCACGGATCTGGCAGGCTGTAGCCTGCCGGACCCTGCTACCGCAAATGTGAAAGTAACCTTAGGTCCCTTTCACACGAGCGTGATTTTTGCGAGGGTGCAATGCGTGACGTGAACGCATAGCACCAGCACTGAATCCTGACCCATTCATTTCAATGGGTCTGTGCACATGAGCGTTGTTTTTCACGCATCAGTTCTGCGTTGCGTGAAAATCGCAGCATGTTCTATATTCTGCGTTTTTCGCGCAGCCCTGGCCCCATAGAAGTGAATGGGGCTGCGTGAAAAACGCATTGCATCCGCAAGCAAGTGCGGGTGCAATGCGTTTTTCACTGATGGTTGCTAGGAGACGTTGTTTGTAAACCTTCTGTTTTTTATCACGTGCGTGAAAAACGCATCAAAACGCATTGCACCCGCGCAGAAAAAACTGAACGCAATCGCAGACAAAACTGACTGAACTTGCTTGCAAAATAGTGCAAGTTTCACTGAACGCATCCTGAATGCATCCGGACCTAATCCGCAACGCCCGTGTGAAACCAGCCTTACACATATATGGATATCCTGCTCTTAAATCAGTCAGAAACAAGACACATGCAGTTCTCATCACACATAGGAAACATGCAATGCACGCACCAAGACATTTTTTGCCTAACCCTATTAAGTGTAGCTCACTTAAAAGGACTGCCTCACTTCAACAAATGGCATTTATTATGTAGGGAACGTTAATATAAGGCACTTACTAATGTATACTGATTCTCCATATTGGCTCTTTTCCATCACATTATACACTGCTCGTATCCGTGTTTTGGTTTTTTTTGACAATTTTTTTTATTAGTATTGTGACATGATCTGGAAAAACAGTACAGTATCATCTAAAATACAGCACAGATTACAATTTCCATATTCGTTACATTTCCGTCCGAGACAAATTATATGCCGTATACAATAAATGATACATCAATTGTTGTGGCATTCCAACACAATACATTTTTTTATTTTACTCCCCTCCCCCTCCCCCCCTTATATAGTCAGCTATAATAATAATAATAATAATAATAATAATAATAATAATAATAATACTAAATCGAATACAGAACTTGAAAGGAATCTCGAATGCAGAACTTGAAAGGAATCTTAAATCTCTCTGGGCTTCCTACTTTCTCCTCTCGATCACGAACCCCTGGTCATGATATGTCATATACTCATCCGTCCCAACCTTCCCTAAGACACTAGCGACCACAGACCTTAAGCCTCCCCAGCTGTCCCTTGATATCCTCCTGCAGGTACCAGGCTGTAAGTGTAAAGGGCTCTATTGCCACGGATGCCTCTGCCTCCAACATGTAATTCAGCATGAACTTTTTCCAAGTTTTATACAACTTTTTCCCAGCTATCTCCTTTTTACCAATAGCTTCCAGCCATTCCAAATGAAACATGTGGTGTAAACGCCTCAGTAGCTCTTCTTTTGATGGGACCCTTGACTCCAGCCAGGTAGAAAGCAAGCACCTTTTAGCCTCCAAGACTATCCTGTGCCCCATTGCCGTAAGGTCCTTTTTCGGTCTACCTCCCCCCTCAGTCGACTCTTCCTGAGCTTCTGCATGCAATATTGCTACTTGAATAGTAAGTTCTTCCCTATAACTGCTACCATCCCGTAAAACTTGACCCACCATCTTCCAGTACTCCTCCAGTTTTGTAAAACTCCACAAACCGTGTAGAAGGTAAGTTTCAGGTATAGAGCATTTTGGACAAGTTACCATCCTATCTGGTTTTGCACCAGTTACTGGCAAATCAAATCCATACAGTGCATGGTGAATGATTTAAAAATGTGTTTCCCTCATCTTCTCGTTTAACACTGCTTTATGTAGGGCTGCTATGCCAGTCCTAACAGTCTGTTGTACCTCCACAAGGTCCAACTTGTTCCCCCATCTCTTAAACAGTCCTTGGGAAACAGAATCTTCCCAAAGGGACCGCAAACTACCATACAGATGCGATATGGAAGATCTGTTATTGGATACCATAAAGGAATCGAATCTGTTCCGTTCTTGTAGAGTCGCCCACCTGGCTCCCTGGCTATGAAACAAATCACCTTTCCTAATGCCCTTGGACTCCCAAACCTGGAATGACCTTTCAGATAGCCCTGGTATGAAGGCTGGGTTATTATGAATAGGGAGATGTTTTGAGATCTGGTATGGTAGTTTATATAGTTTTCTGATATTTTTCCACATTATAATGGAATCCCTCAAAATTAGTGAACACCTAGCCAAGCGAGGTAACTTAGAAAGTTTGGTATGTACTAGAGCTCTCAAGTCCCAGGGTGCCACCAGTTGTTTTTCCAGCCTCAGATTAGAATAATGACAGCTTTGACATTGCCATCATTTTAATTAAATGACACCTGCCCATCAAAGACAATGGTAGTTTTTGCCATCTAGCGAGGTCTTCTTTAATTTTTTGAATTAAAGGTGGGTAGTTTAACTGATAAATAGAGTGCGGAGTCCCTCCGATTTTTATACCTAGATATTTAATATGGGATTTAGTTAGAGAAACATCAACACCCTTGCTACCGGCTGTATATTGATGTGACCTCTGACCAAGCGGTAAAAGTTTGCATTTTGAGGCGTTCACTTTATACCCTGAATACTTCCCGAAGCTCTCCAAAGCCTCGAAAATGTTGCCGACCTGCTCATGTGGTTTTGACATAAATAGAATAATATCATCGGCAAATAATGCCGCTTTTACTTTTGTCTTTCCTACTCTAATCCCCTTGAATAAATCAGATTTGCAGAGTTCTCTAGCCAGGGGTTCAAGTGCTAGGTTAAACAATAATGGGGATAGTGGGCACCCCTGCCGCATCCCCTTTTGCAGATCAAACGGTTTGGACAAATATCCCCGCATAAAGACCTTTGCCTGTGGCCTATGATACATCTGTGACAGAACCACCCTAAAGGCGCCAGTGATTCCCATTCTATCGAGGACCGCCTCCAGCCATGCCCACCTGACATTATCAAACACTTTTTCGGCATCTAGTGTGAGCATGGCTGGTGCCTCCCCCCCCCCCCACTGGTTCATGCTGCACCCTGATCGCCCCTGGACAAACCCCATCTGCTCTTGTCCTATCAATGATGGTAATGTTTTCGCTAATCGATCTGCTATAATTGTGGATAAGATTTTTGCATCCACATTTATCAGTGATAATGGATCTTTCCCAGGTTTGGCTAACGATTTGATATAAGACAGGTTGTCTTTGTCCAGGGTCGATTCGCCCGTGAATATGCCATTATATAACTGCACCAATACTGGCAGGACTTGGTTGCATAAGTCTTTATAGTATTCCCCAGTATATCCGTCGGGTCCAGGTGCTTTCGAATTACCCAACCCATTTATCACTCCCTGCAACTCTGCTGTAGATATATCTGAGTTCAGGATGTGTCGCTGCTCCTCAGTCATCTTAGGCAAACATACTCTATCAAGAAGGGTATCACTTAGGTTTGCCCTTCCTCCATCCTTATATAGTTGCTCGTAATATTCTCCCACAATGGCATTATTCTTTGCCGTGTCATGTATAATTTTCCCTGCAGAGTTCCTCAAGCTGTTTATAAATTGTGGTTGCCGTAACCCTTTTGCCAAATTGGCCAAGAGCTTCCCTGATTTATTGCCATATTTAAATAGCCTAGCTTCAAACTCAGAGCTACGCAGTAATTCCTTCTCTTTGACACATTTTTCGAAAACCTGACGCTCCTCTATCCACTTTTTCCTATTGTCATCTGTGGGTTTTAGCTTAAAATCTAGGTAAGTCATCCTAACCTTTTGGCTTGCCAGATAAATCTGTGATTGGGCTTTCTTTTTAAGTCCTGTCATGTACCCCATGACTTTACCTCTCAAAACTACTTTGGATGCGTTCCAAAACAGACTTGGTGTTTCAAGGTGAGCCGCATTATCAGTTTTATACTCCTCCCACCAAATAGCCAGCTTTTCTACGAACTTCTCTCTGGCACATAGTTGTGAGGGGAATCGCCAGATATAATCAGGTCCCCTAGGAAAGGTGTCTCTTACCACCAATGTCACCGGTGCGTGGTCTGAGATCACTATATCTCCTATATCTGAAGATTCCACCCTATGAACTAGATTGTGAGCCACTAGCAGGTAATCAATACGGAACCAGTAATTTTGGGAGTGGGAGTAGAAAGTGTAACTTCTGTCACCTGGGTGAATTTGACGCCAAACATCTGCCAGTCCCCCACCTACCAATAACTGTTGTAAGGCTTTATCCTGGGAGCTCGCCCCCCACGGCCTTCCCTCCGCCTTCTTCCGGTCTTCCAAACCATGAAGAACCGCATTGAAGTCTCCTCCTATGATCTTATTTGTGCATGTATCTCCTAACAGTCTCCCCTCTAGATCTTTTAGGAAAGAAGAGTTCCCCGTGTTTGGACAATAAACGTTGCATATGCTATATTGAGTATTTTGCACCTGTATTAGGGTGTGCACCCACCTTCCCAGGGAATCATTGGTCTGTTGTAAAACCTGGCAGTTCAATTGCTTATTGATAAGCGTGATCACCCCCGCTTTCCGGTTGAGTGACGGGGACCCAACAACTCTACCCACCCATAATTTTTTCATTCTATCAAAATCATTTGCCTCGAGATGAGTCTCCTGCAAAAGCACAACATCAGGTTGGAGTTTTTTAAGGCGTCGAAGAATCATCCATCGTTTATGGGGTGACTTCAGACCTTTGATATTCCAGGTTATCACCTTCATATATGTCAGCTGAGTATATTACGACCTAACTAGCCCGGGGTTCACGTCACTCACCCAAAGCCCTCAGAGAGATCCCTTGTAAACAAACAAATCAAATAAATGTTAACAACAAACAGTTTCGTGTACTCCTCCTTCTCACACCGTTTTCATGATTTCCACCACTCTTTCCTATTCCCCACTACTCTTACTTCTGTAGTGACTTCCCTTTTTTTCTGGGTTTCAGCTCCCTCCCACTCTGATATCCAGGAAATTTTCCCTGCTTGCCTACTCAAGGTGTCTCCATTTTGGTATATGTAACTTTCACTCGCGACTACCCACTTTATGGCTAATACTGGCTACCATAAGTATATTATCACATTGGTACTGCAAATCTCAGGACTTGGTGGCCTCAACTGGAGCCCACGCAAACATAAAATGTAGTACAACATATGAGAACTAGTAGAAAAGTCCTTTAGGAATGTTAAAGGATATCAGACACCACCATTCATCGGAACAGGGGATATAAGTCATCTCTTAGGATATGACTCCTCCACCCGGCTTGACGATCCTCGTCTCCCTGCCTCGGGTTCTGGATGCTCCCACACAGTCTGTCTTCTTCGCTCTGGGTCACTCGGACTCTCTGCCTGGTACGAGCCTCTGCCACGTCTTTGATCTTCTCCCGCCGGCTCACCTGGATTCTGTGTGGACCTGAGCCACTCTTCCGCTGCCGTCGGATCATGATAAATCATGCTTGATCCATTGGGGTGCGTCACCCTCAGCTTTGCCGGATATAGCAATTGGAACTTGAATCTCCTTTGGTGTAGGAGAGTGCAAACTTGGCTGAATTCTCTCCTCTTCCTGGACACAGCTGCGGAATAATCTCCAAAATGGTATGTCCCAACAGCTTCAATGCAGGGCTCTAAGCAGGGCTTCCTTGTCGCAATAGTCCAGATATATCATAATGACCTGACGGGGTTTAAAACCCTGGCTTCTAGGTGTTCCCATCTGCCGCTGTTGCATCTCCAATGCTGGGCCTATCCTGTGGGCCACTTTATAGCGCCCTTCCAGTCCGAGGGCCTTCGGTAGTTCCTTCTCGCAAATGTCCATCAAGGCCTGCGACTTAAACGTTTCAGGTAGCCCCAACAAACGCAGATTACTACGTCTAGACAGATTTTCCTGGTCTTCCACCCGATCATACAGGGTTGCGTTCTGTTTGGACAGCTCATTTATTTTGTGCGCAAATGCAGCCGTTTCCTTGTCAGCTTGTGATAACTTCTGCTCTAGCTCCTCCAATCGCATGTCATGCTGAGAGACTGCCTCATGTAACTGCTGTAACGAGGCAGATAGTGTTGTATTGAGCGTGTCCCTTATGTCCGGGGCCAAGTGCTTGGCCACCTGTATTGCCAGTTGTTTATAGTCTATGTTCGGTAAGGGGCTCTGTTGGCTATCTGGCACTGGCGCTGGTGAAGAAGGGAGCGCGTCTGCCATTTTGCTGAGCATGCCGCCCGCGCCTCTTCCCCTCCCTTTGGAGATCCTCCTTTTGCCGCTCCGGAGTAAGTATCGGCCCATATACCAATGGACTCCAGATATTCGGGGACCGGAGCGCGCTGGTCACAGCCCCCTATTGCCGGTATATTACGAGCGGAGGGTATTATTTAGTGGAAGGTCACCGGAGCTCCCTCACACTGCCGCCTGCATCCCAGCGCCGGAAGTCATTATCCGTGGTTTTGACCACGCTGCAATCCAGCAATGGTGGCCGTGCTTGCACACTATAGGTAAAGATGGTGGCCTATGCGCACTTCCCGCCTTTCCCTATAGCGTGTAAGCACCGCAACCGCTGCTGGATTGCAGGGTGGTCATAACCATCACATGTATAATGTGATAGAAAGTAGGCAATATGGATAATAACAATATATTAGTAAGTGCCTTGTATTAAAGGATAACTGTCACATTTAGACCCTAATTAAAATTTTCATATATGTAGTTACTAATAACATGATATTCCAGAATCAGTTACTATTAGACTGACTTACCCCATATTAAATAAGATTCAGCCCGTAGCAACCAGTCTGCATAAAACTGCAATTTCACTATTCAGTTAAGATGGCCGCCACTGCCCTCACCCTGAGGCTAATCCCGCCTGCCCTCACTAGCCAGTAACAATAGCCCCCAAAAGTGTCAGTAACCAGAGCCCCCCCTAAAGGGTTAATCTCCTGCAGCACAAAGGGGTCCTCTTACCACATGTTGCTTTCATTTATACACTGAGCAGATGGCAGATCTCCCTTCCCTGGTCTGCGCTGCTCCAACTCTGCATTGTCCCAGTCTGCTGAGTGAGGGAGCGTCTGCCAAGCGCAGGGACAGGGAGAAGTGCACACAGCCCAGGCACTGTTATCAGCTAGTGGGGAGGACCTGGCTTTAATGTTTTACTTACAGTCCCTGGCTGTCAGTAATGTGAGCCTGCACGCTGCTTCCTCCGTCCTTCAACACATAGTCAGACCATGCCTAGCAACCCTATTTTAAGCACAGGTAAAAATAGGCAGTACAGGGAACAAAAATGTGGAATTAAGGGGTAATTGAATACACAGTGAAAAGTTGAAATAGGGCCACCAAGGTGATATTAATCACCACAATCCAATACTCCAAAAAAATATATAATACGACAGTTATCCTTTAACTTTCTCTACATAATGAATGTCATTTACTGATGTAAGACAACCCCTTTAAACCCTTTAAGCATAAATGTCTGGCATGAAATTTATCAAATCTTAACCTCCTCAGATTACACATAATTTACGGTATATTTAAAAGGGTTGTCCTATAGGATAGGTGATAAATATCAGATTGCTGGGGGTCTGACTGCTGGAACACCCACTGATCATGAAAAAAGGGGTCCTGAGACATTCAGTTACATTACTGCCAATCTATGTATCTATGTACACAAGGGTCTTAAAGAGGTTGTCTCACTTTAGTAAGTGGCATTTATTATGTAGAGAAAGTTAATTTTTTGCAAATCTGACATGTTTCTCTTTATGTGGTGATAACTTTAAAACGCTTTGACTTATCCAGGCCACTCTGAGACTGTTTTTTGTCACATATTGTACTGCATGACAATGGTAAAATGGAGTAAAAAAAATAAAAAAATTATATTTATAAAAAAGTACAAAATTTACCAAACATTTGCACATTTTTAAGTTTCAATTTCTCTACTTCTATAATACATAGTTATACCTACAACAATAATTATCATGATATGGGAATGATATTTTATTTTTTGGGGATGTTACAAGGCTTAGAAGCTTAGAAGCAAATTTTGAAATTTTTCAGAAATTTTCAAAAAAAACATTTTTTAAAGGACCAGTTCAGGTCTGAAGTCACTTTGTGAGGCTTACATAATAGAAACCACCCAAAAATGACCCCATTCTACAAACTACACCCCTCAAGGTATTCAAAACTGATTTTACAAACGTTGTTAACCCTTTAGGTGTTCCACAAGAATTAATGGAAAATAGAGATCCAATTTCAAAATTTCACTTTTTTGGCAGATTTTTCCATTTTAATAATTTTTTTCCAGTTATAAAGCAAGGGTTAACAGCCAAACAAAACTCAAAATTTATGGCCCTGATTCTGTAGTTTACAGAAACACCCCATATGTTGTTGTAAACCGCTGTATGGGCACACAGCAGGGCACAGAAGGAAAGGAATGCCATACGTTTTTTGGAAGGCAGATTTTGCTGGACTGGTTTTTTGACACCATGTCCCATTTGAAGCCCCCCCGATGCACCCCTGGAGTAGAAACTCCAAAAAAGTTACCCTATTTTAAAAACGACACCCCTCAAGGTATTCGAAACAGATTTTTACAAACGTCAACCGTTTAGGTGTTCCACAAGAATTAATGGAAAATAGAGATACTATTTCAAAATTTCACTTTTTTGTCAGATTTTCCATTTTAATTTTTTTTTCCAGTTATAAAGCAAGGGTTAAAGGCCAAACAAAACTCAATATTTATGATCCTGATTCTGTAGTTTACAGAAACACCCCATATGTGGTCGTAAACTGCTGTACGGGCACACAGCAGGGCACAGAGGGAAAGGAATGCCATACGGTTTTTGGAAGGCAGATTTTGCTCAATTGTTTTTTTGACACCATGTCCCATTTGAAGCCCCCCTGACGCACCCCTAGAGTAGAAACTCCAAAAAAGTAACCCCATTTTACAAACTACGGGATAGGGTGTCAGTTTTGTTTGTACTAGTTTAAGGTGCATATGATTTTTGGTTGCTCTATATTACACTTTTTGTGAGGCAAGGTAACAAAGAAATAGCTGTTTTGGTACAGATTTTTTTATTTTTTATTTACAACATTCATCTGACAGGTTAGATCATGTGGTATTTTTATAGAGCAGGTTGTCACGGAAGCGGCGATACCTAATATGTAGAAAAACAATGGTGTGCTTGGTTTTAACGTAACTTTATTCTTTCATGAGTTATTTACAAGTTTCTGACCACTTATAAAATGTGTTCAATATGCTGCCCATTGTGCTGGATTGTCAATGCAACCCTCTTCTCCCACTCTTCACACACTGATAGCAACACCGCAGGAGAAATGCTAGCACAGGCTTCCAGTATCCGTAGTTTCAGGTGCTGCACATCTCGCATCTTATATGCTGTGAAATTCCCAATAAGTTTGATGTGTCACATGACCCTCTTCCTATTGAAAAAACAAAAGTTGAATTCAAAATGGCGGACTTCAAAATGGCCGCCATGGTCACCACCCATCTTGAAAAGTTTCCCCCCTCACATATACTAATGTGCCACAAACAGGAAGTTAATATCACCAACCATTCCCATTTGATTAAGGTGTATCCATATAAATGGCCCACCCTGTAGACATATGGGGAATGTACTATCTATTATAAAAATAGAAATTTTTTGTACATTTGTTTTTTTTTTATGAATAAAAATGTTGTTTTTTTTACCACTGTCATGAAGTACGATATGTGACGAGAAAACAATCTCACAATGGCCTGGATAAGTAAAAGCGTTTTAACCACTTCAACCCCGCTAGCTGAAACCCCCTTAATGACCAGGCCACTTTTTACACTTCTGCACTACACTACTTTCACCGTTTATTGCTCGGTCATGCAACTTACCACCCAAATGAATTTTACCTCCTTTTCTTCTCACTAATAGAGCTTTCATTTGGTGGTATTTCATTGCTGCTGAAATTTTTACTTTTTTTGTTATTAATTTAACGTTTTTTTTTGGCAAAAAAATGAAATCTTTCACTTTCAGTTGTAAAATTTTGCAAAAAAAACGACATCCATATATAAATTTTTTGCTAAATTTATTGTTCTACATGTCTTTGATAAAAAAAAAAAGGTTTGGGTAAAAAAGAAATGGTTTGGGTAAAAGTTATAGCATTTACAAACTATGGTACAAAAATGTGAATTTCCGCTTTTTGAAGCAGCTCTGACTTTCTGAGCACCTGTCATGTTTCCTGAGGTTCTACAATGCCCAGACAGTACAAACACCCCACAAATGACCCCATTTCGGAAAGTAGACATCCTAAGGTATTCGCTGATGGGCATAGTGAGTTCATAGAACTTTTTATTTTTTGTCACAAGTTAGCGGAAAATGATGATTTTGTTTTTTTTGTTTTTTTTCTTACAAAGTCTCATATTCCACTAACTTGTGACAAAAAATAAAAACTTCCATGAACTCACTATGCCCATCATGAAATACCTTGGGGTGTCTTCTTTCCAAAATGGGGTCACTTGTGGGGTAGTTATACTGCCCTTGCATTCTAGGGGCCCAGATGTGTGAGAAGAAGTTTGCAATCAAAATCTGTAAAAAATGACCGGTGAAATCCGAAAGGTGCACATTTTACATATACCCATGCTGGGTGAGATAAATATATTGGTCAAATGCCAACTTTGTATAAAAAAATGGGAAAAGTTGTCTTTTGCCAAGATATTTCTCTCACCCAGCATGGGTATATGTAAAATGACACCCCAAAACACATTCCCCAACTTCTCCTGAGTACGGCGATACCAGATGTGTGACACTTTTCTGCAGCCAAGGGGGGCAAAGGGGCACACATTCCAGAGAGCACCTTTTGGATTTCACTGGCCATTTTTTACACATTTTGATTGCAAAGTACTTCTCACACATCTGGGCCCCTAGAATGCCAGGGCAGTATAACTACGCCACAAGTGACCCCATTTTGGAAAGAAGACACCCCAAGGTATTCCGTGAGGGGCATGGCGAGTTCCTAGAATTTTTTCTTTTTTGTCACAAGTTAGCGGAAAATTATGTTTTTTTTTTTTCTTACAAAGTCTCATATTCCACTAACTTGTGACAAAAAATAAAAACTTCCATGAACTCACTATGCCCATCACAAAATACCTTGGGGTGTCTTCTTTCCAAAATGGGGTCACTTGTGGGGTAGTTATACTGCCCTGGCATTCTAGGGGCCCAGATGTGTGAGAAGAAGTTTGCAATCAAAATCTGTAAAAAATGACCGGTGAAATCCAAAAGGTGCTCTTTGGAATGTGTGCCCCTTTTCCCACCTAGGCTGCAAAAAAGTGTCACACATCTGGTATCGCCGTACTCAGGAGAAGTTGGGCAATGTGTTTTGGGGTGTCATTTTACATATACCCATGCTGGGTGAGAGAAATCTCTCGGCAAAAGACAACTTTTCCTATTTTTTTATACAAAGTTGGCATTTGACCAAGATATTTATGTAAAATGACACCCCAAAACACATTCCCCAACTTCTCCTGAGTACGGCGATACCACATGTGTGACACTTTTTTGCAGACTAGATGCGCAAAGGTGCCCAAATTCCTTTTAGGAGGGCATTTTTAGACATTTGGATCCCAGACTTCTTCTCACACTTTAGGGCCCTTAAAAAGCCAGGGCAGTATAAATACCCCACATGTGACCCCACTTTGGAAAGAAGACACCCCAAGGTATTCAATGAGGGGCATGGCGAGTTCATAGAATTTTTTTTTCTTTTCCATAAGTTAGTGGAAATTGTTGTTTTTCTTTTTTTTTTTTTCTCACAAAGTCTCACTTTCCGCTAACTTGGGACAAAAATTTCAATCTTTCATGGACTCAATATGCCCCTCACGGAATACCTTGGGGTGTCATCTTTCCGAAATGGGGTCACATGTTGGGTATTTATACTGCCCTGGCATTTTAGGGGCCCTAAAGCGTGAGAAGTCTGGAATATAAATGTCTAAAAAATTTTACGCATTTGGATTCCGTGAGGGGTATGGTGAGTTCATGTGAGATTTTTTTTTTGACACAAGTTAGTGGAATATGAGACTTTGTAAGAAAAAACAAACAAAAAAATATATATATTTTCGCTAACTTGGGCCAAAAAAATGTCTGAATGGAGCCTTACAGGGGGTGATCAATGACAGGGGGGTGATCAATGACAGGGGGGTGATCACCCATATAGACTCCCTGATCACCCCCCTGTCATTGATCACCCCCCTGTAAGGCTCCATTCAGACGTCCGTATGATTTTTACGGATCCACGGATACATGGATCGGATCCGCAAAACGCATACGGACGTCTGAATGGAGCCTTACAGGGGGGTGATCAATGACAAGGGGGTGATCACCCATATAGACTTCCTGATCACCCCCCCTGTAAGGCTCCATTCAGACGTCCGTATGCATTTTGCGGATCCGATCCATGTATCCGTGGATCCGTAAAAATCATACGGACGTCTGAATGGAGCCTTACAGGGGGGTGATCAATGACAGGGAAGTGATCAGGAAGTCTATATGCGTGATCACCCCCTTGTCATTGATCACCCCCCTGTAAGGCTCCATTCAGACGTCCATATGTGTTTTGCGGATCCGATCCATGTATCCGTGGATCCGTAAAAATCATACGGACGTCTGAATGGAGCCTTACAGGGGGGTGATCAATGACAGGGGGGTGATCAATGACAGGGAAGTGATCAGGAAGTCTATATGCGTGATCACCCCCCTGTAAGGCTCCATTCAGACGTCCGTATGTGTTTTGCGGATCCGATCCATGTATACGTGGATCCGTAAAAATCATACGGACGTCTGAATGGAGCCTTACAGGGGGGTGATCAATGGCAGGGAAGTGATCAGGAAGTCTATATGCGTGATCACCCCCTTGTCATTGATCACCCCCCTGTAAGGCTCCATTCAGACGTCCGTATGTGTTTTGCGGATCTGATCCATGTATCCGTGGATCCGTAAAAATCATACGGACGTCTGAATGGAGCCTTACAGGGGGGTGATCAATGACAGGGGGGTGAGCAATGACAGGGAAGTGATCAGGAAGTCTATATGCGTGATCACCCCCTTGTCATTTCATCACCCCCTGTAAGGCTCCATTCAGACGTCCGTATGTGTTTTGCGGATCCGAAAAAATCATACGGACGTCTGAATGGAGCCTTATAGGGGGGTGGGTGATCAATGACAGGGGGGGTGATCAATGACGGGGGGGGGGGGGGTGATCAGGGAGTGTATATGAAGTGATCAGGGGTTCATAAGGGGTTAATAAGTAACAGGGGGGGTGTAGTGTAGTGGTGTTTGGTGCTACTGGCAGGCTGGAGATCCACTCGCTTACCTTCCGTTCCTGTGAGCGCGCGCGCCTGTGTGCGCGCGTTCACAGGAAATCTCGGCTCTCGCGGGAGGACGCGTATATTCGTCCACCCAGAAGAGCAGGGCCGCCGCCAGGGCGCAATCCTGCATACGGCGGTCCTGTAGCGGTTAAAGTTACTACCACATAAAGAGACACTAGTCAGATTTGCAAAAAATTGCCTGGGCAGGTAGGAAGGTGAAAAGGGTTAATGTATACCATTCAGACCTGTTTTTACAGCAAGTTCCCTAGTAAACATCTAGATAATATTATCGGTGTGGGGTTCTCATTCCTTTCCACCTCAGTCAGACAGGATACATCGCCTGTGCAATGCCACACAGAATCCCCGTTCACACCCTGCACACAGCGCAGCCATTACATAAACTAGCAGCTTCTTCCTAGAACTGAGGTCACTGCACGTACATCACGAGGTGTGAAACCGCCGAGCGAAGCAATGCACGTGGCTGCCAGCAGGGGGCGCTCCGACGGGCCGAGGACATAACAGAGTGTCGGGATGTGCACTGTAGGACGCCATAGAGAAAGCAGCGTTCAGGAGCAGCAAGCAGAGGGGACGCGGACTTACCTGCGGTGTCCTGCTGTGTTCGGTAAGTTCAGTGTGTATGATAGCGGTATTTAATGTGTGGTATTATATGTCTTCAATGTGATATCACGTCATTATTGTTGTAATGCACTGCAGACTTTTCCATTTTATGTATCATTGTACTTGAGCTGCTGCTTGGTAACTAAACACACAGCTGGTCAGTGACTACCACCTATGTTTGTGATGTTGTATTTCACATTAGGGGTATGTTCACACGCGGCAGATATTTGCATGTATTTCTGCAGCTTCCTTTCCATATTCAGTACCTAAATAATGTTGTTTATGCAACATTGCATGCATTTCTGCAGTTTAGGGTCTGGCTATGCGTCATTTCCAGGGGCGGCCTGGCCATAGACCCTGCCGGGAATTTCAGCTGTATCGCCGTCCTCAGCTGAATACTGTGGAGAAGGCGGCAGTTAGTATTATGTGCAGCACTGTGATATTTGGTTCTGCAGGGGCGGTACCTTGTGCTACAGTATGGTATTACTTCCCTGCCTACTTGTGTCCCCCCCCCCCCCCCCCCCCCCCCCCCTTAAGTCAATTTAAACCCGCCTACAACATACGGGCACTTATATATATATTTTTTCCAGGGTTATTTTAAGTTCCTAGTCCAATTCAATTAATGATTGTCAGTGGCGCTGCAATGTGACATGCTTCGAAGCAGCAGACATGTCGGATTTTACGTCACACTCAACTTTTACTCCTTAGGCTTTAATGTAAGTCAGGAATGCTCAACCTGTGGTTTCCAGCTGTTGCAAAACTACACCTCTTAGCATCCCCGGACAGCCTACAGCAGGACATAATGGGAGTTATAGTTTTACAACAGCTGGAGGGCCGCAGGTTGAGCATCCCTGATGTAAGTTGTCAGCGACAAGCTCCTTGACTGTGTTTTCACATATGAAATCGAAAGTTACAGACAGGTCGCACATATTATTATTTTGTCACACGATTTTTCTGTGGCTTGCTTTCGCCGTGTATCCTCACCCTAGGAAGAAAGAGAGTCCCAGAAGTTTCCGACCAAATCTGCCATAATGCAAGTGAAGGGTGTATTGTTGCAGGAGTGCCTATGGGCGCACCGAGGAAGCCACTACCTTTTATTAAGGGTACTTTCACACTTGCGTTTTTCTTTTCCGGCATAGAGTTCCGTCACAGGGGCTCTATACCGGAAAAGAACTGATCAGGATTATCCCCATGCATTCTGAATGGAGAGTAATCAGTTTGCATCAGGATGTCTTCAGTTCAGTCGTTTTGACTGATCAGGCAAAAGAGAAAACCGCAGCATGCTACGGTTTTCTCTCTGGCGAAAAAAACGGAAGACTTGCCTGAACGCCGGATCCGGCATTTTTTCCCATAGGAATGTATTAGCGCCGGATCCGGCATTCAGATCCGTCGTTCCGGCATGTGCATTCGCGCAGATTGGTAAAAATGTACGAGACTGATCCGTCAGTCTGCATGACAAGCGGAGAGACGGATCCGTCCTTGCAATGGATTTGGGAGACGGATCCGGATCCGTCTCACAAATGCTTTCAGTCAGTGGCAGATCGGCGGATCCGGCGGGCAGTTCCGACGACGGAACTGCCCGCCGGATCACACTGCCGCAAGTGTGATAGTAGCCTAATTCACATATCAAAGGTTCAAGGTTGCTGTTCACTGCGCCATTTAAAGGGTCACTGAAATTTCTAAAAAATATATCATTTTGATCGGTAGGGGTTTTGGGGTTTGAGTGCTGAAAACTAGTGTTGTGTGAACTTTGTGTGTTTTCAAGTTCGGCGTACAAGGTTCGGGTTATCTAAGAATTCCGTTATGGATTCTGCTATAAGTTATGGTCTGTCGTAGCGGAATCCATAAAGGAATTCTTAGATCACGTGAACCTTGCACTCCAAACTTGAAACGCAAATTTCTCTCAACCCTACTTAAAAAACCCCACCGATAGAATGAGGAGAGAGAAGCGCTTGCATGGCTGCAGGAGATGGGTTCAATAGAAGTCCATAGGCCCATCTTGATTCTCCCTCTTGCAGTGAGAACAGAGCTCGCTATGTAATCACATCTCTTTCCTCATTCTAGTGATCAGTGGGGGTCTCAGCACTAAGACCCCTACCAACCAAAACCTTTTATTTGTTTGTATGACATAAAAAATAAAATAAAATAAAAAAAAATAAAAAATTTTTTTTAAAGCTCAGTAACTCTTTAAATGCCTGGCCTGCCAGTTATGAACATGTCATCGCTGAGGCCAATTGTTGGCTGCAGCAGTGCACTAGACTATGTACGTCGGGAAGTTACCTGGACAGGGACCGTAAGACCACTGAATGATTCCAGGGAGCGGAAACAGAGTGGCGGGGAGCAGGGGAGTATGATTTTTTTAAAATTTTCTTTATTAGGTACAACATGCTGCTGTCCCTGGTTAAAAAAGAAAAAAAAACTGTGTGCTGGACAACCCTTTAAAGAGGTTGTCAGGGATATTGATTACTTTTCCTCAGGATAGCTAATCAATATCAGATTGGCCAAGGTCTGGCTCCGAGTACTCCCTCCGATCGGCTGCTTGAAGGGGCCCGGCGCTTGTGTGAGAGCTACATTGTCTTCAATGTTTACTTGCACGCCATCTTTGTTATAGCACCACAATTACTAAGAGGCACACATCTCTAAATAATTTTTGGAACATCTGTGCAGGTCATGGGGCAGATAAATTATTGAATAATCCAGTTAAAGCAAACTATAATCAGCTAAAAAATTTACTTTTTTCAGCTCAATAAAATCAACACAAAAAGTTATACAAAAAGCAAACAAGGTGCAGAGTGAAACTCCATCTCCATTGCACTTGCAGGAGCAAAGCCTGGCTAAGGCCTCATGCACACGACCGTTGTTTGGGTCTGCATCGGCTCGGATGCGGACCTATTCACTTCAATGGGGCCGCAAAAGATGCTGACAGCACTGCATGTGCAGTCCGCATCCGTGGCTCCGTTCCGCTGCCCCGTTAAAAAAAAATAACATGTCCTATTCTTGTCCGTGCTTTGTGGACAAGAATAAGCATTTATATTGCTGGCTTCCGTTCTGAAAATTGCGGAAGGCAACATGGGTGGCTTCTGTTTTTTGCGGATCCGCGGTTTGTGGACCGCAAAAAACGTCACGGTCGTGTGCATGAGGCCTAAGTAAAAGATCATATTCGCACTGCTCCTGATAATAAAAGCTCCACAAGGTGTTTGTTTATACTGTTCTCCTCAGCCCTTACCTAGTGCTGTGAACAGTTTAGCATGGTCAAAATGGCTGACGGGCTCCCTTTAACCCTTTTAGGACACAACCCATTTTTTTTATTTTTTTTTCATTTTAGTTTGTTCTTACCTGCCTTCCAACAGGCATAATTATTTTAGTTTTCTGTTCACCTATCTGTATGGGGACTTATTTTTTTGCAGGGGGAGGTTGTGTTTTTTAGCACTTATTTATTTATTTTTTAAAGCTTTTTTTTTTTTTTTTTTAAAGCTTTTTTTAATAGTAAATTTTAGTCCCCTTGAATGTGCGATCGCCTGATCACTTGTACCATAGACTGCAATAGTATACTGTTGCAGCCTATGGAATTTTCACAGGCTGCCTGTCAGGCAGTGCTTCAGCTCTGCAGGCAGTTCACTGTGATTCACAAAGGCCTACGGTAGGTCTGTGGTGGCTAACCTCCGACACACCAGCCGTGGTAAAAGTACAACTCCCAAGATGTACACTTGCTTGGCTGTATGCAGAACTTCATAGAAATGAATGGAGAATGTTAGGAGTCGTAGTAATACCACAGTTGGAGTGCCGAAGGTTAGCCTTCGCTGTTATAGCAATTGATGGGAGCTCCGCAATTTCGCCACAGGGGTTCTGATTGGAGGACAGAGGGAGCTCTTTGTGGTAAAATAACTATGATCGAATTTATCTCCAATCATGGTCACTGTGGCTGGGTGCCAGCTGTACCAAACAGCTGGCACTCACTGCATATGGAGCGGACTAAGGCTACTTTCACACTCGCGTTTTGGCTTTCCGTTTGTTAGATCCGTTCATGACTCTCACAAGCAGTCCAAAACAGATCAGTTTGCATTCTAAAGGATCCGCTCAGAATGCATCAGTCCCGTCTCCATTCCGCTTTGGAGGCGGACACCAAAACGCTGCTTGCAGTGTTTTGGTGTCCGTCTGATGAAACTGAGCCAAATGGATCCGTTCTGACACACAATGTAAGTCAATGACACAATAAAAAACAGATCCGTCCTCCATTGACGTCCACCTAACCATACCACGGTCCTGCTCATTGCACAGGATGATTATTATTTTTTTATTTTTAGACTATTGTAGGGCTTGTCTAAGATTTTTATTCATCTCGTACAACCCCTTTTAGGAGGGAATTTTGTTTTTGCAGATGTTTCTCTGCTGCCTTGTGGTTACATACAAATTCAGCACTAAATCGTACCTGTTTTGCGGAGCTCAGCAACTTTTCTACAGGAAAAAAGAAATCGTCTGTAGTTATGGAGTCAGCAAAAATCTCCAACTGAAAGCATGTTAAAAAAACGAAATATTCTGTGGGTTTATCGTTCCACCGGAAAGCTGCAGGAAAGTTAATAGGTCAGCTTTTTAACTGCGTGTTGTGTGATCGGCCTGCAGATTTACTGACAGGAAGCCAGCTATGTATAGGCCCCGTACATGCCACTGTTTCCAGTACTGATCTACATTACTGGGTAGTATTGCGGCACATTCCTATATAAATGAAAGGAACAACTTGTACAAGCCAAACACTATTAACCTTTTAAGGATACTATTTTATTTAAAAAAATTAATTTTTTTTTGCATAATGTTATTGCGAAATACCTTTTTATTCTGTCAACATGGGGTTTTGTGTAGGACACAGTGTTTTAGAATAAAATCATTGAAAGGAGGGAGCCTGTTACATATTATGGTACCTCATGCTGTCTTATGAACAGCTGACAAATTTCCTTTTCCTCTTGAAGTAAGGATACTTTCACATTAGCGTTGCTGGAACTGCCTGCCAGATCCAGCAAACAGTATGCAAACTGATATCCTTTTTTTTTCTGGACCCATTAGATTGATCCGGTGAAATACCGGATCCGTCTCATCCGGAATAACTGATCCGGTATTTCAATTTTTTGAAAGATCAAAAGCAAAACCAGCTCCTCCTATATCCCAGAGCATGCACAGACCAGAAAACTGGATCCGGCGACGTGGCAATTTACGGAACACTTGGTACCGGATCTGGCATTAATACATCTCTATGGAAATTAATGCCGGAAACGCAAGTGCGTTATTGTTCCGGGATTTTGTCTGGAAAAAATACTGCAGCAAGCTGCAGTATTTTGTCCGGTCAAATACCATACAAAGGACGGAACAGAAGACATCCTAATGTATACTGAACGGATTTCTTTCCATTCAGAATGCATTAGGACAAAACAGATTTTTTTCCAGTATTGAGACCCATTACTGGATTTCAATACCGGAAAATAACGCTAGTGTGAAAGTACCCTAATCCGAGCATTTAAAAAAAACTGCCATCTCTGGATTGTTGGCAAGTATGTATATGTGACTATACTGTAGTATTAAACTGCTGTCTGGTTACAAGGGCACATATGAAAAATAACAAGAGATAAGCAGCACTACAGAGTCCAGCAATTGGGAAAAAATTTATCTACCATTGATAGGAGAGGTGATGCTCGCGGGTAGAGATCCTGGCTGAGGGTACCGGCGTGTACCAGTAATGCGTAAAGATCCGTAGCACTCTTCCATTTGTGCAAAATACAAATTGGTTTATTTCAAATCAGCAGCATAGTGACAGAGATGTTTCGACCATCTCTGGTCTTATTTCAAGCCTGGCAACATGGAAATGTGTGCCTGAGAAATATGTTGCTTACATTTACGCCTTGTCATTTTTCATTTTTAGCAAAAGATGAAACTCATCATTTTGGACGACTATGACCAAGCTAGTGAGTGGGCTGCCAAGTACATTAGAAATCGCATCATCCAGTTTAACCCAAGTGCTGAGAAATATTTTACGTTGGGCCTTCCTACAGGTAAGGTGCAGTTTAGTTCCTCTGCTCTTTTGGAGATTGAACAAATTCTTTGTTAACCCCTTCACACTCAGTGACGTGCTATTATGTCAGAGTGCCGGTAGGTGACGATGTGCTGTAATAGCCTGTCACAGTGATGGCATGGGCTCAGGAGCTAGTTGTGCGCCATCACTATTATACAGCTCTCACTCCCAGGATCAGAAAGGGGTGGTGTGGGGGGTCGCTACTGTAGAGAGAACAGTGTGGCAGGCCAGTGTGAAACCATACAGAGCAAAGCATGCTGGGTTTAGGTGGGAAAACCAAGCAGAAAGCTGAAGAAAACCGGAAGTATGCCATATAAACATCCTTCCAGGACACAGTGATGCTGAGAACAGAAGGAACGTACTGATATGAAAAACGGGTATATGGAGCAAAGAGTGCAGTGTTTGGGGTACGCTGGGCAGATAGAAAATGATTATGAAGCCAGAGAATCCCTTTAAGGGTTTAACAATGTTTTTATTTAATTTTAATGGTACCGATTGTCCTGAGGAAAATCTGAGACTTGAAGGCCTCGAATGGTTTACAAGTGTTGGTTGGCTTAAAAAAGCTGTGATCTGGTGTAGGCAGCCTGTATGCCCAGATAGGTTATATGACTGATGTAATAGAGGGGATTTCATCACTTGGGGCCCCACTTTACCAATCAGAATGGATAGCCATTCATGCGTCACACAGACAATTTGTTGATTTTATTGGATGTTGTATAACCTTTTTTTTCTCCTGCATACCTTTTTAGTAAAACTGTATCATACATACATGGTGTCACTGTAAATTCACCAATTAAACAGTTCCTGGTGCCCTGTACTTAACTACACAGTATCCCAAACATACCTTTTATGTCTATTTGTTGATATTCTCAGCCCCTGAAAAATAACTTTTGATTCACATGTAATTTTGTTGACTGAGCCCATTATGTACTGCCCAGGCACTTCCATCTGAATCAAGCTCCTCTCCTGCGCTCAGCACATTTACTATACCTCCCTATGGTCCCGACGTCACTGCACTGACTGCGCAAGATTTCAGATAGTGACTGAAAAAGTATTAGATCTCCTCCCTTTTTATAGACAATTTAGGACAGTAATTAGGAGGAATGATGGTATTTCGGTAAACAAATCAGAAAGCACTTGGTATAACTTAAAGGATAACTGTCACATTTGGACCCTAATTTCAATTTTCATATATGTAGTTACTATTACCATGATATTCCAGAATCACTAACTATTAGACTTACTTACCCCATATTTAAGAAGATTCAGCCCTTAGCAACCAGTCTGCATAAAACTGCAATTTCACTATTCTGTTAAGATGGCTGCAACTGCCCACAGCCCTGAGGCTAATCCCGCCTGCCCTCACTACCCACAATGCATTGAGCTCCTTGTGCACTAGCTTCTGCACCTCAACCAATGGTTGCTCTCCACACTTAAACACGCCCTCCTCCATCTATCACATACACTTTAGGAACATCCCACCCCCCCTAAACAGTGCCATCCACAGATTCTCCCCCCCCCCCCCCCAATAAACGGTGCCATCCACAGATCCCCCCCTCCCCGACGCTCACAGGAGTACATTGTAATCTGCAACTTTAATCATCGCCCATCTCTTTACTTTGATACCTTACTCTCAGCTCCGGTAACAGCAGGCAGTGCGGGCGGCGCTCACTCACTGACGTCACGTGCCTGCTCCTCCCACTAGGTGGCGCAGGTGCATGACGTCAGTGAGTGAGTGCCGCCCGCACTGCCTGCTGTTACTGGAGCTGAGAGTAAGGTATCCAAGTAAAGAGATGAGCGACTATTTAAATATTTATAGTTTATAAATGTACTTCTGTGAGCGGCGGGGCCCTGTATATTCTAACCCCCAGGCAAGCGTCACCGGGAAGGGGGTTAGAATATACCATCGGATCTCGGGCAGGACTCGGGGAGACTCGCATGTCAGTTCCGGCCAGCAACATGCACGCACGCACGAACACTTTAGTTTGTGAATTTGCGGTGACAGATCCCTTTCAATATTACAGGAAGCACACCACTGGGATGCTACAAGAAGCTTATTGAATACCATCAAAATGGAGATCTCTCCTTCAAGTATGTGAAAACCTTCAACATGGATGAGTATGTGGGTGAGTATTATACAAAAGCCACTGCACTTATAGTGAACTCTCATTTTATCTTTGTGGTTCTTTACATTTTTATAACGTTTGCTATCCTTTCAATGGAAATTATATGTAGATTCACTTTTCCTCTGATGTCTTTTAATCGAGAGGATGGCCACAGTTTGGCATGATTTAGGCCTCTTTCATACGGGCATCTCGGGCCGGATGCGATACAGGTGCATTCAGGGAAAATCGTGCGAGTAGGCATGCAATTTCAGTCAGTTTTGACTGCTATTGCGTTCTGTTGTTCAGTTTTTTTCCGCGCGAGTGCAATGCGTTTTGCACGCACGCGCGTGAGGAAAAAACTGAATGTGGTACCCATACACGAACCTGGACTTCTTCACTGAAGTTCAGGTTTGGTGTTCTGTAGATTTTATTATTTTCCATTATTACATGGTTATAATGGAAAATAATAGCATTCTTTAATACAGAAATAAAGTAATAAAAGCATAACTCGCCTCATCCACTTAATCGCGCACCCGGGATCCTCTTTGTTCTTCTTGAAGGACCTGCAAAAGGACCTTTGCTGACGTCATCTGAGCGCGATGACATCATCAAAGGTCCTTTTGCAGGTCCTTAAAAGAAGAAGAAAGAAGACTATGCCAGCTACGCGATCAAGTGGATGAGGTGCGTAATGTTTTTATTATTTTTTTCGAAATTTTACTTAGCATTCTGTATTAAAGAATGATATTTTCCATTATAACCAAGTCATAATGGAAAATAATAAAGTAAATGGGG
This sequence comes from Bufo gargarizans, assembly GCF_014858855.1. NCBI lineage: Eukaryota > Metazoa > Chordata > Amphibia > Anura > Bufonidae > Bufo > Bufo gargarizans. The sequence goes on from NC_058081.1 coordinate 398,242,972, forward strand.
TCCCGGGTCATAGATCCCTCGTCTCTTTAGCAACAATTCGTGAAAATCGCAGAGCATCCGCACTTGCTTGAGGATATGATTTTTCACGCAGCCCCATTCATTTCTATGGGGCCTACGTTGCACAAATAAGGCAGAATATAGAACATGCTGAGATTTTCACTCAACGCACAAGTTATTTGTGAAAAACATCGCTCATGTTCACAGCCCCATTGAAATGAATAGGTCAGGATTCAGTGCGGGTGCAATGCGTTCACCTCACGGCAGTCCCCAACCGCCAGGCTGCGGCCCAGGACCAATGAATGTGTGTCTAATATTAAAGTAGGAGGAGGGACAGGGGAGGGTTTACCGCTGCGACGTCTCAGCTTGTGCTCGGTGAACGGCAGCAGCGGCAGCCTCCTCCTAATTCATTAGTACTCTGAAAAGCGCAGGTACCCACACCCTGTCCCACACACTGCAAGATTATTAGCCTGCCTCAAAATAAAGGCAGGCAAAAAACATGTATCGGGCAGCCAGCAAGATTTAGGGTTAATGTGACTCAATAACCGCAGTCTTGCCAGTAGCCATAATTTGAGAAGATGGGGTCACCGATTATTAATCTGAGGTAGATGATGCTATTACATTAGTACCCCCATGTACCTAACATTAAAAGTAAGTGGCCCACTACGACCTTATCAAATAATGGGCAACATTGGGTTAACCATTAATGTGACAAATGGTGAGGTTACTTACTATTAATGTGAGGCACAAGCAGGTCGAAATTGATAAAACGATATGCCTTATATTAACAGCAAGTTATTACAGCATGTACCTGATGCCAATAACCCCATTGTTATATAGTGTTATATATTTTAATATGCACCTTGTGTTTTTGTTATGTGCGTGAATCAGTCAGCGCCGACCAGCACCCCCTAAGCCCCGCTCATTCTGGGCTTTGAAATTGAGGTTTTATTAGTGATTGACGACTATCTCTGCATTAACAGTTATGCAGAGAAGGCTGCCGACCACTAATGGCACTGCCTCCTTGACTCCACAGCTTAGAATGGGCAGGAATTTAAATGTCTGTCCCATTCAAGTGAATGGGAAAGGAAGCTGTATTTACACACTACACCACTGCTACTACAATCTAGACTGTGTGCAGGTGTAAAAGTGCTTCAGCGAGTGCTGTGTCTTCTTCAGGCAGCTATTGACAGTGCTTCTGGTAGTGGCCCCCCCACCCATCTGATATTGATGACTTATCCTGATGTGAAGTCATCAGTATCGTGACAGTGCACAATCCCTTTAAGAAACTGTCAGAAAACGTCAAGGACAAGGATGGAACAGGATGTAGAGGACTATGTTCTCTGTTTATTTCTGGATACCGTCTTAGTAATAAGCAGAGCGTGCTGCCAGTTATAAGACGCTTATTAACCTTGAACAAATATTGCATCACCTAGCAGCCATAGTCCGCAGCAATAAGACCTCATTCATTGGTACTAAAGTACAACGTATAACCCAGGCTTTGCCAGAAATGGGTGACACATTATGTTTCTGGGCACATTGTTCACCATGCTGCGCATTCTAAGGCTGTGATCACTTCAAGTTTTTGTCCTATGTTTAACATATGCACAACATATATACATTAAATGGATTCTTCAGATGGACATCATGTGCTAGTTTTCCTATTTGTCTCTGACACCACATCCTTCCTCTGATAGGACAGGAAAAACACAGAGAGGTTTAAATCCCATCCCTACCTTCCATCACCAGTGTTTTTCCTGTCCTACCAGATTAGGAAGCAGGAGAGATGCATGGAGGCTCTTTGGGGCCCACTTGTAAAGCATATATGCAGTGCAGACCAAAAACGGATGGGGGACTCAGGGTTCCGGATCCGTGGATTTATTATTTAGCTGCCCAACTTCAACAATTGCGGGGATGGGGGATGGAGGATGGAATTATTACAGCAGGAAGAATAGTGCGTCACTATGTTAAGGGCAAGAATCTAATGACGGCACTGGTAGATAGATCACTGGATAGACTGGGAAGTGACATCCGCTACTTTGGGTGGTTCATAAAGTCTGGTGGAAAGGCAGGACAATAGCTGGGGTACAGGGTTATACCAGGTTTACCGCAATTTGGCCTAATCTTATGTATATGGAACTACACAAAGTGTCTGATGTTCAGGTCTGGGGTAGGTACGACTCGCCTTCATGCATCAGCTATATGAGGGGGATACTCTGAAAGACTATGCTCACCTACAAAGGGAATTTCTGCTCCCACACTCCCAATTTTACTTATACTTGCAGATACGGTACGCTATACGCGCCCAGGATGCAGCGGGGGGGTTGTGCCGGCCTCCAGAAATCCGATGATTGATTTAGCAAGCTCTGAGGGATCCACCAGTGGGGTCATATCATTGCATTATAGCAGTCTTATGGAAATGCAGATTAAAAAGCAACCTCTCTGGTTGTATGATAAGTGGCGGGGGGATATCGAAGACTTGTCAGAGGAGCAATGGCGTACAGTCCTGGAGGGGTTCACAGATGTTGCGGTTGGTGAAATGCACAGAATGTCACAATTACTGCTGCTGCATAGAGTTTATCGGACACCTGTCTTGAGGAAAATGGGGTACAGGTCAGATGACATGTGTCCCAGATGTGGTGCGCCCAATGCTACGCTGATACACCTTATGTGGAACTGCTCTAGGCTGAGGAGATAAGTGTTTGAGACAAGAGTGGAGGCAGATGCCAGATTATGTGTATTAGGCTGTACTGAGTCTGTACAACTAGCTGCTGAGCAGAAATTAGCGGTTATCTGCATAGTGTATCAAGCAAGGAAGGTGATTGCGTACCATTGGGTGGATCATGATCCTCCAGAGGTTGGGGGAACTTGTTCGTAAGGTTCACACACTGTTGCAAATGGAAAAATTTGTATACCAGAAGAGGAATAACAGTAAAAAATATGAGAAGATCTGGGGAAGGTGGAGGCAATACTACAATATTGTAGATTAATGTTGTTTAAATAGATACTGGAATCCGAACCGCCCCGGCTTTACTTATGTTTTTAGAGGCCGCACATGAGAGGCATGGAAGTCATTGTTCACTGGGAGGGGATGAGGGATGGATGCTGTAAGAGGGAATGGGGTATAGTCTATTGGGATGAGGGGTGGTATATACGCTCTGTTACGCTGCCGTGTAATGTACTGATGTATTCGAAATGATGACATATGATATGTGCTTAAGGATTATGTACCGGATGTCCAGCTGTACTGTATAACTACTGCATTTCAGTACCGAACTCTTTCTGGAGAGGACTTTTGGAGATGTTCTCCTTGGATCTAGGACGCTTGGGTATGGGGAGGGGGAGGGGGGGGGGCTGCTTTGTTTGTCTCATAAAATGCTTTGAAAATCTCAATAAAAACAATCTGATTCAAAGCATATATGCAGGCCGAGGTCGGATCCAGAGTGCGACTCTCGCTCCTCTTTTGGGGCCTTTGCAAGGGTGCAGACCATTGCTGTCCAATGCGAAGACCCCCCTGCGGCGGTACATGCGAACTTCATGCAGAGGAGAAGGAAGATGGCGGCCGAAGCGACACTGTGATGCGTTCCCTTCGTCCACCGGCGCGTGACATCAGACACTGGGGGCGGGGCCAGACGTCATGATATTCTCTCCGGGCGCCACAGGTCCTTGCAGTTAACAGTTCACTAGACAGTGCAATCCTTTCTACAGGAGAACAGTGCAGTGTCTGCTGGCAGACAGGAGCATTTTCCAGATGAGTGCCCCATCACGTGGGGCTCTGGAGCCTGCAGCAAATCCAGTTGTGAGTAGCCTGATATCAGGCACATGGTGTACCACCCCTATACCCTGGTTAGCTGATCCTTCTCTCCCTTACACTTTTCAGGGAGAAAAGGATTCTGCTTTAGCTCCTAAAAAGACACGGAAATGTGGTATATGTTTTATAAGCGTTTGCCCAGCACAAGAGCTAAACCCTTATTCAAAGAATGTACTTCAAATGTGGTTAAAGCTGAATCCTCTAGTTTCCTAGAAGATATCAGGACATTAGTTAAAGAAGTTCAGTCCGCACTAGCTTCCCGGGATGTAGCTCCCCTAACCCTCCTCAAATTATCCGTGATAATCGCAATCCAGTGTATGACTCAGATTCTGGTGTTTTGGGAGGCTCGGATGCTGAAATGTATGAAAAAAACATATGCATCTTCTGACGAAGATAATGAATATAAATGTTTCTTATTTAATCCGGATGACGTTGAGGAGCTTATAAAAGCTATTAGAGCCACAATACAGATGGAGGTGCCTAAAAAGCCTAAGTCGGTGAAGGATGAGATATTTGGGGGGCTGGAGAAAAGAGGAAGTCTGTATTCCCAGTTCCAGATAATATTCAAAAATTAATCAGGTCAGAATGGGAGAAGCCAGATAAAAGATCTTTCATTCCTAGGGGTATCAAGAGGCGCTATCCTTTTAACGATGAGGATTGCACTGATTGCGAATCAATTCAGAGTAGACGCTCCTGTGGCTAAAGTAACAAAACATACTTCCCTGCCATTTGAAGATTCAGCGCAACTTAAAGACCCCATGGATAGGAAAGCAGAGAGGCTACTAAGCAAAACCTGGGAGGCTACGGCAGCTCTTCTTAAGCCATGGGCGGCTTCTACTTGTGTAGCTAGAACCCTTAATTTGTGGCAATTGAAGATTCATCTAATCAATTAAACGCAGAGAGATCATATTCTGGAGAGCATTCCATTACTAAAATCGGCAACTAGTTTCTTGGCGGATGCTGCAACTGAATCCGTAAAACTTTCAGCACGCATGGCAGTTTTATCTAACACAGCCAGACAGGTTCTATGGCTCAAAGCATGGGCAGGGGATATTACATCCAAAAACAAGCTAATTTCCCTTCCCTTTGACGGCCAATACGTTTTTGGACCAGATCTAGACAAGATCTTAGAAAACGCCACTGATAAGAAAAAAAGGTTTTCCAGAGGAAAGATTTAAATAAAAAAGACAGAATTTTTGTGGCCGTCAGTACCAATCGGAACAAAGGAAAGCGGAGGGAAAAACGGGGAGGTGGAGTTATGCAAAAAGGGGTAGGGGAAGAAATTTCCTTTTCAACCCCTCCTCCTCTAATCCAAAACAATGACACCATACAAGTAGGGGGAAGGCTCAACTCCTTTTTAAGAACCTTGGAGCAAATAACATCAAATTCATGGATCCTAAACATCATTAGAGAGAGGGTTATCATGTGGAATTCTGGAGGTCTTCCTCTTCAGAAAAAAATTATTACCACTCTTCCTCTCTCTCAACAAGGTACCTTAATGATAGGCATAGAAGACTTACTAAAATTAGGAGCAATAGAACCTGTCCCGAAAGATCAGCTAGAAAAGGGCCACTACTCTCGCCTATTCTTAGTAAAAAAACAAACAAACAGGAAATCTAGAATTATAATAAATCTAAAACCCTTGATCTTAAAGGAAACTTTAAGATCAGCAGTAAAATCAATAAAAAGGAGAGCGGTAATGGCCTCAATCGATTTTTGAGGGATGCTTATTACCGTATCCCGATATACAAAACATAAATATAATTCCTAAGATTTGCAATACAGACTAGGGGTCACATCCAACATTATCAATTTGTATGTCTCCCTTTCAGAATTTCCTCAGCGCCAAGAGTCTTCACCAAGATCATGGCGGTAGCAGCTCTAAGACAAGAAGCAATCAGTGTCATCCCGTATCTGGACGATATTCTAGTGATAGCGGACAACAAGGATCTATTACAAAACCACTTACAGAAAGTTCTAAACCACCTCCAATCATTAGGGTGGATTATCAATTGGGAGGAATCAAACCTTTCCCCAAGCAGCCGGAAAACGTTTCTAGGAATATCTTTGGATTCAGTTTCAGTTTTGGCTTTCCGTTTTTGAGAACCGTTCAGGGCTCTCATAAGCGGTCCAGAACGGATCAGTTTTGCCCTAATGCATTCTGAATGGAAAAAGATCCACTCAGAATGCATCAGTTTTCCTCCATTCCGTCTCCATTCTGCTTTGGAGGCGGAGACCAAAACGCTGCTTGCAGCCTTTTGGTGTCCGTCTGACAAAACTGAGCCAATAGAAAACTGATCCGTCTTCCATTGACTTTCAATGGTATTCAATACGGATCCCTCTTGGCTATGTTAAAGATGATACAAACGGATTCGTTCTGAACGTATGCAGATGTTTGTGTTAGCTGAACGGATCCGTCTGTGCAGATCCATGACTGATCCGCACCAAACGCGAGTGTGAAAGTAGCCTAATTCCCAAGGTCCTTCAAAAATTTCAAAGAGAAAAATGTACCTTGATTTTTGGTAGCTCCCTTCTGGCTCAAGAGGAGCTGATTTGCACTGCTAAAGTCACTCAGCATAGAAGCCCCCCTTCTACTACCTCGGAGATCGGATCTGTTGTATCAAGGTCCCATTCTCCACCCGAATTTAAAAATCCTAAAGATGTCTGCCTGGATTCCATGGAATCCATCCTCTCAAAATTGGGGTCATCTAATAAAGTGGTTTCCACCCTACTCCTCGGCAGGAAACAAAATACAAACCATGCGTATTTTCAAGTTTGGAGAAAATTTGCCTCTTGGTGTGGGGATTCGTTTGATCAATTTTGACCCAACATATCGAAGATCTTAGATTTCCTTCAGGACGGATTAGACTTAGGGCCTTCTCCTAATACCCTAAGGGTTCAAGTTTCAGCATTGGGGGCAGTCTGGCAGAGTTTCCCTGAATAGCCAGGTTCCTGAAAGCAGCAGAAAGGCTTACACCAACATATGGAAATATGATAGCCCCTTGGAACTTTAACACAGTCTTGTCAGGGTTAACTTCCGGCACCTTTGAACCATTAGAATCTATTTCCATAAAATGGCTCACCTTAAAAACATTTTTTCACGTAGCTATAGCATCAGCGAGATCTGTCTGTAAACTCCAGGACTTGTCTATTCAAGATCCTTTCCTCAGTATTTTTCAGGACAAATGTTTTAGATCCCTTTTTTTTTTTTTTTGCCAAAAGTTGTTTCTACTTTCCATAGATCGCAGGATATGCAGTAGTAATTCCCTCGTTTTGTGCCAACCCCAAAAAATGAGCAAGAGGCTATATTTTATACCTCAAATGTCAGAGGAGCAGTACTAAGGTATCTAGAAATGACAAAGGATTGGAGAATTGACAAGAACCCTTTTGTCCAATTTTGCAGGCCAAATAAAGGTAGAAGAGCGTCGAAAAGTTCTATTTCCCACTGGATAAAAACAGCTATTTCAGGAGCATATAAAATGGAAAGGAAGGACGCCCCTTCTTTACTTAGAACACACTCTACAAGAGGCATTTCTGCTTCTTGGGCAGAGAGATCTTCAGCCTCTCTACAACAGATTTGTAGGACGGCAACCTGGAAAAGAATGCATACTTTTACCAAGCATTACAAGCTAGATATTTTTTCTAGTGAAGACATGGCCTTTGGACGGTAAGTCCTTTGTGCTATTGGCCCCTCCTAATATATTCTTTGTTATTTCTCAGGATGTGGTGTCATGGAGACGACTAGGGAAATGAGTATTACACTCACCAGTAATCCGGTTTCCTGGAAGTCTCCATGTCAATACAAATCCATGTGTATTTCCAACGAAAGCAGGATAAAGGTATAATACAATCTATGTACTAAAATAAATGGGTGGGAAGTATGTTGTGACATGGAGACTTCCAGGAAACCGGATTACCAGTGAGTGTAATACTCATTTGTCACCATAGGGTTCCATTGAAAAAATATACTTGTATATTTTTTGCAGGATTCTGCAGGATAGAATATTGTAGAGTACTACACTTATACATTGGGGAAATAAGGATGCAAATGTTAAATGTGGATTAAAAATATGATGTGAACGTCTTACAGGTATAGACTTACATGTAATGCTTTCCTGGTTTTCGTATTTCTGTCAGTTTCAAAGTTAACTTTAGATCAGAGATGATTTGGTACTCATAATGTCTGTTACAGAGCTCCCAAATCCCCTGTATAGCTATAGAGTTAAAGAAGTACTTTCCCAAAAATGTTTTTGGACATATAGTGGCAACTCACCAGCAAAATTCTGGAAGTGAAATTTGTTTAATCCCAGCCCCATTGCATCCAAACATCTACTCTCACTCTCCGCAGTTACTGACAAGCTGCTATGTATAAGTGCATGCGTAGCAACTAGGCATGAGCGAATCAACTTCGCATAAAACATTGTTCTAATAAAATGTATTGGCTCCGATGAGCCAAAGTTATTGCTCCGCAAAGTCTCGCGAGACCTCACATATTAGTACACTGCTGTATATACTGGCCAAGAACAGGTAGTGGGTGGCTATGATTGGGGCGTGGGGGCCAGATTTGGATTTTTGCTTTGGGGCAGAGTGATTTCTATGCATGCCCCTGGGTGTACGGATGAGAATGCATCTAATTACGATGCCATAAATTAAGTGGGCAGGGGTAATCAAAACCGGTGTACAACACGCTGGTCTTGATAAATCTCCGCCTGTGTGTTCGCTGTATACTTTTTGTGCTTTTAGTAGTGCTTTTTTGTCGATTAGGAGTTGAGCTTGCATAGAGCAACATGTGAAAGGAGTTTGCTTTGTATTCATTGTTTTCACAGATGTACTGGAAACAGCATTTTTAGCTACTTAATATTAATTTAATATACTGTTAAATATATGTTCTAATATATACGGTAATAGCTCTGTATATAGTAGTCTTTTTGTTTGCTTTGACTTGTAGGATTACCCAGGGATCACCCAGAGAGCTATCATTCTTTTATGTGGAATAACTTCTTTAAGCACATTGATATCAGTGCTGAGAATGCTCACATCTTGGATGGAAATGCTCCAGATCTTCAGACTGAATGTGACTCATTTGAGGAAAAAATTATGGCTGCTGGTGGAATAGAATTATTTGTTGGAGGTAAGAAAAGTCGTTTAATTTTTTATTTTTTTTTAAGTCATATGATATCAAAACTAGACAAAATGGGGGGTTTGAAGTTTTTAATTTGCCAACCCAATGTATGATAATAGGGATCTGACACCCAGCACCTGAAATGTGAAGAAGGATTCATATGAGCAAGGCCGAGAGCTCCAGTACCAGGCATAGCCACACTTGCAGGGATGTCACCATGCTACCACATTGACTTTTGACAGGGGAGGTTGGGGGGTGGTCACTGGAGTCTGAATGCCACCGATTGTATTTTGATGTCCTTTTCTAAGAAAATGCCGTCAGTGAAAATTTTAGGAAACCCTTTGATGAATATAGATGTTTAAATTGCTTTAACCACCTAACTGTTTTCCCCAAAAGACCATATCTCTAGCTGGTACCAAACCAGAGATAGTAACATGGTACATAAGGCCGAAAAAAGACATTTGTCCATCCAGTTCGGCCTGTCGTCCTGCAAGTTGATCCAGAGGAAGGCAAAAAAAAAAAAAACCCTGTGAGGTAGAAGCCAATTTTGCTAACTTTATGGGAATAAAAAATTCCTTCCCGACTCCAATCAGGCAATCAGAATAACTCCCTGGATCAACGACCCCTCTCTAGTAGCTACAGCCTGTAATATTATTATTACGCTCCAGAAATACATCCAGGCCCCTCTTGAATTCCTTTATTGTACTCACCATCACCACCTCCTCAGGCAGAGAGTTCCATAGTCTCACTGCTCTTACCGTAAAGAATCCTCTTCTATGTTTGTGTACAAACCTTCTTTTCTCCAGACGCAGAGGATGTCCCCTCATCACAGTCACAGTCCTGGGAATGAATAGATGATGGGATAGATCTCTGTACTGACCCCTGATATATTTATACATAGTAATTAGATCTCCCCTCAGTCGTCTTTTTTTCTAAAGTGAATAAGGCTACTTTCACATTAGCGTTCGGGGCTCCGCTTGTGAGTTCTGTTTGAAGGCTCTCACAAGCGGCCCCGAACGCATCCATACTGCCCAAATACATTCTGAGTGGATGCGGATCCGCTCAGAATGCATCAGTCTGGCAGCGTTTGGCCTCCGCTCAGCAGGCGGACACCTGAACACTGCTTGCAGCGTTCGGGTGTCTGCCTGGCCGTGCGGAGGCTAACGGATCCGTCCAGACTTGCAATGTAAGTCAATGGGGACGGATCCGTTTGAAGTTGACACAATATGGCTCAATTTTCAAACGGATCCGTTCCCCATTGACTTTCAATGTAAAGTCTGAGGTAGCCCACTAGTGACAGCAACCCAATCTGAGTGTGTACCGTTAATAACCACCCTCTGTTTTCTATCACTGAGCCAGTTACTTACCCACATACAGATGTTTTCTCCCAGTCCGAGCATTCTCATTTTATATACTAACCTTTTATGTGGTACAGTGTCAAATGCTTTGGAGAAGTCCAGATACACGACATCCATTGATTTGCCGCTGTCAAGTCTAGAACTTACCTCCTCATAGAAACTGATTAGTTTGGCAAGACCGATCCTTCATGAAGCCATGCTGATTTTGGACCCTTTTTTGAATATTGGCACCACATTTGCTATGCGCCAATCCTGTGGTACATTCCCTGTCAGTATAGAGTCTGCAAATATCAGAAATAAGGGTCTGGCTATGACATTACTTAATTCCCTTAGGATACAGGGGTGTATGCATCCGGTCCTGGCGATTTGTCTATTTTAATCTTAAGTCGCTGTTGTACTTCTTCCTGGGTCAGACAGGACACTTTTAATGGGGAATTTATTTTTACATTCAGCATTTCATCTGACAGTTTATTTTCCTCAGTGAATACATTGGAGAAAAAAATATTTAACAGCTTTGCTTTCTCTTCGTCGCTCTCTGCGACTCCCCCCCCCTCATTACTCTTTAACCACCTCAGCTCCCTTAGCTTAAAGGGACACTGACAGGGCCAATAAGCATATTGAGGTATATATATGGCAGTACAGGTCTTATAATGGGTATTACAATCATCTAAGTATCCCCCTGTCCACATTATACATACAGTAAAGTTAAGTTTTATAACCTGCTCCAACGGTCTTCAATCTGCCCAAAGGGCGGTGTTTCACCTCTCTTGCGCCCAGCCAGCCTCCCCCAACTGCCGCTTTGAAGCGCCGCCCAGCTCATGAATATTCACTTCGCTGGGTGACGCTTACTGTCCCCGACTTGACAAGATCCGGCGCATGCGCAGGGCACTGTTCAGCGCAGCGCTTCAGAGCGGGGACCGCAGAAGCCGCCCAGCAAACTGAATATTCATGAGCTGGGCGGCGCTTCAAAGCGGCAGTTGGGGGAGGCTGGCTGGGCGCAAGAGAGGTGAAACGCCGCCCCTTGGGCAGATTGAAGACCGTTGGAGCAGGTTATAAAACTTAAGTTTACTGTATGTATAATGTGGACAGGGGGGATACTTATATGATTGTAATACCCATTATAAGACCTGTACTGACAGATATATACCTCAATATGCTTATTGGTCCTGTCAGTGTCCCTTTAAACCCCCTTAATGACCAGACCACTTTTTACAATTCTGCACTTCACTACTTTCACGGTTTATTGCTCGGTCATACAATTTACCACCCAAATGAATTTTACCTCCTTTTCTTCTCACTAATAGAGCTTTCATTTGGTGGTATTTCATTGCTGCAAAAATCTTTACTTTTTTTGTTATTAAACGAAATTTACCCAAAAAAAAAAAAATATATATATGTAATTTTTCACTTTCAGTTGTAAAATTTTTCAAATAAAACTACATTTCTATATAAATTTTTCTATAAATTGTGTATATTTATTGGTTTGTGCAAAAGTTACAGCGTTTACAAACTATGGTACAGAAATGTGAATTTCCGCATTTTGAAGCAGCTCTGACTTTCTGAGCACCTGTCATGTTTCCTGAGGTTCTACAATGCCCAGACAGTACCACCCCACAAATGACCCCATTTTTTGTCACACGTTAGTGGAAAATTATGATTTTTTTTTTTCAAAAATGATCTTTTTATCGCTGCAGCGCTTGTAAAGTGATTGTGCAGTAATCGTCAAAAAAATTATGTTTTTGTCACTGCGGCCGTGGGTGAATGCACGTGTGGGCGACTGATCAGGCCTGATCGGGCAAACACTGCGTTTTGGGTGGAGGGCGAGCTAAGGTGACACTAATACTATTATAGATCTGACTGTGATCAGTACTGATCACTTACAGATACTATAAAAGTACCAATTAGCGTATCGCTAATCAGCGAATCAGTGACTGTGGTGGTCTGGGTGCTAACCGACGCTAACTACCTAACAGAGGGGCCTAAACTATCCTAAAACCTAACTGTCAATACTAGTGGGGGAAAAAAGTGACAGTTTACACTGATCAGTTTTTTCCCTTTCACTAGTGATTGACAGGGGTGCTCAAGGGGTTAATTGGGTTGATGGGGGGTGATCCTGGGGCTAAGTGTAGTGTTCGTGTGTGCTCCTCTGCTGGGACCAACTGACGAAAAGGACCAGCAGAGGAGCACAGAAGCCATTTAACACCTTCTATTTATAAATATAAAGTGTTAAATGGCTTCTGATTCGATAAAAAAAAAAAAAAATGCCTGCCAGTGATGATCATTGGCTGGCAGGTTGGTGACTAAATACTACTTGAACTTTTGCCGGCCCGCAATGCGCATGCGCGGGCCGACTGTGTGCGTAGTCTCGCGAGATGACGCACAGATGCGTCGCCGAGGAATGAATCGACCGCCTCCGGACCGCGATCCTGCATTAGGCGGTCAGGAGGCGGTTAAAGGGCCGACACCTTCAGATTTCTCTTTTTAACATTTATATAATTGAAAAACATTTTAGAGTTAGTTTTACTCTCTTTGGCAATTAATCTCTCTGTCTCTAGTTTGGCCACTTTTATTTGTTTTTTTTACATGTTTTTTTTTCCTGTTTTAGTGATTTTATATGCTTTCTTTTTGTAATTGTATTGCTTTCTTTACAGTTCTATTTATCCACATTGGTTTCTTTTGTTCCTTAACCTTTTATTCCCATACGGTATGTTCCTCTCACAATGAGAATTTAGGATGCTCTTAAAGATATCCCATTTTGTGGCTGTATTTTTATTTTTAAGGACTTTGTCCCAGTTAGTTAGGCCTATGGCCTCTCTAAGTTGGCTAAATTTAGCTTTTTTGAAGTTTGGTATTTTTGTTCCTTCCTGTTGAAATGCTCTTTTGAATAATTGGAAAGTTATTACTTTATGGTCACTATTTACCAGGTGTTCCCCCAACCTGCACGTCTGTTGTTCTGTCAGGCCTATTGGTTAATACGAAGTCCAGTATGGCTGTCCCTCTAGTCGTGTCCTGAACCAGTTGGGAGAGGTAATTGTATTTGGTTATTGCCAAGAAGCTATTTCCCTTATGAGATATAAAAGTTTCAGTTTCCCAGTCTATATCTGGGTAGTTGAAGTCCCCCATAATAACCACCTCATTATGATTTTCCACCTTGTCTATCTCGTTTAGTAGTAGTTTTTCTGTGGACTCTGGTATATTAGGTGGTTTATAGTAAACTCATATTAGTAATTTATTATTGTTTTTAGCTCCATGTATCTCTACCCACAGTGACTCCACATGTTCATGTCCCTCACTTATATATATTCCGGTGTGGGCTTTAGACAGGACTTTACATAAAGGCATGACTATCCTTTCTAAACAGACTGTAACCTTGTACATTAACTGCCCAGTCATGGCTATCATCCAGCCATGTTTCCGTTATTCCCACTATATCACAGTCCTCCTCACACATCACTAATTCCAGTTCCCCACTTTTATTAGTCAGGCTTCTGGCATTAGTATGCATACATACATACATACATACATACATACATACATACATTTGAGAGGTTTATGTATATATTTTTATTTTTTTTACCCTACACCTTTCCTTCTGAACAGTTCTAGTCCCTCCTTCCTTTCCTCCCCCAGTCCCACTACCTTGCCCCCGGTCTCTATCTGCCCTATCTTCCCCTCCTATAATGTAATTTCCCTCCCCCAGCCCCTAGGTTAAACACGCCTCCAACCTTCCAGCCATCTTTCACCCCAACACCCCATCCCATTGAGGTGCAGCCCATCCCTACGATTGAGCCTGTAGCCGATAGAGAAGTCGGCCCAGTTCTCCAGGAACCCAAACCCCTCCTTCCTATACCAGTTCTTGAGTCACTTGTTAATCTCCCGCTGCCTTTCTTGTGTGGCCCGTGGTACAGGCAGTATTTTGTAAAATACTACCTTTTGAGGTCCTTGCCTTAAGCTTTTGACCTAAATCCCTGAAATCATTTTTAAGGACTCTTCACCTACCTCTAACTTTGTAATTGGTTCCGATATGGACCATGACTGCTGGATCTTCTCCAGCCCCTCCCAGTAATCTGTCAACCCGATCCGCGATGTGTGGAACTCTAGCGCCAGGAAGACGGCACACTGTTCGGCGATCACGGTCTTTGACAGATTGCCCTATATGTTCCCCTAATAATGGAGTCTCCCACTACCAGAACCTGTCTCACCTGCCCTGCTATCCTGGTTCCCTGCTTACTGGAGCTGACATTCCCCTGACTGGCAGAGGAAGTATCCGGCTGCAGCCTTAATTCATTTCAATGGGGCCGCAAAAGACCGCACCGTGTGATGTCCGCATCCGTAGTTCCATTACGCAGCCCCGCAAAAAAGATAGAGCATGTCCTATTCTTTTCTGCAGCCACGGACAAGAATAGGCATTTCTATCATATTGCCGGCCATGTGCGGTCCTCAAAATCCATGGTAATTTGTGGAATGGACCCTTAAAGTGGTTTTCCCATCTCAAAAAAATGGGGGCATATCTCAAGGGTATACAATGAGAACAAAGCCAGGAAATGAACGGAGGGTGCACTGCGCATGTGCAGCCGCCCTCCATTTATTTCTATGGGGCTGCCGAAAATAGCCGAGCGCCCCATAGAAATGAATGGGATCATGGGCCACGCATGCTCGGTGCGCTCCCATTCACTTCTATGGGAGTTGCGCTTGGTGGTGGACGGACCCTAGGAAATCCGGGGTCCTCCAACCACAGCGCTCCCCGCTTCGTTCTTGTTGTAGATGCGGACCCGCACCTATCAGACAATGGGGGCATATCCTAGCGATATGCCCCCATTGTCTGAGATGGGAATGCCCCTTTTAAGGTGTACCGATGGTTGTAAGAATTATGGACTTGATATCAGTTTATCTTTGTTATTACTGACCAATCTCTGCAATTGGAGAACACAGTGGTCCCTCAAGATACAATATTAATTGTTTCCAGGAGGACCATTGTTACTTGAGTAATCGTTCCAAAGCCACAAAATGTCATCCAAGATGAGATAAATTGAAGATTTAAGAAAAATAAGCAGATAACTAAGACAGATAAAACAAGTCCTTACATATAAGAGTCAGGAATAGCTGCTAACTACAGTAGTAACTAATTCAGCTAGTTTTCCAGAGAAGTGACCTTGATTTGTTGGCTCTGAGTCTGAGGCATTGTATGTTAATTCTAATTTCAACTTAAAATGGGTCAGATAAGACCATTGTATGTTAAAAATATTGTATCTTGAGGAATCTCTGTACATTATTTATCTTAGATGTCCAGCAATGCACATTATTGGATTGACTGGAACAGTTTTCTATATGAACTAACTTGTCATTTCAGGTATCTAACATTATAAGCCATTTTAATAACTAGCATCCCTGAATAATATTGGTTAAAGGGGTTGTCCGGGTTCAGAGCTGAACCCAGAATTTCACCCAGGCAGTTCTTTCTCCGATGCTCTCCTTTGCCCTGAATCGCGCAGGGAAAAGGCATTTTGTGGACTTCCGGTGGCATACCGGGCTCTCCTGCAGGCTGCCAAGCGGAGGCTTCCACCCAGCTGTGAGCCCAGTGACGTCACTGGTACTGATGGGCGGGTTTTTAGCACTGCCCTAGCCTGTAAAACAGCTAGGGCAGTGCTAAAGCTGACCCATTAGAGCCGGTGACATCACCGAACACACTGCTGGGCGAAAGCCTCTGCCCGGCAGTGTGTTATGATAAATAACACACGCAGGGCATGGGAGAGCATCAGAGCATGAAATGGGGGCTGCCTGGGTGAAATTATGGATGTGTCCGGGTTCAGCTCTAAACCCGTACAACCCTTTTAAGTTGGAGGCAAACTGACATGACAAGCCAAAGGGCTACGGTAAGTGCTTCTCCTTCTCTGTTCATTGCATATACAGACTTGTGCTTGTGTTTTATTTGGTGACAGGGATCGGGCCTGATGGTCACATAGCTTTTAATGAACCAGGGTCCAGTCTGGTATCCAGAACGAGAGTGAAGACATTGGCCATGGACACCATATTGGCAAACGCACGTTTTTTTGATAACAATCTCTCAAAAGTACCTACCATGGCTCTGACTGTTGGTGTAGGAACAGTGATGGATGCAAAAGAGGTAAGGTTGGCTTTAAAGGGGACCTGTCACCTCTCCTGACGTGTCTTTCTTAGTAACTACTTGCGTTCCCCATCTAATAGCAATTCTGGAGCATCTAGTCTTATGACATTCTCTGTTATTTCTACTAGAAGTTTATGAATGAATGGTCAGCAGCGTGTAGTAAAGGTACAGATGGGTGATAGGGGGTGTCCTTGCACAGTCTGACACCAGCAGCAATAGTTGGACAGTCATACACACCGTCTTCTGGTAACACCCAGCAGTACCCTTCTGGCAATAAACTTCTAGCAGGAATATTACAGGAATGGCACAGCAAAGAGTTGTAATAATAGATGCTCCAGAATTGTTATGAGGAATGCATAAGCTATTAAAACAGTCATGTCAGGAGTGGTGACAGGTCCTCTTTAATAGTTTGTTATTTTCATGAAAGAGGAAACATAAGCTGTTTCTGTTCTGCTACTTTTGTATAGATTTTATGAAAGGTTGATTTAAGCATTTAATAGTTGCACAGAAAAAGTGATGGGTGATTGATGTATTTGAGTGCCAGCCTTTTTATATTGTTTAATTTATTTACAAGTTTATAAAGTGTAGTGTACATTAACACATTCAGGAACGGCAACTTTCCATTTTTGCGTTTCCATTTTTTAATCTGGGCCTTCCAGCCATAACTTTCTTTAGTTTTCTGTTCTGGTAGCCGTATGAGGGCTTATTTTTTGGGGGACAAGTAGTACTTTCTAATGGCAGCATTTAATATTCCATACGATGTAGTGGGAAATTGGAAAAAAAAAATGCAATTCTGCCATAGTTTAATGGGTTTTGTTTGTACAGTGTACGTGTGGTAAAACGGACTCGTTACCTTCATTCTCTGGTATAAGAAAATTATAACGATACCACACTTTCTTGTGTTTTAATACTTAAAAAAATATAAATCTTTGAAAAAATTATTTTTTTATTTAACTTTCCATATTCTGATAGCTATTTTATAGTTATGTCTACGGAGCTGTGTAAGGGCTCACTTTTTTGTGGCGCAATCTGTAGTTTAAGTGACACCATTTGGGGGTGGGTCTGACTTCAATTTTTGTGGGGGAAGTGAAGCGATGAAGAAAACTCGACCATATATCTCTATCTATTTATATATTTTTTTTTTTTGGGCGTTCACTGTACGGGATAAATGTATATTTTAATAGTACGGCCATTTTGGGACACAGCAATGCCTATGTTTTATTGTTTATTTTTATTATAGAGAAAGGGAGTGATTTAAATTTTTATATTTTGTTTATACTTTTAAAAACTTGTTTTACTTTACTTTTTTAAAACTTTAAGCCCCCATCCCCCCAAGGCCTTACACTGTAATGAACTATCGTCAGTAATAAGCTGGGTTTCTTCAGAGAGACTCAGGGTATTACCACAAACGAATGGCTTCCCCAATCTCAGTGCGGGGAAGCTGTTTGGGCCCCGGGAGAAACTGACCCACAGCATCTGATGGGTTAAATGTCTGTATTATCGCGGATTGCAGGACGCACGCCTCTGCATAAATTAGTCGCATCCTCTGGAAGTCCGTGCACATAGACTCAATATTTGCAGCAGCAAGTAGAAATTGCACATGAGGTTTCAGATCAGGAAACAGTTTTGGTGGAATAATACATTTCCCCATGGTGTTGTGCAATAGCTGCACAGAGGATCATACAGCCACAGATTGGGTGCTCAGCTGTCAAACAAGAGAGGAGGTGGAAACTTGGATCTCTGTATACATGACACTCAGTATGCTGTTTTACTGATGCTGTCTAATACTTAGTGTAAACTTAGACTAGACATTCTAAAAGTGTGCCACATTTATCACAGTGATTATACATTTGGGCAATAATAGGGAATAAACTGTTTGCTCCCGATTACTGCCTGATCGCTGAGTGGAGATGATGGCTGCATTTACATGCACAATAATCCCCTCTGTAGAGGAACAAGCGATTTTTGCTACGATTGCTCCTCCACATACAGATTAATTTGCCAGCACCTTTACTCAGTTTACACAGAACAATCTGCTGCCGGCAAATGATTATTTTATTGTTATGTGCCACATAGAAAATGTAATCACTGACAAACAAGCGTTTATTTGTTGGGTGATTCATGGCACATCTATATTTTTTTATTTTTTTCGCAGACACAGGAAGTCACCTATTTTTATGGACGGTTGGAAACCCTGCTTTTAGGTTAGACCATTCCTGCTAAGCCACAATGTCTTGATATGAGTTGGAAAAAGGCTCTGGTGTCTAAAACAATTATAAAATGTGGTGCAAAGTATGCCAGTTCTGGCACATTTTGATTAGTAAATCTCCAATATGCACTGTGTATACAGTAGAGGCAGAAGCAATAAATGGCAGAGCTTCTAGATCTTGCTGTACCTAGTACTGCTCTGACAGCCCCAAAATATATAGTGTAAAAATAAGTGATGTCCCCAAAAATTCTTTCTTTATGAAAATAAAATTTAGTTTCTAGCGGGTACAAGTATAAATTTTAAGACCATGACAATTTATTTTTATTTTTATAAATCTTTGCATTGCATAAGCCATATATTTTACTGTTAAAGTAGCCCTATGTGGGTTTAGCTTTTATGGCATTTACCATACTGTACAAATATGTCAACTAATGTTGTTCTGTGAGTCGTTAAAATAGCATATTTAGATAGATATATAACCTGTACCATATTTAGGTGATATGCTTTATTTATATTTTTTTTTGTTTTACAACACTTGTATAAGTGAAGGGGGGAAAAGACATTTGATTACTTTTTTTATTCCAGTTATATAATGGCAAAATAAACAGCGGTCTGTCTTTGTTTTTACTGTATTGACCATTAGAAGATTTGACCATGTGATCCTTTGATTGCATTGCAGTTCTTCTATATTGCAGTGTATTATCCCTGTCCGTATAGGGCCAGGAACAGATGAGCGAGTACAGTGTATAGGGCTGCAGCGATTAATCTACTTTATCGATAATATTCGATAACTGGATTCGTTGTCGACTAATCCAGTTATCAAATAATCGCTGATTCGTTGCTATGCGGGCGGGCGTTTTACTTAAATCAGCGCATCTTTATTTTACCTTACAATGAAGCTCCAGTAACAGGCAGAGCGGACGGTGGCATAACGTCACTTACTCACGTGACGCGCCTGCTCCGCCTCCTTGATTCATAAAGTGGGCGGAGCAGGTGCATCACGTGAGTAAGTGACGTTATGCCGCCGCCCGCTCTGCCTGTTACTGGAGCTTCATTGTAAGGTAAAATAAAGATGTGCTGAGCAAAAGTTACTGCCAGAATAGTCTGTTGTGAGCAGCAGAGCCGGGGCTGCTATGGGGAGGGGGATCTGTGGATGGCACTGCTATGGGGAGGGGGATCTGTGGATGGCACTGCTATGGGGAGGGGGATCTGTGGATGGCACTGCTATGGGGAGGGGGATCTGTGGATGGCACTGTTATGTGATTTAAAAGAAAATAGTTTTGAAAAAATGAAAACTATTATAAAAAAGCTGTCATGAAAACAAAGATTTAAAAATTACTTAGTGCATGGGACTCAGCTGCCTAACTGCCGTTTGTCTTTCTCTTTACTTCTGTAGGTAATGATACTGATCACTGGGGCACATAAGGCCTTTGCTCTATACAAGGCTATAGAAGAAGGAGTAAACCACATGTGGACAGTATCTGCCTTCCAGCAGCACCCAAGTACAGTGTTTGTTTGTGATGAAGATGCGACACTAGAGCTACGTGTAAAGACTGTAAAATATTTTAAAGGTATATTTCTAGCATATATTTTGAAATTTAAAGGGATCAGCTGTACAAAGGGGCCAGCGCTCTGTGTGTGTTTTAGGCCTCCTCTAGGCCATGTGACATCACGGCATTCAAGTGGGGCTAAGCTGCAGTACCAACCACAGCCACTATATGGTGTAGAGCACTGTGCTTGGTAAGCTGCGAGGAGGCCGCGATACTCACTGGGGCACTGCGGACTCCTCAAACAGCTGAACAGTGGGGGTGTTGGATTTGTACTCCCACCAATCTCATTGATGACTTATCCTATAGATAGGTCATCAATATGTAAATCCCATAGAACCAATGCAATGTTAGATTTCACATTCTACTAACTCCTTGGTGTTAATATATGCAGTTGTTTGAAGACTATATGTGGCAAGAGATTTTTTTTGCTTTGCTGTATCCACATATTTTGCCCATATTCTCACATGGCAGATTTGTTGCAGAAATTTCTGGGACTGTTCAATTAAAACTGTAGTAGTGAACATACTCTTGGTGGGGTTAAAGTATACCTATACTTTAACAAAAACTTTGAATATGTCATTGTGACATATGAAAGGTTTTGATCAAACGAAGATATAGAAATGCTTACACACTGTCTCTTTGCTCCACTGGCCAATCAACAGGAGGAGAAATGGCTTGTGAAGCAGAGTGGAAATGCTAGCATGCACAGTGACTTTGGCCGGCCCTCAATGCATTTTAGACCTTATTTGCATAATAAAGGGGTTGTCACTTCAGCCAGACCTTCCATTGCGCAAATTGAGGAATGAACGCGGCCAGTATCTGTGTTTTGCGGATCCGCAATTTGTAGACCGCAAAACAGACAACGGTCGTGTGCATGATCCCTAACTCTTACATAGTGAATGCATGATAGGGGGCCTTTCAATCGGAGCCCCTGCAGTGAAATCCCAGGCCTTCAATAAGTTGTTATTGCAGTCTAGGGCCTTATGAAAGCTTCCAAGCCTGCTATAGCAAACGGCCTGCAGCGGAGCTTAATAGTCAGCCAGGAAAGATCTCAGACTCCAGTAGTATAAGGTGAGACAAAGACTAGATACAGCCTTAGAACTCTGTGTAATCCTGTCAGAGGAGCAGAGTTCAGAACTGGACCTCTCGCTGCCACGCGCATAGAGTTTCTCACACTGTACTCGCTCATCTGTGACTGGCCTAAGGGTATGGCTACACTGGTAGCGTGACAGCTCTGACAGGATTGCAGGGGCATTGCAGTTGTAGTGGTGATCCCATAGAAATGAATGAATCACAAAAAATCCAGCCTATGGTAAAAGTGATCAGAGGACTGCATATTCAGGTCCACTAAAATTTGCAGTAAAAAAAATTAAAATAAACGCAAAAATATTAAATTTAAATCGCGCTTTTTCCCTATTTTAAGCAATAACAAAATAAACATAATTGGTATAACTGTATCTAAAAATGTCTGAACAATTAAAATCTAAAAATATTGATCATGCCAGGTGATAACAAAACAAATGGCCGATATACAATTTTATTTGTTCAACTTGTTCCCTGCAAAAAAATTTAATAAGCAGTGAAAAAGTAATATGTATCCCAGTGTTGGACTGGGGTGCCTAGGGCCCACCCAGTAAAGCTTTCCTCTATACCTAGAAGTCATGTCTGCCTCCTGATGCATCTATAATAATAAACTGGGGAGTTTCTTAAAGCGATTCTGTCATCAGATTTGAGGCCTATAATCTAAACATATGGCCAGGTCCCTACTAATACCCTGAATCCCTGAGGTTCTGTACTCTGCTTGCCCATATGTAATGGAGTAAGTTTACTGTGTTATGTGCCACTTTTGCAGGAGGTGGGAGACTAGGGGCCCACCGGGGGATTCACCTCTAACCCTTGTCATCGCAATTCATGCGTTTCTCATCTTCTTTTGTGTGGTGCCAAATCAATTGGAAGTATAAGTATGTGCGCCCCATACTACTTTCATAATGAGACCAGACACACAGTTGGCTTCATGAAAAAGCACTTCCTCATTCCTCTGAGCCAGAACAAGAGAACTTTATTCAAGTTACATTAACGTAAATAGCAGACATGACATCACGAAAAGGGTTGTTCCTTAAGAAGAGACTATTGGCTCCTTAATTTGATAGGTGTGGTTTCAGCAACTTCAACTCTGAGTTCATAGATTGCAGTTTTCAAATCTACCCAACTCCCACCTTCTGCCTCCCCTATTGATCTTAAGACAAAGGAATGCACACATGGCTCATACATCTGGTTTGCGGCCATCTAGTGGACAAAAATGTGTACTACATAATGTTCACATATATACAGGTCCAGATCATAGAATGTGTCGGCAGATAAGAACCATTTGGCCCATCTAGTCTGCCCAATATATCTGAATCCTATGAATAGTCCCTGGCCCTATCTTATATGAAGGATAGCCTTATGCCTATCCCATGCATGCTTAAACTCCTTCACTGTATTTGCCGCTACCACTTCTGCAGGAAGGCTATTCCATGCATCCACTACTCTCTCAGTAAAGTAATACTTCCTTATATTACTTTTAAACCTTTGCCCCTCTAATTTAAAACTGTGTCCTCTTGTGGTAGTTTTTTTTCTTTTAAATATGCTCTCCTCCTTTACCGAGTTGATTCCCTTTATGTATTTAAAAGTTTCTATCATATCCCCTCGGTCTCTTCTTTCTTCCAAGCTATACATATTAAGGTCCTTTAACCTTTCCTGGTAAGTTTTATCCTGCAATCCATGTACTAGTTTAGTAGCTCTTCTCTGAACTCTCTCTAGAGTATCTATATCCTTCTGGAGATATGGCCTCCAGTACTGCGCACAATACTCCAAGTGAGGTCTCACCAGTGATCTGTACAGCGGCATAAGCACTTCACTCTTTCTACTGCTTATACCTCTCCCTATACATCCAAGCATTCTGCTGGCATTTCGTGCTGCTTTATTACATTGTCTTCCCACCTTTAAGTCTTCTGAAATAATTACTCCTAAATCCCTTTCCTCAGATCAAAAGTTTAAGACCACTTGAAAAATGGCAAAAAATAATATTTTACATTGTTGGATCTTAACAATGTTCTAAGTAGAGCTTCAACATGCAACAAGAAGAAATGAGTGAGACAAAACATTTTTTGAGCATTCAATTAATTGAAAATAACGATTAAACTGAAACTGGCTGTTTTTCAGCTGATCAAAATTTTAGGACCACGTGCCCTTTAAAAGGCCAAATCTGTGCAAAGAAGTGGATTCATTGTTATTTTCTGTCAGGTAGTCACACGTTGTGATGGCAAAGGCAAAAAAACTCTCCCTTTTTGAACGTGGTTGGGTTGTTGAACTGCATAAGCAGGGTCTCTCACAGCGCGCCATCGCTGCTGAGGTGGGACGCAGTAATTTTCTTAAATGATCCTGAGGGTTATGGAACAAAAAAAGTAAAGCGGAAAACCCAAAAAAAAATCATCAGCACTGAGCCGGAGGATCCAATTGGCTGTCCGTCAAGAAACTGGACGATCCTCGACCCAAATTAAGGCCCTTACTGGTGCTGACTGCAGCCCCATAACCATCAGACGGCATCTGAGACTGAAGGGCTTCAAAAACAAAAAAACGTCTTCAAAGACCTCCTCTCCTTGAACGCCACAGAACTGCTCGTTTGGACTTTGCAAGAGAGCACCAAACATGGGACATTCAAAGGTGGAAAAAAAGTTTTATTCTCTGATGAGAATTTTTTTTTACCTTGATGGTCCTGATATTTTCTAATGTTACTGGCATAACGCCATCCCACCTGAGATGTTTTCTACACGCCACAGTGGAGGGGGAGCCATAATGGTCTGGGGTGCTTTTTCCTTCAGTGGAACAATGGAGCTTCAGGAAGTGCAGGGGCATCAAATGGCCGCTGGCTATGTCAGATGTTGCAGAGAGCATTCCTCATGACAGGGGCCTCATCTGTGTGGTAACTACTGGGTTTTTCAACAGGACAACGCTACAAGGATCTTCTTCCAGGAGAATAACATCACTCTTTTGGCCCATCCTGCGTTTTCCCCTGATCTAAATCCAATTGAGAACCTTTGGGGATGGATGGCAAGGGACGTTTACAGAAATGGACAACAGTTCCAGACAGTAGGCGGCGGTCTACACCACTTGGAGAAATGTTCCCACTCACCTCATGGAAACGCTTGCATCAAGCATGCGGAAACAAATTTTTGAAGTGATAAACAATAATGGCGGAGCTACTCATTACTAAGTTCATGTTTGGAAGTTGGATTTCTGTTTTGGGAGGGGTTAATTTTTTTATTTATTTTTTGGAGGTGTGGTCCTAAACTTTTGATCAGCTGAAAAACAGCCTGTTTCAGTTTATTCGTTGTTTTCATTCAATTGAATGCTCCAAAAATGTTTTGTCTCACTCCCATTTCTTCTTGGTGCATGTTGAAGCTCTACTTGGAACCTTGTTAAGATCCAGCCATGCTAAATATGATTTTTTGCCATTTTTCAAGTGGTCTTAAAATTTTGATCAGGACTGTATATGAGCGTATAAAGCCTATCTCTCACACCCTGTGGGCCAGTCCGAGCCTGTGTACCCCAATATGGTACCAATAAAAACTAAATCTTGCCTCACACAACTTTATAGATGGAAATATATGGATGTCAGGAAATGGTGATGCAAAGAAAAATGTTTTTTTCAAAAACGTTTTTTTTTTTTAAATATACATTTACATTGTAGTTATGTTTTTATATCTACAAATTTTACTGACTCTCAGAATAAGGTTGTCATCTCATTTTTAACAGTGAATGCTGAAAAACAAAGCTCAACAAACAATGGCTGAATTGTTATTTATTTTCCACTGTTTTATCCACAAATTATTTTGCCCCATTATTCAGTACAAGATATGGTAAATTAAATGGTGCAATGAAATAAATACAGCTTGTCCTGCAAAAAAGAAGTTTTTTGTGAATGCAAAAAAAAAAAAAATCATGGCTCTTGGAAGGTGGGGAGAGAGAAAATAAAAACTGACTGTGCTGATATGGTTAATACTTGTCTAGTGAAGGTTGCACAATAGCCACAACATAAAGATACCTGTCATGTTCTGAATGCTTTTCTTCTCTTCTGCGGTGTTTGAGATCATGATCCCATACATGCTGACTATACACGTATTGCTTTTCTTTAAAGACTTTGGGGCAGCAGAGTACTTTTGAAGAGCAACCAATCAGATTCCACCTTTCATTTTCAGTGGTTCTTTGGAAAATAAACTCAGCAACCTGATTGGTTGCCATGGGCAACTACTCTGCTTTTTCCTGCCCCAGTTTTGATAAATCTCCCTCTTTGTCTCTATTGGTCTAATGCCAGATTTGGGTTAAAGGGAATCTGTCACCGGGAACACCAGTATGACGGGGCCCAGCAAGATGACGGTTAGGAGGGCCCTGGCCCTTTTGAATTAGCTGAAGTAACATAGTACATAAGGCCGAAAAAAGACATCTGTCCATCCGGTTCGGCCTGTTATCCTGCAAGTTGATCCAGAGGAAGGCCCCAAAAAAAACTGTGAGGTAGAAGACAATTTTCCCCACTTTAGGGGAATAAAAAATCCTTCCCGACTCCAATCAGGCAATCAGAATAACTCCCTGGATCAACGACCCCTCTCTAGTAGCTATATCCTGTAATATTATTACACTCCAGAAATACATCCAGGCCCCTCTTGAATTCCATTATTGTACTCACCATCACCACCTCCTCAGGCAGAGAGTTCCATAGTCTCACTTCTCTTACCGTAAAGAATCCTCTTCTATGTTTGTGTACAAACCTTCTTTCCTCCAGACGCAGAGGATGTCCCCTCGTCACAGTCATAGTCCTGGGGATAAACAGATGATGGGATAGATCTCTGTACTGACCCCTGATATATTTATACATATTAATTAGATCTCCCCTCAGTTGTTGTTGTTGTTGTTGTGTTTTTTTTTTTTTGTTTGTTTTTTTGTTTTTGTTTTTTAAGTGAATAACCCTAATTTTGATAATCTTTCAGGGTACTGTAGTTTCCCCATTCCAGTTATTACTTTAGTTGCCCCCCTCTGGACCTTCTCCATCTCTGCTGGGTGCATATAATGACTTGGGCCCTTGGTGCTCTTTAGATCTCATTTGGATATTAAGAAAAAGTACGGTATCTCCAGAATGCCACAAAGAATCAGGTTAAAACAGGAATCTATGTAATCTGCTCAGGCGGCCCTGTCAGGTATTGTGCCTGGTTTCATACTGATTCCCGAGTCCGCCTTCAATATCTCCAAATTAAACTGCCTAATGGTAAATATGGCCTAGTTGCCCATAGCAACCAATCAGAGCTCAGCTTTCAGTTCCTACAGGACTCTGAAACTGAAAAAAAAAATTGGAGGTGGACTACATTTTAGTGGGCCACCCTGTACTTTTATTCCTCATGAAATAATTCAGCAGATTTTTTTTCTTAGAACTCTACATTGTGCTGTTCCTGTTATTGCTCCTGAATATGTATGAATAAGCCATCAATATTCCCTAAAAACCCCATTAACTATATCCATGGATTAATACCAGTGCCATTCTGTTTACAGGGTTAATGCATGTTCACAATAAACTGGTCGATCCCCTGTACAGCATGAAGGCGAGAGGAACTGCAGTCGGACAGACCCCAAAGAAACCATACAGTGACTGAGCAGGGCAGAGGAGCTCTGGAAGACTTGATGAAGGGTCAGCTTGTATGATAAGTTGCTTGAAGAACATGGTCTGCTAGCTCCCTGACCAGCCCCGAGGAGGACAGCCCCTTAATGCTTGATGGACCAGTGTGATGTCACACCATTAGTAATATGCACTCAGTAAATGCTTTTCACTGTTTGTTTAGGCTGCACTCACACAGTCCTGTTGACAGTCCATGTAAGGACTGTATATTTCAAACCTTTTGAGTTTTTTTTAAGTTTTTTTTCCATGTTTTCCTCTGAAATGTAAAGTCCTAAGGCTGGTTTCACATGTGCCTAGTATGTTGCCAAACTTCAGCCGACCGCATGTCTAATAACCAGACCTTTTTTTGGGTCACTAGACTAGGTTGGGTGAGGATTTGTGACACAACACATTTGTAAAAATGCTGTATATTACTTTAGTGTTGAACCACCTAACAGATTAATGACTCTGTGAATACAGCCTTAAACCATGCCTTACTTTTTCCCCAAATTGCAGTTTTTAGGATCAAAATGTATTTTTCAAACATTAAAAATGTTTTGTATTAGAAAATACATTTTTGTATTCCACTTCTTGTGTAGTTTTCAAACATCATTGCTGGAAATGTTGCAGAGTTGTTGGCAGCCTCTTAAAGGGAACCTGACACCTGTACTTTGCTGCCCTCAAGGCAGGGCAGCATAATGTAGCGGCAGACCTGCTGATTTCAGGGGCCTGTCTCTTCTGAGCTGACTCTGATGGTACTGATATGCTTGCTGAGGATTGCTGTAAAGGCATGCATTTTAATGTAATG
Organism: Bufo gargarizans; assembly: GCF_014858855.1. Lineage (NCBI taxonomy): Eukaryota > Metazoa > Chordata > Amphibia > Anura > Bufonidae > Bufo > Bufo gargarizans. The sequence goes on from NC_058081.1 coordinate 398,270,636, forward strand.
GTATGCATACCTGCTGAAACTATTAGAGATTGCTTGTGTAGAGGGGACTTGCAGGCACGCGGAGAAGGCAATGATAATAAAACCTTTATGGCAGTAGCGAAGCAAATCATACATGAAAGCTACATACATCAGCTGGCATAAATTTCAAACTCTGGCCCATGGACTGTCCAGAAGCTGTGCCAAACTTATTAAGAGGCCTGTGCCGCTTAATAAATTTGGCGCATTTTGCACTGACTGACTTTAAGGCCTCTTCCACACGACCATATGGCTTTCAGTATTTTGCTAATGCGGATGACGTCCGTGTGCATTCTGTTTTTTGCGGAACGGAACAGCTGGCCCCTGATAGAACAGTACTATCCTTGTCCTTATGCAGACAATAATAGGACATGTTCTATCTTTGAACGGAAATACGGAAACGGAAGGCATACAGAGTACCTTCCTTTTTTTTTTTTTTATGCGGAACCATTGAAATGAATGGTTGCGTATACAGAACGCAAATATAAAAAATAAAAAAAAGTTTGTGTGAAAGAGGCCTAAGGCTATGACTGATGTATGTGATACTAGTCTTTTTATATCTGCCCCAAGGTGTCTCTGTATCATTGTATATGGGGAGAGCAGGGAACATGTTCCCTGCCAACCTGTTTCCCTTACAAACAGAAAATCCAGATTTACAGATACTGTGTTACTTGCGTTTTTTTTTGTTTTTTTTTTGTTAAATTTAAAGCAGTTTTGCCGTTTATTTCATCCTTTTTATTGCAAGGGGTGAAATCCACAAAAAAAAAAAAAATTGACAAGCTGTGGCTTTCAAATCCGCATTGCAGGTCATTTTCCACAAGGAAACAAAAAGCAAATCCCATTCACTTTGCTGGTGCTGTATTAGGGTTAGTTCACACCACTGATTTCGAAATACACACTTAAAAAATTAGCGTGCAATACTTCATTTTTCAGCACAAAAAAGTGTTCAATACAAAGCTGAATTCGGCTTGAGGTTTTTGAAGCAAATCTGCACAAAGAAACACGTTGCATTTTTTTTCTGCTGCCTAATCAATTAATTGGGAGATTCAGTGCTGATTCTGCCCCAAAGCATGCGGTTTTCTTTTTTGTTTTTTTTACACGTGTGCTGCTTCCTATTAAAATAAATGGTAGCCTAATGCTTGCAGTGCTATTGTTCCTGCCCAAATGAGGGAAACCACAAGAGAACCTGACAACCCGTATTATAAGTCAACGGAGGAGGGGGCTGGGGGATGTGATCCAGTAGAGCTCCGTGGCTTCCTTTATAAAGGAAGCCACAATGGTTCTGTAAATTCAGCATAAAGCTCCTTTCACATCAAATTCATAGCCTCCCCTAACAGTATATTCAGGGCGGTATAATGAAGACCAAAAGAACACTGGCTACTGAACTATGAGCACATTTAGGGCCCAAGTCATATGCGCTTTCCAGGCACACACTCTAAGCTGACATCTCTAACGTGATATGAACACATCTGTATCCATTTTGAAGTCCGCAAAACACTGATACCAGACATGTGAAGTCTACATTTTTTGGCAGCCCTGTGGAAATGAATGGGTCCGCATCTGATCCACAAAAAAATACAGTTAAATGCATGAGGCTTAACTGGTAAATGTTGGCATGTGTCCATTCATTAAATGTACCTGTGAAAACTTTTTGCTCCACAGCACTTTTTTCGTCTACTGGCTACTTTCACACTCGCATTTTGGCTTTCCGTTTGTGAGATCCGTCATAGGCTCTCACAGGCGGTCCAAAACGGATCAGTTTGCATTCTGAATGGAAAAGGATGTGCTCAGAATGTATCAGTTTGCCTCCGATCAGTCACCATTCAGCTCTGGAGGAGGGCACCAAAACGCTGCTTGCCGCGTTTTGCTATCCACCTGACGAAGCGGAGCCAAACGGATCCGTCCTGGCACACAATGTGAGTTAATGGCGACGGATCTGTTTTCTCTGACTTTCAATGGTGTTCCAGACTGCTCTGTCCCGGCTATAGAAGACCTAATACAACCGGATCCGTTCATGACGGATGCATGCTGTTGTATTATTGTAACAGAAGCGTTTTTGCAGAGCCATGACTGATCCGCAAAAAAACGCTAGTGTGAAAGTAGCCTAAGGTCCCTTTCACACGAGCATGACTGATTTGGCCCTGGGTGCATTCAGTGAAACTCGCACCATTTTGCAAGCAAGTTCAGTCAGTTTTGTCTGTGATTGCGTTCAGTTGTTAGTTTTTTTTTTTTCCGCGTTGGTGCAATACGTTTTGATGCGTTTTCCACACACGTGATAATAAACTGAAGGTTTACAAACAACATCTCTGAGCAACCATCAGTGAAAAACGCATCGCATCTGCACTTACTTGCGGATGCGATGCATTTTTCATGCAGCCTATTCACTTCTATGGGGCGAGGGCTGCGTGAAAAACGCAGAATATAGAACATGCTGCGTTTTTCACGCAATGCAGAAGTGATGCATGAAAAACAATGCTCATGTACACAGACCTATTGAAATGAATGGGTCAGGATTCAGTGCGGGTGCAATGCGTTCACGTCACGCGTTGCACCCGCACCTAAAACTCGCTTGTGTGAAAGGGGCCCAAGTGTTAATAAATGGAGGAATGTTTTTGCTAACATTGTCTGGAGAGACTAAGTACTTTAGTCACATGATCTGGCATCCTTCGTGCATAAGCACTAAACAGGCTTTTTGCTGAGGTAGCTACTTATATGTTGAAATGAATCATGTTCATGCAGCCCGCATGTCTAACTTAGGCCTCCTTTACACACCCTTTTTAGCTTTTTTTTTTCTTCTTGCCGGGGAAAAACAGCATTCATTTAAAGCATTTTTCATATGGTATTTGACATGCATTTTTGGTGTTTTTATTTTATTTTATTTTTGTTACATTTTGTTTTTCAAGTCTCATAGAAAAGCCCATTAGAAAATAGGGCATACACCACAGAAAAGAAATACAAAATCCCCCCCCTCCCCTTCCCCTGCCAAAATCTGGTTTCTTAAAAAAATAAAAAATAAAATTAAAACACCCCTAAAATCTCCATTTAAAATGCAGTGTTTTTTCAAAACTAGTTTTCTGAAACCACCAAAAGACATTGTATAGTCTACAGTAAAATATTATACATGGATCGCTCAAGTTACAATATTGGTTCTGGGATAACCATTGTGACTTGAGTATATAACTCTATTGAAAACAAATAATTTGTTCCAAAGCCAAAATGTCATCCCGGAGTAGGAAAAAGTGGAGATTTAACCTCTTCCCACCCAATGCCGTACATGTATGGCTCAGGACAGGTCTTTGAAGACAGCACCTGCTCATGCACGCCATAGCTGCCGGGTGTCTGCTGTTATAAATGTTAGTCACGCACATTTAACCCCTCAGATAGGACCACGGCATCTGGGAGCTCAAAAACCGGGAGCAAATGCTCCTGCGCGTGCAACAGCTCCCTCTAGCGTGGATCAGGGGAGCTGGATAGTGTGTGTGGCAGCCTCGGTCCTCCTGAATGATCCGAAGCTGCCGCAGGGCTCCACAGGAACATAGCGTTATTCTCAGATACAAATGCTAATACATTGGGGTCTATGAGATAAGCAATTTAATGATTGCATGTCCTAGTTCCCTATGGGAACTTTCAAAAATATTAAAATAAAAATTGCCTCAAAATAAACACACAAAACATAAAATAAACATCATGGGCATCACTGCGTGTGCAAATTTCCCATACTATTAAAATATTAAAAATATTTATCCCTTATGGCAAACAGAAAAATGGTCAAAATGTCTGATTTGCCGCTTTTCGGTTTCTTCACTCTCCCCCAAAAAACGGATCGAAAAGTCACACACTGTGAGGATTTGCTCTAGTAGGCAGGGTAAGCGGACACAGAACAGAGGCTAAAAACCAGTTTGTAAAACAAAACTTCAGTGTTTATTCACACACAAGACAAATCAACATTTTTCAGTCTTGGTTCACACAAAGCAAAGTCCACAGAACAACAAAATCAACTTGTTGACTGTACAATCTCCAGCGATCCACAGCCGGCTTTAAGTGGCCTGTTTTCCCAGCGTGTGGCTCTCAGCCCTCTAGCACAGCACCATGCCTCAGATCCCAAAACAGAGACGCTTTGCTGCTGAGCCCAGCTGTCTTTTAAGGACAGCTAGGTGTCCAGGGTTCAATGCGGCATGACGTAGCTGCATGGGCGTGCCGCGGCCCCTCCCACCACCCTCCTCCTGCCCGGATCCCGGCGATGTGAACACTGACTCAATTTCGCTGCCTCGCCTTCGACCCTGCGCCGGCGTTCCTTCCCTGTCTGCTGCTCCACTCCCGGTCCTGCGCTGGTGTTCTCCCTCGGCCTCCTGCTCTCTCGGTTTGATGCTCCGGTCTCGTGTCTTTAGTCAGCGGTGGATTGGTGAAAAGAGATTTTGGGGTCTGCCCCTACTTTGCTTTGGGAGAGGGATGGCAATTGTCCTCTGGGAGTGAGCGTTTTTTTTCCCCTTTTTATTCAAATATATATTCACAGATATTGGTGTGTTTAGAGGGAGCACCAATGAACTTAATAGAGCTTACGAAGTTTGGACTGCAGTGCCTTCCTCAACTATAAGGAGCAAATGAATGTGTTGAGCTCTAACGCCATGGAAGTTTGGGGGGGGGGGGGGGGGGGAATTGAATTAAAATTACAAATACCATTGTTAACCCAATCTTTCCCTAATCTGTGTAACACCTGAAGGACACATAAATCTGTGGGATTATCCCTAAACTAACATTTACAGCACCTGATCTCCTGTAGTGTGGTTCTATCTTGGCGTACAGCAACCTCCGAGTTTGTTGGTCTGGATATGTTATCAGTCATGAGGGTTTAACCTTAAAGGGGTTATCCCATCTTAGACAATGGGGGCATATCGCTAGGATATGCCCCCATTGTCTGATAGGCGCGGGTCCCACCGCTGGGACCCGCACCTACAAGGAGAACAGAGCGGAGAAAGTGGAGGAGGGCGCACCGCATGCGCAGCCACCCTCCATTCATTCATTTCTATTGAGCTGCCGAAAATAGCAGAGCGCTGGCTCGGCTATTTCCGTCGGCCCCGTAGAAATGAATGGGAGCTGTGGCCGTGCATGCGCGGTGCGCTCCCATTCACTTCAACGGGAGAGGCGGGGAGCTGTGCCTGGTGGTGGACAGACCCTGGGAAACCCGGGGTCCTCCAGCCACAACTTTCCCCGGCTCCGTTCTCGTTGTAGGTGCGGGTCCCAGAGGTGGGACACACACCTATCAGACAATGGGGGCATATCCTAACAATATGCCCCCATTGTCTAAGATGGGATAACTCCTTTAAGTACTAACACATTGGAACAGACTCACAAAACTAATACCCTTTAACAACTTGAGGCTCTGAGGGATGAACCCCAAAGAATAACACACTGGAACTGCCTCAGCAAGATTAATACCCTCTAACATCTCTGTCTGTTTGTGGAATCTCTACTTACTAATTGCATGCAATTAACCAGGATGAGAGCATTTTTTGTCACAAAAAAAGACCGTCGCGATGTATAGTGCATGTTATTAGATTGTCTGCCTATAGTGATTGTGTGACTGCTGGGCGTGCTAATATAGGCGAAGACAGCGGACCATCGCTAAGTGGCGGACTTTGTTCAGTTGTTTTTCTTTTTTTTTCTTCTTTCTCTCTACATTGTAGTCTTGTATTATCTCCTTCTTCCCTTCTTGTCGTTTACTTCACCAGGGTTGTCTTCCGCTAATATAATGCCACCAAAGATACAGAATAGGAAGTCTCTGGGTGCAGGTGGGGGTAGTCCAATTTCAAAAATGGACAAATTTTTGAAATCACCACAGTACAAGACTAGGACAAACCAGAAGGGTAGTAAAGAAAATAAAACTGACTTGATAGATCCACTAAACATAGAGGAAGTAAGTGAGAGGGGAAGAGTAATAAGAACGCGCCAATGGAGGAGAGGATAGAATTGGTTGATGAGAAACTGGCAAATATCTTGAATGCGGTACAACAATAGAGTTTAGCATTGGGAGACCTGTCAGCAAAAATCTCTTATGTACAAGCAGATATATCTGTTATTAAAGATGAGAAGAGCAAAGTACGGGAGAAAGTCAAAGATCTTCAGATGGTTACAAGAGATTTAAAAGGTGGAGATAGATGGGGTGAAGAATAGAATGGAAGTAATAGAAATGGAAGCACTACAGGAAAGAGTTACTGAAATGGAGGATAGATCCCGTAAAGCGAATATATACGCTTAGTCGGGTTCCCTGAACGGGCTGAAAATGAAGACCCGAGTGGGTTTATTCAACAATGGCTACAGGAAGTGTTAGGTGCGGACTGTTTCTCTATATGGTTCTCAGTGGAGAGAGCCCATCAGACACCAAATAAACCGTTGCCGTCTGGGAGCCCACCAAGAGCAATCCTGGCTAAAATGATGAACGCCCGGGATAGGGATATCATTATGAAAAATAAAATAAATCTCCTGCCTTTAGAATATAATGGAAGGAAAATAGAAATATACCCGGACTATTCGAGGGCAACTCAACCTAAACGCCGAGAATTTAAAGAGGTTAAAAAGAGAATGGCAGCAGCTAAAATTAAAAACTCTTTGTTCTATCCCACCAAACTGAGAGTGATCTATGAGGATCAAGCACATTTCTTTACTCAACCAGATGAGGTCCGGGAGTGGCTAGACAGTAAGGGGATAGGCTTTTGATAATTTAAAGGTGATGATATCAAGATTATGCTTAGCGGGGCCCGGGTGGAGAGGTGGGAGGGAGGGGTGAAATGTAAGAGGTTGGTGAACTGTCCCGTTCAGCTGGCCAGGATGGGAGGGGGAGGGAAGGGAGGGTAACTGGCAGGATTGGTGGGGTGGGAAGATGTTGTCCTGGTGATTATTGTGAGTCTCTCTCTCCACCCCTTTTTGTGTGGGGGTTCGGTGGACCGATTACTGAGTACGAGGACACATGAATAGAATTTTTACGTGGAATATCCGGGGAATGGCCGAGAGGGCGAAATGGGTGGTAGTGTTTGATGTAGTTACGAGACCTCTTCCTGCAATAATATGTCTTCTTGAAACTCACCTTACATATGAGAATGTCAGTATTGCAAAAAAGAAATGGCAAAATACGACTACCATGCTTGCTGCTCGGCCTATTCCCGGGGCGTACATAGCCAAAGTTAGTTGGAAAAAAATTATATATATATATATATATATATATATATATATATATATATATATATATATATGTAATCCAGAAAAGTAGGCGGCACTCCAAGAAAGATGACAAGTGAACTTTATTCACCCAGGTGGTGCAACGTTTCGGTTCCTCACTAGAACCTTTTTCAAGTTGAAAAACCTTCTTGAAAAAGGTTCTAGTGAGGAACCGAAACGTTGCACCACCTGGGTGAATAAAGTTCACTTGTCATCTTTCTTGGAGTGCCGCCTACTTTTCTGGATTACACATTGGGGTAAGAAGCCTATTCCCCTGGAGACGTGCACCCTCTTTTTCTTTGATTGTGTTCCAGTGCCGCCATTTTTCCTGTGTATGTATATATATATATATATATATATATATATATATATATATATATATATATATATGCCGCGAAAGAACTCTCTTTAAAAACAAGGGTCCAGTCCCTACAGGGAAAGATGGTGAATAACAAACTCCGCCACACAATTACAAAAGAAGAAGACAGACTGGAGTATAAAAATTGCAACACAGTTTTTTTTTTGTTTTTTTACAGGAGCCAAATATTTCTCTCAGCCAGGGAAACCTGGAAATCTTCTATCATCTTTGATCCAAAATCAAAAGAATATTAACAGAATAAATGATATTAGATTAAAAAGAAGGGAGGTAACTGTGAGTCCAGAGGAGATTGAGCTAGAGTTTAAGTACTATAAAATCTTATATACACAAATAACAAAAAACAGCCGGACGGAGATGTTGAAAAGTTCTTGGAGAATATCAATCTACCCAAACTAACAGAGGAGGAATGTAAAACATTAAAACGACCTATAGACTTAAAGGAATTACTTGGGGCTGTTAAGTCCATTCGGGGAAACTCCTCCCCAGGGACAGATGGGCTCCCGTTCGAAATATATTGCCAGTATGGAGATATTATCCTGCCATTGCTATTACAGGTCTTAAATAAGACTTATTATAAAATTTGTGCTAAAATATTTGCCTAATAGATTAAAGGGAGTCATTGACAGGCTAATACATCCAGATCAGACTGGGTTTATACCTAAGAGATTAGTACAGTCCATTATACATAGAGCCTTTTTGAACATGCAGGTTGAGAAGGGGGGAGGCTCCTGCTCCATCCTGTTATTAGACGCCGAGAAGGCGTTTCACAGGGTGGAGTGGGAATACCTCTGGAAAATTATGCATAGGATGAATCTGGGCCAATACTTTATTAAGTGGGTCCAGGTTCTATATAACCATCCCAAAGCTAGAATCAATATTAATGGAGTATGGTCGGAACAAATAGAGTTGCTCAAGAGGAACAAGACAGGGATGTCCTCTTTCCCTCTTTCTGTTTGCCTTATTTATCGAACCATTGGCAGCCAAAATTAGATCGGATAAAGGGATTGAAGGTTTTGGTATGAAGGGGATCTCGGATAAGATCAGCATGTATGCGGATGACATCTTGGTCTTCTTGGAGAACCCAACACCCCAGCTGTCCCATCTTATGGAATTAATAAATAAGTTTAGTGAATTTTCGGATATAAAAATCAATTGAGCCAAATCAGTATTATTACTGTTAGATCGGGTAACCCCACAGACACCCCTAGAATTAGGATACAAAAATCAACTGAATCTTTGGAATATCTGGGTGTAAAGCTGAGCACAAATATCCTAGAGTTTACAAGACTGAATGTTTTCCCTTTGCTGACTAGATGTAAAAATAAAATTAGTGTCTGGCAGAAGTTATGAATAGGACAGGCTGATAGAATAGCATTAATAAAAATGGTGCTACTCCCCCAGATTTTGTATATTTTGGCGGCCTGTCCAGTTTGGATAGAGGATCATTTCTTCAGCCATCTGGAATGGGTGCTGAATGAACTAATCTGGGGAAGAAAAAGGGTGAGATTAAAACAAAAATTTCTCTTGTTAGCAGAAGAGGATGGAGGGTTATCAGTTCCCTTCTTTCAGGGATACTATTTAGCCTCACAAATCCAGTGGTTAAAATCTGGGGAAAATAATATAAAAGAATATTTAGAAAGGGGCTTTAATGGGCCAAAATATAATATATTCAGTATATTGGAGACTGGTTTTATTAAAAGTAAAGGGAAAAAATGTCCAATATGCCGAATGTCAGATTTAGCCTGGGGAAACAAAAGGAAAACTGGGAATCGTTAACACTTCACATTACTCACCTTTTGTGGTGTAATATTAAAATTTGAGATTTTCAATTAATCACAGGATATAAATATTGGGAAAAGAATGGCATTATTTATGTATCACAGTTAGTTAAGAAAGGGGAAATAAGAGCACTAGAAGAATTATGCCCTGGAATAAACTTAGACTTAATGAGTCGGTTTAGGTATCACCAGCTAAAACATGCATTTGAAGAGACACAAAATCGGGAATATTTTATCATTACAAAACATGAATTTATAGAGTTTTGTCATCATTATACGACAACTAGGGTGTCTACCTCAAGTTTATAGGATAATAAGGAAGGGGTTGAGTAAGGTAGTAAACTTTAATAGTGAGGAAAAATGGGTGAAGGATATAGGACTGAACACATTAGACTGGTGAAATATATATAAAAACACAAAAAAGATAACGATTTCCAGTAACTTTAGGATAATCCATTTTAATATTATCCATAGAACATACATAACCCCATTACTGCTGAGTAAGATATATAAAGAACGAGAATCAAACTGTTGGAAATGTAGAAAAGAGGCTGCGGATTTTATGCACATGATATGGGAATGCCCAAATGTACAATCATATTGGAGAGAGATTTATCGAGTTTTAAGTACAGAATCTCATATATGTCCCTTCAACATGAACCGGAAGTGTCTTTGTTGGGCAATATCCTATTATTAATCAGGGACAAAAGGAAAGAAAGGGTTTGGACAAATGGACTTATGGCGGCGAGAGTCATCATCGCAAGAGAATGGGCCTCTAAAAAAGCACCCAATATTACTGAGTGGAAAAAGATTGAGAGGTTTGAGGAGTATGCAACTAGTACTACAATTAGGCGTTGATGGGCAGTGTTGTTGTTGTTGTTGTCTGATCGGGGGGGGAGAGAGAGAGAGAGAGAGAGAGAGAGAAAAAAAATATGAACCCCTCAGGGGGCTTGTTGATGGAGTTCACCAGGACAAACATCATGGGGTGGGGGGTTGATTTAAGGAGGGGGGAGCAAAACAGTGGATGAACAGTGAAAGCTCTGAGTAAAATGTAATTTTACTGCCTTGTTTGTGCTTATTTTGTCATATAATATACCATAACGAATGTTTTGAAGACTGTGTACGGATGAACTCAGATTTTGTACTGTTTAATTTTATATTGTTTGGTATTATGAAAAGAATTAAAAATAAATGTATTACTAAAAATAAAAAAAAGGACAGCTAGGTGTTGTCAAAACCCGGACCAACACTTAAAAATCCAGTCCGGTGTTTGACCCCACCTGGCTGAAAATCAGCCCAGCAGCACACACTGGGAGGAAAATACCTGTCCTCCCAGACCATACCCTTCACTGTGTCACATACCCCTCCCCCCTTTGATCAACCCTGAGGGGGTGAATACTCGCCAGACAATGAACTCGGGACAGGGCATCCGGGTTTCCCTGTAACCGTCCTGCCCTGTGTTCTACTATAAATTTAAATTTCTGTAGGGAAAGGAACCATCGGGTGACCCGGCATTTCTGTCTTTGACCTGGCTCTTCCACTTGACAGAGGAGTGATCGGTCAGCAAGCAGAATTTTCTCCCCAACAAATAATAGCGGAGAGACTCAAGTGCCCACTTGATAGCCAGGCACTCTTTCTCCACTATACTGTACCTAGTCTCGACTGGGGTGAACTTCCGGCTGAGGAAGACAAAGGGATGCTCCTCCTCGTTTACTTCCTGGGACAGTACAGCACCGAGGCCTACTTCGGAGGCATCCGTCTGTACTATAAATTCCCGCTTGAAGTCGGGCATCACCAAAAACGGGGACCCACACAGGGCTGACTTCAAAGCGGAGAACGCCTCTTCCGCCTGATCATCCCAGCGAACCATCACGAACTTATGTCCCTTCAAGAGTCCTGTCAATGGTGCGGCTATCGTAGCAAAGTGGGGGACGAACCTCATGTAATAACCCACCATCCCCAGGAATGACTTTACTTGCCTAGAGGTGACAGGTCGGGGCCAATTCCGTATTGCCTCTATTTTGTTTACTTGGGGTTTGATGATTCTGCGCCCAATGACATACCCTAGGTATTTAGTCTCATCCAACCCTATCGCACATTTCTTTGGGTTAGCTGTTAGTCCAGCCTTCCGAAGGGAGTCAACTACGGCCAGCACTTTGGGCAGGTGACTTTCCCAGTCGGTACTGTGTATGACAATATCATCCAGGTAAACCGAGGCGTACCGTCGATGTGGACGAAGCACAGTGTCCATTAGACGTTGAAAAGTGGCGGGGAAGCCATGCAGACCAAAGGGTAACACCTTATACTGAGATAGCCCCTCAGGCGTGTTGAAGGCAGTTTTCTCTTTGGCAGCCTCCGTTAAGGGCACCTGCCAGTACAGTACTTTCGTGAGGTCCAAAACAGAAAAATACTGTGCTTGTCCCAACTTCTCGATTAGCTTATTCACCCGGGGCATGGGATATGCATCGTATTTAGATATTTTGTTCAGCTTACGAAAATCGTTACAAAACCGTACCATTTTGTCCGGCTTGGGTATTAAGACTATAGAACTGGCCCACTCACTTTTAGAATCCTCGATGACGTCTAGCCGCAGCATTAGCTGGACTTCCTCCAAGATGTCTTGTCGCTGAGCCTTGAATACCCAGTATGGCTTTAACCGGACTTTTGCCTGAGGCTCAGGGACAATGTCATGCCGGATTGCGGAAGTGCGTCCAGGGAGGTCCGAGAACACATCCGTGTTCCAACTAATGAACTCCCTGTCCTCCTGAGCCTGTTTTGAGGAGAGGCCATCAGCAATTCTTACTGTGGCAACCGCTTCCCTTGCATCAGACAAAGGGCTGGGCCTCTTCCGCTAGAAAACCCAGCCGCAGGCTGTCTTCAGTACAGGTCTCCCTATCTTTCCAAGGTTTAAGTACATTAACATGGTAAACCTGATCCGGCTTTCGCCGCCCTGGCTGGTGTACCTTGTGATTTACCTCTCCAACTTTCTCGAGTATTGTTTGTCGTAGGGCCCCTGCCACCTGGCTAGGAACTTACTGTACAGGGTCGGTACCAGAACCAAAACCCAATCACCACGATTAAAATTCCAAACCCGAGCCTGGTGATTATAGACTCTTCTCTGGGCTAGCTGAGCTGCCTCCATATGTTCCTTAACCAGCGGCAACACTGTCTCCACCTGCTCTTGCATTCGAGTGACATACTCATTCACACTTATGTGGTATGGGTTGTTGTTCCCGCGCCTCTTTAGCTATGTTCAACAGACCACGCGGATGTCTGCCATACAGCAGTTCGAAGGGCGAGAACCCAGTAGAGGCCTGGGTCACCTAGCGCACGGAGAACACGAGAGGGCATTAGAAGATCACAATCCCTCCCATCTTTAGACACCACCAGCTTTAACATGTTTTTCAAGGTTTGATTAAACTTCTCTACCAGGCCATCCGTTTGCGGGTGATAGACGGACGTCCGCAACTGTTTGATCTGTAGTAGTTTACCAAGTTCCCTCGTGACTTTTGACATAAAAGGGATCCCCTGGTCGGTCAGAATCTCTTTAGGTAGGCCCATTCGGGAAAACATCTCCACTAACTCTTTGGCTATCAGTTTGGTGGAGGCATGTTGCAGCGGCACCGCCTCCGGGTACTGAGTGACATAGTCCAGGACTACCAAGATGTGTTGGTGCCCTCTAGCAGACTTCGGTACTGGGCCTATGAGATCCATAGCGATCCGCTTGAATGGAACCTCAATAATAGGGAGAGGGACCAGGGGACTATGGAAACGTGGCTGGGGGCTGGTTATCTGGCAGGTTGGGCAAGCCTCCTACGCGCTGTAAAACGCTCAACAGGCAAGAACCAATGATTCCCTATGGGAATGGTTCTCACCTGAGCGTTTTACAGCGCGTACGATCGCGCTGTAAAACGCCCGACGCCTCAAGAAGTACATGAGCTTCTTTGGGGTGTCTTGTCGCTCGTTCCCGTACATAGACTTCAGCGGGAACGCGCGACAATGGGCATTCGCTTGTCTCTGTATGTGCGATTGCAAACGCCCGTATAATCGCGCATACAGAGCGCTCCATCGCGAACGCTCAGGTCTGAACCTAGCGTCACTGCAGGGAGTGAGAAGACAAAAATGCAAAAACAAAAAAAACTTCCGGGAGTGAAGTGGTTAAGATAAGCAGATAACTAAGATAGATAAAGCAAGTCCTTCCATATAACTGTCATGAATAGATTCTGGAAGCTGTAAATCACTTTCTATAATGACGACAGGAAATTCTTCAGGTTCTGTACAGGACACAGTATACCAGAAAAATAAAAAGGAGCGACCCGTGAAAAAAATGCATTTGGTATACAAAAGCATGTTAAACCAGAATATTGTATACTGTATATTATATTGTTCAAACTTAGACCCCTTTTTCTTTGATGACAGCTTAACACACATTTTCTCAATTAAGGGCTCATGCACACAAATGTAATTTTTATCCGTGTCTGTTCCATTTTTTGCTGAACTATTCACTTCAATGGGGCCGCAAAAACCATAAATGACTCTGTGTGCATTCCATGTCCGTATATCTGTTCCACAAATAAATAGAACACGTCCTATTATTACCCACATTATAGACAATGATAGGACTGTTCTATTATGGAACTGCTTTTCAATTCAGCAAAATGCGGAATAAACATGGCCAGTATCCGTGTTTTGCGGATCTGCAATTTGTGGACCGCAAAACAACAATGGTTGCGTGCATAAGCCCATATCTTCATGAGGTAGTCGCATGGAAAGGTTTTCTTGTTGACTGCTTTTCCTTCAGTCTGCAGTCCACCTCATCCCGAACCATCTCAATTGGCAAGCCGGCATCTAACCTTCTATGAGGGCTAAGGCGGGGTAATTAACCCTGGATTTTCCACCCATACACACTATACTGGTGCAATACATAACATAGTATACAACCTATATGCATATACCCCCTGCACTGAGGTACTGCAAGGGAGTTCTGGAGTCATTTTCAAACTAGGCGCACAGACTGATGGAGGATGAACATAATTTATGATCAAGGCTATCATCAGACCGATGTAAAGTGCTGGTCTTTGATAAATGACCCCCAATGTATGGAACTGTACTAATCCTACCTCTCGCAGCACAACTGAGTCTCAAACATAATATGAAGGCAAGACATTCCACAAATTGTTTGTGGACTTGTGGCTTTTTTATGTCAATAACTGGTATGGAGATCTAAGTAATTGGTCTCCATTCTGGTTTAACAGTTTTTCATCTAATAGTTCATTCTATATGTGTTCCTGCATAGTTTTCATGTCTCCAATATGAATCTACAAAACAAAATAAAAAATTTGGAAAAAAATGTATATAAAGGTGTGACCAACCATGTGCCGCCCATTCCGTGCATTGGGGACCGCAATCGGGCACCATCAATGTGGCTGGTGTAGACTGATGCAGACCCATTTAACTTGAATGGGTCTGTGATCCGTCCGCACTGCAAAAAAATAGAACAAGTTCTATTTTTTTCGCGGTGCGGAGGCCTTCCTCTTTGTGCTTCCGCACTGTATCTTCCGGATTGTGGACTCATTCAAGTGAATGGGTCCGCATCTGTGATACAGTGCACACACGACTGATGCCCGTATATTGCAGACCCGCCGTTTGCGGGCTGTAGTACAGGCACCGTCCAACAACCCTAAGGCCCCTTTCACACGGGCAAGAATTCTGCGTGAGGTGAATGCATTGCACCCGCACTGAATCTGGACCCATTCACTTCAATAGGGCTGTGCAGATAAGCGGTGATTTTCACGCATCACTTGTGCGTTGCGTGAAAATCGCAGCATGTTCTATATTCTGCATTTTTCACGCAATGCAGGCCCCATAGAAATGAATGGGGCTGTGTGAAAATTGCAAGCATCCCAAAGCAAGTGTGGATGCGGTGCGATTTTCACGCATGGTTGCTAGATGATAGGGATGAAAGCAACCCTGGACCCCATTAAAGTCTATTCGCTGTATTATTTTACCTTATAACATGGTTATAAGGGAAAATAATATCATTCTTAATACAGAATGCTAAGTAAATTGTGCCTTGAGGGGTTAAAAAAAAAAAAACGCACCTCATCCACTTGATCGCGCAGCCGGCATTGTCTTCTTTCTTCTTCTTTCAGGACCTGCAAAAGGACCTTTGATGACGTAATTGCACTCACCACGTGGTCCTGCTGAATGAAGATAGAAGATCAATTGACATTATACTTAGCATTCTGTATTAAAAAGGGAACCTGTCACCAGGATTTTGTGCATAGAGCTGAGGACATCGGTTGCTAGATGGCCGCTAGCACATCCGCAATACCCAGTCCCCATAGCTCTGTGTGCTTGTATTGTGTAAAATTGTGTAAAAAAAAACGATTTGATCCATATGCATATTACCCTGAGATGAGTCCTGTCCCTGACTCATCTCACGTACAGGACTCATCTCAGGTTAATTTGCATATGTATCAAATCCGTTTTTTACACAATAAAAGCACACAGAGCTATGGGGACTGGGTATTGCGGATGTGCTAGCGGCCATCTAGCAGCCTATGTCCTCATCTCTATACGCAAAATCCCGATGACAGGTTCCCTTTAAAGAATGCTATTATTTCCCATAATAACCATGTTATAATGGAAAATAATAAAATCTACAGAACACCGATCCCAAACTCGAACTTCAGTGAGAAAGTTCGGGTTCGGGTCTTGGTACCACATTCAGTTTTTTCTCACGCTGGTGCATCACAGTGTAGCGGTGATCCTATAGAAATGAATGAGGTCGCATGTGTGCCATAACTGTGACCCATAAATCATAAAAAATCCAACTATGCAGGATTTTTGTGATTCAGAGATCGCAGCGACTCGCAACACTCCTGTAATCCTGGCCAGGACCAGTGTCGCTTTGTGTAGCTGTACCATTAGGCCTCCTGCACACCACATATCTGTATTTCGGTCTGCAATCCACAGATATGTATACCTTCCATGTGCATTCCGCATCTTTTCTCAATCCCATCAATAGAAAGGAGTATTCTCAGCCCCCAGTGCGGACCAGAACAGGAATATAATTTGCAAAACGGCCAGACAGATTTGTAAAAAAATGGATGTGTGCATGGCTCCATAGAAATGAATGGGTCAGTGTGCTAGCCACAAGAAATAATAAAAATGAGCCTATAGTGGCTAAACAGCAGTTTGGCAAAAAAAAAAAAAAAGTCGCAAGACCCCTTTTTGTAACTTTTTAATGTCCATGTGACAACACTATGCAGCATGCAGCGTTTTTACACCATCTTTGACAATGGAGAGTTGTGGGGTCCATGAGCCCCCAGAAAAATCATTTATGACAGGACACTCAGGGGGCTGGAGTAGATTTCACTCAAGGTGCACGGACCAGTAGAGGACTGTACGTCACCGTAAACTAGGTGGGTCCTCTGAAATGTCCCCATAATGTGTAATGTATACCGGGGCCTCCCGACTGTTCTCAGATGGCAGGTAAACAGTGGAAGCCATGACATTACAGAAGATCATTTTGACTGGGTTTTCCCAAAGTTCTATGTTCATGGTTATACCCATTATTGCTCCACTGTATAAAAATTACATATTGTAAATAGTATTGGTCAAAGCTATCATTGCTTTGTGTTTACAACTTCTATGTAGACCAAGATAGTTACAAATGCGTTTTAACCCTTATGCCTTATACACACAGTCAGTGTTCGGTCAGTGATTTCGAGCCGAAACCAGGTGCGGCTCTAAACACAGAACAGGTGCAGATCTTTCCCTTAGGCCTCTTTCACTCGGGCCAGATTTCCACGCAGGTGCAATGCGTGAGGTGAACGCAATGCATCCGCACTAAATCCTGACCCGTTCATTTCAATGGGTCTTTGAACATGAGCTTTTATTTTCACGCATCACTTTTTCACAAAACGCAGGCCCCATAGAAGTGAATGGGGCTGCGTGAAAATCTCAGGCATCCGCAAGCAAGTGCGGATGCGGTGCGATTTTTACACATGGTTGCTAGGAGATGATTGGGATGGGGACCCGATCTTTATTATTTTCCCTTATAACATGGTTATAAGGGAAAATAAAAGCATTCTTAATACAGAATGCTTAGTGATGAATGGTGATGGATCATGTGATGGACCATGTGATGAGCGCAGTGACGTCACCAAAGGTCCTTTTCCTCCTGGTCATCAAATAAGAAGACAGAAGAGAAGCCGGGCTGTGCGAACAAGTGGATGAGGTGAGTTAAATTTTTTTATTTTTAACCCCTCCATCCCTATTTTACTAAGCATTCTGTATTCAGAATGCTATTATTTTCCCTTATAACCATGTTATAAGGGAAAGTAATAAAATCTACACCCGAACTTCTGTGAACATGGTTATAAGGGAAAATAATAGCATTCTGAATACATAATGCATAGTACAGTAGCGCTGGAGGGGTTAAAAAATAATAATAATAATTTACTCACCTTAATCCACTTGCTCGCGTAGCCTGCATCTTTCCTGTCTCTTTCTTTGCTGATTCAGTCAAAGGACCTGTGGTGACGTCATTCCGGTCATCACATGATCCATCACCATGGTAAAAGATCATGTGACGGACCATGTGATGACCGGAGTGTCGTCACCCCAGGTCCTATGACTGCAATCGGCAAAGAAAGAGACAGGAGAGATGCCGGCTACGCGAGCAGGTGGATTAAGGTGAGTTAAATTATTATTATTATTTTTTAACCCCTCCAGCACTATTGTACTATGCATTCTGTATTCAGAATGCTATTATTTCCCCTAATAACCATGTTATAAGGGAAAATAATACAATCTACAGAACCCCGATCCCAAACCTGAACTTCTGTGAAGAAGTTCGGGTTTGGGTACCAAACATGCCGATTTTTCTCACGCGCGTGCAAAACGCATTACAATGTTTTGCACTCGCGCAGAAAAATCACGCATGTTCCCGCAACGCACCCGCCCGTGTGAAACCAGCCTAAGGAGTCTGTCAGCACCATGACATGTCTGTTTTAGTAACTACTTGCATTCCGCATCTAATAACAATTGTGGCGCATCTATTCTTATTACTCTATGTTGTGCCATCCCTCTATTATTCCTAATAGAAGTTTATGAATGCAATAAAGGTCCACCTGGGCATTACCAGACTGAGGCTGACAGCACTGATTGGATAGTGCTTGACTGGGACAACTCTGCCCCATCACTGCCAACATTCAATTGGACTTTTATTGCTCTGCTGGCAGATTCTAAACCCGTAGTAGGAATAATAGAGGAACAGCACAGCCCAGAGTATGACATATGGAATGCAACTACTCACTAAAACAGACATGTTACATTATGGGTCCTCTTTACGTAATAGCTTTGAGTCTCTTTGGTCATACTTCATCTTAGACTTCTTAAGGAACTTTTTAGCGGTCACCTGATCTAGATTATGAAACACTTACTGTAGTAGATCTGCTGCGCAATATGGTTTCCAGTAAAAAGAAGAAGCTCATACCGTCTGAGGGGCCTGTCATGTGATAGATGCATCTCTGGTTTGCATTCCATTTTTCCTGTAATTGAACAGAAATACTCAACACAGATGTGAACAAGTGTAAATAAATTCTATCTGCTGATAAGGCTAGGTTCTTGTCACATTTTAGCATCTGGGTAAAAGTGGTATTTTTTTCAGCAGTACAGACAGTCTAATTTTTCTGTCCTTTTAACAACAGGTTTTTGTACAGTGCAAGTCTATGGTTATAGGATGCCTATAGGCATTCTGTTTGACACCTTGTAGTTTTATTTTTACCTTAGAAAAAAAAGTTGGTTTAAACAGCATATAAAAATGTAATGTGAACTCAACTTTCCCCCAGCCAAGTATAGTCTACCCATCCCTGAAATGTCTTCAATGTTTGCTTTGTATACAGTGCAGTGACCTGTGTATACAGTGCAGTGAACTGTGTATGCAGTGTTATATACAATGCAGTACGCTGTGTATACAGTGCAGTGATCTGTGTATATAGTGTTGTATACAGTGCAGTGATCTGTGTATACAGTGCAGTGATCTGTGTATACAGTACAGTGATCTATGTATATAATGTTGTACACAGTGCAGTAAGCTGTGTATACAGTGCAGTGACCTGTGTAGGCAGTGTTGTATACAGTGCAGTAAGCTGTGTATACAGTGCATTGACCTGTGTATACAGTGCAGTGACCTGTGTATGCAGTGTTGTATACAGTGCAGTAAGCTGTGTATACTGTGCACTGATCTGTGTATACAGTGCAGTGATCTATGTATATAGTGTTGTACACAGTGCAGTAAGCTGTGTATACAGTGCAGTGACCTGTGTATACAGTGCAGTGACCTGTGTATGCAGTGCTGTATACAGGGCAGTAAGCTGTGTATACTGCGCAGTGATCTGTGTATACAGTGCAGTGATCTATGTATATAATGTTGTACACAGTGCAGTAAGCTGTGTATACAGTGCAGTGATCTGTGTATACAGTGCATTGACCTGTGTATACAGTGCAGTGACCTGTGTATGCAGTGTTGTATACAGTGCAGTAAGCTGTGTATACAGTGCAGTAAGCTGTGTATACAGTGCAGTAAGCTGTGTATACAGTGCAGTGATCTATGTATATAATGTTGTACACAGTGCAGTAAGCTGTGTATACAGTGCAGTGACCTGTGTAGGCAGTGTTGCATACAGTGCAGTAAACTGTGTATACAGTGCATTGACCTGTGTATACAGTGCAGTGACCTGTGTATGCAGTGTTGTATACAGTGCAGTAAGCTGTGTATACAGTGCAGTGATCTGTCTATACATGAAGTGAGATGTATACAGTGCAGTGAGCTGTGTATAGTGTTGTATACAGTATATACAGTGCAGTCAGCTGTGTATACAGTACAGTGATCTGTGTATACAGTGTTGTATACAGTGTATACAGTACAGTCAGCTGTGTTTACAGCGCAATGATCTGTGTATACAGTGTTGTATACAGTGCAGTGAACTGTGTATGCAGTGTTGTATACAGTACAGTGAGCTGTGTATACAATGTTGTATAACAGTGAAGTGAGATGTATACAGTGCAGTGAGCTGTGTATAGTGTTGTATACAGTGAAGTGAGATGTACACAGTGCAGTGAGCTGTGTATACAGTGTTGTATACAGTGCAGTGAGATGTGTATATAGTGTTGCATACAGTGCAGTGAGATGTGTATATAGTGTTGTATACAGTACAGCGAACTGTGTATATAGTGTATACAGTACAGAGTTGTGTAGATAGTGTATACCATGCAGTGAGCTGTGTATATAGTATATACAGTACAGTGAGCTATGTATAGTGTTGTATACAGTATACTGAGGTGTGTAAATAATGTATACGTTTACACAAGTATGCTTAGAAATGCTGCGATACTTTACCCAATACCTAAAACCGCAACAGGGAAGAAAAGTCCTGCTGTCTGTGTTTTTTTTTTTAAACACACTCAGATTTCAACATGTCCTAGTTGCCTGTGGATGACACTGTTATAGGGAGTGGGATCTGTGGATGACACTGCTATGGGGGGATCTGTGGATGACACTGTTATGGAGGGGGATCTGTGGATGACCGTATATAGCATCTTATGCTATATATGTCATCCACAGATCTACCCTATGACAGTTTCATCCACAGATCCCCCTCCATAACAGTGTCATCCACAGATCCCCCTCCATAACAGTGTCATCCACAGATCCCCCTCCATAACAGTGTCATCCACAGATCCCTCTCCCTATAACAGTGTCATCCATAGATCTCGCTCCCTATAACAGTGTCATCCACAGATCCCCCTCCCTATAACAGTGTCATCCACAGATCTCCCTCCCTGCCACAGTGTACATTTGACATTTCTAAACTGTATCCATATCCATATCCTGCAATAGCATTAAATCAGGATTCAGCGGCCGCTCATCTCTACTAGTACCTTAACCTTACACCACTCAGCTAGCTTCGGTAACAGGGCCAGGCTACAGCCTACAGGCACTGCCTGATAGTTGTTACTGAGCGAGCGCTGATTTCTGCAGGTCAGAGCATACGGATTACAGTTTAGGGTACTTTCACACTTGCGTTTTTCTTTTCCGGCATAGAGTTCCGTTACAGGGGCTCTATACCGGAAAATAACTGATCAGGCATATCCCCATGCATTCTGAATGGAGAGTAATCCGTTCAGTTTGCATCAGGATGTCTTAAGTTCAGTCGTTTTGACTGATCAGGCAAAAGAGAAAACCGTAGCATGCTACGGTTTTATCTCCGGCGAAAAAAACTGAAGACTTGCCTGAATGCCGGATCCGGCATTTTTTTCCATAGGAATGTATTAGTGCCGGATCCGGCATTCAAAATACCGGAATGCCGGATCCGTCCTTCCGGTCTGCGCATGCCTTTAAAAATGAAAAAAAAAAAAAAAACGGATCCGTTTTGCCTGATGACACCGGAAAAACGGATCCGGTATTTATGCATTTTTCTGACTGATCAGGCATTTTTCTGACTGATCAGGATTCTGATCAGTCTGAAAAATGCCTGATCAGTCAGAAAAAATGACATCCGTTTGCATACAGTTTGCCTGATCAGGCAGTCAGTTCAGGCAACGGAACTGCCTGCCGGAATCAAGCAACGCAAGTGTGAAAGTACCCTTAGAAGAAATGTACACTCCTGTGAGCAGTCCATACCAGTGGTGGATCCAGAGCCTGGTCTCAGGAGGGGCACTTTCAGATAATTTTTTGTCTGCCGCCACAAAACAATGGTGCTTATTGAACAGACTACACAGTGTAGAGGTATACTGTATATTGTGTGGCACAGTGTATGCTATATGTGTATACCATAAACTATTTCACATGAAAACTTACAATTACTTGGCTTGGCCCTTGGGGAGCTTGGACACCACTTCAACACTTGGCTGGGGGGCTCGGTGGAGCTGATGTGTTTTATCCTAATGAGAAAGATTTCATAATAAGGATTTGGAGAAGGGGCAGAGGGATAGCAGAGAAAGGAGAGGCTGGTGCTGCTACTAGGGGGTCATACCATGGGGGAGTAATAAAGCCCACCATAATGCCCCCCAGTAGAAATTTGCCCTCAGTGTCCCCCATAATTTGCAAGTATAAAATACCCCTTCTTAGTGCCCCCCGTAGATGACCCCATAGTACTCCTCCCCCCCTTCCCCATAGTACCCACCATAATGTGTCCCAGTATAAAATGCTACTGTACAGAGCCCCCATATAAAATACCTCTTTTTTGTGGCTTTAGTAGATGCCCCCATAGTGCCCACCAATAATGTGACAGTAATATGTGCCCCCAATAATGTTCCAATAATAGGTGTCCCCAATAATGTGCCAGTAATAAGTGCCCCCAATCACGTGCCAGTAATAAGAGCCCCCCATCACGTGCCAATAATAAGAGCCCCCCATCATGTGCCAGTAACAAGAGCCCCACCATCATGTGCCAGTAACAAGAGCCCCACCATCATATGCCAGTAACAAGAGCCCCCACATCATGTGCCAGTAACAAGAGCCCCCCATCATGTGCCAGTAACAAGAGCCCCCCATCATGTGCCAGTAATAAGAGCCCCCCATCATGTGCCAGTAATAAGAGCCCCCCCAATGTGCCAGTAACAAAATCCCCCCATCACGTGCCAGTAATAAGAGCCCCCATCACGTGCCAGTAAGGCTACTTTCACACTTGCGCTTGATCGGATCCGTTCTGAATGGATCCGATCATATTAATGCAGACGGAGGTTCGCAAGTAGCCTGAGCGGATCCGTTCAGACTTTCAATGTAAAGTCAATGGGGGACGGATCCGCTTGAAGATTGAGCCATATGGGCTCATCTTCAAGCGGATCCGTTCCCATTGACTTACATTGTAAGTCTGAATGGATCCGCACGCCTCCGCACGGCCAGGCGGACAGCTGAACGCTGCAAGCAGCGTTCAGCTGTCCGCCTGTCCGTGCGGAGGCGAGCGGAGCGGAGGCTGAACGCCACCAGACTGATGCAGTCTGAGCGGATCTGCTCCATTCAGACTGCATCAGGGCTGGACGGAGGCGTCTGGGTCCGCTCGTGAGCTCCTTCAAACGGAGCTCACGAACGGACCCATGAACGCTAGTGTGAAAGTAGCCTTACAAGAGCCCCCCATCATGTGCCAGTAACAAGAGCCCCCCATCACGTGCCAGTAACAAGAGCCCCCCATCACGTGCCAGTAATAAGAGCCCCCATCACGTGTCAGTAATAGGAGCCCCCCCATCATGTGCCAGTAACAAGAGCCCCCCTATCACATGCCGGTAATAAGAGCCCCCCATCATTTGCTAGTAATAAGAGTCCCCCAATGTGCCAGTAATAAGAGCCCAGCCCCCATCATGTGCCAGTAATAAGAGCCGCCCTGTGGTGTGCCAGTAATAAGAGCCCCCCCATGGTGTGCCAGTAATAAGATCCCCCCCAATGTGCCAGTAATAAGCCCCCCATCATGTGCCAGTAATAAGAGCCCCCCATGTGCCAGTAATAATAGCCCCCCATCATGTGCCAGTAATAATAGCCCCCATCATGTGCCAGTAACAAGAGCCCCCCATGTGCCAGTAACAAGAGCCCCCCATCACGTGCCATTAAAAAGAGCCCCCCATCATGTGCCAGTCCAGTAACAAGAGCTTCCCAATGTGCCAGTAACAAGAATCCCCCCATGTGCCAGTAACAAGAGCCCCCATGTGCCAATAAGAGCCCCCCATCATGTGCCAGCCCAGTAACAAGAGCTTAGAACAATGTGCCTGTAAAACTATTGTACATACTGTATAAAAAAAACAAAAAAAAAACACTAATACTTACCTCCATGTCAGCCATGCGATGCAGGCCTCTTCCGGCCTGTGTCCCACGCTGTACGGCTCAAGCGACCTCTGATAGGCTGCCGGCCTAGTGCCTGCAGCCTATCAGAGGAAGGGGAAGGGACACGCCTGTCCATCCTCTGCCCCGCCGCACTAGCACAGGCATCTGTATCGCTGTCCTGAGGACGGCGATACAGGTGACTATGGAGATGAGGGTGGGCCGTGGCCCCCCCTTTGCGATGCCACTGCTCTGAAGGCCATTTTTGGTAATTTCAGTTGTGTTTTTTATCCATGACAGGTCCTGACTAATATGAACTTCCAAGAATCTGCAACTTTGAACTATCTCCACGTTTCCACCATTTATGCTAATGGACTGGTGTCCCTTTCGTTTCTTCTTCCTAAAATCCAGAATTAGCTCCTTTGTTTTCTTGGTATTGAGTATGAGGTTGTTGTTCTTACTCCATCTCTGTGTGATGCCCGTTGCCATATTGCGGACCGCATTTACGGATCCGAAATACACGGGCACTGTTCTGTGGCCATTCTGCGGTCATTTATTTCAATGGGTCCACAAATTCCGGAAGAACGGAACGTAACACTACGGAAGCACTATAGAGTGCTTTATGGGGTTCCGTTCCGTGCTTCCGCACCGCAAAAAGATAGAACTTGCTCTATCTTTTTGCGGAACAGAAGGATCGCTAACCTATTTAAGTGAATAGGTCCGCGATCCCCTTGTGCCTGCCCCATGGACAGTAGCCGCGCATTGCGGACCGCAATTTGCGGTCCACAGCACGGGCTGCACACGTTCATGTGAACGAGCCCATAGGCTGTATCATCATTGTTGAAGATTAGGCCTATAACGGTCGTGTCATCTGCAAATTTTATAATGGTATTGGTATTGTGAACAGGTTTGCAGTCATTTGTGAAGAGGGAGTAAAGGAGAGGGCTCAACATACAGCCTTGCGGTACCCCAGTGTTTAGTGTTAGGATGAAGAGAAGTGCTTGCCCATGCGTGCGATTTGTGGTCTTTTTGTAAGAAAATCCAGTATCCAGTTGCACAGGTGTGAGCTGAGACCTAAGTTGTTCAGTTTCGTTGCCAACTTGTTGGGAGGGATGGTGTTAAAGGCCGAGCTGTAATCAATGAACAGCATCCGCACATACAGTGGGATGCAAAAGTTTGGGCAACCTTGTTAATCGTCATGATTTTCCTGTATAAATCGTTGGTTGTTACGATAAAAAATGTCAGTTAAATATTTCATATAGGAGACACACACAGTGATATTTGAGAAGTGAAATGAAGTTTATTGGATTTACAGTAAGTGTGCTATAATTGTTTAAACAAAATTAGGAAGGTGCATAAATGTGGGCACTGTTGTCATTTTATTGATTCCAAAACCTTTAGAACTAATTATTGGAACTCAAATTGGCTTGGTAAGCTCAGTGACCCCTGACCTACATATACAGGTGAATCCAAATATGAGAAAGAGTATTTAAGGGGTCAATTGTAAGTTTCCCTCCTCTTTTAATTTTCTCTGAAGAGTAGCAACATGGGGATCTCAAAACAACTCTCAAATGACCTGAAGACAAAGATTGTTCACCATCATGGTTTAGGGGAAGGATACAGAAAGCTGTCTCAGAGATTTCAGCTGTCTGTTTCCACAGTTAGGAACATATTGAGAAAATGGACGACCACAGGCTCAGTTAAAGTTAAGGCTCGAAGTGGCAGACCAAGAAAAATCTTGGATAGACAGAAGCGACGAATGGTGAGAACAGTCAGAGTCAACCCACAGACCAGCACCAAAGACCTACAACATCATCTTGCTGCAGATGGAGTCACTGTGCATCGTTCAACCATTCGGCGCACTTTACACAAGGAGATGCTGTATGCGAGAGTGATGCAGAGGAAGCCTTTTCTCCGCCCACAGCACAAAAAGTGCCGCTTGAGGTGGGCTAAAGCACATTTGGACAAGCCAGCTTCATTTTGGAATAAGGTGCTGTGGACTGATGAAACTAAAATTGAGTTATTTGGCCATAACAAGGGGCATTATACATGGAGGAAAAAGAACACAGCATTCCAAGAAAAACACCTGCTACCTACAGTAAAATACGGTGGTTGTTCCATCATGCTGTGGGGCTGTGTGGCCAGTGCAGGGACTGGGAATCTCTATCAAAGTTGAGGGACGCATGGATTCCACTCAGTATCAGCAGATTCTGGAGAACAATGTCCAAGAATCAGCGACAAAGCTGAAGCTGCGCCGGGGCTGGATCTTTCAACAAGACAACGACCCTAAACACTGCTCAAAATCCACTAAGGTATTTATGCAGAGGAACAAGTACAACGTTCTGGAATGGCCATCTCAGTCCCCAGACCTGAATATAATTGAAAATCTGTGGTGTGACTTAAAGAGAGCTGTTCCTGCTCGGAAGCCATCAA
This sequence comes from Bufo gargarizans, assembly GCF_014858855.1. Lineage (NCBI taxonomy): Eukaryota > Metazoa > Chordata > Amphibia > Anura > Bufonidae > Bufo > Bufo gargarizans. The sequence goes on from NC_058081.1 coordinate 398,297,277, forward strand.
ACCTGAATGAACTAAAGATGTTTTGTAAAGAGGAATGGTCCAAAATACCTTCAACCGGAATCCAGACTCTCATTGGAACCTACAGGAAGTGTTTAGAGGCTGTAATTTCTGCAAAAGGAGGATCTACTAAATATTGATTTCATTTCTTTTTTGTGGTGCCCAAATTTATGCACCTGCCTAATTTTGTTTAAACAATTATAGCACACTTTCTGTAAATCCAATAAACTTCATTTCACTTCTCAAATATCACTGTGTGTGTCTCCTATATGATAGATTTAACTGACATTTTTTTATCGTAACAACCAACGATTTATACAGGAAAATCATGACGATTAACAAGGTTGCCCAAACTTTCGCATCCCACTGTAGCTGTCTATCTGCTCCAGGTGTGACAGCGCAGTATGAAGGGTAAGTGAGACAGCATCCTCAGTTGACCTATGTGCTCTGTAAGCAAACTGGTATTGGTCCATGTAGGTGCAGATCTTGCTCTTTATGTGCCTTCTTGTATACAGAACAGTGAGCTGTGCATATAATGTTGTATACAGTACACGAATATAGTGAGCTGTGTATATAGTGTATACAGTACAGTGGGCTATGTATATAGTGATGTATACAGTGCTATGATCTGTATATACAGTGCAGTGATCTGTGTATACAGTGTTGTATAGAGTAGAGTGAGCTGTGTATACAGTGCAGTGGGCTATGTATATAGTGTTGTATACAGTGCCATGAGCTGTGTATACAGTGCAGTGAGCTGTGTATATAGTGTTGTATACAGTACGCTGTGTATGTAGTGTTGTGTGCAGTGAGCTGTGTATATAGTGTTGTATACAGTACAGTGAGAGGTGTATACAGTACAGTAAGATGTGTATATAATGTATACAGTGCAGTGAGCTATGTATATAGTGTTGTATACAGTGCAGTGAGCTGTGCATAAAGTGTTGTATACAGTACAGTGAGAGGTGTATTTACTGTATACAGTTCAGTGAGCTGTGTACAGTATATAGTGTATACATGCAGTGAGCTGTGTATATAGTGTATACAGTGCAGTGAGCTGTGTATAGTGTTGTATACAGTACAGTGAGAGGTGTATACACTGTATACAGTTCAGTGAGCTGTGTACAGTATATAGTGTATACCTGCAGTGAGCTATGTATATAGTGTTGTATACAGTGCAGTGAGCTGTGTATATAGTGTTGTATACAGTAATGAGAGGTGTATACACTGTATACAGTTCAGTGAGCTGTGTACAGTATATAGTGTATACCTGCAGTGAGCTGTGTATATAGTGTATACAGAACAGTGGGCTATGCATATAGTGTTGTATACAGTACAATGAGCTGTATATACAGTGCAGTGAGCTGTGTATATAGTGTTGTATATACAGTGCAGTGAACTGTGTATATAGTGTTGTATACAGTACAGCACACTGTGTATGTAGTGTTGTATACAGTGCAGTGAGCTGTGTATATAGTGTTGTATACAGTATAGTGAGAGGTGTATATAATGTATACAGTGCAGTGACGTATGTATATAGTTTTGTATACAGTGCTATGAGCTGTGTATACAGTGCAGTGAGCTGTGTATACAGTGCAGTGAGCTGTGTATATAGTGTTGTATACAGTACAGTGAAAGGTGTACTTACTGTATACAGTTCAGTGAGCTGTGTACAGTATATAGTGTATACATGCAGTGAGCTGTGTATATAGTGTATACAGTGCAGAGAGCTGTGTATATAGTGTATACAGAACAGTCAGCTGTGTATATATTGTTGTATACAGTACAGCAGTAATGAGCTATGTATATAGTGTTGTGTACAGTGCTATGAGCTATGTATACAGTGCAGTGAGCTGTGTATATAGAGTTGTATACAGTACAGTGCACTGTGTATGTAGTGTTGTATACAGCGCAGTGAGCTGTGTATATAGTGTTGTATACAGTGCAGTGCGCTGTGTATGTAGTGTTGTATACAGTGCAGTGAGCTGTTTATATTGTGTTGTATACAGTGCAGTAAGCTATGTATATAGTGTTGATAGTGTTGTATACAGTACAGCTGCCCAATCCTCTGAGGATGCCGATTTACTGGCAAAACATGTTGGGAGGCAGAACGCTTGTGTTTAGGTTGTAGATGCAGTATAGTAGCGCAGTCTATCAAAGTGTGTTAGAGACAGATATCAGAGTAAGAAATAGTGCGGAGTAGGCAAGACAAGTGGGAGCGCACACCTAGCCGGTATAGGGCTTAGCACTAACTTTCCCTGTGAAATTGTAACAGTGGAAACTATCCCCAAGATACAAACCGGATTCCAAAAAAGTTGGGACACTATACAAATCGTGAATAAATACTGAATGCAATGATGTGGAGGTGCCAACTTCTAATATTTTATTCAGAATAGAACATAAATCACGGAACAAAAGTTTAAACTGAGAAAATGTACCATTTTAAGGGAAAAATATGTTGAATCAGAATTTCATGGTGTCAACAAATCCCCAAAAAAATGGGACAAGGCCATTTTCACCACTGTGTGGCATCTCCCCTTCTTACAACACTCAACAGATGTCTGGGGACCGAGGAGACCAGTTTCTCAAGTTTAGAAATAGGAATGCTCTCCCATTCTTGTCTAATACAGGCCTCTAACTGTTCAATCGTCTTGGGCCTTCTTTGTTGCACCTTCCTCTTTATGATGCGCCAAATGTTCTCTATAGGTGAAAGATCTGGACTGCAGACTGGCCATTTCAGTACCCGGATCCTTCTCCTACGCAGCCATGATGTTGTGATTGATGCAGAATGTGGTCTGGCATTATCTTGTTGAAAAATGCAGGGTCTTCCCTGAAAGAGATGACATCTGGATGGGAGCATATGTTGTTCTAGAACCTGAATATATTTTTCTGCATTGATGGTGCCTTTCCAGACATGCAAGCTGCCCATGCCACACGCACTCATGCAACCCCATACCATCAGAGATGCAGGCTTCTGAACTGAGCGTTGATAACAACTTAGGTTGTCCTTGTCCTCTTTGGTCCGGATGACATGGCGTCCCAGATTTCCAAAAATAACTTTGAATCGTGACTCGTCTGACCACAGAACAGTCTTCCATTTTTCCACACTCCATTTTAAATGATCCCTGGCCCAGTGAAAACGCCTGAGCTTGTGGATCTTGCTTAGAAATGGCTTCTTCTTTGCACTGTAGAGTTTCAGCTGGCAACGGCGGATGGCACGGTGGATTGTGTTCACTGACAATGGTTTCTGGAAGTATTCCTGAGCCCATTCAGTGATTTCCTTTACAGTAGCATTCCTGTTTGTGGTGCAGTGTTGTTTAAGGGCCCGGAGATCACAGGCATCCAGTAATGTTTTACGGCCTTGACCCTTACGCACAGAGATTGTTCCAGATTCTCAGAATTTACGGATGATGTTATGCACAGTTGATGATGATAGATGCAAAGTCTTTGCAATTTTTTTTAGCTGGGTAACACCTTTCTGCGCAACATTGTGGGAATTGGTGATCCTCTACCCATCTTGGCTTCTGAGAGACACTGCCACTCTGAGAAGCTCTTTTTATACCCAATCATGTTGCCAATTGACCTAATTAGTGTTAATTGGTCTTCCAGCTCTTCGTTATGCTCAAATTTACTTTTTCCAGCCTCTTATTGCTACTTGTCCCAACTTTTTTGGGATTTGTTGACACCGTGAAAATTTGAATCAACGTATTTTTCCTTTAAAATGATACATTTACTCGGATTAAACGTTTGATCTGTCATCTACGTTCTATTACAAATAAAATATTGACATTTGCCATAGTGTCCCAACTCCCAACTTTATTGGAATCCGGTTTATACAAACTATACATGATAGATCATACAATGTTACTTACTAATAATTTTAAATTGTCTCATAAGTACCAAGGATGTTTTTAGCTGGTAGTTAATAAAAGTAAAGTTATAACCAAAGAAGAGCACATACAAAACAAAGGCGCTAATTGTAAATAAATGTTCAAGGATCACGCCACTGTATATTGCTGAGGGGTCGAGTGTAAATAAACTAGTATACAGTACAGTGTTCTGTGTATATAGTGTTGTATACAGTACAGTGAGAGGTGTATATACTGTATACAGTGCAGTGAGCTGTTTATATAGTGTATACATGCAGTGAGCTGTTGTCACGGTCTTACCCGTGACAAGTGTTAGAAGATCTGGGTGTAACGGTAAGTGGGGAAATGGAAGAATACCAAATAAACAAACTACAACAGTAACACAGACTAGACCCCAAAGCTAGTTAGGAGGGGGATGGTAACCTCCTAGTTATCCCTGAGCCTCTCCTTGACTGCTAACAGTATGAGCAAATCCTAATGGTGGAAGAACTCATACACCGGAACCTAAGACCTGCTGAAACTGTCACAAACCCTAAATTAGGGAGCGTGGATGAGACTGCCGGGACCTTCCACCGTGAAGGGACCAGTGTCTTGCTGAGACCTAGACACAACACTCACACAAAGTAGAAATAGGAGGACTTAGCTTGAGATGAGTAAGTAGCAGGAGAACCTCTAAAAACCGGCTTAGAACTCCAGAAGGGAATAACAGGTGGGCATAAATAGAGCCAATAAACAGGAAATGAGCAGAACCTGAGGAGAGGTGAGATCTTGCCCACAACAACAGAAAGACCTGTCAGATAGACTCACATTCTGCAAGTCTATCTGATCTTCTCAGACCTCTCACAGTGTAGGCAGTGACACTGGGAGACTGGCTGCACATGATGTGCTCTGACTGTAACAGGGCGCCAAAGGCGTACTCAGTCTCCCATCAGCCGCAGACCTGCTGCTTAGCTTCGGGAGCAAGGATCTGTGTTCGGCCTCATTCCCAGCGCGGCTTTGCTACCTGGGAGGCTCCCTGCTCCTAGGTCTACCTTGAGCGCCGAGCTGATCACTGATGACTTGCCTGTCTGTCGGTCATGTGATGCTGGCCACGTCATATGACCCTCACTCGCCACTATAAATACAGGCAACCTGCTGGCTATAGGTTGCCTGTGATTTTGTTCCCTTAGGCTGTGTATTATTATTGTTATTTAGCTTACCTTTGGATTTGACCCTTGATCTGCTTCCTGACACCTCTTCTGCCTGCTCCATGAACCTTGACACTACCTCTTGGATTTTAAACCTCGGCTTGCATTTGGATTTTGTCTTTGACTCTTTCCCCATATTGACGTGACCTCCTGGACTGACCCCGGCTGGTTGACCCGCCTCGCCCTTCCGTTTTTGGTGGTACCTTGCTTGTTTCACCTCTCTGTCTGCTCGAATGCAACCTTTCATTGGCTGTCCGCTTTCCTGCTGTCTCTATTTCTCTGCTTGCACTTACTCAGGTCGGGGACTGTCGCCCAGTTGCACCCCGTCACCTAGGGCGGGTGGTGCAAGTAGGCAGGGACAGGGGACCGGGTGGCAGCTCAAGGGGCACCTCCTCTCTATCTTTATACCCGTGACGCTACCCCGTGACAGAATCACAGGCTTTAATTTAGCATGGACCCTCTACAGAGTCTCACCGAACATGTGCAGGGTCTTGCTCAAATAGTACAGGAACTTGGGGAGAGACTGCAGGTTCAGGAGACCGTCCAAACTCCCCCCATTCTTGCTCCCGCCACCGTTGAGGTAGAACCACACATTAAATTAACCAATCAATTTTCGGGTGACCGCCAAAGTTTTTTAGCTTTCAAGAAAAGCTGTAAACTTTATTTTCGACTACGTCCTCACTCCTCTGGTCCTGATCCACAGAGGGTTGGTATTATCATCTCCCTGCTTCAAGGGGACCCCCAGGAATGGGCCTTTTCTTTGCCTCTGGATTCCCCTTGTCATAATTTTGTGGACCTCTTTTTCCAGGCGTTAGGGGTTCTTTATGAGGAACCAGACCGAGCCTCGGTGGCAGAATACAATCTTAAGGGCCTCACTCAGGGGAACTGTCCCGTGGAGGATTTTTTTTTTTTTTTAACAATAGTTTTTTATTGAGTTTTATGAAGTATACAAATAGTACATGCAAATTTAGGATACTTGTATGACGCATACAGATTACATATATAGTAGAGTTATCAAAAATGGATTAGTTGCTATTGACTGAGAAGTTAAAAGACATGTTGGTTTGTTATACCTGTCCTGACTCTTTAGAGGAGACCATGATGCTAGCCATCAGACTAGATAGACGGATCAGAGAGAGACAGCGAGAGCATTTGTTTTCTCCTCATACCCAAGATGGAGGCCCACTCAGACGAGCCCATGCAACTCGGGATGATGCGAAGAGAGCTACGCTGTTGTCAGGGCTCTTGTTTTTATTGTGGGGATCCCGACCACTGGATCCGTCAGTGTTCTAAATCTCCGCCTTCTGGAAAGTCATCTAAGTCTGAAGGATCCAAGGACAAGGTACTCCCGGAGGTGGTAAGAAATAAATTATTGTTGCCGGTTTCTATTGCCTTTGGAGTCTTAAAGAGGTCAGGAAATGCCTTTGTGGATTCAGGCTCAGCTTTTAGTTTTATTGATTGCAAATTTGTTGAACAAATGGGAATTCCTATACTAGAATTGTCCACCCCGATCCAGGTGGTCGCCATCGATTCTACCCCCCTGCTAGGGGGCACGGTAAAACTCCGTACTCCGGAGGTTACCCTGTCTGTGGGGGTCTGCCACTCAGAGAAATGCTCTTTCTTTGTTTCAGAGACTCTTCCTGTTCAGGTAGTCCTTGGTATGCCCTGGCTTCAGCAACACAATCCGGTCATTAACTGGAGTTCGGGCGAGTTAGAGAGATGGGGGTCTAACTGTAGTTCTTGCTTAACCGTAGTTCAGGCTGGGGTTTCATCAGATATTATTCCTCATTTTATTTCTGATTATTCAGATGTTTTTTCCACCACTGAGACAGATACTCTCCCTCCTCATAGGTCTTATGACTGTGTTATCGACTTGGTACCTAAGTCCAAATTTCCTAAAGGATGGATTTATAATCTTTCCGGTCCTGAGCGCAGGGCCATGAAAGACTATATCCAGGAGAGTCTCAAGAAGGGACATATTAGGCCCTCCACCTCTCTCCTAAGGGCAGGATTCTTTTTCGTTAAAAAGAAGGACAGGGGTCTCAGGCCCTGCATTGACTATAGAAATCTGAATAAAATCACTATTAGGAATCAGTATTCCATCCTGTTGATTCCTTATTTGTTTAACCAGATTTTGGGTGCTTCGTGGTTTTCTACATTTGATTTGAGAGGAGCGTATAACCTAGTTTGTATTAAGGAGAGAGATGAGTGGAAAACTGCTTTTAATACTCCAGAGGGACACTTTGAGTATCTTGTTATGCCATTTGGTCTTTGCAATGCCCCAGCTGTGTTTCAGAATTTCATGAATGACATTTTTAGAGAACTCATCGGTAAAGTTATGATTGTTTATCTCGATGATATTCTTGTCTTTTCACCTGACTGTGATTCTCATGCGTCTCACATCAGATTGATTCTTAAAATCCTCAGGGAGAATCATCTGTCCGTTAAATTATAGAAATGTGTGTTTGGAGTTCATGAGATTCCTTATCTCGGCTATATTCTTACTCCTCATTCATTTAAAATGGATCCCAGTAAGGTACAGGCTATCCAAGACTGGGTAAGACCATCCTCTTTAAAGGCACTCCAACGCTTTTTAGGATTCGCCAATTTTTACCGTAAATTCATAAAGAATTTTTCTGTTATTGCCAAGCCCCTTACTGACTTAACTAAAAAAGGTTCTGATCTGGTTAACTGGTCGTTGGAGGCCTGTTGGGCCTTTCATACCCTTAAAAATTGTTTTCAGATGGCTCCAGTCTTGATTCAGCCTGATACCGAGGATCCTTTAGTGGTGGAGGTTGATGCCTCAGAGGATGGTGTGGGGGCCATCCTTTCTCAGAGGTTTTCTAACCTCACTAATTCACGGCCATGCGCCTTCTTCTCTCGTAAGTTCTCTCCTTCGGAGAGAAATTACGATATTGGAAACCATGAATTACTGGCCATAAAATGGGCATTTGAGGAATGGAGGCATTTTTTGAAGGGGCTAGACACCGTATTACTGTCCTCACCGATCATAAAAACTTAGTGTTTCTTGAGGCGGCCAAATGCCTTAATCCTAGACAAGCCAGATGGGCCCTGTTTTTTACTTGTTTCAATTTTTCTGTTACTTTCAGACTAGGAAGTAAAAATATTAAGGGAGATGCCTTGTCCCGGAGTTTTAATGCCGTCCAACCTCCTGAGACCCCCCCGGGACCCATCTTGCCGGCAAGCATCTTTGTGGCAGCAGTTTCTGCAGACCTTTCCTCTAAGATTCAACGGGCTCAGCAACTTGCTCCTCCACAAACACCGGCAGTGTTCCTGAGTGTTTTAGTTTTCAATTATTGGGTGAATGTCATGTCATGACTCCGTGCTCTCTGGTCATCCAGGTATTGCTACTACTAAGGAATTGCTGCTGAGGTCTTTCTGGTGGCCCACTTTGTCTAAAGATGTACTGTCTTATGTTTTGGCTTGCGATTCTTGTGCCAGGTCTAAGACCCCGAGAACACTTCCCGCTGGTGAACTACAACCACTACCTATTCCCTGCATGTTTTTTCCTCATACCCTTCTTCAACCGGAGGTTTCCCCCATTGAACCAAAGATGGAGGCCCACTCAGACGAGCCCATACAACTCGGGATGATGCGAAGAGAGCTACGCTGTCTTCCATGGTCTCACATTTCCCTTTTTTATTTCTGATCTGCCCTCTTCTGAGGAGAAATCAGTGGTGTGGGTAGTGGTTGACCGTTTTTGCAAGATGGTGCACTTTGTTCCTTTAAGTAAGCTCCCTGATGCGAAGACCTTAGCATCCTTGTTTATTGAACATGTGGTACGTCTGCATGGTGTCCCTGAGAATATTGTCTCTGATAGAGGCGTTCAGTTTGTTTCTGGAGGGCTTTTTTGTTGAAGATACAACATCTCTTTATCCTTTTCGTCTGCTTTCCATCCACAGACCAATGGCCAGACGGAACGGTTAAATCAGGCAGTGGAGCTTTTTTTTAAGGTGCTATGTATCACATAATCAACTCTTATGGGTGAGATACCTCCCGTTGGCAGAGTTCGCTATTATCAATCGAGTTAATTCTTCCACTGGGGTGTCTCCTTTTTTTTGTAACAGTGGTTTGCATCCTCGCTTTTGTTCTAGTCCCTCTGTATCCTCACTCAACCCGCAGGCAGATTCTTTTACCTCTAGACTGTGCACAGTCTGGGCACAGGTTCAAACGAACCTGGAAAAGGCCTAGGAAACCCAGTGTAAACATGCCAATAAGAGACGTTCCAAGTGGCAAATTTTGTATTCATCGATAAGGTGTGGTTGTCCACTAAGAATCTTGCTTTGAAACAGTATTCTAGAAAATTATCTCCGCGTTTCATTGGACCATACAATATTATTGAGGTTGTTAACCCAGTGTCTTTTAGACTTAAGCTACCCGACTACTTTCGTATACATGATGTGTTTCATAAGTCATTGCTTAAGAGATATGTGTCACCAGTGGTTCCGGTTAAAAAAAACTCCTCCACCTGTGGAGGTTAAAGGTCTCTAGAATTATTGATGTTATAAAGGTTAGGAACACCTTACAATACCTGGTCCACTGGAAGGGCTATGGACCCGAGGAGAGGTCTTGGGTCCCAGCTACTGAGATCCACGCTCCGAGGCTCATGAAGAAGTTTCATGATGAGCATCCTGGAAGATTTGTACCCAAGGGCTTGGGTCCGGTGGCCCTCATTAAATGGGGGGTACTGTAACGGGGCGCCGAAGACGCACTCGGTTTCCCATCAGCCGCAGACCTGCTGCTAGCTGGGAGGTTCCCTGCTCCTAGGTCTGCCTTGAGCGCCGAGCTGATCACTAGGTGCTCGACTTGCCTGTCTGTCGGTCATGTGACGCTGGCCACGTCACATGACCCTCACTCCCCACTATAAATTCAGGCAACCTGCTGGCTACAGGTTGCCTGTGATTTTGTTCCCTTAGGCTGTGTATTATTATTGTTATTTAGCTTACCTTTGGATTTGACCCTTGATCTGCTTCCTGACACCTCTTCTGCCTGCTCCCTGAACCATGACGCTACCTCTCGGATTTTGACCTCGGCTTGCTTTTGGATTTTGTCTTTGCCTCTTCCGTCGTACTGACATGACCTCCTGGACTGACCCCGGATGGTTGACCCGCCTCGCCCTTCCGTTTTTGGTGGTACCTTGCTTGTTCCACCTCTCTGTCCGCTCGAGTGCTACCTTTCATTGGCTGTCCGCTTCCCTGCTGTTTCTATCTCTCTGCTTGCACTTACTCTGGTCAGGGACTGTTGCCCAGTTGTGCCCCGTCACCTAGGGCGGGTGGTGCAAGTAGGCAGGGACAGGGGACCAGGTGGCAGCTCAGGGAGTGCACCTCCGCTCTATCTTTATACCCGTGACGCTACCCCGTGACACTCACAGCCTCTTTTGGTTATATGTGTCAGTGTTGTTGCTGGTATGACCACCCCTCTTGTCTCAGGTGTAGCTTAGTGGTCATTACTACTCCTCTATTTAGTCTGCCTTCACCCATCACTCCATCCGGTTGATAGCTCCATTTTAGTTGTGGAAAGTGTTGGTGTCTGGATCTCGGCGGAGTCCCTGCTTATCCATTTACTACGGAGTTAAGTGTCTTTTTCCTTATTTGCATTTTGTTGTTATTTCCCTGTCTTTTGGTATTAGGCCTGAGGTAGCCCCCTGTTCAGTCAGCTGGGAAGGAACAGGTCGTCTGTGGTCCTGACACTTTCTCCAGGGCTTTACAATGTGAGCCAGGCTTTTAGGTTCCTGTGAATGAACATTCCTACCATTGAGGTCTGTTAATTCTGATAGCAGTCAGAGCTTGGGCTAGGATTTCATTAGGTGTGACAGTTTCCCTAGTTTTCAGGCCTGATACCTTCTCCCTCCCTCTTCTGTTTGGTGTGGAGTTCCCTCCCACACCACGTCGTGACAGCTGTGTATATAGTGTATACCGTGCAGTGACCTTGTATGTATACAGTGCAGTGATCTGTGTATATAATGTTGTATACAGTGCAGTGAGCTGTGTATATAGTGTTGTATACAGTAGAGTGAGAGGTGTATATACTGTATACAGTTCAGTAAGCTGTGTATATAGTGTATACATGCAGTGAGCTGTGTATAGTGTTGCATACAGTACAGTGAGTTGTGTAGTGTATACAGTATAGTAAGCTGTGTATGTTATGCAGCTGTGTAGTGTTATATACAGTACACTGAGGTGTATAGTGTTGCTTACAGTGCAGTGAGCTGTGTATATAGTGTTGTATACAGTGCAGTGAGCTGTGTATATAATGTATACTGTGTAGTGAGCTGTGTATATAGTGTTGTATACAGTGAAGTGAGAGCTATGTATATAGTGCAGTGAGCTGTGTATACAGTGTATATGGTGCAGTGAGCTGCATATACAGTGTTGTATATGGTGCAGTAAGCTATGTATACAGTGTTATATATAGTGTATACCATGCAGTGAGATGTGTATATAATGTTGTATACCATGCAGTGGCCTGTGTATAGTGTATACAGTGCAGTGTACTTGTATATAGTGTATATATTGTTGTGTGCAGTGTGTGTACTTATTTTGTGCAGTACAGCTGTGTATATAGTATGGTGTGCACTGTATATAGTTTTATGTACAGAGTAGTGTTGTATACAGTAGCGTATGAACTAGGCTACCTGTGTACAGTGCATATAGTGTTGTATACAGTGCAGTGAGCTGTGTATATAGTGTTGTATACAGTGCAGTGGGCTGTGTATAGTGTATACAGTGCAGTGTACTGTGTATATATTATTGTGTGTATACTTATTTTGTGCAGTACAGCTGTGTATATAGTATGGTGCGCACTGTATATAGTTTTATGTACAGTGTAGTGTTGTATACAGTAGCGTATGAACTAGGTTACCTGTGTACAGTGTATATAGTGTTGTATACAGTGCAGTGAGCTGTGTATATAATGTATACTGTGTAGTGAGCTGTGTATATAGTGTTGTATACAGTGAAGTGAGAGCTGTGTATACAGTGTTGTATACAGTGTATATGGTGCAGTGAGCTGTGTATATAGTGTTGTATATGGTGCAGTGAGCTATATATACAGTATTTTAGTGTATACAGTGCAGTGAGCTGTGTATATAGTGTTGTATACCATGCAGTGAGCTGTGTATAGGTTTAAAAAAAAAAGAAGGAAATTTTATTAAAATATAGAAGTTCACCCGTGATCAAAATGTTGCACAACAGAAAAGGGTCTATAGATGGAGAGGTACCAACATGGGCAGACCACAGAGTAAATCCTCGTCTGTATCATCAGTGTTCTCACTGAATGAATTCCAACCCAACATATCTCAATCTACACGTCTGGGTCGGTGCAAGAGAAAAATGGATTATGGACAAGGACCTGGAAAAAAGAGACAGCAGGCCCCAGCTACCAACAGCTGGCAGAATTACAAAGATCTGAAGGTAATTAACCTTTCAACCTATAAACTCTCAGATATTGATATTTCACTCTTAAAGCGAGGCTTGTCCTATTCACCTAGTTCTCGGTTTGATCCCTTCACTGCCGTCAAGGACCTACATATGTTTGGACGGTCCTTGATGATAAAGCGGTGGCACCACGAAGAAACAGAGGGGGATATCTTTGATACCAGTAGGAAACAGCAGGCCCTCCAAACTTTGTAGAAACTGCTGCGGGAACAGGAGGACACAGCTATCCATGATGTGCCCTCCGGTTTACGCAAAAAGTCAACTAAATTTCCTCCTCTGTCATTGTGCCCAGCGGTGGACCTATTTGTAAAACTGGTCACTAGAGATTTCAAAGACATACCTACTTCGGTGTGTCATGATAATCTCACACCAGGACAGCGACAAAGTCTTAGGAAGCTGAAAAAACTACCAGATGTATACAAACCAGCGGATAATGGGGGAAATTTAGTAATCTGGCCTAGGGAGATGTATCTAAAGGAGGCATATAGGCAACTTAAGAATAAGACGTGCTATAAGAAACTAACCTTTAATCCCTTCTCTTCTTTTAGAAAATGATCTGTTAAAAATCCCGGACAAGGCTTTTGAATCAGACATCATATCTAAACAACTATATCAAGCCTTGATTGTCCAGGAACCTACGATACCAACGTTATATTTATTACCAAAAATCTGCAAGGATGCAGCAGTTCTCCCAGGTAGGCCTATTATCTCGGGCCAAGGTAGCTTGTTAGAGAACATCTGCAGATTCCTGGACTTTCATTTGAAGTCTCTGGTGACAAGTCTCCCATCTTATATCAGGGATACGTCTGACTTAATGCAGAAATTGCAGGGAATATGTCTCGATAATGACACCCTTCTAGTAACCTGTGACGTGGAGTCTTTGTACACCAGTATCAGACATCTAGATGGACTCCAGGCTGTCGAGTTCTTCTTGAGGACCAATGATGTAGATAACATGATGGTTTTTCTGTTGCAACTATTGAATTTTGTACTTACCAAGAACTTTTTTACATTCAATGGTTTCTTGTTCCTACAGCTCCAGGGCACTGCAATGGGGGCAACATGTGTGCCCTCGTATGCTAATTTGTTCCTAGGGCTGTGGGAGAGGGACCTGTTTATGTCAGACGGACATGTCGTCATGGACCGCACCATATTTGAGGCGTGGTACATTGACAACGTCTTTTTAGTCTGGCAGGGAACTGAAGAACAGCTAAAAAACTTTTTCATGGCCCTCAATAGGAACTCCCGGAACATCAAACTTACCTATTTATGCTATCGAGACAAAATTGACTTCCTGGATGTGACAATATCCAAAACAGCAGAGGATATATACAAACAAGTGTCTACAGAAAGGACACTGCGGTCAACTCTTATTTACATGCCTCCTCCTTGCATCCTAGAAATACCATAAAAGGCATTGATTTGAAGAATAGATTCCTAAAAAGAGGATATAGTCAAAGATCTATAAACAGGGCATACTATAGAGCGAAATCACAGAAACAATCTGATCTGCTACAAGCAAAGAAACATAAAGTTATGGATACAAAAATCTGGTACGTGACCACATATCATTCTCGATGGGAAGAAATGAGAGATATTTTGGCCAGACATTGGGATGTTCTTCAAACGGATTCGGTCCTGGAGAAACTTGTACCAATGTATCCTTCCATCACTGCTCATAGAGCTGACACGTTACGCTCAACTTTGGTAAAAAGCTATCTTGAACCCAAGCCCCTACAGATTTTTACTGTGGATAAAGGCCCACAATGGGGCTTTAAACCCTGTGGAAAATGTGTAGCGTGTCCAAATATGGAAAGAGCAAATGGGTTTAGGACTTTGGAGGTATGAAGAGAATTAAAATTACACAGCATATTACTTGCTTTACTTCCATAGTGGTTTATTACTCCACATGTCCGTGTCCGAAGATCTACATTGGACTTACGACCCGTGAACTTAAAGTCCGGGTACGAGAGCATGTAAGGGACATTATTGCAGCAGAGAATACAGATCAATGGGAGGACCCAGTGGCGTAGCTATAGGGGTCGCAGCGGTCGCACCTGCGACCGGGCCCCTAAGTCAGGGGGGCCCACAGGGCCCCCCAGGAGAGACGGAGTAGAGCCCTGACTCATGGAGTGCTCGCCTCTGACGGGGCCGGGCAGGAAGTACAGTGACAATGCCGGGCCCCGTCTGAGCGCTCTTCAAACAAGTACTGTATAATATGAGCGGGGGAGGGGAGCGCAGAGGCAAAGGGGGGTGCGCACACTCACACAGACACCCGGCAGTTCTTGTCACTGCCGGCCGGGCTGTATCCAGAGTGAAGCAGGGCTCCAGCACTCCCCCTGCTGGCCGCACATCGCGCTGCTGGCTGTGGGAGGAGCGCTGAAAGACCGGGAATGAGTGTGGGAGCACGTCATCAAGTACTCAGGTAAGCATTTGTTTTTTTTTTGTTTTTTTCCCCCTAAAGCTGCAGACTGGGGGAGGGGGGAAGGAAGAAAGGCACAGATGATGATGCCCCCTGCTCAGTGTGTGGTTCCCTCCCTAGTGCTGATGATAATGATGATGGTGCCCCCTGTGCAGTGTGTGACTCCCTTTCTGGCACTGATGATGGTGGGCTTCTCTAATCTGGCATAACTGCTGTTAGGTGGCACATATCTGGGCATCACTACTATGAAGGGACACATATCTGGTATAACTACTGTAAGGGGCACATATCTGGGCATAACTACTGTGAGGGGGCACATATCTGGCTACAACTACTGTGAGGGGCACATATCTGGGCATCGCTACTATAAAGGGACACATATCTGGTATAACTACTGTGAAGGGCACATATCTGGGCATAACTACTGTGAGGGGGCACATATCTGGGCATAACTACTGTGAGGGGGCACATATCTGGGCATAACTACTGTGAGGGGCACATATCTGGGCATAACTACTGTGAGGGGGCACATATCTGGGCATAATTACTGTGAGGGGGCACATATCTGGGCATAACTACTGTGAGGGGGCACATATCTGGGCATAACTACTGTGAGGGGGCACATATCTGGGCATAACTACTGTGAGGGGGCACATATCTGGGCATAACTACTGTGAGGGGGCACATATCTGGGCATAACTACTGTGAGGGGCACATATCTGGGCATAACTACTGTGAGGGGGCACATATCTGGGCATAACTACTGTGAGGGGGCACATATCTGGGCATCGCTACTATGAAGGGACACATATCTGGAATAACTACTGTGAGGGGCACATATCGGAATATCTTCAGTGAGGGGGCACATATCTGGCTACAACTACTGTGAGGGGGCACATATTTGGGCATCGCTACTATGAAGGGGAACATATCTGGGCATAACTACTGTGAGGGGGCACATATCTTGGCATAACTACTGTGAGGGGACACATATCTGGGCATAACTACTGTGAGGGGGCACATATCTGGGCATAATTACTGTGAGGGGGCACATATCTGGGCATCGCTACTATGAAGGGACACATATCTGGTATAACTACTGTGAGGGGGCACATATCTGGATATAACTACTGTGAGGGGGGCACATATCTGGGCATAACTGCTGTGAGGGGCCACAAGAAGGACATAACTTTTGTGAAGGGGCCACAAGGTGGGCATTAGTACTGTGAGTGGCCACAATGTGGGCATTAGTACTATGTAGCAGCATTTAGGGGAAATGTCCTAGATTACCCTACTATACATTGGCATGGCTCAGTCTACCAGGCGAGCACACCGCCCACTGCTGGTTATTTCACAGGGGCAGTCACCATCCCTTCCTTATGTGATTATTCTTTTTTTCTCTATCACCGCAGGGACCTTGTTTTGGATCCAGTGGACATCACGCCGACGCCAGCGACACCCTGGATGAGGTAGGACCAGATTTTATTAGGACTGGGTGAGTGTAGCCTTGCATTGGGCTTAGTGTAAAAAAAAATTGCAGCCTCTTTGTAAAAATTGGGGGGGCCCGATTCAAGTTTTGCACTGGGGCCCATAACAGTCTAGTTACGCCCCTGGGAGGACATCAAACCTATTGCAAAACACTTTAGTAATTGTCATGCATGTAAGCCTAGACTTTTGAAGGTGAGGGGAATTGACTGTATTAGAACGGATCTCCGTGCAAGGGATATATCCTAAAGACTGGCCCAGTTTCTCTGCGTTTCTATGACCATCTGGACCACCTACTGTGGCTCCATTGTTTTTAATGTTATGACTATTTTTAACGTTTATTCTTCTTTTCTTCTCTTTCCTTCCTTTTACAGGTTGCATTAGGCCTGGTATCATCAGGCCCTTCCCTGAAAAGACCATCCTGTCATCATGGCACAGTTTTATCAGTGGGGATTCTCTCAAGTGGGCACATTCCATGTCATTTTTAATTGATGTCTGTATATTATGCTTCGGCTATATAAGACAGGGGGACATGTTGATTGAGTGGCAATCTGCATCCCTGTAGAGCCTTATTGGGCGAGGTTTCTTGTACTCGCATGGATCATTATTCACCCCCTTTCCTTTTTTTTCTTCTTTTCTCACATTCAACATCAGTCCCCCATCTTCCTCTACACCTTCATGGTTTGGACTTTGGCCCACGATTTACTTATGTTAGTATGTACACGTTATCACACTTATGAGGGTATATATTCATCACATTCATTATATTTATTTTGCGTGTTTTTTTGTAGTCCTTTATTAGTCATATTATTTCTCTATTTTTTTCACTCACACACTTTTCATGCACATCACTTTTTTCACTTATTATCACTTTTGTGGTGGTGAAATAATATATATATTTCATACACAGACATTTTATTCCCCATCACTATTTAGTCAACATATCTTATTAACTGATATCCTTCTCATTTATTCATTTTTCATTAATCATTACTTATTTTAATCTACCCATTTTTCATCAATTATGCAGCTTTTTCACTCCTCACTGGCCCTAGAATATATAATTAGAGTACTATTACCAGTTTTAGAACTATTTATTGAAGTATGGAGAACTTATTATCCATGTCCTTTTACACTAATAACTATATTTCTTGTGTTCTACCATGAAATACAGCTCCATGTGCACTATGTATTTAATTATTTATTATTATTCTGTATTCATGTATTATGATTTCTATTTATTTATTATGTATTGTGAGATTTTGTACAGCGTATTCATTGTATATATTTTAATAGTAATTGATGTGCACAATGAACATGTATATACCCTGTAAACATTGTCACTCTCTATAGGCGATGTCCAGGAGAGGGGGTAAAATATGTTAAGAAGACTTATACGTGAAGACAGGTGGAATGGTATCAGTAGAGAGCGCTTGCTCGCTCGTATTTTCTTCCCCTGTGATGTGTGCACATGATGTACGAGATGATGCGTGGCACCTCCCACCTGGCGTCTTGACATGAGACGTGACATGTCATGGGCGGTAGGGGATGACGCCGGCTGGGGGCAGGATCATGTGCCGGATCGCGTCCATCAGGTCCTTGCCGCCGAACATCCAGGTGATTAAAATACTATAATGAATGAGAGATTGGTAATGCAACCTGATTGGAGGGTCGACTTTTATAATCACATGATCCAGGGTGATGGCGCTACCCCCTGACGAAGGCACGCCGAAACGTGCGTTGGGGTAACGCTATCCTGGTCTGTATACACTAGCTCCTCTGGTGAGTCTCTTCTGTACACGGCTACTACTATTCCTATATGGTTAGCGGTCTGTAGATGGTATGTTCCCGCTTTGGGCTCTACATGCTACTGTGTAATTGCAGTCTAGACTGCTGCTGTTATTTTTTGGCAGTGACTTTACCGTCTTACACAGAGATATTTATTTCTGTGTATTATATGAGACTCGGCCATATCTATACAGATTTTATAAGTGTTGATGATTACACTAAGTGTACCACTGGGATGGTGATTTTCTTGCTGCTACCTTTTTAAATATAACGTCCTTTATGTATGTATTTATGTCACTTAATAAAGCATATATTTTTTTCATTTGTACCTGTGGGCTTCAGTTTTTGTAGGTCTTTGTTTTGTATAGGAGCTGGTTCTCTTCTATATTTTCTAAATGTTGGCCCCCTTATTTTGCTGCAGCATTTGTTGCACGTACTTACTGTAGTTTGGGCATGGGGACCAGCGTTGGTCTTACATCGGTATTAATTTGTTGTTAACAGTGCAGTGTGCTGTGTATATAGTGTATACAGTGCAGTGAGCTGTGTATACAGTGCAATGAACTGTGTATATAGTGTTGCATACCATGCAGTGAGCTGTGTATATACTGTTGTACACTGTGCAGCGAACTGTGTATATAATGTTGTATACTGTGCAGTAAGCTGTCTATATAGTGTATACAGTGCAGTGAACTGTGTACATAATGTTGTATACTGTGCAGTGAGCTGTCTATATAGTGTATACTGTGCAGCAAACTGTGTATATAATGTTGTATACTGTGCAGTAAGCTGTCTATATAGTGTATACAGTGCAGTGAACTGTGTATATAATGTATACTGTGCAGTAAGCTGTCTATATAGTGTATACAGTGCAGTGAACTGTGTATATAATGTTGTATACTGTGCAGTGAGCTGTCTATATAGTGTATACTGTGCAGCAAACTGTGTATATAATGTTGTATACTGTGCAGTAAGCTGTCTATATAGTGTATACTGTGCAGCAAACTGTGTATATAATGTTGTATACTGTGCAGTAAGCTGTCTATATAGTGTATACAGTGCAGTGAACTGTGTATATAATGTTGTATACTGTGCAGTAAGCTGTCTATATAGTGTATACAGTGCAGTGAACTGTGTATATAATGTTGTATACTGTGCAGTGAGCTGTCTATATAGTGTATACTGTGCAGCAAACTGTGTATATAATGTTGTATACTGTGCAGTAAGCTGTCTATATAGTGTATACAGTGCAGTGAACTGTGTATATAATGTTGTATACTGTGCAGTGAGCTGTCTATATAGTGTATACTGTGCAGCAAACTGTGTATATAATGTTGTATACTGTGCAGTGAGCTGTCTATATAGTGTTGTATACAGTGCAGTGGGCTGTGTATAGTGTAGTGTACTTGTGTACAGTGTTGTGTGCATACTTATTGTGTGCAGTACAGCTGTGTATAGTGTGTGCACTGTACATAGTTTTGTTTACAGTGTAGTGTTGTATACAGTAGCATTGTATGCACTAGGCTATCTGTGTACAGTGTGTATAGTGTTTTATGCAGTAGTGTGTGGCCACTTTAAGTTCCCAGTCTGCCCCTGGCAGTGTATATAGTATTGTATACAGTAGTGTTATGTGCAGTACAGCTAGCTGTGTAGAGTGTATATAGTGTTGTGTACTGTGTATATAGTGTTGCATACAGTCGTGCTGTGTAGTGTATATAGTGTTGTACACAGTAGTGTTGTATGCAGTGCAGCTAGCTGTGTACAGTGTATATAGTGTTGTGTATAGTGCTGTATACAGTAGTGGTGTGTATATAGTGTTGTGTACAGTATATATAGTGTTATGTGTATAGTGTTGTATACTGTAGTGTCGTGTGCAGTGCAGCTAACTTTGTACAGTGTTGTATACAGTAGTGTGCAGTACAGCTAGCAGTGTACATAGTGTTGTGTGCAGTGTGTATGGTGCTGTATACAGTAGTGTTGTATACAGTAGTGTGTGCAGTACAGCTGTGTACAGTGTATATATTGTTGTGTACTGTATATATAGTGTTGTGTATAGTGTTGTATATAGTAGTGCTGTGTGCAGTGTATATAGTGTTGTGTACAGTAGTGTACAGTGCAGCTAGCTGTGTACAGTATATAGTGTTGTATACAGTAGTGTGCAGTACAGCTAGCTGTGTACAGTGTATATAGTGTTGTGTACTGTGTATAGTGCTGTATACAGTAGTGCTGTGTATATAGTGGTGTATATAGTGTTGTATACAGTAGTGTGCAGTTCAGCTAGCTGTGTACAGTATATAGTGCTGTGTGTGTATAGTGTTGTATACAGTAGTGTTGTGTGGAGTGCAGCTAGCATTGTACAGTGTGTATAGTGTTGTATAGAATAGTGTGCAGCACAGCTAGCAGTATACAGTGTGTATAGTGTTGTATACAGTAGTGTTGTGTGCAGTACAGCTAGCTGTGTACAGTGCATATTGTGTTGTGTACTGTGTATATAGTGTTGTATACAGTAGTGCTGTGTATATATAGTGTTGTGTACAGTAGTGTGCAGTGCAGCTAGCTGTGTACAGTATTTAGTGTTGTATACAGTACTGTGCAGTGCATCTAGCTGTGTACAGTATATAGTGTTGTATACAGTAGTTCTGTGTATATAGTGTTGTATACTATAGTGTGCAGTGCAGCTAGCTGTGTACAGTGTATATAGTGCTATGTACAGTGTGTATAGTGTTGTATACAGTAGTGTGCATTCAAGCTAGCTGTGTACAGTGTACATAGTGTTATGTGCAGTGTGTACAGTGTTGTATACTATAATGTGCAGTGCAGCTAGCTGTGTACAGTGTATATAGTGTTGTGTACTGTGTATATAGTGTTGTATACAGTAGCGCTGTGTACAGTGTATATAGTGTTGTATACTATAGTGTGCAGTGCAGCTAGCTGTGCACAGTGTATATAGTGTTGTGAACAGTGTGTATACAGTAGAGTGCATTCAAGCTAGTTGTGTACAGTGTACATAGTGTTATGTGTAGTGTGTACGGTGTTGTATACTATAGTGTGCAGTGTAGCTAGCTGTGCAAAGTGTATATAGTGTTGTGTACAGTGTGTATACTGTAGTGCTGTGTACAGTGTATATAGTGTTGTATACTATAGTGTGCAGTGCAGCTAGCTGTGTACAGTGTATATAGTGTTGTGTACAGTGTATATAGTGTTGTGTACTGTGTATATAGTGTTGTATACAGTAGTGCTGTGTACAGTGTATATAGTGTTGTATACTATAGTGTGCAGTGCAGCTGGCTGTGTACAGTGTATATAGTGTTGTGTGCAGTGTGTTGTATACAGTAGTGTGCATTCAAGCTAGCTGTGTACAGTGTACATAGTGTTGTATACTATAGTGTGCAGTGCAGCTAGCTGTGTACAGTGTACATAGTGTTATGTGCAGTGTGTACGGTGTTGTATACTATAGTGTGCAGTGAAGCTAGCTGTGTACATAGTGTTATGTGCAGTGTGTATGGTGTTGTATACTATAGTGTGCAGTGCAGCTAGCTGTGTACATAGTGTTATGTGCAGTGTGTACAGTGTTGTATACTATAGTGTGCAGTGCAGCTAGCTGTGTACAGTGTACATAGTGTTGTATACTATAGTGTGCAGTGCAGCTAGCTGTGTACATAGTGTTATGTGCAGTGTGTTGTATACTATAGTGTGCAGTGCAGCTAGCTGTGTACAGTGTACATAGTGTTATGTGCAGTGTGTACGGTGTTGTATACTATAGTGTGCAGTGCAGCTAGCTGTGTACAGTGTACAAAGTGTTGTATACTATAGTGTGCAGTGCAGCTAGCTGTGTACGGTGTACATAGTGTTATGTGCAGTGTGTACGGTGTTGTATACTATAGTGTGCAGTGCAGCTAGCTGTGTACAGTGTACAAAGTGTTGTATACTATAGTGTGCAGTGCAGCTAGCTGTGTACAGTGTACATAGTGTTGTATACTATAGTGTGCAGTGCAGCTAGCTGTGTACAGTGTACATAGTGTTGTATACTATAGTGTGCAGTGCAGCTAGCTGTTTACAGTGTACATAGTGTTGTATACTATAGTGTGCAGTGCAGCTAGCTGTGTACAGTGTACATAGTGTTGTATACTATAGTGTGCAGTGCAGCTAGCTGTGTACAGTGTACATAGTGTTGTATACTATAGTGTGCAGTGCAGCTAGCTGTGTACAGTGTACATAGTGTTGTATACTATAGTGTGCAGTGCAGCTAGCTGTGCAGTTTCCAGGCCAGTCAGCCGTCGGTCAGTCTCCTCCTCGCTGAGCTCTCTCCGCCCTCCACAGGGCAGTGTTTTCATCTCTCTGTATCATTCTCGCCATCTGCTCTCCTCAGCCGTCGCCGCTGTGCTCTCTCCGTTCTCGGCTTTCCTCTTGGCCTCTGTCCGGGTCCAGCAGACATGTCCGAGCAGAGCAGCAGTCGATACCAGCAGGTATGCATGCGGAGGGGCGGGAGGTCGCTAGGCGAGCCTCGGGGATGAGCCGCCACGTACTAGGCCTCAGCGCTGTGAGTGCAGCCTGACTCCCGGAAACCAAGGGACGCGTTCTGCCCCGTCTGCGGGGACAGCACCGTGCCCCGTGCCCCGTGCCCCGTGCCATATGTGTGTATATACGGAGGCCTGAGTGCAGTCCTCATATACCCAGAGCCTTCATGTTCTATGTGTACACCATAGGTGCTGCTGATCATGTGTCCATGACCTGACGGGGATCCCCATAGACCACACGTTGTGGTGCCTGCTCCCATCCGTCACATGCTGCCTGCTACGTGTGGTGGTCTGTAGTGACAGTATGTATGTGGAGAGCTATGTATGCTGCCTGCTACGTGTGGTGGTCTGTAGTGACAGTATGTATGTGGAGAGCTATGTATGCTGCCTGCTACGTGTGGTGGTCTGTAGTGACAGTATGTATGTGGAGAGCTATGTATGCTGCCTGCTACGTGTGGTGGTCTGTAGTGACAGTATGTATGTGGAGAGCTATGTATGCTGCCTGCTACGTGTGGTGGTCTGTAGTGACAGTATGTATGTGGAGAGCTATGTATGCTGACTGCTACGTGTGGTGGTCTGTAGTGACAGTATGTATGTGGAGAGCTATGTATGCTGCCTGCTACGTGTGGTGGTCTGTAGTGACAGTATGTATGTGGAGAGCTATGTATGCTGCCTGCTACGTGTGGTGGTCTGTAGTGACAGTATGTATGCTGCCTGCTACGTGTGGTGGTCTGTAGTGACAGTATGTATGTGGAGAGCTATGTATGCTGCCTGCTACGTGTGGTGGTCTCTAGTGACAGTATGTATGCTGCCTGCTACGTGTGGTGGTCTGTAGTGACAGTATGTATGTGGAGAGCTATGTATGCTGCCTGCTACGTGTGGTGGTCTGTAGTGACAGTATGTATGTGGAGAGCTATGTATGCTGCCTGCTACGTGTGGTGGTCTGTAGTGACAGTATGTATGTGGAGAGCTATGCATGCTGCCTGCTACGTGTGGTGGTCTGTAGTGACAGTATGTATGTGGAGAGCTATGCATGCTGCCTGCTACGTGTGGTGGTCTGTAGTGACAGTATGTATGTGGAGAGCTATGCATGCTGCCTGCTACGTGTGGTGGTCTGTAGTGACAGTATGTATGTGGAGAGCTATGTATGCTGCCTGCTACGTGTGGTGGTCTGTAGTGACAGTATGTATGTGGAGAGCTATGCATGCTGCCTGCTACGTGTGGTGGTCTGTAGTGACAGTATGTATGTGGAGAGCTATGCATGCTGCCTGCTACGTGTGGTGGTCTGTAGTGACAGTATGTATGTGGAGAGCTATGCATGCTGCCTGCTACGTGTGGTGGTCTGTAGTGACAGTATGTATGTGGAGAGCTATGTATGCTGCCTGCTACGTGTGGTGGTCTGTAGTGACAGTATGTATGCTGCCTGCTACGTGTGGTGGTCTGTAGTGACAGTATGTATGTGGAGAGCTATGTATGCTGCCTGCTACGTGTGGTGGTCTCTAGTGACAGTATGTATGCTGCCTGCTACGTGTGGTGGTCTGTAGTGACAGTATGTATGTGGAGAGCTATGTATGCTGCCTGCTACGTGTGGTGGTCTGTAGTGACAGTATGTATGTGGAGAGCTATGCATGCTGCCTGCTACGTGTGGTGGTCTGTAGTGACAGTATGTATGTGGAGAGCTATGTATGCTGCCTGCTACGTGTGGTGGTCTGTAGTGACAGTATGTATGTGGAGAGCTATGTATGCTGCCTGCTACGTGTGGTGGTCTGTAGTGACAGTATGTATGTGGAGAGCTATGTATGCTGCCTGCTACGTGTGGTGGTCTGTAGTGACAGTATGTATGTGGAGAGCTATGTATGCTGCCTGCTACGTGTGGTGGTCTGTAGTGACAGTATGTATGCTGCCTGCTACGTGTGGTGGTCTGTAGTGACAGTATGTATGCTGCCTGCTACGTGTGGTGGTCTGTAGTGACAGTATGTATGTGGAGAGCTATGTATGCTGCCTGCTACGTGTGGTGGTCTCTAGTGACAGTATGTATGCTGCCTGCTACGTGTGGTGGTCTGTAGTGACAGTATGTATGTGGAGAGCTATGTATGCTGCCTGCTACGTGTGGTGGTCTGTAGTGACAGTATGTATGTGGAGAGCTATGCATGCTGCCTGCTACGTGTGGTGGTCTGTAGTGACAGTATGTATGTGGAGAGCTATGCATGCTGCCTGCTACGTGTGGTGGTCTGTAGTGACAGTATGTATGTGGAGAGCTATGTATGCTGCCTGCTACGTGTGGTGGTCTGTAGTGACAGTATGTATGTGGAGAGCTATGCATGCTGCCTGCTACGTGTGGTGGTCTGTAGTGACAGTATGTATGTGGAGAGCTATGTATGCTGCCTGCTACGTGTGGTGGTCTGTAGTGACAGTATGTATGTGGAGAGCTATGTATGCTGCCTGCTACGTGTGGTGGTCTGTAGTGACAGTATGTATGTGGAGAGCTATGTATGCTGACTGCTACGTGTGGTGGTCTGTAGTGACAGTATGTATGTGGAGAGCTATGTATGCTGCCTGCTACGTGTGGTGGTCTGTAGTGACAGTATGTATGTGGAGAGCTATGTATGCTGCCTGCTACGTGTGGTGGTCTGTAGTGACAGTATGTATGCTGCCTGCTACGTGTGGTGGTCTGTAGTGACAGTATGTATGTGGAGAGCTATGTATGCTGCCTGCTACGTGTGGTGGTCTCTAGTGACAGTATGTATGCTGCCTGCTACGTGTGGTGGTCTGTAGTGACAGTATGTATGTGGAGAGCTATGTATGCTGCCTGCTACGTGTGGTGGTCTGTAGTGACAGTATGTATGTGGAGAGCTATGTATGCTGCCTGCTACGTGTGGTGGTCTGTAGTGACAGTATGTATGTGGAGAGCTATGCATGCTGCCTGCTACGTGTGGTGGTCTGTAGTGACAGTATGTATGTGGAGAGCTATGCATGCTGCCTGCTACGTGTGGTGGTCTGTAGTGACAGTATGTATGTGGAGAGCTATGCATGCTGCCTGCTACGTGTGGTGGTCTGTAGTGACAGTATGTATGTGGAGAGCTATGTATGCTGCCTGCTACGTGTGGTGGTCTGTAGTGACAGTATGTATGTGGAGAGCTATGCATGCTGCCTGCTACGTGTGGTGGTCTGTAGTGACAGTATGTATGTGGAGAGCTATGCATGCTGCCTGCTACGTGTGGTGGTCTGTAGTGACAGTATGTATGTGGAGAGCTATGCATGCTGCCTGCTACGTGTGGTGGTCTGTAGTGACAGTATGTATGTGGAGAGCTATGTATGCTGCCTGCTACGTGTGGTGGTCTGTAGTGACAGTATGTATGCTGCCTGCTACGTGTGGTGGTCTGTAGTGACAGTATGTATGTGGAGAGCTATGTATGCTGCCTGCTACGTGTGGTGGTCTCTAGTGACAGTATGTATGCTGCCTGCTACGTGTGGTGGTCTGTAGTGACAGTATGTATGTGGAGAGCTATGTATGCTGCCTGCTACGTGTGGTGGTCTGTAGTGACAGTATGTATGTGGAGAGCTATGCATGCTGCCTGCTACGTGTGGTGGTCTGTAGTGACAGTATGTATGTGGAGAGCTATGAATGCTGCCTGCTACGTGTGGTGGTCTGTAGTGACAGTATGTATGTGGAGAGCTATGTATGCTGCCTGCTACGTGTGGTGGTCTGTAGTGACAGTATGTATGTGGAGAGCTATGCATGCTGCCTGCTACGTGTGGTGGTCTGTAGTGACAGTATGTATGTGGAGAGCTATGCATGCTGCCTGCTACGTGTGGTGGTCTGTAGTGACAGTATGTATGTGGAGAGCTATGTATGCTGCCTGCTACGTGTGGTGGTCTGTAGTGACAGTATGTATGTGGAGAGCTATGTATGTTGCCTGCTACGTGTGGTGGTCTCTAGTGACAGTATGTATGTGGAGAGCTATGTATGCTGCCTGCTATGTGTGGTGGTCTGTAGTGACAGTATGTATGCTGCCCGCTATGTGTGGTGGTCTGTAGTGACAGTATGTATGTGGAGAGCTATGTATGCTGCCTGCTACGTGTGGTGGTCTGTAGTGACAGTATGTATGTGGAGAGCTATGTATGCTGCCTGCTACGTGTGGTGGTCTGTAGTGACAGTATGTATGCTGCCTGCTAGGTGTGGTGGTCTGTAGTGACAGTATGTATGTGGAGAGCTATGTATGCTGCCTGCTACGTGTGGTGGTCTCTAGTGACAGTATGTATGCTGCCTGCTACGTGTGGTGGTCTGTAGTGACAGTATGTATGTGGAGAGCTATGTATGCTGCCTGCTACGTGTGGTGGTCTGTAGTGACAGTATGTATGTGGAGAGCTATGTATGCTGCCTGCTACGTGTGGTGGTCTGTAGTGACAGTATGTATGCTGCCTGCTAGGTGTGGTGGTCTGTAGTGACAGTATGTATGTGGAGAGCTATGTATGCTGCCTGCTACGTGTGGTGGTCTCTAGTGACAGTATGTATGCTGCCTGCTACGTGTGGTGGTCTGTAGTGACAGTATGTATGTGGAGAGCTATGTATGCTGCCTGCTACGTGTGGTGGTCTGTAGTGACAGTATGTATGTGGAGAGCTATGTATGCTGCCTGCTACGTGTGGTGGTCTGTAGTGACAGTATGTATGCTGCCTGCTACGTGTGGTGGTCTGTAGTGACAGTATGTATGTGGAGAGCTATGTATGCTGCCTGCTACGTGTGGTGGTCTCTAGTGACAGTATGTATGCTGCCTGCTACGTGTGGTGGTCTGTAGTGACAGTATGTATGTGGAGAGCTATGTATGCTGCCTGCTACGTGTGGTGGTCTGTAGTGACAGTATGTATGTGGAGAGCTATGTATGCTGCCTGCTACGTGTGGTGGTCTGTAGTGACAGTATGTATGTGGAGAGCTATGTATGCTGCCTGCTACGTGTGGTGGTCTGTAGTGACAGTATGTATGCTGCCTGCTACGTGTGGTGGTCTGTAGTGACAGTATGTATGTGGAGAGCTATGTATGCTGCCTGCTACGTGTGGTGGTCTCTAGTGACAGTATGTATGCTGCCTGCTACGTGTGGTGGTCTGTAGTGACAGTATGTATGTGGAGAGCTATGTATGCTGCCTAGCTACTAAATAAAACGCTATTGACTGAAGTGCTGTGGATTTCTCTACATTGCTGTTTCTTGTGGCAAGGTCACAGCCCATATATCAGCCATCAGTCATTGTATAGGCCCTGACTGCACACAGGACTGATAATATCCTATATGTACCCCATATATCAACCATCAGTCATTGTATGGTACCCAGCTATGAGCTAGATAAGGGTAGGTTCACATGCAGGATTATGTCTGCATATTCCATAGCAGAAAGCACTGTGCTGTGGGTTTCCATGCGGAACTGCTCTAGTTTTAGCTCAAATGAATGGCGTTAAACCGGGGTCAGGGTCCCTCTACGGTCTTGCAAGGGGTCCTGTACCTTCTTGGTGCGGTCTTGAAAACTGCGTGGCAAAAACATTTGGGCGCATGAACTGTGGTTTTAGTGCAGATTCAGCCAGTTTTTTTCCCACTGATTCCGTGCTGAAATCCACAAACCCCAAATTCTCCGTAAAACCTACCCTAAGGGCTCCGTGCCTGTATTGTGGACTGCCAACGACGAGTCCGCAATATACGGGCACCCCGTGGTGCAGATGTGGAAGCACTGACTTGAATGAGTCTGTGATCCACAAGATATGGCTGAAGATAGGGCACATATCTTTTGCTGAGTGGAGGCGTTCAGTATTGTCCTAACAGTATCTGATTATTGAGGGGTCCGAGTCCAGGCACCCCCGGCAATCAGCTGTGTCACAGCATACCAAGCACAGTGCCACTGCCATACATTATTATGGCACTGGGCTGCAAATAGGTCATGTGACTAACGAACGTGACATCAGTGGCCTATGAAGAGACTGCACTGAAATACCATTGCCTCTCCAAACAGCTGATTGGTGGGGGTGCTGGCAGTCGGAGCCCCACCAATCAAATATTGATGGCCTGTTCTGAGTATAGACTGGACAGCCCCTTTAAGGACGAAGACTGGTTGAAGTTGAACATTATACCCGCGTTACGTTCTCCATGATGGATACACCTTGTATGTGGCGTCGGAGGTTTATATAGTGCCAGCTTATTCTCTTTAGCCTCATGTTTTCCTCGTGATCTCTAGGGATTTTTTTCCTATAAATAATTAATATCACTTTGCTTATACTGATGGCCATTATTATGACCACCCTAGTAATATGAGATTTAGCCTGCATATCTCTTCCAAGGCTATTATTTTCCCCGTAATTTGTGACAATTAGTAGATTTTGTCTCGGTAAGAGTATTCAGACTACATCTGGCCACGAGAACACCGCGCTCCCACCGTAATTATATAATTTGTCCATGCTTGATTGCAGATGCATTAACCGTCCATATGCATTGCCCTGTATTGTGGTACAGAGTTGCCATTTTTAGTCACCTTGTCCCCCAAAAGATGTCACTGGATGTGAGAGGTATGTGGTGCAGTATTCACCTATATGTAGTGCTGGCTCACTACTGTGGCCTGCGTCTCATCTTCTCTGTCAAGTCCTTTTTTTAATTATATGCATTTTAAATTTGGCGACTAAATGTTTTAGTTTAGGAGCAATGGAAATACAGAACTTAAGGCATACGGAGTACCTTCCGTTTTTTTTTTGGCGGATCCATTGAAATGAATGGTTCCGTATACGGAACGCAAAAAACACAACGTCTACGGGGGGTAAAAAAAGTTTTTGTGCAAGAGACCTTTTCCTGACGTTCATCAGGCAGTGCAGCAATGCTTTATTAGTGGCTCTGAGAGGGCAGCTGGAGCATTTGGCGTACTGCTGTGAAGATGCGGATGACGGGGGGGCTCCTGCAGTGGGTCTCGATCTTCACACTGAGGAGCCTGGCAGGGTAAGTGGCCTTGCTGGGCAGTGGGGTCCCTGATGTTGCAGTGGTTGGCAGTGGGCTTTAGCGGAGGTCCCAGTGCTGAGACCCCCCCCCCCCCCCCCGCTTATATCTATAGCAAGCAGTCTGAAGTGCTCAGCAGGGCGCTGCTTCTCTCTGCCGAGCACTGTACTGGAGTCTCAAGTCTATGGGGATTTCTTCATCATCTCAGCAGTGAGGAGAAGTAGCGCTCTGTTGAGCACTTCAGACTGCTTGCTATAGAGATCAGCGGGGGTCTCGGTGCTAAGACCCCTTCTATCAACACTTTTTTGATATGCATATAAAGTGTCAAAAAGCGTAGTAATAGTAAATGTATAATGATGGACAGGAGGCCGTGGGGGTGGGGGGTCTGGATTGAATGTAGGCAGGCTATTATAGCTAAATGATAAAGTGCATGGAAGATATATACTATATTGGACTGTAGTATTCAGGGCAACTTGCCGTGTTGGCACTTTGTGATAAATAAGTGGGATTTGGGTTACAGATTGGGCACTTGGTCTCTATAAGGTACACCATCACTGATATAGGACATAACATACTGGGCAGTATAGATGTGAATAAAGCATTTGAGGTGAGATAGAGGAATCATTCCTGTGCTGTCTGGTCTCTACTCTTCCTGTCTCCCCCTCATCTCATCATAGACTTCAATAGGAAAGTGCCATCTAATTCTTCAGTGAGCAAGCAGCCTATCTTAGGATCCTTTCACACATCAGTGTTTGGTCAGTGATTGTGAGCCAAAACCAGGTGCGGCTCTAAACACAGAACAGGTACAAATATTTTCATTGTACCTTATCGCTGTCTAGCTTCCTCTCCTGGTTTTGGCTCACAATTACTGATCAAACACTCATGGACCCCTTTATAAATGAAGCTGAGAATCAATAGATCAGTGCATGGCGTGTGGATATGTGATCCATGGATTTTTTTTCTCCAGTTTGGCACTGTTAAACTAATGTGTGAAAAAACGGACAAAACATACCTGGTCCTGAAGACCGAAATTACCCTGGTCCTGAACCGGATAAGAATGTGAGGGGCTCCACGTGGCTCTGCGATTGGGTCTGACTGTATTTTAGTGGCTTGGTTAAATTGTAATGGCCTTGGCTGCCAGGCAGTCTTCTGGTGGGTGCAGGGTTTATCATATCCCGTACTGCAGTCCGGGAAGCTATCTTCTCTGCTGCTGTGACTATGTAGTCGTGGAAGCTGATTTTAATTGGAATTGTAATGATCTCATAGACCTATAATTACAGCAAACAGCAGGGATCGCCTCATAACCTCAGCAGCAGTCAGTGCTGTGAGGAAATGGTTGGTGACTTATCTGCATGAAATAAATTCCATATCTGGAAATTACCTTTCACTAATAAAAAAATAAAAAAAAGTAAGGGAACCCTTTGAACTAACTGGTTGTCTGCATTGATTACTAATAGGAGGGTGCAGTGATCTCCTCCACAGTATGAGGACAAGGGATGGCTATTGCGATCATGGATTTGCATTGTTTGTGGGTAGCAGATCGCTGTTTAGACAGCACAATCTGCCGACCAGAAACAATAATTTATGTGCCTGCACGAACTACAGGATCACCCGATGAACAAGCGTTTCGCTCGTTCATCTGGTGGTTGGCGGAACATTTAGGGTCCATTCACACATCAGCAAAATTAGTCCGGATCCGTTCTGCAACTTTGCGCAACCGATCCGGGCCCATTCGTTTTCAATGGGCACCCAAATCGCAAAGCGAATAAACGCCCCCGGTATTGTTGCTGTCCAAACTAACTACAAGTATTTACCCAAAACTAGACTCAGAACAGCATAAATAATAGAAACACAAAATCTTTTATTGGACATACACTTGTATAAAATGTAGACATCCGTATTAGGGCTGCAGCTAACGATTTTTTGAATAATCGATTAGTTGCCGATTAATTTCTACGATTAATCGGGAAAAACCACAAAATTACAAAACAGAGAGGTTTATATGATCTTACTTGAAAAATTATGTTCAAAGGCCATATTAAAACAAATTGTGGACGACACTATTATGGGGGATCTGTGGACGACACTATTATGGGGGATCTGTGGACGACACTATTATGGGGGATCTGTGGACGACACTATTATGGGGGATCTGTGGACGACACTATTATGGGGGATCTGTGGACGACACTATTATGGGGGATCTGTGGACGACACTGTTATGGGGGATCTGTGGACGACACTGTTATGGGGGATCTGTGGACGACACTGTTATGGGGGATCTGTGGACGACACTGTTATGGGGGATCTGTGGACGACACTGTTATGGGGGATCTGTGGACGACACTGTTATGGGGGATCTGTGGACGACACGGTTATGGGGGATCTGTGGACGACACTGTTATGGGGGATCTGTGGACGACACTGTTATGGGGGATCTGTGGACGGCGCAGTTATGGAGAGGGGGATCTGTGGACGGCGCAGTTATGGAGAGGGGGATCTGTGGACGGCGCAGTTATGGAGAGGGGGATCTGTGGACGGCGCAGTTATGGAGAGGGGGATCTGTAGGTGCCGCTGTTATGGAGAGGGGGATCTGTAGGTGCCGCTGTTATGGAGAGGTGGAACTGTGGATGGCGCTGTTATGGAGAGGGGGATATGTGCACTGTTATGGGCATAACAGTGCACAGATCCCCCTTCCCATAGCAGTGCCATACACAGACCCCCCCTCCTCCCCATAACAGTGCTATACACAGACCCCCCTCCCCATAGCAGTGCCATAGACAGATCCTCCCCACTCCCCATAGCAGTGCTATACACAGACCCCCCTCCCCATAGCAGTGCCATAGACAGATCCTCCCCCCTCCCCATAGCAGTGCTATACACAGACCCCCCTCCCCATAGCAGTGCCATAGACAGATCCTCCCCCCCCCCTCCCCATAACAGCCCCGGCCCCGATGCTTGCATCTTTATTTTACCTTTTTACAATGACGCTCCTGTAACAGCCAGGCAGAGCGGACGGCGGCGTAACGTCACTCAATCACGTGACGCACCTGCTCCGCCCACTTCATGAATGAAGGAGGCGGAGCAGGCGTGTCACGTGAGTGAGTGACGTTACGCCGCCGTCCGCTCTGCCTGGCTGTTACAGGAGCGTCATTGTAAAAAGGTAAAATAAAGATGCAGCGACCGCCCGCCCGCCCGAATAGCAACGAATCGGCGATTATTCGATAACTGGATTCGTCGACAACGAATCCAGTTATCGAATATAATCGATTACATCGATTAATCGTTGCAGCCCTAATCCGTATACATAAGCAACATTAAATCACACAGGATGATCTCCACAGGTCTGTCACATTATATTACATATAGCTTTGCAATGAGAATTCCCAAGCTATGAGGAAAGGTAATCAATCACAGCCCTCAGTCAATATATATACATATAAAGTGCATAGTGCCTCAGCTAAAAAATGACATAGAGGAAATACATGCAGTAAAGGTAAATACAGACCAAACAGTCCTGGATCCCAACAGGTGTTTCACGGTCGCTTTCTCAAGGCCATAATCAACAACCTGATCAACTCTATGTGACAGAGATGTGTTGCACTGCGTGAGGCAAATGGTGGCCACACCAGATACTAGGATTCGATCTATATTGTTCTTTTTAGAGCCGATACTGATAATCTGTGAACTTTCAGGCCGATAGTCGATAATTTATGATATTCTGTGAATTTTCATTTTTGGAAAAAAAAAAATCCTACACAAATCGGCTGAAAATTTAGGTTTATTGTTATATGTTTTTCATTATACTTAATATTTTTTTTTATTTTTTTTATACTAACTTTTAGCCCCCTTAGGGACTAGAACCCTTGTCCTATTCACCCTGATAGAGCTCTATCAGGGTGAAAAGGACTTCACACTCTCCCTGCTGCTCTGTGTAGCCGACTATAGCAGCCAGGGCTTCAGTAGCGTCCTGGCTGCCATGGTAACCGATCGGAGCCCCAGGATTACACTGCTGGGGCTCCGATGGGAACTGCCACTGAAGAGGAGGGGACCCTGTGGCCACTGCCACCAATGATTAATACTGGGGGGCTTGGGGGGGGGGGGGGGAAAGGTTTCACGCACAGCGCCACCAATGTTTTTAATACTGGGGTTGGGGAGG
This sequence comes from Bufo gargarizans, assembly GCF_014858855.1. NCBI lineage: Eukaryota > Metazoa > Chordata > Amphibia > Anura > Bufonidae > Bufo > Bufo gargarizans. The sequence continues at coordinate 398,331,118 of NC_058081.1, forward strand.
GGGGCGCACTGCACCACCAGTGAAGATAACTCTCTCATTAATTCATATACAGGAGGCGGGAGCTGGCTGCAGAATCACATAGAGGTTAACTACGGCAGATCGCAGCTACTTGTCATGGAGGTCGGGAGCCGGCTATGTGATTCTGCAGCCAGCTCCTGCCTGTTTCAGATCTTTGATTTCAGCTCATGCAAAATGGGAGCAAAACCGAAAGTGTTGCGTTTATATTTTTGTTCAGTGTATGTAACTGGGTGGGAGGAGCTATGAACTAACTGGGTGCTGGAGTAGTGGCAGAGGAAGGAGAATTGCATCTTCCTAAGCCATGAGATGTCACCGTGCAGCGGTCACATGGCCTAGTTGCTGTTCAGCCATATTGAAGTGAATGGGGCTGAGCTGCAATACCAGGCACAGCAATTATACAAAAAATATTATAGTGCTAATGCTACGCTTATTTATAAAGTGAGATGCTTGGCAAATGCATTTTGTTAGGACCCGTCTAACAGAGATCGCCTTGACGTTCGGCAGACGGGCTCAGATGGTTTTGTACAAAATGCATTTGCCAAGCATCTCACTTTATAAATAAGCGTAGCATTAGCACTATAATATTTCTTGTGACTATGGCATTATTGCATTGTTGTACTTTATCTGGTATGCAGGTTGCTGTTGCATTGTCTTTTTTTTTTCTATATCCTGAGGATAGGTCATTAATACTAATTCCTGAATAACCCCTTTAAGGCTAAGTCTACACGACGACATTTGTCGCGCGACAGATAGGGCGCAACATTTGTTGCACTAATGTCGCGTGACAATTTTTATAATGGCAGTCTATGGTGTCGCACTGCAACATGCGACATGCTGCGACATACTGCGACGCAACAGTCGCAGAAAATCCCTTTGAGATGGTGTTTTCTGCGACTGTTGCGTCGCAGTCGCAGCATGTTGCATGTTGCAGTGCGACACCATAGACTGCCATTATAAAAATTGTCACGCGACATTAGTGCAACAAAATTTGTTGCGCGACAAATGTCGTTGTGTAGACCTAGCCTAAAGTCTGGATGCTGATCTGACCCTTTCAAAACACAAATGTTCTTCTTTTTCAAACATTGGTTGATTTATTTGTGTGTTTTGGCTCCTTGTTTTGTTGCATCACCCAAAATCTTCAGCTTGAGGTCATGGCCTGCTGCCATTACATTCTCCTGTAAAATGTTTTGATCCACCTTAGAATTCATTCTTCTCTCTGATCATATGGTGTCCAGACGTGGAGGCAGCAAAATGGCTTCAAACCACGATGCTCCCTCCACCATCGTGCTTTACAGTTGGGATGAGGTTTTGGATGTTGCCAGTCTTCTTTTTCATCCAAACCTTGTTTTGTGCAGTTGTGCTAAAAAGTTCCATTTTTGTTTCATCTGTTCTTAGAACATTTCCGAGAAGCATTGTCTCGTGGTCTTAGGCAAACTTGAGACAGGCAACAATGTTTTTTTTTGGACAACAGCAGCGTCTTTTCACAACCACCATTCTTGTTCACTGTTTTTCTAATAGTGGGCATATGACGAGAGGTTTTTGCTAGTGATGAGTGAACTTCATGTTTTGAAGTTGGATTTTCTGGCAATTCCATTATGGATTCCGTTACCACGGACCATAAGGGAGTTCTCTGAGTGAAGCCTTTAGAGGCATTCAGTCATAATATAAGTCTATGGGCAGCATAACGGATCCGTCTGGTTTCTGTTATGCAGGACAGGACGCCGAACTAGTACTTCAAAACATGAAGTCGCTCATCCATAATTTTTGCAGGTTGCCAAGGCCTCTGTAGGTCCTGTTACCTTTGGGTTCTTTCTCACTTTTTCAGGATTGCCTGTTGTGATCTTACTAGTACACCCACTCCTAGAGAGGAGCAACAGTCATCGGTTTATAGATAATTTGTCTAACTGCCGATTTTATGTACGTCCTGGTCTTTAGCAATTCTTTCATAGCCTTATCCACTTCTATCCATCACCTCTTTTGAAATATGTTTTGCATCTAGTATTTTGCGGACAAGGATAGGCATTGTTACAATGGATCCGCCAAAAAAACTGATGCCATACGGATGTCATCTATTTTTTTATTTGCGGTCTGCAAAACACATATGGTCGTGTGCATGTAGGCTAGGGCTGCACGATAAAGGAATTTTGTGTGATTGCGATTAGGGCCCTAAAAATTGCGATACGATATGCAATGCGATATTTTAAAGGAATTGTGCTAGAGGTCTATTTGCTTGGATTTTCCCATATGAGCCGCTGACGCGGCTGGGTATGATATAGTTGTGGGGGATCTGTGGAGGACGCCGTGTTCTGGGGGATCTGTGGAGGGCGCCGTGTTCTGGGGGATCTGTGGAGGGCGCCGTGTTGTGGGGGATCTGTGGAGGACGCTGTGTTGTGGAGGACGCCGTGTTGTGGGGGATCTGTGGAGGACGCCGTGTTGTGGAGGACGCCGTGTTGTGGGGGATCTGTGGAGGACGCCGTGTTGTGGGGGATCTGTGGAGGACGCCGTGTTGTGGGGGATCTGTGGAGGACGCCGTGTTGTGGGGGATCTGTGGAGGACGCCGTGTTGTGGGGGATCTGTGGAGGACGCCGTGTTGTGGGGGATCTGTGGAGGACGCCGTGTTGTGGGGGATCTGTGGAGGACGCCGTGTTGTGGGGGATCTGTGGAGGACGCCGTGTTGTGGGGGATCTGTGGAGGACGCCGTGTTGTGGGGGATCTGTGGAGGACGCCGTGTTGTGGGGGATCTGTGGAGGACGCCGTGTTGTGGGGGATCTGTGGAGGACGCCGTGTTGTGGGGGATCTGTGGAGGACGCCGTGTTGTGGGGGATCTGTGGAGGACGCCGTGTTGTGGGGGATCTGTGGAGGACGCCGTGTTGTGGGGGATCTGTGGAGGACGCCGTGTTGTGGGGGATCTGTGGAGGACGCCGTGTTGTGGGGGATCTGTGGAGGACGCCGTGTTGTGGGGGATCTGTGGAGGACGCCGTGTTGTGGGGGATCTGTGGAGGACGCCGTGTTGTGGGGGATCTGTGGAGGACGCCGTGTTGTGGGGGATCTGTGGAGGACGCCGTGTTGTGGGGGATCTGTGGAGGACGCCGTGTTGTGGGGGATCTGTGGAGGACGCCGTGTTGTGGGGGATCTGTGGAGGACGCCGTGTTGTGGGGATCTGTGGAGGACGCCGTGTTGTGGGGGATCTGTGGAGGACGCCGTGTTGTGGGGGATCTGTGGAGGACGCCGTGTTGTGGGGGATCTGTGGAGGACGCCGTGTTGTGGGGGATCTGTGGAGGACGCCGTGTTGTGGGGGATCTGTGGAGGACGCCGTGTTGTGGGGGATCTGTGGAGGACGCCGTGTTGTGGGGGATCTGTGGAGGACGCCGTGTTGTGGGGGATCTGTGGAGGACGCCGTGTTGTGGGGGATCTGTGGAGGACGCCGTGTTGTGGGGGATCTGTGGAGGACGCCGTGTTGTGGGGGATCTGTGGAGGACGCCGTGTTGTGGGGGATCTGTGGAGGACGCCGTGTTGTGGGGGATCTGTGGAGGACGCCGTGTTGTGGGGGATCTGTGGAGGACGCCGTGTTGTGGGGGATCTGTGGAGGACGCCGTGTTGTGGGGGATCTGTGGAGGACGCCGTGTTGTGGGGGATCTGTGGAGGACGCCGTGTTGTGGGGGATCTGTGGAGGACGCCGTGTTGTGGGGGATCTGTGGAGGACGCCGTGTTGTGGGGGATCTGTGGAGGACGCCGTGTTGTGGGGGATCTGTGGAGGACGCCGTGTTGTGGGGGATCTGTGGAGGACGCCGTGTTGTGGGGGATCTGTGGAGGACGCCGTGTTGTGGGGGATCTGTGGAGGACGCCGTGTTGTGGGGGATCTGTGGAGGACGCCGTGTTGTGGGGGATCTGTGGAGGACGCCGTGTTGTGGGGGATCTGTGGAGGACGCCGTGTTGTGGGGGATCTGTGGAGGACGCCGTGTTGTGGGGGATCTGTGGAGGACGCCGTGTTGTGGGGGATCTGTGGAGGACGCCGTGTTGTGGGGGATCTGTGGAGGACGCCGTGTTGTGGGGGATCTGTGGAGGACGCCGTGTTGTGGGGGATCTGTGGAGGACGCCGTGTTGTGGGGGATCTGTGGAGGACGCCGTGTTGTGGGGGATCTGTGGAGGACGCCGTGTTGTGGGGGATCTGTGGAGGACGCCGTGTTGTGGGGGATCTGTGGAGGACGCCGTGTTGTGGGGGATCTGTGGAGGACGCCGTGTTGTGGGGGATCTGTGGAGGACGCCGTGTTGTGGGGGATCTGTGGAGGACGCCGTGTTGTGGGGGATCTGTGGAGGACGCCGTGTCTGTGGGCCTGTGGGGGATCTGTGGAGGACGCCGTGTTGTGGGGGATCTGTGGAGGACGCCGTGTTGTGGGGGATCTGTGGAGGACGCCGTGTTGTGGGGGATCTGTGGAGGACGCCGTGTTGTGGGGGATCTGTGGAGGACGCCGTGTTGTGGGGGATCTGTGGAGGACGCCGTGTTGTGGGGGATCTGTGGAGGACGCCGTGTTGTGGGGGATCTGTGGAGGACGCCGTGTTGTGGGGGATCTGTGGAGGACGCCGTGTTGTGGGGGATCTGTGGAGGACGCCGTGTTGTGGGGGATCTGTGGAGGACGCCGTGTTGTGGGGGATCTGTGGAGGACGCCGTGTTGTGGGGGATCTGTGGAGGACGCCGTGTTGGGGATTGTGGGACCGGTGGGGATCTGTGGAGGACGCCGTGTTGTGGGGGATCTGTGGAGGACGCCGTGTTGTGGGGGATCTGTGGAGGACGCCGTGTTGTGGGGGATCTGTGGAGGACGCCGTGTTGTGGGGGATCTGTGGAGGACGCCGTGTTGTGGGGGATCTGTGGAGGACGCCGTGTTGTGGGGGATCTGTGGAGGACGCCGTGTTGTGGGGGATCTGTGGAGGACGCCGTGTTGTGGGGGATCTGTGGAGGACGCCGTGTTGTGGGGGATCTGTGGAGGACGCCGTGTTGTGGGGGATCTGTGGAGGACGCCGTGTTGTGGGGGATCTGTGGAGGACGCCGTGTTGTGGGGGATCTGTGGAGGACGCCGTGTTGTGGGGGATCTGTGGAGGACGCCGTGTTGTGGGGGATCTGTGGAGGACGCCGTGTTGTGGGGGATCTGTGGAGGACGCCGTGTTGTGGGGGATCTGTGGAGGACGCCGTGTTGTGGGGGATCTGTGGAGGACGCCGTGTTGTGGGGGATCTGTGGAGGACGCCGTGTTGTGGGGGATCTGTGGAGGACGCCGTGTTGTGGGGGATCTGTGGAGGACGCCGTGTTGTGGGGGATCTGTGGAGGACGCCGTGTTGTGGGGGATCTGTGGAGGACGCCGTGTTTGTGGGGGATCTGTGGAGGACGCCGTGTTGTGGGGGATCTGTGGAGGACGCCGTGTTGTGGGGGATCTGTGGAGGACGCCGTGTTGTGGGGGATCTGTGGAGGACGCCGTGTTGTGGGGGGATCTGTGGAGGACGCCGTGTTGTGGGGGATCTGTGGAGGACGCCGTGTTGTGGGGGATCTGTGGAGGACGCCGTGTTGTGGGGGATCTGTGGAGGACGCCGTGTTGTGGGGGATCTGTGGAGGACGCCGTGTTGTGGGGGATCTGTGGAGGACGCCGTGTTGTGGGGGATCTGTGGAGGACGCCGTGTTGTGGGGGATCTGTGGAGGACGCCGTGTTGTGGGGGATCTGTGGAGGACGCCGTGTTGTGGGGGATCTGTGGAGGACGCCGTGTTGTGGGGGATCTGTGGAGGACGCCGTGTTGTGGGGGATCTGTGGAGGACGCCGTGTTGTGGGGGATCTGTGGAGGACGCCGTGTTGTGGGGGATCTGTGGAGGACGCCGTGTTGTGGGGGATCTGTGGAGGACGCCGTGTTGTGGGGGATCTGTGGAGGACGCCGTGTTGTGGGGGATCTGTGGAGGACGCCGTGTTGTGGGGGATCTGTGGAGGACGCCGTGTTGTGGGGGATCTGTGGAGGACGCCGTGTTGTGGGGGATCTGTGGAGGACGCCGTGTTGTGGGGGATCTGTGGAGGACGCCGTGTTGTGGGGGATCTGTGGAGGACGCCGTGTTGTGGGGGATCTGTGGAGGACGCCGTGTTGTGGGGGATCTGTGGAGGACGCCGTGTTGTGGGGGATCTGTGGAGGACGCCGTGTTGTGGGGGATCTGTGGAGGACGCCGTGTTATAGGGGTTGTGTGGAGGACACATAGGGCCATGAGGGGGGCCAGCTTAAGACATATAGCATCTTATGCTGGTCCCCCTCATGTGTCCTAAACTGGGCACATAACTGCCTTTTGCGTGTAAGGTGTTTTACTAGTGTGTGTGTGGGTGAAACAATCTCTCTCCTAACAGGTCCGGCCTCTGTACTCACTATGAATGCACTGCTCTGCAGCGAGCGGCAGCGAGGTGGCCGGCCGGCGCGTGACTGACGTCACTTAGTAACGCTCCTGCTTCCTGAAGTGGGAGGAGCGTTACTAAGTGACGTCAGTCACGCGCCGGCCGGCCACCTCGCTGCCGCTCGCTGCAGAGCATTGCATTCATAGTGAGTACAGAGGCCGGACACACACACTAGTAAAACACTTTACATGCAAAGGGCAGTTATGTGCGCGGGGCCCCTTTTATATATAATCGCGGCATTTTCAGGTCGGCCAAATCGCCATATCGCATTTGCCGAATATCGCGATTCGATTATTTTTTCGATTTATCGTGCAGCCCTAATGTTCAGCAACATCAATACAGAAGCTGACACAGCAATATCAAGACATGTGAGACAGTATCACGCGGGTGACCCCAAATGCTTATTTTTTTTGGGTGTCTGTAAGAAAACACTTGGCCTGAGAAGAGGTAAACTTGATAAGACTCCTCCTGCAAGAAGAAACTAAGTGGATTTACAGACTAGATAGTCTGAGACTGAAAGGGCTAAATGAAGGTTTTACATTTTCTCCCTATTTATAGATTATTTCACTTAGTGCGTCAGTAGCCATTATGCTTGTATTCCATTATTCTGTTTACCTATTCCTCATATATGCAAGTGAGCCCTTTGAAACCAGTAGCATGAGGTTTGGTGATAAGAAGAGGCGTATATATGTGTGTGTATGTAATATATATGCGCAGTGGGGATCCCTCAGTCTCGTCAATTCCTAAGTCAGTGCGTATTGCATTCTCACGCTGCGCCTGACCAGAGTACCTCCCCCTCCGCTCTGTGATTGGAGGTGTTCCATATGCCAGTAAGAACGCTCCAGTGCACGCCTCCTCTGTCAATACTGGAGCGCTATTAATGGTCATCTCGTTTATCGATCAGGATTAAGTGGATATTTATAGGGCGTCAGTGTCGTTTGTGCCAGCGATGCTAGTCAGTCAGAAAGTTTAATACCGAGCTAACAAGTGTGATTCTGATAATCAGTCCCTGCATGACCAGTCAGATAGTCAGTCTCCACACTAACCAGTATGAGCCAGGAAGATATGGCTCTCAGCGGTCAGAAAAATAACTGATCACGAGTATAGTTACATCTGTGCAACAATACAGCCTGGACCGCAGTGGCTCCCTGTGACGACCGGCCGTCTGCGATGATACGCTGGCTTGCGTTCCAGCGTGGAACGCAGCGACCGCCTGTGTTACACTGGCTTGCGCTCCAGCGTGGAACGCAGTGGCCGCCGGGCCTTCTGTGACTCCGCCCACTTACCGCCCGGGCCTTAAATAGTAGACAGGTGCTAAGCAGGGTGTTCCACTAATGGAGTGCGCACCCTGCTAGCTCCATTGCATCTGAGGACTCTGTCCACATATCCAAATCTGGATACCTAACAACATCGTGAAGGACTGTCTACCTTCTTGCCACAGGCTTCTAGCCAGGACCAACTAACCGCAAGTATATGGCTGTTACCTGCTCTAATTAATGTCCTGGAACTCAGAGTGGGGTGGTTACTGCTGGTGTGAGGCTATACTCCCAATTCAACTCTAAACCGTGGACATGCTATACTAACTCTGAACCTATGGCATACTATATACTAAACTGAGGACATGCTATACTAACTGAACCTACTGCATAGTATATACTAAACTGTGGACATGCTATACTAACTCTGAACCTACTGCATAGTATATACCAAACTGAGGACATGCTATACTAACTCTGAACCTACTGCATAGTGTATACTAAACTGTGGACATGCTATACTAACTCTGAACCTATGGCATACTATATACTAAACTGAGGACATGCTATACTAACTGAACCTACTGCATAGTATATACTAAACTGTGGACATGCTATACTAACTCTGAACCTACTGCATAGTATATACCAAACTGAGGACATGCTATACTAACTCTGAACCTACTGCATAGTGTATACTAAACTGTGGACATGCTATACTAACTCTGAACCTATGGCATACTATATACTAAACTGAGGACATGCTATACTAACTGAACCTACTGCATAGTATATACTAAACTGTGGACATGCTATACTAACTCTGAACCTACTGCATAGTATATACTAAACTGAGGACATGCTATACTAACTCTGAACCTACTGCATACTATATACTAAACTGAGGACATGCTATACTAACTCTGAACCTACTGCATAGTATATACTAAACTGTGGACATGCTATACTAACTCTGAACCTACTGCATAGTATATACTAAACTGAGGACATGCTATACTAACTCTGAACCTACTGCATAGTATATACTAACTGAGGACATGCTATACTAACTGAACCTACTGCATAGTATATACTAAACTGAGGACATGCTATACTAACTGAACCTACTGCATAGTATATACTAAACTGTGGACATGCTATACTAACTCTGAACCTACTGCATAGTATATACTAAACTGTGGACATGCTATACTAACTCTGAACCTACTGCATAGTATATACTAAACTGAGGACATGCTATACTAACTCTGAACCTACTGCATAGTATATACTAAACTGAGGACATGCTATACTAACTCTGAACCTACTGCATACTATATACTAAACTGAGGACATGCTATACTAACTGAACCTACTGCATAGTATATACTAAACTGTGGACATGCTATACTAACTCTGAACCTACTGCATAGTATATACCAAACTGAGGACATGCTATACTAACTGAACCTACTGCATAGTATATACTAAACTGTGGACATGCTATACTAACTCTGAACCTACTGCATAGTATATACTAAACTGAGGACATGCTATACTAACTCTGAACCTATGGCATACTATATACTAAACTGAGGACATGCTATACTAACTCTGAACCTACTGCATACTATATACTAAACTGAGGACATGCTATACTAACTCTGAACCTACTGCATAGTATATACTAAACTGTGGACATGCTATACTAACTCTGAACCTACTGCATAGTATATACTAAACTGAGGACATGCTATACTAACTCTGAACCTATGGCATACTATATACTAAACTGTGGACATGCTATATACTAACTCTGAACCTACTGCATACTATATACTAAACTGTGGACATGCTATATACTAACTCTGAACCTACTGCATACTATATACTAAACTGAGGACATGCTATATACTAACTCTGAACCTACTGCATAGTATATACTAAACTGTGGACATGCTATACTAACTCTGAACCTACTGCATAGTATATACTAAACTGAGGACATGCTATACTAACTCTGAACCTATGGCATACTATATACTAAACTGAGGACATGCTATACTAACTCTGAACCTACTGCATAGTATATACTAAACTGAGGACATGCTATACTAACTGAACCTATGGCATACTATATACTAAACTGAGGACATGCTATACTAACTCTGAACCTACTGCATAGTATATACTAAACTGAGGACATGCTATACTAACTCTGAACCTATGGCATACTATATACTAAACTGAGGACATGCTATACTAACTCTGAACCTACTGCATAGTATATACTAAACTGAGGACATGCTATACTAACTGAACCTATGGCATACTATATACTAAACTGAGGACATGCTATACTAACTCTGAACCTACTGCATAGTATATACTAAACTGAGGACATGCTATACTAACTCTGAACCTACTGCATAGTATATACTAAACTGTGGACATGCTATACTAACTCTGAACCTACTGCATAGTATATACTAAACTGAGGACATGCTATACTAACTCTGAACCTATGGCATACTATATACTAAACTGAGGACATGCTATACTAACTCTGAACCTACTGCATAGTATATACTAAACTGTGGACATGCTATACTAACTCTGAACCTACTGCATAGTATATACTAAACTGTGGACATGCTATACTAACTCTGAACCTACTGCATAGTATATACCAAACTGTGGACATGCTATACTAACTCTTAACCTACTGCATAGTATATACTAAACTGTGGACATGCTATACTAACTCTGAACCTATGGCATACTATATACTAAACTGAGGACATGCTATACTAACCCTGAACCTACTGCATAGTATATACCAAACTGAGGACATGCTATACTAACTCTGAACCTATGGCATACTATATACTAAACTGAGGACATGCTATACTAACTCTGAACCTACTGCATAGTATATACCAAACTGAGGACATGCTATACTAACTCTGAACCTACTGCATAGTGTATACTAAACTGTGGACATGCTATACTAACTCTGAACCTATGGCATACTATATACTAAACTGAGGACATGCTATACTAACTGAACCTACTGCATAGTATATACTAAACTGTGGACATGCTATACTAACTCTGAACCTACTGCATAGTATATACTAAACTGAGGACATGCTATACTAACTCTGAACCTACTGCATACTATATACTAAACTGAGGACATGCTATACTAACTGAACCTACTGCATAGTATATACTAAACTGTGGACATGCTATACTAACTCTGAACCTACTGCATAGTATATACTAAACTGTGGACATGCTATACTAACTCTGAACCTACTGCATAGTATATACTAAACTGAGGACATGCTATACTAACTCTGAACCTACTGCATACTATATACTAAACTGAGGACATGCTATACTAACTGAACCTACTGCATAGTATATACTAAACTGTGGACATGCTATACTAACTCTGAACCTACTGCATAGTATATACCAAACTGAGGACATGCTATACTAACTGAACCTACTGCATAGTATATACTAAACTGTGGACATGCTATACTAACTCTGAACCTACTGCATAGTATATACCAAACTGAGGACATGCTATACTAACTGAACCTACTGCATAGTATATACTAAACTGTGGACATGCTATACTAACTCTGAACCTACTGCATGGTATATACTAAACTGAGGACATGCTATACTAACTCTGAACCTATGGCATACTATATACTAAACTGAGGACATGCTATACTAACTCTGAACCTACTGCATACTATATACTAAACTGAGGACATGCTATACTAACTCTGAACCTACTGCATAGTATATACTAAACTGTGGACATGCTATACTAACTCTGAACCTACTGCATAGTATATACTAAACTGAGGACATGCTATACTAACTCTGAACCTATGGCATACTATATACTAAACTGTGGACATGCTATACTAACTCTGAACCTACTGCATACTATATACTAAACTGAGGACATGCTATACTAAGGCCCCTTTCACACGGGCGAGATTTCCGTGCGGGTGCGATGCGTGAGTTGAACGCATTGCACCCGCACTGAATCCTGACCCATTCATTTCTATGGGGCTGTTCACATGAGCGGTGATTTTCACGCAACACTTATGCGTTGCGTGAAAATCGCAGCATGTTCTATATTCTGCGTTTTTCACGTAACGCAGGTCCCATAGAAATGAATGGGGTTGCGTGAAAATCGCAAGCATCCGCAAGCAAGTGCGGATGCGGTGCGATTTTCACGCATGGGTTCTAGGTGACAGTCTATTCACTGTATTATTTTCCCTTATAACATGGTTATAAGGGAAAATAATAGCATTCTGACTACAGAATGCTTAGTATAATAGTGCTGGGAGGGTTAAAAAAAATAAAAAAGTTAACTCACCTTATCCCCATGATCGCCTAGTTCCCGGTCGGTCTCTTCTTTAGCTGTGACTAAAGGACCTGTGGTGATGTCAGATCACATGCTCCATCACCATGGTGATGGACCATGTGATTGGAGCATGTGATCTGACATCACCAAAGGTCATTCAGCCCAAGCCCACAGCTAAAGAAGAGACCGACCGGGAACTACACGATCATGGGGATAAGGTGAGTTAACGTTTTTATTTTTTTTTAACCCTTCCAGCGCTATTATACTAAGCATTCTGTATTCAGAATGCTATTATTTTCCCTTATAACCATGTTATAAGGGAAAATAATAGAATCTTCAGAACATCAATCCCAAGCCCGAACTTCTGTGAAGAAGTTCGGGTTTGGGTACCAAACATGCGCGATTTTTCTCACGCGAGTGCAAAACGCATTACAATGTTTTGCACTCGCGCGGAAAAATCGCGGGTGTTTCCGCAACGCACCCGCACATTTTTCCGCAACGCCCGTGTGAAACCAGCCTAACTCTGAACCTACTGCATAGTATATACTAAACTGTGGACATGCTATACTAACTCTGAACCTACTGCATAGTATATACTAAACTGAGGACATGCTATACTAACTCTGAACCTATGGCATACTATATACTAAACTGAGGACATGCTATACTAACTCTGAACCTACTGCATAGTATATACTAAACTGTGGACATGCTATACTAACTCTGAACCTACTGCATAGTATATACTAAACTGAGGACATGCTATACTAACTGAACCTATGGCATACTATATACTAAACTGAGGACATGCTATACTAACTCTGAACCTACTGCATAGTATATACTAAACTGAGGACATGCTATACTAACTCTGAACCTACTGCATAGTATATACTAAACTGTGGACATGCTATACTAACTCTGAACCTACTGCATAGTATATACTAAACTGAGGACATGCTATACTAACTCTGAACCTATGGCATACTATATACTAAACTGAGGACATGCTATACTAACCCTGAACCTACTGCATAGTATATACCAAACTGAGGACATGCTATACTAACTCTGAACCTATGGCATACTATATACTAAACTGAGGACATGCTATACTAACTCTGAACCTACTGCATAGTATATACCAAACTGTGGACATGCTATACTAACTCTGAACCTACTGCATAGTATATACCAAACTGTGGACATGCTATACTAACTCTGAACCTACTGCATAGTATATACTAAACTGTGGACATGCTATACTTTTTTTTTTTTTTTTTTTAAATTTTATTGGGAAAACTACAAAACATTTACAATAAAAAATTTATTACAGTCTCTCAATTCTTAGTAACCCAAGTGATTATATGTGCGTATATTCCACTCATCTTTTCAAAATATTTAGAAAACCCTCCCCTCCCTCCCTCCCAGTTTGTGGTGCGTCAAAGTAGGACCCTTATATATAAAACAACTTGATCTCAGCTAACCAGACCTCCAACCACCCCATATCCTGGTCCATTGATATTCATTTTCCCTCCGTCTGTATAAAATTTTTTCGTAGTTCATTACCTTATCAATTAAATTTATCCATGTGTTTTTGTTTGGAGTAGATCGGGCAAACCAGGTGCGGCTGATCAAAACTCTAGCCAACATCAATACTCTACTCAAAAAAAATCTTTTGATACTTATGATTTTTTAATTTGGAGAGATCATTGAGAATAAATACTTGTGGTTCAAAAGGAATTCGAATTTTTAGTTTACACATAATATAGTTATTGATACCGTTCCAGTAGTTTATAAGTTCTGGACAGGTCCATATCATATGGAGAAAGTCTGCTCCTACAGTGTCACATTTGGGACAGTTGGACGTGTCTCTTAACCCACATTTGTTCATCCACAATGGAGTAATATATAATCTGTGGCAGATATAAAATTGTATCAGGACATGGTTAAAGTTCTGGGATAGTGAAGATAGATTCCCAAAAATATTATCCCACCCTTCTATTTGTACATTCGGACAGTCCACCTCCCACGCTTTTTGTCCTGGTGAGTGTATGTCACTAAACCGTGCTTTAAGTAATAACTTATATATATTTGAAATTTTTATTCTGGAATGTGTACCTCCTACCCAATCATTCAGAAAGGATACATTATCTATATCCAACAGCCGCTTATCATCCAAGCTGGATAACACAGAACGCAATTGGAAATACCTAAACCATGAAAGATTTTTTAAATTTTGTATCATTTCTATATAGGATTTAATTTCTCTATCTTTAACTACCTGTGAGATATATAAAATTTTATTCTTCTGCCAAAATGTGTCAGCTGCAATTTCATCCAGCCTTTGTAAATACAAATTATGCCAAAGAGGCGTAAATGTAAGTGAACCCTTAACTTTCAACCATGTCCTAGTTGTAGCCCACACCTTAAGGAGTAGTTTTATAGTCTCTCTGTAGCCTTGCTCATAGCTCTTCAATAGGCCAGATTCCAACAAGGAAAAAATATTATTGTGGGCATGACTATTTACCAACTTCCCCAGTAGTGCGCTATGCTCTGATTCATAGCACCTCAATAGCTGGGCTGCAATAAAGTATCCCTTAAAGTAGGGGAGATTTAAACCCCCGCACTCCACTGATCTATACAAATACTCCAACTTAATTCGAACTCGCTTTCTTCCCCATATTAAATCATTAATTAGTCTCTCTATAAGTTTAAAATGTTTGTCTTGTATCCAAATAGGTGTATTCCTGAGCACATAGAGCAATTGTGGTAATATCACCATTTTGACTAGTGAAACTCGATCAGCTCTAGATAGGGGAAGTTTCAGCCAAATTCCTATTTTAGCTCTGATCTTTACTATTATGGGGATCAAATTAAGTTCTACAAAATTTTCGACCCGAGGCGATATCGTCAAACCCAAATATTGAAAAGTATCAACAATATCCAACTGTGTAACAGGAATCTCTTTCTGTGGTAGGGGGTCTATTGGAAGCAGACTAGTCTTGGTCCAGTTTATAAGAAGACCAGAAACCTCACCAAATAATTTAACCATTTGAATAATCCTAGGGAGAGTGGTTTCCGTATGATCTATAAAAAACAGAACATCGTCTGCATATAGTGAGATACGATCTTGTGTTCCTAGCGTACCAAATCCTTTGATCTGATCGTCCTGCCTAATGGCCATCGCAAGGGGTTCGATATATATATCAAATAATAAGGGAGATAGTGGGCAACCCTGACGGGTGCCTCTGTTTAACTCGATACTGCTACTCAAAATTCCATTAAGACTCAATTTAGCCCTTGGAGATCCATACAATAGCCTAAGAGTACGTATAAACCTCTCTCCAAAGCCCATCCTAGCAAGAACCTTCCAGAGGAAACGCCACTCCACCCTGTCAAAGGCCTTAGAGGCATCTAATGACAGGATGGAGCGGGCGGTCCCCCCAGGGGCCTGGATATTAGAAAAGAGCCGGTGTAGATTATAATGTGTACCCTTATTTTTAATGAAACCGCTCTGATCCGGATGGACTATGGAGGAGATGACCCCAGAGAGCCTTGTAGCAAGGACCCTCGCCAAAAGCTTTACATCTGCATTAAGCAGTGAAATTGGTCTGTAAGATTCTAAATCTAGAGGGTCCTTGCCTTTTTTTGGAATTAGTATCACTGTAGCCTCCATCATTGAATCTGGCAACCTCCCATCCTCCATTGATTCAGTAAAGACCTCCAGTAATCTAGGAAAAATACAGTCCCCATATTTGCTATAAAATTCATATGGAAGCCCGTCTGAACCAGGAGTAGAATTAGGTGAACATAATTTAATAGCTCCCTCAAGTTCCTTAATTGAGACCTCCAGTTCTAATGCTTTCTTTTGGTTCTCAGTAATAGTTGAAAAGTTAATCCTATCTAGGTAGAGATCTATCTTATCGTCTGTAATATTAGAATCAGCCTTATACATATCAAGAAAATAATCAAAAAAGGCCTTCTCCACCGGACCCTGACCAGTAACTGTTCTACCATCCCTCACTCGAACCTTCTCTATATGTTTTTTAGGTTGTTGATTGGAGATTACTCTGGAGAGTAGCCTACCGGGTCGCCCAGAATCAGTAAAATATTTTTGCCCTTTAAAGAAAAGATTCTGTTGAGCTTTATCCAGTAAAAAATTAGCATATATTTGTGTGGCTTTTTGCATATTTTCCCTATTTTTCTCAATCTTATTTATATGGAAGGATTCTGTCGCTAAGATCACATGTTTCTCTAGATTTTTCTGTTTTTTTCCATATTCTCTTCTAAGATTCGTGATATTACTAACCATCAATCCCCTCATGTACGCCTTAAAGGTATCCCATACCACTTGAATTTTTGCTGAGCCGTCGTTGATATCCCAGAATCGGCCTATTTCATTTCGAATTATTTCATGTGTCTTTATGACTGATAGCCAGTAAGGGTTTAGTCTAAAGGGAGGTTTTGATATATATCTATCCTGAGAGAAGCATAATTCAAGTACTAACGGGGAGTGATCAGATATTGACCTTGTTTCATATTTCATTCGTTTTATCAATTTCATATATTTGCTATTTATCAGTACTAGGTCAATTCTAGACAATGATTTACCTGCTTTACTAAAACATGAAAAAACCCTTTTCCCCTGTCCCAGATATTCCCAAGCGTCCTCAAATCCAGCCTCCAGGCAGAACCGTGCGAGGGGGGACCCCTGGACCGTACTGTCACCCCTAGCACTCATAGAGACCCTATCACGTAAAGGATCGATAACACAATTAAAATCACCAATAATCAATGTTGGACATTCTGGCCATTTATCCATGAATAATAGAAGAGAGTTAAGAACCAGAAGAGAAAATGGCGGAGGGATATAGACAAAGGCCAAAATACATAACTCTCCCCCTAACCTGCAATATAGAAAAATAAATCTTCCCTGTTGGTCAACAGAGGATGCCTCACAAACGAAGTCAATAAGTCTATGTATCAACACCGTAACACCTCTCGAGTAATTGGAGAGGGTAGAATGATACGTATGCACAGCCCATCCCCTGTCGACCACTCTAGTGGTCTCCTCAGTAAGATGGGTCTCGAGCAAACATACTATTGCTGGTAGATGGGCCTGAGTCAAGTCAAAAACCGCTTGTCTCTTACCTCTTTCCCCCAAACCACGTACATTCCAAGAAAAAATTCTAATCATCGTCATCAACAATGCATAGTATATACCAAACTGTGGACATGCTATACTAACTCTGAACCTATGGCATACTATATACTAAACTGAGGACATGCTATACTAACCCTGAACCTACTGCATAGTATATACCAAACTGTGGACATGCTATACTAACTCTGAACCTACTGCATAGTATATACCAAACTGTGGACATGCTATACTAACTCTGAACCTACTGCATAGTATATACCAAACTGTGGACATGCTATACAAACTCTGAACCTACTGCATAGTATATACTAAACTGAGGACATGCTATACTAACTCTGAACCTACTGCATAGTATATACCAAACTGAGGACATGCTATACTAACTCTGAACCTATGGCATACTATATACTAAACTGAGGACATGCTATACTAACCCTGAACCTACTGCATAGTATATACCAAACTGTGGACATGCTATACTAACTCTGAACCTACTGCATAGTGTATACTAAACTGTGGACATGCTATACTAACTCTGAACCTATGGCATACTATATACTAAACTGTGGACATGCTATACTAACTCTGAACCTACTGCATAGTATATACTAAACTGTGGACATGCTATACTAACTCTGAACCTATGGCATACTATATACTAAACTGAGGACATGCTATACTAACCCTGAACCTACTGCATAGTATATACCAAACTGTGGACATGCTATACTAACTCTGAACCTACTGCATAGTATATACCAAACTGTGGACATGCTATACTAACTCTGAACCTACTGCATAGTATATACCAAACTGTGGACATGCTATACAAACTCTGAACCTACTGCATAGTATATACTAAACTGAGGACATGCTATACTAACTCTGAACCTACTGCATAGTATATACCAAACTGAGGACATGCTATACTAACTCTGAACCTATGGCATACTATATACTAAACTGAGGACATGCTATACTAACCCTGAACCTACTGCATAGTATATACCAAACTGTGGACATGCTATACTAACTCTGAACCTACTGCATAGTGTATACTAAACTGTGGACATGCTATACTAACTCTGAACCTATGGCATACTATATACTAAACTGTGGACATGCTATACTAACGCTGAACCTACTGCATAGTATATACTAAACTGAGGACATGCTATACTAACTCTGAACCTACTGCATAGTATATATCAAACTGTGGACATGCTATACTAACTCTGAACCTATGGCATACTATATACTAAACTGAGGACATGCTATACTAACCCTGAACCTACTGCATAGTATATACCAAACTGTGGACATGCTATACTAACTCTGAACCTACTGCATAGTATATACCAAACTGTGGACATGCTATACTAACTCTGAACCTACTGCATAGTATATACCAAACTGAGGACATGCTATACTAACTCTGAACCTATGGCATACTATATACTAAACTGAGGACATGCTATACTAACTCTGAACCTACTGCATAGTATATACTAAACTGTGGACATGCTATACTAACTCTGAACCTACTGCATAGTATATACCAAACTGTGGACATGCTATACTAACTCTGAACCTATGGCATACTATATACTAAACTGAGGACATGCTATACTAACCCTGAACCTACTGCATAGTATATACCAAACTGTGGACATGCTATACTAACTCTGAACCTACTGCATAGTATATACCAAACTGTGGACATGCTATACTAACTCTGAACCTACTGCATAGTATATACCAAACTGTGGACATGCTATACAAACTCTGAACCTACTGCATAGTATATACCAAACTGAGGACATGCTATACTAACTCTGAACCTATGGCATACTATATACTAAACTGAGGACATGCTATACTAACCCTGAACCTACTGCATAGTATATACCAAACTGTGGACATGCTATACTAACTCTGAACCTACTGCATAGTGTATACTAAACTGTGGACATGCTATACTAACTCTGAACCTATGGCATACTATATACTAAACTGTGGACATGCTATACTAACTCTGAACCTACTGCATAGTATATACTAAACTGAGGACATGCTATACTAACTCTGAACCTACTGCATAGTATATACCAAACTGAGGACATGCTATACTAACGCTGAACCTACTGCATAGTATATACTAAACTGTGGACATGCTATACTAACCCTGAACCTACTGCATAGTATATACCAAACTGTGGACATGCTATACTAACTCTGAACCTACTGCATAGTATATACCAAACTGAGGACATGCTATACTAACTCTGAACCTATGGCATACTATATACTAAACTGAGGACATGCTATACTAACCCTGAACCTACTGCATAGTATATACCAAACTGTGGACATGCTATACTAACTCTGAACCTACTGCATAGTGTATACTAAACTGTGGACATGCTATACTAACTCTGAACCTATGGCATACTATATACTAAACTGTGGACATGCTATACTAACTCTGAACCTACTGCATAGTATATATCAAACTGTGGACATGCTATACTAACTCTGAACCTACTGCATAGTATATACTAAACTGTGGACATGCTATACTAACCCTGAACCTACTGCATAGTATATACCAAACTGTGGACATGCTATACTAACTCTGAAACTATGGCATACTATATACTAAACCAGGGCTCGACAAATCCCGGGCGCCAGGTCGCCATGGCGACCAGGAATTTGGTCCTGGCGCCTTGGGTATTTGCCATGGCATGAAAATATAATGCAAAATAGGCCCAGCACTCCAGCAGCCAGACGGGCGCAGTATCTCTAAGTTCACAGTAGACGCGGCGTCACGCACGAGTCCGTGTCTGGTAGGTCCGCCCCTCCCGCTTCCCGCCACAGACAACAGTAAAGAGGATCGCTACTGCCTCAGGCTCACTGCAGTTAAGAGGACCGCTACTCGCACAGTCTGTCCTGGTCCTTCCTTACCGCTTCCCCTGTGTTCTAATGGGCCCCTTACACAGTCCATGTTCCGCTGGCAGTCACAGTCCCTGCTTGCAGCCTAGAGCGCTTCTGTCCGCTAGGTGCTGGTTGATTTGCTAGCTAGCCGTGCACCCAGCAGAGGAACTTGAGCCGGCTGTGCTGCGGGACTATTGTTGCTGCTGGCCTTGCTGTGACCTGACCTGACTGCCGTGACTGCGAACCAGCATCACCCTCCAGACACCAGTCATCCTGCAGAGAGAGTGACTTATCGTCTCCTCCAGGATTCAGTTTGTTTGAAGATCTACTCTGCCTGCCGCTATGCCACACAGCAACAGCAAGTGCACAGTAAGTTAGCAGCAGTGTGCACTGAAATGCCAAAGTTCAGAGTTGGGGGCAGACAGCAGGCACAGTCCATATGGAGGGGCTAAGGTGGCACTGGCACAGTTCATAAAGGGGGGCTATGGTGGCACCTCCTTATGAACTGTGCTTGCTGTCTGCTTATGTGCACCAAGCCACCACTATTTTGAACTGTGCTTGCCGCTGTGCTGCCTATTATATAGTGTGACACCATAGCCGCCTTCCCTCCCATACAGCTTTAGGCTCCATTCACACGTCCGCAAAATGTGTCCGCATCCGTTCCGCAATTTTGCGGAACAGGTGCAGACCCATTCATTCTTTATGGGGACGGAATGGATGCGGACAGCACACAGTGTGCTGTCCGCATCCGAATTTGCCGTCTGCAACTACGCAAAAAGATAGAGCATGTCCTATTCTTGTCCGTAGCTTGCGGACAAGAATAGGCATTTCTATGGGGGTGACGGGCTGGTGTGTTGCGGACCTGCAATTCGCTGGTCCGCAACACACCACGGACGTGTGAATGCAGCCTTATGAGGTTAAAAAAAAAAACTGGCTCCTAACCTTTTTAGCTGGCTCCTAGATTCAAAGGAAATTTGTCGAGCCCTGTACTAAACTGAGGACATGCTATACTAACCCTGAACCTACTGCATAGTATATACCAAACTGTGGACATGCTATACTAACTCTGAACCTACTGTATAGTATATACTAAACTGTGGACATTCTATACTAACTCTGAACCTACTGCATAGTATATACTAAACTGAGGACATGCTATACTAACCCTGAACCTACTGCATAGTATATACCAAACTGTGGACATGCTATATACTAACTCTGAAGCTATTGCATACTAGATGCTAGCTCTGAACTCTGCACTAGCTTATACTAACTCGTGACTCCTGTAATTCTGGGAGTCCCTCCTTGCCATCAGTAAAACTAATTGGATGGATAGCGGTAAATGATTTTGTTACCCCAAACTCTCCGCCTAAGACTGAGAGTGACGCCTGGGGTACATACTGAGTAACCGCGAATCCCACAGCCAAACACAAGGGTGGTGGGATAATGGTGGATGTCCATTGCTTCCGCAGTTGAGATCCTAACTGATCAACTAGGTGCGTTACAATCTGTTACTGTAGGGGAATCTGGGAGGTTGTAGTCAATAAGTGCAGGGGTGTGATTAAAGAATTCTTTTTGTTTGTCTTTTTAATAAAAATTTTAAAACGTTTTATCTTTAGGTGACTTGAACATGCACTCATCAGATCGCTTTTGCCATGGACTGCAGTGGTTTGTTATTTCAGTCTATGGGATTATTGATGTTTGCCTGTTGAGCCCTGTCTGAAGCAGGTTTCTATAGGAACTTTGCCATAGTGGCCCAAGAGCCTACTGAGCACATCCCGCATCTGGTAAATAACCCTCCAGATACCATGGTTGCAATTAACCATGGCTTCTGAGAAATCTGCACTTTCCTATCCGGTTAAATAAATCAAAGAAAACAACAGGAATGCAAACTAGACACAATGTATGCACTTTTAGAATCTATTAAAGGGAACCATTTTTCTAATGTTTGTGAGTAAAAATGTGGGGTGAACGAGGCCTAAGTGCATGTAGATGGCTGCACTTGTACTTTCCTTGGTTTAAGTTAAGTACATGTATAGCCTGGCAATGAGCAGTAAATTGATTGCAGTTACTATAGTCTGTCCTCCCCCGTCTGAGCACCCTAAGGCCCCTTTCACACCAGCGAGTTTTCCGTTTTCTATTGTGTCAGAGGAAACGGATCCGTCCCCATTGACTTACATTGTGTGTCAGGACAGATCCCTCTTGCTCCGCACCACATCGTGGACAGAAAAACGCTACTTGCAGCGTTATTCTGTCCGCAATGGGAGCACAACCAAACGGAACGGAATACATTCTGGTGCGTTCCGTTTTGTCCCCATTGACAATGAATGGGGACGAAACTGAAGCGTTTTCTTCCGCCATTGAGAGCTTATGATGGATCTCAATAGCGGAATTTAAAACGCACATGTGAAAGTAGCCTAAATTAGGTGCATGTCTGGCCCTGTGTGCTCCAGAAAGTCCAAAGCTATGAGACTGCACGGTTTCTGCCATAAGTTCTAATGTCATGCCCCCATTTCACAAAAGTGGTGAGCCCATAAAGTTGTACATTTTTTGCACAAATGGTACTTATGTAAAGAATTTAAATTTTTTATTTATTAATTTTTTTTACATCACATTTCTGACACATGGGATTGATAAATTCCCAACATGAGTTTTTGTTTTTGTTGCTGATTAAAAAGCTGTTTATTTTTTAGCATTTCATAGTTTTTTTTGTTTGTTTTTTAACACAATAGATTAGTATTTTTTTCCTTTACGTCTATAGAGAAGTCAGTGTGGAAGGAAGCCAGAAATATGGTATATGTAGAGCATGTTATGCTTTGAAACTAAAAGAATCATAGAAACGCTCAAAAAGGACAGGAAAAAAGCTTTGTAGTTCGTTTTATGAAATACTATACTATAAAGTTTGTTTGGTTGTATTAGAACCTGTTTTATTCATCTCTCCACAAAAGCCAGGTAACATCTTGACAAAGGGCAACTTGATATAATTCAGCAGGTCGGGAAACACTGAATCACTATCTCTGGCGTTCTGAAGAAATCCCATGCACCATAACAAACAAAACCGCTAAGTGTCCCTCCATCTGTAATTTCATTATATTCACATTTCAAACTGTGTTCTTCAGTGCTAGTAAAGTGGTAAATCAGTACTGGATATATTTCCAGACTTTGCTGTATAAGGGTCCATTC
Source organism: Bufo gargarizans (assembly GCF_014858855.1). Classification (NCBI taxonomy): domain Eukaryota; kingdom Metazoa; phylum Chordata; class Amphibia; order Anura; family Bufonidae; genus Bufo; species Bufo gargarizans. The sequence continues at coordinate 398,354,489 of NC_058081.1, forward strand.
ACACGTCCATTCACAAATTGCGGATTCGCAAAACACGGACACCGGCAATGTGCAGTCGCCGGCACTCTCATAGAAAATGCCTTTTCTTGTCCGCAATTGCGGACAAGAATAGGACATGTTCTTTTTTTTTTGCGGAATGGAAATGCGGATGCGGACAGCACATTCCTGCCCATTGAAAATGAATGGGTCCACACCTGTTCAGCAAAATTGTGGAACGGATGCGGACCCATTTTGAGGACGTGTGAATGGACCCTTCAAGGCTCCAGATGGCGACCAAAATGGTCGCAAATGCAACTTAAAATTGCTTTGTAGTCTTGTCGCCATTTGCGCCTAGACCAGCCGCTGCTCTGCCTGTCACACACTAATAACTGACATGGCACGTGCTACTGTCAGCGCGTGCCATGTTCTTCTCCACAGCACAGGGTAGAAGGAGGCAGTCCCTCCCCCCTGCACCGCTGCTGCCACCAGTAGGCTGTTAGAAGCGAGGAGGAGGGGAGCGGCTGTGGCCACTGCGCCACCAATAAATATTGTCTATGCTTAATACAAACGCAGGCTGCGCTAGGGGTGGCGGCCATATCCCATACCCGGCACCCAGCCTCTGACTGTGCGCTGCAATCTGCCGCAATTAACCCCTCAGATGCAGCACCCGAGGGGTTAATAGCGGCGGATCGCAGCGCACAGTCATAGAGGCTGGGTGCCGGGTATGGGATATGGCTGGCACCAGCAGCGCAGCCTGCGTTTGTATGAAGTATAAACTATATTCATTGGTGGCGCAGTGCACCAAACACCCCCCCCAGTATTATAAAGCAGAATCATTGGTGGCGCAGTGCGCCCCCAACCCCCTCAAGTATTATTATCATTGGCAGTGGCTGTTCCGATCGGAGCCCCAGCAGTGTAATCCTGGGCCTCCGATCGGTTACCATGGTAGCCAGACGCTATTGAGGCCCTGGCTACCATGGTAGGCTCCCTGCTGCTGTGTGTACTATGTACAGAGTAGCAGGGAGAGTGTGAAGTCCTGTTCACCTTAATAGAGCTCTATCAGGGTGAATAGGACAAGGGATGAAAGAGCCCAGGTTCTAGACCCTAAGGGGGGAAAATAGTTATTAACTAAAAAGTAAAAAAAACAAAAAAAAAAACACACCAAAATATTACGTTTAAATCACCCCCTTGCCCAATTTTACATAAAAAATATATAAACAATAAAAAAAATTACATATCGCCAGTCCTGAAAAAGTGCGAACTATAAAAATATTTTGAAATATCTCCTATGCAGTGAACGCCGTAACAGGAAAAAAAAAAAAAAAAAAAAATTGCAATTTGCCCTTTTTTTTGTCACCTTGTCCCGACAAAAATTAGGTTAGGATTGTTCTATTTTGGTCCAGACGTTCCATAAAATGTGGAATGCACTCAGCTTTTTTTGGTGTTTTATTATTTTTCACGTGGTATCGAGTACCGCAATACTTTTTGTGGTGTTGAAATAGTCACAATTTTGGTATTGTGACAACAAGATATGTGTTTTTTTGTTTGTTTGTTTTTAGTATACCGTAATTATATGTACTTTAAATTTGGCTCCTAAATTTTTCAGGTTAGGAGCCAATGGCTCCTTGATATTTTTTTTTGTCTGGAGCCCTGATCCTTTTAGAGGGAGCAGCGCACAAAAACGCTGGATATAGAAAAGCTAGGCTATAAATAGTTGTCCACACTAATCTCCCAGCAGCCAGATATCCCCACCAGCAGGGCTTGGCAGCTATCCATTTACAGCTACAGAGTTACTTTGTCCTTTGGCAGGGTTCTGCCTTGTTGTGCTACTCGGAAGCAAGAAATCTGCTAAAGCCAACCTCATTAGATCTGTGTGAACAGGCCCTTGTTGTTTATAACCGTCCTGTGTGTGTGTGTGTGTGTGTGTATATATATATATATATATATATATATATATATTTGTATTGAGAAATTCTTTTTGCTTTCCTCTTTTGTCAGGCTCTACATATAGACCCTGATTTATCATACCTTCACTCCAGAATTCTGGCATCAAAAAGTCGCAAAATAGGGCTTTCTTTTTAGACTCGCTTGCACAAAATTTTGTGACTTTTTGCTTTTTTACACCACTGACTCCAGTTTTGTAATATGGGTGGAAAAGTGGGTGTGGTTAGCTATGGTAATGAGTTTCATTTCAGATTTATCACTGTGACTTTTTTTAAAAGTCGCAATCTGACTCCAGGAGGAGGGTGGAGTAGGAAAACTGGAGTAGCTTCTCTAGACAGAAGCGTTAGGTTTTAGTACAAGCCAAATTTATCAAACAACCGGTGACATTTGATAAATGTACTCCAAAGCAGACTCAAGCAAAAGTGACTTCCAATATTCTCCTCATGATCAATTCCCCCCATAGTGTGTGTCTGTATATATGTGTGTGTGTGTGTGTGTGTGTATATATATAATATATATTCATATATATATCACTGAGCAAGCACTCTATAGGGTCGATGTTGAGGAGGGTGAGGAAAGTGAACTAGCTGGGTAACAGTTAGAAAGCGGTGTAGAGGGAAGAGTGCCAGGGAGGCTAGCCCTGATCTGTCAACCCCAACAAGTTTGCACGTTTGGCAGATGAGGGGGATGTCTGTTCAGAGAGTGCACTGCTGCAGCCGGACACTTCCTCTGCCAATCAGGGGAATGTCAGCTCCAGTAAGCAGAGGACCTGGAGAGCAGGGCAGGTGAGGGAGGTGCTATTATTGGGAGACTTAATTATTAGGGGTACATATAGGGCAATCTGTCACAAAGACCAGGATCGTCAAACGGTGTGTTGTCTTCATGGCGCTCGAGTTCGACAAATCAGGTTGACAGATTACTGGGAGGGGCTGGAGAAGATCCAGCGGTCATGGTCCATATCGGAACCAATGACAAAGTTAGAGGTAGGTGGAGTTTCCTTAAAAAATGATTTCAGGGATTTAGGTCAAAAGCTTAGGGAAAGGACCTCAAATGTAGTATTTTCCGAAATACTGCCTGTACCACGAGCCACACAAAAAAGTCAGCGGGAGATTAACAAGTGGCTAAAGAAGTGGTGTAGAAAGGAGAGTTTGGGTTCCTGGAGAACTGGGCCGACTTCTGTTGGCTACAGGCTCTATCGTAGGGACGGGCTGCACCTCAATGGGGAAGGGGCAGCTGTGTTGGAGGAGTGTTTAAACTAGGGACCGGGGGGGGGGGGAGGGTAATTACATTATAGGAGGGGAAGATAGTGCAGATAGAGACCAGGGGCAAGGTAATGGGACTGGGGGGAGAAATGGAAGGAGAGACTAGAACAGCTCAGAAGGAAAAGTGTAGGATACAAAATATACATAAACCTCTTAAATGTGTGTATGTATACTAATGCCAGAAGCCTGACTAATAAAACTGGTGAACTGGAATTAGTGATGTGTGAGGAGGACTATGATATAGTGGGAATAACTGAGACATGGCTAGATGATAGCTATGACTGGGTGGTTAATGTACAGGGTTACAGTCTGAAAGGATCGCCAAAACCGGAGAGGGTGAGGGGTTTGCCTTTATGTAAAGTCCTGTTTTAAAGCCCACAGTCCGAGAAGATATAAGTGAGGGACGTGAACATGTGGAGTCACTCTGGGTAGAAATACATGGAGGCAAAAACAATAATTAATTATTAATAGGAGTTTATTATAAACCACCCAATATACCAGAGTCCACAGAAAATCTACTACTAAACGAGATAGACAAGGCGGCAAATCATAATGAGGTGGTTATTATGGGGGACTTCAGCTACCCAGATATAGACTGGGAAACTGAAACTTGTACATCTCATAAAAGAAACAGATTCTTGGCAATAACCAAAGACCAACTGGTTCAGGACCCGACTAGAGGGACGGCCATACTGGACTTAGTATTAACCAATAGACCTGACAAAACAGATATGCAGGTCGGGGGATAACCTTCCAATTATCATTCAAAAGTGTTTCTTCAGGGAGGAACAAAAATAACAAACTTCAAAAAAGCAAAATTTGGCCAACTAAGAGAGGCCTAAATAACTGGGACAAAGTCCTCAAAAATAAAAATACAGCCACAAAATGGGATAATGGGATATTTTTTTTAAAGCATCCTAAATGCAAATTGTGAGAGGTACATACCTTATGGAAATAAAAGGTTAACCTCTTCCGGACACATGACGTACCAGTACATTTTCCCCAAATAAAGTAAAAAAAAAAAATAGACATATTGGTTATCGCCGCGTCCGTATCGACTGGCTCTATAAACCTATCACGTGACCTCAGATGAACACCGTAATTTTTTTTGTCACCTTACATCACAAAAAGTACAACAGTAAGCTATCAAAAAAGCATATGCCCAATAGTACCAATCTAACAGTCACCTCATCCCGCAAAAAATGAGCCCCTACCTAAGACAATCGCCCAAAAACTGAAAAATCTATGGCTCAGAATATGGAGACACTAAAACATCATTTAAAAAAAGAAAAAAGCTGTTATTGTGTAAAAATTACATAAATAAAAAAAAGTGTACATATTAGGTATCGCCGCGTCCGTATAGACCGTCTATAAAAATATCACATGACCTAACCCCTCAGGTGAACATCGTAAAAAAAATAAAAACGGTGTAAAAAAAAAAAGCCAGATGGCATACATCCTCGTATCCTAAAAGAATTAAGTAATGGCATAGCCAGACCCTTATTTCGCCTCAGCTTCGTCTTGCACCTCCCGACGAAGCTGAGGCGAAACGCGCGTCGAGGTTCCTATCCTGACCTGTGCCTGCTGTTTTCACCACCCATCATGTCTTATGGTATTCTAATGCTTTGATTTCTATTTGTAGTCATTTGCTGGGCTCCTGTATATCCTTTATTATAAGGTTTTGTGCATTATTATCTTCTCTCCCTCCATTGCTAGATTCTAGCGTCTGCTTTATTTTTCCTTAACTGCATTTTGAGTTGAGCTTTGCCTAGTGGTTAATGTACCAGGGTGATGACCATATGCTTTTACTTCACAATAGCAGCATCATTAGTGCTACTTTATGTGGAATCACCCTAATATACACCATCGGCATACTTGACATGTCCTCCATCTTTTGGTGGGTAGCAGCGGCATAGGCCGGTGGATTGCGGGATCCAGTTTCCTGCTGGTTCTTCATTTTTTGGGTAGTTCTAATATTTTATAAATCATGATATATTTATTACAATTAAATAAATTATATTTTTGGAATATTTTGGGCATTCTTTTGTTGTTTGTTCTTTAACAACATTATAGGTTTGTATGGTTTCTTATCCCTTGCCCTGACTAATAGTTTGTTCATTGAGGCGTTCTTTTTGGCTCTATAAAGTAATAACTGGGAATGGGGGGGGGGGGGGGGGGAGAGATACAGTACTCTGAAAGATTATCAACATTGGGGTTATTCACTTTAGAAAGAAGACTACTGAGGGGAGATGTAATTACTATGTATAAATATATCAGGGGTCCGTACAGAGATCTATCCCGTCATCTATTTATTCCCAAGACTGTGACTGTGATTTGTACACAAACATAGAAAAGGATTCTTTACGGTAAGAGCAGTGAGACTATGGAACTCTCTGCCTGAGGAGGTGGTGATGGTGAGTACAATAAAGGAATTCAAGAGGGCCTGGGTGTATTTCTGGAGCGTAATAATATTACAGGCTATAGCTACTAGAGAGAGATGGTTGATCCAGGAATTTATTCTGATTGCCTGATTGGAGTCGGGAAGGATTTTTTTTCCCCTTAAGGGAGGAAAATTGGCTTCTACCTCACTTTTTATTTATTTTTTGCCTTCTCTCGATCAACTTGCAGGATAACAGGCCGAACTGGATGGACAGATGTCTTTTTTCAGCCTTATATACAATGTTACTATGTTACACACACAAGTGTTTGGTTGTAGGTCCTTTTGTAGCATTTGCATGTTACGACTCAGTGGTGAGCTACACACACCAGTGAGGATTTTCATGTAGAAATTCATTTTCACCAGTGTTAAAAGGATTTGTCCGCTTTTTGGAGGAACCTGGACAACACAAAGGATTCACCTGCAATAAAGAAGTGATCAACCTGGCAGACCCACTTCGGTTCTTCCCGGCGGGTTCTGTTTATCCGGCTGCAGCTGTCAAGTCATGTCGACAACATGTTACTGCTGCAACCAATCACTGGCTTCTGCTTTCCTCTTTTGTCTCGCCAGGCTTTACATATAGTAAATCTATATATAATGGCAAGTATAAGTAATGATCACTTCTTTATTGCAGGCAGATCCCTTGTGTTGTCTAGTTTCTTCCTAAAACATCCCCTTTAAGTGATCATTTTATTGTTGATGATATTAGGTACTGTTCACACTGCAGTCATGGTGTGGCTTGCCTGTTTGGCTTGGCCGAGCATGCATGTTTCCTCACTGGAGAAAAGGAAATAAATAAAAAGCAGCCAGACAGCTATGGCAGTAGCTTACCAAGAACAAAAGGTTTGGGCATGTTGAAATCCAACTGCCCAATCCTTCTTTCCCTCGGAATCTGCCATCAATGAAGTCAGGACGCCCCAGTACACGTTAGATATTTGGCTAATCTAACAACATCTCCTCAATGGTGTATGCCCTGGTGAAGAGTAGGTAGAATTTATTCCGGATAGCGCCTTACAATATGTTACATGTTTTCTGTCTCCGTTAGGCAGCAACAACACGTCCAGTTATATATACAGTATATCTGTATACAAAGGGAACACTGTTACATCTACCTAGTGTGGGGTTCACACATACTTCACTTTTCTACAAATATCCGATATGACACCTTTCCAGTGAGATGATTAGCACCTCACTGTAGATGCGAGGCCTGGCAGGCGTGGGGCAAAGTTATGTCACAGCTTGCAGGAATCTATGTATAGGGAAGTTGCTTATTAAGACCTCATGCACATGACTGTATTTTTGTTCCTCATCTGATCTACATTTTTTGTGGATCGAATGTGGGCCCATTAATTTCAATGGGGCAGCAAAAAATGCAGACGGTGGTGTGTTGTCAGCATCTGTGTGTCCATGCCTCATAGAGTATGTCCTATACTTATTTGTTTTGCAGACAAGCATAGGACATTTCTACTGAAAGAAATAAAATGGTGGCTGGTGTTCGTGTTATGTGGATCCGCTGTTTGTGGACTGGAAAACACATACGTTCATGTGCATGATGTCTAAATAATATGGTACATTTCATACCTTTTAAGCAGGTAAAGTGTATGAGGGCCGTTTACAAAGGCCGGCATTTTACTCCGGTCTTTGCTTCCCATTTGTGCTGTCGAAGGATTCGCCTCATTTATGCCGAGGTGTGCACCTTCGGCAGCCCGTACGCCTAGTGTAAAAACTACTCCAGCCCCTGACTGGAGATTTTTTTTTTTGGGAACATTTACACCTGTTTCCAGGTTTCTTGCGTTGTGAAGATCCGGCAGGCAGTTCCATCGCCGGAACTGCCTGCCAGATCCGGAAATCCATGTGCAAACAGATAGCATTTGTAGATGGAGCCGGATGCGGATGAAACACCGGATCCGTGTCTCTGGTGTCATCCGGAAAAACGTATTCAGTATTTTTTTTTTTTACATCTTTAAAGGTCTGCGCATGCACCGGATCCATTTCCAGAACACTTGGTGCCGGATTCGGCATTGATGCATTTCAATGGAAAATATTGCAGGACTTGGCATTCCGGAATTTTGGACGGAGAAAATACGGCAGCATGCTGAACTGAAGACATCCTGATGCATACTGAATGGATTGCTCTCCGTTCAGAATGCATTAGGTTAAAACTGAGTAGGTTTTTTTTCCTGTATAGAGCCCCTAGGACTTAACTCGATACCGGAAAAGAATAACGCTAGTGTGAAAGTACCCTTAGTGAATTTGTTGGCCAGGCCTGGTCCCCGTCATGCCCCTGCTATTCCCTCCTTACTCCGAAGTGGCTAGGATGATGTAAAGATGCTCATGTGACAAAATATTTTGACATTGACGTTTAAAAAGTTGCAAAACTGGATCTTAAGAGAGACTTTTTTTTAATGCCAAAAAGTGGTGTACACATTTTTGTAAATGGCCCAATCCCATGTTTCGATGGCCATGTGGAAATCATTGAGCCAGCATAATGGGGCACTGCCTACAGAAGAGTGCCAAGCGTCGGTTTCTACTAATCAGACATTTATGATATTAAATGTTTTTTCTGGGTGTTTAACATTGATGCCCTATCTGTAGGGTGTCTGGCTCCTGACACCCCTGCAGTTTGAGGAGGCTGTGGCGCTCTGGTGAGTGAATGGGGCTAGGTTATAAAAAGCACAGCTGCTATACAATGGATGACGTTGTGCTTAGTAAGCTGCGGGGGTGGCAGAGCCAGACCTCCACCGATCAGATATTGATGACCTCCATATAGAAAAGCGCAGAAATTCTTCTTGTACGTGTACATATATTCATGTTTCTTGCCGCTGCTGCGGAAGTGAATTAACCTGTTCATGATTCCACTGTGCTGCTCGACACCCTTTATGGCCCCCACTTGACTTTGTGCATTTCTAGCTGTGTCTTTGCATATAAATGAGGAGCAGAACCTTATCCATACCCTTTCATGGAAAGTGCTGCTTTTGGGTTGCGCCACATATATCCTGATTCTTCTGCCATTTTGTAGCTTCATTTTCTTTTTATCAATGATGCCCATTATTTTTCCAAGATCTCTTTTGCAATGCTGCTTCCGCATGGTTTTCCTCCATGTTATGCTGCCTCATCTGACTAACATTAACGTATTTGGTGGAAATGCCTCAGATTAGATAATGTAAGGGATGATGAAACAGGTTCTTGATGTACGGCTTCTGTTGTGTTACCAGCTAAGTGCTCTCAGATGAAATTCTCAGATTACTGAATAATATATAAGATGCCACAGCTCTGCAGGGAGGAATGGGTTAAAGTGCAAATGCTGCTGCCACTTTTAAAGAGAACCGGTTGTGGAAAAGCATCATGTTAGAAAACTCAGTAGAATTGTAAGAAAATAATGTGATTTTAAAGTATAACGGCCATATTTTTTTTGGGGGGGGGGGGGGGGGGGGGAAGTATTGGATTGTGGTGATTAATATCTCCTTGGTGGCCCTATTTCAACTTTTCACTGTGTATTCAATTAACCCTTAATTCCACATTTTTGTTCCCTGTACTGCCTACTTTTACCTGTGCTTAAAATTGGGTTGCTAGGCATGGTCCGTCTATGTGTTGAAGGACGCAGAAGCAGGCTGTGTGCAAGGTCACATTACTGACAGCCAGGGACTGAAGGTAAATGATTAAAGCCAGGTCCTCTCCAGCAGCTGATAACAGTGCCTGGGCTGTGTGCACTTCTCCCTGTCCCTGCGCTTGGCAGACGCTCCCTCACTCAGCAGAGCTGGAGAATGCAGAGTGGAAGCAGCGCAGACCAGGGAAGGGAGATCTGCTGTCTGCTCAGTGTATAAATGAAAGCAACATGTGGTAATAGGACCCCTTTATGCTGCAGGAGATTAACCCTTTAGGGGGGGGGGGTGGCTCTGGTTACTGACACTTTTGGGGGGCTATTGTTACTGGCTAGTGAGGGCAGACAGGATTAGCCTCAGGGTGAGGGCAGTGGCGGCCATCTTAACTGAATAGGGAAATTGCAGTTTTATGCAGACTGGTTGCTAAGGGCTGAATCTTATTAAATATGGGGTAAGTCAGTCTAATAGTAACTGATTCTGGAATATCATGTTAATAGTAACTACATATGTGAAAATTGAAATTGGGGTCTAAGTGTGACAGTTATCCTTTAAGTCAATTTAGGCCTGTTTCACACTTGCATTGTTGTTTTCCGGTAATGTGAACCGGCAAAGATTCTCAATACTGAAATGAAACAAAACAGAAACAGTCACTCAGAATTGAGAAAGCTCGTTGGAATTACGAGTGAAATGTTTTCAAGAAATCTACAGTAAATCCAGTTGTCTTGATTTATTCTTTACAGATAAAACAGAAACAGATCAGTCAATAAATACATTGAAAGTCAATGGGTGACAGATCCGTCACCTTTGACTTACATTGTTCTCAGTGACCGATCCGTTTTTCCATCTTTATGTCCGGTCACAAAACGGAATGCTGCCGGAACGGAAGACATCCTGATGTGTCCTGACTGGATCTCTTTCCATTCAGATGCATGAGGACTAAACGGAAACTTTTTTCCTGGTTTTGAGATTCTCTGCCAGATGTCAATACCGGAAAACGGCGCAAGTTTGAAAGTAGCCTTATATATGATATCCTTTTGGCGGTATTCATGTGTTCTCATTTTCTACTATATATTCCGTATATAGCACATCCACAATCATTGGTGCTCACTGTACAATGGGCCCTATTTATAGTTATTGGGGTCCACTGGGTTCTGCCGAGGTCATATTAATGGGACTAATAGCTCTGCATGCAGTTCTGCTTTACCTGTAAATTGAGTGGAATATACGCTAAAGCATCTAGGGCAGATGTGAATGGAGCCTTAGGCCCTTTTCACACAAGCGAGTTTTCCGCACAGGTGCAATGCGTGACGTGAACGCATTGCACCCGCACTGAATCCTGACCCATTCATTTCAATGGGTATGTGTACATGAGTGTTGTTTTTCACACATCACTTGTGCATTGCATGAAAAACGCAGCATGTTCTATATTCTGCGTTTTTCACGTAGCCCTGGCCCTATAGAATTGAATGAGACTTCAGTGAAAAACGCAGTTCATCCTGAAGTAAGTGCGGAACGCGATGCGTTTTTCACTAATGGTTGCTAAGAGATGATGTTTGTAAACCTTCAGTTTTTTATTACACACGTGAAAAACGCATTGCACCCGTGTGGAAAACAACTGAATGCAATCGCAGACAAAACTGACTGAACTTGCTTGCAAAATGGTGCGAGTTTCACTGAACGCACCTGGACCTAATCTGTCACGCTCGTGTGAAAGGGGCCTTCTACATACATGTGCATTATTCTAGGGTGCTCCTACATGAGGATGTTCATTCCCGATCATTGCCCTCTAATCTGAGCTGCCGTTACATGTACCGCGATCATCCTTATCACTTGTCCCTATACAGATCCATTATTTACACCGAGTGATGTGCTGCTGACAAATGAAGATACAGTTTGGTGCAGCGTGAACAATAATGATCATTGAGTGTTTGATGGATGGTTTGTGGGGTGATCAGCAGCACCTATACATTCAGGGGTCAATTATCAGGAATATGTGGTCATAGTAATGTTCATTCCCAATGAGTACCCAATTCTTGGCCCATGTCAAAAGGCCCTTGAATTCGGTCTAAAGTTTTCTGCATGATGATGCCCTGCTAGGAAGTTATCCAGAGTTGACAAAAATGAAGGCAATTTTTATCAACAAATCTTTACTCCAAAAATGATTTATCTAAGGCTACTTTCGCACTTGCATTGTTTGATTCCGGCAGGCAGTTCCGTTGCAAACGCATGTCATTTTTTCTGACTGATCAGGATCCTGATCAGTCTGAAAAATGCCTGATCAGTCAGAAAAATGCATTGCAATGCCGGATCCGTTTTTCCGGTGTCATCAGGCAAAACGGATCCGGTATTAATTTTTTTTCTCATTTTTAAAGGTCTGCGCATGCATGAAAAAAAATGCCAGATCCGGCATTCGGGCAAGTCTTCTTCTTTTTTTTTTCCGCCGGAGATAAAACCGTAGCATGCTGCGGTTTTCTCTTTTGCCTGATCAGTCAAAATGACTGAACTGAAGACACCCTGATGCATGCTGAATGTATTACTCTCCATTCAGAATGCATGGGGATATGCCTGATCAGTTCTTTTCCGGTATAGAGCCCCTGTGACGGAACTCTATGCCGGAAAAGAAAAACGTTAGTGTGAAAGTAGCCTAATTCTCTTTTGCATACTGATATCCGACTTGTCACTGAAAACAAAAAACCCTATTTCAGTTTATAATGTATCTCCCTCTCTTAGCTTCTTTCTGCATATAAAGGGTACATTCACAACATACACGGTCAGTTTTTCATGGCCTTTTTGCATCAGTTTTAAAGTTCTTTTTTGTTTTTGTTTTTTAATTCCAACTCCTGCAGTGCCCACAGTATATATTAAGGACGACCCCCCATCCCACATAATGCCCTCTTATTATAAACCTGAGTTCAGGAAATTGTTTTTTTTATAGTACGTACAAATTTATGATGTTTTTGTGCGAAGTCTCACGAGACTTTGTGAAGACATAACTTCGGCTCATCGCAGCCAAACAAAGTTTTATGCGGATAGACTTTGTTCATCCCTAGTCGTATGCGTGCAAGTAGATAAGGTGAGTTCGTTTTTTATTTTATTTAACCCCGAAAGGCCGTTTTTCCCTAGTGTATCTGTTAAACAGTTGTTAGACAGTTGCACTTCTGTCTAAACAGCCTTAAAACCAGTCCCGTTGCTTTCAATGGGATCCGCCTGGCCGTGAAACAACACAGATAGGACGCGTCCTCTTTTTTTTGATAGCCGCTATTCACTGGACATTAAAGAAAAAACCATAGACTGCAATAGTTCTAAACATTTTTCCCTGTCATTTTTTTTTTTATATAAACTTTTATTTTATTTTTTTTAGTTATCATACAAAAAGATACATGACAATATACCATTTACAATGCAATAAGATCCAAGTGTCCGTCAGTTCTAGTCCATAAAGCATAGTTAAATATGATTTCATGCAAATACCCATAATTAAATAGATATTGACCAAACTCAGATAGAGGTCTCTCTGCCTGAGGGGGAAGCAGGACCCACCCGGCATTGAAGGGTTTAGAATTACAGATAGAAGGAGACATCTTATTTATTATAATTATCTCTATACTGGGAGGGAGCATAGGCCCGAGGCCCGGGGGGCCCGCCAAGCAGCGAACACGCACCTGCCACGGCCTCTCTCAGACGTAAGCAAGCGCCACGGACAGGACCAAGACCCGTGGGGCGAGTCCTCTGATGCACACCTATCCCATCTGGGGCAGGCTCATAGCGATCTTTAATCGCACCCTTCCATAGAACCGGAGAAGAACAAAAGGGGGTCCAGCAGTCTTCTATCCCAGTGGTATAAAACCCACTCCCAGGATTTCCTGCCTCATCCCCATAAAGTTGGATTAAATGATAATAGCCTGTTTAAGCATGACTCGCATGGGTTCACCGCGGTATCTCGTGAAGAGAGGACACAATCAAAGTGTCACTCAACAATCTCCAGCACTTGAGAAGACAAGAAAAAAACGTAACCAGCCAGCACTGTCTCATTAAGAGAACCGTGCCCAGCATAAACTCCAGTTCATTAAGAAGGGACAAATGACGGGACCCAAACCACACCCGAGTCAGCTCACTGCCCGTGGTAGAAACTCACGTCCAAGAGAAAAAGCCGCATCCCGGGTCACACCCGATGCCCAGACCCCCCAAGGTCCTGAGCCCCGAACCCTCACCAGAATATTAGTCCATAATTTAGATTAATCAAGAATTAACCAATATCCAATGCCGGTAAGTCCTGCCAGCCCCCGGCATTTCAAAAGATGCTCCATTATAGCTTCACATTCTGCATTAATACATTGCATACAAACAAAAAGCCGGACAAATTGGATCTTCCCCCAGCAAATCCCCTACCATACCCCCCCCCCCTCCCCCCACCTTGCAGAGAAAAAAAAAAAAAAAAAAAAGATATATATATATTTAAATTAGTTGATCATATCCCAGTCTTTCCACAATTTATCCCACTTTAAGTAGGAGCCTCGTTGTTTATGCAAGATCTTCTCGTAACTTTTCACCTTCTCAACCAGACCCAACCAGTTATTACAATCTGGAGCGGAGGGGCAAAACCATGCTCTAGAAATGAGAAGCCTGGCCAGAAACATCACCTTAATCAACAATCGACCATTTGCGGGTTGATAATTAACCTCCGATAAATCTCCCAGAACCCATATCCTGGGAGTGAAGGGAACCACAATGTTGAGTTTACGAGCCAGGTTGGTTTGAACCGATCTCCAGTACCTGCTCACCATTGGGCAATCCCAGAACAGATGTAGATGATCTGCCTCGGGTTCACCACAGCGTGGGCAGCCAGAGGAGGTACTAAGTCCTCTCCTATATAACCATATAGGTGTCACATATATTTTGTGCAAAATATTGAATTGTACCACAATGTGATTAAAATTGTGCGAGACCAATGTTAAGCTTTCCCCTATATTCTCCCAGTTCGGAGAGCCCGTCGCTGAGAGCGAGGATGACCAGGCTCTCTGTCCTGGTGAAAGAACGTCAGAAAAAAACTTCTTCATTAAGTGTCTATAACAGTGAGATACTTTAATTCTCGTGACTATTTTCTTGGAAATTAAATCGTGTAAAAATTCTGGAGTTTCTATAATAAAAAGATAGCGATTCACAGTGCTAGAAAGTGCTGACCTTAATTGAAAATATGCATACCAAGCCACCTCACCTAAATTTGCCCCTTGCTTTAAATCCGCAAGGGACAAGATGTGTCCACCACTGACCACTTGATGCAGGTACTGAATATTCTTGGTCCTCCAATACTGGCTGCAACTCAGGTCATTTAAATTCAAAAGCTTTGGATTGTGCCACAATGGAGTACAAATAAGTGATGCCCCAACTCCACACCAGTTCCTTATAATTCGCCAAGACTTTATAGCCATTCTGCAGAAGAGTGTATACCCACTCACTGCATTTAGTAAATAGTCAGACTCAAGTACTGCAAAGAAATCTGCAAAGCCTGAGTCTTTCACCACCCTGCTGCAGAACTGGCTATTTTCCCATTCATTAAACAAGCAGAGTTGGGAGGCCACAAAGTACCCCCTAAAGTAGGGGAGGTTAAGACCTCCCCGATTATAGGGCATAGAAAAATAGAGTACCTTCAGTCTCACACGCTTCCTCCCCCATATTAAGTCATTAAGCATCCGCTCTATCAATCTAAAGTACTTATCTACAATCCATACAGGCGAGTTGCGCAAGATGTATAGAACCTGGGGCAGCACCACCATTTTTATTAATGAAATTCTGTCGGCTCTCGCCGACAGAATTTTTTGCCAAATCTTTATTTTAACCCTCAGCTTTATCAACAGAGGGAGCAGATTGAGTTGAAGATATTCCTGTGGTTTGGCAGAAACTGTTATACCCAGGTACTTTATTGAATCTGAGATCGTTAGCTGGTTGTACCGTTCGCCCCGCAGTTCATCTATGGGGAGGAGAACGGTCTTATCCCAGTTGATCTCGAGACCGGAAGGACCGGAAAAGAGACCAACCAGGTCCATTATGCGAGGAAGAGTCGTATCTGTCTGATGCATAAAAATCAAGATATCGTCTGCATATAATGATACTCGATCCTGATTCCCCATTGTACCAAAACCGGCCACCCTCGGATCCAGCCTAATACTAGCCGCTAGGGGTTCAATGTAAATATTAAATAACAGAGGGGAAAGAGGACAACCCTGACGGGTGCCTCTTCCTAATATAAAGCTCTCTGTAATCATATCATTGATCCTTATCCTAGCGACTGGGGAGTTATATAGGAGCTGTACCATCGCCAAGAATCTTGGGCCAAAGCCCATTTTTTTCATCACCTCCCAGAGAAAGGTCCACTCCACCCTGTCGAAGGCTTTAGTAGCATCCAACGACAGGATGGAGCGGGCGCCACTCCCCGGGGACTGAATATTCATAAATAACCTATGCAAGTTATGATGGGTGCCCCTTCTTGGCATAAAACCATTTTGATCTGGATGAATAATAGTGGAAATAACCCGCGAGAGCCTCCTAGCCAAAATTTTTGATAGTAGCTTAACATCGGTATTTAATAAAGAAATTGGTCTATAGGAGCTCAATTCTGCCGGGTCATTTTTCCCTGTCATTTGAATGAGGCCTAATAGTACCTGAGCAACTAATCACCATTCAGAAAGTGTGTGTGTCATACAGCATGTCTGGTGGGGACAGTGAGGCATGTATTATTTGAGGGGCAAAGGGCATTTGTTTTTATTTTTTTCTAATTTTATTTAGTTTATTTTTTGCAGATTTGACTTAGTCTTTATTTTCTTATGGAGGCACAGGTTAGCAGAGGAACAAATGATCTTCTGTCCCCTACGCCCCCTCTGCTCAGGGCATCCCAGAGATATTGCTATTGACATCGCAGGTTTCTGTAGCAACCACCTGAATGCAGAAGCAGCGCTTCCACATTCCGAAATGCATTGCTTAATAGGAGCGCTGTGCTCAGGAACATGGCTTCTGGCATAGAAACTGTGGCCCATTTAATTCATTTGGCATGAGTGGGAAGGGGTTAAGCAAACCTGTCTCATTCAACAAGCTGCTCTGTTTGTGGGCAACAATGCCAAGCTGATATATAACATGTAATTGATTTCAATATCTTATTCTGGGCTTAGAAATTGAGTGTTCACAATGCTACTTGTCATTGACAGCCCTCGAAAACTCCCAGAGAACTGTCTTATTCTCATTATGTCCGGGTGCAGAACTTCAGGCAAGATGGCTGCCTATTGAAATTAGCTGTGAATGCTTTATGCTCACTGATGTCTTTAATTGCAGTTACAGAATGAAGAAGACCCTGTAGAAAACCCTCAGGCAACACCCGATGCTCCACCTCCATACAGCAGCATTGCTGGAGAGAATGCAGGTGAATAAAATAAAAAATGTCATAGTAATTACTGGCCATCAAAATGTCTAAAGAGATTAAAAAAAGAAAAGAAAGGGGATCGCCTTTAAAGCCCTTACACAGCATACAGACCAGGAGACACAAGCATTAGTACAAAAAGTGTAATCATTGTGATTTCATCTTGCTGCCCCAGAAAGCAAATAATGGTATCCGGACCTAATAGAATTTTTCACAACTGTGGATTTATTAACCGGTTATTAAAATAAGGGTTGTAAAATTCCGAGCAGAACGCTAGGTCGGATCAGCTATTCTGCTGGCGTCAATCTGTATTCCAATAGGAAGGCAGAACTGGTTGAAGACCCTGACCTATGCTTTATACAGAATTCAATCCTATGACGTACTTCCCTAGACATATTAAAGGAAAAACGAGAAACCATGCTCAATAACTCTGCATTGACACGGAGTGCTACACCTAAAGGGAACCTGTCACTAATGCCGAGCAATCTGCGGGCAGCATGTTATAGAGCAGGAGGAGCTGAGCAGATTGGGGTGTAGTTTTATGGGAAAAGTCAGTAAAACTTGTCATTTTTAAAACTCATTGTATTGAACAGGTAAAAATGGTACAGACAATTCTGTCAGCAATGTCATGACATACATGACAGAATCAATAAAAGGTATTTTATGATATGCAAAATCGCACATTAACCACAATGACAGTAGAAAATGTGAGCCACATAACAAACGTAAGCGACATAGGAAGAAACTGAGTAATACATTAAGCACACAAATTGCAGTGATAACCAAAAGACCGTTGTGTCTCCAGTAGTAGATTTGAATAGTCAATGGTCACGAAGAGACATATTGTATTGGAGTCTTAAAGGGAATCAGAAAATTACATATTGTTTAAATCATGTTTTTATGAACATTTTGCAAATAATTTTTGGTGCTCATTTTTCATTGTCCACGTCAGTATCTATATAGACAAAAAAAAAAAAAAATCCTGCAGTTTTCGAACTGTCCACTAAGCCTATTAATAGGCACTACTTGTTGGCCCATACAGATCACTTTACCACAGTTATCTCCTCATCACAGGCATGTTTACAATGACTGATAGCATCTCTGTGTACAGATAACACATGATTCACCATTCACAATAGGTGAATCTCACAAGTCAGTAAGGTCCCCTCCTGATCATTGTATCTATGGCCCATGGGGCTGCCGTAAAGCAATTCTTCAAATACATTCTAAATGCTGTAAAGAACATCTCGGACAAGATGGCCGCCCCCATAATCATTTTCGGAAAAATAGAATAAAATTAAATCTATAATCATAAATTAAAAACAAATTTCAAAAAAGGATATGTGTTGCTGTCTGGTTTTAACTGGCAGAAAAAAAAATTGGTAACACATTCCCTTTTAAGTATGAAGAGACTGAAGGAGCGAGGACCTGATAGAACTGAAGGCATGTGGTTAGTATAGAGTAAGGGGCTAATCACACCCTGCACCCCAAACCTTTTGGCATTTTGAGGGGCATTTCCTATGTTTAAATGTAATTTGCTCAAAAGGTATAACAGAGTTAATAATGACTTTCCATTTAGAAATAGTTAGGGGGCGGGGATCCAGCAACCTTAATGCAGTGGTCTCTAATGAGGAGTACACATAAGGCCAATCGCAAAACTTGTGACCAATCACTGATAACACCTCCCTGTGAACAACTATTAGTGACTGACTGCTATCTGTGTACACACTTACACAGTGTATGCTATCAATCAGTGATAACACCTCCCCCGTGTACGACGATCAGTGACTGACAGCTATCTATGTATACACACTTACACAGAAAATATCAATAACTGATAACACCTCCCCTGTGTACAACTATCAGTGCCTAACAGCTATATATACACACTTACACAGAGAATGCTATAAATCACTGATAACACCTCCCCTGTGTACAACTATCAATGACCGACCGCTATCTATGTATACACACTTACACAGAAAATATCAATAACTGATAACACCTCCCCTGTGTACAACTATCAGTGACTGACAGCTATCTATGTAATCACACTTACACAGAGAATACTATCAATCACTGATAACACTTCCCTTGTGTACAACTATCAATGACTGACAGCTATCTATGTATACACACTTACACAGAGAATGCTATCAATCACTGATAACACCTCCCTTGTGTACAACTATCAATGACTGACAGCTATCTATGTATACACACTTACACAGAGAATGCTATAAATCACTGATAACACCTCCCCTGTGTACAAGTATCAGTGACTGACAGCTATCCATGTATACACACTTACACAGAGAATACTATCAATCACTGATAAAACCTCCCTTGTGTACAACTATCAGTAACTGACAGCTATCTATGTATACACACTTACACAGAGAATACTATCAATCGCTGATAACACCTCCCCCGTGTACAACTATCAGTGACTGATAGCTATCTATGTATACACACTTACACAGAGAATGCTGTTAATCACTGATAACACCTTTCCTGTGTACAACTATCAGTGACTAACAGCTATCTATGTACACACACCTAGGGTGCTTTAACACTTATGGAAATTTGAATGCACCTTACACAGAAAATGCTATTAATCACTGAATATTTTCTCACAAAACTATATATCAATTTGCTCAGTTTCTTTAGCTCTATAACATGCTGCCTGCAAAGTCCTCTTTTAATTTACCATTGGTGAAAATTGGAGTGTTGTATTCAATTTTCAGCTCTTATTACTTACTGTAGTGGTGGCACTTCACATTAATGACACCTTTTATTTGACTGCATGACATACTTTAAAATGGCTTTTATCTATTGGCATGAATGTACTAATATTGTGTTTATTAAAAGAAATTGTTTCCTTTTATTTTATCACAGCATTTTTTGACTACAAAGATGAGCCTGGATTTCCCAAACCACCATCATACAATGTGGCAACATCGCTCCCTAGTTATGATGAAGCAGAGAGGACTAAGGCAGAAGCCACAATACCCCTGGTTACTGGAAGAGTAAGTCTCATGTTCTAATCCTTTCTTGTACTGGCTCATAGTTTCTAGAATTCTGAATATCTGGAATCGTTATACAATACAATACTCCTATCAGATATTTGCTGCTTTGGTTGAATCAGCAAAATGCGGCGTGAATTTGTCATTGATATAGCCCAGTAGCACCACAGGTTCCAGGAGGCTCCTCCCTGCACAACATGGTTCGTGCAGAGGGGATCAGCCCTTGGTCTTTTTTTTGCCAGCGAAGCCAAGAGAACAGGAACAGATTTTCCATGTGCTCCACATGTTGAACTGAAGGTACTTAAAATTGGAAATTTACTTAAAGGGGTTGTCCTACCAATAATAGTCTACAGTTTTCAAACCAGAACCTGGATCTGAATACTTTTGTTATTGCATGTAATTAAAATTTTAGCATAGACACTGAGTTAGGCTACTTTCACACTATTGTTTCTATTTTCTGGTATTAAGATCCGTCATAGGATCTAAGTACCGGAGAAAAACGCTTCCATTTTGTCCCCATTCATTGTCAAGTGGGACAAAACTTAACTGAACAGAACGGAGTGCTGCAGAATGCATTCCTTTCCGTTTGGTTGCGTTCTCATTTTGGAGAGCAAACCGTAGCAAGCTGCAGTTTTCTTTCGGTCATAGGATGCGGAGCAAGACGGATCCATCATGACCCACAATTCAAGTCAATGGGGACTGAGTCGTTTAACTCTGATACAATAGAAAACAGATCTGTCCCCCATTGACTTTCAATGGAGTTCATGACTGATCCGTCTTGGCTATGATAAAGACAATACAACCAGATCAGTTTATTACGGATGCAGACGGTTGTATTATCAGCAACGGAAGCGATTTTACTGATCCCTGCCGGATCCAGTAAAAACACTAGTGTGAAAGTAGCCTTATTCAATAAAAGGTATCTGTATTGCACGACCTGCCGTTTCTTCTTTTTTCTTTCTTTGACCTGCTCACTGAGAAGGCCGCACATGCTCAGTTTGACCCTTCAACTGCATCCTGAGCTGTGATAGGCAGAGCATGGACACACCCCCTGAGCTGCAATACAAAAGACACTCCTCTTAAGCTGTCCATTTGATATAAATCTAGCAGAGCAATCTCTGGATCCATGTGAGGTACAGGACTGATTCAAGGTTTGCTAGAAAGAGATTGTCATGTACTATATGATTTTGATTATATTACTCATGGGATAACCCCTTTAAAACAATACTAACATGGAAGATATACTAATCCTAGACAGGCTGTCTAGATATCCACCAGATTTATCACAGGAGCTCAGGCTGGATGATAAATGTGGTCTAGGGACAGACACTTTTGGCAACTTTATACCAATGATTGGTTAGTTTACTTTGTAACAGAATTTTATTTGGGCAATGTCCCTTTCCCACAAAGCCATGCCCCTTTATGGCCATTTATGCCCCCCTTGTCAATTTCGGTTCAGTAAATGCTTCTAAAGCTTTAATCGCCAAATTGCAGCAAATTTTGTGACATTTACAAGCAGGTCTAGATGCATTCACATTAGTAAATATACGCAAATTGGCTTTAAAATCAGTCTATATTCTTTTGGGTAGGGCAAAAATAGGCATTAACGTCAATGTTTAATTATATGCCCTCTCTGTACAGTCAGAGTACATAGCAGTGAGGAGGCCTAATAGAAATATAGAAAATTTGGCATGTTGAATTTCAACATGATCCCCAATCCAGTTGTTCTTCCATAACCCACTCAAAAATACATGCCTTTTTGGCCAACTGTTATATCTCATGTGTTTGTCCGGCTTCAGGATTTTGTATCAGATTTAAACAAAAGGACACCCTCAGTAGCACTTTGTTCTTGAAACCCTTAAATGCCCAGATCATCCACGCCTCCCCTGTGGATTCCCCTATAGAGAGCACCTATACTCCAGTAGTGATGCAGCCTCCATTGCATGTTGAACATTTGTTGCACTCTTTTTCCCTTGAAATCTTCTGCGCTCCCTCAGCTCAGAGAAAGACTGGATACTTTTGATGATTTCTTTCCTCTATCACTGGAGGTATGACAAGTCCTTTTTTTACACATGGCATAATGCCTGCTAGTTCTGTAGAGCTTTTTATGTGTAGCTGTAGAGAATTCAGTGTCTTTTAGCCTGCAGCAGTGTTGGTTTAGTAACCCTATATAAGGACATAGTACTATATTCGTTAGTAAAAGTTGTAAAGATTGTCATTTTACTCTAAGGGTCCATTCACATGTCCGCATGTGTTTTGCGGATTCGCAAAACACGGACACCAACAATGTGCGTTCCGCACATCGCATGCACTCTCATAGAAAATGCCTTTTCTTGTCCGCAATTGCAGACAAAAATAGGACATGTTTTTTTTTTTTTTTTTTTGCGGATCCGGAAGTGCGGATGTGGACAGCACATTCCAGCCCCATTGAAAATGAATGGGTCCGCAAAATTGCGGACCCATTTTGCAGTCGTGTGAATGGACCCTTAGATGACAAGTGGTATACATCAGCTTTCTCAGACAATAAAGAGGTTGTATGGTTACTAGATAATAGCAAGGAAGAAAGCCTTTCTTATAATAGCATAATCCCAGGCTAAACTGGGGAATGGAGCTAGAAACTGCACAACTTTATCAAGATTGGCGTTTTATATATCAGTCTTTAGCTACTTTGCGCTGTAGTGAGATGCGCCTAATTTATTCAGAGGCAAACACATCAAATTACACTAAATTTGCTGGGTCACAGAAGGCCACTCTCCCTCACACTAAGCCCTTTTCAGAAATGTGGCAAGTTTGGTGTAAAAGTGCAAAAAGTTTCACATTTTTGGGTAGAAATAATGTGCACCAACATTGTGTGCACAAAAGTCCTAGAAATGATGTGGTAAATTCCCCTATGTGCTCCGTGGCAAATAATATAGTGTGCAAGCTGCAAGAATTAAGTTTAGCTGTCCTGGCCAAACCCCCCCCCTAAACAAATTGTCTAAATAGTTAACGTGTTGAGTTACCATTTGGCATAATTTTGTTGCATCTTGTAAAGTCACGGCAATTTTTGATAAGCCAAACCCCCGGAAAAAGTATCTAAAAAAAAAAAAAACCTTAACAAATGTGGGGTATGCTATGTTTGCCAGAATTTCAGCACATTTTGTTTAAAAACCTGCCCTAATGATCTTATTGGAATTTTTCGGCTGCTCACATAGTTTGTGCCAGCAAAATCGCTTGCTGCTTGAGGAGCAGATTATGATAGATTGCATTAATAGTCGCTCCTTCACCCCCTCATGATCACTGAACAAAAGTAATAGGGAGTGCAGAAAAATTTCCATATCTTTGATTGGCGCTTGTTATGGGCAGTTCAAAAGGAGAGTGGTTAAAGGGGTTCTCTGGGCTTTTAATAATGAAATATCCTCAGGACAGGTGATCAATATACGATCGGCAGGGGTCCAACACAAGGCACCCTGCCAATCAGCTGTATGAAGGGATGGCTCTGATATTGATGACTGATATCTGATATTGATAACTTGTCGTGAGGATAGGTCATCCGTATTAAAGGGGGTTGTCCGGGTTCAGAGCTGAACCCAGACATACCTCCATTTTCACCCAGGCAGCGCCCCTGAGTCTCCTGACGCTAAATCGCGCAGGGCAAAGGCATTTTTCTGGCGTTCCAGTGACGAACCGTGCTCTCCATGGGGCTGGTGACATCACCGGCACTGATGGGTGGGCTTTAGCGCTGCCCTAGCCTGTAAAAGCCACGAGGAGTGGTGAGGAGGATGAATATGAATGGCATGTCTAGTGCACCCGATAAATGATGCCACATGTGCCATTATCATAAACTGGTGTTGACATCTCCATTGGATCCCCATTTTGTTCTAATACATAACTTTTTATATGTGGCAGGATGACGATTTTGTGGCAAGGGATGATTTTGATGATGCAGACCAGCTCAGGATAGGAAACGATGGAATATTTATGCTCACGTTTTTTAGTAAGTATATTAATTAAAATGTAACCACCTTCTTCCTGTCCCCGAGTCCCCTCTCTGAATGGACTGACTCTCTACAGCTCCATTCAGACGGCACTCGGGGACCCCGTTCTTGCTGGGGGTCCCAGTGATTATACCCCAAGCCATCTGACATTTATCACCTATTCAGGGACTGTGACTTTGCAGCAGCCAGACATTAGCAGACTTGCATCCCAGAGATCCAGCACGACTGCTGTTTCACATCACATGCAACACTTAATTCAGGCGATTCTGCATCCAGGAGGCCCCGGATTGAAGCGTCAGTTGTGATGTGAAATGGCTGCTGGGCTAGATCTCTGGGGAGGAAGCCACTAATGTTTGACTGCTGCAAAGTGTTTTTTAATGGACTGATGTGAATATGGAGGAAAAAAATAATACAGATGGTGAGTGCTGAGCAATTTGTTCTCTATTTGGGCAATGAGCGCTGCATTAGTGTCTGTCTCCATTGGGGTTATCTAATACTAATAAGAATGTAGTGCTGATCTGCTCTTGTCTTCTAAAGACTGGGCACAGTACTGCAGCCTGTGATGGCTACCTGCAAACTGGTGTAGGTTTATGCACCAAAACATCATGTGTTTCCTACCATTTTTGGTGCAAATTTGATGCTGTTTTTCCACTGATCTTCCCCTTCCATTAAAAGGGGTGAAATCCGCACCTAAAATCGCAATCACAATTCACATGCTGCAGACTTCAAAATCCACATGGCAGGTCAATTTCTGCATGAAACAAAAAAGCGTAGTTTACATAACATTTGTCTAATCTCATACTTTGCTGGTACTGTATTACGCTGCGTTTTTTCTGTACGAGAATCCACACAGAAAAATCACATTTAATCTGCAATGTGTGCAGGTAGCCTAATGGTAACCCCCATGGACCCCATTATAGTGAGACTGATATGACTCATCCAGGCTTCCGATTTGTGTTCCTAGAGAATGGGGTCCCAGAGTGCCCTGCCTGAGTGGAATGGTAGTGGGCATGTTGGTCCACTGCTCCCTTCACTTCTATGGGACTGATGTAGGTGACATGTCAGCCCCATAGAAATAAATTTAGTGGTGGACTGGCATGCTCACTACTGCTCCATTCAGACAGAGGACTTTGAAACCCCCATTCTTGGGATCACTGGGAGTCCAAATGTATAGAGGTGATAAATGACGTTTGTTGGATAGTCCCTTTAATTACTAATATTTAAAGGGGTTTTGGGAATTAACAAGGATGAGGGTTTCCCCCAGAATCAGTGCCACACCCGCCATTGGCAGTGTCTGGTATTGTAGTTCAGCTGCTTTCTAGTGAATGGGTTGAACTACAATAGGACACAGCCCATGGACAGGTGTGCTAATTTTTCTGAAATAAAAAAGCAGCTCCTTAACCCTGTACACCCCCTTTAAGCAAACAAGGTAATAACATTGCTTATCATAAAACCTAATGTAACAAGTGTGCGTTTCTCTTTAACAGTGGCGTTCCTGTTTAACTGGATTGGATTCTTCCTCTCATTCTGTCTTACAACTTCAGCAGCAGGAAGGTATGGGGCCATTTCTGGATTTGGCCTCTCCTTGATTAAATGGATCTTAATTGTCCGAGTAAGTATTTTCTCATCCGATGGCTAAAGCCAAAGGACTGTTACCTGGAGTCACGTTAACAAATGCAGCACCTCATTGATAGTTGTCACAAGTTTACATAGAATATTCATCCCTGCTCTTCTGCCTTCTGGATTTTACTGATGACAGTTTTGGTGACACATCCAGAAGATAATTAACACGTTAATACATTGGCATTAAATTAACTTTCAGCCAATCATAGCTCACAGGTGTCATCCAGATATTTGGAGAATGGTAGATATAATTTCCTCTATGCAAATAAGGGGAAATAATAAACCCTTGAGTCACATCATTAGATGGATAAATATTTCAATCATATAAAGTAATTGGCTGACACAATAATCTCAATAGCATGTGTTTGCTCCATAAAGAAAGTGTTAGAACCACTACAGTAGCACGTGGTCTATGCTGCTGTCAGCCAACATTGTGTGGTCTGTGCAGTCAACCTTTAGGGCTCATGCACACAACCATTCTTGGTCCTCTAAGGGTACTTTCACACTAGCGTTTTTCTTTTCCGGCATAGAGTTCCGTCCTAGGGGCTCTATACTGGAAAAGAACTGATCAGTTTTATCCCTATGCATTTTGAATGGAGAGCAATCCATTCAGGATGTCTTCAGTTCAGTCTTTTTGACTGTTCAGGATGGCGATAATACCGCAGCATGCTACGGTTTTATCTCCAGCCCAAAAAACTGAACACTTGCCTGAATGCCGGCATTTTTTTCCATAGGAATGTACTAGTGCCGGATCCGGCATTCAAAATACCTTCATGCGCAGACCGGAAAAAATGTGGAAAAAAAAATAAATGCCAGATCTGTTTTTCCGGATGACACCGGAAAGACAGATCCGGCATTTCAATGCATTTGTAAGACGGATCAGGATCCTGATCAGTCTTACAAATGCAATCAGTTTTGCATACGTTTTGACGGATCTGCTTGCCAGATCACTCTGCCGCAAGTGTGAAAGTACCCTTAAACACGGCTCGTGTGTTGGCCGCATCTCCCATCATCATGTGAGTACAGTACAATAGACCCACAGTCAGATGGGAACTCGCTGGATCATAAAACACTTTGATGCGGTGAGTTTGGGTTAGAGTCGTCGCCATCGGAGATGCGGCTGGCCCTCGGGCTGTGTTTCCACGACCGAGCACGGTTGTATGCACAAGCCCTTATGTGTGAGGATCTATGCCGTGCAAGAGGGTGGTCTCTTGAGTGCTGTGTCCCCATTCATGGTGGATACTAATGGTGAGGCTAGTCCTAGGCTGCTGTTCCCAGTGCTGAAAGGGTTGGGCCCCCGGGTCCAAACAGTGACACCTTTGACTTTACCACACTGTATCACTGACAAAAATCTATAGTATAGAAAAGTACAAAAATGGCTATCACAGAGATTTCCAGCGCCAAACTTGAGCTATTTAAGGTCCCATCACTAACATACGAGTGCGCCTTATTACATCAGGATGCCATTACCATGCTGTTTACATCAATGATGCCTTTTGGATTATTTCATTTTGGTCCCCTGATGAACCATAGCAGGGTCACTGTAGGTGACGGCGAGGGCTTAGCCACCGAGGGGTGGGGTCGCCCTTTTCGGGGAGTGTACTCCACCTGTAGGCAGGGGTAGTGGATTGAAGGATTCATCAGGGAAAGATTTTCTCCACCCTCTCCGGACCTCACTTCTCGTTTATTGAAGCATCCAATCCCTCGGTCTCCAAAACTAAGTTTTTGCATCTGCAATTTCGTGGATAATCCTTCACCACGTCTAAAGTAAGGCTCTGCTTTTCAGTTGTGGCATAATACGCTATGAATTATTGTATACATTGTGGGGTATTATTTTATTACCAATGAAGTAAAAGTCAAGTTTTAGAAGAAAAGCCATTAGTTTACCACACTGTTATCAAAATCTGTATGTACAGATACAAGGCCTAAGAATAAACATTATATATGTCAGCGGACAGATGTATAACCTGTACTTTAGGCTGATTTCATCACCAGCATTACAGATCAAAGTTAACAGATTTAGCAGGGTGAATACTGAATGATTGCCTGTTGACAGACTGCAAAAAATCCAACATGGCAAGATTTTCTGTTTAAAGTGACCATCCAACTCATGGAAGACTGGGGTCGAACAGAACATTCTCCTGGTGTCCTCATCTTCATCTTTTCAGCTGCCTATCCACCAATTTCAGGGCTCCTCTTCAGCCTTCCAAGATGGCTGCACCGCTTGTGGAACTATCTGGAACTTACGGTGCATTTAGTTGCCTACGACACTTCCTGCTGCCCTCTGATTGGCCAGCCCTACTCATGTGAGCAGTGCTACCCAATCCAAGAACAAGGCTAAACCAGCAGAAAGTGGCTTGGGCTACCAGCATCAGCAGCGCTTCCATCTTGTATGACAGACATAGAGCCCAGGAATTGGGAGATATCTGCAACTGAAAGGATAAAAAAAAGGAGGACATTGGGTAAGTGTTCTATTCGTTCCCAGCTAATATGACTTTTTGTTCTCAAACTTAAGGGTAACTTTAATGGTTGTTTCTCATTCTAGTTAATCACCTGAAATGGTGGAAAGCTGGCTGTTGTAGACAAACTTTTTCCCCCCTACGCCTTTCTGTTTACAGCAATCTGCTTTCCTTTGTAATGGACTTGATATAATGGTCAGGTCTGACCTCTACTGGTGAAGTCAAGAATTGCATGGCGTCCTACTGTGCTTTAGTATGAGTACAATGTATGCGTATACATATATCCATATGTGCTAATAAGGAAAATCTTCTATTGAAAGTGTGTTATCCCTTGCGTCAAATGATGGCTACATGCTATGTTTATATTTTCCTACACAGTTTTCTACTTACTTTCCTGGATATTTTGATGGACAGTACTGGCTCTGGTGGGTGTTCCTGGTACTGGGTAAGTATGTAATGTTTGTTTTGCAGAAAATAAATCAGTCTAAGGCTACTTTCACATTTGTGGCACTGTGGTCCAGCCACCAGTTCCAGCAGAGAATGACGGGAAGCGGCCAGACACAAACGGCAGCACAAGAGAAGCAGTTTGTGTCTGACCGATTGTCTGCATATTTGCCGGGTGGAACTCTGCCAGATCCCATTATAGTTAATGGGGCTGGTGGGCTGGTTGATCTCTGCCAAAACAGCCTGTTGGAATCCATGCTGCAGATGTGAAACTTGTCTAAGGGTTTTGTCACACTTGCTGAATGACACCATCTTTTTGCAGTGCAGCCTATTATAGCCCAGCAAAATTGTGTGGGATTTACTGTGAATTTCCATGGTGTTGCGATGCTCTTTTTAGTTGCATTGCTGCTAGAGGTGGAACAAGTTCTTTTAGCTTGTTCCTTTTTCAGATGCCCTGCTGTCAAAACTACATTGTAAAACTATGACAGTTGGCTGTGCGAAAGCACCCATGACCATGCACACATTTCTCACTTGTTTTTGGAGTGGGGTCACAAATCTGCAGTAATTTTAGTCAGAATAATGCCAACATAAGCTGTGAACTAAATAAAATTGGTCGGTCTCACAATGCACTTAGTCATACACTTATTTTAAACTCATATCTCATCACTTTTTAATCACAAAATGAATGTGATTGTGCATTGTGAGACATCCACGTTTTATTTTATTTTATTGTATTGAATTATTTGGAAATTGCTATATTAGTGAGCAACCCTTTTTGTAGTTTTAGAATTTAAAATCCAAATAATGTGCCATCAAAAATAAGGTGTCTGGTTTTACCCATTTTTGCAGTTGATAATTTGATTGTGTCCTGTGTCCAAAAATGTACAGAAAGGGGTTTTGTCACTTCAGCAAATGGCATTTATTATGTAGAGACATTTAATACAAGGCACTTACTAATGTATTGTTGTTATCCATATTGCTTTCTTTGCTGGCTTGATTCATGTGTCCATCACATTATACACTGCTCGTTTCCATGGTCATGACCACACTGCAGTCCAGCAGCAGTGGCTGTGCTTGCACACTATGCCTAAAGAAGGGACAAGTTTAAAAAAAAGATGTGCACTGCTACTTATTGTTTATCAATTTCTGGCTTTGAAATAGTAATAATGCATGCCCAACTATCAGCTTGCTCAAGACTATGGCAGCTTCACTACTGACCTGTACTATATGGTCCACACCATGCTGATCCCTACACTATTATCATAATGATGGTGAAATACCTCTGGAGCCTTCAACAATATAGAGCTACTCACAGTGACTGGCATATTAGTTATGTTGCATAAAATATAATCTCACATACATACAATATTCCTTCCAGGTTTCCTCTTGTTTCTTAGAGGCTTCATTAATTATGCCAAGGTTCGAAAGATGCCAGAAAACTTCTCCACTCTTCCCAGAACCAGGGTTCTCTTTATTTATTAAAGGTAAGATATCAGAATGGTCTTATCCTGTAGTTAATAGTCAGACCCCTACAATCCAGACACTTATCACCTATCTTATGCATAGGTGATAATTCTGAGACAACCCCTTTAGCCCCTTCCTGACCTCTGATAGATTTTATAAAAAAAAAAAAATATATATATATATATATATATACAGTACAGACCAAAAGTTTGGACACACCTTCTCATTCAAAGAGTTTTCTTTATTTTCATGACTATGAAAATTGTAGATTCACACTGAAGGCATCAAAACTATGAATTAACACATGTGGAATTATATACATAACAAAAAAGTGTGAAACAACTGAACATATATCATATTCTAGGTTCTTCAAAGTAGCCACCTTTTGCTTTGATTTCTTCTTTGCACACTCTTGGCATTCTCTTGATGAGCTTCAAGAGGTAGTCACCTGAAATGGTCTTCCAACAGTCTTGAAGGAGTTCCCAGAGATGCTTAGCACTTGTTGGCCCTTTTGCCTTCACTCTGCGGTCCAGCTCACCCCAAACCATCTCGATTGGGTTCTTGTCCGGTGACTGTGGAGGCCAGGTCATCTGGCGCAGCACCCCATCACTCTCCTTCATGGTCAAATAGCCCTTACACAGCCTGGAGGTGCGTTTGGGGTCATTGTCCTGTTGAAAAATAAATGATGGTCCAACTAAACGCAAACCGGATGGAATAGCATGCCGCTGCAAGATGCTGTGGTAGCCATGCTGGTTCAGTATGCCTTCAATTTTGAATAAATCCCCAACAGTGTCACCAGCAAAGCACCCCCACACCATCACACCTCCTACTCCATGCTTCACAGTGGGAACCAGGCATGTAGAGTCCATCCGTTCACCTTTTCTGCGTCGCACAAAGACACGGTGGTTGTAACCAAAGATCTCAAATTTGGACTCATCAGACCAAAGCACAGATTTCCACTGGTCTAATGTCCATTCCTTGTGTTCTTTAGCCCAAACAAGTCTCTTCTGCTTGTTACCTGTCCTTAGCAGTGGTTTCCTAGCAGATATTCTACCATGAAGACCTGATTCACACAGTCTCCTCTTTAACAGTTGTTCTAGAGATGTGTCTGCTGCTAGAACTCTGTGTGGCATTGACCTGGTCTCTAATCTGAGCTGCTGTTAACCTGCGATTTCTGAGGCTGGTGACTCGGATGAACTTATCCTCCGCAGCAGAGGTGACTCTTGGTCTTCCTTTCCTGGGGCGGTCCGCATGTGAGCCAGTTTCTTTGTAGCGCTTGATGGTTTTTGTGACTGCACTTGGGGACACTTTCAAAGTTTTCCCAATTTTTCAGACAGACTGACTGACCGACCTTCATTTCTTAAAGTAATGATGGCCACTCGTTTTTCTTTACTTAGCTGTTTTGATGCCTTCAGTGTGAATCTACAGTTTTCAATAGTCATGAAAATAAAGAAAACTCTTTGAATGAGAAGGTGTGTCCAAACTTTTGGTCTGTACTGTATGTATATATGTATGTG
Organism: Bufo gargarizans; assembly: GCF_014858855.1. NCBI lineage: Eukaryota > Metazoa > Chordata > Amphibia > Anura > Bufonidae > Bufo > Bufo gargarizans. Next base: position 398,385,631 of record NC_058081.1, read on the forward strand.
TATGTGTATGTGTGTGTGTGTGTGTGTGTGTGTGTGTGTGTGTGTGTATATATATATATATATATAATATATATATATATATAATATATATAGTCATAATCTAGGGTATGGTAGGTGCGCGTCCCACCGCTGGTACCCGCACCTATATCGTGAACGTAGACCCTCAAGGTGGTGGCTGGAGGACTCCGGTCCAGCCACCACCAAGCCGGCTCCCCATAGAAGGGAGTGGGAGCGTACCGTACATGCATGGCCCCCCGCCCCCATTCATTTCTATAGGGGCGACGGAAATAGCCTTCACTTGCTGGGTTCCGTTCTCTGTATAAGAAGATAATGGGGGTATATCCTAGCGATATGCCTCCATTGTCCATGATGAGACAAACGCTTTAATCTCCCCCCCCCCCCCCAAAAAGTGAGCAAAAAGTACACACTCCAAAGCCCCACAAAAAAAAATGAGCCTTCACACTACTCCATAGACGGAAATATAGAAGTCAAAATATATTGAAAGTCAAAATATAAAGTTTAAATATTAAAACAAGAAAAACTATATAAATGTGTTATCTCTGTAACCATACTGACCTGGAGAATGAAGTTAACAGCTCCCACTACATTAAATGCAATAGTAAGGCTAGGTCTACACAACGACATGTGGGCATAGGGCACAACTACATGGCGATATTTTGTTGCACCAATGTCGCACGGCAATTTTTATAATGATAGTCTATGATGTCGCACTGCGACGCGACAGTCACAGAAAAATCAATTTTGAATGGTTTTTTTGCGACTGTCACGTCAGTCGTCGCAGTGTGACACCATAGACTATCATTATAAAAATTGTCGCGCGACATTGGTGCAACAAAATGTTGCGCAACAAATGTTGTGTAGACCTAGCCTAAATGGTGCCCTTGTCTCGCAGAAAACAATCCCACGGAAAAAAAAAAAAGTTATAGCTCCAGGAAGGCAGGGAGTAAAAAAAACAAAAATGGAAAATCACAGGGCATTGAAGCAAACTTCATCCACTGCAGACCTGGTCAAGAGATTCTGCTATTGTTCAGAGCAAATACCAGAATGGGGAGGAAATGTTCTTTGAGTGATCTTGACAGTGCAATAATTGCTGGTACTATACAGACTGGTTTCAGCATCTCAGAAACTAGTGACCGCATGGGATTTTCATGCTCTGAAGCAAAACAAAAACATTATGTGAGCACCAGATCCCAGGGAGGAGATCACTTTGTAAATAAGACAAGTTGCCTGGTTTCTTCTGCAGATGGTTTAAAATTTGGTGGAAATCTCTGTTGCAGATTCCATTAAAATGCTTGGCAAAATAGCACAACGTGCTGCACTAGTTTGTCTAGTAAAATGCCAGGCTTCATAACCGAAACCTGGGGCACCCTATTATAGTCTGTTTTACAGTGAGTTCAGAGATCCAAGAATAAGATGGAATTAAAGAGTTTACGAAGTGTCATTAAATACATAAAACAGAAAAACAACCCACATACATAGTAAAAAAACAATCACTCTGACCTGTGTTCACTGGGTCGACTCCTGTCGACCGTCCTAGCAGTGCACAGGCCCATAGCCGACACACAGTCATGGTGAAATGTCTTGTAACTAGGGCTGCTGCTATCGACTATTTTGGTAATTCAGCATTCTATCGATTAATCTGACGATTAATCAAGTACTCTAATAACGAAAAAACTAATTAAAAGAATGTTGTTCTTTATAAAAACTAATCAGCCCCCCATGCCATCAGCTTGTGAAATGTGAAAACGTAAAGATATGTTGTAGCCTTCAAGAAACCCTGTCAAACATGTCAGCATTTCATGAACTGTTTCATAACTTAACGTAGAAGACAATCAAGAGGAACAACTTCATCTCTACCCGAAGCTTCATAGCATCTTGGTGGTCAGATGGATTACATATGTATTGTTTGATGGCCTGGCATGTTGACGCTCACCGAGGAGGTTGCCCTTGGCATTGAGATGAAGACCACATTAAAGAAGACACTATATTGCCATGTCCTTAGATATTACGGATATGATGGATGGACAGATTTAGAGAGCCAATCCTTCTTATACCATGGCACTAAGGCATAAGCTGTGGAGCAGCATAATGCCTGGTAGATGCCAGCTACCACAATAAGCTGCATAACCCGCATACCGCTGTAAACTATTATGGAGCCCTGATCCCACATGTACAACAGAAAGCCAGGGCATAAAGTGCCACCTAGAAGGCTCGCCCTTTCCTCTGCACCATCCTGTCATCCTTCCCGTGCCTGCACATGGTACCAGCAGTGGCTGGCATTACTTGGTACACAACCCCTGCTCCCCAGGCTCCTCATTTTTTCCTGATTCTGCTTGAATTTAGGATCTGCTGGCTCCTTGCCCGCCACTCCGATCTAACCTGCCCGCATCCGTGCCCCTGCCATGCGTCCACAGTCGGTCCTTCTACTCATGGATCTCCCCCTTGATCTGCTCGGACGGCCAGTTCAGTGTGCCCTTGGCTTCCCGCAGTGCCCTCTTATGTTCCTCCCGGATCCAGGTGAGGCGACCCCTGTCTTCTTCATTCTGCAGCCCAGGACCAAAGGGGGTGAGCTGCGGGGGCTGCTAGAAAAAAACACTCCACTCAGCAGCTTGGGGGAGCCGGGGAGGAAGAAGGCCCCGAAACACAAGGCGATGAAGCTGCTGAACACCAAAAGGAGCACAAACTTCTCAGTCAGCCGAAATACTGAGAGCTTCCATTCCGTGGGCCCAACCAGTGCAAACCATAAACTTATCCAGGGGCCAGTTAGCCCCCTGCTCCACTACCCTTCCCCAGCGGGGACACACTGAAAGGCAGCAGACTGCCGACCGGCATGGCAGCTGGACGCGCGCACAAAGTTTCCCTTAGCGGAGTGCGGAACGGGCCGGCGGGTGACCACGGAGCGGTGAGTAATAGCAAGCGCTTCACTCCCGCTCCGTGGTCACATGACACAAACGAATCCTCGTTTTAAAAAAAATTGTCGAATTACTTCATTCAATTGCGTAATAGTTTCAGCCCTACTTCGAACATCTGTCTTTACGGATGGTCCATCTGAGCTTAAAGCTCTTTGCTACATGACCTAACATTTATACCTTCTGCCCCTTAAGATGTTTCCCAGAGTGCACTACGCATGTCCTCTGAGTTCCTCATTCAGGTATGTGGCCTGGTGGTCTTCTGACACATAACATTAAAGGACCCCTTTACATGGGCTGACAATTGAACAGATTATCACTAATGAGCGTTACTAGTAAAGTTCGTTAACGATGATCTGGCGGTTTAAATACACCGCTGATTAACCGATGAACAAACGAAAGACTTGTTCATCAGGTAATTGGATATTTTGTGCAGCACAAAAGATCGTTTCCCAGTGGCAGATCATGCTGTGTAAACACGACCTGCTTCCGGGAAACAACAAGACAGTATGAGGAAGAGCAATGGCATTAGGGATCACTCCTCCCCATACTCTGGAGGAGCTCACTACATGTAAATGCATCGGTCTCCTCCGCTAGCGATCAGCAGAATGTTGAGAAGCAACGCTTCCTTCCTGACAATCTGCTAGATCGTCTTCCTGTGTAAAGGGACCTTTAAGACTTTGTATGTGCTACATAGTTAACTAACTCACTACATTAAACAATAATTAAAGGGAAAGAACCACCTTAAAATTGCCATTCTAATACATGGTCACTGGGGTCCATCCGGTGTAATTTATTCGATTCACATGATGGATCCAGCCCTGCTGTTTTTGTTTTTCATTTTTCTGTTCCTAGAATGAAACAGAAAATCAGAAACTACTAGTGCACATGTGAAAGTAGCCTTAAACACTTAAAAGATGTGTTTGTCCTTGGACACGTGCTGAATATGCTGAATATACATGGATCTTTGACATTAATTATATTTAATGGACATTCTGAGAGGGAATCAAAAAACACCAAAGGGCACAATCTCCGATTCAGTGAAACCTCTCTTAAAGACCACCTCTTTGAAACCACTCCTTGTAAAGATGTTAAATTTTTCACAAACTAAGCCTACTTTCACATCTGCATCATTGCTATACGGTTTTGAAATCCGGCAGGGGATCTCAAAACCACAGCAAAATGCTTCCGTCTTAATAATACAACCGGCTGCAGCATCCGACATCATTGACTTGCATGGCTTTTGGTACTGGATCTGGCTTGTTCAGTTTCCCATGCCGCACACAAAAGCGCTGCTTGCGGCGATTGTGTCCGGCATGGGAACAAAACAAACAGGAACGGAAAGAGTTCTGGTCCACTCCGTTCCGGTTTGTTAAATTTTGTCCCCATTTACAATGAATGGGGACAAAACGGAAGCGTTGTGCTGTGGTTTTGAGAGCCTGTGCCGGATTTCAGACCTGGATAGCTAAACGCAGATGTGAAAGTAGTCTAAGCATACTGTCCTTCTTTAAGAGGACTGCCCCAGAAGACCTTTGGGTTGTCATCTCAGAAAGATTTCATTGTCTGTATCTAACATGTTTTGTCTGATCTACAATAGAAATGTAATAATTCATTGTGGGACATTTTATTATTTTTTTTTCTCAAAGGGTTTGTCTCACTTCAGCAAATAGCATTTATTATGTAAATTATGTTAGTACAAGCCAATTACTACTGTATTCCTATTGTCCATATTGTCTCCTTTGCTGGCTGAATTCATTTATCCCCTACGCCCATGACAGCAACCTTGAGAGACCGCCTCCATCCAGGACAGGAAACGGGAAACCCCTGTGGAGAGCTTTAAAGCAGGGACCTTGCCCCTATAGCACCAGTTTTTTTTCTGTTTCCTGTCCTATGGATAGGACAGTCTGTGGAATGCAAAGGTTAAGGCTACAGGAGCCCCTGACTTGGTGTGCATATAGGGGTTACCTGGTGCGGCATAAGTCTCCACTAGGAGCCGCTTAGGAAGACTGGGCAATCCTTCTAGGTCCTGGACTAGTGTTGGGCGGACATTCCTGGGCAGTCTGAGAGGGTTCCTGGCGCGGCGTGCGTGTATGTACCGGAAGTCGCATGTTGGGACTTCCGGTATTTGGAACGTATGCATTCTGAGGTGGAATGCATACTGGAAGCCGGAAGGCTTCCGGTTTTGGCAGCATGGGAACGCCGTCAGGGACCAGGGCTTGGGGTTTTTAAACCCTGTACTTTCTAAAGCGTGCTGCCAGAAGGATCCCAGCCAGCCTGAGTGTGTGTGTGTGTGTGCATGCCCTAAATGGAAAACACTCTCATTATCTGGTGTTATGGAAGAAGAGAGTAATCAGCACTCTGATGCCATGAAGACAGACTGGTATTCCTGGTGGGGTAGGGGAGTTTGGTCCCCATCCTTTTGCTTTCTTCTAGCGTGTAATGGGGCTTATTCTCTTGTTTGTTATGAAATACCAAAGAGGGCCCTAGAAAAGCTATGCCTAAGACTAAAGGAAAGGTGTGTGCAGTATGCAAGAAAAAACTTGCTCCCTCCTGGTCCAAATTACTGTCAGCATTGTGTGAACAAAGTAGTTGAGGATTAAGAAGTTGAGGATGAATCCCCTTCCCTGCTTCAGAGTATCAAGGACATTGTTAAATCTGAAGTCTCAGATTCTATGAAAGCGTTTAAAAAATGCCTCCCTGCCTCTGCAATGGGCAAACAGAGTCACGTTAATGTGATCTCAGATTTAGAATCCTCTGATTAAAAACGAACAGGGAGAGGTCCTGGGTGATTTAAGTTCTTCCTCGGCTGAAGAATCCTCCAGTAGACCCCTATTTTCCCGAGAGGATACGGATTCCTTACTTAAAGCGATCAGAGCCACAATGAAAATAGATGAGACTAGGGAGCAGAAGTCGGTCTAAGACATTATGTTTGGGGACTTGGGACATAAGCATCCTAGGGTCTACCCATTAAATGATAATATTAACTATCTAAGAGTGGATGAAGCCTGATTAAAAAGTTTTAAGTGTAAAGAAGAAATATCCCTTCAATGGTAAATCCTATAGGCCTCCAAAATTAGACGCCCCGCTAGCCAAATTCTCAAAAAGAGCTGTCTTACCGTTTGAAGACCTTGGTACATGAAATAATCCGATGGAAAAAAGGGCAGAGGTCTATCTCAAGAAAGTGTGGGAGGCTTCTACCCAGGCCCTATTATCATGTTGCAATTCATGCAGATTTTCAAAAAATCCTCAGGGTTGCAGAAGAAGGTCAAATAACTCATCTACAATACAGAGCTCTTACTTTTGGCATATGCCAGGCCCCCAGACTTTTCACAAAGTTAATGGCAGAGGTGATAGCCCACATAAGAGAAAAATACATTTTAATTATTCCCTATTTAGACGATCTCTTGGTGGTAGCAGAATTAGTAAATCAGTAAATCTTCTCGTTTTTTTTAGAAGTGATAAAAATTCTTCAAAGGCTCAGTTGGCAGTTAAGTTGGGGAAAAATCAAATATGGTCCACTCTCAGAACTGTGTCTTCCTGGGATTAATCCTGGACTCTGTACAACAGCGATGTATCCTCCCTCATCACAAGATATCTCGCCTAGGGCAGGACATTCAGGCTCTGGTAGCCTCAAAGAGACAAACCATCAGACGGCATGTCTGTCTTAGGCAGGATGACCTCAACAATCCCAGCTGTCAGTTGGTCCCATTTTTATTCCAGGATGCTTTAGTGGCAAATCCTGAAGGAATGGAAGGATTCATTGTCCCCTCTGGATGTACCTCTTTCCCCTCACTCCTCAAGTATTACAGTCCCTAACCTGGTGGCAGGATCCTGCAAACTTATCTTGGGGGTTTCCATAGGATCTACAAGAAGAGATAATGACTACCACCGACTCCAGTCCCACCGGGTGGGGGGTATTTTGTCAATGGGCAGTCTGCAGGGAGTCTGGAGTCTAGGGGACAGTCAGGATTCACAAAATGTGAGAGAATTAAGAGCTGTTTTTCTAGCCCTGAAGGGGCTTCTACCCAAGCTTACAGGAAAAGGGGTAAAAATCTTTTTGGACAATACTACCATAGTATCCTACCTGAAGAGGCAGGGGGGTACCAAATCAGAAGATCTAATGGCCTTAACAGTGGAAATCTTTTCTCTGATTATGCCTCTTGTTCCCTTTTATCATTGCGGTGCACCTAAAAGGATCAGAAAAAAAGGTGGCAGATTTTTTAAGCAGAAACCACCTAGACCAAGGAGAGTCTTGCCTGAATCAAGAGCTCTTTGATCAAATTGTCCAGCTTTGGGGTCATCCCCGGGTAGATTTGTTTGCTACCATGCAGAACAGCAAATGCAAACGTTTCTTTTCCCTAAACCCAAACGATCTTCCTTTAGGGCTAGACGCTTTTTCTCTTCCGTGGCTGTATCATTTTCTGTACGCTTTTCCTCTGCTAAGACTACTCCCGAGAGTGTTACAGAAGCTGAGGCAGGAACAGACAAGGCTTATTCTCATTGCCCCTTTCTGGCCAAGGAGGACCTGGTTCACTTGGCTGAGAAAGCTGTCCCTCACAGATCCCTGGATTCTTCCGTTAAGACAGGACCTTTTATTTTAGGGGTCGGTATTTCATCCGGAAGTGAAAAGCCTTCATCTAGCAGCTTAGTTTTTGAGAGGAAGATCTTAAAACATAGGGGCTTGTCAGATGAGGTTATTTCAACCCTTTTATCCTGCAGGAAAACAGTAACCTCTTCCATTTACCTTTATAATTCGGAAAGCTTTCTTAAACGTCTCTAATGTCCATATTGATCCTATAGGTCCTCGACCTATGTCTAGGGTTCTGGATTTTCTACAAGAAGTCCTAAAGAAAAACGTAAGACCTAGCACTCTTAAAGTCCAAGTTTCTGCCTTTTTTGACTCCCCTATTGCAAATCATCCCTGGATTAGGCGTTTTTTGGGGGGACGTTAGTAGGATTAAACTCTTGAATAAATCTTCAGTTCCCCCGTGGGATCTAAATTTAGTCTTGTCTAGGATGATGGAGCCTCCTTTCGGACCCTTACAGGATTTTTCTGTTAGAATTCTATCCTTTAAGACAGCCTGCCTTGTTGCTATTACATCAGCAAGGAGAGTTGGAGAGATTTCTGCTTTCTTGGCATCTCCTCCCTATACTAATATTCTGGAGGATAGACTTCTAATTAGACCAGATCCTTTGTTCCTTCCCAAGGTGGTTTCACAGTTTCATAGATCTCAAGACTTCCTTCTTTCCTTATGTCAATCCCCGAAAACTGAGAAAGAAAGGATGCTCCATTCCCCATACGTCAGGGGGTGCCTCTCTGAATATTTGAAAGTTACTAGTCACTTGAGAATATCTTCTAGGCTGTTTGTGCAGTTTGGAGGAAGGAGTAAGGCAGAACATGTAGAACAAAAAATAGAAGATGTCCCATTCTTGTCCGCAGACACGGACAAGAAAAGGGATTTCTATTATAGTGCTGGTTATGTGCGGTCTGCAAAATGCAGAACGCACATGGCCGATGTGCGTGTTTTGCGGATCCGCAATTTTTAACCAGTTGTGGATGTGTAAATGGACCCTAAATATGGAGTTGGGCTAATTTTGTGGCTGTAACAGACGGCATTCTTTCATGGAGGCTTTCTACAAGTAAGACTCTGTGGACATTTGTGTCCATTGAGCCCCAAGAGCATTTGTAGGATCAGACACTTATTTGATGTTTGATGAGAAGGTCTAACTTAGTCATGCATCTAATTTATCCCAAAGGTGTTCAATATATTTAAGGTTTGACTCTGCATAGGCTACTTGGGTTGCTCCACACCAAACTCCTCAAACCATGTCTTTATGGACCTCGCTTTGTGCACAGGGGCACAGTCTTGCTGGAACAGAAGAAGGCTGTCTCCAAGTTGAAAACAACAATTGTTTAAAATGTTTCCCTTCACTGGAAATAAAATGTCTAGACTAAAAACTGACAAAGCTTTATACAGGGTGACCCACAAAAAAGGAGCCCGCCTCCAATATCTCCAAATCAAACTGCCTAATAGTAAATCTGTGTTAGTTGTCCATAGCAACCAATCAGTTGCCCATAGCAAACAATCATTTTGAAAAGTGTTTTTAGGCTTGTTTCCTGACACAGTGCTTGTGCTGATATCTTCTATAGGCAACTTTGTGGAGAGTAATGCACCAGAGGAAAGGTGATCTATACGCGCCACACATTTTAGTGGTCTTGCTCATTGAGTCAGCGTGGTCTACAGCTTTGGCTTGTAGATGCCTTCACTTCACCATTTATAGCACTTACAGATGACTTTCAAAAACGGACTTTCGGCATCCTAAAATCACTTAGCTCATCAGTATTACCAATACTAATACCAGTCTATGGGTATTTCATTGCTGCGTGCTTGCATTTTTTGCACTTGTTTTCAATGAACGCAGGTAAAACATGTACATGTCCCATTTGGTCATATAGTTATGATCTTCATCCTGATTTGACTTGAGGCAATTCTTAACTTTTTGTTAAACACAAAGAAGAAATTGAGCCCAAAATGTGACAATAAACTCTGAAGATGTAGTGGGTGCAAGCTCAAGGCGACCCGCCTCCAAGGACTCAGGATGGCAGCAGAAGAGAAACAGCACTTGAATCATAATTTGCGTTCATTCACCCATGTTTCAGCTTCTCAATGCAGCCATTTTTAAGCAATGAATGAATGTCAGCGCCAAACTGTATCAATAGCCCATCTAATTCATCCAACGATTAATGTGTGTTAAAATAAAATACATAGAAAAAAAATATGATATTGATATGGTATCAATAAAACTAAAGATTTTCCCACAAAAAATTAGCCCCCACACAGCCGTGTAGACATAACTATAAAAAAAAGTTGGGGGGGGGGGGGTTAGAATATGGGCATGTAAAAAAATAAAATAAAAAATTCAAAGTTTTTTTTAATTTCTTTTCAGTATTAGAACATAAAAAAACTACACATGTGTGGAAACGTAATTAGGGATGGACAGGTCAGTTCACTCACTGGGTCAGTACAATTACAACTATGGATGAGCGAATTTACTTTGGATGAAACATCCAAAGTTGATTCACATAAAACTTTGTTTCAATACTGTATAGAGCAAGTGCTCCATACAGTATTAGAATGTATTGACTCAGATGAGCCGAAGTTATTACTTCTAAGTGGTACCTTGGAACCGAACCCGAGTTCGGGAAATTGTTTTTTACAGTACAAATTAATGAAGTTATTAATTTATGAAGTAAAAACTTTCGGCTCATCAGAGCCAATACATTCTAATACTGTACGGAGCGGTCGCTCCGTACATTATTGACATGAAGTTTTATGCGAAGCAATTAGCTCATCCCTAGTTGTAATTGTACTGACCCAGAGACTGAAGGTCACAGGTCAGTTTTGCCACATAGGGAAAGCTGTAGGGACAAGACCAGTACAACTATGTCAGAATGGCAATTTTGTTTCTAATTCCGCTGCATTTGGAATGTATTTTTCACTTCCCACTACATAGTATGCAGTATTAAATGGTGGCATTATAAAGTACAACTTGTCCCGCAAAAAACAAGCCCTCCTTCAGCTATGTGAATGGAAAAATGAAAAAGTTATGGCTCCAAGAAGACGGGGAAGAAAAATTAAAGCGCAAAAATCGCTGGTATCCAAGTGGCTAAACTGTGCTCAGCACTCTTTAGCTCAAAATATTAAAGGAACCCTTCTAGTAACTTGGAACATTTTGTCCTATGTTATGTGACTTCACTTATGTCAGCCATGATGCCAGGTGACACATACCCTTCACTACGCCATATGTGCTCTGCATAAGGGGAAGTGGATGCTATTATTGGTGTGACTCTATATGCGTTTTTCATTGCAGTGTTTTTATCCCTGCCTTCCTGCCTCTACAGAAATCCCACGCCTACTGACGGACGGCAATGGCACCTGCAGGAAGAGCGTTCCAACCATCAAAGAGAGAAAAAATATCTGCTGTATAAAGAAATGAAAGAAGTCCTTTAAAATAACTAAACATCCATAGGCAATGTTACTGTCCAAAGGAAGAAGAAGATTAGCATTTCCTTTTGTTTTTAGGTGTAAACTTTGAATAGTTTTTGCAGAATTTTGTTGTTATTCTTCTGGAATCATTAGTGGCTACTGTTTAAATCAAAGCTATTGCAATCAAGTTTGTGAAGTACTAATAAAGCCTTATATATTGTTTGTAAAATACCGGGAGAACATTGACCTGCACTCCTTCTGCCAGCAGAGGGCAGTCTAACTCTGTCTTGTTTTTCCATAGTCTTCATTCAACTGCCGTAGAGATGTTTTTCGTGTATTGTATTGTGTTCTGCTTTGGGAAGTATAAAAGGCCTTAGACATTGACATATAGTTCTTAATTTTGCAGTGCAATTTCTAGATTACACTAGATTTGTTTTTTGCAAATGAAGAATATTAGGAATTAAGACACACTATTCCTAGATCTCCATATAGGCATTCACATTAAATTGTTACCTGTCATTTCAGCACAGTGGACTAACCATATGCAACCTTTCAATTTGCTACTTGGCACGCCAGATATCATGAGAGGTTTCAAACTCGTGAATGTTTTACAAATGGTGGCCTCTGTTGTATACAGGTACAGTTTAAATGTGGGGCTATTAAACCCAAGATGAGCTACTGAAATTCTGCGAGTCCCGCATGAATCATTGTCAACTCAAGATATGTCTTTATTGATACGTTCTTGTTTCTTTAGTTCATGACCGTGCGAGTGAACTAACAATAGCTCCGTTATAGACCTCAAATAAAGAATTGTTTTCTTAAAGGGAGTTTAGTCTGTTAAAAAAAAATAGTGGCTATATGTGCAGAGATTGTAAATATCTACTTGCATATATTGGAAGACATGCACAGATGTAGCAAATGTTAATTCGGCACTTACAGCTAAAATACACAGTTGCAGCAAACTTTAATATAACTTTTCAACAGCTTTTGCTGTGTTAATTGTTGAATTAAAGCAGCGGTCTAGGCCTGATGTACTTACCATATATATATATATATCATGCTCCATTTTATGATTTGCAGCATGTTTTCAGATAACATTAGTAGAGAATGCACTGGTCGTTTTTACCACTGCAAGGCTGGAATCACACCTGTACTTTTTGGTGCCATTTTTTGAGTCAAGCTTGGGGGTGAATACAAAAGAGACGCTTATCGGTCTTCTTTAGTAATTTCTTTTTGGATCAACTTCTGGCTTTGGCTCAGAAAACTCCGGCTATTGTGATTCAGCGTGATATAAGAAAGGAAATAGACAACTGCTGCATGTAATATTTAGCTAAGAGGAAGTTCCCAATTGTTTGCTTTTGTCTATAGTGCACCCAATGAATCATTTTTCTTTTATGTCAATGGCAACTGATGACTTGTGGAACATATGATAAAACTGGATGAACTGAAAGTAGCCAGTGGGCTGCACTATGATAGCCCAAAAGCTTGACTATTCAAACTGGAATCTAATCCATACAAATGTTTTAATAAGAATCATGCTGAAAAACCATACAAGTGGAAACCCCTTACAAGAGTACATATTTAATGAGGAAATCCAGCAAAAATGATCTCATGACATGTCATATGGAGAAATATATGGCCTTGGGCCTCCACTAATTTCTGGAAAGAAATAGTTGTCACCACTAGAGCAACCAGTTCCTTTATATAGTGTTGCCATGAGAGCTTTCCAGTGATGCAACAAGAGGTTTGGCTCTTCTGGATTTGGAGGATGTCTGAGCTCTAAGATGCTACTGATGTGATCTGATAGGTCTCCATGACTTGTCAGAAGATCACTTCCAGGTTGGTTTCTCCTTTAAGTATAAATGATCCTTTTCTAATCTTCTCTGGTAATAAGATGTTACAAATGCCACTGTCAATTTGCATATTAATATATGGTTGAAGCACCCATGGTTAGAGAACCAATATTCTTGAATTTATGGTATCTCATGTCTATAATGCTAACTGTATTGATGGATGTGCTTTCTCGAATACTGGTTCTTCTGTATTTTCCAAGACCTACATGTTAAAATTAGATGTTTAAGTTATCAAGTAACTTATTGTGTAGAAAAGCCATGACTTTGCAGTTCTAGTCAGCAAATTATTTTCAGCCAAAAAATGGAGGTAGACTGTTGAATGAATGTGATACTACAAATGTATGGTATTATATGGCAGTCGCCAACAGAAAAAGATAGCATCTCTACTCAAGGTACACTCTGCTGTCCTTGGCTTTAGTCGGCACATTGGGACCTGACATACCCAATCAACCTGGGAAATAACTAGCTGGATGTACTTTTTATTTAACATGGGGTCCAGCTGTCTATTATCGATTGGGTGGGTGATACATTACCTACATGTACTTTCATGTGCTTTTAAAGTCTGTAAGCAAAGCATTGCATTGCATTTTGTGTAGACTGATATGCACCTTTATTTGCCATGAGGCAATTCACTTTAAAATTTTACTATGTTAAAAGTGTAAATATAGCAGAACATTAATAAATGTCACTTATGTAGCAGTTCTCTGTGTACACTTATTAATGTGTTTGAGTGAATGGGCCGTCATCTGAGGCAAAACATGCTTTTCATTTCTGACATTTTCTCAACTTGTATGCCCTTCAATTAAATTAGATATACTGAGTGAGTAAGCCTTGTGGGAAAATCAGAGCTAGTTGGTGCATGCTGCCATTTTCTCGATACGGACCTTGATGGTTTGTGCAGAAAATTGTACATGTGAATTTGACCCATAGTGGGTCATTGTTCAGTATAGGTGTTTTATCTGCCTGCTAGTTTGGAACAAGTGTGTCCTTGTTGCATTTGATAAACATAGAAATAATTTGTATCCTTTCACACAGTGCCGTTTTTACATGTTTTTCTCCCCTTGCCTAAGGGTACTTTCACGCTAGCATTATTCTTTTCCGGTATTGAGTTCCGTCCTAGGGGCTCAATACCGGAAAATAACTGATCAGTTTTATCCTAATGCATTCTGAATGGAGAGCAATCCGTTCAGGATGGACCAGGATGTCTTCAGTTCAGTCTTTTTGACCTTTCAGGACGGCGATAATACTGCAGCATGCTGCGGTTTTATCTCCGTCCAAAATTTCGGAACACTTGCCTGAATGCCGGATCCGCCATTTTTTCCCCATTGAAATGCATTCATGCCGGATCCAGCCCAGAGTGTTCCAGCAAAACGGATCAAGCATTGCGGTCTGCGCAAGCTCAGACTGCAAAAAATGTGAAAATGCATTAATGCCCCGAGTGTTCCGGAAAAACGTCATATTTTTATTTTTTTTTTCACAATTTTTGTGGTCTCAGCATGCGCAGACCACAATGCTGGATCCGTTTTGCCGGAACACTCCGGATGACACCAGAGAGACGGATCCGGCATTTCAATGCATTTGTCATACAGATTAGGATCCTGATCCGTCTGACAAAAGCCATCAGTTTGCATACGTTTTGACGGATCCGGCAGGCAGTTCTGGTGACAGAACTGCCTGCCGGAATCCTCTGCCGCAAGTGTGAAAGTACCCTAAGACAGGAAACCTGTTTAAAAGTTTTAGGACCTCCTGGTGTGGAGATCCTAAAACCAGAGAGCCTACTACTTACTATGCTATAGAGGACAGCTTTCAGGAGGTTCCTGCAATGTAACCCCGGTGGCCTGAAATGGCTGCTAGTCTGTGGTCCATCCCTCCCTCCCTCCCTCCACAGGCCAAGTGTGAATGCCTGGGATCCAGAATCAGAGTACAGGTATTGCCTTTAGCATTATTACAGGTGTGTCTCCTTTCATTTGGTGATCATGAACAGAGATGAGGGTCTCTTGACATGGCACACATTTGGTTGAGCACCTGTGTTATGTAAGAAGGTTGTAACTAGTAGGGAGAAAGAAAAGGGAGAGTATACTGTGTCACCTTGGCATGCTTTAAGGGACCTCAAATAATTTTCACCCGATCCGCATTACCACTTTTTCTGCATATGAATAAAGTTAAGAAAAACTTGCACAATAATCCTGCGGTAAGTTCAGTTCCTAAGTAAATGCAGGCTCCTTGGTCAATATCTGCAATTCAGTCCCCAGAGCATTCATTTTCCACTTTGATCTCCTCCTAGATCCAAGTCAAGGACACAAGCAGGAAACCCAATAGTGAAATACTGCCACTTTGGGATAAAAAGCCACATGTTTTTATTACACTCACACAGATAAAATCATGTACATGGGAACGATCCCACGGACAGCTGATAAGCTGCAATGCGGCTGATCATTATCTCAAAGGTATGGCTAGCTTTAGTCTAGTTATTAAAAGTCTTTCTAGAGATCCTTTCAAGCCTCTGTAAGCTATTGCTATGAAGCTTCTGACCCTTAAAGACATTTTCCACCAAAAACATATCCCCTATCTAAAACATAAGGGGTGTGTCTTATTGGTGCCTTTCACGAGAACAGGGGTACTGTGTTCCCCTATGTAGATGGACCAGTGGTCATGCATGTCCATTACCACTCAACTTTTATAGGATTGTCCATCACCTCAGCCAAGAGATTATGGAAAATAAAGACTCTTTCCATAGGATCATGACCCTACTGTTCTTCCAAAATTAGCTTCTCATTTCCATCATTCCCAAAAAGGCATCTTATTTTCTCTCTAGGGTGTTGTCATGAGAGAGGCTGTAAATTATAATTATGTAATTTATAAAATGATAATATAATTTCCTAATGGTAATTTGATTTGATCAATCCCAGGACAGACAGGGCCCCTTCATTTCTACCCTCTTATCTTTTCCTTGGTGTGCTGGTTGTTCACAAGCAGTAAAACAAGTATCTATATGTAATCTAAAACGTTGGGGCCTACAAGTTCTATGTATGTAATCCACATTAAAGAGGTTTTCCAGACCCTGATATTGATGACCTATGCTCAGGATAGGTCATTAATATCCGATTGGTGATGGTCTGACACCCGGCACTCTTGCCGATCAGCTGTTCACTGCAGCCTCAAGCGCTGGAACTAGCACTGTGACTGTAACAGGGAGCACAGCTCCATTCAGAGTGTAGTGGCCGTACTGGATTACTGTAGCTCCGTTCCCACTGAACGGAATGGGAGCTAAGCTACAAGAACCCAGCACAGCCACTACACTTTGAAGCTGAGCTTCCTGTTCCATTCACAGTGCTCGTTCCAGAGGCTGCAGTGAACAGCTGATCAGTGGGGGTGAAAGGTGTTGGACCCTTACCCACTGAGGACAGGTAATCAATATTAGGAACCTGGAAAACGCCTTTAACCCCCTTAAGGACCGGGCCATTTTTCACCTTAAGGACCAGACTGATTTTTGCAAATCTGACATGTCCCTTTATGTGGTGATAACTTTAAAATGCTTTTCACTTATCCAGGCCATTCTGAGATTGTTTTCTCGTCATATATTGTACTTCATGACAGTGGTAAATTTGAATCAAAATATTTCATTTTTATTTATAAAATATTATAAAATTTGGAAGAATTCGCAACTTTCCAAATTTCAATTTCTCGCCTTTTAAAACCGATAGTGATACCTCCTAAAATTATTACTTTACATTTCCCATATCTCTACTTTATGTTTGGATAATTTTTTGAATGCCATTTTATTTTTTGGGGACGTTAGAAAGCTTATAAGTTTAGAAGCAAATCTTGAAATTTTTCAGAACATTTCCAAAACCCACTTTTTAAGGACCAGTTCAGGTCTGAAGTCACTTTGTGAGGATTACATAAGGATTACATAATAGAAACCACCCAAAAATGACCCCATTTTAGAAACTACACCCCTCAAGGTATTAAAAAACTGATTTTACAAATGTTGTTAACCCTTTAGGTGTTCCACGAGAATTATAGGAAAATTGAGAATTTCACTTTTTTGGCAGATTTTCCATTACATTTTTTTTTTTTCTGCTAACAAAGCAAAGGTTAACAGCCAAACAAAACTCAATATTTATTGCCCTGATTCTGTAGTTTACAGAAACACCCCATATGTGGTCAAAAACTGCTGTATGGCCACACGGCAGGGCGCAGAAGGAAATTAACGCCATATGGTTTTTGGAGGGCATATTTCACTGGGATAATTTTAACTGTCACATTTGAAGACCCCTAGAGATGCACCCCTCGAGTAGAAACTACAGAAAAAGTGACCCCATTTTGGAAACTACTGGATAAAGTGGCAGTTTTGTTGGTACTATTTTAGGTTACCGATTTTTGGTTGCTCTATATTACACTTTTTGTAAGGCAAGGTAACAAAAAGCAGTTTTGCCACAGTTTTTTATATTTTTTGTTATATACAACGTTCATCTGACAGGTTAGAACATGAGCTATTTTTATAGAGCAGGTTGTTACGGATGTGACAATACCAAATATGACTAAATTTTTTTGGTTGTTTGTTTCAGTTTTACATAATAAAGCATTTTTGAAAAAAATGATTTTTTTGGTCTCTCCATATTCTGAAAGCCAAAAATTTTTTGGGTGCGAATGTCTTATGTAAGGGCTCATTTTTTTCAGTATTAGATGACTCTTTGATTGGTACAATTTTGTGGTGCATATGACTTTTTGATAGCTTGCTATTACACTTTGTGATGTTAGGTGATAAAATGGCTTTTTGACACTGTTTATATATATATATATATATATATATATATATATATATATATATATATATATATATATATATATATATATATATATATATATATTTCTACCGTGTTCACCTGAGGTTTTTTTTTGGGGGGGGGGGGATGATTCTCTTAGGTAGGGTATAATTTTTTTCCGGGATGAGATGGTTTGATTGGTACAATTTTGGGATGCATATGACTTTTTGATCGCTTGCTATCACACTTGTTTTTTGATCGCTTGCTATTACACTTTTTGTGATGTTAGGTGATAAAATAGCTTTTTGACACTGTTTTTATGTTTTTATATATATATTTTTCTACCGTGTTCACCTGAGGGTTTGTTTTTTTTTTTGGGGGGGGGGGGGGGGGGAATGATTCTCTTAGGTAAGGTATACATTTTTTCTCTTAGGTAGGAGATGGTTTGATTGGTACAATTTTGGGGTGCATATTTTTTTTGATCGCTTTCTATTACACTTTTTGTGATGTAAGGTGACCCAAAAAATAGCTTTTTTGACACTTTTTTTTATGGTGTTCATCTGAGGGGTTAGGTCATGTGGTATTTTTAGAGAGCAGGTTTTTATGGACGCTGCGATACCTAATATGTACATTTTAACACAATAAAAGCATTGCCTGAGAGCCATAATTTCTTTTTTTTTTGTTTAGTTTTTGGGGCGATTGCCCTATGTATGGGCTCGTTTTTTGCGGGATAAGGTGACGCTTATATTGGTATTTTGGGGGCATACGCCTTTTTGATCGCTTGGTGTTGCACTTTTAGTGATGTAAGGTGACAAAAATGGCTTTTTTGCATTCTTTATTTTTTATGGTGTATCGGACGGGGTGGATCACGTGATATATTTATAGAGCCGGTCGTTACCGATGCGGTGATACCCAATATGTGCGGTTTTTCTCTCCTTTTTTTTTCCTTATAAAATCAGGGGAAAGGGGCGTTTTATATATTTTTTCTTTTACTACTGTCCCACTCTGGGATTTCAACTTTTGGGGGTCTGGTCCCCTCTGCAATGCATTACAATACATCTGTATTGTAATGCATTGACTGTTCCTGTACTACAGTGAGTAGTACACAAATAGGTTGCCTAGGAGACCCAGCCTGAGGCTGGATCTCCTCGGCACCCGTAGAAGACAGGTCTCGATGCCGTGCAGGGCATTGGGCAGCCTCTGCACGGCATCGGGCTGCCTTGTCACGCATTGGGTCCCCGCCACAGCAGCGCGGGGACTTGATGCGCTGCTTCACCCGCCACAAACCACTTCTATTTTGCGGTCAGGGCGGTCCGCGGCATAGAAGGTGTTAATCCGCCGGCATCACTGTAAACAGAGATGCTGGCGGATACAGCAGGGGCCCGGCTACTAGGGACTGCCGGACCCCTGCAGTGATCGGGCGCGCACCGCTCCGGTGCCCGCCCCATCATCCCGCCGTGCATGTACGGCGGAATGCATTCTGGCAATGCATCGGATCAAGGATATCTAATTATTTTTAAAAAAAATTATCTTTTTAGCCTAAAGCAGGAGTGGATCCTACAAAGGAGATAATTTGTTTGTTGGATCCAATCCTAGTTTCAACTAACATAAACACAAACCAAACAACATCAAAACTGTAATTTATGAACACGCGTATCAGAAGTCCAAAATGATAACACTGAATAGACAGACTAAAATTCTGTGGAATATGAGGTATTTGGTCTAAACACCTAACACAGAAAATAATTAATGGGTGAAGGTAAAATAACACCTAATATGCAATGGGGAGATTAATTAAAGAGAATCTGTCATCTCCAAAACACCCCCAAACTAGAGTAAGGGCTGTATAGTGTAAGTGACGCTGAGTCCGGTTATGTGTTTATCTTCATACACTCATTCTGACGCTGTGCTCTTACAAACCAGCAGTAAAGTGCATTTAGAGGACTCAATTTTGAGTCCTTTCCATTATGTGTGGGAACACAATGTCGGAATGAAGATAAAAATTACATAACCGGATCGCTGCCAAAGGTACTTAAACTAAGTAAAGTAAAGTAGTTTTTCCTTTTCAATAAATTAGCAAAGATTTATAACATTCTATTTTCGCTTGTCATTATGGGATATTGAGTGCAGAATGATGGGGGGAATTTGAACTTTTTATTTTAGCACAAGGCCCAACATAACAAAATGTGAAACAAGGAAAGGGGTCTGATGACTTTCTGAATGCACTATATAAGAGTATATACGTTCACAGGGGCTAATGAGCCATGGTACATTCTGTCCTCCATATACTATATGCTGCAGTGGTGTTTCTGCTTGCTGAGACAGTCCCTAAATGCATAAGATGCTGGAGGAGAACATACAGTCAGGTCCATAAATATTGGGACATTGGCACAATTCTAAAAATTTTTGCTCCATACACTACTACAATGGATTTGAAATGAAACGAACAAGATGTGCTTTAACTGCAGACTGTCAGCTTTAATTTGATGGTTTTTACATCCAAATCAGGTGAACGGTGTAGGAATTACAACAATTTGCATTTGTCCTACTTGTTAAGGCACCAAACGTAATGAGACAAATGGCTTCTCAGCTGTTCCATGGCCAGGTGTGTGTTATTCCCTCATTATCCCAATTGCAATGAGCAGATAAAAGGTCCAAAGTTCATTTCAAGTGTGCTATTTGCATTTGGAATCTGTTGCTGTCAACTGTCAAAATGAGATCCAAAGAGCTGTCACTATCAGTGAAGCAAGCCATCATTAGGCTGAAAAAACTAAACAAACCCATCAAAGAGAAAAACATAAGGCGTGGCCAAAACAACTGTTTGGAACATTCTGCAAAAGAAGGAACGCACCCGTGAGCTCAGCAACACCGGAAGACCATGGAAAACAACTGTGGTGGATGACCGAAGAATTCTTTCCCTGGTGAAGAAAACACCCTTCACAACAGTTGGCCAGATCAAGAACACTCTCCAGGAGGTAGGTGTATGTGTGTCAAAGTCAACAATCAAGAGAAGACTTCACCAGAGTGAATACACAGGGTTCACCACAAGATGTAAACCATTGGTGAGCCTCAAAAACAGTAAGGCCAGATTAGAGTTTGCCAAACGACATCTAAAAAAGCCTTCACAGTTCTGGAACAACATCCTATGGACAGATGAGACCAAGATCAACTTGTACCAGAGTGATGGGAAGAGAAGAGTATGGAGAAGGAAAGGAACTGCAACCAAGTATTAAAAAGTCAAAGTTTGATTTATGATTATGATTTTGTCCCATTACTTTTGGTCCCTTAACAAGTGGGAGGCACATATGCAAACTGTTGTAATTCCTACACTGTTCACCTGATTTGGATGTAAATATAAGCTCAAGTTAAAGCACATCTTGTTTGTTTCATTGAAAATCCATTGTGGTGGTATATAGAGCCAACAATGTTAGAATTGTGTTGATGTCCCAATATTTATGGACCTGACTGCCTGCAAATGAGCAGGTAAGTGCACATACCTGAGCAACTCTGGAGTCCTGAACTGGGATCTGATGCAGCTCTGGGGTTGTTGGTAGATTTGCAGTATCATGTCTGGTGGGCACTAAGAAGAGAATTCCTGAGAAGAGAAAAGACGGGAGTAATCCTGGTTATTATGGATGAGCCCACTTGTGTTTTCAAGTTCAGCGTACAAGGTTCGGGTTATCTAAGAATTCTATTATAGATTCCGCTAAGGCTACTTTCACACTGGCGTTTTGGCTTTCAGTTTGCGAGATCCGTTCAGGGCTCTCACAAGCCGTCCAAAACGGATCAGTTTTGCCCTAATGCATTCTGAATAGAAAAGGATCCGCTCAGAATGCATCAGTCCAAAATGCCTGATCAGTGGTCGGAATGCCAGATCCGGCATTAATTCCCATTGACTTGCATTAGTGCCGGATCCGGCATTGCAGAACAACTGAAGGACGGATCCGTGAAAAAGACTGCAAGACGGATCTGTCCATCCGCATGACAAGCGGAGAGACGTATCCGTTCTTGCAATGCATTTGTAGGCGGATCCACACATGGATCCGTCTACAAATGCTGTCAGTTGTCACACTGATCGGCGGATCAAGCAGGCAGCTCCGACGACGGAACTGCCTGGCGGATCCAACTAACGCTAGTGTGAAAGTATCCTAACACGGACCATAACTTACGGTCTGTGGTAGCGGAATCCATAAGAGAATTCTTAGGTAACCCTAACCTTGTACACCGATCTTGAAAACACAAGTTCGCTCAACACTACTGATTATGAAACTGATAGGATGATTGCAAAGCTTTTGAGAAGACCATGAGCAGATTGCATCTAAACACTTGTGAGAAACTATAGGGAGAAATCAAGTTAGATCCAACTTTTAAGTTATGTTTCTGGATTTTATAGTCTGTGATGGGTGGTCAGTCTATTTTTTTTAAATCACAATTAATCAGTTTCAACTTCCATTTTGTTATTCTTTTATTTTGTTGTGTTTTATTACATAGGTAATACTGTATGAATCTATCCCTTATAATGCCACACCTTCCTTTGCTGTTTAATCTGCTATGCCATGCAGAAAATGGTGGTGGGTGTTGTAGAAGTCTAGTAATGGCTACCCAGTCAAGGCTTGTTGTTGTAGGATATGAACCCTGGCACACTCCTTTTTCTTCTCAAAGTTTTCCCTACCAGCACTTAATGAAAAACAATATGATCCCTTTACAACTCCCCGGATGTATCTCATGTGCCTCGCCTAGTGAAAAGTGTTATTTTGGTGTGCACAGCCAAGGTATCTTTTACACCTGGAGGCTGTGTTTGCTCACAGAAGCTGTTAACAAAGGTCGCCAAGGTTGTCGTACTAACCAAATTCGTATGGGAATCAAATAAAAGATTAAAAGCTATGTTTTCTTAACTATGTTTGTCTTTCTGCTTTGTTTGTGTCTTGTGTATTTTCGGTATCTCAATTGAGTGAGTACAGGAAACCACACCTACAGATGATGTCATTTGGGACACCTTCTCTAGCAAAACAAAGTGTGTTAATTATCTGTGCTCATTCTGAACCTTAGAAACTGCAATAAAGGTGCACTGGACCACATCCACAATTTTATATGTTAACTATACTAATTCAACTACTTATTTTTGGTGGGTATTGTACTTTCACATTATGGTAAGTCAAATAGCCTTTCCTTTTTTAAACAAGAGTTAGGAGGTCATCAAGTAACTGGCTTAGAGGCATTTAACATCTGGTGCTAGATATCCACTCCACAGTCCTCTCCGGCTCCTTTAAAAGAGTTGTCTCACTTCAGCAAATAGCATTTATTATGTAGAGGAAAGTAATACAAGGTTTGACACTGAATCGGTAATACAAGTTACGTTTCACAGTTAAATCATATTCACAATAATACAAGCCACTTACTAATGTATCATTATTATCCATATTGCTTCCTTTGCTGGCTGAATTCATTTTTTTTATCACATCATGCACGCTCGTCCAGCAGCGGTGGCCGTGCATGCACACACTAGAAAAAATTACTAGCCTATGTGCGCTACTACAGTCCCACGAATGATGGATTGCAGGATGGTCATAACCATGAATACGAGCAGTGTATAATATGATGGGGGAAAAAATGAATCAAGCCAGCAAAGGAGGCAATATGGACAATCGCAGTACATTAGTAAGTAACTTTCTCTACATGATAAATGCCACTTGCTGACGTGAGACGACCCACTTTAAGGGCTCTTACATGAGCGGATCCCGTGCGTGGAATCCACTGTGTGAAAGAGTGCCAAGCTCTGTTTCGGACAGCAGAGACAGAACATTAACATGATTGATAATACTCTTTGCCTCTCTGACCTTTTTACTGCAAAATTACAGTGAAAACTTTCTCGCTGTGTTTTTGTAGTAAAAAGATCACAAAGAGGCATGGAGCATTATTAATCATTTTAATGCTCCATGTCTCTGCTGTCTGGAACAGGGCTTGGCACACACGCAGCAGATTACCCGCACAGCATCCAATCGTGTGAAAGAGCCAGAGGCATAGCTAAAGGCTAATGGGCCCTGGTGCAAGAGTTCAGCTTGGGCCCCCATTCCCTTAGTGCTTGTTGGCAAGGGACAGGGTAGCACATAGCCTTCCTGCTGCCAGAGGCAAACATTGAAAGCAGGGGTGTAGCTAACGGCTCATGGGCCCTGGTGCAAGAGTTCACCTTGGACCCCCCTTCCCTCAGTGCTTTGTGTGTCTTCTTATGCAGCACAACGGTCTTTGGGCCCCCTCGGGCTCCTGGGCCCGGTAGCAACTGCTACCTCTGCACCCCCTATAGCTACGCCCATGATTGAAAGGGCACCCCCTCATGCCAAATTCTTGACCTAACATCTTCCCTCTAGCCAGAGGTGTAAATTGACCAGCATGCACTTTCTATAATGCCAGTGTCTTATGTGGCACAAGGGTTTTTGGGCCCCCTCAAGCTCCTGGGCCCGGTAGTGACTGCTACCTCTGTACCCCCTATAGCTACTCCCCTGGAAAGAGCCCTAACCCCTTCCCACATGTAGGTGTATCTGTACATCCAGATTGCAGCATAATTTCTGCAATTGGGAGTACAGTTATGCCCTCACTCTTAGCAGACTGGACTCTCTGTTCTCTCCAACAGAGGAGAAATGGGAACTGCTGGCAAGGGACCAATCAGAGTGGTCCCTTGTCAGCGATTGCTCTAAATGGTTAGTCTTTATAGACAAACCAATCAGAGCATGTATGTTGTTTGCAGGCTTTGATCTCCAGCAGCTATGGCTCTGACACCCCACTGTGCCACCCTTTTTCCTTCCCCCATACACATTAAGAACTTGAAAGGAGCCGCTGCCATCAGCAGCGGGTGTCAACTGTAATGGCGGTCATCAGGGTGAATGTCAGTGTAAAATATGAGTATTGCAGAGTATAGTACAGCCATCAGCCCCACTGGCTCTTCAAGATACAAGTGGGGCACTATATATATATATATTTCAACTACAAATAGGAAAAAGAGGCTACAATTAGCACGAGCTCACCAAAATTGGACTGTTGAAGACTGGAAAAATGTTGCCTGGTCTGATGAGTCTCGATTTCTGTTGAGACATTCAAATGGTAGAGTCCAAATTTGGTGTAAACAGAATGAGAACATGTATCCATCATGCCTTATTGTCACTGTGCAGGCTGGTGGTGATGGTGTAATGATGTGGGGGATGTTTTCTGGGCACACTTTAGGCCCCTTAGTGCCAATTGGCCATTGTTTAAATGCCACGGGCTACCTGAGCATTGTTTCTGACCATGTCCATCCCTTCGTGACCATCATGTACCTATCCTCTGATGGCTACTTCCAGCAGGATAATGCACCATGTCACAAAGCTCGAATCATTTCAAATTGTTTTCTTGAACATGACAATGAGTTTACTGTACTAAAATGGCCCCCACAGTCACCAGATCTCAACCCAATAGAGCATCTTTGGGATGTGGTGGAACGGGAGCTTCGTGCCCTGGATGTGCATCCCTCAAATCTCCATCAACTGCAAGATGCTATCCTATCAATATGGGCCAAGATTTCTAAAGAATACTATCAGCACCTTTTTGAATCAATGCCACGTAGAATTAAGGTAGTTCTGAAGGCAAAAAGGGGTCCAACACCGTATTAGTATGGTGTTCCTAATAATTCTTTAGGTGAGTGTATGTGTGTATAATATATATATATATATATATATATATATATATATATATATATATAGAAAAAACAGGCGGCACCACCCTTCGTATATGGGTGCAAAATCCAAGGACGGCAGCAGGTGCTTACCCCGTATTGTAGATACAAAAATTGGACTGCACTCCCAGCAATTCGTGAAGAAAATCTTAGTTTATTCACCCATCTATGGCAAAGCGACGTTTCGGCTCCAACTGAGCCTTTCTCAAGCTTGAGAAAGGCTCAGTTGGAGCCGAAACGTCGCTTTGCCATAGATGGGTGAATAAACTAAGATTTTCTTCACGAATTGCTGGGAGTGCAGTCCAATTTTTGTGTATATATATATATATATATATATATATATATATATATATATATATATATATATATATATATATATATATATATATATATATATATATATGGATTTCAATAAAAAAATTGCCTTTTCCCATATCAATTCATTTATAATTGATTAAAACATTAAAAAAAGGACACATACAGTGAGGAACAGAAGTATTTGAACACCCTGCAAAGTTCTCCCACTTATGAAATAATGGAGGGGTCTTAAATTCAGATTGTAGATGCGTTCCAACTCTGAGAGAATTTATAAACAAATCAGGCAATCACATTGTATGATTTTTAAATAATTTATTTGTCTTGCACTGCTGAACATAAGTATTTGAAGACCTGAGAAACAGCAAGAATTCTGGCTCTCAAAGACCTGTTACTGTTCCTTTAAAAAGTCCACCTCTACGCCACTCATTAATCTAACTTAGTAGCCCCTGTCTGAGCTCTTTAAAGACACCTGTCCACCACACAGTCAGTCAGACTCCAACTACTACCATGGGGAAGGCCAAAGAGCTGTCAAAAGACAACAGACAAAATTGTGGACCTCCAAAAGGCTGGAAAGGGCTACGGGGCAATTGCCAAGCAGCTTGGGGAAAATAGATCAACTGTTGGAGCAATTGTTAAAAAATGGAATAGGCTAAAGGCGACTGTCGGTCTTCCTTGGACTGGGGCTCCATGCAAGATCTCACCTCGTGGGGTATCACTGATGATAATAAAGGTGAGGAATTAGCTGAGAACTACAAGGGAGGAGCTGGCCAATGACATGAAGAGAGCTGGGACCACAGTTTCAAAGGTCACTATTGGTAGAACACTACGCTGTCTTGGTTTCAAATCATGCATTGCACGGAAGGTTCCCCTGCTCAAGTCATCACATGTCCAGGCCTGTGTGAAGTTTGCCAATGACCATCTGGATGATCCAGAGGAGGCATGGGAGAAAGTCATGTGGTCAGATGAGACCAAAGTAGAACTTTTTGGTCTAAACTTCACTCGTCGTGTTTGGAGAAGAATGAGTTGCATCCCAAGAACACCATCCCTATTGTGAAGCATGGGGGTGGTAACATCGTGCTTTGGGGGTGCTTTTCTGCGAAGGGGACAGGGCGACTGCACTGTATTAAGGAGAGGATGAATGGGGCCATTTATTGTGAGATTTTGAGCAACAACCTCCTTCCCTCAATCAGAGCATTGAAGATGGGTCGTGCCTGGGTCTTCCAACATGACAACGACCCAAAGCATATAGCCAGGATAACCAAGGAGTGGCTCCGTAAGAAGCATATCAAGGTTCTGGAGTGGCCTAGCCAGTCTCCAGACCTAAATCCAATAGAACTTCTTTGGAGGGAGCTGAAACTCTGTGTTGCTCAGCGACCGCCCCAAAACCTGACAGATCTAGAGGAGATCTGTGTAGAGGAGTGGGCCAAAATCCCTGTTGAAGTGTGTGCAAACCTGTTCAAGAACTACAGGACACATTTGACCTCTGTAATTGCAAACAAAGTCTTCTGTACCAAATATTAACATTGATTTTCTCAGGTGTTCAAATAGTGCAAGACAAGTAAATTCTTTAAAAATCATATGATTTTGTAATTTCCAGATTTTTTTTTTAAATTCGGTCTCTGAGTGGGAATGCACCTACAATGTGAATTTCAAACCCCTCCATGATTTCTAAAATCGCAGGGTGTTTAAATACTTCTGTTCCTCTCTGTAATTGGTATTGCTGCATCTGTAACGACCTGGACCATAACAGGATCACATTACTTATCATTAAAAGCCATATGTATCCAAAGGGGTACCAATAAAAACTATAGCCCGTTCCACAAGAAGCAAGCCTTCAGACAGCTGTTTGCTGAAATATAAAGATGTTAGTATATGACTTAATTAAAAAAAAGTGAGTTATGCTGCAAAAGTAGTAAAACATGAAAAACGAAATAAATTCAGTATAGTCATAACCGTATCAACCAATAAATCAAAGTTATCATATCATATATACCGCCTTAGAAACCATATGAAAAATAAAAATAACTGACAGAATTGCTAATTTTGCCCACCTTACCTCCTAAAAAATGATATAAAAAGCGATGTACCCCAAAATGGCACCAATAAAAACTATAGCCCGTTCCACAAAACATAAACCCTCACACAGTTACACTGGTGAAAAAATAAATGTTAATGATGTTGGTATATGGTGATGCAAAATATAACTTATTTTTAATAAAAAGGGATTTTATGTTGCAAAAGTAGTAAAACATAAAAAAACTTATATAAATTTGGTATCACCATAACTGTATCAACCCAAAGAATAAAATTTGCATATCATATATGCAGCATGAGGAACCCCATAAAAAATACTGATAGAATTGCAATTTTTGCCCACTTCTAGAGTTGAGCGAACACCTGGATGTTCGGGTTCGAGAAGTTCGGCCGAACATCCCGGAAATGTTCGGGTTCGGGATCCGAACCCGATCCGAACTTCGTCCCGAACCCGAACCCCATTGAAGTCAATGGGGACCCGAACTTTTCGGCACTAAAAAGGCTGTAAAACAGCCCAGGAAAGAGCTAGAGGGCTGCAAAAGGCAGCAACATGTAGGTAAATCCCCTGCAAACAAATGTGGATAGGGAAATGAATTAAAATAAAAATTAAATAAATAAAAATTAACCAAAATCAATTGGAGAGAGGTTCCATAGCAGAGAATCTGGCTTCCCGTCACCCACCACTGGAACAGTCCATTCTCAGATATTTAGGCCCCGGCACCCAGGCAGAGGAGAGAGGTCCCGTAACAGAGAATCTGTCTTCATGTCAGCAGAGAATTAGTCTGCATGTCATAGCAGAGAATGAGGCTTCACGTCAGCCACCACTGCAACAGTCCATTGGCATATATTTAGGCCTAGCACACAGGCAGAGCAGAGAGGTCCCGTAACAGAGAATCTGGCTTCATGTCAGCAGAGAATCAGTCTGCATGTCATAGCAGAGAATGAGGCTTCACGTCACCCACCACTGCAACAGTCCATTGGCATATATTTAGGCCTAGCACACAGGCAGAGCAGAGAGGTCCCGTAACAGACAATCTGGCTTCATGTCAGCAGAGAATCAGTCTGCATGTCATAGCAGAGAATCAGGCTTCACGTCAGCCACCACTGCAACAGTCCATTGGCATAAATTTAGGCCCAGCACCCAGGCAGAGGAGGGAGGTCCCGTAACAGAGAATCTGTCTTCATGTCAGCAGAGAATCAGTCTGCATGTCATAGCAGAGAATGAGGCTTCACGTCAGCCACCACTGCAACAGTCCATTGGCATATATTTAGGCCTAGCACACAGGCAGAGGAGAGGTTCATTCAACTTTGGGTAGCCTCGCAATATAATGGTAAAATGAAAATAAAAATAGGATTGAATGAGGAAGTGCCCTGGAGTCCAATAATATATGGTTATGGGGAGGTAGTTAATGTCTAATCTGGACAAGGGACGGACAGGTCCTGTGGGATCCATGCCTGGTTCATTTTTATGAACGTCAGCTTGTCCACATTGGCTGTAGACAGGCGGCTGCGTTTGTCTGTAATGACGCCCCCTGCCGTGCTGAATACACGTTCAGACAAAACGCTGGCTGCCGGGCAGGCCAGCACCTCCAAGGCATAAAAGGCTAGCTCTGGCCACGTGGACAATTTAGAGACCCAGAAGTTGAATGGGGCCGAACCATCAGTCAGTACGTGGAGGGGTGTGCACACGTACTGTTCCACCATGTTAGTGAAATGTTGCCTCCTGCTAACACGTTGCGTATCAGGTGGTGGTGCAGTTAGCTGTGGCGTGTTGACAAAAGTTTTCCACATCTCTGCCATGCTAACCCTGCCCTCAGAGGAGCTGGCCGTGACACAGCTGCCTTGGCGACCTCTTGCTCCTCCTCTGCCTTGGCCTTGGGCTTCCACTTGTTCCCCTGTGACATTTGGGAATGCTCTCAGTAGCGCGTCTACCAACGTGCGCTTGTACTCGCGCATCTTCCTATCACGCTCCAGTGCAGGAAGTAAGGTGGGCACATTGTCTTTGTAGCGTGGATCCAGCAGGGTGGCAACCCAGTAGTCCGCACAGGTTAAAATGTGGGCAACTCTGCTGTCGTTGCGCAGGCACTGCAGCATGTAGTCGCTCATGTGTGCCAGGCTGCCCAGGGGTAAGGACAAGCTGTCCTCTGTGGGAGGCGTATCGTCATCGTCCTGCCTTTCCCCCCAGCCACGCACCAGTGATGGACCCGAGCTGCGTTGGGTGCCACCCCGCTGTGACCATGCTTCATCCTCATCCTCCTCCACCTCCTCCTCATCCTCGTCCTCCTCGTCCTCCAGTAGTGGGCCCTGGCTGGCCACATTTGTACCTGGCCTCTGCTGTTGCCAAAAACCTCCCTCTGAGTCACTTCGAAGAGACTGGCCTGAAAGTGCTAAAAATGACCCCTCTTCCTCCTCCTCCTCCTCCTCCTCCTGGGCCACCTCCTCTTCCATCATCGCCCTAAGTGTTTTCTCAAGGAGACATAGAAGTGGTATTGTAACGCTGATAACGGTGTCATCGCCACTGGCCATGTTGGTGGAGTACTCGAAACAGCGCAACAGGGCACACAGGTCTCGCATGGAGGCCCAGTCATTGGTGGTGAAGTGGTGCTGTTCTGTAGTGCGACTGACCCGTGCGTGCTGCAGCTGAAACTCCACTATGGCCTGCTGCTGCTCGCACAGTCTGTCCAGCATGTGCAAGGTGGAGTTCCACCTGGTGGGCACGTCGCATATGAGGCGGTGAGCGGGAAGGCCGAAGTTACGCTGTAGCGCAGACAGGCGAGCAGCAGCAGGATGTGAACGCCGGAAGCGCGAACAGACGGCCCGCACTTTATGCAGCAGCTCTGACATGTCGGGGTAGTTGTGAATGAACTTCTGCACCACCAAATTCAGCACATGCGCCAAGCAAGGGATGTGCGTCAAATTGGCTAGTCCCAGAGCTGCAACGAGATTTCGCCCATTATCACACACCACCAGGCCGGGCTTGAGGCTCACCGGCAGCAACCACTCGTCGGTCTGTTGTTCTATACCCCGCCACAACTCCTGTGCGGTGTGGGGCCTGTCCCCCAAACATATGAGTTTCAGAATGGCCTGCTGACGTTTACCCCGGGCTGTGCTGAAGTTGGTGGTGAAGGTGTGTGGCTGACTGGATGAGCAGGTGGAAGAAGAGGAGGAGGAAGCCGAGAAGGAGGAGGTGGCAACAGGAGGCAAAGAATGTTGCCCTGCGATCCTTGGCGGCGGAAGGACGTGCGCCAAACAGCTCTCCGCCTGGGGCCCAGCTGCCACTACATTTACCCAGTGTGCAGTTAGGGAGATATAGCGTCCCTGGCCGTGCTTACTGGTCCACGTATCTGTGGTTAGGTGGACCTTGCCACAGATGGCGTTGCGCAGTGCACACTTGATTTTATCGGATACTTGGTTGTGCAGGGAAGGCACGGCTCTCTTGGAGAAGTAGTGCCGGCTGGGAACAACATACTGTGGGACAGCAAGCTACATGAGCTGTTTGAAGCTGTCTGTGTCCACCAGCCTAAATGACAGCATTTCATAGGCCAGTAGTTTAGAAATGCTGGCATTCAGGGCCAGGGATCGAGGGTGGCTGGTGGGAATTTACGCTTTCTATCAAATGTTTGTGAGATGGAGAGCTGAACGCTGGCGTGTGACATGGTTGAGACGCTTGGTGACGGAGGTGGTGGTGGTGGTGTTGGTGGTACATCCCCTGTTTGCTGGGCGGCAGGTGCCAACGTTCCTCCAGAGGCGGAGGAAGAGGCCGAGGCGGCAGCAGCAGAATAGGCCGAGGCGGCAGCAGCAGAAGAGGTAGCAGGGGGAGCCTGAGTGACTTCCTTGGTTTTAAGGTGTTTACTCCACTGCAGTTCATGCTTTGCATGCAGGTGCCTGGTCATGCAGGTTGTGCTCAGGTTCAGAACGTTAATGCCTCGCTTCAGGCTCTGATGGCACAGCGTGCAAACCACTCGGGTCTTGTCGTCAGCACATTGTTTGAAGAAGTGCCATGCCAGGGAACTCCTTGAAGCTGCCTTTGGGGTGCTCGGTCCCAGATGGCGGCGGTCAGTAGCAGGCGGAGTCTCTTGGCGGCGGGTGTTCTGCTTTTGCCCACTGCTCCCTCTTTTGCTACGCTGTTGGCTCGGTCTCACCACTGCCTCTTCCTCCGAACTGTGAAAGTCAGTGGCACGACCTTCATTCCATGTGGGGTCTAGGACCTCATCGTCCCCTGCATCGTCTTCCACCCAGTCTTGATCCCTGACCTCCTGTTCAGTCTGCACACTGCAGAAAGACGCAGCAGTTGGCACCTGTGTTTCGTCATCATCAGAGACATGCTGAGGTGGTATTCCCATGTCCTCATCATCAGGAAACATAAGTGGTTGTGCGTCAGTGCATTCTATGTCTTTCACCGCTGGGGAAGGGCTAGGTGGATGCCCTTGGGAAACCCTGCCAGCGGAGTCTTCAAACAGCATAAGAGACTGCTGCATAACTTGAGGCTGAGACAGTTTCCCTGGTATGCATGGGGGTGATGTGACAGACTGATGGGGTTGGTTTTCAGGCGCCATCTGTGCGCTTTCTGCAGAAGACTGGGTGGGAGATAATGTGAACGTGCTGGATCCACTGTCGGCCACCCAATTGACTAATGCCTGTACCTGCTCAGGCCTTACCATCCTTAGAACGGCATTGGGCCCCACCATATATCGCTGTAAATTCTGGCGGCTACTGGGACCTGAGGTAGTTGGTACACTAGGACGTGTGGATGTGGCAGAACGGCCACGTCCTCTCCCAGCACCAGAGGGTCCACTAACACCACCACGACCATGTCCACGTCCGCGTCCCTTACTAGATGTTTTTCTCATTGTTATGGTTCACCACAACAACAAATATATTATTTGGCCCAATGTATTGTATTCAAATTCAGCGGGATATAAATTTGAGGCCTAGTATTTAGGCGCTGGGTGACCGGTATGGATTTAGTGACAGAATTAGACTTGGAAATGCACAGAAGCGTGTGTGTGAAGTTATTCTGAATGACCCTATGTGCACCTTCAATATGATCTACCCTTTTAGGGATAGATTTCAAATAGCTCTGATATAGCAGAAACGACTAAATTATGAAATTGCTAAATTGGGAATTGTATTTCAACCCAGAACAAAAAATGTGCTTTGACGGACACTAAATAACTCGCCCAGCTACAGCACTAGGGACAGATTTAGCTGGATATAAATTTGAGGCCTAGTATTTAGGCGCTGGGTGACAGGTATGGGTTTAGTGCCAGAATTAGACTTGGAAATACACAGTAGCGGGTGTGTGTGAAGTTATTCTGAATGACCCAATGTGCACCTTGAATATTATATACCCTTTTAGGGATAGATTTCAAATAGCTCTGATATAGCAGAAACCACTAAATTATGAAATTGCTAAATTGGGAATTGTATTTCAACCCAGAACAAGAAATGTGCTTGAACGGACACTAAATAACTCGCCCAGCTACAGCACTAGGGACAGATTTAGCTGGATATAAATTTGAGGCCTAGTATTTAGGCGCTGGGTGACAGGTATGGGTTTAGTGCCAGAATTAGACTTGGAAATACACAGTAGCGGGTGTGTGTGAAGTTATTCTGAATGACCCAATGTGCACCTTGAA
Organism: Bufo gargarizans; assembly: GCF_014858855.1. Taxonomy (NCBI): domain Eukaryota; kingdom Metazoa; phylum Chordata; class Amphibia; order Anura; family Bufonidae; genus Bufo; species Bufo gargarizans. Next base: position 398,418,864 of record NC_058081.1, read on the forward strand.
TATTATATACCCTTTTAGGGATAGATTTCAAATAGCTCTGATATAGCAGAAACCACTAAATTATGAAATTGCTAAATTGGGAATTGTATTTCAACCCAGAACAAGAAATGTGCTTGAACGGACACTAAATAACTCGCCCAGCTACAGCACTAAGGACAGATTTAGCGGGATATAAATTTGAGGCCTAGTATTTAGGCGCTGGGTGACCGGTATGGATTTAGTGACAGAATTAGACTGGGATATGGCCAAAAAATAAACAGACTATTGCTGGTTAAATGCACTTGGTGTGACAGCTTCACCCTGATGTAGGCTTTAGCCAAAAAACAACCACACCATTGAGGGTTAAATGCACTTGGTGACAGGCGCAGCTTGCCCCTGATTTAGTATATGGCCAAAAAATGAACAGACTATTGCTGGTTAAATGCACTTGGTGTGACAGCTTCACCCTGATGTAGGCTTTAGCCAAAAAACAACCACACCATTGAGGGTTAAATGCACTTGGTGACAGGCGCAGCTTGCCCCTGATTTTGTATATGGCCAAAAAATGAACAGACTATTGCTGGTTAAATGCACTTGGTGTGACAGCTTCACCCTGATGTAGGCTTTAGCCAAAAAACAACCACACCATTGAGGGTTAAATGCACTTGGTCGCAGCTTGTGCTGGCGCACCACAAGACACAAAATGGCCGCCGATCACCCCAGAAAAATGTGACTGACAAACGGTCTGGGCAGCCTAAAAACAGTGAGCAATTGAGGATCAGCAGCTCAATGATCCACAGCTGCAGATCGATCAGTTAATCAAGTCCTTTGGAGGAGTTAATCTGCCTAATCTCGCCCTACTGTCGCAGCCGCAACCTCTCCCTACGCTAATCAGAGCAGAGTGACGGGCGGCGCTATGTGACTCCAGCTTAAATAGAGGCTGGGTCACATGGTGCTCTGGCCAATCACAGCCATGCCAATAGTAGGCATGGCTGTGATGGCCTCTTGGGGCAAGTAGTATGACGCTTGTTGATTGGCTGCTTTGCAGCCTTTCAAAAAGCGCCAAGAAAGCGTCACAAAAGCGCGAAGAAAGCGACGAACACCGAACCCGAACCCGGACTTTTACGAAAATGTCCGGGTTCGGGTCCGTGTCACGGACACCCCAAAATTCGGTACGAACCCGAACTATACAGTTCGAGTTCGCTCATCCCTACCCACTTCACCTTCTAAAAAATTGTATAAAAAAACTATTTAAAAGTCATTTGTACCCTAAAATGGAACCAGAAAAAACCGACATCAACTCATCCAACAAAAAACAAGCCCTCACACGGCTCAATTAACAAAAAAATTGAAATGTTATGGCCCCTAAAACAATTTCAGCAAATTCCATGTTAGAAAATCCAGATGCCGCTCCGTCCCTTCTGAGCCCTGCTATGTCCCCAAAGAGCAGTTTACAACCTCATATGGGGTGTTGCCATATTCAGGAAAAAAATTATGACAAATTGTGGGGTGCTTTTTCTCCTGTTAAAATAAAATGTCATTTTTTATTTTCAGAGCCAAATGTTCCTAAATTCTGTGAAATGCTTGTTGTGTCAAATCACTCACTGCACCCCTTGATCAAATCAATGTAGGGGGTGTAGTTTCCAAAATGGGGTCACTTTTTTGGATCAGAATATAATAGTTTAAGTTGGTGAAGTGAAATTAGAAAAATATATAAATAAAACTATTGTTTAGAAATAGAAAACAGAAAATTGGCATGTGCGTATGCATTCACCCTCTTTATTAGGAAGCCCATAAAAAGCTCTGGTGCCACCAATTACCTTCAGAAGTCACATAACTAGTGAAATGATATCCATCTGTGTACAATATAAGTGTCACATGATCTGTCATTACATATACACACCTTTTTTTTTAAAGGCCCCAGAGGCTGCAACACCTAAGCAAGAGGCATCACTAACCAAACACTGCCATGAAGACCAAGGAACTCTCCAAACAAGTTAGGGACAATGTTGTTGAGAAGTACAAGTCATGGTTAGGTTATAAAAAAAAATAGGTAAATCTTTGATGATCCCCAGGAGCACCATCAAATCTATCATAACCAAACGGAAAGAACATGGCACAACAGCAAACCTGCCAAGAGACAGCCGCCCAGCATAACTCACGGACCGGGCAAGGAGGGGATTTATCCGAGAGGCAGCACAGAGACCTAAGGTAACCCTGGAGGAGCTGCAGAGTTCCACAGCAGAGACTGGAGTATCTGTACATAGGATGACAATAAGCTGCACGCTCCATAGAGTTGGGCTTTATGGCAGAGTGGCCAGAAGAAACCATTACTTTCAGCAAAAAAACAAAAAGCCATGTTGTGAGTTTGTGAAAAGGCATGTGGGAAACTCCCAAAATGTATGGAGGAAGGTGCTCTGCTCTGATGAGACTAAAATTTAACTTTTCGGCCATCAAAGAAAACGCTATGTCTGGCGGAAACCCTACACATCACATCACCCAAAGCACACCATCCCCACAGTGAAACATGGTGGTGGCAGCATCATGCTGTGGGGATGTTTTTCAGCATTCGGGACTGGGAAACTGGTCAGTGTTGAGGTAAAGATGGACCGGGATATTCTTGAGCAAAGTCTGTGCGTGATTTGAGGCTAGGACGGATGTTCACCTTCCAGCAGGACAATGACCCCAAACACACTGCTAAAGAAACACTTGAGTGGTTTAAGGGGAAACATGTAAATGTATTGGAATGGCCTAGTCAAAGCCCAGATCTCAATCCAATAGAAAATCTGTCAGACTTAAAGATTGCTGTTCACAACTGCAAACCATCCAACTTGAAGGAGCTGTTTTGGAGGAATGGGCGAAAATCCCAGTGGTAAGATGTGGCAAGCTCATAGAGACGTATCCAAAGTGACTGCAGCAAAATTTGGCTCTACAATGTATTGACTTCAGGGGGGTGAATAGTTATGCACATGGACTTTTTCTGTTATTTTGTCCTATTTGTTGTTTGCTTCACAATAAATAAAAAAACATCTGCAAAGTTGTGGGCATATGTTCTGTAAATTAAATGATGCAAATCCTCAAACAATCCATGTTAATTCCAGGTTGTGAGCACCAAAATACGAAAAAAGTCAAGGGGTGTGTGTGTGTGAATACTTTTGCAAGGCACTTTATATTGATTATTGACAGCCCATCCCTGATTACACAGTGAGATGAGCTGCTGATAATTGTAAACCTTTCATCCTGATAAAATATGCAAATCAGCCTACAAACGAGCGATTCCTTGTTTATCAACTGATCAGCGGCACTATGATACCGGCCAGATATAAGATATGAGCACTCCTATGAACACTGTTTCCCAGTAATTGTCCCGAATATTGTGCTGCAGCATCTCCCCTGAAACCGAAGAGTTATACTTACCTTCTCCCTGCCTCTCTGGTTCTCTGCACTGTCTCCATCTTCCAGTCCCCGCGCTGGCCATGGTCACATGCACCTCTCCAGCCAGTGACTGGCTTCAGCGGTGATGTGGCCACAAGCAGTATGTCACTTTCACACTCGCGTTTTGTGTGGATCTGTCTTGTATCTGCACAGATGGATCCGCACCAATAATGCAAATCCGTTTGCATTATTCATTAAAAAAAAAGTCTGCAAAATGGATCCATCTTGACTTGCATTGAAAGTCAATAGGGGACGGATCCGTTTTCAATTGCACTATATTATGTCAGTGAAAAACGGATGCGTCCCCGTTGACTTACATTGTAATTCTAAACGGATCCGTTTGGCTCTGCATAGTCAGACGGTCACCAAAACACTGCAAGCTGTGTTTTAGTGACCGTCTAAATAACACAACGCAGACCAAACACAGCCAATTTGATGCATTCTGAACGGATCCTTATCTATTCAGAATGCATTGGGGCTGAACTGATCCGTTTTGGGCCACTTGTTAGAGCCCTGAAACGGATCTCACAAGTGGACCCAGAAACGCTATGATTTTACCGGAAAAGTGTCAACATTTCTTTCCATCCTGCCTCCTATTCATAAGTCAGCATTTTCCTTCACTGCAGAGGCCGGTGTAGCGTTATACTACCCTACCTCGTGAGATTTCCCTACCTCCTGACTTCCTGTCGCACGGCTAATGACGTGAGGAGGCGTTCCTGAGTTTTGTCGATCTGTGCATGCGCAAACCGACAGTTTATGGAAAATCTCAGCGCAGTTGAGCTTTACACCGGACACTGCGCATGTGCAGGAGAGCCTCAGTAGGGAAATATTACGGCCCAGTGCGCAAGCACGGCTAGCTACGGCCGACGCATGCGCAGTGTCCCGGTGTGAAGCTGAACTTCGCTGAGATTTTCCATAAACTGTCGGTTTGCGCATGCGCAGATCGTCAAAACTCAGGAACGCCTCCTCACGTCATTAGCAGTGCGACGGGAAGTCAGGAGGTAGGGAAATCTGACGAAGTAGGGTAATGTAACGCTACACCGGCGCTCACTGGTTATTACCACCTCCTGCCGTTATAGGGGCCCTGCAATAACCAGTAAGCGCTTTAACTTACTATTGGGGAAGGAGCTCATTGGCTAACCCTTTAATGACCAGGTTTGAAAAGGCCTTAATGACCAGACACTTTTTTGTGATTTAGCACAAGTGGTTAAAGTGACTTCAGAACTGAATTGGTCCTTAAAAAAGACATCTTTAAAAATGTATTCCAAAATTCTAAGCCTTCTAATGTCCTAAAAAAAATATTAGAAAAATGATGGCAACATAAAGTAGACATATAGGGAATGTTACTATTTTATGAGGTATCACTATCTTAGGGTACTTTCACACATGCGTTTTTTTTCTTTTCCGGCATAGAGTTATGTCCTATGGGCTCTATACTGGAAAATAACTCAGTTTTATTCCTATGCATTCTGAATGGAGAGCATTTCGTTCAGGATGCATCAGGATGTCTTCAGTTCAGTCTTTTTGACTGATCAGGATGGCAAGAATACCGTAGAACGCTACTTTTTTATCTCCGGCTAAAAAAACGGAATACTTGCCGGTATGCCGGATCCAGCATTTTTTTTATATAGGAATGTATTAGTCCCGGATCTGGCATTCAAAGTACCATAATGCCGGAACAGTCCTTCCGGTCTGCGCATGTGCAGACTGAAAAAAAGGTGACAAAAATAAATACCGGATCTGTTTTTCCAGAAGACACTGGAAAGACGGAACCAGTATTTCAATGCATTTGTAAGACGGATCAGTCAAACTACAATCAGTTGGCATACGTTTTGCCGAATTCCTCTGCTGCAAGTGTGAAAGTACCCTTAACCTCTTCAGGACACATGACGTACCGGTACGTCATGTTGTCCGGGTACTTAAGGACACAAGACGTACCGGTACGTCATGTATGGTTCCGATCAAATCATTGAGCAGGAACCTAGGCTAAATGCGCCGGGGGGTCCTGTGATCCCCCATGTCGGCGATCGCAGCAAACCGCAGGTCAATTCAGACCTGCGGTTTGCAGCGCTTTTGGCAGTTTCTGATCCCCGCGGTCCCAAATGATTATTATGCCGGCGGGTGGTGCAGGGGGGGTGTTGCGGGCGGTGCGGCAGGCGGGATTGCGATCCTCCGCCCGCCTCCTCTTGAATAATCATTGGTGTGCAGTGGTTATACCAGAGTGTCAGCAATGAGCTGACACTCTGGTATAAACGGCTGACATCTGTGCTGCGATGTCAGCCGTTTAACCCTTTCTTTACCGCGATCTGTACGGACCGCTGTATGGAAAAGGTTAATAACAGTCAGGGAGCTCCCTCTCCCATCAGGGGGGGGGGGGGGGGGGCCTCTGCGCCTTTGCAGCCCCCAGACAGGATGGGGTGACAGAGGGAGGGAGCTCCACTCCTTCCCCTTCCCCGTCTGCTCGGGTTGTGGCAGACGGGGAAGGTTCCCATGGTAACAGGACGTCTTCTCAGCCATCCTGCTGTCCATGGTGCTGAACAGATCTGTGATAAAGACATAGATCTGTTCAGACAGATGTGTGTAAGTGTAAGTAAAATACAGTACAATACGCTATATAGTGTACTGTACTGTATTATACAGACAGACGCACTGGATCTTCAAGAACCAAGTGGGTCTGGGTAAAAAAAAAAAAAAAAAAAAGTAAAAAAGTGAAAAAAAAGTAAAAATCAAAAAACACATTTATCACTGATTAAAAATGAAAAAAACCAAAATTCCCTACACATATTAGGTATCGCTGTGTCCATAATGACCTGATCATGTTACTTTACCAAAACGGTAAACGCCATAAAAATTAAAAATAAAAAACTATGATGAAATTGAAATTTTGCCCACCTTACTTCCCCAAAAAAGGTAATAAAAGTGATCAAAAAAGTCGTATGTACGCCAAAATAGTACCAATCAAATCGTCACCTCATCCCGCAAGAAATGAGACCCTACCTAAGATAATCGTCCAAAAAATGAAAAAACTATGGCTCTCAGAATATGGAGACACTAAAACTAGATTTTTTGTTTTTGTTTCAAAAATTAAATAATTGTGTAAAACTTACATAAATAAAAAAAGCATACATATTAAGCATCTCCGCATCCGCAATAACCTGCTCTATAAAAATATCCCATGACCTAACCTCTCAGATGAATACCGTAAAAAAAAACATCGCAAAAAGTGTAATAGCAAGCGATCAAAAAGTCATACGTACCCCAAAATAGTGCCAATCAAACCGTCGTCTCATCCCGCAAATATCATACCCTACCCAAGATATTTGCCCAAAAACTGAAAAAATTATGGGTCTCAGACCATGGAGACACTAAAACATGATTATTTTTGTTTCAAAAATGAAATCATTGTGTAAAACTTACATAAATAAAAAAAATAGTATACATATTAGGTACCACCGCATCTGTGACAACCTGCTCTGTAAAAATATTACATGATCTAACCCCTCAGGTGAACACCGTAAAAAACAAACAAAAAAAAACAGTGTAAAATAAGCAATTTTTTGTCACCTTTCATCACAAAAAGTGTAATAGCAAGCGATCACAAAGTCATACGCACCCCAAAATAGTGCCAATCAAACCGTCATCTCATCCCACAAAAATTATACCCTACCCAAGATAGTTGCCCAAAAACTGAAAAAACTATGGCTCTCAGACTGGAGACACTAAAACATGATTTTTTTTTCAAAAATGAAATCATTGTGCAAAACTTACATAAATAAAAAAATAGTATACATATTAGGTATCGCCACGTCCGTGACAACCTGCTCTATAAAAATATTACATGATCTAACCTGTCAGATGAATGTTGAAAATAACAAAAAATAAAAACTATGGCAAAACAGCTATTTCTTGTTACCTTGCCTCACAAAAAGTGTAATATAGAGCAACCAAAAATCATATGTATCCTAACTAGTACTAACAATACTGCCACCCTATCCAGTAGTTTCTAAAATGGGGTCACTTTTTTGGAGTTTCTACTCTAGGGGTGCATCAGGGGGGCTTCAAATGGGACATTGTGTAAAAAAAAACGGTCCAGCAAAATCTGCCTTCCAAAACTGTATGGCATTCCTTTCCTTCTTCATCCTGCTGTGTGCCCATACAGCGGTTTACAACCACATATGGGGTGTTTCTGTAAACTACAGAATCAGAGCCAAAAATAGTGAGTTTTGTTTCTGTTAACCCTTGCTTTGTTACTGGAAAAAATGGATTAAAATAGAAAATTTGCCAAAAAATCAAAATTCAGAAATTGTATCACCATTTGCCATTAACTGTTGTGGAACACCTAAAGGGTTAACAACGTTTGTAAAATCAGTTTTGAATACCTTGAGGGGTGTAGTTTTTTAGATGGGTCACTTTTATGGAGTTTCTACTCTATGGGGTGCATCAGGGGGCTTCAAATGGGACATGGTGTCCAAAAAAACAGTCCAGCAAAATCTGTTTTCCAAAAATTATACGGCGCACCTTTGCCTCTATGCCCTACTGTATGCCCGTACAGTAGTTTACAGCCACATATGGGGTGTTTCTGCAAACGACAGAATCGGGGCAATAAATATCATAGGGATCGACCGATTATCGGTTTGGCCGATATTATCGGACGATATTCCTGTTTTTGCAAGTTATCGGTATCGGCATCTAAACTGCCGATACCCCCGATAATGCTTACGCCGCCCACCGCACGCGCCTGCCCGAAGTCTGAGTCCGGCCATGTCTTTTCGGCTGCCAGTGCCACTGCCAACTATCGCGGGAGTACAGGAGAGACTACGCTTGTGGGTGTGCCTGCCTGCAACGTGCCGAACGGAACTCCAGAGCAGATGCTGACGTCATTGGAGGTGGTCAGTGTGTAGGCAGAGGCGAGAACCAGAGTGCCTGTGGCTGCCACTATTACAGTCTACACTCTATACAGTTGTGCCATGATAAAATAAATACGTGCGCCGTCATGTTACCTACAATCCGAATCTGAATCACCGACCTTATATACCTCAGGCTCATATACTATTATACAGTGTGTTTGTACATGTATTCTATACCTCGACCGTTCTACATCATACACAGTGCCACATTATATAGTATGTAATTGTATTGTAATGTGTGTATGATCTAGTATGAGGTATATATAATACATATAACACACTGTATATGTGTTATATGAGGTATATAACACAGTATATGATGGTATACTATTATCAGGTATATAAGGACTCTAAGGAGTGTATGACAGTATGACTGAGGTATATGATATATAACACTGTATATGTGCAATATAATGAGGTATATAAGGACTCCTTATATACCTCATTATATTACACACATACAGTGTGTTATTATATCATATACCTCGCTCATACTACATCATACACTCCTTAGAGTCCTTATATACCTGATAATAGTATACCTATACATAACACATACTGTGTTATATATACCTCATGCTATTATACATATACAGTGTGTTATATATGTACAAACCGGATTCCCAAAAAGTTGGGACACTATACAAATCGTGAATAAAAACTGAATGCAATGATGTAGAGGTGCCAACTTCTAATATTTTATTCAGAATAGAACATAAATCACGGAACAAAAGTTTAAACTGAGAAAATGTACCATTTTAAGGGAAAAATATATTGAATCAGAATTTCATGGTGTCAACAAATCCCCAAAAAATTGGGACAAGGCCATTTTCACCACTGTGGCATCTCCCCTTCTTCTTACAACACGCAACAGACGTCTGGGGACTGAGGAGACCAGTTTCTCAAGTTTAGGCCTCATGCACACGACAGTTTTTTTTCACGGCCCGCAAAAACGGGGTCCGTGGGTCCGTGATCCGTGACCGTTTTTTCGTCCGTGGGTCTTCCTTGATTTTTGGAGGATCCACGGACATGAAAAAAAAGTCATTTTGGTGTCCGCCTGGCCGTGCGGAGCCAAACGGATCCGTCCTGAATTACAATGCAAGTCAATGGGGACGGATCCGTTTGATGTTGACACAATATGGTGCCATTTCAAACGGATCCGTCCCCATTGACTTTCAATGTAAAGTCTGGAGTTCTGTTATACCATCGGATTGGAGTTTTCTCCAATCCGATGGTATATTTTAACTTGTAGCGTCCCCATCACCATGGGAACGCCTCTATGTTAGAATATACTGTCGGATATGAGCTACATCGTGAAACTCATTTCCGACAGTATATTCTAACACAGAGGCGTTCCCATGGTGATGGAGACGCTTCAGGTTAGAATATACAAAAAAACTGTGTACATGACTGCCCCCTGCTGCCTGGCAGGTGCTGCCAGGCAGCAGGGGGCAGACCCCCCCCCCTGTTGTTAACTCGTTGGTGGCCAGTGTGCGCACCCCCCTCCCTCCCTCTATTGTTTTAATACATTGGGGCCAGTGTGCGCGCGCCCCCCAACCCCCCCTCTATTATTTTAATACATTGGGGCCAGTGTGCGCGCGCCCCCCAACCCCCCCTCTATTATTTTAATACATTGGGGCCAGTGTGCGCGCGCCCCCCCAACCCCCCCCCTCCCTCCCTCTATTGTTTTAATACATTGGGGCCAGTGTGCGCGCGCCCCCCCAACCCCCCCTCCCTCCCTCTCTCTATTGTTTTAATACATTGGGGCCAGTGTGCGCACCCCCCCAACCCCCCCCCCCCCTCCCTCCCTCTATTGTAATCATCATCGGTGGCAGCGGAGTAGAAGATTTTCATACTTACCTGCTTCTTGCTGCTGCGATGTCTGCGTCCGGCCGGGAGCTCCTCCTACTGGTAAGTGACAGCAATGCGCCGCACAGACCTGTCACTTACCAGTAGGAGGAGCTCCCGGCCGGACGCAGACATCGCAGCAGCAAGAAGCAGGTAAGTATGAAAATCTTCTACTCCGCTGCCACCGATGATGATTACAATAGAGGGAGGGAGGGGGGGGGTTGGGGGGGTGCGCACACTGGCCCCAATATATTAAAACAATAGAGGGAGGGAGGGGGGGTTGGGGGGGCGCGCGCACACTGGCCCCAATGTATTAAAACAATAGAGGGAGGGAGGGGGGGTTGGGGGGGCGCGCGCACACTGGCCCCAATGTATTAAAACAATAGAGGGAGGGAGGGGGGGTTGGGGGGGCGCGCGCACACTGGCCCCAATGTATTAAAACAATAGAGGGAGGGAGGGGGGGTTGGGGGGGGGCGCGCACACTGGCCCCAATGTATTAAAACAATAGAGGGAGGGAGGGAGGGGGGTGCGCACACTGGCCACCAACGAGTTAACAACAGGGGAGGGGGGGGGGCCGCACAATGATATTCAAACTGGGGAGGGGGGGGGGTCTGCCCCCTGCTGCCTGGCAGCCCTGATCTCTTACAGGGGGATATGATGGGGTTAATTGTACTATCATATCCCCCTGTAAGAGATCGGGTGCTGCCAGGCAGCAGGGGGGAGTCTTGTACAAAGTTTGCAGTGTATTCTAACTAGAAGCGTCCCCATCACCATGGGAACGCTTCTGTGTTAGAATATACTGTCGGAAATGAGTTTTCACGAAGTGAAAACTTAGATCAGAAAAAGCTTTTATGCAGACGGATCTTCGGATCCGTCTGTATGAAACTAAAACCTACGGCCACGGATCACGGACACGGATGCCAATCTTGTGTGCATCCGTGTTCTTTCACGGACCCATTGACTTGAATGGGCCCGTGAACCGTTGGCCGTGAAAAAAATAGGACAGGTCATATTTTTTTCACGGCCAGGAAACACGGCTCACGGATGCGGCTGCCAAACGGTGCATTTTCCGATTTTTCCACGGACCCATTGAAAGTCAATGGGTCCGTGAAAAAAAACGGAAAACGGCACAACGGCCACGGATGCACACAACGGTCGTGTGCATGAGGCCTTAGAAATAGGAATACTCTCCCATTCTTGTCTAATACAGGTTTCTAACTGTTCAATCGTCTTGGGCCTTCTTTGTTGCACCTTCCTCTTTATGATGCGCCAAATGTTCTCTATAGGTGAAAGATCTGGACTGCAGACTGGCCATTTCAGTACCCGGATCCTTCTCCTACGCAGCCATGATGTTGTGATTGATGCAGAATGTGGTCTGGCATTATCTTGTTGAAAAATGCAGGGTCTTCCCTGAAAGAGATGACGTCTGGATGGGAGCATATGTTGTTCTAGAACCTGAATATATTTTTCTGCATTGATGGTGCCTTTCCAGACATGCAAGCTGCCCATGCCACACGCACTCATGCAACCCCATACCATCAGAGATGCAGGCTTCTGAACTGAGCGTTGATAACAACTTGGGTTGTCCTTGTCCTCTTTGGTCCGGATGACATGGCGTCCCAGATTTCCAAAAAGAACTTTAAATCGTGACTCGTCTGACCACAGAACAATCTTCCATTTTGCCACACTCCATTTTAAATGATCCCTGGCCCAGTGAAAACGCCTGAGCTTGTGGATCTTGCTTAGAAATGGCTTTTTCTTTGCACTGTAGAGTTTCAGCTGGCAACGGCGGATTGTGTTCACTGACAATGGTTTCTGGAAGTATTCCTGAGCCCATTCTGTGATTTCCTTTACAGAAGCATTCCTGTTTGTGGTGCAGTGTTGTTTAAGGGCCCGGAGATCACGGGCATCCAGTATGGTTTTACGGCCTTGACCCTTACGCACAGAGATTGTTCCAGATTCTCTGAATCTTCGGATGATGTTATGCACAGTTGATGATGATAGATGCAAAGTCTTTGCAATTTTTCGCTGTGTAACATCTTTCTGATATTGCTCCACTATCTTTCTGCGCAACATTGTGGGAATTGGTGATCCTCTACCCATCTTGGCTTCTGAGAGACACTGCCACTCTGAGAAGCTCTTTTTATACCCAATCATGTTGCCAATTGACCTAATTAGTGTTAATTGGTCTTCCAGCTCTTCGTTATGCTCACATTTACTTTTTCCAGCCTCTTATTGCTACTTGTCCCAACTTTTGGGGGATTTGTTGACACCGTGAAAATTTGATTCAACGTATTTTTCCTTTAAAATTATACATTTACTCAGAATAAATGTTTGATCTGTCATCTACATTCTATTGCAAATAAAATATTGACATTTGCAATCTCCACATCATTGCATCCAGTTTTTATTCACAATTTGTTTAGTGTCCCAACTTTTTTGGGAATCCGGTTTGTATTTCTCTTCAATACACCCCGTAAATGGCTGAAGTACAATGTAATTTCACTGCAGAACAGCAATTAAGACGTATTTTTCCTATTTCTACACCCTCAAAAAAGAAATATAACAATCACAATTCACCGCAGAACGACTAATAGGACGTACATATATTTCCTTTTTATGCACCACGTAAATGGCTGTAGTAACATGTTACTTCACTGCTGAAGGGCAATTAAGACATATATTTCTTTCTTCTGACTAATGAACTCCCCCCGAAAAAAAATATACCAACCACAATTCACTGCAGAAGGTCAATTAAGACTTATTTTTTTTTTCCTATTTCTACACCCCAAAAAAAGAAATCTAACGATCACAATTCACCACAGTACGGCTTATGGGATGTACGTATATTTCCTTTTTATACACCACGTAAATGGCTGTAGTACAATGTAACTTCACCACTGAACACCAATTATGACATATATTTTTTCCTTTTTTTCCTATTTCAACACCCCCAAAAAAGAAATATGACAATCACAATTCACCACAGAACGGCTAATGGGACATACGTACAGTATATTTGCTTTTAATACATCATGTAAATGGCTGTAGTACAATGTTACTTCACCGCTGAAAGGCAATTAAGACATATATATTTTTTTCTGATTAAACTCCCACCCCCAAAAAAAATATTATAATCAAACTTCATCGCAGAATGGCAATTAAAACTTATTCTTTTTCCTATTACTACACCCCAAGCAAAGAAATATAACAATCACAGTACACTGCAGAACGGCTAATGGGACATACATATATTTCCTTTTAATACACCACATAAATGGCCATGACATTTATGACATATATATATTTTTTACTTTTCTTTCCTATTAATACACCCCCCAAAAAAAAGTAAAACCATGTAAAATCAACGCAGAACGGCTAATAGGATATATGTATCTTTCCTATTAATACACCCTATAAATGGCTCTATCACACAGAACTTGCACCCCAATCACAAGCAAGGTTTGATGGAATTAGCAAACAACCTCAAAGCAGCAGTATAACACCAATTAAGATCCCCAATTAGTGCAGCAAAGTGTAATAGAATTGCTCCTATTACCCAGGCTGTACACTCTCCTATTGCATCCTGTTCTCCTTTTATAGCGTAGATGATGCCTCCCTATCCTTTTCCTACACCTTGAATAATCTTTCCCTGAACTTGTAAATAGTTTTTTTTAGTACAATAAAGTCCTTCCTATCACTGTCCCTAGCGCTTACTGACATCTCTCGCTGCACTAAGTACACTGGAAAATGGCAGAATCCAAGATGACTGGGGCTATTTATAGGGCTGTGACATCACAGGGGCTGGCTGCTGATTGGCTGCATGCATGGCATTGTGGGTGATCCCTCGTTCCCAGAGTTCCTTGTTCCATGTCCTTACACGTGCAGCAGCCATTTTATGAAAAAATGTGATTCGTTACTACGAAGTGTGAGGAAATTCAGATTCGGTGCAAATCAAATTTTTCCTGAAATTCGAATCGAATTCCACTTTGTCAACTTCGATTCGCTCATCTCTAATGGTCACCCATCCATCACATTTTCGTCTTTCTGGGGTTACAAAATCCCCATTCTGTGAACATACAGTGGCCCCAGAGATGGAACAATGTTAGTACTTAGACATCTTGGGTCTCATGATTCATGCAGTATCAGCAGCCATCACACACAAACAGGTCTGTGCCCAGATCATTGCCGGCTGTACAGAATGGCATTGCTTGCCACATGACCCCCAAATTGTGTTCTTCTGATCTAACAGTTTGTATTTGCAGTTTCTGTATGTATATAATTCATAAACACTGTTTGTGGATATAACATACTGTATTGCAACTAAAATACTTTTTATTGTTTCTCTTATATTATACACTGTATCTACGGGGGTGTCTTTATCAGCTAGAAAAGTGTTGGTATAGTGACAGTGTTTTTATAATCCATCTTCAATATGCTACTAAACCCTGAAAACACAGTATAACTATATGATGCAGAGCCTAAGCCTGCCTCTGGTCTCCCTGTCTCAGCCTCTGCCTCTGCCTCATTAAAGGTGTAAAAGAGCTCACTAAAACTAATGTGACTCTGCAGTATAAATGCTGGTAGGAGTGTTCCCTCCTAACTTCCTAGTGTGTCTCCATTTAGAGCTGGGAGGGTCAGCACTGACAGTAAGTATACAGGAACATAGTACAGTTACTGTTAGCACTGATCACTGTCTCTGCCTTCCCAGTGTATCTCTGTTCAGCAGAGTGGGGCTGTGGTGTTCATCACTGAAAATATGTGTACTATGTTCCTGTATACTTACTGTCAGGGCTGAATGCTGCAAACCTGCTTCCACACAATAAAACAGACCAGTTTACCTCCCCAGATTCCACACAAGCATAATGAAGCTGCAACTTCAATCCTCATAAGGCGGTTCACTGCTCCACTCCGAATCGGTATTGGACTCGCCATCCAATTAAAGAAAGGCTATATATGGTTCTCTGCACTTTATAAACAGTAAAAAAAAATCCTGCTGTTGGTGCTAAAAATATTACGTGTTTCGGATGACCTAAATCAGGGGTGTCAAACTCAAATTCATTGGGGGCCGCATCAGCAGTTTGGTCATCATAGTCACTAATCAACACACTTTAGTATTAGACTATTTGACTGCAAAGGATGGAGGTATGTGTCAGGTAGTAGGTACTGCATGCTGCCATTATATCGATCCACAAGGTAATCTACAGGTAAAAGCTGGTTTGGAAAAGATGAGTGAGATACGTGATGAATGGCTAGAGGCTCACAGTGCAGATAAGTCAACATGGTGGTCTGACACTTTCTCATTCCTTAATCCCAGTAACTGGTTCAAGGGAATTAGTGGATGGACGATGGGAATAATTCAGGGAATATTACAGATAGCCCTAATATTGATGGTAATCTACATATTTATCAAAGTTGTTGTTTCCTGCATTAACCGCATCACCAACAGAAAGAAGCCTGCTGAGGAAACCATACTACTTCTCTATGAACAAATGGCTAGCACCGCAATAGATGTGGATGTGATTCCTGCATTCCCGACACCCCCGTCTTCTCCAACTCCCGCTGATGAAGCTCCTCCTCTACCCAGGCCTGAAGATCCAAGAGATTATGAGAATTAGGGACAAATGAATCCCAGGGTATTACCAGAAGTCCGCTCAATCGGGAACTTATTCACAAGGGATAAGTTGTCGCCACTGTGGGTGAAGAGGATACGAATGGTATGCCAGGGGATTCGCTAGGTTTAGGGAAAGTCTACAATCAAGTCTACAATCAAGTCTACAAGGGGGGACTGTTGTGGAATCATATATCTAGTATCAAATGTATACTTGCTTGTATTATATCTAACAGTTTGCTTAACAAAATGGCCCCTGAAGTAGCAGCCAGCTCCCTTAATAATCCCTTACTAATCACTTTATGATATTGAAATTGCTGACATAGTGCTGACTTTTGCTAAAGTATGGAGTGATAATGTGATACGTTATCATGGGACTTAGTAATGTGACAATTAGATCATCAAATTAGCCGAGTCATAAAGTTCCTCTTTTTCTGCTATAAGAAATCATGTAATCTGATTAATAAACAGGACATCTAGCATTGACTTCTCTGTGACAGTCTGTGTGTGATCTCTCTCGAGGCGTACGTATGCCAATCATTTTATACCATTCGGAGCAATACATCAACTCTTTCCTGGCTATTGGGGTCAGATCCGGTTGTATCGGACTTATGGGGGATCTATGGGTGACACTTATGGGGGATCTGTGGGTGACACTTATGGGGGATCTGTGGGTGACACTTATGGGGGATCTGTGGGTGACACTTATGGGGGATCTGTGGGTGGCTCTTATGGGGGATCTGTGTATGACAGTTATGGGGGGGGATCTGTGGATGACACATATATAGCATCTTATGCTATGTGTCATCCACAGATCCCCTCCATAAGTGTCCCTGTAGTGAATGACCCTCAATACACGGGCTAGGGGCCGGCATCTGCTTTTATAATGACAGCGGGGCCCGTGCAGTGACTATTCTACTACACGGGCCCCGCTCACTGTATAATCGTATCTCTAATAGTTACCGTATGTATATAATCGCATAAGGAGCGCTGTGTATTACCGGTACTTACAACTACAAGCGCTCGCCGAGAGGAGGGAGGAGGCAGGCCGGGAGGACACTGCCAGCGCCCATCCTCCCAGCCTGCCTCCTCCCTCCTCTCGGCGAGCGCTTGTATTTGTACCGGTAATACACAGCGCTCCTTATGCGATTTATTATCACTTCCTGCAGGGGCCGCCTGCAGGAAGTGATAATAAAAGGTGAAGGCCGGCAGCCGGCGGCGGCTACGCGGGCCACCTGACGAGGTCTGGCGGGCCGGATTCGGCCCGCGGGCCTTGTGTTTGACACCCGTGACCTAAATCATGGCAGAGTCTACATAATGTGCAAAGTCCAATTTAAAATGCTTAATCCCACCCACTCACTTCTTAATCTGTGTATTTATCCTCTCTTTATGTAGACCTCGTCCTCTATCTTCCTAGAGCTAACCAGAGACACAATGGGAAGTTAGCGGTGAGTGCTTCTGCCAGCCATCAGCAGTAGCGGCAGATTAACTGCAAGCAGGCATCTCACATTAGTCTTAGGGAACTCTATTACCTATCTAGGAAGGCAGAGCTGGGGTACGGAGGCCGAAAAGAGTGTCATGGTAGAATTTTTGTATGATCCATAAACAAGGGATCTAGCCAAATCTAAAAATTTAGGGGTAAAAGAATGAGAAGTATTTGAGTCTTCATCCACCTCTTCTAACTTCCAAATGGCAGAAGACCCTCTCTTTATTAGCAAAGCCCTGGGTGTTACCTATAAAACCTAAAAATACAAATGAGCCAATAGGATTGTGGTGAAACCAACCTCGCCACTGGGTTTTGGAGGGGCCTGGTTGCCAGCCTCTTGCCCCAGGATTATGGCCCATACTAACTTTGAAGGAGAAGACAGACCAGCTGCACAGCTTAAATCTGCGGAACTGTTTTGGACAGAAAAACCATGAGTACAGCCAGGCCCAAGAGACTTTTACAACTAATTTGTGCTATGTTGGGATGTTAAATGTCTATGTGTATTGTAAAGTGTGGGACTTTGTATACATTGAGTAGTGAGGTCTGTTCCATTGTCTCTCTGTGTGTATTGGCGATTGCCCTCTGTTCTGAGAGATAATTGAATTACAACTCGGTTGTCTCCAGGACAGAGGACATTGTATATTCTCCTGCCTGTGATGATTATGTTGACCATGGTGTACCATGATTATATCACAGGCAGAGGGGAGGATTCTATGTGGGTTGTAGCCTTTGTGTTATTGGTAATTGTATTTTGTTGATTGCGTCTCAGACAATGCCATTGTGTTGGTTAATTGCGCCTCAGACAATGCCAGTGTGTTATTTAATTGCGTCAAAGACAATGCTCATTGTATTTTGTTAATTGCGTTACAGACAGAGGGAAGGGGGTTTTGTGTACAATTGGTGGGGAGGTTTCAATACTGTAAATGCATGTGATTGGCTAAAATATAAACTGTCCCAGTCTTCTACAAGGGGCCCAGGGGGAGTGTCCCTTACTAGGAGACCTGCATAAAAGGCTGAAAAATAACCCATTAAAGAGTTCCTGTTTTACAGTCAACATAGAGCCTCGTCTCATGTGTGTGGCGATTGCTATAAGCTGAAGATTTGCTATACTCCCCTGGCTATAACTACTAGCTCTTGTAAGAGCTGTTCCTGGCTCCTGTGGTGGTTTTGGTGTAGAGCGGAGTGCTGATCGTGATCGTCAATGATCGTGATCGTCAATCACTTAAATGTTTGGTGAAATCAAATCGAAGAAAATAACAGTAGAACTCAGGGCTATGTTTAGTAGTGAAAGTAAGAGCATTTTCACACGCACAATGCAAAGGGAACGCAAGGGATTGGGACTGAACAGCTGTGTAGCCGTACAAAAATCACTAATCAGTGAGGCAAACCAGGGAGCATAAAGATTGGTCTCTGGAGCAATGGAACAAGGTCATGTGGTCTGATGAGTCCAGATTTATCCTGTTTCAGAGTGATGAGCGCATCAGGGTAAGAAGAGAGGCAGATGAAGTGATGCACCCATCATGCCTAATACCTACTGTACAAGCCTGTGGGCAGTGCTATGATCTGGGGTTGCTGCAGTTGGTCAGGTCTATGTTCAGCAACAGTATGTGCTCCAAGAATGAGGTCAGCTGACTACCTGAACATACTGAATGATCAGGTTATTCCATCAATGGATTTTTTTCTTCCCTGATGGCACGGGCATATTCCAAGATGACAATGCCAGGATTTATCGGGCTCAAATTATGAAAGAGTGGTTCAGGGAGCATGAGACATCATTTTCACACATGGATTGGCCACCACAGAATCCAGAGCTTAACCCCATTGAGAATCTTTGGGATGTGCTGGAGAAGGCTTTGCGCAGCAGTCAGACTCTACCATCATCAATGCAAGATCTTGGAGAAAAATTAGTGCAACACCGGATAGAAATAAATCTTGTAACATTGCAGAAGCTTATCAAAACAATGCCACAGCGAATGTGTGCCGTAATCAAAGCTAAAGGCTTTTTTTTTTGGTGGAGACTTTTTCTTTGGACAGGCGGTGTATATCCACATAGTGTACATCTGGACGCAATTTGAATATACCAGGCGGGAAAACCTAAACAGAGGAATTCCTTTGTCTAGATGTTCCCTCTATAGCTTTTATACCAAATATTGCAACCCAGCTATATCCAAGATTTAATTATATAATTATATTTAAAATAATTCTACTATATCATTGGGATAGGGAGAGCAGAGGCAAGCTGAGAAACCTGCCTCTGCTTCCTACAGTTATCCAGTGTCTTCAGTATTTAGTAGAATGCTTAAGATTGATTCTCCTTCGCAACATTCAGTTAGAGGGTTGCTAATAGGAGACTTTACATACAGTTTTCTAAAAATTAACACATTTCCCTAATAAAGTGTATTCTAAAAATACTCTAAAAATGAAATGACAGTTACACTTTAAGTTTGTTAATGTTGTCTGGCCGTAATTAAAATAAGAAAAGTGTAAGATTAAATAAAATAAAAAAAGTCATACTCACCTCCACCGATGCCCTGCTACTCCCGTTACAACACTTTATACTTTCCAACATTCTCTGGTTCTTGTTCGCTCTCAGCGTCTGCTCAGGTCGCATTGATGACTCTCCTCAGCCAGTGATTGGCTGAGCAAACATTTACTGTGTGTCAAGTGAGACTAAGAAGTTTGGGAAGGGGAGTGGCGGGATCATTAAAGGTAGTATTGAACACACCCTAATCGGGGGTCGACATGGCCCAATTTTCAGGCAGATCATTGGAGACAAACGTTCCTACGAATGCTCGTTCCTGATAATCTGCCTGTCTGAAGATGCAGTGAAATGCATCGGGTGAAACAGTTCTTCATGCAGGCAAATGGATTATCACTTCTGGGCAGCAGATCATGCTATCTAAACACCACTCTGCTGCCCAGAAACAATGTAGCAGATTGAGGACTAGCAATCGCAGTAGCAATCGCTGGTCTCAAACTGTGAAGGTATACCCCCACTTAATAAGCAGACAGTTGTGATAATTGGCTGTTCCTCTGGCCATGTAAATTCACCATAAGGATCCTAAGTAAGTACTGCAAGACCTACAATTCTGATTTTGGTTGAGGTTAGGTTAAGATTTTTGATGATAAACTGACGCCATCCCACCTCCCGCCAGGCCACAATCAATATAATTAGTAGCAAAAGTAAACCTTTGATGTCCACTGCTAGAGGGTTAGAAACCTCCCCAGATATATTTTCCCATTCCAATGCAAATAGGATTTGGATTTTCAGTAGTGCATAAATTGGTAGCACATCAAGGATCTTGACTCATTGTAATGAATGTCCAAGCACTGCTCATGTAGGTGCAAGATAAAATTGCTTTTAACAACTTTACTCCTTTAATCCCTGCGTTGAAACATCACTGTTTCTTTGAAATGGGTAAGTGAAGCATGCCATCCTTGGAGTAATGGGTTTAAGAGGGACTTTACAGGGGTTTTGTTGCTACAGTCCCCATGAGGTATCTTGATTTCCCTGCCAGAAAGAATATGTATAGTTTAGACTTGTAGTCTTCTCTAGAGAACCCTGATTGAATATTTGTCACTTCACTGCGCTACATCCGTGACTCTGACGCCCGTTTCCAGGCAAATTCACTACAAATTAGACAGGTGATTTAATCCTATCATAGGTTGTGAGGCCTCCAATTCATAGCTGGGAAATATGAGGCTGTAGTTGACACTTGCTGCAATCAAACTCTGTGTCATATGGATAAAATATATATTTCACCTTTCAGAAGAAATGTACATAACATTTAACATGACTGATTTGTAAAAAAAAAAAAAGCTGAAATATATTTATGCCAACATGATTGGAAAACTGTATATATAGTGCTTATACTATAGTTATAGAATGTACTAAAGAGAACTTGTCACCAGGAGCATACAAATCATTGGGCCCTTATGCCCCATCCCTAGCCCCTCCCACAACCTTTCCATTGCCCCCCTACTACCCACCCCTGGCTCGTGAACTGTGCCTGCTGCTGCATATTATATGGTTTTCCATACCCCTACAAACTGTACCTGCTGCTTATTATAGTGTATCATACCCCCCCATGAACTGTGCATGCTGCTATGTATTATATAATGTACTATACCCCAATGAGCAGTGCCTGCTGCTGTGTATTGTGTAGTATACTGTACTCCCCACCCCATGAACTATTCCTGCTGTTGTATATTATATAGTATGCCATACCCCCCATGAAATGTACCTGCTTCTTATTATATACAGTAGTATGCCATAATCCTCACCCCATGAACTATGCCTGCTGCTGTGTATTATATAGTGAATCATACCCCCATGATCTGTGCCTGATGCTGTGTATTGTATAATATACCCAACCCCATCCTATGAGCTGTGCTGCTGCATCATATTATATAGTACTGTTCTGCTCCTACATATTATATAGTGTACCATACCCTTATGAACTGTGTCTGATGCTGCGTATTTTATAGTTTGCCATACCCCCTATGAACTGTGCTTGCTACTGCATATTATATAGTGTATAGCGGTAGATCCTTTTCGGCTCAAGGGGCCAGATTTTGGAACCACCTACCTCTGGCCCTGAAAATGATTCCCAGTCTTCTCTCATTCAGACGTGCACTGAAAACCTTACTTTTCAAACAGGCGTTTGATCTTCCTATATAACACTTATTTGGTTTATATAATTTTGGGGGGGTTTCTTAAATCTTAGTCTATAAATTCACGGTTGGTAATGTTCTTTTATTTTAAAGATACTTTTTCCCCACGTTTATTAAATTGTTTTCTTCACATTCTCTATATTTCGTCTGAACCCTTTGAACCTTGAGATCCCCCTACCTTCCTCCCCTTTTTCTTGACTCTCCATTTGATAAGTGCTAGGAAATTGGTCTCTGGAATAGGCGCCTTATTCTCTAGGCCTTTGTGGCCAATGGCAAAGTGTCATGCCTTCTTTTTTTCCTCCATGTTGAATTAGTCAGCTAAGCGCATCGAGGCCCGAACGGTAAGACTGCGTGTACACAAGACTATACATCATCATCATCATCAGTGTGCCATACCCTCCATGAACTGTGTCTGGCTGCCTGCTGCTGCTTATTATATAGTGTTCCATACACCCCCTCCTCCATCATGAATTGTGCCTGTACAGTACCCCAGCACAACTGGAGGTATTTACAATTGCTTTGTATTGTTTATAATGTTAATGTAATGCACCTTGTACTCAGTATGTTCCACCATGAACTAGGCGTGGCCTGAACTAACAATACTGGTGAAGCCCTCTCTGGAGCTGGCTCCTCAACCTGGTTCCAGATCATTTCAGTTAGAGTAGTTGTGAGAAGGGTGGAGGTAGGGCAGACATGATGTGCTCCTCTCCCCCAGTATTCAGCTGCAAGCCCTGGAACTTTCTATATCACCAAGAGTTCCAATAAATGAAAGAGAGGAAGTTTTGTAGGAGGATTTGTATGGCCAGCAAGTAACACAGCTTGATGTGTTCCAGACCCTGCTGCTGCAAAGGGATAACTTGTTAAGACACCGTATGCACTCCCAGATTAGTGGACACTACAGCCACAGTTTCCAGATTATAATTACTAGCCAGGAAGAGTAATTAGAGGGCTATTGCTACAAACTACTTGCTCATGCTTTGAGTTCTGGGAGGAATTTGCACTGCTGGATGTACGACAACTCCTACTGTACACGCAGTAAAGAGAGACTTTTGGTCTCTGACTCTTAACACCACAAGCTGGGCATTGCATTTCCATCATGTGCCTTACTTAGCAACAACATAGACATCCCTGAACTACCATCAGGCAGGGAGCTCACATCTATAGGGATTTCTCTGAGGGGACACAGGATGCCCTCCTTCACTGCACCAACCTCAGGGAGCGACAGCCTGAGGGAGTACACTGTGACACATCATAATCAGGGCCTCTACCGCTCCCATCCTCTGCTCCGGCTCCTCATGTGCTCGGATATTTCTGGCAGTTCCATAGCAGTGAATGGAGTGGTGGCCGTGTGTGCGCAGTGCACTGTCCATTCACCACTATAGAACTTAGGAAAATAGTCACATGCGCTCACTGTTTAACTAATTCATGATAGTTGCTGTACAGCTGTGACTTTAAAAATGGCAACTGCTTGCGAGTGCAGCGGGTGCCATTGCTGCTTTTTTACCCAGCAGACACCAAGGGCTAATATCTGCGATGACACTGATCCTAGACAGTTAACCCCACACATATTGTGGTCAGTCATCTGAGGTGGCTTTCACCATGAGAGCTGTGCTCCGCTGAAGAATAGCTTCTCTGTGCTGAGATCTGGGAAGCTGTTCAATCGTGGGGTATATTCCAATGTAGGCCTGCAGGTGGCAGCATTGCAATGGAATATACTGAATTTCCTATGCAATAATGTAGTACATTAATGTATAGGGAAAGCATCTGATGATTGCACATTCAGGTCCCCTGGGGTAGGGGTGTTAAAAAAAAAAAAGTTAAAAAAAGTAAAAAGAAAAATGAAAATTCAAATAACCCCACTTTCCCCTGTGATAAATATAAATAACAAAAAATAAACATTGTATGTACTACTGCATCCTAAAATGCCACTACTATTAAAATACAATGGCATCCAAAAGTCCAAATTACTGTTACTGTGAACAGATCTATAAATGAATAAAGTTAAAGACGACGTCCTTGCATAAGTCTTCCAGTTCTGTGTGATTCCTGGGCTGTCTTGCATGCACTGCTCTTTTGAGATCTGTCAACAGATTTTCAATGATGTTCAGAACAGGGGACTGTGAGGACCATGGTAAAACTTTCAACTTGCGCCTTTTGAGGTAGTCTATTGTGGATTTTGAAGTGTGTTTAGGATCATTACCCATTTGTAGAAGCCATCTTCTTTTCAACTTCAGCTAGTTTACAGTTGGTGTTATGTTTGCTTCCAGAATTTCGTTGAATCCATGCTTCCCTCTACCATGAAATGTTCCCCCAGGCCAATAGCTGCAACACAACCCCAAAGCATGACTGATTCGCCCCCCCCCCCCCCCCCTTGCTTAATGGTTGGAGAGGTTTTCTTTTCATGAAATTCTGTTCCCTTTTTTCTCCAAACATACCTTTGCTCATTGTAGCCAAAGAGTTCTATTTTAACCTCATCGGTCCACAGGACTTGTTTCCAAAATGCATGAGGCTTGTTTAGGTGCTCTTACGCAAACTTCTGACTCAGAATTTTGTGGCGAGAATGCAGGAGAAGTCTTCTTCTAATGACTATTCCATGAAGGCCATATTTTTGCAGATGTCGCTGAGCAGAATGTACCACAACTCCAGTCTGCTTAATCTTCCCGAAGGAGTTTTGCAGTCAAGTGGGGGGTTCTGATTTCCCTTTCTAGCAATCCTACGAAAAGCTGTCTCTGAAATTTTTCTCGGTCGTCCAGACCTTCTCTTGACCTCCACTGTTCCTGCTAACTGCCATTACTTAATTGAATTTGAACTGAGGAAATGGCAACCTGAAAACACTTTTCTATCTTCTTATAGCCTTCTCCTGCTTTGTTGGCCTCAACCATTTTCATTTTCAGACTGTTAGGCAGCTGCTTAGAAGAACCCATGGCTGGTTATGCCTCATTCACACATCAGTGTTTTCCATCAGTGATTATGAGCCAAAACCAGGTGTGGCTCTAAACACAGAACAGGTGAAAATCTTTTCCTTATACCTTATGTTTATGTCGGCTCCAATCCTGGTTTGGCTCACAGTCACTGATGAAAATCACTGACCAAAACACTAACGTGTAAATGAGGCTTTAGAGGAGTCTGGGTATTTATAAAGCTTAGAAATTTGCTTCACCTGGCCTTTCCTAACGATGATTGTGACAAGCCTTAACCCTAACAGGCCTCAAAGTTATCTGAAATTTCCTTGAGTTCTCATACTTTTGCAAGGTACTCTTTCCTTTTTGCACTAAAATTGTACAAAACCAAAATAATACACTGATATTGCTTAAAATGTTGAAAAGTATGTTTGTGTACTTTGACACTAGCATTTTTATTTCCCGGTATTAAGTTCCGTCACAGGGGCTCAATACCAGAAAAAACACAAAGGAAAACTGGACAAATATGGTATTATTGTAATCGTACTGACCCAGAGAAGATCACATGAGAAACCTGTAGCTACACAAATTAAAGTTGGAACACAGAAACATTACCTGTTCCACATTCAGTATGCACAGATACCCAGTGACATTGATTTACAGAATGAGGTGATGTCCAGGCTTACCCAGGTATTAAGAAAAAACTATGAATAGAGATATAAGGCAAAAATGGTTTTAAAACATCTCCTGAACCCATTTATTGAACAATAGGACTACATCAGGTGAATAAATATATCTATCATGTGGAAAACTGTGGCTTAATGCCTTGTGAAATAGTGATGGATCTATCCAAAAAACGTGGGTCATTCTTAGCTTCACTTTGAAAGATTAAGACTATAATTTGCATAATCTCCGATAATCTGGAGAGAAATACACCTATAATACGCAGGAGACGATAAGCCACCATGGCCAATCAAAACACAATGCAACTTTTAATTATACAGCAGTCAAACTAAACAACAATAGCCAATTGTTTCTCTGTCTACTGCACTCGCCTTTGATATTGATGACTCACCCAGCCTCATATATATTAGTGTTAAAAAAAAATAGTAATCCAACATCATTAATCTGATACGAAGGATCATGGATCAGTTTGCATATATTCAAAATACTGGAGGAGATCATGTTCCCCTATGCCGAAGAAGAAATGCCCCTGAAATGGGTGTTTAAACGTGACAATGACCCAAAGCACATCAGTAAGTAAACATCTTAGTTACAGACAAACAGGATTGAGGTAATGGAGTGGCCAGCCTAATCTCCTGACCTCAATCCCATAAAGAACCTGTGGGGTGACATAAAAAATGGGGTCTATGAGGCAAACCCCAAAAATGCAGAAGGACTGTGGAATGTAGACCAAATGTCCTGGACTGTTCAGAGGTGCCAGAAGTTGGTCGACTCAATACAACACAGATATCAAGTAGTTTTAATAAAAAGTGGTTATGCCATTAAATATTAGTTCAGTAATTCGAAGTAAAGTGAAATCTCAAACATTGTTTCAATTTATACATTCAATTTTTGAGTTTTTAAAGAAATTGAATTTTTGACTTTTTAAATAACTATATTCCTTTTTCTTTACTTTTCGGGATTAACACAAACGGGATCAATTGTGTTATTGCTTTCATTTGGATTTGAATGTTTTGTATTTCTAGTGCATTTGCATTTATGGAAATAAAAGTCATTATAATGATTTTGCGATTTATTTGCCTTTCATAAAATTAGGGATTTATTGGACATACCAATATGGAAATTAAGGATTTATTGGACATACCAAAATGGAAAT
The DNA here is from genome assembly GCF_014858855.1 of Bufo gargarizans. Taxonomy (NCBI): domain Eukaryota; kingdom Metazoa; phylum Chordata; class Amphibia; order Anura; family Bufonidae; genus Bufo; species Bufo gargarizans. Next base: position 398,445,544 of record NC_058081.1, read on the forward strand.
TTTGACCAAGTACTTGTTGGACAATCGAATAGCATTCTGTTAATACTTGCTGTATAGCAGTCTCCGTAATCTATGAGTTAAAGAAACACTAAACTAGAAATGAATAATGAAAGTAAACAGAAGTTAATCTTGCTCACACTGTTGCATGCAGAAAATGCTGCAGATTGACAAATAGTCTTGTAGAAATCCTGCAGCGAACACAAGGGTTATTCTCCTGCTAACTGTGTAGCGGCTATGGTGGCCGACTTAGCCAAGTCTGCAGGAAGTAAGAATACTTGTCCTACTGAATACAGAGCAGAGGAGGGAGGCCCCTATTCCAGATAGTTATTTTACACCCAGAAACAGGAAAGTGAGGTGGGGATATATGGATGATCTCCTGGGATGCACAGAGAAAAATGAATTCGATATTCCTTAATTTTAATTGTAACAAGACAAAATATGGCCATAGGATATTTGCTACATTTAATGTCCCTTTAAAGAGGTTGCCTCATGAAGACAACCCTGTCTATTTGCCCCATTAGAGGATGGGGACCCTTGACTGAGACCCCTCTCTATAAGCCAGAACAGAGAATAAAACCAGCTGACTCAGGTCATCCATGTATTATATGGATAGTAATTTCATCTGAATTACTGCCATTTAATGGTAATAGGAGTTTAACCTATAATAACTAACAATATACAGTAGTATATTGTTCAAAACCAGCAAAATAGGTTAATCACTGTAATTCACAGAACTAAAGTGAAATGATGAATGGTATGCAAACTGATGTTTGTTAAGGAGGCTCCCAGTGTTCAAACAGAGCTGGTGGGAAGTATGATCAACCATATCATGGTCTTATCTATGACATGTTTAGTCACATACATTCATCATTCACTTGAATCTTCCTGGCCACAGCCATACCTGCTGAAAATACTTCATGACAGTAAAGTCACTATTGTGTTCTTAACTAGGGACAACCTCCACATTCCAATTATGAGGCTTTACTATTAGTGTAATGATAGGGTGTGGTATTCTCAGGTGCTTGTGTACATATGAAGAACACATGGGAAATGAGAAGAAATCACATATTGCTAACACCATGAGAAATGCACACTTCCGTCTTATTATTAGAGCAGTTTTGCCTGGAGTGACAAAACAATAAATTTGGATTATATCACAGTATGCTCCTTATTCCAAAATTAATTAGAGGGAGCATAAACCCTTTTTCATTTCAGCTTTTTAATATAAGTGCATTTGTATGTGAATGGGTGGGGATAGCTGTCAGTACAAAGAATGCAAGAGGGTTTTCAGGATCAGCAACTCAGCTTTTATGTTTTTCACACATGCAATGCCTTTGTTTTTTTAACTTACTGTTTTGGATTTGTGCTACAATGTCATCACAAAATGTGCAGTCCTAGAGAAGACAGCACCACCACAGTGTAAACCATTCTGTCTAGTTTAAACCCTTAAGGATACGGCCATATTTCACCTTAAGGACCGGGCCATTTTTTGCAAATCTGACCAGTGTCACTTTATGCGGTGATAACTTTAAAATTCTTTTACTTATCCAGGCCATTCTGAGATTGTTTTTTCGTCACATATTGTACTTCATGACACTGGTAAAATGAAGTTAAAAAAAATCATTTTTATTTATTAAAAAATACCAAATTTACCAAAATTGTGGAAAAATTTGCAAATTTCCAAGTTTCAATTTCTCTACTTCTATAATACACAGTAATACCTCCAAAAATAGCTATTACTTTACATTCCCCATATGTCTACTTCATGTTTGGATCATTTTGGGAATGCTATTTTAGTTTTTGATGGACTGGTTTATTTACGACATGTAGAAACATAGAACATAGAAACATAGAATGTGTCGGCAGATAAGAAGCATTTGGCCCATCTAGTCTGCCCAATATACTAAGTACTATGAATAGCCCTTGGCCCTATCTTATATGAAGGATGGCCTTATGCCTATCCCATGCATGCTTAAACTCCTTCACTGCAGCTACCACTTCTGCAGGAAGGCTAGTCCATGCATCCACTACTCTCTCAGTAAAGTAATACTTCCTGATATTACTTTTAAACCTTTGCCTCTCTAATTTAAAACTATGTCTTCTTGTAGCAGTTTTTCTTCTTTTAAATATTCTCTCCTCTTTTACCTTGTTGATTCCCTTTATGTATTTAAAAGTTTCTATCATATCCCCTCTGTCTCATCTTTCTTCCAAGCTATACATGTTAAGGTCCTTTAATCTTTCCTGGTAAGTTTTATCCTACAATCCATGTGCTAGTTTAGTAGCTCTTCTCTGAACTCTCTCCAAAGTATCAATATCCTTCTGGAGATATGGTCTCCAGTACTGCGCACAATATTCCAAAGGAGGTCTCACTAGTGCTCTGTAGAGCGGCATGAGCACCTCCCTCTTTCTACTGGTAATTCCTCTCCCTATACACCCAAGCATTCTGCTAGCATTTCCTGCTGCTCTATGACATTGTCTGCCTACCTTAAAGTCTGAAATAATGACCCCTAAATCCCTTTTCTCAGATACTGAGGTTAGGACTGTATCACTGATTTTATATTTTGCTCTTGGGTTTTTATGCCCCAGGTGCATTATCTTGCACTTATCAAAAATAACATTTTAGTTGCCAGATTTTTGACCATTCCTCTAGTTTTCCTAAATCCTTTTCCATTTGGTGTATCCCTCCAGGAACATCAACCCTGTTACAAATCTTTGTGTCATCAGCAAAAATACACACCTTACCATCGAAGCCTTCTGCAATTTCGCTGATAAAGATATTAAACAATATGGGTCCCAGAACAGATCCCTGAGGTACCCCACTGGTAACAAGACCAAGGTCTGAATATACTCCATTGACTACAACACTCTGTTGTCTGTCCCTCAGCCACTGCCTAATCCATTTAACAATATGGGAGTCCAAGCCCAAAGACTGTAATTTATCGATAAGCCTTCTATGTGGGACAGAATCAAAAGCCTTACTAAAGTCTAAATAAGTGATGTCTACTGCACCTCCACCATCTATTATTTTAGTCACCCAATCAAAAAAATCAATACGATTAGTCTGACATGTTCTCCCTGAAGTAAACCCATGCTGTTTTTCATCTTGTCCATTCACACGTCCGTTTTTTCTTTCCTGATCTGTTCCGTTTTTCCAGGAACAGATCAGGACCAGATCTGGACCCATTCATTTTCAATGGGTCCTGGAAAAAAATCGGACAGCACAATGTGTGCTGTCCGTTTCCGTTGTTCCGTTCCGCATGTCCGTTTAAATATAAAACATGTCCTATTATGTTCCTGAAAAATCGGATCCTGGTACAATGCAAAGTCAATGGTTCCGCAAAAAACGGAAGATATTCGGATGTCATTCCGTATGTCATCCGTTTTTTGCGGATTCCGTTCCTGGAAATTAAATCCTGCCCACAGAAACCAAAGGGGAAGGGCTTGGCAGAGCTGGATCATCTTTTTTTTGAATCTGACTGGATAGAAAAGTTGACAAGATGCCAGTCTATGATGTGGAGCGTTTAATTACCCTGATAGAAGAGCGGCCCAACCTATGGGATACGCGATTGGACTCCTACCATGACCGAGTCCTGAAGGATAGGTCCTGGGAAGAGATCGCTCAGGAATTAGATGGGGAATTTTCCAAAGCAGACTCAAAGAAGCGGCACATCATCAGTGAGTAATTTATATATGTATATATGTCTGCTGTCATATTTCTTGTATGAAGTACATGTATTCAGGAATGTGAAAACTATGGCTCTACAAACTACTACTACTCCTCCTATGACGTGCTGTGTAGAGTAGTAGTTTTTCAGCATTTGGAGAGCAGCAGACTGACCATGCTTTCCATATAGCATAAAGATCCAGCTGCATATTCTTGCTTTGTTTGGCTTTGCAAACTATTCAAATCCTTACGTCTTTGAATTTTACTTTGCAAACCTGTGCATAGCAAGGCATTACTACACATCTGCATATGCATGCTTTTTTACTGGTTTGCAAACATTTTAACCCCCCCGTCCTAGATTTTTACTTTGCAAACCTGTGCATAGCAAGTCATTAATATACAGCTGCATATGCATGCTTTTTGCTGGTTTGCAAACATTTTAAGCCCCCAGTCCTAGATTTTTACTTTGCAAACCTATGCATAGCAAGGCATTATTAAACAGCTGCATATGGCTACTTTTTTTGAGGCCTTGCAAACATGTTAACTCCTTAGAGCATGGCTGCTCAAGGTGTGGCCATCCAGCTTTGGACAATCTACAACTCCTAACATGCCATGCTATAGGCTGATAGCTGTCGCCTGTGCAGAAATGCTGGGAGTTGTAGTTTGGAAACAGCATGAGGGCCTGAGGTAGTGCATGCCTGCCTTACAGATAATACAGTAAATTGAGGAGATGAGTGTTTGAATACTGTTTAAATCTCAGATATGTTTTTTTTTTTTTTAATCAGGAAAATTTTAAATATATGTTGTTGTTTTTGTCTTTTTTTACCTAGTCAGCAAAATTAAAAACCGCTGGTACTCGTGCCGCGACCAGTTTAAGCGCGAAATGAATCAGCGGCAAAGAAGTGGCGACGGTTCCTTGGCCAAAAAGCCATATTTGTATACGGCCAACCTCCAGTTCTTGCGCCCAATCATGGAAACTCGACCGTAAGTAATGTTTTTTAAAGATAAAATTTCAATGTCACCTTGATGATTATAGTTTGGTGCCTTCAGGCTACTTTCACACTAGCGTTCGATCGGATCCGTTCTGAACGGATCCAATCATAATAATAACGACGTAGGCTCCGTTCTGAACGGATCCGTCTGCATTATATTCGCAAAAAAAAGATAAGTGTGAAATTAGCCTGAGCGGATCCGTCCAGACTTTTACATTGAAAGTCAATGGGGGACGGATCCGCTTGAAGATTGAGCCATATGGTGTCATCTTCAAGCGGATCCGTCCCCATTGACTTTAGTCTACTTTCACACTAGCGCTTGATCGGATCCGTTCGGAACGGATCCGATTATATTAATGCAGACGGAGGCTCCGTTCAGTACGGATCCGTCTGCATTAATAACTTTGAAAAATGTATAAGTGCGCAAGATGCCTGAGCGGATCCGTTCAGACCTTCAATGTAAAGTCAATGGGGGACGGATCCGCTTGAAGATTGAGCCATATTGTGGCATCTTCAAACGGATCCGTCCCCATTGACTTACATTGTAAGTCTGGACGGATCCGCACGGATCCGCACGCCTCCGCACGGCCAGGCGGACACCCGAACTCTGCAAGCAGCGTTCAGCTGTCCGCCTGTCCGTGCGGAGGCGAGCGGAGCGGAGGCTGAATGCCGCCAGACTGATGCAGTCTGAGCGGATCCGCTCCATTCAGACTGCATTAGGGCTGGACGGCTGCATTCGGGTCCGCTCGTGAGCCCCTTCAAACGGAACTCACGAGCGGACCGACGAACGCTAGTGTGAAAGTAGCCTAAATGTGTACGGATCCTTTTGCAGTTACACAATATGGTGCAATTGTAAACGGATCCATTTCACATCGCCTTTCAATGTAAAGCCAGGAGTCCCTATTAATATACCATTGGATTTGAGTTTTCGCAAATCCAATGGGAATTGTTAACTTGAATCGTTCCCATCACCCTGAGAGAGCCTGTATGTTATAATAAACCAGGCATGCTCAACCTGTGGCCCTCCAGCTGATGCCAAACTACAACTACCAGCATGCCAGAACAGCATACAGCTATCAGCTCACAGCAGTCCAACGTGGGAGTTTTAGTTGGACAATAGCTTGATGGCCGCTGGCTGAGCGTGCCTAGAATATACCATTGGATGTAAGTTTGTTTGTAATAACTCTGAAACTGCTAGACGTTTCCAGGATCAGCATGTTTGTCAAATAATAATCTAATTGGATTTTTTTATTTCCTTGAATAATTAACTTTAATAAAACTTTAAAAATGATTTCTCAGAACCGTGGATAACCTCAGTCAAGACCCGGTTGAAGTGGAAGCGGCTTCTGGACCTTCTTCCAGTGAGAATCCAACTGCCCCTCCATCCTTGGAAGGAACTCCACCGTTGGCAACGGTCACAGAAGGAACGGTCACCCCCGAAAATATTGCTGGGCCACAGCAGATAAACACCCAGCGTCGTGCCTCGGGTAGGCGTAGGGGTCCCCCTCCACCCGATTCTGCTTTAGATACTCGAACCATTGTTGAATCAAGGGTTATGGAGTATTTAAACCAGAATCGTGGTGAGAGTCCTGATGAAACCATGGTGAAAAGTTTGGTGCCCCTACTTAAAAAAGTACCCGAGGAACGAAAAGCTCGGTGTCTATCTGCTGTGGCACTTCTAATGGACCTTTTTGCTGGTCCTCAAGAACCTATTGCGACAGTCCACAATTTGGAGCGGGATCGCGATGAGATGCTCAATTGGAGGCCATTTGGGCAAAGATTTTCTCATCATCCACCCTCATCACAGTATTTTCTTGGAGAAACCTCTACCCAGGGGAGTTACCAAGCTCACCATGGACACCCCAGGTCTTCCGAGGGATCTCGTCCCCAAAGTTCTAATACCGGCCCTTTTACAAGGGAATTGTTTGATCTCTAATTTTATCAAGTTAAAAGAAAAAAAAATTGTTGTTGAATAAATGAGATTTTTCATTTAAATCTGTCTAATAATTTTTATTTACACAATTAAAGATAATAGCATAAAGGTTTTTCAATTAAAGTTCAACACACATTTGGGAAAAATTTAATAGTGAAAAAAAAAAATTATGTGGAGACAAAAGCACAATTCCAAAACACATTTAAACCATTTGTGTTCGGATCGGCTATCAGAAAGGTGTCCCTAACCTATCTAACCCTATCTTCAACAAGCAGTAGAATTGTGCCGTAACTGCTGCTGTAGGGCAGCCTAAAGGGGGCCACCCCTATATGAAGTGACTGTAAGATGGCGTGGGTGGGTGAAATCAGCTGAGCCGTCGTCAGCCTAGGCCTACAGGAGCCTATAAATAGCCTAGTACCCACCCAGCCTGGCCTCACAGGTGCAAGTAAGTAGCCGTGTAATCAGCCTCTCCTCTCACAAATACAGCAAAATACTAGTATTTTGCTTAACACTTGTGTTCGGATCGGCTATCAGAAAGGTGTCCCTAACCTATCTAACCCTATCTTCAACAAGCAGTAGAATTGTGCAGTAACTGCTGCTGTAGGGCAGCCTAAAGGGGCCAAAAAGCATGGACCTTATTTAGAGTAAATATATACATACCATTACGATGCCCGCTTTGAACGCCGAAAACTCCGCCCGATGAAGGTGCGGAATATACCGTACATATCAGCGACTTCTATATACCTTACCTCTTTGTCACGTGCCGTTGTTTTAGGAGGTAGCTAAAGTTGATGTTTTGAAAGAGCGGTCGGTAGTCAGAAACGATTTACCCCTATGTTGACGATCATATGAACGTATTGCAAGAAGGTCTGAACCCGGGAGCTGCGGACTGAAATAACAATGGTGAATGTGATAGAAGACTTAATGAAGTCCAACCATTCGCTAAGGGCCCTGCTCGGACACCAACTATTGCTGGTAGCAAATACTACACCTATACTTATCCCCCAGGCCACTGCTTAAATTATTTCTTATTATTAATAAAGGACCCAAAAACTTAGAGGATGGCATATGCCGCTTAACTCTGATAATGGATCGGGACGTAATCACCTGTAGTCGTGACAGGATTTCGTAATTGCCTGAAGACGTGACAGGACTTATTAACCTGTAGACGTGACAGGATTTCGTAATTGCCTGAAGACGTGACAGGACTTATTAACCTGTAGACGTGACAGGATTTCGTAATCGCCTGTAGTCGTGACAGGACTTATTAACTGCCAGGCGCGAGAGACCCTAATGGCGGGGCCAGGCGTCTGCGAGGGAAGAAATGTAACCTGAAGGAAAGCAGCTATGTTCATTAGGAGAACGGTATCAGAGCGGTGCACTGACTGCCCCCGAGAAAATACTGAGTAACCATGATGTAGCAATGAAAAGAAAAATGCGGCCTTAAGTGGAAGCCGAAGTGATGTATGAACAGGTGGGTGAACGCAGCTCTGGATGTGAGTAGTGCCTGAAACATGGTATGGGCCCAGCTGTGAGCATGAAGAGCACTGTATAACGCAGCTGTGAATGCAATCTGAGCTAACAGGGTATCAATGTTATGCAACAGCAACGCATGAACGCAGCTCTAGTGGTGAACAGAGTATAAATTGTAAATGCAGACACATGGACATAGCTATGAAGGTAACGCCCCCACATAATGCTGCAGGCTTTTTTTTTTTTTTTTTTTTTTTTTTTTTCGGGATGGTCACCACAGCACCACCAAAAGAGAAAAACAAAAAACAAAACATAAACGTGTATCAACATGAACCTTGAAGCAACGACAATAAGGCAACATATAATGCACCTATACCCCAGCACAGAACCGCTGACACATGCGTGCCCATAACATACAGTTTATAGATAAACCACTCTTACCTATAGGAGCATCAGAACTCAAATGCGGGCGCCTCGACTGATCTGCGTGGATCCCCACATGCAGACCCCTGGTATACATACCCCAACTCCTTGCATGTTTGGCGTTACCTACGGATGTGCCCCTGCATGTTAAAAACACACTTTTTTTTTTTTTTTTTTTCCCAATAGAGGAAACCTGCGACCATACCTACACCAGGCACCTGCTAGGCCAACAACTATATGCAATGACCCCCAACAAGCCCCTAGACAGCCGAGCATTCCCTAGACCGTTAGCACCCCGCTCTGCTTTGAACCAGAGTACTGCGCATCGCATGCCGCCCTGTAGGCACCATGCCATCAAATGCAATACCACAGCATTTTTTATTTTTATTTTTTTCCTTACCATTGATATAAAACACAGCGTGCATGACTTGAACCAACTAACAACCCTCATTCAACCGTTTAGCGCCCGACTCTGCTACATCTCAGAGCGCTACATGTCGCGGACCGCAGCGTTGGTCCCGTGCAAACCACTCCGATCCTACCGTGAATACCAGCGCCCTGCTAAGACATTCTGCCATCGCCCAGCCGTAAGGAGCCTCCACACCATGCTGCTGTATCCTAGAGCTGACTCACAGGTAGTGAAATCAGCTGAGCCGTCGTCAGCCTAGGCCTACAGGAGCCTATAAATAGCCTAGTACCCACCCAGCCTGGCCTCACAGGTGCAAGTAAGTAGCCGTGTAATCAGCCTCTCCTCTCACAAATACAGCAAAATACTAGTATTTTGCTTAACACTTATTAATAAATGTTATTTAGAGGTATTTGAAGGTATTTAATACAAAAAAATGTAAAAAAAATTAAAACACTATCACCCAAATTTGATATAATGATAGTCATTTGTCAAATATTAAATACCTCAGCTCGCAAGCCCACGTCAAGGGTCTTCATTATCTTGCGAGTCCCTAAACTAAACTAACAACAGGGGATCTAACTAAACTAAGAAAATGTAAATTTGAATAGTAATTTGGAAACCAGATTCAAGCTGAAATCAACGACTTCCACGGATGGCTTCCAATTGCCACGGTAATGCCCCCTCTGGACTGCTGAAAAAGTCGGCATAGAAATCCCGAACAGCTAGCCCAGCCGTTCCCGGTCTTCCAGTCCGACTGAGATCAAAATTGACTGAAGATGGCACATTTTGACCCAAATCAGCATCAGCGGAGGCATCATGTATCCTGGTGAAGTTGTGCAGCACTACACAAGCCTGTATCACCAGGGTGGCATTGTCCGGATTCATTTGTATGGATGACATGAATACTCTCCACTTACTGGACAGTATTCCAAAAGCGCACTCCACATACCGACGGGCGCGAGTCAATCGATAATTGAAGATACGCTTCCTGTCATCCAGATCGCGTCTAGGGAAGGGCCGCATCAGGTGATGTGACAATGCGAATCCTTCATCTGCCACGATCACAAATGGAGCCGGCGGACCTGCAGATCCGGGTAGTCTTCTTGGCTCTGGCAGGGCAAGCTGGTTTTCACGAAGCCGTTCACCCATTCTGGAAACACTAAAGATGCGGCTGTCTGAAGTGCTCCCGTAGGCCCCGATATCCACAATTACAAACTTGTAGTTACTGTCAACTAAGGCCATCAGCACTACAGAAAAATATTGTTTGTAATTGAAGAACCGGGACCCTGAGTGAGGCGGTTTCTTCACACGGATGTGCTTTCCGTCCAGTGCCCCAATGCAGTTTGGAAACTGCGCGGATTGGAAAAAACCCTCGGCGATACGAAGCCAATCTTCCGCCTTGGGGGTGGGCATCACCGCATCTCTGAGTCGCTGCCATATGACTTTACACGTATGGCAGACAATCCCAGAGATAGTTGAGATCCCTAGCAAAAATTCAAAGTGCAGCGATGCAAACGAATTTCCAGTTGCAAGGAATCTGTGGAAAAAAAAAAAAAGGTTTAGTTCAATTAAAATACACAAAATATTCACATTACCGAAAAAAACTTACCTCAACGTGACAATAAGCCTTTGTTCGGCAGAGATGCTGCGCCGCATGCTAGTGTCCCTGAAGTTAAGGTCAGGGTGGAGAGACGTCAAAAGGTGATCAAATGACTCCATGGACATACGGCAAAAATTGTGAAACTTGAAGGGGTCTTGACGCAGATCATTATAAAGTGTGTGAAATTGTCCCTTCTGAATTCTCTGCGCAACAATGGGATGAATCCAGTGTCTCCTCCTCCTCCTCTCCGGTTCTTCTTCCAACATTGGTTGTTGTTGTCCAAATAACCGAAATAGGACCCAATGGAACAGAACTCCACAAATATCCTTCGGCATTTTATCGCAGTAGAGTATGCACGGAAAAATGGCTATACAGCAAAATTTCCACACAGAGCTCTTTACCTCACGATGAACCAAAGAAAATGGCACCTGAGGTAATCATATCTTGTCTTTTTATTCACTTTTTTTTTCACTTTTTTTCAAAGAAATCCAAATAACTATTTGCTTCCAACTTTAGACATCTATCCGTTTTTTGCGGATCCGCAAAAAACGGATGACATACGGAAACATTTTCAGGAACAACGGATCCGCAAAAAACGGACAGAAAATCGGATTATAGAAAAATCAGGACGTGTGAATGTAGCCTAAGTATGGTTTCCATTAATTTCCCCACTATTGATGTCAGGCTTACTGGCCTATAGTTGCCCGATTCCTCCCTACTACCTTTCTTGTGAATGGGCATAACATTTGCTGATTTCCAATCTTTTGGGACGACTCCTGTTACCAGTGATTGGTTAAATAAATCTGTTAATGGTTTTGCTAGTTCCCCGCTAAGCTTATTTAATAGCTTTGGGTGTATCCCATCAGGCCCTTGTGACTTATTTGTATTAATTTTAGACAGCTGACTTAGAACCTCTTCCTCTGTAAATACACATGCATCAAAAGATTCATTAGTCTTCCTTCCTAACTGAGGTCCTTTTCCTTCATTTTCCTTTGTAAAAACTGAACAGAAATATTTTTTGAGGCAGTCAGCTAGCTCTTTATCTTCTTCCATATACCTTCCTTCTTTTGTTTTTAGTTTGGTAATTCCTTGTTTTAGTTTCCTTTTTTCATTTGTATCTGAACAATGTCTTATCGACTTTTTTCACAGTTTGAGCTAATTTCTCTTCTGCTTGTGCTTTAGAAGCTCTTATAACTTGCTTGGCCTCTCTCTGTCTAATCTTATAAATTAGGTAAGGTTCTGGACGGGGTCGCTCTTATCAGGGCGCGTGGTCTGTGGCAGTGGCGTACCGCCCATAGAGGCAGACCACGCCACTGCTATGGGGCCCGCGGCACTGGGGGGCCCGTAGCGCAGATAAGGCCCCGCCCACTCATGACCTGCAGCCGGCTATGCGGCTGCTTTTCTCCCCAGGGCCCCCCCCATGTTTAGCTGAATCGCCTCCCAGAGGCGCGGCTAAGGCCCTAGACACCCGCCCCCCTCCTCAGCGCCGCGCTCTGACTGCAAATACCCGATCTTCCTCTCGTCGGCGTCCCAAATCCCGCGCAGGCGCAGTGCCGGCGATTGCCTGCGCCTGCGCTCTGATAATACGGCTGAGGGCAACAGCTTCAACATCGTCACTGGGCATGCGCCGAGCCCAGTGACGATGTTGAAGCTGTTGCCCTCAGCCGTATTATCAGAGCGCAGGCGCAGGCAATCGCCGGCACTGCGCCTGCGCGGGATTTGGGACGCCGACGAGAGGAGGATCGGGTGTTTGCAGAGCGCAGCGCTGAGGAGGGGGGCGGGTGTTGAGGACTTAGCCGCGCCTCTGGGAGGCGATTCAGCTAAACATGGAGATGTTAGAGTTTTCATATTTAGGCGGGCACGGCACTTCAGAGGGGCACCGTTCCTGCATTTGCATATCCTAAGAATCGATTTTTAGAAGAAAGGACAAGACTGACATGGAAAAGAAGAACACAGATGGAAAAAAGGTACTTTATTAAACATGGATCCATGAGTACCTTTTTTCCATCTGTCTTGTTCTTTTGATTGTGAGTCTTGTCATTTCTTCAAAAAATCGATTGTTATGATATGTAAATGACGCTGTAAGGAGCCCAGAGGGGCGTTATTCTTTCTCCACGGTGCCCAGGAACGCCCCTCTGAAGTGCCGTGCCCGGCTAAATTTGAAAACTAATAACGCCTCCAAGTTCATCTAAATCGCCTCCCAAATCCGATCCTCCTCTCGCTGGCATCCCAAATCCCGCGCAGGCGCAGTGCCGGCGATTGCCTGCGCTATGATAAGATGACTGACGGCACTGCGCCTGCGTGGGATTTGGGATGCCGGCGAGAGGAGGATCGGATTTGGGAGGCGATTTAGATGAACTTGGAGGCGTTATTAGTTTTCAAATTTAGCCGGGCACGGCACTTCAGAGGGGCGTTCCTGGGCACCGTGGAGAAAGAATAACGCCCCTCTGGGCTCCTTACAGCTTCATTTACATATCATAAGAATCGATTTTTTGAAGAAATGACAAGACTCACAATCAAAAGAACAAGACAGATGGAAAACAGGTTCTCTGTTAAACATGGATTCATGAAAAAAAAATTGGGGGTAAATTGCTAGTGACAGATTCCCTTTAAGGCAACTTTCACACTTGCGTTCAGAACGGATCCGTTTGCATTAACATGAACAAAAAAAACTAACATTTTTTTTTTTTGTTCATGATAGTGCAAACGGATCCGTTTTGACTTTACATTGAAAGTCAATGGGGGACGGATCCGTTTGAAAATTGAGCCTTACTGTGTCAACTTCAAACTGATCCGCCCCCATTGACGTCCATTGTAACTCTGGACGGATCCGTTTGCCTCCGCACGGCCAGGCGGACACCCGAACGCTGCAAGCAGCGTTCAAGTGTCCGCCTGCTGAGCGGAGGACAGACGGAGCCATACTGATGCATTCTGAGCGGATCCGCATCCACTCAGAATGCATTAGGGCTGGACGGATCCGTTCGGTGCCGCTTGTGAGAGCCTTCAAACGGAACTCACAAGCGGAGACCCGAACGCAAGTGTGAAGGTAGCCTAACATGGCACCCCAAATAAGGAGACCTGCAGGCTGCAGCAGATATCCCATGTGACAGGTCACCCCCAGGAAACCCCTAACAGTTTCTGTAGGTCATGTATAAATGTATTTAATGGGGGTGTGGCATGGGAGGAGCAAAGTCAGGAAGTGGGAGGGGCCATGGTGGGTAGTGGGCGGGGTTAAGGGGCCCAATTCAGATTTTTGCTATGGGGCCCAGTGATTCCTATGTACGCCTCTGGTCTGTGGTTAGGCTATCAGGGCCAAAATAGCACCCCCCTGTAGGGCATTATCAGGTATAGTTCTTTGCCCACCCTGTCCTTCAATATCACATTATCATCTAGAGGATAGATGGTTTTTGCTTTCCCTTCGGGATTCATGGATGTGCACTGGAACCCCCCGGATTGTGGTAGAAGATATGGTTTCTGATTTGGTGCCGCTGAGCACCTGATTTAGTGCCGCCGAGCACTTGTTATTGCCTACCACATATATGCTTTTTGCTTAAAGGGGTTCTGCACTTTGTTTTAACTGATGATCTATCCTCTGGATAGATCATCAGCATCTGATCAACGGGGGTCCGACACCCGGGACCTCCGCTGATCAGCTGTTTGAGAATGCAGCGGCAGCGGCCTTCTCGCTGTTTACTGCTGGCCCAGTGACGTCACGACTAGTATCAACTAGCGTGGGCGGGGCTAAGCTCTGTTCACTTGAATGGAGCTTAGCCCCGCCCACGCTAGTTGATACTAGTCGTGATGTCACTGGGCCAGCTGTAAGCTGGAGCGCTGCTGCCTTCTCAAACAGCTGATCAGCGGGGGTCCTGGGTGTCGGACCCCACCGATCAGATGCTGATAATCTATCTAGAGGATATATCATCAGTTGAAACAAAGTGCAGAACCCCTTTAACTTTAATAATTTAATTTATTTTCATTTTGAGGAATATCTTTTCCACTCACACGTCAGCCAAATAGGTCCGCATCCGTTCCACAATTTTGCGGAAGGGGTGCAGACCCATTCATGTTCAATGCGGAATGTGCTGTCCGCATCCGCATTTGCAGATCCGCACCCGCATTTGCGGATCCGCACTTCCGCATCTGTGCTTCCATTTCCGCAAAAAAATAGAACATGTTCTATTCTTGTCCGCAATTGCAGACAAGATTAAGCATTTACTATTATAGTGCCGGCGATGTGCGGTCCACAAGTTGCGGAATGCACATTGCCGGTGTTCGTGATTTGCGGATCCGCAAAACACTTACGGACGTGTGAATGGACCCTCGTAGTAAAATTATTAAGGGTTACATTTTATCTTTATGCATATTCTAATGGATTGCCTTCCTTGTACAATGTTATAATATACTTTCTATGTTAGAAAGTATATTATAGTGCATTTGTATTGTTCGTCAGTTGTGTGCGGTTCTGCTGCGAAACTGCAGGTATATAGAGGGACAAGCGTTATTGGAACAAATAATTTCTACCCCCCAAAAAACTGATTGAAGCAGGGTGTTATATACCAATATACTTTCTTTATAGTGCATTTGGGTACTGTATAGTGCATTTGCGCATGCGTGTACGCGAAAATTATATTGCCGATATTTTGCATTGAAAAAAATTAGAAACGGAGATCGCAAATTTGAATAATACACCTGGTATGTCACTGTCCATGTTGTGGGACTATTTGTGCACTTCTAGTAATTATTTCTTGGCTGCAAATATGAGCTGAAGGTTTTTCAGGTTCGTCTGCCATTAAAATGAATGGGACCTGCCGTGAACTTGCAGTTCGCGAACATTTGATCGCGTTTGCGCGATCGCATTCGCAAACCATCCTGGCAGATGTTCGTCCATCACTAGAGATGGTTGTTCCTCACCCACTGTGCCTGAGCCATCCTCCATGTTGCTTTTGCGCTCTGAAACTGCTGCAAATGAATTATGGAGATCCACAGACTGTGGGACATGTCTTCTATCAACAACTCTAAGTCTACCAGAACCTGCAGTAACCCATCTTCCATTTCTAGGGGGCCTCTGTGGCAGTGGCATTGCAACGTTCCCAGCCTGAGTTTGTTTAACAGTTAATTTAGAAATCTCAGATTTCAAAAATGCAATTTCCTGCTGCATTATGGAGAGCTGTCTACAGATCAGACAGCATCCAAACCCCTGAAGAGTGAAACCTGAAATAAAAGCACAATAATTCCTGCACAGGTCTACCATTTTAAAGAGGGGAATGATTTTAAGCAAACAAATCTTACTTTTTTAGATTGTATCCACCTCCAGATCACCTCCTGAGTATCTCCTGAATATCTCAGATGCACTTAGTAATGCTGCACTTGAGAATGCTGCAAGCTATGGTAGGTGCGACTCTGACCTTCCCCATAACCAGGACACAGTGTATCTTTTCTTCTCCTATCACTCTGATGTAGGAGCACTGACCATAACCATAACTACTGGCATCTGAAAAGTGATTAAGTTCTATTTTTTTGTACTTTCCAAAATCATGAGGTACAAAATATCTTTTATAGTACCAAGGCTTCGGGACAATTGTAGCCTATCAACAGTCCAACACCAATCTCCATCAGTGGGGACATTTCATGAGATATGACAGATAGGTGCTCCCATTTATTGGCTGTTTCACAGGTAGGTATGCGATCTCGATCTAGAGGTATATCGTCTTTTGTATAAGCTGGAGGTAGATCTAATGTGAAGTTTGAATTAAGTCCTCTAACTCCCAGTCCTTTGACCCTTTGACTGTTCACTAATGTATCTCTCCCCGTCACTGTGGTGCATTTGAGCTTCACTGGTTCTGTAGCCACTTGTAATTTCTTGCATATTTCTTGATCAATGAAGGTGACATCATTCTGGGCATCAAGTTGCGCATAGGCATATACCTTCTTGTTCCTCCTTTTAGGATTTGAAATGCACACTTGTACAATCATTGATGTGCCGTCGCTTTGTCCTTCCCTCACTCTGCAAGAGAATACCGATACTTTCTTTCCTTCCTCAGTATCTTTTTTAGGAATTTGGTCGCAATTTGCAATATGCAGTTAGCAGTAACTATTTGCAGATTGGTTGAGTATGATCTGGTATGGTTGTATGCAATTTGGATTACAATATGGAATTTGAATTTGGATTGTGAACTTTGTAGTTTGCAATTGGTGGAACTGTAAGTAAACACACATATAACTGGTTCAGTATACAGTTCTAATCACTATATTAACAGTAGGAACATTATATAACTGTTCTAAATACCTATTTTGGCCTCTTGCTTCCATAAAACACAGCTCTTAGTGGACTGAATGTCTGTTAAGATTCTCTCTCTGTTGAATAATAATTTCTAGTAGCTCCTGCTAGGGAATTTCCCACACAGGCTGCGTGTGAGGCTGGCTGTGATTGGCCAAGACTCCTGCTGTGTGTGGGGCTGGCTGTGATTGGTCTAGACTCCTGCCCAGCAACAGCAGTTTAACTCTATGCTTTCTGTTGTTTCTGCTGTGTCATTGAGCTTACCTTACATTATATAATGAATCTTAAAGGCATATTATCTTTTCTGATTCTGTAAAAACAATATATACACTCACCTAAAGAATTATTAGGAACATCATACTAATACGGGCTTGGACCCACTTTTGCCTTCAGAACTGTCTTAATTCTATGTGGCATTGATTCAACAAGGTGCTGATAGCATTCTTTTGAAATGGTGGCTCATATTGATAGGATAGCATCTTGCAGTTGATGGAGATTTGAGGGATGCACATCCAGGGCACGAAGCTCCCATTCCACCACATCCCAAAGATGCTCTATTAGGTTGAGATCTGGTGACTGTGGGGGCCATTTTAGTACAGTGAACTCATTGTCATGTTCAAGAAACCAATTTGAAATGATTCGAGCTTTGTGACATGGTGCATTATCCTGCTGGAAGTAGCCATCAGAGGATGGGTACATAGTGGTCATGAAGAGATGGACATGGTCAGAAACAATGCTCAGGTAGCCGTGGCATTTAAACAATGGCCAATTGGCACTAAGGGGCCTAAAGTGTGCCTAGAAAACATCCCCCATGCCATTACACCACCACCACCAGCCTGCACAGTGGTAACAAGGCATGATGGATACATGTTCTCATTCTGTTTACGCCAAAATCGGACTCTACCATTTGAATGTCTCAACAGAAATCGAGACTCATCAGACCAGGCAACATTTTTTAGGTCAGTCCAATTTTGGTGAGCTTGTGCAAATTGTAGCCTCTTTTTCCTATTTGTAGTGGAGATCAGTGGTACCCGGTGGGGTCTTCTGCTGTTGTAGCCCATCCGCCTCAAGGTTGTGCGTGTTGTGGCTTCACAAATCCTTATCTGCATACCTTGGTTGTAACGAGTGGTTATTTCAGTCAACGTTGCTCTTTTATCAGCTTGAATCAGTCGGCCCATTCTCCTCTGACCTCTAGCATCAACAAAGCATTTTCGCCCACAGGACTGCCGCATACTGGATGTTTTTCCCTTTTCACACCATTCTTTGAAAACCCTAGAAATGGTTGTGCGTGAAAATCCCAGTAACTGAGCAGATTGTGAAATACTCAGACCGGCCCGTCTGGCACCAACAACCATGCCGCGCTCAAAATTGCTTAAATCACCTTTCTTTCCCATTCTGACATTCAGTTTGGAGTTCAGGAGATTGTCTTGACCAGGACCACAACCCTAAATGCATTGAAGCAACTGCCATGTGATTGGTTAACTAGATAATCGCATTAATGAGAAATAGAACAGGTGTTCCTAATAATTCTTTAGGTGAGTGTATAACAGTTATATGACATCCAAACATAAAGTAACTGTAAATAACTCTGCTTTTGTCTTTAACACACAAACATTGGAACTGTTTTAAGGTTATTGGCAGGTCTAGCTGTATAAACATAAAAGCGATATTAGCAACCTAGGACGGGTCTTAGCTGGCCAGCTACACACCCTCCTTGAGCTGCAGCGGCAGAATGGCATCCCTCAACATAGGCTGATATGCAACATTTCCACCTGTTGAAATTCCACCCTCCATATGTTGGACCGACTATACGAACAGAAAAAGGCCATAAACTATTTCTTGATGATCCAAGCGGACAGAAGTACTCCCCTGTGTAACTTCTATGTCAGCCAGTGGCAGCTCATACTTGACACTTGCCATTTGTTCAGGCCCTTTGAGGAGGCCACACTATTTGTCAGTCGACAGGACTACTGGATGAACAACGTGATTCCACTGCTTCATGTCCTGGAACAGATGCTGGTAAATTTGTCTGGTCGGCGGACTGGAGACGGGGCACCTAGATCTCACAGCCACATGAACCCTGTGGGGGCTGAACTGGAGGAGGTGGAGGACATTGGAGCACAAGCAATGTGTAGCAAAATGGGTGGTTTTTCTACACAGGTGACAGGAGAGGAGGAGCAGGAGCAGCCAGAGGAGCTACAGGGCAATGAGGAAGACGAGGCAGAGGACCCAGACACACTGTGGCAGTATCCAGTGGAGATGGAGATAGGGAGTCCCTCCAAGTCATTTGCACAAATGGCCTGATGCATGCTCACATGCTTGCGTAGTGACAGCCGAATTGTCACCATTCGGCAGAGGGATGATTTCTGGCTCTTCACCTTGTTGGACCCTCACTACCGGTCCAAAATGGGAGCCTTTTTTTACACCCACTGAGAAAGAGGACAAACTGAACTACTGCAGAGACATCCTATGTAGTCAGTTGGCCACTGCCTATATGCCATCGTCCATCCTCTCGCAGGTATAACTGGGGCGACCCTCTGCGCTCATGTTCCACTGCCATGGCTGCTGGGGGAAGGGGGGGGGGGAGGTGGCAGGAGCAATACCAGCTCTATCAGCAGCAGCCTGAGTCTACAGTCGCTGATGAGCAGCTTTCTTCACCCACATAGTGAAGAAACGACTCACCAGCAGCTTGACATAGAGCATATCCTGAACTAGCAGGTGGTGGCATACTTGGTGTGCACCCTGCCACCCATCATTGAAGAGCCACTGAACTACTGGGCAACCAAACTGGATTTGTGGCCACAACTGGCCCGAGTTTGCCCTGGAAAAGCTGTCCTGCCTGGCCAGTAGTGTGGCATCAAAGCTGTAATTTAGTGTGGAGGGGGCCATAGTTACCCCAAGAAGAACTCGCCTGTCCACCCAAAATGTGGAGAGACTGACCTTTGTCAAGATGAATCAGGTGTGGATCAGCCAGGATTTCCACCCACCAATGCCTGATGCATCAGACTAGATCATCCATGGTGCCACACCAACACTATGACAAAAGAGACCAGTTTCTTCTGGCTTCCTCCCTCAGCTACTATTCTGATGCTGCCACCCGCCTGATGCCACACATCTGATGCCAACTGCTCCTTTTTTCACCCATCGTCAGTGGGTACTGTTAGTGCCACCCACCTCTCCACTCTGTCACCGAATCACTCTGTGGTCTTCTGATTCTGCTGCTGCCACCCCCACACTGTCATTCTGCCACTCTGTGGCCTCCTGAAGCTGTCGCCACCTCCACACTCTGTAATAGTGCCTGTGGCCTAATCCTGATGCTGCTGCCACCACCTTCATACTCTGTCATTGTGCCTCTCTGTGGCCTCCTTATGCTGCTGCCACCTCCAAACTGGCCTCCTGATGCCGCCACCACCTCCACACTCTGTCATTGTGCTGCTCTGTGGCCTTCTTCTGATCCTGACACCACCTCCACACTATGTCACCTTGCCACTCTGTGGTCTCCTGATGCTGCTGCCACCTCCACACTCTGTCCATGTCCCACTCTGTGGCCTCCTCCTGATACTGCTGCCCCATCCACACCATGTCACCTTGCCACTATGTGGCTTCTTCCTGATGCTGCTGCTGCCGCCACCAACTCCACACTCTGTCATTGTGCCACTCTGTGGTCTCCTGATGCTGTCGCCACCTCCACACTCTGTCATTGTGACACTCTGAAGGCCTCCTCCTGATGCTGCTGCTACCACTTCCACACTATGACACCTTGCCACTCTGTAGTCTCCTGATGTTGCTGCCACCTCCACACTCTGTCATTGTGCCGCTCTGTGGCCTCCTCCTGATGCTGCTTCTGCTGCCGCCACCACCTCGGCACTCTGTCATTGTGCCACTCTGTGGCCTCCTTCTGATACTGCTGCTGCCACCTCCACACTCTGTCAGTGTGCCACTCTGGCCTCCTCATGCTGCCACCACCTCCACACTCTGTGATTGTGCCGCTCTGTGGCCTCCTGATGCTGCTGCCACCTCCACACTCTGTCATTGTGCCGCTCTCTCTATTTTTCTTTTGTGCCACTAAACACGTCAAAAATGGCTTGACAACATTTAACTGCACCGCTGAACGGCAAATAACTTTTTCTTCGCTGCCACTAATACATGGTAAAACGGGCTTTACAACATATAACTGCACCACACAAAGGCAAATAAGACATACTGTAGAAATATTTCCTTGTATTAAACCCTGTTAATGGCTGTATCAAACAGCACTTGCACTCCATTAACAAGAACAGTTTGCTGGAATTGCAGAGCTGTATAATAGCAATTTGGATCCCCAGTCAGAGCAGCAAGGTGTAATAGGATTGTTCCTACTCCCCAGGCTGTAACCTCCCCTACTGAACCCTGCTCAGCATAAATGCTGTTGAATGATTCCTCCCTATCCTTTAATAATCTTTCCCTGAACTTGTTAATAGTTTTTTTTTAGCACAATGAAGTTTTTTCTAGCACTGTCCCTACCGCCTGCTGATGTCTCTCCCTGCACTAAGTACACTGGAAAATGGCAGAATCCAAGATGGCTGAGGCTATTTATAGGGCTGTGACATCACAGGGCTGGCTGCTGATTGGCTGCATGCATGGCATTATAGGTGATCCCGTCTTCCCAGAGTTCCTTACTCCATGTGCTCACACAGTCAGCAGCCATTTAAGGAAAAAATTTGATTCGTTACACGAATCGTGAGGAAATTCAGATTCGATGCGAATCGAATAATTCCAAAAATTCGGATCTAATTCCACTTTATCAGCTTCAATTCGCTCATCTCTATTAAGGATGTGAAAAATCGTTGGCGAACTGTCAGAAACCGTTTTAAGAAATGTCTTAACAAGCATGAGCAGAGTGGGTCATCACCTAGCAATAAGAAGTGCCCATACTATTACAAATTGCTGTTTCTGCTTAGTAGTCGTGAACTTAGAGAGTAAGTAGGATCTTGTTTTTTAACATGTTTGCACTGGCTAAAAATGTGCCCCTGGAGGAATCTTAATATTTAAACCTTATTATAATATAGGTCTGAAGGAAACATTCTGCTTGCTAGGAAGATGTCTTCAGAGGAATGTGAAGGGACATCAGCGATGTGGACACCCAAGATTCTTCTGTCTACTTGAAACTAGTGATGACCAGGCCGGTCCGTCCACATCTCAATCTGCAACACAGGCTGCATCACAATCTCAGGAAAGCAATACATCAACCACTCAGGTGGATCGCCGTCAGGTAAACCGCAGACGCAACTGAGCCATCGGTTAAGATTGAGGCTCTAACAATGATCCAGAGGGTGGAGAAGGAGGATGAATTTGACCACATTGGCGTTTCACTAGCAAACCATATTCACAGCTTACCAAAGCAACGGCAACCATAATTTATGGCAGTCCTGTATACCCTGTTAGATGACTAAAAGAATCCCTCTCCATTAGCCAATGTGTCTGCAATTGTATCTGCGATTTAACAGTATTCTCATCATCCTCCACCTACTGTATACTCTTCTGTCTGTCATTGAAATCCTGCCCTTCCTCCCACCCAGTCAACCATATGGTATAACTCAACATGCTCATGGGCATTCTGCAACTTATCAGCCTGGCAATACTTCCTATTCCTCATCTTTCATGTCATACCTCCAAATGACTCCCCCTCCATCTAGCTCTAATCAGTCAGCATTTGTCAATTAAACTCCCTCAACAGGAAGTTCTAGCAGCTCTGAGTATACCTCAGCTCCTCGTCTACATACTTTTGATTAAAGCAGTGATGCTCAACCTGCTGCCCTCCAGCTGTTGTAAAACTACAACTCCCATGATGCCTTTCTGTAGGATGATAGATGTAGGCTGTCAGGGAATGATTGTAGTTGTAGTTTTTTAACAGCTGGAGGGCTGCAGTTTGAGCATGAGCAAGTAATTGGGGGGCAGGTTGGATATTGAAATTTGCACTAATGTGTTTGTATTGAAGCGTTCCAGTTTTACACGATTTATGCAGTGTAAATTGAACATTTTTATTTATTATTTTTTAAGGATTTAGAAATTTTCGAAAAAAATTTGTGAAAGCACTTTGACTGGTTTTGTATTTGAAATTTTTGGCAAGCAAATTTCATTGAAAACTCAAAAAATGTGTCTTCAGTTTAATTTTTAATAAACCATTGATGTAAACAATATTATAGCCTTGCTAGTAGAGTTCCAGAGGGCCTCTCTCAAAGCAGCTAATGCACATGCTGTCTTGAGACAGGCTCACAGGGAGTATGATGAACCTTGCAACCTTGATTACCAGTTGCTTTTGCATTTGAAAATAATCACAGACACAGAATATTCAATTTTAAATTAGTTCACTTGTATGTAATCAATTAACAATCGAAGGGAATATTTTATAAAAAATAAAAAAGGGTCACTTTAAGAAAAAAGAAGTCTTCTGGAGTCAAGAGCCTCAAGACTGAGAAGACGAAATCCGCTGGACAGCCTGCACACCACTGACACAGGAGTATTGCCAGGGCACAGCACCTTCAGGAGTCAGCAAAGGTACCTCATGCACAGACACCTAAATTGGTTGGACGTCCTGGGTCCCAGTTGATTGCTGTGGTAATAACTGGTAGCTATGTCTATGTCTTGTATATATTCTCAAGCATAGTTGTGAAGTACACAGCATGCCTTAATCACAGAATCAACTGTGGCTGGGTCTAATTGAATGGCCGTGGTAAAGACCCTCCACTGACTGACCATGATTTCGAAGGTGCATTCCATGAGTCTTCTTAGGCTACTTTCACACTAGCGTTCGGGGCTCCGCTTGTGAGTTCCGTTCAAAGGCTTTCACAAGCGGCCCCGAACGCTTCCGTCCAGCCCTAATGCATTCTGAGTGGATGCGGATCCGCTCAGAATGCATCAGTCTGGCAGCGTTTGGCCTCCGCTCCGCTCAGCAGGCGGACACCTGAACGCTGCTTGCAGCGTTCGGGTGTCCGTCTGGCCGTGCAGAGGCAAACGGATCCGTCCAGACTTACAATGTAAGTCAATGGGGACGGATCTGTTTGAATATGACACTATTTGGCTCAATTTTCAAACGGATCCGTCCCCCATTGACTTTCAATGTAAAGTCTGGATGGATCCGTCTGCGGCTACTTTGACACTTAGAATTTTTTTTACTATATAATGCAGATGGATCCGTTCTGAACGGATCCACCGTCTGCATTATATGAGCGGATCCGTCTCAGACGGATCCGCTCTGAGCGCAAGTGTGAAAGAAGCCTTACCCGTCTCAGCCGAAAATGAAAAATCCTCTTATGGGCATTAAATCCTCTTCGTGGGTATGGGCTCAGCAGGTTTGGCATTAGAGGAAAAACCTTATCCAAGGTGACTGGATCCGTGGTTCCCGGAAGTGGTTGAGGGGCTGGGAGCGACACACATTCTCAAAGAAATTTGCAGTCCAATCTGTGAAGTCTGCAGCACCCCAGAGTACCCAGTGCAACATCAATGGCAACAAATTTGTAGTGTGCATCAGCCACCGCCATCAACACAGCAGAAAAATACTTCTTGTAATTAAAGAAGCGTGATCCTGAGTGTGGTTGGTGCTGCACACGTACAGTACAGACCAAAAGTTTGGACACACCTTCTCATTCAAAGAGTTTTCTTTATTTTCATGACTATGAAAATTGTAGATTCACACTGAAGGCATCAAAACTATGAATTAACACATGTGGAATTATATACATAACAAAAAAGTGTGAAACAACTGAAAATATGTCATATTCTAGGTTCTTCAAAGTAGCCACCTTTTGCTTTGATTACTGCTTTGCATACTCTTGGCATTCTCTTGATGAGCTTCAAGAGGTAGTCACCTGAAATGGTTTTCACTTCACAGGTATGCCCTGTCAGGTTTAATAATTAGGATTTCTTGCCTTATAAATTGGGGTTGGGACCATCACTTGCGTTGTGGAGAAGTCAGGTGGATACACAGCTGATAGTCCTACTGAATAGACTGTTAGAATTTGTATTATGGCAAGAAAAAAGCAGCAGTAAAGAAAAACGAGTGGCCATCATTACTTTAAGAAATTAAGGCCAGTCAGTCTGAAAAATTGGGAAAACTTTGAAAGTGTCCCCAAGTGCAGATGAAAATATAATCATATAAATCACAGAAGAAATGCACCAAACGGATATGCCACTGACTATACTGGCTAGTCATAAATGCAGATATTAAAAGCTGAGACTTTTGCCAATATATTCCTGTCAGGAGGATATCGGAGCCCAACATGCACCACGTCACGGTTCTCAGCATGGCAAGGGGTCCTACCACTAAGCTACCTATGGTGTGAACAAGGTCTGAAGGTGATGTAATCCAGCTCACTGGCAAGCTTCCACACAACCGCCTAGCAGGACAACTAGTGCAATGTGAACAAAGCCAGACTGTAAGCCACACCCATATCAGACCATGTGATGGAGGTTACCAGGTGCAAAGGAGAGTGTTTGAATGCCAGGTAAAGGCACATACACTACATATAAAACAAGACAAAAACACAGAAATATAGTGGCAAATCTGGGGGAGCTGCTCAACCCCTAACACTGTAGCGTGTTTTTCATTGGGGGAGCAGCCCCACCGCATGTGGACCGCAGCAAACGACTATCCCCAGCAAAAAATATTTTGCATACGGTGGAGGATGTCGGCGCGGTCCACATGCACCACAAAGGCATCCTACACAAAACGGAACATTGTGCGGATGAAAATATAATCATACAAATCACAGAAGAAATGCACCAAACGGATATGCCACTGACTATACTGGCTAGTCATAAATGCAGATATTAAAAGCTGAGACTTTTGCCAATATATTCCTGTCAGGAAGATATCGGAGCCCAACATGCACCACATCACGGTTCTCAGCATGGCAAGGTGTCCTACCACTAAGCTACCTATGGTGTGAACAAGGTCTGAAGGTGATGTAATCCAGCTCACAGCCAAGCTTCCACACAACCGCCTAGCAGGACAACTAGTGCAATGTGAACAAAGCCAGACTGTAAGCCACACCCATATCAGACCATGTGATGGAGGTTACCAGGTGCAAAGGAGAGTGTTTGAATGCCAGGTAAAGGCACATACACTACATATAAAACAAGACAAAAACACAGAAATATAGTGGCAAATCTGGGGGAGCTGCTCAACCCCTAACACTGTAGCGTGTTTTTCATTGGGGGAGCAGCCCCACCGCATGTGGACCGCAGCAAACGACTATCCCCAGCAAAAAAAATTTTGCATACGGTGGAGGATGTCGGCGCGGTCCACATGCACCACAAAGGCATCCTACACAAAACGGAACATTGTGCGGATGAAAATATAATCATATAAATCACAGAAGAAATGCACCAAACGGATATGCCACTGACTATACTGGCTAGTCATAAATGCAGATATTAAAAGCTGAGACTTTTGCCAATATATTCCTGTCAGGAAGATATCGGAGCCCAACATGCACCACGTCATGGTTCTCAGCATGGCAAGGGGTCCTACCACTAAGCTACCTATGGTGTGAACAGGGTCTGAAGGTGATGTAATCCAGCTCACTGGCAAGCTTCCACACAACCGCCTAGCATGACCGGCGTATTGTCGAGTCGCTTACCTCTTAAACTCCACTCCCCCTCCCAATAATGACAGACTCAGCAAGTGGATTATATGGCCACAGCAGCCTTTTATTAATAACATAAATACAAATAAATATCATAAATACATAACTTAACCCTTGGCCTTCCCATCTGAAGGCCCCGCCCTAAAACCTTACCAAGAACCCATGAATGCCAACACGGGGAGGGTCCTTGAAGCCCCATAAATGACGGATAACTGGCCTCGCCCTCAGTTAAATTACCTCTAGCCGATGAACGCCAGCTCAGAGGCAGGAACCGGTAACCAAGGGCAACCAACTTGGGCCGCTACCCACCATATCACACCTTAAACCAGTACCTGGGGAGTCCAGAGCCTCCTTTGGCTCCCTCCCCACCACGCCAGAGCCACCATAACCACCAACTCCAAGGACCCCCCACCGCCCACGACTCAAGAAGGTGAACACCTCACCTACTTGTGTCCCGCCACACCCGCAGCGCTAATTCAATGCCGTCCTGCAAATCGGAACACCAGAGATCAATCCCCACCCCGTTCAAGTGCACCCCATCGCTCCTCCAAAACGCCCCCAAACTGGGCTCCAGCTCCCTATGCCGAACAACAATGCCACCGTTACGTACCACAAACCTACCAACTGCCCTGTTAACCTTGACTCGCGCCTTATTCAGCCGCTCCACAGACCTCGCCTCTCTCCAATGCTGGCGCGGCACCATATCCGACCAAACCGTCACCAGTCGCGGATATTGCGCCCACAAACGTAGCAAGTCAAACTTAATGTCCCTCGCTAACTCCCTGAAGGGGCGCGCCCCCAAATCATTCCCCCCGACATGCAACACCAAAACATTAGGAGGCCTATCCAACCGTGCAAATCAGTAAAACTCAGGAAGAACCCGACTCCACAGCATCCCACGCATCCCAATCCAACGAATTACCGCCACCTCTCTCGAAATCGACAACTTCCGCCCGTCCGGCCTGACTGCCGCTCGCAACGCTCCCCAGAACACGTAGGAGTGCCCCATAATCCAAACCAAGCACGGTGGAACACCTACAAGAGACAAAGAAAAACTTCAACCAAACACTGCCATCTACCCCCAGCCCCCTTTCCCGCAAGTTCCTCATACCCATGCGGGCCTCACATATGACCGAAATCGAATAGACTCCCAACGGCCAATACGCCGAATAACGTCATCGCCCAACCCCCTCCTGGCAGCCTCCGTGGCCGCCCCGATCCGAAAAGAATGTCCCCCATACAAAGAGGGATCCTTACCCAAGCCCGACAAGCATGATCGCAGAACTGCTATAAACTGGAAACGAGAAAGATAAGACCCGTCCCCATGAACTAATAAAGGTCCCGCTCCCCCTGTCCCATCCCGTCCCCAAAACTCCCTGAGGCATCGAACCGGGCACGCGACCGAACCCTCTACTTGGAACAACACTACCCTACAACCCCGACCCAGCTGGTCTGTTTTTGACCGTCTAATGCAGAATTCCAAACGGTCATCAAATAATTCCACATCCTGCCCACAAAGGCCTCCCGCCCGCCCCCTACTTGGACTAACCAACTCTCCGATCCTCAAGGCCCCAAAAAAGGCGAGCGAAAAAGCCAACCTAAACAGCCCAACCTCCCCTTCCGAAATACAAACCCCTTCCAACTGACCCAACAGATCCACCAACAAACTAAAAGAAATCGGACAGCGACTATCCACATCGGATGCACGCCTCCTCCAACCACGCAAAGCTTGCGCAACCCAAAAAGACTTCGACACATCCACCACCCCCCGGCTCCGACAACCAAAGGCCACACCCGCCATAAACTTGACCACCCTGGAATACGACCACCCCTCCTCCCGACAGTGCCCCACCCAAAGCAACATCAACGCGCTATCCTCCAACCCACAACCCTGCAACCGCCGCCTCCAGGCCTCCCACAGGGCCCACGCCCGTTCATACGCCGCCCAGGTTCCCGCCGCCAAAGAACCCCTCACCAGATCCTCAACCGACCGAACGGCAGATTCCACATTTCCGGCGGAAAGCTGGTCCCCTCCGTCTCCGCCTCCGGTGCCAATGCGCGAAAACGATCCCACTGGAAAGAGACAAAGCATCCGCAATTGAGTTACTAACCCCCGGTACATGAGACGCCACCACCCACGCGTTTAAAGACAGGCAACCCAACGTCAAATACTGAAGCAACCGCACAACCGGTGGCGACGAAGCTGAATTGCGATTAATGGCCTCAACCACCCCCATATTATCGCAATGAAAACACACCTTCCGATCCCGAAAGATTCCACCCCAAATGGACACCGCCACCACAATGGGGAAAAGTTCCAGCAACACCAAGTTTGTCAACAAGCCCTCCTCCTTCCATACATCCGGCCATTCCCCCACACACCAACGGCCCCCCAGATACGCCCCAAAACCCCGGCCCCCAGCCGCATCCATAAACAAATCCAAATCTGCTGCCGACACTCCGTCCGCCATCCACAAGGACCGCCCATTGTACGTTTCCAAAAAAGACGCCCACACCGTCAAGTCATCCTGCAACTCACGGGTAACCCGAACAAAATGGTGGGGAGACTGCACTCCCGCCGTTGCCCTAGCCAATTTCCTACAAAAAATTCGCCCCATGGGCATTATGCGACACGCAAAATTAAGCTTGCCCAATAGGGACTGCATTTTCCGTTTTCCGCAAGCCACAGACACCTCCCGCCGCAAATCCACAAGCTTATCCTCAGGCAACCTGCATTCCATAGCCACCGTGTCAATGACTATCCCCAAAAAACTCAATCGCGTCGTCGGGCCCTCCGTCTTTCCAGACGCCAAAGGAACTCCGAAAAGGCGAGACATGGCTTCAAAAGAATGCAACATCACCGAGCAGCCATTAGAACATGGCGGCCCGATAAACAAAAAATCATCCAAATAATGAATGATAGAACCCCAACCTGACCGCTCACGTACCACCCACTACAAAAAAGTACTGAACTTTTCAAAATAAGCGCACGAAACCGAACAACCCATTGGCAAACACTGGTCAACAAAATACCCCCCATCCCAGAAACACCCCAACAAGTGCTGACACTCCGGGTGCACCGGCAAAAGACGAAATGCCGCCTCAATATCAACCTTGGCCAACAGCGCCCCCTGCCCATACAACCGGACCCAACGAAACCGCCTCATCAAACGACGTATATACAACCGAACACAATTCCGGCGCGATCCCATCGTTAACCGAGTTCCCTTTTGGGAAAGAAAGGTGATGTATAAGGCGGAATTTATTCTGCTCCCTCTTAGGTACGACCCCCAACGGAGACACCCGCAAATCCTGCATCGGCAATTCCCGAAAGGGCCCTGCCATGCGACCTAACTCCACCTCTTTGCGCAGTTTCTCTGTCACCACTCCAGGAAGTTCCGTCGCAGAACGCAAATTTTTTCCCCCCGACCCCCCAACCCCTTCAACATACGGAATCCGAAAACCCTCCCGAAAACCAGCAAGCAAAAATTCCGCCGCCTCCACATCAGGGTATTCATTTAGAAAACGCTCCATCTCTGCCACCCGTATTGGCCTCCGCCCCTTTTCCAGCCGCATCACCCCCACTCTTACCCCTGCGCCCCCTGAAGCAACGCTGCGCCCCGTGGTTTCCCCCGCAAAAGGAACACTCGTGCTTGAACTTGCACTTGTCCCCGTACTTGCATCCCCCCTCATTGAACGAAAAACAGAGTCCCTTAACTGAGGCCGCCGAGCGCTCTGATTGCACCGAACCCCCGGCGCCCCCCGGAAAGGGCTGCCCAGCCCTGGCCGGAGTCATAACCCGCATCCACAGGCCAATGTCTTTATGGTCCCAGCGCATACTAGGCCTTCCGCTGCCTGAACTGCTCGTCATACCTCAACCACCCCAAACCCCCATATACACGGTATGCCTCGCCTATTGCATCCAGATAACAGAAAAGTGCTGAACAATTATCTGGCGCCTTCTCCCCGATAACACTGGCTAAGATCACAAAAGCCTGTAACTAGAGTTGAGCGAACACCTGGATGTTCGGGTTCGAGAAGTTCGGCCGAACATCCCGGAAATGTTCGGGTTCGGGATCCGAACCCGATCCGAACTTCGTCCCGAACCCGAACCCCATTGAAGTCAATGGGGACCCGAACTTTTCGGCACTAAAACGGCTGTAAAACAGCCCAGGAAAGGGCTAGAGGGCTGCAAAAGGCAGCAACATGTAGGTAAATCCCCTGCAAACAAATGTGGATAGGGAAATTAATTAAAATAAAAATTAAATAAATAAAAATTAACCAAAATCAATTGGAGAGAGGTTCCATAGCAGAGAATCTGGCTTCCCGTCACCCACCACTGGAACAGTCCATTCTCAGATATTTAGGCCCCGGCACCCAGGCAGAGGAGAGAGGTCCCGTAACAGACAATCTGGCTTCATGTCAGCAGAGAATCAGTCTTCATGTCATAGCAGAGAATCAGGCTTCACGTCACCCACCACTGTAAGAGTCCATTTTCATAAATTTAGGCCCAGCACCCAGGCAGAGGAGAGAGGTCCCGTAACAGACAATCTGGCTTCATGTCAGCAGAGAATCAGTCTGCATGTCATAGCAGAGAATGAGGCTTCACGTCACCCACCACTGCAACAGTCCATTTTCATAAATTTAGGCCCAGCACCCAGGCAGAGGAGAGAGGTCCCGTAACAGAGGATCTGGCTTCATGTCACCAGAGAATCAGTCTGCATGTCATAGCAGAGAATCAGGCTTCACGTCACCCACCACTGCAACAGTCCATTTTCATAAATTTAGGCCCAGCACCCAGGCAGAGGAGAGAGGTCCCGTAACAGAGGATCTGGCTTCATGTCAGCAGAGAATCAGTCTTCATGTCATAGCAGAGAATCAGGCTTCACGTCACCCACCACTGTAAGAGTCCATTTTCATAAATTTAGGCCCAGCACCCAGGCAGAGGAGAGAGGTCCCGTAACAGACGATCTGGCTTCATGTCAGCAGAGAATCAGTCTGCATGTCATAGCAGAGAATGAGGCTTCACGTCACCCACCACTGCAACAGTCCATTTTCATAAATTTAGGCCCAGCACCCAGGCAGAGGAGAGAGGTCCCGCAACAGAGGATCTGGCTTCATGTCAGCAGAGAATCAGTCTGCATGTCATAGCAGAGAATCAGGCTTCACGTCAGCCACCACTGCAACAGTCCATTGTCATAAATTCAGGCCCAGCACCCAGGCAGAGGAGAGAGGTCCCGTAACAGACAATCTGGCTTCATGTCACCAGAGAATCAGTCTGCATGTCATAGCAGAGAATGAGGCTTCACGTCAGCCACCACTGCAACAATCCATTGGCATATATTTAGGCCTAGCACACAGGCAGAGGAGAGGTTCATTCAACTTTGGGTAGCCTTGCAATATAATGGTAAAATGAAAATAAAAATAGGATTGAATGAGGAAGTGCCCTGGAGTCCAATAATATATGGTTATGGGGAGGTAGTTAATGTCTAATCTGGACAAGGGACGGACAGGTCCTGTGGGATCCATGCCTGGTTCATTTTTATGAACGTCAGCTTGTCCACATTGGCTGTAGACAGGCGGCTGCGTTTGTCTGTAATGACGCCCCCTGCCGTGCTGAATACACGTTCAGACAAAACGCTGGCTGCCGGGCAGGCCAGCACCTCCAAGGCATAAAAGGCTAGCTCTGGCCACGTGGACAATTTAGAGACCCAGAAGTTGAATGGGGCCGAACCATCAGTCAGTACGTGGAGGGGTGTGCACACGTACTGTTCCACCATGTTAGTGAAATGTTGCCTCCTGCTAACACGTTGCGTATCAGGTGGTGGTGCAGTTAGCTGTGGCGTGTTGACAAAAGTTTTCCACATCTCTGCCATGCTAACCCTGCCCTCAGAGGAGCTGGCCGTGACACAGCTGCCTTGGCGACCTCTTGCTCCTCCTCTGCCTTGGCCTTGGGCTTCCACTTGTTCCCCTGTGACATTTGGGAATGCTCTCAGTAGCGCGTCTACCAACGTGCGCTTGTACTCGCGCATCTTCCTATCACGCTCCAGTGCAGGAAGTAAGGTGGGCACATTGTCTTTGTAGCGTGGATCCAGCAGGGTGGCAACCCAGTAGTCCGCACAGGTTAAAATGTGGGCAACTCTGCTGTCGTTGCGCAGGCACTGCAGCATGTAGTCGCTCATGTGTGCCAGGCTGCCCAGGGGTAAGGACAAGCTGTCCTCTGTGGGAGGCGTATCGTCATCGTCCTGCCTTTCCCCCCAGCCACGCACCAGTGATGGACCCGAGCTGCGTTGGGTGCCACCCCGCTGTGACCATGCTTCATCCTCATCCTCCTCCACCTCCTCCTCATCCTCGTCCTCCTCGTCCTCCAGTAGTGGGCCCTGGCTGGCCACATTTGTACCTGGCCTCTGCTGTTGCCAAAAACCTCCCTCTGAGTCACTTCGAAGAGACTGGCCTGAAAGTGCTAAAAATGACCCCTCTTCCTCCTCCTCCTCCTCCTCCTCCTGGGCCACCTCCTCTTCCATCATCGCCCTAAGTGTTTTCTCAAGGAGACATAGAAGTGGTATTGTAACGCTGATAACGGTGTCATCGCCACTG
Organism: Bufo gargarizans; assembly: GCF_014858855.1. NCBI lineage: Eukaryota > Metazoa > Chordata > Amphibia > Anura > Bufonidae > Bufo > Bufo gargarizans. The sequence continues at coordinate 398,478,538 of NC_058081.1, forward strand.
GCCATGTTGGTGGAGTACTCGAAACAGCGCAACAGGGCACACAGGTCTCGCATGGAGGCCCAGTCATTGGTGGTGAAGTGGTGCTGTTCTGTAGTGCGACTGACCCGTGCGTGCTGCAGCTGAAACTCCACTATGGCCTGCTGCTGCTCGCACAGTCTGTCCAGCATGTGCAAGGTGGAGTTCCACCTGGTGGGCACGTCGCATATGAGGCGGTGAGCGGGAAGGCCGAAGTTACGCTGTAGCGCAGACAGGCGAGCAGCGGCAGGATGTGAACGCCGGAAGCGCGAACAGACGGCCCGCACTTTATGCAGCAGCTCTGACATGTCGGGGTAGTTGTGAATGAACTTCTGCACCACCAAATTCAGCACATGCGCCAAGCAAGGGATGTGCGTCAAATTGGCTAGTCCCAGAGCTGCAACGAGATTTCGCCCATTATCACACACCACCAGGCCGGGCTTGAGGCTCACCGGCAGCAACCACTCGTCGGTCTGTTGTTCAATACCCCGCCACAACTCCTGTGCGGTGTGGGGCCTGTCCCCCAAACATATGAGTTTCAGAATGGCCTGCTGACGTTTACCCCGGGCTGTGCTGAAGTTGGTGGTGAAGGTGTGTGGCTGACTGGATGAGCAGGTGGAAGAAGAGGAGGAGGAAGCCGAGAAGGAGGAGGTGGCAACAGGAGGCAAAGAATGTTGCCCTGCGATCCTTGGCGGCGGAAGGACGTGCGCCAAACAGCTCTCCGCCTGGGGCCCAGCTGCCACTACATTTACCCAGTGTGCAGTTAGGGAGATATAGCGTCCCTGGCCGTGCTTACTGGTCCACGTATCTGTGGTTAGGTGGACCTTGCTACAGATGGCGTTGCGCAGTGCACACTTGATTTTATCGGATACTTGGTTGTGCAGGGAAGGCACGGCTCTCTTGGAGAAGTAGTGCCGGCTGGGAACAACATACTGTGGGACAGCAAGCGACATGAGCTGTTTGAAGCTGTCTGTGTCCACCAGCCTAAATGACAGCATTTCATAGGCCAGTAGTTTAGAAATGCTGGCATTCAGGGCCAGGGATCGAGGGTGGCTAGGTGGGAATTTACGCTTTCTATCAAATGTTTGTGAGATGGAGAGCTGAACGCTGGCGTGTGACATGGTTGAGACGCTTGGTGACGGAGGTGGTGGTGGTGGTGTTGGTGGTACATCCCCTGTTTGCTGGGCGGCAGGTGCCAACGTTCCTCCAGAGGCGGAGGAAGAGGCCGAGGCGGCAGCAGCAGAATAGGCCGAGGCGGCAGCAGCAGAAGAGGTAGCAGGGGGAGCCTGAGTGACTTCCTTGGTTTTAAGGTGTTTACTCCACTGCAGTTCATGCTTTGCATGCAGGTGCCTGGTCATGCAGGTTGTGCTCAGGTTCAGAACGTTAATGCCTCGCTTCAGGCTCTGATGGCACAGCGTGCAAACCACTCGGGTCTTGTCGTCAGCACATTGTTTGAAGAAGTGCCATGCCAGGGAACTCCTTGAAGCTGCCTTTGGGGTGCTCGGTCCCAGATGGCGGCGGTCAGTAGCAGGCGGAGTCTCTTGGCGGCGGGTGTTCTGCTTTTGCCCACTGCTCCCTCTTTTGCTACGCTGTTGGCTCGGTCTCACCACTGCCTCTTCCTCCGAACTGTGAAAGTCAGTGGCACGACCTTCATTCCATGTGGGGTCTAGGACCTCATCGTCCCCTGCATCGTCTTCCACCCAGTCTTGATCCCTGACCTCCTGTTCAGTCTGCACACTGCAGAAAGACGCAGCAGTTGGCACCTGTGTTTCGTCATCATCAGAGACATGCTGAGGTGGTATTCCCATGTCCTCATCATCAGGAAACATAAGTGGTTGTGCGCCAGTGCATTCTATGTCTTTCACCGCTGGGGAAGGGCTAGGTGGATGCCCTTGGGAAACCCTGCCAGCGGAGTCTTCAAACAGCATAAGAGACTGCTGCATAACTTGAGGCTGAGACAGTTTCCCTGGTATGCATGGGGGTGATGTGACAGACTGATGGGGTTGGTTTTCAGGCGCCATCTGTGCGCTTTCTGCAGAAGACTGGGTGGGAGATAATGTGAACGTGCTGGATCCACTGTCGGCCACCCAATTGACTAATGCCTGTACCTGCTCAGGCCTTACCATCCTTAGAACGGCATTGGGCCCCACCATATATCGCTGTAAATTCTGGCGGCTACTGGGACCTGAGGTAGTTGGTACACTAGGACGTGTGGATGTGGCAGAACGGCCACGTCCTCTCCCAGCACCAGAGGGTCCACTAACACCACCACGACCATGTCCACGTCCGCGTCCCTTACTAGATGTTTTTCTCATTGTTATGGTTCACCACAACAACAAATATATTATTTGGCCCAATGTATTGTATTCAAATTCAGCGGGATATAAATTTGAGGCCTAGTATTTAGGCGCTGGGTGACCGGTATGGATTTAGTGACAGAATTAGACTTGGAAATGCACAGAAGCGTGTGTGTGAAGTTATTCTGAATGACCCTATGTGCACCTTGAATATTATATACCCTTTTTGGGATAGATTTCAAATAGCTCTGATATAGCAGGAACCACTAAATTATGAAATTGCTAAATTGGGAATTGTATTTCAACCCAGAACAAAAAATGTGCTTTGACGGACACTAAATATCTTGCCCAGCAACAACAGTACAGCGGTAACGAGAGATTTAGCAGGATATAAATTTGAGGCCTAGTATTTAGGCGCTGGGTGACAGGTATGGGTTTAGTGACAGAATTAGACTTGGAAATACACAGTAGCGGGTGTGTGTGAAGTTATTCTGAATGACCCAATGTGCACCTTGAATATTATATACCCTTTTAGGGATAGATTTCAAATAGCTCTGATATAGCAGAAACCACTAAATTATGAAATTGCTAAATTGGGAATTGTACTTCAACCCAGAACAAAAAATGTGCTTTGACGGACACTAAATAACTTTCCCAGCTACAACAGGACAGCGGTAACGAGAGATTTAGCGGGATATAAATTTGAGGCCTAGTATTTAGGCGCTGGGTGACAGGTATGGGTTTAGTGACAGAATTAGACTTGGAAATACACAGTAGCGGGTGTGTGTGAAGTTATTCTGAATGACCCTATGTGCACCTTCAATATGATCTACCCTTTTAGGGATAGATTTCAAATAGCTCTGATATAGCAGAAACCACTAAATTATGAAATTGCTAAATTGGGAATTGTATTTCAACCCAGAAGAAAAAATGTGCTTTGACGGACACTAAATAACTTTCCCAGCTACAACAGGACAGCGGTAACGAGAGATTTAGCAGGATATAAATTTGAGGCCTAGTATTTAGGCGCTGGGTGACAGGTATGGGTTTAGTGACAGAATTAGACTTGAAAATACACAGTAGCGGGTGTGTGTGAAGTTATTCTGAATGACCCAATGTGCACCTTGAATATTATATACCCTTTTAGGGATAGATTTCAAATAGCTCTGATATAGCAGAAACCACTAAATTATGAAATTGCTAAATTGGGAATTGTACTTCAACCCAGAACAAAAAATGTGCTTTGACGGACACTAAATATCTTTCCAAGCAACAACAGTACAGCGGTAACGAGAGATTTAGCAGGATATAAATTTGAGGCCTAGTATTTAGGCGCTGGGTGACAGGTATGGGTTTAGTGACAGAATTAGACTTGGAAATACACAGTAGCGGGTGTGTGTGAAGTTATTCTGAATGACCCAATGTGCACCTTGAATATTATATACCCTTTTAGGGATAGATTTCAAATAGCTCTGATATAGCAGAAACCACTAAATTATGAAATTGCTAAATTGGGAATTGTACTTCAACCCAGAACAAAAAATGTGCTTTGACGGACACTAAATAACTTTCCCAGCTACAACAGGACAGCGGTAACGAGAGATTTAGCGGGATATAAATTTGAGGCCTAGTATTTAGGCGCTGGGTGACAGGTATGGGTTTAGTGACAGAATTAGACTTGGAAATACACAGTAGCGGGTGTGTGTGAAGTTATTCTGAATGACCCTATGTGCACCTTCAATATGATCTACCCTTTTAGGGATAGATTTCAAATAGCTCTGATATAGCAGAAACCACTAAATTATGAAATTGCTAAATTGGGAATTGTATTTCAACCCAGAAGAAAAAATGTGCTTTGACGGACACTAAATAACTTTCCCAGCTACAACAGGACAGCGGTAACGAGAGATTTAGCAGGATATAAATTTGAGGCCTAGTATTTAGGCGCTGGGTGACAGGTATGGGTTTAGTGACAGAATTAGACTTGGAAATACACAGTAGCGTGTGTGTGAAGTTATTCTGAATGACCCAATGTGCACCTTGAATATTATATACCCTTTTAGGGATAGATTTCAAATAGCTCTGATATAGCAGAAACCACTAAATTATGAAATTGCTAAATTGGGAATTGTACTTCAACCCAGAACAAAAAATGTGCTTTGACGGACACTAAATAACTTTCCCAGCTACAACAGGACAGCGGTAACGAGAGATTTAGCGGGATATAAATTTGAGGCCTAGTATTTAGGCGCTGGGTGACAGGTATGGGTTTAGTGACAGAATTAGACTTGGAAATACACAGTAGCGGGTGTGTGTGAAGTTATTCTGAATGACCCTATGTGCACCTTCAATATGATCTACCCTTTTAGGGATAGATTTCAAATAGCTCTGATATAGCAGAAACCACTAAATTATGAAATTGCTAAATTGGGAATTGTATTTCAACCCAGAACAAAAAATGTGCTTTGACGGACACTAAATAACTTTCCCAGCTACAACAGGACAGCGGTAACGAGAGATTTAGCAGGATATAAATTTGAGGCCTAGTATTTAGGCGCTGGGTGACAGGTATGGGTTTAGTGACAGAATTAGACTTGAAAATACACAGTAGCGGGTGTGTGTGAAGTTATTCTGAATGACCCAATGTGCACCTTGAATATTATATACCCTTTTAGGGATAGATTTCAAATAGCTCTGATATAGCAGAAACCACTAAATTATGAAATTGCTAAATTGGGAATTGTACTTCAACCCAGAACAAAAAATGTGCTTTGACGGACACTAAATAACTTTCCCAGCTACAACAGGACAGCGGTAACGAGAGATTTAGCAGGATATAAATTTGAGGCCTAGTATTTAGGCGCTGGGTGACAGGTATGGGTTTAGTGACAGAATTAGACTTGAAAATACACAGTAGCGGGTGTGTGTGAAGTTATTCTGAATGACCCAATGTGCACCTTGAATATTATATACCCTTTTAGGGATAGATTTCAAATAGCTCTGATATAGCAGAAACCACTAAATTATGAAATTGCTAAATTGGGAATTGTACTTCAACCCAGAACAAAAAATGTGCTTTGACGGACACTAAATAACTTTCCCAGCTACAACAGGACAGCGGTAACGAGAGATTTAGCGGGATATAAATTTGAGGCCTAGTATTTAGGCGCTGGGTGACCGGTATGGATTTAGTGACAGAATTAGACTGGGATATGGCCAAAAAATAACCACACTATTGCTGGTTAAATGCACTTGGTGACGGGCGCAGCTTGCCCCTGATGTAGTATATGGCCAAAAAATGAACAGACTATTGCTGGTTAAATGCACTTGGTGTCACAGCTTGACCAACCACACTACTGAGGGTTAAATGCACTTGGTGACGGGCGCAGCTTGCCCCTGATGTAGTATATGGCCAAAAAATAAACAGACTATTGCTGGTTAAATGCACTTGGTGTGACAGCTTCACCCTGATGTAGGCTTTAGCCAGAAAACAACCACACCATTGAGGGTTAAATGCACTTGGTGACAGGCGCAGCTTGCCCCTGATTTTGTATATGGCCAAAAAATGAACAGACTATTGCTGGTTAAATGCACTTGGTGTCACAGCTTGACCAACCACACTACTGAGGGTTAAATGCACTTGGTGACGGGCGCAGCTTGCCCCTGATGTAGTATATGGCCAAAAAATAAACAGACTATTGCTGGTTAAATGCACTTGGTGTGACAGCTTCACCCTGATGTAGGCTTTAGCCAGAAAACAACCACACCATTGAGGGTTAAATGCACTTGGTGACAGGCGCAGCTTGCCCCTGATTTTGTATATGGCCAAAAAATGAACAGACTATTGCTGGTTAAATGCACTTGGTGTGACAGCTTCACCCTGATGTAGGCTTTAGCCAAAAAACAACCACACCATTGAGGGTTAAATGCACTTGGTGACAGGCGCAGCTTGCCCCTGATTTTGTATATGGCCAAAAAATGAACAGACTATTGCTGGTTAAATGCACTTGGTGTGACAGCTTCACCCTGATGTAGGCTTTAGCCAAAAAACAACCACACCATTGAGGGTTAAATGCACTTGGTGACAGGCGCAGCTTGCCCCTGATTTTGTATATGGCCAAAAAATGAACAGACTATTGCTGGTTAAATGCACTTGGTGTGACAGCTTCACCCTGATGTAGGCTTTAGCCAAAAAACAACCACACCATTGAGGGTTAAATGCACTTGGTGACAGGCGCAGCTTGCCCCTGATTTTGTATATGGCCAAAAAATGAACAGACTATTGCTGGTTAAATGCACTTGGTGTGACAGCTTCACCCTGATGTAGGCTTTAGCCAAAAAACAACCACACCATTGAGGGTTAAATGCACTTGGTCGCAGCTTGTGCTGGCGCACCACAAGACACAAAATGGCCGCCGATCACCCCAGAAAAATGTGACTGACAAACGGTCTGGGCAGCCTAAAAACAGTGAGCAATTGAGGATCAGCAGCTCAATGATCCACAGCTGCAGATCGATCAGTTAATCAAGTCCTTTGGAGGAGTTAATCTGCCTAATCTCGCCCTACTGTCGCAGCCGCAACCTCTCCCTACGCTAATCAGAGCAGAGTGACGGGCGGCGCTATGTGACTCCAGCTTAAATAGAGGCTGGGTCACATGGTGCTCTGGCCAATCACAGCCATGCCAATAGTAGGCATGGCTGTGATGGCCTCTTGGGGCAAGTAGTATGACGCTTGTTGATTGGCTGCTTTGCAGCCTTTCAAAAAGCGCCAAGAAAGCGTCACAAAAGCGCCAAGAAAGCGACGAACACCGAACCCGAACCCGGACTTTTACGAAAATGTCCGGGTTCGGGTCCGTGTCACGGACACCCCAAAATTCGGTACGAACCCGAACTATACAGTTCGAGTTCGCTCATCCCTACCTGTAACCAGTTTGAAAAAGTCCGCGGAATCAAACGAGAACGCCGCTTATCCTCTTCCTCCTTTTTCCTATCATCCCGCCTATCCCGGTCCAAATTAAAGCGCTCCAGGGGAAGCAGCGAAAATAAATCCACGTACTCCCCTTTCCAAATTCTTTCCCTAACCTCCTGCTTCAAACGCGGCTCCTCACCATCCTTCTCCCTGGCCCCGTCCCTTCCTTTATCGCCCTCCTTATCCGCCACTCCCTGGTGCGCTGCCCCAACCCCACCTCCAGCGCCTGAACTGCCCTCCCCAGCACCCGCTCCACCAAGACCCCCGGCCGCACTCACACCCAGCAATCCTGGACGTTGCACCCCCCATGCCGTCAAAGGGGACCCCGCCACCATCCCCGTACCTACCAACCCCGTCACCAAATCACGCAACCCCAACAACAACTCCCCCAACCCACCGGAAACTGACACCCCGGAGACTCCCACCACCCCCGAGGCTCCCCCACTATTAGCAACCACTAAAGAGGAATCCCCGCTTATCTCACCTGGCTGCGCGGACGCTGTGAATCCACCAGCCGGAACGTGAGGCACCGAAACTTGACTGGCGACGAACTCCTGTCCAGACGCCCGCATCTGTTCTGTAACATCTCTGGAATCTGTAGACCCTGCAGCCTGCAAACCTGCAGCTGCGCCACTAGATGTCTCCCTCACAACACTTGTAGATCCCAAGGCCTGCAGTACCTCAGCCTCGCCACCAGATGTCACCCTCGTCCCGCTTGGAGCTCCAAGAGCCTGCAGATCTGCAGCTCTGCCACCAGATGTCGCCCTTCCTTCATCCTCCAGAGTCGACCTGAAGCCAGCGCTGCGCTGCTCCGGTGAGTAAACAAGCTCAGGGCCACACACAGGACCCCGCCGACCAGCAGATGCAGCCTGCCTTCCTGTCACACGCCGGGCAGAGAGACCAGGGCCCGATCCCCCTGCCGAACCAGCTCCGGATCCCACGCTGCCTGCATCAGAGGAGAGGGGGAGGTCCCGCACCCCCCTCCTAGGGTCCCGCCGTACCACAGGATTCCTCCCAGCACGCGACTGCCTGGAAGAACGGGTACTCGCCGCAGCGCGTGCTGGAGGGGCCACAGAGGGGCTCCTTAACCGGCGCCGGACCCTCGGGGTCACTTCTGGACTTAGGCGCGCCGGAGGCCTTGTCCTCCGCGGCCGGCTGGAGGGGAGAGCCGAAGCAGTAGCCTCCCCAGACCCCGGGAGCAGACCTTGAACGGTAGCCTGCAGCCATCCAGATCCCCTGCTCTCTGCTGCCGCACGGAGCTGTGCCAGGAGCGCTTCCACCTCAGACATCGTGGGACAGGAACACCAAAAGAGGTACTGCAGCAGCTCAGACACGGGCTGCTGCCACACTGCTGTCCTCACAAAATGGCCCCTTTTCCCGCCCCTGCTAACCCTTTTAACCCCTTAGCCACACCTCCAGCCCTTACGTCACTATCCCTCCTCCTTGACCCTTTGTAACCCCGAATCCTCTCCTTCCAAGCCCCAGTCATGCCAGGCCTCCATCCAGCCTTGGAGCCCTGCTTCCGGCCTGCACTGGACAACTAGTGCAATGTGAACAAAGCCAGACTGTAAGCCACACCCATATCAGACCATGTGATGGAGGTTACCAGGTGCAAAGGAGAGTGTTTGAATGCCAGGTAAAGGCACATACACTACATATAAAACAAGACAAAAACACAGAAATATAGTGGCAAATCTGGGGTTGCTGCTCAACCCCTAACACTGTAGCGTGTTTTTCATTGGGGGAGCAGCCCCACCGCATGTGGACTGCAGCAAACGACTACCTGGCATTCAAACACTCTCCTTTGCACCTGGTAGCCTCCATCACATGGTCTGATATGGGTGTGGCTTACAGTCTGGCTTTGTTCACATTGCACTAGCTGTCCTGCTAGGCGGTTGTGTGGAAGCTTGCCAGTGAGCTGGATTACATCACCTTCAGACCCTGTTCACACCATAGGTAGCTTAGTGGTAGGACCCCTTGCCATGCTGAGAACCGTGACGTGGTGCATGTTGGGCTCCGATATCTTCCTGACAGGAATATATTGGCAAAAGTCTCAGCTTTTAATATCTGCATTTATGACTAGCCAGTATAGTCAGTGACATATCCGTTTGGTGCATTTCTTCTGTGATTTATATGATTATATTTTCATCCGCACAATTTTTTCTTTTTGTGTAGGATGCCTTTGTGGTGCATGTGGACCGCGCCGACATCCTCCACCGTATGCAAAAAATGTTTTGCTGGGGATAGTCGTTTGCTGCGGTCCACATGCGGTGGGGCTGCTCCCCAAATGAAAAACACGCTACAGTGTTAGGGGTTGAGCAGCTCCCCCAGATTTGCCACTATATTTCTGTGTTTTTGTCCCCAAGTGCACTGACAAAAACCATCAAGCGCTACAAAGAAACTGGCTCAGATGCGGACCGCCCCAGGAAAGGAAGACCAAGAGTCACCTCTGCTGCGGAGGATAAGTTCATCCGAGTCACCAGCCTCAGAAATCGCAGGTTAACAGCAGCTCAGATTAGAGACCAGGTCAATGCCACACAGAGTTCTAGCAGCAGACACATCTCTAGAACAACTGTTAAGAGGAGACTGTGTGAATCAGGCCTTCATGGTAGAATATCTTCTAGGAAACCACTGTAAGGACAGGCAACAAGCAGAAGAGACTTGTTTGGGCTAAAGAACACAAGGAATGGACATTAGACCAGTGGAAATCTGTGCTTTGGTCTGATGAGTCCAAATTTGAGATCTTTGGTTCCAACCACTGTGTCTTTGTGCGACGCAGAAATGGTGAACAGATGGACTCTACATGCCGGTTCCCACCGTGAAGTATAGAGGAGGAGGTGTGATGGTGTGGGGGTGCTTTGTTGTTGACACTGTTGGGGATTTATTCAAAATTGAAGGCATACTGAACCAGCATGGCTACCACAGCATCTTGCAGCGGCATGCTATTCCATCCGGTTTGCGTTTAGTTGGACCATCATTTATTTTTCAACAGGACAATGAACCCAAACACACCTCCAGGCTGTGTAAGGGCTATTTGACCATGAAGGAAAGTGATGGGGTGCTGCGCCAGATGACCTGGTCTCCACAGTCACCGTACAAGAACCCAATCGAGATGGTTTGGGGTGAGCTGGACCGCAGAGTAAAGGCAAAAGGGCCAACAAGTGCTAAGCATCTCTGGGAACTCCTTCAAGACTGTTGGAAGACCATTTCAGGTGACTACCTCTTGAAGCTCATCAAGAGAATGCAAAGAGTGTGCAAAGCAGTAATCAAAGCAAAAGGTGGCTACTTTGAAGAACCTAGAATATGACATATTTTCAGTTGTTTCACACTTTTTTGTTATGTATAGAATTCCACATGTGTTAATTCATAGTTTTGATGCCTTCAGTGTGAATCTACAATTTTCATAGTCATGAAAATAAAGAAAACTCTTTGAATGAGAAGGTGTGTCCAAACTTTTGGTCTGTACTGTATATGTTTACCATCAACTGCACCTATGCAGTCTGGGAAGTTGGCAACAGCATGAAAACCTGCTGCGACCTGATGCCATGTCTCTTCAGTAGGTGGAGGCATCACTATGGGCTGCAATTTCTGCGAGATTGCATTGCATGTGCACCTTAATTTGGGAAATGGTTTGAGTGGCCAACCCGAAATTGGAGATGCAGGGATGCAAAACTCTCTCCTGTGGCCAAATATCTGAAAGTTAAAAGAAAAAAGAACATTTATTTACAGCATACAGTGCCTTGCAAAAGTATTCACCCCCTTGATTTTTTTGTATTTTGTTAAGTTTAATGTTTTGTTAATCTGAATGTAATGTGATGGATCAGAACACAATAGTCTAAGTTGGCGAAGTGAAATGAGAAAAATATATAAATAAAACTATTGTTTAGAAATAGAAAAAAGAAAATTGGCATGTGCGTATGCATTCACTACCTTTGTTAGGAAGCCCAAAAAAAGCTCTGGTGCAACCAATTACCTTCAGAAGTCACACAATTAGTGAAATAATGTCCACCTGTGTGCAATCTAAGTGTCACATGATCTGTCATTACAATTGTGAAAGGCCCGAGAGGCTGCAACACCTAAGCAAGAGGCATCACTAACCAAACACTGCCATGAAGACCAAGAAACTCTCCAAACAAGTAAGGGACAATGTTGTTGAGAAGTACAAGTAAGGGTTAGGTTATAAAAAAAAAAAATCTAAATCTTTGATGATCCCCACGAGCACCATCAAATCTATCATAACCAAACATGACACAACAGCAAACCTGCCAAGAGACGGCCACCCACCATAACGCACGGACTGGGCAAGGAGGGCATTAATCAGAGAGGCAGCACAGAGACCTAAGGTAATCCTGGAGGAGCTGCAGAGTTCCACAGCAGAGACTGGAGTATCTGTACATAAGACGACAATAAGCTGTACTCTCCATAGAGTTGGGCTTTATGGCAGAGTGGCCAGAAGAAAGCCATTACTTTCAGCTAAAAACAAAAAGGCACGTTGTGAGTTTGCGAAAAGGCATGTGGGAGACTCCCAAAATGTATGGAGCAAGGTGCTCTGGTCTGATGAGATTAAAATTTAACTTTTCAGCTATCAAAGAAAACACTATGTCTGGCGCAAACCCATCACATCACCCAAAGAACACCATCTCCACAGTGAAACATGGTGGTGGCAGCATCATGCTGTGGGGATGTTTTTCAGCAGCCGGGACTGGGAAACTGGTCAGAGTTGAGGGACAGATGGATGGTGCTAAATAAAGGGATATTCTTGAGCAAAACCTGTACCACTCTGTGCGTGATTTGAGGCTAGGATGGAGGTTCACCTTCCAACAGGACAATGACCCCAAACACACTGCTAAAGCAACACTTGAGTGGTTTAAAGGGAAACATGTAAATGTGTTGGAGTGGTCAGACTTAAAGATTGCTGTTCACTAGCGCAAACCATCCAACTTGTAGGAGCTGGAGCAGTTTTGCAAGGAGGAATGGGCAAAAATCCCAGTGGTAAGATGTGGCAAGCTCATAGAGACGTATCCAAAGAGACTTGGAGCTGTGATTGCTGCAAAAGGTGTCTCTACAAAGTATTGACTTTAGGGGGGTGAAGAGTTATGCACATTGACTTTTTCTGTTATTTTGTCCTATTAGTTGCTTCACAATAAAAAAAAAAAAAAAAAAACATCATTAAAGTTGTGGGCATGTTCTGTAAATTTAATTATGCAAATCCTCAAACAATCCATGTTAATTCCAGGTTGTGAGGCACCAAAATATGAAAAAATACGAATACTTGCGAATACTTTTGCAAGGCACTGTACACTTTGGTCAGCTTTGGTGCCAATAGATGCTAACAATCCATCTAAAGGAAGAGACCCCCGACAACCTGGTGTTCTGCTTTTTACTACACAGTTCAAGGAGCTGCAAGACATTTTCTAAATGCACTGTGCAGTGACCAGATAGCATTGCAGTAGCAGTCTACTGCAACTACACAGGGCTCAGAACCAAGATTTCTAAAAATCCAGAGGATGGTTCATCAGCATCACAATTGCCACATAAAGTGGCAAAAGAACCCACGCTTCACATGATATATAATAAAAGGTAGGTCTACATTGCAATTTTGTCATGCATCCGAGTATCACTGTGCTGTTTGGCAACTCCATCACTCATTTGTGATTGGAGGTCACAGTGCTATTTAATTTACTTACACAAGTGTCCCAAAACCCGAAAGGAAGTTGAGGGGACCTGGTGAAGCAATAAGGAAAGTCCAGCTCTTCGCTGTTTAGGGCGTTGAGAGAGTACCTCACTTTGCCTGTTCACCTTTGGTCTATTTCCCCCAAAAGGAGGGATTTGTGAGAGAGAGATTTTATTTCTCTTTACATATGTACTGTATTACTCTTTTCTGTCCACAAGATGGCAGCAGACCAGATGTGTGAGCCTCATGTGCATTTCTTTGTCTTAAGGTCACTGGGGGAGGGGGAGTTAGGTTGCCATTTTTGAATGTGCCAATGAAACTCAGGGATACAATTGGCAAACTACTCCCATTTTGTCAAACAGCCAATAGTCTTTTCTTGAGAAACACCTCTTTTGTGATATCATGTCTGCCATTTAAGTAAATGTATCTTGAATAAAGGTCTCTTGCTCAGGGGCATAAGAAGATGCTTTCATGAAACTAACTTGTGTGTCTGGTCTCATCGTGAAAGTAGTATGGTACGTACATACCTATACTTCTAATTGATTTGGCACCACACAAAGAAGATGAGAATCGCATGAATTGCGATAACACTTGTTTACCAAAAGCTGCAGCCAAAAGGTGCAGTGTGGCCCCAGCTTAAAATCAGTTATTAACTTACCGCAAGGTGATGAGCAGCCTTTCCTCTGCAGAGATTTCCTTCCTCATAACAGTATTTTGAAACATCATTGCAGGTCTCACAATGGACAACAAGCAATCAAATCCATCAATTGGTAAGCGACAAAATGAGATAAATTTCTCAGGGTATCTAAAAAAGATTTCCAAAACATAAATAAAAAAATAAGGGGTATATCATTACTACCATATCATTCAGGCCATGTTTAACTTTTGCCTCCTTACACAAAGTATGGAGTTCTTGCAAAGGGATTTGGTTATTGAGATGATGATAATATACATACCTTCGTAAATCTCTATACAGCACAGAGTGTCCATTCTCTTCATGCTGAATAAGAAGCAGATGGACCCACATTCTTTGTCTCTGTCTGGCTTGATGCTGATGAAAGTTGAAGAAATGAATGACCAATGACCATTTATCACATCCATATATTTCATTAATAATAGTTTTACTAACCTCTCTCAGGTGACATTGTCTCACAATAACGATTGGATGAAGAGTCACATATAATGTAAAAGAGGGTGTTTCTTGTATATAGACCTATGGGGGGGGGGGGGGGGAGGGGAGAATCCACATGCAATGAAATCTGCAGGTGTTCACAGGCAAATCCGCACCAATCCGCACGGATTTGCCTACGAACACATGCAGATTTCAGTGTAGATTCTCTGCACATGAGTCGTGAATGTGTGCATGTACCCTTACAGTCACTGTCCTGTATAAATGAATAAATGTCCATGCATCTGCTTCAACAGTACAACCATGTTGTAAAGACATTGGTCCACATTAAGTAATGTGATTGCAACTTGTCTATCATGCACCAAAATTTGATGCATATAGTTTTAGATCCACCGCATCTAGCTTTCCAAGGAGATCTGTCTTTGAAGAGAAGTGACTTAGTGGGAAAGGGACGTGGCCTGAGATATGACATTTTCTGCCATAATAACACAAAAATGTTGGCACAAATTTGTGTTGCAAAGTAAGGCTAATCAATAGGTGGTATAAGTTAGACAAAAGTGTTTGGCCCTGCACCAAATTTACCAACCAGCATGAGTCAATGTGATAAATTTGACACATCATTAGTCTACGCCACTTTCAAGATGAGTAAATTTGCCCTACTGTGTAAACCAAATCTAAACCCAACATTAAACAAACCTGGCAATATTTAGCCATCAATAAGATACATGATAAGTTTTAGACTAGAGGATGAATGGGGCCTGCTCCAGTCCCAAATGTCATTACTATGGTGGCCAATTAAGAAGTAGTTTGGACGGCACTCCTAGATAAATTCCGGTGCTCAGCGGTAATTTTAGTCAGCTTATAGAATATAAAACCGCGGCACTCAGGTATAGAATAGGTAGTTATTTATTCATCCATCCAGAAACATAGACTAAAGCCAACGTTGCGATCTCATCCCGAGATCTTGTTCACGGCCTATAATAAAGCAGTAATTATAGTACATATATTAGATTGTATAAGAGATTGTACATAGTTCTGGATTATGCAGAGATATATAACAAGGTGATATTGCTGTCAATTTCCATAACTCATATATTACATCATATATTGGGATATATATCAGAACAGCAACATGGCAGAAAATAATAAAAGAAAAAGAAAAGGCTAATTAGGAGTACAGATGAAGTACACAAATATATCATAGTATTTTAAATAGTATTTTAAATATCTTATATCAAAGAGGATCAGGAGCAGGGTAATACAGAGGTCAGAAGACTCCTTGTGCATAATGTGGACCTGTAGAAAAAAGTTATGACTCTATATGAATATTCATAGGAAGGCACTGCATCTATGTGTAAATGCCTAGATACATCGATATTCACATGCTAGTTTAATATATATTAGTAGGACATGATCTAAAGGCATTGTCTAGTGGGTGTCAAAAACAAACGGGAAGGCAGCGTACGAGTATCCGTGGTTAAGCTAAGTATAATGAAACAGAAGGAGACCAACCTGAATGTAGAGGACGTCTGGTATAGTGGATGGCAAGTATCAAATGAGCCGCAGCTTGTGAATTGAAATAACCGCACTCAGCGAGGAACGCTGTGCGTCTGACGTCATCGCGCCGGTGCGTGTGACGTATTGCGTCATTGCGCATGCGCCGTGGTTCAAATCGGGCGATTCAGGGTATGGGCACTCAATGATGTAAATAGTAAAGCGGCATCGGAAAATCAGCTATTTATGGTTCTCACCTATATGGTGAGCTAAAGAGGAACTAATTAAGAAATGTATTCATTTGGCAAAAATGTTCATTTGGCACCAAGACAATTAAAGTAAAATAGGGAAGTGAATATAGATATATCTACGCAGAACTACTAAGAGGGCATATATAAACTTGAAAATTATCAAAGATACTATACTATGTGGAAACACATACCACTTGTAAATGTGCTGTGGGGATCATTTTGTCTGAAAAGAGTGAGGGAAAAGAAAAATTGTTATTATCATTGAATGTTATATCGCAACATTATTTAATACACAACTTCCACAGTAATTCCACATCAATCAGGGTAGGATATTCAAGAACTATTCCTATATAGTATATAGAGAGTCATTGATCAAACAGACATCATATTAGTATATTTACACAACACAAAAATCAAAGTCCCTGTTCAATCCATATGGCGACAAAGTGTTCAATTCAAAAATCCAAAAGGATTCACGTTGTTTTAAACGTGCAATCCGATTACCTCCTCTTCTTGCCAACGGTACATGTTCCAGCACTTGGTATTGAAGTTGGTTGATGTGATGTTTCGCAGAAATGAAATGGTACGGGATAGGAAGTTCAGTTTTATGGCAACGAATGTCCGATTTATGTTTTGAGATACGGTCCCGAATATTCTGAGTGGTCTCACCTATATAAGCTAGTCCGCACGGGCACTTAATAAGATAGACTACATAGGAAGAGTTACAGGTGAAGAAATCCCTAGCATGATATACCTTTCCTGAGTGTGGGTGTAAAATTCTGTTGCCTCTAATTACATTAGTGCATTGAGCGCAGCTGAGGCAGGGATAGGTACCTGTTTTCTTAGGAGCTAAGGTGGTTTGTCTTAATTGTGGTCTGAGGGGACCGATGTCGGCACGTACCAGTTTATCTTTTAAATTGGCCGGTCTCTTGTAGCACATGCGGACGGGCTGTTGAAATTCAGTAACAGTGGGATATGATTGATGTAGAATGGGCCAGTATTTTTTTAACTATTGACTGTATTTTTGGTGCAATCGGATGATAAGTCAATACCAAAGGAACCCGTGGCAAGGATGGTGGTTTAGGTGTAATGGGAGAATTGGATTGGGCCAGGGTGAGTTCATGTTGAAGAAGTGTGGTTGGGTATCCTCTCTCTTGAAATTTTTGGGCCATCTCAGTCAGACGTTGATTTTTAAGTATAGGGTCTTGGACAATTCTTGCTACACGCTTAAACTGGGAGCGTGGAAGTGAATATTTTGTATTTTTAGGATGACAGCTGGAGTAATGAAGAAGTGTGTTACGGTCCGTTGGTTTACTATATAAATCAGTTGTGAGTTTTCCCTCCTGTGTTTTAGTGACTACAGTGTCCAGAAAGCTGATAGACTGTGAATCGATGTGGGAAGTAAAGGTCAGATCAGGATCTTGTCTGTTAATATAATCAAAAAAATCGGAAAATGATGATGCGTCCCCTTGCCAAATACAAAAAATGTCGTCTATATATCGATACCACGTATTTGCATGTGTTGTGCAAAGTGGATGGGGATAAATGAAATCTTCTTCGAATTTAGCCATAAAGGTGTTCGCATAGGGTGGCGCTACATTTGCCCCCATAGCGGTACCCCGTTTCTGAAGGTAGTAATCGTCCCCAAACATAAAATAATTATTTTGTAATATGTACTTTAATAATGTCACACAAATATGTTGTGAATCCGGGGAGTAATTAGACGTGGCTAGAATTGATGTAACCGCCTGGACTCCCCTATCGTGGGAGATAGAGGTGTACAGGCTGTTAACATCAAGAGTAACTAAGAGAGAATCAGGGCTAACATTGGCCAAATTAGAAATGATTGACAGGAAATGGCTTGTATCTAGAAGGAAGGATCGAGTTTGTTTCACTAGAGGAGTGAGTATTTTTTCCAGAAAGATTGAAATTGGGGACAAAATGGAATCAGTTGAGGCTACAATCGGCCTGCCTGGAGGATTGGTAAGATTTTTATGTATTTTAGGCAATACATAGAAGACAGGAGTAACTGCGTGATCATTTGTGAGGAAAGTATAGGTGGCCTTATCGATGGTACCTGCAGATAGATGATGGTCGAGTAGAGCGTTAACTTCTTTTCTTATTCGAAAAATAGGGTTGTGGGACACCTTTTCATAGGTAAGTGTATCAGCTAACTGTCTAGTGATTTCGAAAATGTAGGCTGAGGTGTCCATCACGACTATAGCCCCACCTTTATCGGCTGGTTTGATAGTGATCATGTTATCTTCTCTCAATGTATTGAGAGCTATATGTTCCTCACTTTTCAAATTGCGGGGGATATGCATGGTCCTATTCTTGAGTTGTTTGATATTTGTATTAATGTCCTGTTGTACCAGATTAATGAAGGCTTCTGCCGCATGATAATGTTTTGGGGGCATGAAACTGCTTTTATTTGTCAGATTAAGTGAGTTAATAGAAAGTTCTGCAGTAGTCTTCATGATGGGGGGTGGCCCAGAAGTAGCTAATTGAGAAAAATGGGTTAAGCCAAATAGACCTATAAAATCTTTGTAACTCCTGTTCTAAAGGGAAATAACGGAGAGTACCGTATGGACAAAAGGACAAGCCACTTTTTCAAACACATGCAAATACGTGGTATCGATATATAGACGACATTTTTTGTATTTGGCAAGGGGACGCATCATCATTTTCCGATTTTTTTGATTATATTAACAGACAAGATCCTGATCTGACCTTTACTTCCCACATCGATTCACAGTCTATCAGCTTTCTGGACACTGTAGTCACTAAAACACAGGAGGGAAAACTCACAACTGATTTATATAGTAAACCAACGGACCGTAACACACTTCTTCATTACTCCAGCTGTCATCCTAAAAATACAAAATATTCACTTCCACGCTCCCAGTTTAAGCGTGTAGCAAGAATTGTCCAAGACCCTATACTTAAAAATCAACGTCTGACTGAGATGGCCCAAAAATTTCAAGAGAGAGGATACCCAACCACACTTCTTCAACATGAACTCACCCTGGCCCAATCCAATTCTCCCATTACACCTAAACCACCATCCTTGCCACGGGTTCCTTTGGTATTGACTTATCATCCGATTGCACCAAAAATACAGTCAATAGTTAAAAAATACTGGCCCATTCTACATCAATCATATCCCACTGTTACTGAATTTCAACAGCCCGTCCGCATGTGCTACAAGAGACCGGCCAATTTAAAAGATAAACTGGTACGTGCCGACATCGGTCCCCTCAGACCACAATTGAGACAAACCACCTTAGCTCCTAAGAAAACAGGTACCTATCCCTGCCTCAGCTGCGCTCAATGCACTAATGTAATTAGAGGCAACAGAATTTTACACCCACACTCAGGAAAGGTATATCATGCTAGGGATTTCTTCACCTGTAACTCTTCCTATGTAGTCTATCTTATTAAGTGCCCGTGCGGACTAGCTTATATAGGTGAGACCACTCAGAATATTCGGGACCGTATCTCAAAACATAAATCGGACATTCGTTGCCATAAAACTGAACTTCCTATCCCGTACCATTTCATTTCTGCGAAACATCACATCAACCAACTTCAATACCAAGTGCTGGAACATGTACCGTTGGCAAGAAGAGGAGGTAATCGGATTGCACGTTTAAAACAACGTGAATCCTTTTGGATTTTTGAATTGAACACTTTGTCGCCATATGGATTGAACAGGGACTTTGATTTTTGTGTTGTGTAAATATACTAATATGATGTCTGTTTGATCAATGACTCTCTATATACTATATAGGAATAGTTCTTGAATATCCTACCCTGATTGATGTGGAATTACTGTGGAAGTTGTGTATTAAATAATGTTGCGATATAACATTCAATGATAATAACAATTTTTCTTTTCCCTCACTCTTTTCAGACAAAATGATCCCCACAGCACATTTACAAGTGGTATGTGTTTCCACATAGTATAGTATCTTTGATAATTTTCAAGTTTATATATGCCCTCTTAGTAGTTCTGCGTAGATATATCTATATTCACTTCCCTATTTTACTTTAATTGTCTTGGTGCCAAATGAACATTTTTGCCAAATGAATACATTTCTTAATTAGTTCCTCTTTAGCTCACCATATAGGTGAGAACCATAAATAGCTGATTTTCCGATGCCGCTTTACTATTTACATCATTGAGTGCCCATACCCTGAATCGCCCGATTTGAACCACGGCGCATGCGCAATGACGCAATACGTCACACGCACCGGCGCGATGACGTCAGACGCACAGCGTTCCTCGCTGAGTGCGGTTATTTCAATTCACAAGCTGCGGCTCATTTGATACTTGCCATCCACTATACCAGACGTCCTCTACATTCAGGTTGGTCTCCTTCTGTTTCATTATACTTAGCTTAACCACGGATACTCGTACGCTGCCTTCCCGTTCGTTTTTGACACCCACTAGACAATGCCTTTAGATCATGTCCTACTAATATATATTAAACTAGCATGTGAATATCGATGTATCTAGGCATTTACACATAGATGCAGTGCCTTCCTATGAATATTCATATAGAGTCATAACTTTTTTCTACAGGTCCACATTATGCACAAGGAGTCTTCTGACCTCTGTATTACCCTGCTCCTGATCCTCTTTGATATAAGATATTTAAAATACTATGATATATTTGTGTACTTCATCTGTACTCCTAATTAGCCTTTTCTTTTTCTTTTTCTATTTTCTGCCATGTTGCTGTTCTGATATATATCCCAATATATGATGTAATATATGAGTTATGGAAATTGACAGCAATATCACCTTGTTATATATCTCTGCATAATCCAGAACTATGTACAATCTCTTATACAATCTAATATATGTACTATAATTACTGCTTTATTATAGGCCCTGAACAAGATCTCGGGATGAGATCGAAACGTTGGCCTTAGTCTATGTTTCTGGATGGATGAATAAATAACTACCTATTCTATACCTGAGTGCTGCGGTTTTATATTCTATATGACTATGGTGGCCACACATTCTTTTCACACTTAAATGGGTTGTGCCATGATTTTAACTTACCCCCATCTGATCGGTGAGGGCCCATAGGTCAGACCCTTGAATGAATGGAGCAGCATTTTAAGTATGTGCACTGCTTCTCTATTCATTCTCTCTGTAGCTGCCAGAGATAGCAGAGTACAGCACCTAGCTATCTCTGGGGATGTTAAGCAATATTGCACAATCTATACTCCTACTGGTGAACTTAAATGACTGTTAAAAGCGTACAACCCCTTTAAGACTAGAGTAACACTCCAGTCACCCAAGTTCACCAACCAGGAGTAGTATAGATAGTGCCATCATTATTAACATCCCCAGAGATAGCCAAGTACTGTACATAGAGCTGGTCCTCAGGATAGGTCATCAATATTAGGTCTGGGGGGCGTGGCTTGCTCATGGTGGAGTAGGACGTGTGGAAATGCAGCTCTCCCTCCACTTCTGCCTTTACAGTTATCCAGCTACCATTCCTGACCAGCACACCGACCAGATGGGTCATAAAACAGCCAAGGAACCCCTTGGCACCGGCGAACAGCCCGACAATGCCGGTATCCAGAAGTTCTTTGGATCCCAGATGCCTGCAACAGGGCCTCTAGCTTCACCCAAGATGGCCGCCGGCGCGACTTCCCCGGCATCATATCATAGCACGCGCTCCTCAGATCCCGAAAGAGACCCGGGGAGCCCCTCCTCGTGCAATTCTGCTGCAGGATGGAACCTTTGGGCCCAACTTCAGGCTCTGCCTAGAAAAGAGGACTTGGATAAATATGTTTTGTGGCTGGAGTGGAGATAGAGGCATTAAAGGGGGAAATACAGCATTTGGGCCACCATGTAGAAGCCTCAGAAAAGACACAGGAGGCCACCAGAAGATACTGCAGGCCCACTCTCAGCATATATCTCAACCATTGTCCCACCTGAACGACATAGACAATCGCCACTGCAGGAATAGCCTGCAGATAAGAGAGGTCACTGAAACTGTCCAGGCCTAGAGGCCACGATCCAGACTCTGTTTGACCCCTTGCTGAATGGCACAGTGGTGCTCCCTATTGAACTGGACCACATACACAGGGCTTTGGGCCCCAGGCCAACTGATGTGTCTAGACCTAGAGACATAGTATTCCGGATGCTCGCCAGTCAGAGAAGTTGGAGATTGGGGGCGCATCTATCCAGATCCTGCCTGATCTATCTAGAAGGATACTGAAGCTGCGTAGGGCGGTGATGCCCGATCTTACTTTTCTAAAGGATATTGCATACAGATTAGGCTATCCATTTCAACTGCACGCCTAGAAAGATAGCAGATCAGTGATATTCAAATACCCGGTCGATCTCGCTAAGTTCTTGGAGACTTTTGCACTACCGACGGTCCCCCTTCCTGACTGGCCATTCATGCCATTTCCGCTATCCGAGAGAGAGCAGTGGTCACAGGTGTACCTGCGCTCATCTAAACAGCGGAAGAAATATGTTCTATTCTTTACAATGTTTTACTTGACTTGCTGCCTATACCTCTCAGTTAAAGGTTTGTTTTTTGTTACTCTATGAGAGTAGGCCAGTATGGGGACTTCCTCTGTTGGGCGGCGCTGTGGGGAGGGGGAGGTTAACCTCTCTCACAGTTTTTTTTGTCACCCCAGGGAACCTCTGTCTTGCAGATGAATATAGGTGTGTACTTTATTTGCTTTATTTGCTCCAGGCATACAAATCGCTAGTCAGACCACACATGGAGTACTGTGTACAGTTCTGGGCTCCTGTGAAAAAGGCAGACATAGCAGAGCTGGAGAGGGTCCAGAGGAGGGCAACTAAAGTAATAACTGGAATGGGGCAACTACAGTACCCTGAAAGATTAGGGTTATTCACTTTAGAAAAAAGACGACTGAGGGGAGATCTAATTACTATGTTGTCACGGACTGTGTACAGGAAACAAGACAAAGCAACATGCATATATGACTGAGTGGATCCAAAGCTAAGGAACCAAAAGGGAGACCCCTGCACAAGACCTGAGACTTTCCCTGGCTGCTCAGCCTATGCAAAGATCCGAAAGGTGGAAGGTTGCATATCCACGTACCTCGACTATATAACCCCTGAACACCCTACAATAGTGAGGGGACACGACCACCGGCTCCCTACACCAGACACGGAGGGAGTCAGGGTCACCTGGGATCCAGCAAACAGAAAATAACAGATAGATGTTCAGCACTTAACTTTGTAGCAGACTGGAAAACAAGATCAGCATGCACACACACTCCAGGAAGTAGTATAAGCCGCCCAGTAATGCACCATGGGGAGGAATTTAAAGGGAAGCAATCAGTCCAACTCCATGACAGCTGAGAGAGGCTAACGAGATGAGGAACTGAACAGCACAACAAAGAGAACTCAAGGAGGAGGTTCTGAAAAGCCTCTGTCAGAGCTTCTCAGCTGTCTGGTTGTGACATATGTATAAATATATCAGGGGTCAGTACAGAGATCTAGCCCATCATCTATTTATCCCCAGGACTGTGACTGTGACGAGAGGACACCCTCTGCGTCTGGAGAAAAGAAGATTTGTACACAAACATAGAAGAGGATTCTTTACGGTAAGAGCAGTGAGACTATAGAACTCTCTGCCTGAGGGTGTGGTGATGGTGAGTACAATAAAAGAATTCAAGAGGGGCCTGGATGTATTTCTGGAGTGTAATAATATTACAGGATATAGCTACTAGAGAGGGGTCGTTGATCCAGGGAGTTATTCTGATTGCCTGATTGGAGTCGGGAAGACATTTTTTATATCCCTAAAGTGGGGAGAATTGGCTTCTACATCACAGGTTTTTTTTGCCTTCCTCTGGATCAACTTGCAGGATGACAGGCCGAACTGAATGGACAAATGTCTTTTTTCGACTTTATGTACTATGTTACTATGTTAACAGTTGGATAGCTTCAACTGTTTCCTTATGTTTTCGACTTTTTCTCCAGGGCCGTGAGATGGCTTCTTGGATTGGGAGTGGAGGGGGTCCTTTTGCTTCGTCGAGGCTTTCACCTTCCCCCTGCTTTGCTAGTAGTAGCAGAAGGGTGTTTTTCCATTTTGCTGCTGATATGCTTGGTAATTGTATTTCACTCTATTTGTTCACATGTGTTAGAGTGAGCTGTTTGTTTGTTCCCCTTTGTTTCTGGTATACTATATTAGTGATTATGCTTTTCCCTACAGAAATATGGCTTCTGTTGAGGAAGGGTTGAGACGTATGCATATATATCCATGCATGCCTGCAAACACGTGCG
This sequence comes from Bufo gargarizans, assembly GCF_014858855.1. Classification (NCBI taxonomy): domain Eukaryota; kingdom Metazoa; phylum Chordata; class Amphibia; order Anura; family Bufonidae; genus Bufo; species Bufo gargarizans. The sequence goes on from NC_058081.1 coordinate 398,502,653, forward strand.
GGCATGTATGGTAGATATGTGCATACATTAACCACAGCATCATGGGACGATGTGCGCAGATGTGCCCAGCATCTGCGCACGTCTGCCCATGGTGATCCCCAGGGGCTCATGGTGGCCCCTGTGGGAAATATGTGCCCCCTTTAGACCGTGCCCCTTATAATATATATATGGCTGTGGCCCCTTATAACATATATATATATATCTATAATCCCCCTTAGAATACATTATGCCCCTTATATATGTGTATATATATTATCACGAGGACATATATGTGTATCTGCCATGGCTCTCCCCCAGGTGTATGTACAGTATATATATATATATATATATATATATATGATAGATCCATAAAAAAGGTTAGGCAGGACTCCTCCCGTGCACAGTTGATTATATGGTGCCCGCGGTGGTCCCTCGATCCAGGACGGATAAATAACAAAGAAAATCCGCAGCACTCCTTAAAGTAAAAAATGTGCAGTTTATTCACACATGTCAAAAATAGACAACGTTTCGGTTCTCTCACAGAACCTTTCTCAAGTCACCTGAGAAAGGTTCTGTGAGAGAACCGAAACGTTGTCTATTTTTGACATGTGTGAATAAACTGCACATTTTTTACTTTAAGGAGTGCTGCGGATTTTCTTTATTATATATATAATATATATGGGCCTATAACTGCCCATGTATGCCCCCAGGTTTATAATCAGTATATATATGTATATAGATGCGCCCCAAGTATCTATATACATATATATATATATACATATATATATATATATACTTAAATTTCCCTGGCATTCAGCCAGTTCCTGCAGGGGGGTGGATATGTCTCCAGGTGGCTGGTGACTTCAAAGGCTAAGGGATCAATTGATTTGAGGCACTTTGTTGAGTTTATCAGCCTATTTACTATGCGGCCCCACCTTGTGTTTGTGACATGGCTGGGCATGTGGTGCTGCTAGCCTCAGGGGGCCAACTGGCATGCATACGTCACAGTCCCACTATGATGTCACATCCCTGAGGAGGGGGGAGGTGGGCTGTTTCTGAGGATGATATAGGAACCTGAAACCAGGAACAGGGGGCTCTTGCAACCAGACTACAATCAGAGACACATTGGGACTGCTGCCTGAAGGAAGAGAGGCCCATATGCCCCTGGAGATGGCTGAGTATACGCTGGCATGGCATTGTACCTCTGCCCTTGCAGTGCCAACCATATTCACCCCTGCCCTGCCTCCAACTCCCTGTAATCTTATCCCTTCCCAGTAGCAGCTGAGTGTGTGTTTTGGGGTGGACTGCTAAGGAATGTATGTAAAGCTAGAGTGTGGGGTGGAATTGGGAATTTTATAACAAGACACGGAGGCTCCTATTGCATTAACTTCCTTTACTGTAACCATAGCAGCAAAGAAAAGAACATGTCAATCACAGAAGAACACCCATGTAACCGACTCCTCCCCTTATCCCAGTATATAAGGACCTCCACTTCCTGGAAACATCCTCTTTCTTTGCTGCTGCTATAGCAGATAAGTGTCTTCATTGTTACTAGTAATTTTGCCTGCCATTCATTTGGCTATATTGTTTTGCTGACTGCTTCTTTTTGTCTCTAGTACTGTCTGTGGAGGTTTTTTTTTTCTACCTCCCCTCTCATTTACTGTTTTCGTTTTCACTTCGGCGTTTTGCCTTGTTCTTTCCTGGGGTGTTCCCCCCCCCCCCTCCTGATTGTTTTTTCCTCCTCTTCTACTTATTGTGTAGGCCTACTTGGTTTACCTGGTGCGCAGCGTTGGTTGGGCTGGTCGTTCCGATCTCCCGGTCTTCCCCCCCTCTTTTATTCGCATCGCATCGCTCGCCTGCATCTCCGGCACTTGCAGGGACGGCCGAAGTCTCGCGCCTCGCGAGATTTCGGCCTCAGGCTCTCCCAGCTCGGCGCTTCCGTTACGAGTCTGCGGCCGCGTCTGATCTCGCGAGATCTCGGCCGCTCCTCCTCAGCTTCGCGCCGTTTCGCCGCTCGTGTCCCTGCTGCTCCCTCGGCTTGTGCGCTCATCAGGTGGGTCCCTGTCTCGCGCCCTCCTCCATGCTTTAGTAGTTTTCTTCTGGCCCTCATTCTTTTTTCTCTTTCTTCCTAGGTTTTCCTCTCCTGTGGTCTGGGGTGACTAACTCCTTCCACATTTGCTATAATGTCTCGCCGCAGTAGTTCTTCTTCTGTTAGGCAGGTCCCTGCTGCTAGACCCCAGAGCCCTGCTAGTGCCCCCAACCTGCCTAATGAATCCTCACTGGAGAGACAGAATGCTGCGCTGCAGCAGTCTATCTCTGAGGCTATCAGGGTAGCTATGGGCTCCATGTCCTCAGCGCTGTCTGAGACCATATCACAGGCCTTAAATGCTCAGCCCCCTAGGTCCTCTCCGGTCCCTATGGTGGATGCTGAAAGACCGTCTGCCTCCAGAACAGTTAGACCCGATGGTAACCCATCACATGACCGCGCGGTTGTCCCGCGGAAAAGAGCTTGCGCACGGCAGGCAGAACACACTCGTGCTTGGAAGTCTGCCAGGACTATGCCTGAGCAGTTGTCTGATTCTGACAGAGAATCTATTGAGGAGGTGCAGAACGATACCCATTTTGACTCCGCAGAGGAGTTTGAGGACGGCGAGTCTGATCCTCTGGGTTTGTTGCCAACCCTTTTGCCACCTGCGACTACGGTGGCCCCACAAGAGGACCAACCTGTAATAGATGACAACATGGTAGATTCATTGGGTGCCCCTCTCTTTAATCCGGATGAGTTACATCATCCCAGGTCAGCAGAATGGCTTCCCGCTACTCATGTGGCACGTTATTTAGAGGAAAAAATCCGTACTCCTTTAAGCAAGGAGTCCCGCAACAAGTTGCGAGCGGAATGCCCCCGCCCTTTGATACCCAATAAGGTGTGTGAGACACCGGTGGTGGATCCAAAGATGGTGCAATTCCTCACCAAGACAAAATTTAACCCTAAGAAGGGACTTGATTCAGCCTTACGCGCGGTTCAGGATAAACTCCTGGATATCACGGGCCCTCTGGCGAAAATTTTCGACATGGCCGAGTCCGCCAAGGCAGAGGGTAGACTGGTGGACCCTGTTGAGTTGGGAGGTTGGGCCCAGAGGGCCATTTGCATGGCGGGCAACGTCAACACCTCCTTAGCCATTGAACGCCGTAAGGCCATCTTAATGAAGGTGGAGCCTAAGCTCTCCAACCTCGCCCTGTCGGAGGCAGGCAAGAATGCTCAGGGTCTCCTATTCGGAGAGTCATTTATCAAGGAGCTGGGCAGATTTGTCGGGTCCTTCACGGCTTTGGACAAGGCCCAGACTTCGATGAAAAGGGTGTTTAACACCCGTTTTTCCAACAGGGCCGGCAGCTCTAGGGGCCTGTCCGGCCGGTCCGACTTTCATTCCCGTGGAACGGGAAGAGGCTCCTTCACCTATAGGTCCTCCCTACAGGATGCCAGACATCAACCCTCCTTCTTCCCTTCCCGGGGTTTTACAGGACGCTCCAGAGGTTACCGTGGAGCCCCATCTCATCGACGACCAGTTGGTAAGTGCCTTGCCCGTCCGTCCATTGTTTTCTTCGACAGATTGCGTAGGGGGCAGGCTCCGTCACTTTTTCAATGCCTGGTCCGAGATCACCTCAGACCGGTGGGTATTAGAGACCATCAGAGGTTTCGAGATAGACCTTGTAGCTCCCCCAGACCTGCTACCAGTCCCCAGACACATTCTTTGTACCGGGTCGGTTCAGAGTCTACTACACAGAGAGCTAAAGGAGCTCGTCCGCAAACAAGCGATCGAGCGCACCTCACCTCAGGCAGCGGTGGTAATCAGCAGTATGTTTCTGGTGCTAAAAAAGGGTGGCCAATCGCGCCCAGTCATCAACCTACGGTCCCTCAACTCTATAGTCCAGTATCGCCATTTCAAGATGGAGGGTATCCACCTCCTAAGAGACATGCTTCTCCCGGGCGATTGGATGGTCAAACTGGACCTCAAGGACGCCTACCTTACAGTCCCGGTGGCTCCGGCTTCCAGGAGCCTGCTCTGTTTCCCGTGGGGAGACCAACTTTGGCGCTTCACTTGCCTGCCTTTCGGTCTCTCCTCCGCCCCTTGGTGCTTCACCAAGGTGATGAAGCCTGTGGTGTCTTGGCTCCGCAGCAGAGGGGTACGCATGATAATATATTTAGACGATGTTCTTATCATGGCGAAGAGTCTGGCTCTTCTTCGCTCACATCTTGCCATGGCCACCGGTCTCCTCACCCGGTTGGGTTTCATCATAAATCGGGAGAAGTCGTGCCTCATTCCTTCGACTTCTATGGAATTCTTGGGTTTCAGGATAGATTCCTCTTCCCTGACCCTTCATCTGCCGCTGGTCAAGGTCCGTGCTATTCGCAAGGAATTGCGACATGCTTTGCTTCGTCCCCAACTGTCTCTGCGACACCTGGCGCGCCTTATAGGTCTCCTGGCGGCGTCCATACAGGCCATCTTCCCGGCTCCTTTGCACTACCGAGCTCTCCAGAGGCTCAAGATTGCACACCTCCGGGCCGGTGCCGCTTACTCGGACTTGGTCACGCTCGATTCGGAAACGAGGGACGAGCTTCAGTGGTGGATCCAGAACCTTTCGGTCTGGAATGACAAAGCCCTGTTAGGTCCCCTTCCGGATTTGATTATCGAATCCGACGCCAGCTTACACGGCTGGGGGGCACATTGCAATGGGATATCCACGGGCGGTCCTTGGTCCCCAGAAGAGTCCCGCCTCCATATCAACGGCCTGGAATTATTGGCGGGGTCCTTGGCGATTCGCAGTTTCGCCAACGGTACTGTCACTACATGTATCAGACTACGGATGGACAATGTCTCCGCAGTCCGATACGTGAACGGGATGGGCGGTACCCGCTCCTCGGTCCTGACTTATCTGGCTCAGGATTTCTGGGAGTTTTGTCTTACCAGGGGTATAGTGGTTGTGGCGGAACACCTTCCGGGGCTCCACAATATAGTGGCGGACTGGAATTCGCGTTATATTTCGGATTCCAGCGACTGGAAGTTGGACGAGGGGGTGTTCCTAGCTTTAGCATCTCGCTGGGGTCATCCATCGATAGACCTCTTCGCGAGCCGTTTGAACGCCCAGGCTCCCAGGTTCTTCAGCTGGCGTCCGGATCCTCTGGCGGAGGCGGTGGACGCATTTCTCCAGCAGTGGGGAGGTGCGCTGATGTATGCTTTCCCACCATTTGCGTTGATTCCCCGGGTTCTCCTTCAGGTTCAGCTCCAATCGGCAGATCTAATCCTCATCGTCCCGCTGTGGAAGTCTCAGCCTTGGTTTCCTCTTCTTCTAGACTTGCTGGTGGATTACCCAATCCTTCTTCCGGATCTCCCCGAGCTCTTGCGGGATCCCATGGGGAGTCCACATCCCCTCATTCTGTCGGGGGGGCTTCGTCTGCTCGCCTGCAGGATCTCGGGTTCCCCGTTTCACTGTCTGGAGTTTCGGACACGACTCTTTTCTTATTGGAGAGCGCATGGGCTCCGGGAACTAGACGAGCTTATCGCTCCGCCTGGGACTCTTGGGCTCGCTGGTGCGGGGAGCGGGACCTGGATCCCCTTCGGGCCCCTGTGAGTTCGGTCTTGTCCTTTTTGTCTTCCTTGTTCGACTCCGGCAAGGCCTATCGCACCATTAATCTCTACAGGTCGGCCATTTCTTCCCGGCACGAGGGTTTTGACGGTACGCCTGCGGGCCAACATCCTTGGGTGTGTCGCCTCCTGAAGGGCTCCCGTTTGTCCCGTCCTCCCAGGCCTCGCTTCACGACAACTTGGGATGTGAGTTTGGTCTTGAATTTTCTGAGGGTTTGGCCTTCCAATGACCAATTGTCACTACGGCAGTTGTCGGCTAAACTGGTCACGCTTTTGTGTCTCATTTCGTGTAAACGGGTGTCTGATGTTAGGGCTCTGGACCACGACGCGCGGTCTTTTACGCCTAGTGGGGTTCTCTTTAACATCTCCAGACGCACTAAAACGAACATTCGTGCCGTTTCTTACCCGGCTTTTCCTCAGTGCACTCAGCTATGCCCGGTGGCATGTCTTCGGGAGTACGAATCTCGTACGGCGGCTTTTCGGGTCCCTCTTTTACCCAATCTGTTTCTGTCTTTTCGTAGGCCCTATGCTCCTGTCTCCAGTGTGACGTTGTCTCGCTGGGTTAAGGAGATTATGAGTTTGGCCGGTGTTGACGTCGCTATCTTTACAGCTCATTCCGTCCGCAGTGCTTCCGCTACCTCTATGTCGGTCTTGTGGTCCCGCCTGGAGGATGTTATGTGCTTAGCGGATTGGTCTAGGGTTTCCACTTTCCGCGAGTTCTATTTTCGCCCAGAGCCTCATGCTTTTAACGCGGTCATATCTCAGCTTTAAACTTGCAATAGGAGCCTCCGTGTCTTGTTATAAAATTTCATGATTTTCCTATTCCATGACGTAAAGTCATGATTTTATTAAAGACACGGAGGCGAGTATTGCCCTCCCTTGCCCTCCCTGGGGTTTTTTGCGGGGGATCTGTTATCGTTTACTTGTTATTTATTGCTTATTGGATGTTCACATTTTTTGAGTGTTTAGTCTATTTGCTATGTTCTTCATAGGTGTCGTGGTGATACTACCTAGTATTTTATTTCTCGTTTCACAGGTTGACGTTCTCCTCCTCAGCATCTTTGGTCTCAAGTCGCTCGTTGGCGTTCCAGAGGCGTCTGAAGTTTGTTGGTGCCGTTCGTTTGGCTAGTTGGTCCTGTGGTTCGGACTATTGGTTTGGCGGTTTCATGAAGATCCAGTTGCCGGAAGAGTCGGTTTATGTGGCGGTTCAAAGAAAGAGGATGTTCCCAGGAAGTGGAGGTCCTTATATACTGGGATAAGGGGAGGAGTCGGTTACATGGGTGTTCTTCTGTGATTGACATGTTCTTTTCTTTGCTGCTATGGTTACAGTAAAGGAAGTTAATGCAATACTCGCCTCCGTGTCTTTAATAAAATCATGACTTTACGTCATGGAATAGGAAAATCATGAAATTGTCTAGTATAGCTAGATTTGTATTGTGGTGTGTACGTCTATATGTATATATATTTATAACCATTGATCTATAAATATATATAGATATAGCGTATAATTAGATTACGATTATCCCCCCCCTGGTTTACCCTTTCCCTACCCTGATTAACCCCTGGTTGTAACCCCTACTTAAACCCTGCCACCCCCTTCCCCTCACTGTACACTTGCAGGGTATTTAACCCCTGCATTGCTGTACAGTTCTGATATTATCCCCATTGTTAATCCTTTGTGTTTGTGGTCGGCTTACACCCCTGTAAGACCACCGTTAACCCTCGGTGTACCCCATAGGGATAGTATAGAACTAGATGGGTGGGTTGTTAATATTACTTGTATGCGTGAACTGTATAGTTAGTTTATGGGTGGAATTGGGAATGTGTAGTGTAGTTTAGGATTGTATATATTTAGTGCTGTATTGTTAGTGTATTGCGTGCGTAGTGTATTGTAAGTAATAAATACTGTGTTACTTGTAACTATCTGTGTAACGTGTAGTTATTGGCGATAGTTAGTTCAGTAAGGCGCATGCAGATAGCGTAGCGGTCAGTGTAAAGCATAGCGGAAGTATTGTGTTATTGTTATGTAAAGGTATAAATAGGCGGAGTCATCACTAGACGGCTCCTCCTATTTATGAATATTGGTGATTAATATTCCCCCTTTACATTGGCGAGTCAGGCCCACTGCTTAGATTTTGAAATCTGTGTTTGGTTTTGAGGCTAGAGGTCGGTTGTCCTGTGAATTGTCAGGCAAGAGAGATGTGGTCAGCGGTCTGAACGTCTAGGAGAGACGTGGTCAGCGGTCTGAGCGTCTAGGACCTGATAATTCGGACAGGTAACGCGACTCTTCCTCACAGCACCAAACGCAGATCAAAATCTTTAGCAGAGAATCTATAATTGTTCTGTGAATTAATATTTTGCTATTTGCTTTACACGGTCACTGCATCGCTCAAGTGATTGCGAGGGAGAAGAGGACACGTCACTGAAGGAGATCCATCTTCATTGGAGCGGCGTACAAGTCCGGGAAGAAGCGATCCGGGAAAATGGACTTCTTCCAAGCAGCTGCTAGGACGAAGAGGTACGGCCCCAAGGAGAGGATGGACGCTCATCAAACGGTGAGTATGGACTTCCCCACACTGCAGCACTTGAGCAGACACAGCACATTTAACCCCATCCTCCCCACCACATACAAGTCAGCAGAAATGCTGTGGTCCGATTTGTTGGCACAGGCTTGTAGTTATGACAAGCTTTGTGCGAACAAACGGATGGTGTTAAACAAGGCCACTAAACGGCTTCAGATGCTGGCCAAACTCGTTCATACGTTTAAGGGCTAGCATCTGTAAGCCAAAGGAAGTGGCGCTGGTGTCTCAGTCAACGGAGACAATTCCTCTGGCCGTTCACTGCCTATGCTGTGCTAGTAATTCGGACCCGGTTTTGGCATTACGGGCACAGCTGGCGGAGAATGTGCAGTCTACTGTTGACCGAGATGCGCAAGTGGCTAGGTTAGAGTCACAGTTAGTAGAGCTAAGGAGGCAGAAGGAGGAAATTGAGGCTAAGTTGACTCAGTCTTATACTGAGGTCAAGGCCTTCAAGGAGCAGACTGCCTCTACTAATGTGACGGTAGCCAAATTGAAGGTTTAGGTTGCTGTAAGCTCCCAGATAATGACTGGCATGCAACAGGTCATCACCAATTTGGTGCCGGCCCTTTCTTTTCCTGTAAAGCCAGGGTCGGAATCTCCCAAAACTTTGCCCTATGCAGGGCAAAAAGGGGGGGAGAGTAGTCTGTGACAGGCCAAATCACCAGACTAAGCCTGTCCAGACTAACAGAGATTTTTCCCTGACTTTGGGGAAAAGAAACATCGTGAAAAGTGCCTCCCTGAGGATGGAACAATTCAGGGAGCGCGGTTGCAGTGTGAACGGACCTAAGCCATGCCGGGCAAACATCAAATGTTTTGCGTGTGGTGGCTTGGGTCATATAGCGAAGCACTGCAAAACACACAAGACAGAAAGCCCAATCAGGTGCTTCAGGTGTGGGAACAAAGGACACATTGCAAGGAATTGCCCTTGCGCAAGTAATTGCAATGTGTCCAGTGATGGGATTCAGGTAACAAATCGTGCAGCGGGATCTAGTCAGCTTGGCCATAAAGGGGTTACCTCTCGGCAGCATCATCAGCGGCTGAGGGGTCAGAGTGGCCAAGCTAGGCTAGGCAACATTTGACACCCCTGTACTATTTGTTACACAGTGTGTTCCCTGTGTATGTCCATGTTGTGTGTTTTTGTTATCTGTTTGTACGTTCTTCTTGGTGTTGATGGTGGTCCTTGTCTATGAATGTGTTCCACCATGCTGATTTATGTAGTGTTGTAAGTCCCATCTGCTGTCTTTGTTTCATTCTGTGTCCCCTTGGAGTGGAATAGTGTTATACTGTGGATCGGGAACGTATAGGTTCGCGAGCAGATAATATCACACAGGAAATCCTGCTGGTCGGGAGAAGGCATAAGGACCTTCTCCATGCAGCACACAAAGGATGATGTGATATCATTCTGGGCAACCAGGGTCTCGGATCGATACAGATAACACTGTTGTGCTCAAGGTTTTCGGTAGGGCTGTGTGGCGCTGGGGACTGGGGCGGACAGACAACATTGGTGTAATGTTGTGCTGCGCACTTAAATCTAGTCCGAGCAGGTAGCACAGCTATGATAGAGATTGGACGCAGAGTGTTTGGCAGCAGAGTACGGACTGTGTTCTTGTGTTGTGGGGTCCTGGGGAGCCAGGGCATGCCTATGCCATTGGTTCTGCGGGCCTCCACAAGATGGGATCACAGGGGGAAATCAGCCTGGGTGCACATGAGTGGACAGGGATGCGGTGCCATCAATAACAAGATGGTGCTTTTTCCACAGAACTCCAGTTATCCTAACCTAGTAGGGTGGCCATCCTTATCTGTTGGTGCAGAGGGATGTGTAGCAGAGGACACGCTCCTCTGAAGGTAGGGTGTTCAGACACCAGTGTTGGGATAATGAGGAGTCCTGTGAGATAAAGGGCAGCCCAATACCTTTCTCTACCCATGGGTCAAAGGTATTGGTGCTGGGAATTTTGTACATTTAATTGCACTGTTAGGGGAGAAATTCCCCTGGGAGCGCCTGGTATTTTCTTCTGCCATAGGTTTTATATGGAGCGGAGGAAAAACCCAGGAGAGGCCACGGAAGAGGCCAGCGATTCCGCCTGACACTCTGGGGAGGCTCCAGAGGATCCCACTGGATTTTGGCAACCAAGCGACCTCTGCCTAGAGGTGTTCTAGAGATGGAAGACTGTGCCACAATCCAGCGGGAGCATTATTTAAGGCTCTGGAGGAAGATTCGGAGATGTTCGGGTGGAAGAGCATATTATCACTTGTTTCACCCAGTGAAACTTCTTCTGGTTCTGGTGATCGTCATCTACAGTAGACTGTGTATCGGAGGGTCAAGGGACTTATTGACCAAAATACACCAGAACCAGACAGAACTTTACAGAACTATCCGGAGGAGGAGGCTCAGGACATAACTCAAACATTGTTCCTGTAGCCAAATATTGTATGGACACACTTTGTTTTCTATGAGGGTTCGGGACGTAGAACTTGTACTACCCTGAAACCCCATAGCACATTGTATTTATTGATTTTGTTTGTAGGTTGATTGTGTACCCATAGACACTCTAGGTGCAAATGTGTGACAGCCTATATTTGATTGTACACATTTGCATCCTATAGTCGTTTCCCATTGACACGGGGGTCTACGACCTACCTGTGTCTTTGGAGGTAGAGAGGAATGCCAGGTTGCATGATGGAAACAGACTTTGGATAGGAGAAAGTTGGGACTGAGGTTGTGAGGGTGAACCCGCTCCAGATGCCTTGGAGGCCATACCTGAAGATCGGCAGAACTACCGAGAGACTGTGGGGGTGTGGTCACTCCAAAGTGGGGGTGGCCGACACCAAGAGACTGTTAAAGAAAGGCCAGTTAAAGACTGTGAGGGTGAACCCGCTCCAGATGCCTTGGAGGCGGGCCATACCTGAAGATCGGCAGAACTACCGAGAGACTGTGGGGGTGTGGTCACTCCAAAGTGGGGGTGGCCGACACCAAGAGACTGTTAAAGAAAGGCCAGTTAAAGACTGCGAGAGTGAACCCGCTCCAGATTTGGGGGGGGGGGGGGCTACGACACCTGAAGATCGGCAACTCCCGAGAGACTGGGTGTGTGTTATCCTAAAGATGTCAAGAAAGTTCCAGCAAGAAGAAGACGGTGTATCCTGTGGATGGAGGAGTAGGTTACGGTGAAGGGCAGGTCGGAGGAAGCTGGATGAGGGATGTTTAAGTACCTAAAAATCAGTGGGCACTACAGTTCTTCCTGAACTTCCACCATGGATGGGGTTGAGGGGGGGCAAATATATCTCAACCCGTTCCCCCAATATATTGTCGTATTATATAGTCCGACAACAGGGGGATTGTTGAGGAAGGGTTGAGACGTATGCATATATATCCATGCATGCCTGCAAACACATGCGGGCATGTATGGTATATATGTGCATACATTAACCACAGCATCATGGGACGATGTGCGCAGATGTGCCCAGCATCTGCGCACGTCTGCCCATGGTGATCCGCAGGGGCTCATGGTGGCCTCTGTGGGAAATATGTGCCTTCTTTAGACCGTGCCCCTTATAATATATATATGGTGTGGCCCCTTATAACATATATATATATATATATATATATATCTATAATCCCCCTTAGAATACATTATGCCCCTTATATATGTGTATATATATTATCAGGAGGACATATATGTGTATCTGCTATGGCTCTCCCCCAGGTGTATGTATATATATATATATATATAGGCCTATAACTGCCCATGTATGCCCCCAGGTTTATAATCAGTATATATATGTATATAGATGCGCCCCAAGTATCTATATACATACATACATATATATATATATATATATATATATATATACTTAAATTTCCCCGGCGTTCAGCCAGTTCCTGCAGGGGGGTGGATATGTCTCCAGGTGGCTGGTGATTTCAAAGGCTAAGGGATCAATTGATTTGAGGCACTTTGTTGAGTTTATCAGCCTATTTACTATGCTCGGCCCCACCTTGTGTTTGTGACATGACTGGGCGTGTGGTGCTGCTAGCCTCAGAGGGCCAACTGGCATGCATACGTCACAGATAAAACAAGAGAGAAAAAACAGGAGGCAGCGCCTCGTGTGTAAAACCGTGTGGTATTTTTATAAAAACCACCAAAGCACTGATTGCGCTTACCGTGTATGGTTGTGAGAAGGCACAACTCCTCTGGATTGCTTTAGCTGGTAGTAGGCCCGTCCAGCTTGCGGGGGTGACTGCTGCTGCTGCCTAGGTCCTTGACGGTAGCCGTGGGGTACGGTGTCCGGAATTGGATAGTGGTGGAAGGTGATAAAAAAAAAATATATATATGTGCATATATATTGAACCTTAACGGCGCTGCTGCAGAAGACAGGACTCAGGTGCATAAAATAAAGTTGGTTCTTTATTTGATAAAAGTCTACGCGTTTCTGGGGCGGACTGCCCCCTTCATCAGGACAATGGGTCTGTTCTATGGGGGTTTACTGTGCTTTTTATTTTTTTTTTGTGCTTTTTATTAGTTTTTTTTTGGCGCAAAAAACGGGATTCTGTGGGCGTTAGAGCGCCGGCGGGGGGCGTGTCTGCACGTGCTTTTGTTGTCAAACGTTGCTATGGCGCTTGCTGGCATATTATTGGCTATGTATGTATTACCAGTCGGTTGTTGTAGGACCTGGCGTGGGCGGGGTGGTGACGTCACACTCCTGGTTGTCTGGGCTGGCTTAGTTATGCTGACGTTTTAAAGAAGGCGGTCGGACTGTAGTGCTTCTGCTTCTCTTATTGGTGTGTGGGCCGACTGTCCATGCGTCATCTGGGAGGGCTTAGATGACGTATTTTGTGGGCGGTGCGTTGGTTCTCGTGATGCTGTGTTAACGTCCTCACTTGCTTGGTATGTCCGTCCTTGTAGTAGGCGTGGCTCGGGTAGCGCTGGTCTGCTGCGTTCTGTCTTATACAGAAGTGAGTGGTGTGGCTCGGGTGCTGTTTTAGGGTCTCCAGTGGTTTCATCTGTTAGACTTAAAAGTAGTTATTAGTATTCCCCCAGTATATGTGTGGTTTTTTGTTGAGATAATTAATGTGTGAGGGGTATACAAGATTGTTCAACGTTTCCGGCTTAGATTCATATGGATATATTACATACCGCAGCATGTGTAGGCATATATAGGGGGGTTATTAGTGTAGCAGGGGTATGGGCTGGTCTTTCTGTATATACACCGCGTGTGGGCGGGGCGAGAGGTTTATAAAACAAATGGTCATAACAAGGGGAGATGAAATAAATCTCAAATGTGGGTACGCATGGGGGTAGTGTGAGTAGAGAAAAAAGATAGAAATAGTAGAAATAATAGAAATAAAGAAAAAATAAAACTAGTAAAAATTAAAAAATAAATAAAATAAATAGAATAAAAAATAATATAATAAAATAAAAATGAATATAAATAGATAAAAATAGATAAAAATACGTAAAGATACGAATAAGTATGGAAGTGGGAATAAACATAATTATCTGTATGTTGTGGGGGTAAATTGTAGGACTGTGTTTTCCCTATTGGCGGGGGCAAGAAAGAGGGTAGGGTGGTGAAGGTAACGGGTAAGTGTGGAATCTTGGAGTGGTCAATATTAATATATACCCATAAATGTGCTTGATATAAAATAAGCTACGTGGTTGGTGCGCGTGGGCGTACCGATGTATGTCTGTAGGTATTGTAGGACAAGAGTGTAGTTTGGAATTACAAGATGGTTTCACTAATCTCATTTAATCCAAAGGGGGTTAGGGTGTCCAGTTGAAATATCCAAAATACTTCTCGTCTCTGTAGGCTGGTGAATCTGTTGTAGGGGTTTGCTGGTACGTAGTCAATGGGTGTGATTTTTATCGCGTGTTTGTCTTTTTCTATTGTGGTCATGCAATGTCTGGAGATGCTATGTTTCATGCTCTGTTTCCGTATGTTATATCTGTGTTGGTTTAATCTACAATGTAATGGCTGTGTGGTGCGGCCCACATATTGGAAGGCCGCATTGACATTCGATCAGGTAGATGACATAGCTGCTTTTGCAGGTGAGGTTATGTTTGATTTTGAAAGTGGCACCGTTTTTTGTTGATGTGAAGGTTGTACTTTTGTGTGTGATGGTATTACAACAGAGGCAGCGTCTTTCGTTACATCTATAGCTGCCTGTTATTTTCTGTGTTGTATGTTTTTTATCTCCCGTGTCTCGTTTTAATTTGTTTGGGGCCACGGTACTTTTGATTGTGGGGGCTCTTCTGTATGTAATAATTGGTTTGTTAGGTAAGTATTTTTTGAGATAAGGGTCTTGTTTCAGAATGTGCCAATGTTTTGTTAATATTATGCGTATGTCATTATTGGATGTATTGTATTGTGTGATGAGGTTGAGATGTCGTTCTGTTTGTGTTACGTTTTCCTCTGTCATTTTTTTGGTCGGGCAATCTTTTTGCGTATTTTCAATACTTCTTTTATATGCGTCTGTAACGAGACTTTTTGGGTACCCTTTTTCAATGAAGCGTTTTTGTAGGATCTTAGCTTGTTTTTTGAAATCTGTGTCCTCTGTGCAGTTGCGTCTGACTCGTTTGTATTGACTATATGGAACGTTCTGTAACCATTTTTTGTGGTGGAAGCTTTTGTAATGTATGTAGCTGTTTGTGTCTACCTGTTTGAAGAAAGTTTTTGTGATGATGGTGTTGTTAGTGATGGTGATTGAGATGTCTAAAAAATCTATGTGGCTTCTGTTAAAATTTGGGGTTAGGGTAATCCCCCAGTTGGTTCTGTTTAGGTTTTGACAAAAATCTATTGATGCAGCTTCGTTTCCGTCCCAGATAATGAAGATATCGTCTATGTATCTTTTGTAATATATGATTTCTCTCCTATTGCTTTCATAGACGTGTATTTTTTCAAAATGGCCCATAAAAATATTAGCAAAGGCCGGTGCCACTTTCGTGCCCATCGCGGTCCCCCGGCATTGATGGTATATCTGATCATTGTAGATGAAAAAATTGTTTTCTAAAATAAAACGGAGGCTTTCTAGCAAGAATTGGATCTGTTGTGGTTTGAGTGTATGGTCTTCTC
Source organism: Bufo gargarizans (assembly GCF_014858855.1). Taxonomy (NCBI): domain Eukaryota; kingdom Metazoa; phylum Chordata; class Amphibia; order Anura; family Bufonidae; genus Bufo; species Bufo gargarizans. The sequence continues at coordinate 398,517,918 of NC_058081.1, forward strand.
TCAGTGTGTGTTCTACACATTTGATACCTAAATCATGTTGTATGTTGGAGTAGAGTGCGGTTACATCCATTGTTAGTAAGGCATATGTATCCTTCCATGGGATGTCTGCTAGTTCCTGAATTAGTTGTCTGGAATCATGTAGGTAACTGTTTTGGGTTCGTACATAGGGCTGTAAGAATAGATCGAGGTAATGTGATAGGTTGCTTGTTGCTGAATTGGTGTTGGATACTATGGGTCTCCCTGTAGGATTTGTGATGTTTTTATGTATTTTTGGGAGATGGTAGAAGTAAGGGTTAGACGGTGATTTTGGGATCAGGAAATTTTTTACTTTTTTGTTAATGTATTGGTTCTCGTGCGCATTTTTGATAAAGGTGGTTAATTTCTTTATTATACTGGGGAAGGGATTTTCCGTTATTTTCTGGTAGTAATTTTTATCGTTTAAAATGTTTAGTGCTTCTTTTTCATAGTCTTCTATGTTTTGTAGGACTATTGCGCCTCCCTTTTCTGCTGGGCTTATTTTAATATTTTTATTATTCCCGAGTTTTTTAAGTGCAGTTTTTTCTGGGTAGGTTAGATTAGTTTTATTTTGGCGACTGGTGGTGGAGTTTTTTCCTGTTGTGATCTTTTTTATATCTGTTGCCACTAGCTTGAAAAAGGCTGGTATTAGGTGTCCTTGTCTTTGGAGTGGGAAGAAATTTGATTTTGGGCGGACTTCTTGGTGCTTGTATGTTTGTGTCACCTCCTGGTTGGTATTTTCTGTTGGTTGTGTGATTTGGCTCTTTTTTTGTTCATATTCAAAATGTCTTTTTATTGTGAGGTTTTTGCAGAATTTTTGTATGTCCAGATATAGTTCAAAGGGATTCACCTTGTTGTATGGGCAAAAGGAGAGGCCCTTTTGTAGGAGGCTATGTTCTGAGTCTGTGAGCTTGTGTGTTGATAGATGAAAGATTTTTATTGTTGGTGTAGGCTCATTCTTGTTTTTGTTATTTTTATTCTTTTTTAAGTTGGCTTTCCTTTTTTGGTGTTGCCCTCCTCTACATCCACGTGCTCTAATTTTCTTTTTCCCGGGGTTGGTTTGAAGAAGTCCGTTATGTGTGGCGTGATCGACGCTTGTTGCTTGGTAAATGTATGTTTCAGGGTTGGTAAGGGTAATGTGTTGTTTGCTCGGTCTAAAAAAGGGACCAGGGCTGAAGTTCCTGGAAGGGTGTTGTCAATGGTGATGCAGGGGGAGTTGGTTGCTTGTACAGGTGGGGGGCTATTGTGTACCGTGAGGATGGATGTGTCTAGGAGTAGACTATTGTTCTGTGGTGTGTGGCAGGGGTGGATCTCTGCTGTGATCATAATACTTTTTGTTGAGATATTTTTTGTTGGCGTTGGGCTCAAGAGGATGAGTGGGGATGAGTTAACGATGGACTCCTTACGTGGTGTACGTTTTTTTTTAAGATCAAGGTATTTCGATTTAAGGACTCTGAATTTCTCCAAAAATTCGTCAGTAGATGAGTCTAGATCATTTTTTTGGGGCGCCTGGTGAGTGTTGAGACTTAGCAGATGGTGTGTATGACCCATGTTGTGCGGATGTATTGTCTCTTCTATAGTGGGTAGTGTTGAGGTGTGTGGTGGGTGGTTGCTGGAGGGTATTGCTTGGTGTGCTGCTATGCTGGGGGTGGGATGGGTCTTATTGGGTGGAGCCACATTTTGTAATTTATATGCTGATGTTGTCATTTTTTCGGTATCTCTGTTGTGTGTTTTTTTATAAGCATTGTTGGTGAAAAAACGTGTTCTTGTTTCATGGTTGAATCTGGGTTTCTGGGTTTGTGCAGTGTTGGTCGGTTTCTGGTTTTGTTCGTTTGGGGTAACTGTGTTGTGTTGATTCGTCTTCCTCCGTGTGAGTCGGTAGGTTCCCTGTTCTCTATCGCGTCTATCTCGTTGTAATTTTTTTGCTTTATTAGCTATAATGTTCTGCTCGCTTTGGTAGATTCTATTTGTCAGATTTTGGTTTATTACCGAGTAATCTGGGTGGGATTCGTAGTGTTGTAGAGATTTTATGATTGTTTCAATTTTTTCTGTGTGGGTTTTGATGAGGGTTTCCCTTTTATTAGCAATAATTCTTAGCGCCGTTAAGGTTCAATATATATGCACATATATATATATTTTTTTTATCACCTTCCACCACTATCCAATTCCGGACACCGTACCCCACGGCTACCGGCAAGGACCTAGGCAGCAGCAGCAGTCACCCCCGCAAGCTGGACGGGCCTACTACCAGCTAAAGCAATCCAGAGGAGTTGTGCCTTCTCACAACCATACACGGTAAGCGCAATCAGTGCTTTGGTGGTTTTTATAAAAATACCACACGGTTTTACACACGAGGCGCTGCCTCCTGTTTTTTCTCTCTTGTTTTATCTATATTGCATCCGGAGCCTGGTGGGAACACACAGAACCCGGAGGACCCTTTAAGGCCCTTTTTTCGAAAGGAGGATCTGCAGCCTAAAAAACGTGTGAACAAAAACCGCAACCAGTAGAACAAAAAGAAAAGAAAAAAAGAAAAATGGAGTATTTTTCACAACGGACCCAGCAACGCAAGTCTTTGGTATTACGCTACACCTCAAGGAACAACACCTGCGACCAAACATCCATGACAACCAACAAAAACGACAAGGCAAGTTTTTCACATGATGAAACTAAAACTATGTGCGAACTATTTCATGAACTTGAAGACAATTTAAGAGATGAACTCATACACTCACTAGATGCCATGTTCTTACAAATATACACAAAAGAGAATCTAGCCCCAAGAGGCCTAAGACTGGGCAATGCCCCCTCTTTCCCAGAGGACCCAATCTTTTCTTATGAATGGAATGACTACTTAGACCAATGTGCGGCTGGCCTAATAAGAATTATTGCTAATAAAAGGGAAACCCTCATCAAAACCCACACAGAAAAAATTGAAACAATCATAAAATCTCTACAACACTACGAATCCCACCCAGATTACTCGGTAATAAACCAAAATCTGACAAATAGAATCTACCAAAGCGAGCAGAACATTATAGCTAATAAAGCAAAAAAATTACAACGAGATAGACGCGATAGAGAACAGGGAACCTACCGACTCACACGGAGGAAGACGAATCAACACAACACAGTTACCCCAAACGAACAAAACCAGAAACCGACCAACACTGCACAAACCCAGAAACCCAGATTCAACCATGAAACAAGAACACGTTTTTTCACCAACAATGCTTATAAAAAAACACACAACAGAGATACCGAAAAAATGACAACATCAGCATATAAATTACAAAATGTGGCTCCACCCAATAAGACCCATCCCACCCCCAGCATAGCAGCACACCAAGCAATACCCTCCAGCAACCACCCACCACACACCTCAACACTACCCACTATAGAAGAGACAATACATCCGCACAACATGGGTCATACACACCATCTGCTAAGTCTCAACACTCACCAGGCGCCCCAAAAAAATGATCTAGACTCATCTACTGACGAATTTTTGGAGAAATTCAGAGTCCTTAAATCGAAATACCTTGATCTTAAAAAAAACCGTACACCACGTAAGGAGTCCATCGTTAACTCATCCCCACTCATCCTCTTGAGCCCAACGCCAACAAAAAATATCTCAACAAAAAGTATTATGATCACAGCAGAGATCCACCCCTGCCACACACCACAGAACAATAGTCTACTCCTAGACACATCCATCCTCACGGTACACAATAGCCCCCCACCTGTACAAGCAACCAACTCCCCCTGCATCACCATTGACAACACCCTTCCAGGAACTTCAGCCCTGGTCCCTTTTTTAGACCGAGCAAACAACACATTACCCTTACCAACCCTGAAACATACATTTACCAAGCAACAATCGTCGATCACGCCACACATAACGGACTTCTTCAAACCAACCCCGGGAAAAAGAAAATTAGAGCACGTGGATGTAGAGGAGGGCAACACCAAAAAAGGAAAGCCAACTTAAAAAAGAATAAAAATAACAAAAACAAGAATGAGCCTACACCAACAATAAAAATCTTTAATCTATCAACACACAAGCTCACAGACTCAGAACATAGCCTCCTACAAAAGGGCCTCTCCTTTTGCCCATACAACAAGGTGAATCCCTTTGAACTATATCTGGACATACAAAAATTCCGCAAAAACCTCACAATAAAAAGACATTTTGAATATGAACAAAAAAAGAGCCAAATCACACAACCAACAGAAAATACCAACCAGGAGGTGACAGAAACATACAAGCACCAAGAAGTCCGCCCAAAATCAAATTTCTTCCCACTCCAAAGCCAAGGACACCTAATACCAGCCTTTTTCGAGCTAGTGGCAACAGATATAAAAAAGATCACAACAGGAAAAAACTCCACCACCAGTCGCCAAAATAAAACTAATCTAACCTACCCAGAAAAAACTGCACTTAAAAAACTCGGGAATAATAAAAATATTAAAATAAGCCCAGCAGATAAGGGAGGCGCAATAGTCCTACAAAACATAGAAGACTATGAAAAAGAAGCACTAAACATTTTAAACGATAAAAATTACTACCAGAAAATAACGGAAAATCCCTTCCCCAGTATAATAAAGAAATTAACCACCTTTATCAAAAATGCGCACGAGAACCAATACATTAACAAAAAAGAAAAAAATTTCCTGATCCCAAAATCACCGTCTAACCCTTACTTCTACCATCTCCCAAAAATACATAAAAACATCACAAATCCTACAGGGAGACCCATAGTATCCAACACCAATTCAGCAACAAGCAACCTATCACATTACCTCGATCTATTCTTACAGCCCTATGTACGAACCCAAAACAGTTACCTACATGATTCCAGACAACTAATTCAGGAACTAGCAGACATCCCATGGAAGGATACATATGCCTTACTAACAATGGATGTAACCGCACTCTACTCCAACATACAACATGATTTAGGTATCAAATGTGTAGAACACACACTGAGAGAAGACCATACACTCAAACCACAACAGATCCAATTCTTGCTAGAAAGCCTCCGTTTTATTTTAGAAAACAATTTTTTCATCTACAATGATCAGATATACCATCAATGCCGGGGGACCGCGATGGGCACGAAAGTGGCACCGGCCTTTGCTAATATTTTTATGGGCCATTTTGAAAAAATACACGTCTATGAAAGCAATAGGAGAGAAATCATATATTACAAAAGATACATAGACGATATCTTCATTATCTGGGACGGAAACGAAGCTGCATCAATAGATTTTTGTCAAAACCTAAACAGAACCAACTGGGGGATTACCCTAACCCCAAATTTTAACAGAAGCCACATAGATTTTTTAGACATCTCAATCACCATCACTAACAACACCATCATCACAAAAACTTTCTTCAAACAGGTAGACACAAACAGCTACATACATTACAAAAGCTTCCACCACAAAAAATGGTTACAGAACGTTCCATATAGTCAATACAAACGAGTCAGACGCAACTGCACAGAGGACACAGATTTCAAAAAACAAGCTAAGATCCTACAAAAACGCTTCATTGAAAAAGGGTACCCAAAAAGTCTCGTTACAGACGCATATAAAAGAAGTATTGAAAATACGCAAAAAGATTGCCCGACCAAAAAAATGACAGAGGAAAACGTAACACAAACAGAACGACATCTCAACCTCATCACACAATACAATACATCCAATAATGACATACGCATAATATTAACAAAACATTGGCACATTCTGAAACAAGACCCTTATCTCAAAAAATACTTACCTAACAAACCAATTATTACATACAGAAGAGCCCCCACAATCAAAAGTACCGTGGCCCCAAACAAATTAAAACGAGACACGGGAGATAAAAAACATACAACACAGAAAATAACAGGCAGCTATAGATGTAACGAAAGACGCTGCCTCTGTTGTAATACCATCACACACAAAAGTACAACCTTCACATCAACAAAAAACGGTGCCACTTTCAAAATCAAACATAACCTCACCTGCAAAAGCAGCTATGTCATCTACCTGATCGAATGTCAATGCGGCCTCCAATATGTGGGCCGCACCACACAGCCATTACATTGTAGATTAAACCAACACAGATATAACATACGGAAACAGAGCATGAAACATAGCATCTCCAGACATTGCATGACCACAATAGAAAAAGACAAACACGCGATAAAAATCACACCCATTGACTACGTACCAGCAAACCCCTACAACAGATTCACCAGCCTACAGAGACGAGAAGTATTTTGGATATTTCAACTGGACACCCTAACCCCCTTTGGATTAAATGAGATTAGTGAAACCATCTTGTAATTCCAAACTACACTCTTGTCCTACAATACCTACAGACATACATCGGTACGCCCACGCGCACCAACCACGTAGCTTATTTTATATCAAGCACATTTATGGGTATATATTAATATTGACCACTCCAAGATTCCACACTTACCCGTTACCTTCACCACCCTACCCTCTTTCTTGCCCCCGCCAATAGGGAAAACACAGTCCTACAATTTACCCCCACAACATACAGATAATTATGTTTATTCCCACTTCCATACTTATTCGTATCTTTACGTATTTTTATCTATTTTTATCTATTTATATTCATTTTTATTTTATTATATTATTTTTTATTCTATTTATTTTATTTATTTTTTAATTTTTACTAGTTTTATTTTTTCTTTATTTCTATTATTTCTACTATTTCTATCTTTTTTCTCTACTCACACTACCCCCATGCGTACCCACATTTGAGATTTATTTCATCTCCCCTTGTTATGACCATTTGTTTTATAAACCTCTCGCCCCGCCCACACGCGGTGTATATACAGAAAGACCAGCCCATACCCCTGCTACACTAATAACCCCCCTATATATGCCTACACATGCTGCGGTATGTAATATATCCATATGAATCTAAGCCGGAAACGTTGAACAATCTTGTATACCCCTCACACATTAATTATCTCAACAAAAAACCACACATATACTGGGGGAATACTAATAACTACTTTTAAGTCTAACAGATGAAACCACTGGAGACCCTAAAACAGCACCCGAGCCACACCACTCACTTCTGTATAAGACAGAACGCAGCAGACCAGCGCTACCCGAGCCACGCCTACTACAAGGACGGACATACCAAGCAAGTGAGGACGTTAACACAGCATCACGAGAACCAACGCACCGCCCACAAAATACGTCATCTAAGCCCTCCCAGATGACGCATGGACAGTCGGCCCACACACCAATAAGAGAAGCAGAAGCACTACAGTCCGACCGCCTTCTTTAAAACGTCAGCATAACTAAGCCAGCCCAGACAACCAGGAGTGTGACGTCACCACCCCGCCCACGCCAGGTCCTACAACAACCGACTGGTAATACATACATAGCCAATAATATGCCAGCAAGCGCCATAGCAACGTTTGACAACAAAAGCACGTGCAGACACGCCCCCCGCCGGCGCTCTAACGCCCACAGAATCCCGTTTTTTGCGCCAAAAAAAAACTAATAAAAAGCACAAAAAATAAATAAAAAGCACAGTAAACCCCCATAGAACAGACCCATTGTCCTGATGAAGGGGGCAGTCCGCCCCAGAAACGCGTAGACTTTTATCAAATAAAGAACCAACTTTATTTTATGCACCTGAGTCCTGTCTTCTGCAGCAGCGCCGTTAAGGTTCAATATATATGCACATATATATATTTTTTTTTTTTATCACCTTCCACCACTATGCATACGTCACAGTCACACTATGATGTCACATCCCTGAGAAGGGGGGAGGGGGGCTGTTTCTGAGGCTGATATAGGAGCCTGAAACCAGGAACAGGGGGCTCTTGCAACCAGACTACAATCAGAGACACATTGGGACTGCTGCCTGAAGGAAGAGAGGCCCATATGCCCCTGGAGATGGTTGAGTATACGCTGGCATGGCATTGTACCTCTGCCCTTGCAGTGCCAACCATATTCACCCCTTTCCTGCCTCCCTTCACTGCTGCCTGCTTACTCCAGTAGCAGCTGAGTGTGTGTTTTGGGGTGGGCTGCTAAGGAATGTATGTACAGCTAGAGTGTGGGGTGGAATTGGGAATTGTCTAGTGTAGCTAGGTTTGTATTGTGGTGTGTACGTCTATATGTATATATATTTATAACCATTGATCTATAAATATATATAGATATAGCATATAATTAGATTACGATTATCCCCCCCCCCCCCCGGTTTACCCTTTCCCTACCCTGATTAACCCCTGGTTGTAACCCCTGCTTAAACCCTGCCACCCCCCCCCCCTCACTGTACACTTGCAGGGTATTTAACCCCTGCATTGCTGTACAGTTCTGATATTATCCCCATTGTTAATCCTTTGTGTTTGTGGTCGGCTTACACCCCTGTAAGACCACCGTTAACCCTCGGTGTACCACATAGGGATAGTATAGAACTAGATGGGTGGGTTGTTAATATTACTTGTATGCGTGAACTGTATAGTTAGTTTATGGGTGGAATTTGGGAACGTGTAGTGTAGTTTAGGATTGTATATATTTAGTGCTGTATTGTTAGTGTATTGCGTGCGTAGTGTATTGTAAGTAATAAATACTGTGTTACTTGTAACTATCTGTGAATCGTGTAGTTATTGGCGATAGTTAGTTCAGTAAGGCGCATGCAGATAGCGTAGTGATTAGTGTAAAGTATAGCAAAGGTATTGTTATTGTTATATAAAGGTATAAATAGGCGGAGTCATCAATAGACGGCTCCTCCTATTTAGGAATATTAATTATCGATATGCGCATAATATTGGTGATTATTATTCCCCCTTTACAGCTTCTATCAAAATATGCTCATACAATGTGAATGGCTTGAATGAGCCCACCAAGAGGAACCGAATCCTGTATAACCTTCATAAGCAGAAGGTTGCTATAGCCCTCCTGCAGGAAATTAACTTTAAATCGCAGGAATAGATTTTTTTTCTCTGTGTGGTCCCATAGCACATTCACCGATGCCAAGGCCAGAGGGGTCTCCATAGCTATTCACAAATCAGTCCCTTGCAACATACTGGACACCAAATGGCATGATTCAGGCCGATACCTATTTCTTAAACTGTCCCTTTCTTCTAGGACACTTGTGATAGCCAATGTCTACTTCCCTAATACGAGGCAGATCTCGTTCGCCTCATCGGTGTTTGCTGCTTTGGATAGCTTTGCAGATGGCCTCCCGATCGTTCTAGGTGGTGACTTCAACTTCCCTTTAGCTGCTGCATTAGACACCTCAACAGGTAGGTCCTCTATGTCTGCTGGGACGGTCTGTAGATTTAGAAGACACCTACAGTCCTTGAGATTGGTGGACATTGGTGGCGCCATCTTTCTCCCACCATAAAAGATTTCATCTTCTTCTCTACCACTCTCAATTCATATCACCGCCTTGACTACCTCTTTCTCTCACATTCACTTCTGGACTTATCCCCTGCGACAGGCATTGAACCAATTCTCTTCTCTTACCACTCCCTTATCTGGGTGTCCCTGGGGTTGGGGGACCCTACACGTCTCTGGAGCTCATGGAAGCTTAAAGACAACATTTTCAGAGACCCTGTCTGCGTGGCAGATGTTAGATCCGCTATCTTGGAATTTGTGGAGGTGTATGCAGTAGATTTTTCGGGTGCCAGGATCCAATGGGGAAGCCCTGAAATGTGTGGTAAGGGGTAGACTCACGCTTCTAGACTTAAGAAAATGCGGTCTGCAGAGATTCAAACACTCCTTATTTGTACTAGAGAGGCGACATAATGGTTTCCTCTCTTATGAAGACTATCAGGAGCTGTGTGACACGAGGACGGCCCTTAGGAAACTGATTGACCAAGAATATCTGGGAGCTAGTGACAAGCTCAAGAGGCTTTTGCATGGACAGGGGAACAAGAGCGGTAGATTATTGGCGAGGATGTTGAGGCCCAGACAAGCTTCCTCTTACATCTCCACCCTTACCCGTAGGGAGGGAGGTCGCATTCCCGCCACTAGAGACATCCTACAGGAATTCCAATCCTTCTACAAGGGTCTCTATAAACTGAAGGGGAAATTTGCAGATCTCTTCACAGAACTTAAGGCTCAGAAAATCAGACACTATATCTCAAACCTACTAGGCCCTAAGCTCTATATGTCTGATAGGGATACCCTGGAAAGGGAGATAACCTTGAAGGAGGTCCGGGGGGTCATAAGTCGGTTAGAGGTTGGTAAGTGCCCAGTCCCTGATGGATTCACACCTCGCTTCTAAAAGATGCTCCTGGATGATGTCTCTAAACCTCTTACTAGAATGTGCAACTCTCTCACTGATGGTTCTTCCTTCCCCCCTCAGGCATTGACTGCACATATATGTGTAATTCCCATACCGGACAAGGATTCCCTGGTCTGTAGTAACTACCGGCCAATATCATTGATCAATAGTGATGTCCCGAATAGTTCGCCGGCGAATACTTCCCGGCGAACATAGCGATGTTCGGTCCGCCCCTATACATCATCATTGAGTAAACTTTGACCCTCTACCTCACAGTCAGCAGACACATTCCAGCCAATCAGCAGCAGACCCTCCCTCCCAGACCCTCCCACCTCCTGGACAGCATCCATTTTAGATTCATTCGGAAGCTGCATTCACAGAGAGAGGAGGGACAGTACTGCTGCTGCTGATTCAATAGGGAAAGCGATAGCTAGGGCATTGTTCTGTGTCCACAGACTAATCTGCTGTAAGGACAGCGTCCTGATAGCACCTCAAAAAGCCATTTTAAGGGCTGGTACATCAGTGTGCTTTTTTTTTTTTCATATATATATTGCAGTTGCCTGGCTGCCCGTGTGTGAGAGGCTGCAGGCTCAGTCATAGACAGCACTGTGTGCACAGTCCACACCATTCATACAGGCTGTGACAGAAAATACCTTGCAGATAAAAAAAAATTATATTTAATATTTTTCTGTGATCTAATCACATTTGCAAGCCCATGTGTGTCAGGCCCACACATACTGTATTGTGGCCACTGGCTAGTGGCTGGCTAGGCCTGCACTCATACCGTTACAGGGTGTCATTCACTCAAATACCTTGCAGAAAAAAGAAATTCTATTTACATTTTTTGGGGGATCTAATAACATTTGCAAGCCCGTTTGTGTCAGGCCCCCACACATACTGTATTGTGGCCACTGGCTAGTGGCTGGCTAGGCCTGCACTCATACCGTTACAGGGTGTTATTCACTCAAATACCTTGCAGAAAAAAATATTATATTCAAAATTTTACTGTGATCTAATCACATTTGCAAGCCCGTGTGTGTCAGGCCCCCACACATACTGTATTGTGGCCACTGGCTAGTGGCTGGCTAGGCCTGCACTCATACCATTAAAGGGTGTCATTCACTCAAATACCTTGCAGAAAAATAAAATCTATTTAAAATTGAACTGTGATCTAATCAAATTTGCAAGCCTGTGTGTCAGGCCCCCACACATACTGTATTGTGGCCACTGGCTAGTGGCTGGCTAGGCCTGCACTCATACCGTTACAGGGTGTTATTCACTCAAATACCTTGCAGAAAAAAAATTCTATTCAAAATTTTACTGTTATCTAATCACATTTGCAAGCCCGTGTGTGTCAGGCCCCCACACATACTGTATTGTGGCCACTGGCTAGTGGTTGGCTAGGCCTGCACTCATACCGTTACAGGCTGTCATTCACTCAAATACCTTGCAGAAAAAAAAATTCTATTCAAAATTTAACTGTGATCTAATCACATTTGCAAGCCCATGTGTGTCAGGCCCCCACACATACTGTATTGTGGCCACTGGCTAGTGGCTGGCTCGGCCTGCACTCATACCGTTACAGGGTGTCATTCACTCAAATACCTTGCAGAAAAAAATTATATTTAAAATTTAACTGTGATCTAATCACATTTGCAAGCCCGTGTGTGTCAGGCCCCCACACATACTGTATTGTGGAAACTGGCTAGTGGCTGGCTAGGCCTGCACTCATACCATTACAGGGTGTTACTCACTCAAATACCTTGCAGAAAAAAAAATTATATTCAAAATTTTACTGTGATCTAATCACATTTGCAAGCCCGTGTGTGTCAGGCCCCCACACATACTGTATTGTGGCCACTGGCTAGTGGCTGGCTCGGCCTGCACTCATACCGTTACAGGGTGTCATTCACTCAAATACCTTGCAGAAAAAAAATTCTATTCAAAATTTAACTGTGATCTAATCACATTTGCAAGCCCGTGTGTGTCAGGCCCCCACACATACTGTATTGTGGCCACTGGCTAGTGGCTGGCTAGGCCTGCACTCATACCATTAAAGGGTGTCATTCACTCAAATACCTTGCAGAAAAATAAAATCTATTTAAAATTGAACTGTGATCTAATCACATTTGCAAGCCTGTGTGTCAGGCCCCCACACATACTGTATTGTGGCCACTGGCTAGTGGCTGGCTAGGCCTGCACTCATACCGTTACAGGGTGTTATTCACTCAAATACCTTGCAGAAAAAAAATTCTATTCAAAATTTTACTGTTATCTAATCACATTTGCAAGCCCGTGTGTGTCAGGCCCCCACACATACTGTATTGTGGCCACTGGCTAGTGGTTGGCTAGGCCTGCACTCATACCGTTACAGGCTGTCATTCACTCAAATACCTTGCAGAAAAAAAAATTCTATTCAAAATTTAACTGTGATCTAATCACATTTGCAAGCCCATGTGTGTCAGGCCCCCACACATACTGTATTGTGGCCACTGGCTAGTGGCTGGCTCGGCCTGCACTCATACCGTTACAGGGTGTCATTCACTCAAATACCTTGCAGAAAAAAATTATATTTAAAATTTAACTGTGATCTAATCACATTTGCAAGCCCGTGTGTGTCAGGCCCCCACACATACTGTATTGTGGAAACTGGCTAGTGGCTGGCTAGGCCTGCACTCATACCATTACAGGGTGTTACTCACTCAAATACCTTGCAGAAAAAAAAATTATATTCAAAATTTTACTGTGATCTAATCACATTTGCAAGCCCGTGTGTGTCAGGCCCCCACACATACTGTATTGTGGCCACTGGCTAGTGGCTGGCTCGGCCTGCACTCATACCGTTACAGGGTGTCATTCACTCAAATACCTTGCAGAAAAAAAATTCTATTCAAAATTTAACTGTGATCTAATCACATTTGCAAGCCCGTGTGTGTCAGGCCCCCACACATACTGTATTGTGGCAACTGGCTAGTGGCTGGCTAGGCCTGCACTCATACCATTACAGGGTGTTACTCACTCAAATACCTTGCAGAAAAAAAAATAATATTCAAAATTTTACTGTGATCTAATCACATTTGCAAGCCCGTGTGTGTCAGGCACCCACACATACTGTATTGTGGCCACTGGCTAGTGGCTGGCTAGGCCTGCACTCATACCGTTACAGGCTGTCATTCACTCAAATACCTTGCAGGAAAAAAAATTATATTTAAAATTTAACTGTGATCTAATCACATTTGCAAGCCCGTGTGTGTCAGGCCCCCACACATACTGTATTGTGGCCACTGGCTAGTGGCTGGCTAGGCCTGCACTCATACCGTACAGGGTGTCATTCACTCAAATACCTTGCAGAAAAAGAAATTATATTTAAAATTTAACTGTGATCTAATCACATTTGCAAGCCCGTGTGTATCAGGCACCCACACATACTGTATTGTGGCCACTGGCTAGTGGTTGGCTAGGCCTGCACTCATACCGTTACAGGCTGTCATTCACTCAAATACCTTGCAGAAAAAAAAATTCTATTCAAAATTTAACTGTGATCTAATCACATTTGCAAGCCCATGTGTGTCAGGCCCCCACACATACTGTATTGTGGCCACTGGCTAGTGGCTGGCTCGGCCTGCACTCATACTGTTACAGGGTGTCATTCACTCAAATACCTTGCAGAAAAAAATTATATTTAAAATTTAACTGTGATCTAATCACATTTGCAAGCCCGTGTGTGTCAGGCCCCCACACATACTGTATTGTGGAAACTGGCTAGTGGCTGGCTAGGCCTGCACTCATACCATTACAGGGTGTTACTCACTCAAATACCTTGCAGAAAAAAAAATTATATTCAAAATTTTACTGTGATCTAATCACATTTGCAAGCCCGTGTGTGTCAGGCCCCCACACATACTGTATTGTGGCCACTGGCTAGTGGCTGGCTCGGCCTGCACTCATACCGTTACAGGGTGTCATTCACTCAAATACCTTGCAGAAAAAAAATTCTATTCAAAATTTAACTGTGATCTAATCACATTTGCAAGCCCGTGTGTGTCAGGCCCCCACATATACTGTATTGTGGCAACTGGCTAGTGGCTGGCTAGGCCTGCACTCATACCATTACAGGGTGTTACTCACTCAAATACCTTGCAGAAAAAAAAATTATATTCAAAATTTTACTGTGATCTAATCACATTTGCAAGCCCGTGTGTGTCAGGCACCCACACATACTGTATTGTGGCCACTGGCTAGTGGCTGGCTAGGCCTGCACTCATACCGTTACAGGCTGTCATTCACTCAAATACCTTGCAGGAAAAAAAATTATATTTAAAATTTAACTGTGATCTAATCACATTTGCAAGCCCGTGTGTGTCAGGCCCCCACACATACTGTATTGTGGCCACTGGCTAGTGGCTGGCTAGGCCTGCACTCATACCGTACAGGGTGTCATTCACTCAAATACCTTGCAGAAAAAGAAATTATATTTAAAATTTAACTGTGATCTAATCACATTTGCAAGCCCGTGTGTATCAGGCACCCACACATACTGTATTGTGGCCACTGGCTAGTGGTTGGCTAGGCCTGCACTCATACCGTTACAGGCTGTCATTCACTCAAATACCTTGCAGAAAAAAAAATTCTATTCAAAATTTAACTGTGATCTAATCACATTTGCAAGCCCATGTGTGTCAGGCCCCCACACATACTGTATTGTGGCCACTGGCTAGTGGCTGGCTCGGCCTGCACTCATACTGTTACAGGGTGTCATTCACTCAAATACCTTGCAGAAAAAAATTATATTTAAAATTTAACTGTGATCTAATCACATTTGCAAGCCCGTGTGTGTCAGGCCCCCACACATACTGTATTGTGGAAACTGGCTAGTGGCTGGCTAGGCCTGCACTCATACCATTACAGGGTGTTACTCACTCAAATACCTTGCAGAAAAAAAAATTATATTCAAAATTTTACTGTGATCTAATCACATTTGCAAGCCCGTGTGTGTCAGGCCCCCACACATACTGTATTGTGGCCACTGGCTAGTGGCTGGCTCGGCCTGCACTCATACCGTTACAGGGTGTCATTCACTCAAATACCTTGCAGAAAAAAAATTCTATTCAAAATTTAACTGTGATCTAATCACATTTGCAAGCCCGTGTGTGTCAGGCCCCCACACATACTGTATTGTGGCAACTGGCTAGTGGCTGGCTAGGCCTGCACTCATACCATTACAGGGTGTTACTCACTCAAATACCTTGCAGAAAAAAAAATTATATTCAAAATTTTACTGTGATCTAATCACATTTGCAAGCCCGTGTGTGTCAGGCACCCACACATACTGTATTGTGGCCACTGGCTAGTGGCTGGCTAGGCCTGCACTCATACCATTACAGGCTGTCATTCACTCAAATACCTTGCAGGAAAAAAAATTATATTTAAAATTTAACTGTGATCTAATCACATTTGCAAGCCCGTGTGTGTCAGGCCCCCACACATACTGTATTGTGGCCACTGGCTAGTGGCTGGCTAGGCCTGCACTCATACCGTACAGGGTGTCATTCACTCAAATACCTTGCAGAAAAAGAAATTATATTTAAAATTTAACTGTGATCTAATCACATTTGCAAGCCCGTGTGTGTCAGGCACCCACACATACTGTATTGTGGCCACTGGCTAGTGGCTGGCTAGGCCTGCACTCATTCCGTTACAGGGTGTCATTCACTCGAATACCTTGAAGAAAAAAAAAAATATTAAAATTTTAACTGTGCTCTAATCACATTTGCAAGCCCGTGTGTGTCAGGCCCATACAGACTGTACTGTGCCCACTGCCCACCACTTATATAGGGTGGCACAGTACCTTGCATGCATAGTAAAACTTATCTAATAAAAAATGACAGGCAGAGGCAGGCCACGCCGCAGGGGCTGTCGTGTTCGTGGTGCTGTGATTTCCACTGGCCCTGGAATAATGCCCAGTGTTCAGAGGCCACGTACCCTGAACCCAAAAAATTCAGAGAAAATAGTTGACTGTCTTACACAGGACACCCAATCTTCAACAGCCTTGATGCACCAGGAACCTTGACGCACCATCCTCCTCCAGCTCTTTGGTCACCTGCTCTCAAGTTACCACTCTCCCGCCCGCCGCCACCACCACCACTACCACCACAGCCACCACAGCCGCTTCACTTGATCCCTCAGAGGAGTTATTTACACATCAGTTGGATGAAATTAGTGATGCGCAACCATTATTGACAGGGGATGTAGATAACAGGGATATGTCTCAGTCAGGAAGCATTACACACATGGACGTACAGTGTGATGATGATGTTGTACCCGCTGCTGCTTCCTTTGCTCAGGTGTCAGATACAAGTGAAGTGGTTGATGATGACGATGTGTCTGTGGATGCCACGTGGGTGCCTGCTCGAAGAGAAGAAGAAGAGGGGGAAAGTTCAGAAGGGGAGACAGAGGGAAGGAGGAGACGAGTTGGAAGCAGGGGGAGGTTGTCGCAAGGAGAAAGTGGCACAGTAGGACAGCATGTATCGGCACCCGGGGTCAGCCAGACAGCACGCCAATAAACGCATGCTGTTGCCACCACCAGAATGCCGTCATTGCAAAACTCAGCAGTGTGGCATTTTTTTGTGTGTCTGCCTCTGACAACAGCGATGCCATTTGCAACCTGTGCCAAAAGAAACTGAGTTGTGGGAAATCTAACACCCACCTAGGTACAACTGCTTTGTGAAGGCACATGATCGCACATCACAAACGCCTATGGGATCAACACATGATGACGAGTAGAAGCAGCACACAAGCTCAAAGCCACCATCCTCCTCCTGGTCCAGCATCTTCAGCCACGTCAACCACTGCTGTCCTCCTTGCCCCCTCTCAACCACCCGCCACTCCGCCTCTCACCTTCAGCAGTTCCATCTCATCTGCCCACAGTCAGGTGTCTGTAAAGGAAATGTTTGAGCGTAAGAAGCCAATGTCACAGAGTCACCCCCTTGCCCGGCGTCTGACAGCTGGCTTGACGGAACTCTTAGCCCGCCAGCTTTTACCATACCAGCTGGTGGAGTCTGAGGCCTTCAAAAAATTTGTCGCTATTGGGACACCACAGTAGAAGGTGCCCGGACAATTTTTTTTTTCTAATAAGGCAATCCCAAACCTGTACTCAGTGATTGAAAAGGAAGTCATGGCATCTCTGGCATACAGTGTTGGGGCAAGGGTCCATCTGACCACTGATACCTGGTCTGGAAAGCACGGTCAGGGCAGGTATATCACCTACACTGCGCATTGGGTCAACCTGCTGACGGCTGCCAAGCATGGAATGCGTGGCTCTGCAGCGGAGTTGGTGACACCGCCACGACTTGCAGGCAGGCCTACTGCCACCTCCTCTACTCCTCCTACTCCATTCTCTTCCATAACCTCCTTGGCTGAGTCCTCTTCTGCAGCGGCGTCTGGCTGCACATCAACTGAATCCCCCCAGGGGCTATTCCACATCCCGGATACGACAGTATCGCGCTGTCTTGAGGTTGACTTGCCTGAAAGGAGAGAGCCACACCGGACTAGCACTCCTGTCTGCTCTGAACGCACAGGTGGATCAGTGGCTGAGTGGTGTGTGACAATGGAAGCAATTTGTTGGCGGCATTGAATTTGGGCAGGTTGTCACATGTGCCGTGCATGGCACATGTGTTGAATCTCATCGTACAACGCTTTGTGTATAAGTACCCAGGCTTACAGGACATCCTCAAGCAGGCCAGGAAGGTGTGTGGCCATTTGAGGCGTTCCTACACGGCCATGGCGCACTTTTCAGACACTCAGCGCCGAAACCACATGCCAGTGAGGCGCATGATTTGCGCAGCCCGACGCGTTGGAATTCAACACTCCTAATGTTCGACCGCCTGCTCCAACAAGAAAAAGCCGGCAACGAGTATTTGTATGACCGGGGTGCTAGGACAGCCTCTGCGGAGCTGGTAATTTTTTTGCCACGTTACTGGACGCTCATGCGCAATGCCTGTAGGCTCATGCGTCCTTTTGATGAGGTGACAAACCTAGTCAGTCGCACCGAAGGCACCATCAGCGACCTCATCCCATTTGTTTTCTTCCTAGAGCGTGCCCTGCGAAGAGTGCTGGATCAGGCTGTAGATGAGCATGAAGAGGAAGAGTTGTGGGCACCATCACCACCAGAAACTGCCTTTTCATCATCGCTTGCCGGACCTGCGGCAACGCTGCAAGAGGAGTATGAGGAAGAGGAGTCAGAGGAGGAATGTGGCTTTGAGGAGGAGGAAGACCAACCACAGCAGGCATCCCAGGGTGCTCGTTGTTGTCACCTATCTGGGACCCGTGGTCTTGTACGTGGCTGGGGGGAAGAACAGACCGTCAATGACATCAGTGAGGAGGAGGAACGGGAAATGAGTAGCTCGGCATCCAACCTTGTGCAAATGGGGTCTTTCATGCTGTCATGTCTGTTGAGGGACACTCGTATAAAAAGGATGAAGGAGAACGACCTGTACTGGATGGCCACGCTACTAGACCCCCGGTATAAGCAGAAAGTGGCGGAAATGTTACCAGATTACCGGAAGTCAGAAAGCATGCAGCAGTTCAAAACCAAACCAAAAAATATGCTTTACACAGCTTATAAGGGGGATGTCACAGCACAACGGGAATCTAACTGGGAAGGATGAAAGTAATCCTCCCCCTACCACGACCACGGTGGCAAGGACAGGACGCTTTACAGATGTGTTGTTGATGGAGGACATGCAGAGCTTTTTCAGTCCTACACATCGCCACAGCCCTTCGGGATCCAGCCTTAGAGAACGACTCGACCGACAGGTGGCAGACTACCTCGCCTTAACTGCAGATATCGACACTCTGAGGAGCGATGAACCCCTTGACTACTGGGTGTGCAGGCTTGACCTGTGGCCTGAGCTATCCCAGTTTGCGATAGAACTTCTGGCCTGCCCCCCTTCAAGTGTTCTGTCAGAAAGGACCTTCAGTGCAGCAGGAGGCATTGTCACTGACAAAAGAAGTCGCCTCGGTCAAAAAAGTGTTGATTACCTCACCTTCATTAAGATGAATGAGGCATGGATCCCGAAGGGTCTGACAGTAGGAGATACGTTTAACTAACAAAAGGCCTGACATGCCTTGGCCTCAAAATGGTCCCCACGCTGCTGTATTTAATGTCTCCAACTAGGGTTCAAGCCGCAATGTTTTAGTCACCTTTCTGCCTTGAAAACATCAATTTTTCCGGCCGCTGCTACAACAGCGGCTGCAACAATAACATTGTTTTTCAGGCATGTTTACATACCTAATTTTTCTGGCCTCTGGTGCTGCACTGTGGCTGCAAAAACAAAACAAAAAAAAAGGCACATACGAGTGTCAATTCCCCTTTCGTGATCGTTACCTTGTTATGGTGAAGGGGCTTGCGTATCACAATGAAGCGATCATCACCTCTATGAGTGTGTTGGCAATGTTGCCACACCCCAGATGATAAGGCCGTTGCTTCATTATGATCAGACCAAAAGCGATCGGGACGGCTGGATGTTTTTTCATAGAAAAAACTTACATTTTTATTTTTTATTTTTTTAAGTTGTATGGGTGGGTTTTTAATACATAAAATAAAAAAATCATAATAAAGTCTCTTAATAGTTTATTAGAAATAATGCTGACAATTTAAAAAATCCCCAACAATTCCAATACAAATCAAGTACAAAGCTCAGAACTAAATTATTCAAGGATGTCGTAATGGTTCGTTAATTCGACAATGGTTAATCAATTCGACACACGTCCCCGGACAGGGGACGTAACAGGGATTAAACTGATAGGAATAGTACTAGTTAAGACACCACTCATATAGGGTGTCACAGTGCCCCAACTTGGGAGTAAGAGGACCGACCAAGCTGCTTTTTCCATCTCCCGGTTCCTAAAATCAATTCAGTTTGGTGTATCAGAGTTTGGTCTGTCACTGTGAAGGCAGTCGAAGGTACCCAGCCTAATTTTTTTTTCACAAATGGCAATCCCACCCTGATATAGGACGTAACAGGGATTAAACTGATGAGAATAGTACTACAGAAAATAGCACTCATATCGGGTGTGACAGTAAATTGGACGGCGCAGACGCAGTGACCGTGGCATGGATTCAAACAAAGGGGAGGCAGCCAGCGTTTTTTTAACCATCTCCCCGTTTGAAAAATCAATTTAATAAATGGACCCCAGATTGGGGATGTCACGTAACAGGGATTAAACTGATGAGAATAGTACTACAGAAAATAGCACTCATATCGGGTGTGACAGTAAATTGCACGGCGCAGACGCAGTGACCGTGACGTGGATTCAAACAAAGGGGAGGGAGCCAGCAATTTTTTTAACTATCTCCCCGTTTGAAAAATCTATTTAATAAATGGACCCCAGATTGGGGACGTAACAGGGATTAAACTGATGAGAAGAGAGAACTACAGGAAATACCACTCATATCGGGTGGGACAGTAAATTGCACGGCGCAGACGCAGTGACTGTGGCATGGATTCAAACAAAGGGGAGGCAGCCAGCGTTTTTTTAACCATCTCCCCGTTCGAAAAATCCATTTAATAAATAGACCCCAGATTGGGGACATAACAGGGATTAAACTGATGAGAAGAGAGAACTATAGAAAATAGCACTCATATCGGGTGGGACAGTAAATTGCACGGCACAGACGCAGTGACCGTGGATTCAAACAAAGGGGAGGGAGCCAGCGTTTTTTTAACCATCTCCCCAGTCAAAAAATCAATTCAATTCACCTTTCCGGGACCCTTGGTGTTGTACGTGGCTGGGTGGAGGAAGAAACCTTCAATGACATCAATGGGACATGGCTAGCTTGGTATCTAACCTTGTGCAAATGGGAAGTTTGCAGTTGGGCAAATGGACTGTTTGCGGTTGTTTGCGGTGCATTAAAAGGGGAGTTTGGTCTGTCAATGTCTGTGAAGCGGGCCTAACACTTACACTACCTGATCGATACAACATCATACCTGATTGTATACACACACTGGATGTTTTAAACCACGTTGTTAAAAAAAAAAATTGGATTGTTAGATAATTTATGCCCTTTATGGATTAAAATCCAACTCTGCGTCAACTATGTAATTTTCCATGGGAGTTTTGTATGGATGCCATGGATCTCCCTCCGGCATGCCACAGTCCAGGTGTTAGTCCCCTTTAAACAACTTTTCCATCACTATTGTGGCCAGAAAGAGTCCCTGTGGGTTTTAAAATTCGCCTGCCTATAGAAGTCAATGGGAGTTTGCCCGGTTCGCACGTTCGCGAACATTTCTAGAAATTCACCTTCGCCGTTCGCGAACGGAAAATTTTATGTTCGCGACATCTCTATTGATCAACATAGACGTGAAGATCTATGCTAAAATTCTGGCCGATAGAATGAAGATCTATATGCCTTCTTTAATACGTAGCGACTAGGTAAGCTTTGTCCCGGGACGGGAAACACGAGACAACACAATACACTCTCTGGCTCTTTTTGCGCGGGCTCATATGACCGCTTCCCCCCTTTGTCTTTTCTTGATCGATGCTGAAAAAGCCTTTGACTGGGTGGATTGGGTCTTCTTCAGAGAAGCCCTGAGATCCTTTGGCTTGGGACCTTGCATGGTAACCCGTATCCTTGCTTTATAAAATAACCCTAGAGCTCAGGTTCGAGTCAATGGCTCTTTGTCCTCCCACTTTCTGATACATAATTGTACCAGGCAGTTGTGCCCACGCTCTCCACTGTTATACATCATGGTCATGGAGTTCCTGGCTAGGCCCCTCGGGGCTAATGAATCTATCAGAGGAGTCAAACTAGGGTAACTGAAGTCCAAGATAGCTATTTATGCAGACGACCTCCTCATTTACTGTTCTAACCCGGTTATTGGTTTCCCCAATATTTTTAAGGAGTTCTCGACCTTTGGAGACCTCAGCAACTTTAAAGTTAACCTCCACAAATCCCATATACTTAACATATCTATACCTCCTAGTACTGTATCTATGTTGCAGTCTTATTTCCCCTTTCAGTGGGCGAAGGGACATATCACTTACCTGGGCACGGCTATCCCCTAACGATTAGCTGATCTCTACTCTACCAACTTTTCCCAACTTATTGAGAAAATTCAGAAAGATCTCCAGTCTTGGAAGAAAATACCTTTATCTTGGTTTGGGAGGATTCATACACTAAAAATGAATATTCTTCCAAGGATATTATATTTCTTTAGAACTCTCCCCCTCCCCTTACCAACTAAATTCTTTAGTGCCTTTCGCTCAATGTTCCTGGATTTTGTATAGGCAGGCACATCCTCTAGACTAAGTATACTTTTCCTAACCCCTTCTAAGCTTAGGGGAGGGGCGGGTCTTCCTGATCTACAACTTTACCACAAAGCCACAAACTTTTCATTTGTCCTAGATTGGTTCCATTTTGGATCATCTAAAAGATGGACTCAGTTTAAAAGGAAGGAAGTGGGTCAGCCCGCTCAAGATCTGCTCTAGATTAAAAAGTCAAACAGACCCCTACACCTCCCCTCGCTGACAATGGTAATAGTGCAAGTCTGGGATAGATATGCGGTGTCTCTAGGTCTTACTACCCGTCCAGGACCCAGGACTTCTGTGTTTCATAACCCTGACTTCCCCCTCTGAGTAGGGCAACCAACGACCTTGGGTCTTCTGAAAGGGGACAATCCTCAGGTGTGTCACTTTCTTAGGGACTCAGCCTTGTGCCCCCTTGACTCATTCCCTGGAGGGAGCGGTAGTAGGGCATGGTATCAATATGCCAGACTCAAAAGCTTTCTCTCTTCTCTGGGCCCCCTCTCGACTCTCTCTAGAGACCTCACTCCTTTTGAATCTATCTGCCTTCAATCCACTCCACCCATGCATCAGGTGTCTCTGGTCTATGGATTGCTCCAGGGGAATGGGGGAGATAGTTCTCCTGAGGGAGAAAGCATTCATTTTATCACACAAGTCGTCCATTAGCTGTAGACTCCAGGAGAAGAACTTTAAAATCCTATCCAGATGGTACATGACCCTTGCGCTCCTTCATTCATTCTACCCTTCATGTCTGGAACTGTGTTGGTGCTGCAGCAAGGAGGTGGGTACTATGTCCCACATCTGGTGGCAGAGTGATCGTGTGACACCTTCTGGAGGGCCTTAAATGATTTGTACAACCAGATGAGTGGCAGCGCCTTGCAGTGGACCTTTGAGGAAGCTGTGCTATCTATTCTCCCAGGTTCCATCTCTACCCTGAAAAAGGGCCTCCTGAGGCTGCTCGCTTGGTTGTACCTTGATACTGGAAAACCCCCGATACACCACCCCTTAGAGAGTGACTAGACACATTTGAGATGATTCGTAGAATGGAGGAACTATCAGTGGAAGATGAGGGAGTAGATGAGAGATACCTTAAAACTTGGACCCCTTGGATTCTATTTAAAGGTTCACAAGCCTTTCGCAATTGGTTGGCTCGGGCAGATGTTCGGACGTAAGTCCTATGCTTTTGTTTTTGTTTTTTCCTTTTCTTTCTAGAAGATAAAGTATGCCAGGAAGTACCTCTCCCTCTTCCCTCCCCTTCCACTTTTCTCCCACCCCCACAACGAAGTGTATGATCTTATATTTCATAATCCTCTCATGCATGCTAATTATGATTACCCTTCATGTGAGATATTCATAAACTATTTTATTCTGAACAGATAGTATTTATACAATGCCGTACCATGACAGTAACTTGATGCACTTCAAAGATGTTATATATTGTTCTTTTCTTTGTCCTTTTCAATAAAAGTATTTGAACAATAAAAAACAGTTAACCCTCAATATCAGGTCTGACTCCCGACACCCCTGCCGATCAGCTGTTTGAAGAGAAGGCAGAGAAGAGCCTTCTCTGGTCTGTTTACCTGCTCGTCAAAGTAATTGCAGTGGTGAGCAGGTGTAATTATGTATAGCCGTCCCATTGAAGTGAATAGGGAAGCCATAATTGTAATTACACCTGATACATCTGATACTGATGAGCTATCCTAAGGATAAGTCATTAGTAAAAAGCGGACAACCTGTTTAATAAATATGCATTATTCCTAGTATTAAAAAAAACGCATCCAAGTGCTGTGACTATTAAGTTTTGATCTAGTCCTTCAACTGTCAAACTAGGTAAAGAATGGACCCACAATGAATTACAACTAATGGTGCTACTTAGGCCCAAATTATCTGTACTTAGTGCAATCACTACCTGCAATTTGGAAGTATACATCAATAACTGTTAACTAGAAGACTTTTCTGAATTCTCTGCCTTGAAGGAAGTCTTACTTCCTGAAAAAGCTAAGCTTTTTCTCGCAGAATAAGTGCCGCATGAACTTTCCAAAGAGGAAGAATTAACAACTTATGGCAGAGCTAGGGTTTCCAAGGGCGAACAGCTAATCTTATTTAATACATAGAAGGTCAAACTCTGGTGCTGACCTACGTCTAACACAATTACCCTACTAGTAGGAATGTGGCATGGATGCTTGTAAATGGTAGTGCTGACTTCTGATCTCTTTAATTCACCTTGTATAATTCATATAGTTCATGTACCATATTGTTAATATGAGTCTCCCTAGGATGGATACAGGGAACTTGGGATGAGTGAAATACAGAAAATATAATAAAGTAATGGAAATAGTTTTATAATCCTAAAATAAACATTAATAAATAGCTTTTAACTTGTGTAATATAGCATTCTATACATAAAGTAATACATTTAAGGGTTGTAACTTGTTAGCATTATAATAAAGCAAGAACATAGACCACTCAAAGCAGCACTGACTATATTCAGAAGCTAAAGTGATTGTGTGTACAAATACGTAATACTGTAAATTTAGAAACTGACATGTGAACTGTATGTAGCCAAATAATGAATATTGAGTTACATGACTACTATCATTCATTTGACACCTATATATTTCTGTACATGATTGTACATGACTTGAATTTAATGAAAAATCTAAGTTTTCCTCTTGTAACGACACTGGTGGCTCGAAACCCTGCAGAAGTGGACTTCACCTATAGCATTCTCCTTTTCTAACCTCTAACTGTGTCTTTTGGTACACAGATATCCCAAAGACTGAACTGAAGGTTGAATTGAACAAAAAGTGGACAGTCACAAGAAACATGTGTACCAACTGTGGCGGACAACAATGTAGTCAAATCCACTCACCGATGGATGACATGACCGGCGTATTGTCGAGTCATTCCCCCTTTACCTCCCCATTCCAAACCCAATAATGACTGACTCAGCAAGTGAATTTATTGGCCACAGCAGCCTTTTTTATTAATAACATAAATTCAATAGATACCATAAATAATAACTAACCCATTGCCTTTCCACCCGAAGGCCCCACCCCAAGAACCTTAACAAGAACCTGGGAAAACGACAGCACGGGGAGGGTCCTTGGAGCCCCATAAAATTGACGTATAACTGCCCCACCCTTAGTTAACTTACCTATAGCCAATAAACGCCAGCTCAGAGGCCAAAAAAATGGTAACAAACGTGGGCCACTACCCGCCAAATCACACCACAAAACCAATACCTGGGGAGTCCAGAGCCCCCTTTGGCTGCCTCCCCACCATGCCAGAGCCACCATAACCACCAACTCCAAGGACCCACCACTGCCCATGACACAAGAAGGTGAACACCTCCTTGTATCCCGCCACACCCGCAACGCCAATTCGATCCCATCCTGCAAGCCTGAACACCAGAGATCAATCCCAACCACATTCAGGTGCACCCCATCACTCCTCCAAAATGCCCCCTCACCCGACTCCAGCTCCCTATGCCAAATAACAATTCCACCGTTCCTCACTACAAGCCTATCCACAGCTCTGTTCACCTTTATCCTTGCTTTGCTTAGCCGTTCCACAGACCTCGCGTCCCTCCAGTGCTTATGCGGCACCATGTCCAACCAAACCATCACCAGTTGTGGATACTGCGGCCACAACCGCAGCAAGTCAAACTTGATATCCTTCACAAGCTCCCGGAAGAGGGTTCCCCCAAATCATTCCCCCCTACAAGCAACACGAACACTCCAGGTGGTATATCTAACCGCACAAATCTGTGAAACTCAGAAAGAACCCGACTCCACAGCATGCCTCTCATCCCCAACCATCGGATCAACGCCGCCTCTCTCGAAAAAATAGCACACATCAATCAATGACCACCACTAAGATCCACCTCCCGCCCAAACAGAACTTTCCCCCATTAGACCCACGTGGGTCTAACATAAGACCGGAACCGAATAGACTCCCAACGGTCACTTCGTCCCCCAACCCCCTCCTAGCCGCTTCCATGGCCGCGCCTATCCTAAAAGAATGACCCCCATGCAACGAGGGATCCCTCTCCAACCCCTTCAATCAGGCTCTCATAACCGCTATAAACTGAAACCGAGAAATAAACAACCCATCCCCATGAACCAACAACGGTCCAACCCCCCCAAACTCTCTCCCTCCCCCAAAAACCCCAAAGGCAGCAGACTGGGCATGTATTTGACCCTGCCACCTGATACAACACTACCCGATGACCCCGCCTCAATTGGTCCTTTTTTGACCTCCTGATGCAAAACTACAATCTATCATCAAATAACTCCACATCCCTACTGCACAGACCCCCGGCCCGACTCTTACTCGGACTAACCAACTCCCCAATCCTCAATGCCCCCAAAAAAGGGAGCAAAAAAGCCAGCTTTAACAGCCCGACCTCCCCCGCTGACAAACAAATCCGCTCTAACTGTTCCATCATATCCACCAACAAAGTGAACGATCCACCCCCACTGAACGCATCCTCCAACCCCTTAGGGCCTGCGTAACGCAAAATGATTTAGTCACATCCACTGCCCTCCGGCACCTACAGCCAAAAGCCACCCCTGCCATAGACTTGCTCAATCTGGAAACCGACCAACCCTCTTCCCTACAGTGCCCCGCCCAAAGCAACATCAAAGATCCATCATCCAACCCACTTCCTTGAAAACGCTGCCTCCAGACCTCCCATAAGCCCCATGCCCTCGCATACGCCTCCCAGGTCACTGCCGACAAGGAACCCCTCAACAGATCTTCAACCAACCAAACTGCAGATTCCACAGCTCCTGGGGAAAGCTTGTTCCTTCCATCTCCGCCTCCGGTGCCAACGCCCGAAAACGCTCCCACTGGAAATGAGGCAAACCAAATGCATGACCGGAGGCGATGAAGCTGAATTATGATTAATGGCCTCGAACACCCCCATGTTGTCGCAATGAAAATACACCTTTCGGTTGCGAAAAAATTCACCCCAAATGGAAACCGCCACCACAATGGGAAAAAGCTCCAGCAACACCAAGTTCTGCACCAAACCCTCCTCCTTCCATTCCTCCGGCCACTCTCCCACACAAAAACGACCCCCCCAAATATGCCCTGAAACCCAGGTCCCCAGCCGCATCCGTAAACTAATACAAATCAGCTGCCACCACCCCGTCCGCCATCCACAAAGACCGCCCAAGCCAACTTCCTACAAAAAATCTGCCCCATGGGCATTATATGGCACGCAAAATTACGTTTCCCCAATAAGGACTGCATTTTTTGTCAACCGCATGCCGCCGACACCCCCCGCCGTAGATCTATAACTTTATCCTCTGGCAATCAGCAACAATTGCCACAGTATCAATGACTATTCCCAAAAAACTCAACTGTGTCGTAGGGCCCTCCATCTTCTCAGATGCCAAAGAAACTCTGAAAAGGCAAGACATGGCTTCAAACGAATGTAACATTACAGAACAGCCATTTGAACTTACCGGCCCTATGAACAAAAAATGATCCAGGTAATGGATGATGGAACCCCAACCTGACCACTCTCGTACTACCCACTCCAAGAAAGTGCTGAACTGTTCAAAATAGGCGCACAAAACCGAACAACCCATGGGCAAATACTGGTCTACAAAAAAAAAAAAAAAATCCCCAAAACACCCCAACAAGTGCTGACACTCCGGATGCACTGGCAAACGCCAAAACGCAGCCTCAATATCTACCTTGGCCAACAAAGCTCCTCGCCCATAAAACCGTACACACCGAACCGCCTCATCAAATGACGTATACATGACCGAACACAATTCCAGCGCAATCCCGTCATTAAGCGAGCCCCCCTTTAGGAACGAAAGGTGATGTATAAGGCAAAATTTATTAGGCTCCCTTTTCGGCACCACCCCTAATGGTGACACCCGCAAATCCTGCATCGGCAATTCCCTAAAGGGCCCTGCCATGCGACCTAACCTCACCTCCTTCCACAACTTCTCAGTCACCACTCCAGGAAGCTCCATCGCTGACCGCAAATTCTTCCCCCATTTCCCAACGACCCCCTCCACAAACGGTATACGAAAACCTTCCTTAAAACAGGAATTTCGCCGCCTTCGCATTAGGGTACCTATTTAGAAACTGCTTCATCTCGGTTACCCGGATTGGCATCCGCCCCTTTTCCCACCGTATTGCCCCAACTTTGAAACACCTCTGTGCCCCGTGATTCCCACTGCATGAGGAACACTCGTGCTTGAATTTGCACTTGTCCCCATACTTGCAACCTCCCTTGTTGAACAAAAAACATAACCCTTTAAGCAAGGCTGCCGAGCTCTCTGATTGCCCAGAACCCCCGGCACCCCCTGGAAAGGGCTGCCCTGCCCTAACCAGAGTCATCACCCACATCCAAAGAACTTATGGTCCTAGCGCATACTAGGCTGAACCGCCTTTCACTGCCGAAACTGCTCATCGTACCTCAACCACCCCTGCCCCCCATACACTCAGTACGCTTCCCCTATTGTGTCCCGGTAACAGAAAAGCAATTGTCCGGCGCTTTTTCCCCAATAACAATGGCCAGGATCACAAATGCCTGCAACCAGTTAGAGAAGGTCCGAGGAATCAAACGGTACCGCCGCTTGTCCTCCTCCTCCTTCTTCCTATCCCGGTCCAAATTAAAACGCTCAAGTGGGAGTAGTGAAAATATGTCCACGTACTCCCCTTTCCAAATTCTTTCCTTAACCTCATGTTTCAAGTGGGCCCCCAGGGGCCCTTTAAAACACACATAAAACTCCCCTTTAGCTGCGTCATCAACTCGCAGCTCTTCCTCATCCTTATCTCCAGTCCCTGCCCCCTCCTTATCCCCGTCCTTATCTGCCAATCCATGTTGTGCTGCCCCAAGCGCCCCCCCAGCACCAGTAGCCACATCCCTATCCCCCGTCCCACCTGAAGCACTTGTACTCGGTATCCCTACTTCTTGTACTCCCCAGGCTGCCAATGGCGACCCCGTCACAGACCCCCATACCCACCAACCCCGACACCAAAATACGCAACCCCAATAATAACTCCCCCAGCCCTCCCGTAACGGACACCCCTGAGCCCCCCCAACCCAGGGAGCCCCCCCACTACAACCGCTAATAAGGGATCCCTGCATATCTCACCTGGCTGCGTGGACGCTGTGATTCCTCCAGCCAAAACGTGAGGAATGTTGACTTGACTGGCAACGAAATCCCTCCTGGTCCATCCCGCGTTCTTCAGCACCTCTGACGTCCCGTCTTGCTTCTGCCAACCCCAAAGCCTGCACCTCTGCAGCCGTGCCACTAGATGTCGCCCTCGTCCCAATTTGAGACACCAAGGCCTGCAATTCAGCAGCCTCGCCACCACAGATTGCCCTTTTCCTGATTGGAGACACCAAGGCTTGCAGCTCCGCAGCCTCGCCACCAGATGTCGCCGGTCTTCCAACTTGAGCCGACACAAATCCAGCACTGCACTACCCGGGTAAGTAACTCAGCTCAGGGCCGCCTTCTTGATCCTGCCGTCCTGCCACTGCGACCCACGCTTTTCTCCCTCGCTGGGCAGGGGGACCACGGCCTGGCCCCCCCCACCGATCACGGTCTGGATTCTCCACCGCCTGCATCCCGCAACCCCCTCCTAGGGTCCCGCCTGACCACAGGATTCCTCCCAGCACGCGACCGCCCAGCCACCCTGATACTCACTGAGGTGCATACCGGAGAGTCCACAGAGGGGCTCCTAACTCAGCGCCGGACCCTCGGGGTCACTTCGGGCTAAGGAGCGCCGGAGGCCTAGTCTTTCGTGGTCGCCTGATGGGGGAGCCAACGGAGCAGGTCTTGAACCGACGCATGCAGCCATCCCGATCCTCTGCTCTCCGCCACCGCACGGAGCTGCGCCAGAATCGCTTCCACCTCGAACATTGTGGGACACTTCAGCTAAACAAGAGGTACTGCAGCAGCTCAGGCAAGGGCTGCTGCCACACTGCTGTCCCTACAAAATGGCCCTGTTTTCCCGCCCCTGCTACCCCTTTTAAGCCCTAAACCCCTCCCCTAGCACCCTCCCCTCACTATTCCTTCTCCTTAACCCCTTACGTCCTGGACTCCACTCCCTCCAAGCCCCTGTCATGCCAGGCCTCCATCCAGGCCTACAGCCCTAATTCCGGCCTGTACTGGAATAGAATGATGATGGCCATGGAGGAATAAGATGCAAGTCCGGCAATGGCGTAGACGAGAGATGATTATGGCAAATAGTTTGATAGCGGATGAACGACAATGAGCAGAAATAAGGTGTGCTGAACTGACCATGGTCTGAAATATAATTCAGCAAGACAGCCAAGAAAAATCTAAACCCAACTCTGCAAACAGACAATAGCAGAATTACAAATCACAAACAACAAACTTCAATGCTGACAGCGATAAAGGGCTGGAGGACCACAGGTCCCAGGATACAATGACACAACACAATACATTGGAACAAAATACTAACACCTAGATACTAATGCACAGAGCATATACTATCTACAGCAACCAGAGTACCAAGACTTATATATGGATGACCTATTCTCAGAATAGGTCATCAGTATCTGATTGGTGGGGGTCAGACACCCAGGACCTCTGCCAACCAACTGTTTGAGAAGGCAGCAGACTGCTCCTGTGAGGGCTGTGGCCCTCTTGAAGCTTTTCCTAGGCCAGTGATGACACAGTCATGTGTCACATGGCCGAGGGGCATATCAGCCCTATTGAAGTGAATTGGGCTGAGCTGTGATACCAAGTATATGCCGCTATACAATGTATGGCACTGTGCATGGTGAGCTGAGAGAAGGCTGCGGCGATCACAAGAGCGCCAGTGCCTTCTGAAACAGCTGATCGACGGGTGTCCCGGCTGTTGGACCCCCACCAATTACATACTGATGACCCTTTTAATATTGATTCAATTACTTATAGTATATACTGTAACTGAAGTGCAATTAGGGTAGCCACCTTTTAAAGCAAAAAATACCTGCCAAGTTTATATGGTTAAAAAGGGGGTGTGGTTTTGGGGCATAGCTTAACACCAGATATTATTTGACACCAATGGTTTGATCATATGTTGAGTTAGACTAATTTCTTTCCTTGTAATTTTTAGCAGAAATTTCAGCCAAAAATGATGCAAAAGCATCATGTGTCAGCAGGTGTAATTGAATGAGTTCTTATGGAGACCTTTCTTTATTATCTATTGTGTTTTGTTTTGCTTGGGACTTTCACCTTTATTTGTTTGGCATACGTACTGGGAAAATTGCTCAGGCAGGGACTCCGTTATAGGGCACAGCCACCGATAAGTGGGGCCGCCCCTTTCGAGGTGATTACTCTGCTTTTAGGCAGGGACAGGATAGTGACTGAGGGACAGATATGCCTAAAAGCGGATACAGTATATTTTGCCTCCAGCCTCTGTGACCCAGCCGGAATCCCTAACATCGGTCCACACCAAGCCAGTAAAGAATCACCAAAGCAATGAATCCCATGACACGGGCCATGACAATCAAGCATTGACTGAATCAAAGGACCTGGTGTCTGCCATCTTTCCTGCTATTCAAATCTGAGTAACCACAAATGTGGTAATATCGATCTTGATGGTCATTTTGTTCGACTAAATTGTGTGAAATGATCCCAAACATATCATGCTTCCTTTATTATTGTTCTTTTTGTGGGAATAGATAGAGAATTTTTAATGATTATCAATAAATATTATGTTTTAGATAGGGTATATTAATAGATTCAGTGACTTCTCTTCTCTTTTTATGGGGAAGCAAATAACTACAAAACCTGGAAAAATACATTTCCTACAGCTATTTAATTGCTGCCCCTAAACTGTGTGGCCCTATACAGGAGTCCAGTTTGCCCTGCTTTATTATAGTGGTTTGTTTTCTAAAACTCATTGAAACAATTGTTTATGGTGAGGTGACAGTCGGTGAGAGATCATTGAGGTCATTTAAAACTGGTGTAAAGTAGAACTGGCTTAGTTGCCCATAGCAACCAATCAGATTTCACCTTACATTTTCCAAAGGAGATGTTAAAAGTGGAATCTGATTGGTTGCTATGGGCAACAAGGCCAGTTCTACTTTACACCAGTTTGATAAATGACCCCTAGTGTGTTTACTGGCTGACAGAAATCTTCTCCATCTGTCAGAAATATATTAGATATTCCTCTTTAGTTATAGCCTTTATTGTTAAAGGGGTTGTCCAGGTTCAGAGCTGAACCCGGACATACCCATAATTTCACCCAGGCAGCCCCTCCTGAATTGCGCAGGGCAAGGGCTCTTTTATTTACAACTAGCTGAAGGACCCGGCTTCGCTCGGATATATTTAATCTATTTCATTTAATGTTTGTGTGTGCCGTTAAATGATATCAACACTATCCACTATAACAGTGACATCTACAGCACCCTGCCCCCAAAACAATGACCGCCACATCCCCTCACCCCTTAACACTGATCCCCCACAGTGCACCGTCCCTTAAAATTAGATCTCCACAGCAGCCTATCCCCTTAACGTTGACCTTTACAGCAGCCTGCCCCTTTAACAGTGACTTTCACAGCACTGTACTGTCTGAGTCTGAGCTGCACCCCCCGCCCACCCTTGCAACTGACAGAAGGTGATTTTTACCTTAATTTTTTCAATCCCTGTTGGCTGAGGAGTAAAGGGGCGTGGCCTAACCAGATCAGGGCGTGGTTTAGCGGGACCAGAAGTTGATTTTTAACTTCATTTTTTCAATCTGTCGGCTCAGGAGTGGGAGGGGCCATGGCCTAACTGGATTGGGGGCGTGCCCTTTAGAACAGGTCACGCTCAGACAGCAGCACTGTGCTGTCTGAGTGTGAGCTGCAGGGAGAAAGTCACCCTCCCTCCCACCCCTGCTGCTGACAGAAGTTGATTTTTACCTTCATTTTTTCAATCCCCGTTGGCTCAGGAGTGGGAGGGGACGTCGCCTAACCAGATATGGGAGTGGCTTAGCGGGACCTAGAAGTTGATTTTTAACTTCTTTTTGGGAGTGGGAGGGTGTGTGGCCTAATGGAATCAGGGATATTTCCTTTTGAACAGCTCACTCTAAGACAGCAGCACAGTGCTGTGTGTAAGCTGCAGGGAGAAATTCACCCTCCTTCCCACCCCTGCAGCTGACAAAAGTAGATTTTTACCTTCATTTTTTTCTATCCCCGTTGGATCAGGAGTGGGAGGGGTGTGGTCTAATGAATTTTGGGCGTGGCCAAATTTTGGACCTAGAAGTTGGTTTTTAACGAAACTTTTTCCAATCTGTTATCTGAGTGGTAGGGGCGTGGCCTAATGGCCGGGGGCGTGGCTTAGTGGGACCTAGGGCAGGGTTTTAAGTCTTTTGAGGGTGAACACATTGT
Source organism: Bufo gargarizans (assembly GCF_014858855.1). NCBI lineage: Eukaryota > Metazoa > Chordata > Amphibia > Anura > Bufonidae > Bufo > Bufo gargarizans. Next base: position 398,551,874 of record NC_058081.1, read on the forward strand.
GGCAGGGGGGGTGTCTGGTTTCCTTCCTGCAAGAGTGACGCCTCTCTGGGCACCTCACTGGCTCATTTGCATACAAAATAAACTGGATTTTCAGAGGATAAAAACATCTATTGCTGGAACAAAGGCACATCTTGAAATAAGGTACTAAGTGCTATTAGGCCATGGCTTTACTTCAATAGCAATTATCCTGGTGACAGATTTCCTTTATAGCTCTCCTACAGCAGTGAAGATAAATGGCTGGGTTGTTATGAAAACCTGGAGTAAAACTATGTATGTGGAGGTTGGAGGACCTGTGAGCTTCTATTGGCTGATGCATTTTTTGGGAATATCTCGGGAATGGTACGTCCTAGACAGCTGAGACCAGGTCTAAAACCTTCCCGGACACCTGATGTACCTGTGTGCCAAATTTTGTGATTGTAAATGCAACGGTGCACACACACACATGCACTCAGCTTTATATATTAGAGATAACACACTGCCGGGCGGAAGCTTCCACCCAGCAGTGTGTTCGGTGACGTCATCGACTCTGATGGGCTGGATTTAGCGCTGTCCTATCCGTTTTACTGGCTAGGGCAGTGCTAAAGCCCGGCCATCAGTGCCAGTGATGTCCCCGGGCTTCTTGGCAGCCCCATGGAGAACCCGGTTCGTCACCGGAACTCCGGAAAATCGCACAGGGCAAAGAAGAGCATCGGAGCATGAACTGCTCCGATGCTCAAGTCAGGTGGGCTGTCTGGGTGAAAATGGGGGTTCAGCTCTAAACCCGGACAACCTCTTTAATACTGTAGCCTGTAATAAGTATCACTAGAGAAGGACTCCGGGTATTATACACCTAATTATACACTCCAGTATGAACAGGAAAGACTGTAAAATGGAAACTTTCACTCACCCATTAAAGGTTATGTCAAAATAAGAATTTATTATTTATTAATACAATGCTCCAAGATTAATGAAGGAATAATATCCTTATTGCATGTGATCACCCTTCTAATAATAACCGCGGGGTCCTCATGGTGAGGATGAAAATGTGTTGTATATAGAATAATACTAAAAGGGGTTGTCCTTATAATAAAGGTTAAATGGCTATATGAAATATAGACGATATGATAAAAAAAAATTGAAACAAAAAAATATATGCTGTCTAGAGTTGAGCGGACACCTGGAAGTTCGGGTTCGACGGGTTCGGCTGAACTTCGCAAAAAAGTTCGAGTTAGAGACCCGAACTTGACTCCGAAGCCGAACCCCATTGAAGTTTAGTGCTGAACTTTAGAGCACTAAAATGGCTCTAAAAAAGTCATGGAAAGGGCTAGAGGGCAACCCTGTGAATGAATGGGGCTTCATAGAAGTGAATGGGGCTGCGTGAAAAAAGCATTGCATCCGCAAGCAAGTGCGAGTGTGATGCGTTTTTCACTGATGGTTGCTAAGAGATGTTGTTTTGTAAACCTTCCGTTTTTTATCACGTGCGTGAAATCCGCATCAAAATGCATTTCACCTGCGCAGAAAAAACTGAACAACTCCACGCAATCGCAGACAAAACTGACTGAACTTGCTTGTAAAATGGTGCGAGTTTCACTGAACGCACCCTGAAAGCATCCGGAGCCAATCCGCCACGCTCGTGTGAAAGGGGCCTAAGTGTTCAACTTTCCTGCAATACTATCACAGGGGAAATTAAGCAGCCAATGATTTCACTAAAGGTAGATTTGTTGCAGACTTTTTTTGCGAATGAAAGTCAGCTCTGTCCATCTTAACTGTTGTTTTGACATTGACTTCTGCATTCCGCATTAAGATGAATGGGACAGTTACAGCAGTTTCTGTGAATTCCCTTAATGTCCATTGAAATCAGTGGGTTGCCTGTGTAATATATCACAAGACTGCTCCTCCGGGTGAGAAACGCTCTTTGTAACCACTGTCATTTCTGGATAAATATCCAGAACAGAATTCTCAGAATAAGGGTCCATTCACACGCCCATGGAATGGGTCCGCATCCGTTCCACAATACCTGGAACTGGTGTGGACCCATTTATTCTCAATGGGGCAAGAATGGATGCAAAGAGCACACTATGTGCTCTCCGCATCCGCATTTCCGGAGCGCGGCCCCAATCTTACCGTCCGCAACTCCGGGAAAAAATAGAAATGTCCTTTTCTTGTCTGCAATTGCGGGCAAGAATAGACAATTCTATGGGGGTGCCGGCCAGGTATATTGTGGATCTGCAATTTGTGGATGTGTGAATGGACCCTTAGGGCTCGTTCACACGACCGTCTGAAGCCCAAGCCCGTGCTGTGGACCGCAAATTGTGGTCCGCAATGCACGCGCACCGACTGTGTCCCAGATGCATGGGGATCATGGACCCATTCACTTGAATGGGTCCACGATCCCTCCGTTCCACAAAAAGATAAAAGAAAGTTCTATCTTTTTGCGATGTGGAGGAACGTAACAGAAAAACAGGAAGCACTCCGTAGTGCTTCCGTAGTGTTCTGTTCTGTGCTTCCGTTTCGCACCGTTCTGTATCTCCGTATTTGCGGACCCATTGAAGTAAATGGGACCGCATCCATGATGCGGAATGCACACGGAATGCGGCAACGGGCAGCACACGTTCGTGTGAATGAGCCCTAACTCAGAATTTCCTAATATGATGTATGAAAATTGTTTTTATAAAGTGGACACCACTCGAGCCAGTAACCACTATTAAGATAATCATATAATCCATGTCCACCCAAACCAGGTGCTGGATTACTCACTAATAAACACATGACAAAAATGTATTTAAAGGTACAGTAACCTGCCAGGTTGAACATGAAGTCTGAACGGCAGGCAGCATGTTATAGAGCAGGATGAGCTGAGAAGATTGATATATAGTATCTCATAAAAGTGAGTACACTCCTCACATTTTTGTAAATATTTTATTATGTTTTCATGGGACAACACTGAAGATATGACACTTTGATACAATGTGAAGTAGTCAGTGTACAGCTTGTATAACTGTAGCTGGCTAGCTAAGACCTGTCCTAAGTTGCTAATACAGTTTATATGTTTATACGGCTAGACCTGCCAATAACCTTAATGCAGTTCCTATTGTGTGTTAAAGACAAAAGCAGAGTTATTTACAGTGACTTCATGTTTGGATGTCATATGACTGTTATATATATATTTTGTGCTCACAGAAGCAGAAAAGATAATATGCCTTTACGATTCATTACAAGCCAGCCTCACACACAATCACAGCCAGCCTCACACACAGCAGGAGTCTTGGCCAATCAAAGCCAGCCTCACACACAGCCTGTCTGGGAAATTCCTAGCAGGAGCTGCTAGAAATGATTATTCACCAGGGAGAGAAGCTGAACAGACTAAAAGCTATGTTTTATGGAAGCAGAGAGGCCGAAAATAGGTATTTAAAACTGTTATATAATGTTCCTACTGTTAATATAGTGATTAGAACTGTATACTGAACCAGTTATATGTGTGTTTACTTACAATTCCACCAATTGCAAATACCATACAATTGCAAACTACAAAGTTCACAATCCAAATTCAAATTCCATATTGCAATCCAAATTGCATACAACCAAACCAATCTGCAAATTGTTACTGCTAACTGCATATTGCAAATTGCGACCAAATTCAGCAAGTGAACTATTAGTTAGACCTCAGATATACCTCTCAGAGAGATCATAAAGTGCTTAAATAACTTAAAGTGAGAGTACAGATTGTCAAGAGAAAAATATATCCACCATTTTATGTTGAATGACAAGATTGAACAGTTAAACCACCATTTTATGCATGCTGCCATTTTGTGATATCTTTTCAACACGTGTTATGTACATGGACTATCTGCTGCGGAGACGGCAGTGTTATATATGAAGAAAAGTTGAAGTTAATAAATAAGTTATTTCAAGCATTTGGTGTGCTCTTTAAACCTACTGTTTCCATAGAACGTAATAGACAGTCTGGTTAGACTAAAAAGTCAGAGATATCCAAAATTCTTCTAATGCCACAGCGTAAAAGGCACTTCATAGTGCTGCGCCTGCCACAGTGGAACTATTATCATCAGAGGGCGAAGCGATAGCACTCCTCAACTTGCACAGAAAAGAGTGCATTAGAGCAGTGGAGCACCAGCATATGCCGCTGCGCAGCAACTGTTCCATGAGTGAGGAAGCAAGGACATCTCAGAGGAGCTACCATAGAGGCCATAGAACGTGTGCATTAGTCAAACTGCAGCCGACTCTTAACGTGGCAGAACGGCAAAGGTAAAATAGTCAGAGAAAGAGCGCCAACCCTCCTGCGATCCCTAGAGAGAGAAAGAGACGCATGGTGGGAGGCCAAAGTCCAGTGCTAGAGTGCCCGCACCGCTATCCATGGAGGGACCACATACTGCAGCCAGCTAGTTTCCCGCCACTAGGACCAAAGCCTGCAAGCAGCATATCCAAGCCAGTGCATCGCAAGTCATCACAGATAATCGGTAGTCATTATAAAGCATTGCAAGTCTGCACAGAGCATCGCAACTCAGCACAGAGCATCGCAAGTCAGCGCAAGCATCACAACACATCAAGAAAAGACAAGTCTCCTTTAAGACTGACAATTGTTCCTGCTCTTCTGAATAAGGTCAGAGCTTTATTTTTGTCACTTATCATTGCATATAGGCTTTGGCATAAAGAGACATTTCGTGTTTAGGAATAAAGTAAAACAAAGGACAGTTTGTATTACACGGACTCTAAAGTATTTAAAGCGAAAGTCATTTATTGCCTGCATCTACTGCTATTGCATTTACAGTGAATGTCATTTATTTCTGCATTTGTCAGTATTGCATTTAAAGTGAAAGTTTCTTTCATATTCGTATTGATTGTTATAGCATTTAAAGTAAAATGTCTGAACCCGATATTACTATACCACTGTTAGAGGATGCAAAGATAGAGTAGAGCGGGAAGAGCAAGAGAACCTGTCTGAGTTAGAAGAGTCTGATGCAGCATTAGTCTTGCCTCAAACAAATATAGCCCAAACTACGACATTCATCACGTGCCAGAAAACTGACCCTAAAGATGCTGGAAAATTTGGAGCAAGAAGCAGCATTAAAAGGAAAAAAGTTCGCCAGAATGTATGAGAAGTGGAAATTATACATTAGAGGCATTCGTGGAAAGCTTAAACAAGAAAGTTTAAAAGGGAACTTGAGTGATATGGTAGAGAATAAATAATCTGAATCATAGCTTATGGCAGCATATGTCAACGGTCGCTTACGATACCTTCCCAAGACATTGTAAGGAACATGGACACATGTACTGCGGTCACTTAAGATTTAGTAAAGCTTATGAGAGAACTATCATCTGCAGAAAACTATAATGAAGTTAAAGCAAGAAAGAGACTATGCTAGGTCCTTAGGCGGAACCACAATTACAAGTGGGACTTCCTTTGCTAGCAGAAGTGCCGCCCCCGTATCAGAATCCTCTGGTACTTCAGCCAAAAGAAAGGAATTAGCTGAACAACTTTCTGTCAAGAGAGCAGAAATTGAGATGGAAGCTGCCATTGAGGCGCAGCACCAATTGGTGGATGAAAAGGAAGCTGAAATTGAGGCACAGTGCCAACAGATGAAAAGTCTGTAAAGGCAAAGAGAGGTTAAGAACATAGAAGCCAGACTCAGAGTACATGAAGAGGATATGAATCAGAGTAGTCTTAGGTTCAAATCTGTACTAAGTGAAGAAATGAACTCCTATTTTCCTCCATACGCCCAGGAGAATGGAAGGAAATCTCTAGCACTTAGTGAGGAAATAAGTCATTATCTTTCCATCCCTGCTCAAAAAGACAAAGAGAGACCTAGTCCAGTGTTAGGAAAAAGGTGTGTGAACTTACTTTCTATCTCTAACGGAAAAAATGAAGAAGAGGACTCCCCTATTTCAGAACTAAATGAGAAAATAGAACTTGATGATTATTTCCCTAGATGTCACTGCAACAGTCAGGAGAATGTTACAACCATTGTCCCAGCAAGACCACAGAGAACAGTCCTCGCAAGACTTCCCTTTCTGGAACCTACTGTATTTTCAGGAGACAGACTGAAGTTCAGAGAGTGGAAGGCAAACTTTGAAATGATCATTGAGCATCATTGGTTCAGTCCAGTCAACAAGTTATTCTACCTTCAGAGATATGTTGGTGGAGAAGCCAAGGAAGTTCTTGAAGGTAACTTCTATAGAAGAAACAAAGAAGCCTACAAGCAAGCTTGGGAAAAATTGAATGCAAGATATGGTCATCCTTTCTTAGTACATAGAGCCTTTAGAGAGAAACTGAATAACTGGCCTAAAATAGGTCCTAAAGAACACTTCAGACTCCAAAAGTATGGTGACTTCCTGCAAGCATGCAGCAATGCCATCCAACATGTTCAAGGACTGCAAGTACTGAACGACTATCTAGAAAAGGGTGCGTTTTGAAGTTATCTGAGTTCGTCAATGAGGAAGCAGGGATAGCATGTAATCCAGTAACATCATCTTACGTCTTTAAATCCTTAGAAGAAAGGCCTGCAAGAGAGATAAGATGTGCCAGAGCAACTTGCTTTGCAACCAACGCAGCAGCTAAAGGTCCAGATACCTATGAGAGCAAGTTCAAAGTCACTACTGGGATCAGTAGAGAGACAGAACTGACAAATCTTCTGACTACCTTCAAATGTATGTTCTGTGGAGTGAACCACTCCATACACAAGTGCCAACAATTGAAGGAGAAGTCCCCAGAAGAAAATAAAAAATTCAAACTGGATAACCAACTGTGTTTTGGATGTCTAAGAAAAGTCCATGTTAATAAGGAGTGTAAGAAATCTCCACATGCAGCGCTTGCAAAGGACACCATCCTACACCACTACATGAAGAAGGTCCAAAGAAAGATAAATCCTCAATACTTAAAGATACTGAGGAAGGAAAGAAAGTGAGGGAAGGAGAGTGAGGGAAGGAGAAAGCAACAGCACATCAATGGTTGTACCAGTGTGCATTTCAAATCCTAAACAGAGGAAAAACAAGGTATACGCCTATGCGCTACTGGATGCTCAGAGTTACGTCACCTTCATTGATCAAGAAATCTGCAAGAAATTACAAATGGCTACAGAACCAGTGAAGCTCAAACTCACCACAATGATGGGAAGAGACACATTAGTGAACAGTCGCATATCTACCTGTCATATCTCATGAAATGTCCCCGCTGAAGGAGTTTGGTGTTGGACTATTGATAGGTTGCGATTGTCCCAAAGCCTTGGTACCACGAAAGCTAATCACAGGAGGAAAGGGTGAACCCTACGCTGTTCAAACTTATCTAGGATGGGGTGTTGTTGGAGGAAAACAGCAGATTGCAAACTCAAGACAGGTGACAGGATTGTCATCGAATATCTGTCCAAAAGTTACCAACTGTAAGTCCAGCAAAAGTAATCAAGATCATTGAATCCAACTTTGCAGACATAAGTTCTAAAGAAAAGAGTGTATCCCAAGAAGACATAAAGTTCATACACACTGTAGAAGAAAGTATTCAGCAGAATCAACAAGGTCATCTTGAAATGCACTCACCTTTTAGAGAACGACCTCGTCTGCCAAATAACTGAAATCTTGCCCTAGCAAGATTGAAATGTTTGAAGAAAAGGATGGTAAGAGATCCCAAACAGAAGAAAGATTATTTGAAATTCATGGAAGGCATCCTTGAAGAAGGACATGCAGAGAAAGTTAATAATCAACCTAAAGAAGGTACATCCCACATCAAGGTGTCTACCACTCAAAGAAACCAGATAAGATTAGAGTGGTATTTGATTGCTCAGCAAAGTATGATGGTGTTGCATTGAACAATCATCTACTAAAAGGACCAGATCTTACAAACACTCTGCCTGGAGTACTCTGTAGATTCAGAAAGTATCCCGTAGCAGTCATGTGTAACGTTGAAAAGATGTTCCACCAGTCTCATGTGAAGAATGAAGATAGAGACTTCCTAAGGTTTCTATGGTGGGAGGATGGCGATACAGATTCTATGCCAGCAGAATACAGAATAAAAGTACACTTGTTTGGAGCAGCATCGTCTCCAGGTTGCGCCAATTATGGTATGAAGTACCTGGCCAATCAGAATGAAAAGGATTGCCCATCAGCAGCAAATTTTCTGAAGAAAAACTTTTATGTAGATGATGGTCTTATAAGTCTAGAGTCCACAGAATCTGCAATCAAACTAGTGAAAGAAAGCCAAGAGTTATGCACAAGAGGAAAACTGCGCCTTCAAAAATTTATCTCAAACAACAGAGAGGTAGTGGAATCCATTAGTGACTCTGAACATGCAGTAACAATGAAGAATGTAGATCTCAATTATGATCATCTTCCAGTTCTGAACGTACTTGGATTGGGATGAAATGTAGAGAATGACAAGTTCTTCTTTAAGGTATCTATTGAAGAGAAAGTTGCAAATAGATGCACGATTCTTTCTGCAGTGGCTTCTATATATGATCCATTGGGATTCTTGGCCCTAGTAATCCTCAGAGCAAAAGAAATACTACAAGAATTATGCAGACAGAAGTTAGGATGGGATGAACCCATACCTGAAAATTTGAGGCCAAGGTGGTAGAGTTGGATATGAGACTCAAAATTTGACAAAAAGGGAAAACATCTCACTACTCCACTCAAGTTGGAACGTCCTATACAAAAGTTAGTTCTACTTGAGAGTGATAAAAGACACTTGACAGTTGAGAACATGATGGAGAATTCATCAAATTAATGTTTAAGGGAGTGTAGCTGGCCAGCTAAGACATGTCCTAGGTTGCTAATACAGCTTATATGTTTATACAGCTAGACCTGCCAATAACCCTAATACAGTTCCTATGTTTGTGTGTTGAAGACAAAAGCAGAGTTATTTACAGTGACTTTATGTTTGGATGTCATATAACTGTTATATATATTGTGTTCACAGAAGCAGAAAAGATAATATGCCTTTAAGATTCATTATATGGATGTGAGGTAAGCTCAATGACACAGCAGAAACATCAGGAAGGATAGAGTTAAACTGTTGTTGCTGGGCAGGAGTCTAGACCAATCACAGCCAGCCTCACACACAGCAGGAGTCTTGGCCAATCACAGCCAGCCTCACACACAGCCTGAGTGGGAAATTCCCTAGCAGGAGCTGCTATAAATTATTATTCACCAGAGAAAGAAGCTGAACAGACATTCACTCCACTAATAGCTGTGTTTTATGGAAGCAGAGAGGCCAAAATTGGCATTTAAAACAGTTATATAATGTTCCTACTGTTAATATATTGATTAGAACTGTACACTGAACCAGTTATATGTGTGTTTACTTACAGTTCCACCAATTGCAAATACCATACAATTGCAAACTACAAAGTTCACAATCCAAATTCAAATTCCATATTGCAATCCAAATTGTATACAACCATACCAGATCGTACTCAACCAATCTGCAAATAGTTACTGCTAACTGCGTATTGCAAATTGCGACCAAATTCAGCAAGTGAACTATTAGTTAGACCTCAGATATACCTCTCAGAGAGATCATAAAGTGCTTAAATAACTTAAAGTGAGAGTACAGATACTGAAGAGAGAAATATATCTATGATTTTATGTTGAATGACAAGATTGAACAGTTGAACCACCATCTTATACATACTGCCATTTTTCAACACGTGTTGTGTACATGGACTATCTGCTGCGGAGATGGCAGTGTTATATATGAAGATAAGTTGAAGTTAATAAAGAAGTTATTTCCAGCATTTGGTGTGCTCTTTAAACCTACTGTTTCCATAGAACGACACTTGAGGAGTTACAGAGTAATAGACAGACTAAAAAGTCAGAGATATCAAAATTCTTTTAAAGCCCCAGTGCAAAAGGCACTTCATAGTGCTGCGCCTGCCACAATAACAGTGTCAATTTAGTGTGCCCTCAAAAATAACTCAACACACAGCCATTGATGTCCAAACTGCTGGCAACTAAAGTGTCTACACCCCCAAGTGAAAATGGCCAAAATATGGCCAAAGTGTAAATATTTCATCAGGGCCATTACCACTCCTATACTCTATACTGGCTCCTCTGGGGGCCACTGCATTATACCCAAGTTATCAGGTTGCAGTGATGATGATTGTATATATAATGATAGATATAATGGCCTAGCAGCAGCAGCAGCTGTGATGACCGCATGTATGCTGAGAGCTCCTGAGTCTGATCTGTGGGGGAAAGGCCTGCATGATATTGGGACATTGTAGAGACAAACTGGGAACAGAGATCTTCTGGTTAAGAGGTTAGTTCTGGTGCCTAGCACCAATTGGGTTCTACGTTTATATCTGACCAAGGACATTATCTGCATGGAGGTTGTATGTTCTTCTGGTGTTTGTGTAGGTTTCCTCCAGGTACTCTGGGTTCCTCCTCACTCCAAAGATATACTGATAGGGAACTTAGATTGTGAGCTCCATTGAGGTCAGCAAGTGATGATAACATCTGTAAAAGTGGTGTGGAATATGCCAAACGACTGTTGGCCTTATTTGGTCTGTTTAGAGGCTGACCAGGTTTCAGTAATCCATGTAACAGAGTGGAGGTGGAGCAAAGCAAGTGGTCTATCCTGGAGTTATGGGGAAAAGTGTTTGCCCAGATGTCCAACAATATGTAATTTGCTTTATACACTAGAAGTTACAAACTGGGAAGGAGGTCATTTCATGTTAATGGTGGCCTGGTAGGGGGATTCAAAACAACCCTCAAAGACAGAAGACATAACACACAATTGTGAATCAATTAATTTGATTGAAGGTGTAAAAATGCTATATATGTATTTTGCTGCAGAACCTAAGGCCATGGTACATCCACATTGGGAATTCTCCGACCCTGGGTCCCACTTGTTCTGCAAAGAGTCTTGAAGGTTCCCATAGCCTCTAAAAAGTAGGTTGTGTCAAAAATGTCTTCCAGCTGCAGAGCGTAACAATAAGGGCTTAATTCTGGCCTTCTGGGGTTGGCTAGTTGCATTTTGTCATGTATGGGACCTGGTGACATAGAGACAGTGTTGTCTTTTTCTTTCACCAGCAGTGATGACCATAGTTGCATTATAAATTCTGGAGTCTAATATGCAGAAGAGCGGCCTGCATGATATCGAGACATGATGGAGTTTTGGATCTGTTGTATACATAACTCAATAACTTACTGTAAAATAAAATATGTGATAGTTATTAATGAGTAATCAGTTGTATGAAAATCTTTGATCCAGCACAAAGTGGTCAAAAATGTTCAGGATTTTCGCCTTATTCTGGCTCAACAGTTTAAAGGGAGTCTGTCACTTAATCTGAGTGTTTTAGACTGCTCAGATCAGGTTATAGACTCTTTGGCCCCCATTACAATGGTACCTCTCTTGTCTGTGTACCTCGTCGAGATCGTGAAAAATACACTTTATAAACTTATGCAAAGTGCTCAGGTCCCTCAGCGATGTGCTCAGAAAACCACACCTCTTTCAGCTCTATGGCCCGCTCTTCTTTCCTACTATCACGTCCCCCTCTGACTCCCAGATCTCACTTGTGCACCGTTCCATGGTTAGCCTGCATATGCGCACTGCTCTGCCCATTATGGGCTGAGGAACCACTAGTTATATTGCGCATGCGCCGAGAGGGAGAGGGAGCCGACATGTGTCCCGCATCTCCAACAGTTTTTAGATTGAGAGAGTTTGTGAGTGAAAATAAACTCTGGGGTTTTATACCAACGAGTTAGTAGCTTATAGTGATTCTCCTGCAATCTTACACATGAGGAGAAACCATGAGATTTATGTAGAATTGTCCAAACCTCCTCATCTGCAAGGGATATGTTCAGCTTCCTCTTCCAAGAGAAATTGAAAGTGGGTCTAGATGGGGCCTGGGGAGTGAGGAGTAGAGAATAGATTCTTCTCACCTTCCTAGGTAATGGTAAGACAGTAGACAGAGTGATTTGAAATGGGGTAAGTTGTCTTTTAAAGGGAAAGGCCTGTGTGAATCTCCTGCTACTCTCTGGAAATGTTCCATGTTAAGTGGGGTAATTTGTGCAGGTCGTAGTAAATCTTGTAGTGCCTTCTGTTATGGTAATTTGTCTTAATGAAAAAGGTCATCAGTGAAGATGGAATTTCTCCCAGAAAAGTAGGGAGAGTTTATTTTAGTTTAGTGAGGGCTCTCAGCAGTAAGCTTGAGGAGAGTAGTGGAGATGGAAAGGGTGCTAGGGTGTCTTTCAGGGAAAGCCAGACTGCGCATGTACCTTTCAGTAGTGGGTCGAAGTCAGAATGTCTAATGACCCCTGCCGCCGGCAGCCAAAGGACTTTAGGTAGTGAGGAGCCCAGAGATTGCTGCGCCACACCATCCAGGTCTAGCTGTTTGCTAGGTTTGAGTGTTTTGGGCAATCTGTTGAGATGTACGGCTTTGTAGTATGATATGATATCGGGTAATCCTATTTCTCCATGCTATTGCCTTTTCATAAGCAAGTTGTAAGGTAGCCTGGGTCTTCGTCCTTTCCAGAGGAATTTAGAGAGTAGGAATCTAATGGAGCTAAGGAAAGTTGCTGGTAAGTAAATAGGAATGAGAGAGTATATAATTTCGTCGGCACAATATATGTCTTGAGTAGATTCTTGCGACCCATCCACGAGATATAAGGGAAGTCATAGTCTTGTCAGAGGCACTTAAACTCTGTTAAAAGGGGAAGAAAATTAAGTCTGTATAGTTCTGTGAGCTGGTTCGGGAGTTGGATACCTAACTATTTTAGTGAAGACCTATGGTTAAGGGGAGTATTGTTTGGCTATAGAGACTTCTCGTGCAGTGGTGGTGGTGATGTTAAGCACTTCTGATTTTGTCAAATTCACCTTGAAGTTGGATGGAAGGCCAAAGTCTTCCAGGATTTTCGTGAGAAGTGGGAGATCAGAGACAGGATTAGAGAGCAGGAAATTGTCTGCAAAGGCGACACATTTGAGCTGTAGAGGGCCAATTCTGAAGGAGGAAACCCTGTCTTGCTCTATTTGTGATTCGAAAGGAGGGAGATAGTGTCACGGATGGTGTTTCAGAAAGCTGGAACTTATAAATAAACATCCGACTGGCTTGATACCAAACTAAGGAGCATATGGGTGAGCCCTATAAAACCCCTAGAGCTCTCCCTGACTGCTATGCCCATGCAAAGGTCTTTATGGTAGACAATTGCATGCCCACGTAATACTATGTGACACCTGAAAACCTTATAATAGTGAGAGGACACGACCACCGGCTCCCTGCACTTAATACGGACGGAGTCAGGGTCACCTAGAATCAAGCCAGCAAGGAAACACAAATAAAGGAAAAATACTTATCTGAGGAATCAGCAGTAGCAGCCTCCAGCAGTGAACAACTCATCCAGGAAGAAGTATAAACCGCAAAGAGAGGCAGTATGGGAGGGAATATAAAGGGAGACAATTAGTGTAAAAAGGTGACAGCTGGGAGAAGGAAAGGAGATGACAAAGTGAAACCAAAACAAAGAACGTCATGCAAGAGGTAGAGAAGAACATCTAACAGATAGAGTTGAGCGAACACCTGGATGTTCGGGTTCGAGAAGTTCGGCCGAACTTCCCGGAAATGTTCGGGTTCGGAATCCGTAACCGACCCGAACTTCATCCCGAACCCCATTGAAGTCAATGGGGACCCGAACTTTTCGGCACTAAAAAGGCTGTAACATGTAGGTAAAGAGGGCTGCAAAAGGCAGCAACATGTAGGTAAATCCCCTGCAAACAAATGTGGATAGGGAAATGAATAAAAAAAAAAAAAAAAAAAAAAAATGAACCAATATCAATTGGAGAGAGGTCCCATAGCAGAGAATCAGGCTTCACGTCACCCACCACTGTAACAGTCCATTGTCATATATTTAGGCCCCGGCACCCAGGCAGAGGAGAGAGGTCCCATAACAGAGAATCTGGCTTCATGTCAGCAGAGAATCAGTCTTCATGTCATAGCAGAGAATCAGGCTTCACGTCAGCCAAAACTGGAACAGTCCATTGTCATATATTTAGGCCCCGGCACCCAGGCAGAGGAGAGAGGTCCCATAACAGAGAATCTGGCTTCATGTCAGCAGAGAATCCGTCTTCATGTCATAGCAGAGAATCATGCTTTACGTCACCCAACACTGGAACAGTCCATTGTCAGATATTTAGGCCCAGGAACCCAGGCAGAGGAGAGAGGTCCCATAACAGAGAATCTGGCTTCATGTCAGCAGAGAATCAGTCTTCATGTCATAGCAGAGAATCATGCTTCACGTCACCCAACACTGGAACAGTCCATTGTCAGATATTTAGGCCCCGGCATCCAGGCAGAGGAGAGAGGTCCCGTAACAGAGAATCTGGCTTCATGTCAGCAGAGAATCAGTCTTCATGTCATAGCAGAGAATCATGCTTCATGTCACCCAACACTGGAACAGTCCATTGTCAGATATTTAGGCCCAGGCACCCAGGCAGAGGAGAGAGGTCCCGTAACAGAGAATCTGGCTTCATGTCAGCAGAGAATCAGTCTTCATGTCATAGCAGAGAATCAGGCTTCACGTCACCCACCACTGTAACAGTCCATTGTCATATATTTAGGCCCCGGCACCCAGGCAGAGGAGAGAGGTCCCATAACAGAGAATCTGGCTTCATGTCAGCAGAGAATCAGTCTTCATGTCATAGCAGAGAATCATGCTTCACGTCACCCACCACTGGAACAGTTCATTGTCAGATATTTAGGCCCCGGCATCCAGGCAGAGGAGAGAGGTCCCGTAACAGAGAATCTGGCTTCATGTCAGCAGAGAATCAGTCTTCATGTCATAGCAGAGAATCATGCTTTACGTCACCCAACACTGGAACAGTCCATTGTCAGATATTTAGGCCCAGGCACCCAGGCAGAGGAGAGAGGTCCCGTAACAGAGAATCTGGCTTCATGTCAGCAGAGAATCAGTCTTCATGTCATAGCAGAGAATCAGGCTTCACGTCACCCAACATTGGAACAGTCCATTGTCATATATTTAGGCCCGGCATACAAACAGAGGAGAGGTTCATTCAACTTTGGGTTGCCCCGCAATATAATGGTAAAATGAAAATAAAAATAGGATTGAATGAGGAAGTGCCCTGGAGTACAATAATATATGGTTAAGGGGAGGTAGTTAATGTCTAATCTGCACAAGGGATGGACAGGTCCTGTGGGATCCATGCCTGGTTTATTTTTATGAACGTCAACTTGTCCACATTGGCTGTAGACAGGCGGCTGCGTTTGTCTGTAATGACGCCCCCTGCCGTGCTGAATACACGTTCAGACAAAACGCTGGCCGCCGGGCAGGCCAGCACCTCCAAGGCATAAAAGGCTAGCTCTGGCCACGTGGACAATTTAGAGACCCAGAAGTTGAATGGGGCCGAACCATCAGTCAGTACGTGGAGGGGTGTGCACACATACTGTTCCGCCATGTTAGTGAAATGTTGCCTCCTGCTAACACATTGTGTATCAGGTGGTGGTGCAGTTAGCTGTGGCGTGTTGACAAAACTCTTCCACATCTCTGCCATGCTAACCCTGCCCTCAGAGGAGCTGGCCGTGACACAGCTGCCTTGGCGACCTCTTGCTCCTCCTCTGCCTTGGCCTTGGGCTTCCACTTGTTCCCCTGTGACATTTGGGAATGCTCTCAGTAGCGTGTCTACCAACGTGCGCTTGTACTAGCACATCTTTCTATCACGCTCCAGTGCAGGAAGTAAGGTGGGCACATTGTCTTTGTAGCGTGGATCCAGCAGGGTGGCAACCCAGTAGTCCGCACACGTTAAAATGTGGGCAACTCTGCTGTCGTTGCGCAGGCACTGCAGCATGTAGTCGCTCATGTGTGCCAGGCTGACCAGAGCTAAGGACAACCTGTCCTCTGTGCGAGGCGTATCGTCATCGTCCTGTGTTTCCCCCCAGCCACGCACCAGTGATGGGCCCGAGCTGCGTTGGGTGCCACCCCGCTGTGACCATGCTTCATCCTCATCCTCCTCCACCTCCTCCTCATCCTCGTCCTCCACATTTGTACCTCTGAGTCACTTCAAAGAGACTGGCCTGAAAGTGCTAAAAATTACCCCTCTTCCTCCTCCTCCTCCTCCTGGGCCACCTCCTCTTCCATCATCGCCCTAAGTGTTTTCTCAAGGAGACATAGAAGTGGTATTGTAACGCTGATAACGGCGTCATCGCCACTGGCCATTTTGGTGGAGTACTCGAAACAGCACAACAGGGCACACAGGTCTCGCATAGAGGCCCAGTCATTGGTGGTGAAGTGGTGCTGTTCCTCAGTGCGACTGACCCGTGTGTGCTGCAGCTGAAACTCCACTATGGCCTGCTGCTGCTCGCACAGTCTGTCCAGCATGTGCAAGGTGGAGTTCCACCTGGTGGGCACGTCGCATATGAGGTGGTGAGCGGGAAGGCCGAAGTTACGCTGTAGCGCAGACAGGCGAGCAGCGTCAGGATGTGAACGCCGGAAGCGCGAACAGACGGCCCGCACTTTATGCAGCAGCTCTGACATGTCGGGGTAGTTGTGAATGAACTTCTGCACCACCAAATTCAGCACATGCGCCAGGCAAGGGATGTGCGTCAAACCGGCTAGTCCCAGAGCTGCAACGAGATTTCGCCCATTATCGCACACCACCAGGCCGGGCTTGAGGCTCACCGGCAGCAACCACTCGTCGGTCTGTTGTTCTATACCCTGCCAAAACTCCTGTGCGGTGTGGGGCCTGTCCCCCAAACATATGAGTTTCAGAATGGCCTGCTGACGTTTACCCCGGGCTGTGCTGATGTTGGTGGTGAAGGTGTGTGGCTGACTGGATGAGCAGGTGGAAGAAGAGGAGGGGGAAGCTGAGTAGGAGGAGGAGGAGGCAACAGGCAAAGAATGTTGCTCTGCGATCCTTGGCGGCGGAAGGATGTGCGCCAAACAGCTCTCCGCCTGGGGCCCAGCCGCCACTACATTTACCCAGTTTGCAGTTAGGGAGATATAGCGTCCCTGGCCGTGCTTACTGGTCCACGTATGGTTAGGTGGACCTTGCCACAGATGGCGTTGCGCAGTGCACACTTGATTTTATCGGATACTTGGTTGTGCAGGGAAGGCACGGCTCTCTTGGAGAAGTAGTGGCGGCTGGGAACAACATACTGTGGGACAGCAAGCGACATAGGCTGTTTGAAGCTGTCTGTGTCCACCAGCCTAAATGACAGCATTTCATAGGCCAGTAGTTTAGAAATGCTGGCATTCAGGGCCAGGGATCGAGGGTGGCTAGGTGGGAATTTACGCTTTCTCTCAAATGTTTGTGAGATGGAGAGCTGAACGCTGCCGTGTGTCATGGTTGAGATGCTTGGTGACGGAGGTGGTGGTGTTGGTGGGCGGCAGGTGCCAACGTTCCTCCAGAGGCTGAGGAAGAGGCCGAGGCGGCAGCAGCAGAAGAGGCAGAGGCGGCAGCAGCAGGAGAGGTAGCAGGGGGAGCCTGAGTGACTTCCTTGTTTTTAAGGTGTTTACTCCACTGCAGTTCATGCTTTGCATGCAGGTGCCTGGTCATGCAGGTTGTGCTAAGGTTCAGATGGTTAATGCCTCGCTTCAGGCTCAGATGGCACAGCATTCAAACCACTCGGGTCTTGTCGTCAGCACATTGTTTGAAGAAGTGCCATGCCAGGGAACTCCTTGAAGCTGCCTTTGGGGTGCTCGGTCCCAGATGGTGGCGGTCAGTAGCAGGCGGAGTCTCTTGGCGGCGGGTGTTCTGCTTTTGCCCACTGCTCCCTCTTTTGCTACGCTGTTGGCTCGGTCTCACCACTGCCTTCATTCCATGTGGGGTATAGGACCTCATCGTCCCCTGCATCGTCTTCCAACCAGTCTTGATCCCTGACCTCCTGTTCAGTCTGCACACTGCAGAAAAACGCAGCAGTTGGCACCTGTGTTTCGTTATCATCAGAGATGTGCTGAGGTGGTATTCCCATGTCCTCATCATCAGGAAACATAAGTGGTTGTGCGTCAGTGCATTCTATGTCTTCCACCGCTGGGGAAGGGCTAGGTGGATGCCCTTGGGAAACCCTGCCAGCGGAGTCTTCAAACAGCATAAGAGACTGCTGCATAACTTGAGGCTCAGACAGTTTCTCTGGTATGCATGGGGGTGATGTGACAGACTGATGGGCTTGGTTTTCAGGCGCCATCTGTGCGCTTTCTGCAGAAGACTGGGTGGGAGATAATGTGAACGTGCTGGATCCACTGTCGGCCACCCAATTGATTAATGCCTGTACCTGCTCAGGCCTTACCATCCTTAGAACGGCATTGGGCCCCACCAAATATCGCTGTAAATTATGGCGGCTACTGGGACCTGAGATAGTTGGTACACTAGGACGCGTGGCTGTAGCAGAACGGCCACGTCCTCTCCCAGCACCAGAGGGTCCACTAACACCACCACGACCATGTCTGTGTCCGCGTCCCTTACTAGATGTTTTCCTCATTGTTACCGTTCACCACGATAAGAAAAATATTATTTGGCCCAATGTATTGAATTCAAATTCAGGCCTTTTTTTACAGACACCTAACACTATCTGGCTATCTATTTAGGTACCGTATTACACTAATAAAGGCACAGCAGAAACCACTAATTTAGAGAATTTCTAAGTTGGGAATTGTATTTCAACCCAGAACAAAAACTGTGCTTTGACGGACACTAAATAACTTGACCAGCCACAGCAATAACCACAGATTTAGATGAATATAAATTTGAGGCCTATTATTTAGGCGCTGGGTGACAGGTATACGTTTACACACAGAATTAGACTTGGAATTGCACAGTAGCGTGTGTGTGAAGTTATTGAGAATGACCCTATCTGCACCTTGAATCTTATATACCCTTTTAATGAATAGATTTAAAGTAGCCGTGATACAGCAGAAACCACTAATTTAGGTAATTGCTAAGTTGGGAATTGTATTTCAACCCTGAACAAAAATGTATCCTTTGCCAGACAGCAGACAGTATTACAATTGGCTGGCCACAGCTGAAACACCAGATTTAGGGTACTGCTATTTTGGCAATTGTATTTCACCCCTCAATAAAATAGCAAGCACAGCCAAGCCCCTGATGTAGGATATAGTAAAAAAATAACCACACTATTGATGGTTAAATGCACTTGGTGACAGCTTGCCCCTGATGTAGGATATAGCCAAAAAGTAACCACACTATTGATGGTTAAATGCACTTGGTGACAGCTTGCCCCTGATGTAGGATATAGCCAAAAAATAACCACACTATTGAAGGTTAAATGTACTTGGTGGCAGCTTGTGCTGGCGCACCACAATACTCAAAATGGCCGCCGATCACCCCAGAAAAAAAGTGACTGAAAAACGCTCTGGGCAGCCTAAAAACAGTGAGCAATTGAATAGCAGCAGTTCAATGATTCACAGCTGTAGATCGATCACGGAATTAAGTCTTTTGGAGGAGCTAATCACTGCCTAATCTCACCCTAATGTCGCAGCTGCAACCTCTCCCTACACTGATCAGAGCAGAGTGACGTGCGGCGCTACATGACTCCAGCTTAAATAGAGGCTGGGTCACATGCTGCACTGGCCAATCACAGCCATGCCAATAGTAGGCATGGCTGTGACGGCCTCTTGGGGCAAGTAGTATGACACTTGTTGATTGGCTGCTTTGCAGCCTTTCAAAAAGCGCCAAGAAAGCGACGAACACCGAACCCGAACCCGGACTTTTACGAAAATGTTCGGGTTCGGGTCCGTGTCACGGACACACCAAAATTCGGTACGAACCCGAACTATACAGTTCGGGTTCGCTCATCGCTACTAACAGACCTTTTTACAGAACTGGCGGTGACAGATAGGGTGCCATTTATTTTGATACGGGCAGAGGGTTGTGCGTAAAGGGTAAAAATGGCAGCGATCAGCTCGGGGGGGGGGGGGGATTTAACTTGCACAGAGTGGCCTACTAGTGATGAGCGGCAGAGGCAAATATTCATTTCATGAATATTTGGGCGAATATTCGCCATATATTTAAGAATTCGCGAATTTGTCATCTCCAGGCATTATTTTCTTGATTGCGAAAAAATCGCATTAAATTCTGCATAAAAATGTGCATAAAAATTTGCATAAACTGGTATTTAAAAAAACACGAATATTCACGATTACGAATATATTTAGCGATATTCTAAATATTCGCGAATTCTCAAAGTGCCGATATTCACGATTAAAATTCGCAATTCGAATATTCGTGATCAACACTATGGCCTACATAAAAATCCAACTGACCCAATCAAATGCTTTCTCAGCATCTATTCCCAATAGTGCAAAGGGTAGTTTGCGTTTATGTTCTAGATGTATAACGTGAAACAGTTTACAGGAGTTGTCTCTGCCTTCTCTGCCCTTAACAAAGCCTGCTTGTTCATTTCCAATGAGACGCGGGAGCAATGAGCTAATGCGGATAGCTAATAGTTTAGCCCACACTTTTAAGTCAAGGTTCAGCAATGAGATGGGTCTATAATTCCCACATAGTTATGGTTTTTTTCCAGTTTTGTGGATTAATGTGATATGTGCCTCTTGTGATTGTGAGAAGAGGGTGCAGCCTTGGAGTAAATGGTTGCAGAGGGTGACTAGATGGGGTAATAATACATCTTCAAACTTCCTGAAGTAGAGAAGTGGAAGGCCGTCTGGACCAGGGCTTTTCCCGGGGGAGGGGGGGAGGGAACTACGTAGTATGGACAGTAGTTCATCACCTGTGACCAGAGTCAAGAGGTTGGAGGCTTCAACTGGGGAAATAGTGAGAAGGTATAGTGAGTCTAAGAAGGACCATATAAGCAGTGTGATAGAGGGATCTGAGGTGTTTTGTAAGTTTTATAGTCCTATCTTTTGTCTTTTTGATCAAGGAGGACATGAGTTTACCTCCTTTGTCCTCATAGGCATACAGTTTATGCTTGAAGTATAAGTGTTGTTTGGCATGATGGAGATCAAGGATTTGTTTAAGCTGTTGCCTAAGGGTTACCAGTTCTTCCAGCCTAGCCTGTGAGAAATAAGTCTTATTAAGTTGTTCAGCTGTGGCTATTTGGTCCAAAAGCAAATCTATATTTTGCTGTCTCTCCCTCTTAACTCTCATCCCTATTGCGACAAACACTTCACACACATAGACCTTATGAGACTCCCATAGCAATGAGGGTGAGGTCTGTGGAGATGAGTTATTCTCAAAAAACCATTGAAGATGTTGTCTGAGTCAAGCAGGGATTCGTTGAGTCGTCATATCCACTCCTGACGGGGGAGCTGAGATAGATGACACGTCACAAAACAAGGAGCATGATCTGAGATAGTGATGGAGCCAAAGAGAAGAGGGAAAGAGCAGGTGCTGAGACAAATATGTAATCTAAACGTTGAAAAGAGTTATGGGGGATGGAGTGGAAAGTCTCTCGTGGATGGGTTGCAGGATTTCCAAATATCTACTAAACGCAGATCATGAAATTTGTCCTGGAGTTTGCCTATCGATCTAATGGGGATATGAGATTTGGATGTAGAGGAGTCTATATTCGGATTCAAAGTAACATTCGAATTGGATCCCAGAATTAATGTGCCTTCTGCAAACAGTTGCAGGTTGTCTAAATCTTTCAGCAGCCATGGGACTTGGCCTAAGTAGGGTGCATAAAAATTAGCCAGCTTGTACATCTGCGATCCGATCTCTCCTTTGACCAATAAGAGTCTCCCTTCTGTGTCATTGTACTGTAGTTTCAAGGTAAATGGCATGGAATTATGGATAGCAATGGACACTCTGGAGGAAGCATGACTAATGTGGAGCCAGTGTGTGAAAGGGGATCTAGTGAGTTTGGAGATGCATTTTTTCTGAAATGAGTCTCTTTTTCGGTGTTAATAAACACAAGATTGGATTCAAGACTGGGAGTGCTGCGGTTTTTCATATCTTCTTTGGTTACCAAGGGGTCCCTTAGGTCGGGGCCTGACACTGCGAGCACCACCGCCACTTTTTGATTGAAATCGACTGACAAGTGGTGCTGTCCTGTCTTCACGTTGACAAGTCTCTTGTAGAAAGAGAATGTGGGACTTCAACTTGCGGAGTAACAGAAATATGTGGCTTCTCTTATTGAGAGAATTGAAGCCCCTCACATTGAGGGTAGTTATTGTGCAGTCCATTTAGGTAGGAAGGTGGAAAGAGGGGAAGGGGAGATATTAAGGGAGAAGGGAGTAAGATTCAGGTGGGGAAAAAAGTCAATAACCTTTATGTCGGTGATTGTGGGAGCGTAAAGAAAATGGGGGGGGGGGGGATAATAAAGGGGTGGAAGAGGGAGCAAAATAATAAACTGTCCTGACCAACAGTATACAAACATTACCTACTTAAAAGTAGACATGATAACTAAGAACAATACATGTCAATACAAAGTATGGCATAACATGAAAGCCTGAGATATTACAGTTAGACGTTCTAAATAGGCGGAAAATGGTCTCTTGTGCTAGGAACAACGAGGGCACAAACTCACAAATACCAGAGTGGTGGGGCAGCAAACCAAACTATCTATTGATCTTATAGTCAGTGGAGTAGGATGAGGGCAATGAAATAGGTTGTCTGAGAGCCATATAAAGGTATATATAGTCCACGGAGACTGTGAACATTATGGTAAAAAGGGGGTCCTGCTGGTCACCGAGCCATGAACTGAGGACCTATGGGCACAGGCTCCGTGTGCACTAGATAAGAGGGAAATAACCAATGCCATAAGAAAAAACCATAGCAAAAAAGAAAAAAAAAATGGATAACAAATATGAGAACTAAAACACATTTATGCAAAGTGGGTTGTAGATGCAAGGCCTGGGCGGCAAGGTATAGTGTCTGGGCCCATGACTGTAACAATAGGGTAACATGTGGTGACAGTGATCTGAGTACTTGCTTGTATGTGCAAGTGCCCTGAGCAGGGGAGTAACGAAAACTCCTAGGTCTCAATCAGGCCTGGTTACTGTTAGATACCTTGGGGTAACATATAGTCCCATCAGGTCGGGGCGAAGGCATTTTGAGACGCGAGTGGTCGGGACGCGGGCATTTGCTCTTGGGGGCCAGTTGCCAAGGTTCCTGAGTTGGTAAAGAAGGCAGGGTGGCAGTGGTTTCTGCTGGCATCCAAGATGGAATTTTGATCGGCTCCATGTCCAGCAGTGGCCATGCTTTAGTGAGATCTTCTGGGCTGTGGATGCGTACACGTCGACCATTGTGCATGATGGAGAGGCTGAACGGCTAGAGCCAGAAGTAGGCGATGTTTTTCTGACGTAGCTGTTCTAGTAGAGGCCATATTCTCCACTTAGTGAGGGTGGATCGGGCCACATCTTGATAGAGCGCAAGCCCTACACCCGCATATATCACAGGGGTCTTCTCTCTCACTTTTAGGAATTTGATCCGTAGATCGGGACTCAAGGGCCACAGAGTGTGCTATGATGGCAGTGCATGTGGTCTCCAACCCCTCCACTCTTGCTCCAACATGTTTGATTTCGGTTTTAATCTCAGACAGTTCAGAGAGAACAGGGTGTAGGGCCTGGGTGATGGTTGGCTTGAAGAAAGCTTTGGAGGTAGTGGCCAGGTCTGATTCACCTTGTTCACTTGCTCCACCACTGAGCTGGTCTGAGTCATCCTCGCTCCCAGCTGCAGCTAAGTTTCCGGCTCCACCATCTTGGGAGACCTCGGCTGGGGGCACAAAGTCTTTTGTTGCAGGAATTTATGGATGTCTGACAAGTGTTTTTGGGGTTGTTGTGCACTAGGAGCTTCAGACTTTCGGTCTTTGCCATATTTGACCATGTTGAGGCTGTAAAAAGTGATCTTTAGGCTGCTTGGACTGTTGTGGAGGAGCTTGTCCCTCAGGCATCTACTTAAACTGAACCAAATTTATCAAATGTTGCAAATTTTGTACATCTTTAAACCTAACACCATCATCTAGAAATGCCACTCCAGTATATTTTACACCAACGCCCTACTGGAGTACGTTTTACGACTTTTAAAAAAAGTTGCAGTAATAAATCTGGAAACTAATAAACATAGCTAAACACATCCACTTCACCACCCACTTTAAAAAACTGGAGAGAGCTGTTTAAAAACGCAGTTACAAGATGTTTGCGCATGTAACACCAAAAGGTTGCAAAATTTATTTTGCAACTTTTTTTAAGCCAGAATTCTGGAGTGCAGGGCGTGATAAATTTCGCTCTTAGTCCTTAAACTTGAATATTGTATCACGTTTTCTCACACTTACCTGGTGTTCAGTTGCTAATAAAATATTTACAGGGTTGTGGCTTTTTATTAGTATTGCTTATTTTTTATATAGGAAAAAAGGTTTTAAATGCTAATGTAAAGAAATGTCAACTGCAGCCTGTGATCTTTCACTGGGATTTCAGGATATATTGTATATGTACACTTGGAAATCACATTTATTTCACTGCGAACTGTGTTATTGACCTCCATGGTGGCACTACATGGGCAGTAAAGACCTACTGGGATCCTACACAGATTATTGCTGTTCACCATGGGCTTCAGCAGTGGCACTTTGATTGGGGGACCGTTTCAGAGAAAACATAGTTTAAAATGGTGTGTTTATAAAGATTGTGTATTTGTGTATTGGGTGTCCAGATAATTATTCCCCATTTGTAACTCATTTTTAAACTGCATTTTTTCTGAAATACCATGGGAGTACTAGAGGATCCTCTGGTGGGCCTAGTCTCTGGCACAACAAAGGCTGCAAAATTTCAGCAAGATAACCCTAATAGGGTAAATTTCTTATGGATTAGCACAATTGGTGAAATATTTCTGGTTTATTTTGCTTATGAAATATCCCCCAATGTGTTTAATTAATGCTTTCATTGAAGTTTTTTATGGACTGATATACTGTATTAATAGCCTATAAAACCTGAGATGTCTAGCAGGCATCAATCATGTATTATTTAATGTGTAAAGATGTATCTCCCAGGGAAAGAGAATGATCTTGCTAATGCCACATTTTGGAAGTGGCTTCCTATGGATCCAAATTTTTAACAAGCCTTGGGACATACCAAGGAGAAACAGCCAAGACTAATATCCATCTGTAGACAGCTAGCTGTTTTGGGGTGCTTGACCCTCATCAATACATAGTAGGACTCTAGTTGGCTGAATGCGGTGTCTTGGCAGGGTAGTGGCTCTCCTTAAAGACACCAGCTGTATATGGAGACTTATTGGAAATGCTCCATTGGAGATTAATATGCAAAGAGTTATCTCCCAGACTCATAGAGAGCCTCTTCTAAAAGGTGGCACTAGAAAAATGGGTCTCTTTCCCTGCAGTTACTTCTTTTTATATTATTTTGCCGTGGATCATTGCCAGTAGGTCTTCATACACAGCTGGTCTCTTTATAGAGAGCAAGTACCCTGTTTAAACCATATTATTCTTAAAGTGAAGTGCTCTGCATCTGCCATAATGATTGTTGCTGTATATTGAGATCTGTGCTGACATTGTAAGAAGATAACACCATCCTGACTCTGGGAGAGGGCCAGGTAATTTTTATTTTCCTACCTATAAACTCGCATTGTTTACTATATGACTTCACCAGTAGCCTGCAAGCTGCCTGTGTTTATGAATGGACCATAAAAATGGAGTCATGCAGCTTTGTGATGAAGTTAATTATTTCCTCATGTTAACTGTCCATAAGCTTCTGAAACTGTCTTTTATGTTGGACACTGTTTCCCTTCACTGAGAATGACATAGTCTCACTGATAAGGCATATGATGTATGTTGTAAGGGCAAGATAGATACTAATCTTATTAGAAAGAAGAAAGAAAGGAAGGAAGGTGACGAAAGGAAAGAAATGAAGGAAGAAAGGAAGGACGTTATGAAATAAGGAAATAATGATGGATCTAAAGGAGTTGGTCTCTCAGACCTTAACCCAGAACTTTTTAGCCAGTGAGCGGTGTACATGGGTTCCCCACTCAAGGATGATGGAAGTAGTCAGAAACAGGGGCGGACTCACAACTCATGGGGCCCCCAGGCAATAGGAGATTATGGGGCTCCTGTGTCCCAGCCCACGCTCAAGCCACACCCACACACAGCCCCACCCACATATCACACCACCCACATCACCTACACTTGGTTCCAGAGCACACAATGACAGCCCCAGAACCTTTCTGCTGCCTGGCCAACTGTATGCTGCCACAGTGCCAGCACAGCCTGAAGGACATCAGAGAGGCCTGGGGTCCACATTATAGCACCACTACATTTACATTTATTTATTATCAAAAAGCATCATACATAACTAAAAATAAAACATTTTTTACTGTCCCTTTAAACAAAAGCCAGAATATAATAAAAGACAAAAATTGACATTAAACTTAACTACATTTATAATAAAACAATTTACTTACAAAAGAAGCTATTCAGTCGTCTGCTGTGCCGCACTCTGCTTGCTTCTGCAGATTCTTTCCTCTCCTTTCTGTCTCTCCTCAGTTATGGGGGATCTGTGGATGACGCACTGTTATGGGGGATCTGTGGATGACACACTGTTATGGGGGATCTGTGGAGGACACACTGTTATGGGGATCTGTGGATGACGCACTGTTATGGGAGATCTGTGGATGACACACTGTTATGGGCATCTGTGGATGACACACTGTTATAGGGGCATCTATGTATGATGCACTGTTATGGGGCCATCTGTGGATGATAGTGTTATGGGGGATCTGTGGATGAAACTGTTAGGGGGGGATCTGTGGATGACACATAGCATCTTATGCTATATATGTGTCATCCACAGATGCCCCCATAACAGTGTCCCTGTGTAAATAGTGACCCCCAATACACAGCAGTCTGTATATGTAAAGTGTTACATTTCAAATCTATCTATCTATCTATCTATCTATCTATCTATCTATCTATCCATCTATCTATATCTGTCTAGCTGTTATCTCTCTTTCTATATCTATCACTTATCAATCTATATCGGTCTATCAATGCCTATTCATCTAATGCATCCCTTTATCTGTCTATCTCTTCCCATCTCCACTCTCTGTGTCTCATCTGTTTCCGTCCGTATAGACATCACCCTCATCATCTGGGCAGGTTACAGGCACAATCTCCAGGCAGATAGCGGTCACTGAGCAGAACCCTCAGCCTCTTCGGCACAATGACCTCACTGCTGCAGGTATGACTAGAGCCCCGTCATGTCACGGTGTGGTGAGAACTAAGAAGTGACATGCTCAGCAGTAGTGGCATGTGGTGAGGTGACAGCAGTGAGGCGGCTCCAGGGTCCTCCTCATCTACCTGCTCCTGCCCCGCCCGCCCCTGTCTTCGCTACCAGGGGGCATGTCCTGTGTGAAGCTACGCTACGCCCCCTCACAGCCCCTTCACAGCCTTATCTCCGCCTGGGTGACAGCAGCGGGCACGGCTGCAGCTGCCTAAGTGACCTTGCCCACAGCTCGGCTGGAAGGAGGGGAAGCCCCGCTCCGGTCCCTCTGCTAGTTCTCCTCCATTCAGCCTGCAGCATGACTGCAGCATGGGCAGTGTGCTCGTCACCCTGTGACATCTCCTGTCAGGGATAAGGTCAGGGGCTTCAATCTGGATGTCACACACACCCTGGTGAAGGAGGTTTAAGGTTTGATTGAATGATTTAATATTGACATGATACTACTCTACTGACTCTCACAGTAGTGTTGCGTTACGTAGCAAGCAGGCCGTCCGGATAGCAGTGTAACATCACTCATTGCGTCACGGACTCATGCACCTGCTCCTCCCACTCTATTAATGAAGAAGGTGGAGCAGGCACGTGACGAAGTGAGTGACGTCACGTTACGCTTGCGCTGCCCTCCGGCCAGGCCTGCCTGCTGTGCTACTTTGATAGTGAGTAGTAATA
This sequence comes from Bufo gargarizans, assembly GCF_014858855.1. Taxonomy (NCBI): domain Eukaryota; kingdom Metazoa; phylum Chordata; class Amphibia; order Anura; family Bufonidae; genus Bufo; species Bufo gargarizans. Next base: position 398,579,666 of record NC_058081.1, read on the forward strand.
GTAGACAGTAGACCCGGCAGGGCAGCTGCCGGCCCTGCAGGAGGAGCCTCTCATGGGGCCCCTAGTGGCCGCGGGCCCTCGGTCCATGCCCGAGTGCCCGAATGGTCAGTCCACCGCTAGTCAGATATAGTTATAACATGGAACAATAGTGTTACTGGACTCAAATGGTGCAACAAGCTTGGTGATTCTCGATCCACCCTAGCTCAATCTAGTGTTAGCAGTGCAAGAGAAAGTAAGTTCCATGTGCTTCACTCCTCATAGGACTGAGTAAAAGACTGCACCATTTCTACTGTAGTCAGGAAAGAGAGAGAGATAAAGGAAGGAACAATAAAGGTCCAGAATCTGCATGGCCAAGCATTGAAGTCAGTCAGATAGGTATTTGCTGATCAAAGCTGTTAGACATTGCTTAAACAACCTTAACACTTGGACACGACCTGGCCAGTCATATCTTGACTCTGTATCCCTCAGTTATAGCCATTAGCCAACATTGCAAGAATAATATTGCCAGCCATAGATTCTGCCGAAAGAGACTTTGTAAAGATTACAGAGAAAAGATTATTACATTTCCCATCATTGCTCAAATTCATACATTGCTTTCTATGGAGATTTGCACTGTCATTTCTTGCAACTGTGTTTTAATACCGTTGGATGTACTACAACTCCCATTCTGTAAATAGAGGCATTCATTTTCTACATCTGGCATTGTAACACCCCAGAGTTGTGTTACGAAACTCTTTTAGGCTACTTTCACACTAGCGTTCGATCGGATCCGTTCTGAACGGATCCGATCATAATAATGCAGACGGAGGCTCCGTTCAGAACGGATCCGTCTGCATTATTTTAGCATATAAAAGCTAAGTGTGAAAATAGCCTCGTACGGATCCGTCCAGACTTTCAATGTAAAGTCAATGGGGGACGGATCCGCCTGAAGATTGAGCCATATTGTGGCATCTTCAAACGGATCCGTCCCCATTGACTTACATTGTAAGTCTGGACGGATCCGCACGGATCCGCACGCCTCCGCACGGCCAGGCGGACACCCGAACGCTGCAAGCAGCGTTCAGCTGTCCGCCTGTCCGCGCGGAGGCGAGCGTAGCGGAGGCTGAACGCCGCCAGACTGATGCAGTCTGAGCGGATCCGCTCCATTCAGACTGCATCAGGGCTGGACGGCTGCGTTCGGGTCCGCTCGTGAGCCCCTTCAAACGGAGCTGACGAGCGGACACCCGAACGCTAGTGTGAAAGCAGCCTTACCCCGCTACAACCTGTTAAGAGTATTTTCCTTGTCATCAGATGTAATTTCACATAATATTCTCACCAATGTGCATTGAAAGCCTTGTTAGACTACTTTCACACTGGTGTTTCTGGGTCCGCTTGTGAGATCCGTTTTAGGGCTCACAAGCAGCCCAAAACGGATCAGTTTAGCCCCAATGCATTCAGAATGGATAAGGATCCGTTCAGAATGCATCAGTTTGCCTCCGTTCAGCCTCCATTTTGCTCTGGAGGAGGACACCAAAACGCTGCTTGCAGCGTTTTGATGTCCGCCTGAAGATGCAGAGCCAAACGGATCCGTCCTGACATACAATGTAAGTCAATGGGGACGGATCCGTTTTCACTGACACAATATGGTGCAATTGAAAACGGATCCGCCTCCCAATGACTTTCAGTGTAAGTCAAAAATATATTTTTTTTTTCATGGTAATGCAAACAGATCTGTTATGAACGGATACAAGCGTTTGCATTATCGGTGCGGATCCGTCTATGCCAGATACAAGACGGATCCGCACCTAACACATGTCTGAAAGTAGCCTTAAATGTATATTGTTCTCATTCTTCATGTTCACCAGCACCTGCTAGGGGAAGGCTGTGCGTGTAGGAGCTCCCAGAATTAGGGGTCCAAGGCCAGGATCTTGTCTCGGCTGACACATTGATCATCATCCCCAGCCTGAGACTTGCTGGAAGAAGAAAGCAGAAAGTTACAGACAAATCCAACTCCAGGAAGAACCATACCCTGTGAAGCTAACTGTGAGTGAAAGTCCAGAGACCCAGGGGAAGCCATATTCCTCCTTAGCTAGTCAGTCCCCAGACAACAGAAGATAGAAAGCGCAGAAGCTACATTCCTGCCACAGTATAGAGCTACAAAGCAGATGTCTTTTCCTGCAAGCTCCAGGTACATGATAGAGCAGAAGATATATTCCTGCCACACATTGCTAATACCTGCTGGGACCAAAGACTAATGCTGTATCTTGCTTGGATGAAAGCTACAAGACAAGTTTGAATTTTACCAAATGTAAATGTGTTAGTACCCTGAGCACGCTGAAATTGGCGTCACAAACAAAACTATAGACTATTATACCCATATCCTGAACCATTGCATAATTTGGCATCCGTGTAACCGTACCACGGTCTGGCTCATTGCAGCATGGTTATTGACTCCTGGACCATACACTGGCCATTGCATCCTTACAATTCCTATACAGACCTACAACATCAAGGACCCTCCAACTGCTATCAGGCAGGAGCCCCAACTTCAGGGTGTGCCCTGAGGGAAGAAATGTTGCACCCTCTACTCTGACCCTAGAGAGCTTCAGAGTAAGGCTTTCCCCTGTGATTGACTGTTACAGCCAGAGCCACTGCCACTTTCATGCTCCACTCTGCCCCTCCTGGGCTGGTTGGCCCTCAGTCTCAAAAGAGGCAACAGGCTTAGGGCCCTATTTCATGGGCAGGTAGCCTGTCAATCGCCTTCTCACTAGAGGAGGAGACCAATGCTACTACATGCAGCAATCTCCTCCTCAGTGTAGGGACAAGCGATTGTTAATACATCATATACTTATAATCCAATGGTCAAAAAGACCAATAATACCTGTTTCAGGTCAATTTTAAAATATAACTTTTATGGTTATTTATTAGAATAATTTTCCCCACATATAATACAAACAAACAAACAAGAAACAACTCTATTGAGAGTGTTTAAAAATATATATGTAAGGGATGGTGTCCACGGGGTGATTATGGTACTGTATCAATACCTATTCCCGGATTGTATCCTTCTGAGAATGATAGTTATGTTAAGTAAGTGCACCTCAAAAGGTTATCTTCACCCTTGATGGTGCTCTGGTGTTATATGCCACCAGATTACTCTATCATTCAGCGATGTGTGCGGTCTGCTGTTTGCAACATTAAATATTTATTGAAGCAATGTGTCTCGCTGCTTGTTTCAGCTTAATATCTGTTTCCAAATCGACTCGCTACATCTACACCCTCGTGGTCATAATCCAGAGCATACTGCGTCTGCAGCTCGCAGTGCTGTGGATATGCTTTCCCTGACATACGATTAAAAATTATTACGACGAAGCTCCCCCGACATGTTTCACCGCTCGCGCGGCTTCTTCAGGGGGATGGAGCTACATGCAACACGAGCGCTTGTGGTGCGTAGTGTTTTATAATCCCAGGGCGGGTCATCAAGGAGGAAGGCCAATCATAGCCTTCCTGCTCGTGTTGTAAGCGTCTAAGGGGGCCAATCAAATTGCCGTCTATTACTTATGACGTCATCCACTAGAGGTCAGGAGGTACGGGTTCATGCGCCTGCGTCAATACCCTCTTCCTACTGCGCATGCTCCCGAACTTAGACGGCCAGGTCTGTTCAAAATATACATTAGATCTTCATTGGTTTAGATCGGAGCACACTTATCAATATATATAGAGAGGAGAGATGTCCACTCGGAACTTGTTAAATCCATATGGGAAAAATAACCATTCGGAACTTACTATATCCACATGAACATAATAGTGCCTTCCGAGCTGTGATTCATAGCAGATGTTAGATGTTCCAAAGAGAAAGGCATATTAACTATATTCCAAGTTTTTTAGTTTTCTTTTTTTCTTTTTTTCTTTTTTTCCCTTCATTTTTTCTCATTTTTTCTCTTCTTTTTTTCTCTTTTCTTTTTTTCTTTTCTCTTTTTTTCTCTTTTTTTCCCTTCTTTTCCTTTCTTTTTTTCTTCTTTCAAATTTACATCTTAATTCTCTATGAAGCTTCTCACTTTTATTATCATGATTTTATATCATCTCCATACATTGTGGAGCTCTCTATGATAGTTCTAATTTTCCTTATACCATCGCTGTATGTATTTAGAACCCAATTGGATGACTATTGCCATGTATCCGTATCATTGCGGATTATTTGTGCCCCCATTATCTCAACTATTATTCCCAGTTTGATTCTTAGATATTATCTTTTATCTTTGGTGGTTAATATTCTCAATGTTCATAATTGATATACTTATTATTCATAATTCACAAGAGAATCAAATCAATACTCGGTTTTTATTCAATCTTCCAAGCTACTTCAAGCTATATTCAAACCTCTATTAGTACTATTTGTATTCTGTCTTATTTTCCTCTTTTTCCATTCACTATTAGTATTTCTATAATCTAAAACAGAGTCCCATTATCTCAGTGTCTATAGAAATGCTGTGAAAGAGAAGCCCTCATTGAGACCATTTGGGCTCATTGTGTTTAATCGATCTATCCATCGTGCTTCACACTGCAGAAGTTTTCTGTCCAAATTTCCGCCTCTAGGGCCCAGATTTAATTTTTCTATACCCCAGAACCGCAATACTGATGTTTTATTTTCATGTACATATTTGATGTGTCTGGCAATTGGGGTATCTTTGCCTGTCTCAATGGAACTGAGGTGGCCAGATATGCGACGTCTCAACTCCTGCGTGGTCTTGCCCACATATAACATGGGGCAAGGGCACGATGCTATATATACAACCCCCGTGGTCTTACATGTAATTAATTCTCTAATAGTATATTCTTTCCTGTCTCCAGGATTAGTGAATTTCCTTATTCGGGGGATGTACTTGCAGAAGGAGCAGTCTCCACAAGGGGTTGAGCCACTATATTTTGCTCTCAGTGATCTATTTCCCATTTATTTTTATTTTTCTTTTAGATGGCTATGAACCAATTGGTCCTTCAAATTTGGACCTCTTCTATAGGTGATACTTGGATGTGGGGTAAGTACGGTCTTTAAATCTCTTTCTGTCTGAATGATGTGCCAATATTTGTCCAGAATACTACAGATCTCTTTATTATAGCCATCAAAGGTGCCAATGCACCTGATGACCTCATTCTTTTTTATGGCGGGTGACTTCAGGAGATCCCTTCTGTCCGTCGTTCTCGCCCTATTAAAGGCCTTTTTTAAGGGGGCCGTAGGATATCCCCTCTTTTTGAATCTCTCCCACAATTGCCCACTTTCTTTCATAAAGGAGGCCTCATCTGAGCAGTTGCGTCGAGCCCTCAGATATTGGCCAGTGGGTATTCCCCTTTTCAGGGGTGTTGGATGCCAACTGGACCAGTGTAAATAACTGTTAGTGGAGCTCGGCTTTCTATGTATCTCAGTGCTCAGGTGCCCATCTTCGATGATTTTGATTTTTAAATCCAGGAACACTATTTCCCTCTCCTGAATCTCATATGTGAATTTCATACCTATATTGTTATCATTTAGTGCTTGGGTGAAATCATGAAAAAGTGACTTATCTCCTTCCCAAAAGATGAGTATGTCGTCGATATACCTGCCCCAAAATATAATGTGGCAGGTATACGACGACATCCCATCCGTGAAAACTAAATTATCCTCCCACCACCCTAAAAACAAATTTGCATAAGTTGGTGCACATGACGTACCCATAGCGGTACCGTTAATTTGTTGATATATTTTATCCTGAAAAATAAAATAATTGTGCTCTAAAATAAATTCTAACATAGATAATACTAAGTGATTGTGCTCTGCGAAATTACTACTTTTAGTGCTTAGGAAATTATTGGTGGCTTTTATACCAAGTGGATGTTGTATATTACTGTATAAGGATTCTACATCCAAGCTTGCCAAGATAGTATTTGATGTTAAGGTTATATCATTGATTTTCAGGAGAAGGTCTTTAGTGTCCCTGATATAAGATGGGAGGCCAGTCACGAAGGGTCTCAGGATCTGATCAACATATTCGCTGATGCCCTGAGTTAAATTGTCATTGCCAGACACAATAGGTCTACCTGGGACCGGCACTTTGTCCTTGTGCACCTTCGGAAGTGCATAGAAAGTGGGAATTGTGGGATCCTTCTTAAAGAGGTATTGAAATTCGTCCTTTGTAATAAGATGTCTCTCTCTTGCGTCAGAAAGAAGTGTTTTTAATTCTGACGTATATACTTTTGTGGGATCATTTGGAAGAATTTTATAAGTCTTTTTATCCCTCAAAAGTCTGTACCATCTCAATATAGTCATCACGATTTTGGATGACTATATTGCCCCCCTTGTCATTAGGTTTGATGACAATGTCTTCATTCTTCTTTAATTCTTCAAGAGCTAGTTCTTCTTGGGGGTTCAGGTTCCGTTCAAAATGATCTTTTCTCATTTTGAGGGATTTAATATCCCGTGTAACAAGATTTACAAAGGTATCAATTTCTTTAAATTGTGAGAAGGACGGTGTGATTTTAGATTTTGGTTTTAGGGTCGAGAACGGAGGATCTAAAGGTATCAACTGCCCATCATTTTCCTTCAGGAGGTCTTCAAGATCTTGGACACATCTCTTTTCAGTTTCAAAGATCTTTCTCACATCCCACTCCGCCTGTTTATGGACTTTATAGAGGGCCAATTTGCGTGCAAATAAGTTGATGTCCTTGACCCACAGAAATTTATCGCTTTGTGGTACTGGTGAGAAGGTAAGACCTCTACTAAGTAAACTCCTTTGTGACGCAGTCATAGCAAGTCCAGACAGATTGATGATTTGTTTTAAATCTTCTTCTTTATTACTGTCCTCTAGTTCAGTTTGCTGAAACTCCATTTCTCCCGATCCCTTTGTTGAGTCCCTGCCTGTCCTAAAAAAAGGGGGGCTATAGGTGCATTGGACTGTATAGTAGTTGTTTGACTGCTGGGTTGATTGGTCCCTAGACTGCTGGATTGACTGGTCCCTAAATTGATCCCTGTATTTATCTGATGTCCAAATGAGAAGGGATACATAGATGTAGAGGGCATACCAGTATGGGGATTGATGTTGGCACCGGTATTCATCCCTCCTGGATATATATTTTTCTGTTTTTCCGGAGGACATGTTTTGAAGGTTTCTCTTTTTTCTTGAGTCGCTTTATTAGGTGGTTGGTATCTGCCCTTCTTTGTTTTTCGTTTTGTTCCTGTCCTACTATTTTGGGTGCTCAGACTACGGACTGAACCCTCAGTGCCTGATGTATCAGTATCAGAGGTCTCTGTACGCCTTTGATAGGTATTTCTGATGTTATTCCTATTTTTCCAGATTTTCCAGATATAAACCCTGTACAGAATACAAATAGTACTAATAGAGGTTTGAATATAGCTTGAAGTAGCTTGGAAGATTGAATAAAAACCGAGTATTGATTTGATTCTCTTGTGAATTATGAATAATAAGTATATCAATTATGAACATTGAGAATATTAACCACCAAAGATAAAAGATAATATCTAAGAATCAAACTGGGAATAATAGTTGAGATAATGGGGGCACAAATAATCCGCAATGATACGGATACATGGCAATAGTCATCCAATTGGGTTCTAAATACATACAGCGATGGTATAAGGAAAATTAGAACTATCATAGAGAGCTCCACAATGTATGGAGATGATATAAAATCATGATAATAAAAGTGAGAAGCTTCATAGAGAATTAAGATGTAAATTTGAAAGAAGAAAAAAAGAAAGGAAAAGAAGGGAAAAAAAGAGAAAAAAAGAGAAAAAAGAGAAAAGAAAAAAAGAAAAGAGAAAAAAAGAAGAGAAAAAAAGAGAAAGAAGAGAAAAAATGAGAAAAAATGAAGGGAAAAAAAGAAAAAAAGAAAACTAAAAAACTTGGAATATAGTTAATATGCCTTTCTCTTTGGAACATCTAACATCCTTTTGAGGTGCACTTACTTAACATAACTATCATTCTCAGAAGGATACAATCCGGGAATAGGTATTGATACAGTACCATAATCACCCCGTGGACACCATCCCTTACATATATATTTTTAAACACTCTCAATAGAGTTGTTTCTTGTTTGTTTGTTTGTATTATATGTGGGGAAAATTATTCTAATAAATAACAATAAAAGTTATATTTTAAAATTGACCTGAAACAGGTATTATTGGTCTTTTTGACCATTGGATTATAAATATTGATCTCCTGGGTCCAGTGGATCTTTTGCAAATTACATCATATACTGTCTCATTGTTTGCCAGCAGCAGAGCACCTATCTGCTGCCGGCAAACTAGGATTTCTTGTTAAAAGATCCAGATTATCCAAAGAACGAGTGTTTGCTTGTAAGGGTCAGCCTGTAGAAACACCAAGTTACAGGACGCTGTATTGGTAGTGATAAGGTTTCACACAGACTGTAATGCCTTCCTCCAGCCACAGGAGGCCACTGTGTCTTTAAAAAAAGAAAGAAAGAAAGAAAAAAAGAAAGAAATGTTGTTGTTGATCCCAGAGGATGTAGGAGGAGTTCAAGTTCCTGAGCTGAAAGAGCAGGAGTGCTGTGACCTTGCTGAGGTGGCCAGAGAGAGACTGGCTGTTGTGAGACAGATCAACAGGGACTATAAAGTGATTTTTCCCGACTGCTGTGGGACAGATCAACAGAGACTGTAAAGTGTGTCCGAGTGTAGTGCGATTGTGCAATTCAGAGACCAGTACAGGACGGGTTACTCCTGTCAGAGCTGAACTATGGTCAAGCCTGTACCTGCAGTCCAGACAGAGAGAGGAAAAGACCACGCTGGGACAAGCAAGTGACTGGATCAGAAGCCAGACTGCGCCAGACTGCACCTGGCTACACGTACCAGACCAAGACAAGCAGCTACCTACAAAACTGTGAGTGTGCACCAGTGCTAATCTGTGGTAGGGCATAGAGCAGGAAATTTTAGTTACTGCGTTGTATATACGTGCCCTGGTTAGTAGGGGCAGACAGGCAAATATTAGAGGAGTGTAGCCTGCATTTTTATGTGTTCGCTGTTTGGAGCGCATTTTTGTGGATGCAAAGTTCAGTTATTCTTGCTGTAAATTTATGTAAACCTGTTAACACTGTTCCTGTCATTTGTATATTTTGTTCTTTAATAAAGCCGATATCTGCTTCAGCCTCCTTGTCTGCTGTACTGTATTTGAACCTGTGGTCTTTTCCTTATCTGACTGATACATGCTCGTTCATTGGGTAATCGGCAGCAGTATTGCACTGCCAGATGATCGCTAACGAACAATCATGCGAATACTCGTTATTGACAACTTAACGATAATCTTCCCATGTAATAGTGCTTTTAGTGGTTCCAAGAGTCTCTTTAGAGGCAATAAGCTTCATGATTACACACAATATGGTAGCACAGGGCTTGGTGGTTTTTCTACTGATGATTACAGGCTTACTGTTACCTTTGGTCATGATCTCTGGTTCTAGAGTTGTACCCAACTCAATAGGTGACAACTTTTAGTGCTGCATGATAGAGGCTGCAGCACATGTAAATGTATTCTCCATAAAATTAGATACTATGCTGTAAAAATAGTTGCTGGGATACTACACTATAGTGAATGAAAACTTCATTGGTTTATGAATTTTGAAAATATCACGGTCAGGGTCAATTGTCAGCGGCATGGAGAGCCTTCTCTTGATTTGATCATATGTAGAGGTGGAAACTATTGCTCATAGGCTCTAAAATATAACAAAAATACAAAATATAACATATTACCACATAATAACCACATTAAAATGCAGCTATATGAAACCTAATATAGATAATAATTCAGTATCCTCATGCTCACATCAGCACTGTGTTCTTATATGTTGCTTGGGGCTGCAACAAGTAAGCATGGGAGGCCCTACTTATAAACTTGTGCATGGAGCCCCACAGCATCAAGATAGAAATGGGCAACAAGCTGGTTCTGGAAAGTGGCATTTTGATTATTATTATGATGTTTTTCTCCCTTGGGATTTCGGGGTTTTGTATTCCATTATCCACTGTCCCTTGTCTTCCCTCTTCCTCCACCATCTGTATTCTATTTATCATTTCTAAGGACCCTTGCAAGATGGAGGTAGGCTATCTGAGCTCCCCTTTCTATGCTGTAGGAATATATTTGAGGCTATACAAAGAATATTATAATTTAGTTCTTACATGTAAGGGCCATAAGGGATAATCACACGTAACATCTGCATGTGCATAAGCAACAAATATCTATCAGTTTCAAGCTAATACCCTCTGTCATTGACTTTCTATAAATTGGGACTCTTTCCAGTTATAGTGACACAAATCATAGATCATAGTTTGCAAACCCTAAATTCTGCATGAGTTTTAAAGGGTTAAAATGTGACATAAAATCTTATTTTTCTTCTTATTCAGTGTTGCATTACCACTGACAAACTGTTCATTGTACAACACTTCCTTTCACGAGGGCCCCAGCTACAGACCTTATGAATATGTAAATGTGCTTGGCTTGGTTGCTATACTGTTAGTAGGGAGCTTGCCCTTTCCTAGGCCTCAGTAGAACCATCTCAGAAGACCTTTGTGGTTCACTCTCTAATTGGAGGAGACAGTTCTCCTCCCTTAATCTCAAGTTAGTTTATATTTAAACAAAATGTTCATTTAGTGTTTGCGGATTTCTGTAATTTGCATGGGGAAACAATTACTATGCGGAAAAGAAGAATTACGCATAATTTCAGCTCTGCTATTTGCTGCTCTCCCTTTGAACTAATAAGGGGGGGCATAAATAGGTCTTAGAAAGATAAACTAATGAAAGGACCATGCAGAAATTGAATACTTTTACCTCAGAGACACATAATGTGCTTTTCTCTTCCCAGGAAAGAACTTCTGTGTAAAACACGCAAATGAGAAGGTTTTATTTTCTTGTGTAAGTGTAACTAATGTATGGAGCCTTTTACGTCAACCATCACTGACATGAAGGCTTAATAACAGCAAAATATTATAGCAGAGGCAGAGAATTTAAAGGGAGTCACAGGCCAGCATAGACATTATCCAGGAATTAGACATTGATATTGAACGGCATTCACAAAACCACGGTAGACAGACATATTTATAGCGTTATCTGCCTTCAATTATCAAGTGACAGCATTAAAAAATCTACAAGCCAATAAGAAGACTTACTGTTTGGTACTCATTTGTCACTTTGATACCTTTTTTTTTTTTAAGACTAGGACATTTTCCTGACCAGGTGAATTTTCGTGACCAGGTGGATTTACCTTTTTTTAGTACACGTGCCTTTGAAAACCATAGGTTTTCTTGTTCCATTCAGCTGTATAACAATATATATATATATATATATATATATATATAATGAAGAAAATCCGCAGCACTCCTTGAAGTGTAGAAAAAATTTGTAGTTTTATTCACACATGTCAAATAAGACAACGTTTCGGTTCTCTCACAGAACCTTTTTCAAGTCAAGTGAACATAAAGTGCATAAGTGCTAGTATAAATACATCATCACATTGTAATCAATTAGTCATCAACCAATACAAAATCAGTGCACTCCCATATTTAGGGCATGTTACAATTCATTCCTTCTCTCTCTGTGCCTAGATAGAGACTAATCACAGTGCTTCTCCATTCATGATTCACATTTACTACATACAAGTGCCAAAATTAAAGTGCAAAGTGCAATATAAACCCTGTTTCCTAAGTTACCTTGCTGTGGTTATATATGAAGGAACAGGAGGAGATGGCGTCTGAACTTGTGTGGAGGCACGCCACCGCTCGCGTCTCTCCCTCCTCAGTGCGCATGTGTCAATTCCATCCCCACTGACAACGCAGTACATAACCTCTCTGCGTCATCCGAAGGCGGAGATCTAACGTCATGACGTCAGATCCACTCCGTCAGCCACCACCACGCACGCATGCGTGCCAGTAAGCCGCGGCAGTGATCCACGCCAAGTCATAGATCTCTTCCGCCATTTTACTCTAGGGCAATCGTTTGGGCATTGTCTTGCGCCTTTAACTCCTTCTGTTCCTTCTTACCTCTTACCAACCAGCAAAGGTACAGGCTTGAACCATATTTTCAAAAAGAGCATAGAATATTCTATCATGAATTCGTCATGTAACATCCATTGGGTCCACCCCATACATTATAATGAATACACACAGAAGTTAGATCAGTGAAAGGGCATTATCCAACCATCCCTCCTGTCACCCTAAATTCGACATTTAACCCTTTGGGTTTCAGAGTATCTAACCGAAAAATCCATCTAAGCTCAGTTTTCTTTAAGATGGTTAAACGGTCCCCTCCTCTGTCCAATGGTTTTACATGATCCAAAAGCATGAATCTCAACTCACTCTCTTTATGATTTTTTTCGGCAAAATGTTTCGATACGGGCAAATCACGTCTTTTATTCCTGATAGATTGTCTGTGGTTATTCAACCTCGTTTTTACATCGCATGTGGTTTCGCCTATGATGGCATATAAAAGAGCGGGCAATATTAGGGATAACGTGGTGCGTTCCAGATTGCCCGAAAAGGGTCAGTTGAGACAGACTTTTTTGAAGACGATGCGCTTGGGATCTTTCCCATGTCTGGGATGCGTTAATTGCAAACTGATGCAAAAAGGATCAGCGTTTGCGCATCCAGACACGGGAGAAATCTTCAAGATAAGGCATTATCTCACATGTGATTCAGCATGGGTGATATATGTTTTATGGTGTCCATGCAAGATGTTATACGTGGGCGAAACCACATGCGATGTAAAAACGAGGTTGAATAACCACAGACAATCTATCAGGAATAAAAGACGTGATTTGCCCGTATCGAAACATTTTGCCGAAAAAAATCATAAAGAGAGTGAGTTGAGATTCATGCTTTTGGATCATGTAAAACCATTGGACAGAGGAGGGGACCGTTTAACCATCTTAAAGAAAACTGAGCTTAGATGGATTTTTCGGTTAGATACTCTGAAACCCAAAGGGTTAAATGTCGAATTTAGGGTGACAGGAGGGATGGTTGGATAATGCCCTTTCACTGATCTAACTTCTGTGTGTATTCATTATAATGTATGGGGTGGACCCAATGGATGTTACATGACGAATTCATGATAGAATATTCTATGCTCTTTTTGAAAATATGGTTCAAGCCTGTACCTTTGCTGGTTGGTAAGAGGTAAGAAGGAACAGAAGGAGTTAAAGGCGCAAGACAATGCCCAAACGATTGCCCTAGAGTAAAATGGCGGAAGAGATCTATGACTTGGCGTGGATCACTGCCGCGGCTTACTGGCACGCATGCGTGCGTGGTGGTGGCTGACGGAGTGGATCTGACGTCATGACGTTAGATCTCCGCCTTCGGATGACGCAGAGAGGTTATGTACTGCGTTGTCAGTGGGGATGGAATTGACACATGCGCACTGAGGAGGGAGAGACGCGAGCGGTGGCGTGCCTCCACACAAGTTCAGACGCCATCTCCTCCTGTTCCTTCATATATAACCACAGCAAGGTAACTTAGGAAACAGGGTTTATATTGCACTTTGCACTTTAATTTTGGCACTTGTATGTAGTAAATGTGAATCATGAATGGAGAAGCACTGTGATTAGTCTCTATCTAGGCACAGAGAGAGAAGGAATGAATTGTAACATGCCCTAAATATGGGAGTGCACTGATTTTGTATTGGTTGATGACTAATTGATTACAATGTGATGATGTATTTATACTAGCACTTATGCACTTTATGTTCACTTGACTTGAAAAAGGTTCTGTGAGAGAACCGAAACGTTGTCTTATTTGACATGTGTGAATAAAACTACACATTTTTTCTACACTTCAAGGAGTGCTGCGGATTTTCTTCATTGTTTTACGTCTCGAATCGAGGGACCACCGCCGGCACCACACAGCTACGGCTGAGTAAAACGACAGGAGTGCTGCCTGAAACTTCTTTTATGGATCTATATATATATATATATATATATATCTATATATCTATATATCTATATATATATATATATATATATATATATATCTATATATATATACATTTTTTATTTTTTTTATTAATAGCACAACATGCACCTAAATTGTAATTGTAAACTACAGTATGTTCCCTTTCTATAACGATCATTTTGATATGGTCAGTGTATGGGTTATGTTTGCCATAGGTGAGGCTAGAAGCTGCATGGTGGCATGAGGTGGTCTTTTTTAAAATTTTTTCTTTTTTATTTACATTTTGCATTGAAGACTTGCCTTTGAGAGACATTTAACATTTCATTTTGTTTTTTAATTGTGGATTTCTTCTGAATCAGGGTTGATGTATTAGCATCAGTTACAGGAGGGAATACAGCCCCCAGACAGCTTATACAAGGCTGTACGGCTTCACTGTAGAGCTTATAAGGGTCTACTAAGACCCATAAGCTCATGGAAACACCAAGGCACCAGCATTCACATGATCACTATGACCAGTGCAGGAAGCATTGCTGATTCTTGAACAATATACACAGTGCTCAATGAACACTTTTGATTTATGTAGAATTGAAACAACCACAAATCTAATTTTTTTTTAAACATTTAACTAATCGGGCACTAAACAAATTTCAAGAAGTTCACTCACCTCTAATATTGAAAAATAAATTTAGAATTTAATGTGTGGAAAGGTTCTCATGTAATAATAAACTCTGTACAGTGCTACAGAATATATAATCACTATATAACTAAATAAACAAATTGAAAGTTAGGTCATTAGCCAAAGTCATTAATTATGCCACTGTCGTTTTAATATTCTTCAGTCGTTTTTGTGCAAGTAACCAAAGGAAGTGCAATGGACAATGTAATGAAGGATTTTGACACTTAGTGACGCTGTCTGGAAGGAGTGAAACTTGCCATTGGTTCTAAAAATGAATTTCTTATTTTTTTGTTGACGTTAAAACACTTTTTTAGTATTTGAACTTCAAAGAATTGTTTTAAGGCTACTTTCACACTAGCGTTCATAGGTCCGTTCGTGAGCTCCGTTTGAAGGAGCTCACGAGCGGACCCGAACGCCTCCGTCCAGCCCTGATGCAGTCTGAATGGAGCGGATCCGCTCAGACTGCATCAGTCTGGCGGCGTTCAGCCTCCGCTCCGCTCGCCTCCGCACGGACAGGCGGACAGCTGAACGCTGCTTACAGCGTTCAGCTGTCCGCCTGGCCGTGCGGAGGTGAGCAGATCCGTTCAGACTTACAATGTAAGTCAATGGGAACGGATCCGCTTGAAGATGTCACCATATGGCTCAATCTTCAAGCGGATCCGTCCCCCATTGACTTTACATTGAAAGTCTGAACGGATCCGCTCAGGCTACTTTCACACTTAGAATTTTTTCTAAGTTATTAATGCAGACGGATCCGTACTGAACGGAGCCTCCGTCTGCATTAATATGATCGGATCCGTTCAGAACGGATCCGATCGAACGCTAGTGTGAAAGTAGCCTAAGTTGTCAAGTATTCAACCTTTCTCCAGTAAAATTACAGCAGCTAGCAGCAGGGTTTCTATAGCCTATTTTAGTAAATGTACAGTATAATGTGGACTGTAATTTACCTCATATATGAGGCACAATACATTGGTTATTATTTAATATTCTTAAAGGTTATTATTTATAGGGTACCTAAAGCTTTGATAAAAGCACAATCATGCTGTAGTGCTTCTGAGAGCGCTTTGCAATGTTGGGTTTCATCAGCTTTGTTTTTGTGTTTCCAGTATGCAGATCCCATATACTTTCTATGGATGCATTCACCACATGCTATGCTGGAAATACCAAATTCTTAGCCAATGAAACTGAGAAGCTCTGCTGCATGATAATGCTTTTACCAAAGGTTTAGGTCCCTTTTAACATTATTATTGGTTAAAATGTAACATTATTTAACCATTTGCAGACTACCCATTGACTATATATTTTGGGGCGATATATATATCCTGAACGATTAGCATGCAGCTGCAGGAGCAGGAAGCTCACCATAGAGAAGCACAGGGGCGCCAAGGTGAAGAAAAAACAGATAAGGGCAGTGTAGTAAGTCTATGGAAGGTTATATTGCAAAGGCATATATATCACTGTGTCTGTATAGTTAATGGTTCTATTTCACAGTCTCAGTATAGCCTATATATAGCCTATATATCACTGTGTCTCTTTATATTTTGTTATATTGATTCTATTTCACAGTATCGATATATGTCGACACTTGTATCACTGTGCGGGTATTTAAAAGATAATAAATAATATGGATAATAATAAATAATGTTAAAAGAATTATATGAGATAGAAACGAAAGGTGACTTACTTCACCAGGGACGGGAGGGAGATATAGGATTAGCAAAATACACCTATATCGGCGGGGGAGGAGCAGGTATAGGTGTATTTTGCTTATCCTATATCTCCCTCCCTGGTGAAGTAAGTCACCTTCCGTTTCTTTCTCATATAATTATTTTACCATTATTTATTATTATCCATATTATTTATTATCTTTTAAATACCCGCACAGTGATACATGTGTCGCCATATATCGATACTGTGAAATAGAATCAATATAACAAAATATAAAGAGACACAGTGATATATAGGCTTACCATATACTGAGACTGTGAAATAGAACCACTAACTATATAGACACAGTGATATATATGCCTTTGAAATATATCGATACTGTGAAGCAGAAGCACAAATCCAACTAGCAAAGTAGTAACCTTCCATAGACTTACTACACCGCCCTTATCTGTTTTTTCTTCACCTTGGCGCCCCTGTGCTACTGCCCACTACCCTCCCCGGGCCACTATATTTGGGCAAGCCCCCCAGCACTTTTTTAAATTCTCTCCATATTATCTTGCGTGCACTGACGTACACTGCTTTAGGGTGCTGCCTCGGTGAATACCCACCAAACCACCTACATCCGATCCCCAACATTCCGTCACTTCTAATTAGTCCTCTTGGTGCTCCAGAGAATACTTTTCCTCCTTCCCTTTTTACTGTGTTTAATCCCCCTTCTTTTTTTCTCTTCTTCTTCAACACCATAGAGAAGGCAGGGATGGTTTCTTACCGTCTCTGCCTTCCCCCATTGCTGTATACACAGTGCTCGATGGGCACTGTGTACATGGATTAAGAATCAACCATGCTTCCTGCTCCAGAGCATCGCAGGCTTGGAGAAGAAGGAGTGGGAAGCCAGCCCCTGGAAGCAAGTAAGTAATCTTTCCCAAGTGGGGCCCCCATTCTTTCACAACCCCCAATCTATTCACCATGTCCTTGCAATAGCGCCCTGAAGTATTTCTCAGTCAGTATGCCTACAGTAAGACCTTGTTCACATTTTTGTGTCCGTTTTACATTCATGGAAAATCTGTTCCCGGCCACCAGAGAGGCAGCATTTTTTTCTATAGTGTGCATGTATCACCACCGCTGTTGGAAATGAGCAGTGTATAATGTGATGGAAAAATGGATTAAGACAGCAAACAAAGCAATATGGACAATAACAATACATTAGAAAGTGTCTTATATTGAGGGGCTGTCCCCCGCTGCTGAGTAATCTCTGCCTGACACTTTAATGAAATCTCACCTGGTCCTGACAATCATGTGCCTATGCTTCTGGAGCAGAAACAGTTCATGTGCTGCTACCCAGAAGTGAACATGCACAGTCTCTGCTATGGGAACAGCAGCAGAGCCTCTGCATCACTATTTGGAGTAGCGGCAGAGGCATTTGACTGTCAATCAAGCGGTAGGGGGAGCTTCTTCAGCAGCGGAGACAGACTCTCACAGGTTGAGAACTTTTGTTGATAAGACAAATCAATTTGCTCATCCCTTGTTGTATATGTAGTTATGTGACACCCATAACTTTTTGTACCTCGGAGCTGTGGGAGGGCCTGTTCTTTGGTTGGTGATACCATTTTGCGATACATAAAACCTTTAGACCACTTTTTTATTCCTTTTTTTTGTGACAAAAAAGTGTTTAAATTAAATATATTTCTGCTTTATTTGAATCCCTATTTTATACTTCTGTATCGCAGTGTTTTATGTTTTTACAATTATCCTTTCACATCCTGGTAATACAGAAATTTGGGATCCTTTTTGGCAACAGGAAAACATTCTCCTATTTTGCTTTGATAGCGAGGATCTAAAAGTATGGCTATCCCGTAATCATCAAATTGCTTGATGATAACGATACGACTGTCAATACATAAACAAGCAAGCATACAGTGTCCCATGCTTGCCAGCGCGCCTTAGGGCCCAGTTCTTTCTAGCTCCAGCCTCCGACTTTGTTGATTAGTCGTCATGGCCAGTGTCGTTGTCATCATCAGCCCCATGCTCCTCCACCAATGACTCCTGCTCTTCAACCGCCTTTTCCAGTGGTAGCTCCTCATTCTCATCTTCCACTTCCTTCTCCATTGGACTATGTCCGTGTGGGTTCCTAGCATTACACGGCAACCAGGAAGATTTGGGAGCTGTTCTTCCGCTGACCCTTGCATTAGCATGAGCGTGGGCATGATATTGTTGATGCCACAATTGTCCTTACTGACAAATGTGATGGCCTCTTCAAAGGGCACGAGTAGGCAACACGCATCTCTAATGAGCTGCCACTGCATGACCTCATAACAACACATGCTTCCTGCTGAAGGATTCACTGCTTTATGCTGCTTATAGACAGGCTCTAGCATATGCAAGGTGGAATTCCAGTGAGCTGTATTGTTGTGGATCAAGTGGTGCAAAGACAGACTATTTTGTCACTGCAAGTCCAGGAGGGAGTTCCTTGACACATAAGAATGGCTGAAATGTGAGGACAGCCTCCTGGACACGGTCAGCACCCTCTGCAAGCCATGGTAGTTTTTCAAAAAACATTGCACCACTAAATTTATCATGTACGCATCTGTTATTTCCCATAAATGCAGCATGGCCTTGATGTTGCTGACCACCTTGCTCATTTGGAGTTGGCGAGCAGACAGCCAGCGGGATATTTGCTGCTTGATGCACTTTAGACTGCCTAGCCCCTGAAGACACCGGATATTCGGCGAAACATGTCGGGGGGCAGCTGCTGAGTTATGTTTTAGACCAGGTAGTGAGCAATATTGTTGATGCACTTTAGAAACTGATCGACTGCATGGCTACACTTGCACAGGCTAATCAGCTCTAACACTGCATGGCAACACTTCACTTTACACATATGTTAGGAAGGGGGGGGGGAAGTTGGAGCACCACTCTGCTCTTCTTCTGTTAGACATAGGAGGATTTCCAAGGAGGAAACTAGATCGACACAAATGTTGAGGTGTCAATATGATCTAAGCTCTTTGCTGCGGCACAGTGTTGCCACTGCTGCGAAAAGCATTGACCTAGTGGACCATGAAAGACATGTCCTGTCCTGCCATAACAGCTGCTCCAAGTGTCCATGGTGGCCATTCCTTGCAGGACAGAGACAATTGCAAAAAATGGCCCACGTTCTCCTCTACGTGACAATACAAGTCAGGGAGAGCTTTTTTTTTTGACTAGTAATCTTTCAATAAGGCTGTATGCCATCAGATCCCTAAAGGCATCAGAATCTACCAAGTGGTACAGATGCAACTTGGCCAGGTTGGAGTTAATCATCCACACCATTGAAATGCTGGGCATGTAGAGTTGTTTCTTGGCCACACATTCCCCTACTGGTGGCTGATGATCGAGTGAAGTAGGAGGAGGATGCGAAGTAGGTGGTCCTGGAGAAGCAGTAACTGATGATGACAAGGACACTGTACTGCATGTGGATGCAGCCTGGCTGCCGCAAAGGAGACCGGGAGAAGGATACGTCAGACTCCTTACCCTCTATGCCATTTTTATAAGACAGTGATATGTCATTGTGGGCTCAATGGCCCACTCCTGATTCCTTTCTTTATATTTGCCCCGAGTGCCACTGTCACTACCATTGCCCCTACTGCCATCTCTTTGGCTACAAGTGCTACTACTACCACGCCACCAATATAGCTATGCATGGGGTCCCCATCTCCCCCGGAATCTCCTCCTCATGGCAGTCCAAACGCTAACTGTTCTCATATAAGTCAACAACAGAGAGACTCTCTTGAGTATCTTCCATAGCGTGTTGGGATTTGTTGCCTCTTGTATGGAAAAAAGAAGGCACCTCACTAGGAGGGGGCACTGAAGACATAGATGATGCAACTGAAAGGCTTTTCTGGGGCCAAAAGAAAGAGGAGCAGGAGAAAAGCTGTGGCTCCTGGCTCCAAAGCACAATATCAGACTTGTGGTGACCTCAACATCCTCCAGCTGTGACTAAGAGGAGGAGTGAGCCATCAAGTTGGCAATCTCATTGTCTTTGTCCTCAATAATAATGTGCCACCTATCGGAACCCAGGCAGAACTGTAGGTTAGTGTTGGGGCAAAACCCCCTTCTTCTATAATTGTCGGGGTCCCAATTAAAGTGTCCTTATGAGCGCTCAGAGAGCTGACACAGACACACTGCTGAATCAGATTCTCTTAATTATTGCACACACGTACAGTACAGACCAAAAGTTTGGACACACCTTCTCATTCAAACAGTTTTCTTTATTTTCATGACTATGAAAATTGTAGATTCACACTGAAAGCATCAAAACTATGAATTAACACATGTGGAATTATATACATAACAAAAAAGTGTGAAACAACTGAAAATATGTCATATTCTAGGTTCTTCAAAGAAGCCACCTTTTGCTTTGCTTACTGCTTTTCACACTCTTGGCATTCTCTTGTTGAGCTTCAAGAGGTAGTCAGGTTTAATAAGTGGGATTTCTTGCCTTATAAATGGGGTTGGGACCATCAGTTGCCTTGTGGAGAAGTCAGGTGGATACACAGCTGATAGTCCTACTGAATAGACTGTTAGAATTTGTATTATGGCAAGAAAAAAGCAGCTAAGTAAAGAAAAACGAGCGGCCATCATTACTTTAAGAAATGAAGGTCAGTCAGTCCAAAAATTGGGAAAACGTTGAAAGTGTCCACAAGTGCAGTGACAAAAACCATCAAGCGCTACAAAGAAACTGGCTCACATGCGGACCACCACCCCAGGAAAGGAAGACCAAGAGTCACCTCTGCTGCGGAGGATAAGTTCATCCGAGTCACCAGCCTCAGAAACAGCAGCTCAGATTAGAGACCAGGTCAATGCCACACAGAGTTCTAGCAGCAGACACATCTCTAGAACAACTGTTAAGAGGAGACTGTGTGAATCAGGCCTTCATGGTAGAATATCTGCTAGGAAACCACTGCTAAAGACAGGCAACAAGCAGAAGAGACTTGTTTGGGCTAAAAAACACAAGGAATGGACATTAGACCAGTGGAAATCTGTGCTTTGGTCTGATGAGTCCAAATTTGAGATCTTTGGTTCCAACCACCGTGTCTTTGTGCGAGGCAGAAAAGGTGAACGGATGGACTCTACATGCCTGGTTCCCACCGTGAAGCATGGAGGAGGAGGTGTGATGGTGTGGGGGTGCTTTGCTGTTGACACTGTTGGGGATTTATTCAAAATTGAAGGCATTCTGAACCAGCATGGCTACCACAGCATCTTGCAGCGGCATGCTATTCCATCCGGTTTGCGTTTAGTTGGACCATCATTTATTTTTTAACAGGACAATGACCCCAAACACACCTCCAGGCTGTGTAAGGGGTTTTTGACCATGAAGGAGAGTGATGGGGTGCTGCGCCAGATAACCTGGCCTCCACAGTCACCGGACCTGAACCCAATCGAGATGGTTTGGGGTGAGCTGGACCTCAGAGTGAAGGCAAAAGGGCCAACAAGTGCTATATCTCTGGGAACTCCTTCAAGACTGTTGGAAGACCATTTCAGGTGACTACCTCTTGAAGCTCATCAAGAGAATGCCAAGAGTGTGCAAAGCAGTAATCAGATCAAAAGGTGGCTACTTTGAAGAACCTAGAATATGACATATTTTCAGTTGTTTCACACTTTTTTGTTATGTATATAATTCCACATGTGTTAATTCATAGTTTTGATGCCTTCAGTGTGAAACTACAATTTTCATAGTCATGAAAATAAAGAAAACTCTCTGAATGAGAAGGTGTGTCCAAACTTTTGGTCTGTACTATATACATCTTTATAACACTACAGATAATCATAGACAAATCTGGCCCACCACCAAGGGGGTGTTAATCAAAACGAATTGTTTGATTTGTTATTCATAAAAGGCAATACTTCTGCACTATGCTAACATAATTCTTATAATTAAAAAGTTTCTTTAGCATCTAATCTCAAAGTTGACATGCACAAGATGGAGGACATTTTTAAACAAAATGGATTCTTACCCCTCACAATTTACCCATCTTGAGATATCTTGGAATTGACATCTTAACCCAGAGGTACCTGTACTTCAGTTGGGATAGGTCTAACTGCCAGCCGGAGGCCAGATTCCCTCCCAGGTATCGATGCAGTTCCAAGACCTCACAATATTCCTGGTAGTTTCTCCTTTTGGTACAGAACCTGTTGGCACACATAAACATAAGCTTAATCACAGCATATACTACTATTATAATCAACACTACTTGCATTATTGTTCGTCTTGCCACCAGGGAGCCTCCACCCACCCTGCTATGGGGAGAGGGACTGCAGTGGAGTTATACTTTTGTTTATCAGGCCCTGGTCTTCTTTGTGAGAGAAATTGCCAACAAGACATATGAATAAGTTCTTTGAAAGTCAAAGGGATTGCCAGATAAGGCATAGTTCTTGAACTCACGGGACTGTAAGTACAGATCCAAAAGTCTTTAATTTTACTGTCAGTGTCATTGAGTCCTCTAAACAGCACCTGGTGGTGTCGGATAAGTGCATTATCCCAGTTATACTTGAGTTGTTGGTACAGGGCCATTGTTCCCAGAATTCGGGTGACCATCAGCAGGAGGATCCTCATCCTCGGGCGTCAGAACTTTCTTGCAGTGAGAAGCGTGTATCCAGTTTGGCTTTCCTTTAATCTTTACTGCTGTATGAGTAGTCAACAGGACTTGGAAAAGACCATCAAATCTGGGATCAAGGCCTTTCCTCACATGTCTTTTTATCACCACCTAGTCTCCTGGTTGCAGATTGTGTGTTCCTTCTACTGAATCTGGATCTGGAAGGGAAGCAAACATTTGTTTATGGGAATGCTCAAGCCTCTTTGTGAGGGCCCACATGTAGCTTGTTAGGCTATCATTGTTCATTTGCAAATGTCGTGAAAAATACAATCCTAATCTGGGGGCGCTTCCAAACAGAATCTCAAATGGGGATAATCTGATTCAATAACTTCAGGGGCACCATATCTGCACACCAGTTCACTGACCAGCTTCTTTGCTGTGTTCTTTGCATTTGCCTTTGCTACTGGGAAGACTTCCGGCCACCATGAAATGAAATCAACACACACAAGGACAAATTCAAATACTCCTACCTTAGACAGTTGTATATAGTCTTTCTGCAGTCTCTGGAATGGGTAAAGTAGGTCACTTTAAAGTAGGGGGTGTGCTTGCGTGGAGTCTTCACCACTTGATCGGGATTGTTCAATGCACAGACCAATACATCCTTGTACAAACCAAGCAGCTACTGTAGAAAATCCTGGAGCAATCCACCTTGCATTAACCACACTTACCATGGCACCTTTTGATAGGTGGGTGGGCCTGTAGGCCTCCTGAGCCATAGCTAGGTATAGAGGGCGTGATATACAAATTTTGTCCTTGTTTCTCAAAATTCCATGTTCATTAGGTTTGGCTCCTTGTTTTGCCCAAAGTTCTTTTTCCTCAGGAGGGGCTTGTTAGAGCATTCTTTGAAATATACTTACGGAAATGTCTTCAGGTCTCAAGGCTCTCACCGGGGTGGCATCAGCATTTAGTGGTTGGAGTGCAGCTTGTTTGGCTGCCTTGTTTGCTCGATCATTGCCTTTTGCTTCTACTGTGGCACAACTTGTGTGAGCCTTTACCTTAATAATAGCAACCTCCTCTGGTAATAACAGAGAGTTCATAAGTTCAAGTGCAGAGTCTTTATTTTTAATTGGCTGTCTTGCTGATGTTAGAAAGTCTCTAGCTTGCCATATAGGTCCATAGACATGTGCAATACTAAAAGCATACCTTGAGTCTGTGTAGATGTTCACCTTCTTCCCCTTGGCCAATTTACATGCTTCAGTGAGTGCCTTCAGCTCCGCCTCTTGCGCTGACATGTGAGGTGGGAGTGGTTCAGCTATCCCTACCTCATGCTGTGTGACCACTGCATATCCAGTGTGGAACCGGCCGTCCTCTGCCATGAACCTGCTTCCATCTACAAAATGCTCAAAATCAGGGTTATCAAGGGCTTTTTGATGTGCATGAATAAATCCTGAAGTTTTTTGTTGCATTAAGTGTACACAGTCATGGGGGTCATGTTCCATCATGTCATTTAGGAGGCTCATTGTACCTTCTATGCCTCCTTCTCCCATTTCTGAGTCTGTGATTGGTAACAAAGTAGCAGGATTCAGAGGAGTTAATGTTAAAATAAATGTTAGTGGGCATGAGGAGTGCACACTGGATTCTGAGTTGACTAGCTATATAAATATGCTTAGGTTGAACCTATGTTAATATGCCCTGTATGTCATGAGGTATTTGTACGATCACCAGGTAGTCTAACACAATTTCATAGGCTTTTCTATCATTGCCTGCACTGCCACTACCTCCCTGACATAGGTGGGGGCGCCTCTGGCAACAGGATCTAATCTGGCCGGAAAGTACACCACAGGTGGTCACCATGTGTCACTACAGCCGTGCTGTGACCCTGCATTTCTGAACAGAACAGGTGTATTTTGGAATACCCACTGAGCCGACCGGTACCCAGTTTGTAAGGACAGATTGCAGAGCCTGTGTATACATGGTCGGGGAGTTCTGAGCTTCCTGAGGCAGGACAGTCCAAGTATACTAGTTACCTTAAATGTAAAGGCAAACAGATACTGACAGTCAGGATGCAGTGGGACACTAATGAAAGAATTTGCCAGGTCTATCACTGTGAAACACGTAGCAGTGGATGGAACTTGTGACAGTAAGGTATGTGGGTTTGGCACTATTGGGGTTTGTAAAACTGTCACCTTGTTAACATCTCTAAGATCATGAACCATCCTGTAACTGACAGGCTGTTCCTTAACTGGTTTCTTCTTTATTGGGAACAGCAGGGTATTAGCAGGAGAAACTGTTTATATTAATACACCAGCCTGGAGAAAAGCATCAATTTGACTGGCTACTGCTATCTCCTGGGCATGACTGAGGGGGTACTGCTTCACTTGAGGCGGCGAGCTCCATGGGAGAGGCAGTGTCCTAGTAATACAACCTTGTTTTTACAAAGCTGCAGCTTTTGTTTTGAGTCTTTACACCTGTTCTGATGTAGGAAAATTAAAAGAGATATAGTTGAACACGTAGCAGTGGATGGAACTTTTGACAGTAAGGTATGTGGGTTTGGCACTATTGGAGTTTGTAAAACTGTAACCTTGTTAACGTCTCTAACATCATGAACCATCCTGTAACTGACAGGCTGTTCCTCAACTGGTTTCTTCTTTATTGGGAACAGCAGGGTATTAGTGGGAGAAACTGTTTATATCAATACACCAGCCTGGAGAAAAGCATCAATTTGACTGGCCACTGCTATCTCCTGGGCATGACTGAGGGGGTACTGCTTCACTTGAGGGGGCTGACATTCTGGCTTAATATGCACTGTGACTGGAGACACAGGGAGTTTCCCTATGTCTGTTTTTGATGTTGCCCACAAATCTTTTGGTACCACCTCAAGAACAGCCTGGTCTACAAGTGTTAATTCTGATGGTTCAGTC
The DNA here is from genome assembly GCF_014858855.1 of Bufo gargarizans. Taxonomy (NCBI): domain Eukaryota; kingdom Metazoa; phylum Chordata; class Amphibia; order Anura; family Bufonidae; genus Bufo; species Bufo gargarizans. The sequence goes on from NC_058081.1 coordinate 398,605,412, forward strand.
TCAGGCAGAGCCAGTGTCACTATTAAGGGACATAATACTTACTCTGGGGCCCCAAAATCTACATGGGTAGTGCCCTTGGGGTCAAAATCTACGTAGGCTACCAGTGCTTGCAAAACATTAGTCCCTGAAAGAGGTTCTGGCAGGTTTTCTTTAACTAACAATTGGGTAACAACCGTACTGTCTTTTATCTTTAGTTTAACTGGCTCAGATTCATGGAGAAAAACAGTTTCTCCTGTAAATCACACAGCTGGTACATAACAAGGGGTTAACTGATGTGGTCGCAAGAAACTGTGGTCTACTACTGTTTTGGCTTCCCCTGTGTCAACCAGGAATGGTACTGCCTTTCTGTTTCTGAGTATACAACATTCTACCTCACACAACTTCTCCTCTCCATCCCTCAGTTTCAACCTCACAAGCTACTTTTATCCATATATCAATCACTTCTTCACATCCATGATCCTTTATCCAACCACTACTGAATCTTTCCCAGACTTCTAGGTTAAGATTCCCATACTTCATCCCTGCCTTCTCTGATGCTCTGTCCACATTCTTCAGACCTTCCTTACCTCCTCTTTCCTTCACCAATGTTTTGGCTGTCTTATAACCTTCTGGTATACTAATATTATTCCCCTTTATTGCTCTTCAACTGTACCAGAACCTTTCTATAATGTTCTGCAATTTTCCAAATACAGTAAAGAACAAACAAAACGTATACTGTGACTCCTAAAGCCAGACCAAAAACATCCCAATCAAAGTTACTCATGATCAGAAACTAAACCCAACAATCATAGCTATTTTAAACTTTTTAAGTTCTTTATTAGTGTTGGGCGAGCATGCTCGGCCAAACACAAATTTTACTCGAGCATCGTGATGCTCGGCACATTGCGGTTTTCGCCAAACACTGCGTGTGCTCGAGCGCGATGCTCGAGTCTCATCCCCACACATATGTTGGCTGCCATTCACTGTAATGCCGTAGCCTTGTTGGCTACTGTCATTACAGTGATTGGCTGGCTGGAATGCGTCATCGGGTACTATATAGCACCGGATGACACATGTTCGGCTCAGTCTTAGTCAGGGAGAGCTGTGCTGAAGAAGGGACAGATAGTGTAGGGAGTGAAATCCTAATATTTTTATATGTGGAATTGTTAAGACCCAGACTATAGTTGTATCTGGCAGCAATATATATTTTTTGCGCAACATGCGCTAAATAGCTTGCAATTGTTTGGCCGCTGCAGACAGCGATATTATCTGCGCTACATCTCTTATCTAACGTGTGCGCAGCCTAAAAATATCTGTGACATCCAGTGTACTTTTTCCGTAGACGGTGTCCGCTGATGACAGTTACATTACATGCACTACATCTCCTGTATAAAGTTTGCGTACCTGAAATATTAGTGTCATTCAGTCAAATTTTCTTGCTGCTGGTGGCAGCGACATTACCTGCGCTACATGTCCAGTATAACGTTAGCGCATCCGAAATATCAGTTACATTCAATGTAATTTTTTTGGGCCGCTGGTGACAGCGTCAAAATCTGTGCTACATCTCCTGTGTAACGTGTGTACAGTCTAAAAATATCTGTGACATCCAGTGTACTTTTTCTGTAGACGGTATCCGTTGCAGAAAGTTACATTACCCGCGCTACATCTCCTGCATAACTATGGCATGCGCAGCACTATGAAGTGCCTTTTGCGCTGTGGCATTAGAAGAATTTTGGTATCTCTGACTTTTAGTCTAACCAGACTGTCTATTACTCTGTAATTCCTGGAAACAGTAGGTGTAAAGAGCACACCAAATGCTTGAAATTACTTTTTTATTAACTTCTACTTTTCTTGAAGCAGCAGATAATCCATGTACATAACACGTGTTGAAAAGATATCACAAAATGGCGGTATGATTAAGATGGTGGTTCAACTGTTCAATCTTTTAATTCAACATAAAATGGTGGATATATTTCTCTCTTGAGTATCTGCACTCTCACTTTAAGTTATTTAAGCACTTTATGATCTCCCTGAGAGGTATATCTGAGATTTAACTAATAGGTCGACTTGCTGAATGTGGTCACAATTTGCAGTATGCAGTTAGCAGTAATTATTTGCAGATTGGTTGAGTATGATCTAGCATGGTTGTATGCAATTTGGATTGCAATATGGAATTTGAATTTGGATTGTGAAGGTTGTAGTTTGCAATTGTATGCAACTTGCAATTGTATGCTTGGAATTTGTATCTTGCAATTTGATGAAACTGTAAGTAAACACACATATAACTGGTTCAGTATACAGTTCGAATCACAATACTAACAATATGAACATTATATAACTGTTTTAAATACATATTTTGGCCTCTTGTTCCCATAAAACTCAGCTCTCAGTGGAGTGAATATCTCTTCAGCTCCTGTCTCCTGTCTAGCAGCAGCTGAGGGAATTCCCAGACAGGCTGTGTGTGAGGCTGGTTTTGATTGGTGAAAACGCTTGCTGTGTGAGAAGCTGGCTGTGATTGGTCTAGACTTCTTCCCAGCAACAACAGATTAACACTATACTTTCTGTTGTTTCTGCTGTGTCACTGAGCTTACCTTACATTACAAAATTAATCTTAAAGGCATATTATCTTTTTATGCCTCTGTGAACACAAAATATAACAGTTATATGACATCCAAAACATGATGTCACAGTAAATAACTGCTTTTGTCTTTAACACATAAACATAGGAACTGCATTAAGGTTAATGGCAGGTCTGGCTATATACACATATAAGCTATACTAGCAACCTAGGATAGGTTTTAGCTGGCCAGCTACACTCCCACCAAAATTGCCTATAATTCTATGATATGATAAAATTTGAGACACTTAGCCAATATTGTTTGATCAAAACACATCTGTGCCCGCCTACAAAGCGCCAAGGTGGTCTCAGGTCAGACGGGTCCTACGCTAAACCTACCTAAGCCATTGGGATTCTATGTTCAGGAGCGCAGACTCCTGAACATATGGTGTGCTTCTCCTAGTCACCTCCATGTGCTCCTCCTCTCATCGGTTGCTTGACGCACATGGAGGTGCCTAGGAGCAGCACACCATATGTTCGGCGTATGCGCTCCTGAACATAGAAGCCCAATGGCTTAGGTAGGTTTAGCGTAGGACCCGTCTGACCTGAGACCACCTTGGCGCTTGGTAGGCGGGCACAGATGTGTTTTGATCAAAATATATTGGCTAAGTGTCTCAGATTTTATCATATCAGAGTGAAGACTTTGTCCAGATATAATGCTTGCATCTTCTTTATTAAGTGCATTATTATCTTAATTCTAGGATTTTTGTCTTTACAGTATGTAATCTTGACACTTGGCAGAAGTGCTCAATGTTTGTACAACTTTTACTTCTGGATCACCCATAGACAATTCTATGTAACCTTTACTGGGTGTGATTTCCTTTTCCGATCATCTACATAAAAGTTTTTCTTCAGAAAATTTGCTGCTGATGGGCAATCCTTTTCATTCTGATTAGCCAGGTACTTCATACCATAATTGGCGCAACCTGGAGAGGATGCTGCTCCAAACAATTGTACTTTCATTCTGTATTCTGCTGGCTCTGTTTATGTATCTCCATCCTCCCACCATAGAAACCTCAGAAGTCTCTATCTTCATTCTTCACATAAAACTGGTGGAACATCTTTTAAACGTCACACATGACTACTACAGGATACTTTCTGAATCTACAGAGTACTCCAGGGAGAGCATTTGTAAGATCTGGTCCTTTTAGTAGATGATCATTCAATACAACACCATTGTACAGGGTGGGCCATTTATATGGACACACCTTAATAAAATGGGAATGGCTGATGATATTAACTTCCTGTTTGTGGCACATTAGTATATGTGAGGGGGGAAACTTTTCAAGATGGGTGGTGACCATGGCGGCCATTTTGAAGTTGGCCATTTTGAATCCAACTTTTGTTTTTTCAATAGGAAGAGGGTCATGTGACATCAAACTTATTGGGAATTTCACAAGAAAAACAATGGCGTGCTTGTTTTTTTTAAACAAATATCTGTTTATTGATTTTACAATAGTATCATAAGCATAAATTGACATCTTGTAAGTAAAGATAAAAGCGAGTTTTACAGCAATTGCAATTACAGTTGTAGTTACAGTGCAATCAAACATATATGTTTATTGTCCATCCAAAAATTACTAGTTAGGGTTTATGGAGCGAAAAGTTAAGAACATATTCTATTCATATGACCTTATCTTGGAGCTTAGCAAAGATGTCAAGATATGTCGAAAGAGGATTTAACTAAGCTGACTTTGGTGAATGGCTTTAGTTTACAGATATCATAACAAACAAGTGGAGGTTAAGAACATCCTCCGAACAGCACTAAGCTCGCAAATCACACACAGGTCTTTTGTCTCGTCCTGGTGGGATGAGAGTTGTGAGTAGCTAAGGAAAGATTAGCCTCCTCTGTAGAGTAGGGGGTTCCATCGTCATGACAAACCACATCAGCATAAGGTTCAACCACAGATATATCAAACTAATCCATCACTATTTTAATGTCATCCGAAATTGTAGTGAAATTAAGAAATTGTAAACGCATAGCTCCCCACGTAACTCAGTTGTTCATTAAATGTGAACATGCAGGTGTGAGAATATATGAGTTTATAAGTTGGTCAACTAGAGTAAATAGTGTAGATTAGAAAACTTGTGACATAATTAGGGATTTCTGTCTTTCTTCCAAGGGTTCCATAGTTTTAGAAACCTGGAGTGAGACCTATTAGCCCAGCTGCTGAGTTCCTCCATAAGACATAATTGGTCAACTTTTGCTTTCCACTGGGTAATGGAGGGAGGGTCTGGGCTAAGCCACAGTAGCGGAATAAGCGATCTAGCTGCTTGGACCAGCCATGTGGGTAAATCATATGGTCTAGGGGACCAACCCTTAGAGGGCAGCCATAAGAGAACTGAGCTTGCAGTGAGCTGAAGGGAGGAGTTGCATATCTTGTTGATCTCTTTCTCAATTTGAGACCAGTAGCTGGTAATTAGCGGGCAAGACCAGAATATGTGGCCAAGTGTGCCTTTATCCTGATAACAGCGCCAGCAAACATTCGAGTTTGATAAGCCCATTTTCTAAAGTTTATTAGGGTCATTGTACCATCTGACCATCGTTTTGTATGAATGTTCTTGAATTTTTACACATCTAGAGAAACCGTGTGATCTTAGATGAATGAGATCAATATCTGCAGGGCTAAAATATACTCCTAAATCCTCTTCCCACTGGATAATATAGTCTGGTTTGTTTATTTTTAATGAACCTATTAGGTTTTTGTAGATATCAGAAATTATATGTTTAAGTGATGTGCGTTTTAGAATCAGTTGTTCAAACCAAGTAGATTCATCTACAGATTCATATTTATCCTGGAGTTTAAGGCAAATGTCTCTGAAGGTTTTTTTTATCTAAAAAGGTAGCTTGTTTCAAGCGTTGGGAAAATAATGCTTCCAGATCAGTTGCTGTTTTTGTGCGGCTCAAAAGATCTCTGACATTTAAGTCTTTAAAAGTGTGTTCCAGAGATCTGAGGGATTGGTGACATTAGGAAATATCAGGAAAGGGCTGAGTGAGGAAGGCATGAGTACAGAGGGGACTGAAAGAAGAGGCGAGTGACTAGACAGGGCGTTGAACACCGAGTAGATTCCTTTTGTCAAACCCCCTATAGGAGGATGAGGTTTTCAAACTCCCCATAATCCCGCAAGTTGACAGTTGGTTAGTGTGTTTAATTCTATATCTGAGCCTGATGTTCTAAAATGAGGAATGCACAGATGCAGCCATCTTTTTAGTTGGATTGCTTTATAGTACAACTGGGCATCAGGAAGACCCATCCCACCATGCGTGCGATTTCTTGTTAATTTATTGCACGCTTGGCCTGCTTGGTTTTAACATAACTTTATTCTTTCATTAGTTATTTACAAGTTTCTCTTTGTTTACAGCCATTGACATGTCGCCGAGGTTACATGTGTTGATGTCTGGTGAACACAGTAACTGGGTCATTGCAGCAGATTTCAATGCAAGACAGCCTACGAGACCACCCATCTCCCATGCTACAGTTAGCAAACTGCTTGCTAAGTTTCGTGAAACTGGTTCAGTGTTGGATTTGCCAAAATGTGGACGCATGAAATCTGTTACTAATGAAGAAACATCAGTGGCTGTCCTACCTTCATTCAGCAAGAGCCCACAGCGTAGAACTCGCCGCATGTCACTGGAGAGTGGCATAAGTCGAACATCTCTTCGGTGGATATTAGCTACTCACAAATGCTACCCTTACAAACTCCAGCTACTGCAGCATCTCAACGAGGATGACCCAGATCGGCGCACTAAGTTTGCAGAATGGGCAAAACAAAAATTGGAACAGGACCCTCAGTTTACGCAGAAGATTTTGTTCAGTGATGAGGCAAACTTTTATGTGAATGGTGAAGTTAACAAACAAAACCACTGCTATTGGTCTGACACTAACCCACATTGGATAGATCCCTCCAAGACTGTTGGAACCAAAAAATTGATGGTATGGTGTGGTATATGGGGTACAAAGATAGTGGGGTCATTCTTCATCAATGGAAACCTCAAGGCCACTGGATATGCAAAATTGCTACATGATGATGTGTTTCCCTCTTTATGCACTGAAGCTGGCACGTTCCCTGAGTTTTTCCAGCAAGATGGTGCACCACCACATTATGGGTGTCAGGTCCGAACATTCCTAAATGAACAGTTTCCTGGAAAGTGGATTGGTCGTCGTGGGCCAGTTGAATGGCCCCCAAGGTCTCCCGATCTGACCCCCTTAGACTTTTATCTTTGGGGTCATCTGAAGGCAATTGTCTATGCTGTGAAGATACGAGATGTGCAGCACCTGAAACTACGGATACTAGAAGCCTGTGCTAGCATTTCTCCTGCGGTGTTGCTATCAGTGTGTGAAGAGTGAGAGAAGAGGGTTGCATTGACAATCCAACACAATGGGCAGCACATTGAACACATTTTATAAGTGGTCAGAAACTTGTAAATATCTCATGAAAGAATAAAGTTACATTAAAACCAAGCACACCATTGTTTTTCTTGTGAAATTCCCAATAAGTTTGATGTGTCACATGACCCTCTTCCTATTGAAAAAACTAAAGTTGGATTCAAAATGGCCAACTTCAAAATGGCCGCCATGGTCACCACCCTTCTTGAAAAGTTTCCCCCCTCACATATACTAATGTGCCACAGACAGGAAGTTAATATCACCAACCATTCCCATTTTATTAAGGTGTACTCATATAAATGGCCCACCCTGTACTTTGCTGAGCAATCAAATGCTACTCTTATCTTATCTGGTTTCTTTGAGTGGTAAACACCTTGATGTGGGATGTACCACACTTTTCCTTCTTTAGGTTTGTTATTAACATTCTCTGCATGTCCTTCTTCGAGGATGCCTTCCATGAATTTCAAATAATCCTGCTTGAATTTGGGATCTCTTCCCATCTTTTTCTTCAAACATTTCAATCTTGCTAGGGCAAGATTTCAGTTATTTGGCAGATGAGGTTGTTCTCTAAAGGGTAAGGGCATTTCAAGATAACCTTGTTGATTCTGCTGAATACTTTCTTCTAGAGTGTGTACGAACTTTGTCTTCTTGTGATACACTTGATTTCTTTAGAACTTATGTCTGCAAAGTCGGATTCAAGGATCTTGATTTATTTTGCTGGACTTACAGTTGGTAACTCTTGGACAGATATTCGATGACACAAACCTGTCACCTGTCTTGAGTTTGCAATCTGCTGTTTTCCTCCAACAATACCCCATCCTAGGTCAGTTTGAACAGCGTAGGGTTCACCCTTTCCTCCTGTGATTAGCTTTTGTGGTACCAAGGCTTCGGGACAGTCACAGCCTAATAACAGTCCAACACCAAACTCCTTCAGCAGGGACATTTCATGAGATATGACAGATAGGTGCTCCCATTCATTGGCTAATTCACAGGTAGGTATGCAATCTCGATCTAGAGTTATATTGTCTTTTGTATAAGCTGGTGGTAGATCTAATGTACAGTTTGAATGAAGTCCTCTAACTCTCAGTCCTTTGACCCTTTGACTGTTCACTAATGTGTCTCTCCCCATCATTGTGGTGAGTTTGAGTATCACTGGTTCTGTAGCCACTTGTAATTTCTGTCAGATTTCTTGATCAATTAAGGTGACATCACTCTGGCCATCCAGTAGCGCATAGGCGTATACCTTCTTGTTCCTCCTTTTAGGATTTAATATGCACACTGGTACAACCATTGATGTGCCATTGCTTTCTCCTTCCCTCACTCTGCAAGAGAATTCCGATACTTTCTTTCCTTCCTCAGTATATTTAGGTATTGAGGATCTATCTTTCTTTGGACGTTCTTCATGTAGTGGTGTAGGATGGCGTCCTTTGCAAACGCTGCATCTGGCCTTTTTCTTACACTCCTTGGTAACATGGCCTTTTCTTAGGTATCCGAAACACAGTTTGTTTTGCAGCACAAATTTTTTATTTTCTTCTGGGGACTTCGCCTTCAATTTTTGGCACTTACGTATGGAGTGGTTCTCTCCACAGAACATACACTTGAAGGTAGTCTGAAGATTTGTCAGTTCTGTCTCTCTACTGATCCCAGTAGTGACTTAGGACTTGCTCTTGTAGGTATCTGGACCTTTATATGCTGTGTTGATTGCAAAGCTAGTTGCTCTTGCGCGTCTTATATCTCTCACAGGCCTGTCTTCTAAAGATTTTAAGACGTAAAATGCTGTTACTGGATTACATGCTATCCGTGCTTTCTTATTGATGAACTCAGAGAACTCTTTAAAGCTTGCGAAGTCCTTAACTAGATCTAACTGTTCAGTCACATAGCGATTCCATCTAGAAGCCACTTCTTCAGGTAGCTTAGTTAGCATTCTGTGGTTTTCTAGATAGTCGTTCAGTACTTCAAGTCCTTGAATGTGTGCGATGGCATTGCTGTATGCTTGCAGGAAGTCACCGTACTCTTGGAGTCTGAAGTGTTCTTTAGGACGTATTTTAGGCCAGTTATTCAATTTCTCTCTAAAAGCTCTTTGTACTAAGAAAGGATGACCATATATTGAATAAAAAATTTCCCAAGCTTGCTTGTAGGCTTCTTCGTCTTTTCTATAGAAGTTGCCTTCAAGAACTTTCTTTGCTTCCCCACCAACATATCTATGAAGGTAGAATAACTTGTTGATTGAACTGAAGCAATGATGCTCAATGATCATTTCAAAACTTGCCTTCCACTCTATGAACTTCAGTATGTCTCCTGAATATACATAGGGGTTCCGTCACGGGAAGTCTAGCGAGGACTGTTTTCTGTTGTTCTGTTGGAACAATAGTTGTAACACTCTCCTGAGCATTGCCGTGACATCTAGGAATAGAATCATCTGGTTCTATTTTCTTACTTAGTTCTGAATTAGGTGAGTACTTTTCTTTATCTTTTCTGATAGAGATAGAGGGTAAATTCACACACCTTATTCCTAACACTGGACTAGGCCTCTCTTTGTTTTTATGAGCAGGGATGTAAGGATAATAACTTATTTCTTCACTCCATACTGGAGATTTCCTTCCATTCTCCTGGGCATATGAAGGAAAGTAAGAGTCATTTTCTTTACTTAGTACAGATTTTAATCTATGACTACTCTGACTCATATCCTCCTCATGTACTCTGAGTCTGGCTTCTATGATCTTAATTTCTTTCTGCCTTTCCAGACTTTTTAATTCAGCTTCCATTTGATGGTGCTGTGCCTCCATTTCAGCTTCCCTTTGATGGTGCTGTGCCTCCATTTCAGCTTCCATTTGATGGCGCTGTGCCTCCATTTCAGCTTCCATCTGATGGCGTTGTGCATCCATTTCAGCTTCCATCTGATGGCGTTGTGCATCTATTTCAGCTTCCATCTGATGACGTTGTGCATCCATTTCAGCTTGCTTTTCAGCCATCAGTTGACGCTGCGCCTCGATGGCAGCTTCCATCTCAATTTCTGCTTTTTTGACAGCAAGTTGTTCAGCTAATTTCATTCTATTGGCTAAAGTATTTACAGACTCTGATATGTGGGTGGCACTTCTGCTAGTGAAGGAAGTCACACTTGAAATTATGGTTCCTCCTAAGGACCTAGCATAGTCTCTTGTTCATTCTACTTCTTGCTTTAACTTCATCATAGTTTGCTGCACATGATAGATCTCTCATGAGTTTTACTAAATCTTTAGTGACTGCAGTACATGTGTCCATGTTCCTTACAATATCCTGGGAATGTGTCATAAACGACCGCAGATTGACATATGCAGCCATAAGCTCTGATTCAGATTCTTCTACCGTCTCTACCATATCACTCAAATTCCCTTTTCTACTATCTTGCTTTATCTTTTACAAATGTCTTTAATGTATAATTTTAATTTATCATACTGTCACGACCCTTGGTCATGGTCGTGACTCTTGTGGCCGCATGCAGTTGCCTGCGGTCTTGGTGTTGTTGTCAATCACAGGTGAGGGCTATTGTATGTTGCCTCATCTGTGGTTGCCGCTGGCAACATTGGGTATGTGGCAGCAGATCAGCCTGAGCGGTGCTAGGCAGCTTGCTGCAGTAGGCATGCGGTTGCACCTGGCAACCTCTCCTTATAGGTGTGCCTTTTATCAGTTTGCACGGGGTGTTATATGTGTTGTGTGCACTTCCCCTTTAAGTTGATGTTTTCCCTTCCCTGGTGTTGGAAGGGTTAACTTCCTTCCTAGTGTGTGTGTGCACTGGGTGTGTCTGACTGTGGGTGTGGCTACTTGGCCCAATATAGCCTCAGTGGAAGGCAGTAGTCAGAGAGGGTTCTTCAGCCATGCTTGCTGGAGACATCCTCCTGGTTACTTACCATCTGCCAGTGAGGGCCACCCTGGTGGTCATAAACTTTATGTCTGGTCTTAGTTTATGGTTTATGTGTTATTGCAGCATATGGTTTACTAGGATCCCGTGTGATATCTGTTGTGTGCTGTGTCCTTGGTGTTGGTTGTGGATAACAACACTTGCACGTGGGTTCCAGGTTGTATGTCTGTGGCAGGTAAGTGTGGTACTAGTCTCACTTACCTGCCAATGCCATATGTCTGTTTATGTTTCCCCTTTCTATGTAGCTTGGCCAGTGAGACTCCTGTTCCTCCGTGTCTAGGAGGAACGGGTCGTCTTACCCTGCTCCTAGTCCAGGGCCACCCTGAGGGCGAGCAGGAATATCAGGTTCCAGAGTATGAGCCCTCCTACCTTCAGGGTTGGCTCATACGGATAGGAGACAGGGTCAGAATTAGGGATATGTAGGAGGTGACCAGCTCCCGAATTTTCTGTCCTGGCCTTGCAGCGACTCCATCTGCTGATACCGCACGGCTGAGGGTTTTCCCCATCCGCAGCCGTGACACATACATTCTGGTGAACTTTTTTCCTTTCAGTGCTGCTTCTTGCTCCAATTATCTTTGCATCCTCTAACAGTGTCATGGTAATACTATGTTCAGACATTTTACTTTAAATGCAATGCTGACAATCAATACGAATATTAAGAGTTCTTTCACTTTAAATGCAATACTGACAAATGCAGAAATAAATGACTGTCACTTTAAATACAACAGCAATTAATGCAGGCAATAAATGACTTTCACTTTAAATGCAATTGAGTCCGTGTATTACAAACTGTCCTTTGTTTTAATTTAAAGTCTTTATCTGAACACAAAAATGTCTCTTTATGCCAAAGCCTATATGCAATGACAAGAATAAAAGTAAAGTTCTGACCTTATTCTGAAGAGCAGGATACTGTGATCTGAAGGTTGCTGGAACAAATGTCTGTCTTGGAGACTTGTTTCTTCTTGATGCTAAGCTCTGCTCTGACTTGCAATGCTCTGTGCAGACTTGCGATACTCTGTGCAGACTTGCGATGCTCTGCGCTGACTTGTGATGCTCTGTGCAGACTTGCGATGCATTTGTGATGACTTGCAATGATCTGTGATGACTTGCGATGCTCTGTGATGACTTGTGATGCACTGACTTGGATACGCTGCTGCAGGCTTTGGGCCTAGTGGCGGGAAACTAGCTGATTGCAGTATGTGGTCTCTCCATGTATACCAGTGCAGGCACTCTAGCTCTGCACTTTGGCCTCCCTACATGCGTTTCTTTCTCTCTCTAGGGATCGCAGGAGGGTTGCCGCTCTTTCTCTATCTTGTCTTTGCCGTTCTGCCACTTTAAGAGTCAGCTGCAGTTCTATGGCACACGTTCTATGGCCTTTATGGTAGCTTCGCTGAGGTGACTTTTCTTGCTCACTCAGGAAATAGTTGCTGCACAGTGGTATATGCTGGCGCTCTGCTGCACTAATGCGCTCTATAATGTGCAAGTTGAGGAGCGCTATTGCTTCGCCCTCAGAGGGTAATAGTTCCACTGTGGCAGGCGCAGCACTATGAGGTGCCTTTTGCGCTGTGGCATTAGAAGAATTTTGGTATCTCTTTTAGTCTTTTAGTCTAACCAGACTGTCTATTACTCTGTAATTCCTATAGCACCATTCTATGGAAACAGTAGGTTTAAAGAGCACACCAAATGCTTGAAATTACTTTTTTTATTAACTTCAACTTTTCTTCATATAACACTGCCGCCTCCGCAGCAAATAGTCCATGTACATAATAAGTGTTGAAAAGATATCACAAAATGGCGGTATGATTAAGATGGTGGTTCAACTGTTCAATCTTGTCATTCAACATAAAATGGTGGATATATTTCTCTCTTGAGTATCTGTACTATCACTTTAAGTTATTTAAGCACTTTATGATCTCTCTGAGAGGTATAGCTGAGATTTAACTAATAGTTCTACTTGCTGAATGTGGTCACAATTTGCCGTATACAGTTAGAAGTAACTATTTGCAGATTGGCTGAGTTTGATCTGGTATGGTTGTATGCAATTTGGATTGCAATATGGAATTTGAATTTGGATTGTGAACTTTGTAGTTTACAATTGTAATCAATTTGCAATTGTATGCTTGTAATTTGTAGCTTGCAATTTGGTGGAACTGTAAAAGTAAACACACATATAACTGGTTCAGTATACAGTTCTAATCACAATACTAACAATATGAACATTATATAACTGTTTTAAATACCTATTTTGGCCTCTTGTTCCTATAAAACTGTAAGGCTGGCTGTGATTGGTGAAAACTCTTGCTATGTGAGAAGCTGGCTGTGATTGGTCTAGACTTCTGCCCAGCAACAACAGATTAACACTATACTTTCTGTTGTTTCTGCTTTGTCACTGAGCTTACCTTACATTACAAAAATGAATCTTAAAGGCATATTATCTTTTTCTGCTTCTGTGAACACAAAAAATAACAGTTATATGACATCCAAAACATGATGTCACAGTAAATAACTCTGCTATTGTCTTTTGCACAGAAACATAGGAACTGTATTAAGGTTATTGGCAGGTCTGGCTATAGACACATATAGGCTATACTAGCAACCCAGGACAGGTCTTAGCTGGCCAGCTTTAATAACATTTACGTATCCGAAATATCAGTGCCATTCAGTCAAATTTTTTTTCTGCTGGTGGCAGCGACATTACCTGTGCTACATCTCTTATATAACGTTTGTGCATCCTAAATATTAGTGACATTTATTCAGTGTAATTTTTCATTAGGCGGTGGTGACAACGACATTACTTGTGCTATACTTCCTGTTTAACGTGTACGCATCCTAAATATCAGTGACATTCATTCAGTGTAATTTTTTTATCCTGCGCTACCCTGCGTGTGACATACTTGCAAGCATATGTACCATTTGATATGCTCAAGGTGAGCAGTAACGGACGGGGAAGTGGCCGTGCTACTGATGGTGCACGCAGAGGCCATGGCCCTGGGCGTGGTGAAACTGTGCCTGCTGCCAAAGCACAAGAAGCACACTCATCCACGATACCTAGCTTCATGTCCCAGTTTGCCGGGCGGCGCAGAACACCACTCTCGAAGTCAGACCAGGTGGTCGATTGGATTGCAGCAGATAATGCTTCCAGTCGGTTAAGCACCACCCTGTCTTCCACAAAGTCCAGTCTCAGTAAGCAAGAGTCTGGTCAACAGAATCCTCACCCTGATACTCCTTCCACTCACCATGGAGAGTCTTGGCAAACAAGTGATCCCACACTCGGATATTCAGAGGAGCTGTTTTCATCGCCATTCCTTAATTTGGGCCTCTCGCCAAGCCCGCTTGAAGAGGGACATGAGGAGATATTTTGCCCTGATTCCCAAATTCTGGAGCATCTACAGTCAGAAGAAGATGACGGTGGGGAACGGCAATTAGTGTTTCACGAGGTGGATGATGATGATGACACACAGTTGCCAAAAAGTCAACCGCAATTAGTGTCTCAAGACATTCATGATGAGGATGAGACACAGTTGTCAATAACTGAGGTTGTTGTTAGGTCAACAAGTCAGGAGGATGACCTGAATGAGGAAGTGGAAGAGCAAGTGCTGGACGATGAAGCCACTGACCCAACCTGGGAAGGTGGCAAGCCGAGCGAGGACAGCAGTACAGAGGGGGAGGGATCAGCAGCACCACAACAGGCTGGAAGAGGCAGTGGGGTGGCAAAAGGAAGAAGGCTGGTCACACCAAACAGGCCCGCAACTGTTCCCTGGAGTACCCCCTTGTGACAATCTCCCTTGCCAAGGGGTACGTGTTCCACATTCTGGCTCTTTTTTGAGGAAAGTGCGGATGATAAAAGAATTTTTGCAACCTGTGCCGTAAAGAAGCGTGATCCTGAGTGTGGTTGGTGCTGCACACGTACAGTACAGACCAAAAGTTTTGACACACCTTCTCATTCAAAGAGTTTTCTTTATTTTCATGACTATGAAAATTGTAGATTCACACTGAAGGCATCAAAACTATGAATTAACACATGTGGAATTATATACATAACAAAAAAGTGTGAAACAACTGAAAATATGTCATATTCTAGGTTCTTCAAAGTAGTCACCTTTTGCTTTGATTACTGCTTTGCACAATCTTGGCATTCTCTTGTTGAGCTTCAAGAGGTAGTCACCTAAAATGGTTTTCACTTCACAGGTGTGCCCTGTCAGGTTTAATAAGTGGAATTTCTTGCCTTATAAATAGGGTTGGGACCATCAGTTGCCTTGTGGAGAAGTCAGGTGGATACACAGCTGATAGTCCTATTGAATAGACTGTTAGAATGTGTATTATGGCAAGAAAAAAGCAGCTAAGTAAAGAAAAACGAGTGGCCATCATTACTTTAAGAAATGAAGGTCAGTCAGTCCGAAAAATTGGGAAAACTTTGAAAGTGTCCCCAAGTGCAGTCACCCAAAAACCATCAAGCGCTACAAAGAAACTGTCTCACATGCGGACCGCCCCAGGAAAGGAAGACCAAGAGTCACCTCTGCTGCGGAGGATAAGTTCATCCAAGTCACCAGCCTCAGAAATCGCAGGTTAACAGCAGCTCAGATTAGAGACCAGGTCAATGCCACACAGAGTTCTAGCAGCAGACACATCTCTAGAACAACTGTTAAGAGGAGACTGTGTGAATCAAGCCTTCATGGTAGAATTTCTGTTAGGAAACCACTGCTAAGGACAGGCAACAAGCAGAAGAGACTTGTTTAGGCTAAAGAACACAAGGAATGGACATTAGACCAGTGGAAATCTGTGCTTTGGTCTGATGAGTCCAAATTTGAGATCTTTGGTTCCAACCACCGTGTCTTTGTGCGACGCAGAAAAGGTGAACGGATGGACTCTACATGCCTGGTTCCCACCGTGAAGCATGGAGGAGGAGGTGTGATGGTGTGGGGGTGCTTTGCTGGTGACACTGTTGGGGATTTATTCAAAATTGAAGGCATACTGAACCAGCATGGCTACCACAGCATCTTGCAGCGGTATGCTATTCCATCCGGTTTGTGTTTAGTTGGACCATCATTTTTCAACAGGACAATGACCCCAAACACACCTCCAGGCTGTGTAAGGGCTTTTTGACCATGAAGGAGAGTGATGGGGTGCTGCGCCAGATGACCTGACCTCCACAGTCACCGGACCTGAATCCAATCGAGATGGTTTGGGGTGAGCTGGACCGCAGAGTGAAGGCAAAAGGGCCAACAAGTGCTAAGCATCTCTGGGAACTCCTTCAAGACTGTTGGAAGACCATTTCAGGTGACTACCTCTTGAAGCTCATCAAGAGAATGCCAAGAGTGTGCAAAGCAGTAATCAAAGCAAAATGTGGCTACTTTGAAGAACCTAGAATATGACATATTTTCAGTTGCTTCACACTTTTGTGTTATGTATATAATTCCACATGTGTTAATTCATAGTTTTGATGCCTTCAGTGTGAATCTACAATTTTCATAGTCATGAAAATAAAGAAAACTGTTTAAACTGTTTAAATGAGAAGGTGTGTCCAAACTTTTGGTCTGTACTGTATGTCTATACCCCAGGCCTTTGAACAAAAGTGGAAATACCCAGCCACCCACCCACCCACAGACCATAGCACTAAATGTGGACCTTTCCAAATTGCTGGCCATGGAAATGTTGTTATTTAGGCTTGAGGACACCGAGTCTTTCCGCAGCCTGATGGCGGTACTCTGTCCCCAGCCGCCAATATTTTCGGTGTGCAGTCCCAGCCTTACACCAGCATGTGTCTGATAACATCACATGTACCCTGACCAACGCAGTTATTGGGAAGGTCCACTTAACGACTGACACATGGACAAGTGCTTTTGGCCAGGAACCCTACATTTCCCTGACGGCACACTGGGTAAATGTTGTGGAGGCCGGGAGTGAGTCATACCCTGGGATGGCACAGGTGCTACCGATGCCAAGGATTGTGAGCCCTACTTCCATCAGGGTTTCCGCCGACATCTACGTTAGTGGATGCAACCCCCACTTCTCCTCCTTCACCTCCTCCTCCACTTCCACCTCTGAATTATCATCTTGCAGCACCAGTCAATAGCTGGAAGCAGTGTAGCACTGCAGTGGGGGAGCAGCAACAGGCCGCGCTTAAACTGATCTGCTTAGTTCACACCGCCGCAGAGCTGTGGCAGGATATAAGGGACCAGACTGAGCTGTAGCTCTCGCCACTCAACCTACAACCAGGCATGGTTGTGTCTGATAATGGCTGTAACTTGGTGGCGGCTTTGGAGCTTGGCAAGCTCACACACATACCATGCCTAGCCCACGTGTTGAACCTAGTGGTTCAGCAGTTTCTTAAAACCTACCCCAATTTGCCTGAGCTCCTGGTAAAGGTGTGTGCCTATTTCTGCAAGTCATTGACAGCTTCCGCCGGTCTGGCAACGCTGCAGCAGCGCTTGCAATTGACAGCTCACCGACAGTTGTGCGACGTGAGCACACGCTGGAACTCGGCGTTACACATGTTGGCCAGGCTTTGTGAGCAGCAGAGGGCAGTAGCGGAATACCAGCTGCAACATAGTCGTCGCCGTTCCAGTCAACTTCCGCTCTTCAAAAGTGACGACCGGGCATTGATGTCTGACCTCTGTGAGGTTTTACGCAACTTTGAGGAATAAAAGCAGATGGTGAGCGGCGACAATGCTATTATCAGCGTAACCATCCCACTTCTGTGTCTACTCAAACGCTCGCTGCTCACAATTAAGGCAGACATTTTGCATGTGGAAGAGGTGGAAATGGGGGAAGAAAGTACTGAGGGTGGTAGCCAGACCACCCTCAGTTTGTTGTCTCAGCGCGAATTGGATGATGGGGAGGAGCAGGAGACGGTTGCCTCCGCTACAGAGGGTAGTACCCATGGAATTTTTATTCCATCGGTTCAGTGTGGGTGGGAAAAAGAGGAGGAAGAGGATGAGGAGATTGAGAGACATCCTCCTGATGAGGACAGCGAAGTCTTGTCTGTTTGGACTCATTTTGGCCAACACCGATTACTGTTTGTTCACTCTTCTCGACCCCCGCTGCAAAGAGAACTTCTCATCTCTCATTCCTGTGGTGGAGAGGATGAGAAAAATGGTGCAATACCAGAAGGTCCTTGTGGAAAAATTGCTCCATAAATTTCCAGCTGACAATGCTGGCTGCAGAGTATTTAGTTCCTTGGCCAATCGAGGAGGGGAGACAAGGGGAACTCACAGCAGTTCCAATAGAGGCAGGGCAACACTCTCCAAGGCCTGGGACAGTTTTATTACACCCCGCCAGCACCCTCATTCTGATGCGCGGCCTAGTGTCACAAGGAGGGAAAATTTTTGGAAGATCGTGAAGGAGTACGTAGCAGATCGTGTCAGCGTCTTCAGTGATCCCTGTGTGCCTTACATCTATTGGGTGTCCAAGCATTCTACTCCTTGGGGGTAAAGGCCTGCCCCGCCGCCAGCATTTTCTCAGAGCGTGTATTTAGTGCTGCTGGGGGTATAATAACTGATAAGCTCATCTGCCAGTCAACTGAAAATGCTGACCGGTTGACTATAAAAATAAACAAGACCTGGATTGCCCCTGACTTCTCTATTCCACCAGAGGAAAGCGGCTGAACATAAAGGCACTCTAAATGTGTCTTTTATGGTGTATGGAATACACTGTATTCTCATGCACCCCTTCCACAACTAAAAAAGGTATATGGTTTAATCTCCCTTTTCTCGTCCTCCTCCTCCTCCATCATATCAACATGCTTATTCGGCTGCCCTCGCTCCTAATGGTTTAGAGGGTCAGCTCAGCAGCGGGCCCTCACCCATAATGTTTTAGAGGGTCACCAGGAGGCCCTTAACTATAATGTTTTTGAGGGTCTCCAGCAGGCCCTCAACCCAAAATTTTTTGATGGTCAGCTCAGCAGCAGGCCCTCGCCCACAACATTTTTTAGATGGTCAGCTCAGCAGCAGGCCCTTGCCCACCAAATTTTCTAGATAGTCAGCTCGGCAGCAGGCCCTTGCCCACAATATTTTTAGATGTCAGCTCGGTAGTAGGCCCTCACCCATAATTTTTTAGATGTTCAGCTCAGCAGCGGGTCCTCGCCCACAACATTTTTTACATGGTCAGCTCGGCAGCAGGCCCTCGCCCACAATTATTTTTAGATTTTTAGATGGTCAGCTCAGCAGCAGGCCCTCGCCCACAAAATTTTTTAGATGGTCAGCTTGGCAGCAGACCCACACCCCTAATGTTTTAGATGGTGTGACACAGTGAAGGGTATGGTCTGGGAGGACAGGTATTTTCCTACCAGTGTGTGCTGCTGGGCTGATTTAGAGCCAGATGGGGTCAAGCACCGGACTGGATTTTGAGTCCCAGTCCGCGTTTTGACAACACCTAGCTGTCCTTAAAAGACTGCTTGGCTCAGCAGAAAGTTGTCTCTGTGTTCTAGGATCTGAAGGTGTGTGCCGTGCTAAAGGGCTGAGAGCCGCATGCTGGAAAACAGGCCCCTAAAGCCTGCCGTAGACCGCTGCGCTGCTAAAAACCTGCTAACAAGGTAAATGTTTTTGTTCTGTGGACTTTCAGTGGTGTGAACGAACACCAAGACTTCAAACTGTCATTTTGCCTTGCCTTTTGTGTGAATAAACACTGAACCATTTAAGTTAAAGACTTTGTGGTTGCCTCTATACTGCGTCCGCTAACCTGCCTACCAGAGCAAATCTCCACAATGGTCAATTCAGCAGCAGGCCCTCGCCCCTAATGTTTTAGAGGGCCACCAGCAGGCCTTCGCCCCTAATGTTTTAGAGGGAGGGTCACCAGCAGGCCCTTGCACCTAATGTTTGTGAGGGTCATCAGCAGGCCATCAATTAAAATTTTTCAAGGGTGTGTATGATGTCCTCCTTTATGTGTAATAAAGGATGTATTGGAGTGCTGGTTCCTTGTAATTTTTGGCAGCCCTTGCCTTAATGCATAGGCTTTATGAGTGTAGGAGTCCCACTACCTGAACAATTGTACCACAATGTGAATGAGGCCAGCCCTCCTTTAGGTGATATACAGGTTGTATCGGAGTGCCTTGTAATTTTTGGCAGCACTTGCACTTTATATACAAGTAAATATACAGGAAATAATTTTTCCTAACAATTTTTCCTCTAAAATCGATTTTATCTTTGGTTTTATCGCGTATTATTGTCTGTCTGTAAAAGTGGCGTACTACTTGGACAACACCGTTCACAACGTTCAATTTCTGACCTTTTCCTATAAACCAGACACTCTCCGCTCTTCAGAGCAGGGGGTGCCTGGTTTAATGCTCGGGTTCTCCCATTTACTTCCATTGTTCTCAGGTGCTCAGTAGAGCACCTAAGCATCCCGAGGTGTTCTACTGGAGCACCTGAGCACTTGGATGCTCGAAAAACACTATTCTTTATCAATATGGACTCGACTGTAAAAGGACTTTATACGTACGTTCCTTTAACAATCCCTTGAACCAGGCAACCGGTCATGGAGGCATAGATATAATTTAAGATAAAGTCTCTTACCTTGCAGCGCTGTCTTTTATATCTGTCCATCCAGGTCCGGATTATCCAAGTTGTCGGGAGATCAATGAAGTGTCCTTTAGTCAAGCATGACATTGGGCGACAAGTTTTGTTGGGGCAAAACCCCCTACCTCTATAATTGTCGGGGTCCCAATTGAAGTGTCATTATGAACACTCAGAGAGCTGACACAAACACACTGCGTAATCAGATTGTCTCCTCTATTCCACACACTGATACATCTTTATAACACTACATATAATCATAGACAAATCTGGCCCACCACCAAGGGGGTGGAAACTGAAACGAATGGTTTGATTAGTTATTCATAAACGGCAATACTTCTGCACTATACTAACAGATTTCTAATATTTAAAACGTTTCTGCAGCATCCAGGGACGTACATAGAAATCTTGGGGCCCCATAGCAAAAAATGTTGGGGCCCCTCCCTCCCCACACAAATATAAAGCACAATTTAAGTAATATATATATATATATATATATATATATATATATAGATATATATTTACATATACATACAGTACAGACCAAAAGGTTTGGACACACCTTCTCATTTAAAGAGTTTTCTTTATTTTCATGACTATGAAAATTGTAGATTCACACTGAAGGCATCTAAACTATGAATTAATACATGTGGAATTATATACATAAAAAAAGTGTGAAACAACTGAAAATATGTCATATTCTAGGTTCTCCAAAGTAGCCACCTTTTACTTTTATTACTGCTTTGCACACTCTTGGCATTCTCTTTATGAGCTTCAAGAGGTAGTCACCTGAAATGGTCTTCCAACAGTCTTGAAGGAGTTCCCAGAGATGCTTAGCACTTGTTGGCCCTTTTGCCTTCAATCTGCGGTCCAGCTCACCCCAAACCATCTCGATTGGGTTCAGGTCCGGTGACTGTGGAGGCCAGGTCATCTGGCGCAGCACCGCATCACTCTCCTTCATGGTCAAATAGCCCTTACACAGCTTGGAGGTGTGTTTGGGGTCATTGTCCTGTTGAAAAATAAATGATGGTCCAACTAAACGCAAACCGGATGGAATAGCATGCCGCTGCAAGATGCTGTGGTAGCCATGCTGGTTCAGTATGCATTCCATTTTTAATAAATCCCCAACAGTGTCACCAGCAAAGCACCCCCACACCATCACACCTCCTCCTCCATGCTTCACGATGGGAACCAGGCATGTAGAGTCCATCCGTTCACTTTTTCTGCATCGCACAAAGACACAGTGGTTGGAACCAAAGATCTCAAATTTGGACTCATCAGACCAAAGCACAGATTTCCACTGGTCTAATGTCCATTCCTTGTGTTCTTTAGCCCAAACAAGTCTCTTCTGCTTGTTGCCTGTCCTTAGCAGTGGTTTCCTAGCAGATATTCTACCATGAAGGCCTGATTCACACAGTCTCCTCTTAACAGTTGTTCTAGAGATGTGTCTGCTGCTAGAACTCTGTGTGGCATTGACCTGGTCTCTAATCTGAGCTGCTGTTAACCTGCGATTTCTGAGGCTGGTGACTCGGATGAACTTATCCTCCGCAGCAGAGGTGACTCTTGGTCTTCCTGTCCTGGGGCGGTCCGCATGTGAGACAGTTTCTTTGTAGTTCTTGATGGTTTTTGGGTGACTGCTCTTGGGGACACTTTCAAAGTTTTCCCAATTTTTCGGACTGACTGACCTTCATTTCTTAAAGTAATAATGGCCACTCGTTTTTCTTTACTTAGCTGCTTTTTTCTTGCCATAATACAAATTTAACAAACAGTCTATTCAGTAGGACTATCAGCTGTGTATCCACCTGACTTCTCCACAAGGCAACTGATGGTCCCAACCCCATTTATAAGGCAAGAAATCCCACTTATTAAACCTGACAGGGCACACCTTTGAAGTGAAAACCATTTCAGGTGACTACCTCTTGAAGCTCATGAAGAGAATGCCAAGATTGTGCAAAGCAGTAATCAAAGCAAAAGGTGGCTACTTTGAAGAACCTATAATATGACATATTTTCAGTTGTTTCACACTTTTTTTGTTATGTATATAATTCCACATGTGTTAATTCATAGTTTTGATGCCTTCAGTGTGAATCTACAATTTTCATAGTCATGAAAATAAAGAAAACTCTTTGAATGAGAAGGTGTGTTCAAACTTTTGGTCTGTACTGTACATACACACATATATACTTATGCTTATGAGGACAGTGTGTACCCCAAGCAGACCTCCCCATGAACTCTGCTTGCTTCTGATGCTTGGGGGGCTGCCTAGGGCACACACTGTCCTCTATATAAGCAGCAATCAGAGTTTATGGGGGGGGGGGTGTCCTTGGGCACACTGTTCTCTCTATGATATGTATCAGCAGCAACATGAACTCCGTGAACTCTGCTTGCTGCTGATGCTTATATGGAGAACAGTGTGTCTTCCCCCACCCAAATATACTCTATTCCTGCTACTGGAATCTCTGTCCCCCTCCTCCCCCACCAACAGGTCATGAATTTGCAGCCCAGGAGTTACTCACTCTCTCTGTGGGGGCTGGAGTCCGATGGCTGACTGAGCCAGGCAGTGAGCACATCCCGCCCGCTCACTTTTTTCTCCTGCTGCTGCGATACACTAGTCAATCAGCAGCAGGAGCCTAGCACTGCTAAAAGCTGATTGGCCAGTGCAACGCCCAGCATACAGAGGAGAGCGAGTGTCATGCTCACCTGGCTGAAGACATGGTCAGTGCACTGTGTTTCCATTGCACACAACAAAATGTATGTAAAAGAAGAGGGAAGGGGGGCTTGAGCACATGGCCCAGATAGGGACTTGTGACGGAAGAAGAGCCATATACGGGCCCCGTAGCAGTTGCGTGTGTTTGCAAGTGTTTTTTTCTTTAATTTAAAGACATAGGAGTATTTCAATGTCCCTTACCTTCTACAAACACACTGCCCATTGGTAACAATTTTCAATGGCAATGCAGTAAAATGCTTTTGCTGTAACTGAACTTTATTGTGAAGTAATACATGTTCACATGTATAATAATGCAGTTTTTGCAGGGAAATGCATAACTAACATGGGTATAGTAATGTGCAACGTGCCAGTCCGCCGGGGTAGAACATGTGAGGTGCACGGTGGGCTGGAATGTACATACAGTTCATCGGTTACTCACTGTTTAGCAGTCACCTCCCTGGGCCAGCAGTGCAGTGAAGGGGAGAACAGCACTGCATTCTCCGGGGCACTTTCGATTACAGGGGACACCGGACAGGTGGTAATTGAGGTGCCCCTCATAGTGGATGGATGCTTAGTGCTTGTGCGGCTGGGCCCCTGGTTCAAGTAATGTCGTGACGCCACCACCTTGGTGGTGCAAAATGTTGGGAGTGGTAGTGGTATGGAGTTAGAGTAATGAGGCAGATTAAAATCCAACAGTCAATTTTACTATAACCAGGTTCTTGATAACAGTTTACATCCAGCAATAAGACCATCTCTGATAAACATTTAAGTTGGATGTGATGAATCCTAGTAACAGGCTGTGCTGATGATACTGTGTCAGGCAAGGGTGATAAGTTATGTACTCAATGGGAAAACAGCTCTTCTCCTTGCTTAGTTGAGGTAGTTCCAAACTTGATCTTCTACACAAGTGACATGACAGAATCCTTATCTGTCTTAAGAAATACGATGAGGCTGCCTGAAGCTATTAAGTCCTTCACCAAATTACAAAGGTGCCTAGAACCTATAACAATGGCTTTGTCCTTCCTTTGTCTCAATCCGCTAAATACAAGAAATTCACTTGTTGCTCCTGAAGAATAAAGGTAGACTTCTCTCCCCCTGTCTTCCTGGCTTAGATCCTGAGGTGTATGATGGCTTTGCTGGGCCTTGAAGCTCCAGAGAGCGGGGAGGAGGGGAGACCTCTCCTTCCACTTGTAGCTCCTCACTCCATCTCCTTAGAGAGAACCCACAATCTCCCCTAACTAGGCCTGAACTGCACTATTTATACTGTGGTGCTAGCCCCATCTAGTGGTGGATGTATGTAATGCACCGGACAGCCTGGTAAATAGGAATATCACAGGATGACACCATACAGCAAGATATACAGATGATAACAAAAAGCCTTTGCAGTTCCCACATAAGCTAGTGGAGCGCAGCATATGCAGTTTTTGTAGTTAAACACATTCACTAACATGGTTATAGTAATGTCGTTTTTACAGTAAAATGGTTTTCCACTAACTAAACAGTATCTTGAAGTAATACAACACATTCACTAACATGGGCATAGTAATTCAGTTATTACAATAAAATACATTGACTAACACAGCTATAGTAATGCGGTTTTTGCAGCAAAACATATCCACTAACACGGGTACAGTAATGCGGTTTGTGCAGTAAAATGCTTTTGCTGTAACTGAACAGTATCTTGAAGTAATACAACACGTTGACTAACACTGGTATATTGAAGCAATTCAGTGCGCTGAAAATGCCTAATTACAAATGGTAAATTGAGAGTTTAAGGGACAAAAACGGGCAGGTGCTCAGCATTTGCTTCAGAATGTATGTTTTTGGGGTGCTGGCAATAAACTGTTGAACTGAAACTTGAGGTTTTTAGTTTTACAAAAAAAAAAATGGCTGACGCGCCATATACAGCAAAAAATTGAGTTTGTTGCAGGATAGAACTTGTCAGAAAGCTGTCCGTCAGCCTCTGAGCTAACCAAGACCAAGCCTTTCCCTATTCTCTCTCATCGTCAAGTGATCCTCTATCTTCTTACTTCCTTTATTTTCCCCATCAATTTTCACAGTAAAGTGGTGCTGAGTGACATTTTTACGTGATTTGTCCAATGAATCGCCAAAACTTCGGATTTGTTTGGCAGATGAATTTATGTAAAATTCATAAAATTGTTTAGAATCAGTTTACTCATCTCTAATCAGTATGCTTTTTTTGGTGTGAGAGGAAACCCACACAAATACAGAAAATATATAAAATGTTCATGCAGATGTTGCCCTTGTTTGGATTCAAACGAAGGCGACAGTGCTAACCACCAAGCCATCATGCCGCATACACTAAGAAAATGGCGTCATTACATTTTGGGTAGAATTCTGATTTACTAAACATGCTTTGTTTCTGTTAAGATGTGGATACCTTTACAGAAAAGAATTTGGTCACAAATATACCATTATATGTGGTTGTAGGAAGTCTCCCACAGTCGAAGAATGTCATCCTATAGAAATCTCAATGCAACAGTCACATGAGATACTTTTAGAAAGTGTTCATATGTGCAAATAAGAGACTATTCATAAGTCAAGTGTTTTTCTAGAAAACCGTTATCTTCCTGATTATCTTCCTGGACATATACAGTTTTTCCCATAGCTACACCCCAGACACAAATTTCTATATTAAATCCTACAAGAAGCCTATAAGAAAAACCATAGGAAGCTTTAGAAGGGAGTGAATAACAGCTAGATCCAGCCATGTATGTTTAAAGAGCACAGCTAGGTTTTCAGTCTCTCGGCTCCAGACTGACTCCATCCTGCTGTTAATAGAAGGAGGGTCACTTGTAGCTTCCTTTTCACCCCATAACAAACAGTAAGCAACCGGTCCCTCAGGCCTTCCTGTGTCCCTGATCCCAGCTTACACAGAGGCTGCTGTTTCTCCAGAGTTTTATGCAATAGGATCTTGTGTATAAGTTCCAGCTGTTTTTCACTGTGCACATTTTCTTCACCAGGATATACTTTATTTTTGAAAAAATGTATGGTCAATAATTTCACTTTGTAATAGAGTGAACATGTTAACTGTTGTGTTAAACATGATGCACACATGATGAGCCAAGACATAATTCAACTAACTTTGGATTCATTAATATTGTATACCGTTAGTTAAAGGGTTTTTTCAGGACCATCCATATGATGTCATCAACATGAAGCACCCCCACTTATCAGCTGTTATTGGCAGCTACAGTTTATGGAAGCAAACAGTGTGTGGAACCGAAACACCACTGCTCTGTACGCTGTGTAGCGGCTGTTCTTACCGCAGCTCAGTGCCCATTCACTTTAAGAGTTGCATCTGCTGCAGTACCCGAAAATGGCCACTACATGTGTGTTGACTGGTCATGTTCTGGCTCCATTCACTGTTTACGTCAGGAACCTGCGCCAGCCACAAACAGCTGATTGGTGGGGGTTCCAGGTGCTAGACCCCTACCAATCTCATATTGATGACCTATCCTACAGCACTGTTCATTTATTTTACGATTAAATCATATGAAAATTTAAAAAGGTCCAATATGTTTCAGAAGCAGATAAATGTTCTTAAAAAATTGCAATTCCTTTATAGTCCAAGTTAAAGCTTTTTTCTGCCAAAATAAGAACTTACTCAAACTGTGGCCCTCCAGCTGTTGTAAAACTACAACTCCCACAATGCCCTGCTGTAGGCTGATACCTGTAGGCTGTTCGGGCATGCTGGGAGTTGTAGTTTTGCAACAGCTGGAGGGCTGCAGTTTGAGGATGCCTGATCTACAGAGTGCTATTCCTGGCTATTTCCAGCAGTCAAATGAAGACCCACTGGCATAACAGGCTACAATTTTACTCTGCAGTGGAAATGTTGTATAACACAGTGCCCACCTAGATAGGTGACAAAGAAAGTGCATTCTTTACATTGTCTGTGGGACCCTTGAGAACATCAGTATACTGTAATGAGGATTATGTACAGGCTTGTTCTTTTAAGTTCTGCCCATTTACAAAAGCAATCAGAAGAAGAGAACAGAACTTCAACACACAGTAACCAAAAAGCAAAGTTCAACTGACGTTAAGCCAAATTTTTTATTTTTATATCACGAAAGAAGGAAATGCTTAGAACTATGAAAATCCTTGACCAGTGGAAAATTGGAAGTCTTGAGGTCCTTGGAAAGAGATCAAGAACTTGATAATAAAATCTGAGAATGTGGTCCTACTGGACAGAAAATGGTGTATAAAGAAGTGTGCATTTTAAAGGGGTTATCCCATAATTAATGTAAAAAAAGAAAATGAGAGATCATATAGTACATGCCAATCTCTTTCTAACAAAGCTAGAACCAGCCCTGTACCTCACATGGATCCAGAGATATCCCCATTCATTGCTCCAATTTATCTGCTAGATTTATATCAAGCTGGCAGCTGAAGGGGCGTGTCCTTTTTTCTGCAGCTCAGGGGCTGTTTCCATTCTGCTGCAGTTCTCTCCCAATGGGTTCATGCACACGACCGCTGGATGTTTTGCGGTCCACAAATTGCAGAACATGGAAACTTGCCATGTGCATTCCGCATTTTGTGAAACGGAACGGCCGGCCCTTAATACAACAGTCCTGTCCTTGTTCCTAATGCGGACAATAATAGGACATGTTTTATTTTTTTGCGAAACGGCCATGAGTACATATGTACACGGAATGCACAATGAGTCATTTCTTTGCAGCCCCACTGAAAGTGAATGGTTCCGTGTACTGGCTGCAAAAAAAACTGGACATGAAAAAAATATAAGTTTGTGTGCACAAGCCATATTACAGTTCAGGAAGCAGTTGAAGGATGAAGCATGTGCGGCCATCTTAGTGAGTTGGACAAAAAAAAAAAAACAGCAGGTGGCGGTATACAGAAGCAATTACAAAAGTATTAAGATCCAGGTACTGGTTTGAAAACTATAGAACATTTTTTGTGGGACAACCTCATGGATCTGCAAAAACGGATCCATTACAATAATACAACTGCATGCACCGTTTGCATTATCTGCACATAGCCAAGACGGATCCGTCATGAACTCCATTGAAAGTCAATGGGAGACGGATCCATTTTCTATTGTGCCAGATTGTGTCAGGACGGATCCGTTTGGCTCAGTTTCGTCAAGCGGACAGCAAGACGCTGCAGACATCATTTTGGTGTCCACTGCCAAAGCAGAATGGAGACTGATCGGAGGCAAACTGATGCATTCTGAGCGGATCCTTTTCCTTTCAGAATGCATTAGGGCAAAACTGATCCATTTTGGACCACTTGTCAGAGCCCTGAACGGATCTCACACACAGAAAGCCAAAACGCGAGTGTGGAAGTAGCCTTAGGTATTGCCTGGCAATCCAATTAAATTATATTTACAAGAATTTCTGAATATACTGCAAGAGACAAAGGATAATAAAGTGATTTCTGGTTTAACAATATAGAAATACTAAAAACTTAAGTTTAGATAATCACATGTGTCGGTCATGCGAAAATGTAAATATTATCACAGAAAGTAAAAACCAATTAAAACATAACTTTAAATAGATATTATATAAAAAGAGCCCAATTCAGCCTATCAGTGTATATCCTAACGTAGCATTTCTATACCGATAATCAGTGATAAACTTGGCATCAGGGGCAAATAAGGGCTACATAGCGGGAAATCTGACCCTGTCGGAACCCTAGATAATGGTTCAGCCTAGAGGCACACCCTGATGGGGGATGCCCTCTGTCCTCGTACCTAAGCCTAATGTGCCCCTAGAAGCCCTAACAAAATTGTTAAAAAAAATAATACCCTAAATTCTGACGTGTTTCCCCAAGAAGATTGATAAAGGTTTATTAGGGGACAAAGTAGGCAATACAACATAAACAATAGATAAGATAATCATCTGTTATTGGAGACCTTACAGAGCAATACTTGAGCATAAATAGCATGGAGCAACGACCTGATGCAAAAAGATACCTGTGGGCTCCAAAGATTACCAACGTAGGCTATTTACAGTCAGCGCCGTGGAAAACCAATAACAAGGCGATACAATATAGCAAGGTCCATGTGGACCACTCACGTACTTTATATTTACCTGGGTTTCTCACAGAAACATAACACGCTAGTTATTATATTATTAGAATTTGTGTTAATCAGAAATTATATTTTGATCAATGGTCCACTCTACCACCAGGGACCTTCATTAATACCTTGTCATATAAATGCCTCTGTATGATACAGTTCGAGATACACTGCTTATGGGTTCCCATGCCATTTAATCCACATCTACTTTCGTAAAAAGTGTATAGTTATACAGTTTAACCTTTTTGTTACATCAGTTTTCCTCAACTCCATTCCTCAGGGCCAAACTGTCGGTCATGATTTGAGAATATCCGACAGAATGAACACCTATGGTAAGACCTGATGCATGGACACTAATTATATCACCTGATCAATACTAAGGAAATCCAGAAAACATGACCGGTAGGTGGGACCTGAGGACTAGAGTTGAGGACAACTGCTTTAGATGACCCATGCATACTCAGTGTCATTACATTACTTATTTCTGTGTGTTGTGCTCTAGTTTCAAATTGTTCTTTGCGTAATGGTGTTCTCAGCCATGTTTTAACTTTTTTATATCCATATGAATTACTGAGTTGTCTGATAATATGCATGACTGGTGAATTATAATTGACTATTGATATATGAGTTCATGATTCTGTTCCTCGTTTAAAATATATGCCTGCTATGAGCAGATGTAGACTTGCTCTGTAATTTGCACCAATTTCAGACATAAGAAATATCAAATATGTTGACCTGTAGGAGAAGCCTTGTCTCTTTTGCTAAATCTTGCCCACGTTGACAAATTTTTTATAAAAAAATATGGAATTTTGTGTACACAGCTTAGATGCTGTAGTAGCAGCCTGTGGATTTTTTTTTTTCAAAATCTGCTTTTTTTTTTTAAAGTTAGGTAAAATAAACAGCACAACAGAGGAAATGAACGCATTGTGTCAGTGCATCAGGTCATCGCGGAGGAATAAAGCCAAAAATAGTACAAATTGGTACATTAATTAATTGTTACAATGCTCAATTAAAGTAAGCAGAGTTACGTACATTTCGTCTTAGGGTACTTTCACACTTGCGGCAGGACGGATCCGACAGGCTGTTCACCATGTCGGATCCGTCCTGCGGCTATTTCGCCGTGCCAGCGGACCGCCGCTCCGTCCCCATTGACTATAATGGGGACGGGGGCGGAGCTCCGGCGCAGCACGGCGGTGCACGGAGAAAGCCGCCGGACTAAAAAGCCTGACATGCAGTAATTTTAGTCCGGCGGCCTTTCTCCGTGCACCGCCGTGCTGCGCCGGAGCTCCGCCCCCGTCCCCATTATAGTCAATGGGGACGGAGCGGCGGTCCGCTGGCACGGCGAAATAGCCGCAGGACGGATCCGACATGGTGAACAGCATGTCGGATCCGTCCTGCCGCAAGTGTGAAACTAGCCTTAACAGGTCTCGACACTCTACAATTAGAAACGCATAACTAGAAAGAGTAGGGAAGGAAGGGATAAGAGACTTGGGGGGGGGGAGAGGGGGGGAGCCGCTGTCTCCTGGATGAGCCCTAGGAAACTCGTTTATTGGAATATCTGAAAAGGGACAACTAGAATAGTTGTGTGTGGTGCTCAATATCTATTTAAAATGGGTCCATAGAAAAGGTCAGCCAGCACTCCCTTGACATGCAGCTATAGCTGTAAGGTGCCTGCGGTAGTCCGTCGATTTAGGACGAAGACAGCAAAGAAAATCCGCAGCACTCCTTGAAGTATAAAAATTGTGTAGTTTTATTCACACATGTCAAAATTTGACAACGTTTCGGTTCTCTCACAGAACCTTTCTCAAGTCAGGTGAACATAAAGTGCATATGTGCTAGTATAAATACATCATCACATTGTTACCAATTAATTCATCAACCAATACAAAACCAGTACACTCCCATATTTAAGGCATGTTACAATTCATTCATTAACTCCATGTGTACACATAAAGACGGATCACAGTGCTTCCTCATCATTTCCATATCGATCATGATTATTCATCATCATACTGGGTGAATAAAAGTGCATAAGATAAAGTGCAAAGTGCAGTGTAAATTCTACATACTAAAATACCTTGCTGTGGATTCATGTGATGAAACAGAAGGAGATGGCGTTTAAACTTCTATGGAGGCACGCCACTGCTCCGCGTCTCTTCCTCCTCAGTGCGCATATGTCAATTCCTTCCCCACTTACGACGCAGTACATAACCCCTTAGCGTCATCAGTAGGCGGAGACCCAGCGTCATGACATCAGATCCACTCCGTCAAGGCCTAACACGCGCGCACGCGTGCCAGTACGCTGCAGCAGTAATCCGAGCCCTGTCACAGGTCTATTCCGCCATTTTTCATTAGGGCACTCATTTGGGCAATACCTTACGCCTCTTTCTCCTTCTATTCCCTCTTACCACTTACTAACCAGCAAAGGTAAACACCTGAACCATACTTTCAAAGAGTACAATTGTACAAAATTCATCACATTATGACGTGAATCAATCCATGTAACATCCATTGGGTCCACCTAGGGATGAGCGAACTCGAACTGTATAGTTCGGGTTCGTACCGAATTTTGGGGTGTCCGTGACACGGACCCGAACCCGGACATTTTCGTAAAAGTCCGGGTTCGGGTTCGGTGTTCGTCGCTTTCTTCGCGCTTTTGTGACGCTTTCTTGGCGCTTTTTGAAAGGCTGCTAAGCAGCCAATCAACAAGCGTCATACTACTTGCCCCAAGAGGCCATCACAGCCATTCCTACTATTGGCATGGCTGTGATTGGCCAGAGCACCATGTGACCCAGCCTCTATTTAAGCTGGAGTCACATAGCGCCGCCCGTCACTCTGCTCTGATTAGCGTAGGGAGAGGTTGCGGCTGCGACAGTAGGGCGAGATTAGGCAGATTAACTCCTCCAAAGGACTTGATTAACTGATCGATCTGCAGCTGTGGATCATTGAGCTGCTGATCCTCAATTGCTCACTGTTTTTAGGCTGCCCAGACCGTTTGTCAGTCACATTTTTCTGGGGTGATCAGCGGCCATTTTGTGTCTTGTGGTGCGCCAGCACAAGCTGCGACCAAGTGCATTTAACCCTCAATGGTGTGGTTGTTTTTTGGCTAAAGCCTACATCAGGGTGAAGCTGTCACACCAAGTGCATTTAACCCTCAGTAGTGTGGTTGGTCAAGCTATCACACCAAGTGCATTTAACCAGCAATAGT
Source organism: Bufo gargarizans (assembly GCF_014858855.1). Classification (NCBI taxonomy): domain Eukaryota; kingdom Metazoa; phylum Chordata; class Amphibia; order Anura; family Bufonidae; genus Bufo; species Bufo gargarizans. The sequence goes on from NC_058081.1 coordinate 398,637,776, forward strand.
CTGTTCATTTTTTGGCCATATACTAAATCAGGGGCAAGCTGCGCCCGTCACCAAGTGCATTTAACCCTCAGTAGTGTGGTTGGTCAAGCTGTGACACCAAGTGCATTTAACCAGCAATAGTCTGTTCATTTTTTGGCCATATACTACATCAGGGGCAAGCTGCGCCCATCACCAAGTGCATTTAACCAGCAATAGTGTGGTTATTTTTTGGCCATATCCCAGTCTAATTCTGTCACTAAATCCATACCAGTCACCCAGCGCCTAAATACTAGGCCTCAAATTTATATCCCGCTAAATCTCTCGAAACCGCTGTCCTGTTGTGGCTGGGAAAGTTATTTAGTGTCCGTCAAAGCACATTTTTTGTTCTGGGTTGAAATACAATTCCCAATTTAGCAATTTAAAAATTTAGTGGTTTCTGCTGTATCAGAGCTATTTGAAATCTATCCCTAAAAGGGTATATAATATTCAAGGTGCACATAGGGTCATTCAGAATAACTTCACACACCCGCTACTGTGCATTTCCAAGTCTAATTCTGTCACTAAACCCATACCTGTCACCCAGCGCCTAAATACTAGGCCTCAAATTTATATCCAGCTAAATCTGTCCTTAGTGCTGTAGCTGGGCGAGTTATTTAGTGTCCGTTCAAGCACATTTCTTGTTCTGGGTTGAAATACAATTCCCAATTTAGCAATTTCATAATTTAGTGGTTTCTGCTATATCAGAGCTATTTGAAATCTATCCCTAAAAGGGTATATAATATTCAAGGTGCACATTGGGTCATTCAGAATAACTTCACACACACCCGCTACTGTGTATTTCCAAGTCTAATTCTGTCACTAAACCCATACCTGTCACCCAGCGCCTAAATACTAGGCCTCAAATTTATATCCTGCTAAATCTCTCGTTAGTGCTGTAGCTGGGCGAGTTATTTAGTGTCCGTTCAAGCACATTTCTTGTTCTGGGTTGAAATACAATTCCCAATTTAGCAATTTCATAATTTAGTGGTTTCTGCTATATCAGAGCTATTTGAAATCTATCCCTAAAAGGGTATATAATATTCAAGGTGCACATTGGGTCATTCAGAATAACTTCACACACACCCGCTACTGTGTATTTCCAAGTCTAATTCTGTCACTAAACCCATACCTGTCACCCAGCGCCTAAATACTAGGCCTCAAATTTATATCCTGCTAAATCTCTCGTTAGTGCTGTAGCTGGGCGAGTTATTTAGTGTCCGTTCAAGCACATTTCTTGTTCTGGGTTGAAATACAATTCCCAATTTAGCAATTTCATAATTTAGTGGTTTCTGCTATATCAGAGCTATTTGAAATCTATCCCTAAAAGGGTATATAATATTCAAGGTGCACATTGGGTCATTCAGAATAACTTCACACACACCCGCTACTGTGTATTTCCAAGTCTAATTCTGTCACTAAACCCATACCTGTCACCCAGCGCCTAAATACTAGGCCTCAAATTTATATCCTGCTAAATCTCTCGTTAGTGCTGTAGCTGGGCGAGTTATTTAGTGTCCGTTCAAGCACATTTCTTGTTCTGGGTTGAAATACAATTCCCAATTTAGCAATTTCATAATTTAGTGGTTTCTGCTATATCAGAGCTATTTGAAATCTATCCCTAAAAGGGTATATAATATTCAAGGTGCACATTGGGTCATTCAGAATAACTTCACACACACCCGCTACTGTGTATTTCCAAGTCTAATTCTGTCACTAAACCCATACCTGTCACCCAGCGCCTAAATACTAGGCCTCAAATTTATATCCTGCTAAATCTCTCGTTAGTGCTGTAGCTGGGCGAGTTATTTAGTGTCCGTTCAAGCACATTTCTTGTTCTGGGTTGAAATACAATTCCCAATTTAGCAATTTCATAATTTAGTGGTTTCTGCTATATCAGAGCTATTTGAAATCTATCCCTAAAAGGGTATATAATATTCAAGGTGCACATTGGGTCATTCAGAATAACTTCACACACACCCGCTACTGTGTATTTCCAAGTCTAATTCTGTCACTAAACCCATACCTGTCACCCAGCGCCTAAATACTAGGCCTCAAATTTATATCCTGCTAAATCTCTCGTTAGTGCTGTAGCTGGGCGAGTTATTTAGTGTCCGTTCAAGCACATTTCTTGTTCTGGGTTGAAATACAATTCCCAATTTAGCAATTTCATAATTTAGTGGTTTCTGCTATATCAGAGCTATTTGAAATCTATCCCTAAAAGGGTATATAATATTCAAGGTGCACATTGGGTCATTCAGAATAACTTCACACACACCCGCTACTGTGTATTTCCAAGTCTAATTCTGTCACTAAACCCATACCTGTCACCCAGCGCCTAAATACTAGGCCTCAAATTTATATCCTGCTAAATCTCTCGTTAGTGCTGTAGCTGGGCGAGTTATTTAGTGTCCGTTCAAGCACATTTCTTGTTCTGGGTTGAAATACAATTCCCAATTTAGCAATTTCATAATTTAGTGGTTTCTGCTATATCAGAGCTATTTGAAATCTATCCCTAAAAGGGTATATAATATTCAAGGTGCACATTGGGTCATTCAGAATAACTTCACACACACCCGCTACTGTGTATTTCCAAGTCTAATTCTGTCACTAAACCCATACCTGTCACCCAGCGCCTAAATACTAGGCCTCAAATTTATATCCTGCTAAATCTCTCGTTAGTGCTGTAGCTGGGCGAGTTATTTAGTGTCCGTTCAAGCACATTTCTTGTTCTGGGTTGAAATACAATTCCCAATTTAGCAATTTCATAATTTAGTGGTTTCTGCTATATCAGAGCTATTTGAAATCTATCCCTAAAAGGGTATATAATATTCAAGGTGCACATTGGGTCATTCAGAATAACTTCACACACACACGCTTCTGTGCATTTCCAAGTCTAATTCTGTCACTAAATCCATACCGGTCACCCAGCGCCTAAATACTAGGCCTCAAATTTATATCCCGCTGAATTTGAATACAATACATTGGGCCAAATAATATATTTGTTGTTGTGGTGAACCATAACAATGAGAAAAACATCTAGTAAGGGACGCGGACGTGGACATGGTCGTGGTGGTGTTAGTGGACCCTCTGGTGCTGGGAGAGGACGTGGCCGTTCTGCCACATCCACACGTCCTAGTGTACCAACTACCTCAGGTCCCAGTAGCCGCCAGAATTTACAGCGATATATGGTGGGGCCCAATGCCGTTCTAAGGATGGTAAGGCCTGAGCAGGTACAGGCATTAGTCAATTGGGTGGCCGACAGTGGATCCAGCACGTTCACATTATCTCCCACCCAGTCTTCTGCAGAAAGCGCACAGATGGCGCCTGAAAACCAACCCCATCAGTCTGTCACATCACCCACATGCATACCAGGGAAACTGTCTCAGCCTCAAGTTATGCAGCAGTCTCTTATGCTGTTTGAAGACTCCGCTGGCAGGGTTTCCCAAGGGCATCCACCTAGCCCTTCCCCAGCGGTGAAAGACATAGAATGCACTGACGCACAACCACTTATGTTTCCTGATGATGAGGACATGGGAATACCACCTCAGCATGTCTCTGATGATGACGAAACACAGGTGCCAACTGCTGCGTCTTTCTGCAGTGTGCAGACTGAACAGGAGGTCAGGGATCAAGACTGGGTGGAAGACGATGCAGGGGACGATGAGGTCCTAGACCCCACATGGAATGAAGGTCGTGCCACTGACTTTCACAGTTCGGAGGAAGAGGCAGTGGTGAGACCGAGCCAACAGCGTAGCAAAAGAGGGAGCAGTGGGCAAAAGCAGAACACCCGCCGCCAAGAGACTCCGCCTGCTACTGACCGCCGCCATCTGGGACCGAGCACCCCAAAGGCAGCTTCAAGGAGTTCCCTGGCATGGCACTTCTTCAAACAATGTGCTGACGACAAGACCCGAGTGGTTTGCACGCTGTGCCATCAGAGCCTGAAGCGAGGCATTAACGTTCTGAACCTGAGCACAACCTGCATGACCAGGCACCTGCATGCAAAGCATGAACTGCAGTGGAGTAAACACCTTAAAACCAAGGAAGTCACTCAGGCTCCCCCTGCTACCTCTTCTGCTGCTGCCGCCTCGGCCTATTCTGCTGCTGCCGCCTCGGCCTCTTCCTCCGCCTCTGGAGGAACGTTGGCACCTGCCGCCCAGCAAACAGGGGATGTACCACCAACACCACCACCACCACCTCCGTCACCAAGCGTCTCAACCATGTCACACGCCAGCGTTCAGCTCTCCATCTCACAAACATTTGATAGAAAGCGTAAATTCCCACCTAGCCACCCTCGATCCCTGGCCCTGAATGCCAGCATTTCTAAACTACTGGCCTATGAAATGCTGTCATTTAGGCTGGTGGACACAGACAGCTTCAAACAGCTCATGTCGCTTGCTGTCCCACAGTATGTTGTTCCCAGCCGGCACTACTTCTCCAAGAGAGCCGTGCCTTCCCTGCACAACCAAGTATCCCATAAAATCAAGTGTGCACTGCGCAACGCCATCTGTAGCAAGGTCCACCTAACCACAGATACGTGGACCAGTAAGCACGGCCAGGGACGCTATATCTCCCTAACTGCACACTGGGTAAATGTAGTGGCAGCTGGGCCCCAGGCGGAGAGCTGTTTGGCGCACGTCCTTCCGCCGCCAAGGATCGCAGGGCAACATTCTTTGCCTCCTGTTGCCACCTCCTCCTTCTCGGCTTCCTCCTCCTCTTCTTCCACCTGCTCATCCAGTCAGCCACACACCTTCACCACCAACTTCAGCACAGCCCGGGGTAAACGTCAGCAGGCCATTCTGAAACTCATATGTTTGGGGGACAGGCCCCACACCGCACAGGAGTTGTGGCGGGGTATTGAACAACAGACCGACGAGTGGTTGCTGCCGGTGAGCCTCAAGCCCGGCCTGGTGGTGTGTGATAATGGGCGAAATCTCATTGCAGCTCTGGGACTAGCCAATTTGACGCACATCCCTTGCTTGGCGCATGTGCTGAATTTGGTGGTGCAGAAGTTCATTCACAACTACCCCGACATGTCAGAGCTGCTGCATAAAGTGCGGGCCGTCTGTTCGCGCTTCCGGCGTTCACATCCTGCTGCTGCTCGCCTGTCTGCGCTACAGCGTAACTTCGGCCTTCCCGCTCACCGCCTCATATGCGACGTGCCCACCAGGTGGAACTCCACCTTGCACATGCTGGACAGACTGTGCGAGCAGCAGCAGGCCATAGTGGAGTTTCAGCTGCAGCACGCACGGGTCAGTCGCACTACAGAACAGCACCACTTCACCACCAATGACTGGGCCTCCATGCGAGACCTGTGTGCCCTGTTGCGCTGTTTCGAGTACTCCACCAACATGGCCAGTGGCGATGACACCGTTATCAGCGTTACAATACCACTTCTATGTCTCCTTGAGAAAACACTTAGGGCGATGATGGAAGAGGAGGTGGCCCAGGAGGAGGAGGAGGAGGAGGAGGAAGAGGGGTCATTTTTAGCACTTTCAGGCCAGTCTCTTCGAAGTGACTCAGAGGGAGGTTTTTGGCAACAGCAGAGGCCAGGTACAAATGTGGCCAGCCAGGGCCCACTACTGGAGGACGAGGAGGACGAGGATGAGGAGGAGGTGGAGGAGGATGAGGATGAAGCATGGTCACAGCGGGGTGGCACCCAACGCAGCTCGGGTCCATCACTGGTGCGTGGCTGGGGGGAAAGGCAGGACGATGACGATACGCCTCCCACAGAGGACAGCTTGTCCTTACCCCTGGGCAGCCTGGCACACATGAGCGACTACATGCTGCAGTGCCTGCGCAACGACAGCAGAGTTGCCCACATTTTAACCTGTGCGGACTACTGGGTTGCCACCCTGCTGGATCCACGCTACAAAGACAATGTGCCCACCTTACTTCCTGCACTGGAGCGTGATAGGAAGATGCGCGAGTACAAGCGCACGTTGGTAGACGCGCTACTGAGAGCATTCCCAAATGTCACAGGGGAACAAGTGGAAGCCCAAGGCCAAGGCAGAGGAGGAGCAAGAGGTCGCCAAGGCAGCTGTGTCACGGCCAGCTCCTCTGAGGGCAGGGTTAGCATGGCAGAGATGTGGAAAACTTTTGTCAACACGCCACAGCTAACTGCACCACCACCTGATACGCAACGTGTTAGCAGGAGGCAACATTTCACTAACATGGTGGAACAGTACGTGTGCACACCCCTCCACGTACTGACTGATGGTTCGGCCCCATTCAACTTCTGGGTCTCTAAATTGTCCACGTGGCCAGAGCTAGCCTTTTATGCCTTGGAGGTGCTGGCCTGCCCGGCAGCCAGCGTTTTGTCTGAACGTGTATTCAGCACGGCAGGGGGCGTCATTACAGACAAACGCAGCCGCCTGTCTACAGCCAATGTGGACAAGCTGACGTTCATAAAAATGAACCAGGCATGGATCCCACAGGACCTGTCCGACCCTTGTCCAGATTAGACATTAACTACCTCCCCATAACCATATATTATTGGACTCCAGGGCACTTCCTCATTCAATCCTATTTTTATTTTCATTTTACCATTATATTGCGAGGCTACCCAAAGTTGAATGAACCTCTCCTCTGCCTGTGTGCTAGGCCTAAATATATGCCAATGGACTGTTGCAGTGGTGGGTGACGTGAAGCCTCATTCTCTGCTATGACATGCAGACTGATTCTCTGCTGTCATGAAGCCAGATTGTCTGTTACGGGACCTCTCTGCTCTGCCTGTGTGCTAGGCCTAAATATATGCCAATGGACTGTTGCAGTGGTGGGTGACGTGAAGCCTCATTCTCTGCTATGACATGCAGACTGATTCTCTGCTGACATGAAGCCAGATTGTCTGTTACGGGACCTCTCTCCTCTGCCTGTGTGCTAGGCCTAAATATATGCCAATGGACTGTTGCAGTGGTGGCTGACGTGAAGCCTCATTCTCTGCTATGACATGCAGACTAATTCTCTGCTGACATGAAGCCAGATTGTCTGTTACGGGACCTCTCTCCTCTGCCTGGGTGCTGGGCCTAAATTTATGACAATGGACTGTTGCAGTGGTGGGTGACGTGAAGCCTGATTCTCTGCTATGACATGCAGACTGATTCTCTGCTGACATGAAGCCAGATCCTCTGTTACGGGACCTCTCTCCTCTGCCTGTGTGTGTGCTGGGCCTAAATATATGCCAATGGACTGTTGCAGTGGTGGCTGACGTGAAGCCTCATTCTCTGCTATGACATGCAGACTGATTCTCTGCTGACATGAAGCCAGATTCTCTGTTACGGGACCTCTCTCCTCTGCCTGTGTGTGTGCTGGGCCTAAATATATGCCAATGGACTGTTGCAGTGGTGGCTGACGTGAAGCCTCATTCTCTGCTATGACATGCAGACTAATTCTCTGCTGACATGAAGACAGATTCTCTGTTACGGGACCTCCCTCCTCTGCCTGGGTGCTGGGCCTAAATATATGCCAATGGACTGTTGCAGTGGTGGCTGACGTGAAGCCTCATTCTCTGCTATGACATGCAGACTAATTCTCTGCTGACATGAAGCCAGATTGTCTGTTACGGGACCTCTCTCCTCTGCCTGTGTGCTAGGCCTAAATATATGCCAATGGACTGTTGCAGTGGTGGCTGACGTGAAGCCTCATTCTCTGCTATGACATGCAGACTGATTCTCTGCTGACATGAAGCCAGATCGTCTGTTACGGGACCTCTCTGCTCTGCCTGTGTGCTAGGCCTAAATATATGCCAATGGACTGTTGCAGTGGTGGGTGACGTGAAGCCTCATTCTCTGCTATGACATGCAGACTGATTCTCTGCTGTCATGAAGCCAGATTGTCTGTTACGGGACCTCTCTGCTCTGCCTGTGTGCTAGGCCTAAATATATGCCAATGGACTGTTGCAGTGGTGGGTGACGTGAAGCCTCATTCTCTGCTATGACATGCAGACTGATTCTCTGCTGACATGAAGCCAGATTGTCTGTTACGGGACCTCTCTCCTCTGCCTGGGTGCTGGGCCTAAATATATGCCAATGGACTGTTGCAGTGGTGGCTGACGTGAAGCCTCATTCTCTGCTATGACATGCAGACTGATTCTCTGCTGACATGAAGCCAGATTCTCTGTTACGGGACCTCTCTCCTCTGCCTGTGTGTGTGCTGGGCCTAAATATATGCCAATGGACTGTTGCAGTGGTGGCTGACGTGAAGCCTCATTCTCTGCTATGACATGCAGACTGATTCTCTGCTGACATGAAGCCAGATTGTCTGTTACGGGACCTCTCTCCTCTGCCTGTGTGCTAGGCCTAAATATATGCCAATGGACTGTTGCAGTGGTGGCTGACGTGAAGCCTCATTCTCTGCTATGACATGCAGACTAATTCTCTGCTGACATGAAGCCAGATTGTCTGTTACGGGACCTCTCTCCTCTGCCTGGGTGCTGGGCCTAAATTTATGACAATGGACTGTTGCAGTGGTGGCTGACGTGAAGCCTGATTCTCTTCTATGACATGCAGACTGATTCTCTGCTGACATGAAGCCAGATCCTCTGTTACGGGACCTCTCTCCTCTGCCTGTGTGTGTGCTGGGCCTAAATATATGCCAATGGACTGTTGCAGTGGTGGCTGACGTGAAGCCTCATTCTCTGCTATGACATGCAGACTGATTCTCTGCTGACATGAAGCCAGATTCTCTGTTACGGGACCTCTCTCCTCTGCCTGTGTGTGTGCTGGGCCTAAATATATGCCAATGGACTGTTGCAGTGGTGGCTGACGTGAAGCCTCATTCTCTGCTATGACATGCAGACTAATTCTCTGCTGACATGAAGACAGATTCTCTGTTACGGGACCTCCCTCCTCTGCCTGGGTGCTGGGCCTAAATATATGCCAATGGACTGTTGCAGTGGTGGCTGACGTGAAGCCTCATTCTCTGCTATGACATGCAGACTAATTCTCTGCTGACATGAAGCGAGATTGTCTGTTACGGGACCTCTCTCCTCTGCCTGTGTGCTAGGCCTAAATATATGCCAATGGACTGTTGCAGTGGTGGCTGACGTGAAGCCTCATTCTCTGCTATGACATGCAGACTGATTCTCTGCTGACATGAAGCCAGATCGTCTGTTACGGGACCTCTCTGCTCTGCCTGTGTGCTAGGCCTAAATATATGCCAATGGACTGTTGCAGTGGTGGGTGACGTGAAGCCTCATTCTCTGCTATGACATGCAGACTGATTCTCTGCTGTCATGAAGCCAGATTGTCTGTTACGGGACCTCTCTGCTCTGCCTGTGTGCTAGGCCTAAATATATGCCAATGGACTGTTGCAGTGGTGGGTGACGTGAAGCCTCATTCTCTGCTATGACATGCAGACTGATTCTCTGCTGACATGAAGCCAGATTGTCTGTTACGGGACCTCTCTCCTCTGCCTGTGTGTGTGCTGGGCCTAAATATATGCCAATGGACTGTTGCAGTGGTGGCTGACGTGAAGCCTCATTCTCTGCTATGACATGCAGACTGATTCTCTGCTGACATGAAGCCAGATTCTCTGTTACGGGACCTCTCTCCTCTGCCTGTGTGTGTGCTGGGCCTAAATATATGCCAATGGACTGTTGCAGTGGTGGCTGACGTGAAGCCTCATTCTCTGCTATGACATGCAGACTGATTCTCTGCTGACATGAAGCCAGATTGTCTGTTACGGGACCTCTCTCCTCTGCCTGTGTGCTAGGCCTAAATATATGCCAATGGACTGTTGCAGTGGTGGCTGACGTGAAGCCTCATTCTCTGCTATGACATGCAGACTAATTCTCTGCTGACATGAAGCCAGATTGTCTGTTACGGGACCTCTCTCCTCTGCCTGGGTGCTGGGCCTAAATTTATGACAATGGACTGTTGCAGTGGTGGCTGACGTGAAGCCTGATTCTCTTCTATGACATGCAGACTGATTCTCTGCTGACATGAAGCCAGATCCTCTGTTACGGGACCTCTCTCCTCTGCCTGTGTGTGTGCTGGGCCTAAATATATGCCAATGGACTGTTGCAGTGGTGGCTGACGTGAAGCCTCATTCTCTGCTATGACATGCAGACTGATTCTCTGCTGACATGAAGCCAGATTCTCTGTTACGGGACCTCTCTCCTCTGCCTGTGTGTGTGCTGGGCCTAAATATATGCCATTGGACTGTTGCAGTGGTGGCTGACGTGAAGCCTCATTCTCTGCTATGACATGCAGACTAATTCTCTGCTGACATGAAGACAGATTCTCTGTTACGGGACCTCCCTCCTCTGCCTGGGTGCTGGGCCTAAATATATGCCAATGGACTGTTGCAGTGGTGGCTGACGTGAAGCCTCATTCTCTGCTATGACATGCAGACTAATTCTCTGCTGACATGAAGACAGATTCTCTGTTACGGGACCTCTCTCCTCTGCCTGGGTGCCGGGGCCTAAATATCTGAGAATGGACTGTTCCAGTGGTGGTTTCAAAGGAAAGGACCGGCACTTCGCTGATGTAGATCACAATGTAGATTTATTCAGTCACATATTCAAAATGGCATAGTGACGCGTTTCAGCACAGATGTGCTTTCATCAGACTGCATAAAACATCTTACACTCCAGCTATTTATACATAAATGAAACACAAAGGAACTGACATCATCAAAGAAGCTCCGCCTCCCTCATTAAATAAAATTCGCATATCAAATAATCGCAATGAAAAATTCGCATTGAAAAATTCGCAATTGAAAATTCGCAACTGAAAATTCGCAATTGAAAATTGAAAATTCGCAATTGAAAATTCGCAACTAAAAATTCGCAACTGAAAATTCGCAATTGAAAATTCGCAAAAAACATATCCACTCTATACTGGCGAAGATTTTCAGTCACATAGTCCATTCTTGCAGTGATTAATCACGCTGAAGAAAAAAAAAAATATATTTATCAGATTGCATAAGGCCGAATGCCTTATAGGAAGCAGGACACATTGTACTCACGATTGAGGCCCCTGGGCTCCATTGTCTGAAGACGATGGATCCAGTAAGCCTCCCTTTTCAATAACAATTTATTTCTGTCACCCCCTCGACGGGGTAATGATACACCTTCAATAATCTGATACCTCAACTGCGAGATGTTGTGTTTTTTATCATAAAAATGAAGGGGTATTGGGAGTAATAAATTCTGTTTACGGATAGTAGATTTGTGTTTACTTAGTCTGTCCTTCATTCTCATTGAGGTTTCCCCCACATATAGTAATCCACATGGACATTTAAGAATGTAAACCACAAATCTACTATCACAAGTGAACGTGCCCCTTATTGGAATATTTTCACCTGAGTGAGGGTGGGAGAAACATGAACCCTTTATAACGCTGGAACAATTGACACAGTTTAAACAAGGAAAAGTGCCCCGTCTAGGTGTAGATAAAGTACTCTGTCCTCTTTCTATTTTATTACTTCCCACATCCGCCCGGACTATTTTATCCCTAATATTTTCTGCCCGTTTATAGCATATCATGGGTGGCCTCTGGAACTCTCCTATCCGTGGATAGGACTTAGATAATATGTGCCAATGTTGATTAACAATAGTCCTAAGGCGCTGGGACCAGGGATGGTATTTAATCACTAAGGGGATCCTTGTTTCTTTCTTAGTTCTATCTGGTGGTGTAATCTCAGCTTTATTACACTGTATTTTCAATAGATCAGGGGGGTAGCCTCGCTCTCTAAATTTATTGGTCATATCGTCTAATCTTGTTTGACACATATCCCTATCACTAACGATCCGTCTAACCCTCTGGTATTGCCGCCCTGCTTCTTACTAGAATTGTTCCAGTGGTGGGTGACGGGAAGCCAGATTCTCTGCTATGGAACCTCTCTCCAATTGATTTTGGTTAATTTTTATTTATTTAATTTTTATTTTAATTCATTTCCCTATCCACATTTGTTTGCAGGGGATTTACCTACATGTTGCTGCCTTTTGCAGCCCTCTAGCTCTTTCCTGGGCTGTTTTACAGCCTTTTTAGTGCCGAAAAGTTCGGGTCCCCATTGACTTCAATGGGGTTCGGGTTCGGGACGAAGTTCGGATCGGGTTCGGATCCCGAACCCGAACATTTCCGGGATGTTCGGCCGAACTTCTCGAACCCGAACATCCAGGTGTTCGCTCAACTCTAGGTCCACCCCATACAGCATGCTAGATACAACAGAAATAGCAACCGCAGAGAGGTATTAACTAACCATCCCTCCTGTCACCCTAAATTCGACATTTAACCCTTTGGATTTCAGAGTATCCAACCGGAAGATCCACCTAAGCTCAGTTTTCTTTAAAATGGTTAATCGATCACCTCCTCTGTCTAATGGTTTTACATGATCCAAGATCATAAATCTCAGATCATTCTCCTTATGATTGTTTTACAAAAAATGTTTCGACACAGGCAAATCTCGTCTTTTGTTCCTGATGGATTGTCTGTGGTTATTTAACCTAGTTTTTATATCACATGTGGTTTCGCCCACATAGAGCATTTTGCAAGGACACCACAACACATATATCACCCATGATGAATCACATGTGAGATAATGATAGTGGGCATGAAGGGTATACGGAATGCCCACCATGGTGGCATTGAGCATATTGGGGGTAGTGGTTTCTTAATCATCCAATTTTCCCCCCTTTTTTCCCGCCCTTTTCTCTGGGTTAATATGTGTTCTTTTTCAGCATTCTGAGGTGAATTTATTGGAGGATTCTGATTGGTACCTGGTTGCCTACCTGTTGTAGAGGTACCTGTTTTCTGCCACTTGCTGATTGGTGGATGGAGGTTTAGGGCGGGAAATTCAACTATTTAATGAGGAGCGCAGCAGGTCCGGGGCTTGTCGCCGCGGAGCCTGGTAAGAAGAGGACGTCGTCGGAAGCCCTGGTGAATTGCCGGCATAAGCTGCAAAAGAGCTATTAAGCTGTGCCGGCATTACTAGGCAGAAGCGGAGCGGCAGCTGTGAAGAAGCGGCGGCTGTGAAGAGCGGCGGCTGTGAAGTGGGGCGAGTGAGCAGCGAAGCAGCGCGACGGCAAAGGCTTTAGCGGCGCTGAGTTCCGGAGGTTCGGCAACTTCAGGCGGAGGAAGAGTGGACTGGCCTGGGTGGCGGAATATTAAAGGCAGCGGACAAGACTTACCGGTTTAATGGAGGAGCTGCTGAAGAGGCTGATACAGCGCGCCGAGTCAAGAGGAGGAGAGGCGTGGCTTCAGCGGTGCTTGGCTGACGGCCTGTCAGCTGAAGAGGAGGAGGCGGGAGTAAGTGACGTCGCTCGGCGTAGTGACGTCACGGAAGATGCGACGGCGGCGGCGAGGTCATCAAGAAGCGCTCCCCATAGCGCTGAAGTCCGGATGTCAAAAAGGACCAAGAGGCCGAGGAGGGCGTACTCACCGTCTGAAGGAAAGAACAAGAAAGGTGGCAGTATGCGCTCCTCCCCCAGGTGTGCGGTATCGCAGCCTGGGGTTTTGAGTCGAGCGCCGCAGCCGGCCTCCAGCGCGCACAGCATGGATCCGGTACCGGAGACTGGTGAGGAGATATGTAGGCAGAGCTTTGCTTTGCCTACCAACATAGGGACAAATGAGAATAAGTTATTGAATAGTTTAGCTAAATTATTTTCTGAGTGGGCTACAGCTAGTGTGCCTGTGTCAGTAGATCAGCCTGCAGCAGTGTGGAGGGATATTCCAGCTGATGCAGGTGCTGATAATATAAGTGTTGATAAATCAGTAAATGCAGTAGTTGTAGATAGTGGTGCGGGTATAAGTGAAACTTGCTTGAAGGAGGCCTTAACGTGTGACGGGTCTCCTTTGGGGTTTCATTTATCCCAATCTATAAAGGAAAAAATTTGGAGAAGGGATTATATCGATATTTTATCGTTACTCCCTTCCGCCAAAGAGTCCTTTAAGGTTGAGAAAAAAGGTTTTGAAAAAGATGAGGATAGAAGAAGGGTTGCGCCAAGATCCTTTAATAATTGGTTGCAGTCCTTTTTTATTTATGCTTCAGTTTATTGTGCAAAGCATCCTCAGAGCAGTGTTGGTTTGTTTCAGCATATGGATTCTATCCTGGAGGCTTACCGTAATTTCGGTGGCCTCGCTTGGTTTACATATGATGAAACTTTTCGGCAAAAATTAGCAGTGCATAATGGTATGGAGTGGGGCTCAAAGGATGTGGGACTGTGGCTTAGTTTGATGTTACCGCAGAAAAGCGGTTTTCAAACTAGGCCGTTTAATTCAGTGGCGTCTGGTACGGTTAGCAAGAAAGGTTTTTGTTTCGCCTATAATGAGTCGGCGTGTAGATGGCTGAGCAATTGCAGATACCGACATGAGTGCTCATTTTGTTCAGGTGCGCACCCCCTTTTTCGGTGCTTTAAAAGATCAAACCAAGCCGTTTTACAGACTCAATCCAATAGAGATTTTTCAAAAAGCTCAGACGCCAGTGAATTGGGTAAGAATGCAGCCATGGTTAGATTTGTTTCCAGACCGTCTGAAGGCGGAGTTAATTCTTAAAGGTTTTATTAATGGTTTTTACGTTCCGAAATTTACAGGTAAAGGTTGTTTAGTGTATGATAATTTGCCATCAGTTAATAAGCACTTAGATGTTGTAGAAAGTAAGATTGTTAAAGAGTTAAAGGAAGGTAGGATAGCGGGTCCTTTTGTTTCTCCACCCTTTCCTAATTTTAGGGTATCTCCTTTGGGGATTGTTCCAAAGAAGGATCCTAATGAATTTAGATTAATTCATCATTTGTCATACCCTGCCAAAGAGTCTCTCAATGATTCGTTGGATAAAGAGATTGCGTCAGTAACTTATTCATCCTTTGATGACGCGGTTTCTTTAGTCCGTTCGGCAGGGAAAGGGTGTTTTATGGCAAAAGCGGATATTAAGGCAGCGTTTCGTTTGTTACCAATAGATCCTGTAGGCTTTAATTCTTTAGGTTTTCAGTTCAACGGGCAATTTTTCTTTGATAAGTGTTTGCCAATGGGATTTTCTTGGTCGTGTTTTTATTTTGAATCGTTTTCTTCCTTTTTGAATTGGGTTGTTATTAAAGAGTTGGGTTCTGTTAATGTGTTACATTATTTAGATGATTTTCTGTTTGTAGGTTCTTTTAATGAGTGTTCACGTTTATTAGATGGCTTTATCCGGATCTGTCAGTATTTTAATATCCCATTAGCACAGGAGAAGTTAGTTGGGCCTTGTCAAGTGATTGAATTTTTAGGTATTGTAATCGATTCAGTGAATATGGAAGTTAGGCTTCCTATGGTTAAGGTGGAAAAGGCATTATTATTGATCAAGAAAATAGTTTCGGTAAAAAAGGCGCAGTTGAAGGAAGTGCAGAGTTTGTTGGGAGTATTAGCTTTTGCGTCTAGGGTCATCCCAGTAGGTCGTGTTTTTTCTAGAAGATTATATATGTCAACTAAGGGTTTGAAATCTCCCTACGCGCATATTAGGATTACAAGGGTTCTCAGGGACGATCTGGGAGTATGGGAGGATTTCTTAACCCATTTTAATGGTTGTTGTGCTTGGCAAGCAGAATTTCAGGAGGCAGGATCTATAGGTTTGTTTACTGATGCTTCAGGGTCATGGGGTTATGGTGCATTTTTAAATGGTCAGTGGTCTGCTGAACCATGGCCGGAGTGGTGGGTTGAGTTAGGTTTGAATAAGAATTTGGTGTTGTTAGAGTTATTTCCTATTGTTGTGGCGCTAGTCATTTGGGGTGATGTTTTTAAGAATAGGAGAGTACTAATATTTTCTGATAATAAAGGGGTGTTGTTTGCAATTAATTGTTTGTCGTCTCATTCAGAAGTTGTTATTAGATTGTTGCGTGTTTTAGTTCATATTTGTTTAGAGTTGAACGTTTGGCTGAAAGCTAAATATATTCCTAGTAAAGAAAATAAGATAGCTGATTCACTTTCCCGCGCACAGTGGGAAAGATTTTTTCATCTAGTGCCGCAAGCAGAGAAGGTGGGAATTCCGTGCCCGGATCGGGTTTGGGAGCTTATCCGGATATAATCAGCAAGTTCATTCAGAAGTCATTAGCGCCTCGGACATGGGAAGGATACTCTTTGGCTTGGAGGAGGTGGTATCAATTTTGCTCAGTTAGGAATGTTTCATGTTTTTTGTTTGAGTTAGATGTATTTTTTCAATTTCTTTGCTCCTTATTAGAAGAAGGTTTTGGTTATTCTGTGCTGCATTTGACAGTTGCAGGTGTTTCGTTCTTTTTTAAATTAGCAGGTTGTCAGTCATTTTCGAATCAATTTGTGGTAAAACAATTCTTGAAAGGGGTCAGGAGGTCCCTAAATAGTGCCGATGTTAGACGACCAATCACATTTGAATTGCTTGGTTCTCTAGTATCGGTATTAAAGGGGTGCACTTATTCAAAATTTGAAGCTATGCTTTTTAAAGTATCATTTGTGTTATCATTTTTTGGGGCATTTCGGATAGGAGAACTAGCTGCGGCAAATAGGAAGTCATTGTCACCATTAGAGGTTGAGGATATTAATTTATATAATAATTCAGTCGTAATTTTCATCAAAAAATCAAAAACGGATCAGCTGGCGAAAGGGAGAGAGATTAAGTTGGCAAGGTTAGTAGAGTCACCGTTATGCCCAGTTGAAACAGTTAGAGAATTTTTTGATGTCAGGCCTCAGAGAGGCGGTGCTTTTTTAATTCATGAAGATGGTTCTGTGTTGACAATATATCAATTCAATGCAATTCTTAAAAAATGTTTAGCATTATTGGATTTATCTAATGAGAATTATTCGTCTCATTCTTTCCGAATTGGGGCTGCAACAGTTGCCGCTGGCCTGGGATTAAATGAGGCGATAATTAAAAAAATTGGTCGCTGGGATTCTAATAGATATAAGTTATATGTTAGACCTAATCTGGTACTTTAATTTTATTAAATCTTTTTCAGGTACAGAACAAATGATCGTATGGATTCTGGGTCATTCTTTCGTGTTCTGGGCAGAAAGAAGGGCTGCGGAGCGTAATTATTCTAAAGAGAGTTATATGGGTTCTTTGTTTGTTTCTATTTTCTGGTTAGGTTTTCGGGGTTTAAAATGGTACCAAATCATTCCGATTTTAAAAGGTGAGTTAAGGTCATTGCCACGACCGGATGTTCTAATAATCCATGCTGGTGGTAATGATTTAGGAAGAATTAGAACGTTAGATTTATTGGATCAGATGAAATGTGATCTCGATCATATTAAATCATTACTTCCGCATGTTACACTGATTTTCTCTGAAATTATCCCAAGGTTGATTTGGAAGGGTGAGCAGCTCGGTTTTATGGAGAAAATTAGGAAAAGAATCAATAGGAGCCTAGAGAAATATCTTCCTAAATTGGGGGGGTGGTCCTTAAGACACACTGAACTAGAGGGTTTTATTGTAGGTCTTTATCGGAATGATTTGGTTCATCTGTCAGAAATAGGTCTTGATATATTTAATTCGGGTTTGCAGGACATGATTGAGAAGGCCGTGGTTTTTAGGGGGGGACATGTGGGTTAATACCCTCATGTCTGGTGGGTTAGTCACCCAGCTTTGCTGGGGGGACAATTCTGGAATTTAATGAAGATTTAATGAGTATTTATTGTTTGGTTATTTAATTATTGATGGTTATTATTATTATCAGCAGTATTATTTATGTAACCCTTAATAATTGACCACGGCCAATTTTATACCACAGTTTTTTGTTTGGTGTTATTTATTTATTATTTATTTTATCAGTTAATTTGAATGTGATGCCAGTTTAGTAATTGCTCATATGGCACCATGATAGTGGGCATGAAGGGTATACGGAATGCCCACCATGGTGGCATTGAGCATATTGGGGGTAGTGGTTTCTTAATCATCCAATTTTCCCCCCTTTTTTCCCGCCCTTTTCTCTGGGTTAATATGTGTTCTTTTTCAGCATTCTGAGGTGAATTTATTGGAGGATTCTGATTGGTACCTGGTTGCCTACCTGTTGTAGAGGTACCTGTTTTCTGCCACTTGCTGATTGGTGGATGGAGGTTTAGGGCGGGAAATTCAACTATTTAATGAGGAGCGCAGCAGGTCCGGGGCTTGTCGCCGCGGAGCCTGGTAAGAAGAGGACGTCGTCCCGCCCACCCTCCCCATTTAAAGTCGTGGTCCCGAATTAGAGGGGGGTTAGTCACCCAGCTTTGCTGGGGGGACAATTCTGGAATTTAATGAAGATTTAATGAGTATTTATTGTTTGGTTATTTAATTATTGATGGTTATTATTATTATCAGCAGTATTATTTATGTAACCCTTAATAAAGGACCACGGCCAATTTTATACCACAGTTTTTTGTTTGGTGTTATTTATTTATTATTTATTTTATCAGTTAATTTGAATGTGATGCCAGTTTAGTAATTGCTCATATGGCACCATGTTTTATGTTGAAGATTTCTCCCGTGTCTGGATGCTTGAATGCAGATCCTTTATGCATCAGTTTACAATTCACGCATCCCAGACATGGGAAAGATCCCATATGTCTTGTCCTCAGAAAATCTGTATTAACTGACCCCTTTCGGGCAGTCTAGAGTGCACCACCTTATCCCTAATATTGCCTGCTCTTTTGTATGCCATCATAGGTGGATTTTTAAAGGCAGCTATACTGGGATGCCCACTGCTAAGCAGCCCCCAATGGCACCTCATTATCCTCTCAATATTTGGTCTCAACTCGTTGTATGTTGACACAAAAGGTAATCTGTCACTAGTCGATTTTTGTTTTGACGTTAGCAATTCCTCTCTCGGGATTTCTCTTGCTCTATCAGCATGTTTTTTCACCAACCTGCTAGGGTAACCCCTATTTATGAAGGATTGTTCCATATTAATTAATGCTGAATTCATATTCTCATCCTTATCCACTATTCTCTGTGCTCTAAGCATTTGGCTGAACGGCAAGGAGTTCACCATTCTCCTTGGATGTCCACTTGTAAAATGCAGTAATGTGTTTATTCAAAATGGGGTTATAGGTGTGAACCAATGAAGATTAGAGGGAAGCGAGCGAGGGGCAGGAGTTAAGTCCCCTGTGGTGGGACCAAGGTGCCCAAATATAGGAGAAAGCTTGATAAGACCTCAATTCCCAGTGAGAAATTTCTTCAAACCTGGAAAACTGGTCTATCTTGTTTAACCAGTGTAAGATTGAGGGAACCTCTCTAGACTTCCAGTGAAGTGGGATTAAGAGCCTGGCCAATGCCAACATGTGGTTAAGAAGCTGTCTAGTTTTCTCAGGTATGTCAGAGGGAGAGAGCGAGAGCAAAGCTATATTAGGTATGAGCGAGAGAGAGGTATTACATACCTTATTAATAATCCTGAGGGTCTGATGTCAGAAAGGTTTGATTGACTCACAGTCCCACCAGACATGTAAAAAGGAACCCCTCGCTCACTCGCATCTCCAGCAGTTTGCGTTCGTTGTGTCATACATCTGACTCAACCTGAGTGGTGTTAAATACCACCTTGAAAGGATTTTGTTGGAGTTTTCTTGTACTGTATGTTCACACACCTGAAAATATGTTTGTGGATACGTAAAAGTGATGTAATTTGGGGGGGGGGGGGGGGGTTGGGTGAGAATTTGGTTTGTAACTCTGTTTCCCATTCTCTGATGAAATAAGGGATTGATGGGTTTTCAAGGTGAAGAGAATGTTTTTGGTGGAAAGCAGCCAGTGGATTTTCTGTCTTTTCCGTCATCTGGGGAGCAGACTGGCTCCTTATCTCTGCTCTCTGACATTATAAACACTCATTAAAGCACAATCCTTATCTTACTGGCTTTAGTTTGGCTTAAATAAGTGTTTATCACCTCTTAGTAGTTTAGAAATAAGATTTATTAGATAACCGTCACAAAGTTAAAGTGCCAGTCACACAGTTAGAAAAACAGTTAACCCTTTGTGACAGAATGGCTCAATATTTTTAATAAAGGCCAACTAAAATTATGATTTTGAGACAAAAATGAGTAAAATGCAATCACAAACAAAAATTGCCTCTAAAGGTGTATAAACCCTTTAAGGCAATGGAAATTGGAGCTCTGTCTTTTTGAGCTAGAATTGTACAGATTCATCCTGCTTGTGCTGTTGTCCCTTGGTGAATGTGTCCAGACTCCATAGCAGGCACCATTTTACCTGATGCATGGCAACTGTGAATGCCAAGAGGGGTCAATAAAGGGTCCACCATCTTCACTTGACTCTGGAGTGCTGACTTGTTTTGGGATATACAGGTCCTTCTCAAAAAATTTGCATATTGTGATAAAGTTCATTATTTTCTGTAATGTACTGATAAACATTAGACTTTCATATATTTTAGATTCATTACACACCAACTGAAGTAGTTCAAGCCTTTTATTGTTTTAATATTGATGATTTTGGCATACAGCTCATGAAAACCCAAATTTCCTATCTCAAAAAATTAGCATATTTCATCCGACCAATAAAAGAAAAGTGTTTTTAATACAAAAAAAGTCAACTTTCAAATAATTATGTTCAGTTATGCACTCAATACTTGGTCGGGAATCATTTTGCAGAAATGACTGCTTCAATGCGGCGTGGCATGGAGGCAATCAGCCTGTGGCACTGCTGAGGTGTTATGGAGGCCCAGGATGCTTCGATAGCGGCCTTAAGCTCATCCAGAGTGTTGGGTCTTGCGTCTCTCAACTTTCTCTTCCCAATATCCCACAGATTCTCTATGGGGTTCAGGTCAGGAGAGTTGGCAGGCCAATTGAGCACAGTAATACCATTGTCAGTAAACCATTTACCAGTGGTTTTGGCACTGTGAGCAGGTGCCAGGTCGTGCTGAAAAATGAAATCTTCATCTCCATAAAGCTTTTCAGCAGATGGAAGCATGAAGTGCTCCAAAATCTCCTGATAGCTAGCTGCATTGACCCTGCCCTTGATAACACAGTGGACCAACACCAGCAGCTGACATGGCACCCCAGACCATCACTGACTGTGGGTACTTGACACTGGACTTCAGGCATTTTGGCATTTCCCTCTCCCCAGTCTTCCTCCAGACTCTGGCACCTTGATTTCCGAATGACATGCAACAGTCCAGTGCTGCTTCTCTGTAGCCCAGGTCAGGCGCTTCTGCTGCTGTTTCTGGTTCAAAAGTGGCTTGACCTGGGGAATGCGGCACCTGTAGCCCATTTCCTGCACACGCCTGTACACGGTGGCTCTGGATGTTTTTACTCCAGACTCAGTCCACTGCTTCCGCAGGTCCCCCAAGGTCTGGAATCGGTCCTTCTCCACAATCTTCCTCAGGGTCCGGTCACCTCTTCTCGTTGTGCAGCGTTTTCTGCCACACTTTTTCCTTCCCACAGACTTCCCACTGAGGTGCCTTGATACAGCACTCTGGGAACAGCCTATTCGTTCAGAAATTTCTTTCTGTGTCTTACCCTCTTGCTTGAGGGTGTCAATGATGGCCTTCTGGACAGCAGTCAGGTCGGCAGTCTTACCCATGATTGCGGTTTTGAGTAATGAACCAGGCTGGGAGATTTTAAAAGCCTCAGGAATCTTTTGCAGGTGTTTAGAGTTAATTAGTTGATTCAGATGATTAGGTTAATAGCTCGTTTAGAGAACCTTTTCATGATATGCTAATTTTTTGAGATAGGAATTTTGGGTTTTCATGAGCTGTATGCCAAAATCATCAATATTAAAACAATAAAAGGCTTGAACTACTTCAGTTGGTGTGTAATGAATCTAAAATATATGAAAGTCTAATGTTTATCAGTACATTACAGAAAATAATGAACTTTATCACAATATGCTAATTTTTTGAGAAGGACCTGTATATATATATATATATATATATATATATATATATATATAAATTAGAGATCAGCACATTTCTTGAAATTTATTTCATGTCCGATTTGCTGAATCTGTCAAAGAAATTGATTTGGGTCTGAATCGATTCTACCCACATCAAAAGTGCTCCAAATACCCTGAAAATTGGTATATGACACTCTCTTAGTCTCATAGGACATATTTTATCTTTCTTGTCTTTATCTCTTTTTTATTTTATGAATGTTTGCTCTTTCTGTCTCCCCGCCATCCTTTTAAGCTCTCTAACGCAATGACACTGACATCTATAACTAAGGGTAAATGCATGGATGATTTTGTTAACAAACAGCCAGTTCAAAAACACACTGCGCTGTCGCATTTGCTAAGCTTTTATTTTTATTTTTATTATTAAAAATTTGTATTGTTTTTTTAAGTCATATGACATATGATAATAAACAATAAATTACATAGTTCCTACCTGTTATGGGCCACGACAGCCACACAAAGTCCAGAGAGCGCAGGCACAGCATGCACGCCAATCACACTCCGCTTTTAACCCCGTCCGGTGCCATTACAGCTTTCATCGGATCCAGGGATGCAAGTACCAACATGCATGCTGAGCCCACTATATACTTCTCCTTGAGGCCTAAATTGAGGAGGGTTAGGTCAGGGGAGCAAGAAAGAGTAGTTTGGAATATATGGTTGCAATTAAGTATATAGTTGAAATGGTTCTCTTAGGGGGTTGCTTTGTACACAGTGTCATGTCAAACCAGGAAGACAGGGGCAGTGGCAGGGACTTTTTAAGAAGGGAAATTATTTCAAAGTTGAGGAACCTTTGCAGGAAGGTGAGAGTTGTAGAATTCCCCAAGCCTTCAATGAGGACCTGCAGGGGTCTAACATAGTCTTCATTATCTATTAGGTCAGGTAAGGGTGTAGTTGAAAATGTGATTAGGAAGGGGGGCAGCTCTCTTTAAGAGCACTAGGAGCTAGATCAATTATGTCTCTAAGGGTGAGGGCGTTGTTAATTGTTTGTTATATGAGGAGAGCCAATCCCAGACTAATAGTGAGCTCTGTATCATGGGATTTGGAATTTTCTGTAGTGGTGGGAGGGGTTTACCAGATAGCAGGAGAGCTCGAGGAGGGGAGTGGAGAAATGTTTTTTTCCATGCGAACCCAGGCTTTATGATCCAGTCTACTACTCTGGCTAGATGTATAGCTCTCATATACATTTCTGGGTCAGGAAGGCCAATTCCTCCCAGCCATTTAGGTTTAGTGAGAGTGTTGAAGGAGATTTTAGGACATGGTCCTTTCCAGATGAACTTGCAAATTGGTCTGTTGAAAGTAATGAAGAAGGATTTTGGAATTTTGATTGGGAGGGATTGCATAAGGTACAGTAAGTCAGTCTGGGTAAAACCAGTACAGATACCATGTTCTTCCTGCCAAACCAGGAGAGGTACGGGAGGTCCAACGAGTCCAGCTGGGCAACCATAGAGTGGAAGATAATTGAGATTATATAAGTCTGCAGTGTTAGGGGAAAGTTTCACGCCTAGATATGTTAGCTGTTGTGTGGACCAGTTGAATGGAGATTGGGATTGGAGAGATATAAGAGCTGACAAGGAGAACCCCCTATAAAGGAGTTGGGAGTTAGCTGGATTGACTTTAAAATTGGAGAGGGAGCCAAATAAGTCTAGTGTGGATAAGATAGCTAGGATTTTTTTGGTTTTGTCGTGAGGATTAGTAGGTCAGCAGCAAAGGCTGCCAGTTTAATTTCCTGATCCCCAACACAAAGACCAACAATATCTTCCTGTTGCCTTAAGGCTTGCAATAATGTTTCCATGACCAGTACGAAGATAAGGGGGGTAAGGGAGGCAACCTTGCCTGGTGCCGTTTTTGATATGGAAGCAGGGGAATAGGATGTACATAGCCGAAACTGCATTGGAGAATTGTTCTGGGATACCAAACCTTGCAAGATCGAGCCTGATATATGACCAGTCGATTCTGTCAAACGCTTTCTTTATGGGGTGAGAAGTATAGGGCATTTCATATTTTCATTAAGTTATCCTTACCTTCTTTTCCTTTAACAAATCCTACCTGGTCTGGATGGACCAGGGAGGGGAGTAGTTGCTGCAGCCTATTAGCTAACACTTTGGCCAATAGTTTAAAGTCAGTGTTTAGTAAGGAAATGGAACGGTAATTAGAACAAGAGGATGGGTCTTTACCGGGTTTGGGGATGATTGTTATGGTGGCTCTAGTCATATCTGCGGAAACAGGGGAATTGAGTAATGCACCGTTACAGACCGGAAGAAAATGAGGTAAAAGTGTTTCTGAAAAGGATCTGTAATAAGACAGTGGAAGGCCATCGGGTCCTGGGCATTTCCCCGTGGGGGAGGAGTTGAGCGCCTCCATTGTTCTGCAATGTCTTCTGATCTAAAAAGTGTCTTACCTGAAGGGGTAGTGATGTTTTGGACAAAATTAGCAAGTTTTCTACATTTGATTCTCTGCATTTGAAATTTTGTGGCTTTATCTCCATGTGCGAAAATCTTTTGTTGGGATGATAAGTAGAATCTAGCAGAACGTTCATTAAGCAAGTTCTTCAGTTCAGTTTTAAGAGATGTCAATTCGGACAAATGGAGCTGGAGCAGAGAGATTTTATGTGTTTTTTTCCAAAGAGTTAATCTGTGAGAGGAGGGAGTTTAGTTTCTTTTCAGATTCTTTGTTTAGAAAGGAGCATAGACTAATGATTTGGCCTCTGATAAAGACTTTATGTGCATCCCAAAGCACATTGGGGGAGATGGAAGGGGTTTGGTTAATGGTGAAATATTCTTTCAGGAGGGATGATATTCGTTTTTTATGGATATCTTTACCCAGGATAGACTCGTTGAACCTCCAGCAGGGCGACCTACCCAGTCCCGTGGGATGACGGAGGGTGCAGAAGATGGGTGCATGATCGGAAAGAGTCATAACCCCAATTCGAGCTGAGGAACAGAGTTGTAGATGCTCCTTTGACACCAGTATGTAGACAATTCTGCTGTAAGAGTTGTTAGCTGGAGAATAAAAAGAGTAGTCAATGACATTTGGATTCAAACATCTCCATACATCAATAAGTCCTAGATTAAACAGTCTAGCCAGAGTAGCACGGATTGCCCTAGATGATAGGGCAGATTTCTTTGAGGAGGTATCAATCAAAGGGTTGAGAGCTAAATTTAAATCACCTGCCAGGATAAGGATGCATTCCCTAAGAGTCTCCACTAAGGAGTTGATCAGAATTGGGTATAGGCGTTAACAAAAGTGTAAAGTGCCTGGCCTACACGACCTTTCAGGATAATGTAGCGGCCCTCTGGATCTTGGATATGGTTTAGATAGGTGAAGGGGGTGCCTCTGCGAAACCCAATACTGTCCCCTCTAGAGGCAGTGCCATTTGCACCACAGTGGTACCATGTCGGAAATTTATAATAGGAAAGGTTAGGGTAATTGTTATGCTTATAGTGAGTTTCTTGGAGGAATACTACATTGCATTTTTCTTTCCATAGAAGGGAGAATATTTGGCAACATTTAGAGGGAGACCTTAGACCTTTACATTGTAGGATACTATATTCAAATCAGCCATAACTCATCTGGTCAGTGGCAAGAAACATAGCTGTGTGTAGGTATTGTGGCAAATACAAAAAGCCCAACATTTTAACTAAGGGAAAAACAGTCAAAACTGATAACCATAGTGAGGAGATCATTACTATGATAAGAAAAATTGTACAGATGGTAACAAAGGACAGTACGGGGGGTGAAAGGTAATTCACATGAAACCTGCAGTAGAGTGGGGAGGTGAAATCACGAAAGACAGCATATCAAAAAATGGAGGAAGGAAGGAGGACAATATGAGACGTAGAAAAATAATACATGGACCAGGATGGAAAGCAACACTTAGGGAAAAGAAAGTTACTGGATAGGATAGGGAGGAATAAGTAAGAGCGGAAATACAGAGAGAAGGTGGATTGAGGTAGGATCATATCAAATTAAAGATAGAGATAGAGAACCCAGAAGTGGTTAAATACTGAGATAGTTGAGGATTAATCAGGATCCATCTTGAGAAGCATGCGGCTTCTTGGGAGTTGTAGATTCCTTGTTCTTCTTGGACTTTTGCTTCTTAGGTGTGATAGAAAGTTCCCAGGGTTGTAGGACTGGAAGGGAGGGTAAGGATGTGATGTCCTGCACTTTATCCTAGTCTAGTATATCCAGTGGGGCGATATCCAGCAAACTGAATGCTTCTGGGAGGTCCGGAAAAGAAGAAATGCTGATACTCTTGCCAGAAACTATGAATGTTAGTCCAAAAGGAAAGGATCACCTGTATTAAATCTGTCTCTCTTTGAGGAAGGATGTGAGGGGTCGCAGGATTCTTCTTTTTTGTAGGGTGGAAGGAGATAGGTCCTGATGAATCTGGATAGGAACCTCGTCCAAGAGGATGGATGACGCAGCTCTGGCTGCTTTAAGTATTGCTTCTTTATCCTGAAAGTTCAGAAAGCGGCTAATAATGTCTCTTGGTGGGTCATTTTCTTTAGGGCACGGGCGCAAAGCTCGGTGTGCCCTTTCTATAATTAGCATAGAAGGGTCAAAGTCCACAAGTAAGGCGGCGACTATCTTCATAATCGCTGCTGGAATGTCTGTGTCTGAGACCGATTCAGGGATCCCCCTGAACCGGAGGTTGTTTTGTCTGCCACGATTCTCCTGGTCTTCCAGGGATGAATTAAGCTGATTTATATGCGTTTGGCAAAGTGAGAGAGATTGTGAGACCGCCGCGCTATGGTCTAAGGTAGCGGCTTGTGCGGCTTCTAATGAGTCTACCCTGTGGCCTACTTGCTGAACGTCTTGGGCCACCTCCTGAAATTTGGAGTAGATAGGGTTCAGAGCCTCTTCCAAGGCTTGCTTAACCAGCTCCCGACCACCTAACGCAGGGATGCGTCCTGCGGGCGGCCGGGTTATTCCTCGTTGATGCATCAGCGCGTCATCTCGCGAGACGCGAGATTTCCTGTGAACGAGCGCTCACAGGAGCGTGCGTTCACAGGATCGGAAGGTAAACGAGTTGATCTACAGCCTGCCAGCGGCGATCATTCGCTGGCAGGCTGTAGATGTGATTTTTTTAACCTTGGAAAGATATATCAGATGCTGTTTTGTTAACAGCGTCTGATATACCTGCTACCTGGTCCCCTGGTGGTCCCTTTTGCTTGGATCGACAACCAGAGGACACAGGCAGCTCTGTAAGTAGCGCCAAGCACCACACTACACTACACCCCCCCCTGTCACTTATTAACCCCTTTTTAACCCCTGATCACCCCATATAGACTCCCTGATCACCCCCCCTGTCATTGATCACCCTCCTGTAAAGCTCCATTCAGACGTCCGTATGTGTTTTGCAGATCCACGGACACCGCGGATCTGCAAAACACGGACACGGGCAATGTGCTTTCCGCATTTTGCGGATCCGCACATTGCCAGAACTATATAGAAAATGCCTTTTCTTGTCCGCAATTGTGGACAAGAATAGGACATGTTCTATAGGCTCTACAAAAAACGCAGTGTCCGCCCGATCAGGCCTGATCTTGTGCACACACTTGCGTTCAGTCCGCCCCACCGCAGTGACAGAATTATTCTGATCACTGCAAAAACACCGTAAAATCGCTGCAGCGCTATAAAGATCACTTTTGAGGGGCAAGTTAGCGGAAATTTTTAATTTTTTTATTTTTCTGACAATGTCTCATATTCCACTAACTTGTGAAAAAAAAATAAAAAAATCTCACATGAACTCACCATACCCCTTAGACATTTATATTCCAGACTTCTCATGCTTTAGGTCCCCTAAAATGCCAGGGCAGTATAAATACCCCACAAGTGACCCCATTTTGGAAAGAAGACACCCCAAGGTATTCCGTGAGGGGCATGGCGAGTTCCTAGAATATTTTTTTTGGGCACAAGTTAGCAGAAAATGTTTTTTGTTTTTTTCTCGGAAAGTAGACACACTAAGGTATTCGCTGATGGGCACAGTGAGTTCATGGAAGTTTTTATTTTTTGTCGCAAGTTAGCGGAAAATGTTTTTCTTTTTTCTTTTTTTCTTACAAAGTCTCATATTCCACTAACTTGTGACAAAAAATAAAATTTTACATGAACTCGCCATGCCCCTCACGAAATACCTTGGGGTGTCTTCTTTCCAAAATGGGGTCACTTGTGGGGTATTTATACTGCCCTGGTATTTTAAGGGCCCTAAAGCGAGTGTCACAACCCATGGTTTTGGTCGTGACTCTGGATCCGCATGCGGTTGCCTGAGGTTCGGTTCTGTTGTCAACCACATGGTGAGGGCTGCTTGTAGGTTGCCTCACGTGTGGTTGCCACTGGCAACTTGATTGGGTACTTGGCAGTATAGCAGCCTGAGCTGTTGCTAGGCAGCTTACTGTCAAGTGCATGCGGTTTCACCTGTTGTGTGTGTATGTATGCACTTGGGAGCCGCATGCAGTTGCCCGTGGTCTGGGTGTTGTGTCAACCGCAGCTGGGGGCATTTAGTTGTATGCCTCAAGTGCGGTTGCCGCGGACAACAGATGTGCATGCGGTTGTCTTTGGCAACGTGTAGTTTTATGTATGCACTTTGTCTGTTTGTTGTGCACGAGGTTATGTTTGTATGCACTAAGACACCTCCTATCACGATCGGCTTAACTGTCACATACGTGACACAGAGGGAGGAAAAGAGGGAGGCCCTGCCCTAGTGAGAGGGAAGGTGGTGACCCCTGACTCACCTTGCGGCTGGCGCCTGGCTGCCCTGTCGTCCCTAGACGGGTTCCTCACCCGTACGCCGATCACGTGCCTAAAACCCTGGCTTTCCCTAGGATGAGCCCTAGATAGTGAACAGGGCGGTGGGAGCACTAGTCCGCACCACTAGGAAAACACCAAGGGGAGGACAGACAATACAAACTAAACATATAATCCCAGGTGGGCAACAACAGGAGACAACAAAAGCCCAACAGGGATCCGGAGGGTAGCACTCTGGAACAACAACCAGATTCTCAGCTCCAGTGGGTCAGCATAGATGTCCAGGCAGGAAGCTCTATAACTGGCAACAAGAGAAGTGTGAGAGGAGAATATAAGGAGTTTGGGAGTGGCAGACAAGAAACAGCTGAGGAGGAGAAGCTACGGATCCCTGAGTGAGACAAAAAGGATAGCAAGGCAAACACAGAAAACAAACACTAAGAAACACCGTGATCTTTAGACATAGAGCGCGCAGCCACCCGCTGCGACTTCCTGACCCCGGGTATAACGGAGTCAGACGTGGCTCTTGACACCCTCGTGACAGTACCCCCCCTTTCACGAGGGGCCTCCGGACACTCAGGACCAGGTCTCTCCGGATGAGAGACATGGAAAGCCTGAATCAACCTGTTGGCGTTTACCTCTGACGCTGGAACCCACATTCTTTCCTCGGGACCGTAACCCCTCCAATGCACCAGATACTGAAGAGAGCGGCGGACCCGACGAGAATCAACAATTCTGGATATTTGAAACTCCAGATTACCATCCACAACAACAGGAGGAGGTGGCAGCGGTGATGGTTCTAGAGGTGGAACATACTTCTTGAGCAACGATTTATGGAAGACGTTATGGATCTTAAAAGTCTGAGGTAGCTCCAGGCGAAAAGCCACAGGGTTAATGACGGCTACAATTTTATAAGGACCAATGAACCTAGGACCCAGTTTCCAAGAGGGAACCTTCAACTTAATATTCCTAGTAGACAACCACACATAGTCATTCACTCCTAGGTCCGGACCTGGCGACCGTTTCTTATCGGCCATGCATTTGTATTTACCACTCATATTTTTCAAGTTAGCTTGCACCTTCTGCCATACCGATGAAAGAGATGAAGAAAACCGTTCCTCTTCGGGAACCCCAGAAGACCCCCCCCTCTTTGAAAGTACAAAATTGGGGATGAAAACCGTATGCACCAAGAAATGGTGACTTGCCAGTGGATTCCTGACGGCGATTATTTATGGCAAACTCGGCTAACGGTAAATATGATGACCACACCTCTTGGTTTTCAGACGCAAAACACCTTAAATATGTTTCTAGGTTTTGGTTGGTACGCTCAGTCTGTCCATTCGACTGAGGATGGAAAGCTGAGGAAAAGGATAAGTGTACCCCTAAACGGGTACAAAAAGCTTTCCAAAACTTAGAAATAAACTGGGTTCCCCGATCCGAAACCACATCGGAAGGGACCCCGTGAAGCTTCACGATTTCACTGATAAACACCTGAGCAAGAGTCTTAGCATTAGGAAGTGCGGGTAGCGCAATAAAGTGTACCATTTTGCTAAACCTGTCTACTACTACCAAGATAACTGTTTTACCCGCAGACAAAGGTAAGTCAGTGATGAAATCCATTGATAGATGTGTCCATGGTCTATTGGGGATGAAAAGTGGCAATAAAGACCCTGCTGGACGTGTATGAGAGACTTTCGCGCGTGCACAAGTAGAACAAGTAGACACGAAATCTATTACATCCTGACGCAACCTTGGCCACCAAAAACGACGAGACAATAGCTCCAAGGTTGCTTTACTACCCGGGTGCCCAGCAAGTGCCGAATTATGATGTTCTTTCAATAACTCAAGACGCAGGTTTAACGGTACAAACAATTTCTCTGAGGGGCAAGAGGCCGGGGCGTCCCCCTGGGCCTCTAACACCTTTCCCTCTAGAACAGAGTGTACAGCAGAGACAACCACTCCTCTTTGTAAAATAGGTACCGGATCACTAACATTACCCCCTCCAGGGAAACTACGAGACAATGCGTCTGCCTTGGTATTTTTTGCCCCAGGACGATAGGTGATTACAAAGTTAAATCTGGTAAAGAATAGCGACCACCTAGCTTGTCTAGGGGTGAGACGCTTAGCTGATTCTAGGTACAGAAGGTTTTTGTGATCCGTAATTACCGTGACGGGGTGGATTGCTCCCTCTAAGAAGTGACGCCACTCTTCAAACGCCAGTTTAATCGCCAACAGTTCCCTATTTCCAATATCATAGTTCTTTTCTGCTGCAGATAATTTTTTGGAAAAGAAAGCGCAAGGACGCCATTTGCCAGGAGACGGACCCTGAGACAATACAGCCCCCACTCCCACCTCCGACGCATCAACTTTAACAATAAAAGGCTGGGAGACATCAGGTTGAATTAGGACAGGTGCCGAGGTAAATCTCTCTTTTAGAGAGGAAAATGCAATTTTAGCGGCGTCAGACCATTTAGAAAAATCAGTCCCCTTCCTAGTCATGTCAGTAAGGGGTTTAACGATCACTGAATAATTTTTAATAAACTTTCTGTAGAAATTTGCGAAACCCAAAAACCGTTGTAGAGCTTTAAGGTTCTCAGGAAGATCCCAATCTAAAATTGCCTGGACCTTCCCAGGATCCATACGGAAACCTGAAGCAGATAATAGATATCCCAGGAATTGTATTTCCTGAACGGCGAAGACACATTTTTCAATTTTCGCATATAATTTATTCGTCCGTAGGACCTGCAGTACTTGCCTGACATGTACTTCATGTGATTTCAGATCAGCCGAATAAATTAAGATATCATCTAGGTATATGACTACAAACCTGCCGATGAGATGACTAAAAATATCATTAACGAAATGTTGGAAGACAGCAGGGGCATTGGTCAGACCGAAAGGCATGACTAAATTTTCGTAATGCCCCTCAGGGGTGTTAAAAGCTGTCTTCCACTCATCCCCTTCCTTGATACGAATCAGATTGTAGGCCCCCCTAAGATCAAGTTTGGAGAACCACCTAGCACCCGCAATCTGATTAAAAAGGTCAGGAATGAGAGGAAGAGGGTATGGGTCTCGGACGGTTATCCGGTTTAGCTCACGGAAATCTAGGCAAGGACGCAGGCCCCCATCTTTCTTTTTAACAAAGAAAAACCCTGCAGCCACGGGTGAAGAAGAGGGTCTGATGTGTCCCTTGGCCAGACTCTCGGAGATATAATCTTTCATGGCTTGTCTCTCGGGACCCGAAAGATTATACAACCTGGACTTGGGTAATTTTGCACCGGGAATCAGGTTAACCGGGCAATCATAAGGACGATGAGGTGGTAGCTTCTGACAACCCTTTTCAGAAAAAACGTCCTCAAAGTCCGAAATAAATGTAGGTAGGGAAGCTATGGAGGCGATTAAGCAATTGTTATTTAAGCAATTCTCTCTGCAATGCTCACTCCACTCCAATATCTCCCTGGCCTGCCAATCCACCACTGGATTGTGCGCTACCAACCAGGGAAGACCCAATACCACAGGAGAGGGAAGGCCCTCCAGAACGTAACATGAAAGACGCTCCTTATGGTGGTCCCCTACCCGAAGATGTAAGTTATGGACAATGTGAGTGAGGTTTCTCTGAGACAGAGGAGCAGAGTCAATAGCGAATATGGGAATGGGTCTCTGCAGCGTACAGAGAGACAAACCCATAGTGCGGGCAAAATGAGCATCTATCAAATTTACCCCTGCACCACTGTCTAGAAAGAAAGAAATAGACTCCGTCTAACACCAAATAGACTCCGTCTAACACCAAAAATAATAACCGCTGGCAACACAAATTGAGATGTTCGTATGGAGGAAACGTATACCCCCCGGCTGACATCCTCCGCACAGCCTGGGGTTAGTAGTTTTCCGACGGTCTTTTGTTTTTGGGAAAGGAGGGACAGACATTAATGAAATGACCCTTCCCCCCACAGAAAAAACAAGCCCCCCACCTACGGCGAACCTCAGGAGGACGGACCTGACGAGAAGTTCCTCCTAGCTGCATTGGCTCATCCAAGTCAGTACAGACTAACTGCTGCTTGGGAGAGGTTACCGATTGCTCAGGAATTTTCGATCTCTCCCTAAGACGTCTATCTATCCTGATAGAGAGGGACATAACAGCATCAAGGGAAAGGGGGGTCTCATACAGCGCCAGCGCATCCTTAACCCTTTCAGATAACCCAGAGCAGAACTGACTCCTGAGAGCCGGGTCGTTCCACTGAGTATCCGTAGCCCACCTGCGGAACTCTGAGCAATATTCCTGGCCGATCTCCCTGTAGGAGTCTCCGTAACTTCGACTCAGCCAGGGCGACACGGTCAGGGTCATCATATATGAGACCCAAAGCCCCAAAAAATCCCTCCACTGACCGGAGAGCCTGGGAACCAGGGGGTAACGAGAACGCCCAGGATTGCGGGTCCCCCTGAAGCAGGGAAATAACAATCCCCACCCGCTGTTCTTCATTACCTGAGGAGTAAGGGCGCAGCTTAAAATATAATTTGCAGGCCTCACGGAACAACACAAATTTGTCCCTTCCCCCAGAGAATCTGTCAGGAAGAACAACCTTGGGTTCTGTAACAACCTGGTTACCCATAGCAACCGCTGGGCTTACGGTCTGCTGCATTTGCTGCTGCTGTTGGAGGACAGACGCCTTCAATCCTGCCACCTCCAAAGACAGGCCTTGAAGCTGTTTTGCCAAAGCAGCAATAGGATCCATATTGGATTCTAAGTAGAGAGAAAAAAAAAAAATTATATATATTTTTTATTTTTTTATTTTTTTTTCTCAAAAAAAAAAATAAGGGCCAGTTATAATATCACGATCGGCTTAACTGTCACATACGTGACACGGAGGGAGGAAAAGAGGGAGGCCCTGCCCTAGTGAGAGGGAAGGTGGTGACCCCTGACTCACCTTGCGGCTGGCGCCTGGCTGCCCTGTCGTCCCTAGACAGGTTCCTCACCCGTACGCCGATCACGTGCCTAAAACCCTGGCTTTCCCTAGGATGAGCCCTAGATAGTGAACAGGGCGGTGGGAGCACTAGTCCACTAGCTCTAAAGGAAAATACTAAGGGGAGGACAGACAATACAAACTAAACATATAATCCCAGGTGGGCTACAACAGGAGACAACAAAAGCCCAACAGGGATCCAGAGGGTAGCACTCTGGAACAACAACCAGATTCTCAGCTCCAGTGGGTCAGCATAGATGTCCAGGCAGGAAGCTCTATAACTGGCAACAAGAGAAGTGTGAGAGGAGAATATAAGGAGTTTGGGAGTGGCAGACAAGAAACAGCTGAGGAGGAGAAGCTACAGATCCCTGAGTGAGACAAAAAGGATAGCAAGGCAAACACAGAAAACAAACACTAAGAAACACCGTGATCTTTAGACATAGAGCGCGCAGCCACCCGCTGCGACTTCCTGACCCCGGGTATAACGGAGTCAGACGTGGCTCTTGACACCCTCGTGACACCTCCCTTCACTTGCAGTTGTCCGCAGAAAGGTCTGGTGTTGTGTGCATGTGGTGGCAGTGTCTCGGCCTGCTGGCTGTTCTTCAGGACATGGTTGCCACGCATGCCGTTGCCGGCAGTAACAGGTGAGTGTGTTTGTGTGCTTTTCCCTTTGTGTGGCTTCACTACCCTGCCTGGTGTAGGAAGGGTTAACTCCCTTCTTTCTGTGTGTGCACTGGGTGTGTCTGAGTATGGGTGTGGCTACTTTGGGCTATAAAGCCTCTGCTTAGAGCAGTAGTCAGTGAGGGTTCTTCAGCCATGCTTGCTGGAGACATCCTCCTGGTTACTTACCATCTGCCAGTGAGGGCATTTATATTCCAGACTTCTTCTCATGCATACAAACATAACCTCATGCACAACAAACAGACAAAGTGCATACATAAAACTACACGTTGCCAAAGACAACCGCATGCACATCTGTTGTCCGCGGCAACCGCACTTGAGGCATACAACTAAGTGCCCCCAGCTGCGGTTGACAAGCACCCAGACCGCGGGCAACTGCATGCGGCTCCCAAGTGCATACATACACACACACAACAGGTGAAACCGAATGCACTTGACAGTAAGCTGCCTAGCAACAGCTCAGGCTGCTATACTGCCAAGTACCCAATCAAGTTGCCAGCGGCAACCACACGTGAGGCAACCTACAAGCAGCCCTCACCATGTGGTTGACAACAGAACCGAACCTCAGGCAACCGCATGCGGATCCAGGGTCACGACCCAAACCATGGGTCGTGACAGCGAGATAAGTAATTTGGAATCCAAATGCGTAAAAAATGCCCTGTGAAATCCTAAAAGTACTCATTGGAATTTGGGCCCCTTTGCGCACCTAGGCTGCAAAAAGGTGTCACACATGTGGTATCACCGTACTCAGGAGAAGTATGGCAATGTGTTTTGGGGTGTATTTTTACATATACCCATACTGTGTGTGAGAAATATCTCTGTAAATGACAACTTTTTAAATAAATTTATACAAAGTTGTCAATTTACAGAGTTATTTCTCTCACCCAGCATGGGTATATGTAAAAATACACCCCAAAACACATTGCCACACTTCTCCTGAGTACGGCGATACCACATGTGTGACACTTTTTTGCAGCCACAGGGCATTGTTTACGCATTTGGATTCCAAACTACTTCTCACGCTTTAGGTCCCCTAAAAGGCCAGGGCAGTATAAATACCCCACAAGTGACTCCATTTTGGAAAGAAGACACCCCAAGGTATTCCGTGAGGGGTATTGTGAGTTCATGTCAAATTTTATTTTTTGTCACAAGTTAGTGGAATATGAGACTTTGTAAGAAAAAAGAAAATCATTTTCCGCTAACTTGCGACAAAAAATAAAAACTTCCATGAACTCACTATGCCCATCAGCGAATACCTTAGTGTGTCTACTTTCCGAAATTTGGCCATTTGTGGGGTGTTTCTACTGTCTGGGCATTGTAGAACCTCAGGAAACATGACAGGTGCTCAGAAAGTCAAAGTGCGTAAATTCACATTTTTGCACCATAGTTTGTAAACGCTATAATTTTTACCCAAACCAATAAATATACACTTATTGCATTTTTTTAAATCAAATACATGTAGAACAATACATTTAGAGAAATATTTATATAGAAATGTAGTTTTAATTGAAACATTTTACAACAGAAAGTGAAAAATGTCATTTTTTTGCAAAAATTTCGGTCAATTTTGATTAATATCAAAAAAAGTAAAAATGTCTGCAGCAATAAAATACCACCAAATGAAAGCTCTATTAGTGAGAAGAAAAGGAAGCAAAATTAATTTGGGTGGTAAGTTGTATGACCGAGCAATAAACCTTGAAATTAGTGTAGTGCAGAATTGTAAAAAGTGGTCTGGTCATTAAGGGGGTTTAAGCTACGGGAGCTGAGCTGGTTAATGAAGCGGCGAGAGATCGGGAGGTTTTGTGACTCACCGGTCTCTCCAGACTCGTCTTCACAGTCGGATTGGCCTAAAGTGCGTGAGCTCGCGGTGCAGCAGGGAGCCGCGACCATCTTGGGATCTTTGGTTGGTCCGGCTGCATGCTGTTTCTTCAGGAATTTTGTCATGTCTGACACAGCTGGAAACACTTTTGTTTGAAGGGTAGGATCCCCATGCTTAGGTCCTCCATATTTGTGAAGGGTTTGCTGAAGAATGCCATCCCCACAGCAGGTTGAAAGCAGGAGCTTCAGCCAGACGCAGCTATTCAGCACCTATGCTTTTTAAAATTAAAAAAAGTTAAAAAAATTGTCCCTTATTGGGGTGAAGGCACAGATCTGCACCATACTTCCAGAATGACAAGACAATTTTTACAGACAGCTGGTTAGAAGTTTGAATGCCATTAAGAGGAATAAACTTAAGGTAAAGGCGAAGAAGTGTGCCACATATACAGAACAATGTTTATACAGACAAGCTTTACGGACAGCTGGCTAGAAGCATGAATGCCACAGAGAAAAATAATAAGGCTACTTTCACACTAGCGTTCGGGGTTCCGCTTGTGAGTTCCGTTTGAAGGCTCTCACAAGCGGCCCCGAACGGATCCGTACGGCCCCAATGCATTCTGAGTGGATGCGGATCTGCTCAGAATGCCTCAGTCTGGCACCGTTTGGCCTCCGTTCCGTTCAGCAGGATGTCCGCCTCAGTCTGTCCGCCTGGCCGTGCGGAGCCAAACAGATTCTTCCAGACTTACAATGTAATAATCTGAATAACTTTTACACTTAGATTTTTATTTTTATTTTTTATATAATGCAGACGGATCCGTTCTGAACGGATACCGTCGTTTGCATTATAGGAGTGGATCCGTCTGTGCAGACACCAGACGGATCCGCTCCGAACGCAAGTGTGAAAGTAGCCTAATATGGGTGAAGGTGTGGAAGTGTACCACACTTGTAAAATATCAAGACCATTTTTACAGACAGATGGCCTGAAGTATGAATTCAATAGAGAAGAATAAAATAATTTTGGCGAAGGCGTGGATGATGAGACACATTTTACGGACAGCTGACCAGAATCATGAATGCCATAGAGTAGAATAGAATAATTTGGGCAAAGGTGTAGAACTACGGCACAGTTCCAGAACGATGAGATCATTTTTATACACATCTGGCCAAAAGTATGAATGCCATAAAGAAGAATAAAATTTGGGTGAAGACATTGAAATTTGCCACATTTCCAGAAAGAAGAGACAATTTTACAGACATCCAGCCAGAAGTATGAATGATATAGAGAAGAATAAAACTTGAGTGAAGGCATTAAAATGCGCGACATTTCCAGAACGACAAGACAATTTTTAGACAGCCGCCATAAGTATGAATGCCACTGTCACCAACTTACCTGTCCGGGCTCGAGCGTCGCGGTCTGATTCTTGGGCACAACCGCGGCGTATCAGACACGCTGCCTGGCCCCGCCCCCAGTGATGCACAGCCTAACCATGCCCCCTGGTGATGCGAGCGCGTCCATAGCTATGGAGTGCTTGCTCACCTCCTCCCTGCAGAGAACACACACGCTGGGGGAGATCTGGGGTGGAACTAGTTTTCATTTGTCATAGCTGGGTGTTATGAGTGACAGTTCCACCTGCTTATCTGTTGTATCCTGGTGTTCTGCTCCAAAGGGGCGCCAATCCCCTGGACCTATCACTCAGGTTCTGATTCAGGGACTCAGTGCCCTATTCTAATCCCCTACTGGCAACATCCCCTTGCCAGTTATAAGTTTCACTCCCTTGCTGTGCTCCCGGGTCACTTTGTTGTGGATTTGGATTGCTTGTTATAATGACCTCGGCTAGCCATTTGACCCCCATCTGTCTTGTGATTCTGTACTGTGATACCTGTCTGGCTTTTTTTTTACAACCCTCTGTCCTCCAATTTTATACAGCTTCGTCCTCCTATTTTTTTTTACCTCATTCCATATGACCCTTCCTATGTACAAACCGGATTCCCAAAAAGTTGGGACACTATACAAATCGTGAATAAAAACTGAATGCAATGATGTGGAGGTGCCAACTTCTAATATTTTATTCAGAATAGAACATAAATCATGGAACTAAAGTCTAAACTGAGAAAATGTACCATTTTAAGGGAAAAATATCTTGAATCAGAATTTCATGGTGTCAACAAATCCCAAAAAAGTTGGGACAAGGCCATTTTCACCACTGTGTGGCATCTCCCCTTCTTCTTACAACACTCAACAGACGTCTGGGGACCGAGGAGACCAGTTTCTCAAGTTTAGAAATAGGAATGCTCTCCCATTCTTGTCTAATACAGGTCTCTAACTGTTCAATCGTCTTGGGCCTTCTTTGTTGCACCTTCCTCTTTATGATGCGCCAAATGTTCTCTATAGGTGAAAGATCTGGACTGCAGACTGGCCATTTCAGTACCCGGATCCTTCTCTTACGCAGCCATGATGTTGTGATTGATGCAGAATGTGGTCTGGCATTATCTTGTTGAAAAATGCAGGGTCTTCCCTGAAAGAGATGACGTCTGGATGGGAGCATATGTTGTTCTAGAACCTGAATATATTTTTCTGCATTGATGGTGCCTTTCCAGACATGCAAGCTGCCCATGCCACACACACTCATGCAACCCCATACCATCAGAGATGCAGGCTTCTGAACTGAGCGTTGATAACAACTTGGGTTGTCCTTGTCCTCTTTGGTCCGGATGACATGGCGTTCCAGATTTCCAAAAAGAACTTCGAATCGTGACTTGTCTGACCACAGAACAATCTTCCATTTTGCCACACTCCATTTTAAATGATCCCTGGCCCAGTGAAAATGCCTGAGCCTGTGGATCTTGCTTAGAAATGGCTTCTTCTTTGCACTGTAGAGTTTCAGCTGGCAACGGCCGATGGCACGGTGGATTGTGTTCACTGACAATGGTTTCTGGAAGTATTCCTGAGCCCATTCTGTGATTTCCTTTACAGTAGCATTCCTGTTTGTGGTGTAGTGTTGTTTAAGGGCCCGGAGATCACGGGCATCGAGTATGGTTTTACGGCCTTGACCCTTACGCACAGAGATTGTTCCAGATTCTCTGAATCTTTGGATGATGTTATGCACAGTTGATGATGATAGATGCAAAGTCTTTGCAATTTTTCGCTGGGTAACACCTTTCTGATATTGCTCCACTATCTTTCTGCGCAACATTGTGGGAATTGGTGATCCTCTACCCATCTTGGCTTCTGAGAGACACTGCCACTCTGAGAAGCTCTTTTTATACCCAATCATGTAGCCAATTTACCTAATTAGTGTTAATTGGTCTTCCAGCTCTTCGTTATGCTCAAATTTACTTTTTCCAGCCTCTTATTGCTACTTGTCCCAACTTTTTTGGGATTTGTTGACACCGTGAAAATTTGAATCAACATATTTTTCCTTTAAAATGATACATTTACTCGGATTAAACGTTTGATCTGTCATCTATGTTCTATTACAAATAAAATATTGACATTTGCCATCTCCACATCATTGCATTCAGTTTTTATTCACAATTTGTTTAGTGTCCTAACTTTTTTGGAATCCGGTTTGTAGTTGTGTTCCATGTCTATCTGTCTGTCTTGCATGTAAACAATACAGGGAATTTTGACCAGTTGTGGACTTGCCACTTAGTGTTTGCACTGCAAGTAGTCAGGGAAAGCAGGTTGGGTTCAGTCAGAGCTCAGTGTGCGTGTGTGTTTCCCTGCCTACTGTGCTGACAGCCACAGAGAAGAATAAAATTTGGGTGAAGGCGTAGAAGTGTAGCACATGAAGAGAACACCGAAACACATATTAAGGACAGCTGGCAAAGGAGGTTCGTGTAGGATTTTGGTAACTGCAGAATTTGCAGTTCATACATGAACCTTCCACTTGCTGCCAGCACCTGTCCTCAGTATAAAACACACACACACAGTGACCATCCTATTCTTTCCCTGATTAAACCCTTGCTTTTCTACCTATTGATTCAATCTACATAACTAAATATGTCCCTATACTGTGCCTACAAGACCTAGCATGCTAGCTTGTGTCTGCAATTGCTTTTTGTCAGGCACATCCAACACATACTCTCAGATCAAGAATTGCACTCAAAATTGCATCTCTGGCTTGTGATCAAGCCAAGAGACTAGAGATGAGCAAATCGAAGTTGACGAAGTGGAATTCAATCCGAATTTCAGGAAAAATTTCATTTGCACCGAATCCAAATTTCCTCACGCTTCATGGTAACGAATCACTTTTTTTCCTAAAATGGCTGCTGCACGTGTGAGGACATGGAGCAAGGATCTCTGGGAAGGGGGAATAACCCATAATGCCATGTATGCAGCCAATCAGCAGCCAGCCCTGTGATGTCACAGCTCTATAAAATAGCCTCAGCCTTTTTGGATTCTGCCATTTTCCAGTGTACTTAGTGCAGGGAGAGACGTCAGCAGGCGCTAGGGACAGTGCTAGGAAAGACTTACTTGTGCTAAAAAAAACAATATACAAGTGCAGTGAAAGATTATTCAAGGTATAGGGAAAGGATAGGGAGGAACCAGTCCACAGAATTTATGTTGAACAGGGTTCAGTAGGGGAGGTTACAGCCTTGGTAATAGAAACCATCCTATTACACCTTGCTGCACTGACTGGCGGCCCAAATTGCCATTATACAGCTCTGTAATTCCAGCAAACTGTTCTGGTTATTGGGGTGTTACAGTCATTGACAGGGTTTATTACAAGGAAATATTTCTACGTCTTATTTGCCCTTGTGCGGTGCAGTTATACTGTATGTTCTAAATCATAGCTTGTATTACTGGGAAAAAAGGGTTTATTAGCCTTTGTGTGGTGAAGTGCTAAAATTACAGCACTTTTTGTTGTGTATTAGTGGCAAAAGAAAAATAGTATTGCCGTTCAGCGGTGTAGTTATATGTTCTAAAGCCTTTTGTGGTGTGTATAAGTGGCAAAAATAAAATATATTTGCCGTTCAGCGGTGCAGTTATATGTTCTAAAGCCTTTTTTGGTGTGTATTAGTAGCAAAAGAAAAATATATTTGCCGTTCAGTGGTGCAGTTATCTGTTCTAAAGCCTTTTGTGGCATGTATTAGTAGCAAAAGAAAAACACATTTGCCGTTCAGCGGTGCAGTTATATGTTCTAAAGCCTTTTGTGGCATGTAAAAGTGGCAAAAAAATATATATATATTTGCCGTTCAGTGGTACAGTTATATATTCTAAAGCCCTTTTTGTCGTGTAATAGTGGCAAAAGTAAAATATATTTGCCGTTCAGTGGTGCAGTTATCTGTTCTAAAGCCCTTTTTGTTGTGTATTAGTGGCAAAAGTAAGATATATTTGCCATTCAGCGTTTTTTGGGGGTTATTGCTCTGACAGATCAGAGGAAGGGCAAAATAAACAGTGACGGCAACACAGACTTACTGCTGACACCCTCTTTCGGGGGGCTCTACTTGTATAAGCTAATAGAACAGGTTCTGTAGACATCTATGTGGAATCAGCTGATGACGGTGTAAAAGGAGTGTGCTTCTTCTTGGCGCTAACATTGACCTGTAAGGCTGAGTTCATACTTGAGTTATTTGGTCAGTTTTGGCCCGTGACTGCCCAAATAAGTGAAATGTGCAGTAATTCTAAGAGCGACACCTGTCATGTGCATGTCATAATGACTCACAGTATTATTTCACTACCATAGCAGAATCCCTATGCATGTTACTGTAAGGCACAGTGTTCTACACCACGATAAAGGCTCTCTGCAGCCAGCAAATAGCCATTTTTTAACATGATTCACCGTGAATAAATTCGGATTGAAACAAATTTTTTTTTTATTCGGCGAACTCTACCAGAGACTGAAGTAATTGACAAAATCCCGCTCCTGATTTGTTCACAGCCTGTTAGCCTCTGAGCGAATCAGGGCAAGCCCCCCCTATATATATATATATATATAGCAGGCAGAGTTCAGCCTGCATTTGTGGGAGGAGCGCAGGGCTTCTTAAACCCCTGCTGCCTCGTCCCAGGGTCGGCATGAACTTCCTGTGCGACAGACTTCCTGTGCGTCACTTCTGGTCCCCTGGTCTTTCACCGGACAGGTGCATCCTACCTTCCTCCCAGTGATCGCTCCGG
Source organism: Bufo gargarizans (assembly GCF_014858855.1). Lineage (NCBI taxonomy): Eukaryota > Metazoa > Chordata > Amphibia > Anura > Bufonidae > Bufo > Bufo gargarizans. The sequence continues at coordinate 398,679,917 of NC_058081.1, forward strand.
AAGCTTACGTCCGGGTAAGTAAGGAGAGCTACCGGTGGCTGCTGCGCGCGGCTACCTGCAGGCAGCTCCCTCCCATCTTTGCATTCCAGGGGGACACTGATCGTCTGCATGTGTCTCCTGGGCTATCTTCCTCTTCGGCAGCAGCACCACTCGGTGCAGCGTAAGGGGGGGGGGAGGTTCCCCTGGCATCAACGTCCGTTGTCATGGTTACGCACGTGGCTGCAGGCCACGCCAATGGTTGCGCTGCCGCGCAGCCGCGCAGCCGCGGCTTACCAGCAGTTCAGTCGGGGCAGGTTCTTTACAAGGCAGTAGTCACCACATACTATACATATAAATAATACCACCATATACTATAAGATAAAAGACATCCTGAACAATCGGTCATATGTCATGAAGGCAGCAAACAGCTGCTGAAGGCTGTAACTTAGGTTCCATGTAGGGGACACGAGGTCCTGTACATTATAAGGGCATGTAATACCGCACAGTACTGCAGAGTGGTGCCGTTCAGTACATGCACAGCAGTAATACAGGTGTCTTGTCATGCCCATGCTGGTGGGTTGGATTGTCCATACTTTTGCGTATGCCACAGAACCATACCGCTCCTTGTACAGCACATGGCAGGGCTCCCCCGGGAGACTGCTACTTGGTGTTTATGGTATTGCAGGGGGGCCATGCTCCTCCGCCTTTCTACTGGGTGTATATGTATATTCAGGGGTTCGGCTTTACTGCCTCTCACGCACCTCCATTGTTTACTCCACTGCTTTTGTTTCTCACATCCAGTTGATTTATGTCTTCCACGTCTCTGGGTATCATCCATGTTTGTCGGGTTTGATACGTTCAGACCCGGTTATTCCGCCGGTTACGCCCAAGCGGCTCTATGTTCAGCTAATTCGTCTTGTTTCGTATGGCCACGTGGCCCGCCAGGTACGCCCTGGCGCCCGCCGGCCAATACGTCAACATATTGTCTTACCTGTCATGTATGTCCTCACGTCTTCTCCCTTCACGTCCACGGTCTCATGCGCTCAGGCCACCTCCTAGCACCTGATACGCTCAGGCTGCAGGGCTGCTCGAAGGGGTATTCTCATCACCTTTTTCAAATATTTTGAAAATGATCACTGTTGAATCATTCACGGTTTGAGCAGTGATCATTAGGATGGAAGTACCCCTTTAACTAGTTCTTCTCGTCATGTCAGGCCACGGTATCCGCCAGGTACGCCCTGGCGCCTGCCAGCCAACACGTTAACATATTGTCTTACCTGTCATGTACGTCCTCGCGTCTCCTCTCTCCACATCCAGGGTCCGATGCGCTCGGGTCTCGTTCTAGCACATGATGTGCTCAGGCTACATGTCTGCTTCACTAATTCTTCTCGTTATGTCATGCCACGGTACCCGCCAGGTACGCCCTGGCACCCGTCAGCCAATCTGTAAATGGGCTTTTCACCCGTGTATCTCCGTTACCAGCCTAGCTTGTCTGCTGTCATGTTTCATTCCTATGTCTGTTAACATTTCTTTGTTTGGTCTGATACACTCGGGCCACATTTGTTGTTTCACCTGATATGCTCAGGGTGCATGTCTATTTCATCTAACTTGTTCTTGTACATCATGTGCTCTCTAGTCTTCTCTATCTTTATGTCCTTCTTTCCATCTTAGCCTGTCATATCACAGGTCTGTCCGTGCCTGGCTGAAAAACTCACTCTGGTCTTTCTGATGTGTTTTTGGTTGCCTTGTTCTCTTGGGTCTTAGGTCACTTCCAACTCACCTTCACGTTTCGGGGATAGTTTCCGGGTCCTGCGGTGCCCCATCTTGATTGGTATGCCCAGGCTCAATCCTAGCATGTGTCATCGTATTGTCCCCACCAGGCACACCCTGGCTGGGATCCTACCTACCCAAAGCATGGTTTGTCTCATCTAGGCATCCCCTCCTATCAATAGTTCATGTCGCCCGTTGTTCACTTTGTCTCTTTATGATAGTCAGCCAACAATCACAGTCACTATGCTAGGTTCTGCATTAGCCCAGTTAGTGTTCTACATCCCAGCCAGGACCCGTTTTAATGCTGTCCTTTAATTCTATAGCTAGAGGTCTACGGTCTTGTTTTATATGTGTGAAAATTCCGGAAGTTGTTTTCGAAAGATTTAATTGCCATCCTTCTGGTAAGTACAGGTTCCTTCAGCAAATTTCCTGACGCTCGGTTATCCATTTGCGGAAATATCTGCCATTTATTTCAGGTTATACTCCTTTAGGCTCGATCAGTGTCACTCTTCCAACTCCAGCCATGTCTCACGGCTCCGATATCGAGGACGCAGTTTCGACCATTGAATCTGTGATATCCGGTAGACCCAGCAACGCCTCCTACCGAAGCTGGAGAATCCCAAAGTTAATTTCAAAACTTAATAAACGGGGATACGTCATTCAGCTTCAGCACGCAAGGCCGAATTATATCACCTACTGTTCCCCGAGCCATCCATGTCCACCATTCAGTTATCCTTGACCAAACTCCATGCCACCATCAATAGCCTGTCAAGTTCTATTTCTGACATTAACACAAGGTTACAGGGGGTGGAAAGTAGTGATGCCTAACCCACCTCACCAGTAGCATCCGGGTCTGGCCCAGCTTCCTCCCAACCACCCTCCCAGGTAGGGTTCCCGGAGCACAACAAATTGTGCCATCCTTCTTTCTCCCTGAAGGACATAAGGAAGGACATCTTAGCAGGCAAAGACGTCAATCTGGCGACTATTCTCATCTCCACTCACGATATGGTGGAAAATAGGACCATCGCATGCGGTGACGTAACGGTGGTCCTGAAATCCAGAGATACACGTCTAAGCAAAAAACTCACTGTTCCAGAGTTCTTGCTAGCCTTTAGCCTTTACAGGGACATAATCTGTTCAGCACAACCCAGTAGGAGGGAGGAGCTAGACATTTATTTATATAGAGTCACCGAATTGGGGTACAAATACGGAGTATTTGCATTCTACGACTACCATCGATTTTTTTCTGCAAAAGCTGCTGCTACACTCGCCCAGTTCCAGTACACCACGAACTGGGCGTCTCTCGATATGGAGCTATTCTGCAGGCACTTTTCTGGGCTTAAAACCCCAAATTGCACTAACTGCCAGACGGTACTGCACTCCTCCGATTGGTGCCCCAATTCCAATGCATCTTCCCAAGCAAAGCCGCAGACAAATTGGGACGGCCTATCGTATTGTTGGGTAAAAATCTGATTTGTAACAATTATAATCTCTCCTTTTGCAACTACAACAAATGCAAGGCGCTTCACATTTGTTCCGTCTGTTTCCATGCCCACCCACAATCCACCTGTTCCCAACGCTCCGCAAATAGTTGACTAGCCGACATCAACATTGATTTCCTAGTTGCTTGCCTTCAAGATTTCCACAATCCAGCATTCGTGCAGTTTCTACAAACAGGCTTCAGCGAAGTTTTCCACACCTGATCACTCTGCCCCAATTTTCCTGGGAGGCTGCTAATTTAGTTTCAGTCATAGAAGACCCGGAATCAGTAGATTCTCTCCTGCAGACCGAGTTACAGAAAGGGTTTAAGATTGGGCCTTTTTCCGATCCCCCTTTCAGCATTTTTAGGTCAGCCCCATCGGTTTGGTCTGTAAAAAAGCATCAAATAAAAAAAGAATGATCTACGATTTATCGGCTCCACATGCCTCGTATATCCCTAGTCTCAACTCCCTGATCCCATCAGAAGAATATTCCATGCAGTATTCTTCTCTTTATGAGGCCATTCAATTGATTCTGCAATTAGGAGCAGGAGCATGGTTATCAAAAGCCAATAACTCGGATGCCACTCGCTTAACATTCGGGTCCAAAAGCAGCCAGTGGCTTTTCGACCAGTTCGCCCAGGCCCTCCATTGGATCCTCATAAATGTCGGCAATTGCCCCAGGGTAATTCACTACCTGGATGATTTCCTGTTAATAGAACAACCCAATCTCATACCAGACGGGCTTGAAAAGCTGCTCAGCATTTTTGCGGAGCTGCACGTCCCAGTTGCCCCTGCTAAGGTTGAGGGCCCGTCCCTAACCCTCACCTTCTTGGGTATCTCCCTCGATACCACAAGAATGGAAGACAGGCTTCCTGAGGATAAATTGATTAGGCTGAAGGAAGTCATTGCCAGTTACGTAGGGTCCCGGACAATTTCCATGGTTCAATTACAGTCACTACTGGGGTCCCTCAATTTTGCCACTAGGATCATGCCACAGGGTTGCTCCTTCATGTCACGGCTCCTTCGGTTGTTGCCCGCTGCCCCTGACCAGGATTCTCTCATCCATTTGGACCGAGAGGCCCTGGCTGATCTTGCCATGTGGAACGTCTTCCTGTCCGATTGGAACGGCATCTCGCTATTCATTCCACAATGGAAAGAGACCTTCCCAACAATATACTCCGACGCGGCTGCATCCACCGGGTTTGGGGCCATATTTGGCAGACAATGGCTGGCGGGTCATTGGCCCCCCCCAGATATGTTCAGATACTTATGCTGTTAGGTCCTCACCCTTGCTAGAGATCTATCTCATCGAATGGGCTAATCTGCCAGTCTGTTTCATCACCGACAATCGAGCTGTAGTAGATATTCTGGTCAAAGGCAGCTCAGGCTCACCCAGGGTCATGAGTTTTGTCCGCAAACTCACATGGCTATCCTTGCAGCATAATTTCCATATTTCCTGCACACACATTCAGGGCAGCAAAAACGTGGCGGCCGATGCACTGTCCCGACTAAAATTCACCTTTTTCTTTCAGGTCATGCCAGAAGCCAAAAGAACCGGCATCGCCCCTCCAACCTTCCAATCTCTCACTCTGGATTAGACACATATACATCGGCGGCCCAGTCACTCATTCGAAAGTCACTATCGGCCAATTCGGTTAGAAATTATCAAGCGAGTTGGAAGGCATTCAAGGCATTCTCCCAGCTCCATCCTAGAGGGGGTACGGACAGGGTCACCATTATCATGGCTTTTTTGGCAACACTATCAGGTTGGCGGGGGTACAGCATTTCTTCATGATAAAACACCCTAGCAGCAGCTCTGTTTTCTCTTTTCAGGCTATTAAGGCCACCTTGTGGGGTATTCAGAAAAGTTCTACAAAATCGAAGCCCACCAGGCAGCCCTTATCCGGGGAATTGTTTAGGTTATTATCCTCCTCCCTAGACTGGAATCCTTTCGGGCCATTTCAAAGCACAATCCTCAAGGCCGCCCTATACCTTAGCTTTTATGTTTTTTTAAGGCCAGGTGAATTCACCAGTACATCAGCCCGTCATCCGGGCTCGGTCTTCAGCCAACTCGCACGAAAACACGATCATTTTGTACTCTTCCTGCCCATATCCAAGACATCACAAGTAGGACCTCTGGTTCAGATAGAGTACTTCAATCTATGGTGTCCAGTAGCAGTCCTCCACAAACTCTTATCATCGGTAGGTGCTCGGGTCCCAGACAGCCCCTTACTTCCGTTCCCGTCATGACCACTCATGACGTCACAATTCATAAAACATATCCGCAGCCTGGTGTCCGGGTCAGGATACGACCCCAAACTGATCTCTGGCCACTCCTTCAGGATCAGGGCAGCATCTGCCGCCTCCAAGCAAGGGGTCCCAGCTCACAGCATACGCAAGGTGGGATGTTGGCGATCATCATGTTTTTCACGATACATTCCGCATCCCAAAGATGAAATTGCTAGAGCATTTACTAGTTTGGTACTGTAAATAATTTCCCAATAAATTAGTTCCTACACGTTACTTCTGCACCCTTTTTTTGCCTAACCACGCTTGTGGCTAAAGGCACACCCCTAGCCAACTTAGTTAGGTCAGGTAGTTAGTGCTTGTAGGTTTTAGGTCCACGCCACCGGAGCCAGGACCACAAATCTAGCAGGCTGAGTTGAGCCTGCATTTGTGGGAGGGGCGCAGGGCTTCTTAAACTCCTGCTGCCTCGTCCCAGGGTCCGCATGAACTTCCTGTGACCCCCCTTTCCCTCTTTCATCCTCAGCATCTCCAGGGTATGCCCCCTTTTTTTGCCTACCCACGCTCATGACTAAAGGCACACCACTAGCCAACTTAGTTAGGTCAGGTAGTTAGTGCTTGTAGGTTTCAGGTCAACGCCACTGGAGCCAGGACCACAAATATATATATATAGATATACACACATGTAAAACATGCATTTTACAAATGTAGGAGAAAGGGATGAAATAAATTACTGCAGGATCAGACTAAAAACAATATGGACACATAGGTCTTCCTTAAAGCGGTAAACACAAAAGGATAGAACACTTTAATAAATATTATCTGCAAAGTTGTTTTTTTTTATTTTGTATGCACTCAAAAAAAGAAAAATGTTACAGCAGTTTATATACTCTTTAACTCCTTAAGGACACAGCCTTACTTCTCCTTAAGGACCAGGCCATTTTATGCAAATCTGGCCAGTGTCACTTGAGTGGTGATAACTTTAAAACGCTTTGACTTATCCAGGCCATTCTGAGATTGTTTTTTTGTCACATATTGTACTTCATGACACTGGTAAAATGGAGTTAAAAGAAATCATTTTTATTTATAAAAAAATACCAAATTTTCCAAAAATGTTGAAAAATTAGCAAATTTCCAAGTTTCAATTTCTTTACTTCAATAATACATAGTAGTACCTACAAAAATAGTTATTACTTTACATTCCCCATATGTCTACTTCATGTTAGGATAATTTTGGGAATGACATTTTATTTTTGGGGGACGTTCAGGTCTGAAGTCACTTTGTGAGGCTTAAATTACCCCATTCTAGAAACTACACCCCTCAAGGTATTCAAAACTGATTTTACAAACGTTGTTTAGGCAGATTTTCCATTTTAATATTTTTTTTCCAGTTACAAAGCAAGGGTTAACAGCCAAACCAAACTCAATATTTATGGCCCTGATTCTGTAGTTTACAGAAACACCCCATATGTGGTCATAAACTGCTGTACGTGCACATGGCAGGGCGCAGAAGGAAAGGAATGCCATATGGTTTTTGGAAGGCAGATTTTCCTGGACTGTTTATTTTTTACACCATGTCCCATTTGAAGCCATCGTTTTTTCAGTTTTTGGGAGATTATCTTAGCTAGGGTCAAATTTTTTGTGGCATGAGATGATGGTTTGATTGGCACTATTTTGGGGTGCATATGACTTTTTAATCGCTTGCTATTACACTTTTTGTAATGTAAGGTGACAAAAAATTGTTTATTTAGCACAGTTTTTCATTTTTATTTTTTACGGTGTTCATCTGAGGGGTTAGGTCATGTAATATTTTTATAGAGCCGGTCGATACGGACACGGCAATGTCTAATATGTATACTTTTTTTTATTTATGTAAGTTTTACACAAGAACAGCTTTTTGAAAACAAAAAAAATGATGTTTTAGTGTCTCTATATTCTGAGCCATATATTTTTTTATTTTTTAGGCGATTGTCTCAAGTAGGGGCTTATTTTTTGCAGGATGAGGTGAAGATTAGATTGGTACTATTTTGGTGGGCGTACGCCTTTTTTCTCGCTTGTTGTTGTACTTTTTGTGATGTAAGGTGACAAAAAATTGTTTATTTAGCACAGTTTTTATTTTTTATTTTTTACGGTGTTCATCTGAGGGGTTAGGTCATGTGATATGTTTATAGAGCCGGTCGATACACATGCGGCGATACCTAATATGTCTTTTCCCCCCTATTTTTTACCAATTTTTTTAAACTTTATTTGGGGAAAATTACGGTTTTGTTTATTTTTACTTGAAACTTTTAATTTTTTTGGGGGGGGGGGGAACTTTATTTTTTCAACTTTTTTTCCACTTTACTTCAACTTTTGGGGGTCTAATCCTTTACACTGCATTCCAATACTTCCGTATTGGAATGCATTGGCTGTACGAGTGATACTGTGTGTATTGCTCTTACAGCTTCCGGCCTCGTCACAGGAAGGCATCGCGCTGCCTTCCATGCCATCGGGACCCCCCTACAGCCCCATGGGGACCCGATGGTACCGCCGCTGCCCACACCGAATTGACCTGTACCAGGACATCAGGGCGTACTTGTACGCCCTGTGTTCTAAAGAGGTTAAGGCTAGGTGGTTCACATCTGCAGTGGAGGTTCTGGCAGGAGCCTCCTTTGCAGAATCCAGCAGAAATAAAGGACAAAATACCCATGACTCCAGAATAGTGATGAGCGGGAGGTGCCATATTCGTTTTCACAATATTTCGCGAATATTCGATTGAATATTTGTGTTATATTTGTCGAAATCGAATATTTGTAATTATTCCAATTATTGCGAATAATAAGCGATTTAATTAATCGCGTATTGTGATTTTTTCTTTTGATAGTATAAGGCAATGTTCCTATGACTAATTGACTATGGCTAGGCTAATATGTGTATTTTACGAATATTCTAAATATTGCTCTAACTTCATCTTTTAGAATATTCACAATATTCTAAAAGACGAAGTTAGAGCAATATTACAAATTTTCGTAAAATACACATATAGATTGTAATTTAGCTAATATAGTGCTATAATCAAATTTTTTTTCTCAAATTTTTTTTGCCTCTTCTGAACTTAAGTTTTGTAAAATGTGTACACTATTAAAAAAATTACTATAGCAGTATATTAGCTAAATTACAATCTATATGTGTATTTTACGAATATTCTTAATATTGCTCTAACTTCGTCTTTTAGAATATTCTTAATATTGCTCTAACTTCGTCTTTTAAAATATTCGTTATATTGCTCTAACTTCGTCTTTTAGAATATTACGAATATTCTAAAAGACGAAGTTAGAGCAATATTAAGAATATACGTAAAAAGTTGAAATTGCAATTCGATTATTATAACTTGAATTAATCAAATTGCGATTTCAACTTAGTACTGCTATATTCCATATTCGTTAATTCTAGCCTAATATGGAATATAGCAGTGCTAAGTTGAAATCGCAATTCAATTAATTCAAGTTATAATAATTGAATTGCGATTTCAACTTGTACCTGGTTTACTATGGTTGGCTTGGTAGAATTAGCGAATATGACGAAAGTATTCATCATATTCCACAAAACGAAGATAACGAAGTATTCTCCATCTTCGTTTTAGCTACCTATTCATCATCAACTTCGCTAATTCTAGCAATCATATAGGAAAGTTTACTATAGAGACAGCTAAGTTTAATTCGCTATGCGATTATATTACTTTGCTTTTTTTTTAATAAATGAAATTTTTATAATACCTGATAATTATTATAATTATTCTATTTATAATACAAAATGCAAAGTAATATAATTGCATATCGAATTAAACTTAGCTGTCTCTATCGTAAACTTTCCTATATGATTGCTAGAATTAGTGAAGTTGATGAATAGGTAGCTAAAACGAAGATGGAGAATACTTTGTTATCTTCGTTTTGTGGAATATGATGAATACATTCGTCATATTCGCTAAATTCTACCAAGCCATCCATAGTAAACCAGGTCCAAGTTGAAATCGCAATTCGATTATTATAACTTGAATTAATCGAATTGCGATTTCAACGTAATTCTCAAATCCGACAGTACATTCTAGTACATGAGCACGGAAGTCAGCAGAAGCGGCAACGAGCACTGTTCACATGGAGCAGCCAGGAAGCCAGGAATCCTAAGGACAGGTAAGAACAACTTTAGGGAAGTGGGAAAGAAAAAAATATAACAATAAAAAAAGATGAATATTCGATTTCGCGAATATATAGAACTATATTCTAAATATTTGCGAAATCTCGAAGTTACGATATTCGAGAGAAAAAATTGCAATTCGAATATTCACGCTCAACACTACTCCAGAAGTATTTTGGATGTACAATACATGCCGTAAACCCAACAGACCCCATTATAGTCAATGAAATCTGTTGGGTGTCACTGGTGTCGGGCATATGCTGGATCTGGCCATAATAGTTTTCTATTCCTATACAGAACAGAAAACCAGAATTTCGCAACTAGTGTGAACCTAGCCTAAGAACACTTTTTTACTAGAGTATTTGTCCTTTACATAAGTACATAAATAATTTACAAACTGTGTACAGGTATGTTCACATCTGCATTGGAGCCTCCGTCACAAAGTTTATCAAAATATCGGAAAGAAAAGTCCTGCATGCAGGACTTTTCATTCCAATATTTTGGACAAACTGCTAAAATAAAGGTACAACAGAACCGAAACGGAATGGATCCAATTATAGTCAATGGAATCCATTATGTTACACTTGCATTAGTTATATGCCAAATCCTATAATCGTATAATAGAGCAGAAGAGCAGAAAATAATAGCGGTCATGTGAACAAGCCTTTATGTGACTTCTCATATTTCCTTTGGCTAATGTTACATGCTGATGAGAAACCATTCAGTGTGACAAGTATGCAACAATAACAGGGGGCGTCTAAAATGGGGCAATATGTTTTTGCAGGAGCGCTGTGTGTTATTTTGAAAAACAAAATAATTTCTCAGCAATCACTGCCTTAAAACTGTTTGATTCGGATTCTCTAAATGCGTTTGCTGACTTTTCATCTATGTTTTGTCTAGATCTTTAAAATTCTAGTCATTAGCAGTTTCCTTAAATTAAATCTGGAAGTTGTTTTTGTATTTTCTGCTTTTAAACTACTGCGCTAAATATAAAATGCAGGATTTTCCACAAATTCTCCTATAGGATTAGGAAGTCAAGGCAAGGCTAATTGAGCATAATCAACATTAAGTGTTCAGTGCTAAATACCCATAAACGATGTTTCTAATTTTTTTTTTTTTTTACATTTCTATATTTAGTGCTATGTTCTTGAATAATGTGGATCTGTCAGACTATGCTACTTTTTTCTACTGTAGCATGAGAACAAGGTCCCGATTGGGAAGAAGGGGGTTAATCAAGTATCCCTTGTGGTATAATGTGCAGGGTCCTCCAGTAGTGTTGATCGAGCACCAAAGTGATCTGGTGCTCGGGTGCTCTGGCCGAACACATTCGGATGTATAATAGAAGTCAATGGGAGAACCCGAGCATTAAACGAGGCACCCTCTGCTCTGAAGAGGGGAGGGTACCTGGTTCATAGGAAAAGGTCAGAAATTGATGGAAACACCACCGAAATGGTTCGGGAACAGCATGGGGAGGATGTCTGGATGCATATTAGACTCCCAGGTTGCTGCTGGGAACGATGTTGTCCGAGTAGTGTGCCACTTTTACAGACTGACAATAATACACACAAAACCGAAGATAAAATCGATTTTAGAGGAAAAATTGTTAGGAATCATTCTTTCCTGTATATTTACTTGTATATCAAGTATTGTTTAGCCAGTATTGTCAGTTGTGGTGCCCCTTTTGCAGTGATTTATGTATTTGTATATTTTCATCCGCACACTACTTCATCTTGCGTAGGATGCCTTTGTGGTGCATGTGGTCCGCTGCCGACATCCTCCATTGTATGCATTTTTTGCTGGGGATTGCCGCTAGCAATGGATCATATGCGGAGGAATTGCTCCCCCGGTTATAAACACGTTACAGTGTTTGAGGTTTTTGAGCATTTCCTCCCATTTAGGCCACTTTATTTTAGTGATTTTTCTTTATATGTATGGAATGTGCGGTTGCGCAATGCTGGTAACATTGTAGTGCACCTGGTAGCCTGGTTATAGGTGGGGCTTGCAGCCCTATCCCTTCTCCCACTGCATGAGTGATCTCACTATGGAGGTATGTGGGAGCTTGGCAGTGAGTTAGACCGTGTTCACACACCATAGGTAGTCTAGTGGTAGGACCCATGCCACACTGAGATACCTTGACTGTGGTGCAAAAGGGCTCCGTTGTGTTCCTGACTGCATTACATTGGCTAAAGTCTCAGTTTTTAACATCAGTCTGAGGGATTAGCCAGTATTGTCAGTTGCATATCATTGTGGTGCACCTTTTGCAGTGATTAAAGTGCAAGTTCTGCCAAAAATTACAAGCAAGAGGCACTCTGATACAACCTGTATATCACATAAAGGAGGGCCTCATTCATATTGTGGTACAATTGTTCATGTAGTGGGACTCCTACACTAATAAAGCCAATGTACTAAGTGAAAGGGCTGCCAAAAATTACAAGGAACCGGCACTCCAATACACCCTTTGCTACACATAAAGGAAGGCAGCATATACAGGTCCTTCTCAAAAAATTAGCATATTGTGATAAAGTTCATTATTTTCTGTAATGTACTGATAAACATTAGACTTTCATATATTTTAGATTCATTACACACCAACTGAAGTAGTTCAAGCCTTTTATTGTTTTAATATTGATGATTTTGGCATACAGCTCATGAAAACCCAAATTTCCCATCTCAAAAAATTAGCATATTTCATCCGACCAATAAAAGAAAAGTGTTTTTAATACAAAAAAAGTCAACCTTCAAATAATTATGTTCAGTTATGCACTCAATACTTGGTCGGGAATTCTTTTGCAGAAATGACTGCTTCAATGCGGCGTGGCATGGAGGCAATCAGCCTGTGGCACTGCTGAGGTGTTATGGAGGCCCAGGATGCTTCGATAGCGGCCTTAAGCTCATCCAGAGTGTTGGGTCTTGCGTCTCTCAACTTTCTCTTCCCAATATCCCACAGATTCTCTATGGGGTTCAGGTCGGGAGAGTTGGCAGGCCAATTGAGCACAGTAATACCATGGTCAGTAAACCATTTACCAGTGGTTTTGGCACTGTGAGCAGGTGCCAGGTCGTGCTGAAAAATGAAATCTTCATCTCCATAAAGCTTTTCAGCAGATGGAAGCATGAAGTGCTCCAAAATCTCCTGATAGCTAGCTGCATTAACCCTGCCCTTGATAAAACACAGTGGACCAAAACCAGCAGCTGACATGGCACTCCAGACCATCACTGACTGTGGGTACTTGACACTGGACTTCAGGTATTTTGGCATTTCCCTCTCCCCAGTCTTCCTCCAGACTCTGGCACCTTGATTTCCGAATGACATGCAACAGTCCAGTGCTGCTTCTCTGTAGCCCAGGTCAGGCGCTTCTGCTGCTGTTTCTGGTTCAAAAGTGGCTTGACCTGGGGAATGCGGCACCTGTAGCCCATTTCCTGCACACGCCTGTACACGGTGGCTCTGGATGTTTCTACTCCAGACTCAGTCCACTGCTTCCGCAGGTCCCCCAAAGTCTGGAATCGGTCCTTCTCCACAATCTTCCTCAGGGTCCGGTCACCTCTTCTCGTTGTGCAGCGTTTTCTGCCACACTTTTTCCTTCCCACAGACTTCCCACTGAGGTGCCTTGATACAGCACTCTGGGAACAGCCTATTCGTTCAGAAATTTCTTTCTGTGTCTTACCCTCTTGCTTGAGGGTGTCAATGATGGCCTTCTGGACAGCAGTCAGGTCGGCAGTCTTACCCATGATTGCGGTTTTGAGTAATGAACCAGGCTGGGAGTTTTTAAAAGCCTCAGGAATCTTCTGCAGGTGTTTAGAGTAAATTAGTTGATTCAGATGATTAGGTTAATAGCTTGTTTAGAGAACCTTTTCATGATATGCTAATTTTTTGAGATAGGAATTTTGGGTTTTCATGAGCTGTATGCCAAAATCATCAATATTAAAACAATAAAAGGCTTGAACTACTTCAGTTGGTGTGTAATGAATCTAAAATATATGAAAGTCTAATGTTTATCAGTACATTACAGAAAATAATGAACTTTATCACAATATGCTAATTTTTTTAGAAGGACCTGTATATATATATATATATATATATATATAAATTAGAGATCAGCACATTTCTTGAAATTTATTTCATGTCCGATTTGCTGAATCTGTCAAAGAAATTGATTTGGGTCTGAATCGATTCTACCCACATCAAAAGTGCTCCAAATACCCTGAAAATTGGTATATGACACTCTCTTAGTCTCATAGGACATATTTTATCTTTCTTGTCTTTATCTCTTTTTTATTTTATGAATGTTTGCTCTTTCTGTCTCCCCGCCATCCTTTTAAGCTCTCTAACGCAATGACACTGACATCTATAACTAGATGGTGACCCTGGTGACCCTCTAAAACATTTGGAGCAAGGGCCTGCTAATCTGACCATCTAAAACATAAAGGGCGAGGGCCTGCTGCTGAGCTGACCCTCTAAAACATTATGGGTGAGGGTCTGCTGCTGAGCTGACCATCGAAAAAAATTATGGTTGAGGGCCTGCTGCTGAGCTGACCCTATAAAACATTATGGTTGAGGGCCTGCTGTACAGTGTTCAAATCAGGCCGGGGCGCCTGAATACTTCAGCTGGGAATAATGGAATAGGACTCTGGTTCTATTTTGTTTGTTTTCGGAACTGGGGACATACGGTAATTAAGAGGGACGGCCGGGGGCATACGTATTGCACCGATAGAGGTGAAATTCTTGGACTGGTGCAAGATGAACCAAAGCGAAAGCATTTGCCAAGAATGATTTCATTAATCAAAAACGAAAGTCAGAGGTTTGAAGACGATCAGATACCATTGTAGTTCCGACCATAAACGATGCCGACCGGTGATCCGGCAGCGTTATTCCCATGACCTGCCGAGCAGCTTCCGGGAAACCAAAGTGTTTGGGTTCTGGGGTGAGTATGGTTGCAAAGCTGAAACTTAAAGGAATTGACGGAAGGGCACCACCAGGAGTGAAGCCTGCAGCCTTAATTTGACTCAACACAGGAAGGATTGACAGATTGATAGTTCTTCCTCGATTCTGTGGGTGGTGGTGCATGGACGTTCTTAGTTGGTGGAGCGATTTGTCTGGTTAATTCTGATAACAAACGAGACTCCTCCATGATAACTAGTTACGCGACCCCCGAGGGTGAGGATTGTGTTGATCAGACTCTTGGATAGTGCGACTGGACTTGTAGGTGAGGGCTTGCTGGTGAGCTGACCCTCTAAAAAATTATATGCGAGGTCCTGTAGGTAAGCTGACCCTGTAAAACACTATATGCATGGGCCTGCAGGTAAGCTGACCCTGTAAAAGATTGTAGGTGAGGTCCTGCTGGTGAGCTGACCCATTTAAAAATGATATGCCAGGGCCGGCAGGTGAGTTGATCCTGTAAAACATTATATGCGTGGGCCTGCAGGTGAGCTGACCCTGTAAAAGATTATAGGTGAAGTCCTGCTGGCGAGCTGACCCTCTAAAAATTATATGCGAAGGCCTGCCGGTAAGCTGACCCTGTAAAACATCAGATGCGAGAGCATATATGCAAGGACATTATATGCGACAAATAAGCATGTTGATAAGATGGAAGAGGAGGAGGAGGATAAGATAAAGAATATTTAACCATATACCCTTTTTTGTGGTGGAAAGGGTGCATGGGAATACAGTGTATTCAGTTCATTATAAGCCACACATTTAAAGAGCCTTTATGTACAGCCGCTTTTCTCTGGTGAATCGAGAAGTCAGCGGCAACCCAGGCCTTGTTCATTTTTATAAGAGTCAACCTTTCAGCATTTTCAGTTGACAGGTGGATAAGCTTATCTGTTATAATGCCACCAGCGGTACTAAATACCCGCTCAGACAAAACTCTGGCGGCAGGGTAGGCAAGCACCTCCAAGGCGTAGAGCACCAGTTCATACCACTTGTCCAGCTTGGACCCCCAGTAGTTGTAAGACACTGAGGGATCACTGAGGACGCTGACACAGTCTGCTATGTACAGTTGTGTTAAAAATAATAGCAGTCAGACATCACTAACCTGATCAATCACTGTTTTTGGTAAAAATGATATATCTACATGGCAAATAATTTACTAGCAGGTGTCGTAGAGTAATAGAAACCCAACAGACCCATCAGTCATGACATGCATGCTGCTGATTCTCTGTAATTCAATCACTTATTGAAAGGGGCTTGTTCAAAATAATAGCAGTGGTCATTCATTCTTTGAAAAACAGGTGGCAATTATTGCCCTTATTAAAGGAAGGAAGGCAGCAAATGTTGTTACAGTGCAGTTCTCTCTGAAATTCTGAGGAAACTGGGAAGTTCCAGACATTGTTCAGAAGAACAGCGTACCTTGATTAAAAAGTTGATTGGAGAGGGGAAAACATGTAAAGAAGTGAGAAAAATGATAGGCTGCTCAGCTAAAATGATCGCAAATGCTTTAAAACGGCAACCAAAACCTGAAAGTCATGGAAGAAAGCAAAAAACTACCATTTGAATGGATAGAAGAATAGCCCAAATGGCAAGGACTCAGCGAACAATCAGCTCCAGGAACATCAAAGAAGGTCTAAAGTTACCTGTGAGTACTGTTACAATTAGAAGATGCATGTGTGAAGCCAAGATATCTGCAAGAAGCCCCCGCAACGTCCCAGTGTTGAAAAAAAGACATGTGCTGAAGAGGGTACAATTTTCCAAAGAGCACATTGACTGGCCTAAAGAGACATTTTGTGGACTGATGAAAGTAAGATTGTTCTTTTTGGTTCTAGTGGTCGGAGACAGTTTGTCAAGCCACAGTATACTGTGAAGACACTAAAGTGTGGTGGTGCAAGCATCATGCTGTCGGGATGTTTCTCATACTAAGGTGTTGGGCCTATTCATTGCATACCAGGGATCATGGATCAGTTTGAATACATCAGAATACTTGAAGAGGTCATGCTGCCTTATGCTGAAGAGGAAATGCCCTTGAAATGGGTGTTCCAACAAGACAACTACCCCAAAATCCCCAGTAAATGTGCAACATCTTGGTTCCAGGCCAACAAGATTGACATTATGGAGTGGCTAGCCCAGTCCCTGGATCTTAATCCAATAGAAAACTTGTGGGGTGACATAAAAAACTCAGTTTCTGAGGCAAAAGAACTGTGGAATGTAGTCCAATCATCCTGGGCTGGAATACCTGTTCACAGGTGCCAGGAGTTGGTTCACTCCATGCAACACAGATGTACAGCAGTTCTCAGAAACAGTGGTTACACAACTAAATATTAGTTAAATGATTCAAAGGAAAGGAAAATCAAACATTTTTCAGTTTATATAGTGAATGTTTGAGTTTGTAAAGAAGAAACAAACACTATATATATTTTTTTTCTTCATGTTTTGATTTGGAATAGAATGTGTAGTGTTCCCAATGCATTTGTATGTATGGAAATAAAAGCTATTAAAAGGATTTTGAGCTTTATTCACTTTTTTAAACACATTGCTATTATTTTGAACACAACTGTACTCCTTCACCATCTTCCAAAATTTTTCCCTCCTTGCGACACTAGGCCGCCCATCAGGGTGAGGGTGCTGGTGGAGTGTCATGAAACTGTCCCAGGCTTTGGAGAGTGTTGCCCTACCTCTGTTGGAACTGCTGTATGTTCCCCTTGCACAAGGAACTACAGACTCTGCCGCCAGCATTGTCAGATGGAAATTTTTTGAGCAATTTTTCAACAAGGACCTTCTGGTATTGCACCGTTTTGCTTGTCCTCTCCACCAGATGAATGAGAGATGAGGAGTTCTCTTTGTAGCGGGGGTTGAGAAGGGTGAACACAACCAATAATCCATGTCTAAAAAGGGTATAACGCACAGGTCGCGGGAAAGGCAGCCTAACATGAAGTCAGCCATGTGTGCCAGAGTACCAACAGCCAAGACACTCACCATCTGTGTTGATTCCTTAAAGTTTCTTAAAACCTCACATAGATCAGACATCCATGCCCACTCCTCGCTTGTGAATAGCGGAAGCTGACTGGAAAGGAAATTACCATGTTGCAGCTGGTATTCCACTACTGCCCTCTGCTGCTCACAAAGCCTGGCCAACATGTGGAACGTCGAGTTCCAGCGTGTGCTCACGTCGCACAACAGACAGTGAGCTGGCAGTTTCAAGCGCTGCTGCAGTGTTGACAGATCGGCTGAAGCTGTCGATGACTTGTGGAAATTTGCACACACGCAGCGCACCGTTACCAGTAGCTCAGGCAAATTGGGGTAGGTTTTGAGAAACCACTGAACCACTAAGTTTAAGACGTCGACTAGTCGCCAAAGCCGCCACCAAGTTACGGCCATTATCAGACACAACCATGCCTGGTTGCAGGTTGAGTGGCGAGAGCCACAGCTCAGTCTGATCTCTTATCCCCTGCCACAGCTCTGCGGCGGTGTGCTGTTTTTCCCCTAAGCATATCAGCTTCAGCTCGGCCTGTTGCCGCTTTCCCACTGCGGTGCTACACTGCTTCCAGCTACCGACTGATGGCTGACTGGTGCTGCATGCAGTTAATTTGAAGGTGGAAGTGGAGGAGGAGGAGGAGAAGTGGGGGCTGGAGCCACTAACGTAGGTGCTGGTGGAAACCCTGATCGACGTAGGGCCAGCAATCCTTGGTGTCTGTAGCACCTGTGCAATCCCAGGGTACGACTCACTCCCGGCCTCCACAACATTCACCCAGTGTGCAGTCAGGGAAATGTAGCGTCCCTGGCCAAATGCACTTGTCTATGCGTCCATGGTTAAGTGGACCTTCCCAGTAATGAACGTGTGATGTTATGTGACACATGCTGGTGTAAAGCGGGCACAGCACACCTTGAATAATAGTGGCAGCTGGGGACTGCGTAATGCGGGACAGCCGCCGACATCAGGCTGCGGGAGGCCTCAGTGTCCACAAGCATAAATGGCAACATTTCCAGGGCCAGTAATTTGGAAAGCTGCACATTTAGTGTTATGGCCTGTGGGTGGGTGGCTTGGTATTTGCTAGGGTTCAAAGGCCTGGGGTAATGACATTTAGACGCTGCGCTGGGACATGGAAGTGGATGTGGACGCTGATGGTGCTTGCGAAAGTCCAGATGCAGGGTGGGAGGCATCCGGGCCTGCACCTTCGACAGAGGATTGGCCAGCACGTAACATAGTGGAAGAGGAGGCAGTGGTATGACCCACATACACCGATTTTGGACCCAGGCATTCGTCCCACTTATTAGGGTGCTTGGATGCCATGTGACAGATCATGCTAGTGGTGGTGAGGTTGCTAGTGTTCATGCCCCGGCTCATTTTGGTACAGCACAGGTTGCAAACTACTATTCTTTTGTCGTCCGCACTTTCCTCAAAAAAGCGGCATACTGCGGAACACCTACCTCTTGGCAAGGGAGATTTCTGCAAGGGTGTGCTCCGTGGAACAGTTGCGGGCCTGTTTGGTGTGGCCTGCCTTCTCCCTTTTGACACCACACTGCCTCTTCCAGCCTGTTGTGGTGCTGCTGATCCCTCTCCCTCTGTAATGCTGTCCTTGCTCGGCTTTCTACCTTCCCAGGTTGGGTCAGTGACTTCATTTTCCACCACCTCCTCTTACACTTCCTCACTCTGCTCATCCTCCTGACTTGTTGAACTAACCACAACCTCAGTGATTGACAACTGTGTCTAATCCTCTTCCTCAACCTCTTGAGACATTAATTGCTGTTGAGTTATTGGCAACTGTGTCTCATAATCATTCACCTCATTAAACAGTAATTGCTGTTCTCCACCGTCATCTTCTGTGGATGCTCAAGAGTTTGGGAATTAGGGCACAAGATCTGTACCTTTTCAATCATGCTTGGCGAGAGGGCCAAATCAAGGAATGGCGAGGAAAAGAGGTCCTTGGAATATTCGAGTGTGGGATCACTTGTTTGGCCAGACTCTCCATGGTGGGAGGAAGGAGTATCAAGACTGGACTTGGTGGAAGACAGGGTGGTTCTTAACTGACTGTAAGCATTATCTTCTGCAATCCAACAGACCACCTGGTCGCACTGGTCTGACTTCAAGAGTGGTGTCATGCGCCGCCCTGCAAACTGGGACATGAAGCTAGGTATTGTGGATGACGGTTTTTCTTGTGCTCTGGCAGCAGGCACAGTTTCAACGCATCCAGGGCCATAGTCTCTGCATACACCATCAGGATCATGGCCACTTCCCCATCCCTTACTGCTCGCCTTCATTTTAAATGTGATATATGCTTGAAAGCATGTCACATATACAGTAGCATGGGATTTGGAAGTGTATGCGCAAAAAAATTTAAAAAGGTATTTGGGATGTGGAAACGTCACACAGGAGATCTCACGCAGATAATGTCAATGCTGTCACCAGCGGCTAATAAAAAATTACAGGGAATGTCACAAGTATTTGGGATGAGGAAACGTTATACAAGAGAGGTACCACCGGCAATGTCACTGTCCAAAGCGTCTCTTCAAATAGTACACTGTATGCCACAGATAAAAATTTTAGGCACACACGTTACGTGTGTGCCTAAAATTTTTATCTGTGGCATACAGTGTTACACTGGAGAAGCGGACACTGTCTACTGAAAAAGTACACTGGATGTCACAGATATTTTTGGGATGCGCACACTTTACACAGGATATGTGGCACGAATAGTTTAACTGTACACAGTGGACACACTTTACACTGGTGATGTGAGACAGCTAATCTCACTGTCCACAGCGGACACGTCTATTGAAAAAGTACAAGGGATGTCACAGATATTTTTCGGATGCACACACTTTACACTGAAGACGTGGCGCAGCCAATCTCACTGTCCGCAGAGTACACTATCTATTGAAAATGTGCACTGGATGTCACAGATATTTTTTTGCATGCGCACACTTTACACAGGAGATGTGTATGCAGTGGACACCGTCTACAGAATAAGTACACTAGATGTCACTGATATTTTAGGGATGCGCACACTTTACACAGGAGTTATGGCACGGAAAATTTAACTGTCCGCAGCGGACACCGTCTATTGAAAAAGTACACTGGATGTCACATACATTTTTTAGATGCGCACACTTTACACTGGTGATGTGGGACAGCTAATCTCACTGTCCGCAGCGGACACCGTCTATTGAAAAAGTACACTGGATGTCACAGATATTTTGGGGATGCGCACACTTTACACAGGATATGTGGCACGAATAATTTAACTGTACGCAGTGGACACACTTTACACTGGTGATGTGAGACAGCTAATCTCACTGTCCGCAGAGTACACCATCTATTGAAAATGTGCACTGGATGTCACAGATATATTTTGCATGCGCGCAGTTTACACTGGAGACGTGGCACAGCTAATCTCACTGTCCGCAGCGGACACCATCTATTTAAAAAGCACACTGAATATCACAGATATTTTTTGGGATGTGCACACTCTACACGGGAGATGTGGCACAGCTAATCTCATTGTCCACAGCGGACACCGTCTATTGAAAAAATACACTGGATGTCACAGATTTTTTTTGGGATGCGCACACTCTACACGGGAGATGTGGCACGAATAATTTAACTGTACGCAGTAGACACTGTCTACACAATAAGTACACTGGATGTCACAGATATTTTTTGGGGATGCGCACACTCTACACAGGAGATGTGGCATGAATAATTTAACTGTACGCAGTGGACACCGTCTACAGAATAAGTACACTGGATGTCACTTATATTTTATGGATGCACACACTTTATGCAGGAGATGTAGCGCGGATAATTTAACTGTCTGCAGCGGACACCGTCTATGGAAAAAGTACACTGGATGTCACTGATATTTTAGGGATGCGCACACTTTACACAGGAGATGTAACATAGTAACATAGTACATAAGGCCGAAAAAAGACATTTGTCCATCCAGTTCGGCCTTGTATCCTGCAAGTTGATCCAGAGGAAGGCAAAAAAAACTCTGTGAGGTAGAAACCAATTTTTCCCCACTTTAGGGGAATAAAAAATTCCTTCCTGACTCCAGGCAATCAGAATAACTCCCTGGATCAATGACCCCTCTCTAGTAGCTATAGCCTGTAATATTATTACGCTCCAGAAATACATCCAGGCCCCTCTTGAATTCCTTTATTGTACTCACCATCACCACCTCCTCAGGCAGAGAGTTCCATAGTCTCACTGCTCTTACCATAAAGAATCCTTTTCTATGTTTGTGTACAAACCTTCTTTCCTCCAGACGCAGAGGATGTCCCCTCGTCACAGTCACAGTCCTGGGAATAAATAGATGACGGGATAGATCTCTGTACTGACCCCTGATATATTTATACATATTAATTAGATCTCCCCTCAGTCGTCTTTTTTCTAAAGTGAATAACCCTAATTTTGATAATCTTTCAGGGTACTGTAGTTGCTCCATTCCAGTTATTACTTTAGTTGCCCTCCTCTGGACCTTCTCCAGCTCTGCTATGTCTGTCTTGTTTACAGGAGCCCAGAACTGTACACAGTACTCCATGTGTGGTCTGACTAATGATTTGTAAAGTGGTAGGACTATGTTCTCATCACGAGCATCTATGCCCCTTCTGATGCAACCCATTATCTTATTGGCCTTGGCAGCAGCTGTCTGACACTGGTTTTTGCAGCTTAGTTTGCTGTTTATTGAAATTCCTAGATCCTTTTCCATGTCAGTGTTACCGAGTGTTTTACCATTAAGTATGTACGGGTGACTTACATTATTCCTTCCCATGTGCATAACTTTACATTTATCAATGTTAAACCTCATCTGCCACTTATCTGCCCAAGCCTCCAGTCTATCCAGATCCCTCTGTAGTAGTATACTGTCCTCTTCAGTGTAAATTACTTTACACAGTTTAGTGTCATCTGCGAAAATTGATACTTTACTATGCAAGCCTTCTACAAGATCATTAATAAATATATTGAAGAGAATAGGGCCCAATACTGACCCCTGAGGTACCCCACTAGTGACAGTGACCCAATCTGAGTGTGTACCGTTAATAACCACCCTCTGTTTTCTATCACTGAGCCAGTTACTTACAGACATACAGACGTTTTCTCCCAGCCCGAGCATTCTCATTTTATATACTAACCTTTTATGTGGCACAGTGTCAAATGCTTTGGAGAAGTCCAGATATGCGACATCCATTGATTTGCCGCTGTCAAGTCTAGAACTTACCTCCTCATAGAAACTGATTAAATTAGTTTGGCATGACCGATCCCTCACGAAGCCATGCTGATATGGCGTTATTTGCTTATATCCATTGAGATGCTCTAAGATAGAATCTCTCAGAAAACCTTCAAACAGTTTACCCACAACAGATGTTAAACTTATCGGCCTATAGTTTCCAGGCTCTGTTTTTGGCCCCTTTTTGAATATTGGCACCACATTTGCCATGCGCCAATCCTGTGGGACATTCCCTGTCAGTATAGAGTCTGCAAATATCAGAAATAAAGGTCTGGCTATGACATTACTTAATTCCCTTAGGTTAAGGGGGTGTATGCCATCCGGTCCTGGCGATTTGTCTATTTTAATCTTATTAAGTCGCTGTTGCACTTCTTCCTGGGTCAGACAGGACACTTTCAATGGGGAATTTATTTTTACATTCTGCATGTCATCTGACAGTTTATTTTCCTCAGTGAATACATTGGAGAAAAAAATATTTAACAGCTTTGCTTTCTCCTCGTCGCTCTCTGCGACTCCCCCCTCATTACTCTTTAAAGGGCCGACACATTCAGATTTATACTTTTTAACATTTATATAATTGAAGAACATTTTAGGGTTAGTTTTACTCTCTTTGGCAATTAATCTCTCGGTCTCTAGTTTGGCCGCTTTTATTTGTTTTTTACATATGTTACATATGTTCCCCAACCTGCACGTCTGTTGTTCTGTCAGGCCAATTGGTTAATACTAAGTCCAGTATGGCCGTCCCTCTAGTCGGGTCCTGAACCAGTTGGGAGAGGTAATTGTCTTTGGTTATTGCCAAGAACCTGTTTCCCTTATGAGATATACAAGTTTCAGTTTCCCAGTCTATATCTGGGTAGTTGAAGTCCCCCATAATAACCACCTCATTATGATTTGCTGCCTCGTCTATCTCGTTTAGTAGTAGATTTTCTGTGGACTCTGGTGAATTAGGTGGTTTATAGTAAACTTCTTTTAGTAATTTATTGTTGTTTTTAGTTCCATGTATCTCTACCCACAGTGACTCCACATGTTCATGTTCCTCACTTATATCTTCACAGAGTGTGGGCTTTAGACAATACTTTACATAAAGGCAAACCCCTCCCCCTCTCCGGTTT
The DNA here is from genome assembly GCF_014858855.1 of Bufo gargarizans. Classification (NCBI taxonomy): domain Eukaryota; kingdom Metazoa; phylum Chordata; class Amphibia; order Anura; family Bufonidae; genus Bufo; species Bufo gargarizans. Next base: position 398,703,834 of record NC_058081.1, read on the forward strand.
TGATGATCCTGTCTAAACAGACTGTAACCTTGTACATTAACTGCCCAGTCATAGCTATCATCCAGCCATGTCTCAGTTATTCCCACTATGTCATAGTTCTCCTCACACATCACTAATTCCAGCTCCCCAGTTTTATTAGTCAGGCTTCTGGCATTAGTATACATACATTTGAGAGGTTTATGTATATTTTTTACCCTACACCTTTCCTTCTGAACTGTTCTAGTCCCTCCTTCCATTCCTCCCCCAGTCCCACTACATAGCCCCCGGTCTCTATCTGCGCTATTTTCCCCTCCTATAATGTAATTTCCCTCCCCCAGTCTCTAGTTTTAACACTCCTCCAACCTTCTAGACATCTTTCTCCCCAGCACAGCTGCTCCTTCCCCATTGAGGTGCAGCCCGTCCCTACGATAGAGCCTGTAGCCGATAGAAAAGTCGGCCCAGTTCTCCAGGAACCCAACCCCTCCTTCCTACACCAGTTCTTGAGCCACTTGTTAATCTCCCTAATCTCCCACTGCCTTTCTTGTGTAGCTCGTGGTACAGGCAGTATTTCCGAAAATACTACCTTTGAGGTCCTTGCCCTAAGCTTTTGACCTAAATCCCTGAAATCATTTTTAAGGACTCTCCGACTACCTCTAACTTTGTCATTGGTTCAGATATGGACCATGACCGCTGGATCTTCTCCAGCCCCTCCCAGTAATCTGTCAACCCGATCCACGATGTGTAGAACTCTAGCGCCAGGAAGACAGCACACTGTTCGGCGATCACGGTCTTTGTGACAGATTTCCCTATCTGTTCCCCTAATAATGGAGTCTCCCACTACCAGCACCTGTCTGGCCTGCCCTGCTCTCCTGGTTCCCTGCTTACTGGAGCTGACATTCACCTGACTGTCAGAGGAAATGTCCGGCTGCAGCAGTGCCATCCCTGGACTGACATCCCCCTCATCTGCCAAATGTGCAAACTTGTTGGAATGTGTCAGATCAGGGCTAGCCTCCCTGGCACTCTTCCCTCTACCCCGCTTTCTAACAGTTACCCAGCTAGCTACCTCACTTTCCTCAGCCTCCTCCCTGTCACCCTCTCCTCATCTACCCCAAAGAGTGCTTTATCGGTGAGAAGCAAACTCTTTTGCAAATTGTCAATGACTCTCAGTGTTGCAACTTGCCCATTTAGAGACCCGATTTGCGATTCCAAACAGGTAATTTGCTCACATCTTGAACAAAGATATACACTCTCGAACAGCAGTTCCAGGACTGCATACATCATGCAAGATGTGCACTGGACTGCGGTGTCAATTGTGCAACAAATACTAAATGGGGATTAAAACAGTAAAAAAGTAAAACAGTAAATATGATTTAGAATTAGGACTTGTCTGCTGTAGTTGAAGGACTACCTAGAATTAACCCCTTAAGGATTCAGCCCTATTTCACCTTAAGGACTTGGCCATTTTTTGCAAATCTGACCAGTGTCACTTTAAGTGCTGATAACTTTAAATGCTTTGACTTATCCAGGCCATTCTGAGAATGTTTTTTCGTCACATATTGTACTTCATGACACTGGTAAAATACCAAAAATTGGTAAAAAATAGCAAATTTCCAAGTTTCAATTTCTCTACTTCTATAATACATAGTAATATCTCCAAAAATAGTTATTACTTTACATTCCCCATATGTCTACTTAATGTTTAGATAATTTTGGGAATGATATTTTTTTGGGGGGGATGTTACAAGGCTTAGAAGTTTAGAAGCAAATCTTGAAATTTTTCCAAAAATTTTCAAAAACACAATTTTTAGGGACCAGTTCAGGTCTGAATTCACTTTGCGAGGCTTACAAAATAGAAACCACCCAAAAATGACCCCATTCTTTTAACTACACCCCTCAAGGTATTCAAAATTGATTTTACAAACGTCTTTAACCCTTTAGGTGTTCCACAAGAATTAATGGAAAATAGAGATACAATTTCAAAATTTCACTTTTTTGCCAGATTTTCAATATTTTTTTTCCCAGTTACAAAAGAAGGGTTAACAGCCAAACCAAACTCAATATTTATGGCCCTGATTCTGTAGTTTACAGAAACACCCCATATGTGGTCGTAAACCGCTGTACAGGCACACGTCAGGGCGCAGAAGGAAAGGAATGCCTTACGGTTTTTGGAAGGCAGGTTTTGCTGGACTGGTTTTTTTGATACCATGTCCCATTTGAAGCCCCCCTAGAGTAGAAAATCCATAAAAGTGACCCCATTTTAGAAACTACACTCCTCAAGGTATTCAAAACTGATTTTACAAACGTTGTTAACCCTTTAGGTGTTCCACAAGAATAAATAGAAAATAGAGATACAATTTCAATATTTCACTTTTTTGGCAGATTTTCCATTTTAATAATTTTTTTCCAGTTACAAAGGAAGGGTTAACAGCCAAACCAAACTCAATATTTATAGCCCTGATTCTGTAGTTTACAGAAACACCCCATATGTGGTCGTAAACCACTGTACGGGCACACGGCAGGGCGCAGAAGGAAAGTAATGCCATACGGTTTTTGGAATACAGATTTTGCTGGACTAGTTTTTTTAACACCATGTCCCATTTGAAGCCCCCCTGATGCACCACTAGAGTAGAAACTCCATAAAAGTTACCCCATCTAAGAAACTACACTCCTCAAGGCATTCAAAACTGATTTTACAAACGTTGTTAACCCTTTAGGTGTTCCACAAGAATAAATAGAAAATATAGATACAATTTCAATATTTCACTTTTTTGGCAGATTTTCCATTTTAAGAGTTTTTTTTTTCCATTTACAAAGCAAGGGTTAACAGCCAAACAAAACTCAATATTTATGGCCCTGATTCTGTAGTTTACAGAAACACCCCATATGTGGTCGTAAACCGCTGTTCGGGTACACGGCAGGGTGCAGAAGGAAAGGAATGCCATATGTTTTTTGGAAGGCAGATTTTGCTGGACTGTTTTTTTTTTTTACACCATGTCCCATTTGAAGCGCCCCTGATGCACCCCTAGAGTAGAAACTCCAAAAAAGAGGCCCCATTTTAGAAACTACAGGATAGAGTGCCAGTTTTGTTGGTATTAGTTTAGGGTACATATGATTTTTGGTTGCTCTATATTACACTTTTTGTGAGGCAAGATAACAAGAAATAGCTGTTTTGGCACTGTTTTTATTTTTTGTTATTTACAACATTCATCTGACAGGTTAGATCATATGATATTTTTATAGACCAGGTTGTAACGGATGCGGCGATACATAAGCAAAAAAAATCATGTTTTAGTGTTTCCATAGTCTGAGAGCCATAATTTTTTCCATTTTTCGGCGATTGCCTTGGGTAGGGTATGATTTTTGTGGGATGAGATAACGGTTTTATTGGCACTATTTTGGGGTGCGTGTGACTTTTTAATCGCTTGCTATTACACTTTTTGTGATGTAAGGTGACAAAAAATTGTTTATTTAGCACAGTTTTAAATTTTAAATTTTTTACGGTGTTCATCTGAGGGGTTAGGTCATGTGATATTTTTATAGAGCCGGTCGATACGAACGCGTCGATACCAAATATGTATACTTTTTTTTATTTATGTAAGTTTTACACAATAACAGCTTTTTTAAAACAAAAAAAAATGATGTTTTAGTGTCTCCATATTCTGAGCCATAGTTTTTTCATTTTTTGGGCGATTGTTTAAGGTAGGGGCTCATTTTTCGCAGGATGAGGTGACGGTTAGATTGGTACTATTTTGGTGGGCAAACGCCTTTTTGATCGCTTGCTGTTGCACTTTTTGTGATGTAAGGTGACAAAAAAATGGTTTGTGGTCGGGTCTACCCCTGTACCGGGACCCTAACTGGTAGTTAACTAAACGGTTTGCTTTGTGCTGTAACCGTAACGTCGTAGGGATGACTGAAGGAGGCCATCCCCTGGTGACATGATGAAAAGGAGGGTGGGAAGGGTGGGTGTGTTGAGCAGACGTAGGATGTAGGGGAGGAGGAATGGAACCTAAAAAGCATGGCAGAGCCCCTCCCACAAATACAGGCCAATGAATCGGCCTTAAAACTTGTGGTCGGGGCTACCCCTGTACCGGGACCCTAACTGGTAGTTAACTAAACGGTTTGATTTGTGCCATAACCGCAACGTCGTAGGGATGACTGAAGGAAGCCAAAAGAGCAAGCCACCAGAAACTTTATTTACGAACCGCATTTATAGTACAAGATTCTGACAGATGTGAAACATTTCAATGTTCGGGTGAGGTATGTATCTGGAATAACAGGAGGAGTGCCAGCGCCCTAATTTCCCGATGACGTGAGCAGGAATTCTGTTCTTGGAAGCTGCAGAAGCGGCGCCAATCCAGAAGGAGTGGCCGGAGACAGATGCCGGGTCTAAACCTAGGTTGGCCATCAGGGAGCGATGTGAAACAAATTGGGAGCTCGTGAGGTGTGCGGCATTGAAAGGCAATAGTGGCCTCTGAGGTGACGAACTGTCAATACTACTTAACAACTGATTAAATACTTGAACGGGGCACCAGCGGTGAGTGGTTGGGTAGTACGTGACCTGGGTAGGAGGGCCTGTCTGTGAAGTTTTGGTGCGCATGAGCAAGAGAATGAAATTATCCGTGTCAGTCTTCAGTTGTCCGACAGTCATATACCTGCGGCTGCTACGGGCTGAGGTAAACTCTCCTGGTCACAGGAAGCCGTAGAAAGCCAGGTATATGGCTGCTTTTATCACTAGACTTTGCTGGGCTCCGAAAGGGCTATGGTCTAACATGTCGGACAACTGACGAAATATTTGCCCGGTGATGGCCTGGCGGCCCGGCTGCGTGTTAGGATTACATTTCTCAAGTCCTCTGAGTGTAGCCTTGACTACGTGAATGGAGAACAGTGAGGGAGCTTGCGGTTGACTAGAGGCTCGGAAATGCTGTACACCGGCTAAGTAAGACTTGACTGTGGAGTGCGACAAATTCAACTCAGAGTGACAATAACCAATGAAGGCCAGGATGTAGTTGGTAAAATCGAGGACGCCTTGGGGAAATTTGTCTTGAAATTTAAGAAAAGCCCTCCATCCTGTTTGATAAGCCCTGGCCATGTTGGGTGACAGGGACTTGGCCAGTAGAGAACGAGCTGTAGCTAAGTGAGAGTTTATGACCAAACCAGAGAAGGAAACGGAGGGACTGTCACTCCGCTGGCGTCTGCGTCGGGAAATACCTGCGAGAAAAGGCCAAAATTAGCTCTAGACAGCGCATCAGCAGCGACATTCTTCTGTCCTGATATATGTGAGCATGTGTAGTGAAACTGGTATTGTAATGAAAGAAGCACTAGCCGTCTGAGGAATGGCAACACCTGCGGGGATTTAGATGACCCGTTAATTAGGATATCCATAACTGCTGCATTGTCGGAAATGAACAACACTGTGTGACCGGTCCACTCGCGACCCCACACATGAGCGGCTGCGACTAAGGGGTAAATCTCACAGGAAGCTGAAGACTGAAGAAACCCTGGCAGTATCTTGACTTCGTCAGGCCATACGTCCGCTAGCCAATGTGTGCCAAAAATGGCTGCGAATCCAGAACTGGGAGCTGCATCAGAAAAGACTATAGGGGAACTATTGGACACCACCGGGATAAGGAGAGAAATACCATTCCAGTTATTAAGAAAATAATCCCACATGGCTAAGTCGGCAACTATTTGGTCGTCAAGGCATACGAGGCTGTCTTGGGAGGGAGCTGAAGGAAGGAGAGCTAGCAGTTGTGACACGAACAGCCTACCTTGGGGCATGACTTGCATGGCAAAATTTAACATGCCTAAAAGAGACTGTAATTCAATTTTTTTAACGGTTCTGGTCTGCGTGAAATTGTGGAGGGTGAACCTAATCCTGTCCAGTTTGTTTGTTTTCCGGTAATTTAGCGACCATGTTTACTGTGTCCAGAATGATACCTAAGAAAGTAATAACTGGGGACGGACCTTCCACCTTTTTAGGAGAAACGGGAATGTCAAGTTGGTGAAAACAGTTCAGCAGCGACTGCAGTGCTATTGGATTGGACTCGGGGCGTTCCAACAACAGAAAGTAATGAATAACAAAACTACAATGGAACTCGTTGACTAGTATCCAGTGGAGAGCCTGGGCCAGTTTGTCAAACAACCACAGACTGCTTTTTGAACCGAAAGTGAGCTTAGAGGCAAAATAATAAAGATCTCTCCACTTTATACCATGCCACTGCCACAGGGACGGACTGATGGGGAGTAGCTTAAAGGCGTCAGATATGTCAGCTTTTGACAGGATAGAGTTACGGCCTAACTGCAGTATGATGGCGATGGCCTGATCTATGGAGGAGTATTTCATGCTGACTTCTTCGGAGGGTATGAGAGAGTTAATACTGGGGGTAGAGTGACCATGTGGGGCTGACAAGTCGATGATCAACCTTTGTTTGTTACTAAATTTGCCTGTGACTACGCCTATAGGGCTAACTCTCCACCGTGCAAAAGGGGGAGAAAAAAAGGGGCCTATAAGGAACCCCTTAGTCAATTCAATAGAAATCAGTTCATCCGCTGCCCAAGGGTGGAGCTCTGCTGACAATAAATTCCTGCACTCATAAGACGATTCAGGCAAGGCGACTAGGCCAGTGTGAAAACCTGATCTAAACCCTGACATGAGGAACTGAACGATGCTAGGGTCGTGGTGGTTGCATAGAAAGTGCAGCAGACAATCAACGTTAAGGACACTGAGGAACGACTTATCCGCTTTTAATGTACAGACTAACTTGGGATGGGCTCTAAAACAATTCACACACACATGTAACAGCCTACACTGGCTATAATTGCAGGAGGAAAAGTTGAAATTATTGCAGATCTGTGATCTGCCGAGATATTGAATGGGCCTTCCCAACTTGTCGACTAAACCAGGGCCATGCAGGGAATCAGGGTGCCTAGACGGCTGTGCGGGAGGGCTAATATCGGCACTAGAGGCGGCTTTGTGACACCATTTTGCTGTGTGGTAGATGGATTGACACAGAGAACCAGCAGGAGCCCTAAGACCAGCAAAGTATCTGCAAAATATCTGTGTCGATATTAGACCAGTTTGTGAGAAACTGAAATTGACTGAGGGCCGCCGTGGCTTTAGCTGAAAAGGAGCCGTGATAATCGTAAAATGAGCTACCACCATATTTGTACCCCAATTCTGTCACCCTAAACAAATAAAGATCTAGCTCTTCCCTGCGATCAGGCCGTACGGAACAAATTAGGTCTCTATACAGGCTGAAAGCTAAAAGGAACTCCGGGATGGTAAGCTTCCTGTTTAGCCTGAGATCGCGGCCCCTGAGTACTACTGAGACATCGCCGCACGCGATGACTTTGCTGTCAGAGAAATCCCGAGTAGCAATCAACAGGGAAGCCAGGTTGACGTCCCTGCCTTCCAGAATATCTTTCCTGATGTTGGCCGGTATGAAATGAGCAGGGGTGATATTAGGAACAGAGACTGTCGTACCAGTACACCCCGCAGCGGATGTGGACGGGATGGCCAGCTCTGGACCCGGAGGAGTGAGAACGGCACTCCGGGACTCGACTGTGTCCAGTCTGGATTGGATGTCCGTGACAGATGACGCAAGATTATTTAGCATGAGGTGAATCTGAGCGAGCAAGGTCTGGACTGTGGCCATCGAGACTTCCTCCTGACGTTGAGGACTCGCAGAAGACATGAGTAGGCAGTATAATTCCGCTTTTCTGGCCGATGCTGTAAACGGGATACCCCTCTTGGACAGCTCTGCCATCAACCTTGGTACGGTCCAACTCTGTAGTGACGGGATGCTACCTGCTTCGGACAACCTGGCGGTATTTTCGTTGACCGAGGCCTCCATGATGTCAGAGACATGATCCCACAGCATGGAAGAAGCAAATAGCGGGAATGAGGAGAATATCTAAATAAAACCGTGAGATTTTTTAGACGACAAAATGAGAAGGTGAAACTAGTACTGAAAAGTTCCCTATACTACCTGTTGGATATGATACTGGGTCACTGAGAAACGATGGCAGACCTGAAAAGAAGTAACGTTCCTGGAAAGAAATGGAGAAAAAACATAAACAGACAAGGAACGGCTATACACGACTGGAGATGTGGACGAGATTGATGAACAAATACGCGTATGATGCGTAAACTACGGAGGTTTGAAAATGAACTGACGTAGTGAATGCGTACTTGAGGCGACTGAACATGACTAGAGTTGAGCGAACACCTGGATGTTCGGGTTCGAGAAGTTCGGCCGAACTTCCCGAAAATGTTCGGGTTCGGGATCCGAACCCGATCCGAACTTCGTCCTGAACCCGAACCCCATTGAAGTCAATGGGGACCCGAACTTTTCGGCACTAAAAAGGCTGTAAAACAGCCCAGGAAAGGGCTAGAGGGCTGCAAAAGGCAGCAACATGTAGGTAAATCCCCTGCAAACAAATGTGGATAGGGAAATGAATTAAAATAAAAATTAAATAAATAAAAATTAACCAAAATCAATTGGAGAGAGGTCCCATAGCAGAGAATCTGGCTTCCCGTCACCCACCACTGGAACAGTCCATTCTCAGATATTTAGGCCCCGGAACCCAGGCAGATGAGAGAGGTCCCGTAACAGAGAATCTGGCTTCATGTCAGCAGAGAATTAGTCTGCATGTCATAGCAGAGAATGAGGCTTCACGTCAGCCACCACTGCAACAGTCCATTGGCATATATTTAGGCCCAGCACCCAGGCAGAGGAGAGAGGTCCCGTAACAGACAATCTGGTTTCATGTCAGCAGCGAATCAGTCTGCATGTCATAGCAGAGAATCAGGCTTCACGTCACCCACCACTGCAACAGTCCATTGTCATAAATTTAGGCCCAGCACCCAGGCAGAGGAGAGAGGTCCCGTAACAGACAATCTGGCTTCATGTCAGCAGAGAATTAATCTGCATGTCATAGCAGAGAATGAGGCTTCACGTCACCCACCACTGTAAGAGTCCATTTTCATAAGTTTAGGCCCAGCACCCAGGCAGAGGAGAGAGGTCCCGTAACAGAGGATCTGGCTTCATGTCAGCAGAGAATCAGTCTTCATGTCATAGCAGAGAATCAGGCTTCACGTCAGCCACCACTGTAAGAGTCCATTTTCATAAGTTTAGGCCCAGCACCCAGGCAGAGGAGAGAGGTCCCGTAACAGACAATCTGGCTTCATGTCAGCAGAGAATTAGTCTGCATGTCATAGCAGAGAATGAGGCTTCACGTCAGCCACCACTGCAACAGTCCATTGGCATATATTTAGGCCCAGCACCCAGGCAGAGGAGAGAGGTCCCGTAACAGACAATCTGGCTTCATGTCAGCAGAGAATTAGTCTGCATGTCATAGCAGAGAATGAGGCTTCACGTCAGCCACCACTGCAACAGTCCATTGGCATATATTTAGGCCCAGCACCCAGGCAGAGGAGAGAGGTCCCGTAACAGACAATCTGGCTTCATGTCAGCAGAGAATTAGTCTGCATGTCATAGCAGAGAATGAGGCTTCACGTCAGCCACCACTGCAACAGTCCATTGGCATATATTTAGGCCCAGCACCCAGGCAGAGGAGAGAGGTCCCGTAACAGACAATCTGGCTTCATGTCAGCAGAGAATCAGTCTTCATATCATAGCAGAGAATCAGGCTTCACGTCACCCACCACTGTAAGAGTCCATTTTCATAAATTTAGGCCCAGCACCCAGGCAGAGGAGAGAGGTCCCGTAACAGAGGATCTGGCTTCATGTCAGCAGAGAATCAGTCTGCATGTCATAGCAGAGAATCAGGCTTCACGTCACCCAACATTGGAACAGTCCATTGGCATATATTTAGGCCCCGGCACCCAGACAGAGGAGAGGTTCATTAAACTTTGGGTAGCCTCGCAATATAATGGTAAAATGAAAATAAAAATAGGATTGAATGAGGAAGTGCCCTGGAGTCCAATAATATATGGTTAAGGGGAGGTAGTTAATGTCTAATCTGGACAAGGGACGGACAGATCCTGTGGGATCCATGCCTGGTTCATTTTTATGAACGTCAGCTTGTCCACATTGGCTGTAGACAGGCGGCTGCGTTTGTCTGTAATGACGCCCCCTGCCGTGCTGAATACACGTTCAGACAAAATGCTGGCCGCCGAGCAGGCCAGCACCTCCAAGGCATAAAAGGCTAGCTCTGGCCACGTGGACAATTTAGAGACCCAGAAGTTGAATGGGGCCGAACCATCAGTCAGTACGTGGAGGGGTGTGCACATGTACTGTTTCACCATGTTAGTGAAATGTTGCCTCCTGCTAACACGTTGCGTATCAGGTGGTGGTGCAGTTAGCTGTGGCGTGTTGACAAAAGTTTTCCACATCTCTGCCATGCTAACCCTGCCCTCAGAGGAGCTGGCATTGACACAGCTGCCTTGGCGACCTCTTGCTCCTCCTCTGCCTTGGCCTTGGGCTTCCACTTGTTCCCCTGTGACATTTGGGAATGCTCTCAGTAGCGCGTCTACCAACGTGCGCTTGTACTCGCGCATCTTCCTATCACGCTCCAGTGCAGGAAGTAAGGTGGGCACATTGTCTTTGTAGCGTGGATCCAGCAGGGTGGCAACCCAGTAGTCCGCACAAGTTAAAATGTGGGCAACTCTGCTGTCGTTGCGCAGGCACTGCAGCATGTAGTCGCTCATGTGTGCCAGGCTGCCCAGGGGTAAGGACAAGCTGTCCTCTGTGGGAGGCGTATCGTCATCGTCCTGCCTTTCCCCCCAGCCACGCACCAGTGATGGACCCGAGCTGCGTTGGGTGCCACCCCGCTGTGACCATGCTTCATCCTCATCCTCCTCCACCTCCTCCTCATCCTCGTCCTCCTCGTCCTCCAGTAGTGGGCCCTGGCTGGCCACATTTGTACCTGGCCTCTGCTGTTGCCAAAAACCTCCCTCTGAGTCACTTCGAAGAGACTGGCCTGAAAGTGCTAAAAATGACCCCTCTTCCTCCTCCTCCTCCTCCTCCTCCTGGGCCACCTCCTCTTCCATCATCGCCCTAAGTGTTTTCTCAAGGAGACATAGAAGTGGTATTGTAACGCTGATAACGTCATCATCGCCACTGGCCATGTTGGTGGAGTACTCGAAACAGCGCAACAGGGCACACAGGTCTCGCATGGAGGCCCAGTCATTGGTGGTGAAGTGGTGCTGTTCTGTAGTGCGACTGACCCGTGCGTGCTGCAGCTGAAACTCCACTATGGCCTGCTGCTGCTCGCACAGTCTGTCCAGCATGTGCAAGGTGGAGTTCCACCTGGTGGGCATGTCGCATATGAGGCGGTGAGCTGGAAGGCCGGAGTTACGCTGTAGCGCAGACAGGCGAGCAGCAGCAGGATGTGAACGCCGGAAGCGCGAACAGACGGCCCGCACTTTATGCAGCAGCTCTGACATGTCGGGGTAGTTGTGTATGAACTTCTGCACCACCAAATTCAGCACATGCGCCAAGCAAGGGATGTGCGTCAAATTGGCTAGTCCCAGAGCTGCAACGAAATTTTGCCCATTATCACACACCACCAGGCCGGGCTTGAGGCTCACCGGCAGCAACCACTCGTCGGTCTGTTGTTCTATACCCCGCCACAACTCCTGTGCGGTGTGGGGCCTGTCCCCCAAACATATGAGTTTCAGAATGGCCTGCTGACGTTTACCCCGGGCTGTGCTGAAGTTGGTGGTGAAGGTGTGTGGCTGACTGGATGAGCAGGTGGAAGAAGAGGAGGAGGAAGCCGAGAAGGAGGAGGTGGCAACAGGAGGCAAAGAATGTTGCCCTGCGAACCTTGGCGGCGGAAGGACGTGCGCCAAACAGCTCTCCCCCTGGGGCCCAGCTGCCACTACATTTACCCAGTGTGCAGTTAAGGAAATATAGCGTCCCTGGCCGTGCTTACTGGTCCACGTATCTGTGGTTAGGTGGACCTTGCTACAGATGGCGTTGCGCAGTGCACACTTGATTTTATCGGATACTTGGTTGTGCAGGGAAGGCACGGCTCTCTTGGAGAAGTAGTGGCAGCTGGGAACAACATACTGTGGGACAGCAAGCGACATGAGCTGTTTGAAGCTGTCTGTGTCCACCAGCCTAAATGACAGCATTTCATAGGCCAGTAGTTTAGAAATGCTGGCATTCAGGGCCAGGGATCGAGGGTGGCTAGGTGGGAATTTACGCTTTCTCTCAAATGTTTGTGAGATGGAGAGCTGAACGCTGGCGTGTGACATGGTTGAGACGCTTGGTGACGGAGGTGGTGGTGGTGGTGTTGGTGGTACATCCCCTGTTTGCTGGGCGGCAGGTGCCAACGTTCCTCCAGAGGCGGAGGAAGAGGTCGAGGCGGCAGCAGCAGAAGAGGCAGCAGGGGGAGCCTGAGTGACTTCCTTGGTTTTAAGGTGTTTACTCCACTGCAGTTCATGCTTTGCATGCAGGTGCCTGGTCATGCAGGTTGTGCTCAGGTTCAGAACGTTAATGCCTCGATTCAGGCTCTGATGGCACAGCGTGCAAACCACTGGGGTCTTGTCGTCAGCACATTGTTTGAAGAAGTGCCATGCCAGGGAACTCCTTGAAGCTGCCTTTGGGGTGCTCGGTCCCAGATGGCGGCGGTCAGTAGCAGGCGGAGTCTCTTGGCGGCGGGTGTTCTGCTTTTGCCCACTGCTCCCTCTTTTGCTACGCTGTTGGCTCGGTCTCACCACTGCCTCTTCCTCCGAACTGTGAAAGTCAGTGGCACGACCTTCATTCCATGTGGGGTCTAGGACCTCATCGTCCCCTGCATCGTCTTCCACCCAGTCTTGATCCCTGACCTCCTGTTCAGTCTGCAGACTGCAGAAAGACGCAGCAGTTGGCACCTGTGTTTCATCATCATCAGAGACATGTTGAGGTGGTATTCCCATGTCCTAATCATCAGGAAACATAAGTGGTTGTGCGTCAGTGCATTCTATGTCTTTCACCGCTGGGGAAGGGCTAGGTGGATGCCCTTGGGAAACCCTGCCAGCGGAGTCTTCAAACAGCATAAGAGACTGCTGCATAACTTGAGGCTGAGACAGTTTCCCTGGAATGCATGGGGGTGATGTGACAGACTGATGGGGTTGGTTTTCAGGCGCCATCTGTGCGCTTTCTGCAGAAGACTGGGTGGGAGATAATGTGAACGTGCTGGATCCACTGTCAGCCACCCAATTGACTAATGCCTGTACCTGCTCAGGCCTTACCATCCTTAGAACGGCATTGGGCCCCACTATATATCGCTGTAAATTCTGGCGGCTACTGGGACCTGAGGTAGTTGGTACACTAGGACGTGTGGATGTGGCAGAACGGCCACGTCCTCTCCCAGCACCAGAGGGTCCACTAACACCACCACGACCATGTCCACGTCCGCGTCCCTTACTAGATGTTTTCCTCATTGTTATGGTTCACCACAACAACAAAAATATTATTTGGCCCAATGTATTGTATTCAAATTCAGCGGGATATAAATTTGAGGCCTAGTATTTAGGCGCTGGGTGACCGGTATGGATTTACTAACAGAATTGGACTTGGAAATGCACAGTAGCGTGTGTGTGAAGTTATTCTGAATGACCCTATGTGCACCTTGAATATTATATACCCTTTTAGGGATAGATTTCAAATAGCTCTGATATAGCAGAAACCACTAAATTATGAAATTGCTAAATTGGGAATTGTATTTCAACCCAGAACAAAAAATGTGCTTTGACGGACACTAAATAACTTTCCCAGCCACAACAGGACAGCGGTAACGACAGATTTAGCGGGATATAAATTTGAGGCCTAGTATTTAGGCGCTGGGTGACCGGTATGGATTTAGTGACAGAATTAGACTTGGAAATGCACAGTAGCGTGTGTGTAAAGTTATTCTGAATGACCCTATGTGCACCTTGAATATTATATACCCTTTTAGGGATAGATTTCAAATAGCTCTGATATAGCAGGTACCACTAAATTATGAAATTGCTAAATTGGGAATTGTATTTCAACCCAGAACAAAAAATGTGCTTTGACGGACACTAAATAACTTTCCCAGCCACAACAGGACAGCGGTAACGACAGATTTAGCGGGATATAAATTTGAGGCCTAGTATTTAGGCGCTGGGTGACCGGTATGGATTTAGTGACAGAAATAGACTGGGATATGGCCAAAAAATAACCACACTATTGCTGGTTAAATGCACTTGGTGACGGGCGCAGCTTGCCCCTGATGTAGTATATGGCCAAAAAATGAACAGACTATTGCTGGTTAAATGCACTTGGTGTCACAGCTTGACGAACCACACTACTGAGGGTTAAATGCACTTGGTGACGGGCGCAGCTTGCCCCTGATGTAGTATATGGCCAAAAAATGAACAGACTATTGCTGGTTAAATGCACTTGGTGACGGGCGCAGCTTGCCCCTGATTTAGTATATGGCCAAAAAATGAACAGACTATTGCTGGTTAAATGCACTTGGTGTGATAGCTTGACCAACCACACTACTGAGGGTTAAATGCACTTGGTGACGGGCGCAGCTTGCCCCTGATGTAGTATATGGCCAAAAAATGAACAGACTATTGCTGGTTAAATGCACTTGGTGTCACAGCTTGACCAACCACACTACTGAGGGTTAAATGCACTTGGTGACGGGCGCAGCTTGCCCCTGATGTAGTATATGGCCAAAAAATGAATAGACTATTGCTGGTTAAATGCACTTGGTGACAGGCGCAGCTTGCCCCTGATTTAGTATATGGCCAAAAAATGAACAGACTATTGCTGGTTAAATGCACTTGGTGTGATAGCTTGACCAACCACACTACTGAGGGTTAAATGCACTTGGTGACGGGCGCAGCTTGCCCCTGATGTAGTATATGGCCAAAAAATGAACAGGCTATTGCTGGTTAAATGCACTTGGTGATGGGCGCAGCTTGCCCCTGATTTAGTATATGGCCAAAAAATGAACAGACTATTGCTGGTTAAATGCACTTGGTGTGATAGCTTGACCAACCACACTACTGAGGGTTAAATGCACTTGGTGACGGGCGCAGCTTGCCCCTGATGTAGTATATGGCCAAAAAATGAACAGACTATTGCTGGTTAAATGCACTTGGTGTCACAGCTTGACCAACCACACTACTGAGGGTTAAATGCACTTGGTGACGGGCGCAGCTTGCCCCTGATGTAGTATATGGCCAAAAAATGAACAGACTATTGCTGGTTAAATGCACTTGGTGACAGGCGCAGCTTGCCCCTGATTTAGTATATGGCCAAAAAATGAACAGACTATTGCTGGTTAAATGCACTTGGTGTGATAGCTTGACCAACCACACTACTGAGGGTTAAATGCACTTGGTGACGGGCGCAGCTTGCCCCTGATGTAGTATATGGCCAAAAAATGAACAGACTATTGCTGGTTAAATGCACTTGGTGACGGGCGCAGCTTGCCCCTGATTTAGTATATGGCCAAAAAATGAACAGACTATTGCTGGTTAAATGCACTTGGTGTGATAGCTTGACCAACCACACTACTGAGGGTTAAATGCACTTGGTGACGGGCGCAGCTTGCCCCTGATGTAGTATATGGCCAAAAAATGAACAGACTATTGCTGGTTAAATGCACTTGGTGTCACAGCTTGACCAACCACACTACTGATGGTTAAATGCACTTGGTGACGGGCGCAGCTTGCCCCTGATGTAGTATATGGCCAAAAAATGAACAGACTATTGCTGGTTAAATGCACTTGGTGACGGGCGCAGCTTGCCCCTGATTTATTATATGGCCAAAAAATGAACAGACTATTGCTGGTTAAATGCACTTGGTGTGATAGCTTGACCAACCACACTACTGAGGGTTAAATGCACTTGGTGATGGGCGCAGCTTGCCCCTGATGTAGTATATGGCCAAAAAATAAACAGACTATTGCTGGTTAAATGCACTTGGTGTGACAGCTTCACCCTGATGTAGGCTTTAGCCAAAAAACAACCACACCATTGAGGGTTAAATGCACTTGGTCGCAGCTTGTGCTGGCGCACCACAAGACACAAAATGGCCGCCAATCACCCCAGAAAAATGTGACTGACAAACGGTCTGGGCAGCCTAAAAACAGTGAGCAATTGAATTTCAGCAGCTCAATGATGCACAGCTGCAGATCGATCAATAATCAAGTCCTTTGGAGGAGTTAATCTGCCTAATCTCGCCCTACTGTCGCAGCCGCAACCTCTCCCTACGCTAATCAGAGCAGAGTGACGGGCGGCGCTATGTGACTCCAGCTTAAATAGAGGCTGGGTCACATGGTGCTCTGGCCAATCACAGCCATGCCAATAGTAGGCATGGCTGTGATGGCCTCTTGGGGCAAGTAGTATGACGCTTGTTGATTGGCTGCTTTGCAGCCTTTCAAAAAGCGCCAAGAAAGCGTCACAAAAGCGCCAAGAAAGCGACGAACACCGAACCCGAACCCGGACTTTTACGAAAATGTCCGGGTTCGGGTCCGTGTCGCGGACACCCCAAAATTCGGTACGAACCCGAACTATACAGTTTGGGTTCGCTCATCCCTAAACATGACCTAAAAAATGTGCAGGGCATTTCTTTCCCTTTTTTTTTTTTGTGACACACGCATATATATATATATATATATACATATATACATATATATGTATATATATATACATACCCCATCGTGTTAATACAAGCTTTTTTTTTGTTTTGTTTTTTGCCTAAGTAAAACAATGGCATAGGTAAGTAAATGTGTGCTTTCTCTTTTTTTTTTTTTTCTCAACTGCAGTAGCAGGAGTGACTTCATTCTGAAAACCTGCTACACACTGTGTAGTGAGCTCCCCGTCCTGCATTCTCAGATGTGGCCTCGGGGGGCGAATGGAGCCAGACAGGAAGGAGCCTGGGACGCCGAGTGAAGTGAAGCAAGCGGCCGGCAGCAGCAGGAGAGGACACCAGACGGAGAGGACACAGAGGTAAGTACAGCAAATATAACCAAATAAACCTGCCTCACTAATGGCACGGCGGCCCGTGCCAGACATTTGCGAACGATTTCGGGACCACGCTGACCCCTGCACCCTGCCTATACTGCCGCGTGGGAGCCGATGCATCCAGGCAGTTCGCTCCGGTGCAGCGTGACTCCCCCTTACCTGGGGAGCCGGCGCTGCCGACCAGACTTTAAGCAACGGGCCGCTGACTGAGGCGGCAACTTACCTAGGAAGGCGGGCGAATGAGTTTAGACGTGGAAACGGTGGGCACAGCGCACGTAGCGAATAAGGAGCAGTAAGGCAACTGACCAGACGCACACGGATATGGCCACGATCTGTGTTGAGCAGACGTAGGATGTAGGGGAGGGGGAATGGAACCTAAATAGCATGGCAGAGCCCCTCCCACAAATACAGGCCAATGAATCGGCCTTAAAACTTATTTAGCAGTTTTTATTTTTTACGGTGTTCATCTGAGGGGTTAGGTCATGTGATATGTTTATAGAGCCGGTCGATACGGATGCGGAGATACCAAATATGTATACTTCCCCCACCCCCTATTTTTTACCAATTTTTTTAATTTTATTTGTGGAAACGTTAACGGGATGACGTTTTTGTTTATTTTTACTTTACATTTTTAATTTTTTTGGGGGAAAACTTTATTTTTTCAACTTTTTTCACTTTATTTTTTGTCCCACTTTGGGACTTGAACTTTTGGGGGTCTAATCCTTTACAATGCATTTCAATACTTCTTTGTCATTGGCTGTATGAGTAATACAGTGAGTATTACTCATGCAGCTTCCAGGACCTGTGAGATACAGGAGGCTGGATCTCACAGGCTCTTCACCGGAAGGCAGTGCGATGCCTTCTTTAGACATCGCTCTGCCTTCCATGCCATCGGGTCCCCCCCCACAGCTGCATGGGGTTCCGATGGCACCGCTGCCGAATAAGGTAAAAGCCGCAGGTCTGAATTGTGACAGGATGCCCGCTGAATGATTTCAGGGGGCATCCTGTCACAATTAACACCCACCGCAATGTAAATTTAAACTTAGGACAAACCGGTACGCCCTGAGTCCTTAAGGACTTGGGAAACAGGGCGTACCGGTACCCCCTAAGTCCTTAAGGGGTTAATCCAACAACACTGAAGGAAATTATATCCAACCTTATTTTTCAACTCCTTTTCTTAAACTCCACTTAATATCACACAAAATAGTCCTTAAAAGGAATTTGGGGTCTCTGAAAAGTTTTTGTAATAAAAATCTTCTAATAACACTCCCTAAACTACACACGGGCGAGTATTCCGCGTGGATGTTATGCGTGATTTGAACGCATTGCACCCGCACTGAATCCCGACCCATTCATTTCTATGGGGCTGTTCACATGAGTGGTGATTTTCACGCATTACTTATGCTTTGCGTGAAAATCACAGCATGCTCTATTTTGCGCAATTTTCACGTAACGCAGGCCCCATAGAAATGAATGGGGTTGCGTGAAAATCGCAAGCATCCGCAAGCAAGTGCAGATGCGGTGCGATTTTCACACACGGTTGCTAGGAGACGATCGGGATGGAGACCCGATCATTATTATTTTCCCTTATAACATGGTTATAAGGGAAAATAATAGCATTCTGAATGCAGAATGCATAGTACAATAGCGCTGGAGGGGTTAAAAAAAATTCTAAATAATTTAACTTACCTTAATCCACTTGATCGCGCATGCCGGCATCTCCTTCTGTCTTCATCTTAGCTGTGTGGAGGAACAGGACCTGTGGTGACGTCACTCCGGTCATCACATGATCCATCACCATGGTAAAAGATCATGTGATGACCGGAGTGACGTCACTACAGGTCCTGTTACGTGAGTGCAAAACGCATTGCAATGTTTTGCACTCGCGCGGAAAAATTGCGCGTGTTCCTGCAACGCACCCGCACATTTTCCCGCAAGGCCCGTCTGAAAGAGGCCTAATTCTGAGCTGAACACGTGTCATCGGGTGCTTTATAGCACCTGATGACGAGTTCCGGTGAGCCAATCACTATAATGCCAGTAGCCAACATGCCTGTTTATTGGCTGCGTAGCAGGCAAGAAATGTGCGGGGTTGAGACTCGAGCATTGCGCTAGAGCACATGCGGTACTCGGCCGAGTATCGCCATGTGCCGAGCATATATAGAGACAGACTCATTAGCTGGCCTAATTCATTAGCTGCAAGTTCTACCTTCAAGTACTACATTAAGTACAGTGAAGAGATATTGCAGGAGATAGTCAGGAGGTAGGCTGAAAGGTGGAAACAATACAAAAAAAAAAAAGGTAAGATTTGTTTGATTTAAAGTGAAATTTTTTTTTTTTCCTCTTTAAAATGGCAGACTTGGTTCAGTGCAGGAATTGTTGTGCATTTATTTCATGTTCCACTCTTTGGAGATTCGGATGCTGTCAGATCTGTAGACAGTTCTCCTTACTGCAGCAGGAAATTGCATTTTTGAAATCTGAGATATTTAAATTATCTGTTAAACAAACTCCAGCTAGGACTGCTGCAATGCCACTGCCACAGAGGACCCCCAGAAATGGCAGATGGGTTACTGTAGGTTCTGGAAGACTTAGAGTGGTGGATAGAAGACATGTCCCACAGTCGGTGGTTCTCCAAAATTCATTTGCAGCACTCTCAGAATGTAAGGACAACATGGATATGGACTCAAGCACAGAGGGTGAGAAACCATCGACTCCTATGTCTAATGTATGCAAGACTGCAGCCAAGGACAAAAAAGATAAAGTGAAGTCTCAAAGGAAGCAGCTGTTGCTGGGTGATTCAATCATAAGAAGTGTGGAGCTTAAAGAAAATGGTTTTGTGAGATGTCTCCCTGGGGCTACTGCTAGAAGAGATAGAAGGCGTATTATTAATATTGTTAAGCAAGCAAAGCAGGAAGGGGACATGGATGTTCTTGTCCATCTAGGGACAAATGACCTGGCTTGCAATGAAGTGTCAGAGGTGAAAAAATCTTTTATCACACTTGGTAATGACGTACAGGATTTTGCATCCACCATTTCATTTTCTGAAGTTCTGCCTGTGCATAATGTTCAGAATGATAGGCAGAGGCGCATAAAGGAGTTCAACATATGGCTTGGTAAATGGTGTCAAGAGCAAGGATTTGGCTTTGTTTCTCATGATAGCTCTACTTGGAATAGAAAGGAACTGTACAAAAAAGATGGTTTGCATCTTTCTCTCAAAGGAACAAATGTACTTAGTGAACAACTCCAAGAATTTGCCAAAGAGTATTTAAACTAGGAAGGGGGGGCAAAAGAGTGAAAATAAAAGAGTCCAGTTGCCCCCCGAAACAATGCCAGAACAGGTCAGAAGCACAGAGGGTAAGAAATGATAAGCTCAGAGTCCTGTCTACAAATGCTCGCAGTTTAGGTAAAAAAATCAATGAACTTGGGTCAATAATGGCATCTGAGAATGTAGATTTAGTGGCTGTTACGGAGACATGGTTTAATGAAAGAAATGACTGGGACATTACCATACCAGGGTACTCTTTATACAGAAGAGACAGAGAAGGCAAGAAAGGAGGAGGAGTGGCCCTGTATGTGAAAGATAGCATTAAATCTAACCTAATACAAGTTGGTGAGGCCAACATAGAGTCAGTTTGGGTTACGTTGCAGTTTGCTAATCATGCAGTAACTCGTGTAGGTGTGATATATAGACCACCTGATCAAGTTAAAGAACTAGATGATCTACTAGTTGAAGAAATAGCTAAAATGACAATGAAAGGAGAAGTTATCATTATGGGAGATTTCAATCTTCCAGATATAAACTGGAAAACCAAAATAGCAAGTTCTACCAGGAGTACAGATATTCTAAATTCCCTACTGGGGTTATCCCTACAACAAATGGTTGAGGAGCCAACCCGGAGGGAGGCCATTTTGGATTTGATATTCACAAATGGGGATTCGGTATATGATGTCATTGTAGGCGAAACCTTGGGATCTAGTGATCACCAGTCAGTGTGGTTTAATATAAGAACTGTGAAAGAGTCCCACCACACAAAAACAAAAGTTTTAGATTTTAGAAAAACAGACTTTTCAAAAATGAAATTAGTCATAAATGAGTCCTTATCAGACTGGAACGGATTACATGGAGTCCAGGAGAAATGGGACTACTTAAAAGGTGCATTATTGAAGGCAACAGAAAATTGCATTAGACTTGTCAGTAAAAGCAAAAAAAGGAAGAGACCACTGTGGTACTCAGCAGAAGTGGCCCAAATCATTAAAAATAAAAAGCTAGCATTTTGTAATTATAAAAAAAACCAGAGCAATGAAGATAAGGAAATCTACAAGATTAGGCAGAAAGAGGCCAAGCAAGTTATAAGAACTTCTAAAGCGCAGGCAGAAGAAAAACTAGCTCAGTCTATGAAAAAAGGGGATAAGACATTCTTCAGATATATAAATGAAAAAAGGAAATTAAAACAAGGAATAACTAAATTAAAAACAAAGGACGGAAGGTATGTAGAAGAGAATAAAGGGCTAGCCGACTGCCTTAATGAATACTTCTGTTCAGTTTTTACAAAAGAAAAAGAAGGAGAAGGACCTCCACTAGAAAGGATGACTATTCGTTGACTAAATCGTTTGATGCATGTGTCTTTACAGAGGAAGATGTTCTAAGTTTGCTGTCTAAAGTGAAGACAAATAAGTCACAGGGGCCTGATGAGATACACCCAAAATTATTAAAAGAGCTTAGTGGTGAGCTGGCAAAACCGTTAACAGATTTATTTAACCAATCATTAGTAACAGGAGTCGTCCCAGAAGATTGGAAATTGGCAAATGTCGTGCCCATTCACAAGAAAGGTAGTAGGGAGGAATCGAGCAACTATAGACCAGTGAGTCTGACATCAATAGTAGGCAAATTAATGGAAACCCTACTAAAGGATAGGATTGTGGAACATCTAAAATCCCATGGATTGCAAGATGAAAAACAACATGGGTTTACTTCAGGGAGATCATGTCAAACAAATCTTATAGATTTTTTTGACTGGGTGACTAAAATAATAGACGGTGGAGGTGCAGTAGACATCGCATATCTAGATTTTAGTAAGGCTTTTGACACTGTCCCACATAGAAGACTTATCAATAAACTGCAGTAATTGAGCATGGACTCCCATATTGTTGAGTGGATTAGGCAGTGGCTGAGTGACAGACAACAGAGGGTTGTAGTCAATGGAGAACATTCAAAACAAGGTCATGTTATTCGTGGGATTCCACAGGGATCTGTACTGGGACCAATTTTGTTTAATATCTTCATAAGTGATATTGCAAAAGGCCTCGATGGTAAGGTTTGTCTTTTTGCTGATGACACAAAGATATGTAACAGGGTTGATGTTCCTGGAGGGAAACGCCAAATGGAAAAGGATTTAGGAAAACTAGAAGAATGGTCAGAACTCTGGCAACTGAAATTTAATGTGGATAAGTGCAAGATAATGCACCTGGGGCGTAAAAACCCAAGGGCAGAATATAGAATATTTGACACAGTCCTGACCTCAGTATCTGAAGAAAGGGATTTAGGAGTAATTATTTCAGAAGACTTAAAGGTGGGAAGACAATGTAATAA
Organism: Bufo gargarizans; assembly: GCF_014858855.1. Classification (NCBI taxonomy): domain Eukaryota; kingdom Metazoa; phylum Chordata; class Amphibia; order Anura; family Bufonidae; genus Bufo; species Bufo gargarizans. The sequence goes on from NC_058081.1 coordinate 398,726,358, forward strand.
AGCAGCACGAAATGCCAGCAGAATGCTTGGATGTATAGGGAGAGGTATAAGCAGTAGAAAGAGTGAAGTGCTTATGCCGCTGTACAGAACACTGGTGAGACCTCACTTGGAGTATTGTGCGCAGTACTGGAGGCCATATCTCCAGAAGGATATAGATACTCTAGAGAGAGTTCAGAGAAGAGCTACTAAACTAGTACATGGATTGCAGGATAAAACTTACCAGGAAAGGTTAAAAGACCTTAATATGTATAGCTTGGAAGAAAGAAGAGACAGAGGGGATATGATAGAAACTTTTAAATACATAAAGGGAATCAACTCGGTAAAGGAGGAGAGCATATTTAAAAGAAGAAAAACTACCACAAGAGGACACAGTTTTAAATTAGAGGGGCAAAGGTTTAAAAGTAATATAAGGAAGTATTACTTTACTGAGAGAGTAGTGGATGCATGGAATAGCCTTCCTGCAGAAGTGGTAGCTGCAAATACAGTGAAGGAGTTTAAGCATGCATGGGATAGGCATAAGGCTATCCTTCATATAAGATAGGGCCAGGGACAATTCATAGGATTCAGATATATTGGGCAGACTAGATGGGCTAGATGGTTCTTATCTGCCGACACATTCTATGTTTCTATGTTTCTATTGAGATACTCGAGCCAAACTAGTGTTTGGCCAAGCATACTCAATCAACACTACCCTCCAGTAAAATGTATTTTGGGGGCCCACTGTACATACATATCTAAATATTACTTGCTCAGACAGCAGCAGGATGCTACAAGAAGATTGATTATAGGGGTCCTGCAACTACTTTGAGAAGGTGGGTCCCTGGGAAAAAAGAGGATACTGGTTGGCCTGGCTCTGTACCTTTAAGTCAGCCACCTGATTGTCTCTATAATAATGAAATGGGTAGTTTCTTAAATAATACACTCAGTTTCATTAAGAACATAGGCTGGTTGAGATGTTATACACTGCCTAGGTATATGTAGTGCAGTAAGTATATTCTATTATGTTCCATTTGTGCAAGATTTTAGGGACTAGAGGTCTACCTTGTTCAGGGGCCCACTGGAGGATTCATCTGTACCCCTGTGAATCAGTCCAGTGTTTCTAAGGGAAAAAGGGTGGAATAGGAAATGTCTTTTCCCTATGGTTTGACAAGATTTAGGGGTAAATGGAGTTCTCGCTGGTCTAGTAGTGTACCAACCAAGTTCTGTATATGGTCAGGGAAAGCACTCGTGTAAGTGAATGCTCTGCCGGAAGGTTACTGCAGCTGGCTGTGGGCTGGAACGGGACCATAGTTACATCTAATGCTACCCTAGACAATAAGATTCAATATGTCTTATGTATACATTAAAGTATACCTTTTTTGGTGGACTCTTCACGATGGATATGCATAGTGTACTACACTTTTGTATCACTTTTTTCCCCCCTGATGTATATGTTAAATGTGGGACAAAGATGTCATATGAACAGCCTCTTAGGCTGGGTTCACACGGGCGTCACATTTTGGCTCAGAATGCGTCCCGGGTGCATTGCGGCAAACCCGCGCGAGTAGGTATGCAATTTAAGTCAGTTTTGAGTGCGACTGTGTTCCGTTGTTCAGTTTTTATCGCGCGGGTGCAATGCGTTCACCTCACGCATTGCACCCGCGTGGAAATCTCGCCCGTGTAAACCCAGCCTTAATCTGCTGACACTTTTCTCACTGCAATTTTTGCACATTTTCTTTTCCTAAGGTTTTCCTAAACAACGTTAGCAACTCTACCTGTAAAGGCCCTCATATACAGCGGTTTTTGGTGACTCCAACAATATAATGTGCATGGGGAATCTACCCCCCCCCCCTCCCCCCATTAGCTGAGAGAAGGAGAGAAAGATTAGGCAAATGTAATTTTTCACCTGAATGTTGTCTTCCTGGGACATAAGCCACCACTGGAGCTGTCTGGTCATGGCTTTGTCCCCTCTCCACATTAAAACACATACTTGTTCAGCCGAGGGGAGTCATGAGACATAGCTGTTGGCAGGAGCGGCTGGGAACTTAAAGATGCCCTGGAAAAAATAAAAAATGTGACCTCATGTTACACTGCCTCTTCAGAACCAGATACCACAGTGCAGCACAAAATACATCCTTCTCTCTGATTTTCTCCTAGGCCAGTGACATCACGTTCATCAATCACGTGGCCTAGGAGCAGCTCTGCCCCATTCAACCGCTATACAATGTACGGCACTGTGCTTAGTAAGCTACGAAAAGGCAACTGTGCTCACAGGAGTGCCGCTGCCTTCTCAAAACAGCTGATCAGCGGGGGTCCTGGGTGTCAGACCCCGACCACCCAGATACTGAAGACCGATCCAGAGGATGGGTCATCAGTAAAAAAAAACAAAAAAAAACTTGGAAAACCCTTTTAATTAATGCTAGGAGCATGAGATCATTATGTACCCAGTCGAGCGGACCCCTGGGCTTTGGCCCACTGGGAAATTTACGTGTAGGGTCTGTGGTCAATCCGCCCAGGACTGTTGGCTACATGAGTGCTCAGCCAACAGTTATTGAAGATATATAGGAACCTTTAGAAATGTGTATATGAATTGCACAAGGTAAATCTTAGGCCCCTTTCACACGGGCGAGAATTCTGCGCGGGTGCAATGCGTGAGGTTAACGCATTGCACCCGCACTGAATCCGGACCCCTTCACTTCAATGGGGCTGTTCACATGAGCGGTGATTTTCACACATCACTTGTGTGTTGTGTGAAAATTGCACCCTGCTCTATATTGTGCGTTTTTCACGCAATGCCAATGAAGTCAATGGGGCTACGTGAAAATCTTTTTTTTCACTCGTGGTTGCTAGGTGACGATCAGGATGGGGACCCGATTTTTACTATTTTCCCTTATAACATGGTTATAAGGGAAAATAATAGCATTCTTAATACAGAATGCTAAGTAAATTAGGGGTGGAGGGGTTAAAAAAAAATTCAATTATACTCACCTCATCCACTTGTTCGCGCAGCCTGGCTTGTCTTTTTTCTTTGTTAAGGACCTGGGAGAAAAGGACCTTTGGTGACGTAATTGCGCTCATCATATGGTCCATCACCATGGTGATGGACCATGTGATGGGCCATGTGACAGACCATGTGATGAGTGCAGTGACGTCACCAAAGGTCCTCTAAGAAGAAGAAAGAAGACAAGCCGGGCTGCGCGAACAAGTGGATGAGGTGAGTTTAATTTTTTTACATTTTTTTTTAACCCCTCCATCCCTAATTTACTTAGCATTCTGTATTAAGAATGCTATTATTTTCCCTTATAACCACGTTATAAGGGAAAATAATAAAATCTACACAACACCTAACCCAAATCCGAACTTCTGTGAAGAAGTCCGGGTTCGGGTCTGAGTACCAAACATGTTGATTTTTCTCCCGCACGTGCAAAACGCATTAAAACGCTTTGCACTCGTGCGGAAAAATCGCGCATTTTCCTGCGACACCTGCATCCTATCCGGCCCTCACACGCGACACCCGTGTGAAAGAGGCCTTGGTGTTGTTCAGTAGTGTTGGCTAGAGTTGGGATATAACAGAATTTATGATGATGATAATAATAGGTCCATAAATATTGGGACATCGACACAATTCTAACATTTTTGGCTCTATACACCACCACAATGGATTTGAAATGAAACAAACAAGATGTGATTTAACTGTAGACTGTCAGCTTTAATTTGCATATGTGCCTCCCACTTGTTAAGGGACCAAAAGTAATGGGAGAGAATAATATTCATAAATCAAACTTTCACTTTTTAATACTTGGTTGCAAATCCTTTGCAGTCAATTACAGCCTGATGTCTGGAACGCATAGACATCACCATACGCTGGGTTTCATCCCTCATGATGCTCTGCCTGTCCTCTACTGCAACTGTCTTCAGTTCCTGCTTGTTCTTGGGGCATTTTCCCTTCAGTTTTGTCTTCAGCAAGTGAAATGCATGCTCAGTCGGATTCAGGTCAGGTGATTGACTTGGCCATTGCATAACATTCCACTTCTTTCCCTTAAAAAACTCTTTGGTTGCTTTTGCAGTATGCTTTGGGTCATTGTCCATCTGCACTGTGAAGCGCCGTCCAATGAGTTCTGAAGCATTTGGCTGAATATGAGCAGATATTGTCTGAAACACTTCAGAATTCATCCTGCTGCTTTTGTCAGCAGTCATATCATCAATAAATACAAGAGAACCAGTTCCATTGGCAGCCATACATGTTGACGCCATGACACTACCACCACCATGCTTCACTGATGAAGTGGTATGCTTAGGATCATAAGCAACTCCTTTCCTTCTCTATACTCTTCTCTTCCCATCACTCTGGTACAAGTTGATCTTGGTCTCATCTGTCCATAGGATGTTGTTCCAGAGCTGTCAAGGCTTTTTTCGATGTCGTTTGGCAAACTCTAATCTGGCCTTCCTGTTTTTGAGGCTCACCAATGGTTTACATCTTGTGGTGAACCATCTGTATTCACTCTGGTGAAGTCTTCTCTTGATTGTTCACTTTGACACACATATACCTACCTTCTGGAGAGTGTTCTTGATCTGGCCAACTGTTGTGAAGGGTGTTTTCTTCACCATGGAAATAATTCCTCGGTCATCCACCACAGTTGTTTTCCGTGGTCTTCCGGGTCTTTTGGTGTTGCTGAGCTTACTGATGCATTTCTTCTTTTTAAGAATGTTCCAAACAGTTGTTTTGGCCACGCCTAATGTTTTTTCTATCTCTCTGATGTGTTTGTTGTGTTTTTTTAGCCTAATGATGGCTTGCTTCACTGATAGTGACAGCTCTTTGGATCTCATCTTGAGAGTTGACAGCAACAGATTCCAAATGCAAATAGCACACTTGAAATGAACTCTGGACCTTTTATCTGCTTATTTGTAATTGGGATAATGAGGGAATAACACACACCTGGCCATGGAACAGCTGAGAAGACATTTTTCCCATTACTTTTGGTCCCTTAACAAGTGGGAGCACATTTGCATACTGTTGTAATTCCTACACCGTTCACCTGATTTGGATGTAAATAACCTCAAATTAAAGCTGACAGTCTGCACTTATTCGTTTCATTTCAAAATCATTGCTGTGGTGTATAGAGCCAAAAATGTTAGAATTGGAACGATGTCCCAATATTTATGGGCCTGACTGTACATACACACACACTCATTATGCACTAGCAAGCACACTCACTACATACAGTGCAGTCATATATGTATGCACTAGCATAAATTACACTGTCATACAAATTATGACCAGGTAATAGCTTTTTTTTTATAAAGAAAAAAGCAATAAACTCATTCTATTACTGCCTCACAAATTATGCAGCAAATATAGCCTTGAGCTTAAATTGTATAAATCAGTTTACTACTGTGGCCCTGGACAATTGCCTGGCTTAATGTAAATAAAGACAACAAAAATGTAAAAAATACAAAATGTTTAAAGGGCATCTGTCAGAATATTTGTAACACCTGTAGGTAGGAACAGACAAGGACAGTAAACAAGAACATAGCCTGCTTTTGCTACCTACTAGCATGTATAAGGCCTACTTGGCAGAACCGCAACTGGACAATGGTCCTTGCTCGAAATAAGTTCAGAAACTGACAAACACCAACAGACAACAAAAAAAAGCAGAGTCTTATGGCAATGGGTCAGAAACAGATGGGCTACACAGTACCAAACGAGAGACAGAGAAAGACAAGCTGAGATCAGAACCAGACGAGCTGAAGTGGTCAGAAGACAAGCCAGGGTTAGAAGCACATGCCCACTGCAGGGAGAAACAGAGAATTGCATCCTGTTGCTAAGGATACGGTTGCATCACCAGGGGATGTGGTTCACCAGCGCGTCTCTTCCTATGCGGCCATGCCAAGGCTGAAGATCGCATCCAGACAGGTAAGTTTATTACAATATTTTAACTATGCTGACAGATGCCACACCCTCTCCTCCTTGACTGATTTTCACTGCCTGGTCCTGTCAAAGTGGAGAGGGCATAGCAGTTGCAGAGAGAGCAGAGCCTCTAGGTATTATGGCAACACCCCTGCTACTCCTAGAGGCTCACTTGCATATATTAAAACATAATTTTTCTCAATGTGGGCACATACAGTATGAACATGGGACCAACACTACTGTGTTTCAAATATATGAAAATATCAGGAATAATTGTTCTTTTTTTTAAGCAGAACATTAATGTGTGCCTTCCGCTATAAACTGACATGATTCTTCTTTCACAAATCTATCACTTAATGAATGGACTCATACCACCAAATATTTTTATTGGCCTTTTAGCTTGCAGTAGGACTATTTTTATTTCCCTGAAAGCATTATGTAACACTGGGAGGATATTCAGGCTGCCAAATTCTACTGCGGTTTGGAAAGCAGCTTCAGGGCATTTGAGAATTGATAGTTTGAAAAAATGTTATAGGGAGCAGTATGTGTGCACTGTATACACACATATTATTATAGAAGTTTCATATTTAAATTGGCTATACTTTGTGCAAGCTATAGCTGTTTTATAAACCTTAGATTGCTGTGTGATTTGTGTGAGGACTTGTAGTTGGTTAATTTAAGGGCATATAAGCACCACCCATTTCTATCTAGGACAGCCCCAATTTGCCAGGACTGGCTCTAAAGATTAGGGACAGTTGCTGCAAATTCAGTACTGTTGGCGGCTTTGCTGCTGTGGCTTAGCTTTCCTGGCTATTCACTTGGAATCACCATTGAACCTGTAACTACAGTTGGCAGGAATACACAGACAGTGAGCCCTAACTGGAATGCCTGCCTGCTTTCCCTGCTTACTTACTTGCAGTGGAATCCCTAGGCGGTAAGTCCGCAAGTGGTCTACATTCCCTACTCTACTAAAGTTCAAGACATAATGAGACAGAACAACACAGAGATCGAGTCGTGTGGAAACAGATCATAACCAAACAGACAATATAATACCAAATCACAAGACAGAGAGTAGTCAAATAGCCAATCTGAAGTTAGAACCAGACGAGAAACACAGTACCAAAGACAGAGAGTGGCTAAAGGCAATCTGAGGTCAATAATAAAAGCAATCCAAATGAACACAGAACCAGAACTTAGAGCACAGCTAGGAAGTTCATGAATATCACTGTCATGCCAGGGGCATGGCTTAGCAGCGTGTCTCTACGCTGGAGCCAGGACAGCTAAGTTTGTGACATTACGCCCCCTATTAAGAGGGATCACTGGACCCTCAATATGGGGAACAGGCTTAAAGGGAACCTGTCATGTGGATATTTGATTATAATCTAATTATATACAATCATTAACTACTAAAAAGTGCCTTAGATGTATTTACTTACTGGTGTGACAGATGGTTACCTCATAATATACACACAAAGATGCCGCATGCCGCATGCTAATGAGCTGATTTGAGTCCGGCGTGATGTCATTGAGTCCAGCGTATATTTAATTAACAGCTATAGCCACTCCCCTGCCCACCTGCTGCTGATTCATATGGAAAATAACTGTCATTCAGCAGCAGGTGGGCGGAGAAAGTCAGGAGCTCATGAATATTATCAGCTGGAGCTTTTCTATACAAGATGTTGGCAGATTGACTGGGTCAATTAAAAAAAGTGACCCAGCATTTTGAAGAGAATCAGTCACTTATTTATATTGCCCTTAGTTAGGACACCATACAACTGGTGACAGGTTCCCTTTAAATGGAAATTTTAAATGGATCTTCCTAATTAGGCAAGAAGCATGTACATCCTGAGCTGGCACCCATGTTCTCTCCTCAGGACCATACCCTTTCAGATGGATAAAGTACTGCACTGAACCTTGAACTTTCCAGAAGTCAAGAATTCTCTCCACCTCATATGTAAGCTCACCCAGAATTACCATCATGATCAAGGAGGTTTAGGTGGAGACATTACAGGAGGTATGATTTTTAAGCAATAACTTATGAAAGACATCATGTATCCTGAGCGAGGCAACTGAAGATGAAAAGATACTGGGTTAATCACAGACATGATTTTATGTGGTCCAATAAACTTAGGCACAAGATTGTCAGATGGTACTCTGAGATGCAAATTTTTTGTAGAAAGCCATACAAGCTCACCCAACACAAAGTTGTGACCTACAGACTGCTTCCTATTAACTTGTTTACTTTGGATCCTTTGAGATAGCGTCCACTGTAGGATTCACACAGCTGGACCTAGAGACAGAATAAAAACGCTGATTCAAAACAATCTACCTGGGACTTCTGAGCAGAGTACGTTTGTAGCTGGTTCCTACACTGCACTGAATATTGTAGCCTTAAGTAAGTCCAAAGTGAGGCAGTATCTTTAGTGATAGGGACCCATCTGCGGAAGCCACCTTGATGCCTGGTAGATGGGCCCGACACGTATGTGCGCTAAGAGCTTCCATTACTCATTTATAGTCTGTATTGTACCACTTTTATCTAGAATGACCCCCATTTCTTAGCTCTATCGTTTATATATATATAATGGAGTGCAGCCATTTTGTTTTTTTGTGATTAAAACCATAATTGCAGTAAAAAGGTGAGATGCCCTTAGAGAAGCTGACATGGTTTTTCATAGCGAATTCCGCTAGGGACATGAACCTTTTCCACTCATTTTGGCAGTCAGAAACAAAACACCTTAAAAACTGCACCAATACCTGGTTGACCCTTTCCGTTTGTCTATTAATTTCTGGAAGGAACACAAATGAGAAGGAGAGTTTGATCCCAGGTTTTTTGCTAAGCTCTCTCCAGAATCTTGAGACAAACTGGACACCTCTATTCGAGACAATGGACAGGTATGCCATGCAGTCTAAGGATGTTATCCACAAACAAAGTTGTCAATTCTTTTGCATTAGGAAGTTTCTTTAAGGACACCAGACGACACATCTTTCAGAATCTATCTATGACTACCAAGACAATAGACCTACCCTGGGAGGGTGGAAGGTCCGTAATTAAGTCCATAGAGATGTGGGTCCAGGGTCGGAAAAGGACAAAGTAAACTAAAAAGATGTCTCCTGGATACCTTGACCCTAGCACACACATCACATGCAGAGATAAAGGAAATTACATTGCATGACAAAGTAGGAAACCAGTAGGCGGGAGACCAGATGTTTAGTCCCAGCAATACCTGGATGACCTTCCAGTACAGAGCAATGAGATTCCTCCAAAACATTAACGTGTAAGTTTTGAGGCACAAACACTTTACGGGTGGGAAGGTTATTAGGAGCTAAGTCCTGACAACATCGATGTCACGACGGACAGGATAAAATATACACAGAAAACAAACAAACAAGTGTCTAGGCAAGAAGCTGGGGATAAAGGTCACCTCCTGACAAATCCCTACCAGCTCTCCCTAGACTTCTATGCCCACGTTTAGACCCTGAAGGTGGGAATAATGTGTCCTCGTGCCTGGACTGAAGATACCCTAAAATCCCTAAGATGGTGAAAGGGGGAAAGAGGCAGCCTGCTCCCTCAGAACCTGGAGGGGCAGGCGTCTCTCTAACAGCCTAGACAGACGACCACAAGAAAACAAAAACCAATTTATCTTTACTGAGCAGGAACAGCAAATCCTTCCTTCCTTCCTTGTTTCCTCTGAGCCAGACAGAAGCACAGGACAATGGGAGTGGGCGTAATTTAAACTCTAACCAACGACCGCACCCAGTGCACCTGAAGGGAGGCGGATATAGCTCAACTCCAAAACAAAACAAAAAGGCTACACACGTGCTGCTAATCTGGCAGACCTCCGCACATAGCCTGAGCAGGGCATAACAATCGAATCTTGGCGACCAGATCAGGATTAATGGCGGCGACAACAACAAGAGACAGAATGTTTCCAGGTTCAGCATCAACAGAATCTTCAACACCAAAACTTTGTGACAAGGCATCAGCCCATGTTACCAGACCCAGGATGATAAGTGACCACAAAGTTAAACCACGTAAAAAACAGGGCCCATCATGCTTGCCAGAGATTTAAGCACTTGGCAGTATCTAAATAAATCAAGTTTTGGGGATCCGTACAGTGATTTGGTGCTGAGCCCCCTTGTGGTGCCATTCGTCAAAGGTGCACTTGATGGCCAACAGTTCACGGTTGCCGATATCATAATTCCTCTCAGTGGAGGATAATTTTCTAGATAAAAAAGGCACAGGGTTTCAAATTAGTTAAGGAAAATGACCCCTGAGATAGTACAGCACTCACTCCTACCTCAGAGGCGTCCACTTCAACGATGAAAGGTTGAGTTACGTCTGGATGGATGAGTACAGGTGCCTGAACGAAACTTCCTTTCAACGTATCAAACTTGGACAGAGCCTCAGGTTACGTCAGTCAGCGGTTTGACAATAACAGAAACATTTTTTATGAATTTTCTTACTCCAAATTTACAGTTGCTAAATTTTGCTAAAAATTATAGTCCACCGTTTTTTGCAGGAGTCTTTTCACATGTAAAACATGAGACGACCAATCCAGGAAGAACACTAGGATATCATCAAGATATACCACTAGAAACTGACCGAGGAACTCTTGGTAAATGTCGTTTACTAATTCCTGTAAAACAGCTGGGGCATTACACAACCCAAAGGGCATCATGAGGTATTCAAAGTGCCGTTTGGTGGGTTTTGAACACTGTCTTCCATTCATCCCCTTCCCTGATTCGAATCAAATTGTAGGCTCCCCTAAGGTCAATTTTGTAGAACCTTTGAGCACTGACAATTTGATTAAATAAATCAGTAATCAGAGGAAGGGGCTACTGGTTCCGGACAGTAATTTTTGAGATCCCTGTAATCAATACAAGAGCGCAAACCACCGTCTTTTTCCCAGTAAAAAAGAAGCCAGCCCCTATAGGAGATACAGTCAGATGTGCCCTTTTTTTTAGACTGTCCTGAATGTAGTCTTTCGTAGCCTTTCTGTCAGGCCCAGAAAGCTTGAAAATTTGTCCCTTGGGCTGTTTAGCTACAATGGTGCAATCATATTCCTGATGAGGAGATAAAACTTCAGAAAATTTCTTGGATAATACATCCTGGAAGTCCCTGATGAACCTAGGAATAGGACCCTCTTCCAGCTCTAGACCAGAGAGCTGCACAGACAAACAATGATTAGAGCAATGAGGACCCCATTAAGTTATTTCTCTAGAACTCCAATCGAAAACTAGTCAATGTTTTTTCAACCAGGGTAAACCCAAAACAACATCAGCACTTTACTTCCACTGCGGAAAACGCAGACATTTCTCCCTCCCCCTCACCGATGCATCCGATCTTAGGAAACCCTCAATTTGCACCGGGGCTCGACCAGGGCAACTTTAGGACTTTATTATCTAGCAACACTTTCTGGGCACACCATTTTATTGTGACAGACTCCTGGACGATTCCACACTCGACTACTGACACGCCAGTCTTGACTAATTGGCAGTCCCAACAACTCTGTCACTTCTTCTCTACGCTCCCCCAGGCGACCTTATATAATAGAGACAAAACTGACTTTGAGAAACTCTGTGACCAGAGGGGTATTCTCCGACACACTCTCTCCAGCATGTACAGTTTACTGAACTCACCTTCAGGTCTCCCTCCCCCGAAATACATGACACAATGGTAAAAGGACCTGGGAGTGACATTCACGACTGAGCAGAAGGACAGGATCTACATGTGTGCACATAAGACTACTATAGCTAGTAACATACAGGAAGCAGGTTTTAAAATACTTTCCAGATGGTACCGAGTACCCACCAGACTGAATACCATATTCCCTATGGTATCTCCACTTTGCTGGTGTTGTGGCGAAGCTAGAGGAACTTTAATACACGTTTTTTGGGAATGCCAGGTACTGACGCAATTTTGGAATAGAGTATGGCAGGTCACAACTAAGTTTACCAGGGTTGACCTCCCAAAGTCACGGGTGTTTTTCCTGCTCCACCAGTGCGACCTGTCCATTGCGACTTACAAGAAATCTGTGATACGACATCTGGTTAACGCAGCCCGGGCTTGTATCCCATGCCTTTGGAGACAAACGACAGTACCTACGATGTATAAACTCCTTTTTGCCGCATGACGCTGATGGTTTTCTGTCAACTAACTCGGCCTTCCTTTCTCTTTTCCACTCTTTCTAAACTGCTTTCTTTCTTGGACCTATTTCTTTCAACCTCTCTCCCTCACTTCCCCACCCTATCTACCCTGGTCCTTCCCCCCCCCCCCCCCACTAACCGTTTGTTGTTTCTTGTTTACTGGACCGTGCCTAGCTGGATCTAACTCTACGATGTATCCCGGCCTATGCTGGAATCGACCACTTAGCAACTTGGTCGTCATTGGCGCCTCACTGTTATTTCCTACTTGTTTACTTCATATTGTACCCTACGTTAATACTTACGTGCCTTATATGTCTCATGGGATACCTCTCTTGGGCTGCGTCCCAGGGTGTCCCCTTCTTGTACTGTGTTAAAATAAAATACACCTAATGAAAAGAGAATAAATAAATAAAAAAAATAAAAAAACAACATCAGCAAATAGGTTGTTTAGAACATATAACGGACATTTTTCGGAATGAATAGATCCAACCATCATAACCAAATCAATAGTTTAATATTCAATAAACCCCCTGGCTATTGGTGTGATATCCACTCCAGACACTGGAATGGGTTCAGGTAATTTACAGACCACAAGGCCCAAAGCAGATACAAAATTACAATTAACAAAATTTGCTGTGCCTCCGAATCAACAAAAGCTAGACCTGAGACGGACCTTCCCTGTGAAGATAAATTAACAGGCAAGAGAACTCTATCATATATTTCGGGAAATACCTGTGCATCTGATTGACCTCCCTGATCGCCACTCAGACACTGAAGTTTTCTGCCTTTGGTGTACCAAGACAGGACCGCAATTGATGAGCAAGGCTGCCGCAGTACAGGCGCAATTCATTTTTCAGTCAATGTTCCTTCCACTGCTCAGAGGACTTGACACTGACTTGCATGGGCTCCTCAGACTCCTCAGGGGCCTTGGATACAGAGGGTTTAAGGACAGAGTAAATAGAAGAGGGATAGACATAGACAGATCTCCCTCACTTACGTTCCCTAAGACGTCTGTCAAATCAAATAGCTAAAGACATAGCCTCAAGGGAACCTGAGGTAGGATGCCTAACCAGAAGATATTTCAGTGTGTCAGAAAGGCCCAGTCTAAATTGTGACCTAAGAGCTGGGTCTTTCTACCCTGAGGCAGTACGCTACTTATGGAATTCTGAACAGTACTCCTCCAACAGTCGTTTGCCTTGACACAAGGATAGAAGCTGACTCTCCACACAAGCCACCCTGTCTGGCTCATCATACAGGAGACTTAATGAGGAAAAGATGTGATCCACAAAAACTAATTCAAGGGAGTGGGGTGACAGGAGAAATGCCCATGAAAATGCCCACTCCTGCAGTCCCCCTGAAGTAAGGACATTATAATTCCCACCCTTTGGAATTTTGTCCCAGATGAGTGAGGCCTGAGATGGAATGGGCAGCTCAGGGTTAGCACTGGTGCCTGCAGCACTGGGGTCCGTCCTAGGTTCGAATCCGACTGAGGACAATATATGCATGGAGTTTGTATGTTCTTTCCTCTGGGTACTCTGGTTTCCTCCCACACTCCAAAGACATACTGAGAACTTAGATTGTGAGCCCCATTGAGTACAGATAATCTGTAACAGATTGATGCTAATGTCTGCAAAGCGCTGCAGAATATAGTAGTGCTATATAAGTGCATAAAATAAATAAATAAAATACAATTTGCAGCTCTTCTGAAAGGTAGCAAAACAGGTTTACTTTGGGTTCTACTGGTAAGGGAGCCAAAACAACAGGGAGAAAAGACACTTGCTGCTGTACCCTCTCTGCCAAGTCCTGGACCAATTGGGCAATACCCTCCATCCGGGTGACTAATACTGCCATGGTGTCCATAACACTAAGGCCACTCGGGAAAAAATGCTAAGGCCAGTTACAGTATATGGGAACAACAATAGGCAGGAATACATAGACATTTAGCCCTAACTGGAATGCCACTGGAGCCAGGTAAGTTTGTGACAGTGCCTTATTCTAATTCTTCTTGACCACCATTATCTTAACCTTGACTCTTATGAACTTGCACACACTTATGGTCCCCTTACACAGGACTATTATCAGGAAGATTATTGGGAACGAACATTGGTACACATGCTCGTTTCCAATAAGTGGCTGCTTAAAGCTGGCCATACACATTAGCTAGAAGTTGGTTGATAGTTGAACATCGATTGAACAAACAATCACCTGGTGAACGATTTGTTTGCACACATGACCATACGTAATACTTGCATACACATTACTTCTAAGTACTATTACAAAATATAACACCACTGAATATTTGGCCATTACCTAGGCTGTGACCCTCTGGTAATGGGTGGTTCAGTGTCCACCCACTTATAATTTGCATATTCATGGCAGTGATGCATCTGGAGTAGGTATAACTCTGCCCATTCATCTCACACTGTGACTCTACTATGTTTAAGGGAGCTGGTAGTGATGTGTGCGGGTTTTGTAGCAGTGTCTGGTGTTAGAATCTCATGTGTGATGAGTATGAATAAGTATGCCCATTATCTGCAGTGAGCCATACACCTTGCATACTGGGGGTATCTACATAAACAAGGTGTATATACATCTTACCTAGTTAGGTTGAACAATGTCACTATTATCATTTTTTAATTTCTTTTTTGACCTGGCATTGGAAGATATATTCATCCAAGTTATACTGATCACTTGATGAGATTGGATGCCATTGCTCTCTTGAAATGCATCAAGGTGTTTTTGCCAAGCACATTAGTTGACCAGACTTCAAGAGCGGGATTGGTACCACCTGCGTAGATTGGCATTTAGAACAATTTGATCCAGCTTGTAGGGACGATTCATCGAGGTCACTTTTGTCAGGGCGGGGCTCCACTAACCAGTTGTTAGATTAAGATATGCCAAACAGGGATTACTAGGGACAGTTACCTGCTTTCCTCCCAGGTTTTTCCTGGATTATTAGATGGCAACTATCTGAATTCTTTATCCTCAAAAATGGTCAGACTGTTTTATCTCTACGTGCACTGGACTATTTCTCATTTTTACATACTAGGGTATGGCACTGTGGAGACCTAGGATTATTACTTATTGATTTAAGGTTGATCCTTTATGCATTGCTATATTTTAACTTATTAGTTAAAAGTTAAGTTTTACTTTTCTAGTTGTTCTCTACACAGAGTGGTTGCTCTGGAAGGAGGGGCGTCATTTCAGTTTTCGCCTCAGGCAGCAGAAAGGCTAGGTGCACCTGAGCATACATACTTGTATACTATTACATATTTCACTAACATACACACATCTATACTAACATACCGTATTAGTAATACCGATTACATCAATTAATATTTTCTCTGTATATTTCTTACGGCTCATTTTGGCTTTGACATAGTAAGTACTTTAAGTGATGTAGCACTACTGTGGTGGTTTAAAGAAGTATTTACGTAGTCTGTGAACTGGTTGAACACTTGAAGAACTGTACTTACATTTCTGTTATCTAACAGCATCTAATCAGGATGTGCTGAAAGATAATATTATGTGGGACGCAGGTTGCCATTATATAATGGCTTGCGCCCTGCTTTCTGCACATAGCATTCTCTCTATTAATTTAGCTAAGTGTAGCTTGCTTAGATATTTATAAGCAGGAGATTTGTTAATGTTCCTTGGCTATGTTTTCTTCCAACTGCTGAAAGAAGGGGAAGGCTGGTAAAATCAAGGATTTCCACTTAGTCACAGTCATTTTTGGTTTCCTACTCCCTAACTGCCAAAGTTACTTTTGAAGCAGCTGCCTCCTGTGTTCCGCCAAGTCTTGTCTTGATGCCAGCTCCTGTGGAGTAGAACCACAGTGTGGGTAATACAGGAGGTCAGAGCTGCAATCTGCTCTACATGGCGTCTTACATGTAGTTAGAGTAAGCAAAGCATGAGAGGAAATCACTGCCATTGACTACATGATAATAACACATTACGTAGCGGTTAAGGGTCCTGACCGTGCAATAATGAGAGGGTTCCTTACTGGATGGCAATCTGAACTGCAACATCCATTGCTTACATCAGAGATCAGCAACCTTCGGCGCTTCAGCTGTTTTGGAACTATAACTCCCATAATGCCAAATTCACTTCTACGGGAGTTAGAAGAACATCCAAGCATGTTGCATGGTGGGAGTTGTAGCTTCACAGAAGCTGGAGTGCCGAAGGTTGCTGATCCTTGGCTTACAACATTTCATATTTAATTTACAGTTTTTGTCATTTCTTTTTTTTCTCCTGAAAATGTATAATTAAAATTCAGCCTCAGGTACTGCCTGCCTGCGATATCTGCAGTCTCTGCTTTTTTTTTGTGTATATGCTACTAGCAAATAATGGAAGCCTGTAGAAGATGCTTGATGTGCTTGTAGAAACTATGGCTAGGGCTATACCGTACCTGAGCTTGCAGCAGTTTTGATTGATTTGAACTGCTGAGTTACAGCTGTAGTCCAAAGCTTGCAGCTACGTATCACTCACTCGATTGTCCACGGGGTTGTCCACGGGGTTGTGATTCAACAGGAGTAGAGTTGAGCGGACACCTGGATGTTCGGGTTCGAGAAGTTCGGCCTAACTTCCCGAAAATGTTCGGGTTCGGGATCCGAACCCGATCTTCATCCCGAACCCGAACCCCATTGAAGTCAATGGGGACCCGAACTTTTCGGCACTAAAAAGGCTGTAAAACAGTCCAGGAAAGGGCTAGAGGGCTGCAAAAGGCAGCAACATGTAGGTAAATCCCCTGCAAACAAATGTGGATAGGGAAATGAATTAAAATAAAAATTAAATAAATAAAAATTAACCAAAATCAATTGGAGAGAGGTCCCATAGCAGAGAATCAGGCTTCACGTCACCCACCACTGGAACAGTCCATTTTCATAAATTTAGGCCCAGCACACAGGCAGAGGAGAGAGGTTCCGTAACACAGAATCTGGCTTCATGTCACCAGAGAATCAGTCTTCATGTCATAGCAGAGAATCAGGCTTCACGTCACCCACCACTGTAGCAGTCCCTTTTTATAAATTTAGGCCCAGCACCCAGGCAGAGGAGAGAGGTCCCGTAACAGAGAATCTGGCTTCATGTCAGCAGAGAATCAGTCTGCATGTCATAGCAGAGAATCAGGCTTCACGTCACCCACCACTGTAACAGTCCATTGTCATATATTTAGGCCCAGCACCCAGGCAGAGGAGAGAGGTCCCTTAACAGAGAATCTGGCTTCATGTCAGCAGAGAATCAGTCTGCATGTCATAGCAGAGAATCAGGCTTCACGTCACCCACCACTGTAACAGTCAATTGTCATAAATTTAGGCCCAGCACCCAGGCAGAGGAGAGAGGTTCCGTAACACAGAATCTGGCTTCATGTCACCAGAGAATCAGTCTTCATGTCATAGCAGAGAATCAGGCTTCACGTCAGCCACCACTGCAACAGTCCATTTTCATAAATTTAGGCCCAGCACCCAGGCAGAGGAGAGAGGTTCCGTAACACAGAATCTGGCTTCATGTCACCAGAGAATCAGTCTTCATGTCATAGCAGAGAATCAGGCTTCACGCCACCCACCACTGTAACAGTCCATTTTCATAAATTTAAGCCCAGCACCCAGGCAGAGGAGAGAGGTCCCGTAACAGACAATCTGGCTTCATGTCAGCAGAGAATCAGTCTGCATGTCATAGCAGAGAATCAGGCTTCACGTCACCCAACATTGGAACAGTCCATTGGCATATATTTAGGCCCCGGCACCCAGACAGAGGAGAGGTTCATTCAACTTTGGGTAGCCTCGCAATATAATGGCAAAATGAAAATAAAAATAGGATTGAATGAGGAAGTGCCCTGGAGTCCAATAATATATGGTTAAGGGGAGGTAGTTAATGTCTAATCTGCACAAGGGATGGACAGGTCCTGTGGGATCCATGCCTGGTTCATTTTTATGAACGTCAGCTTGTCCACATTGGCTGTAGACAGGCGGCTGCGTTTGTCTGTAATGACGCCCCCTGCCGTGCTGAATACACGTTCAGACAAAACGCTGGCCGCCGGGCAGGCCAGCACCTCCAAGGCATAAAAGGCTAGCTCTGGCCACGTAGACAATTTAGAGACCCAGAAGTTGAATGGGGCCGAACCATCAGTCAGTACGTGGAGGGGTGTGCACACGTACTGTTCCACCATGTTAGTGAAATGTTGCCTCCTGCTAACACGTTGCGTATCAGGTGGTGGTGCGGTTAGCTGTGGCGTGTTGACAAAAGTTTTCCACATCTCTGCCATGCTAACCCTGCCCTCAGAGGAGCTGGCCGTGACACAGCTGCCTTGGCAACCTCTTGCTCCTCCTCTGCCTTGGCCTTGGGCTTCCACTTGTTCCCCTGTCACATTTGGGAATGCTCTCAGTAGCGCGTCTACCAACGTGCGCTTGTACTCGTGCATCTTCCTATCACGCTCCAGTGCAGGAAGTAAGGTGGGCACATTGTCTTTGTAGCGTGGATCCAGCAGGGTGGCAACCCAGTAGTCCGCACACGTTAAAATGTGGGCAACTCTGCTGTCGTTGCGCAGGCACTGCAGCATGTAGTCGCTCATGTGTGCCAGGCTGCCCAGGGGTAAGGACAAGCTGTCCTCTGTGGGAGGCGTATCGTCATCGTCCTGCCTTTCCCCCCAGCCACGCACCAATGATGGGCCCGAGCTGCGTTGGGTGCCACCCCGCTGTGACCATGCTTCATCCTCATCCTCCTCCATCTCCTCCTCATCCTCGTCCTCCTCGTCCTCCAGTAGTGGGCCCTGGCTGGCCACATTTGTACCTGGCATCTGCTGTTGAAATAAACCTCCCTCTGAGTCACTTCGAAGAGACTGGCCTGAAAGTGCTAAAAATGACCCCTCTTCCTCCTCCTCCTCCTCCTCCTGGGCCACCTCCTCTTCCATCATCGCCCTAAGTGTTTTCTCAAGGAGACATAGAAGTGGTATTGTAACGCTGATAATGGTGTCATCGCCACTGGCCATGTTGGTGGAGTACTCGAAACAGCGCAACAGGGCACACAGGTCTCGCATGGAGGCCCAGTCATTGGTGATGAAGTGGTGCTGTTCCGTAGTGCGACTGACCCGTGCGTGCTGCAGCTGAAACTCCACTATGGCCTGCTGCTGCTCGCACAGTCTGTCCAGCATGTGCAAGGTGGAGTTCCACCTGGTGGGCACGTCGCATATGAGGCGGTGAGCGGGAAAGCCGAAGTTACGCTGTAGCGCAGACAGGCGAGCAGCGTCAGGATGTGAACGCCGGAAGCGCGAACAGACGGCCCGCACTTTATTCAGCAGCTCTGACATGTCGGGGTAGTTGTGAATGAACTTCTGCACCACCAAATTCAGCACATGCGCCAGGCAAGGGATGTGCGTCAAACCGGCTAGTCCCAGAGCTGCAACGAGATTTCGCCCATTATCGCACACCACCAGGCCGGGCTTGAGGCTCACCGGCAGCAACCACTCGTCGGTCTGTTGTTCTATACCCCGCCACAACTCCTGTGCGGTGTGGGGCCTGTCCCCCAAACATATGAGTTTCAGAATGGCCTGCTGACGTTTACCCCGGGCTGTGCTGCGGTTGGTGGTGAAGGTGTGTGGCTGACTGGATGAGCAGGTGGAAGAAGAGGAGGAGGAAGCTGAGTAGGAGGAGCTGGCAACAGGAGGCAAAGAATGTTGCCCTGCGATCCTTTGCGGCGGAAGGACGTGCGCCAAACAGCTCTCCGCCTGGGGCCCAGCTGCCACTACATTTACTCAGTGTGCAGTTAGGGAGATATAGCATCCCTGGCCGTGCTTACTGGTCCACGTATCTGTGGTTAGGTGGACCTTGCCACAGATGGCGTTGCGCAGTGCACACTTGATTTTATTGGATACTTGGTTGTGCAGGGAAGGCACGGCTCTCTTGGAGAAGTAGTGGCGGCTGGGAACAACATACTGTGGGACAGCAAGCGACATGAGCTGTTTGAAGCTGTCTGTGTCCACCAGCCTAAATGACAGCATTTCATAGGCCAGTAGTTTAGAAATGCTGGCATTCAGGGCCAGGGATTGAGGGTGGCTAGGTGGGAATTTACGCTTTCTCTCAAATGTTTGTGAGATGGAGAGCTGAACGCTGCCGTGTGACATGCTTGAGACGCTTGGTGATGGAGGTGGTGGTGTTGGTGGTATATCCCCTGTTTGCTGGACGGCAGGTGCCAACGTTCCTCCAGAGGCGGAGGAACAGGCCGAGGCGGCGGCAGCAGCAGAAGAAACTGAGGCGGCAGCAGCAGAAGAGGTAGCAGGGGGAGCCTGAGTGACTTCCTTGTTTTTAAGGTGTTTACTCCACTGCAGTTCATGCTTTGCATTCAGGTGCCTGGTCATGCAGGTTGTGCTAAGGTTCAGAACGTTAATGCCTCGCTTCAGGCTCTGATGGCACAGCGTGCAAACCACTCGGGTCTTGTCGTCAGCACATTGTTTGAAGAAGTGCCATGCCAGGGAACTCCTTGAAGCTGCCTTTGGGGTGCTCGGTCCAAGATGGCGGCGGTCAGTAGCAGGCGGAGTCTCTTGGCGGCGGGTGTTCTGCTTTTGCCCACTGCTCCCTCTTTTGCTACGCTGTTGGCTCGGTCTCACCACTGCCTCTTCCTCCGAACTGTGAAAGTCAGTGGCACGACCTTCATTCCATGTGGGGTCTAGGACCTCATCGTCCCCTGCATCGTCTTCCACCCAGTCTTGATCCCTGACCTCCTGTTCAGTCTGCACACTGCAGAAAGACGCAGCAGTTGGCACCTGTGTTTCGTCATCATCAGAGACATGCTGAGGTGGTATTCCCATGTCCTCATCATCAGGAAACATAAGTGGTTGTGCGTCAGTGCATTCTATGTCTTTCACCGCTGGGGAAGGGCTAGGTGGATGCCCTTGGGAAACCCTGCCAGCGGAGTCTTCAAACAGCATAAGAGACTGCTGCATAACTTGAGGCTGAGACAGTTTCCCTGGTATGCATGGGGGTGATGTGACAGACTGATGGGGTTGGTTTTCAGGCGCCATCTGTGCGCTTTCTGCAGAAGACTGGGTGGGAGATAATGTGAACGTGCTGGATCCACTGTCGGCCACCCAATTGACTAATGCCTGTACCTGCTAAGGCCTTACCATCCTTAGAACGGCATTGGGCCCCACCATATATCGCTGTAAATTCTGGCGGCTACTGGGACCTGAGGTAGTTGGTACACTAGGACGTGTGGATGTGGCAGAACGGCCACGTCCTCTCCCAGCACCAGAGGGTCCACTAACACCACCATGACCATGTCCACGTCCGCGTCCCTTACTAGATGTTTTCCTCATTGTTATCGTTCACCACAACAACAAAAATATTATTTGGCCCAATGTATTTTATTCAAATTCAGCTGGATATAAATTTTAGGCCTAGTATTTAGGCGCTGGGTGACAGGTATGGGTTTACTGACAGAATTAGACTTGGAAATGCACAGTAGTGTGTGTGTGAAGTTATTCTGAATGACCCTATGTGCACCTTCAATATGATCTACCTTTTTAGGGATAGATTTCAAATAGCTCTGATATAGCAGAAACCACTAAATTTTGAAATTGCTAAATTGGGAATTGTATTTCAACCCAGAACAAGAAATGTGCTTGAACGGACACTAAATAACTCGCCCAGCTACAGCACTAACGACAGATTTAGCTGGATATAAATTTGAGGCCTAGTATTTAGGCGCTGGGTGACAGGTATGGGTTTAGTGACAGAATTAGACTTGGAAATGCACAGTAGCGGGTGTGTGAAGTTATTCTGAATGACCCTTTGTGCACCTTCAATATGATCTACCCTTTTAGGGATAGATTTCAAATAGCTCTGATACAGCAGAAACCACTAAATTTTTAAATTGCTAAATTGGGAATTGTATTTCAACCCAGAACAAGAAATGTGCTTGAACGGACACTAAATAACTCGCCCAGCTACAGCAGTAACAACAGATTTAGCTGGATATGAATTTGAGGCCTAGTATTTAGGCGCTGGGTGACAGGTATAGGTTTACTGACAGAATTAGACTGGGATATGGCCAAAAAATAACCACACTATTGATGGTTAAATGCACTTGGTGTGACAGCTTGACAAACCACACTACTGAGGGTTAAATGCACTTGGTGACAGGCGCAGCTTGCCCCTGATGTAGTATATGGCCAAAAAATAAACAGACTATTGCTGGTTAAATGCACTTGGTGTGACAGCTTCACCATGATGTAGGATTTAGCCAAAAAACAACCACACCATTGAGGGTTAAATGCACTTGGTGACAGCTTGCCCCTGATGTAGTATATGGCCAAAAAATAAACAGACAATTGCTGGTTAAATGCACTTGGTGTGACAGCTTCACCCTGATGTAGGATTTAGCCAAAAAACAACCACACCATTGAGGGTTAAATGCACTTGGTGACAGGCGCAGCTTGCCCCTGATGTAGTATATGGCCAAAAAATAAACAGACTATTGCTGGTTAAATGCACTTGGTGTGACAGCTTCACCCTGATGTAGGAATTAGCCAAAAAACAACCACACCATTGAGGGTTAAATGCACTTGGTCGCAGCTTGTGCTAGCACACCACAAGACACAAAATGGCCGCCGATCACCCCAGTAAAAAGTGACTGACAAACGGTCTGGGCAGCCTAAAAACAGTGAGCAATTGAATTTCAGCAGCTCATTGATGCACAGCTGCAGATCGATCGATTAATCAAGTCCTTTGGAGGAGTTAATCTTTCTAATCTCGCCCTACTGTCGCAGCCGCAACCTCTCCCTATGCTAATCAGAGCAGAGTGACGGGCGGCGCTATGTGACTCCAGCTTAAATAGAGGCTGGGTCACATGGTGCTCTGGCCAATCACAGCCAGGCCAATAGTAGGCATGGCTGTGATGGCCTCTTGGGGCAAGTAGTATGACGCTTGTTGATTGGCTGCTTTGCAGCCTTTCAAAAAGCGCCAAGAAAGCGACGAACACCGAACCCGAACCCGGACTTTATACAGTCCGGGTTCGCTCATCCCTAAACAGGAGACATGATTTGCCATCAAAGACCACAATACAAGTTATGTTCGATTGCAACTTAGGCTACTTTCACACTCGCGTTTGGTGCGAATCTGTCATGGATCTGCACAAATGCATCCGTTTAGATAATATAACCGCATGCACCTGTTCAGAACAGATCCGTTTGTATTATCTTTAACATAGCCAAAACAGATCCGTCTTGAACACCATTGAAAGTCAATGGAGGACGGATCCTTTTTCTATTGTGCCATATTGTGTCAGTGAAATTGGATCCGTCCCCATTCACTTACATTATGTGTCAGGACAGATCTGTTTGGCTCAGTATTGTCAGATGGACACCAAAACGCTGTAAGCAGCATTTTGGTGTCCGGCTCCAAAGCGGAATGGAGGCGGACGGGGTCCAAACTGAGGCAAACTGATGCATTCTGAGAACAACCTTTTACATTCAGAATGCATTAAGGGAAAAACTGATCCGTTTTGGACAGCTTGTGAGAGCCCTGAAAGGATCTCACAAACCGAAATCAAAACGCCAGTGTGAATGTAGCCTTATCTGCGACTTTTCTGCTCTAATATAGTCATGCAACAGCGAATTGCAGACAAGTTGCACACAAATTGCTATTGGTTGTGCAACACTTGGCGCTGTGTAGCCCCAGCCTTAGATATTTGGACATTCTACCCAACATTGTTGTGTTCAGCAGGCATTAATCTAAGTTCTATGGTCACCTTTAGTCATGCAAAGCAGAGCTCATTCATCATCACTCAAGCATAGCAGGGATTATCTCACTGACAGATATGTAATGATTCATTACAGCTTATCTGTACATTAACAACTTTTTACAGCTAATGCAAGATATATATTTGTATTTTCCAGCAGAGGGCATCTGAATTTTTACTGACTCTTTAACAAACCACTTTATTCTGAGGTTGATGTAAACAAGGAGGTCTGTAAACTGTGAAGTCTGGTCTGGAATCTATGAACAGAGGGGATCAGGGGTTTGTAAATAGGTATATGGGCGGTCTGTATTTTAGGGGGTTTCGTTTGAGATCTATATCTTTTAGGTGGTCAATTTATATTTTTGAGGAGTCTAATCTGGGGTCCATTTATTTAGGCAGTTTTTTTGACATAGGGTCTGGTATGGGTTTGTTCATTAATTTAGGGAATCTGGTCTGTAGGGTCTGGCGTGTCATGACACAGGTAGTGATTCCTCTGCTACTCAATACAAAACAAAGTTGGGTCATCCCCCTAAAAAAGGTCTGATAGAGAGATAGTAAAAAAAGGACCGTGGGTTAGTTTGGGCTGAAAGGACTTAAGTCCTTGGAAGAGAATGTGCTATTTCACCTCTGAAAACCCCTTCCCTGGTGAGTACAGCAGTGACCACATAAATGGGCATGCTGCCAGTGTGTTGTTGCAAACAGATAAGCCTGGGGGTAAAGGAGGAGACTAACAGTACCTGAGTGGTGCTGTGCCGCATGGCCTGAGTATAGCCACCTTGAGATAATGTGATGGGCTGGAAGCAGAGACTAGAAGACCTGAAGGAGCCTTAGTAGTGCTGTGCAGAAAGACCTGAGTGCTGCTAGTGAAGATACTGACGATTATTTGAGCCACTGCAGGGTCTGAGTGGGCTGTGGGTGCCCAGTGTTTCAGTGTTCAACAGACAGAGACTGGTTCCCCTGTGGCCTACTGAGGGGGCCTAGCCATCCAAGTCAAGAAGAGTGAATGTACTGGGGAGCAAAGTGGATCATCACTACAGTACTGGGGTGAACAGCTACGTGAACAGTGTCGGACTGGGGTGCCTTGGGCTCACCAGTAAAATTTGTTCTGTGGGCCGACTGTGCAGCTATATGCAAATATTATCTGCTCACACAGTGGCAGGCAGCAGCAAGACTCTAAAGATGATTGATTATAGGGGTCCCTGCAGAGACTTCGAGAAGGTGGGACCCTGATGAAAGAGAATGCTGTCTGGCCTGCCTCTGTACCTACAAGTCACCTAAGCCATCCAATACATCTGTAATAATAAACTGAGTAGGTTGTCAAATAATCTACCCACTTTTTAATATGAACATAGGTTGGTTGTATGCTGCCTATCTGTATGTAGTGCAGTCACTCTACTGTGCCATGTGCCACTTGTGCAGAGAGTTGGAGACTAGGGGCCTACCTTACTTATGGGCCCACTAGTGGATTCCCCTGTTCCCCTGTGGGACAGTCTGAGCCTGAGTTA
Source organism: Bufo gargarizans (assembly GCF_014858855.1). Lineage (NCBI taxonomy): Eukaryota > Metazoa > Chordata > Amphibia > Anura > Bufonidae > Bufo > Bufo gargarizans. Next base: position 398,751,627 of record NC_058081.1, read on the forward strand.
TTCAGTGCTACCTGCCAAATGTTCTACATGTACCAGTTAAAGTTAGAACATTTAGCCTTATTGAAACGAATTGAATGCCTGTGCAATGGTACCTATATTTGTGAAGACTTGGACTGTGTCACAATGTCACTGTGTTGTGCAGAGTAGTATGTGACTTATACACACTCACAGCGGAGGGTAGTCAGGTATCTACGAAAGGTAGTAGGGTAGTGGGCAAGATGACCACTGGAGACACTGAGCAACAGTGTATTACAGTTACCTGTTACAATACAGGATCTGGCAGACAGAGCTGACTGCTCATTTCTACCAATCATTGTGTACCATTGGGTTTCTTTTTGGTACAGGGACTGTGAAATAAAGGTTTTATTATAAACATATTTTAATCATTTTTGGAAGTCTTCATTTTCTATGTCACTACATAGTGTCTTGATATTCCAGTTTTCACACTGTCTACTTAGACAATCATAATAAATTATTTTCTGTAGCCCACTTATCAGCTTATCTGTATAGACAGGGACAGAATGCTTAGAGCCATCTTATTATCCTTAGAGAGTTAGTAAGTTAATGACAACTTTACTATAATTTTATTTATGCTCCCCTATTTGTACTGATCTTACATAATTTGAATGAAGATGTGTCAGGTCAAACTCTTTTACAACAAAGAAAGTTTTTTTTTAACATATTGTTTAATTAGAGGTAATACCGAACTTTGTAAAGAACATAGTAACACATACTATTAGTTCTGTGTCATACAAAGATTAGTATGTAAATTTACCAAAAGATCAATCTAATCAGGTGTCCTGGAATGTTTTAGACTGTGTCTCATCTCTCTTGCATGTACCGTTCCTGAGATATTCCCAAAAAAAAGCAAATATGGTACCATCAAATTACCTACATTAGCCAATAGAAGCCTGCAGGCCCCTAGTCTCCACATACACATCGTTTTACACCAGGTTTCCAAAACAACCCAGCTATTTTTCTTCACTGCTGTAGGTCAGCTTTAAAGGGGCAGGGCGCTGTGGATGACACTGGTAAGGGAGCAGAGTGCTGTGGAGGTCACAGTTAAGGGGACGGTCCACTATGGAGGTCAGTGTTAAGGGGCAGATTGCTGTAGAGGGCACTGTTAAGGGGTATTGTGGAAATCACTGTTAAGGAGATGGGGTACTGTGAAGGTCACTAACAAAGGAGCGGTGGCTGTGGAGGTCACTGTTAAAGGAGAGGGGCGGTGTGGAGGTCACTGTTAAAGGGGCGGGATGCTGTGGAGGTCACTGTTTAAAAGGTGGGCACTGTGGAAGTCTCTGTTAAGGGGCCAGGGAACGGTGTAGGTCACAGTTAAGGGGACGGTCTGCTATGGAGGTCAGTGTTAAGGGGTGGGGTGCTGTAGAGGTCACTGTTAAGGTGCGGGGTGTTGTGGCGGTCACATTTTAAGGGAACGGAGCTCTCTGGAGGTCACTGTTAAGGTGGCGGATTATTGTGGAAATCACTGTTAACGAGACGGGGTACTGTGGAGGTCACAAATTAAGGGCCGGTCACTGTGGAGGTCACTGTTAAAGGGGCGGGTGCTGTGGAGGTTACTGTTAAGGGGGCAGCTGCTGTGGAGGTCACTGTTGAGAGGACGGGTTATTGTGGAAATCATTGTTAAGGATACGGGGTACTGTGGAGGTCACTAATAAAGGGGCGGCCGCTGTGGAGTTCACTGTTAAAGGAGAGGTCGCTGTGGATGTTATTGTTAAGGGGGCAGGCCGCTGTGGAGGTCACTGTTAAAGAAGAAGGGGACTGTGTAGGCCACTATTAAAGGGGCAGCAGGGTACTGTAAGGTCACTATTAAGGGAGTGGGGTACATTGGAGGTGGCTGTTAAGGGGGCGGGGTATTGTGGCAGTCACTGTTAAAGGGGAAGTCGCTGTGAAGGTCTCTGTTAAAGGGACCGGGAATGGTGGAGGTCACAGTTAGGGCACTGTAACCTATGGTCAGTGTTAAGGGCAGGCTACTGTGAAGGTCAAAGTTAAGGGCATGGGCTGCTGTGGAGGTCCCATTTTAAGTAGGCGGGGCACTGTGGGAGGTCAGCGTTAAGGGGTGGGGGCTGTGGAGGCCACTGTTAAGGGGGTGGGGTACTGTAGATGTCACTGTTATGAGGGATACTGCCAATATCTTTTAACGACACACACAAACATTAAACGAAACAGATTAAATATACCCGTGCAAAGCCGGGTCCTTCTGCTAGTAGTTCTATAAATAACGTTAGGGGAGATTTATCAAACTGGTGTAAAAGAAGACTGGCTTAGTTGCCCATAGTAGCCAATTAGATTTCACCTTTTATTTTCCAAAGGCGCTCTGAAAAATGAAAAGGGGAATATCATTGGTTGCTATGAATAACTAAGCCAGTGTTCCTTTACACCAGTTTTAATAAATCTACCCCAATTGTTAACCCAAATTTTCTTGTTTTGGACTTTCTTACAGAGCTATGATTTGGGTTATCACTCCAACAGTAATCTCCCATCATTTTCCCATCACAGTGCCTTGAAAAAGTATTTCCACCCCTTTAACTTTTCCACATTTTGTCATGTTACACCCAAAAACGTATATGTATTTTATTGGAATTTTATGTGATAGAGCAACACAAAGTACCTAGTGTGTGTGAAGTGAAAAGAAAATAATACATAGTTTTCAAAATGTCTTATAAATAAAAATCTGAAAAGCATGGTGTGCATTTGTATTCAGCCCCCTGTACCCCTACATTATTCTCAGTATAACTACAGCTGTTCTATGAAGGCCTCAGAGGTTTGTTAGTGAACATTAGTGATCAAACAGCATCATGAAAACCAAGGAACACACCAGACAGGTCCGGGAAACGGTGTGGAGAATTATAAAGCAGGGTTAAATTATGCAAAAATATCCTAGGCTCTGAATATCCCACGAAGCACTGTTCAATCCATTGAAAATGGAAGGAGCATGGCACAACTGCAAACCTACCAAGACATGGTTGTCCACCTAAACTGACAGCCCGGGCAAGAAGAGCACTAATTAGAGAAGCAGCCAAGAGGCCCAGGGTCACTGGGGAAGTGCTGCAGAGATCCACAGTTTATGTGGGAGAATACACAGGACAACGCATAGTCATGTACTCCACAAATCTGGCCTTAATGGAAGATTAGCAAGAAAAAGGCATTTTTGAAAGCAAGCCATAAGAAGTCCCATTTGCAGTTTCCCATAAGCCATGTAGGAGATGCACCAAACATGTGGAAGATGGTGCTCTGGTCAGAAAAGACCAAAATTTAACTTTTCTTCATCAGGGACAGAGATGCTGGTCAGAGTTTATGGGAAGATTGATTTAGCTAAATACAGGGTAATCCTGGAGGAAAACCTGGTAGATGCTGCAAAACACTTGAGACCGTGGAGGAATGGTTTAGACCAAAGTCCAGACCTAAATCCCATTGAGAATCTATAGCAAGACTTGGAAATTGCTGTTTACAGAATCTCTCCATCCAATCTGACTGAGCTTGAGCTTTTTTCCAAAGAAGAATGGGCAAAAATTTCAGCCTCTAGAAATGCAAAGCTGGAAGAGACATACCTCAAAATACTTGCAGCAGTAATTGAAGCGAAAGGTGGTCCTACAAATTATTGACTCAAAGGGACTGAATATCAATGCACGCCACACTTACCAGATTCTTATTTATTAAAAAAAATTTAAACCATGTGTAATTTTCTTTTCACTTCACACATACTTGATACTTTGTGTTGGTCTATCACATAAAATTCTAACAAAATACATTTAAGTTTGTGGGTGTAATGTGAAAAATGTGGAAAGGTTCAATGGGGTATGAATACTTTTTACTTTTCAAGGCACTGTATGTTCCAGGTGCCTTAAAATCCATTTTCCATGTTCTTAATGTCCTGGTGGAAGCGTTCTACTTGCTATTCATTCAGAGCTCCAAGCTTTGAGAGGAAGTAGTTTAGATCACTATGGAGGAAATGCAACTTGACACCCATGTTTGCTCCCAGTCTATGAAAAGAAGTCAACAAAGTTTGAACTAGGACTACATAATATTCAGCCCTGATCTTGCCAAGAAAGTTTATCATAACGTCAGAAAAAGCAGACAAAGCATCCTTTTCTATGCCTTCATGGTTTTGAGGAATTCTCAGTCTTTAACTAGAATCCTAATTTGAGAGCGGTCAAATATACTAGTTCTCAACTTTTCTTGTCAAAGAGCAGGAAATTTGTAACAAAGATACTTTGCAGTTGTCCTTGGTTTTTGTTGGCACAATAATCTAGACGATCAATGCAGACTATGGGGGATATTTATCAAACTGGTATAAAGTACAACTGGCTTAGTTGCTCATAGCAACCAATCAGATTGTTCTTTTCATTTTTCACATTTTTCACAGACCAGACACCCTCTCCTGCCACCAATGTGATCCCACTAAAAGGGTCTTTTTACAGACCAAAACGTCCGGGGAATATTATGTGGCTAATATAATTTATCTCATCCTGACTATGACTACACTATATAGAAAAAAAAAATCATTATTAAAAGCAATTGAAAATAATATACCTGCAGTGCCATGGATATTCCTATACTACAGATTATCTTTCATCTCACGAGCACCTGGATCAACCACAACTGGAGTGCAGATCTCACATTTCCACAATTCCCGGGACCATAACTTTTTTTTATTTTTCTGTTAACATATCCATATGAGGGCTTCTTTTTTGCCCTCTTATGGACACTTTCTAATTCCACAATTTAATACTACATATAGAGATAAGCGAATTTTTCAAAAAGATTTGATACGATCTGTATTTATTTGAGACAAATCGCGTTATAAAACAGCTATTTCCTGGCTGCAGAGAGCCTGTATAGTAGTGTAGAACACTGTGCTTTGCAGAAACATGCATAGGGAGTCTGCTATGGTAGTAAAACAATACTGTCAGTATGACAAACAGATGACAGGCGTCACTCTTAGAATCACTTCACACTTCGCTTGTTTGGTCAGTTACAGGGCCAAAACTGATCAAATAACTCAAGTGTGAACTCAGCCTAATAGGTCAATGTTAGCGCCAGGTATGAAGAACCGTGCAGCGGCCCAAGATTCTTCTATAGTGCACTCCTTTTTCACCATCATCAACTGTGAGGAGATCATAGAGTGGTGAGGTGGCAGCAGCATGAGGAGACCACATAGTGGCCCAGTGACAGAGTGGTGAGGTGTTAGCAGCATGAGGAGATTACAGAGTGGGCTAGTGACAAAGTGGTGAGGTGGCAGCAGCATGAGACTACAGAGTGATGAGGTGGCAGGAGCATGAGGAGACCACAGAGTGGTGTGGTGGCAGAGTGGTGAGGTGGCAGCACCATGAGGAGACCACAATGGTGAGGTGGCAGCAGCATGAAAAGACCACAGAGTGGCCCAGTGACAGAGTGGTGAGGTGAAAGCAGCATGAGGAGACAACAGAGTGGTGAGGTGGCAGAGTGAAGAGGTGGCAGCAGCATGAAAAGACTACAGAGTGGCCATTGACAGAGTGGAGAGGGGGCAGCAGCATGAAGAGACCACAGAGTGGCCCAATGACAGAGTGGGGAAGTGGGGAGCAAAAGCCTAGCCAGTACCAGCACAAGATGTTGGGTGGCAGTAGGATCACCTGGCAGTGTCACGGAAGGTGTACAGAAAACTATAAGACACAAAATGAAGATCCGACTGACTGGATCCAAAACTAAGGAACCAAAGGGATAGCCCTGCAACAGACCTGGCTCTCTCCCTAACTGCTCAGCCTATGCAAAAATCTCAATGGTAGATGATCGCATATCCTCGTCCCTCGACTGTATAACACCTGAACACTCTATAATAGTGAGGGGACACGACCACCGGCTCCCTACATTTGATACGGAGGGAGTCAGGGTCACCTGGGATCCAGCAAACAGGAAAACACAAATGAATGAACAAAACTTATCTGTACAAGACTCGGTAGTAGCATCCAGCATGCACACACTCCAGGAAGTTGTATAAACCGCAAAGTGATGCAGTATGGGAAGGGATTTAAAGGGATGCAATCAGTGCAACTACACGACAGCTGAGAGAGGCTAACGAGATGAGAAACGAAAGCAAAAAAAAAGGAACCTCAAGGAGGAGGTTCTGAAGAATGTCTGTCAGAGCTTCTCAGATGTCTGGTGGTGACAGTACCCCTCCTTCTACGAGTGGACTCCGGACACTCAGAACCCACCTTCTCAGGATGGGACCTATGGAAAGCCCTGATGAGACGAGTGGCCTTAATGTCCGTCACTGGGACCCACATCCTCTCCTCAGGACCATAACCCTCCCAATGAACGAGGTACTGGAGAGAACCGCGGACAACACAAGAATCCACAATCCTAGAGACCTGAAATTCAAGATTACCATCAACCACAATCGGAGGAGGAGGCAAAGACGAGGGTACAATGGGTTGGACATAAGGTTTTAATAAGGACTTATGAAAAACATTATGGATCTTCCAAGTCTGAGGAAGATCAAGACGGTAGGCAACAGGATTGATGACGGACAAGATTTTGTAAGGCCCAATAAACTTAGGACCCAACTTCCAGGAGGGAACCTTCAATCTGATATTCTTAGTAGACAACCACACCAGATCACCAACATTCAGGTCCGGACCAGGCACACGTCTCTTATCCGCCACATGCTTATATCTCTCTCTCATGCTCTTTAGATTATCTTGAATCTTTTGCCAAATAGATGACAAAGACGAGGAGAATCTGTCCTCATGAGGTAAACCAGAAGACCCCTCTCCAGAGAATGTCCCAAACTGAGGATGAAACCCATATGCACCAAAAAATGGTGACTTATCAGAGGACTCCTGAAGACTGTTATTTAAAGCAAACTCAGCAAGGGATAAAAAAGAACACCAATCCTCCTGATTCTCCGCCACAAAACAGCGCAGATATGTCTCCAGATTCTGATTGATGCGCTCTGTCTGGCCATTCGACTGCGGGTGGAAAGCAGAAGAGAATGACAATCGAACCTCCAAGCGAGAACAGAAAGCCTTCCAGAATCTGGAAACAAACTGTGTGCCCCTATCAGAGACTATGTCTGAAGGAATACCATGCAATTTGACAATGTGATCAGTAAATGCCTGTGCCAGCGTCTTAGCATTGGGCAAGCCAGGAAAAGGAATGAAATGCACCTTTTTGCTAAAACGGTCCACCACCACCAGAATCACAATCTTCCCCGAGGAACGAGGCAGGTCCGTAATGAAGTCCATGGACAGATGTGTCCAAGGACGGGAAGGAATGGGTAACGGAAGGAGAGGACCTGATGGCCGTGAATGAGGGACTTTGGCACAAGCGCAGGTCTCGCAGACTGCCACAAAACTCTCAACCGACTTACGAAGCGTCGGCCACCAGAATCTCCAAGTGATGAGATCCACTGTGGCTCTTGCACCCGGGTGCCCAGCAAGGACAGTATCGTGGTGCTCCTTAAAAATCTTGTGTCTTAAAGCGAGAGGCACAAACAACCTCCCAGGAGGACAAAGATCAGGAGCCTCTGACTGGGCTTCCTGAACCTCTGCCTCCAGTTCAGGATAAAGAGCAGAGACCACCACACCTTCAGCCAAAATGGGACCCGGGTCTTCAAAATTCCCACCTCCCGAAAAACAAGATGACAAGGCATCCGCCTCCACATTCTTAACCCCAGGGCGGAACGTGACAACAAAATTAAACCTTGAAAAGAACAAAGACCATCTGGCCTGTCTCGGGTTCAGACGCTTGGCTGACTCCAAGTAGGCCAGATTCTTATGGTCAGTAAACACAGTAATAGGATGTCTGGCTCCCTCTAGCCAATGGCGCCATTCCTCAAAAGCTAACTTGATGGCCAACAACTCCCTATGTCCCACATCGTAATTTCTCTCTGCGGAGGAGAGTTTCTTCGAGAAAAAGGCACACGGTCGCCATTTGGCAGGAGAGGGACCTTGAGACAAGACCGCACCCACACCCACCTCAGAAGCGTCCACCTCAACTATGAAGGACAGAGAAATATCAGGTTGTACCAAGATGGGAGCGGAAGCAAAACTCTCCTTGATATTAGAAAAGGCCTTACGCGCCTCTACCGACCAGGAGGAAAAATCTACCCCCTTTCTAGTCATATCAGTGAGTGGTTTAACAACAGAGGAATAATTCAAAATAAACTTCCTGTAATAATTGGCAAAACCCAAAAAACACATCAGCGCCTTCTGATTCTCAGGAAGCTCCCACTCAAGCACAGCGCGGACCTTCTCGGGGTCCATGCGAAAACCAGAAGCAGAGAGAAGAAACCCCAGAAATTTAATTTCTGGAACCGCAAACACTCATTTTTCCAGTTTAGCGTACAATTTATTCTCCCGCAGGATAAGCAAGACCTGACGTAAGTGTTCCTTATGAGTTTTGAAATCAGGAGAAAAAATCAAAATGTCATCTAGATACACTATACAAATTTCCCCATTAAATGATAAAAAATACTGTTCACAACATGCTGAAAGATGGCTGGAGCATTCATCAAACCAAAAGGCATAACCAAATTCTCAAAATGGCCCTCAGGGGCATTGAAGGCCGTCTTCCATTCGTCTCCTTCTCTGACCCTGACCAGGTTGTATGCCCCTCTTAGATCCAACTTGGAAAAAACTTTAGCCCCAACAATCTGGTTAAACAGGTCCGGGATCAGAGGAAGCGGATAAGGGTCACGAATTGTGATACTGTTCAGCTCCCTGAAATCCAGACATGTTCTTAAAGAACCATCTTTTTTCTTAACAAAGAAAAAAACAGCGGCAACAGGTGACTTCGAGGGTCGTATGTGTCCCTTTCTCAGACTCTCAGAGATATAAGCACGCATAGCGACCCTTTCAGGTTGGGAGAGATTGTATAAATGAGATTTAGGCAGCTTGGCGCCTGGAGTGAGATTAATAGGGCAATCGTACTCCCTGTGAGGGGGCAAGTCCTGAACACCACTCTCAGAAAACACATCCGAAAATTCAGAGAGAAAAGATGGTACAGTCTTAGTAGAAACCTCAGAAACAGATGTTGTGAGGCAATTCTCTCTGCAAAAGTCACTCCAACCATTTATTTGCCTCGCTTGCCAATCAATGGTGGGGTTATGTTTAGTGAGCCAGGGTAGCCCCAACACTAGAGGAGTAGGCAACCCGCTTAGGACGAAACATGACTAGAGTAGAGCTAACACCTGGATGTTCGGGTTCGAGAAGTTCGGCCGAACTTCCCAGAAATGTTCGGGTTCGGGATCCGAACCCGACCCGAACTTCGTCCCGAACCTGAACCCCATTGAAGTCAATGGGGACCCGAACTTTTCGGCACTACATGTAGGTAAATCCCCTGCAAACAAATGTGGATAGGGAAATGAATAAAAATAAAAATAAAATAAATAAAAATTAACCAATATCAATTGGAGAGAGGTCCCATAGCAGAGAATCTGGCTTCACGTCACCCACCACTTCTCTGCTGATTCTCTGCTGACATGAAGCCAGAATCTCTGTTACGGGACCTCTCTCCTCTGTCTGGGTGCCTGGGCCTAAATATCTGACAATGGACTGTTCCAGTGGTAACAGTCCATTGTCATATATTTAGGCCCCGGCACCCAGGCAGAGGAGAGAGGTCCCATAACAGAGAATCTGGCTTCATGTCAGCAGAGAATCAGTCTTCATGTCATAGCAGAGAATCAGGCTTCACGTCACCCAACATTGGAACAGTCCATTGTCAGATATTTAGGCCCAGGCACCCAGACAGAGGAGAGAGGTACCGTAACAGAGAATCTGGCTTCATGTCAGCAGAGAATCTGGCTACATGTCATAGCAGAGAATCATGCTTCACGTCACCCACCACTGGAACAGTCCATTGTCAGATATTTAGGCCCCGGCATCGAGGCAGAGGAGAGAGGTCCCATAACAGAGAATCTGGCTTCATGTCAGCAGAGAATCATGCTTCACGTCACCCAACACTGGAATAGTCCATTGTCAGATATTTAGGCCCCGGCATCCAGACAGAGGAGAGAGGTCCCGTAACAGAAAATATGGCTTCATGTCAGCAGAGAATCAGTCTTCATGTCATAGCAGAGAATCATGCTTTACGTCACCCAACACTGGAACAGTCCATTGTCAGATATTTAGGCCAGGCATCCAGGCAGAGGAGAGAGGTTCCGTAACAGAGAATATGGCTTCATGTCAGCAGAGAATCAGTCTTCATGTCATAGCAGAGAATCATGCTTCACGTCACCCAACACTGGAACAGTCCATTGTCAGATATTTAGGCCCGGCATCCAGGCAGAGGAGAGAAGTCCCGTAACAGAGAATCTGGCTTCATGTCAGCAGAGAATCAGTCTTCATGTCATAGCAGAGAATCATGCTTTACGTCACCCAACACTGGAACAGTCCATTGTCAGATATTTAGGCCCTGGCATCCAGGCAGAGGAGAAAGGTCCCGTAACAGAGAATCTGGCTTCATGTCAGCAGAGAATCAGTCTTCATGTCATAGCAGAGAATCATGCTTTACGTCACCCAACACTGGAACAGTCCATTGTCAGATATTTAGGCCCGGCACCCAGGCAGAGGAGAGAGGTCCCGTAACAGAGAATCTGGCTTCATGTCAGCAGAGAATCAGTCTTCATGTCATAGCAGAGAATCATGCTTCACGTCACCCAACACTGGAACATTCCATTGTCAGATATTTAGGCCAGGCATCCAGGCAGAGGAGAGAAGTCCCGTAACAGAGAATCTGGCTTCATGTGAGCAGAGAATCAGTCTTCATGTCATAGCAGAGAATCATGCTTTACGTCACCCAACACTGGAACAGTCCATTGTCAGATATTTAGGCCCAGCATCCAGGCAGAGGAGAGAAGTCCCGTAACAGAGAATCTGGCTTCATGTCAGCAGAGAATCAGTCTTCATGTCATAGCAGAGAATCATGCTTCACGTCACCCAACATTGGAACAGTCCATTGTCATATATTTAGGCCCTGGCACCCAGACAGAGGAGAGGTTCATTCAACTTTGGGTTACCCCGCAATATAATGGTGAAATGAAAATAAAAATAGGATTGAATGAGGAAGTGCCCTGGAGTACAATAATATATGGTTAAGGGGAGGTAGTTAATGTCTAATCTGCACAAGGGATGGACAGGTCCTGTGGGATCCATGCCTGCTTCATTTTTATGAACGTCAGCTTGTCCACATTGGCTGGAGACAGACGGCTGCGTTTGTCTGTAATGACGCCCCCTGCCGTGCTGAATACATGTTCAGACAAAACGCTGGCCAGCACCTCCAAGGCATAAAAGGCTAGCTCTGGCCACGTGGACAATTTAGAGACCCAGAAGTTGAATGGGGCCGAACCATCAGTCAGTACGTGGAGGGGTGTGCACACATACTGTTCCACCATGTTAGTGAAATGTTGCCTCCTGCTAACACGTTGCGTATCAGGTGGTGGTGCAGTTAGCTGTGGCGTGTTGACAAAAGTTTTCCACATCTCTGCCATGCTAACCCTGCCCTCAGAGGAGCTGGCCGTGACACAGCTGCCTTGGCGACCTCTTGCTCCTCCTCTGCCTTGGCCTTGGGCTTCCACTTGTTCCCCTGTCACATTTGGGAATGCTCTCAGTAGCACGTCTACCAATGTGCGCTTGTACTCGCGCATATTCCTATCAAGCTCCAGTGCAGGAAGTAAGGTGGGCACATTGTCTTTGTACCGTGGATCCAGCAGGGTGGCAACCCAGTAGTCCGCATACGTTAAAATATGGGCAACTCTGCTGTCGTTGCGCAGGCACTGCAGCATGTAGTCGCTCATGTGTGCCAGGCTGCCCAGAGGTAAGGACAAGCTGTCCTCTGTGGGAGGCGTATCGTCATCGTCCTGCGTTTTCCCTTCATCCTCATCCTCCTCCACCTCCTCCTCATCCTCATCCTCCTCGTCCTCCAGTAGTGGGCCCTGGCTGGCCACATTTGTACCTGGCCTCTGCTGTTGCAAAAAACCTCCCTCTGAGTCACTTCGAAGAGACTGGCCTGAAAGTGCTAAAAATGACCCCTCTTCCTCCTCCTCCTCCTCCTGGGCCACCTCCTCTTCCATCATCGCCCTAAGTGTTTTCTCAAGGAGACATAGAAGTGGTATTGTAACACTGATAACGGCGTCATCGCCACTGGCCATGTTGGTGGAGTACTCGAAACAGCGCAACAGGGCACACAGGTCTCGCATGGAGGCCCAGTCATTGGTGGTGAAGTGGTGCTGTTCCGCAGTGCGACTGACCCGTGCGTGCTGCAGCTGAAACTCCACTATGGTCGGTCCAGCATGTGCAAGGTGGAGTGCCACCTGGTGGGTACGTCGCATATGAGGCGGTGAGCGGGAAGGCCGAAGTTACGCTGTAGCGCAGACAGGCGAGCAGTGGCAGGATGTGAACGCCGGAAGCGCGAACAGACGGCCCGCACTTTATGCAGCAGCTCTGACATGTCGGGGTAGTTGTGAATGAACTTCTGCACCACCAAATTCAGCACATGCGCCAGGCAAGGGATGTGCGTCAAACCGGCTAGTCCCAGAGCTGCAACGAGATTTCGCCTATTATCGCACACTACCAGGCCAGGCTTCAGGCTCACCGGCAGCAACCACTCGTCGGTCTGTTGTTCTATATCCCGCCACAACTCCTGTGCGGTGTGGGGCCTGTCCCCCAAACATATAAGTTTCAGAATGGCCTGCTGACGTTTACCCCGAGCGGTGCTGAAGTTGGTGGTGAAGATGTGTGGCTGACTGGATGAGCAGGTGGAAGAAGAGGAGGAGGAAGCCGAGTAGGAGGAGGAGGCAACAGGAGGCAAAGAATGTTGCCCTGCGATCCTTGGCGGCGGAAGGACGTGCGCCAAACAGCTCTCCGCCTGGGGCCCAGCCGCCACTACATTTACCCAGTGTGCAGTTAGGGAGATATAGCGTCCCTGGCCGTGTTTATTGGTCCACGTATCTGTGGTTAGGTGGACCTTGCCACAGATGGCGTTGCGCAGTGCACACTTGATTTTATCGGATACTTGGTTGTGCAGGGAAGGCACGGCTCTCTTGGAGAAGTAGTGGCGGCTGGGAACAACATACTGTGGGACAGCAAGCGACATGAGCTGTTTGAAGCTGTCTGTGTCCACCAGCCTAAATGACAGCATTTCATAGGCCAGTAGTTTAGAAATGCTGGCATTCAGGGCCAGGGATCGAGGGTGGCTAGGTGGGAATTTACGCTTTCTCTCAAATGTTTGTGAGATGGAGAGCTGAACGCTGCCGTGTGACATGGTTGAGATGCTTGGTGACGGAGGTAGTGGTGTTGGTGGTACATCCCCTGTTTGCTGGGCGGCAGGTGCCAACGGAGGAAGGAAGAGGCGGAGGAAGAGGCCGAGGTGGCAGCAGCAGAAGAGGCCGAGGCGGCAGCAGCAGAAGAGGTAGCAGGGGGAGCCTGAGTGACTTCCTTGTTTTTAAGGTGTTTACTCCACTGCAGTTCATGCTTTGCATGCAGGTGCCTGGTCATGCAGGTTGTGCTAAGGTTCAGAACGTTAATGCCTCGCTTCAGGCTCTAATGGCACAGCGTGCAAACCACTCGGGTCTTGTCGTCAGCACATTGTTTGAAGAAGTGCCATGCCAGAGAACTCCATGAAGCTGCCTTTGGGGTGCTCGGTCCCAGATGGCGGCGGTCAGTAGCAGGCGGAGTCTCTTGGCGGGGGTGTTCTGCTTTTGCCTACTGCTCCCTCTTTTGCTACGCTGTTGGCTCGGTCTCACCACTGCCTCTTCCTCCGAACTGTGAAAGTCAGTGGTACGACCTTCATTTCATTTGGGGTCTAGGACCTCATCGTCCCCTGCATCGTCTTCCACCCAGTCTTGATCCCTGACCTCCTGTTCAGTCTGCACACTGCAGAAAGACGCAGCAGTTGGCACCTGTGTTTCGTCATCATCAGAGACGTGCTGAGGTGGTATTCCCATGTCCTCATCATCAGGAAACATAAGTGTTTGTGCGTCAGTGCATTCTATGTCTTCCACCACCGCTGGGGAAGGGCTAGGTGGATGCCCTTGGGAAACCCTGCCAGCGGAGTCTTCAAACAGCATAAGAGACTGCTGCATAACTTGAGGCTCAGAAAGTTTCCCTGGTATGCATGGGGGTGATGTGACAGATTGATGGGCTTGGTTTTCAGGCGCCATCTGTGCGCTTTCTGCAGAAGACTGGGTGGGAGATAATGTGAACGTGCTGGATCCACTGTCGGCCACCCAATTGACTAATGCCTGTACCTGCTCAGACCTTACCATCCTTAGAACGGCATTGGGCCCCACCAAATATCGCTGTAAATTCTGGCGGCTACTGGGACCTGAGGTAGTTGGTACACTAGGACGTGTGGCTGGGGCAGAACGGCCACGTCCTCTCCCAGCACCAGAGGGTCCACTAACACCACCACGACCATGTCCGCGTCCGCGTCCCTTACTAGATGTTTTCCTCATTGTTACCGTTCACCACAATAAAAAATATTATTTGGCCCAATGTATTGAATTCAAATTCATGCCTTTTTTTTTACAGACACCTAACACTATCTGGCTATCTATTTAGGTACCGTATTACACTAATAAAAGCACAGCAGTAACGACAGATTTAGCTGAATATAAACTTGAGGCCTAGTAGTTAGGCGCTGGATGACAGGTATACGTTTACGGACAGAATTAGACTTGAAAATGGACGATAGCGTGTGAAGTTATTGTGGATGACCCTATCAGCACCTTGAATCTAATATACCCTTTTAGGGATAGATTTAAAGTAGGTCTGATACAGCAGAAACCACTAATTTAGGAAATTGCTAAGTTGGGAATTGTATTTCAACCCAGAACAAAAACTGTGCTTTGACGGACACTAAATAACTTGACCAGCTACAGCAATAACCACAGATTTAGATGAATATAAATTTGAGGCCTATTATTTAGGCGCTGGGTGACAGGTATACGTTTACAGACAGAATTAGACTTGGAAATGCACAGTAGCGTGTGTGTGAAGTTATTGAGAATGACCCTAACATTTGACAAACATTTGAGAGAAAGCGTAAATTCCCACCTAGCCACCCTCGATCCCTGGCCCTGAATGCCAGCATTTCTAAACTACTGGCCTATGAAATGCTGTCATTTAGGCTGGTGGACACAGACAGCTTCAGAAACCACTAATTTAGGAAATTGCTAAGTTGGGAATTGTATTTCAACCCAGAACAAAAACTGTGCTTTGACGGACACTAAATAACTTGACCAGCTACAGCAATCACCGCAGATCTAGATGAATATAAATTTGAGGCCTATTATTTAGGCGCTGGGTGACAGGTATACGTTTACAGACAGAATTAGTGTCACGTACCGGCAGGACAGGTAGTGGATCCTCTGGACCAGAGAGGCGATGGCGCGGGTTGTACTAAAGGGCCGGTTCTAAGCAGTTACTGGTCTTCACCAGAGCCCACCGCAAAGCGGGATGGATTTGCTGCGGCAGTAACTACCAGGTCGTGTCCCCTAGTAACATCTCGACCTCTCTGGCAGCTGATAAGGCGTGGTACACAGGGAGAAGGCAAGAGCGTAGTCGGACGTAGCAGAGGTCAGGGCAGGCGGCAAAGGTTCAAAGGCGAGTAGACGGTAGCAACGGGTTCGGCAACAGGCAAAGCAAACTAACACAGTAGGGAACGCTTTCTCTGAGGCACAAGGCACAAAGATCCGGCAGAAAGCTGTGGGAGGAGAAGGTATAAATGGGCAGTGCACAGGTGCAGCCTAATTAAGTCAGCACTGCCTCTCACAAACCTTAACCCTTAATAACCCCTTTGGACCAGGCACCAATTACTGGTGCACTGGGCCTTTGAATATGAGTCCCGGCGCGCGCGCCCTAGAGAGCGAGGACGCACACACCGAGACGCTGGAGTGCTGCCTGGGGGCATACACTGTGAGCGCTCCGAGGCCAGCAGGGGACCCGGAGCACTCAGTGTAACAGTACCCCCCCTTTGGTCTCCCTCCCTTTTTGGTACCGAAGAACTTGCGGATGAGACTGCGGTCCAGGATGTTCTCCTCCGGCTCCCATGACCTCTCCTCAGGACCGCAGCCCTCCCAGTCGACCCAAAAAAATCTTTTCCCCGGGAGATCTTGGTCGCCAAGATCTCCTTGACAGAGAATATATCGGAGGTACCGGCGACAGGGGTGGGAGAAACAAGCTTGGGAGAAAAACGGTTAAAGACAGCAGGTTTAAGACGGGAGACATGGAAGGAGTTATGGATTCGGAGGGAGGGAGGAAGGAAGATGGAGCTGATAAGAAACTTGATTGATACGACTCTTGATTTTATAGGGTCCCAAGAAACGAGGGCCCAACTTGTAACTTGGGACCCTAAATCGGATGTACCTAGAGGAGAGCCACACCTTGTAACCCGGGCGAAATTCCGGAGGAGATCTGCGTCTCTTGTCAGCTTGAACCTTCATACTGGCGGAAGCCTTGAGGAGAGCAGTGTGGGTTTCTCGCCAGATGGAGGAAAAATCCTGTACAAGACTGTCAACGGCAGGTACAGAAGAAGGAGTGGGAGACTGCAGCAGAGGTGGAAGAGGATGACGGCCAAAAACTAGAAAGAAAGGAGACTTGTTAGAGGCAGAGGATTGTTTGTAGTTGTAGGAGAACTCCGCCCAGGGAAGTAGATTAGCCCAGTCGTCATGGCGTGAGGATACAAATTGACGCAGATAGTCACCCCAAATTTGGTTCACCCGTTCTACTTGGCCGTTAGACTGAGGATGGTACGAAGAAGAAAAGTCCAATTTGATCCCGAGCTGAGCACATAGAGCCCTCCAGAATTTGGAGACGAATTGTACCTCACGATCCGAGACAATATGTTTGGGAAGGCCATGAAGATGGAAGATGTGTTGGAAAAATTGTTTGGCCAGCATGGGTGCAGAGGGTAGACCGGGCAGGGGTACAAAGTGAGCCATCTTGGAGAAGCGATCCACCACGACCCAAATAACGGACTTGCCATGGGAGGAGGGAAGATCTGTAATAAAGTCCATGGCGATGTGAGACCAGGGAACTTCAGGAACAGGTAGAGGCAAGAGGAGACCCGCTGGTTTCTGGCGAGGCGATTTATCCCGGGCGCAAATCATACAGGCCTGGACGAAGTCCGAGACATCTTTCTCCAGAGAAGACCACCAGTACCTTTGGAAGATTAGTTGGAGAGACTTTAGCACCCCTGGATGACCGGCAAAAGGGGAGGCGTGGCCCCACTTGAGAATTTGCAGCCGCTGACGTGGAGGTACGTAGGATTTGCCAAGAGGAACAAGGCGCAGGTCCACGGGAGCGACTGTAATAAGGCGTTCTGGAGGGATAATATATCGAGGTGTTAACTCATCGCCCACCACATCAGAGGAGTGAGACAGAGCATCTGCCCTAATGTTCTTACAAGCCGGACGGAAATGGATCTCAAAATTAAAGCGGGCGAAGAACAGAGACCAACGAGCCTGACGGGGATTTAATCTCTGAGCAGACTGGAGATAAGCCAGGTTCTTGTGGTCCGTGAAGATGTACACAGGATGTGTGGCGCCCTCGAGTAAATGTCTCCATTCCACCAGTGCCAATTTAATAGCCAGCAGTTCCCTGTCCCCAATGGAGTAATTTCTCTCTGCGGAAGAGAATGTTTTTGAAAAGAAGCCACAAGTTGAAGTCTTGCCCCGGGAAGACTTCTGGGTGAGGACAGCTCCGGCTCCCACCGAGGAGGTATCCACTTCAAGAGAGAAAGGCTTGGTGGAATCTGGTCTAGAGAGAACGGGTGCAGAGGCAAAGGCGGATTTCAGGGACTGGAAGGCTTCCTCGGCTTGGGAAGGCCAGGATTTGGGGTTAGCTCCTTTTCTTGTGAGGGCCACGATAGGAGCTACCAGAGTGGAATAGTGAGGGATGAATTGCCTGTAGTAATTCGCAAAGCCCAGAAATCTTTGTATGGCTCGGAGACCAGAGGGGCGTGGCCAATCCAGAACCGCCGAGAGCTTGGCTGGGTCCATTTGAAGTCCTTGGGCTGAGATAATGTATCCCAGGAAAGGGAGGGAGGTCCGTTCAAAAAGACATTTTTCAAGTTTAGCGTACAGGCGATTTCTCCTAAGACGAGTAAGAACTTGTTGCACATGGACCCGGTGTTGATCCAATTTGGAGGAAAAGATGAGGATATCATCCAGGTATACGACCATGCAGGTGTAAAGTAAGTCCCTGAAAATATAATTGACGAATTCCTGGAAGACAGCAGGTGCGTTGCAGAGGCCGAAGGGCATCACCAAATACTCAAAATGGCCGTCCCTTGTGTTAAAGGCGGTCTTCCATTCGACTCCCTCACGGACACGGATCAGATTATAGGCCCCTCGAAGGTCCAATTTAGTGAAGATCTTAGCCCCTCAGAGACGATCAAATAGCTCAGAAATTAGAGGCAGAGGGTAACGGTTCTTGATGGTAATTTTATTAAGACCTCTGTAGTCAATGCAGGGGCGGAGGGAGCCGTCTTTTTTTGTCACGAAGAAAAAACCGGCCCCAGCAGGAGAAGAAGATTTTCTTATGAATCCTCTCTGTAGGTTCTCACGTATATAGTCGGACATGGCAAGAGTCTCAGGAGGTGAGAGAGGATAAATTCTGCCCCGAGGTGGAGTAGAACCGGGTATCAGGTCGATCGGGCAATCATAGGATCGCTGAGGAGGAAGGACCTCAGCTTGTTTCTTGCAGAAGACATCCGCGAAGGAATGGTATGGTTTGGGCAGCCCAGAAGGCGGAGAAACTTGCGGGTTCTGTTTGACCAGAGCAGGCTTGAGACAGCGGTCCGAACAGGAGGAACCCCAACGCAGGATCTCACCGGTGGACCAATTCAGGACAGGACTATGACGTTGAAGCCACGGCAGACCCAGGAGGAGTTCGGAGGAACAGAAGGGAAGGACAAAGAACTCTAAAGTCTCGGTATGAAATAATCCGATGTCCATCTGCAGAGGCTGGGTACGGAACTGCACGGTGGCAGAGAGTCTCTCACCGTTAACAGTAGAGATGAAAAACGGCTTGGGTAGACGGATTACTGGAATACGGTACTTGTCAACCAAGGAGGCGTGAATAAAGTTGCCAGCTGAACCAGAATCCAAGAAGGCGGCTGCGGAGAAAGAGGACTTGGAAGAGACGATCAACTGCACGGGTATGATGAGACGTGGAGAGGAAGAATCCACACCTAGCAACGCCTCTCCCACGTTTACTAGGTGCGAGCGTTTCCCGAACGCGGTGGACGGAGAGGACAATCTCTAAGGAAGTGCTCAGTACTGGCACAGTACAGACACAGGTTCTTGTTTCTGCGGTGGCTTCGTTCTTGCGGAGTCAGGCGTGACCGATCCACCTGCATGGCTTCCACGGCGGAAAACCCAGTAGCGGGTTGAGGTGGACGCAGAAAAACGGGAGCCAGACGAGGAAAGCGTCTAGGACGAGCTTTTTCCTTTTCAAGGAGGAGTTCCTCTTGTCTTTCGGCGAAACGTTTGTCTATCCTAGTGGCCAGCAAGATGAGGTCACTAAGAGTGGAAGGAAGCTCACGTGCAGCCAGAACGTCCTTTACTTCACTGTTAAGTCCCTTCTTGAAGGTGGCGCAAAGGGCTTCATTGTTTCAGTTCAACTCAGAGGCCAGGGTGCGGAACTGAATGGCATAGTCACCCACGGAAGAACCTCCTTGGGTCAAATTTAGTAAGGCAGTCTCTGCGGAGGTAACCCGGGCAGGCTCCTCAAAAACATTCCGGAACTCTAGGCAGAAGCTCTGGACGGAAGCGGTGGCAGGATCTGCGCGGTCCCATAGTGGTGTAGCTCAGGCCAGGGCCCTCCCGGACAGTAAACTGAGAATAAATGCTACCTTGGCTCGCTCAGAAGGAAACTGGTCGGACAGA
The DNA here is from genome assembly GCF_014858855.1 of Bufo gargarizans. NCBI lineage: Eukaryota > Metazoa > Chordata > Amphibia > Anura > Bufonidae > Bufo > Bufo gargarizans. The sequence continues at coordinate 398,771,509 of NC_058081.1, forward strand.
AGCTCAAGGTGGAGAGAGCACTGCGACAAGAACCCACGGTACTGCTTAGGATCTCCGTCATATTTGTCTGGTAGGGACAAACGGATTCTGGAACTGGTGGCAACTGCAGGCGGAGGTGATGCAGCAGGAGCAGACGGAGGAGCTGGCTGTTGCTGAGAAGGCAGGAGCTGCTGCAACATAGCGGTCAACTGGGCCAGCTGTTGACCCTGCTGGGCCACAATAGTGGTGAGGTCCGCTAGGCTTGGCAGGGGAACATCAGCGGGATCCATGGCCGGATCTTACTGTCACGTACCGGCAGGACAGGTAGTGGATCCTCTGGACCAGAGAGGCGATGGCGCGGGTTTTATAAAGGACTGGTTCTAAGCAGTTACTGGTCTTCACCAGAGCCCACCGTAAAGCGGGATGGATTTGCTGCGGCGGTAACTACCAGGTCGTGTCCCCTAGTAACAACTCGACCTCTCTGGCAGCTGATAAGGCGTGGTACACAGGGAAAAGGCAAGAGCGTAGTCGGACGTAACAAAGGTCAGGGCAGTAGGGAACGCTTTCTCTGAGGCACAAGGCACAAAGATCTGGCAGAAAGCTGTGGGAGGAGAAGGTATAAATGGGCAATGCACAGGTGCAGCCTAATTAAGTCAGAACTGCCTCTCACAAACCTTAACCCTTAATAACCCCTTTGGACCAGGCACCAATCACTGGTGCACTGGCCCTTTGAATCTAAGAGTCCCGGCGCACACGCGCCCTAGAGAGCGAGGACACACACGCCGAGACGCTGGAGTGCTGCCTGGGGGCATACGCTGTGAGCGCTCCGAGGCCAGCAGGGGACCCGGAGCGCTCAGCGTAACAATTAGACTTGGAATTGCACAGTAGCGTGTGTGGGAAGTTATTGAGAATGACCCTATCTGCACCTTGAATCTAATATACCCTTTTAGGGATAGATTTAAAGTAGGCCTGATACAGCAGAAACCACTAATTTAGATAATTGCTAACTTGGGAATTGTATTTCAACCCAGAACAAAAACTATGCTTTGACGGACACTAAATAACTTGACCAGCCACAGCAATAACCGCAGATTTAGATGAATATAAATTTGAGGCCTATTATTTAGGCGCTGGGTGACAGGTATACGTTTACAGACAGAATTAGACTTGGAATTGCACAGTAGCGTGTGTGTAAAGTTATTGAGAATGACCCTATCTGCACCTTGAATCTAATATACCCTTTTAGGGATATATTTAAAGTAGGCCTGATACAGCAGAAATCACTAATTTAGGAAATTGCTAAGTTGGGAATTGTATTTCAACCCAGAACAAAAACTGTGCTTTGACAGACACTAAATAACTTGACCAGCCACAGCAATAACCGCAGATCTAGATGAATATAAATTTGAGGCCTATTATTTAGGCGCTGGGTGACAGGTATACGTTTACAGACAGAATTAGTGTCACGTACCGGCAGGACAGGTAGTGGATCCTCTGGACCAGAGAAGCCATGGCGCGGGTGGTACTAAAGGACCGGTTCTAAGCAGTTACTGGTCTTCACCAGAGCCCCCTGCAAAGCGGGATGGAGTTGCTGCGGCGGTAACTACCAGGTCGTGTCCCCTAGTAACAACTCGACCTCTCTGGCAGCTGATAAGGCGTGGTACACAGGGAGAAGGCAAGAGCGTAGTCGGACGTAGCAGAGGTCAGGGCAGGCGGCAAAGGTTCAAAGGCGAGTAGACGGTAGCAACGGGTTCGGCAACAGGCAAGGCAAACTAACGCAGTAGGGGACGCTTTCTCTGAGGCACAAGGCACAAAGATCCGGCAGAAAGCTGTGGGAGGAGAAGGTATAAATGGGCAGTGCACAGGTGCAGCCTAATTAAGTCAGCACTGCCTCTCACAAACCTTAACCCTTAATAACCCCTTTGGACCAGGCACCAATCACTGGTGCACTGGCCCTTTGAATCTGAGTCCCGGCGCGCGCGCCCTAGAGAGCGAGGACACACACGCAGATACGCTGGAGTGCTGCCTGGGGGCATACACTGTGAGCGCTCCGAGGCCAGCAGGGTACCCGGAGCACTCAGCGTAACAGTACCTCCCCCCCCCTTTGGTCTCCCTCCCTTTTTGGTACCGAAGAACTTGCGGATGAGACTGCGGTCCAGGATGTTCTCCTCCGGCTCCCATGACCTCTCCTCAGGACCGCAGCCCTCCCAGTCGACCCAAAAAAATATTTTCCCCCGGGAGATCTTGGTCACCAAGATCTCCTTGACAGAGAATATATCGGAGGTACTGGCGACAGGGGTGGGAGAAACAAGCTTGGGAGAAAAACGGTTAAAGACAGCAGGTTTAAGAAGGGAGACATGGAAGGAGTTATGGATTCGGAGGGAGGGAGGAAGATGGAGCTGATAAGAAACTTGATTGATACGACTCTTGATTTTATAGGGTCTCAAGAAACGAGGGCCCAACTTGTAACTTGGGACCCTAAATCGGATGTACCTAGAGGAGAACCACACCTTGTCACCCGGGCGAAATTCCGGAGGAGATCTGCGTCTCTTGTCAGCTTGAACCTTCATACGGGCGGAAGCCTTGAGGAGAGCAGCGTGGGTTTCTCGCCAGATGGAGGAAAAATCCTGTACAAGACTGTCAATGGCAGGTACAGAAGAAGGAGTGGGAGACTGCGGCAGAGGTGGAAGAGGATGACGGCCAAAAACTACAAAGAAAGGAGACTTGTTAGAGGCAGAGGATTGTTTGTAGTTGTAGGAGAACTCCGCCCAGGGAAGTAGATCACCCCAGTCGTCATGGCGTGAGGATACAAACCGACGCAGATAGTCACCCAAAATTTGGTTCACCCGTTCTACTTGGCCGTTAGACTGAGGATGGTACGAAGAAGAAAAGTCCAATTTGATCCCGAGCTGAGCACATAGAGCCCTCCAGAATTTGGAGACGAATTGTACCCCACGATCCGAGACAATATGTTTGGGAAGGCCATGGAGACGTAAGATGTGTTGGAAAAATTGTTTGGCCAACATGGGTGCAGAGGGTAGACCTGGCAGGGTTACAAAGTGAGCCATCTTGGAGAAGCGATCCACCACGACCCAAATAATGGACTTGCCATGGGAGGAGGGAAGATCTGTAATAAAGTCCATGGCGATGTGAGACCAGGGAACTTCAGGAACAGGTAGAGGCAAGAGGAGACCCGCTGGTTTCTGGCGAGGCGATTTATCCCGGGCGCAAATCATACAGGCCTGGACGAAGTCCGAGACATCTTTCTCCAGAGAAGACCACCAGTACCTTTGGGAGATTAGTTGGAGAGACTTTAGCACCCCTGGATGACCGGCAAAAGGGGAGGCGTGGCCCCACTTGAGAATTTGCAGGAGGAACAAGGCGCAGGTCCACGGGAGTGACTGTAATAAGGCGTTCTGGAGGGATAATATATTGAGGTGTTAACTCGTCGCCCACCACATCAGAGGAGCGAGACAGAGCATCTGCCCTAATGTTCTTACAAGCCGGACGGAAATGGATCTCAAAATTAAAGCGGGCGAAGAACAGAGACCAACGAGCCTGACGGGGATTTAATCTCTGAGCAGACTGGAGATAAGCCAGGTTCTTGTGGTCCATGAAGATGTACACAGGATGTGTGGCGCCCTCGAGAAAATGTATCCATTCCTCCAGTGCCAATTTAATAGCCAGCAGTTCCCTGTCCCCAATGGAGTAATTTCTCTCTGCGGAAGAGAATGTTTTTGAAAAGAAGCCACAAGTTGAAGTCTTGCCCCGGGAAGACTTCTGGGTGAGGACAGCTCCGGCTCCCACCGAGGAGGTATCCACTTCAAGAGAGAAAGGCTTGGTGGAATCTGGTCTAGAGAGAACGGGTGCAGAGGCAAAGGCGGATTTCAGGGACTGGAAGGCTTCCTCGGCTTGGGAAGGCCAGGATTTGGGGTTAGCTCCTTTTCTTGTGAGGGCCACGATAGGAGCTACCAGAGTGGAATAGTGAGGGATGAACTGCCTGTAGTAATTCGCAAAGCCCAGAAATCTTTGTATGGCTCGGAGACCAGAGGGGCGTGGCCAATCCAGAACCGCCGAGAGCTTGGCTGGGTCTATTTGAAGTCCTTGGGCTGAGATAATGTATCCCAGGAAAGGGAGGGAGGTCCGTTCAAAAAGACATTTTTCAAGTTTAGCGTACAGGCGATTTCTCCTAAGACGAGTAAGAACTTGTTGCACATGGACCCGGTGTTGATCCAAATTGGAGGAAAAGATGAGGATATCATCCAGGTATACGACCATGCAGGTGTAAAGTAAGTCCCTGAAAATATCATTGGCGAATTTCTGGAAGACAGCAGGTGCGTTGCAGAGACCGAAGGGCATCACCAAATACTCAAAATGGCCGTCCCTTGTGTTAAAGGCGGTCTTCCATTCGTCTCCCTCACGGACACGGATCAGATTATAGGCCCCTCGAAGGTCCAATTTAGTGAAGATCTTAGCCCCTCGGAGACGATCAAATAGCTCAGAGATTAGAGGCAGAGGGTAACGGTTCTTGATGGTAATTTTATTAAGACCTCTGTAGTCAATGCAGGGGCGGAGGGAGCCGTCTTTTTTTGTCACGAAGAAAAAACCGGCCCCAGCAGGAGAAGAAGATTTTCTTATGAATCCTCTCTGTAGGTTCTCACGTATATAGTCGGACATGGCAAGAGTCTCAGGAGGTGAGAGAGGATAAATTCTGCCCCGAGGTGGAGTAGAACCGGGTATCAGGTCGATCGGGCAATCATAGGATCGCTGAGGAGGAAGGACCTCAGCTTGTTTCTTGCAGAAGACATCCGGATGAGACTGCGGTCCAGGATGTTCTCCTCCGGCTCCCATGACCTCTCCTCAGGACCGCAGCCCTCCCAGTCGACCCAAAAAAATCTTTTCCCCCGGGAGATCTTGGTCACCAAGATCTCCTTGACAGAGAATATATCGGAGGTACTGGCGACAGGGGTGGGAGAAACAAGCTTGGGAGAAAAACGGTTAAAGACAGCAGGTTTAAGAAGGGAGACATGGAAGGAGTTATGGATTCGGAGGGAGGGAGGAAGATGGAGCTGATAAGAAACTTGATTGATACGACTCTTGATTTTATAGGGTCTCAAGAAACGAGGGCCCAACTTGTAACTTGGGACCCTAAATCGGATGTACCTAGAGGAGAACCACACCTTGTCACCCGGGCGAAATTCCGGAGGAGATCTGCGTCTCTTGTCAGCTTGAACCTTCATACGGGCGGAAGCCTTGAGGAGAGCAGCGTGGGTTTCTCGCCAGATGGAGGAAAAATCCTGTACAAGACTGTCAATGGCAGGTACAGAAGAAGGAGTGGGAGACTGCGGCAGAGGTGGAAGAGGATGACGGCCAAAAACTACAAAGAAAGGAGACTTGTTAGAGGCAGAGGATTGTTTGTAGTTGTAGGAGAACTCCGCCCAGGGAAGTAGATCACCCCAGTCGTCATGGCGTGAGGATACAAACCGACGCAGATAGTCACCCAAAATTTGGTTCACCCGTTCTACTTGGCCGTTAGACTGAGGATGGTACGAAGAAGAAAAGTCCAATTTGATCCCGAGCTGAGCACATAGAGCCCTCCAGAATTTGGAGACGAATTGTACCCCACGATCCGAGACAATATGTTTGGGAAGGCCATGGAGACGTAAGATGTGTTGGAAAAATTGTTTGGCCAACATGGGTGCAGAGGGTAGACCTGGCAGGGTTACAAAGTGAGCCATCTTGGAGAAGCGATCCACCACGACCCAAATAATGGACTTGCCATGGGAGGAGGGAAGATCTGTAATAAAGTCCATGGCGATGTGAGACCAGGGAACTTCAGGAACAGGTAGAGGCAAGAGGAGACCCGCTGGTTTCTGGCGAGGCGATTTATCCCGGGCGCAAATCATACAGGCCTGGACGAAGTCCGAGACATCTTTCTCCAGAGAAGACCACCAGTACCTTTGGGAGATTAGTTGGAGAGACTTTAGCACCCCTGGATGACCGGCAAAAGGGGAGGCGTGGCCCCACTTGAGAATTTGCAGGAGGAACAAGGCGCAGGTCCACGGGAGTGACTGTAATAAGGCGTTCTGGAGGGATAATATATTGAGGTGTTAACTCGTCGCCCACCACATCAGAGGAGCGAGACAGAGCATCTGCCCTAATGTTCTTACAAGCCGGACGGAAATGGATCTCAAAATTAAAGCGGGCGAAGAACAGAGACCAACGAGCCTGACGGGGATTTAATCTCTGAGCAGACTGGAGATAAGCCAGGTTCTTGTGGTCCATGAAGATGTACACAGGATGTGTGGCGCCCTCGAGAAAATGTATCCATTCCTCCAGTGCCAATTTAATAGCCAGCAGTTCCCTGTCCCCAATGGAGTAATTTCTCTCTGCGGAAGAGAATGTTTTTGAAAAGAAGCCACAAGTTGAAGTCTTGCCCCGGGAAGACTTCTGGGTGAGGACAGCTCCGGCTCCCACCGAGGAGGTATCCACTTCAAGAGAGAAAGGCTTGGTGGAATCTGGTCTAGAGAGAACGGGTGCAGAGGCAAAGGCGGATTTCAGGGACTGGAAGGCTTCCTCGGCTTGGGAAGGCCAGGATTTGGGGTTAGCTCCTTTTCTTGTGAGGGCCACGATAGGAGCTACCAGAGTGGAATAGTGAGGGATGAACTGCCTGTAGTAATTCGCAAAGCCCAGAAATCTTTGTATGGCTCGGAGACCAGAGGGGCGTGGCCAATCCAGAACCGCCGAGAGCTTGGCTGGGTCTATTTGAAGTCCTTGGGCTGAGATAATGTATCCCAGGAAAGGGAGGGAGGTCCGTTCAAAAAGACATTTTTCAAGTTTAGCGTACAGGCGATTTCTCCTAAGACGAGTAAGAACTTGTTGCACATGGACCCGGTGTTGATCCAAATTGGAGGAAAAGATGAGGATATCATCCAGGTATACGACCATGCAGGTGTAAAGTAAGTCCCTGAAAATATCATTGGCGAATTTCTGGAAGACAGCAGGTGCGTTGCAGAGACCGAAGGGCATCACCAAATACTCAAAATGGCCGTCCCTTGTGTTAAAGGCGGTCTTCCATTCGTCTCCCTCACGGACACGGATCAGATTATAGGCCCCTCGAAGGTCCAATTTAGTGAAGATCTTAGCCCCTCGGAGACGATCAAATAGCTCAGAGATTAGAGGCAGAGGGTAACGGTTCTTGATGGTAATTTTATTAAGACCTCTGTAGTCAATGCAGGGGCGGAGGGAGACGTCTTTTTTTGTCACGAAGAAAAAACCGGCCCCAGCAGGAGAAGAAGATTTTCTTATGAATCCTCTCTGTAGGTTCTCACGTATATAGTCGGACATGGCAAGAGTCTCAGGAGGTGAGAGAGGATAAATTCTGCCCCGAGGTGGAGTAGAACCGGGTATCAGGTCGATCGGGCAATCATAGGATCGCTGAGGAGGAAGGACCTCAGCTTGTTTCTTGCAGAAGACATCCGCTTGGGCAGCCCAGAAGGCGGAAAAACGTGCCGGTTCTGTTTGACCAGAGCAGTCTTGAGACAGCGGTCCGAACAGGAGGAACCCCAACGCAGAATCTCACCGGTAGACCAATTCAGGACAGGACTATGACGTTGAAGCCACGGCAGACCCAGGAGGAGTTCGGAGGAACAGAAGGGAAGGACAAAGAACTCTAAAGTCTCGGTATGAAATAATCCGATGTCCATCTGCAGAGGCTGGGTATGGAACTGCACGGTGGCAGAGAGTCTCTCACCGTTAACAGTAGAGATGAAAAACAGCTTGGGTAGACGGATTACTGGAATACGGTACTTGTCAACCAAGGAGGCGTGAATGAAGTTGCCAGCTGAACCAGAATCCAAGAAGGCGGCTGCGGAGAAAGAGGACTTGGAAGAGACGATCAACTGCACGGGTATGATGAGACGTGGAGAGGAAGAATCCACACCTAGCAACGCCTCTCCCACATTTACTAGGTGCGAGCGTTTCCCAAATGTGGTGGACGGAGAGGACAATCTCTAAGGAAGTGCTCGGTACTGGCACAGTACAGACACAGGTTCTCGTTTCTGCAGCGGCTTCTTGCGGAGTCAGGCGTGACCGATCCACCTGCATGGCTTCCACGGCGGAAAACCCAGTAGCGGGTTGAGGTGGACGCAGAAAAACGGGAGCCAGACGAGGAAAGCGTCTAGGACGAGCTTTTTCCTTTTCAAGGAGGAGTTCCTCTTGTCTTTCGGCGAAACATTTGTCTATCCTAGTGGCCAGCAAGATGAGGTCACTAAGAGTGGAAGGAAGCTCACGTGCAGCCAGAACGTCCTTTACTTCACTGTTAAGTCCCTTCTTGAAGATGGCGCAAAGGGCTTCATTGTTCCAGTTCAGCTCAGAGGCCAGGGTGCGGAACTGAATGGCATAGTCACCCACGGAAGAACCTCCTTGGGTCAAATTTAGTAAGGCAGTCTCTGCGGAGGTAACCCGGGCAGGCTCCTCAAAAACATTCCGGAACTCTAGGCAGAAGCTCTGGACGGAAGCGGTGGCAGGATCTGCGCGGTCCCATAGTGGTGTAGCCCAGGCCAGGGCTTTCCCGGACAGTAAACTGAGACTAAAGGCTACCTTGGCTCGTTGCTGAGAAGGATGGAGCTGCTGCAACATAGCGGTCAACTGGGCCAGCTGTTGACCCTGCTGGGCCACAATGGTGGCGAGGTCCGCTAGGCTTGGCAGGGGAACATCAGCGGGATTCATGGCCAGATCTTACTGTCACGTACCGGCAGGACAGGTAGTGGATCCTCTGGACCAGAGAAGCGATGGCGCGGGTTGTACTAAAGGGCCGGTTCTAAGCAGTTACTGGTCTTCACCAGAGCCCGCCGCAAAGCGGGATGGATTTGCTGCGGCAGTAACTACCAGGTCGTGTCCCCTAGTAACATCTCGACCTCTCTGGCAGCTGATAAGGCGTGGTACACAGGGAGAAGGCAAGAGCGTAGTCGGACGTAACAGAGGTCAGGGCAGGCGGCAAAGGTTCAAAGGCGAGTAGACGGTAGCAACGGGTTTGGCAACAGGCAAGGCAAACTAACACAGTAGGGAACGCTTTCTCTGAGGCACAAGGCACAAAGATCCGGCAGAAAGCTGTGGGAGGAGAAGGTATAAATGGGCAGTGCACAGGTGCAGCCTAATTAAGTCAGCACTGCCTCTCACAAATCTTAACCCTTAATAACCCCTTTGGACCAGGCACCAATCACTGGTGCACTGGCCCTTTGAATCTAAGAGTCCCGGCGCGCGCGCGCCCTAGAGAGCGAGGACGCACACGCCGAGACGCTGGAGTGCTGCCTGGGGGCATACGCTGTGAGCGCTCCGAAGCCAGCAGGGGACCTGGAGCGCTCAGCGTAACAATTAGACTTGGAATTGCACAGTAGCGTGTGTGTGAAGTTATTGAGAATGACCCTATCTGCACCTTGATTCTAATATACCCTTTTAGGTATAGATTTAAAGTAGGCCTGATACAGCAGAAACCACTAATTTAGAGAATTGCTAACTTGGGAATTGTATTTCAATCCAGAACAAAAACTATGCTTTGACAGACACTAAATAACTTGACCAGCCACAGCAATAACCGCAGATTTAGATGAATATAAATTTGAGGCCTATTATTTAGGCACTGGGTGATAGGTATACGTTTACAGACAGAATTAGACTTGGAAATGCACAGTAGCGTGTGTGTGAAGTTATTGAGAATGACCCTATCTGCACCTTGAATCTAATATACCCTTTTAGGGATAGATTTAAAGTAGGCCTGATACAGTAGAAACCACTAATTTAGAGAATTGCTAACTTGGGAATTGTATTTCAACCCAGAACAAAAACTGTGCTTTGACGGACACTAAATAACTTGACCAGCCACAGCAATAACCACAGATTTCGATGAATATAAATTTGAGGCCACAAACAAAAATATATCCTTTGCCAGACAGCAGACAGTATTACAATTGACTGGCCACAGCTGAAACACCAGATTTAGGGTACTGCTATTTTGGCAATTGTATTTCACCCCTCAATAAAATAGCAAGCACAGCCAAGCCCCTGATGTAGGATATAGCCAAAAAATAACCACACTATTGATGGTTAAATGCACTTGGTGACAGCTTGCCCCTGATGTAGGATATAGCCAAAAAATAACCACACTATTGATGGTTAAATGCACTTGGTGACAGCTTGCCCCTAATGTAGGATATAGCCAAAAAATAACCACACTATTGATGGTTAAATGCACTTGGTGACAGCTTAACCCTGATGTAGGATATAGCCAAGAAATAACCACACTATTGATGGTTAAATGCACTTGGTGACAGCTTGACCCTGATGTATGATATAGCCAAAAAATAACCACACTATTGATGGTTAAATGCACTTGGTGACAGCTTGACCCTGATGTAGGATATAGCCAAAAAATAACCACACTTTTGATGGTTAAATGCACTTGGTGACAGCTTGCCCCTGATGTAGGATATAGCAAAAAAATAACCACACTATTGATGGTTAAATGTACTTGGTGGCAGCTTGTGCTGGCACACCACAAGACACAAAATGGCCGCCGATCACCCCAGAAAAAAGTGACTGAAAAACGCTCTGGGCAGCCTGAATAGTGAGCAATTGAATAGCAGCAGTTCAATGATCCACAACTGTAGATCGATCACTGACTTTAGTCTTTTGGAGGAGTTAATCACTGCCTAATCTCGCCCTAACAGTTGCAGCTGCAACCTCTCCCTACACTGTTCAGAGCAGAGTGACGTGCGGCGCTACGTGACTCCAGCTTAAATAGAGGCTGGGTCACATGCTGCACTGGCCAATCACAGCCATGCCAATAGTAGGCATGGCTGTGATGGCCTCTTGGGGCAAGTAATATGACGCTTGTTGATTGGCTGCTTTGCAGCCTTTCGAAAAGCGCCAAGAAAGCGACGAACACCGAACCCGGACTTTTACGAAAATGTTCGGGTTCGGGTCCGTGTCATGGACACCCCAAAATTCGGTACGAACCCTAACTATACAGTTCGGGTTCGCTCATCCCTAAACATGACACATCCTCAACATGAGTATCACTCACAATCAAACGGATATTGTGAACTATGCCCTTTAACGATTTCTGAGAAAGTGGAACGGAATCAATAGCAAAAACAGGTATATCCTTTCCCAAAGTGCATACCTGGAAACCATGAGTTATAGCAAATTGATTATCAATGAGATTGACAGCTGCTCCACTATCTACAAAAATCTCACAAAAAATGTTCTTGCTCTCTAGCGCCACCCTGGCAGGTAGGACAAAACGGGAACTAAAAGCAAACGGAAAACCTTCAATTTCTGCATCAACCTTGCCAATAGTAACAGATGGAACGTTTTTAGAGGATTTTTTTCTTTTTGTTTCTTTATTACTCTCAAAAAACTGCCTGAATCTCCTAGAGGAACAAACATTTGCCAAATCATTTATACCTCCACAACAGAAACAAACCTTCCTATGAGAGCTGAATCCTCTATTGTCAGAGGCAAGCAAACCCAGCTGCATGGGCCCCTGCTCAGAAGGGATTGAGAGCGACTGAGACCCCTGTGCACTGAATGAGACCGCCACACTGTCCTTGGACTGAGTATGACAGGAAGGAGTGATCTCTCCTCTCTCTCTAAGACGCCTGTCAATACGAACAGCCCGAGACATGGCAGAGTCCAAGGAGGTAGGTCTCTCATAAAAGGCAAATGCATCTTTCATGAGAGACCTTTCTGAAAGACCATGGCAAAATTGACTTCGGAGTGCAGCATCATTCCAACCAGTATCAGCTGCCCATCTCCGAAATTCTGAACAGTATATCTCTGCGGACTGTTTACCCTGGCATGAAAAAAGTAGTCTAGACTCAGCCAGAGCAATACGATCCGGATCATCATATATCTGACCCAGGGCTAAAAAAATTCATCCACTGAACAGAGGGGCCGTGCCCCCACTGGCAGCGAAAAGGTCCAGGACTGAGCGTTATCCCTGAGCAGCGAGATGATGATCCCCATCCTCTGCTCCTCATCACCAGAGAAATGGGGAAGTAGGCGAAAATGGAGTTTGCAAGCCTCTCTAAAACTAACAAAATTCTCACTACCCCCGGAGAACGTATCCGGGAGCGAGATCTTAGGTTTAGAACAAACTCCATGAACGCAAGCTGAACCGGTCCCCTGAAACTGAGAAACAGTTTTACGGAGATCTGCTACCTCCAATGAAAGACCCTACATGTGTTCAGTCAAAAGTGAAACCGGATCCATGCTTGAGACGGTTTTGGCGGTTTATAATGTCACGGAAGGTGTACAGAAAACTATAAGACACAAAATGAAGATCCGACTGACTGGATCCAAAACTAAGGAACCAAAGGGAGAGCCCTGCAACAGACCTGGCTCTCTCCCTAACTTCTCAGCCTATGCAAAAATCTCAATGGTAGATGATCGCATATCCTCGTTCCTCGACTGTATAACACCTGAACACCCTATAATAGTGAGGGGACACGACCACCGGCTCCCTTCACTTGATACGGAGGGAGTCAGGGTCACCTGGGATCCAGCAAACAGAAACACAAATGAATGAACAAAACTTATCTGTAGAAGACTCAGTAGTAGCATCCAGCATGCACACACTCCAGGAAGTTGTATAAACCGCAAAGTGATGCAGTATGGGAAGGGATTTAAAGGTATGCAATCAGTGCAACTACATGACAGCTGAGAGAGGCTAACGAGATGAGAAAACGAAAGCAAAATAAAAGGAACCTCAAGGAGGAGGTTCTGAAGAACGTCTGTCAGAGCTTCTCAGATGTCTGGTGGTGACAGGCAGCAGGTGTGTGGCATCAGGCAGGTGGCAGCATCAGAATAGTAGCTGAAGAAAGTAGCCAGAAGAAACAGGTCTCTATTGACAATTTCGGGATACATTTGATTCGCCTCAAAGCTGAATTTCGTTGTGCTTCGTGTTAGCAAATCGATTTAACGTGAAATAATGTGAAAAACAAAAAAATTCATACCTACCTCCTACATTTGCTCGTGACGGGCCGACAGCCGCCATCTCGATTGAAGATCTTGGCCGAAATCCGAGTGAGATTTCGCTCCAGATCTTCAAGCAAGATAGCGGTGGCCGGCCCAGCGCAAGCAAATGGAGGCTGTAAGTTTGATGTATGTATGAACACGGTATCTGAGGGGTACAATGACAGAATGGGCGGCACGAATCAGCAGAATCAAACTTTTCATTAATTCGCTCATTTCTATTGACAAAGTTTGGGCACCATCTTTTTGGGGTAACTATGGCCTCCGCTGTACTAAACACCCGCTCTGATGCCACACTACTAGCTGGGCAGGAAAGCTTGCCCATGGCAAACTCAGACAGTTGCCGCCACAAATCAAGTTTGGCTGCCCAGTAGTCTAAGGGATCTTCGTTGTGAGGTAGCAGAGTGCAGTCCAAGTAGGCCACCAACTGCTGGCTTAGGTTTTGCTCCATATCTAGCTGCTGTTGCTGGTGAGTAGTTTCTTCACTAAGGGGGTGAAGAAAACTGCTCATCAGAGACTCCAGACTTAAGTTGCTGCTGATTGAGCCGGTACTGCTCCTGCCCCCCTCCTCCTCCCCAGCAGCCGTGGCAGTGGAACGTGAGCGCAGAGGGCCTTTGTGAGGATGGGTGATGGAGCACATAGGCAGCGGCCATTGAGGATTTCTCGATAGTAGTTCAGATTGTCCTCCCTCTTAACGGGTGGGAAAAAGTCCCCCATTTTGGTCTGGTATCGAGGGTCTAATATGGTGGAGAGCTAGTAGTCATCCCTCTGCCGGATGGTGACAATTTGGCTGTCACTACGCAAGCAAATAAGCATGCATCTGGCCATTTGCATGATGCAAGTGACTCGGAGGGATTCTCTGCCTCCATCTCCACTGCATACTGCCACAGTGTCTGGGTCATCTGCCTGGTCTTTCTCATCGCCCTTTAGCTCCTCCGGCTGCTCCTGCTGCTCCTCTCCTGTCACATGTGCAAAAAAACACATGGCCTTTCTCTGTTCATATAGTTGGTCCAACATATGGATGGTGGAGTTCCAATGGGTGGAAACGTTGCATATAAGCCAATGTTGGGAAACATCTTTCTGCCTTTGCAGCTCAAGGAGGGTGTGCTTTGCAGTGTAAGAGTAGCTGAAGTGCATGCACAGTTTCCTGGCCATTTTCAGGATGTCTTGCAGGTAGGTGGAAGACTTCAGGAACCTCTTTACAATCAGATTAAACACGTGCGCCATACAGGGTGCATGGTTCAGCCCTCCTAGATGCAGCGCTGATACCATGTTCTTCCCATTGTCGGTGACCATGGTTCTGATTTTGAGTTGGCGAGGAGAAAGCCAGGATTTGATTTCTTGATAGAGGATGTGGAACAGTTCCTCCCCTGTGTGACTCCGTTCGCACAGGCAAACTAGGTGCAGAACAGTGTGATACAGCTACTTTATGGTGATTCTGCATGTGTTGATGCAGGGCAGTAGTGCCAACATTGGCACTATGGCCACGCTTCACCTTCTGCCCACAGATCCGGCAAATGGCCATGTTCACCTCCCCGGGCAGCTTGATAAAAAACTACCACACCGTTGACTATGGCATTTTCCCTCCAACACTCCGCACTGACTGCCTGCTACCACTGTAGATAATTGCTTGTCCAGCTCACCTTTTCGGTGTGTCTTATCCCGTGTGCTCAGGATTCCAACCAGCAAGTCCTTGGATAAATCGAATAATATGAAGAAAACAGTTCCGGCACTGAGATTTTCTGTTGCACTTGTTAATGTTATGAAAATAAAGAGGAAGATTTTATTGAGAACATTTCAGTGCTGGAACCGTTTTCTTCATATTATTTGATTGCCTACTACTACTGCCTCCGTGAACCACTGCACCGCTAATTTCCAGGCACGTAGTCTCCTGCAAAGAGGGTGGTCTACCCCATGCATGTTTGGCTCTTGACCTTGCACTGCTGCCACTCTCGCAAGCTGCCACTTTCTTCTCCTGATGATGATGAAGCCCCCTCTTCACCTGGCTCGCAAATGTGATCGGCTACATCATCATCCACTACTGTCTGCATGTCACTGATGTCCCCGTCAACGGTCTCAGAGCCTGGAGCTTGACCGCTCGAAACACGAGCTCCCATGCAACTCTCATCATCCCTACTTGCCTGTCTACCAGAGGAAGCTGTGGATCTCTCCTCCAGATCTTGGCTGGGCAGTACCTGCTGACTGTCCTCTAGAAGCTCGTCCTTGTTGAAAAGTGGAGCCAAGCCTACCGCATAAAATACTTCTCGAGTTGAGGGAACAGAACATGACAGAGGAAGGTTGAGGACAGGTGGGGGCACAGGGCCTGCTTCTGGGCCATACCAACTAAGGGTTGTGTCAGAGGAACCCACCGACTTTTGACTGGGGGTGTCTGATGTCACTTACGAAGTAGAAGCCCGAGACAGCCATTCAAGCACTGCTGGGTTGCTGCTCAAGATACAACCACTAGATGACACTGGGAGCTCAGGCCTGTAGCTGCGAATCCTACTGCCACGCCCCCTTCTTCTGCTGCTACTTCTGCCTGCACCAGAAACATTTTGCCCACTGCCTGCCCCTCTTGAAGGGCCTCACACATCTGTCTTAAATACTGTAAATTAAAAGAATGAAATTAAATTAAGAGTAAATTAATACACCTTAAAACTGGCTGTATCACACTGTAATTTCACCACAGAACTGCGAGTGGATGTTCTTACATTTCCTATTAATACACACAAAAACTGTCTGTATCACAATGTACTTTCACCACAGAACAGCAAGTGGACGTACTTATATTTCCTATTATAACACCCCAAAAATGGCTGTATCACAATGTAATTTCAGTGCAGAACAGCAAATGGATATACTTATATTTCCTATTAATACACACAAAAACTGTCTGTTTCAAAATGTGCTTTCACCGCGGAATGGCAGGTGGACATACTTATATTTCCTAATAATACATCCCAAAAGTGGCTGTATCACAATGTAATTTCACTGCAGAACTGTGAGTGGATGTACTTATATTTCCTATTAATACACACAAAAACTGGCTATATCATCATGTAATTTCACAGCAGAACGGCGAGTCGATTGTTCCTATTAATACACCCCAAAAATGGCTGTAATACAATGTAATTTTATTGCAGAACAGCGAGTGGATGTACTTATATTCCCTATTGATACACCCCAAAATTGGATGTATCACAATGTAATTTCACCGCAGAACGGCGAATGGATGTACAGATGCAGCAGGGTTAACACACAAACTCTTAACTCAATTTTCTTGAAACAAAAGCCATTGAAAAGCAATTGAAGGTGTTTTCTTAATTCATTTAGTTTAAATAACACGTCTAATAAAGCATGTGTAATAACTCTACTACATCTGTACTTATATTTCCTATTAATAGACCCCAAAACTGGATGTATCACATTGTCATTTCACCACAGAACTGCGAGTTGATGTACTTATATTGTCTATTAATACACTCCAAAACTGGCTGTAACAAACCACACTTTCCTTAAAGAAGCAAGAGTGAATAGAAATTGTTATTTACAGTGGGATGCGAAAGTTTGGGCAACCGTGTTAATCATCATGATTTTCCTGTATAAATCGTTGGTTGTTACAATAAAAAATGTCAGTTAAATATGTAATATAGGAGACACACAGTTATACAGGTCCTTCTAAAAAAATGTGCATATTGTGATAAAGTTCATTATTTTCTGTAATGTACTGATAAACATTAGACTTTCATATATTTTAGATTCATTACACACCAACTGAAGTAGTTCAAGCCTTTTATTGTTTTAATATTGATGATTTTGGCATACAGCTCATGAAAACCCAAATTTCCTATCTCAAAAAATTAGCATATCATGAAAAGGTTCTCTAAACGAGCTATTAACCTAATCATCTGAATCAACTAATTAACTCTAAACACCTGCAAAAGATTCCTGAGGCTTTTAAAAACTCCCAGCCTGGTTCATTACTCAAAACCGCAATCATGGGTAAGACTGCCGACCTGACAGCTGTCCAGAAGGCCATTATTGACACCCTCAAGCAAGAGGGTAAGACACAGAAAGAAATTTCTGAACGAATAGGCTGTTCCCAGAGTGCTGTATCAAGGCACCTCAGTGGGAAGTCTGTGGGAAGGAAAAAGTGTGGCAGAAAACGTTGCACAACGAGAAGAGGTGATCGGACCCTGAGGAAGATTGTGGAGAAGGACCGATTCCAGACCTTGGGGGACCTGCGGAAGCAGTGGACTGAGTCTGGAGTAGAAATATCCAGAGCCACCGTGTACAGGCGTGTGCAGGAAATGGGCTACAGGTGCCGCATTCCCCAGGTCAAGCCACTTTTGAACCAGAAACAGCGGTAGAAGCACCTGACCTGGGCTACAGAGAAGCAGCACTGGACTGTTGCTCAGTGGTCCAAAGTACTTTTTTCGGATGAAAGCAAATTTTGCATGTCATTCAGAAATCAAGGTGCCAGAGTCTGGAGGAAGACTGGGGAGAGGGAAATGCCAAAATGCCTGAAGTCCAGTGTCAAGTCCCCACAGTCAGTGATGGTCTGGGGTGCCATGTCAGCTGCTGGTGTTGGTCCACTGTGTTTTATCAAGGGCAGGGTCAATGCAGCTAGCTATCAGGAGATTTTGGAGCACTTCATGCTTCCATCTGCTGAAAAGCTTTATGGAGATGAAGATTTCATTTTTCAGCATGACCTGGCACCTGCTCACAGTGCCAAAACCACTGGTAAATGGTTTACTGACCATGGTATTACTGTGCTCAATTGGCCTGCCAACTCTTCTGACCTGAACCCCATAGAGAATCTGTGGGATATTGGGAAGAGAAAGTTGAGAGACGCAAGACCCAACACTCTGGATGAGCTTAAGGCTGCTATCAAAGCCTCCTGGGCCTCCATAACACCTCAGCAGTGCCACAGGCTGATTGCCTCCATGCCACGCCGCATTGAAGCAGTCATTTCTGCAAAAGGATTCCCGACCAAGTATTGAGTGCACAACTGAACATAATTATTTGAAGGTTGACTTTTTTTGTATTAAAAACACTTTTCTTTTATTGGTCGGATGAAATATGCTAATTTTTTTAGATAGGAAATTTGGGTTTTCAGGAGCTGTATGCCAAAATCATCAATATTAAAACAATAAAAGACTTGAACTACTTCAGTTGGTGTGTAATGAATCTAAAATATATGAAAGTGTAATGTTTATCAGTACATTACAGAAAATACTGAACTTTATCACAATATGCTATTTTTCTGAAAAGGACCTGTATTTGAGAAGTGAAATGAAGTTTATTGGATTTACAGAAAGTGTGCTATAATTGTTTAAACAAAATTAGGCAGGTTAATAAATTTGGGCACTGTTGTCATTTTATTGATTCCAAAACCTTTAGAACTAATTATTGGAACTCAAATTGGCTTGGTAAGCTCAGTGACCCCTGACCTACATACACAGGTGAATCCAATTATGAGAAAGAGTATTTAAGGGGGTCAATTGTAAGTTTCCCTCCTCTTTTAATTTCCTCTGAAGAGTAGCAACATGGGGGTCTCAAAACAACTCTCAAATGACCTGAAGACAAAGATTGAGAACAGTCAGAGTCAACCCACAGACCAGCATCAAAGATCTGAGATGCTGTATGCGAGAGTGATGCAGAGGAAGCCTTTTCTCCGCCCACAGCACAGAAAGTGCCGCTTGAGGTGGGCTAAAGCACATTTGGACAAGCCAGCTTAATTTTGGAAAAGGATGCTGTGGACTGATGAAACTAAAATTGAGTTATTTGGCCATAACTAGGGGCGTTATGCATGGAGGAAAAAGAACACAGCATTCCAAGAAAAATACCTGTTACCTACAGTAAAATATGGTGGTGGTTCCATCATGCTGTGGGACTGTGTGACCAGTGCAGGGACTGAGAATCTTGTCAAAGTTGAGGGACGCATGGATTCCACTCAGTATCAGCAGATTCTGGAGACCAATGTCCAGGAATCAGTGACAAAGCTGAAGCTGCGCCGGGGCTTGATCTTTCAACAAGACAACGACCCTAAACACTGCTCAAAATCCACTATGGCATTTATGCAGAGGAACAAGTACAACGTTCTGGATTGGCCATCTCAGTCCCCAGACCTGAATATAATTGAAAATCTGTGGTGTGACTTAAAGAGAGCTGTCCATGCTTGGAAGCCCTCAAACCTGAATGAACTAAAGATGTTTTGTAAAAAGGAATGGTCCAAAATACCTTCAACCAGAATCCAGACTCTCATTGGAACCTACAGGAAGTGTTTAGAGGCTGTAATTTCTGCAAAAGGAGGATCTACTAAATATTGATTTCATTTCTTTTTTGTGGTGCCCAAATTTATGCACCTGCCTAATTTTTTTTTAAACAATTATAGCACACTTTCTTTAAATCCAATAAATTTCATTTCACTTCTCAAATATCACTGTGTGTGTCTCCTATATTATATATTTAACGGACATTTTTTATCATAACAACCAACGATTTATCCAGGAAAATCATGACGATTAACAAGGTTGCCCGAACTTTCGCATCCCACTGTATCACCTAAATACACCCCAAAACTGGTTGTATAACACAGCAGTTTCAACCCAATAACAAGCAAGGATTGATGAAATTACTAATCTATCATATAGTGCAAACAACCTAAAAGCAGTAGTATTAGAGTAATTTGGATCCACAATTAGTGCAGCAAGGTGTAATAGTATTAACTCCTATTACCTAGGCCTTACACTCCCTGCTCTCTTCCTATAGCGTGGATAATGCCTCCCACAATGAATGATCTTTCCCTGAACTGCTCAATCGCTTTTTTTTTTTTTTTTTGAATAAAGTATTTTCTACTACTTTCCCTAGCGCCTGCTAACATCTCTCTCTGCACTAAGTGCGCAGGAAAATGGCAGCATCCAAGATGGCTGAGGCTATTTATAAGGCTGTGACATCACAGGGCTGGCTGGCTGCTGATTGGCTGCATGCATGGCATTGTGGGTGATCACGCGTTTCCAGAGTTCTTGGTTCCAAGTTCTAACATGTGCAGCAGCCATTTTAGGAAAAAATATGATTTGTTACCAAGAAGAGTGAGGAAATTCGACTTCAGTACAAATAAAAATTTTCCGGAAAGTCGGATTGAATTCCATTTTGTCAACTTCGATTCACTCATCTCTAATTACATACGATGTGGTGGGGAGCTGGAAAAAAATTCCAAGTGGGGTGAAATTGGAAAAAATTTCTTACGTTTTAATATTTTTTTTTAAATTATACCATTTGCTGTGTGTGATAAAATGCATGGTAGCGGTAAGATGGGGGTGTGTATTTCAACCAGTCGTTCAGTTTAGCTGGGTGAGATAACTGAAATCCAGAAATAGTGCTGCTACAGCAAGGCATAGCTTGCTGGAGATTTGGTATGTTTAACCCCTTAAGGAGTCGGCCCTATTTTACCTTACGGACTTGGCCATTTTTTGCAAATCTGACCAGTGTCACTTTAAGTGCTGATAACTTTAAAACGCTTTGACTTATGCAGGCCATTCTTAGATTGTTTTTTCGTCACATATTGTACTTCATGACACTGGTAAAATTAAGTTAAAAAAAATCATTTTTATTTTAAAAAAAATACCAAATTTACCCAAAATTTGTAAAAAATTTCAAATTTCTAAGTTTCAATTTCTCTACTTCTATAATACATAGTAATACCTCCCAAAATAGTTATTACTTTACATTCCCCATATATCTACGTCATGTTTGAATCATTTTGGGAATGATATTTTTATTTTTGGGGGATGTTACAAGGCTTAGAAATTTAGAAGCAAATCTTGAAATTTTTCTGAAATTTTCAAAAACCCAATTTTTAGGGACCAGTTCAGGTCTGAAGTCACTTTGCGAGGCTTACATAATATAAACCACCCAAAAATGACCCCATTCTATAAAGTATTCCCCTCAAGGTATTCAAAACTGATTTTTACAAATGTTGTTAACCCTTTAGGTGTTCCACAAGAATTAATGGAAAATATAGATACAATTTCAAAATTTCACTTTTTTGGCAGATTTTCCATTTTAATAATTGTTTTCCAGTTACAAAGCAAGGGTTAACAGCCAAACCAAACTCAATATTTACAGCCCTGATTCTGTAGTTTACAGAAACACCCCATATGTGGTCGCAAACAGCTGTAAGGGCACATGACAGGGCGCAGAAGGAAAGGAATGTCATAGGGTTTTTGGAAGGCAGATTTTGCTAAACTGTTTTTTTTTTTTACACCATGTCCCATTTGAAGCCCCCCTGATGCACCCCTAGAGTAGAAAATCCAAAAAAGTGGCCCCATTTTAGAAACTACGGGATAGGGTGGCAGTATTGTTGGTACTAGTGTAGGGTACATATGATTCTAAATTACACTTTTTGTGAGGCAAGATAACAAGAAATAGCTGTTTTGGCACCGTTTTTATTTTTTGTTATTTACAACATTCATCTGACAGGTTAGATCATGTGATATTTTTATAGACCAGGTTGTAACGGATGCGGAGATACATAATTAAAAAAAAGTATACATATTAGGTAAGTTTTACACAATGATTTCATTTTTGAAGCCAAAAAATCATGTTTTAGTGTTTCCATATTCTGAGAGCCATAGTTTTTTAAATTTTTGGGCGATTATCTTAGGTAGGGTCTCATTTTTTGCGGGATGAGATTGCGGTTTGATTGGCACTATTTTGGGGTGCATATGACTTTTTGATCGCTTGATATTACACTTTTTGTGATGTAAGGTGACAAAAAATGGTTTATTTAGCACAATTTTTATTTTTTATTTTTTACAATGTTCATCTGAGGGGTTATTTCATGTGATATTTTTATAGAGCCGGTCGAGACGAACGTGGTGATACCAAATATGTATACTTTTTTTTTATTTATGTAAGTTTTACAGTATAACAGCTTTTATAAAACAAAAAAAATTATGTTTTAGTGTTTCCATATTCAGACCTATAATTTTTGTTTTGTTTTGGGGATTGTCTCAGATAGGGGCTCATTTTTTGCGGGATGAGGTGACAGTTAGATTGGTACTATTTTGGTGGGCAAACGCTTTTTTGATTGCTTGCTGTTGTACTTTTTGTGATGTAAGGTGACAAAAAAATGGTTTATTTAGTACAGTTTTTATTTTTTTATTTTTTACGGTGTTCATCTGAGGGGTTAGGTCATGTGATATGTTTATAGAGCCAGTCCATACGGACACGACGATACCTAATATGTATACTAATATGTTTTTTACCAATTTTTTTTTTACTTTATTTGGGTAAATTATGTTTTTGTTTATTTTTACCTGAAACTTTTTATTTTTGGGGGGAAAATTTATTTTTTCAACTTTTTTTCACTCTATTTTTTGTCCCACTTTTGGGGATCTAATCCTTTACAATGCATTCCAATGCTTCTGTATTGGAATGCATTGGCTGTATGAGTAATACTGTGTGCATTACTCATACAGCTTCCGGCCTGTAAGATCCAGGGGGCTGGATCTCACAGGCTCGTCACCGGAAGGCAGCGCGATGCCTTCATTAGACATCGCGATGCCTTCCATGCCATCGGGTCCTCCCCACAGCCGCATGGGGACCCGATGGCACCGCCGACCACCGCTGCCAAACCAGGTAAAAGCAGCAAACGTGGTGGTCTCGGCAAACGTGGTGTACCGGTATGTCCTAAGTCCCTAAAGGGTTAAAGTTGCATGGGCTGGATTTGTTGGGGCAAAAACACCCAATGCCGGATGGGCGGTGGACTCCAAATTAGAAGTTTATGTGAGTACTCAGAGAAAACTGACAACAGGCGCAGTGGGAGACATAATCAAGCATTTACATCATAACTCATTAAATCACAATCTGAAATAAGCATTTCTTGGCTATACGCCTGAAGCGTCTACTTAATCGTAAATGTGGGTGTTCATCACGGATTCGTCCTGCTAATAATTATACAAATTTCTCAAAGGGACAAAGTTGGAGGAGATAGGAGCGACCTTGAAGTCAAAGTAATCTTACACAGAGAAATTCACAGTTTATATTATAGATTCTACACACAAAGGTTTAAGACTTATAACATAAAATGGCTGTACAAGGCACAAGTCTCAACCCTCACAGATTCCTTTGGACTGGGAGACAGGTTGGTAGTGGGAGTCTCTCAGTCCACACCACTAGTACACTACAGATATAACCTCTAGCCAAGGAGATCATAGATGAGGTCAGCTGGGCTATAATCAAGGAGGGATAAGACAACCCTCTGTATGACTGGGGAGAAGAAGTGACCCTACAGAGAGGGTTAGAGCCGGAGACCCTGTGTGTAAACTGCGTTTTTTTAGGTGAGTCAGGGAGAAGACCTCTGTATTAGCTAGAGCCCAGACTGGCAGGTTTTTATTTTACTATGTTTATGTGTGTGATGATGCTGAAGTGCCAGAATAAAGCACCATTTGGACTTCAACCCCATTGTCAGGGGAGAAATCTGTGATTGTGACCCCCTGTAAAAGAGCGATCCATTTCAGGTGTTGATGACATTTTGATCACTTTTTATAAAAAAAAATTGGAGGGAGGTGAAGTAACCACAAAATGGCGAATGGGCCATTTTTTTTTCCCGTTGCGCCATTTGCCGTGTGGGATAGTACTGGCATTTTCGCATGTGGCGATTTTTTTTTATTGTTTACATATTTGTATTTAGATTTTGGGGAAAGGGGAGTGAATTTTTATATACATGCATTAATCAGATTGCTTCTCTCATACACTCCCATGCACGCCACAGGCAGAGGCTCCATAGGAACTAATGTGCGGCAGCTTCTTTTCATTCAGGAGGGCAGAGGCTGTGGCTCACTGCATTCAGCTCCCCTGGTCCTCGCTGGGAGGGGCCGGAGCACACTGAGAAGCGTGCGCTTCCGGGTTATTCTTTGTACAGATGGCGTGGTCACATTTGACAATGGCATCTGAAGGGTTAAAAGTCCGATTTGGCATTAAAGCCGGTCACAGACACAAGCAGGCACTATCTTTAAAGACCTTGCCAGCCATTTACATGTATGGTGCTGGTCAGAAAGGGGTTAAATTGTATTGTAATACGCCAGATCATAACTAAAAAAACACCACCATACAATGACTGAATAACACCTCCATACAGTGACTGAATAACACCACAACATAGTATAACTTCACCATACGTTAACTGAATAATGCCACCAGGTAATGAGCAGATACTATAATATGTCTGAATAACACCACCAAACATGATTGTGTAACACCCCCATACCATATCTAAGATAAAAGATATGTAATGAAGCATTGACTGAATAATACCTTCATAATGATGCTGAAGATGGATGAGCGAATCAACTTTGGATGAAACATCCGAAGTCGATTCGCATAAAACTTTGTTCTAATACTGTACAGAGCGGGAGCTCCGTACAGTATTAGAATGTATTGGCTCCTATGAGCCAAAGTTCTCATTAGGTCTTGAGTTTGTTGCTTTCCAGACATGCTGTCTACATTTGTCTCATTAAAACATGCTGATATTTCTTCTCTTCTCCTCTACATCCTGTTTACTGAGAGGTGCTAATCCACTTGAATCAGATGGGACATAGCTAAAGATCTGAGATTGGCTTTCCCAGGGTATATTGCAGCAATCTAGCAATTTAGCAGGCTTACAGTGAACTCTGGTGTCGGTAGGTTCATGCAGTGAAAGGATTTTCACACGACTGTTAGTCTAGATTTACTATTGTGTTTGGGACTCGATTTTGGCACAAAATGTGGAGCAATCTGATGCAAAAAGTCATATCTACTCTTACTTAGGTCTCATGCACACGACCGTATGTATTTTGCGGTCCGCAAAAAATACAGATGACATCCGTGTGCATTCAGTATTTAGCAAAACGGAACAGCGGGCCCCTAATAGAACAGTCCTATCCTTGTCTGTAACGCGGACAATAATTGGACATGTTCTATTTTGGGGCGGAACGGAAATACGGAAACGGAATGCACACGGAGTACCTTCCTTTTTTTTTGCGGACCCATTGAAATGAATAGTTCCGTATATGGTCCGCAAAAAAAAAAAACAGAATGGACACGGAATGAAAATACGTTTGTGTGCATGAGGCCTTAGACTCATTCCACACAGGGCGTTGCTTTTAAAAGGGTGCAGCTTAGCAGAAATTGGGTAGGGCCTGAGTCAACTATTGCCACCAAAATTTGAAAGAAAGTGAGTCAACTAAAAGTCGTCTAAAAACTTACCTACGGGCAGTTTATAGCTGTTTTTAGAAATGTGTGCTTCCACAGAATGCATCTTGGTTCCAATTGTTGGCTTGAAAATTGTGCACTGCATTAGGGGCTTAACTATAGTAAATCTGGCCCATTGTTCCTACCTGGAGATGAGAGTTACAGTATTTGCATATGTAAATATTAAGCAATAGCTCGATAACAATGACACAGAATATTTCATTATATAACCCTGAAAGGCTTATTGAGAAACGTCTCTCTGGCTTCATGTGCACATTTGCTGTGCAGGCAAATAGATTTTACTATACACAGCTTTGTAGACATCCTGTTCTACGTGTTATTTACAACACCACTACGGTACAAGCTGTACTGCACAGCCAGAGTGCTTAGGAATGACAGAAGACTAGAAGATACATTTAATAATGTAATTTCTCTAAATATATAGAAACACAGTTCAGTTTTTCCTTTTTTTTTTATTTTTACCATTTATCTTCAGGTCATTAGCTCATATTGCAGTGTCCCACTAGGCCACTGCTAGTGGTTACGTCAGGTATATCCTATAGTAATTTACGGTATGTAATCTGCATAGAAATTACTGTTATAACTCTAAAATATAGGTTGTAAGCTAAACTACAGTATGGGTTAATTCTGCCCCTGAGATACTTTCTAGAAGCAGAGTAGAACTTAGGCCTCAAGCCACATTTACATAGCCCAATGTTCGGGCCAGTTATTTTGAACAAGCGCTCCTATGAATGCTTGTTCCCCACATTCTGCCTATGTTAAGGTGCCGCATGTCATCCAATGAACGAGCAAAACGCTCATTCATCGGGTGAAATAATCTGAGGTGCAGACACTTAAATCATCGTTGCCGGGTAGCAGATCATGTTGTCGAAACTCTGCACTCTGCTGCCCAGGGGCAATAATTTTTGGTTGCTCTATATTGCTCTTTTTTGAGGCAAGGTAACAAAAAAATTTAAATTCAAAAATTGTTTCTACATTCGCTATTTAGTTTTGTGGAACACCTAAAGGGTTAACATAGTTTGTAGAGTAACTTTTGAATACCTTGAGGGGTGTAGTTTCTTAGATGGGGTCACTTTTTTGGAGTTTCTAGTCTAGACTACATCAGGGGGGGCTTCTAATGGGACATGGTGTAAAAAAAAAAAACAGTCCATTAAAATCTGCCTTCCAGAAACAATATGGAGTTCCCTTCGTTCTATGCCCTGCCGTGCAGCTATATAGCCATTTACGACCACATATGGGGTGTTTCTGCAAACTAGAGAATCAGGGCAATACAAATTTAGTTTTGTTTGGCTGTTAACCCTTGCTTTATTACCGGAAAAAAGGATTCAAATGGAAATTTTGCCCAAAAATGGGTGTTTTGGCACAGTTTTTATTTTATATTTTTAACGCTGTTCATCCGAGGGGTTTAGTCAAATGTTATTTTTATAGCGACGACTTTTATGCACGCGACGATGCCCAATATGTATGGCTCTCAGACTTTGGAGACACTAAGCAGGCATCCTAAAACTGCAGCCCTCCAGATGTTGTAAAACTGCAATTACCACCATGCCCTGCTGATGGCTGTATGTTGTCTGGGCATGCTGGGAGTTATAGTTTTACAACATCTGGAGGGCCGCAGTTTGAGGATGCCTGCACTAAAACTAATATTTTTTGGGGAAAAATAAATTGTTTCCGTGTCTCCAAAGTCTGAGAGCCATAGTTTTTTATGTTCTCTAGGGGACTGTTGGGGATTATAAAAATTTTGTACTCCATGGAAGTGTGATACTCCCTGAAGCAATCGATAACGTGTCGCACTGAGTGGTGGTGTCCTTCCGTATCCCCCTCCTGCGACACACTTTGCACTTTTTGGGGGTTCGTCCCTTCTTTCCAGTATGGGGGACCACACCTAGGAAAGTGTTGGCCAGGGATGATCCGGGCGCCTCCAGTTCCCGAGGTACTCCGGCCTGCTCTTTCCCGGTCCGAAAAGATCAGGGCCTTGAGGACTGCCTCATAGAACTGAAGGAATGTCCCTGTGCTGCCAGCGCTTCGGGATGGTACAAAAGAGTTGTACATGGCAACCTGTACCAAGTAGACCCCAACTTTTTTGTACCATGCCCGGGTTTTGCGCATGGCATTATATGGCTTGAGGACTTGATCAGAGAGATCAACTCCTCCCATATACCGATTGTAGTCGACGATACAATCGGACTTGAGTACCGTTGCCGCGGCACCTCGTACAGAGACAGGGGTGGTGCTGTTACTGTGGATTGTGGACAGCATAAGGACATCCCTCTTGTCCTTATACCTGACCAGCAACAGGTTTCCACTGGTAAGGGCACGGGTCTCACCCCTGGGGATAGGTACCTGGAGGGGGTAGGCAGGGAGGGCGCGTTGATTTTTCCGCGCGGTCCCACAAGCGAACGTGGATCTGGCGGCAAGGGACCTGAACAAGGGAATGCTGGTATAAAAGTTATCTACGTACAAGTGGTAACCGTTATCCAGCAGAGGGTACATAAGGTCCCACACGAGTTTCCCACTAACACCCAGAGCGGGGGGACATTCTGGGGGTTGAATACGGGAATCTCGCCCCTCGGACACATGAAATTTGTAAGTGTACCCTGAAGTACTCTAACAAATTCTGTATAGCTTCATGCCATACCTCGCCCGCTTTGTGGGAATGTATTGGCGGAAACTGAGTCTCCCCTTGAATGCAACGAGAGACTCATCAACCGCGACCTCCCTTCCAAGTACGTAGGCCTCCATGAATTTGGCCCAAAAGTGATCGATGACCGGCCGTATCTTATACAGACGGTCATAGGCAGGATCACCTCGAGGGGGACATGCTGCATTATCGGAATAATGCAGACATTTCCGGATGGCCTCTAACCGGGGACGTGTCGTGACCATACTGTACAGTGGGGTCTGGTATAGGACGTCCCCACTCCAGTATTGCCTGACACTGGGTTTTTGGACTAGACCCATATGCAGCACGAGGCCCCAAAATGTCCTCATCTCGGCTGCACTGACCGGCGTCTAGCCACAAGTGGCAGGGGGGGTCTGGGGTCTGAGAGAAAGATTTAGATAAAAGTTATTTTTATTTATTTTTCCTAACTAACTTTTCCCTTCTTTCCCTGCCTAACGGTGCCTCTCCCTCACTGACCCTAACCTAACTGGATGGCGATGGGTGCAGGAGGGTGATGGATGCCGATTAGGGGGACTCAGGAGCTGGTGCTGGATGGTGCTGCAGGGTGCTCGTGCAGAACAGGAAGAGGAGGGGAGCGCAGGAAGTTTGAATCTCGCGCCTCTCTCCCCTGCACCAATCAGCACCCTGGACAGCAGCATTCAGCACCAGAGCCAGCACCGCCTCTTCAAATCTTCGTACTGCGATTGGTGGTGTATAATCACGCCACCGATCGCAGTCTTTTTCCGGTTCATCGGGTCACAGGATACCCGAATGGACCGGAAACGCAGAAAACCGTAGGTCTGAATTGACCTGCGGCTTTCTGCGATCGCCGATACGTTGTTACAGGATGCCGGCTGAATGATTTCAGCCAGCATCCCGTTCCGATTAACTCCCTTAATGAACAATTGCTCCTGAATGTAAAAATTGGTTTTCTTTGATTATTGATTGTAACGTAATTTTCATGCAGCAAAATATGCCAATATTTATAAATAGCCAATCTGATCGCTTTTACCATGGGGCTCTACTGAAAGGAGAAAACAGCTTGCTTATTGCTGCCTTTTTTTTTTTTTTGGGACTCTACCTTCTTGCTTTTTGTAAGGCTTCGTCCAAGATTTTTATCCAAGAGTACCCACTCTCTAAAGACTGAGCTTGTTGATCAAATTTACTGTCATTATCATTAATCCTCCTTGACCAAATGAATAGGCCATAAAGAATTGATTTTTTTGGGTGGAAGCTGTCAAAATGTAACAAAGAATTTGAGGTACTGGGCTTTCTAAAACCTTCAGTAATTATATTCAATTATATTCCCACCTTTTACACTAACCTTGACATCTAAAAATTCTACCTGTTCATCACCAAAATTAGATAATGTCATATTCATGTAATTAATATTATTCAAATATCCAACAAACTCCTCAAACTGCTGTTCACCCCTGACCAAGCAATAAAGACATTGTTGATGTATCATAGAAAGGTTTTTGTATATGGTACACGTAGAACCAAATACCACAGTGCAGCACAAAATACTGCTGTCTTCACTAAGTATTCAATTGTATCCCTGTCCTGAGGACAGTGATACAGCTGAGTACATAAGGGCACCTGCGGCTATTGGTTGGCCAGGTACATAAGTGCCTGATGCTCCTGGGATTAATTAATAACACCACGCAACAAAAAATAATTTTCGTCTGCTACTGGGCAAAAAACATTTGTCCTATTATTTATTTATTTCATGCACCTATATAGCGTTACTATATTCCGCAGCGCTTTACAGACATTAGCATCCAACTGTCCCCAATGGGCTCACATACTAAATCGAGTGTACAGATTACAAATCCGAAGTCAGAATTGTTGTAACACGTCACAAAATTTTGCTATACATAAGTATGCCTAAATGAATGAAGCACTTGGAAAATATTGATTCATTTTGAACAGAACGAGTTTTACTTCAACAATTGCCTGATCTACATCAAAGTTTGAGTAGTAAACGAGAATGTAATGGAATAACAGTTTCAAAAAGTCTCGTTTTTCAGTTTAAATGTCTTACTTGAGCAAGGCCCAGTACTGTTAAAAGTGCTTCAGACATCTGCCTTTGCGTTTGTGAACGGTCATATTTTCCCATTGCAAAAACCAGCAGTAGTCCCCCATCATGTTGGGATTCCAGCCACCTTGATACCTGTTCTCCATTGTAGAAATATCTTTATGGAACCGCTCTTCATGTTAGTCACTTACGTGTCCCAAATTGGGTGGGAAACAGTCAAGATGGGAATGTAAGAAATGCACTTTCAATCACATTCGGCAGCCAAGTTGTTCATATGTTGTAAGCATGTTGTCTACTAATTCACCATAGTTTGCAGCTCGTCTGTTCCCAAGGAAGTTCTGCAATACTAGCACAAATGCAGCCCAACCTGTAAGACGCACTCACTTTGTCAGATTCTTGTTCTGATCATAAGTAGTGCATTTGCCACATATGTGGCAGAAATTGTCTGAATCGTTAACACATTTGCACTTATCCATCTTAGGCCTCATGCACACGACTGTTCCATTTTTTGCGGTCCGCAAAACACAGATGGCGTCCATGTGCGTTCCGCAATTTGCATAACGACAAGGACAGCCTTTAATATAACTGCCTATTCTTGTCCGCAACGCGCGGACAAGAATAGGACAGGTTATATTTTTTTTGCGGGGCAACGGAACAGAGCAACGGATGTGGACTTGAAGTGAATAGGTCCGCATCTGAGCCGCCAAAACTGCGGCTCGGATGGGGACCAAAACAACGGCCGTGTGCATGAGGCCTTTTATTTTGCGGATCCATTGTAATAATGCCTATCCTTGTCCGCAAACTAGAAAAAAATAGGACATGCACTATTTTTTTTACGAGGCAACGGAATGGACATACTGATGCGGACAGCACATGGTGTGCTGTCAGCGTTTTTTGAGGCCCTATTGAAATTAATGGGTTTGGATTCTATCGGCAAAAAAAAACTTAACGGACACGGAAACAAACAACGTTCGTGTGCATGTAGCCTTAAGTTTCTAAACTGATAGCACTATAACAGATCACTTTATCAAAATCTGTCCAGCTTGCCTTATATACTTACTGCTGACATCAGCCTGAGTGCGTCCGAACAGGTCTGGACATGTCCATTGGAATATCTCCAATATAATGCATTAATAGAATAGGCTTTGCATGTATAACTCAACCCTTTACGGTGGAAGTCCGGTCCCCAAACATGGCACCCACTTGCACGTGCAGCGGCGCCATAGCCATCAGGTTTCTGCTATTTTTCATACACACGTCCCCCATCCTGAAGAAGCTTACGCGAAACGTGCGTTAGGGTTTCTGGTTCACCACTTAGGTATCTATCTATGGCTTTTCAGTAACAGTTTAGTATATATTATCTATGCATTTAGCACTCTGCATTTTATACATGTATGTATTGTATTAGATTTTATTACTGTTCTGACGGTCCTGGCTGGATTTGTATACTATATACCTACTTTGGGTTATTTATTTATATACTATGCTGTACTTGCATTACCCTGCCAGTATTGTTATGTGGATTGCCTAGTGGTGGCCCATTTTTATCCTGTCTGTTCTCCACTCACCATTGTATTGCATTTTATTGGATCTTCTGTCTCTTTCTGATACTATAATAAAGGTTATATTCATTGTAATTTGTGCTAGCCTTTCTTTCTTTTAGTGTTGTACTTTGCGTGCAGGCTCAGCACGGGTACTCACGTTTGTGAGTCATTTATCATTGGTGTATATGCTATTTAAAATAGCAGACTCCCGCAGCACATGTATGCGATCAGCCATCATATTTGGAATCAGCGCGCTCATTTTAGTATAAATAACGTGTTTTTCTCTCAGTAGCAAAATCATTATAATGAGAGTATCAGATTGTTATGTACCCAGCTGGCGGCCATGACGAGGACTCGGTCCGTTGGGAAATTTCCCAGTAGTGTCTATGGCCAGTCCACCTTGCATTTAGAAATAATTCATACTACGTACACCCTTGCCCTTTTAAAGATAAGAATAATCTGTGCCTTTCTGTGTTCTAATTCTTGAAAAACAGGAACGGAAGTAATGAAACCTTCGCCTTTGTTTGTTTCATTAATAGCCGAATAAAAAGCCAGCCATGTTCATTTTGGAATGTGGAACTGCTGCTCCTCGCCAAGGACACTCCAGCATGCAGCACAGGCCTGATGGAATGTTTAATCAAGTCAAGGCTTCCGAAAGACCCTGACAAACTTATGCCATTTATTGTTTATTGGTAGTTATACAAAAAGGAGGAAATATATCTTGTCATGCTAAACTGCAAATAAAACCAAAGCATTTTTGGTGGGATGAATAGAATAGATGTAAGGTCCCAGCTGAAAGAGTTAAATGGATTCCTTTCATTTCTACCTGTGGTATATTATACTATTTCTCAGAAAGTATGATCTAGTGACTTTAAAATGTTTTGAAAAAGCATAGAATTTATGATATTTACAGCTATATGCTGTAGTATATTGCTACATAGAATAGGAAGCATATTGGAGAATAATGCCTTTTTAGTTATATGCTACAATCGTAATGACTGGGTGAAAAGTGGCTCTAGAAGTTTGGATTCAATATATTTATTTCAGACGATTGAGTCACATTATTATGACCACTTTCTACTTTCGATGTCGGCAGGGCATAGCTCATGAAGGAAGTTAGGGTTCCTCAGCAGCAGGATATACACGGAGACGCCAGATGCACGCTTGCCAATACATTTTAATATGTTGTTCCTATTTTAATCGGTGGCCCCAATGTGGATAAATTAGTGGAGAAATTAGGCTTTCTATTCTATGATAATTACACCCTGCGTACAAAGAGGGTGGTGCCGTTTTATCTCACTGCACCCAAGGCTCCTCTCTTTTTCCTTCCCGATCACACCCTTACCACTTTGACTGACAGGACCAGGGAGTGAAGACCTACTCATGTCTGAAGTCTCGTGATTGCTCGTTCGCTTTACCGATGGATTCGTTACTGCATGGTGGGCAGCACAGTGGCTCAGTAGTGAGCATTGGCGCCTTGCTGCACTGGGTCTTAGGTTCGAATCGGACCAAGGACAACATCTGCATGGAGTCTGTATGTTCTCCCTGTCTTTCTTCTGGGTACTCCGGTTTCCTCCTACACCTTGATAGGGAATTTAGATTGTGAGCCTCACTGGTGACAGAGAGTGAGGGTAATGTCTGTAAGTGAGTAAAATTAATAATAAAAAAACTATCGCCTGAATACTCTCTCAGCCAACAGCTAGCTCTCCTGATCCTCCCTCAGCTGAACATGCATATATAGAGAATGGGGAGAGGGAAGAAAGCTGTTGCCAGACACCTCTGGCAGATGTTTACCTCTCTGAGAACAAAAGGTCAAGGCAGTTGAAATCCAAAATCCCAATCTGTATCTCCTTGGACATCAGCCATCGGGGAAGAGTCAAGAGGTCCCATACACATTAGATGGTTGGTCAAACTCAATGATATTGGCAGGTTCTGCTGACATAGGTCTAATGTTCATGGCCAGCTTTAGTTTAACTTTGACAAAGCATCAGTAAAGGCCAATTGCACGTGGGACAGAGCAGGCAATTTTTGGGAATGAACTGTTGATTCCTATGTTTGCCCGCTGTCAGAGCATGCATTTACATATTGACATTATCTCTGTATGGAGACTAGTGATCATGGTAGTGGTCATCATAGAGGTGTATTGCATCTGGGCAGCAGGTCGCTGCTTATTCTGCACAGTCAGCTGCCAAGAAATGATGATTTAGGTGACTAGATCAGCAATTCTTTCACCTGATGGGCGTTTGCTTGGTCATCAGGTGATTGGCAGCACCTTTACATGGGTCAGTTATCAGTAGAAACGTTAGCTCCTGATAATTGCTAATGATTAAGAGGCTTTAGGATAGATTTATCAAACTGGTGTAAAGTAGAACTGACTTAGTTGCCCATAGCAACCAATCAGATTCCACCTTTCATTTTTCAGAGCTCCTTTGGGAAATGAAAGGTGGAATCTGATTGGTTGCTATGGGCAACTAAAGCCAGTTTTCCTTTACACCAGTTTGATAACTCTCCCCCTTTAACTTTTTCTTCTCTAAAAGGGATACTGGTCCTGGTGTCATGAATGCATTTTCTATGCATTGAATGATAATATCATAGTATGGGTGCAGTTCTTGGTCTGCGTGGTCCATTATAAAAGCTTGACCAGTCAGTATGAAGTACATCATATTGGTTGCGGCCTTAAAATTGATTATATGTAATTGTTAGAAGGAAAACAATGCACAAAACAAACACAAAAACAGCCTAAGAATAGGTTTGAGTCAATGTTGTATTGAACAGACAGCAGAGTAATAAATGCTATGCACATAAATATGTGGTGTAAGGTTTATAGACCTTGAACATATGGCCTGTCAATGACCCACCAAAATTCTAGTACCGGACAGCTCTGCCCGAGCTTTAGAGAAAAGAAATAGACATTTTACTTATCAGAATTTTTTCCTGACAAATAGGGAGAGGCAGCCAATATGACCACATACTCCTTATCTTTCAAGATAACAGTTTTCCTACAAAACACAAGCAGTCCTTGAACAGAAAAGCGATATTGCAAGTACATGACAGGCTAATATATTGCTGACAAGGTCCAAAGGTCCGTAACAGGAAGTGGGACCAGTTTAAACATTTCTCATGTTTGGCCACTGGAATTTGTCAGTGACATTAAAATACTTTAAAGTAGATGTGTTCACATTTCTGCGCAGAGCGGTTATATTTCAATCTAAAATCCTCTGTGTCTCTTTTCTTCCCTCTTTTCTTCCCAAACGTCCATATTTTGGATTGTATCACATCAGTATTGTATGCCCTCACCTACTGTCCCGTTCCTTTGCAGATTGCTGCAGGGCCCACTCTCCTTCTTTACCAGTCTGAACAGCACCTTCAAATTAATGTTGCTTTAAAATAAGTAATAATTATAACAATGGTAAAAAAATAAAATAAATAACTGGGGCTCCTGAAATACACTGAAGAGTATGGAAAGACGGTTCTATTGTGCATGGACTTGTACATGTCCCTCAATGGCAGGGGTCTTACTTGGCCCTCTGAGGCCGTTTTCTGTGGCCTGCGATACCTTAAGGGGGACACACTATTAACTAAAGAGCTTTTCAATTGTGGAAGTGCTCATTAGTTCAGGACTGGAGGCCCAGGGAGCGGTGAGTATGGCACCGTTAGCACAGCACTGACACTTAATAACTTCTCCCTGGTCCTCTTCACCCAGTCATGCCCCATGTTCTGAAAGCGTATAGCTTCAGGATGTAGTGCTCGTAGGCTTGCACTGTGATAATTATTTTTTTTGTCTGAATTTAGGGGATAGAGGGTTGGGCAGGGGCTGTTGGGGCAGCTGATTTGGCATCTTTATACATTTTAGGTGTGATCTGATCTGGGGTCTGTATGAATTTGGGGGCTGATTTGGGGTTTATTCTGGGGTTTATATGAATATGGGGACTAATCTGGGGTCTGTATTAATTTGAGGGTCTGGTATGGGGGTCTGTATTAATTCTGGGGGTCTGGTCTGGGGACTCATCTGAGGTTTGCATTAAGAAGGGGTTGTCCAACCATGTTAAATTTATTTCTGAATATTGATTAGAATGCCACAAAAAAGTAGTGTTCTCACCACTAGTGGAGCTCTTGTAGTCATTCCCAGGCATGGCTGGCTAAGGTGAAGTGCGGGGCGGTGAGAGTGTATTGTATCATATTTGAAACATACGCGGCCTGACAATTGGATTTTTTTTTTCTATGTGCGGCTCATATATCTAGCAGAGTTTTATGAAATGCTATGAAAAGCTGTTGCAGTAAGGATATGTTCTCCTTCCTTCCCATGTCTATTTTCTTTGTTTATGGTCACATTAAGCTATGCATATAAAACTTCAGGTTACATTTTTCTGAGGGCATGCAAAAAGTTTAATTAAAAGAACATTGCTAACTCCAGCCATTTGTAGATTTGTCACGTCTCCTCTTCTTGTGTTGTCTGCACTCCTTACGTTTTTTTTTTATCCTGTAACCGAGTCATTATATGTTCAGTTTATGAAGAGCCCTATTTAGAAAGGCTTTGCCTCATTTTCTGCCCACAGCCGAAATCCTTTGTGGCAGCTGCCCAGGAAGACTAAACAGGGATGATTCTTCTTCTAATTCCAATTTTCAGTTCAGTTTATGCCAGTGAAAACATTAACCCCTTAATTTTTCAGCAAATTATAAAGGCTCATTACCTTACGAGGTTAAGAGATGATGATGGTGCCTTAAACTGAATCTCTCACCAGCGACCACCCTATCCAACTGTTTGCATAGACACACAGCTGTGGTTAACATGAGCGAAACGCTATTTTTTCGTTTGTTGATCTGAGGTTCTGTTTCCCAGTTATGACACTTTTACTTAATATGCAAATTAGGCCTTTGGTGCAATGAGGGTATTACCATTTCTCTTCTTGCACCCAAGCTTTAATGCTTTTTTTGGCCAGGTCCTCCCTGGCTGCTTTGATTGACAGGGTCAAGCAGTGGAAAACAGCGCAGGAAGGGAACAGAAATGAGAGGCGCTTGGCTGCAACAAGAGCAACAGTGATACCCTCAATGCACCAAAGGACTAATTTGCATATCAAGAAAAATTACCATTACTTGGGAACGGAGCCTTAAATTAACAAAAAAAAAAAAAAAAAAAACTCAGCTCGTAATTTTTTTTTTTCTGGACAACTTAGCTCAAAATCACGGACAGCCAACGGATTATAAAGATTATCAGTAATACTGTTTATAGCTCATTATAGCTCTTTACAAGTGTGACGAATACCGCACCTCGCTGCCGCCGGACGTCAAATACGCTGAGCTAGCGAGATACGGTATAGTCACTGGTTACCAAGGCGTGAGACGTTACGCCGTCCCTGAGGAGAAGGTAAGGTCAGCTTGGTACAGTGTTCACAGACTTCTGTCCACATGGGCACAGAAAGGCAACAAGCTGAGGGAGCCTTTTCACTGCCCCAGTGAAACAGCGCTTCCTCAGCCTGAGTATACTGCCACCAGTTTCTTGTTTGATATTTATAAGCCCGGTCCGCTAACGGGATTATATGGGGGAGAAACCAACCCGTAGTAGTGTATAATTAGGCCGAAACACAGGACGTGGGGATTCGTGATCGAGCTACAAGACAGCGCAAGATTAAATTATATATTTAATCGCCTTAACGGCTCACTAGAAATAAAACTATACACACACAAAGAATATACAGAGAGGAACAGAAGTATTTGAACACCCTGATTTTGCAAGTTCTCCCACTTAGAAATCACGGATGGGTTTGAAATTTGCATTGTTGGTGCATTATCATTCTGAGAGACAGAATAAAATAAAATAAAATAAAAATCAGGAAATCACATTGTATGATTTTTAAAGAATTTAATTGTCTTGCACTGCTGAACATAAGTATTTGAACACCTTAGAAACTCAGTGTTAATATTTGGTACAGAAGCCTTTGTTTGCAATTACAGAGGTCAAACGTTTCCTGTAGTTCTTGAACAGGTTTTCACACACTGCAGCAGGAATTTTGGCCCACTCCTTCACACAGATCTCCTCTAGATCTGTCAGGTTTCGGGGCTGTCACTGAGCAATACAGAGTTTCAGCTCCCTACAAAGATGTTCTATTGGATTTAGGTCTGGAGACTGGCTAGACCACTCCAGAACCTTGATATGCTTCTTACGGAGCCACTCCTTGGTTATCCTGGCTGTGTGCTGTGGGTTGTTGTCATGTTGGAAGACCCAGCCACGACCCATCTTCAAGGCTCTGAGTGAGGGAAGGAGGTTGTTGCTCAAAATCTCACAATAAATGGCCCCATTCATCCTCTCCTTAATACAGTGCAGTCGTCCTGTCCCTATCGCAGAAAAGCACCACCAAAGCATGATTTTACCACCCCCATGCTTCACAGTAGGGATGGTGTTCTTGGGATGCAACTCATCCTTCTTTTTCCTCCAAACACGACAAGTGAATTTAGACTCAAAAGTTCTACTTTGGTCTCATCTGACCACATGACTTTCTCCCATGCCTCCTCTGGATCATCTAGATGGTCTTTGGCAAACTTCAGACAGGCCTGGACATGTGATGACTTGAGCAGGGGAACCTTGCAATACATGATTTGAAACCATGACGGCGTAGTGTTCTACTGACAGTGACCTTTGAAACTGTGGTCCCAGCTCTCTTCATGTCATTGACCAGCTCCTCCCTTGTAGTTCTGGGCTGATTCCTCACCTTTCTTATCATAAGTGATACACCGCGAGGGGAGATCCTGCATGGAGTCCCAGTCCGCGGGAGACTGACAGTTGTCTTTAGCCTCTTCCATTTTCTAACAATTGCTCCAACAGTTGATCTATTTTCCCCAAGCTTCTTGGCAATTGCCCCGTAGCCCTTTCCAGCCTTGTGGAGGTCCACAATTTTGTCTCTGGTGTCTTTTGACAACTCTTTGGTCTTGCCCATGGTAGTAGTTGGCGTCTGACTGACTGTGAGGTGAACAGGGTTTTTTAAAGAGCTCAGACAGGTGCTACTAAGTTAGATTGAGTGGAGTAGAGGTGGACTTTTAAGGGCACAGTAACAGGTCTTTGAGAGTCAGAATTCTTGCTGTTTCTGGTCTGAGGTTGCAAATGCAGGTAGTATGGTACAAGCAGGATTAAACAGAGCAAAAAGGCAGTTTACCAGATGGATGAGTCCTTTGGGTTGTGAGGAGTTCTTAGCTGTAGTCACATGGGTGGCAGTGATGTCAGCAGTTTACAGGTCCCTGTAAACACATGGCACGATGTGACCCCCCCTTCAGACAAAAGAAACGCCCACTGGCTTGCATGCGCTTTTTGACTGGTAGCCGGCCCCTTCCCTCCCGGCCTCTGGGGTAGTGGGGGTAGGGAGATCTCATGGCCATATTTTCTGTTAAATAAAATATTTATTTAACAGAAAATATGGCCATGAGATCTCTCTAGGCAAAGTGTGGATACATTTATAGATAAATAATTATGGATTTATAAATATATATATATTTAACCGAAAATATGGCCATGAGATCTCCCTACCCCCACACTGCGCAGGCGCGGAGATCGGATGGATCTTCTTGAGTTAGCCGCGCTTGCGCACTGGGCCGTAATTTTTTCATACTGAGGCTCTCCGACGCATGCGCAGTGTCCCGGTGTGCAGCTAAACTCCGCTGAGATTTTCCATAAACTGTCCGTTTACGCATGCGCAGATTGTCAAAACTCAGGAATGCCTCCTCACGTCATTAGCAGTGCAGTTAGAAGTTAGGAGGTAGGGAAATCTCACGAAGTAGGGTAATGTAACGTTACAGTGGCCTAGTCTGAAAGGAGGAGATAAGGAAAGAGAATGTCTACATCAGAGGAGACATCACTGGATGTAAGAGGTAGATATGTGGCACTGTATTACCCTGTATGTTCTGTAGCGTTGTATGTAATGTTTTCAAAGTATGTCTTTAAAGGGGTTATCAGATTTTTTTTTGTATGAGCGCTGCCTTCTCTGCTCTGTTTACCCGCTCACCACTGCAATTATAGCGGCGAGCAGGTGAACAGAGCAGAGAAAGCAGCTCTCATATGAGCGCTGCCCCCTCTTAAAACAGCTGATCGGTGGGGGTGCCAGGAGATGCCTGCCGGTCTGATATCGATGACCTATCTTGAGGATAGGTCATTAGTAGTAAAAAGAGGACAACCCCTTTAACAGCAGGACTGGAGGGAATGGGTTAGGTTGAGATTTTGGCATGGGGGGGACGTTTCAATTTTTGCCTCAGGCACTAGAAAGGCTAGGTGCACCCCTGTCCCTTGCCATAAAGCAATGAGGTTAGGTGAGGGGAGGGGGGCCCAAGCTAAACACTTGCACCAAGGCCCATGAGCCTTTAGCTACGCCCCTGAGTACACCCCTAAGTGAAAATGGCTAAATTGTACCCAAAGTGTCAATATTTTGTGTGGCCACCATTATTTTCCAGCACTGCCTTAACTCTCTTGGGCATGTAATTCACTAGAGCTTTAACCCCTTCTACCCTGGGCCAGTTTTCACCTTCCTGCCCAGGTTAATTTTTGCAAATCTGACATGTGTCACTTTATGTGGGAATATCCTTTGAAGACTTTTATTTATCCAAGCCATTCTGAGATTGTTTTCTTGTGACACATTGCACTTCATGACAGTCATAAATCTGAGTCAATATATTTCACCTTTATTTATGAAAAAAAAACAAATTTACAAAAATTTGGAAAAATTCGCAATTTTCAAAATTTCTATTTCTCTGCTTTTAAAACAGAAAGCAATACCTCATAAAATATTTATTACTTAACATTCCCCATATTTATAATTTATGTTTGCATCATTTTGTAAATGTCATTTTATTTTTTGGGGATGTTAGAAGGCTTAGAATTTTAGAAGCAAGTCTAAAAAATTTAGGAAAAAATTTCCAAAACCCAGTTTTTAAGGACCAGTTCAGATCTGAAGTCAATTTGTGGGGCTTGCATAATAGAAACACCCCATAAATGACCCCATTGTAGAAACTACACCCCTCAAGTTACTCAAAACTGATTTTACAAACTTTGTTAACCCATTTCTTTCTTTAACACATTGAGGGTTAACAGCCAAACAAAACTCAACATTTATTACCCTGATTCTGAGGTTTACAGAAACATCCCACATGTGGTCGTAAACTGATGTAAGGGCACATGGCAGGGCGCAGAAGGAAAGGACTGCCGCATGGTTTTTAGAAGGCAGATTTTGCTGGACTGGTTTAGACACCATGTCCCATGTCCCATTTGATTCACCCCTACAGTAGAAACTCCAAAAAGTGACCCCATTTTATAAACTAGTGTATAAGGTGACAGTTTTATTGGTCCTATTTTGGGATACATATGATTTTGTTATCGCTCTATATTAAGTTTTTTGTGAGGCAAGGTAACCAAAATATGGCACTGTTTTTATTTTTTACAACATTCAAATATGTATTTGTTTGTATCAGTTTTACATAATAATTTTTTTTTCTGCCAATCATCTTGTGCAGGGGCTAATGTTTTGCAGGAAGAGTTGACATTTTAATTAGTACAACTTTTGGGTACATATGATTTTTTGATCATTCAATATTACACTTTATGAGGCAAGGTGACCCCAAAAATGGGTTGTTTTGGCACAGTTTTTATTTATTTATTTTTACAGCGTTCACCTTAGGGGTTAGGTCACATGATATTTTTATAGCGCAGGTCGTAACGGACGTGGCAATACCTAATATGTCAACTTTTTCTTATTTATTTAAGTTTTACGCAATAATAGCATTTGTGAAACAAAAAAAATGATGTTTTAGTGTCTCCATAGTCTGAGAGCCATAGCTTTTTTATTTTTTGACCGATTGTCTTAGGTAGGGAATCATTTTTTGCGGGATGAGATGACGGTTTGATCGGTTCTATTTTGGGGGGCTCTATTTTTTGATCGCTTGATATTGCACTTCAAATTATGTTAGGTGACCAAAAATTGCTTTTTTTGGCACTGTTTTTATATAAAAATTTTTTTTATGGTATTCACCTGAGGAGTTAGTTCATGTGATATTTTAATAGAAAAGGTTATTACGGACACGGTGATATCTAACATATCTACTTTTTTTTGTATTTCACTTTAACACAATAATAGCATTTGTGAAGAATTTTTTTTTTTAGATTTTAGTGTCTCCATTGTCTGAGTCATAGTTTTTTTTTACATTTTTGGGGCGATTGTCTTAGGTAGGTTCTTATTTTTTGCGGGAAGAGGTGACAGTTTGATTGATACTATTTTGGGGGAAATAGGCCTTTTTGATCGCTTGGTGTTGCAATTTTTGTGATGCAAGGTGACAAAAAATTGCTTTTTTTTATAGAGCTGGTTGTTATGGACACGGCAATACCTAATATGTATACTTTTTTTTTTTTCGCTTTAACACAATAGTCACATTTTTTAAGCCAAAAAAAGATGTTTTAGTGTCTCCATGTTCTGAGAGCTATAGTTTTTTTTATTTTTTGGGGGTTTCACACCAGCTTTTTATGCAAGAACAGAAACTTTACTTTAACAGTAGAAATAACACAACAATATAAAGACACCCAGAATATCTCGTATTCCAGACTCCCTCCCCCAGTCAGTGTCCCTCTCCGCTGGACAAGCCTAGACCGAAGGCGCACACAACAGAGCCTACAAGTTGTGCTGTGCTTCAAAAGGGGACAAACCTAGTCGGTGGCAGACACAGCAGAGCCTGCGGTGTGAATATGCACAAAGAAAAGTCCAGCTCACCCAATTATTCCACCACCTGCGTGCACGGAAAAGGCCGGCAAGCCCGTATATTCTTGATATGAAAGCACAATGAAATTCCAGCACTCACGATTTTGGTAGCTAAAATCTTCGTCTTTTATTCAGGCAGTAGACATATAAACAGGACATCCACCCACAAGTGCAGCAACCTTGACGCGTTTCGAACAGTAGTTCTTAGTCGTAACAATGAGCAGTGTCTCCTCTGGCACCTTTATACCAGTCTGTACCAAAATGTAATTGCTTTTCTCCTCCACCTGAGGGGTGGGGGAGTGTAGGAGGCAGGGAACATTTTAACCTCTTGTTTTCCAGGTGAGGCACTGCTCATATGTATGGATCCCTTTTCTCCATCAATGGAGAAAAGGGATCCATGCCAGAATTAGCAACACAGCACTAATATATGTGGATCCATACAAATAAGTTGGCTATATATAACCAATATGGTGTTCTGATGCTATCCTGACAATTGACATTCTTTGACAATTTTAATATGTTCACTGTTTTTATTTAATGGTTATTTTTCAACACAAATTTTTGTAATAATCAGTGACTTTGTATAGATGCATGAATTTTCTATTGTGAAACATATGAGCAGTGCCTCACCTGGAAAACAAGAGGTTAAAATGTTCCCTGCCTCCTACACTCCCCCACCCCTCAGGTGGAGGAGAAAAGCAATTACATTTTGGTACAGACTGGTATAAAGGTGCCAGAGGAGACACTGCTCATTGTTACGACTAAGAACTACTGTTCGAAACGCGTCAAGGTTGCTGCACTTGTGGGTGGATGTCCTGTTTATATGTCTACTGCCTGAATAAAAGACGAAGATTTTAGCTACCAAAATCGTGAGTGCTGGAATTTCATTGTGCTTTCATAACAGCAGAGCCTGCAAGGCGTTACCACTTTGCAGAACAATTCGGTGCAATCTAGCAAAAATAGAACACTATCTATCTAACTACTTACAGGCCTAAACTTGGTTTCTGGTACTGGAGTCACGGATGCAACATAAAGCATAAACGCGTTCACTGACCTGAGTCCCTTCTGTATCAGAGGGTGGCTTTGACCGGGATGGCCACAAGTACCTTTACACAAATGAGGCCTAGCCGAGGTAGATGATGTTTCACTACACAGCTCACAGCAGCCTTCCTGGAAGCAATCCTTTCTCCAACAAGCAGGATCAAATAGAAAGCAGCGATCAGTCTCTCCTTTCCGCAACTACGATCACTTTCAGACTCCCTGCAGCCAGAATGTAACCAGATGGCCTCCTTCACATACAATCCTCTCAAGATGTCAGCACCTTCACTTCCTGGTTCTCCTCACAAAAACAGCCTGCATGAGTCATCATCTATTTTACATATGCAAATCCCAGACTGTACTGGTTGTAACTGCAAAACAAACAGTGGCATCTAGTGGCAAAAATGCCAAATAACAATTATATACAAACTTTAAACAAAGAGAGCTGGCTCACAATTCCTTCACATTCCTCTACCTTCTGTTTGAGGATACCCCACAGATTCTCAATAGGGTTTAAAGGGGTTGTCCGAGTTATATAAATA
The DNA here is from genome assembly GCF_014858855.1 of Bufo gargarizans. Classification (NCBI taxonomy): domain Eukaryota; kingdom Metazoa; phylum Chordata; class Amphibia; order Anura; family Bufonidae; genus Bufo; species Bufo gargarizans. The sequence goes on from NC_058081.1 coordinate 398,815,329, forward strand.
TATTCCCATGTGCCTTATAACCTATCTAATAATACCTTTGTAATGTAGTCTTGTTTCTGTGGCGCTAATGCGGGTCACATGACCAGCGACGTCATCCACCAGGCTCCCTGTGGTGACGTTTGGTGTACAGGCTTTATCCCTTCCTGAAGAAAGTGGCCCGACTCTGTACACGAAACGTCAGAGCCTGGGTGCCTGCCCCTCTCTCTCCGATCTTGCTGCCGGGCGGCTTCTGTGCCGGATCTGGCATTAATTTCCATTGGAATGTATTAGTGCTGGATCTGGCATTAAAATTTCCACATTGACAGATCCGTTCTTCCAGTCTGCGTATGCACCGACCTTTAAATCTGTGGGAAAAAAAAATACCGAATCCGTTTATCCGGATGACAACCGGAAAGACGGATCTGGTATTGCAATGCATTTGTCAGACGGATCCGCATCTACATCCGTTTGCGTCTGGATTGCCAGATCCGGCAGGCAGTTCCAGTGACAGAACTGCCTGCCAGAATCCTCTGCTGACATGTCTATTACATTTACAGCATAGGTTTTAAAGGGGTTGAGTTGAATATAAACTCTGTCAGCAACTGTAAATGTTAAAAATAAAGTTGTGCTAAAAATGACATAATAAATAAATACAGTAAATAAAAAGTCACAAAATAGCCATATGAGAGGGGTTTGCACAGGAGGAAGGGGTTTGTGAAGAAGTGTGTGTGTGGGGGGCCATGTACAAAAATTTGCTGTGGGGCCAAGTCAGTTCTAGCTAAGCCTCTGTCCATGCCCATGATTAAAGCTATATATAGATGACAAATATAGATAAATATATATAGATATGTATATAGAGATATACTGATCTATCTCTCAATATACAGTCGTGGCCAAAAGTTTTGAGAATGACACAAATATTAGTTTTCAAAAAGTTTGCTGCTAAACTGCAGTTTTTTCTGTGATGTAGTGAAATATAATTACACGCACTTCATACGTTTCAAAGGCTTTTATCGACAATTGCGTGACATTTATGCAAAGAGTCAGTATTTGCAGTGTTGGCCCTTCTTTTTCAGGACCTCTGCAATTCGACTGGGCATGCTCTCAATCAACTTCTAAGCCAATTCCTGACTGATAGCAACCCATTCTTTCATAATCACTTGTTGGAGTTTGTCAGAATTAGTGGGTTTTTGTTTGTCCTCTTGAGGATTGACCACAAGTTCTCAATGGGATTAAGATCTGGGGAGTTTCCAGGCCATGGACCCAAAATGTCAAAGTTTTGGTCCCTGAGCCACTTAGTTATCACCTTTGCCTTATGGCACGGTGCTCCATCGTGCTGGAAAATGCATTGTTCTTCACCAAACTGTTGTTGGATTGTTGGAAGAAGTTGCTGTTGGAGGGTGTTTTGGTACCATTCTTTATTCATGGCTGTGTTTTGGGGCAAAATTGTGAGTGAGCCCACTCCCTTGGATGAGAAGCAACCCCACACATGAATGGTCTCAGAATGCTTTACTGTTGGCATGACACAGGACTGATGGTAGCGCTCACCTTTTCTTCTCTGGACAAGCCTTTTTCCTGATGCCCCAAACATTTGGAAAGAGGCTTCATCGGAGAATATGACTTTGCCCCAGTCGTCAGCAGTCCATTCACTATATTCTCTGCAGAAGATCAATCTGTCCCTGATGTTTTTTTGGGAGAGAAGTGGCTTCTTTGCTGCCCTTCTTGACACCAGGCCATCTTCCGCCTTCCTCACTGTGCGTGCAGATGCGCTCACACCTGCCTGCTGCCGTTCCTGAGCAAGCTCTGCACTGGGGGCACTCTGATCCCTCAGCTGAGTCCTCTTTAGGAGACGATACTGGCGCTTGATGGACTTTCTTGGATGCCCTGAAGCCTTCTTAACAAGAATTGAACCTCTTTCCTTGAAGTTCTTGATGATCCTATACATTGTTGATTGAGGTGCAATCTTAGTAGCCACAACATCCTTGCCTGTGAAGCCATTTTTATGCAACGCAATGATGGCTGCACGCGTTTCTTTGCAGGTCACCATGGTTAACAATGGAAGAACAATGATTTCAAGCATCACCCTCCTTTTAACAGGTCAAGTCTGCCATTTTAACCCAATCAGCCTGACATAATAATCTCTAGCCTTGTGCTCGTCAACATTGTCACCTGTGTTAACAAGATGATATTTATGTAATTTCCAATATTTATGTAATTCTTAAAACTTTTGGCCACGACTGTACATATATACATATATAATATATATATAATGTATATAGAGATGCATATTTACTGAACTATATCTCTATGTACATATATATATATATGTATTATAGAGAAAGAGGAATATCTGCATCTCTATCTCTCTCTATATGTATCTACATGAAAAAAAAAGTTAAAGAGCAGCACACAAACAAATCAGCGCTGCAATACCTTCAAAAGACCAAGGACCAAGGTCTTGCTGCATATACCAAAAAAGAAGAACAAAGGCAGCACACTTATATCCGTGAAAAAAAGTGGGTAATTTATTAACCCATGTGATAGCAACATTTCAGCTCTCTATGGAGCCTTTGTCAAGCCATGTTACAATGTGCAAAGTCAAGTGCTTATATAGCATACATGATTAAACATATTGATTACTAATGATGAGCGGCAGGTGCCATATTTGATTTTGACGAAATTCGCGAATATTCGATAGAATATTCGTTTTATATTCGTTGAAATCAAATATTCGTCATTATTCTTGTTATCACGATTAATATGCGATTTAAATAATCTCGTATTGCGATTGTAACTTAAAGGCTACTCTCCTATTGAAATAGCAATGCGATTAATTCAAGTTATAATAATCAAATTTCGATTTTAACTTAAAGGCTACTCTCCTATTGAAATAGCAATGCGATTAATTCGTTATAATAATCGAATTTCGATTTTAACTTAGCACTGCTATATTCCATATTCGTTAATTCTAGCCTAATATGGAATATAGCAGCGCTAAGTTAAAATCGAAATTCGATTATTATAACTTGAATTAATCGAATTGCGATTTCAACTTGGACCTGGTTTACTATGGTTGGCTTGGTAGAATTAGCGAATATGACGAATGTATTCGTCATATTTCACAAAACGAATATAACGAATGTATTCGTCATATTCCACAAAACTAAGATAACGAAGTATTCTGCATCTTCGTTTTAGCTACCTATTCATCAACTTCGCTAATTCTAGCAATCATATAGGAAAGTTTACTATAGAGACAGCTAAGTTTAATTCGCTATGCGATTTTTTTATAAATAGAATAATTATAATAATTATCAGGTATTATAATTATTCTATTTTTTTTTTAAAAAGCAGTCATATAATCGCATAGTGAATTAAACTTAGCTGTCTCTATAGTAAACTTTCCTATATGATTGCTAGAATTAGCGAAGTTGACGTAGGTAGCTAAAACGAAGATGCAGAATACTTTGTTATCTTCGTTTTGTGGAATATAACGAATATATTTGTCATATTCGCTAATTCTACCAAGCCAACCATAGTAAACCAGGTCCAAGTTGAAATCGCAATTCGATTAATTCAAGTTATAATAATCGAATTTAGATTTTAACTTAGCACTGCTATATTCCATATTAGGCTAGAATTAACAAATATGGAATATAGCAGTGCTAAGTTAAAATCGAAATTCGATTATTATAACTTGAATTAATCGCATTGCTATTTCAATAGGAGAGTAGCCTTTAAGTTAAAATCGAAATTCGATTATTATAACTTGAAATAATCGAATTGCGATTTCAACGTAATTCTCAAATCCAGCAGTACATTCTAGTATATGGAGACGTTCCCATGGTGATGGGGACGCTCCATGAGCACGGAAGTCGGCAGAAGCGGCAACGGGCACTGACTGGAGCAGCCAGGAATCCAGGAATCCAAAGGACAGGTAAGAACAACTTTAGGGAAGTGGGAAAGAAAAAAATATAACAATAAAGAAAAAAAAACGAATATTCAAAATATCGAATTTATATCACTATATTCGAAATATTCTCAAATTAGCGAAGTGCCGATATTCGCGAAAAAAATTTGATATTCGAATATTCGCGCTCAACACTAGTGATTACGTGATTAAATCTCTATATACTCAAAAACTGTGTTAAAATACATGATTCCGGAGTGATTTCATAAACATGCACATGATTCTTTGTCAAAAATACCAAAACAATCATATATAAAGTGCAATGTGCTAATATTACATAAATAAATATGTGTACTACAATCCATAACATAAAATATCCATAATTGTGTGATTAAAATCAAATAGCTCATTATCAGAGTCTCACATGTAGATTGAAACTGCAGGACCTGATCGGCGTTAGAGTGCTTCTCTTCCTGCGAGATTAGCATTTTGCATAAAGGACATCCGATACCACAACCAAGATGGAGACCCAGTAGTGAAAATCGACTGAGCATGCTGAAGCCCATAAGGAGGTTGATGTATTACTCAGATCACATGATAGCGGCACATGACCGCCACTCAAAACAAAGCAATTCACTCCATAATGTTCACCTTCTGAAGGAATACGGGCTGGAATTACAAATCGGGCTAATTGCACATCGCCATCATCGCCGTCAATCACAGCTCTTATACATTAGTTATTCATCTATTTCAGGTGATATATTCACCATGTTTAATTCCTCATGGCACACTCACTAAACAACTCACAACCACATTCTCATCCAGGGGGCACAAAGTCACCCCCCAGGGGTCACCTGGCTGGGGACAATGTACCCTATTGGGTCCAGAAGATGCCAGTGTCACTGTTGCGTAACCCTGCATCTCCGTCCCTCTCCTGGATCACTCTATCAATTGCATCTATCCTCACAAGACCATATGTTAAACTATGGGGTAAACAAACACATCATCATCACCCCCCCAAAAAAGGGGCAATACACGAAGCGTCTGCGACTCCACTTTCCAATAAATATGGTCTATTCCTGATTGTGGCATCCCATGTCCTATTACAATTATACACATAAGAAAACAAAAATGATAATTATCCATGTCTGGCTGTCTGGTCCTGCTGCCTTGTGGCTTCCAAGGAGGCAATCCACTAATATCAACATTGGTGTTTCCATCTGTATACAAACAGAAAAAAAACTGTTAGAAAAAATCATAGTGTTGCACATGTAAAAAACCTTTTACAAGAGATTGGTGGAAAGTATTCAAAAAAAGGGGGGAGATGTTCATTTTACCTTAAATTCAACATTAAAGGGAACCTGTCACCTGGAAAACGCATATTAAACCGACCACAGTACCTTACAGGTTCCCCCAGTGTGTTGCTAATCATGTTTTTCTTTCCTCTTTGGGTTTCTTCATACTTGTTAAAAACGCAGTTTTAATGTCGGTTGGCGCTCTCTCCGAGTCAGGCTTGAAGTCAAGGGGGCAGCGGCCTCCTTGCTTCAAGTAAAGCTAAGCCCGCCCCTTACCCCTCCTCTCTACAATTAGATGGACGTGCTGCCGTGATGCCGGGATTGTGCTCTTCTAGCGCATGCGCAGTACGCTGCCTATTACAGTGCGATCCTCACTCACCCGCCTGCCTTTAGCTGACTGCGGATGTGCCAGCCAGTTCAATCGCGCGCCCCGGCCGTCACGCTGTAACATGCAGCGTACCGCGCATGCGCTAGAAGAGCGCGATCCCGGCAGCACGTCCATCTAATTGTAGAGAGGAGGGGTAAGGGGTGGGCTTAGCTTTACTTGAAGCAAGGAGGCCGCTGCCCCCTTGACTTCAAGCCTGACTCGGAGAGAGCGCCAACCGACATTAAAACTGCGTTTTTAACAAGTATGAAGAAACCCAAAGAGAAAAGAAAAACATGATTAGCAACACACTGGGGGATCCTGTAAGGTACTGTGGTCGGTTTAATATGTCTGTAACTCAAAAATACAATATAACTCTCTTGTTTTTTAAACGCATAATCCTATCTCCATGCCTTCTGCACATCGATACTTGTTCTGAGGCCTCTTTCACACTTGCGTTGTCCGGATCCGGCGTGTACTCCACTTGCCGGAATTACACGCCGGATCCGGAAGAACGCAAGTGTACTGAAAGCATTTGAAGACGGATCCGTCTTCAAAATGCTTTCAGTGTTACTATGGCAGCCAGGACGCTATTAAAGTCCTGGTTGCCATAGTAGGAGCGGGGAGCCGGGGAGCGGTATACTTACAGTCCGCGCGGCTCCCGGGGCACTCCAGAATGAGGTCAGAGCGCCCCATGCGCATGGATGACGTGCCATGCGATCACGTCATCCATGCGCATGTGGCGCCCTGACGTCACTCAGGAGCGCCCCGGGAGCTGCACAGACGGTAAGTATGCTGCTCCCCACTACACTTTACCATGGCTGCCAGGACTTTAGCGTCCCGGCAGCCATGGTAACCATTGAGAAAAAGCTAAACGTCGGATCCGGCAATGCGCCGAAACGACGTTTAGCTTAAGGCTTGGATCTGAATCAATGCCTTTCAATGGGCATTAATTCCGGATCCGGCCTTGCGGCAAGTCTTCAGGATTTTTGGCTGGAGCAAAAAGCGCAGCATGCTGCGGTATTTTCTCCGGCCAAAAAACTTTCCGTTCCGGAACTGAAGACATCCTGATGCATCCTGAACGGATTTCACTCCATTCAGAATGCATTAGGATAAAACTGATCAGGATTCTTCCGGCATAGAGCCCCGACGACAGAACTCTATGCCGGAAGAAAAGAACGCAAGTCTGAAAGAGCCCTAATATTCTAAATCTTAAATCACACTCATATACAGGGAGTGCAGAATTATTAGGCAAGTTGTATTTTTGAGGATTAATTTTATTATTGAACAACAACCATGTTCTCAATGAACCCAAAAAACTCATTAATATCAAAGCTGAATATTTTTGGAAGTAGTTTTTAGTTTGTTTTTAGTTTTAGCTATTTTAGGGGGATATCTGTGTGTGCAGGTGACTATTACTGTACATAATTATTAGGCAACTTAACAAAAAACAAATATATACCCATTTCAATTATTTATTTTTACCAGTGAAACCAATATAACATCTCAACATTCACAAATATACATTTCTGACATTCAAAAACAAAACAAAAACAAATCAGTGACCAATATAGCCACCTTTCTTTGCAAGGACACTCAAAAGCCTGCCATCCATGGATTCTGTCAGTGTTTTGATCTGTTCACCATCAACATTGCGTGCAGCAGCAACCACAGCCTCCCAGACACTGTTCAGAGAGGTGTACTGTTTTCCCTCCTTGTAAATCTCACATTTGATGATGGACCACAGGTTCTTAATAGGGTTCAGATCAGGTGAACAAGGAGGCCATGTCATTAGATTTTCTTCTTTTATACCCTTTCTTGCCAGCCACGTTGTGGAGTACTTGGACGCGTGTGATGGAGCATTGTCCTGCATGAAAATCATGTTTTTCTTACCTTGCAGACTTCTTCCTGTACCACTGCTTGAAGAAGGTGTCTTCCAGAAACTGGCAGTAGGACTGGGAGTTGAGCTTGACTCCATCCTCAACCCAAAAAGGCCCCACAAGCTCATCTTTGATGATACCAGCCCAAACCAGTACTCCACCTCCACCTTGCTGGCGTCTGAGTCGGACTGGAGCTCTCTGCCCTTTACCAATCCAGTCATCTGGCCCATCAAGACTCACTCTCATTTCATCAGTCCATAAAACCTTAGAAAAATCAGTCTTGAGATATTTCGAGCCTATACAGCTTGGAGTAAGACAACATGCATAAAGAGGATGATGTGGTCAAAATACTCATTTGCCTAATAATTCTGCACGTAGTGTATATATATCAGAGGTCGCACTACATTTTTCCAGAAGAGTAAAAATACACCTCCAACCATTTTTGAGGAGCATTTTTAAACGAGGAGTACGAAATTTGCAGTAATTCAAATACATATAATATATCTGCCTACACTTGCTCACATCTGCGTTTTTTAGCGTGTGTTGCAGATTCTGTCTAAAGACCGGACAAAAGAGCCTCACATGCAGGACTTTTTTGGTCTGGTAAAATGACAGGCTAGTGAATGGAAACTGAACGGACTCTATCATAGTAAGAGGGGTCGGTTCAGCTTCTTTCCTGTCAGTTAGGCCGCGTTCACATATTTTTGCCATATATTTAATGTACACACAAAAAACGTATACATTAACATACGCCTCAGACAGACATAGAATACCATTGTAAAAAAAAAAAAAGATACATTAGCCTACATGTTTTTTGCTGGACTTTACACTTTCCCATCCTGCAGAGTCCTAAAAAAAAAAGTACTTTTTTTTTTTACAATGGAACTCCATGGTGTCACAGTATGGCATCTGTTGTGTATGTTGATCGTATGACAAAAACCCAGCCTTACGTGCCCGATCCAGCACTTCTGTTATTTTCGTTGTTCTGCTCCATTAGATGAGAACAACAGAAATAAATAGTGTTGAGAGGTGGGGATTTATGCAGGGGACCATTACTGGTCTAAATAACATCAAGCTATTATACCGAAGTAATAAAGTCCAGTCCAATATGGCGGATCTCCCTGTACTTTACCACTTGGCTATAATAGCCTGTCTGCATTCAATACATACTGCACCACATACATGTGTGTGATGTATGCAGTGCAGCGTGTGATGTATACATGTGTGTGTGATGTATGTAGTGCAGCATGTGATGTATAAATATGTGTGATGTATGTAGTGCAGCATGTGATTTAAACATGTGTGATGTATGTACTGCAGCATGTGATTTATACATATGTGTGATGTGTGTGGTGCAGCATGTGATGTATACATGTGTGTGATGTATGTAGCGCAGCGTGTGATGTATACATGTGTGTGATGCATATCGTGCACTGTGTGATGTATACATGTGTGTGATGTATGTAGTGAAGAGTGTGGTGTATATATGTGTGTGATGTATGTAGTGCAGTGTGTGATGTATACATGTGTGTGATGTACAGTACAGACCAAAAGTTTGGACACACCTTCTCATTCAAAGAGTTTTCTTTATTTTCATGACTATGAAAATTGTAGATTCCCACTGAAGGCATCAAAACTATGAATTAACACATGTGGAATTATATACATAACAAAAAAGTGTGAAACAACTGAAAATATGTCATATTCTAGGTTCTTCAAAGTAGCCACCTTTTGCTTTGATTACTGCTTTGCACACTCTTGGCATTCTCTTGATGAGCTTCAAGAGGTAGTCACCTGAAATGGTTTTCACTTCACAGGTGTGCCCTGTCAGGTTTAATAAATAAATGGGGTTGGGACCATCAGTTGTGTTGTGGAGAAGTCAGGTGGATACACAGCTGATAGTCCTACTGAATAGACTGCTAGAATGTGTATTATGGCAAGAAAAAAGCAGCTAAGTAAATAAAAACGAGTGGCCTTCATTACTTTAAGAAATGAAGGTCAGTCAGTCCAAAAAATTGGGAAAACTTTGAAAGTGTCCCCAAGTACAGTCACAAAAACCATCAAGCGCTACAAAGAAACTGGATCACATGCGGACCGCCCCAGGAAAGGAAGACCAAGAGTCACCTCTGCTGTGGAGGATAAGTTCATCCGAGTCACCAACCTCAGAAATCGCAGGTTAACAGCAGCTCAGATTAGAGACCAGGTCAATGCCACACAGAGTTCTAGCAACAGACGCATATCTAGAACAACTGTTAAGAGGAGACTGTGTGAATCAGGCCTTCATGGTAGAATATCTGCTAGGAAACCACTGCTAAGGACAGGCAACAAGCAGAAGAGACTTGTTTGGGCTAAAGAACACAAGGAATGGGCATTAGACCAGTGGAAATCTGTGCTTTGGTCTGATGAGTCCAAATTTGAGATCTTTGGTTCCAACCACCGTGTCTTTGTGCGACGTCATTCCCATACTCCCTTTTCCCAGGATTGGACATGGCTAAGCTTGTAGATACCCTTTGTGATTATCTCCCTGCAGACTGCCTTATGTGTGCTTTTCTCACTACCAGCAACCTGTGTGCGCTGCCCACCTTGGGTTCTTTTCCTCATTTCCACACACATCGGCCATGTAGAACTGCTGAGTCCATTGATTGGCTGCAGTGGTGATGTGAATGCAGTATGTCATCGCTAGGAAACTGGCCATGTGTTTTTTTCGCTAAATTTATTGTTCTACATGTCTTTGATATAAAAAAAAGTTTGGGTAAAAAAAATGGTTTGAGTAAAAGTTATAGCGTTTACAAACTATGGTACAAAAATGAGAATTTCCGCTTTTTGAAGCAGCTCTGGCTTTCTAAGCACCTGTCATGTTTCCTGAGGTTCTACAATGCCCAGACAATAGAAAAACACCACAAATGACCCCATTTCGGAAAGTAGACACCCTAAAGTATTCGCTGATGGGCATAGTGAGTACATAGAACTTTTTATTTTTTGTCACAAGTTAGCGGAAAATGATGAATTTTGTTTTCTTTTTTTTTTTTCCTTACAAAGTCTCATATTCCACTAACTTGTGACAAAAAATAAAAACTTCCATGAACTCACTATGCCCATCATGAAATACCTTGGGGTGTCTTCTTTCCAAAATGGGGTTACTTGTGGGGTAGTTATACTGCCCTGGCATTTTAGGGGCCCTAATGCGTGCAAAGTAGTTTGGAATCAAAATCTGTAAAAAATGGCCTGTGAAATACGAAAGGTGCTCTTTTGAATGTAGGCCCCTTTGCCCACCTAGGCTGCAAAAAAGTGTCACACATGTGGTATCGCCATACTCAGGAGAAGTTGGGGAATGTGTTTTGGGGTGTCATTTTACATATACCCATGCTGGGTGAGAGAAATATCTTGGTCAAATGCCAACTTTGTATAAAAAAATGGGAAAAGTTGTCTTTTGCCGAGATATTTATCTCACCCAGCATGGGTATATGTAAAATGACACCCCAAAACACATTCCCCAACTTCTCCTGTGTACGGCGATAACACATGTGTGACACTTTTTTGCAGCCTAGGTGGGCAAAGGGGCCCACATTCCAAAGAGCACCTTTCGGATTTCACAGGCGATTTTTTACAGATTTTGATTTCAAAATACTTTGCACGCATTTGGGCCCCTAAAATGCCAGGGCAGTATAACTACCCCACAAATGACCCCATTTTGGAAAGAAGACACCCCAAGGTATTTCGTGATGGGCATAGTGAGTTCATGGAAGTTTAAATTTTTTGTCACAAGTTAGTGGAATATTAGACTTTGTAAGAAAAAAAATCATCATTTTCCGCTAAATTGTGACAAAAAATAAAAAATTCTAGGAACTCGCCATGCCCCTCACAGAATACCTTGGGGTGTCTTCTTTCCAAAAAGGGGCCCAGATTCGTGAGAAGTAGTTTGAAATCAAAATCTGTAAAAAAATGCCCTGTGAAATCCGAAAGGTGCTCTTTGGAATGTGGACCCCTTTGCCCACCTAGGCTGCAAAAAAGTGTCACACATCTGGTATCGCCGTACACAGGAGAAGTTGGGAAATGTGTTTTGGGGTGTCATTTTACATATACCCATGCTGGGTGAGAGAAATATCTCAGCAAAAGACAACTTTTCCCATTTTTTTATACAAAATTGGCATTTGACCAAGATATTTATCTCACCCAGCATGGATATATGTAAAATGACACCCCAAAACACATTCCCCAACTTCTCCTGAGTACAGCGATACCACATGTGTGACACTTTTTTGCAGCCTAGATGCGCAAAGGTGCCCAAATTCCTTTTAGGAGGGCATTTTTAGACATTTAGATCCCAGACTTCTTCTCACACTTTAGGGCCCCTAAAAAGCCAAGGCAGTATAAATACCCCACATGTGACCCCATTTTGGAAAGAAGACCAAGGTATTCAATGAGGGGCATGCCGAGTTCATAGAAAAAAAATGTTAGTTTTTTCTCACAAAGTCTCCCTTTCCGCTAACTTGAGACAAAAATTTCAATCTTTCATGGACTGAATATGCCCCTCAGCGAATACCTTGGGGTGTCTTCTTTCCAAAATGGGGTCATTCGTGGGGTGTTTGTACTGCCCTGGCATTTGAGGGTCTCCATGTATGGCCAGCATTAGGAGTTTCTGCTATTCTCCTTATATTGAGCATACTGGTAATGAGATTTTTTTTTTCCGTTCAGCCTTTGGGCACAGATTTCTTCATTCGCATCAATCAATGTGGATGAAAAAATCTCTGCCCAAAAAAAAAGGAGGGGAAAGGCGTCTGCCAGGACATAGGAGCTCCGCCCAACATCCATACCCACTTAGCTCGTATGCTCTGGCAAACCCGATTTCTCCATTCACATCAATCGATGTGGATGAATAAATCATTGCCGGGATTTTTTATTTATTTTTTATATATACAAAGTGTTTGCCAAAGCATATGAACACCGCCGCCTCCTCAGCTCATATGCCTCGGCAAACGTATCTTTTACTGCAGAGGAGAAATCTCGTCTTGCAGCGCCGCATACACGACTTTTGTGTAATCTGACAGCAGCGCAATGCTTCTGTCAGAATGCACATCAGTGATGCAGCTAGTCGATCGGTTCGTCCACCTGAAAGGTAAAAAAAACAAAAGAAAAAAGAAAAAACCAGGCTGCAACGCAATAAATGTATTAACTTTATAATAACTTTTGAACAGAACATATAAAATTTAACTTTTTGAACATAACGTTAACTTTTTTGCTTACTGGTGATTTTTTTTTTTTTTTTACCTTTATAGGACAAACCTCTCCTTCCCCATGGGACAATGTGCAAAGCGCAAATCGCCCAAAGATGTGGCGAAGTACATTATGCACTTTGTCCCAGATGAAAGGAGAGGTTTGCAGCAGCTGTGTGTGAATGGGCCCTAATAGCCCTGTGTGCCTGTTTTGTGAGATGTGATCCCTATGCTAAGTGTACCTGTGTGTGGTACTTCCGGAAACACTCCCCTAAGCATAGGCCACGGTGGTCAGGGCAGTCAGGACAGAAATAGCGGGTGTCGCGCCTTATTCCTCTCCTGCTACAGACACGACGGTTGGGTTGAGGTACCGACAACGACACTGGGGAAATGTCGCTCGTGTAGACGGCTAACTACACTGGTGGATGGGGCCACGGAACCTTCTGGATACAGGAGGTTCTCGATGATCTCTTCCTGAAATTTGAGGAAGGATCCTGTTCTCCCAGCCTTACTGTAGAGATCAAAACTATTATATGCAGCCAATTGAATTAAATATATAGACACCTTCTTATACCAGTGTCTGGTGCATCGGGAAACTAAATACGGAGATAACATCTGGTCATTGAAGTCCACCCCTCCCATGAGCAAATTATAGTCGTGGACACAGAGGGGCTTTTCAATGACATGGTTGCTCGCTCAATTTGGATTGTCGTGTCTGCGTGAATAGAGGAGAGCATGTAAACGTCACGCTTGTCTCTCCATTTCACCGCAAGCAGTTCTTCATTACACAAGGCAGCCCTCTCCCCCCTTGCAAGACGGGTGGTAATGAGCCGTTGGGGGAATCCCGCGCGACTAGTTCGCGCGGTGCCACAGCAGCCAATCTGTTCTAGGAACAAATGCCTGAAGAGGGCCACACTTGTGTAGAAATTGTCTACACATAAAGATGGTACCCCTTGCCAAATAAGGGTGACACCAAATCCCAGACTATCTTCCCACTGCTCCCCAGGTAGTCAGGGCAACCGACCGGCTCCAGGGTCTGATCTTTACCCTCATAGAGCCTTAATTTGTGGGTATAGCCTGTGGCCCTTTCACAGAGCTTATACAATTTGACCCTATACCGGGCGCGCTTGCTTGGGATGTATTGTTTGAAGCCAAGGCGCCTGGTAAAATGTATAAGGAACTCGTCTACGCAGATGTTTTGCTCAGGGGTATACAAATCTGCAAATTTCTGGTTGAAGTGGTCTATGAGGGGCCAAATTCTGTGGAGCCGGTCAAAAACTGGGTGGCCTCTGGGATGACAGGTGCTATTGTCACTAAAGTGCAGGAAATGCAGGATGGCCTCAAATCGTGCCCTGGACATGGCAGCAGAGAACATGTGATGAATTGGGTTCGTGGACCAATATGACCGCAATTCATGCTTTTTGGTTAGACCCATGTTGAGGAGAAGGCCCAGAATTTTTTTTAATTCGGAAACTTGGACTGGTTTCCACCGGAAAGGCTGGGCATAATAGCTTCCCGTGTTGGCGGATATAAATTGAGTGGCATACCGGTTTGTTTCTGCCACGACTATGTCCAAGAGCTCCGCAGTCAAGAACAGCTCAAAAAATCCCAGGGCCGAACCGATCTGAGCTGTCTCAACCCGTACTCCAGACTGGGCGGTAAAAGGGGGAACTAATGGTGCGGCTGAAGTTGGGGACTGCCAATGAGGGTTTGCCAGCACCTCAGGGACTCTAGGGGGTCTGCGGGCCTGTCTGTGCGGTGGCTGCGACGGGGTAACTATTGCACGTGCCACCGTACCAGCTTTAACTGCCCTTCTGGTGCTCGCCACTTCACCATGTTGTACGGCAGTGCTGGTACTAGGTCCAGGATGGGCTGCGCTGCTGGTGTATGCCTCACCACGTAATCCGACAGCGCCAGCCCCACTCTGCTGCCCTTGAAGCAGATCCTGTGCAACCTGTGGTCTAGCAACACGGGGCCGGGTACGCTTGGTGGTATCAGGGACCTCAACCTCCTCGTCCGAACTTTGGGTCAGACTGCCACTGCTTTCTACAGGTTCATATTCTGACCCGCTAGATTCGTCAGATGAGGGTTCCCATTCCTCATCCGACTGGGTCAGAAGCCTGTAGGCCTCTTCAGAAGAATACCCCCTGTTTGACATTTGGACTACTAAATTTAGGGGTATTCCCTGAGACTACCCAACTGATCTTTTTTATCGCCGCAGCGCTTGGAAAGTGATTGTGCAGTGATATATATATATATTTTTTGTCACTGCGGCGGGGCGGGCGTGGGTGAACGCACGTGTGGGCGACCGATCAGGCCTGATCGGGCAAACACTGCGTTTTGGGAGGAGGGGGAGCTAAGGTGACACTAATACTATTATAGATCTGACTGTGATCACTTACAGATTCTTTAAAAGTACAAATGCTGATTAGCGATACGATAATCAGCGAATCTGTGAATGCGGTGCGGTGGGCTGGGCGCTAACCGATTGCTAACTACAGTTTACACTGATCACTTTTTTCCTTTCACTAAGTGATTGACAGGGGCGATCAAGGGGTTAATTGGGGTGATGGGGGGTGATCTAGGGCTAAGTGTGCTGTTGGTGGCTACTCACTGTGAACTGTGCTCCTCTGCCTGGACCAACCGACGAAAAGGACCAGCAGAGGAGCACAGCAGCCATTTAACACATTATATTTATAAATATAATGTGTTAACTGGCTTCTGATTTGCATTTTTTAAAATCATCAGCTTGCCAGCCACGATCATTGGCTAGCAAGCTGATGACGTGACCCCCCTCTAACTTT
The DNA here is from genome assembly GCF_014858855.1 of Bufo gargarizans. Lineage (NCBI taxonomy): Eukaryota > Metazoa > Chordata > Amphibia > Anura > Bufonidae > Bufo > Bufo gargarizans. The sequence goes on from NC_058081.1 coordinate 398,830,774, forward strand.
TGCCGGCCCGCGATGCGCATGCACGGGCCGGCTAAGCGCGTCATCTCGCATCTTGCGAGATGACGCATATATGCGTGACTCTGCCTGGGACAGCCGCCTCCGGACCGCGATCCTGCGTTAGGCGGTCCGGAGGCGGTTAAGCTAAACAAAAAGAAATAAATAACTCACCTCATCCACTTGCAGTCACTCGTCTCTTGTTGCTGAAGAACCTGTTTACTGAGAGTGATGATGTCACAATGCTCTGCCAGCATGACCCGCTAGGAGCACATGGTGATGTCGTCACGCTTGGAGCGCAATCTTTCTGTATATCCTTCAGCATCAAGAGAGAAATAACTGCCTCTCATCATTTTTTTAAACCGTAAAAGGCCATTTTTGCACTAGTGTACCCATTTTTAATGGCTGTTAGATGGGTGCACTCTTGTCTAATCGCAGTTTAAAAAATTCCTATTGATTTGCCATCTCTGCCATGGAAACAGCAAGATGTGACAACCCCTTTAACAGATATTTGTCCTTCAATCCGTTTAAATCTCTAACTATGTACTTCATTACTCAATAAACCTTTTCTCCAATATGTCATATGCTCGATAAAGGGTTACTTGGGTGATGAAAGTCTTATCATCTGCTAAAGCCTCGAAGTGACCCATAGACTGGATCATTACATGTAAACCTGGTCCTTCATAATAACAAGTATTATTAGATGCAGAGATAAATATGTGGAGACTAAAGAAAACCAAATACAATTTTACTTATGGTTCTTCTTCAACGGTACACACTTAATAAAGAGTAAAAGAAGGAAAGCAGCAAAGCCTACAAAGGATGCACACGGTTCTCGACAGCTTCACTCAGTGTGGTCCCATGCTCAGAATTTTGTGCATAACTTCTCTGTAATGGAAAATTTCACTTTATAAAGAATACTAGAAATTTCCTCAGGAACGTCTTGCGCTAGAATTCTATTTTTGCATGAGCTAACATTAATTAAAACCTTTTTAGGCATATGTCTTTAACAATTTTAGCATGATGTGTAGTCAGTACTCAGGGAAAAAAGTTTTAGTGATGTTGGGACGCTCAGGAAACAACCACCAGATGGGAATGTCATTTCAGCCCGGCAGCGGCAGACTGCACAGCATTCTTTAGAACCAAACTGTGCACTTCTTGGCGTTGGCCCAGCTCCTAACTTCTGCTGTGTATCCTGGACAATAAGTTTAGAATGTGAAGCCAAGGCATGTTAACCGTGAATGGACTGTCTCTAACGTCTGACAACGACCAGATTTTCTCTGCAAAGCTGAAATGTATCAGAAAGCAGTGTAAAAATTCAAGAGCTTCAGTGTTAGGAGGCAAAGCCAGAGCAGCTCGCACCATATGGTCCCATTCCTTTCAGTTGGCCGCCTTGGTTTTGTTGTGTGCCTTAGCTCATGTTAGGCTGTAATTACAGTTTATTTAAGTGGAGTTTTTGTAGTGGTGAGCATATGGTCCTGCGACAGAAAACTGGAGCAACTAATATAACCCTTTCAAACATGTTTGTACTACAAGCCAACACACACACACAATAATATGTGTATATATTTTCTATTACAGATCTGTGATATTAGCCCTTTATTGTGGTTCTATGGTAGGTTATCAATCCCAGGGAAATGAGTAAATAGGTCAAATACAATGAAAAACATGCTTTTTAAATGAGGACACTCTCAATATTCTTTTTCAATTAAATGTGCTCTCCTCTTATTAGCAAAAATGAAGTAACCTAATTTTAATAATCTTGGCTAAGTATCAACTGTCCTTTTATATTTACTACCCAGAGAACCCACACAAATAGGGTGTGCCTATATGCAGACACTTGGATTTGAACCCAAGACTTGCAACATTTCCTGTGAGGATACATTGTGAACAGTGCATTGTTGTGTTGTTAGATTAAAATCCCAGACCTGAGAGGTCTTCTTCAGATCCATCAGTGATTAAATTAAAATGGATATATTTACTATCATTTCTCTCGATATGATTGTCCTCTATAGAGTCCATAAAAGTCTAAAACATTTGTTTATTTTAAAACATTATTAAAATGCTCATCTCCAAAGCTTTATTTACTGCACTACTGGTTCTTATTGTCTGTCATAAAGAGACAGTAACATATGTGAAGTGGCTGTTACATTTAAATGAAATGACCTATTTTCTCCTTGTACTGGATTCATGATGGGACAGAATGTCCTCTGTTGAGGCTTCAGTCAATGTCTTTCCATCTGAGTGAACACAGTCTGCATACAGCATCTGCTGCCGGATTGACCATCAACTTTCTGGACAACAAAAACAATAAATTGCTCATTTCCTCTTAGTTTTTTCCATGTCTTTATTCCTGCATATCTACAGCCAGCGCATAAACTATCAAAGACTGGCATTCATTTATAAAGGACTTTTCAGACCTTTGATGGGATTTTTTCAGTTTTAGTGTTCATATACACATATGAAATAATCCATAAATTGGCCATCAAACCTTAGACTCCACTCATATACTTTTGCCATAATCATAAATGTAGGTTCTGCAAAAGTTGTTGTAGCATTGCAGCCTTGGGGCCTGAGGCGCTCAGATGATCCATACCCAATTTGCGGAGAGTAGTACTACTTAAGCGTAGTTGAAGGATTCAAATAATGATTTTGATGGGGAAATAGGACCTTAAAGTTACACTTCTGCTAGGGAGTTACAGGGAGTTACAAAACCTAGCTTCAATAAGGCTCTTTTACATGTGCCAATAAAGAGGCTATTATTTGGAATTAACCAAATGTTCCCTGTAATTGCCTGCTCATGAGCAAAGTTGATAGCTGTATTTACATACAGCAAATATTTCATCTGAGGTGTATCACCTTCTCGTTCCTGCACTCTTTGTTCGCCGGTAGCACATCCTTTTTTTTTTTTTTTTTTACACAGGACAATATGCTGCTGGCAAGCAATGAAAGATGCAATTGGTGACACATTAACACTGCACAGTTATCGGTAATGAGCGTTTGTTAGAAGGCTCATCCATGATAATTAGCCCAGTCTTTGGCTTATTTAAAAGGACCTTTTAGTCACTCATGACAGATGTTGATAAAATATCTCTCAGAAGGTCTTCAGTGAGTTCTGTTATCATATAATTTTTTTAGACAATGGTTTGTATGTAAAAATTGTGTTGCTTGAATAGTTAATTGGTTATTACTTTTGTATATCTGTGCCTTATGATAGAAGCAATTATAGCATCAGTTAAATTCTTTGGTTACAGATTAAATGACTACATAAATAACACTAACATACATACAGAATGTATTAGTTACAAACATTCTGATGGTGATGAAGATTATTAAATGGTCGCTAAGTTTTCACATAACTTTGCATAATGTAATAATACATGAGACCACAAGAAACTTTGTAATATGTTTTATCAGTGAGAAAAGTCTAGCTCTCGTGTTATCAGCTGTTGCTAATTGCTTTTCACTTTGAAAAATGCCTTATCCCATCCTAGACTGATCAGCTCCACAGGAAGATCATTTTACACATGTCAATAGGAAGTTTATATCTCACCACAAGTCCTTTACTCACAACAATACGGGTCAGTACTTCTCTGTATTATCTTCCAAAATCCTCGGACTGCTTCTGAGTGAGTAAGAGAAGGATAGGAAGCAGCCTCTCCTCTACTTTCTGTGTGCAGTGGATGGCAGCTAGTCTCCACCCACCATGTTTGGGAAAGTACTAAAATGCCAGATGCAAGTTATATAATGGCCAGAAATTGTACACATATTGCACTATTGATTCATTCACAGTTTGTTGAAAGGTTAGTGATGCTTTAAATTGAAAACGAAAGAGTCAGATGCGAACAAGCTGACTTTATCTATTATTTGTATTATGAAATGTAAATCATGCATGCTATTTTTCTTATCTAAAAAGGATCTTCTTTACGTGAAGTACAAGAGGCTTCATCAACACATTCATCTGAGCAGTAAAAATCATTTAAACTCTAAGGGCATGCAAGATGCAGAAACCCGTATGCAGGGCTGTCTTTACCAAGGGGCAGCTGCCCCGGGCCCAGTTGCTCCTGGGGGGCCCAAGGCAGCTGCCTCTTGAGCCCTGCTAGCTACTGCCCCGGGTGTCAAGCTGTCTGTGTACTTTAACGTTGTGATCTAGGACCTTAGATGACATCATCACCATGTGACCAGTAACCTAGCAATTACATGGCTATGAGGTCATCACAGGTCCTAGCAGGAGTGTTGCAGAAGTTAACCGTGGAGCTTTTTTGTGTAAAGATTACATCAGAAAAAAGTGACAGGGGCTGTTATGTTAATATACTGTAAACTACTGTATAGTGGGGTGCTGTATATTGTGTGGGGGCCTGTATACTGTGGGGGACTGTATATTGTGTGGGACTGTATACTGTGTGGTGGGCTGTATACTGTGGGGGGCCTGTATACTGTGGGGGGCCTGTATACTGTGTGGGGGGGCTGTATACTGTGTGGGGGCCTGTATACTGTGGGGGGGGGGGACTTATACTGTGTGATGGGTTGTATACTGTGTGGGGGGGCTGTATACTGTGTGGGGGGGCTGTATAGTGTGGGGGGCTGTGTATTGTGGAGTGCTATACTGCTGTACTGTATACTGTGGGGGTCTGTATACTCTGGGTGCGGTATAGTGTGGAGTGCTATACTGCTGTACTGTATAGTGTGGGGGGGCTGTATTGTGTATAGTTTGGGGTGCTGTATACAGTGAGGTGTTGAATACTGTGAGGTGTTGTATACTGTGGGGTGCTGTATACTGTGGGCTGCTATACTGCTCTACTATATACTGTGAGGTACTGTATACTATAGGGTGCTATACTGCATACTGTGTGATGCTGTATACTATAGGGTGCTATACTGCATACTGTGGGGTGCTGGGGTGCACTGTAACACTAGGGTGAGTCGAGCCCCGGTCTCCTTCCTGCAGAGCGGTGCCCACTTCCAGCCTGAGCCCAGCTGCCCAGAACACTGATCCTGAGCCGCTGGAGTCTTCAGAACTGGAAGTATTTACAGTCATTCACTAGACTCTACCAGATGTGTGGATTTTTGTGTGTGTGTGTTGTGGTGGAGGGCGTGATTGCCTGCTAAGGTGTGGGAAGGCGGGATCCAGGGGGCCCAAGTAAATTTTTGCCCAGGGTCCAATCAATATTAAAGATGGCCCTGCCCGTAAGCTCTCACCATCATGCTGGTAAATATGTTTTGACTGGTCCAACATATTGAAAAACTCCCATATTTACAAACTATTAACCTTAAGCTGTATCCTGACCAGATCAGGTAAGATTAACCTCTTAGTAACTGGCCTGTTTTGGGCCTTAGTGACCAAGCAATTTTTTTTCATCGTCGCATTTCAAGAGCTGGAACTTTTTAATTGTTCTGTCAATGTAGCCATATTAGAGCTTGCTTTTTGTGGGACAAGTTGTAGTTTTTAATGGCACCATTTGGGGGCACTCATAGCTTACTAATTAACTTTTATTAACTCTTTCTCAGTCGGGAAGATGAGAAAATGTTGCAACGCTTATTCTCTGGGTCAATACAATTCCAGCAATACCAAACATGTGGTGGAGGATTTTATTTTTTTCTATTGAAAAGCATTTTTTCAATAGAAAAAGGTGTATATTTTTCTTTTACAAGGGATCTTCTGATTGTTTATATAATACACTGTACTGCTTATGCAGTAAACTGTATTATACTGTCAGCACTGTCAGAGAGGCGCAGGCATACACTCATTAGGGGCCCAGCTGCAGTGTACAGACACAGAGAGGGAGCCTCCTCTCTCTAAACCACATAGATGCTGCGGATGCTACTGACTGTGACATCTAAGAGGTTCAATGGCCCAGAACAGCGATTCTGTCAATCCAGGCTATTAGAGCAGGAGCCCTGCTGTTATATGAGTCCATTAGGGAGCACCATAAAAAGGCATATTGGCAGTCACTAACAGGTTAGCGTTATCTTTTTTTTTTTTTTTTTGGTCTGTATACGATTTCATTCTTTTCTTGTTAACTATATTGGTATGAAAATACCAACCTAAATATAACAAATACCAAACTAAACATAACAAGATTATAACAATCCATCATAAAGAAAGCTGTAAAGGAAAAGAATATACTTACTATAGGCAATAACAAAATACTGTCAAGTTGTTGGACTTCTTAAGTATTCCCTCCATTGTCAGGATTGGAAGGGTGCAGTAGGAGTGCTAACTGGTATTTGGTCATTACAGTTTCAAACATCTGTGCCAGTACAGCTCTGTGTGTCAGCATATAAAAAAAGAAAGTGTTATACTGGGAGTATTTAAAGGGATCTCTGAGACCAGGAGCCCCTTTTCATATGGGCAGGCAGGATGCAGCTTCTGTTATATACTGGACCAGAACTGTGACAAGCTGTCTACATAAGCCTAATCGATGTCAATGCTGGAGGTATTGATTGGCCAACAGCAGTGACATACGTGTAGACAGCAATTTACATTTCCAGTCTAGTGGGCACCAGAAGTGGAAGAGAAGGGATGTTGGTGCTGGTAATGGATTGCCAGTGACAAAATGAGTCTTTTTTTTAACCCCTGCACCCTACCTGCACATGTAAAAATGGGTTCCTGGCCTGGGAGAACCTTTTTAAGCAAAAGCATAAGATTTGTTAGAATACCATAGTTAGGCTACTTTCACACTCGTGTTTGGTGCAGATCTGTCGTGGATCTGCACAGACGGATCCATTCAGATAATACAACCGTCTGCATCCGTTCAGAACTGATCCGTTTGTATTATCTTTAACATAGCCAAGATGGATTCGTCTTGAACACCAATGAAAGTCAATAGAGGAAGGATCCCTTTTGGCTCAGTTTCGTCTGCAGGCAGTGTGTTGGTGTCCGTCTCCAGAGCGGAATGGAGGCGGAACGGAGGCAAACTGATGCATTCTGAGCGGATCCTTTTCCATTCAGAATGCATTAGGGCAAAACTGATCCGTTTTGGACCGTTTGTGAGAGCTCTGAACGGGTCCCACATACGGAAAGCCAAAAATGCCAGTGTGAAAGTAGTTTTATGTGTGATTCCTGTCAAACTGTTTGCATATGTCATATGTATCTCTATATATTAATTTCATATAGTTTATTTGTTGAAATAAGCCAAATTAGAGGAAGGCAGGAAAGCTATAGTCAGTGCTCTTAAATAAGATAGGAATTGACTTAAACACTTGAGATCTCATCTAGCAAGTACCCAGCTATACAGATAGACTACCTATCATTAGTTATTGGAACTGATCCAAGAAACAGAACAGTGACTGTATTCTGGAAACATGTTAATTCGTCCTAACACAGATAACACCCTGTGTGATAAACAGAAGACATTTTTGTTCTTGCATCCTCAAGGTCACATAACTAATTTTGTAAGTTATGAGTGTCATTATATGCTCTGCTTATCGTTAGTCAGGACATCATTTTTGGTAATTCTAAAGCAAGACAAATTCCCATCTGTATCAACATACAACAGAATCCCCACCTGTTTCCCCACGTTAAAATTCAACAACTAATTAATTCAAGACCTCAGAATATGTTTTATAGCCTAACATCTTCCTCAGACTGTAGGTCCGTTTTTTTATCCTGGCCGCAGGTTCTCTGTAAAGGTACAGAAACCTCTTCGTCACTCAGAAATATCCATCCAATCAAACCCTGAAATAGTAAATGCTAGACAGGAAGTAGAAGGGTGCAGCAGCAGGACCTCTCCCGCTGTTTCTGTGTGCTGAGAGAGGGGAGGAGGGGGATAATATTTTAATTCGGCTTCTTTCACACCTGCGACTTGGTGTTCCTGCTGGCAGATCCGTCAGACAATGCCGGGAATCGGCTGAACAAAGACTGCAACGTGTAGCGTTTATTCTCCGCCCGATTCTGGGCATATTATCTCTGCCGGATCCCATTATGGTCAGTGAAGCATGGTGTGACAGCATCATGCTGTGGGGCTGTTTTTCAACGGCTGGGACAGGGAAACTGGTCAGGGTTTAGGGAAAGCTGAATGGAGCAAAGTATAGTGATATTCTTAACCCTTTCAGTAGTGTCGAATGAAACAAAATTAACAGAGTGGACTTTGATTTGAATTTCAGGATAAATTTGATTTGTCACAAATTTCCTTGCACTTTGTGGTAAAGAATAATTTTTTTCCTGAAATGGCAGTTAAAAACAAAAAAAAAAAAATACATACTCACTTTATCCAATTGCTCATTTGCTTGCGGACAGGCAGTTGTGGCCATCTTGATTGAAGAAAACACACCAAATCTCGCGTTCGCTGACCTGTGATGCCACCACATCATCACGCTATTTTTTAGTTTTTAAGTTCTGATTAACCCCTGAAAGGCCTCAATGTGACTGTCAGATGCTGCCATCAGCGTTGAACCCGGCATCTGAAAGGTTCAATGACAGGGGGTGGAGCGATCGCCATTCCCCCATCATTGCGCCAGCTACATACAATGGAATGTGATTCGTGATGAACTAATTTGTTACAAATCGTATTTCTTTGTGAACTCCGGTGAAGCAGCCAAATCCATTTTTTTTATAACTTTACTACCTTTTAGGCCAGAGGTTTCTTTTTTCATTTTTGCGTTTTTGTTTTTCACTCCCTACCTTTCTGGACCCATAACTTTTAAAATTTTCTGTTCACATAGCTGTATGAGGGCTTATTTTTTCAGAGACAAGTTGTACTTTTTTATTTTCACCAAGTAATGCTGGATACAATGTAGTGGGGAGCTGGAAAAAAATTCCAAAGGGGGTGAAATTGGAAAAAAAACATTCCGCAACAGTTTTATGGGTTTTGTTTTTACGGTGTTCCTTAGGAGGTAAAAATCTTTTTTCCAATAGTTCCAATAGGGAACTATAACAATCTATCATCAGATTGCTTCTCTCATAGCAATAGCATTGGAGTCTATGAGGATTACACTATATGGCAGGGATCTGGCTTCCGGGTTTTTTCACGTCCAGATGCCGTGATCACATTTGACCACAGCATCTAAGGGGTAAAAAGTCAGCGATCGGCATTACTGCTGGACGCGGACATTAGGCTCTGTTTAAAACAGCAGGCGCCCAGCCCAGTGCCATACATATACGATGCTGGTTGCAATGGTTTAATGAAACCAGATCCAGTGTGCTCTGGACCTCAGGTAATTTGGAAGAAGGTCTCAGATTCAAGTAGGATCCATATTAAAATCGCTTCTTTATTTGGACATCATACAAACATGACAGACTGCCACATAGTACAACAGATTGGCGTTGACGCGTTTCGGGTACTGAGACCCTTAGTCGTAACGTTGTTGCACAGTGAGATACCCCAATATAAAGGAAAAAGATAGCCATTCCCCCCTACAATCCATGGGAGGCGGCATTAATCCCATTGGTCGTCTCACTGTGCATCACACCCTAGTTGCCACCCATTCATTACCAAGTTAATGCATTGCAGACTGTGCTGGGACTTAACAAAATTTAACCCTTAAGGACTCTGGTCCAAATTCTGTGAACATTCACTAAAAAAGGGGGAGGGGAAACAGGTGAAAGTCCAGAAAAAACCGCACAGTGTGAACACACCGACTCGTGTAACATATAAAAACATATATTGTACAAAACCAAAACAGCCTTCACATTAGTAACAGTATTTTTTAACAGTATTTTTTCTGCTTAGGACATTAGTGCCACGCTTAGTAATCTTATTATACAGGAGAGAACCACTGATAATGATAATGGCACCAAGAACTACGGACCAAAATGGACAGACACAAGAAAAGGAAAGGAATGGGGGAGGGGGGGAAGGGGAAACAGTGAGAAAGAATAGACACGCAGGAATGATACACATAAATGCACATGTTTATATATAAATGAACATATTTGTTATTGGTATATGTACATCAATTCCTTTTTCAGGTTAAGGCCATATGGAACTCTAGTGTTCAGCCTGAAGATCCAAAACGCCTCCCGTAGGAGGAGTTTCTTGCGGTGGTCCCCACCTCTCTTAGGGGCAAAAACCCTCTCTATCGCGAAGGCTTTAAAGCCCCTTACTTGACGATCATGTATTTGTATAAAATGTCTAGCTACATTCGAAATATTAAGTGCATTAGGGTTGCTAATATAATTTAAGTGTTCCAGAAGGCGATTCCTGAATCTTCGGATCGTACTTCCTACATACATTAAGTCGCAATCCTTGCACTGTATAATATATACCACTCCTGCAGTGTTGCAATTAATATAGCTTTGTATTGGAAAGCTGCAGGAGTGGTCAGATCTGTCAAAGGACTTGGAGGGGGTGGCATAGATGCAAGTCTTGCAGGGATTGCCCCCGCATTTGGAAAAGCCCTTATATCTGAGCCAACTAGACTTCATGCTGGCTCCAATCCTATTGGCTGTGAAGAGGGATGGGGACAGCGAGCAGGACAATGTAGTGGCTTTTCTGGAAACAATTTTGAGACCTGATTTCAAGGCATTATATAATATTTCGTCATCATACAAAATAGGCAGACAGCCCTTAATAATGGAGCTGATTTTATTGAACTCCTTGCTATATGCCAACGATAACGTTGGTACATTGTCCTGGTCACTGTTCCCATACCTCTCCATCTTCCTGGATGGGGTATCCCGTTTGCCTCCTGCTGCTATTTTGCCAAAAAGCATTTCCCCTCTATTTTTTCTCCGTGCAATGGCTCTGCCCCTCTCTAGCATCCAAGTGGGGTAATTTCTGGCTTTTAATCTGACATCTACCTTATTAAATTCTTCATCCAGAAGTGCAGGGAGACTGCAGTTCCTGGCTGCTCGTATGTATTCCCCCACGGGGATCGCCCTGATGGTATGTAGGGGATGATGGCTCCTGGCATTCAGGATGGAATTTCCGGCCACCTCTTTTCTATATGTTCGGGTGTGCACCACTTCACCTGGGCAACCTCGGAGCGTCAGGTCTAAGAAATTAATGGTGGTCTCACCGAAGGCACATGTGAAACGTAGGTTGTAATTATTCGCATTAAGGTACATCTGGAGGTCCGGGACGGCAGATACACCGCCCGCCCAAATCATGAGCAGGTCATCGATGTATCTGCCGTACCAGACCAATCCAACCCCAAAAGGGTTGTCCACATTATATATAAATTTTTCTTCCCAGTATGCCATGGTTAAATTTGCCAGCGAGGGCGAAAATTTCGCTCCCATTGACACTCCGCGTGTCTGTAAGTAGTGCACACCGTCGAACATAAAATAATTATGAATAAGCAAGAAGGCCGTGACCTCACACACGTAGTCAATATAGTTGGGGCCACATCCCGTATACCTATGGAGATGGTATTCCATGGCCATCAGGGCGACCCCGTGGGGGATGGAGGGGTACAGAGCCACAACATCCGCCGTGATCCATATGTAGTTGGCTTCCCATTTTAGGCTATACATGGCTCTCAATACGTCTGATGTATCCTTAAGGAAACCCGGCGTGCGCCTGACAAGTGGCTGGAGGATGTTATCCAGCCAACTGCCCAGGCGCTCCGTCAGGGATCCCATGCCAGACACTATGGGGCGAAGAGGGGGGGGGTGGACACCCTTGTGGATCTTCGGCAGAGCATGCATGATTGGGGTCACGGGCGCATCCACACACAGATACCTATATTCTGTTTCTGTAAAAATACCCATGTCTCTTCCTTTTTGTATTAGAGAGGTATACTCAATCATGTATTCACTGAGTGGGTTACTAGTTAATATTCTGTATGTGGATGCGTCCGTTAGCATGTCCTGCATCTGGCCGCCATATAGATCCTTGTCCATGATGACCACCGCCCCCCCCTTGTCCGCCATCTTGATAACTATTTCACTACATTGCTGTAGTTCCATAAGGGCCTGAAAATGGGAGTGGCCTAAATTATCTGGACATTTGGTAACCTTAGTTTCCTTTTGGATTCTTTCCAACTCTCTTTCCAATGTGCCCTGAAAAATGTCCATGCTACTTGTGCGCGACATTACCGGATAAAATTTAGTATTGCGAGTTTGTAATCTCATGACAGGTCTGGCTAACTCCGCGATTCCCTGTTCCTCCTGAAGACCCGCAAGACAGCATAGAGACAGCTGTTCTTTAAACATTAAATCCTTATAGGAATTTTCCTCATAAGTCTCTATCTGTGCTGGCGGGTGTTCAGGAGGGGCAGGGATATCATGGAAGTGCCGAGAAACTGTAATGTTGCGCACAAATTTGTTAATATCCAACATTGTGGAGAACATATCAAAATGCGCAGATGGCGCAAAATTGAGACCAAGAGACAACACATATTCCTGATCTTTGCTTAGTTTTATACTAGACAGGTTTACAACATTTAAGTAGTCAGAGCTTACTTTTGTCTGGTCTGGAGCCGGGTGGATCTTGGATGCGGCAGTCTGGTGTCTCCGTCCGGCTCTCCCTCTGCGTTTTTTGGTGTATTCACCAGTTCCCTCTTATCTCTTTCATTTTTAGATTTTTTATAATATGACGCTATATTAACCCTCTCTGGTGAGGCCAGCGGAACGGAAGCACCAGACTCCGGATCAAAGGTCCCGGCTACATTGGAATAATCTGACACCTCCGTGTCTGAAGAGAAACTGACTCTTGATACTCTTTTATGTGGTTTAGACTTCTTGCGGTTTTTTAAAATAGATTTCGGCGTGGAGTAAAGGTTCTCCCGTCTTCCCCATTCATAAACTTGGTTGGTCATATAATCATGAAGGTCTCGCTGGTATTTAGAATGTTTGTATTCCATTATAGTGTCCTCCAGTTTATTAATTGAAGCCTTGGTGTCCTCCTCCATGGATAAGAACTCCGTGTTGCTGTTAAACTTTGTGAGCTTGTCTTTACATAATTGGATATCCTGTTGTAGGCCAGTCAGTTTCTCATTTTCTGAATCCACAATGAGCTTCATTAGCTTCAGAGAGCACTCTGACAAAATATCGTTCCATTTGCAGACAAAGTCGTCTGAAAAAACTGTGGTGGGTATTTTTTTAATTCTTAACCCACGCGGAATCATGTTCTTTTCCATGTATTTGGTGAGCGTGGTACAGTCCCACCAGACCCGAGTCTCCTGGTTTAGCAAACGTTCCAGGTTGTTCATTAGACCTTTTAAATCCAGGTCCCTGGTGCCAATCATATCCTCCGCTGAGAAGACTGAGTCCGCTTTTAACTGTCGGTCTTGTGAGCTGTGAAAGGCCATGATGGGCAGGTGCGTCTGTGTGACTTTCTGTGGCAGTCCGCAAAATAACTCGTCCAATGAAGCAATATAAGTATTGTTGGTACTGATAGTTTTCGGGAACTGGGGGCGTTGCACGGAAAAACCACTTGGGAAACAGAGAGAAAAACTTAAATCCAGCTCACCTCCCAGTAAGTATAATCCCGATTCTGAAACTCTAGGGGAGTGACCCCGTCGCAAGCTGCAGGTAATTTGGAAGAAGGTCTCAGATTCAAGTAGGATCCATATTAAAATCGCTTCTTTATTTGGACATCATACAAACATGACAGACTGCCACATAGTACAACAGATTGGCGTTGACGCGTTTCGGGTACTGAGACCCTTAGTCGTAACGTTGTTGCACAGTGAGATACCCCAATATAAAGGAAAAAGATAGCCATTCCCCCCTACAATCCATGGGAGGCGGCATTAATCCCATTGGTCGTCTCACTGTGCATCACACCCTAGTTGCCACCCATTCATTACCAAGTTAATGCATTGCAGACTGTGCTGGCACTTAACAAAATTTAACCCTTAAGGACTCTGGTCCAAATTCTGTGAACATTCACTAAAAAAGGGGGAGGGGAAACAGGTGAAAGTCCAGAAAAAACCGCACAGTGTGAACACACCGACTCGTGTAACATATAAAAACATATATTGTACAAAACCAAAACAGCCTTCACATTAGTAACAGTATTTTTTAACAGTATTTTTTCTGCTCTGGACCTCAGACTGGGGCAAAGATTCACCTTCCTAAGCATATATCCAGAACAACACAGGAGTGGATATTGGATTGTACCTACATTTTTGCAGCTATTCAGGCAAGTTTCAATGTCACATTAAAAAGGAAAAGGCTGATTTTATTGTTTAAAATAAATGACCTGTAATTCTCTACCCTCGTTAAGGGATGTGTAATATGTGGTGTTTGAAGAACACTGTCACTTCTCCTGACATGTTTATTTTAGTAACCACATTCACTCCCCATTTAACATCAATTCTGAAGCATCTGATCTTTCTTATGACTCTATGATGTGCTATTCCTCTGCAGTGCCACCCCCCAACAGGTAAGAACCAACTGGACCTTCATTGCAAACTGCAATTAATTCAATCATAACGCCTATCAGCAATGACACATCATAGATTCATAAGAATAGATGCTATAACAAGGGGGATGCAAGTATTTACTACAAAAGACATGTCAGGAGAGGTGACAGGCAGAGGTGCAGTTCAATCCAGAACAGTTTAAGGCTACTTTCACACTTGCGTTTCACGGATCCGTTTGAAAGGCATTTCAAACGGATCCGTCAATAAACTGACTAAACGGAGCCAAACGGAAGCCAATCAGACGGATCCGTTTGAATGGATCCGTATGTATTGCGGATCCGTTTGTCACGTTGGTTTTAGATTTGTCATCCGTTTAGCGGATCCGTTTTGGAATGAGAAGCAAAGTAAGCATAGGTTCCATCTTCATGTGTTCAGATCCATAGGGTCGTAATGCTCCTATATTCCTCCAGGGCTATCTTGTTGAAATTCAAAGTTGATCCGGCTTTGATAATGGACCACACCTTTCGGACTCTTGTACACGACTACATGCACTTAAAGATGTATAGTGTTCGTTAGCGGGCCATATGTCCCTGATCGTCATTGATCGTGCGTACGGGAGTACAGAGCATCATGATGCTGACCATGTTGTGCCGCAAACTGGGCTATTGTCCCGCACTCAGATGATCTATTAGTGCAAGACAATATCCCCGCGGGCAGCTCAACTTGCACAGGATGATTGTACACTATGATGCTGTGTACTCTCGTGTGCATGATCAATGCCACTATGGGACATATGGCCCGCTCACGGACCGTATGTCTCTTGGGGCATACAGTCGTGTGCAAGAGGTCTTAAAGGGGTTTTCTCATCTCATACAATGAGGGCATACCACTAAGATATGCCCACATTGTCTTATAGGTGCGGGTCCCACGGCTGGTACCCTCACATATATTGAGAACGAAGCCAAGAAAGTAAATGAGGTCGCACTGCGCTTGCCACCCTCCATTCATTTCTATGGGAGTGGCAGGGATTAGCGCTTGGTGGTGGACGTACCATGGGAAATTTCTTGTCCTCCAGAAACAGTGTTCCCCGCTCCGTTCTCGATATAGGTGCAAGTCCTACCAATGGTACCCACACCTATCAGACAATGGGGGCATATTCAAGTGAAATCCCCTCATTGTGAATACCCCTTTAAAAACTGTATGTCCCTTGCGTGTCCCTTGTGGTAATCACACTAGTTATATTAGAGCGTCATCGGGAAATCATTAAACGTTAAAATCACAATTTATTAATGAATTCCTGATGATGCTGATGGACCGTGACTCCCACAAGGGCTCATATGAAAGGGCACAAGATTGAACAATGAACAAGCATTTGCTTGTTCATGTGCCAATCATAGGGTCTACGATCAATAAAGAGCCAAAAGATAGCTCATTATTGATGGTCCTGTTTTAATGGATCTTACGACATTGGCACTAATGCTGTTTTGATATAAAAACTACCAAGGGTGTTATAATAAACGCACAGTAGTGAGACTAGGGTTGTTTAAATTTCAACACAGCTGTAGTGCCAAGGTTCCCTGTACAGGACAATAAAAACACAGACACAGTGCAGTAAACTATAAAACATTTTTTATTTTTCAGTAAATAAATAAAATAAATATAAACATAATATTTTTTGATTTCCCATGACCCATTCTCTAGCATGATCTTAAACTCATGCAACTGCTCGGGCGTCATTGAGTCCATCAAACTGATTATACTTAGCCCATAATGGTAGTTTGGGCTGCGTTGAAACGCCGACTCCGCCCCCTCCCAGCGGCAAATCAAGTCAGCACCAAACTCCATCTGATGTTGGGCAAAACCTTCTAGAGTGTCAGAAACGACATCTACAAGGTTTGCATAATCAGCTCGATTTGGCCTACCGGATCTCTGCCTGCTCACCAGGGCTCTCAAATTTTGGCGAAAACCTAAGAGCCTCTGTTGAGCGGAGGGACCCGGTAGGGGATTATCCTGAGCCGATACATGAGGGACAGGAGGGCTGGCGCTGGCAATCTCTTCCGGTTCCGCCTCAGGAGGTTGGTCGGGCTCCCGAGTGCTGCTGGCACTTCTGTAGGAAAAAAATAAGGAAAGTTAGGAATTGTTCTTTAATTAAAACATCCATGTTCTATGCTATGTCTACCGTATACCATAGGGGGCTGGCCAAAACAGTGGAGCCAAACACTCCGCTGACTCAGACAGCTCTTACACTCAGACGGACTGTAGGGGGCTGGCCAAAACAGGGGAGCCAAACGCTCCACTGTCTCAGACAGCCCCTTACACTCAGATGGAGAGAAAAGTTGTCCCTCTGACTGTAGGGGGCTGGCCAAAACAGGGGAGCCAAACGCTCCACTTTCTCAGACAGCCCCTTACACTCAGACGGAGAGAAAAGTTGTCCCTCTGACTGTAGGGGCTGGCCAAAACAGGAGAGCCAAACACTCCGCTGACTCAGACAGACCCTTACACTCAGACGGAGAGAACAGTTGTCCCTCTGACTGAAGGGGGCTGGCCAAAACAGGGGAGCCAAACACTCCGCTGACTCAGACAGCCCCTTACACTCAGACGGAGAGAACAGTTGTCCCTCTGACTGTAGGGGGCTGGCCAAAACAGCGGAGCCAAACGCTACCCTGTCTCAGACAGCCCCTTACACTCAGACGGAGAGAGCAGTTGTCCCTTTGACTGTAGGGGACAGCCCCTTTACAATTTTTTTTTTAACAGTTGTTAAAAATATTTACCTTCTTGGTGCCATCGCCTTTCGTAGGAATCCCAGGACCGCCGTATGGATGTAGGTGGTCCCTGAGGTTCCTCTGGAGCCACTCGGGGCCTGAACCTCCTTGTTATAATCCCTCCTGAAGCGGTCCTGGATAGATCGCCAACGCGTTGTAACCAGTTTGACTATAGAAAAAAACTATAAAAACTAAAATCAGCATGATGAAAGGAAAAGAACAATATCTTAATGTATAAAAATACATATTGTTTTACTTACCATATTTCTCCTGAGCCACCGCATTTAGATCCCCCCAGGTCTCGAAAAGTTTGCCACAGTTGTCCCTCCAGAGCCGCTGGGTACAACAATGATCAGCGTGGTGGCGGTCGGAGTGGTCCCATAATGCTGGACGCGCCTCCACCAGTTGGATGAGGAGCAGGTTATCGATGGTCGGGACCCCATACTCCTCATCTTCCCTGGTGGAGCCTACGGAACCCTGAAAAAAAGGAAATACAAAATTTAATGTAAATCCTAAAACAAAATGCAAATTAAAACTACTTAATTCAACACTTATACGTCTACGACCGCCACGCTCATTCCCGTGGACTGGGGGATCCTTGCTGGCGGCTCTAGGTGCAGATTGCTAAAACAATTTTAAGAATAGATTTAAATAAAAATAAAAAATTAAGATATATATATATATATTTACTTACTTTTGACAGCCCCATTCCGGGCTTGGTCCACCTCCCCTGGATGCTGGTGATGCGGCAGGTGAGCCGGCCACTTCGGGAGAGCCCTCCGCAGATGATGAAGAAATCTATAATAAGAGCACATACTGATTAATGCAATGAATCAAACAGTAAAAACTCCAAGTGTTGATTTTATACTTACCGGCCACTGGATACGACGTCGCCTTCTGGGTGGGTTTTTCCAGTCTATAGTTGTCTTCTTTGATGACATCTGTACGCAACAGAATACCAGACAAAATGCAGATAACGTTAAAGGAACTTGTAGAGCACTATTTCCTCATATATCAACATTTTATTTTTTTTATACTTACTTTTTAAATATAGATCTGTGCTTGCCCACCACAGAACTTTCTTAAATTTTAATTTTTTTAATTTTTTGGGAAACGATCCTAATAATAAAATGATAAAAAAATCCCCCCAAGTGCCATAAAAAACCCCGAGAGACAGCAGCCCCGCATAGTGCCAGCAGCCCCCCACAGTGACATCCCAAAAAAATTCCCACAGTGCCCTCAGCCCCCACAATGCCAGCAGCCCCCACAGTTCCAGCTACACCCCCCCCCCCGCAGTGCCAGAAGCACCGCACAGTTCCAGCCACAAACACCCCCGCAGTGCCAGCAGCAACCACAGTTCCACCTACACCCCCCCCCCCGCAGTGCAAGAAGCACCGCACAGTTCCAGCCACAAACACCCCCCGCAGTGCCAGCAGCAACCACAGTTCCAGCTACACACACCCCTGCAGTGCCAGAAGTACCACACAGTTCCAGCCACAAACACACCCGCAGTGCCAGCAGCAACCACAGTTTCAGCTACACACACCCCTGCAGTGCCAGAAGCACCGCACAGTTCCAGCCACAAACACCCCCGCAGTGCCAGCAGCAACCACAGTTTCAGCTACACACACCCCTGCAGTGCCAGAAGCACCGCACAGTTCCAGCCACAAACACTCCCGCAGTGCCAGCAGAAACCACAGTTTCAGCTACACACACCCCCGCAGTGCCAGAAGCACTGCACAGTTCCAGCCACAAACACCCCCGCAGTGCCAGCAGCAACCACAGTTTCAGCTCCCCCCCTCCCCCCCGCAGTGCCAGAAGCACCGCACAGTTCCAGCCACAAACACCCCCGCAGTGCCAGCAGACCCCACAGTTCCAGCCACAAACACCCCTGCAGTGCCAGCAGCCCCCCCCCCCAGTGCCAGAAGCCCCCCATAAAGGCAGCCCCCACCACCAGTGCCAGCAGCCCCCACTGTTCCAGACACACACACACCTCTTCCCAAGTGCCAGCAGCCCCCCCACCCTAGAAATAGAGAGATAGATAGATAGTAAAAAAGAAAGACAGACAAACAGACAAAACTTCATATACTCATCAAGTCGATAATCCAAATCAAGTCGATAATCCAAAATGGCCTACGATGAGGGGGAGGGACAGGAAGTTACTGGGCATGCGCAGAGACGTGAACGGTTTCTAACGGATCCGTGTCAAAGCGGAGCCAGGACAGACGGATCTGTCCCCATTGACTTACATTATAAGTCTGGACCGATCCGTTTGCCTCCGCACGGCCAGGCGGACACCAAAACGCTGCAAGCTGCGTTCGGGTGTCCGTCTGCTGAGCGGAACGGAGGCCAAACGGTTCCAGACTGAGGCATTCTGAGCGGATCCGCATCCACTCAGAATGCATTAGGGCTGGACGGATCCGTTCGGGGCCGCTTGTGAGAGCCTTCAAACGGAACTCACAAGCGGAGCCCCGAACGCAAGTGTGACAGTAGCGTTAGACACAACTCAGTATTTGACTTGCTGTTGCTGGAACTTCTTGGTGGCTCTTGCTGATCATACACAGCAGCAGGATGAGAAGGCACGTATATTTGTTCAACTCTTTCAGCCCCCAAGGTTTTTTTCATTTTTGCGTTCATGTTTTTTACTCCTTGCCTTTCTGTGACCATAATTATTATTTTTTTATATTCACATAGCTGTATGAGGGCTTGTTTTTTGCGGGACAAGTTGCACTTTCTAATTCCACCATTAAATATAGCATAAGATATAGTGGAGCGCTGGGGAAAAAATCCAAATGGGGTGAAATTGTAAAGCAAATGCAATTCTGGAACAGTTTTATGGGTTTTGTTCCATACTGGAACACTGACCAGTTATTTTCATTCCCCAGGCCGGTACTATTATGGCGATACCCCATATGTTTTTCTTGCCTTTTTATACTGAAAAAAAAATCCTAGAAAAAAAATGAGTTTTTTATTTTCATCGCCATATTGTGACCCCCTATAAGAAGAGACCAAAAAACATCAAATCGGCTATGTAGACTTTTTTTTTTTTACTGTTTTGTCATTTTCCATATGGGATAAATATTTTTCATATTTTAATAGTACAGGCATTTTCGCAGACAGCAATGCCAATGATGTGTATTTTTATTTTTTTATGCTTTTCTATTTTAATTTTGGGGAAAGGGGGATGATTAGAATTTTTATATTTTTGTGGGGTTTTTTTTACACTTTTTTTTATAGTTCCCATAGGGAACTATAACAGGCAATAATTAGATTGCTTCTTTCATACACTTCAATGCATTAGCTTTGGAGTCTATGGGAATTATACAATTTTCCTATGGATCCCTGTCGGGTGCCATCTTTAAAGTCCCGGACAGTCAGGGAGAAGTTAAATGGAACATGTCAATGTATTCTCCTTTTATTGTACTATTTTTTTGTCTGGTTTACTATAAATACTGTCAGCCTAAAACATTTACCAGTTGGATTAATGATTTGGTAGCAAACCATGGTATGATTTTTAAGGGGAAGGTTTTAGGCTAATCAGTGTAACATCACATCTGCTAGAACACTTCTGCAAACATTTTTGTAGGATTATAGGCTTCAGCTCTGTTTCATTTAGTAATTTGAACAGAAAATGGCCACTGTGAAAGGATCATCCAGTCCAGTTTGTACATGTACCAACAAAAATCAAACCCAAGACACAATCTAATTTCTATATAAAGTGCCCGCCGTAACTTCAGGGGTAGGTCTACACCTGCTGTTATAATGAAGACTACCTTGCTTATACCATCATCACCTCACAGCAGCAGTAGACTGACAATGGATTACCTATCTATATAGGAGGTTTTATCATTTGTGTTGACCGCTACAGAAGGATACTATTTTGTTTAATTTTAAATGGTATAGTACTGACAAAATGAAAAATAGAAACAGCCAAAAATTCTAAAAACTGAGTCTAACCCACTGATTAAAAAGTGTCCCTTAAGACGGTCTTAGGCCCCTTTCACACAGGCGAGTTTTTCGCGCGGGTGCAATGCATGAGGTGAACGCATTGCACCCGTACTGAATCCGGACCCATTCATTTCTATGGGGCTGTGCACATGAGCAGTAATTTTCACGCATCACTTGTGCATTGCGTGAAAATCGCAGCATGCTCTATTTTGCGCGTTTTTCACGCAACGCAGGCCCCATAGAAGTGAATGGTACTGCGTGAAAATTGCAAGCATCCGCAAGCAA
Organism: Bufo gargarizans; assembly: GCF_014858855.1. Taxonomy (NCBI): domain Eukaryota; kingdom Metazoa; phylum Chordata; class Amphibia; order Anura; family Bufonidae; genus Bufo; species Bufo gargarizans. Next base: position 398,852,016 of record NC_058081.1, read on the forward strand.
GTGCAGATGCGGTGCGATTTTCACGCACGATTGCTAGGAGACGATCGGGATGGAGACCCGATCATTATTATTTTCCCTTATAACATGGTTATAAGCGAAAATAATAGCATTCTTAATACAGAATGCATAGTACAATAGGGCTGGAGATGTTAAAAAAATAAAAATAAAATGTAACTCACCTTAATCCACTTGATCGCGCAGCCCGGCTTCTCTTCTGTCTTCTTTCTGCAGGACCTGGGTAAAGGACCTGTGATGATGTCACTGCGCTCATCACATGGTGCGTCACATGATCCATCACCATGGTAAAAGATCATGTGATGGACCATGTGATGAGCGCAGTGACGTCACCACAGGTCCTTTACCCAGGTCCTGAAGAAAGAAGACAGAAGAGAAGCCAGGCTGCGCGATCAAGTGAATTAAGGAGAGTTAAATAAATTTTATTTTTTTTAACCCCTCCAGCCCTATTGTACTATGCATTCTGTATTAAGATGCTATTATTTTCACTTATAACCATGTTATAAGGGAAAATAATACAATCTACCCAGCACTTAACCCAAACCCGAACTTCTGTGAAGAAGTTCGGGTTTGGATACCAAACATGCCGATTTTTCTCACGCGCGTGCAAAACGCATTACAATGTTTTGCACTTGTGCCGAAAAATCTCGTATTTTCCCGAAACGCACCCGCATCTTATCCGGGCAAAAAACATGATGCCCGTGTAAAAGAGGCCTTAAGGAAAATATAAGCTTAGCTATTCCACCATTATGCCAACTTGGCCCACCCAGGCCACAGCAGCAGGTGCCCCAGTGTTACCTGATACTTTGCCTGAGCAAAGACTACATGCACATGAATATTGTTTGTTTCCGTGTCCGTTCTGTTTCTTTTTGCAGCTAGAATGCAGACCAATTCATTTCAATGGGTCCGCAAAAAATGCGGACAGCACACTGTGTGTTAGCCGCATCCGTATGTCCATTCCGTAGCCCCGCCAAAAAATATAACATGTCAGTGCTTCTGGGAGTCCCTGCTCTGCCTCTATATTAGTCTGTATATGCATACCTAAATATAATTGAAAATCTGTAGTGTGACTTAAAGAGAGCTGTCCATGCTCGGAAGCCATCAAACCTGAATGAACTAAAGATGTTTTGTAAAGAGGAATGGTCCAAAATACCTTCAACCAGAATCCAGACTCTCATTGGAACCTACAGGAAGCGTTTAGAGGCTGTAATTTCTCCAAAATTATAGCACACTTTCTGTAAATCCAATAAACTTCTTTTTACTTCTCAAATATCACTGTGTGTGTCTCCTATATGATATATTTAACTGACATTCTTTATCGTAACAACCAACGATTTATACAGGAAAATCATGACGATTAACAAGGTTGCCCAAACTTTCGCATCCCACTGTATATACTGTATGAGAGCATTTGTATGTCACTGTTTTTTATTTCTGTCTAATGAATCATTAAGTTTTGTTTCTTCATAAAATATTCTAAAAACAAAATCTACCGCATGTCATTTCTAGGCTTTTCCACGTTCGCAGTCGGAATTAGGTAAATCCAAGCCTTGCTTGTAGCATAGTATTGATGTTCCGGTGCCATAGTATTCACTAACATTTGAATCACTGTAATTGATCTTCTTTAATGACTTGTTAAACTTAACAATCTGATTGCAGTAACCCAGCTTCTGAAAGGTTTAGTAAATTATTATTATCCTACTCAGCCCTTAGCCTGCCATTGTATGTAATGTGTTATTATAGTGCCTCAGCCCCTGGGTACCTGATTGACCTGAACCTTGGACATCTTATTGCCCCTGAGTGCATTTTATCTATTTAGTAACTATTAAATATCATGGATTAGTGTTTTATACAGTGTGCTGTAAGAATGACAGTGCAATTTAAGAATGGAAACATATGACAGCTGAAGAATGACAGAAAAAAAAAACAAGACTGGCAATGCAATGAGGATAGCTGGCCAGATAAAGATAGAAAGATGTATTTTTATATTATGCAGAGGTGGGGATTGCCAATGACTCCAGTGCATGGAGAGTCTGAGCATACCTCCTAGCTTTTTAGAAACCCAAGGAGAAATAATATCAGAGGCGTTTGTAGTGCCCTAGAGCAGGGAGTACTTTGACATTTAGACATTTGTAGACATTTGCTTATTTCCCCTATGCAGAGTTAAAACTTCTTACTTTATTTCACCTAAAGGAGTTAACTTGCACTGTTTCATACTGTGTAACTGCATTTTATATATATGTTGTGATATATATCACTGTTTATTATCACTGTATTTACATGGCTCTGTGGAAAGTGTTAATGAATACTGAGAGACTGTTAGGGCTTTGATTGAGAAGCTGGCAATTTTCCACAGCTGACATAGGGTTTAAAGAAAACCATGTTTTGGAGGGAAAAACCCAGACTTGTTTATTACCAAAAAGCAGACAGCCTGACCTTTTTAATGCCTGGTTTAAGCTATGTTGTTATGTCTGGAAACTTGTTTTTATCTGGAAAACCATTGAGTCATTACCATTGAGTATCATTGAAGCTCTAATGTAAGTCTATACCAGACGGGAACTGAAACAATGTATCTGTTTGTGCTGAATTTCTCCATTCCACTCCTCCCGCTAGAAGGTTCTAGTCTAGCAAAAACTGAATGTAAGGAGAGCAGTCAGAGTTCCTAATGTGCGGCAGTTAGGGACCAGTGCTTGGAGGGGAGACTGATGCCAGTCTGAATGAGTGACCAGAAGAAGACGCTGAGATGGGGACACTCAGCCACAGACCATGGGTCACTAGCCCTGTGACCAAGGAGCCACCTGGACTACTGAACTACAGACCGTGGGCCCTTGACCAGGATGCCAGCCTTCTGAGAGAGAGAGGGATAGCTAGCTCAGGCCTTTCCTCAGCATCAAACCCTTCTGCCAGGCAGGAGACTCTTCCAGACTACTGACTGACCAGAAGAAGACGCTGAGATGGGGATATGCTGCCCCAGACCCTGGATCACCAGCCTTGGACCAGGGTACCAGCCTTCTGAAGAGAAAGAGGGACTGCTAGCTCAGGCATTTCCTCAGCATCAAACCCTTCTTCTGCCAGGGAGTAAACTGGAGAAGCCAGCCCAATACCTCGCCTGTATTGTTTTGTACCTGAATTCCTCCAGTAAAGAAGTCCCCAGGTTTACTGCAGACTCTGACTCTCTGGACTTTTTCCCATTGGGGTGCACCATGCCTCACCAATTTCTTCCGGAGAGCAGCAACACATGGTGACACCTCGACACCCCAAAGTCGGCCACTGCACTGACCACAAGATCATTGCCTATGTGCTCTCTAATTCATCCTGCAGGTGCGATGAGGTCACTGCATGACTCCTGCTGCTGGGGAGGGCACCAGCTTGGTGAATGGTGAAGCAGGGAGCTGATGGCTCCCTGCTTCACCATTGCATTCAACTGTATTTGCGTCCTTAGGATGCAGGAACAGTTGAGAGCAGAGCATGCAACAGTTGTCCTGGGACCACAGAACAATCCCTGAAATCAGAGCTGTCCCACTGAACCTTGGACGGTTAGAAGGTATACAGTAGGGAAAATAGGTATTTGATACACTGGTGATTTAGCAAGTTTCCCCACCTACAAAGAATGGAGAGTTCTGTAATTTTTATCGTAGTTACATTTCAACTGTCAGACACAGTAAATAACAATTTGCATTTTATTGCATGAAATAATAATTTGATCACCTATCAATCAGCAAGAATTCTGGCTCTCACAGACCTGTTAGTTTTTTCTTTAAGAATCCCTCCTACTCTGCATTCATTACTTGTATTAATTGCACCTGTTTAAACTCGTTATCTGTATAAAAGACACCTGTCCACACACATTTAGTCAATCACACTCTAACCTCTCCACCATGCCCAAGACCAAAGAGACGTCTAAGGACACCAGGGAAAAAATTGTAGACCCGCACAAGGCTGGGATGGACTACAGGACAATAGGCAAGCAGCTTGGTGAGAAGGCAGCAACTGTTGGTGCAATTATTAGAAAATGGAAGAAACACAAGATGACTGTCAATCTTCCTTGGTCTTGGGCTCTATGCAAGATCTCACCTCGTAAGGATGATTATGAAAAAGGTCAGAAATCATCCCAGAACTACACAGGAGGACCTGTTCAATGATCTGAAGAGAGCTGGGACCATAGTCTCAAAGATTACCATTAGTAACACACTATACTATCATGGATTAAAATCCTAAAGGGCAAGCAAGGTCCCCCTGCTCACACCAGCACATGTACAGGCCTGTTTAAAGTTCACCAATGACCATCTGGGTGATCCAGAGACGGCATGGGAGAAGGTCATGTCGTCAGATGAGACCAAAATAGAACGTTTTGGTATTAACTCCACTCCCTGTGTTTGGAGGAAGAATGAGTACAACCCCAAGAACACTGTCCTAACTGTCAAGCATGGGTGTAGAAACATCGTACTTTGGGGTTGCTTTTCTGCCAGGGGGATAGGACAACTGCACCATATTAAAGGGAGGATGGATGGGGCCATGTATAGTGAGATTTTGGCCAACAAACCCGTTCCCTCAGTAAGAGCATTGAAGATGGGTTGTAGCTGGGTTTTCCAGCATGAAAATTACCCAAAACACACACATGGCCAGGGCAACTAAGAAGTGGCTCCATAAGAAGCATGTTAAGGTCCTTGAGTGGCCTAGCCAGTGTCCAGACCTGAAATCAATAGAAAATCTTTGAAGGGAGCTGAAACTCAATGTAGCCCAGCGACAACCCTGAAACTTAAAATATCTGGAAAATATCTGTATGGAGGAGTGGGCCAAAATCCCTGCTGCAGTGTGTGCAAACATGGTCAAGAACTACAAGAAATGTCTCACTTCTGTAATTTCAAACAAAGGTTTCTGTATACCCAGACATTGCATAGGAGTTTTTTTCTATACTTTTTTTTTTAGCAATTGCAAAAAAAATTATGGCACAAAATAAATTACAATAATCACAAAACCGTCCTGTGTTCAGTGTGGTGTTTCCCTTCTACACTAGAGCGTAACTCATGGTGTGGCGAGGGAGCGTTTTCCCCTCACTGCTGCAGGAGCTTTGGGAAAGTAGCTCAGAGAACAGCACATTCCTGATATATATAAAAGGACTTAGTAACTATCAGAGGGAAAATGGTGCCAAAGACACCCTATTCAGCAAAACGGGTCACAGGATACCTCACTCTCATAATAAACAGTAACTTAAGCTAATAGGAACCAGACTGAAGCCAGAGATTAGCACAGCAGCAGAGAGAAAAAAAGCTAAGTATTCAAGTCTCCTGTGGGAGCCAAGAAAAAGATCAAGTATTGTTTGGATGACACAAGTTTATTGCAAGTTTATTTAAGTAAAAAAAGTAGAACTTTACCAAGTCTGGACTCTACTTGCTCCACCAACTACAACTCCTTTGTTGCTGCAGAGCCTAACCACAGGGAGCGACAGTATCCAGGTAGGAGCACCATGACACAAACTATTAAGGCTGCATCACCACTCGCTATTCCTTAAAACTGGGACTCGATTGCCCCTGGGGGGCAGCTCCATGCATATACAGACATATATAGAGTCAGAGTAGCGACTCCCAGAAGCACTGACTCCATATACATGGCAGGAACTTCTTACAATATATGGAGTCAGAGCAGGGATTCTTAAGCAGTGCAGAGAAAATACCTGCAAGTCAATGGGCCCACCAGTAAAAAAAAAAAAAAACGCTGGCAGTCTGAGCAAAATACTGGCTGTTCTGGTGGAATACAAAGTGGAAATCCTAGCTGTACTGTTTCTTTCATTCTGGAGGACATATCCAGCATTACAAAGACAACCTATTGAGTTAAAGAGCAACTAAAGCCAGAATCCAAACAAACCAGCAAAACATAACATAATTTCCTTATGTGTCTTTGTTATTCGCTTTTTGTCAGATATCACAATTTCAAACCATGAAAAATAAGTAAGAAAAGCAGTGTATTGTTTTCTCAGCCTGCAGTCATGACTATTTACCCCCTTCTTCTCCCCCTCTTATGGTACTACATGTGAGACCAGAAGTATAGGAGAAGGGGGCTGGGTTTAGCCTGGATAACTTTTGTCTACACAGCGAGTGTGGCTATTTTGTTGAAAGGAATCTCCTAGCTACTAATAGACTTAATCCCCACCATATGGAACTGTAATAGACTTCAGAATAAATCTACCAAGAAAAATCCTCCTCCTCACTCCTCAATAGTGTCATAGCTAGGCAGTTTTTTCTTTCAGGTTACTAACACGTGGAGCTCTAAAAGATTGCAGAATGCTAAATCTACCAATATAAATCCCCTTCTCCACTCAAATATACAGTACAGACCAACAGTTTGGACACACCTTCTCATTCAAAGAGTTTTCTTTATTTTCATGACTATGAAAATTGTAGATTCACACTGAAGGCATCAAAACTATCAACTAACACATGTGGAATTATATACATAACAAAAAAGTGTGAAACAACTGAAAATATGTCATATTCTAGGTTCTTCAAAGTAGCCACCTTTTGCTTTGATTACTGCTTTGCACACTCTTGGCATTCTCTTGACGAGCTTCAAGAGGTAGTCACTTGAAATGGTCTTCCAACAGTCTTGAAGGAGTTCCCAGAGATGCTTAGCACTAGTTGGCCCTTTTGCCTTCACTCTGCGGTCCAGCTCACCCCGAACCATCTCGATTTGGTTCAGGTCCGGTGACTGTGGAGGCCAGGTCATCTGGCGCAGCACCCCATCACTCTCCTTCATGGTCAAATAGCCCTTACACAGCCTGGAGGTGTGTTTGGGGTCCAACTAAACGCAAACCGGATGGAATAGCATGCCGCTGCAAGATGCTGTGGTAACCATGCTGGTTCAGTATGCCTTCAATTTTGAATAAATCCCCAACAGTGTCACCAGCAAAGCACCCCCGCACCATCACACCTCCTCCTCCATGCTTCACGGTGGGAACCAGGCATGTAGAGTCCATCCGTTCACCTTTTCTGCGTCACACAAAGACACGGTGGTTGGAACCAAAGATCTCAAATTTGGACTCATCAGACCAAAGCATAGATTTCCACTGGTCTAATGTCCATTCCTTGTGTTATTTAGCCCAAACAAGTCTCTTCTGCTTGTTGCCTGTCCTTAGCAGTGGTTTCCTAGCAGATATTCTACCATGAAGGCCTGATTCACACAGTCTCCTCTTAACAGTTGTTCTAGACATGTGTCTGCTGCTAGAACTCTGTGTGGCATTGTACCTGGTCTCTAATCTGAGCTGTTGTTAACCTGCGATTTCTGAGGCTAGTGACTCGGATGAACTTATCCTCCGCAGCAGAGGTGACTCTTGGTCTTCCTTTCCTGGGGCGGTCCGCATGTGAGGCAGTTTCTTTGTAGCACTTGATGGTTTTTGTGACTGCACTTGGGGACACTTTCAAAGTTTTCCCAATTCTTCGGACTGACTGACCTTCATTTCTTAAAGTAATGATGGCCACTTGTTTTTCTTTACTTAGCTGCTTTTTTCTTGCCATAATACAAATTCTAACAGTCTATTTAGTAGGACTATCAGCTGTGTATCCACCTGACTTCTCCACAACGCAACTGATGGTCCCAACCCCCTTTATAAGGCAAGAAATCCCATTTTTTAAACTTGACAGGGCACACCTGTGAAGTGAAAACCATTTCAGGTGACTACCTCTTGAAGCTCATCAAGAGAATGCCAAGAGTGTGCAAAGCAGTAATCAAAGCAAAAGGTGGCTACTTTGAAGAACCTAGAATATGACATATTTTCAGTTGTTTCACAATTTTATATTATGTATATAATTCCATATGTGTTAATTCATAGTTTTGATTCCTTCAGTGTGAATCTACAATTTTCATAGTCATGAAAATAAAGAAAACTCTTGAATGAGAAGGTGTGTCCAAACTTTTGGTCTGTACTGTATACAAATATAACCCAGGTAATGGTTTGTACAGACAGTGAAAGAAAATGACTGTTCTGACAAAAACCTTCAGTGTCTATCATAAATCTAACAGATCTTCCTCTCCAGTGATAGTCGTTGCTACTGATGCACATTTTTGTATTATGTTTGACATATACACATGACGTATACGTTAAATGGCTGCTTAAGACGGATGTCTAAAGATGCTAGAAAATTGGACTATTGTCAGGCTCTGCAGGAGATGATGAGTCTGGATGTGTAGTATTTTTTAACCCCCTAAGGACGCAGGGCGTACCGGTACCGAGTCCTCGCAGTACGAAGATTTTGAGAGGCGGTGCTGGCCCTGGTGCTGAACACTGCTGCCCAGGGTGCTGATTGGTGCAGGGGAGAGAGGCGCGAGATTCAAACTTCCTGCGCTCCTCTCTCCCCTCCTCTTCCTGTTCTGCGCGAGCACCCGGCAGCATCGTCCAGCACCAGCTCCTGCGTCCCCCTAAAATCAGCATCCATCACCCTCCTGCACCCATCGCCATCCAGTTAGGTTAGGGTCAGTGAGGGAGAGGCACTGTTAGGCAGGGAAAAAAGGGAAAAGTTAGTTAGGAAAAAAATAAAATAAAAACTTTTATCTAAATCTTTCTCTCAGACCCCAGACCCCCCCTGCCACTTGTGGCTAGACGCCGGTCAGTGCAGCCGAGATGAGGACATTTTGGGGCCTCGTGCTGCATATGGGTCTAGTCCAAAAACCCAGTGTCAGGCAATACTGGAGTAGGGACGTCCTATACCAGACCCCACTGTACAGTATGGTCATGACACGTCCCCGGTTTGAGGCCATCCGGAAATGTCTGCATTATTTCAATAATGCAGCATGTCCCCCCTGAGGTGATCCTGCCTATGACCGTTTGTATAAGATACAGCAGCCGGTCATCGATCACTTTGGGGCCAAATTCATGGAGGCCTACGTACCTGGAATGCTCGCTGCATTCAAGGGGAGACTCAGTTTCCGCCAATATATTCCCACAAAGCGGGCGAGGTATGGCGTGAAGTTATACAAAATTTGTGAGAGTACCTCAGGCTACACTTACAAATTTTGTGTGTACGAGGGGCGAGATTCCCGTATTCAACCCCCAGAATGTCCCCCCCACTCTGGGTGTTAGCGGGAAACTCGTGTGAGACCTTATGTACCCACTGCTGGATAACGGTTACCACTTGTACGTGGATTACTTTTATACCAGCATTCCCTTGTTCAGGTCTCTTGCCGCCAGATCCACGTTCACTTGTGGGACTGTGCGGAAAAATCAACGCGGCCTCCCTGACTACCCCCTCCAGGTACCTATCCCAAGGGGTGAGACACGTGCACTTACCAGTGGAAAACTGTTGCTGGTCAGGTATAAGGACAAGAGGGATGTCCTTATGCTGTCCACAATCCACGGTAACAGCACCACCCCCGTCTCTGTGCGAGGTACCGCGGCAACGGTCCTCAAGCCCGATTGTATCGTCGACTACAATCGGTATATGGGAGGAGTTGATCTCTCTGATCAAGTCCTCAAGCCATATAACGCCATGCGCAAAACCCGGGCATGGTACACAAAAGTTGCGGTCTACTTGGTGCAGGTTGCCATGTACAACTCTTTTGTACTATCCCGAAGCGCTGGCAGCACAGGGATATTCCTCCAATTCTATGAGGCAGTCCTCAAGGCTCTGATCTTTTCGGACCGGGAAAGAGCAGGCCAGAGTACCTCGGGAACTGGAGGCGTCCGGATCGTCCCTGGCCAACACTTTCCAGGTGTGGTCCCCCATACTGGAAAGAAGGGACGAACCCCCAAAAAGTGCAGAGTGTGTCGTAGGAGTGGGATACGGAAGGACACCACCACTCAGTGCAACACGCGCCCCGATCATCCGGGCCTCTGCATTATCGATTGCTTCAGTGAGTATCACACTTCCATGGAGTACTAAATTTTTATAATCCCCAACAGTCCACTAGAGAACATAAAAAACTATGGCTCTCAGACTTTGGAGACACGGAAAAAAACATTTTCCCCAAAAAAATATTAGTTTTAGTGCAGGCATCCTCAAACTGCATCCCTCCAGATGTTGTAATACTATAACTCCCAGCAGGCCCAGACAACCTACAGCCATCAGCAGGGCATGGTGGGAATTGTAGTTTTACAACATCTGGAGGGCCGCAGTTTTAGGATGCCTGCTTAGTGTCTCCAAAGTCTGAGAGCCATATATTGGGCATCGTCACTTGCATAAAAGTCGTTGCTATAAAAATAACTTTTGACCAAACGCCTTGGATGAACGGTGTTAAAAATATAAAATAAAAACGGTGCCAAAACACCAATTTTTGGGCAAAATTTCCATTTGAATCCTTTTTTTTTCGGTAATAAAGCAAGGGTTAACAGCCAAACAAAACTAAATATTTATTGCCCCGATTCTGTAGTTTGCAGAAACACCCCATATGTGGTCGTAAATGGCTATATAGCCGCACGGCAGGGCATAGAACGAAGGGAACTCCATACGGTTTCTGGAAGGCAGATTTTGATGGACAGTTTTTTTTTTGACACCATGTCCCATTTGAAGCCCCCCCCCCCCCCCCCCCCCCCGATGTAGCCTAGACTAGAAACTCAAAAAAAGTGACCCCATCTAAGAAACTACACCCCTCAAGGTATTCAAAAGTTACTTTACAAACTATGTTAACCCTTTAGCTGTTCCACAAAACTAAATAGCGAATGTAGAAACAATTTTAGAATTTAAATTTTTTGTTACATTGCCTCAAAAAAGAGTAATATAAAGCAACCAAAAATCATATTTACCCCTAAAATAGTCCCAAAACAACAACCACCTTATCCCGTAGTTTCCTAGATGGGGTCACTTTTATGGAGTTTCTACTCTAGGGGTGCATCAGGGGGCTTGAAAGGGTACATGGTGTAAATAAACCAGTCCAGCAAAATCTGCCTTCCAAAAACCATATGACGTTCCCCTTCTTCTATGTCCTGCCATTTAACCAAATAGTCGTTTACGACCACATATGGGGTGTTTCTGCAAACTACAGAATCAGGGCAACCCATTTTGAGTTTTGCTTGGCTGTTAACGCATTTTTTCCGGTAATAAAGTAAGGGTTATAATGGAAACTTTTCCAAAAAATATAAATTTCGAAATTATTTCTCCATCTGCCATTAACTCTTGTGGAACACCTAAAGGGTTAACAAAGTTGGAAAACCCAGTTTTGAATACCTTGAGGGGTGTACTTTCTTAGATGGAGTCACTTTTTTGAAATTTGTATTCTAAGGGTGCAACAGGGGGCTTCAAATGGGACATGGTATAAACAAACCAGTCCTGCAAAATCTGCCTTCCAAAACCCATATGGTGTTCCCCTCCTTCTATGTGCTCCCGTTTGGCCAAACAGTAGTTTACGACCACATATGGAGTGTTTCTGCAAACTACAGAATCAGGGCAACCCATTTTGAGTTTTGTTTGGCAGTTAACCCTTGTTTTACTCCTGGAAAAAATTGATTATATTGGAAAATTTTCAAAAAAATTGAAATTTCTAAATTGTTTCTCAATCTGCCATTAACTCTTGTGGAAGACCTAAAGGGTTAATAAAGTTTGAAAAAAAACTGTTTTGAATACCTTGAGGGGTGTAGTTTCTAGTATGGGGTCATTTTGGGGAGGTTTCTATTATCTAAGCCTCACAATATGACTTCAAACCTGAACTGGTCCATAAAAAGTGGGATTTTGAAGATTTCTGAAAAATTTCAAAATTTGCTTCTAAACTTCTAAGCCTTGTAACATCCCCAAAAAATAAAATATCATTCCCAAAATGCTACAAACATGAAGTAGACATATGGGGAATGTAAAGTCATCCGAATTTTTGGGGGTATTACTATGTATTACAGAAGCAGAGAAACTGAAACTTTGAAATTTGCTAATTTTTTAAAATTTTTGGTAAAAATTGTATTTTGACCCAATTTTAGCAGTGTCATGAAGTACAATATGTGACAAAAAAACAATCTCAGAACGGCCTGGGTAAGTCAAAGCGTTTTAAAGTTATGAGCACTTAAAGAGACACTGGTCAGATTTGCAAAAAATGGCCAAGTCCTTAAGGTGAAATAGGGCTGAGTCCTTAAGGGGTTAAAGAAAGAGGACAGAATCACAACTTTCAGCATGTCCAGGCTGTTATTATGGGGCATCAGTGGACATTATATGGGGAAGAATTTAAAAGGAGAGAACTATAACTCCCAGCATTTATGGGATGTTATTATGGGCTATCAGAGGACATTACAGGGGTTGAATATGAGGAAAGAACTACAACTCATAGTATTTGACAACTTATAGAGGGAAACGCTAACCTCACACACATAGCACAGGAGCTTTACCCACTGTAACAGGGAGCTGGCAGTGTGCTTCCTCCTTGCAGCACCGCCGGCACCCCGCTGACAGAGAGGGAGAAGGAGCCGGTGTCGGACGTAGCCGGCGTCCTCGTCTCCCTGGCAACAAGGGAGGGGGAGGACCCGGAAGCATGTGCTTCCTTAGCGTGGCCGGCATCCTCCATCCCCATTATATTTTGACCTCAATTCTGCATTATCCCTGTGTACTGACATGACCTCCTTGTACTTGACCTCGGCTTCCATTTTGTCCTGTTTTTGTCTACGGTGTGTTATTGCGTGTTTGGTTTCTACCCAACCTGGAAGTTTACGTTTCTGTCTTTGTGTCTTGTTTTCTCCACTTTGTTCCCTCCCTGTAAGCCACTTACAGTGATAACAGAAATATTAAAGATGAAGTATGATGGCAGACATTCACAGCAAAATGCACAAACATACATGTGGCAGAATTTACACATATATGGATATCCTGAACAAGACAGATGCAGCGCACACCAATCACTCATTGGACAGATGTTTTTTTTTTTTCTTCCTCATCCTCATCTTCCTCTTTTTTATCCCTACCTCCCATCCTAAACCCCATTACTGCCTACCCGGTACTAAAAGGCCCCAATACAGTGGCAATAACCAATTATTTTCACCCTTTAGGCCCAAGACCCCCCAAAAGAAAAAATGTAGGAGAGGCTGCAGAGGGGGCAAAAGTAAAAAGGAGAATCTAGCCCCCAGTACCCCTTTTCCACAGGAGGTCAAAAATTGTATTTGTCCAAATACATATTGTCCACTGAGCAAACATCTCTTTTATCCAAGGGCCTTTCCTTTTGTCCCTCTGCACCCACTAAAGGTTTTGACTTAGTTTTGGATCTACACCATTTCACTAGAAAATTAACCCTGAAAAGACATTTTGGGATTTGGGAAAAATCCTCCAGACCTAAGGTCAATGTGGATCTGGTGGTGTCTCCAGACATCCAAGGCCAAGAGTTTGTACATACAGGGCTAAAACCACCGTCTAAATATTACCCTATGCAACATAAGGGGAATTTTATTGATACCTTTTATAATGTAGTCATGGATGATTTTCGGAAATTAAACCAAAAACCAACTTGCAGTCAGAATCTTACTAAAAAGGAGAAAACGGCGGTCAAGCATCTCCAGAATAATTTAGATATTGTTATCCGCAGTGCGGATAAGGGAGGGGGAGTGGTAATTCAGGATAGGGAGACCTATACCAAGGAGGCATTTCGCATCCTATCCGATACGGAATATTATTTACCTCTAGTCACAGACCCCACTGAGTTACATATTTCAGAATTCAAAGACCTTATTGAATCAGCATCCCATATACTAGACAAAAAGGAGAAGGCATTCATCTTAGTATCGGATCCTGTTACAGCATTATTTTATCACCTACCCAAGATACATAAGGATGAAAAGAATCCACTAGGGCGACCAATTATTTCAGGTGTTTCCTCCCTCACATGTAACCTCTCAAAGTATGTGGATGTCTTGCTACAGAAATATGTTACCACACTACCCTCATACTTAAGGGATTCAACAGCTTTGATAGAGTCTATTAAAGATATTAAGTGGAGGAACACTTACAATTGGGTCACACTGGACGTGACAGCTCTGTATTCTAATATTTCCCATACCAAAGGAATTGAATGCATTAAGTGGTATTTAGATAATGATCCTCTATTACCAGCAGGACAAGCAGTCTTTCTACAGGACTGCATTAGATTTATACTAACACACAACATATTCACCTTTGAGGACTCCCTGTATCTGCAGACGAAGGGAACCGCAATGGGGACGAAATTTGCGCTCAGTTTCGCAAACCTTTTTATGGGGCGTTTTGAGGATCAGTACATCTATGGTTCTAGATATTGGACTGACAATATTGTCTTCTATCATAGATACATAGATGACTTGATCCTCATATGGAATGGTAATGATGCCTCAATTTCCTCCTTTTTTGAGGAAATAAGGTCCACAAACTGGGGAATAAATCTGATAGGGACATCCAATCGTGTCAAGATTGAATACCTTGATCTAGAATTGGAAGCCAGAGGAAAGGCCATCATCACACGCACCTTTTTTAAAAGGGTTGACTGTAATAGCTATTTGGACTATTCCAGCACCCACTATAAGAAATGGAAGGTGAATATTTTGTTTAGTCAGTTCAAAAGAGTCAGACGAAACTGTTCCCTTGATAAGGACTTCATTTGCCAAAGCAAAATCATTCGTGATAGGTTTCTGAAGAAGGGCTATCCCCCAAAGATAATCAAAGCTGCATATGAAAGAGCAAAGGGCCTATCCCAAAGTTTGTGTCTAACTAAGAGCAAAAAAACACATGTTAACAATGAACACTTCTGTATGAATTTCCTGACGACATATGGGAACAATCATGACGCCATTAGAGATGTTTTGTCCAGACATTGGCACATATTAAAAAGGGATACACACCTGAGGAAAATGCTACCCGGTCAGCCCAGACTAACTTAGGAGGGCAAAAACCCTTAAGAGTGTTTTGGCCCCCATTAGACTTAGACGCTTACCCTCACAATATGTGAAGCCGATTGTGAGCAATTTAGTCTCAAGACCTTTGGGGAGTTATACATTTCATTTATCGAGGTGTTTGTGTTGTTTGACCATTAACACTACATCATCCTTTCGCAGCAAATCTACTGGGGATTCCTTTTCCATAAAAAACCATCTCAGTTGTGGCTCTCAGAATGTAATTTACCTGTTGGAATGTGTTGAGGGAAGTGTCATATTTAAATATATATGTACATATGCCATGACATATATACATATATATTAGCCCTTGTATATGGGCTCCTCCAGGTGGGATCTGTGGATATGCACAGAGATGTATGTAGGCCCCTTGGCGACATGCAACTCTGTGTATATGTATTAATGGAAGTAATGTTTATGCCCCCTTGATAGATATGTGCCCCCTTGATAGATATGTGCCCCCTTGATAGATATGTGCCCCCTTGATATGCGCCCCCTTGATGTATATATGCCCCCTGAATCAACCCTATAATCCATATATGCTCATAGATGTGCCCCAAGCATCTATGGGCATATATGGCCGGAATTCCACATGCTGGGGAGGGGGAGTGGAGGAGACGAGGAGACCGACAGTTGGACAATTAGGTCCAGCGTCGGCCTCTACAAAGGACAGAGGATCAATACGATCCTCTGCCCTTTGTCACCATCTCCGGCAGCGCCGGAGATGGTACGCCTCACAGAGACATGGGAACAAAGAGTTCCCATGCCCCTGTGAGTGGCTGACCTTCGGCGCTGTAATTACAGCGCCGGAGGTAAGCGTCCACTTCACAGGCGGGAGGATCAAAGGATCCCCCCCTGGAAGCGCGCTCCGAGATCCGCACGGCGCCAATAGTAAGACTGCGAGCGGGCGCCGCCAAGTTTAAATAGACCGGCGGCGCCCCGCTCAGCAGGCGGGTTATACCACCAGCAAGAGGAACATCCCCTGGACCAACGAGCCCCCCTGGACAACGAGCAGGAGACCATAAGTATCGCTCCCCTATACCACCAACGAACCTATACCTCCCCCTATTAACCCTAACGCTCCCCTATACCACCAACGAACCTATACCTCCCCCTATTAACCCTAACGCTACCCTATACCACCAACGCCTTTTAACCCTCCTATACACCCTCCTATCTTACTTTATCACCCTCCTATACCTCCCCCTATCAATCCTAACGCCCCTATACCACCAACGATACACCTATATCACCCTTTTATACACCCTTCCCTATATCATACCTGTATACCCTCACCCCCTATACTATCACCCTAGTCCCTGCCCTGATACCCTTATAACAGTTTAAAACACCAAAAGAGAGAAAATAGGGCTCGCACTCAATAATATTATGAATATATAAATTTTATTAGTGTCTCCATATGAGACAAATCACAATAAAAACACATAGAAAACAATGGATGATGGAAAATGAGCACACAGAATGACATGGAGCACGACCAATATCTAAGATGGCAAATAAATACAAACAATGAGTATATAAAGTATAGCACTATGTGTGCATGTAAACCTTATAACAGTTTGTGGTTTACTTACACCCCTGTAAGACCACCATTGACCCTCGTCATACCCCATAGGGATAGTATACGGTCAGGCTTGGGTGGGCTACTGGTAATGTGTCAGGAATAATAGACTTTGGGGTGGATTTAGAACCGTGTTAGTATATTGTATTAGTGTGTGTATTTATATTGTAGTGCCCAGTTATAACGATATATATCTATCCCCTTGTTATAGATATATATGGTTATAAACATAATAATATCTTTATGGTTGTAAAGTATCGCCGCAATAGAGGTAGTATATTATTGGCATTGTATTACTAGTGTATTATTAATAAATACTGTGTCATTTATACCTATTGTGTAACGTGTGATTACTAGTGGTAGTCAGTAAGGCGCATGCAGTTAGGGTAGTTAGTGATTAGCGTAAGGCAATCAGCAGTGATTTGTTATTCATTAAGCCATAAATAGGCAGAGATATCATAAGACGACTCACGCCTATTTATGAATATTAATTATCAATATTTGCATAAATATTGGCGATTAATATTCCCCTTTAACATTGGCGAGCCAGGCCCAATGCTGGGAATTTGTATCTGTGGTTGGTTTTGGAAAGGAAAAATCGCTTACGCTGTGAACTAATCAGGTGGGAAGGACGCGGTCAGTGGATCTGAGCGTCCATAGCCTGCAAGTTCGGACAGGTAGAGCGGGTTTTCTCGATCAGAACCAGACACAGAGCAAACTCTACAGCAGAGAATCTAAAATCTTTCCTGATCTTTGTGTACTAATATTTTCTGATTCCCTTACACGCCAACTGGAGAGAAGTCATCACATACACCACTGAAGAGAGAACCATCATCGTTGAAACAGAAGTCGTCTGGCTGGACGGGAGAAGGCGTTCCGAATATTGAAGGACCTCCTCCACGCAGCAACACAGTATCAACGACACCAATGAAGATGGCCTCTCGTCAAAAAGTGAGTATGAACTTCAACACACTGCAACACCTCAGCAAACATAGCACATACAACCCCATCATCCCCACCACTTACAAATCCACTGAGCTGCTATGGTCCACTTTATTGGACCAGGCATACGCTCACGATAAACTCTGCATTAATCATAGTGTGTTCAAAAAAACAAAAAAACGACTCCAAATGCTAGCCAAATTGGTTCACACCTTTGAGGATATCATTTGGAAGCCAAAACATCTAGAAACACTTAACAGCACAACAAAGGCTGAGGAAGTTTCCAACATGGCAAACTTTCACTGCAATTGTTGTGTTGAAAACATTAAACAGTTGCACACATTACAAACACAACTACAAGAGAAGTCCCAGTGTACGGCCAAGAGGGGCAGGGAGATTTGCGTGTTAGAGTCTAGACTCTCGGACAAGGAGAGTTTCTACTCTGACATGGACAAGGAACTGCTCAGACTGTACACTGAGATAAATCAGTTCAGGAACAATACGGTATCTATGGATAGCATGATTGTTCAACTTTGAGAGGACCTGGCTGCAAAAACGCACACCATTGCGGATTTGCAGCAAGTCATCTCGAATCTGTCACGGCCTGGTGCTAACAGCATGTTGCTCACGAAACAGGTTTGTGTTTCGGGAACGGCACATGGGGAGACAGCGGCGACAGCGCCAATATCTTCCACGGATCAAACACCCGAGGCAGTAGACACCAGGGGACAGGTGGAACGGACGCTACCTTTTACCCAAACACCCAGGGAGAATAGGGGTAGCAACCGATTCCAGGAACAGGACAACGATTGGAGAGAGGAAAGTGATTGGCCATTTACCACTTCCAATCCGTCAACGCGTCCGGAAAGACAGGAAGATTTTTATCCTAACCATTCCAGTATGGAAAGGATAAACTTCCTGTTACGGATTTGCAAGGAGATCCCAAAATATGATCCCATTGCAGATCCGTTTACTTCATGTGATATCTTCGAGGGTCACTGTAACAAGTATTCAGGCTCACGAATATCGCATGGAGTTATTCAAGTTATGGTTACCTACACACCTAAACCAAAGGTATGAGGTAACGGGGAGGACACAACCCATGAATGGACAGTTTTATGACAAGGAGGAACATCTCTCCATACACGAGACTGGCAACGGGCCATTGGGACGTCACTCCAGATATCCTGTCCAAGTTCAAACCCACTATACATGACGAACCTTTGTCTATGTGTAGTCGGTTTGAAGCCATGTATAGAAGGGTTACAAAGGATCACTGTGTCGGAATTCCACAGGGTATGATACGTATGTTTGTGGAGAAATTCCCATACCTTGATACTGCAATCCGGTTGAGCGCAGCCAGGGAACCATCCCTCACGAATGCTGCTATGATTATTGAGCAGTGCAGACAGGATACACTGCTCAATAAGAAATTCATCAAAGTGACGAAGCGTGCGCCTGTACCTGATATATCTCAAGATGATCGGGTACAGCACACAAAGGGTAATTCAACTATTCGCCCCACGGCCCCGCCATTGGAAAGGATTGGAAGCATTCGATGCTTCCTATGTTTACAATACGGGCACATAAAGAGGAATTGTCCACAATGGTCACGTAATAACCGGACAAATCCTGAGAAAGGGCAATAATAACGGTTTCAAGATGAAACCTAATTATGCCAAACCAGTGGGGGAATATCTGGGACATTCACAGGCCCAGACACCAAAACGTGTGGCTGTTGTGAATGACCCAGCGCGTTCGGTAAGGAGTGTGGAATCCCTGGAATCCACACTAAGGGTCCATAACAAGAACCCACAAGTGGCAGTATGTACCTCACAGGTACCTACTGGGAGTCTGGTAGAAATTGATTGAAGATCAGGGATCCCTAAAGAACTGGCGCCAGTATGTGCTATCATACTGGATTCTTCAGGGAGACCCCACATAAAAGCCAAAATCAAAAATCAGGACGCCGAAATCATGCTTGACACTGGTGCGGAAATTTCCATTACCAATGTCAAACATGATTTATATCCCAACAGCCCTCAGTGTGTGGTGATCGGATTTGATCACCAACAAGGGGGGGTGAAGGCCCACAGAATAGAAGAAGTAATTGTCCAGATTACCACTCACACGACCCTTAGGATCCCCATGTGGTATTACCCCGGTTCTGACAACATTATTGGAACCGACGTAATGACACAAAATGGGTGGATCCTAGATCTGGCAAATAGTATTGTATGGAAGGGTCCCAGACAATCCAAGGTTTTTGTCATCCAACGCCAGTTTCTGGGACCACCATTGCCAACAGTAGATGACTCTACTGAAGTACTTGAACACAAATGGCCTGAGATCTCGCATAATCCAGATCTTGAGCCTATTGTGTATGAGTACCCCGATCTGTGGGCCCAGGGAAAAAACGATTGTGGCAGACTGATCGGAGTTCAGGTGGACATACAAGGTCCCGACCCTCCACCTCAACGCCAATACCGCTTTCCACCAGAAGCCACCCATTCAATTTTGGAGACTGTCCAAGAATTGAAAACTAAGGGGGTGGTCATAGAGGGCAATTCTAAATGCAACAATGCCCTCTGGCCAGTAAAGAAAAAGGACACCAATGCATGGAGGCTCACCATAGATCTCCGGGTCCTCAACAAATACACCCCAATGTCTGCTCCAGTGGTGGCACAGACTCCCGACATCATGGCCAGAATAAGCGGCAAAAGTCGCATATTCTCAACCATAGATGTTGCCAATGGGATCTTCTCAATTGAACTCACTGAAAACTGTAGGTACAAATTTGCCTTTACAGTAGGGGACAAACAGTACATGTTCGGTGTACTCCCCCAGGGATTCCACAGTAGTCCCAAGTATTTTCACCAGGCATTGGTGGCCGTTCTGAGTGTATTTTCACGGCCAGGATGCCTTCTGCAATACGTGGATGACCTGCTCTTACACACAGAAACCATAGAAGAACACTTGGTTCTGTTAAAAAGAGCTATTGGGACTCCTGGCCAAGTCAGGACTCAAGCTGAGTCCCCACAAGGCAAATTTGGCCAGAACGGAGGTGACTTTTCTTGGAGTCCAAATTTCTTTTGGAGCCAAAGGAATCGTGGCAGCCAGAGTGGAAGCCATGGTAAAGTTACCTAGGCCGGGCACTCTACAGGATTTATGAAAATTCCTGGGAGTTGCTAATTTCATGAGGGAGTTCATAGAGGATTTTGCTGCCAAAGCAAAACCCCTCTATGAACTCCTCAGAGGAGAAGACCCTTCAATCAAAGGTTGGTCTGATGCACAGGAAGAGGCCTTTTCTACTTTGAAAAGGGACCTCTCCTCTGCCCCTGTATTGGCTACCCCCCATCCTGAAGGGGAAATAGCCATACAGGCGCATGCAGGGACGGAGTCTATCTCAGCAGTCCTCCTACAGCAGATAGGGTATGACACTAGACCGCTGGGATACTTCTCCAGGTTACTTTCGCCTGTTGAACGAGGGTTCGATGAGTGTGCCAAACAACTGGCAGCCATACACTATGCCGTAAAAAACAACTGAGCATATTGTAGGCTTCAGGCCCCTCACTTTGCAGACTCCACACTCTCCATTGGCCCTCCTGCTCCGTGATACACTCCCTGGAGTCTCCCAACAGAGATTTGGGAGGTGGATTATGGATCTCAGTGGCCGGAGTCTACAGGTGAACCACAAAGCCAAGTATGTTCTGTCCCAGTTACTGAACCTAACTGGCACCGAACATGACTGTGGTCAACCAGCGCATATCAACGCGCCACAAATTTTCAGGACCGATAAACATCCAGAAGACAGAGTCATCTTTGTTGATGGCTCTCGATTTTTCATGGATGGGACCTATGTCACAGGTTTTGCTGTGCTAGATGAGACCACAGGTACCCAGAATCTTGTCAAGTTACCAGGTCACATGTCGGCACAGCGGGCGGAACTGGAGGCAGTCAAGAAAGCCTTACTTCTTCAACCCCCAGGGAAACGAACTATATATAGCGACAGTTCATATGTAGTTCGTTCTCTCACCCTGCACCTGGACACATGGAAAAGACGAGGATTTGTGGATAGCCAAAACAAACCTCTGGCTCATTTGTCGGTCCTGAAAGAACTTTGGGAATGAGGCATGGCACACCCGGCGGAAGCAGCCATCATAAAAATCCCTGCGCATCAGAAAGGGGATGAGCCTTTGACGCTAGGTAACAACAAGGCGGATGAATTGGCCAAACTAGCGGCAGTATCTGGGATCCTTCAGGAAACAGACACTGAGCTGCTACCGGCCTACCAGATTGCAGTTCGTACCAACCTGAGTAAAGGCCCGGTGTAATTTGAGGAGGAACAAGCAAAAGACCCTCTTCTAATGACACCTCACATCTCCACAGCATCCCTGGTCAAGACAGCAAGGGATCCTGTGTTATAATACCGGTACACAACTTCCTCTTCCCGTGGTTCCACAGCATCTGCAAGCAGAACTGACCAGATTGAACCACCAACTGTTTGGACACCTGGGCCGGGATAAACTCTTGTCTCTCCTGAGAGACAAATTATACTGGCCGGGAATGTCCAACACAGTAGAGGAAGTAACACAACAGTGCCTGGTATGTGCTCAGGTTAACCCAAGGGCGTCAGCCCTGAAGCCGGTGTTGCAGCGAGTTCCTCCTGCAGATGGTCCATGGTCCGCACTACAAATAGATTTTATAGGACCTTTACCAACAGGAAGTCGTAACTATCGTTACGCACTGGTGGTAGTGGATGTTTTCTCTAAATGGGTAGAAGCCATCCCCACGGTTAACGATTCGGCTACAACCACTGCCCGTGTTCTCTGGGAACAGGTTCTGTCACAATGGGGTATCCCCAGATTGATAGAGTCAGACAGAGGGACCCATTTCACGGGTAAGGTAATGAAAGCGCTTTGTGGTCTTTTAGACATAAAACAAAGGTTCCATGTGCCTTACCACCCTCAGTCAGCGGGCATTGTGGAGCGGATGAACTGGACCATAAAAACACGACTTTCTAAAGCACTACTGGAGAAAGGTTCCTCATGGGTAACCTCTCTGCCAGCCGTGCTAATGGGAATCCGAGCTACCGAGGCTACCAGTAGCGGTATCACCCCGTTCGAACTAATGACTGGACGCAAAATGCCCCTATGCCTGCCCAATGAACCCCTGGTGTCAGAACCGGTGAAGAACGCCATCGCCAGAGACCTGTTTCTCCAACAGGTACAACTAAACCTGAAGGAGTTATTGCCTCATGCAGCAATACGGCTACACAGACCGTATCTACAGGGGGAAATGCCAATGCCCTCTGTAGGAGAGCTAGTGATGGTGAAAATCTTATGTCGGGCCGGCCCCTGGGATGCAAACTGGGAAGGACCCTATCGTGAGACTCCAGAAAATTCCTCTTGGCTTTGGGTTAGAACTCAAACATCTCCTGCTGGACTTCAGCCAAGAAGACAAAATACTTAAGAATCTTCGAGAAACAGAGAAACAGGCCACCATCCAACTGACGCACGACAAGAATAAAATAACGGCAATCACAACCGCGTTGGACAAAGACTCCAAGATCTCCTGGTGGGAAAGTCTGTTCAGCTACAGTCCAAAGGCAACATCCTTCGTCAACCTATTGATTCATCCGGTGATAGTTCTTCTGGTTCTGGTAATAGTCATGTACACGGGACTGTGTCTAATCTACAGGAGGGTCAAGAGACTTGCGGACCAGCTAAACTAGAACCAGACAGAACTTCACAAAGTTAATCGCAGGAGGCTCAGGACTTAGCTCCAACAAAGTCCTGAAGCCAGAGATCGCATGGACATACGGTTTCCTATGAAGGTCGGGATGAAAATCCAAAAGCCATCCTGTGACCTCATAACATTGTGTGTATGCATACACGTATTGTAGTAGATTTTCGTAGGAGGATTCGGGGTATAATCATAGACCACCCTGTGACCTCATCCTATTGTGTATAGATTTACATTGATTATTTGCATATGAGTTCCTCATGTACCCATGGACACTCTAGGTACAAATGGGCGACAGCCATACTACAATATGGCTGGACGCACACTTGCATCCTATAGTCATTTCCCCAAGGACACAAGGGTCTGTTAACTACCAGTGTCTTGGGAGGTATAGAGAGTAAGGCCAGGTGGCATGAGTCTCTATGGGTACACACTGAATTGAATTGGACTGTATTGGGAGGGATATGACATGTTTGTGTGAGTGGGGAAGAATAGATTCCCTAGGGTCAGGCCCCTAATTTCCAAAGTATTTGCCCCTTTAACATCGACAATGGTGACTTTCTGTAAAGGTTGGACTGAATGGTGGTAGTGCGGGGTTTCTTCCCGCGGTTAGAATTTAGGTACTAGGACATCCTCTCTCACCAGAAATTCTGTCCTGCCTTATAAATACTTACGTATCTGTCCCTGGGAGACTCTCTCCAACAACTGAGTCTTCAATCAAGAAAATTCATACTTGAGCAACACTGGCAAAGAGAAAGAAAAGACCGTACACGGTCGCTGAATGGAGTGATCTAAAGACTGCAAGGGTGAAGCCATTCCGGAGTCAGGAATAGACTACGTTGGGAGTGGCTGACACCTGAAGATCATAGGATACCAAGAAAGTTATCCAAGGAGAAGAAGATGGGGTATTCGGGGGATGGAGACGTTTTAATGAGAGGCAGGATGGAGCACGATGGGTGATGTCTAGGTACCTAAGAGTCAGATTACTTTAG
Source organism: Bufo gargarizans (assembly GCF_014858855.1). NCBI lineage: Eukaryota > Metazoa > Chordata > Amphibia > Anura > Bufonidae > Bufo > Bufo gargarizans. The sequence goes on from NC_058081.1 coordinate 398,876,107, forward strand.
TCCTCCCGGAACGGTCACCAAGGGTACGATTGAAGAGGCAAGTGCATCCCAACCCTTCCCCCAAAATGTTTATTGTCGTATTCCCGACAACAGGGGGATTGTTGAGGGAAGGGTCATATTTAAATATATATGTATATATGCCATGACATATATACATATATATTAGCCCTTGTATATGGGCTCCTCCAGGTGGGCTCTGTGGCTATGCACAGAGATGTATGTAGGCCCCTTGGCGACATGCATCTCTGTGTATATGTATTAATGGAAGTAATGTTTATGCCCCCTTGATAGATATGTGCCCCCTTGATATGTGCCCCCTTGATGTATATATGCCCCCTGAATCAACCCTATAATCCATATATGCTCATAGATGTGCCCCAAGCATCTATGGGCATATATGGCCGGAATCCCACAGGCTGGGGAGGGGGAGTGGAGGAGGCGAGGAGACCGACAGTTGGACAATTAGGTCAAGCGTCGGCCTCTACAAAGGACAGAGGATCAATAAGATGGTACGCCTCACAGAGACATGGGAACAAAGAGTTCCCATGCCCCTGTGAGTGGCTGACATCTGGCGCTGTAATTACAGTGCCGGAGGTAAGCGTCCGCTTCACAGGCGGGAGGATCAAAGGATCCCCCCCTGGAAGCGCGCTCCGAGATCCTCGGGCCGGCGCGGTGACGTCATATCACCGCGCCGGCCCACGTATTGAGGCCGGTGGTGCGCATGCATACGGTGCCAATAGTAAGACTGCGAGCGGGCGCCGCCAAGTTTAAATAGACCGGCGGCGCCCCGCTCAGCAGGCGGGTTATACCACCAGCAAGAGGAACATCCCCTGGACCAACGAGCCCCCCTGGACAACGAGCAGGAGACCATAAGTATCGCTCCCCTATACCACCAACGAACCTATACCTCTCCCTATTAACCCTAACGCTCCCCTATACCACCAACGAACCTATACCTCCCCCTATTAACCCTAATGCTCCCCTATACCACCAACGAACCTATACCTCCCCCTATTAACCCTAACGTTACCCTATACCACCAACGCCTTTTAACCCTCCTATACACCCTCCTATCTTACTTTATCACCCTCCTATACCTCCCCCTATCAACCCTAACGCCCCTATACCACCAACGATACACCTATATCACTCTCTTATCCACCCTTCCCTATATCGTACTTGTATACCCTCACCCCCTATACTATCACCCTAGTCCCTGCCCTGATACCCTTATAACAGTTTGTGGTTTACTTACACCCTTGTAAGACCACCATTGACCCTCGTCATACCCCATAGGGATAGTATACGGTCAGGCTTGGGTGGGCTACTGGTAATGTGTCAGGAATAATAGACTTTGGGGTGGATTTAGAACCGTGTTAGTATATTGTATTAGTGTGTGTATTTATATTGTAGTGCCCGGTTATAACGATATATATCTATCCCCTTGTTATAGATATATATGGTTATAAACATAATAATATCTTTATGGTTGTAAAGTATCGCCGCAATAGAGGTAGTATATTATTGGCATTGTATTACTAGTGTATTATTAATAAATACTGTGTCATTTATACCTATTGTGTAACGTGTGATTACTAGTGGTAGTCAGTAAGGCGCATGCAGTTAGGGTAGTTAGTGATTAGCGTAAGGCAATCAGCAGTGATTTGTTATTCATTAAGCCATAAATAGGCGGAGATATCATAAGACGACTCATGCCTATTTATGAATATTAATTATCAATATTTGCATAAATATTGGTGATTAATATTCCCCTTTAACAGAATGCCCATGCGGACTACAGTACGTAGGTCGCACCATCCAAACTCTACGGAATAGGCTTAACAAGCACCAAAAGAAATTTTTACAACATAGTATATCCCGCCACGCGACAGAACATCACGATGGGTGCTTTTCCGGGTTTAAGGTCACACCCATCGAACAGGTAAATGACAGCTGTCGTAATGCCATTCAGACCCTTCGTAAATGTGAAATGTATTGGATTTTTAAACTCGATTGTCTTAATCCAAACGGTCTGAATGAGGCTTTCGAAATACATTTTTAGGGTCACATGATTATTGTCACTAATACCATAGATTATTTATCTTCAATTTTTTAATCATTGTTATTTTAATCATGTTCATATTTATTTATACACATATATTTTTATTCTTATTATTTAATTATTATTTATTTTCTATTCTTTAGTATCTATTATTCATTATTTTTTATAGATATGTATTTATTTATATATATATATTCATACATTATATTCTTTTACCATGTCAGCTTTTTATTAATCATTGAATCAAGTATATAGAGTCTCATATGGACGGATCTGATATCACCTATTCTGTTTTATGGCGAATTTTTGTGGGATTAATGAATTTTCTATATATATTTCATATTTTAAATCTATATCCAAGGTATTACCTCTAGATTGCCCCTTATTTTGCATTCAATGTATTAATCACATTGGATTGTACCTTGGATCTCATTGTCTTTATATTCATTTATCTATTCATCCATCTTGATCCTTCTGATAATGATTCTATTTTTACTCTCTCTAGTTAAGTAGGGCGTCACATTTTTCCCTTCTGTAGCGCTGCCGATCATATCATGAAGACAGCAGGGCGCAGGATCCTTCAGTATGCCGAGCCTCCTCTCATGCCGGCTGTTAAGCGTCTCATCACCCAGCAACAAGCACTGCACCACAAGTCACATGATCGGAACTGCGATCATGTGACTCTGTGTGACGCCGTTCCTCCTCCCCAGCAATGGGCTGCATCTAGAAGCGATGTTCCTTCATGCTAATGTTTCATAAATACATCTATTAATTAGCCTGTAAGCCCAAAGGGCTAGTTTGTTCATGTGTATACCTAATTGCATTATTTTGTGTACTGATCACTTTGTTTCTAGTTTGGGTTTTCTCTGAGGTGACGCCCACCTCCCCCTGACCTTGTTTGCATGTGACCACTTTTTTTGTATATATATCCAGCATGTTTGTCCACTCTTTATGCAATATTCTTCACCTGATGAAGGGGACCTTTTCCCCGAAACGCGTTGTGTGATTGCAATAAAAACTCTTGAAGATTCATCATCTGCCTCTGGCTGGTTCCTTGCGCCGAGGGATGCTCCTTCTCTTCATGTCATTTCAATCCTCTGTGTGGGCCTAGGCACGCTTATCTGAGGACATCTACATCCGTGGCTGCATACCAACCTTTATATTGGGGATTAAAATTATCTCCCACATGTCTACAATAGCGTTGTGCCTATAATTGTGCAACCCTATAAGGTGAGCCTCCTAAATTGGAATTTAATCCGAATTTTCAAACGTTTTTACCCTATGGTGCGCCCTCTTTTCTATTTATACAATAAACAACTTGCCTCTATATCTATTTGCTGAAGCGAGACAAACCCTTTAACCCCTTTAAGCATAAATGTCTGGCATAAAATTTACCAAATCGTAACCTCCTCAGATTGCACATAATCTACAGTATATGTAAAAGGGTTGTCCTACCATAATGACCTATCGCCTATCTACAGGATAGGTGATAAATATCAGATTGCTGGGGTCTGACTGCTGGAACACCCACTGATCATGAAAAAAAGGGGTCCTGAGACATTCAATTACATTACCACCAATCTATGTACACAAGAGTCTTAAGACCACGTTCCCTTGATCATGGGGTTCCCAGCAGTCAGACCCCCATCAATCAGACACTTATCACCTGTCATGTCATAGCTGTTGGACCTTTTCACATTTCTTATCTTTAAAAGTTTTCTTTGCGTGTAAAAAAATTTTTTAAATAAAATAAAAATTACAAATCTGGCCCAAAATATGTGTCAAACTAAAATAGAAATACTCGTCTGTTAAAGGACCTGTGTCCACTTTTCTAGTTATCCTCTATCCACAGGATCGGGGATAACTGAGTGATTCGTGGGGGTCTGAACGCTGGAGCCCCCACTGATCCACCTTCTTGATTGAGTGGCAGGTCGAGCATATGTCCTCCATCTATTCTCTATGGGGTCACTGAAGATGTAACAAAACAATAGCAAAGACAGGTGCACTCTGCAGTCTCACTAAACCCTCAAACTGATTTTAAAATTGAGAGATTAGTCAACATGTCCTACAGTGTAGAACATGTCTAAGCCCGGGCACCACGCTAAGGTTTCTTAAGTAGCCTGGGACCTAACACTCTCCTACCTGAGCCGTATGGGCAATACCAGGAGCCAGTGGGCAAATTACAGGAGCATGAGGCCGACTCACAAACAGCTCACCAGTTACATCCAGCATGTAGCCATGCTTGCAATGGGAGGAGGGAGGAATCTGCGAGTCCCACTCAAGACTGGCTGATATGGCCCAGGCCTCACAGGTGCACCTAAATGTGGCCTGTAGATGGAAAACAGGCACATTTAAATTGGAGTTTATACACCTCCAGGAATCTATATATACAAACTAAAAAGACAGGGTGGCATTAGCAGGAGGTGCTCAAACCCACATGCAGTCGTGCATATATACAGGGGAGCAAATCCTGCACTTGTGGCCCGTTGCTAATGGCGATCCCCAGCAAAATGCATACGGTGGAGGATGCCCGCGGCGAACCAAAAGTACCACAATAGACGTCTCACACAAGGTAGCAAGTGCGGATGTCATAATCGATATAACAATATAACAAAACAATAGCAAAGACAGGTGCACGCTGCAGTCTCACTAAACCCTCAAACTGATTTTAAAATTGAGAGATTAGTCAACATGTCCTACGGTGTAGAACATGTCTAAGCCCGGGCACTTTTGCTCCCCTGTATATATGCACGACTGCATGTGGGTTTGAGCACCTCCTGCTAATGCCACCCTGTCTTTTTAGTTTGTATATATAGATTCCTGGAGGTGTGGAGGTGTATAAACTCCAATTTAAATGTGCCTGTTTTCCATCTACAGGCCACATTTAGGCGCACCTGTGAGGCCTGGGTCATATCAGCCAGTCTTGAGTGGGACTCGCAGACTCCTCCCTCCTCCCATTGCAAGGATGGCTACATGCTGGAGGTAACTGGTGAGCTGTTTGTGAGTCGGCCTCATGCTCCTGTAATTAGCCCACTGGCTCCTGGTATTGCCCATTTGGCTCAGGTAGGAGAGTGTTAGGTCCCGGGCTACTTGAGAAACCTTAGCGTGGTGCCCGGGCTTAGACATGTTCTACACCATAGGACATGTTGACTAATCTCTCAATTTTAAAATCAGTTTGAGGGTTTAGTGAGACTGCAGTGTGCACCTGTCTTTGCTATTGTTTTTTTTATATTGTTATACTGCTTATGACATCCGCACTTGCTACCTTGTGTGAGATGTCTATTGTGGTACTTGTGGTTCGCCGCGGGCATCCTCCACCGTATGCATTTTGCTGGGGATCACCATTAGCAACGGGCCACAAGTGCAGGATTTGCTCCCCTGTATATATGCACGACTGCATGTGGGTTTGAGCACCTCCTGCTAATGCCACCCTGTCTTTTTAGTTTGTATAGTCACTGGAGATGGCTGAGTACTGTCTAGTCCCAAAGAGAATAAATGGAGGAGCAGGGAAGATGTGTTGGCCCGTTGCTAATGGCGATCCCCAGCAAAATGCATACGGTGGAGGATGCCCGCGGCGAACCAAAAGTACCACAATAGACGAGCACCTCCTGCTAATGCCACCCTGTCTTTTTAGTTTGTATAGTCACTGGAGATGGCTGAGTACTGTCTAGTCCCAAAGAGAATAAATGGAGGAGCAGGGAAGATGTGTTGGCCCGTTGCTAATGGCGATCCCCAGCAAAATGCATACGGTGGAGGATGCCCGCGGCGAACCAAAAGTACCACAATAGACGTCTCACACAAGGTAGCAAGTGCGGATGTCATAATCGATATAACAATATAACAAAACAATAGCAACGGGCCACAAGTGCAGGATTTGCTCCCCTGTATATATGCACGACTGCATGTGGGTTTGAGCACCTCCTGCTAATGCCACCCTGTCTTTTTAGTTTGTATAGTCACTGGAGATGGCTGAGTACTGTCTAGTCCCAAAGAGAATAAATGGAGGAGCAGGGAAGATGTGTGGCCTGTCACACTATCAAAAAGGAAGAACAGGGCCCATTCCTGGGATTAGTGGTGGTCGCAGAATCATAACTTGAAAACCTGGACAACCCCTTTAAATCATCCACCACTCCACCAGTAGAGATGTACAGTTCCCGGCGAACATCACTTGTTCGCGTTTGCCGCGGCGGGCGAACATATGTGATGTTCGGTCCGCCCCCTATACGTCATCATTGAGCAAACTTTGACCATGTACCTCACAGTCAGCAGACACATTACAGCCAATCAGCATACCCTCCCTCCCAGACCCTCCCACCTCCTAGAAAAAAGCAAGAACGGCAGCCCTCTTAGATTCATTCTGCAGCTGCAGTATTAGTTAGAGCAGGGAGAGAGCAGGAGCTGCTGCTGCTGCTGAATTAATAGGGAAATAGTTAGCTAGGCCAGTGTTCTGTGTCCATTCCAGTCATCAAAGACTCATCTGCTGTAAGGACAGCGTCCTGACAGCACCCCAAAAAGCCATTTTTAGGGCTGGTACATCAGTCTGCTTTTATATATATATATATATATATATATATATATTGCAGTTGCCTGCCCGTGTGTGAGAGGCCACAGGCCCACAGACTGTACTGTGTGCACACCACTCATAAAGGGTGGCACAGCACCTTTCTGTTAAAAAAGTCATTACATTTTTCCTCTGTAATTTAATTGCAGTTGCCTGCCAGTGAGTGTCAGGCCCACAGACTGTACTGTGCCCACTGTCCACCACTCATATAGGGTGGCACAGCACCTTGCTGTTAAAAAAGTAATTTATTTTTTCCTCTGTAATGTAATTGCAGTTGCCTGCCAGTGAGTGTCAGGCCCACAGACTGTACTGTGCTATCTGCCCACCACACATATAGGGTGGCACAGCACCTTGCTGTTAAAAAAAATCACAAAATGTTTACTCTGTAATATAATTGCAGTTGACTGCCAGTGAGTGTCAGGCCCACAAACTGTACTGTGCCCACTGCCCACCACTCCTATAGGATGGCACAGCACCTTGCTGTTAAAAAAGTAATTTACTTTTTCCTCTTTAATTTAATTGAAGTTGCCTGCCAGTGACTGTCAGGCCCACAGACTGTACTGTGCCCACTGCCCACCACTCATAGGGTGGCACAGCACCTTGCTGTTAAAAAATTAATTTCATTTTTCCTCTGTAATTTAATTGCAGTTGCCTGCCAGTGAGTTTCAGGCCCACAGGCTGTACTATGCCCACGTCCCACCACTCATATAGGGTGGCACAGAACCTTGCTGTTATAAAAAATCATTACATTTTTCCTCTGTAATATAATTGCAGTTGCCTGCCAGTGAGTGTCAGGCCCACAGACTGTACGGTGCCCACTGCCCGCCACTCATATAGGGTGGCACAGCACCTTGCTGTAAAAAAAATTCATATAATTTTTCCTCTGTAATTTAATTGCAGTTGCCTGCCAGTGAGTGTCAGGCCCACAGACTGTACTGTGCTATCTGCCCACCACACATATAGGGTGGCACAGCACCTTGCTGTTAAAAAAAATCACAAAATGTTTACTCTGTAATATAATTGCAGTTGACTGCCAGTGAGTGTCAGGCCCACAAACTGTACTGTGCCCACTGCCCACCACTCCTATAGGATGGCACAGCACCTTGCTGTTAAAAAAGTAATTTACTTTTTCCTCTTTAATTTAATTGAAGTTGCCTGCTAGTGACTGTCAGGCCCACAGACTGTACTGTGCCCACTGCCCACCACTCATAGGGTGGCACAGCACCTTGCTGTTAAAAAATTAATTTCATTTTTCCTCTGTAATTTAATTGCAGTTGCCTGCCAGTGAGTTTCAGGCCCACAGGCTGTACTATGCCCACGTCCCACCACTCATATAGGGTGGCACAGAACCTTGCTGTTATAAAAAATCATTACATTTTTCCTCTGTAATATAATTGCAGTTGCCTGCCAGTGAGTGTCAGGCCCACAGACTGTACGGTGCCCACTGCCCGCCACTCATATAGGGTGGCACAGCACCTTGCTGTAAAAAAAATTCATATAATTTTTCCTCTGTAATTTAATTGCAGTTGCCTGCCAGTGAGTGTCAGACCCACAGACTGTACTGTGCCCACTGCCCACCACTCATATAGGGTGGCACAGCACCTTGCTGTTAAAAAAAGTAATTTACTTTTTCCTCTTTAATTTAATTGCAGTTGCCTGCCAGTGAGTGTCAGGCCAACAAACTGTACTGTGCCCACTGCCCACCACTCATATAGGGCGACACAGTACCTTGCACGCATAGTACCACTAATCTAAAAAGAAATGACAGGCAGACGCAGGCCATCCCGCAGGGGCTGTCGTGGTGCTGTGATTTTCTTTTGGCCCTAGAATAATGCCCAGTGTTCAGAGACCACGTACCCTGTACGCAAAAAAATTCTGAGGACATAGTTGACTGGCTTACACAGGACATGCAATCTTCTACAGCTTCTGCTCGGAACCTTGACGCACCATCTTCCGCCAGCTCAGCTTCGGGCACCTCTCAAGTTAACACTCGCCCGCCTGCCGCCACCAACAACACTAGCACCACAGCCGCTTCACCTGATCTGTCAGAGGAGTTATCTACACATCAGTTGGAAGAAATGAGTGATGCGCAACCATTATTGCCAGAGGATGTAGATAACAGGGATATGTCTCAGTCAGGCAGCATTACACACATGGACATACGGTGTGTTGATGATGATGTTGTACCCGCTGCTGCTTCCTTTGGTGAGTTGTCAGATACAAGTGAAGCGGTTGATGATGACGATGTGTCCGTGGATGTCACGTGGCTGCCCGCTCGAAGAGAAGAAGAACAGGGGAAAAGTTCAGATGGGGAGGAGATGAGTTGGAAGCAGAGGGAGGTCATCGCAAGGAGCTAGTGGCACAGTCAGACAGCATGTATCGTCACCCGGGGTCATCCAGACAGCACGCCAATCAACGCATGCTGTTGCCACCACCAGAATGCCGTCATTGCAAAGCTCAGCATTGTGGCATTTTTTGTGTGTGTCTGCCTCTGATAACAGCGATGCCATTTGCAACCTGTGCCAAAAGAAACTGAGTCGTAGGAAGTCCAACACCCACCTAGGTACAACTGCTTTGCGAAGGCACATGATCTCACATCACAAACGCTATGGGATCAACACATGATGAGTACAAGCAGCACACAAACTCAAAGCCACTATTCTCCTCCTGGTCCAGCATCTTCAGCCACATCAACCACTGCTGTCCTCCTTGCCCCCTCTCAACCACCCGCCATTCCGCCTCTCACCTTTAGCAGTTCCTGCTCATCTGCCCACAGTCAGGTGTCTGTCAAGGAAATGTTTGAGCGTAAGAAGCCAAAGTCACATCGTCATCCCCTTGCCCAGCATCTGACAGCTGGCTTGTCGGAACTCTGAGCCTGCCAGCTTTTACCATACAAGCTGGTGGAGTCTGAGGCCTTCAAAAAATTTGTAGCTATTGGGACACCGCAGTGTGGCATGTCTGGCACACATTGTTGGGGTCCATCTGACCACTGATACCTTGTCTGCAAAGCACGGTCAGGGCAGGTATATCATGTACACTGCGCATTGGGTAAACCTGCTGACGGCTGCCAAGCATGGAATGCATGGCTCTGCAGTGGAGTTGGGGACACCACCACGACTTGCAGGCAGGCCTGCTGCCACCTCCTCTACTCCTCCTACTCCATCCTCTTCGCTAACCTCCTCGGCTGAGTCCTCTTCTGCTGCTGCGTCTTGCTCCACATTAACTGCACCCCCCCAGCTCCCAGGGGCTATTCCACATCTCGGATACGACAGTGTCACGCCGTCTTGGGGTTGACTTGCCTGAAAGCAGAGAGTCACACCGGACCAGCACTCCTGTCCGCCCTGAACGCACAGGTGGATCAGTGGCTGACCCCGCACCAACTGGAGATCGGTGGTGTGTGACTACAGAAGCAATTTGTTGGCGGCATTGAATTTGGGCAAGTTGACACATGTGCCGTGCATGGCACATGTGTTGACTCTGATCATACAACTCTTTGTGTATAAGTACCCAGGTTTACAGGACGTCCTCAAGCAGGCCAGGAAGGTGTGTGGCCATTTCAGGCGTTCCTACACGGCCATGGCTCAGTTTTCAGATATTCAGCGGCGAAACAACATGCCAGTAAGGAGCTTGATATGCGACAGCCCGACACGTTGGAATTCAACACTCCTAATGTTCGACCGCCTACTCCAACAAGAAAAAGCCGTCAACGAGTATTTGTATGACTGGGGTGCTAGGACAGCCTCTGCGGAGCTGGGTATTTTTTTGCCACCTTACTGGACGCTCATGCGCAATGCCTGTAGGCTCATGCGTCCTTTTGAGGAGGTGACAAACCTAGTCAGTCGCACCGAAGGCACTATCAGCGACCTCATCGCATTTGTTTTCTTCCTGGAGTGTGTCCTGAGAAGAGTGCTGGATCAGGCCGTAGATGAGCGTGAAGAGGAAGAGTTGTGGTCACCATCACCACCAGAAACAGCCTTATCATCATTGCTTGCTGGACCTGCGGCATCGCTGGAAGAGGAGTCTGAGGAAGAGGAGTCAGAGGAGGAATGTGGCTTTGAAGAGGAGGAAAACCAACCACAGCAGGCATCCCAGGGTGCTCGTTGTTGTCACCTATCTTGGACCCGTCGTGTTGTACGTGGCTGGGGGGAAGTACAGACCTTCAATGAGATCAGTGAGGACGAGGAACGGGACATGAGTAGCTCAGTATCCAACCTTGTGCAAATGGGGTCTTTCATGCTGTCATGCATGTTGAGGGACTCTCATATAAAAAGGCTGAAGGAGAACGAGTTGTACTGGGTGGCCACGCTACTAGACCCCCGGTTTAAGCAGAAAGTGGCTGAAATGTTACCAAATTACCGGAAGTCGGAAAGGATGCAGCAGTTCCAAAACAAGCTAAAAAGTATGCTTTACACACCGTATAAGGCCGAATGCACACGGCCGTTTTTCACGGCCGTGAGCGGTCCGTGGAACCGCGGGCTGGATTCCTGCTGAGAGCAGGAGCGCATGGCATCATTTGTTGCTATGACGCCGTGCGCTCCCTGCTGCCGCCGCAATACAGTAATACACTGGTATGATCTATACCAGTGTATTACTGTACTGTGGCAGCAGCAGGGAGCGCACGGCGTCATAGTAACCAGTGATGCCGTGCGCTCCTGCTCTCAGCAGGAATCCAGGTTGCGGTTCCACGGACCGCTCACGGCCGTGTGCATTCGGCCTAAGGGTGATGTCACAGCACAACGGGAATCTAATAGGGGAAGAGGTGAAAGTAATCCTCCTCCTTCCAAGACCACGCCGGCAAGGACAAGAGGCTTTACAGACCTGTTGTTAATGGAGGGCATGCAGAGCTTTTTCACTCCTACGCATCGCCACAGCCGTTTGGGGTCCACCGTCAGAGAACGACTCGAACGACAGGTAGCAGACTACCTCGCCTTAAGGCCTCCTGCACACGAACGTTTTTTTACACGGTCCGCAAAAACGGGGTCCGTAGGTCCGTGATCCGTGACCGTTTTTCCGTCCGTGGGTCTTCCTTGATTTTTGGAGGATCCACGGACATGAAAAAAAAGTCATTTTGGTGTCCGCCTGGCCGTGCGGAGCCAAACGGATCCGTCCTGAATTACAATGCAAGTCAATGGGGACGGATCCGTTTGATGTTGACACAATATAGTGCCATTTCAAACGGATCCGTCCCCATTGACTTTCAATGTAAAGTCTGGAGTTCTGTTATACCATCGGATTGGAGTTTTCTCCAATCCGATGGTATATTTTAACTTGTAGCGTCCCCATCACCATGGGAACGCCTCTATGTTAGAATATACTGTCGGATATGAGCTACATCGTGAAACTCATTTCCGACAGTATATTCTAACACAGAGGCGTTCCCATGGTGATGGAGACGCTTCAGGTTAGAATATACAAAAAAACTGTGTACATGACTGCCCCCTGCTGCCTGGCAGGTGCTGCCAGGCAACAGGGGGCAGACCCCCCCCCCCCCTGTTTTTAACTCATTGGTGGCCAGTGGGCCCCCCCTCCCCTATTGTTAACTCGTTGGTGGCCAGTGTGCGCACCCCCCTCCCTCCCTCTATTGTAATAATAGCATTGGGGCCAGTGTGCGCGCCCCCCCACCCCCCCCTCCCTCCCTCTATTGTAATAATAGCATTGGGGCCAGTGTGCGCGCCCCCCCACCCCCCCCTCCCTCCCTCTATTGTAATAATAGCATTGGGGCCAGTGTGCGCGCCCCCCAACCCCCCCCCCCCTCCCTCCCTCTATTGTAATAATAGCATTGGGGCCAGTGTGCCCCCCCCCCCCCGATCATCGGTGGCAGCGGAGTAGAAGATTCATACTTACCTGGCTGCTGGCTGCTGCGATCTCTGTGTCCGGCCGGGAGCTCCTCCTACTGGTAAGTGACAGGTCTGTGCGGCGCATTGCTGTCACTTACCAGTAGGAGGAGCTCCCGGCCGGACGCAGACATCGCAGCAGCCAGCAGCCAGGTAGGTATGAAAATCTTCTACTCCGCTGCCACCGATGATCGGGGGGGGGGGGGGTTGAGCACAATGGCCCCAATGCTATTATTACAATAGAGGGAGGGAGGGGGGGGGGGGGTTGGGGGGTGCGCACACTGGCCCCAATGTATTAAAACAATAGAGGGAGGGAGGGAGGGGGGTGCGCACACTGGCCACCAACGAGTTAACAACAGGGGAGGGGGGGGCCGCACAATGATATTCAAACTGGGGAGGGGGGGGGTCTGCCCCCTGCTGCCTGGCAGCCCTGATCTCTTACAGGGGGATATGATAGTACAATTAACCCCTTCAGGTGCCGCACTATCATATCCCCCTGTAAGAGATCGGGTGCTGCCAGGCAGCAGGGGGCAGTCTTGTACACAGTTTGTAGTGTATTCTAACTAGAAGCGTCCCATCACCATGGGAACGCTTCTGTGTTAGAATATACTGTCGGATCTGAGTTTTCACGAAGTGAAAACTCAGCTCTGAAAAAGCTTTTATGCAGACGGATCTTCGGATCCGTCTGTATGAAACTAACCTACGGCCATGGATCACGGACACGGATGCCAATCTTGTGTGCATCCGTGTTCTTTCACGGACCCATTGACTTGAATGGGCCCGTGAACCGTTGGCCGTGAAAAAAATAGGACAGGTCATATTTTTTTCACGGCCAGGAAACACGGCTCACGGATGCGGCTGCCAAACGGTGCATTTTCCGATTTTTCCACGGACCCATTGAAAGTCAATGGGTCCGTGAAAAAAAACGGAAAACGGCACAACGGCCACGGATGCACACAACGTTCGTGTGCAGGAGGCCTAACTGCAGATATCGACACTCTGAGGAGCGATGAACCCTTTCACTACTGGGTGTGCAGGCTTGACCTGTGGCCTGAGCTATCCCAATTTGCGATAGAACTTCTGGCCTGCCCCGCTTCAAGTGTCCTGTCAGAGAGGACCTTCAGCACAGCAGGAGGCATTGTCACTGAGAAGAGAAGTCGCCTAGGTTAAAAAAGTGTAGATTACCTCACCTTTATTAAGATGAATGAGGCATGGATCCCGAAGAGACTGACAGTGGGGGATGCATTTGACGAAAAAAGGCCTGATGAGATGCCTTGGGATAAAAATGGTCCCCACGCTGCTGTATTTAATCTCTGCATGCTGGGTGACTTGCGTGACTTCTCCGCCACCAACTAGGGTTCAAGCCGCAATGTTTTAGTACACTTTCTGCCTGGAAAACATCCAACCAGCAGCGGCTGCAACAATACCTAATTTTTCAGGCATGTGTACATGCCTAATTTTTCTGGCCTCTGGTGCTGCACTGTGGCTGCAAAAACAAAACAAAAAAAAAAGGCAAATACAAGTGTCAATTCCCCTTCGTGATCGTTACCTTGTTGTGGTGAAGGGGCTTGCGTATCACAATGAAGCGATCACCTCTATGAGTGTGTTGGCAATGTTGGCACACCCCATATGATAAGGTTGTTGCTTCATTGTGAACAGACCAAAAGCGATCGGCTGAAAAATTTTTCATTGAAAAAACATTAATTTTCTTTGTGATCATCTAAGGCAGTGTTGGTGAACCTTTTAGAGACCGAGTGCCAAACTTCAACCAAAAACCCACTTATTTATCGCAAAGTGCCAACACGGCAATTTACCCTGAATACTACAGTCCAATATAGTACATCTTCTATGTACTTTATCATTTGGCTATAATAACCAGCCTACATTTAGTGTGCTGCTTGTGCTGTACATAGTGCGCCCTGCGCTGATGAATGGTGGGTAAAGTCTAAGGCATATTGGTATGCCTTAAACTTTTTCCAGGGTGCGGGTGCTCACAGACAGGGGTCTAAATGCCGCCTCTGGTACTAGTGCCATAGGTTCGACACTACTGATCTAAGGTGATCATTAAAGCCTACTAGGCCAACAATGGACCCACACCGCAGAATCATTGTTTTCTGGGTCACTTAACTGTCACTGAACTACCTCAGCACGACCATAGGCTTTGAAAAACCGCCATCGCCTGCAATCTCCTGAACGTGCGCACGAGCACAGTCATCACTACACCAAGATTGACGCATAGAGGAATAAAATTTATGTCATGAGTGTGTCAACTATTGACAACTCTTTGCGGTTGTTTGTGGTGCGTTAAACAGGGAGTTTGGTCTGTTAGAGTTTGGTCTGTCACTGTGAAGCGGGTGTAACCCTTACACTACCTGATCGATACAACATCATACCTGATCGTATACACACATTGGATGTTTTAAAGCACGGTATTCCAAACAATTTAGGAATGTTAGGTGATTTATGCCCTTTATGGATTAAAACCCGACTCTGCATCAACTACGTAATTTTCCATGGGAGTTTTGCCATGGATCCCCCTCCGGCATGCCACAGTCCAGGTGTTAGTCCCCTTGAAACAACTTTTCCATCACTATTGTGGCCAGAAAGAGTCCCTGTGGGTTTTAAAATTCGCCTGCCTATTGAAGTCTATGGCGGTTTGCCCGGTTCGCCCGTTCGTGAACATTTGCGTAAATTCGCGTTTGCCGTTCGCTAACGGAAAATTTTATGTTCGCGACATCTCTATCCACCAGTATCTCTTTACATGGCAACAGTGATGCCTGTAAATACGGAATATCATCACTGCCTCCATGTAAACCATTCATATCAATACAAGAGAAAGTGACAAACTCTTTAACAAAGCCCAAGCAAAGGTGCTAGAGGAGCAATATGAGCAAAGGGCACAAACGGAGGGTCATAACTGAAACAGGCATTAGGGTCACCTGAGCCAGGGTAGTAGTGTGTATTCTGGAGCAGGGGTAACTGGAGAAGAGGCAATATTAGTGGTGCATTTTGAGTGGGGGCATCTGGAGCTGGGGCACTAATGGGGGTGCACCTAAAGCAGAGGCATTAGGGTCACCTGAGGTAGGGTAATAGTGGTGGTCCTGGAGCAGAGGTATTAGGGGGCAACTGGAAAAGATGCAATATTAGGGGTGCATTTAGAGTGGAGGCATTGGGTGACATCTGGAGCTGGGGCACTTATGAGGCATTGGGGGGGGGGGGACACCTAAAGCAGAGGCATTGGGGGGACCTAGGGCAGAGTCCCCCCAATGCCACTCTGAACTCTGCAGAGAGCAGCACACATTTATAGATCTGTGTCTGCTATAAACAAATCCCCTATTTCCCCCTTACAGTCTCCTACAGCTCACTACTGTCACACACCTGAGAAACCAGCCCAGCACCACAGAGGAGTCCTTCTCTCCAGCAGCCAGTTTTCTGACAGCAGGGATGGCAGGAGAATGGCCAGACATGTTCTCTCCTCCTTCACTGACAGCAGTCAGGAAGTTTAGAAGATACTGTGGGGCCTCCTGTACAATTTACACCAGTAGGAGGCTGCATCGCTCTGCGATACTGCCACCTAGTGGCTACAATAATTATCTGTCCTGAGAAACAAAATAAATAATTACTACTCCATCTTATCTCCGGGCGCAGGATACTGGGGGCCCACCCTCCCCGGTGGGCCAGTCCGAGCCTGGCTGCTGCAACCAATTGCTGGCTGCAGAGGTGACCTGCAGCTGCTTAAAAAAATAAGTTTACATTCAGGTAGCTCAGCGGAGCAGCCGCAGGTCTGCCCAGGAGTGGAGGTTTGGCAAACACGGCACACAACTCCTTCATCCCCACCCCTCTGCTGAATTTCCTGTTTAGTGTGTGATGATGTCAGACTCGTTCATTCAGCCATTCTGTAGCCAAAGATGAGAGAGGACTAGGGGAAAGACAAAGAGAGACATTTGCCATGACTTTTAAGCCAGAATTCTGGTGTGGAAAAGTCACAAATGTCGTCTAACACTGTATTTCTGACCCTCACAACACTTTTCAGAAGTGACATTAAAAGGGGGCGTTGTGAGGACGGGGAAGGGTCAGGCCAAATTTATCTTTATTCATTGCAATTGTCTGGCGTGAATAAGGCTACTTACACACTAGCGTTTTGGCTTTCCGTTTATGAGATCCGTCATGGGCTCTGAAAAGCGGTCCAAAACGGATCAGTTTTGCCATAATGTATTCTGAGTGGAAAAGGATCCGCTCAGAATGCATCAGTTTTCCTCCGTTCCGTCTCCATTCCGCCTGACGAAGCGGCGCCAAAGGGACACACAATGTAAGTCAATGGGGATGGATCCATTTTCTTTGACACAATAGAAAACGGATCCGTCCCCTATTGACTTTCAATGGTGTTCATGACGGATCTCTCATGACTATAGGAGACATAATACAACCGGATCCATTCATGACAGATGCATGCGGTTGTATTATTGTAACAGAAGCGTTTTTGCAGATCCATCACGGATCCACAAAAAACGCTAATGTGAAAGTAGCCTAAAGAAATAAATATATGGCATCTAGGAAGCTGCAGTAGATCTAAATGTGTTGCAAGGCCTGCCGGAACAAATTCATGAGAGGCCTGCAACTCAACATAAATTTGTCGCATCCTTCAGCAGTATAGAGGGAATCAAGAACGGAGCATAAAAAGGCTGTCACACCACCATTTTTAGCACCAATGAAAGTCTATGGGGCTATTCACTTGGCGGTATTTTTAACGACCAGTAAATAGTGGTCGTAAAAATATAGGAGATGTTGTATTTTTGTCCGTTTTCATGGCCAGACAGACCCCATCGATATCAATGGGACTGCTTTTAACGGTCGCTTAGACAGGAGGGCACCCATCTAACGGCCATTAAAAACTGGTACATTAGAACAATATGGCCTTTTAGGGGTAAAAAAAAAACCTCACCTCATCCACTTACACACACAGCAGCACTCCTCTCTTAATTGAGTGTAGGTTCTTTAGTAGGTCCTTTTCAATGTGATGACATAACCTGGTGATCATGCTAGGAGAGCGCAATATGATGTTGAGCGCAGCTCCCTCGGCAGGTCCTTATTAATGAAGAGAGGAGCGACTGCAGTTGCGTGTGCAAGTGGATGAGGTGAGTTTTTTTGCTAAAGCTAAAAATTGATACTTTGGGGCAACTATGGGGGACATTACTTAAGCTGGGGCCATTATGGTGAACATTACTTAAGCTATGGGCCACTATGGGGGACATTACTTAAGCTTGAAGACACTATGGGGGACATTACTAATGCTGGGGGACACTATGGGAGCTATTATTACTGCTGGGCAGTGATGGTCAGTTCGCAGTGTTTGCCAGCGAACATATGCGGGCTGCCATCTTTAGTAGGGTAGACTCACCTGTCCGGCGATGCACAGGTAAGCCCTTACCTGTGCTGGGAGCCGGTCTGAAATCAAATGCAGTCACCGGGAGCAGGCAGTTCCGAGGACAGCCCGATGAAGGCCCCCGGTGGCTGATCTTGGAACTGCCTGCTCCCGGTGACTGCATTTGATTTCAGACCATCTCCCGGACCAGGTAAGGGCTTACCTGTGCATTGCCGGACGGGTGAGTCTACCTTACTAAAAATGGCAGTCCGCATGTGTTCGCTGGCGAACACTAGTGCGAACTGACCATCGCTGCTGGGGCCACTATGGAGGACATTTTTACAAATATGAGCCACTATGAGGGACATTATTACTGTTGGGGATCTTTATTTAAAAAAAAGGCCAATGAAATGTAACCATTTTTCCTGGCCATTTTTAACGGCCATGAAAAACTGATGCAAAACAGACATTAAAAACGGACAGACGGTCAGAAAAAGAATGCACAAATGGTTAATAATTGGCTATGAATAACTGACAGTGTGCCCTTTTTCCACTTTCATGTGCATGTAGCGTGTTTAAATCCCCTTTAATGTGCACTGTGTATTGCTTAGGCTACTTTCACATCTGCGTAAGTATGCATCCATTCCATTTTTGTTGCGTTTTGGTGCACAAAACCGTTGCAAGCTGTGGCTTTGTGTCCAGTTTGCGAAACAGAACAAACCGAATCCAGCATTAAATTCAATGTAAGTCAGTGGTGCTGGATCCGTTTTTTTTTTGTTCAGTTTTGATTTAATACAACTGGATCCGGAAGAAACGGATGCATCTGGATGTATTAAATGGCACAGATCCGTTTAAATCCATTTTTGAGATTATTTGCCGAATCTCAAAACCAGAATTAACAACGCAGATGTGAAAGTAGCCTTAATTTTTTCTGTGGCAGCTCTGCAGAGAAACTGAACCCTTACTGCCAGGTTACCCCACAGATTACAGGTGATTGCTGGGGGTCCCAGCAGAGAGACCTTCTGTCAAGTGACAAATAGGAATTTTCCAAAATGAACAACCCCTGTTTCTGTAACAAAAACGTTATCTACCTAGGATTAGCCATAATGGATCTTTAAAAAGAGGCCCATAATTTGCTGTAAATTATCAATAATAATTGGTATAGCAATGAGATGTTATACTTGGCATGGGACTCTGGCATCCATTCACTGCAGGCAATGGTACCATGTATGGTGGCAATTGCTTAAAAAGGACCTATCACTTCTCCTGACATGTCTGTGTTAGTAACTACTTGCATTTCCCATGTAATAATAAACCTGGAACATCTATTTTAAGACTCTATATTGTGAAATTCCTCTATTATTCCTACTAAAAGTTAATGACTGAATTACCAACCAAGTGTTCCTAGTTGGGGGTATGTCCCTGCACAGTCTGAAAATATACAATTAGTGCTGCCAGTGGCAGTATTAAAATTCATTAAAAAAAATCTACCTTTCATTGATTCACATTTTTGAGTTAAATCCTATCTTCAGTGCAGAAGTGCCATTGGATCTAGTCTAGGGCCCTGTGGATTCCAGGAGCCTGGCCAAGTTCTTTGTCTTCTTTCTGAGCAGACGCACATAGTGAGAAAGCATTTCCATGTCAACATATAACTTAAAGGGGTTGTCTCATATAGACACCCCCTATTTTAATTGAAAGCAATCTGGCGGCAGCCAGCTCACTGGCATAGCTCTAGACTCAAAAACCTGGAGTTGAAGGTAGAATGTAATATGCCAGCCATTATGCTCTTTTTGGAGCCCCCTCTTTGATATTCATTTGCCCTAAGAGGGTGTGTTGAAAGGGTTGCTGAGATGAGTTAACCCTTTTAAACAGAAATCCTCCACCTGGAAGTGTATTACCTACTGCCTAGCACCTTCCAAGAACAAAGAGAGTAATGGGTACTAGAGGGGATAGGTGAAGTAGTAAAGTCACAAATCATTGCGTTACTTTAAACCCTTAGTGGAAACAAAATTAAAGGGATTGCATCATGTAATAAAACTTCTGGAGCATCTATTCTTATGACTCTATGTTGTGCCATTTATTTATTATTCCTGCTAGAAGTTATGAATGAATTCTTAGCAGCTTACAATGAAAGTCCAGTTTTAGGTGTGTCCCTGCACAGTCTTACATTATCCAATCAGTGGAACCCCCCCCCCCCCCCCCCCACAGGTAACACCCATCTGGACCTTCACTACAAACTACTAGCAATTCATTCATAGCAGGAATTAGAAAGCAAATTGCACAACTCTGTGTCTATGCTTTAATCCATGAAAAGGTGGTCAGTGATGCCTCCGTGAAGATGTCCGTGATGGATCCGTGTTGGGTCCGTGTTTTTTGCTGTCCATGTGTCATCTGTGTTTCCCTGACACTGTACAGCTGAAAAATCATTTTCTAAGCATCTGTTCTTAATGATCAGTGAAACACTGATGGCATCCATGTTGCATCTGTGTTTTTGACGGACCCATAGATTATAATGGGCGTGATGGATCCGTGAACACGGACAAAATAGAGCATACACACATTAAAATGAATGGGGACGTGTGTGGAGAACACGCACAGCACATGTACGTGGAACACTGAAGCGTGAATGAGGCTTTAGTCATTAGAATAGATGCTGCAGAATTGTTATTACATGGGGAATGCAAGTAGTTACTAAGACAGACACGTCAGGAAAGAGATGACAGGTCCTCTTTAAATCCATTGCCCCCGCTGAGAGATGGCTGTCTCAAGCAGAGATGACAAATGAGCTCAAACCTACCAAAGGATGCATCAACCTACATCAACTGGTCCAGTATCCAGAGTGAAAACTAATATGTGAAGTTTTCTTATGTGGAACGTCAAATAAAAAATTAAGAAAAGACACTAAAATAAAACACAAAACAACCTGATTTAAATAACTTCTGATACATTCCCTTTAAAGTTAGGAGTGGTCAAGTCTATAACAGGTGATAATAACGAAGGAAGAAGTGAATATCATGTACATAAAGCTATTCACATTCCATGAATGATGTAGTCCCTGGTTTTACAAATTCATAAATACATTCCTTAAAGTTCAACGCTAGGCAGAAAATAGAGTCCTGACAGAAGACAAATCCTGTACATATGTGCACAAGGAGACACCACCTGTTTTAATCAGTCTTCATTTTTCTCTTCTTTTGTTTTGTGCTAAGTGTTCTTCTTTGGATGCCGTCCCCAGGCTCCCCGGACAGGCCTGCTGCCCTGTCAACCTTGAAGACAGGAAATGAATTTGGATGAACAATCCCGAAAGGATTGACTGTCCCCCAGGGGAGGCATTCCTAGTACTGGCCAGGAAGAGAAATATTGATTGGAGCTTGCCAAGAAAAATCTTTTCCCAGAAAATGATCAGGGACCACGCTGTTCTGAGTCACACTCCCACCCCTTGTTTTGTGTCTTTCTAGGTCTTAACCTCGCTGTTGCTGGACTATTTAACAGGGGGGATAATGGACATGAGGAGTCTCCTCAGCATAACATTTGTGCACGTGAGAACATCTCAATCACTCACTAAAAGGAGAGAATGTGTAATTCTCAGTGTTAGGCCTCATGCACACGACCGTTGCGTTTTTTGCGGTCCGCAAACCGCAGATCCACAAAAAAACGGAAGCCTCCTGTGTGAATTCCACAATTTGCGGAACGGAACGGGCGGTCCATTGTAGAAATGCCTATTCTTTACCGCAAAACTGACAAGAATAGGGCATGCTATATTTTTTTTTGCGGGCCACGGAACGGAGAAACGGATGCGGACAGCACACGGAGTGCTGTCCGCATCTTTTGCGGCCCCATTGAAGTGAATGGGGCTGAACCCGAACATGACTACGGTCATGTGCGTAAGGCCTTATAGTAATAGTAGTTTCCCTTTATTAAAGATGCAGGCAGTTATTACACCCAGCTTAGACCATTAATATACAGTACAGTTTAGTATCAATAGGTGCAGCGACCCACAGGGGGCAGGCTTTAAAGACGAGGGCGGGAGTGGTAATCGTGGCATTGATAGGAGTGGTAATGGTTCAGTGTGGCTTTTCTCACTCTGTTTCCTGGGCCGTGCAGTCAGTGGAGGACACACACTTTCTTCCCTCGGGGCACACCCTGGTATCGGGTGGGGTGCCCTTGATGTTAGGCGTATGGGTGCAAGGCAGGACGCGCTGGTGGTGCAGGCAATACAATGGTGGCAGCAGTGCCGATTTTGGGTGAAAGGCAATAAGGAGGCCAGTATAAGGTACCAAGTCCAACAAGCTTAATTGAAGTATTCTTCGCAAATAACACTTGTGAGGATAAGGTCAGTCTCTCGAGGGTATACACATACAATCTTCCCAAGGCTGTATATGGGAAAGCATGCTGTATAGTCTCTCTCTATTAAATCTAGACACCTTCCCAAATTGAATAAAGGCCTGCAATTCCATTGTCACTAACACTGCAATTCCCACAGCAGGGTACAGATCTTAGATAAGGTGGCCAATCCGTTCCCACAGTGTGGTGGGTGGCAAAGCAATATACCCTCTCCACAAGCAACAAAGTCCATAGCCATAAACAAGCATTACCTTTGCAATCACATACAGTCCATTGTCTTCCTAAACAATATACCATTTCTTTGCTTCCTTCTCTCAGACCAGAGGTCTGGCACTTGTCCACAGTTGGAGAGCCTCTTGTAGTAGGGCTCACACTGCACAGAGCATAAAGCTCCATACCCTTCAGCTGCCTAGGCCAGACTCACTGGCTGATGGAATCAGACTACACAGAGTGGGTAGGTCCAGCCAGCCTCTTTCTGAGTACTATAACTAAGTTGTGTTCCCATATCAGCTCTTGGATTACATAGATGGCATGTAAAGGTACATTGAAGGGGTTCTCTGGGAATTAAGAAAATGAAAATACTTAAATATTACTTTGCTATAAATATATTTCCAAATACCTTGGGGAGCAATCATTAGGAGAAATAAAATGGCCGCCGTCTTATTAGTGCACACAGAACGTGTTCTAATCACACAGCAGGACAAGTTAATTCACAACACTGAGGTAAAGAGCTGCCTCATCCTCCTCTCTGCTCTGCTTGTCAGGGATTATGAATACATCCTGAATACTGTTTTGCATGATCTTCAGCCAAATCTTTGTAGGAACGGAGTTCATGAGGAGACATGAAGTACAGAGAGGATGGTGGGGGGGGGGGGGTGGTAATGAGTAGCAGCACTTGTACGCAGTCTTCATTGCCACAGCCCCACATTACCACAGTCCATCCTCTCTCTACTTCATGTATCCTTATGAACTTCATTCCCACAGAGATTCAGCTGAAAATCTTATGATCTGTATTCAGGATCCTAATCTTTCACAAGTAGGAGAGGAGGACGAGGCAGCTCTTAACCTTAGTGTTCTGAAGTAACTTGTCTTGCTGTGTGATTAGGACAAGTTCTGTATGTATAGTCGTGGCCAAAAGTTTTGAGAATGACACAAATATTCGTTTTCACAAAGTTTGCTGCTAAACTGCTTTTAGATCTTTGTTTCAGTTGTTTCTGTGATGTAGTGAAATATAATTACACACACTTCATACGTTTCAAAGGCTTTTATCGACAATTACATGACATTTATGCAAAGAGTCAGTATTTGCAGTGTTGGCCCTTCTTTTTCAGGACCTCTGCAATTCGACTGGGCATGTTCTCAATCAACTTCTTGGCCAATTCCTGACTGATAGCAACCCATTCTTTCATAATCACTTCTTGGAGTTTGTCAGAATTAGTGGGTGTTTGTTTGTCCACCCGCCTCTTGAGGATTGACCACAAGTTCTCAATGGGATTAAGATCTGGGGAGTTTCCAGGCCATAGACCCAAAATGTCAACGTTTGGTCCCTGAGCCACTTAGTTATCACTATTGCCTTATGGCACACTTCAGGTCATCGGGCGGTTGAGCGAAGTGCCGGCGCATGCGCACTTCGCTCAATGAAGCCGAACGGAGAAGTCCGCACGGGCGCATCAGGCACAGGCCTGTGCGCACGCGCGGGATGTTAGAGAAGAAGGAGGGGGGAGTGAGGGAGAGCCGGAGGAGTAGCAAAGGATTCTGAGGCGGCGCTGATGACAGCAAAGGAGGAGCTGAGCACGAACGGCGGCGGGTGCGGGCGGCATCTGGAAGACATGAGCACCCCCTGGGCACCTTAGTGAGATGAATGACAGGTTAGATAAAACGTTTTTTACACTAAATGAGCCTACAGATTTAGCTTATAAGACCACATTAGGAATCGCAAGAGCTCCATGCACATAACCATATTTTTGAATGTGGGGGTCAAAAACTGGTGACAGAATCCCTTTAAGTATGTTCATTTCTTAATTCCCGGAGAACCCCTTTAAGCCTTACCAGTAGATATTAATCCAATTAGCAGCAAATTAATTTTTAGCAGTGATGTAGCATAAGCAGCAATTATTGTGTGTGTGTGTGTGTGTGTGTGTGTATATATATATATATATATATATATATAAAAACAAATATACATTTTTGCTGGAGATCACCATTAGCACCGGGCCACAAGTGCAGGATTTGCTCTTCTGTATATACATGCACAACCGCATATGGGTTTGAGCACTTCCTTCCTGTGTAACACCACGCCATTTTTTTATTTGTTTGTATATAGAGAGGTTTGGAGGTGTATAAACTCCAATTTAAATGAGCCAGTTTTCCATCTACAGGCTACATTTAGGTGCACCTGCGAGGCCTACGCCATATCAGCCAGTCTTGAGTGGGACTCACAGACTCCTCCCTCCTCCCATTGCTAGCATGGTTACATGCTGCGGTAACTGGTGAGCTGTCTGTGAGTCACCGACACCGCAGCACCGTACCAGCAGGCAGCGGGACCCAGCAGTCAAACAGCACCCCCGCTTTCTGGCAAAGCCACCCTGGTACTGGGCCCCACCAGCACAGCACCAAATCAACAATGGCCGCCATGCAGTACTGCACCATGTGAACAGGTGTGGAACTCACCTCATCAAATACTCTCAGTTGGAGTTCCTGAGAGTATGTGATAAGGTGAGTTCCACACCTATTCACATGGTGCAGTACTTCACGGCGGCCATTGTTGCTTTGGTGCTGTGCTGGTGGGTTGGTGTGGCCCAGTGCCAGGGTGGCTTTGCCAGACAGGGAGGGCGCTGTTTGACTGCTGGGTCCCGCTGCCTGCTGGTGCGGTGCCTCGGCGTTGGTGGTTGCCGTGCAGCGCTGCGCCAAATTTGGAATAGGGTCCCATTCAAAGAGGCAAACTTGTTGCAGTGAGTGGGCCTATGCTTTTTGATCAAATTGCATACTAATGCCTCATGTACAGCATGCAGGTATACAATCAATTGCGCTGAGAAGCAGTTATTAGATAAAAGCATAGTATTGAGGATGTGCGATCCAGTTCTTTTTCTTATATTTTACATACAGTACTAATCTAGATAATACATCTCCTTGGCACATCCTAGAGTCGATTCAGTATATGTTTGGAGCCTTTTCTCTCTACATTAATTTGAGACCTACTGGCACAAGGAGAGGTATCATAAAGAGTAAGTTCCCATCCAAAAGAGGTCATGTTGCCATGGGGGAATGCAAACAAATGATTTTGCTAAGTATCTCATATTAATTTTATATAGTGAAAATACCATTAGTTTACATAGTATATGTTTGCTGAGTGCTAATGTATTGTCAGAGATGAACTGCAAACTTAAATTGGCCTTGGAAAAAAAAAATACAGTAAATGGACCCAATATTGTAGGTACAGTGGATATAAAAAGTCTGCACACCCCTGTTAAAATGTCAGGTTTCTGTGATGTAAAAAAATGAGACAAAGATAATTCATTTCAGAACTTTTTCCACCTATAAACTGTACAACTCAATTGAAAAACAAACTGAAATCTTTTAGGTAGAGGGAAGAAAAAATACTATGGTTGCACAAGTGTACTTTGTTGAAGCACCTTTTGATTTTATTACAGCACTCAGTGTTTTTGGGTATAAGTCTATCAGCATGGCACATTTTGACTTGGCAAGATTTGCCCACTCTTCTTTGCAAAAACACTCCAAATCTGTCAGATTGCGAGGGCATCTCCTGTGCACAGCCCTCTTCAGATCACCCGACAGATTTTCAATCGGATTCAGGTCTAGGCTCTGGCTGGGCCATTCCAAAACTTTAATCTTCTTCTGGTGAAGCCATTCCTTTGTTGATTTAAATGTATGCTTTGGGTCATGTCATGCTGAAAGATGAAGTTCCTCTTCATGTCCAGATTTCTAGCAGAAGCCTGAAGGTTTTGTGCCAATATTGACTGGTATTTGGAATTGTTAATAATTCCCTCTAGCTCAACTAGGCCCCAGTTCCAGCTGAAGAAAAACAGCCCCAAAGCATGAAGCTGCCACCACCATGCTTCACTGTGGGTATGGTGTTCTTTTGGTGATGTGCAGTGTTGTTTTTGCACCAAACATATCTTTTGGAATTATGGCCAAAAAGTTCAACCTTGGTTTCATCAGACCATAACACCTTTTACCACATGATTTTAGGAGACTTCAGATGTTTTTTTTCAAAATGTAGCTGGCCTGGATGTTTTTCTTTGTAAGAAAAGGCTTTCTTCTTGCCACTCTACCCCATAACCCAGACATATGAAGAATACAGGAGATTGTTGTCACATGTACCATACAGCCAGTACTTGCCAGATATTCCTGCAGCTCATTTAATGTTGCTGTAGGCCTCTTAAATGTTATATCGTGAACTGAGTGTACCATGTGAGATAAAATAATACGTAGCTTTTATTCATCTCTTTTAAAATGAGTGAGACAGTGTTACTAAAATTCTTGCACACTCAGTTTTGTGCGTATGGCTCTTTGCTGAAAGAAGGGTTGTCAGGTCTATTGCCCTAGTGGGGGCTAGGCGGTTTTATGATGGGAGTAGCTTCTTGGCGAGAGCAACAGATATTACTTCTGTACAGCTTAGCCTAATTGTCTCTGACCCTAACTCTAGTCTTGAGTGGGGAGATTGGCTAACTGGCTGTAGTCGGATCACTCGCCCTGAAAAGAGCAACCCCCAGCCGCTGGAACCTTGGGCCTGATCTGTATATCCCTTCCTCTAATAGCTGACTGCAAGTTCTATCCGACGCGTTTCCCCATAATACAATGGTTCATCAGGGAGCGATCAGTGCAGAGCTTCTTCATATAAAATGGCAATGGCCTCTTAGTAGCCTCCCAGACGAGTTTTCTTCTCGTCTTTTCATCAATTTTGGAGGGATGTCCAGTTCTTGGTAATGTCACTATTGTGCCATATTTTCTCCACTTGATGATGACTGTCTTCACTGTGTTCCATGGTATATCTAATGCCTTGGAAATTCTTTTGTACCCTTCTCCTGACTGATACCTTTTAACAATGAGATCCCGCTAATGTTTTGGAAGCTCTCTGTGGACCATTGCTTTTGCTGTGGGATGCAACTAGGAAAATTTCAGAAAAGACCGACTAGAGCAGCTGAACTTTATTTGGGGTTAATCAGAGGCGCTTTAAATCATGGCAGGTGTATGCTGACAACTATTTAACATTATTTTGAATGTAATTGCTTAATTCTGAACACAGCTACATCCCCAGTTATAAGAGGGGGTGCACACTTATGCAACCGCATTATTATTATTATTATTTTTGTTTTCTTCCCTCCACCTAAAAGATTTCAGTTTGTTTTTCAATTGAGTTGTACAGTTTATAGTTCACATTAAAGGTGGAGAAAGTTCTGAAATGATTTATCTTTGTTTTATTTTTTTTATAGCACAGAAACCTGACATTTTAACAGGGGTGTGTAGAATTTTTATATCCACTGTAGGTCCACATCGATACAATGTGGGATAGAGCAACTAGATGGGTCCAATACAAGCAGGTAGGGTCAGTAATACCATAGGGCAGCACAAAATAACATCCCACAGAACCAAATACCACAGTGCAGCACAAGATACCTCCCCAGAAGCTGTCCCTCTGTGGTAGACATCAGTAGCTGCCAAGTTGTGTCCTTCTCTAATTGTTTCTAATATGGATATGTAACTGGGGGCTTAGGAGGTGAGATATGGGCCACAACATCAAGCTAGGACCACCTTTAGCATGCTGCCTGTACTTCCTCTAAAAAATGACCCCTATAGTTCTCCCACTACCTGGCCAACAGCAGTGAGGAGGGCTTGGTGACCCTATGGGCATTGGCCCACCGGGAAAATTCTTTGTAGGGGCTATGGGCAGTCTGTCTCTGTGTATTGTGTTTGCTTTTACTATTGTGTGTTTGACCCGGAATCTGATGCTTGTCCTTGACCATCAGCCTGCATATAAAGCTGGACAATTTTTGCATATCAGCCTACCATCTAATGTGCATGGGTACCACCTTCAGATGTTGTTTGTTCTCAGGGAGATAAGCTTCAACCAGAGCAACGTTCTCCACTCTCCCATTCACTACATATGCATGCTTGGCTGAAACAAAAAATGGCTTCTAGAATAATTAGCATTTTATTATTTTTGCTCTCATTCCCTTTACTAGTGGAAAACTATGCAGCAGGTACTTACAGACGTGGACAAAATTGTTGGTACCCTTTGGTCAATGAAAGAAAAAGTCACAATGGTCACAGAAATAACTTTAATCTGACAAAAGTAATAATAAATTAAAATTCTATAAATGTTAACCAATGAAAGTCAGACATTGTTTTTCAACCATGCTTCAACAGAATTATGTAAAAAAATAAACTCATGAAACAGGCATGGACAAAAATGATGGTACCCCTAACTTAATATTTTGTTGCGCAACCTTTTGAGGCAATCACTGCAATCAAACGCTTCCTGTAACTGTCAATGAGACATCTGCACCTCTCAGCAGGTATTTTGGCCCACTCCTCATGAGCAAACTGCTCCAGTTGTGTCCGGTTTGAAGGGTGCCTTTTCCAGACTGCATGTTTCAGCTCCTTCCAAAGATGCTCAATAGGATTGAGGTCAGGGCTCATAGAAGGCCACTTTAGAATAGTCCAATTTTTTCCTCTTAGCCATTCTTGGGTGTTTTTAGCGGTGTGTTTTGGGTCATTGTCCTGTTGCAAGACCCATGACCTGCGACTGAGACCAAGCTTTCTGACACTGGCTAGTACATTTCTCTCTAGAATTCCTTGATAGTCTTGAGATTTCATTGTACCCTGCACAGATTCAAGACACCCTGTGCCAGACGCAGCAAAGCAGCCCCAGAACATAACAGAGCCTCCTCCATGTTTCACAGTAGGGACAGTGTTCTTTTCTTGATATGCTTCATTTTTTCGTCTGTGAACATACAGCTGATGTGCCTTGGCAAAAACTTCGATTTTTGTCTCATCTGTCCACAGGACATTCTCCCAGAAGCTTTGTGGCTTGTCAACATGTAGTTTGGCATATTCCAGTCTTGCTTTTTTATGATTCGTTTTCAACAATGGTGTCCTCCTTGGTCGTCTCCCATGTAGTCCACTTTGGCTCAAACAACGACGGATGGTGCGATCTGACACTGATGTTCCTTGAGCATGAAGTTCACCTTGAATCTCTTTAGAAGTCTTTCTAGGCTCTTTTGTTACCATTCGGATTATCCGTCTCTTAGATTTGTCATCAATTTTCCTCCTGCGGCCACGTCCAGGGAGGTTGGCTACAGTCCCATGGATCTTAAACTTATGAATAATATGTGCAACTGTACTCACAGGAACATCTAGTTGCTTGGAGATGGTCTTATAGCCTTTACCTTTAACATGCTTGTCTATAATTTTCTTTCTGATCTCTTGAGACAGCTCTTTCCTTTGCTTCCTCTGGTCCATGTCGAGTGTGGTACACACCATATCACCAAACAACACAGTGATTACCTGGAGCCATATATATAGGCCCAATGGCTGATTACAAGGTTGTAGACACCTGTGATGCTAATTAGTGGACACACCTTGAATTAACATGTCCCTTTGGTCACATTATGTTCTGTGTTTTCTAGGGGTACCATCATTTTTGTCCATGCCTGTTTCATGAGTTTATTTTTTTACATAATTCTGTTGAAGCATGGTTGAAAAACAATGTCTGACTTTCATTGGTTAACATTTATAGAATTTTAATTTATTATTACTTTTGTCAGATTAAAGTTATTTCTGTGACCATTGTGACTTTTTCTTTCATTGACCAAAGGGTACCAACAATTTTGTCCACGTCTGTATATAGCAGCGCTCTTCCATAATAAACAGTGGAGATTATCTCCATTTGTGCTAGTACCAGGCTGTACGCAACATTCTTTATTCGGTTTAGTCTAATGCACTTTTGCATACAGGGATACGTAAAGTGCTAATCACTAACATGACCTCCCAGTAAGTTTCGTCCTTTGCTTTATTCCATTGCATTAAGGAATGTCTTTTCAGAAAACCGCAGAAAATAAAGAAAAAGATCTTCCAAAAAAGGTAGTGTGGCATCTGAGACTTACAATACACAATACAATAAGTTACCCAAAGCAACATCTGACTCCTTCTCTATTTAATCTCTAAGGATATCCGGCTGTTAAGCAAAAGGATTCATGCTAGAACCTGTGGAGTTTTCTGTTTCTTGCGTTTGATCCCAGCTAACTCTTGAGTATATTTCCAGTGTTAGGATGCAGTATAATATGTCAGACAGAGCTCCCTTTACCAGTCTAAAACTGATTTCTATCTGATAAGTGGCTAGTTTTAGGAAAAAAGCAATGGATCTTGGCAAACAAAATCTATTGGAAATACATTAAAAGGTTTTTCCAGGACTTAAGGATGACCTATCAGTCTGATACTCAGCACCTCTACTGATTGCGGTACCTTTTTCAAGCAGGCACCGGCCCCGGAAGTTATACAGAGGATACAGCCAGCAGAAGAAGGCTCTGTCGACTGTACAGTCGCCATGCTGGGTTATTGCAGCTCAGCTCCAAATCAAATGAAACTAAACCCGTGGATGGAGCCTTCTGCTTCCTGCTCTGACCACTATATCGTTTCCGAAGCCGACAACTAATCAAGACAGCTGAGCGTGGAGATGCTGGGTGTCAGACCACCATCGATCTGATATTGATAACCTATCCTGAGGATACGTTATTACTATCTAATCATGGAAAGCCCCCTTTAAAGTACTTTGTCCCAGACAGTTCCTGATGTTAGTGGAAATATTAGATGCCCTAAAAAAGGCAATGGTACCACTGCATCAAAAAAATATCTCCCCAAAGCTTCATTGGGGTTCTTTGTTTTCCACTAGTTATACAACTAACCATGGTCTAAGTATTTGCCAATTCAATGTACTGACAGAGCTTTAAGTGAACGGAAGCTGAGCTGCAGTACACTGGTGCTGGAAACTTTAGTGGATGGAGTCTTCTGCTTCCTGCTCCATACACTGCATAGATTCTGGCGCTGAAGACTGCTTGAAACAGCTGATCTGTGGAGGTGACGGGTGTGTAATAGTGATGATCGAGCATTCTCGGCCGAACGCCTGTTCGGCTCGAGCATCTCGATGCTCGGCACATGGCGGTACTGGGCCGAGTACCGCATGTGCTCGAGCGCCATGCTCGAGTCTCCTCCCCTATGCAGCCAATAAACGTGCAGGTAAATACTGCCATCACTGTAATGCCAGTAGCCATGTTGGCTACTGGCATAACAGCGAATGGGTGCTATAAAGCACCAGATTAAGCATGTTCGGCTCATTCGTATTTAGGGAGAGCTGAGCATAGGAAGAGACAGAGTGTGGGGAGTGTAATTGAATATTTGTTTTGTACAAAAACGTTTTAGAGACCCAAAAGTCCTTGTAAGGACTATTGTGTGTGACAGCAGCAACCTGCGCTAAATTGCTCAGTGTTAGGGAGAGCTGTGCATAGGAAGGGACAGACAATGTAGGGAGTGTAATAGGAAGATTGTGGACAGT
This sequence comes from Bufo gargarizans, assembly GCF_014858855.1. Taxonomy (NCBI): domain Eukaryota; kingdom Metazoa; phylum Chordata; class Amphibia; order Anura; family Bufonidae; genus Bufo; species Bufo gargarizans. The sequence continues at coordinate 398,907,841 of NC_058081.1, forward strand.
TAAATTATCCGTGCCACATCTCCTGTTTAAAGTGTGCGCATCCCTAAAATATCAGTGACATCCAGTGTACTATTTCTGTAAACGGTGTCCGCTGCGGACAGTTAAATTAGCCGCGCCACATCTCCTATTTAAAGTGTGCGCATCCCTAATATATCAGTGACATCCAGTGTACTTTTTCCATAGATGGTGATCGCTGCGGATAGTTAAATTATTTGTGCCAAATCTCCTGTTTAAAGTGTGCGCATCCCTAAAATATCAGTGACATCCAGTATACAGTTTCCGCTGCAGACAGTTAAATTATCCGTGCCCAGGGCCGGACTGGAGATAAAAACCAGCCCTGGAAAAAGTTGCATACCAGCCCCACAGCATTGCGTCATTATTTACTTGTTTATAATAGGAGAAAGCATTCATTTTAAAACACGTGTGTAAACACGAATATGAACTTTGCCCCACGATAGCTCTTTTGTAGAACCCCCATTGTTCATATTATCACAGTGTTTTTCCAACCAGGATGCTTCCAACTGTTGCAAAACTACAACTCTCAGCATGCTCAGACAGTGTTTTACCACGCCCCTTTTTTGTTGGCCACCTATTTAATGATTGTTACATGCAACATTTTACTTGACCAGCTATTTTAGATATTATACGGCAGTCCTGTTACAATCCCCCCTCCCCCAATGAGCCTTTCGACCAAATAATAAAAAAAATTATAAAAAATCTGCAATGTAAAATCAATAATAAACATCAACTGCAAACATAAACATATTTCACATGAAAACTTACAATTACTTGGCTTGGCCCTTGGGGATCTCAGATGCCACTTCAACACTTTGGCTGGAGGGCTCGGTGGAGCTGATGTTGTGCTTTATCCTAATGAGAAAGATTTCATAATAAGGATTTGGAGAAAGGGCAGAGGGATAGCAGAGCAGGGAGAGGCTGGTGCTGCTACTAGGGGGTCATACCATGAGGGAGTAATAAAGCCCATGATAATGCCCCCCCCCCCAGTAGTAATAATTCTCCTTATAATGTGCAAAACATACCCCCTTGTAATGCCCCCAGTTGAGCTAATGTTCCCATAATGTGCCAATATAGAATACCCCTTCTCAGTGCCCCTGTAGATGACCCAATAGTACTCCTCCCCCCTTCCCCATAGTACCCACCATAATGTGTCCCCGTATAAAATGCCCCTATACAGAGCCCCCATATAAAATACACCTTTTTTTAGCTTCAGTAGATGCCCCTATAGTGCCACCCAATAATCTGCCAGTAATAAGTGTCCCAATAGATGCCCCCAATCATGTGCCAGTAAGATGTGCCCCCATATATGTCCCCAATCATGTTCCAGTAAGATGCCCCACATAGATGCCCCCCCAATCATGTGCCAGTAACAAGAGCCCCCCACCATCATGTGCCATTAGCCAGAGTGCCCCCTATCATGTGCCAGTAACCCCATTATTATGTGCCAGTAGCCCCCTTATCATATTCCAGTTGCCCCTCTATGTGCCAGTAGCCCCCCTTATGTGCCAATAGCCCCCTTTATCATGTGCCAGTAAGATGTGCCCCCATAGATGCCCCCTATCATGTGCCAGTAACCCCCCTTATTATGTGCCAATAGCCCCCTTTATCATGTGCCAGTAAGATGTGCCCCATAGATGCCCCCCAATCATGTGCCAGTAATAATATCCCCCACCATCATGTGCCAGCAGCCAGAGCCCCCCAAATCATGTGCCAGTAGCCAGAGTGCCCCCTTATCATGTGCCAGTAGCCCCCCTTATCATGTGCCAGTAGCCCCCCCTTATTATGTGCCAGTAGTCCCCATTATGTGCCAGTAGCCACCCCTTATGTGCCAGTAGTCCCCCTTATGTGCCAGTAGCTCCATATCATGTGCCAATAGCCCCTTATCATGTGCCAGTAGCCCCCTTATCATGTGCCAGTAGCCCCTTTATCATGTGCCAGTAGTCCCCCTTATCATGTGCCAGTAGCCCCCCTTATGTGCCAGTAGCCCCCATATCATGTGCCAGTAGCCCCCATATCATGTGCCAGTAGCCCCCCTTATCATGTGCCAGTAGCCCCCCTTATCATGTGCCAGTAGCCCCCCTTATCATGTGCCAATAGCCCCCCTTATCATGTGCCAGTAAGATGTGCCTCCATAGAAGCCCCCAATCATGTGCCAGTAAGATGCCCCCCAATCATGTGCCAGCAGCCAGAGCCCCCCCATATCATGTGCCAGCAGCCAGAGCCCCCCCATATCATGTGCCAGCAGCCAGAGCCCATCCTATCATGTGCCAGTAGCCAGAGTACCCCCCATCATGTGCCAGCAACCCCTCTTATTATGTGCCAGTAGCCCCCCTTATGTGCCAGTAGTCCCCCTTATGTGCCAGTAACCACCCCTTATGTTCCAGTAGCCGCCACCTATGTGCCAATAGCCCCCATATCATGTGCCAGTAGCCCCCATATCATGTGCCAGTAGCCCCCATATCATGTGCAAGTAGCCCCCCTTATCATGTGCAAGTAGCCCCCCTTATCATGTGCAAGTAGCCCCCTTTATCATGTGCCAGTAGCCCCCCTCTTTATGTGCCAGTAGCCCTTCCCATCATGATCCAGTATTGTACCTATATAATAAAAATAAAAAAACACTTATACTTACCTCCAGCGATGCGATGCAGGCCTCTTCCGGCCTATACGGCTCAGGCGGCGCGATGACGTCATCGCGCCACCTGAGCCGGCCTCCAATAGGCTGCCAGTGGTCCCCCTTATGTGCCAGTAGCCACCCCTTATGTGCCATTTAGCCGCCCCTTATGTGTGAATAGCCCCCCTTATGTGTGAATAGCCCTCCTTATGTGCCAATAGCCCCCATATCATGTGCCAGTAGCCCCCATATCATGTGCCAGTAGCCCCCTTATCATGTGCCAGTAGCCCCCCTTATCATGTGCCAGTAGCCCCCCTTATCATGTGCCAGTAGCCCCCCTTATCATGTGCCAGTAGCCCCCCTTTATGTGACAGTAGCCCCCTTATGTGCCAGTAGCCCCCCCCCCCCATCATGATCCAGTATTGTACCTATATAAAAAAAAATACACTTATACTTACCGCCAGCGATGCGATGCAGGCCTCTTACTTTCAAGCATATATCGCATTTAAAATGATGAAGGCGAGCAGAAAGAGACGGGGAAGTGGCCGTGATGCTGATGGTGCAGACAGAGGCCGTGGCCCTGGGCGTGGAGAAACTGCACCTGTTGCCAGAGCACAAGAAAACCAATCATCCACGATACCTAGCTTCATGTCTCAGTAGCCAGGAGTCTGGTCAATACAATCCTCACCCTGATCCTCCTTCCTCCCACCATGTACAGTCTGGCCAAACAAGTGATCCCACACTTGGATATTCCGAGGACCTCTTTTCATCGCCATTACTTGATTTGGCCCTCTCGCTAAGCATGCTTGAAGAGGGACGTGAGATCTTGTGCCCTGATTCCCAATCTCTTGAGCATCCACAGTCACAAGAACATGACGGTGGGGAATGGCAATTAGTGTTTAATAAGGTGGATGATGATGAGACACAGTTGCCAATGAGTCAACGGCAATTATGTCTCAAGAGGTTGAAGAATCAATCACTAAGGTTGTGGTTAGGTCAACAAATCAGGAGGATAATCAGAGTGAGGAAGTGGAAGAGGAGGTGGTGGACGATAAGGTCACTGACCCAGCCTGGGAAGGTGGAAAGCCGCGCAAGGACAGCAGTACAGAGGGGGAGGGATCTGCAGCACCGCAATAGGCTAGAAGAGGCAATGGGGTGCCAAAAGGCAGAAGGTGGACCACACCAAACAGACCCACAACTTTTCCACGGAGCACCCCCTTGCGTAAATTTCCCTTGCCAAGGGGTAGATGTTCCAAAGTATGGCACTTTTTTGGGGAAAGTGTGGACAACAAAAGAATAGTAGTTTGCAACCTGTGCTCTACAAAAATGAGCCAGGGCGTGAACACTAGCAACCTTACCACTACCAGCATGATCTGCCACATGGCATCCAAGCACCGTAATAAGTGGGACAAACACCTGGGTCCACAATCTGTGTCTGTGGGTCACACCACTGCCTCCTCTTCCTCTATGTTACGTGCTGGCCAATCCTCTGTCGAAGGCACAGGCCCGGATGCCTCCCGACCTGCACTTGGAACTTTGCAAGCACCATAAGCTACCATATTCACTTCCGTGTCCCAGCGCAGCGTTCAAATGTCCTTACCCCAGGCTTTTGAACGCAGGCAAAAATACCCAGCCACCCACCCACAGGCCATAGCACTAAATGTGTAGCTTTCCAAATTATTGGCCCTGGAAATGTTGCCATTTAGGCTTGTGAACACTTTGGCCTTCCTCAGTCTGATGTTGGCGCCCGTCCAGCGTTACGCAGTCCCCAGCATCTGCGTAGAATTTGTATCTTCTCTCAATGTTTGTATGGATTTCCTCTGGGTACTCTGGCTTCCACACTCCAAAGACATACTGATAGGGAACTTAGATTGTGAACTCTATTAGGGACAAGTGTTGATAATATCTTTAAAGCATTGCAGAATATTTCAGCGATATATAAGTGAGTTCAATAAATAAATACCAACCGATGAGGTTGCTGCCTTCATTATTGGGAAACACACAGTTTGTATCCATGGCCATCATAAATAATATTATAAGCAAATCTAGTTTGGCACAAAAAGTGTTTTTTCTTCTATTCCTTTGTCATATATTGGCTGTATCTGTTTTATGCACTTGTCAATGGGAATCTTCATTGCTTAATGCCCGCTGTGACACAGTGAGAGGTTTTGTCTGGGAAAACAGGTATTTTGCTCCCAGCATGTGCTGCTGGGCTGATTTACAGCCAGGTAAGGTCAAATACCGGACCGTATTTTAAGTGCCGATGTGGGTTTTGCCAGCACCTGGCTGTCCTTAAATAGGCAGCTGGTCTCAGAAGCTAGGTCTCTGTGTTGGTATCTGGGAGCCTTGTGTCTGGATGAAGGCTTGCTACCTGTTTGGCGTGAAAACAGTTTGGTGCTGCTATGGTCAAGGACTCTTAGATGCAGAATTGCTGCATGGTGTGAATTACCACCAACACCGCAAGGTGACTTTTTTGTTTGATTATGACTGCTTGTTTTGTCACTTGCCTAAAGTGTGAATAAAACATTGAACTGTTTGATCCAAAGAACTTGTTGTTGCCTCCATACTGTGTCCGCTAATCCTGTCTACCAGAGCGAAACCCCACAATTGGTGGAGGATGCAGGCAAGAGCAGTGAGGCTGTCGTGAACGCCAATTTCTTAGTTTCTGCATTTTTCAGGCACGGTTGTATGTCGTACATTAAACCATCTGTATCACAACCATTGCCCCACGACAAAATGGAGGCTGTTGTGAAGGCCCTCATGGAGGCAAATCTGCAGAAGTGCGAGACAAATCTGCAGCAATGCAAGGCTAATAAGCAGCAGCAGTAGACTAACCAGTTGCTGCTACAACACGTGATGGTTTTGCACATAGCAGGAGCAACCCCAAGTGTCCACGATGCCCGGAAAGCAGTCCGTGCTGCGATTCCTAGGATCCCCCGAAGAGGACATCGAAACCTACCTGGCGATGTGAAAGTGGCTATCAGGCAAAAGATACCCCGTGACCAGTGGGCTGAGGTCGTCGCTCCGTTCCTGGCATCCGATTCACAAGGGTTGTATTTCGACTTCCAGGACGATAAAGCAGCTGACTACCAGAAAGTCAAGGGTGAGATTCTGGCAAGACTGGGGGTGAATGTGTTGGTCCGGGCCCAGTGGGTGCATCAGTGGGGGTTCAACCCGGCTGAGCCTGCAAGACCCCAGTATTATAACTTACTTCACCTCTTGAAATGGCTACAGCCTGACGTGCTGAGTCCCACTGCAATGCTGGATCGTATGTTAGCCGATATGTTCTGGAGGGCTTTGCCATACCTTCTCCAGCACTGGATCAGTCAGGTGTCTCCTGGCAATGCCCTTGAGATGGTGGACCTGGTGGAACACTATGAAGCTACCGGGAATCTAAAAGAGTTTTCTGTAGGGAGAAGGGTCGGCAAACCCCGGAAATCTCCACCCCAGGCCTGGAGATTTTAGCCAATAAATCCTGCCCGGTATGTACCCAAGGCAGACCTGGCTTTGATAGTCTGCTGGCAGTGTCAGGAGCCTGGCCATGTAAGGGCTGACTGTCTCCATCAGGTTGAGCCCATGAACACTAACTATGGCTACCATCAGTCGCTATATGCCAGGAGGCTGTGTGCAACAGGTACCCCAGAGTCTCTAAATCATTTGCGCCAGGTTGAAAGTGGGAGACACTCCGATGGAGGCTCTGCTGGACTCAGGGAGTCTGGTGACCCTAGTAAGGGCTACCCTGAGTATACTGGCCAGAAAGTCAGGGTGATGTGTATCCACGGAGACTTAAAAGACTACCCCACCGCGCTGGTGTCTCTAACAACAGTGGCCAGTAGATGGACCCACGAGGTGGCTGTCGCCACAAATCTGCATTATGGTGGAGGATGCAGGCAAGAGCAGTGAGGCTGTCGTGAATGCCAATTTTTTAGTTTCTGCATTTTTCAGGCACGGTTGTATGTCGTACATTAAACCATCTGTATTACAACCAGTGCCCCACGACAAAATGGAGGCTGTTGTGAAGGCCCTCATGGAGACTAATCTGCAGAAGCGAGAGAATCTGCAGCAATGCGAGGCTAATAAGCAGCAGCAGTAGACTAACCAGTTGCTGCTACAACACCTGATGGCTTTGCACACAGCAGGAGCAACCCCAAGTGTCCACGATGCCCGGAAAGCAGTCCGTGCTGCGATTCCTAAGATCCCCCGAAGACGACATCGAAACCTACCTGGCAATGTGAAAGTGGCTATCAGAGTCTCTAAATCATTTGTGCCAGGTTGAAAGTGGGAAACACTCCGGCTGAGGCTCTGCTGGACTCAGGGAGTCTTGTGACCCTATTAAGGGCTACCCTGGGGCAGTCCCCTGAGTATACTGGCCGGAAAGTCGGGGTGATGTGCATCCACGGAGACTTAAAAGACTACCCCACCGGGCTGGTGTCTCTAAGAACGGTGGCCAGTAGATGGACCCATGAGGTGGCTGTCGCCACAAATCTACATTATGAGCTTATAATAGGGAGAAACTTCCCAGGCTTCCCGGCACTGTGGCCTGCTATGAGAGTGACTGATACCGATGAGACAGGGGTAACCCTAGCAGAGTGGCCCGGCTCAGGGGGTAGACCATAACCCTGGGAACCTGAGACCGAAGGGCCAGCAGTAGGGGCGACCGCCACTTTGGTGGAAGAGGGGGAGACAACCTCGCTAAGTGTGATGGTGGGAGACATGGAGGACTTGCCGCCGGGTCCTGAATTGGCAGACCTCAATGTCTCCGGGGAAAATTTTGGTACCACTCAACATCGGGACCCACCCCTATCCCACGCCTAGGAAAATGTGTTAATAGTGGATGGTGAACTACACCAACCTGGGGCAGAGTCAGTGTTTTCCTGTTTTGTGGTTCATCAGGATATGTTGTATTGCATAAACCAACTACGGGGTGAGCCTATTGAACAGTTGGTAGTCCCCAAGGCTTCCTGCAGGCTTGTGTTAGATCTAGCCCACCAACACATGCTCGGGGCTCACCTGGGGCTGCAGAAAACTCAGGATCGTATTCTACAGTGCTTTTACTGGCACAGCATATTCAAAGAAGTAGAAGAGATTTGCAAGTCTTGCCTGACCTGCCAGATAACTAGCCCCCCGCCACATTTCCATAGTCCCCTAGTACCTCTCCCGATTATCGAACTACCGTTTGACCGAATAGCTATGGACCTCATAGGCTCAGTGCCGAAGTCCGCCAGAGTGCATCAACACATCGTAGTCATTCTAGAGTACGCCACTTGGTACCCGGAGGCAGTGCCACTGCGACATACCTTGGACAAACTCATAGCTGAGGAATTAATGGATATGTTTTGCCGAGTAGGACTACCTAAAGAGGTTCTGACCGACCAAGGGACCCCTTTTATGTCCAAGCTGCTGAGGGTACTCTGTAAGTTGCTGCACATAAAAACAGCTACGCACATCCGTTTACCATCCGCAAATGGACATTTTGGTAGAAAAGTTTAACCAAACATTAAAAAATATGTTGAAAAGGGTGGTGGCTAAAGATGGGAAGGACTGGGGCCTCCTTTTGCCCTATCTCATGTTCGCAGTGCGAGAGATACCCCAGGCCTCTACTGGGTTCTCGCCCTTCGAACTGATATGTGGCAGTACGTTACCCAGATGCAAGATCGGATAGAGACAGTGTTGTCTCTTGTTAGGAAGCATATGGAGGCAGCTCAGCGAGCCCAGAGTCGGGTATATAATCGTCAGGCTCTGGTCCGGATCTTTTAACCCGGGTGATCGGGGTTTGGTTCTGGTGCCGATCGTGGACAGTAAGTTCCTGACTCGGTGGCAGGGGCCCTACGAGGTACTCGAGAAAATTGGAGATGTAAATTACAAGGTATACCAGCCAGGGTGGCGAAAGCTGGAGCAGGTTTACCATGTGAATTTACTCAAACCGTGGAAAGATAAGGAAACCTATACAGAAGACAGCCCACGGCTGGGTTTACTAGGAGAAGAGGTACCGGCCCCTCTGTCTGATGCAAGAGAAGCAGCTGCCACAGTAAAAATTGCTGACAGCTTCTCCTCCAAACAGACTCAGGAGGCCAGGCAGTTCGTTAGTCGGAACACGGATGTGTTCTTGGACCTCCCTAGATGCACTTCCATAATCCAGCATGACATTGTCACTGAGCCTTAGGCAAAAGTCTGATTAAAACCATACTGGGTAACCGAGGTTTGGCGACAAGCTATATCGGAGGAGGTGCAGCTAATGTTGCAGCTAGACGTCATTGAGGAGTCAAAAAGTGAGTGGGCCAGTCCTATAGTATTGATACCCAAGCCGGACGGGACGTTGCGGTTTTCTAACGACTTTCGAAAACTTAACGAGGTTTCCAAATTCGATCCGTATCCCATGCCCTGGGTGGATGAGCTCATTGAGAGGTTGGGACAAGCCCGATATTTTTCTGTTTTAGACCTCACGAAAAAGGTACTGGCAGGTGCCCTTAACGGAGGCTGCCAAAGAGAAAACTGCCTTCATCACGTCTGAGGGGCTGTATCAATATAAGATCTTACTCTTTGGTCTGCATGGCGCCCCTGCCACTTTTCAGCGACTAATGGACATCGTGCTTCCTCCACATCGTCGGTAGCTCCCGACAAGACTTTGAGGACCTTTCCCACTCAGTCAATCAGTAGCTGCATCTGTGTCATGTGTCAGACCAGTGATTGGCTCTGCGGGAAAATCACTGCCCTGACACAGCTGCGGCCACTGATTGGCAGAGTGGGAAAGGTCCTCAAACAACTTGTCAGGACCCAGGAGCCCAGAGAAGATATGAGGACCACCACACAGAGGAGAACAGCTGCCGGAGGCCGGCAGCATGCAAGTGATTAATGGAAAAAAAAATGTTTCATTTTTCCGCCCCCCCCCTCTTCTCAGTGCCCTAAGGCGACCGGGCCTGTCTATATTACAAGGTTACCAGAAATAGAAATTCTGAAATGTAATCTCCATTTGCCAATAAGTCTTGTGAAACACCTAAAGGGTTAACAACGTTTGTAAAATCAGTTTAATACCTTGAGGGGTGTAGTTTCTTAGATGGGCTCGCTTTTACTCTAGGGGTGCATCAGGGGGGCTTCAAATGCGATATGGTGCCAAAAGAAAAAGGCCATCAAAATCTGCCTTCCAGAAACCATATAATAAATAAACTTATTTTTTACCGTGTTAATCTGAGGGGTTATGGGGGGTATTTTTATAGAGCAGATTCTTACGGACGCGGCAATACCTAATTTGTCGATTTTTATTTATTTATGTTTTACACTATATTATCTTTTTATAAACAAAAAAAAACTTTATATTTTTTTTTAGCTGATTATCTTAGGTAGGGGCTCATTTTTTGCGGTATGAGAGGCCGGTGTTATTGGCACTATTTTGGGGGCATATGACTTTTGATCGCTTGCTATTACAATTTTTGTGATGTAAGGTGACAAAAAAAATACCCTTTTTTGCACCATTTTTATTTTTTTACCGTCTTCATCTGAGGGGTTGAGGGGGGGGGTATTTTTATAGAGTAGATTCTTACGGACGCGGCGATACCTAATATGTCTAGATTTCTTTTATTTATTTATGTTTTACTCTATATTATCCTTTTAGTGTGCGTGTGTGTGGGGGCACGGGTGTTCGCGAACTTAGCCTAAACCTAACAGGCAAAAAAAAAAAGACCAACTAAAAAAACGGCAAAAAATCGTCCGAAGTTGATCAGTGGTGGGTGTGTGATGCGCTAATAGTGGCCGGAGGCTAAGAGTGCCGGCCACAGTCAGAGTACGCACAAAAAATAAAAGCTGCTTGCGCCCCAAAAAAGTTGTGGGGTGGAGCGGGGGGGCAGCGGGGCAAGCTGCAGCACCCCTGGGGGATCTAGGGTCACACAGTTGTGTTGTGGACCCCAGACACCCGATTAGGGTGATGCAATCAGAAACTTTTTTTTTTTCTTCCCCTAACTTTCCCTGAATATCACTGCCTAACCTAACATTTCCCTAAATACCTGGTGGTGCTGGGGCATAGATGGAGCTGCTGGATGATGCTCTGGATCTCTCAACAGATGTGGGTGCTGCCTGGAGAAACGTGCAGCGCTCCTCTCTCCTCAGCTCCTGGACTGAAAAGGAGGAGGAGAGGAGCGCTGATGCAATTTTAAATGCCCGCCCCTGCAGCCGACCAATGAGAGCGATCCTGAGAGGTGATGTCTGAATTGACCTGCGGTTTGCTGCGATCGCCGACACGGGGGGTCACAGGACTCCCCGGCGTATTGCCCCATGGTGCCTGCTAATTGATTTCAGCAGGCACTGGGTTCCGATTACCGCCCGCCGCGCGGCGGTGATCTGGAATACACAGGACGTACAGGTACGCCCTGTGTCCTTAAGTACCAGGACATCAGGGCGTATCTGTACGCCCTGTGTCCTTAAGAGGTTAATCCAAAGAACTTGTTATTGCCTCTATACTGCGACCGCTAACCCTGTCTACCAGGTCAAAACCCCACACCATGCTTACAAATCTGTTGCATGGGTGCAGGACTGGTTACAGCATAGGGTTTAATCGAGTACTCTAATAACAAAAAACAAATTAAAAGAATGTTTTTCTTTATAAAAACTCATGAGTCCACCCATGCCATCAGCTTCCCCCCCATGCCATCAGGCCCCCCCCCCGTGCGATCAGGCTCCCCCCCCCCCAGTGCGATCAGGCTCCCCCCCCCAGTGCGATCAGGCTCCCCCCAGTGCCATTAGGCTCCCCCTATTGCCATAAGCTCTCCTCAGTGCCATAAGCTCCCCTCAGTGCCATCGGCTGCCCCCTCAGTGCCATCAGCTGCCCCCTCAGTGCTATCAGCTGCCCCCTCAGTGCCATCAGCTTCCCCCCCAGTGCCATCAGCTTTCCTCCCAGTGCCATCAGCTTTCCTCCCAGTGCCATCAGCTTCCCCCCCAGAGCCATCAGCTTTCCTCCCAGTGCCATCAGCTTCCCTCCCAGTACCATTATCTGCCCCCCCAGTGCCATCAGCTTCACTCCCAGTGCAATCAGCTGCCCCCTCAGTGCCATTAGCTTCCCCTTCAGTGCCCTCAGGTTCCCCCCAGTGCCATCAGCTGCCACCAATTGCAACCATCCCCCCCTCCTAGCCATGTCCCCAGCGCCAGTGAAATAAAATACTTACCTTTCCCGTAGAGGCTCTGCTCCACAGCTCGTCCATGTTCTTCTCAGCGCGCTGCACTTTCCTCCTGACATCACACAGCGTCAGGTCATAGTGCGCCTTTATGTGCACTATGTTCTGACGATGTGTCAGGATCCAGTGCAGCGCGGTGCGGGCCGGCGGGTGACCTCGGAGCGGTGAATAATAGCAAGCGCTCCATTCACGCTCTGTTGTCACATTACACTAGCGGATCCTTGTTGTGAAAAATTTGGATCGAGGATTTTTTTGTGTCAAGTTACTCGATTGAACTTATTCGAAAATGATATAACTTTGCCTCCATCTGTAAAGTACATCAGGATTTGGATAGTGAAGGCCACGAGATGTAACAGTGGAGAAGAACAGGGCTGATCATTTGGTAATAAAGTAAGAAAATGACATCCTCTACCTATTAACTGATGTATTTTACAAACAGATAGCATTTTCCTGGAGTGCTGCTTTAACTAGAATAACTCACTTACAGATTCTTTCAATCTTATATTCAGTTTGTGAAACCTCAAGTTCTTGATGGCTGCCTAGGTGTATTGTGTTGCAATATAATCCACACCAGCACAGATGGAGTTGAAAGTTATAAATAGCTTATATCCTCTTGATAACAACAGCATTGCTATTTATTGCCAACTTCCCCTCAGACAGACAGTTCTCTAGCGCGTATACATCACATTTCCCATGGAATTTGCAGGAACACTGTACTCTCAAGTTCCTACAATTGTTCCAAACCAAGAGTTTCCTTTTCATTTTACAGCTTCCAATAAGCATTGAAGGGAAGCAGGAGGAAAGTCGTTAAATCCATATTATAACATCATTAGAGTCCTTCTACCAGTTTCCATTGAGTTTACTGAGATTGTTTTTATGAATCAATGGCGTTGTTATGTCTGACCACAGAGGTGCAGCCTGGCACTGCCCTGCAGTAAGAGAACTTTTCTAGCTTCCCATTCCCAGGCTGCAATAGAAGAAGAACCACGTGGACTTTAGTATAAAAACTATGAGAGAGAGAGAGAGAGAGAGAAAGAGAGAGAGAGAGAGAGAGAGAGAGAGAAAAAAAAAAAAAAAAGCAGGAATCACACATTTATGTGAAGACTCTATGACTCTGTGGCTAAATGATAGCTTCAGGACTGTTAAAAATGGCTGCTAATTTTTAGCTATTTTACAAATTGAGCTACAAGACAAAGAAAAGATTGAAATCAGCAGGAATAGGCTGCACTGAACACCTCATATATATAACTAAAAGTAAGAATTTCTCTGCATTTTTCACATGTCCGTGCCAATGATGATATATCAATGAAAAGGTCTGTGAAGAATCCATGTTTGGTTTGTGTGTCTGATTTTTGCCAGAGTATCTCCTATCAATAATTTGTGAAAACCATAAACCAAACAAAAATGGCATTCGTGTTGTGTCTGTGGTTTTCCCGTACTTACAGACTATATTGTGGGTGGGGGATCCATAGTTATAGACAAAAATACGGCATACTTCCATGGTGACGGTCCGTAATAAACCACTGATATGTGGATACACACAATAAAGTGAATAAATAGGTAAGGTCTGTGGAGACCATGAAATACACACGACCATGATTTACTGACGTGTGAAAGAGGCCTAAAACTGATTAGGGGTGGCATTTTTTTATTACTTGCTATAAAAGTCTATGGGAAAACACCTGCAAAATGTAATGACCAGAGAATGCAATCTGTAAAAAACACCAAGGGAGCAAAAATGCTACATTTTGTGTCCGAGGTACTGGAATGGTTTTACAATTTAAGAATCAATTACCAAAGTTATTTAACGAAGTCACAAGCAACTTCATGAATAATTAACTTTGGCTCATCGGAGCCCATACATTATAATACTGTTCAGAGACAGATCTCTGTACAGTATTAATCCAAAATTATGAACGAAGCGACTTTGAATGTAACAACCGAAGCTCGCTTCGCTCATTTCTATGAGCGAAGCGATAGTGTAAATAACAGTTGTAGAGCAGCACTCTCGGACCACGTGACCACACTGGAATGCAACAGATGAGCCACGACCGCAGATCCTCAGTCCGAGTCCAACGAGTAGTGTATCAAGCCTTGATAAAGGCTACCATGTAGCCAAAACGTTGCTGTCTGGTTGTATGGCACACATTCTATGAAGCTCGTCCAATAAAGAATTCACTGAAGATGCTGCCGTTGCCTCATTTTGTACACTATCTTAGGATAGGTCATCAATATCAAATTGGTGGGGGTGCCAGAAATCAGCTGTTTGCTGGAAATGGGGTGCCCCACACAGCTCCATGCGTTGTGTGGTGGCCATACCTGGTTCCTGCAGCTATCATCCACCTGATCTGCAGTATATCTGTTCATGTAGCTGCCCCCAGCAAAGTATATGCAAGAACAAAATCAAGCACTAATATGCACATATCATCAATAGGTAAACTGCAGCCATTCAAAGCCTTTAAAGAAGTGAGGACTTCGTATATGGCAACAATTACAGATGAGAACATCCCAGGCTCTCATATTAATAACCGACAAAACATGTTGTGAACTGATGTGGTTATTACAAAGTTGCAGTGATCAAGGTCTGCGTGTTGAGAACATGGCACTTCACAGAGGGAGAGATTACTTTATTGGTTCACAAACACTTAAAACAAGTTAGATGTCTTTTACTGCTTTTGTGGATTATTAGGTGAATGCACCCTACTCACTAAATTGTTCAATGCTTGAGGGTCAGCAAACAATGCCCTTCACTATATCAGATCCTGCAGGAACTTGCCCTTTGCTTTTGTAATTGTCCAAACTTCTGTGTCTGGATAATCCTCTCAATCCCACACCTTTGTAGGCTCTTAGCTACTGTATGTGTTTATTGTATGAGGCGACTAGGGCGTACACAGTCTTTGGCTCATGCACACAAACGTATTTTATGTCAGCATCCAATCCGCATTTTTTCCAGGTCGGATGTGGACCCATTCTATTAAATACTGTCCGCATCTGTTTGTCCGTTCCGTGGCACCCGCAAAAATATAGAACATGTCCTATTTATGTTCGCATGACAGACAATGATAGGACTATTCTATTATGGGCTGGGCGTTCTGTTCCACAAACTGCAGAAGACACACGGCCAGTATCCGTTTTTGCAGATCTGCATGAGCCCTTCTACTGCAAACCCGAGAGCCATCTCATCAGTTATGTCTTTCAAATGTTCAAGGCTAGAATAATAGGGAATATGGAATGGAGAAGTGAACAATTTCTCCAGCACCCTACTTCTCCACATGCCCACTACCACTGTCTTCACCAACACCACACCCAGACCCACACTTCAATGGATTATACTATCATCTTCCTGAGAATGTGGTATCACTAGCAAAAGCTCCTACATTGTAGGATAGTTTCACACAGCTCAGTTTTTTATGTGTCCTTTTTCAACAAAAACAGAGAATTATAAGGATATGTGCACACGGCTCATATGATGTGTAGATTTTCATGAGGAAAGTCCACAGGATAACAGTAACAGCAAGCATTGTAGATGAGAATCCCAAAATGTCATTTACATGTTGCAGAAATTTTCCATGTGGAACTTGACAAATTGACAAAAACTGCAAATAACGTGGATTTTGGTGTGGATTTCATGAGGAAATGCAGCAAGAAATGCACAAAAATACAGGCAGAAAATCCTTATAAACTACACTGTGGTGCAAATACCCTAGGGGTCCATGCATGGTGTAGTATTGCAGACGTGGGCGCTCTGTGTAACATTATATAGACTGACTCCTGGGTTATACATAACAAAAGAATAAAAAACAGCACCCAACTACATTAGGGTGGGGGCAGGTGAGAAATGGTTCCAGTTGGTGTAGTTGAAGATTGGAAGATTGTTTTTTTCATCTATGGCCACATTTGATGTACAGTAATGTAGATTGATCTTTACAAGTAAAGCGTGATATATGACATAAAAGTACAGCCATAAAAACACATTGCTGATACATGCTCTTATTGTAAATAGAAAATAATGATAAACGTTATCATGATAATTCCCTGACAAACTAGTAGATACCAAATCCCCTTGCAGAAGAACAGGTCCTAATTGACATATCCTACATACAATTTTTTGTGGGGGTCATCATAAAAAATGATGTAGCCAATATTCTGGAACAAATGTCGCATAAATATTAGCATATAATGCAACTGCCTGATATTTATGTAAGATATACCGCTTTTTAATTATTTTCTGTTCATTGGAATGATGATGTTACATACAGTGCTGCCCATAATTATTCATACCCCTGGCAAATTTTTACTTAAAGTTACTTTTATTCAACCAGAAAGTCATTTTTTGACGGGAAATGACATAGGTGTCTCCCAAAAGATAATAAGACGATGTACAAGAGGAATTATTGTGGAAAGCTTTTATTTACATTTGGGCAAAAAGTGTCCAACCCAAAATTATTCATACCCTTCTCACTAATCAATAGAAAAGCCTTTATTGGCTATTACAGCAATCAAATGCCTCCTATAATTGAAGACTAGCTTTTTGCATGTCTCCACAGGTATTTTTGCCCATTCATCTTTAGCAATGAGCTCCAAATCTTTCAGGTTGGAGGGTCTTCTTGCCATCACCCTGATCTTTAGCTCCCTCCACAGATTCTCAATTAGATTCAAGTCTGGACTCTGGCTGGGCCACTCCAAAATGTTAATGTTGTCTGCTAACCATTTCTTCACCCATTTTGCTTTGTGTTTTGGGTCATTGTCATGCTGAAATGTCCACTGGTGCCCAAGGTCAAGTTTCTCTGCAGACTGCCTGATGTTGTCGTTGAGAATCCTCATGTATTGCTCTTTTTTCATGGTGCCGTTTACTGTGATTAGGTTCCCTGGTCCATTGGCCGAAAAACACCCCCAAAGCATTAGGTTCCCACCACCATGTTTGACAGTGGGGATGGTGTTCTCTTATAGGAGTAGGCAGCTGGTTCCTGATTACCATCCCCACCCGGAGGCGGGACTATTTTGAGCTTCACTCATCATGAAGTGCCCAAGCGTGATTGTTGTACCTCTTGACTCCCGCTGAAGCATTCCACTGTGTCTGTTTATTGGATTTCCTGGATTCTGATCTCCGCTTCATTTGACTACGCATCTGCCTGCTGTCTGTTTATTGGATCACCTGGATTATAGACCTCTGCACTGCCTGACTTCGCGTCTGCCCATCTCCTCCTGTAAGTCTGCCTGGATCCAGACCCTGCACTGCCTGACCACGAGACCGCTTATATCTGCACTGCCTGATTACGCATCTGCCCATCTTCTCCTGTAAGTCTGCCTGGATCCAGACCCTGCGCTGCCTATGAGACGCTTATATCTGCATGCTTATATCTGCATGCTATATTGCTCTGAACTTTGTGTTGCCTGTATCTGTCAAGTGACTTTTGAATACTTTCTGCCAGTAAAGACCATCTGTTCCTTTATTCTGCTCTTGTTGGACTCTGTTCACACTACTGCAGATAGCTGCATTCAAGGTAACAGGTGCAGACACCAGGGTCCTGTCTCTGAGAGTCAGCAGTCAGCAATATTGGACTAATTCCCAGTCCTCTATCAGCTGACACAGAGGATCCACATCCTCTGGTCGTAACAATACCATTAGCATGATACTAGTGTTGAGCGAGCATGCTCGGCCAAACAGCAGTTCGGCTCAAGCATTGCTATGCTCGGCACATCGCAGTGTTCAGCCAAATACTGTGTATTCTCAAGCACAATTGAACATAATGAAAATCAATGAGAAACCCGAGCATTCAACCAGGCAACCCCTGCTCTGAAAAAGAGAGGGTGTCTGGTTCACAGAAAAAGGTAACAATTAATAGAAACACCACCAAAATGGTTTGAAAACAGCATGGGAAGGATGTCTGGATGCATCTTGGACTCCTATTACCTATGACATACAATAGACAACCACACAAAGGCTATATGCAGTGGCGTAGCTATAGGGGTCGCAGCGGTCGCAATTGCGACCGGGCCCCTAAGTCAGGGGGGCCCACGGGGCCCCCCAGGAGAGACAGAGTCCCAGTAAACAATGAAAGCGCTGCTTCAGAACTGTCTGCAGGCAGCGCTAGTGATTTACATACGATTCCGGCTAAGTTCACATAGTGGTGGGGGCAGAGGCAGAGCGTGTGTAGTACGTGCAGGCACATTCAGGAGAGGGCGTGGCTCCGCTCCCGTTGTTAGTGTGTGGGAGAGTTGTGAGCCGGACGTCGATGTGAAGCTGTGCATGCCTGCTGCAGGGAGTGAGTGAGGTGAGGCGGCGTGACCAGCAGAGCTCTACAGAGCAATGGTGCTGGGTGGGAAGGAATGGGGACTGACTGGGAGATACCAGCACAGCAGCCAGCATGAGCGGAGGCTTAACTGATGTGGAAGGGTCGGCCACTCCTGCTACAGGCTGGTAGGGCCAGGGGCCCAGGACCTAGTTGCTAGTAGTCTGTGTATAAACTAGCCAGTTTCTACTGGTTTCCCCAGATTGTGATGGCTTGGGATGGGGCTGGGTTCTACTTGCACTGGGTGAGTGACACTGCTGTAGTGTGGCTGTACAGCATGTCACCTCAGTTTGGGGGGTACACTGCCACTACCTTGCCTCCTGATGTATCCCCGTTTTAGACTTGACTTAGGCTACTTTCACACTTGCGTTCGTCGGTCCGCTCGTGAGCTCCGTTTGAAGGAGCTCACGAGCGGACCCGAACGCCTCCGTCCAGCCCTGATGCAGTCTGAATGGAGCGGATCCGCTCAGACTGCATCAGTCTGGCGGCGTTCTGCCTCCGCTCCGCTCGCCTCCGCACGGCCAGGCGGACAGCTGAACGCTGCTTGCAGCGTTCAGCTGTCCGCCTGGCTGTGCGGAGGCGTGCGGATCCGTTCAGACTTACAATGTAAGTCAATGGGAACGGATCCGCTTGAAGATGACACCATATGGCTCAATCTTCAAGCGGATCCGTCCCCTATTGACTTTACATTGAAAGTCTGAACGGATCCGCTCAGGCTACTTTCAGACTTAGAAATTTTTCTAAGTTATTAATGCAGACGGATCCGTACTGAACGGAGCCTCCGTCTGCATTAATATGATCGGATCCGTTCAGAACGGATCCGATCAAGCGCAAGTGTGAAAGTAGCCTTAAAGGGATTCTGTCACCTCTCCTAACTCAAAATCGGATATTAAAGCAGCCATGCACCACAGATTACCTTGAATCGGCTGTGCTCTTATATCTTGTAATCCGTCCAGTAGTTTAGGAGAAAAACGACTTTTACGATTATGCAAATTAGCCCTGAAGGTGCCCAGAGGGGCGTTATGTTCCCCTTAGTGTGCCCACTAACGCCCCTCTTACAGTGCCCAAAACGCCTTCCTCCTGAATCCCTAACCGCCCACAGCGTCTCATCCCTCTCCTCCCCCTCCCTCACGTCCGAGCAAAGTCTCGCGCAGACGCAGTACCCACTGAGGGCTGCGCCAGTGCGATTTGCTGGAGACTGAGGGCAGGAGCTTCATCCTCGTCACTGGGCATGCGCCGAGCCCAGTGACATCCGATGCTCGCTCTTCCCTCAGTCTCCTGCAGATCGCACTGGCGCAGCCCTCAGTGGGTACTGCGGCTGCTCGAGACTTCGCTCGGACGTGAGGGAGGGGGAGGAGAGGGATGAGACGCTGTGGGCGGTTAGGGATTCAGGAGGAAGGTGTTTTGGGCACTGCAGGGGGGCGTTACTGGGCACACTAAGGGGAACATAACGCCCCTCTGGGCACCTTCAGGGCTAATTTGCATAATCTTAAAAGTTATTTTTCTCCTAAACTACTGGACGGATTACAAGATAGAAGAGTACAGCCGATTCAAGGTAAGCTGTGCTGCATGACTGCTTTAAAATCCGATTTTGAGTTAGGAGAGGTGACAGAATCCCTTTAAAGTGTCAACTACTGTACATTCACATAGCTGTGGTGCCACAGGCACGGCAGCGCCATAGCCATGTGAACATAGCAGCCTAACCTTAAGTCAATTATCACTTTAAAGGGGTTGTCTCATCATAGACAATGGGGGCATATTGCTAGGCTATGCCCCCATTGTCTTATAGGTGCGGGTCCCACCACTGGGACCCGCACCTATATCGAGAACGGAGCCTCGCAAGGTGGTGGCTTGAGGACTCCAGTCCGGCCATCACCAAGCCGGCTCCCCATAGAAGTGAATGGGAGCGTACCACGCATGACCGGCCACCGCTTCCATTCACTTCTACGGGCTCGACGTAAATAGATGAGCCAGCACTCGGCTATTTTCACCGGCCCCATAGAAAATGAATGGAGAGCAGCTGTACATGCACTTATTGCATTAAAATGTATTTTCTCGGTGAGATTTTAGTTCTGCCATTGGGCATGGTGGGCGTGCAGGGGTCTGGTGGTCTTAGGAAATGGTATTGAGGTAAGGGGGGGCCCAAACTGAACTCTTGCACCAGGGCCCATGAGCCTATAGCTACGCCCCTGGCTATATGCCAAAAGTCGGGTATGTGCAAGCCAACAATCTATCCATGAGACAGATACAGTCAACATACCTTACAATGGCAGCCTTGTGCACTATGAGACATTCCAAACCAGCTCTCATCTGACTGAGAGCCAGTAAGCCTGAAAGGTGCTTCATATCTATTGGATGGTTTGGTTGGACCCGCGCACCTAGATCATTATCATTAGGGTGACAAAAAGTTTTCTGATTGTCCTAACATAATATTCAATAACCTATCTATATAGTTTTGTCATGTAAGCTTATTTGCATAATGGTGGGAATATGCAAATTAGCTGAATCTGCTTATTTTTCAGCTGAAGCACCATTTGCATGGAAATTTAGCGAAAAAATGAGTGATTAGAATATTCGCAATCAACACTAAACCATGAATCCTATAGATGGCGCTGTTCATGACTCATGAACAGCGCCATCTATTTGTTTCATAGTCTTATGACAAGACTATGAATCCAATAGATGGCACTGTTTATGAGTAGTGTAGATCACGAATATTGTAAGGGTACTTTCACACTTGCATTGTTTGATGATCAGAAAAACTGTATGCAAACGCATGTCATTTGCATCAGCATGCTGCAGTATTTTCTCCGTTCAAATACCATAAAAGTGACTGAACTGAAGACATCCTGATGCATACTGAACGGATTGCTTTCCATTCAGAATGCATTGGGACAAAACTGATCAGGTTTTTTCCGGTATTGAGCCCCTAGGACGGAACTCAATACCGGAAAACTTTAACACTAGTGTGAAAGTACCCTAATCGCGAATTTTTATCGCTAATTTTCCATCCAAATGTTTTTTTAGCTGAAAAACAAGGCAGATTCTGCTCATTTGCATGTATTTCCCAAGTGCCATGTTTATGCAAATTAGTATACATGACAAAACTGTATAGAAAGGTTATTGAATATTATGTTAGGACAATCTGAAAACTTTTTGTCACCCTAATGATAATGATCTAGGTGCCCAGGTCTACCCAAGCCATCCAACAGATATGAAGCAACTTTGAGGCTTACTGGCTCTCTGTCAGGTGAGAGCTGCTTTGGAATGCCACAGATGGGATGGAACGTTTAGGAGTTAAAGAACATGATAACAAAGTATGCAATAAAGTCCGATGATGATGGGATGGAACGTTTCTGTGTGATGCATAGTAAATATTCCTATCTGAGAGAAAAAAATTAAGGTTTTGAATGTCTCATAGTGCACAAGGCAGCCATTGTAAGGTGTGCTCACTGTATCTGTCTCATGGATAGATTGTTGGCTAGCACATACCCAGCTTTTGGCATATAGCCTTTGTGTGTTGTCTATTGTATGTCATAGGTAATAGGAGTCTAAGATGCATCCAGATGTCCTCCCCATGCTGTTTCCAAACCATTTTGGTGGTGTTTCCATCAATTTCTAACCTTTTTCTATGAACCAGACACCCTCTCTTCTTCAGAGCAGGGGGTGCCTGGTTTAATGTTTGGGTCTCCCATTCCATTGTGCTCGGTAGATCAACATTACTTGATACGTAAAAGGGGCTGTCCAGGACCTACATATTGATGATGTATAGTATCTACAGAATAGGTCAGTAGTTATCATAGGCCCCTCTATAATTCCCCCAGTAGTTATTATAGGCCCTTTTAACCACTTAAACCCCACTAGCTGAAACCCCCTTAATGACCAGGCCACTTTTTACACTTCTGCACTACACTACTTTCACCGTTTATTGCTTGGTCATGCAACTTACCACCCAAATGAATTTTACCTCCTTTTCTTCTCACTAATATAGCTTTCATATGGTGGCATTTCATTGCTGCTGACATTTTTACTTTTTTTGTTATTAATCAAAATTTAACGATTTTGCAAAAAAATGACATTTTTCACTTTCAGTTGTAAAATTTTGCAAAAAAAACGACATCCATATATACATTTTTCACTAAATTTATAGTTCTACATGTCTTTGATAAAAAATAAAATGTTTGGGTAAAAAAAAATGGTTTGGGTAAAAGTTATAGCGTTTACAAACTATGGTACAAAAATGTGAATTTCCGCTTTTTGAAGCAGCTCTGACTTTCTGAGCACCTGTCATGTTTCCTGAGGTTCTACAATGCCCAGA
Source organism: Bufo gargarizans (assembly GCF_014858855.1). NCBI lineage: Eukaryota > Metazoa > Chordata > Amphibia > Anura > Bufonidae > Bufo > Bufo gargarizans. Next base: position 398,930,242 of record NC_058081.1, read on the forward strand.
CATTACAAACACCCCACAAATGACCCCATTTCGGAAAGTAGACCCCCTAAGGTATTCACTGATGGGCATAGTGAGTTCATAGAACTTTTTATTTTTTGTCGTAAGTTAGCGGAAAATGATGATTTTTCTTTTTTTATTTTCTTACAAAGTCTCATATTCCACTAACTTGTGACAAAAAATAAAAACTTCCATGAACTCAAACTAGTTTGAAATCAAAATATGTAAAAAAATGACCTGTGAAATCCAAAAGGTGCTCTTTGGAATGTGTGCCCCTTTGCCCACCTAGGCGGCAAAAAAGTGTCACACATCTGGTATCGTCGTACTCAGGAGAAGTTGGGGAATGTGTTTTGGGGTGTCATTTTACATATACCCATGCTGGGTGAGAGAAATATCTTGGCAAAAGACAACTTTTCCCATTTTTTTTATACAAAGTTGGCATTTGACAAAGATATTATCTCACCCAGCATGGGTATATGTAAAATGACACCCCAAAACACATTCCCCAACTTCTCCTGAGTATGGCGATACCACATGTGTGACACTTTTTTACAGCCTAGATGCGCAAAGCGGCCCAAATTCCTTTTAGGAGGGCATTTTTAGACATTTGGATCCCAGACTTCTTCTCACGCTTTCGGGCCCCTAAAATGCCAGGGCAGTATAAATACCCCCCATGTGACCCCATTTTGGAAAGAAGACACCCCAAGGTATTCAATGAGGGGCATGGCGAACGATCGCCGCTGGCAGGCTGGAGATCCACTCGCTTACCTTCCGATCCTGTGAACGCGCGCGCCTGCGAGATGACGCGTATATGCGTCGTTGAGCGCACAGCTGCCGCCTCCAGACCGCAGGAGGCGGTTAAAGTGCCCCAAGCAGTTATCATAGGCCCCTCTATTGTGCCCCCAGTAGTTATCATAGGGCTCTTTATACTGTCCCGGTAGTTATCATAAGCCCCTCTATAGTGCCCCAGTAGTTATCATATGTATCATTACAGCTATGACACATTCATATAGTTTTTCTTGTGTACTTGTGTACTTCATATAGTTTTTCTAGGGTACTTTCACACTAAAGTTTTTGTTTTCCGGTATTGAGTTCCGTCCTAGGGGCTCTATACCGGAAAAAAACTTATCAGTTTTATCCTAATGCATTCTGAATGGAGAGCATTCTGTTCAGGACCTTTTAAAAATGCAAAAAAATTAAAATTAATACCGGATCCGTTTTTCCGGATGACACCAGAGAGATGGATCAGGTATTGCAATGCATTTGTCAGACGGATCCGCATCCGGATCCGTTGGACAAATGCCATCAGTTTGCGTCCAGATTCCCTGCCTGCCTGCCGGAATCTTCTGCCACAAAAAAAAGAAAAACTTAGGATTTTTATTTGCGCCGCCATATTCTGACTCCTATAACAATTTTTTTATAGTTATGTCTATGGAGTTGTGGCCCTTTTTTGCAAGGCGATCTATAGTTTTTATTGTAGGGCTGCACGATATGGGATTGCGATAACGGTATGCGATGCGATATTTTAAGGGAATTGTGCTAGAGGTCAATTTGCTTGGATTTTCAAGGCAAAAGCGCACACAAATGACTGATAATGCTGAAATGTAGTTATGCTTAACTCAAGAACTGAAATGCACAGTGTTTTTCAAAATAAAACATCTTTTACTAAATTAAATAACATATTTGCATTACTGCAAAAGTACAAAATACAAAACTTGCCATTTTCTTAATAGCACTGCACAGAACAGATAAATAAAATAGAATAAATAAAAGAACATTTGTTCACTAAAATAACGACTTGCCTCCAGCCCCTCCTCCCTCCCCGCACTGTAACTGATGTATCGCCGGACGCGCTGTGCAGCATAGCGGCCGGCAATACATCCGTGTCAACCACGTAAAAAGTCAACCATCGCTTTATAAGGCGCACTGCCATTTTCCCCCACTTTTGGGGGGAAAAAGTTTGTCTTATAAAGTGAAAAATATGGTAATATAATTGCAGCATTTTTGGGTCGGCCAATTGGCGATTGCGATATGGCGATTAATTGCGATTGCTTTGGCGATATATTGTGCAGGCCTATTTTATTGTTACCATTTTGGAAAAGAATTACTTTTTTATCACTTTTTATTAAAGTTTTTGGGAGGTGAAGCAATGAAAAACACTGAATCGGACATTTTGTATTTTTTTTTCCAGTTCTGTTAACTTATGTGATAAATACATTTATATTTTTAATAGTACGGCATTTTGCCGTGCAGCATTGCCTACGGGTGTCTGCTGTTTAAAACCATGTTTAAAGACTCTATCGCTGACACATTTAGTCATTCGGTGGTAGGAAGGTGGATAATGTGCAAATGTTTTGTTAATATGAAGAGCACCACATAACCAACCACTTTCTTACCCTAATCCAATGTTCTTCAAACAGTAGCACTGGTGGCACCAGGAATCTTATTGCAATTCTTGAACTTGCTATCAGTGTCAAAGCCATATTACTAACAGTTAACACCATGTTGTGGGGAGTATTCCTCACTTAAAATTTATAGTGTGACACCATATGTCTTATTTCACCTCTGCCCTATTTAACCATGGGATGCGCAGTCTATTACATTCTTAATGAGGGCCTCTCCCTGTAAACATATTTACTGTTCACTGTAATTGAGTGTGCTATGCATTTGCCAACAGGGAAGAAGGGATACGAATGAGCTTTAACAAGCTCTGTTCTATACAATGACATTTGTCGCGTGACATTTTGTTGCACCAATGTCGTGCGACAATTTTTATAATGGCAGTCTATGGTGTCGCACTGCAACATGCTGCGACTGCGGCGCAACAGTCGCAAAAAATCCATTTGAGACACCATAGACTGCCATTTTAAAAATCACTGCGCGGGATTGGTGCAACAAAATGTTGCACGACAAATGTTGCAGTGTAGTTGTTCCCCATCTGTCGCACGACAAATGTCGTCATGTAGACCTAGCCTAATACCACCAGCTATCCAATAAGTCAATGTTCAACCCTTTAAATAGGCCTTAACCTGGTCGCTGCGATGGAGTGATGTGAAAACATGGCGCCCGCTCGCACGTGCAGTGGGCGCCATGGCTGGCAGATCTCTGCTGTTTCATATAGACCCTGCGGATAATTACCTTGACCGTCAATAATGCTGATCGTGGTAATTAAAGGCTTTAGATGGCTCATATATGAGCTTCAAAATCCTCACAAAAAAAATTAAATGTAAAAAAAATATTTTACAAAATATATAAAAGTTGAAATCATCCCCCTTTCCGTATAATTAAAAAATAAATACCTAAATAACAATAAATATGAACATCATGGGTATCATCTCGACTGAAAATGTCCATACTATTAAAATCCAATACGGCGAATGATGTAACGGAAAAAAGGATCTAAATTGACAATTTGGCATTTTTTTATTGCTTCTCTTACCCCCCAAAAAATCATAAAATGAGATCAAAAAGTCACGCACACTCCGAAATGGTATCAATAAAAACTAAAGATTGTTCCGCAAAAAATGAGCCCAGCTCAGTAGACATAAGTATAAAAAAGTTATGAGGGTCAGAATAAGGTGATGTAAAAAATAATAATTTTTTAAAAATCAAAGTTGACATTTATTTTTACACTATTTAGACATTAAAAATCTACACATTTGGGGTATCGTTGTAAACATACTGACCCAGAGAATGAAGGGCATGGGTCAGTTTTGCCGTAAACAAAATGTCGTGGGAACAAAACCCGTAAAACGATGGAGGAATAGCATTTCTTTTTCTAATTCCACCCCATTTGGAATTTTTTTTCCGCTTCCCACTACATTTTATGCCATAATTAATGGTGGCATTAGAAAGTAAAACCTGTCCCACAAAAGATAAGTCCTCATACAGCTATGCGACCGGAAATATAAAAAAGTTCTGGCAAATGGGAAAGAAAAATGAAAATGCAAAAACATAAGAAAACCTCTGGTAGCCTAAGGGTTAAGACATGAATTGGATATTAAGTAAGCCCGCACCTCATTTTCAGACAGCTGTTTCAGGGTGATTGCCCCTCATCAGTGCAGAGCAGAGACTACTGGCTTAACTGGGTGAGAGGCCTAAGTCAGGATTTGGGGGTGGGGCCTATCTCTCCTTGCCGAGAGCACCTTAATCGGTGTGAGGAGACTTATAGGCCATACATGCTCCTCTGGAATTATGGGAAGAAAGGGATTAAAATGAGCTCTTAAGCTGCAGACAGCTGTTTTGGGGTGATTGCCCATCATCAGTGCAGAACAGAGAATACTGGCTTAACTGGGCGCCCATCCTAGAAGTATGCCACAAATACCATGAGAGAAAAGGAAATTTGTATTGGTATACCATCAGCATTGGTAATGTATAATTCATATGAATCATCTGGGTGTTTTAGGTAGCTGAAGTAAAGGGCAACACTTCTATGTTGTCATCATGTTGTAAGTAGGTCATAGGAATTACAGTATGATCCCATAAAACTCCAGAAAAGTGAAGATTCAACACAAGACCAGGTTTACAGATTAATCCTAATTTTTTTTAATTATCCAAATAACAAACAGTTCTATTCCCCCACAGTGACTCTGGTATATTAGGTACTTTTTCTGAGCGCTGTTCCTACAAGGCAGTTTCATCCTTCCAATCTCATTAATTACATTGCATTGTAATAAACCTATGCGTGACACTTGGAGATGTTTTCTCTTCCTCTGTTAATTTGTCAGAGCTGTAAAATTACCAGGCAGTGCTGGGCTGTGCCAAGAATTTCACTTTAATATGCAAAGCACTTAATGGGCAGGAAGATGGGTGTTAGCGTCAAATCGCTTGTTTCCAAGCCACATGCAGTATTACTAGGGTGTGGAAGAAGAAAACTGTAACTAGCCTGTTGGGATCTTAGAGAAGATTGAAAAAGAAAAGGAGGATAAATGTTTTCTTTAGCATATGGAAATACCATAGTAATCAGCAGAAACCATTTTGGTTGTTTAATAGCAAAAACAATACAGAACACTTGCATTGTGCTGCTGTCAGAAAACAGCTCCTAGGAAGTACCTCCGCGTGCATATTTAAAGGGGTTGTGCAGCCAGTACATATTGATGACCTATCCTCAGGACCCATCAGTAAATTCATTATAGCGGCCCACTGTAAACCTACATGTAAATGTTACCTGCTCACACAGCGGTAGCAGTAGCAACACACTACAAGATGATGGATTATGGGGGTCCCTGTAGTGCAGTTGAGAGGACAGGTCCCTGGGGAAAGAGGATACTGGCTAGCCTGCCTCTGTATCTAGAAGTCCTCTCCCCCATCTGATGTGTGTGTATAATGATAAACTGGGTGATTTGTTAAATGAAATACCCAGTTTTTATACAAGCATAGTCTGGTATCTGTTTGTAGTGCAGTTAGTCTACTGTGCCATGTGCCACTTGTGCAGGGGATGGAGGAATAAGGGCCCACCTTGCTCAGGGGCCCACCGGGGGATTCACCTGTTCCCCTATGGGCCAGTCCGAGCCTGGCTTGTAATAAGTTCAGATCAGTATATTAAGCTATATACATGTATTACTTATAGTCTTTATCATTCATTAAAGAGATTATCCAACATCATACAACAGCCCCCCCATGTGCCAGGGCCCTCAGAGGGAATATATTTACCCTGCTCACAGTTCCTGTTCCCCGCACCGCCGCTGCTGCTTCTCCCTGTACACCGATCAAAGGATCCAGTGTCAGGGGAAGGGGGAGGCAACCAATGGCAGACGGAGGTGAGCCTCCCTTGCGTCACCTGCGATATTAGGGAGGCTCGTCCCCATCCTCGCCTGCCATTGGCTGCTCCCCCCCACACAGGATGTTTTCATCCGTGTACAGGGAGGAGAAGCAGCAGCGCTGGTGGGGGACCAGGAGCGGCGCTGGGTAAGTATATTCCCTCTGAGGGGCCCAGCACATGAGGGGCTGTTGTATGTTGGATAACTCCTTTAAGGTTTTCCAATTAGTCCGAAAAAAAATATTGGCTGTCCGTGATTTTGGGATAAGTTAGAAAATAAAAATTCTGGTTGGCAACCCTGTCTCTGGTAGAAATATTGTTTGTTTTAACTGTTTTAGTCAGACTCTCTACCTCGGCCTTCACAAGTTAGCCCCTCAAGTTACTAAAACTTTTGTCACACATTCTGACCATATTGAACAACCTTGGGTACCGTGTTCATTACCTTCTATAAGAATACGGATATATTCTCCTACCATAGAGCACCTCTTACTCTACCAGTGCGCTGACCATCATTTTACAAATCTGTAGGGCCTATGGAATTGAACTTTTTAATATATGATTTAAAGGTGGGGGGTTGTCTTCTTGTGCACTGTGTGGGCTGTACTGACTGCATGGTTTCTCCAAAATGACGCAGGAAGTTTAGCTGTCCATATGAAATACACAGTTTTCAATGGTGTGCCTGTATGAGCATCAGAACCTACGTGTATATGCGGATGCCGGAGTAAGTAAAAGGGGTTGTCTCATCACAGACAACCTCTTGAACATGGAAGCCATGGCAGCAATCAGCTGAATGTTTCTGGTCAGGCTTTTGAAACCCCTGGCAAGCAGCTGTTGTTTTTGTGAGGATAAGCTGCTGTATTAAGTGCCAAGAGTTGCCACTTGTTTGTGACCTAACTCTGGCTGATGGACAGGGTCTTCAAGCAAGGGACCCTCTTCTATGACAGTCAAATTGCCAAAACGTAGGATTTTGACAGATTTCTGCTGGAATAATAAAATGATTACCTGTAACAATACTAAACTCACAACATAATAATAAAAATGTTATTATAGCGGTATTACTAATAAAGTAGATATATGTGTGTTTATGTATAGTTTGCAGAGAACTTTTCCATGTCTACCTTCTTATATGTGTGTCCTGCTATGAATAGTCACACATGGGTGGTGAACTTTCTTGAATTGCATTAAGTACCACTACTTTTGTTTTGTTATTTCTCCCAAGAAACCTCAGTGTTTGAGTGACATACGGAAATGAGGTTAGTTGTTCAATCCTCTAGTGCTTAGCAGATACAGATGTCTTCATAATTGACTGGTGCAGCAAGGCCTGAGGCGCAGGTGGGCTCCGTAGTGACTTGTGCTCTGGCAGGCTAAGCCTTTAGATGACACACAGACACAATCGGAATGTCATTTATTGAGACAAACACAATGAAGCAAGCAGCTCTCTTCCTGTCTGAGACCCATAAATTAAGCAGAATTACACCTGCCTCAGGCCCTGTACACATTATTTTATTAAGGTTTGGACAGATAAACCTGCAAAACTGGAAATCTCCTGCTTCTCTCACACACCTATATTCAGCATTTTTATACTGATCAATCAAGATGTGAGTAAAACATCCAGTGCTCTCAAATACATAGCAGATTGCTCTGACAGTGGTGAACAGACTGGATGTTCACCTGAAAACTAAGACACCCTATAGTGAATTTACTTTAGGCCTCTTGCACGTGTGCTAGCCATGCCCATGCTGCGGACCACAAATTGCGGTCCACATGCGGATCGCGACCCCATTCAGCTTGAATGGAATACGTGATCCGTCTGTTTCGCAAAAAGATAGGACAAGTTATATATTTTTGCGGAACGGAAGCACGGAATGGAACCCCACAAAAGCACTCTGTAGTGCTTCAGTTCCATGGTTCCATTCCGCACCGGATCTACGGATTTGCTGACCCATTCAAGTGAATGGGTCCGCATCCGTGGTGTGTAATACACAGGGCCAGTGTCCCATGTATTGCGGACCCGCCGTATGCGGGCCGCAATATGGACACGCGAGACACATGGCCGTGTGCAAGAGGCCTTAAAGGGGATGCCTGAGATTTTGGTATTGATAGCCTATAATCAGGATAGGTCATCAATATCTGATCAGTGGGGGTACAATTACCAGCACTCCGCCAGCCAGCTGTCTGCGCTTTTCTTCCTAGACCCGTGATGTCATGTTTATCGGATGCATGGCCTAGGCACACTTAGTCCCATTCATGTGAATAGGCATGAGCTAGAATACCAAGCACAGCCATTATACAGTGTACAGCGCCCACCAAAGCACCACAGCCTCTCTAAACAGCTGATCAGCGGGGTGGCAGGAGAAAAACCCCATGGATCAGATATTTATGACCGAAAATATATAGTAATCCGTGCCAGCAAGGAGCTTGTGTAGATTTCTGGTGTAATGTGCATCAGTTTTCTGGTACACATATGTGTCAGACTGCCATGGCCCACCACCTCCTGTCCATTCCCTGCCATTTTTTTAAAGCGTTGTGATGGTGACAGAAATGGCAGAAAAGTGGCAAATTTTGGCATAAAAAGGGACTTAAGCTATAATTCGTGACTTTTCTATGCTAGAAAACTGGTGTTCAACTTTCAAAAATTCCCCTCCAAAACTCCTAAATGTAATGCAAGTTTTAGTATATCTACTCGAATGAGTTTCCTTTTGGACGTTGCATCTGCAATTCTGGACTTGTCTTACATGGAAGACATTTGCCGGCTCACTTGTAGAGGCAGTTGATGACAAGGTGAGAAGCTTCTTACTAAAAGAGCTTCTGTCATCAGGAACATGGCAATTAAACTGGCTGACTTTAGGCTAACAGTCTTTGTCTCTTCTTTCTAGGTGCTTCTGTTTTTGTGAAAAATTTACTTTTTTATTTTATGCAAATGATCCTCTAGGAGCAATAGGGGTGTCCCCCCCTCTACTAGAGGTTCTGTTCTCCCTCCTCTGGCCATGCCCTCAACATTGTGATTGACAGGGCCAGGCACTGTACATGTCAAACAACATGATGAGGTCATGGCGAGAGGAGGGAGAACAGAGCCTCTTGGAGTGGAGGCAACACCCGCATTGCTCCTAGAGGATCATTTGCATAAAATAAAAGAGGCACCTAGAAAGAATAGATAAAGACTGTTAGCACATGTCTAAAGTCAGCCACTTTAATAACCATGTTCCTCATGACAGAAGCCCTTTAACAGAAGGCTAAAGCTAAAAAAAATGTAAAACTGTTTATAATACTAAACAGTATTAAACTATATACAGTATTATACAGTATTATAAACAGTTTATAATAACAAAATACTCATCTTACTTTACCTGCCCTTTTTCAAATTGAAATTGAATGGGTAAAAAAATACAGTTATGTATAGATTTAATGGGGGACTTTTGCACATTTTGTCATTTCTTTTCCCTCTAGGGCTTAGAACATGTTAAACTGAAATGATCTCACTCAGGTATAAAACTGAAGGTCTGCACAAAGCATTACATCACTGAACTGGAGAGTTACTGTTTAGGCCACAAAGCAAAGAGTGTCAAATATAACATACTACTACAACATAATTGGGCACAAAAATAATGGATACACACTTTGATAAAGATTGGTGCATGAGGGAATTCATTTACCAGATGAATCCACAAGAGTAGACGCCCCTGTCGTACTTGACACAACTTATTTGAGGAGAAAGTGATAAACGAACAACTATCTTCACAGCTGGTTGGCAGAGGATACAGGTAGATAAAGTCAACATGCCTGGATTACTAAATCTGGGTTTTATCAAACACTACATCCAAACTCCACATCAATGGTTAGATTTCTGATATTGTGTTCTGGCATAGGAGCAAAACACCGGAATTTCTGTATCTGTCACATGCCGAAGACTGCCGTGCCAGGCAGATCGCATTCACAAATATTGGCAGAAAGCCAGTATTATGCCAGAAAACCAGTGGATCTCATTATAGTGAATGGGATCCATCAGGCCCCGGCAATCTCCACCATATGCTGAATGTCAGAACAGAACACCAGAATTCCAACCACAGATGTGGACATAGCCTTAGAGATTTTAACTGCTAGAGTTACAGTGTAAGCATAGGTGTAGACATGTATCCAGTTTAGGGAATAAGGAGCATGTATTAGAAAGTCATAATACAGAACCTGACATCTGGTTTGCCTGGTATAGAAGTCCAGAGCATAGGAATATATATATTTTTTATAGTTCACGGAAACAACTTTGCTATGCTATAGATCATTTCCTTAAACCTGGTTCTTTGAGTCATTTTTGAGACAAAGAATTCACTTGGCCAAGTGCACAAATTACTTAACACCTGCTTTTCAAGACAGGTTAGGGCAGGATGAGAGGTTTGGGTTGTGGCAAGCAACTCAAAATCATAGAGTACTGTTGAGTGATGAAGTACAACTGAAAAACACTGATTTGGATAACTTTGTGTCAGGTTTTCAAGACAGGAGTGAAGGGGCAGTATCTTTTAAGTCAGAGTTTGGGATCTTGTTACACACAGATTGTCATCTAGAAAACACATATACATTCCAAAGGCTATCAAAGTAAAACCGGTCATACAAATTTGATCTATGTCAATTGAAAATGAAGATTTTGGTAGGCTTGACTTGCCATATAATGTGTATAAGTTCTCCTGACTCTCTGCCAATGGCTGATCATTGGATTTCAACTGTCCTACCTTTAAGTTCTGATGAGATAAGCCACTGCCAGAGGTGTCTAGAAGCAGCTTTCTTCCGTCTTCCCATTCACTGAATATGCATGAGAGGATTGGGAAGGATAGCTTTAAACAGATATCTTATATGTATGCCCAGATGAAATACCGATATCTGCCTGTATCGTTGGAGATTAGTGATGAGCGGCAGGGGCAATATTCAAATTCGCTATATTTCGTGAATATTTGGGCGAATATTCGCCATATATTCGAGAATTTATTTGGTTTGCCTATATTGTTGCATTGTTTATTGTCCGTCTTGAGACTAGAACAAAAGGTTATTTTTTTCCACAAAGTTAGCTGTGTCTGATTTTACAGCCCAGCCACAATCAATTGCATGGGACTGACCTGTAATACTATTGAGGGAACACAATCCTATTCTTCCACTCTGAGACAACCTCTTTAATAATGTAAGTCTATTTCAGATCAATGTTGCATTAGTTTTGTAATACAGGTCATTGCTACAAATAGCTCACCAGCTTTAAAAAGTTGCCTTTACATGGAACAATTATCAGGATGATTATGTATGAACGTTAATTCTTGATAATTGACCCATGTAAAGGCGGCAACAATCACTCAATGAATGAGCAAACGCTTGTTCGTTGGTTGAAAGTATTGTTGATGCTGACACCTAAAGACCCCTTTGAACAAGCCAACTCAACAGGAAAGTATTGGGAATGAACCGCCCATTCCTGATAATTGACTGCTGCAATCAGCTCCTCTGTATGGGCACAAGTGGGGTAAGAAATGTAAGTGCGTCTTATGGGGTGAATTCTAATGAGTGCTTCCATTACGGAGCTCAAGCACTCATTAGTATAGTAGGACTGGAGAGTGATGAATGTAGTGCTCCCTGTGCGGGCTCTGTACTCACTGCTTCCTGATCTTCTCCTGCAGGTTCCACATGCTATGCTATGATCTACGCACAATGTTAGGACGTTGGGTCACAGCACAGTGTTGCAGGAAGAGCGCTGGATCTCAAGAGCAGCAGTGACATCTGGAACAGGAGACGTGCGTTGACTTTTTTTTGTCTGATTAACATGGGTTTTATTAATATGGGGGTCTGATCTGAAGTCTGGATGGGGTCTTAAAAGCATTGGGGTCTAATCTGAGGTCTGATTAACATTGGGAGTCTGACTGGAGCTCTGAGCTGGGGTCTGATTGACATTGGGGGTTTGGTCTGAAGTGTGATTTTCCTCCTTTAAAACCTAGGTGCGTCTTATGGGCAGGCCCATCTTCTAGGGCAAAAAATATGGTAAATCTCAGATTTTCTTTATGTACAGAGATCAGTGACTGACAGCTATCTATGCATACAGACCTAAACATGGAATTTTATCAATCACTGATAACACCTCCCACATGTATAGCTGTAGTCAGAAAAAGAGATTTAAAAAAAATCACTCACCTACTCCTGCTGTTCCGTTCCCAATTTGTGTGCCTTTCTATGCATGGAAACCTCTGGACGGGTTCAGGAGCAGCATTAGGGTCAATCACTGGCCTCAGCGATGATATGCCACTTGGGGACATGTCACTACTGAGGCCAGTGATTGGCCACAGAGGTGCCTGTGTTCCCATCTGGAAATTTACAGGTGCTTGAAAAAGCATGGAGCAGATGAGTGTAGCTTTTTTGCTTAGGTACAGTGCCATAATGGCTAAACTTAGGGTACTTTCACACTTGTGTTGTTGTATTCCGGCAGGCAGTTTCATCGCTGAAACTGCCTACCGGATCCGGTAATCTGTATGCAAACGGATACCATTTGTAGATGGATCCGGATGCACACAAATGCATTGCAATACCGGATCCATCTCTCCGGTTGTCATCTGGAAAAACGGATCCGGTATTTATATTTTTCCCATATTTAAAGGTCAGCGCATGCACAGACCGCAAAACCGGATCAGTTATTCCTGAACACTTGGGGCCGACAGTAATGCATGTCAATGGAAAATAATGCCGGATCCGGCATTCAGGCAAGTGTTCCGGAATTTTGGATTGAGAAAATACCGCAGCATGCTGAGGTATTTCCTCCATCCAAAAAACATACAGTGACTGAACTGAAGACATCCTGATGCATCCTGAATGGATCCGTTTTTCTGACTGACAACCGGCATCCGGATCCGTCTACAAATGGTATCCGTTTGCATACAGATTGCGGGATCCGGCAGGCAGTTCCAATAACGCAAATGTGAAAGTACCCTAGCTGGGCAACTCCTTTACAGTCAGTCAAACAGAGGCCCCCACACATAATAGATGGATGGTCAATCTCATCAGTGGCTTTGGCTAATATTTATTTAATGTGTATGGCCAGCTTGAATGGAATCTGTCACCACAATCTTGGACTATTATCTGAACTGCAGTACTGATTGGTGCTGCAGCTAAGGAATGCTATTTTTCATTTTCCTCCTGCCCACTCCCTCCCCCCTCCCCTGTTCCTCCATTGTCAGCACTCATAACCACATTGAAATACATTATTGAGACTACCATAATCAACAGTATGTTAGCACAGCGGTCCAGAAGGTATATATCCTCATAGCTTTGAGCATGAGAGTGGGGGGAAGAAGAAAAAAAATTGCAAACTGGACTCCTTATCTGCAGTACTACATATGTAATACTGCAGATTATAGTCCAGAATTGTAATGACAGATTCCCTTTAAGATCAGTAACTAGTGACTGCCTGCTCTCTATGCCCCATTGGATGACTTGAATGTTTAAGGTAACCAAACTGAGCCTGACTTGTATATGTGCTGTAAAAAGCTTGTCTATGTGTCTTGGTAACTTACAGTAGGGCACTTGTTGCGTTGATTTTTGGTATCCGATGCCTCCACTTGGAATTCTGAGAAATGTAGCTTCATGTATAGATTGAAAAATGACACTGCGATAACTAAATCAATGGATATAAAAATGTTAACTGTGGTTCCTGTGAATCTGCTGAATATGTACTGTATCAATGCCATGTAATAACATACTGTATTTTTTGCTTCATAAGATGCACCAGACCATAAGACACACCTAGAGTTTAGAGGAGGAAAATAAGAAAAAAATACTTTTTCATCAGAAACTCAGATCAGACCCCCAATCTTTATCAGACCTCATACTGCACCCCTAATCTTCATTAAAACCTCAATTCAGACCCCCAATCTTTATTTAGACCCTCAATCCTCATCAGACCTCAAATCAGACCCCCATTCCATATCAATCCTCATCAGACCTCAAATCAGACCCCCATTCCATATCAGACTTTAGATCAGATCCCTATTCCTCATCAGCCCTGATCAGACCCCATCTTCATCAGACCTCAGATCAAACCCCAATCTTCATTAGACCTCAGATCAGAAACCAAATCTTTACCAGACAACCAGATCAAACGCCCAATCCTCATCAGACCTCAGATCAGTGATCAGACGCAGCCCACCAATCTTCATCAAACCTTGGATCAGACCTCCAAATCAGACCCATATTCTTCATCAGAAACACTAATAAGACCCTCAAAAGACCTCAGATCAGACCCCCATTCCTCATCAGACCTCAGATTAGAAATAAAATAAATAAAAACTTACAAACGCTACAGCTCCGGACAGCTCCGCCACTCATGAGATCCAACGTGCTCTTCCTGCACTCATCGCTCCCTGGTCTTCAGCACTGCACTGTGACCTGACGTCAGGTCATAGTGTGCACATTGCAACGGTGTACTCAGTCAGGACACAATGGCTGCGCGGCAGACCAGGGAGCTGTGAGCACAGCCAGCACCAGGGGCACTTTATTCTCCGGTCCCCAGTTCTATACTGTGTACCAATGAGCGCTTCTACAATGGAAGTGCTTAGGCTGCTTTCACATGAGTGTTTTCCTTTCCGGTATTGAGATCAACTATAGGATCTCAAAACCGGAGAAAACGCTTTAGTTTTGTCCCCAAAATGCTTACAGTTCGGTTTCATTTCCATGACGCACACAAAAGCGCTGCAAGCAGCATTTTTGAGTGTTTCATGGGATACTGATCAAGACGGATCTGGCATGAAACACCATATAAGTCAAATGGTGCAGGATCCGTTTTCTCAAACACAAAAGAAAAGGGTTCAGGCCCCCATTGATTTACAATAGTTTTAGTGCCGGATCCGTCTTGTGATTTTAGAGATAATACAACCGGATCCGTTCATAACTGATATATTATCCAAACGGAAGTGTTTTTGCTGATCCATGACGGATTTAGCAAAAACACAGATGTGAAAGTAGGCTTATTAGTATTTGTTCCATAAGAAGCACTGCCAAACTCCCATAGAGCAAAAAATGGGCAATTCCAAAATAAGTTTGCACTCTTTTGTTTTCAAGTTGTTACGGTACATCTCCATTTCATAAATGAGAACATATTCAGGACATCCTATGTCGATGCCACTGAAGATCATACCTTAAAAACAGACATTAACAATTATTTTATAAGTTGAAAAGCAAAAGTAAGAACTATGTTGTACGCTAAAGGTAAAAGAGAAGTATCAGCATACCAATTATGATGTACTAGGCAATGAATGTGTAGCAGAACATGTCAAATGTAAAAACTAGTAAATGTATGGGATTCTTTCATTTACTAGAGGATTTTGTTCATTCACTATGGGATACCCCAGGGCAGTAACATTCTTGAGCTACTGGCCTGTATTTCAGGAGTCAGGAAATGAAGGTCATTATGAGCTACACTTTAAGGCCCCATGTGTGAAAGGGACCAGCACAGATTACATTTAACCATTTCCCTAAGCAACAGCCATATAATCATCCGTTGTCTTCCAAACTGTATAATTTTGCAGTTACATGGTACTGGGAAACTGGGAAACATCTCATTCAAATGCCTATTCGATGTATGAGTCAGTGAAATGTGTAAGGCAATGGGAATAAACCGCTATGATGACAGAAGTGAATGGATAGCTTCAAAATGAAAAGACAGGGGCATAGGGGAGTAAAAAAAAGTCGCAAATTATGGTGCACGTCATAGTTGTACAATATTGTGTGACTTTTCACTTTTCTCCAAATTTTTTAAAAGTGTTGATGAAAGTGGAAGGGGCTTAGTGGGAAGGGTGGCATGATACAGCCCAATGGGTTAACTATGATTTATGTCAGAAACTAGTATAAATGTTTATTCAAATCTACGCCGGCCCATACCAGATATAGTTTTTAAAGTATGGCGCACAGACCGCCTGTGTCTCCTAATAAACTTGTCACATTCTATGTCAATGGACTTTATATGGATTCTCAGCATATTTGCCGGGTTGTGGCTGGATCTCTTATAGTTAATGGGGCCGACGGGCATTCAGGCAGTATCCAGCAATGTCGGATCCAGAGCCCTTCAGCAGGCAGTTCACTGAATGCTAGTGTGAAACTAACCTAACTGGTTAGGTGAACAATACTATTTGGCCTTAAGAAATGCTGCACTACAAAAAGCAGGATGTCACAGGATGTACATTGGTGGCATATCCCTAGGAACCAGTGTCAGGTGGCTGCTAGCAAGGCCAATAAGATAATAGTGCCCGTGATGAGAACATAGTCCTACCACTTTACAAATCACTAGTCAGATCACACATGGAGTACTGTGTACAGTTCTGGGCTCCTGTGAACAAGACAGACATAGCAGAGCTGGAGAGGGCTCAGAGGAGGGCAACTAAAGTAATAACTGGAATGGGTGGACTCAGGGCCGGCGCCACCAGTAAGGCGACTTAGGCAGTCGCCTAGGGCGCCATTTTGCAGAGGTGTAAAAACGATTTAAAAAAATTGGTTATACAAGTTCGGGCGGCCGGACGGCCGGCACCGCCCCTCATGCTGCGCCTCCTGAGCGGCTGAGAGCTTGCCGCTCTGAAGAATCTCCGGCTCAGTGCTGCGCAGCTTGCCTGCGCCTGCTCTGTGCTGTTGTTAATGTAGCGTGGCCGAGCTCTGTTCAGTCCGCGGTACAGGAGCTTTTGTTTCCTCCTGTACCCAGTCGGACTGACAGGAAGTGCTCACTTAGTGTGACAAGGGGGAAGTAGAATGAGAGTGACAAGGGATGGGGGGTAGAATGAGAGTGACAAGGGAGGGGCGGTAGAATGAGAGTGACAAGGGAGGGGGGTAGAATGAGAGTGACAAGGGGGGAGAATGAGAGTGACAAGGGAGGGGGGTAGAATGAGAGTGACAAGGGAGGGGGGGTAGAATGAGAGTGACAAGGGGGGAGAGGGGGCGAGAGTGACAAAGGAGGGAGGGGGGAGAGAGTGACAAAAGAGGGAGGGGGGAGAAGAGAGTGACAAAGGAGGGGGAAGAGAGTGACAAGGGAGGGAGGGTGGGAGAGAGTGACAAGGGAGGGAGGGTGGGAGAGAGTGACAAAGGAGGGAGGGGGGGAGAGAGTGACAAAGGAGGGGAGAGAGTGACAAAGGAGGGAGGGGGGGAGAGAGTGTCAAAGGAGGGAGGGTGGGAGAGAGTGACAAAGGAGGGAGGGGGGGAGTGACAAGGGAGGGGGGGGGGGAGAAGACAGTGACAAGGGAGGGGTGGTAGAATGAGAGTGACAAGGAAGGGGGGGTAGAATGAGAGTGACAAAGGAGGGGGGTAGAATGAGAGTGACAAGGGAGGGGGGGTCGAATGAGAGTGACAAGGGAGGGGGGTCGAATGAGAGTGACAAGGGAGGGGGGTAGAATGAGAGTGACAAGGGAGGGGGTAGAATGAGAGTGACAAAGGAGGGGGTAGAATGAGAGTGACAAGGGAGGGGGTAGAATGAGAGTGACAAGGGAGGGGGGTAGAATGAGAGTGACAAGGGGGGGAGAATGAGAGTGACAAGGGAGGGGGGTAAAATGAGAGTGACAAGGGAGGGGGGGTAAAATGAGAGTGACAAGGGGGGAGAGGGGGCGAGAGTGACAAAGGAGGGAGGGGGGAGAGAGTGACAAAAGAGGGAGGGGGAGAAGAGAGTGACAAGGGAGGGGGAAGAGAGTGACAAGGGAGGGGGGGAGAGTGACAAAGGAGGGAGGGAGAGTGACAAAGGAGGGGGGGAGAGAGTGACAAAGGAGGGGGGGGAGAGTGACAAAGGAGGGAGGGGGAGAGAGTGACAAAGGAGGGGGGGGAGTGACAAAGAAGGAGGGAGTGGGGAGAGAGTGACAAAGGAGGGAGGGGGGAGAGAGTGACAAAGGAGGGAGGGGGGAGAGAGTGACAAAGGAGGGAGGGGGGAGAGAGTGACAAAGAAGGAGGGAGTGGGGGGAGAGTGACAAAGGAGAGAGGGGGGAGAGAGTGACAAAGGAGGGAGGGGGGAGAGAGTGACAAAGGAGGGAGGGGGGAGAGAGTGACAAAGGAGGGAGGGGGGAGAGAGTGACAAAGGAAGGAGTGGGGAAAGAGTGACAAAGGAGGAAGGGGGGAAGAGAGTGACAAAGGAGGGAGGGGGAGAAGAGAGTGACGAGGGAGGGGGGGGAGAGAGTGACAAGGGAGGGGGGGAAAGAGAGTGACAAGGGAGGGAGGGGGGGAGAGAGTGATAATTCACACATCCGTGTGTTTTGCAGATCCACAAAACACGGACAGCGACAATGTGCACTCTGCATTTTGCGGACCGCACATTGCCGGCACTGAGAGAATATGCCTATTCTTGTCCGCTATTGCGGACAAGAATAGGACATGTTCTATTTTTTTCAGGACCAGAATTGCGTTTCCGGGTCCGCAATTCTGGATCGGGGCCGCACATTGTGCGGCCCCATAGAAATGTATGGGTCCGCAATTCCATTCCGCAAAAATTGGCAAAAATCCTTGCACCGGCCCTGGGTGGACTACAGTACCCTGAAAGATTATCAAAATTAGGGCTATTCCCTTTAGAAAAAAGACGACTGAGGGGAGATCTAATAACTATGTATAAATATATCAGGGGTCAGTACAGAGATCACTCCCATCATCTGTTTATCCCCAGGACTGTGACTGTGACGAGGGGACATCCTCTGCGTCTGGAGAAAAGGTTTGTACACAAACATAGAAGAGGATTCTTTACAGTAAGAGCAGTGAGACTATGGAACTCTCTGCCTGAGGAGGTGGTGATGGTGAGTACAATAAAGGAATTCAAGAGGAGCCTGCATGTATTTCTGGAGTGTAATAATATTACAGGCTATAGCTACTAGAGAGAGAGATCGTTGATCCAGGGATTTATTCTGATTGCCTGATTGGAGTCGGGAAGGAATTTTTATTCCCCTAAAGTGAGGAAAATTGGCTTCTACCTCACAGTTTTTTTTTTTGCCTTCCTCTGGATCAACTTGCAGGATAACAGGCCGAACTGGATGGACAAATGTCTTTTTTCAGCCTTATAAACTATATTACTATGATTTAAAATTGTAAGGCTAGCCCACTTTTACCTGCTCCCCAGTTTCTAGACCAAAGTGGCAGTGAAAACGGAGCTGTGCCTGGTGCTTCTCCAGAGACCTCAAGGTCTCCTCACTGTAGTGAAAGGTGAATACTAGAAAAAGCTGCCACTTTGGTCTAGTGATCAAAAAGATTGAAACCTGTTAGGCTACTTTGACACTAGCGTTCGTCGGTCCGCTCGTGAGCTCCGTTTGAAGGAGCTCACGAGCGGACCCGAACGCAGCCGTCCAGCCCTGATGCAGTCTGAATGGAGCAGATCCGCTCAGACTGCATCAGTCTGGCGGCGTTCAGCCTCCGCTCGCCTCCGCACGGACAGGCGGACAGCTGAACGCTGCTTGCAGCGTTCGGGTGTCCGCCTGGCCGTGCGGATCCGTCCAGACTTACAATGTAAGTCAATGGGGACGGATCCGTTTGAAGATGCCACAATATGGCTCAATCTTCAGGCGGATCCGTCCCCCATTGACTTTACATTGAAAGTCTGGACGGATCCGTACGAGGCTATTTTCACACTTAGCTGTTATATGCTAAAATAATGCAGACGGATCCGTTCTGAACGGAGCCTCCGTCTGCATTATTATGATCGGATCCGTTCAGAACGGATCCGATCGAACGCTCGTGTGAAAGTAGCCTTATTTCAGCGTGATATTGCTCATCTATAAATCCCTTAAAAGACAACATCTTATGTTATATAGGATTCATTTTGAAGGTGACCACATTAGAAGTTTATTAATCAGCAGTTGAAAAGGCAAACATCTGGTCAACAATTCAAAGACACAGCCATAGCTATACACATTTCAGTCCATATTGGCCATTACAGTTGTTCAATGAAACTGTGTACTCTTGTGTAACTTCTGGGGAAGTTATTTACTTTTCTCTATTAAATATTTTTCTTTGAAAGAAAAATCTTTCTTCTGACTACTGGACAAAAATTCCAAACGCAGCCAACTTCTTACCAGGCAAATGTTTTGGCTGATATTGTCCAAAGTTTAGACTAATATGTATGGGTACCTTTGGGCTCCTCAATGTAAAAATAATGCAGAAGAACTAGAAAGGGGTCAATGGTAGGCAACTAGATTATTAAATGGGATGGGAGGTCTCTTATAACGAGGAGCTAGAAAAAAATAGTCTTGATAAGCTTGGAAGAAAGACGGCTTGGAGGTAATCTCATTTACATGTATAAATGTGAGGTCAGCACAAACAACTGGCACACGATTTACTGATTCCAAGGACTTTATAAAGGACCAGGGGACATTCAGTATACGTGGAACACTTTAGACATCAATTTGGATTGCCTACCCAAAAAGGTAGTAACGGGAGAAATTGTGTCAGCGTGATCAACCCTATTAAACCATACAGCCTGGTAGGGTTGATCATGCTGATAAACAATACCCTTTTTATGACTCTCTGTGACCTTATTACTGAGAAAATGCATTTCTGTTTATATGCAAATTACATAACTGAAGCACCATGGAGCTGGCCAGAGCGCTCAGAGCACTAGTTTATTACACCCCTTTCAGCTTCAATCCCTCCCCCTTTCCACTAAATTGACAGGTATAGTCTTCTAGTGCCTGCTGCTGTATTGTCCTGCCTGCGCTGTTCTTCTGGTCCTGGCGCTTTCTCAGTAACCCTCCCGCTGTGCTCCAGCAGCAGAAACACTCCTGCACAGGCATGAGATGACAGGTATGGCTTGCTCACTTTGAATCTGCTCTGCTTGGAGAGCAACAGCAGAATAACTGAGCAAATGTTGAGACCAGAAGATACAGTACAGGCAGAATACAGATCTCTTCGGTAGGACAGCTGCAGGCAATAGAAGACTAGTCCTGTCAATCTGAGGGAAGGGGTGAGGGACCGGATCTGAAGAGGGTGTAACAAACTGGTGCCCATAATCAAGAGAGTCATAATCATGGTATCACCTTTAGCAGGATTAGCAACTTAGCCAGACTCTATGGCTGGTTTAATAGGGTTGTTCATGCTGACAGCTGCTCTTCAAAGGGAACCTGTCACCTGTTTTCTGTAGTAGTCACATGCTGAACCTTGCAGCGTGTGCCAGCGCTGATATAGAGATGAGTCCGATGAGGCCTGCTGTGCTTGAGCTCCTCCGCCTCCTGACGATGATTGATAGGTTTATTTTCTGTTATGCCTTTCTGCAAGCAATTCCACATGAGAATAATCAGCAGCATTTTGACCATGTATGGTCTTACCCTAATAGTATACACTTGGGGTTGTCTCAGTACGATATCCCATTTTGAAATAGAAGACAGCCTGCTCAGCTCAATTCATTGGCGTTATATGTATGGCTGTAAGCGAAATCTGGATTTAAATTACGGTAATTGCCAAGTAGGAAATGCGTGGATGGGAAGGATTTGTTAGGGCCCATTCATATATCCACAAAATGGGTCTGCATCTGTTCCGCAGGTGCGGACACATTCATTTTCAACGGGGCCGGAATGTGCTGTCCGCATTCCGTTCCGCAAAAGAATAGAACATGTCCTTTTCTTGTCCGCAATTGCGGGCAAGAAAAGGCATTTTCTATGAGAGTGCCGGTGATGTGTGGTCCGCAAAATGCGGAAACGCACATTGCCGGTGTCCGGGTTTTGCGGATCCGCAAAACACATACGGATGTGTTATTGGACCCTTAGAATGATAAATGCTCTTTCATAGTTTCTCTCTTTTTTGACTTTAGAAGGGGGTCCAAAGCTGGGGACCTGCCCGTATGACATCCCACCATAAAGACATTCATTTCATTAGACAACCCATTTAAAAAGTGACACTTCCTCTTTAAATTCAATATTCATAGAAAACACAATTTTGGCTGTGTTTTCAGCAGTCCTATACCATTGAAAATTAAGTAAAAAATAATGGCCTTCTGTAGCAGTCAACAGATAGGTATGTCTCTAAACAGATAGGTAATCCACTGCCAGTTTACTGCTGCTGTGAGAGGAAGATGTTATCTGAAGGGTAATCCTTCTGATAAAAGTACATACAGAATTAGGGCAGCTCTATCTCTTGATAGGCCTAGATTATGAAGAGCATTGCATTGATCAGTGTAATGTGTGATGCTCTGAGTCAATACGGGCGGAGGGAGTCTCTCTGGTCGCAGTGATGGATGGCTAAGTTAAGCAGTATGGTTTGCTGTGCTAAAAGTCCGAACCAAGAGGAAGTTAAAGAGCTAGAACGGGAAGTAGAATATATGGAGTGTATTATATTCAGAAAACCATCTAGTCATCTTCAGAAAATAAAAATATATATCTCTATAAAATATTTACATATAGGCTGTTAATAAATGATAAAAAATAATGTGGATGAAAGTGTCCTTTAAAGCCAAGCATAAAGTTATCACTACATGCAACACATTCTAATGTGTATGAATATTGTGCAAGTGTATGAAGAGTCAGAAACCAACAGTGAAACCCAAGAAACTACAGGAGCCGTTTGGTATATTCAACAATATATAATTATATTTATATATATATTTATATATTTCTAGTTCAGTACATTCAGTTTTTAACTTGTGTTTTTCTTCACAAACAGAAGAACTCTTACAATAGTAGACTTTCTAAAATAAATACTATTAAAATAGAGCTTCAAAATAAATATTCTATACAAATGAAACAATTCAGCGTATACATTTCTTCCATGGAGTGAATCTTTTCAACAAAACATCTTGAACAGAGACACGTTTTACTGGTGTTTGTGAACAAATTGCACATTGGTTATGGACAATGGCATTTTCTTTACCCAATTTGTTTAGCCACCAACTTAATAATTATAATTACAGCAATAAATAAAAGTTTGATTCCTAATTACAACTTTTTAAATTTTAAGCTTAAAACCAAAACCATGTAAGGCCATAGGGTACCTATAGGCAGGGGAGCAGTCATTTTAGGAGCTTAACCAACCAAGCAATTCACTAGAATGTAGGACAATCGTGTCATATGCTTCTAGAATTAGAATGGCTCACACTGAATCAATAGGGCTACTTTCACACTTGCGGCAGAGGATTCCGGTAGGCAGATCCAGCAATCCAGACGCAAGATGATGGCATTTGTCAGACGGATCCAGATGCGGATCCGTCTGACAAATGCATTGCAATACTGGATCCGTCTCTCCAGTGTCATCCGGAAAAACGGATCTGTCTAAATTTTTATTTTATTTTTTGCATTTGTAAATGCCGGATCAGTTTTGCCGGAACACTTAAAGGAGTTCTGCATTTAGTTTCAACTGATGAGCTATCCTCTGGATAGATCATCAACATCTGATCGGCGGGGGTCCGACACCCGGGACCCCCGCCGATCAGCTGTTGGAGAAGGCAGTGGCGCTATAGTAGCAACGCGGCCTTCTCACTGTTTACTGCTGGCCCAGTGACATCACGACTAGTATCAACTAGCGTGGGCGGGGCTAAGCTCTGTTCACTTGAATGGCGCTTAGCCCCGCCCACGCTAGTTGATACTAGTCGTGACATCACTGGGCCAGCGGTAAACAGTGAGAAGGCCGCGGCGCCGCTGCCTTCTCAAACAGCTGATCAGATGCTGATGATCTATCCAGAGGATAGATCATCAGTTAAAACTAACTGCAGAACCCCTTTAATGCCGAATAGGCACTAATACACTTCAATGTAAATTAATGCCGGATCCGGCAAGTGATCAGTATTTTTGGCTGCAGATAAAACTGCAGCATGCTGTGGTATTTTCTCCGTCCAAAAAACATAAAAGGGACTGAACTTATGCATCCTGAACGGATTGCTCTCCATTCAGAATGCATGGGGATAAAACTGATGGTTCTTTTCAGGTATTGAGCCCCTATGACGGAACTCAATACCGGAAAACAAAAACGCTAGTGTGAAAGTACCCTAAGCCATATACCTGTAGATGGATATATAATCAGGATATGATGGTTTGATTTGCAAAATATCTGCCCCCTCTGAACACAGGTAAGGGAAGAAATTTCAAATCAGCCATTCTTAGTATTGTCTGCTTAGTGGAAGCTGTAACAAAATGTCAGAAGTGAAGCTAATTGCATATGGCTTCTGCACCTACAGTTATTACCTGGGGTGAAACGTAAATACAGAAATTGAATTCTCAAAAAATAAAAAATAAATAAAAATCCTCATAAAGAGAACTAAAATGTTGACAAATAACATGATTTACTATTACTTATTTTACAGATTAGCTTATTATAGTTAACCTTGAGGTGACTGACTTAATCCGGCTTATAGACATTACAGAAACATCAGCCAAATTTGCTGATTTTGGCAGGACCAGCCAACCATCTGTATTGCGGCCTCCAAACTTGGCAATGGGAAGGATTGGGCAAGTTAGGTTTCAACATGTCTGGTCCTTAAGTTCTCAGGGAAGTTGCTGCCAGAGGGGTCTGATTTCTCTCTACTCCCCCTTCAGAGCCCATACATGTGGCGAGCCGCAGATGCACGTGTATGGGGCAGTCGGGAGACTGCTATAGGCTGAACGTTCATTTGGCCAACAGCAATCCTATGTACATGGCTGGCTTTAATTTTAGCATTTCTGTTTAATAATGACAGCCTGTGATTGTATGTAACGAACACCATGTTAGAAAGGGGAATACTGAAGTTTGGCACTAAAGTATCACTTTTTAGGTTCCAGTTCATATGGCCAATTGATTGCACTGTAGCCACATATCTGAAAAGGAGTATGCGACAAGGACCCTATAATTGGTAGCGTTTATCATTGGCACAAAGTCACTAAAGGAAATAGACTTATTGTTTAGGGTGGAACAGTAATGTAATAATCAAACCACGAGAAATCTGCCCAAATCAACACACATTCAGCAAAGATCTCAATACCAAAGCAGATTGCTGCTCTACAGGGGAAACTTCATGCAAAACTGCCAGACATGAAGGGTGTAAGTACCTTCGTTACACAAAAGTTTTCCATCCTGCTATTTAAATTAAAAAAACAAATAAATATGACAAAGTGCTAGATTTGCAGCAGTTCCGAAGAAGAATAATACAAGGAAAAACTTAAAAGTGACCCGTGTAGATAATATATTATTTTTGAGTCACTTGCTTAAAAAGCTGCTATGTGAGTTGTCACTGGGAAGGTGAATGAAGGGTTGTCACATCCTGTACCATTATCCCTTATGGGTTTTGTGACATGACACAAAAGAAAAAAGAGGTTTCAATGCAACAATTCTATGTAAATGAGCCATATGCTAATGATGTTCCCCCTGTAACACATAACCTACATGATATTTTAGTGAGACTAGCACCTATTAATTGCCGAAAACGATGGCTGGTTGCTGTAAAAGGGATGCCAGAATTCACTCTTATGTGAGCGAGCAACCAGTCATAATGTAAGTAATCATACAGATATAATTATATAGAAAACAGAAAAATAGTACAACCACAGCAACACACATGGGTGAATTTCCCCATAGCTCCGCTGACCTTACCCCGGTAGATATAGAACACTAAAATAGACTTTTTGTATCTCTCTATGTATATTTACACAGATATACAGGGTGCCATTTTACAATAGGGCCAAGGTAGAGAGCAGCAGCAAAGGAAACAAATAAAGTTAACATGCAGTTATCAATCCCCATAATAATGACACTTAATGAAAATGAAGTCAGATTTTTTTTGATTGGGTGATGGATTCACGTTCCTCCGTGTTATGCTCTTTCCTGAACACTATGCTTTTGTTGTCTCTGGTTACAAAATGGGTATTGTGCTCTTATACTTCCAGCAGTAGAGCAGCACTAGCTCCTGCCATGCACTAAGAGGTGGCCCAGTGCTGCCATTGCTGGGATGTCTCCCTTGTCATTAGAAGGTTTAACCAATGACTTCTTGAAATACGAATGTTTTATATGTTGATGGAGGGGGACTGGTAGAAGACAGTTTTCCCATAAACAGGAGTGTTAGAAAAGGGCAGCATGGCTGGCTAATGATAGGCAGGGAGGAACATATTCAACACAGAGGAGGAAGAAGGCTCCATGTAGCCACCATGTTGATTGCATTAGTACCCTTGGCACTCTTATCTCCTAACTGCCTTCATTAGCCAAAAATATAAAAATACTTGTATAGGGAAAGTAATACATGTACAGTATATAAAAATACAAAAACAGCAATAAACCACAGACACAAAAATGTTACATAACAAAATGGCAGCAGAGCCCTCGCACATCCATGGAGGTGGAATTGAGCTGCATACTGAAACTTTCAGGGAGAAGCTTGTGAGGAAGAACTGGAGCTGGCGAGCTTCCATGCTAACTGAGAAGCACAAATCTCATTTCCTAATGGTAGCTGTAGATAAAATACAGGTAGCTAGTAGCTTCAAGATATCTCCCATGGCCATCGAGTAAGCACACAGGATTTGGAAATGGTTCGCAGCAGCAACAGCAATACACAATCTGCATTCCCTCCTCTCCCTTTGTGTAATACTAAGCATTGCTCGACCCCCTCATTTAAGAAATCTGAAGTTAAAGCCTCAGGTGAGGATATTCTGTTTGGAGTCTTTCATTTTTCCTGCATGATGCATCTTTGTAACAAAATTCATAAAACACCCTCAGTCTCAGAATGGCTTCTCTGGTCTGCAGACTGCTTCTGGTGCTTTGCACACGACACTGTTTGTATTTTTGCACCGACAACCAGGTCGACTTGCCTGGTCATAGCATTTCTGAGAAAGTTGAACGCACCCAGTGGCTGGAAGATAGCAAAGCAAGCAAGGAAGGACCAACGATAAGGCACTCATGAAAGACCAGCGAGCACAGCAGTTAGAGTGAGAGCAGGAACATGGGTGATCTGCACAGGAGCCTTCATCATCTTCGTTGGTGCAGTGGTAGAAGACTCCCTTGACCAGACACATACAAGTTGAGTAATTGACCAGATTCTGTGCTGAGCAAAGACATTCCTGGTTGCAAACCCAGCATGAAGGTAAGGTCCGTGGGGTAGTACAGTCTTTGCATTTGCATTTACCACAGGCCTCACAAAGTAGATAGTGCTTGTCTAGTTCTTGGGCCACAGGACCTTTGACATCCTGAGGCTTACAATTGATGACCTTAGGCTGTATCCTTACTGCCCTGGGTGGTGACTGATCCACCACTGGAGGTGGAGCCATGTGATCCAAAAGTCTCTGATCTGAAGAAGTGCTACTGCTGCTGCTAATTGAGCTGGGACGCCCGCTGAATGATATCCAAGGGTGGGTGATATCAGCCTCACACCTCTGCAAATGTTGATTGACAAGAATTGGCTCATGAGGACTCCTACTGAGTTTCTGACTGGCCAGCTGGCTAAGAGCTGGGTTGTCAATGTAATCATTTTCAAGATGAGTGGTTTTCATCTGATCGATAGGCAGGATGGTAAGAGGGTGCTGCAACCTCCCATATGGAACTCGCCCATCCAGCAGAGGCTGCACCATGACTGCATTGGGCACAACAGTGATGCTGTGAGGAATCCTGGAATCCATTGGCCTACTCTCTGATTGATATGAGTATCTCTTAGAAAATCTGAAAGACAAAACAAGAATATCTTTTTAACAACTTCTGACATATTAAGACAAGTGATTTGGGGATTTTGTAAAGCAACATAATTCCCATTCTGCTGTCACATAGGAAAACGAGACATAAACAATGAATCCATCTATCTAGAGGCACATTGTGCTTAGGTCTCCAGAACAGTCTAATGATTACTAACATTGCATCTCATTAAATTAGGCCCAAATCTCCAGCCTTCAATTTGTATTCATGTTAGATCAATTATTGGAAACTAGGACTGTACTGTGAAATGCGACACATATAACCATAGACAGCCAAACACAGGCCATGGAGAGACCGGAAGTTTAGCCAAATCGGGAGAGATAAGTCAATCTGGCCTCACTGGCAGAATGTATAGGCCGTTAATGAGCTCAGGAGATAACTTTGCCCACACAAAGTGGTTTTTTTTTACTGTATTTTACGAGACACCCACTTGCAATTTGTTGGCTGGGCACACAGTATGGACTGAAACATTTGGCCATTTGTATGGTTTCAACTGCAATACACTATTATAGTGAAGCAATGATTTGATTAACTCTGTAGTGACTGGATAAATAAATGCTTAATTGGTTGCATCGATTTAACAGTTGGCAGGTCAACTCCACTAAAACGCCTTGTTCTAAACTAGTCCACACAAGTATACTTGTCTAACAGCCATACAAGTATACTTGCAACATGTACATAAAGGCTCATGCACACAGTCATGTCCACATATAGTGCATTCCATTATTTTCTCACTCCCAGTAATAGAAATGCAATACAGACAGGAATAGGACGTCCTATAATTTGCAGAAAGGCCATAAGGATCCACAGAAGATAGAAATGAATGGGTCAGTGTGTGTTAGCCACAAAAAAGCACATGGATGGGCCCTAACTACATTACTTGTATACAACCATAGCAAAACACCAACACATGACTATGACAAGTGACATAAAATACAGACAGCCTGCACAGAAAACAACTGCTGAAAAACACCGGCTACAAAAGATGATTAAATGAGACCCCCACTCGCATAGTTACACTACCTCTGTACAGATGTGCACATGTCCGCAACTCATCTAACAGCCAGCATTTTCTTCATACCAACTCCAAGCAGCAAGCACAGTTTCACAGAATGGCTGACTCTGTTGTGTTGCTTTAGTTTCTGATTTCATCGAAAGAGAGCAGTTCAGAACTGGAATCTATCCAGTTACCCAACAGCTATGCAAGTCAAAAGAGCACAGGAAGCAACTAAGCTTAAATCAAAGAGCGGATACGGCCCGGCTCCAATTTAGAAAGTGCACATTGTTTTCTATGAGACGTAGTGCTTCCTTGTCGAGCGACTTTTTGTTTGTAAGCACTGTTTGAGAACCACTTAAAGGGGAAGTGCACATGTGGGATTAAACTTACCGGAGCATCAGAGGAAAACAGTACAGTAAAGAATAACATAGGTAAGGTCTCGATGTGACAAGTCTGTACACAAACTACTGCTTCATATACTAAAGGGTAGGGGGTTTGCCAGTGTCATAACAAGTGCAGAAAGGAACGCAAAGAAGTGTCAGAGTCGTTAAACAGGATTTCCTTATGAAAACAAAATAAACTAGAATAGTAACTGAATAGTCATTTCTGTCAAGCTACAAATCTGCCTAGTTATACAGCAATATCAAGGGATAACTGGAATGACCGATAGATAGGTAGGTAGATACAAGATAGATTTGAGATAATGTAGATAGATAGATATGAGAATGTAGATAGAAAGCTATGAGATACTGTAGATAGATAGATATGAGATAATGTAGATAGATATGAGAATGTAGAAAGATATGAGAATGTAGATAGATAGATATGAGATAATGTAGATAGATATGAGATAATGTAGATAGATATGAGAATGTAGAAAGATATGAGAATGTAGATAGATAGATATGAGATAATGTAGATAGATATGAGAATGTAGATAGATATGAGAATGTAGAAAGATATGAGAATGTAGAAAGATAGATATGAGATAATGTAGATAGATATGAGAATGTAGATAGATATGAGAATGTAGATAGATATGAGAATGTAGAAAGATATGAGAATGTAGAAAGATATGAGAATGTAGATAGATAGATATGAGATAATGTAGATAGATAGATATGAGAATGTAGATAGATAGATATGAGAATGTAGATAGATAGATATGAGAATGTAGATAGATAGATATGAGAATGTAGATAGATAGATATGAGATAATGTAGATAGATATGAGAATGTAGATAGATATGAGAATGTAGAAAGATAGATATGAGATAATGTAGATAGATATGAGAATGTAGATAGATATGAGAATGTAGAAAGATATGAGAATGTAGATAGATAGATATGAGATAATGTAGATAGATAGATATGAGAATGTAGATAGATAGATATGAGAATGTAGATAGATAGATATGAGAATGTAGATAGATAGATATGAGATAATGTAGATAGATATGAGAATGTAGATAGATATGAGAATGTAGAAAGATATGAGAATGTAGATAGATATGAGAATGTAGATAGATATGAGAATGTAGATAGATATGAGAATGTAGAAAGATATGAGAATGTAGATAGATAGATATGAGATAATGTAGATAGATATGAGAATGTAGATAGATATGAGAATGTAGAAAGATATGAGAATGTAGAAAGATAGATATGAGATAATGTAGATAGATATGAGAATGTAGATAGATATGAGAATGTAGATAGATATGAGAATGTAGAAAGATATGAGAATGTAGAAAGATATGAGAATGTAGATAGATAGATATGAGATAATGTAGATAGATAGATATGAGAATGTAGATAGATAGATATGAGAATGTAGATAGATAGATATGAGAATGTAGATAGATAGATATGAGAATGTAGATAGATAGATATGAGATAATGTAGATAGATATGAGAATGTAGATAGATATGAGAATGTAGAAAGATAGATATGAGATAATGTAGATAGATATGAGAATGTAGATAGATATGAGAATGTAGAAAGATATGAGAATGTAGATAGATAGATATGAGATAATGTAGATAGATAGATATGAGAATGTAGATAGATAGATATGAGAATGTAGATAGATAGATATGAGAATGTAGATAGATAGATATGAGATAATGTAGATAGATATGAGAATGTAGATAGATATGAGAATGTAGAAAGATATGAGAATGTAGATAGATATGAGAATGTAGATAGATATGAGAATGTAGATAGATATGAGAATGTAGATAGATATGAGAATGTAGATAGATAGATATGAGATAATGTAGATAGATATGAGAATGTAGATAGATAGATATGAGAATGTAGATAGATAGATATGAGATACTGTAGATAGATAGATATGAGATAATGTAGATAGATATGAGATAATGTAGATAGATATGAGATAATGTAGATAGGTAAATAGATTATAGATAGATATCAGATAGATAGATGAGACATATAGATATGAGATAATGTAGATATATAGATATTAGACAGATTATAGATAGATTAGACATAGATATCAGATAATGTAGATAGATAGATATTAGACAATGTAGATAGATAGATATGAGAATGTAGATATATAGATAGATATTAGACAGATTATAGATAGATAGATGAGACATATAGATATGATATAATGTAGATAGATAGATAGATACATACGATAGATAGATGATAATGTAGATAGATAGATACGAGAATGTAGATATATAGATAGTTATTAGACAGATTATAGATAGATAGATGAGACTTATAGATATGAGATAATGTAGATAGATAGATTGATAGATAGATAGATATTCTCTTTGACTACATATCTGGGAAAGTTAGAATTTTATATTCCTTTTCTCTAAGGCTACTTTCACACTGGCGTTTTGGCTTTCCGTTTGTGAGATCCGTTCAGGGCTCTCACAAGCAGTGCAAAACGGATCAGTTTTTCCCTAATGCATTCTGAATGGAAAAGGATCCGCTCAGAATGCATCAGTTTGCCTTAGTTCCGTCTCCATTCCGCTTTGGAGCCGGACACCAGCGTTTGCAGCGTTTTGGTGTCCGTCTGACGAAAATGAGCCAAACGGATCTGTCCTGGCACACAATGTAAGTCAATGGGGACGGATCTGTTTTCACTGACACAATCTGGCACAATAAAAAAAACGGATCCTTCCTCCGTTTTGGCAATGTTAAAGATAATGCAAACGGATCCGTTCTGAACAGATGCAGACGGCTGTATTAGCTGAACAGATAGGTCTGTACAGATCCATGACAGATCCGCACCAAACGCGAGTGTGAAAGATCAATGATGGAAACATAAAAGGCAGCAGCGTGCAGGCTGCAGTATATCTGGGGAGAGGAGCTGGACCTCTGCTCGCCCAGCTGTCCATGGTCACAGGGTGTTTGATAGCGACACCTAACAGAAGATGAATAATTCAGTACAGCAGAATATAACCTCCTTCATCTCAGTTGCCAACAGTGTAATAGGTTTTCACTGAGCTACAAAAACAGGAAGCCATTTCTCATTATGTTGATGAGGCGACTGTGTTCTGATCGATTACATATGCAACACGCTGGGCTCATGACAAAACAGGTGACTGAAAAGCATTTCAGCGCTTTACAAGCTGAGGCTCACCCTGCAGCCACAGCTGTTAAAGCCGAGTGCCCATAGGTGCCCCCGCAACCCCTAACATACCCAGGTGCTGCCCCCTGTAAAAAGCCGCCAGACATGTTAGTCCTGTTCATTCTGTTAACACCCACAAGTGTGCGGCATATCATAATGACCATTGTAAATCACAGCGGGCCCATTCCTGCTGCGGATTTTCAACACAGATTTTACCCTTCGCAATGCATAGAGTGACATCCGCAAAAAAAACTAAAAAACCACATTTAAAACATGCAGACTTTGGGCGTGTAGAGATTGTAAATGTGAGATTATCCACTATCAATTTAACCTTTTCAGCATTGTTTCCCCCTAATAATGCTGCTACAGTCCATCGATGGGTAGCATGGCTTTGATAAGGTGAAGCAATTTGGAAAATATTAGAAACTGGAGTAAAATACTACTACGGATAATACACGACAAAGTAAAAATGAAATGCCTTTGGTAACGTGTGACTTCAAGGACATCATAGAATTTGTAACACTGGATGAAATGTAAGAAGACATGGCATCCACTATGCGTACAGGTCACTTCAAACCTATCAACAGATGGTAGGGTGATGGGTTCATGTGCCGGATGTATGCCAGGCCCTGTATGGCTGCTCTCATCTACATATCTGCTTTACCAAAGAGGACTAGAACCCTGCAGCTAATTGCCCACTTCCTCCTCTGGACTAGTCAATCAGGTAGGGCTATGACAGCTCTGACACATCCACATCCTTTTAGCAGATGACTGATAATCTGCAGACCTAGATAAGAAAGAAACATCCCCCATTGAACATCATACCGCAACTATCTGCTAATTGTCATTCATCACAGCCCAGATGCTGGAGCAAAATGGGACTTCCATGTTACCTGCTAGATGCAAACCTAATTAACAGCCAGCCTGCCGCATTGAGATAATGGTGCCTACAAGAACTCGCAGTCCCTTGGACTAGGATGTCCTTATGGTCTAATAGAACAGATGGGAGAGGTCGATGATAGATATCACGGAAGTTCCTATTCTGCTAGATCATGCCGTTTTTATTGCATACACCATGACAACATACTATAAAATATATCAATGAATGCCTGACGAAAGCAATACCATACTCATAATATCTACTAGAGCTTCCCTGGTGGCCGGGAGCGCGCACAGGGACACATGCAGCAAATCCCGTCCCGACAGGGACACATGCAGCAGATCCCGTCCCGACCACCTTGCATCTGTGCTGCACTGGTGGCCATAACCCCTGAAAACGGGCAGTGTATAATATGATGGAGAAATGAATCCAGCCAGCAAAGGAAGCAATATGGACAATCACAATACATTAGTAAGTGCCATGATAAATGCCACTTGCTGAAGTAACAATACCCCTTTAAATACAGCAGCTAAAATAAAAATAGAACCAGCACCACAACATGAAAACTACAGAAAAAAAAAAATATATACGTATCTATTAAATTGCCTTGTTGTCATCAGTGACCATTCCTATAAAAAGCTGAATATTCCCGCTGTTAAATGACTTACCAGGGATTTCACCAAGGCGAACTCTTGGCATCAGTAACGAAGGAAAAAATGCTTACTATGAAAAACCCAGTAAAAGCTCATGAATGAATCTGTGCTCAGGATAATGGCAGGGCAGCCGCAGTAAATGATGCCTTCAATGGCTCTATAATTAGCTATATGCTGAGTGGATGAGTTACTACACGATTGTGATTACGAATGGCGAAAATGCAGGGTAACAGTCGCCAATTAATCAGCCTTCCGATATTACAATCGTCAAGAGTTAATATCAAAATCCAATACGAATCGCCATTATTGCCCTCCCTATTTCTATCAAGTACGTGGGCATATGGCATCCTATATCTGTGTAGTAGTACTATGGCACAGATCGTGAAATCATAATCTACAAAAGACAATCACTCGTTTGGTCTTTTTTTTTTTTTTCAAGAAAATGTGTCTAATTTTGCACAATGACTGCCCCATGACCGCACTCCAACTGGCACGACCTGGCACTGACAGCGCATTGGAGGCAATGTTTTTTCTCTCTTAATCTGTACTGCACCATAGAAACTAACCGTGAAGCCTCATAAAGAACACGAGCTGGTAAATGTGCCATTGCCTATTTAACCCTTCCCTGCCAGAGCTCACCCTATGGACAGGGTACATCCTCGTAAGAAGACGCAATAGCCCTTTAAATGAGCTGTGCAGCCGCCATTTGTAAACGCTTAAACATTAACTGGAGATAAGGTCTGCAAAAACAGCATCTGCTGGGGATTTTCTAAGAAGGGACTAATCCCATAGACACAGGCAGATGACATACGCCATATCTTTCTATACATCTGGTCTGCCATACAGAATGGCCACCATTTCATCAGCTCTTCTATGTGATCACACCCAGCTCGTGCAGATATAGGCTAGAGATACTATAGGTGGTCATCAGATGGAGAAAGCCCCCAGTCCTGGCTGCAGCACTGGCAGGAAGGCGTCTAGGCCTTCTCTCCTGAAGCCTAACACTCTCCAGTCCCCGATCCCCCCACAGAGGGCTGCAGGATCTGGGGGTGCACAGCAGAAATCCATGACTGCTGCCCAGAGATAATGCAGCACTGACGGGACCTCACTCCGCCGATCGCATGCCAGGGCCCTCTGACAGCTCGATCGCTCCCAATCCCATCGAAAACAATTCATGGATGGAGTGGGGAAAGATGCTAGAATTCTGCATGTAGGCCATCGGATGTCACCTGCACTCACCGTGAGAGAACACTATAGGGGTTACTGATCTAAGGATCGGGGGACATGGGCTAAGACTGGGCAGGCTCCCAGCTGGGAATGGCTATTCTCATCACCAGGCAGTCTTTCCTCCTGACATCAATCCCCCTAGGCAACTGTGATTGCATCCAGTGCAGGAGAGCACTGCACCCTTCCCCCCATGACAGATCGCCACAAGAGACCCCCAGTCCTCACAGCAGAGAGGACCCCCTGCGCTGACCACCAACATCCCTGCATAAATGCACAGAAATAATCTAAGGGACATTCTTACCTGTTAAGCTGCAGCAAGGCTCATGTCTCAATGATCCCACATTGTCAGAATGTCCGTAGCTGTGAACATGGGAATCCTCGGCACAAGTCCTGCTGATCCAGGCTGCATAGCTCCTCTACTGTCAGCTCCCTTTTCGCTTTCGATGTTGCAACTCCCTGGGAAAATGGCTTTTTTATGAATGGGAGGGATAAGCCCCACTGCGCATGCGCCTCAATCCCACACACTTCTTATGAATGGGAGGGAAGAGGCCAGCGCGCAGGCGCCCTTCTCCCCTCCCCTCCGCACGATTCTTATGAATGGGGTGGGCGCAGTGCGGAAGTGCGCTTGCGCAGAACCTGATTCCGTTCCTTTATGAATGGAGACCGGAACCTAACCTGTGCATTGACTGTGTTTTATGAATGGGAGTCAGCTGAATAAACCGCGCGTGTATTGCAGGCCCTGGAGGAATAGAGGGGGAGGGGGGAGGAAGGAGGGAGCGCCTGCATTCATTGGGCTATATGGAAGGCAGATGAGCCCATCTAGTGTGCATCGTGTCAGTGCGGCATTAGAAGCCTTGCAGAGACTGCCGCATCATGTGAACGCCATTAGATCAGTGAGAGCTACCTGGCAGCAGTAGGTAGCCCTCGCCCGTCACTAGGGCACTGCCTGATCTCAGCCTGTGCCTGTAGAATTGATTCCCCTGGTAGGGAGTCAATGGGGACGAGATTGACCCCCTACTCCATATATGTCCTCTCTGGTGACAAGTCTCCTCTGGTCATGACAGCTGCAGGCGCCTGAATAACATGCATCCCTGCCATGTATCACTGTGTGCCACTTTCCATTGACAAGGACTGTGCAAATGACAGGCCCAATAGTTAGTCCTCGTCATGGTATTCATTGTCTCGGTGATGCTGGCGCGGATATGCTATGAAATCATTTACACTGCATGGAAATGCTATCCGGACAGTAAGACCTGGATTGTGATTGTGTGTTTTCCTCCAGGGGTTGTGTAGGGCAGACATGTATTTGGCTGAGGAGATGATTCACACCAAATGAAACATGCACTCAATTGCCAGAATGGTTTTATCCTTCATCTAGCTTGTGGGAAACTTAGTTCAGAGTGAATGGCAAGATATTCAGCAGCTCTTTATCCGCACCGTCCTTGGCAAGATATTCAGCAGCTCTTTATCCGCACTGTCATAGGCAAGATATTCCGCAGCTCTTTATCCGCACTGTCATAGGCAAGATATTCCGCAGCTCTTTATCCGCACTGTCATAGGCAAGATATTCCGCAGCTCTTTATCCGCACTGTCATAGGCAAGATATTCCGCAGCTCTTTATCCGCACTGTCATAGGCAAGATATTCCGCAGCTCTTTATCCGCACTGTCATAGGCAAGATATTCTGCAGCTCTTTATCCGCACTGTCATAGGCAAGATATTCTGCAGCTCTTTATTCGCACCGTGCTTGGCAAGATATTCCGCAGCTCTTTATCCGCACTGTCATAGGCAAGATATTCCGCAGCTCTTTATCCGCACTGTCATAGGCAAGATATTCTGCAGCTCTTTATCCGCACTGTTATAGGCAAGCTATTCCAGCAGCTCTTTATCCGCACTGTCATAGGCAAGATATTCCGCAGCTCTTTATCCACACTGTCATCAAGATATTCCCCAGCATTTTATCCGCACTGTCATCAAGATATTCCCCAGCTCTTTATCCGCACTGTCATAGGCTAGATATTCAGCAGCTCTTTATCCACACTGTCATAGCCTAGATATTCCGCAGCTCTTTATCCGCACTGTCATAGGCAAGATATTCCGCAGCTCTTTATCCGCACTGTCATTGGCAAGATATTCCCCAGCTCTTTATCCGCACTGTCATAGGCAAGATATTCCGCAGCTCTTTATCCGCACTGTCATAGGCAAGATATTCCGCAGCCCTTTATCCGCACTGTCATTGGCAAGATATTCCGCAGCTCTTTATCCGCACCGTCCTTGGCAAGATATTCCGCAGCTCTTTATCCGCACTGTCATAGGCAAGATATTCCGCAGCTCTTTATCCGCACTGTCATTGGCAAGATATTCCGCAGCTCTTTATCCGCACTGTCATTGGCAAGATATTCCGCAGCTCTTTATCCACACTGTTATTGGCAAGATATTCCGCAGCTCTTTATCCGCACTGTCATTGGCAAGATATTCCGCAGCTCTTTATCCACACTGTTATTGGCAAGATATTCCGCAGCTCTTTATGCGCACCGTCCTTGGCAAGATATTACACAGCTTTTTATTCGCACTTTAAGTGATACATAGGATCAGATGTAAAAAAAAAAAAAAAAGAAACAAAACTACAGTTTTTTTTTCTGTCATTCACCCATGAATCCTAATAGACCCCGTTACTTTTCATGGTGTTTATTGGGGTTCCCATATTTTTGACAGGAAGAATGGCGCTGCCATTGTATTTATTCAAAACCCCGGAAACGCTTATAGAATCCTAGACGGACCCTGTTAAAGGGGTTTTTCCGAGAGTTCTTTTAATTTTTACTGATGACCTATCTTCCGGATAGGCCATCAGTATCTGATGGCTGCGACCCCCCGCCGACTAGCTCTTTGAGAAGCACTACGGCCTTTTCCAGCTTTGCCTAGGGCCTAGGCCATGTGATCTCACATTCATAGGTAACATGGCCTAGTACAGATGAGCCCCATTAAAGTGAATGGGGCTGAGTTCAATACCAAGCACAGCCACTATACGATGTACGGCGCTGTGCTTGATTAGCAGGGAAAGGCCGTGGCACTACTGCGAGCGCCGATGCCTTTTCAAACAGTTGATCGGTGGGGGGTCCCGGGTGGATAGAGGCTATGTATATCCAGAGGACAGGTTATCAGTAAAGAACTCCCAGAAAACCCCTATAATTTGCAATTGTTTTTTATTAACATTTTTCCATTCTTCCTGCAGACTGCATCAATTTTGATACATTGCAGGCTTCTCAGTGCTGTTCAGTGTGAAATTCATTAGACAAGCCCTGAGAGGTCTAAGTCTGTAGTCCCTCTCTCTGAACGCTCATAAAGCTTACATCACTTTTGATCTGTTTGGTTTGTTTGGTTGTAAACCTGACAGCTTATATTCATATTCAGGAGAGCAAAGAAAGGAGCTAAAGAATAATCTGTCTGATGGATTTTACACTGAATGGGACTTAGCAGCCTACAATGTATGAGAATATATGCAGACTGCTGAAGACAAACATTTTTAATAAAAAAAAAAAAAACATTTTTATGTTTTTCCGTTTTACAGTCAATGCAGTTAAAAATGACCCCACAGCTGTCCAGTCTTTAAAAAGTTGTAAAAAAAAATAAGTGAATATAATTTGTTATTTAGATGCTATAGAATCATGCCAGAATGATTGTCACCCCCACGTTTTCTCTGTGCATATTGTTTTGAGCAGCTCGGTGACAGTGTGATCCTGTGTGACACTGGATTGGTTACTGTGAGCATTTTGCAGTCTAGACATCACTTTATTAGTGCATTTGCATGAGAAAAAAGAAAGTGTGATATCTGTAGCTTTTTGGTTTCCTAGTCTTTTGTCACCAACATGGTATTGTTAATTTAAGAGGATTGCCTGGGTTATCGAGACTAATGTTGGCTGCAAAATATTTAATTTCATGTAACTTACTAACCATATAACTTCGTAACCATATAACTAGGGTTGAGCGAATTGGGTTTGGATTGCTGTATCTGAGCCTGATTCTTTTAAAAACTACCTTAAGAATATCTGCTTCATCCTACTGTAAAATGTATGGCCTCCACAGAGGTTTTTCCGAAGTTTCAGCAAATATCGCAATACTTACTTTGTCTCGTCTCTATCACGTGTCACTTTGTTTATTCGCATAAATTACTGTATCAAAATATGAAGCTGAACTTTGCTTAGTATTTTGATACAGTAATTTATCCCAATAAACAAAGTGACACGTGATAGAGACGAGACAGATGAAACAGCTGTCTATAGATGGATATTAGGCTAGGCTATTTTCCCTTGTCATACCCCAAAGCTTGTTAAAAAGTCAGACTTTCTTAGGAGATATCCCTTTACATATACACTGAACAAGGGAGCTGAACTCAAAGATCTGAAACATTTTCTACATATACAAAACACCCATTACTCTCAAATATTGTTCACAAATCTGTCTAAATCTGTGTTAGTGAGCACTTCTCCTTTGCCGAGATAATCCATCCCACCTCACAGGTGTGGCATATCAAGGTGCTGATTAGACAGCATGAATATTACACAGGTGTGCCTTAGACTTCCCACAATAAAAGGCCACTCTGAAATGTGCAGTTTGATCACACAGCACAATGCCACAGATGTCACAACGTTTGAAGGAGCATGCAATTGGCATGCTGACGGCAGGAATGTCTACCAGAGCTGTTGCCAGAGCAATGAATGTTGATTTCTCTACCATAAGCCTTCTCCAAAGGCGTTTCAGAGAATTTGGCAGTACATCCAACCTGCCTCATAACCGCAGACCACATGTAACCACACTAGCCCAGGACCTCCACATCCAGCATGTTCACCTACATGATCGTCTGAGACCAGCCAC
Organism: Bufo gargarizans; assembly: GCF_014858855.1. Lineage (NCBI taxonomy): Eukaryota > Metazoa > Chordata > Amphibia > Anura > Bufonidae > Bufo > Bufo gargarizans. The sequence goes on from NC_058081.1 coordinate 398,969,827, forward strand.
CCGGACAGCTGCAGCAACATCGGTTTGCATAACTAAAGAATTTCTGCACAAACTGTCAGAAACCGTCTCAGGGAAGCTCATCTGCATGCTCGTCGTCCTCATCGGGGTCTGGACCTGACTGCAGTTCATCGTCGTAACCGACTTGATTGGGCAAATGCTCACATTTGATTGCGTCTGGCACATTGGAAAGGCGTCCTGTTCACGGATGAGTCCCAGTTTTTACTGTTCAGGACAGCGTGTGTGGGTGAGTGGTTTGCTGACGTTAACATTGTGGATCGATTGGCCCATTGTGGCGGTGAGGTTATGGTATGGGCAGGAGTATGTTATGGACAACGAACACAGGTGCATTTTATTGATGGCCTTTAGAATGCACAGAGATACCATCCTGAGGCCCATTGTTGTGCCATTCATCCACGACCATCACCTCATGTTGCAGCATGATAATGCACGGCCCCATATTGCAAGGATCTGTGCACAATTCCTGGAAGCTGAAAACATCCCAGTTCTTGCACTGGAAAACAAAAACGTCCCACGGCGCAAAAAAACGTCCACAGGTCACCAGGATCAGGAGTACAATATTTTATTGCAGCAATACAACGCGTTTCGGGGAATCACTCCCCTTCATCAGGTATAAAGTTTTTGTTTTCCAATAACTACTTACCTTCTTGGGGACCCCAGGCATCTCCAATAAGAAGTTTCCTCTTGATCCTCCATTTCCAGGTTTTCAGGTTCTTTTGATGAGCTTGTATTAGAGTTGTGCCTACCATTTGCAATTTATTATTTATTTAATCTATGGTTCTCGCAGAATTACCCTATGGTGCGCACATCTGTTTAATTACAGTACAAATCAAGCCTGTCTACCCAGTTCTTGCATGGCCAGCATACTCACCAGACATGTCACCCATTGAGCATTTTTGAGACGCTCTGGATCGGCGTATACAACAGCGTGTTCCAGTTCCTGCCAATATTCTGCAACTTTGCACAGATATTGAAGAGGAGTGGACCAACATTCCACAGGCCACAATTAACAACCTGATCAACTCTATGCGACAGAGATGTGTTGCCATGCGTGAGGTAAATGGTGGCCACACCAGATACTAGTAAATGGTGGCCCCCCAGTAAGGCAAAACTGTGCACATTTCCGAGTGGACTTTTATTGTGGGCAGTCTAAGGCACACCTGTGCAATATTCATGCTGTCTAATCAGCACCTTGGTATGCCACACCTGTGAGGTGGGATGGATTATCTCGGCAAAGGAGAAGTGCTCACTAACACAGATTTAGACAGATTTGTGAACAATATTGGAGAGTAATGGGTGTTTTGTGTATGTAGAAAATGTTTCAGATCTTTGAGTTCAGCTCATGCAAAACCGAAAGTGTTGTGTTTATATTTTTGTTCAGTGTATGTATATTGGTGTGTTTCATTTTTCCAAAGATGTGATTTTCATATGACTTTGCTTACGCCCCAAGTCTCACTAATGTAAAAGATATGTATGCCAAATTTCAAGAAGATTGGGTAATATTTAGGGGTTGCAAACATTGATCACTTTTATTACTAGTCTCACTCCTGTTCCTAGGAGGTTGGTCTAAAAACAACTTTAGTTTCAGAATCCCAGGGGCTCTGCATCAAGCAAGGTGGATGGCAAAGGCAATATATGCACTTAAAATTGTCCTCTTTACTAAACAGTTGAATATTCCTCAACGAGAATTGAAAGGAATCAAACGGGTTGCACATTTTGTCGGCCTCATATATGTTCGGTTTTTGCACGAGGCAATTGTAAGTCAATGGGCTCCAAAGAATGATTTGGATATGCTACAGCTTCTGAGCACTTACCCAGATGCAGACGTAAAAAAAAGTGCTCTCACATTTGCTAAGAGACACCTTTGTTATCTGTCAGAAACAAACGTAGGTTTGGCTTTTTTGGACGAACGTATTACTCAGGCTGTTAAGGAAAATATGACAAAAAATGTAGAAACCAAACCTAGAAAGAAAAAGGAAATGAAACTATTAGAGGGTAAAAACTTAGTTTTTGAAGGAAAAGACCAAAACCATTTTGTTACTAATAAAACAAAGACGTTCTTTGAATTGTTTGGGATCCAAGATGTGACAGAATACTGCAGTGATTCTCTAAGAAGCCATGTGAACGCTCTTACGGTGGTCAGTGATACTACAGAAATAGGAATCGCTCTGATAAAAAAGTTTAACAAATCGGTCAGGGACGAACAACAAAAACAATTGTTGAGGGTAGTCGAGCATCACATAAAAGTCATCACAAAGCTAACAAAAGGGATTGCATCGTTCAAAGTTGATTCATATAACACATGTTTTGCCTATCATACTACCTATTATCTTAATGTCTAGTTTTAATATTATTTTAAGTTTGTGATTTCTAGTTTTTCCAATAAAAATAATGAATATTGAAAAATCTTATGTTTTGCCTACTTTTACAAAACTGATCAAAGTGTGCAACCTCTAAATATTATCCAATCTTCTAGAAATTTGGCATATACTGAGACTCAGGACGTAAGCAAAGTCTGCAAAAATTTAACATTTATATATATAACCATGCAAAATAAATTTGTCAATAGTAAGTATACACAATTATTTGAGTTCTGCATTATTTAGTATAACTAAACTGGAAAATGACGTGACTGGTGTCATACATATTTATTTATTTTTTTGGCGATTTTGAGGGGAGGATTTGCAGTTTATTAAAGAAAGGCCACCTCCAGATGTTGCGTGGAAATGTGAAATGCAGGACATTTTTTTTTTTTTAATTCAGACCCCAGACCAGTTTCCTAAAGAAATTCACACCACACACAGACCCCTAAATTAATCAGACATCACACTAGACCTGTGAACTAGACCCAGACTAGATCTGAAATGAATTCAGACGCTAGATGATAATCCTAAATTAATTCATGCCCCATAAATAAATAAAACCCTAGTCCATTCCCCATAAATTAATCAGACCCCAGACCAGACACCCTAAATTGATAAGACCCCAGACCAGAACTCTAAATTAATTCAGATGACTGGATAAAAATGAAAAACTAATTGAGATCCCAGTCCAAACCCTTTAAATTACTCAGACCCCAGTCCAGACCCTCTAAATCAGGGATGCTCAACCTATGGCCCTCTAGCTGTTGCAAAACTATGAATCCCAGAATGCCATTATTGCTGTAGGCTGTCCAGGCATACTGAGAATTATAATTTGGTAACAGCCAGAGGGTCGCAGGTTGGGCATCCCTGCTCTAAACTAATGAGACCAGGACACTAAATTAATTCAGACCCTGGGAATAGACTCTTTAAATAATAAGACCCCAGACTAGAACTCCCTAAAATATTTCAGACCCCAGACCAGTCTGTTAAATAATCAGACCTGGACTAGATCTCTAAAGTAATTGGAAGCCAGAGCATCTATATTCATAAGACCACAGACCAGCTCCGCTAAATTTATCAGACCCCAGATCATGCTCCCTAAATTTATCAAACCACAGTCAAAGTGTAAATTATTTAAATCATATTCATTTAGTAATCAGCTCCCAAACCAGAGGACATAAATATCTTCAGACTCCAACTATCTTGCAGGATCCTTAAAGCTCTATCAAGCACTAGGATGTCATGTGCACCACAGATCAATTTATACTCAGCACTATAATGGTAACAAGGGGGTATCCTCTATATCTAGAGGAAAGACGGTTTCTAAACCGACATAGAAAAGGAGGTTCTTTACTGTGACAACAATAAGACTGTGGAACTCTCTGCCAGAGGAGGTTGTGATGGGGTGCCACTGCTCACTAAAATAGCTCTAAAGTGCCTGGATACATTTCTGGAGTATAACAATATATCAAATTATACAGTACATTTGAAAAGTCTTCAGACACTCACATTTTTCACATTTTGTTATGTTGTGGTTTTGTGCTAAAATAAAAAGTTCACATACCCCATAATGACAGAGTGAAAACAGAAAGCTAGAAATCTTTGCTAATTATTGAAAAGGAAAAATTTAAATCTTACATAGACATAAGGCCTCAGATCATTTACTGAGAACCTAGTTGAAGCACCTTTGACAGCAATTACAGCCTCCAGGCTTCTTGAGTAGGATGCTCCAAGATTTGCATTCCTGGATTTGGGGATTTTCTGCCATTCTCTGCAGATCTTGTCAAGCTCTGTCAAGTTGGATGGGGACCATCTGTACACAGCCTTTTTTAGGTCTCACCAGAGATGTTCAATTGAGTTTAAGTCGTGGCTCTGGCTGGACCACTCTAGGACCACTCCTGTGTTGTCTTGGCTGTGTAGTTAGGGTGTCTTGTTGGAAGGTGAACTTTTGGCCTAGTCTGTGGTCCAGAGCACTCTGTATCAGGTTTTCATTAAGAATATCTTTGTACTTTGCTCCATTCAGCATTTCCTCAACCCTGATCAGTTTCCCTGTCCCAGCTGCTGAAAAACACCCCCAGAGCATTAAATTGCCCCAATGCTTCACTGTACCGATGCATGGTTTCCTCCAGATATGACACTTAGAATGAAATAAATTATTCAAGAGTAAGACAGACCTCCCAGATTGGCAGACCCCTGGTGGAGATCATGCTTATCTGGTCCTTGATGCTGGGTTTAGGCTCTGAAATCAACATCCATCGATAGGAGGACATGTGACCACTGCATCCAATCACAGGCTACAGCGGTGACCTGCTCCCCTTCTTTTACAACACCTGGTCACTGGTAATTATGATCTCCACAAGGGGTTGGCCAATCTGGGAGGTCTGTCTTACTCTTGGATAACCCCTTTAAGACAAAAAAAGTTGAATCTTGGTTTCATCAGATCAGAGAATTTTGTTTCTTACAGTCTGAGAGTCCTTTAGGTGCTTTTTTTTTTTTTTTTTTACAAACGTTCATGTGTCTTTTAGGCCTGAATTTACCACCGTTGGACTCCAATCAAGGTATTGAAACATCTCAAAGATAATCAAGAAAAATGGGAGGCAACCAGAGCTAAATTTCAAGTGTGATAGCCAGAGGGTCTATGCAAAATGTGTTTTTCCGTTTTAATAAATGTCTAACAAACATTTCTAAAATTCTCTTTTCACTTTGTCATTATGGGGTACTGAGTGTAAAATGATGGGGGACCTTTTTTTAAATTTTTTTTATTTTTTTATTTTAGCACAAGGCCGCACCATAACAAAATGTGAAAAAAGTGAAAGGATCTGAAAACTTTCAGAATGCACAGTAGTTCTATATGGGAACTATAGAGTTATAACTAATAGAATTTTAGTTTTTGGGGAAAATTCAGAGTTATGTTATTGGGTCCTGTGATTTCTAATTATACCCGAATAGAAGTATGTGATAACAGTATCTGCAAGATCTGCACAGTTTGTGACAGTTTTGACCCCTCTTCATGACTCCCAATGAAGGGTGTCTATTGGCTAACACCACCTGCTGTGCTTGCTGAGAATTCTTTCTATGTAGATGAGGGACAGCTGGCACTCCTACAGTGACTGTTATGTAACACCACAGAAGTGAGCTCAATGTTCCTATAAAATATTTGGTGAATGTTTAGGATGCTGAGGAGACTGTGTCAACATCCCTCCTTCAGATAGCAGACAAGTAAGCATTTTAATTTCTTAACATCTGCTCATGGTTAGTTGCTCATTCAGAGTATGGACCCTGATACCGTTTGGCATATGATTAAACTTTTGGCATAGATCTGTTAGGCCGCATGGTAGTGAATACTTTGGCTTATATTAATGTAAAAATATATCTTATCAAGAACAGGAAATGAGTTATGTTTGCTTTGTCGAAGGTCAGTTGTGCTGCCAAACTGATAAGAGTGACCACGGTTTTATAATGTAAGCCCGTAGAGAAATGTTCAGTGTACAATTCGGCTTGCACTGTAATATATAGCATTATGAGTATAAACCTAAAATAAAACTGGCTTAGGCTACTTTCACATTAGCGTTTTTTTTTGAATCCGTCATGGATCTGCAAAAACGCTTCTGTTTCCGCTTCTGTCATGAACAGATCCGGTTGTATTATGTCTTCTATAGCCATGACGGATCCGTCATGAACACCATTGAAAGTCAATAGGGGACGGATCCATTTTCTATTGTGTCAGAGAAAACGGATCCATCCCCATTGACTTACATTGTGTACCAGGACGCATCCGTCTTGCTCCGCACCACATCACGGACAGAAAAACGCTGCTTGCAAACGGAACGAAATGCATTCTGGCGCATTCCGTTTCGTTCAGTTCAGTTTTGTCGCCATTGACAATGAATGGGTACAAAACTGAAGCATTTTCTTCCGCTATTGAGATCCTATGACGGTTCTCAATAGCGGAATTGAAAACGCTAATGTGAAAGTAGCCTAACCTTAAAGGGGTATATCTTACAGGATGTGCCAGAAAGGTCTGGTAGATGCATCTAAGTGTATTCTAGATGCATGCAAATCTGTGTCTATTGGGAGAATGGATGCCCCTGAATCCAAGATCTGCCTGGTGAGTTAGATTGCATCCAAGGGGAGAATACTTGGAGAAGTTGGCATAAATATCTAAGTTGGGAATATTCCATTAAAGGTCCTTTTACATGGGACAACAGAGCGGCAGATTGTCAGGAGAGAAGCACTCCTTCCCAACAATCTGCTGCTCGCTGGTGGAGGAGACCAGCATTTACATGCAGTGATCTCCTCCAGAGTATGGGGAGGAGTGATCCCTAATGCCATCGCTCCTCCCCATAATGATTGAATTACCCGATGAATGAGCGTTTCGCTTGTTCATTGAGTGATCGGCGGTACATTTACACCGCCAGATAATCGCTAACGAGCATTCCTATGAACGTCCATTAGTGATTATCTTGAAGCGTGTAAAGGGCCCTTAACTCAGTAACTAGATAATCATTGCACTGGACATGTTCTTACTTCCCAATATAGAAAGTTAAAATAAGGCATTACTAATGTATTGTTATTCTCCATATTGCCTCGTTTGCTGGCTGAATTTATTTTTCCATCACATTATACACTGCTCGTTTCCATGGTTATGACCACCCTACAATGCAGCGTTGGTGGTCATGCTTGCATACTATGGAAAAAAGTGCCAGCCTATGCATACTCTCATGGTCCTGGCCACCAGAGAGGCCAGCACTTTTTCTTATAGGGCTGTTTCACACAAGTGGATGCCGTGCGTGACATCCGCTGCGTGAATGACAGCCAAGACCCGATGCGGACAGCAGAAGCACGGAGCAGTAACATGACTGATAATGCTCCGTGCCTCTCTGTGATCTCTTTACTATGAAATCACAATGACAACTTTATCTCACTGTGATTTCATAGTAAAGAGATCAGAGAGGCATGGAGCATTATCAGTCATGTTACTGCTCCGTGTCTCTGCTGTTCAAAGCGGGGCTTGGCTGTCATTCACGCAGCGGATGTCACGCACGGCATCCGCTCATGTGAAACAGCCCATAGTGTGGCAGCACGACCCGATGGAAATGAGCCATGTATAATGTGATGGAAAAATGAATGAAGCCAGCAAAGAAGGCAATATGGACAATCATGGACTTTTTCTACATGATAAATGCCACTTGCTGAAGTGACACAACCCCTTTAAAGGATGACCCCATGGGACGGTGGTGTGGCGCTTGAGTACAGCGCGGCTCAAAGGGCTGCAGTGGTCTCTAATTAAACAAATAAAACTACACAGGTTTTCTGGTGCAGTTTTGGAAGCCAAAATCAGCCAAAATTAGGTTTCCCGAGCTGCATCCAGAAACGTTTGACCGTACGCTAGGTGTGCCGTGTGGATTGCTATGTTTTCCATGTAGAGGGTAGGCAAGCAGCAATGTGGAATCTAGGAATAGATGTCTGCATGACACAGCATAGCAGGCTGCGATAATAGATTGCATGGAAGCTTTTCTTTCTCCATAGTTTTCTGAATATAAGGCTACTTTCACATTAGCGTTTGGGGTTCCGCTTGTGAGTTCAGTTTGAAGGGGCTCACAAGCGGCCCTGAACGGATCCGTCTAGCCATAATGCATTCTGAATGGATGCGGATCCGCTCAGAATGCATCAGTCTGGCACCGTCTGTCCTCCGCTCCGCTCAGCAGGCGGACACCCGAACGCTGCTTGCAGCGTTCGGGTGTCCACCTGGCCGTGCGGAAGCAAACGGATCCATCCAGAGTTACAATGGAAGTCAATGGGGACTGATCCGTTCGAAGGTGACACAATATGGTGCATTTTTCAAACGGATCCGTCCCCCATTGACTTTCAATGTAAAGTCTGGACGGATCCGTCTGAATACAAATCACACTTAGACTTTTTTAGTGAAATATAATGCAGACGGTTCCATCTGAACGGATCTAAGCGTTTGCATTATAGGAGCGGATCAGTCTGTGCAGACACCAGACGGATCCGCTCCGAACGCAAGTGTGAAAGTAGCCTAACACTTTTGTTTCGATCAAATAAAAACAAACTTTCAAATAGAATTATATTTTTTTTAATAATAAAACTTTATGATTGTAATATTAAGCAGGGGTTGATCTCAGTCCATTCTTGTCTATGATTGTAGCATAATCCAAATCCGTAGTACAGCAGAGTGTGCTCCTGACAGGGAAGAGGTTAATGTGACATGCTCCGGAGGTTAAGCCATTACACAATAGATCAATACAAGCACCTGTCTAACACTTCCGAGCTTCAGCTACATTCCTGCTCTGTTCCGGAAGCAGAAGAGCCCAGATTAAATCCTGGCAATGTGCACTTTCCAGCTTTCCTCTCACAGCCCAGGGCAAAATTGGCTGATTCCATTTTTATTCTAATGTTAAAGCAACATTAACACTGCAGAGATAGGGATGCATACATAGGTAACAGGAAAATATTCCAAAGGTCTAGATATTTGCATTCAAATCCAGAATCCCAACTGTTTCAGGAAAGTCAGCAGCATACATTTCAGGGATAGCAGGTGACTGCTTAGGATAGGTGATATATTATTAGCACTAGGAGTATGGATAGTTAGATGAAATATACTGTTACATGCCACCTAGTTTAATTCCATGCGATCATAGTTGGTTGAGGAGAACTTATACTTCCCATAGTTGGCACAGCCGAGTAAAGCAGCAGAAGGTTTTCTGGCTGACCTGTGCCGCTTTTTTACCCCCAATCATGTCTTGTGGTATGTACTGCCTACATGTGTTATATTTATTATATTATTTGTGGCCTCCCTGATTTGGCTGTGGGGTGATTTTCTTTTCTCTTTTTTTCTTTGGTTTCAGTTTTTTCTGTTTTCACTTGTTTTTGTAGTTTTTCTGGTGTTTCTTTCTTTCTTTGTTCTTTTCCTTTCATCCTCCCACCCCATTATTGTATACACATTTTTTGCCCCAGATGCACCATTGCTTTGGGTTAGCATTACCTATTAGTGTCATTATACACTCCCTGGCTATGTAGTCTGTATGGGATATACCTATATTCAGGGATATACCCAGGGGGTATAAGAGGTTGGCCACTGTATGTTATGTATGCTTTGCAGTGCACATATTTATATTTTGACTACGCTGGACACGTGTAACATCTGTTTGAGGGTAGTAGCACCATAGGTTAGGTGATTCTGGCACCTTTATACGTCTATTGTTTCCTCTTCATTCTTATTTTTATATTGTGATATGCTATGTATATGGATTTTTTATACAATAAAATGGATTTATATTTTTTGACTATTTTGGACATGTGTTGTTGTTTATGGATGGTTCTTCATACCTTTATGTAGCCCCACTATTATTTTGTATATGGCTCTACATAACGTATTAATAGTGGAAGATTATTTGAATTTTGAATCCCACATTAATTATGAGGAAATGCAATCTTCAATACCAACCACACAGGGGGCAGCTGCCAGGGACTGGGAACTTAAAGTGGCCCTGGCAAAAAAAAAACTTCAAGTGGACCCATGTTCTAAGCCTAGGGGGTCCCAGCACTAGTAGGAGGGACGAGCAATTCCATAGTGCTGCACAAAATATTGCCTCAATAGAATGAAATACGACAATGCAGCACAAAAGTACTGCCCAGAAGCTGCATTGTGGTATCTCATTTTGTACAAATTCTCATTCCTTATCTTCTCCATTTAGCCGAGATTGCATGACAACTTCTGAGGACAGCAATACAGTTGAATTCAGAAGGGGACTTGCGGACATCAGCCCACCAGGAATCTTCCCTGTAGGGTCTATTGTCATTCTGCCCCTGGCAGCTGCTATGGGGCATGCTTTGCCCCAGTTTTGTTTGAACAAATGCGCCTACTGCAGCTACATATGAGCAGTGCTAGTAAGAAAAGTCGAAATTGAGGCACTACACCTTATACATTAATCAGAAATGAATAAATATGGCCGTATTAATAGGCATGACATAGGTGATTGGCATTTTAGGTGCCTATAGGTTCCTAAAATGTGCATTAGGAACATTTGGGATTAAGCCATATCGAAATCCCTAATCACTTTAGGCTGGGTTCACATCACCACTAATTATTTCAGCCATTCTGCTCCGTTAGAGGAGCAGAGCAACGGAAGTGCTGGATTTTTCTTCCAATCTTTTTAATGGAATCTGCGATGAAGACCTGAATTCATTTTTTTTTTTTTTCAAATCCCAAACAACCCCTGGACAAAGGTGCCCAGGCATCTTTAATAGCTATCGGACGAATGCTCATTCTGCTGACAACCACCTCTCATGACTCTCCCATACATGTACAACTTGGCCAAGAATGTATGTGTTATCAATGGGGAAAGAGGAGATAGCTGATGGCAGACACCTCTCGATAGCAGCTTATCTTCCCAGGAGAACTAATGGATCGGACATTGAAATTCAACATGCCTATTTCTTTTCTCTCCCAAAACCATCTCATGAGGGAGAGTCAGGAGCTCCCCTTGTACAGTAAATTGTTGGCCATCCAGAAAACTGTGGGTTCAACTGACAATGCTCTAATGTGTATGGAAACCTTAACAGTGACCAAATTATATAATGCTGCAATGCAAGTTTTGACAGACATGGGTTAAAGTGTACAGTGATCAGCCTCCAGACAATAGACCTCCTGCAGCATTTTGATGTGGAAGTGATCACATTAGCTAATACGGTTAAACCAAATAAAACAGATACTTAATGACATTACTTTGTTTTCTCGTCAATAACCCCAGCTAACAATAGCTTCATATGAAAAGGTTTCCCCATTTACTAAATGTGCATCAGTATGAGAACGACAGTAGAAGAGAGAAGGGATCAGCTCATGTTTTGCTACCTAATGTCCTTTGGTCAAGTTTGAATGAGTTGCTTGTACAGAACAATGGGATAAAGAGGTGTATGAGGCTATGACATTTGTAAATGATGCTTCAACTTTCTAAACTTATTTTTACTGTGTCACACAGTTGGATTAGTTTCAAACTAAATATCCTAAGTGTTGTAAATGTGGTCTTCAAACTAATGTCCAGGGTGAATCAAATGTAAAAAAAACAGGATTCAGTTGAATAGAGCAGAAAATGTATTTTGCTGGTGGTCCAATTAACCTGAATCAGAGGTTACGACCATATGATGTCTTCAATCCACTGCTTTAGCCTTTCTATCCAAGATCTGTAATGCCAATGTGCTAAATTGTACACTGATAAGGATGTCTTTGAGGTGAATGAATAGTTTGTAAAGCAGAGTTTTTTTTATGGCTGGATTTAAATTCATTTTGTTAACTTGGTCACCTACTTCTCAGGTATGGAATATTTAGTGGTATGCCTATTTATAACCAAATTTGACACTTTGAAACATCAAATTGTTGCACCAACAAGGGCAATTTAATGTTGTAGACTCCTGCTGAAATGTTGGTGACATCTGTTGGCCAGATCGTCTGATATGCACAGTTAAGTCTAATTAGAGTTTGATTGGGAACAATTGACTGATATGAGTTCTACATCCTACATCCTCATATGCACTCAAATTAACTGACCAGTTTGTTGTATAACTGGCCAGTTTTAGGTAACCTTCTGCTCTCCAGATGGTGGAGGACGTTGTTCCCAGTGGATGCTATAGTATTCATTTTACTAGTAAGCAAACTATATGGCTCACCTGATCTCACAATATGCACCAATTCAGACCAAACACAGGCATGCGGCAAAGTTCACAATGTATTCACAGAGCAAGCAGAAATACGTTACTCACTCATATTGTTCGGTTGAAATTCGTTGTTCTCCTGGATCTAGAAAAAGTATGAGAGTAATGAATTTCTGCTCGCTGTGTCAATTATTGTGAAGTTTGATGCATATCTGGTTTGGTCTGAATTGGTGCTTACTGTAGAAGAGCGTGGTGGAGCTCTATACCAGGTGGCAATTGGGTGTGGACATATTAAGTTACTTCATTTGATCTCACACTCAGTTGGATCCAGGTTCATACTATCGTACTTTACCCATAGGCTTATGTGGGGCAGATATACATTAAAGACATGTCCTTTTGTCATGTGTTTGCTGGATCACATCTAGACACCTTTTTACAGTATTAAAATAAATTGCCTACTATTTCCAGAAGCGCACAAATTGTATATGTTAAATTATGTATTTTATAATAATGAATATTTATTACGTACCCAACAGTCTACATTTAGATCCATCAAAACCTAGAATAGATTATACATTAAAAAGTAATGAATGATAGATCTAGATTTTTAGGGATTTTTTTTTTTAGCTGAGGTAGAAAATGAAACAAAGAGATCTGTTTAGTTACTATCAGAGCAAGAGGGCAGGAAGTCTTGCCTCAATGACACATTCAAAGAAGCTTCTTTCGTTATTATTTCTTACATCTCTATAATAGCTGCAGATCCAACGGCTAGAGCCATAGGGGTTCCTAGTGACACAATCAGGAGGTTGTTGTTCTAGATGAGCAGTCGGCAGTGGGGCGCTTGAAATAACTTTAGCACTCTTTCCATATTACTGTAGTCACAGGTGGACAGGCCATAGACCTTACAGGGAAATTTCCCAGTGTGCTGATGCCCAGGGCGCTGCCCCATCCCTCCTCAGACCACTGGGTGCCTAACAATATGATTCTCTCTCAACTTTAATTAACAATGGGAACATCAGGTGCTTATGTACCTAGTCAGGTAACATAAGTGTCCTTCCTGAATTCAACTGTTTCACCATTATCAGGACGGTGATACAGTTGAACACTGCAGTGGGCACAGGAGCCCGTGGCTTCCTGCGCTGCTGTTCACCCTCATAGGAAACATACCAGTAGGCTTGAAACCTATGAGACAGCATAAAGATGGCACAGGGACACAGGCATCTCAGGCTGGAAGAGGCCTGTGGCCTGCACTGCAGTTTAGTATGGCTAACCGGACCTACTTGTGTTGCACCCACTTTGAATGGGCTAATTTTTGTTTTTCATCCAGGACCACTTTAACTTGCCAGTCCGTCCCAGCCTGTAGTTCCAGCATGTCCTAACTTGTCAATAATGAAATAAACCTATGTAAAAAAAAAAAAAATTAACTCAAAAGTGTTCATTTCTTTATTTGATTTAATGATTATTATGGTTTGTGTATATTTCACACCACAACAAATGTCTTTCTCTAGAAAGGGATCGACAGGGGTCTGTTTGGCAATTGATATGCCATAAGTGTTTTCTGTTACTTCGAAAATCAGTTTCAAACTAATGATATCGCCATGTAGGGTAGGTGCCCTAACCATACCTTTCTGATGAAAATCAATTTCTTTAAAGAGGACCTGTCATGCTGAACATGGTGTCTGAACTGAGCAGGAGGATCTGGACAGATTGATATATAGTTTTATGGGTAAACATCCAGTACAACTTATTTCATACATTTAAATTCCTGCTTATTCTGGACTTTGGAGTCAAGGAGGCGGTCCCATCATTGATTGACAGATATCTCTATATGCACAGTCATAGAGGGAAGGCTGTCAATCACTGATAGGACCGCCCCCTGGATTCCTGGGCTTGGAATAGGCAGGATTTTTTCCCCATAAAGCCATATATCAATCTGCTCAGCTTCTCCTGCTCTATAACATGCTGCCTGCCGATTACACAGCATTTTCATGGTGACAGATCTCCTATAATTCAGAGAAATGCTTCTTTTTATTTGCATGCAAATAAGGTTTCTGGTGCATTGTGGATGTGCCGCTGATGAGCAGGCAATTCCGGGAAGGAATGCTTCCCTCCCAAGAATCGCCTGCGTGATCTGGCTGTCTAATACAGCCTTTAGTTGCATAAAGATAAAAAGAAGCATTTCCTAGGATTAGGTGGCCTGATTTTTAGTTGAAAAAGGCCAGGATGAGCCGAAACGCGTCCTGTCTGTATTATGTAACTTATATTGTTGAAGAATGCAATAAATATTATTGAAGAAGATTGAAACGCTGCTGGGAGTTTTCTATATTACGTGATTGAAGTGTTCCCAGGCAGCGGACACTGGACCGATTGCTGGGCAGTATCTACCTTTGAACTCCCTGATTTTCAGAAGAATGGTATGGTTATGTTTCTGGTCACCTAATCTACAGTACATGGTGGTATATTTACTTTGACACTGATTTTCCCCCTTTAAATGAGTTTGTTTGCTCAGTCAGAATAGTGGTGACACATATTTATATAGTGTCTTATATCGTGCATCTGTGTGTTGAATGTAGCAGAACATTATTGCTATGAGTTGTTCCCATCACACTTGTCTTTTCAGCTGTTGGTTTCCATTCCCTAATTTTCCTTGTGTTGTTGTGCCCCCTCCTTCATGCCCTATTTGTGTCCTCTACCGCTCGCTCTTTTCCTGTCTTTGACCTCTCGTTCACCCTCCTAGTGTGTGCCCACCTGTCTACCCTGGCACAACAGGCTTATTACAGCTAGAGTACACATATTTATGGGGCTGTGAATGCAGGAGGCCGGACACAATGCTGCTGTCAGTTTCAAGCTCTTGTGCTTTACTATAAAGCTTGGGAACCATTTCCTAATGAACTGCAAACAGATTAGCACGAGCCACAATGAGTCCACCGAGATACCAAAAAGGACCAATGAAATGGACTGTGTCTTGTGATTACCGTGTACACTTTTAAAATCTTCTCCCTGCTTGTAAAGAAAACTGCTCAAGGTTCACCATTCTCTTCCCATGCTAATTACTTCCGAGTGTCATCTCCCTGGACAGACTCCAATTACCTGTACCTCTTCTCCGTTTACAGTATCTGTTACCGCTGTCTCTTTTAACCCTTTACATGACTGCACTTATCTGCAAGTGCTATATCATAACTTCAGAAAGCTAATATAGTAAAACTGTAAAGCATAAGCAGATCGGAGTAAAGCAGTGCACTCTTCTATTTATGAGGACTAGTTAACACTTCACAAGTTCTAGTTTGGATTTACGTTACATGGGACTTTATCATGCTGCAGCGGGGGTTAGTGTCAGGGATGTTTTATCTTAGGGACATATTTGTCTTTAAAGAGTACCCAGAAAAGCTGGGTATGATCGTCTGACCACTGGGATCCCCAATAATCACGAGAACAAAGGTGTCCAAATCTCCTGTATGAATGGAGTAGTGCTCCATTCACTGGGACTGCTGGTAAGCCATTTCCAGTGGCTCATAGAAGTAAATTGGTGGGCCTCCAAGCAGTTGGACATCCTGCTATCATACTGTACATTTAGTATATCTGTGCATAAGTTTACCTTTAACTATAAACCTTGGTCTACAGAGACATTTGTCAGTTATAAGGAGCAAGCCTGTAGAGAACAGGGTGCGGGGAGTCATTGGGCACATCTTTTAGAGCCCAAAATGTTATGGTATATTCACACACAGCAGATGAAATCAGTACCATACATCTGAATCTGGTTGTTTTTGGTGGCAACATCATAGATTTCTGCAAGCCCCCTCAGATGAATGAGACATTCAATGAAATTTCTGCGACAAATCTGCCATGTACCGTAGGAATTCACCCTGAGGCATGATATACGTGTGTCCGTCACATGTCCGTCAACAATCTATGTTTGGTCCATATGTCCATTTTTTGCCCTCTGTGTGTCATTCGTATTCCACAAACACTTCTACCGTGAAAAATAGATTTCCAAACCATCTCCTATGAATGGTCGCTGTGGTTTTCATGGACCATTGGTAGGAGATGCTCTGGAAATTCCTTTTTCAGCTTATCAGTGCATGTTGAATATGAATGATCCTTCACAGATGTCATCACCGACATGGACATGTAAAAGAAATCTTACTGTTATTATGTCATGTAGTTTAAGGGTACGGCTACATAATGCCATGAATCACAGGACATTCCATGTAATTATTGTCAATGGTGTCTCAATGCAACATGCAGCAACTGCAATGCAACACTCTCCAAAATTCAAGACATAATAATATCTACTGTGTAGCAACACCACAATCCATCGGTGCTATCTTATTACAGCTATGCAGCAGTGCTCCAAAAACAGCCCCGTACCTCCGCTGTGGTTACTGAACAAAAAGCAATTTCTAAATAAGTGTAGGGGCACCGCGCACCTCCACTGGGCTACTGCACACTATAATGGGAGACCGCTACTCGATACCAAACTATAAGGCAAGATTTACCTTGTTATTTTTATTGGTCCTCCTTGTAGTTGCTTGTTAGTCCACGTGTGGAGTCACTTTACTTTTATTTTTCAGAGAGCTCAACAGGGATCTCGGCTGATTGTAGGCAAAGTTTTTTGCCTACAACTTTCGTTTTTCGCTCACGCTCACAGAATGGAGCGGGTGACGTCACCAGAGCTACGGTTCCTCACAGACACCAAAAAGGATCATCCAACACGTTTCTAGCACTACGGTGCTCTTCGTCAGGGATTCACTAAGGTGCCTTCTTTGTCTACCTTTCAACAGCTACGATCCTTGTCTGTTTAACCCTTCTTCTGCTGTAAATAACTGGTGGTTGGATAATATTCCCAGAAGTCAATTTATGCGCCTAAGGAGAAACTGTACAGACGTCATAGAATATGATAGGGAAGCTGAAAAACTACAGCTCTGGTGACGTCACCCGCTCCATTCTGTGAGCGAAAAAACGAAGGTAGAAGCTACTCCACTGGCCGGGGCGAGCTTTGAAAAACTTTGCCTACAATCAGCGGAGATCTCTAAAGAATAAAAGTAAAGTGACTGCACACGTGGACTAACAAGCAAAATTCAAGACATGCTGGATTTTGTGCCACAGGTTACATGTTGCACACAACTTCCCATCCATTGACTTTGGAATGGAAGTTGAGCGCTACTCGTGACTCACCTGCAACTTGCCTGTGTCACGCTAAACATGTTGCCATGTACCCGTATCATAAAGGTTAATAACTGATAAATTGTGCAGTTTTTGTGTAAAATCACTTATAGCACTAAGCATAGCTTCCCTGTCACTAACATTCTTCTCTGCGATAAGAGAGCATGATCATCCCTTTAAAGAAGTGCATTGTCATAGTTTTCTTTTATAATCCTGTAGGGCTGTGTGAACTTTCTAGTTGTCTTGTCTGCACTGAAAATGGGCACAAAACACTTGACATGCTACCAATTCCATGCAGCAAATGTGTACACCATGTACATGAGACTTTGCTGTACTTACCTGTACCATATTACTCTTCATATTTCCCGCATGAAAAACTGCAGACAATCCTCACGTAATATGCGCTGTGTGCGTATACCCTAACTCTCACAGCTCTGCAGAATATAAAAGTAATAAGTGCAAAAATAATGTGTAAGTGTTAAAAAAAACTGCAATTCTTACATATTTTCTTTCACTTTCATAAAATCAGATTTCCGTTGTATTCTCTGTGCTTGTATTGATGTAGCTTGCAGTGTGATCATTCAGACGCACCACGGATATCGGCTGGTCACTGGATCATGCAGCTTTATATCTACTCCCCTATTGTGTTAAGATGGCAGGACCATTGTACAAATCAAGCACTTTTTATCTTTTGTGTCACCCCTGTCTCCTCATAGATTGTAAACTCTCAGGAGCAGGGCCCTCATTCCTCTCGTTTTAATTGTTGACTTGTTTGTTGAAAAAAATAAGATAATAATGCACTAATAAAATAGATGCTAACATTATATATGGACAAAGTCCTCACTCTGATATGAGACACTTAGCCAATATATTTTGATCAAAACACATCTGTGCCCGCCTACCAAGCGCCAAGGTGGTCTCAGGTCAGGCGGGTCCTACGCTAAACCTACCTAAGCCATTGGTCTTCTATGTTCAGGAGCGCAGATGCCGCACATATGGTGTGCTGCTCCTAGTCACCTCCATGTGCGTCAAGCAACCGATGGGAGGAGGAGCAAGCACAGCCATTTGTACAACCTCATCAAGGCGGTCTATTGGATAGGAAGGGCAAAAGTGCAGAGGAATGCTACTCCCAAGATAAAACAGGTGCACATTCACACTTGAAAGTTCCACTCCCTCAAGCATATACTACATAATAGACATAATAGACTTGTTTGTTGCCATGTTATTTATGACTGTTTGTATATAAACCCCCTGATTGTAAAGCGCTGTGGAATATGTTGGCGCTATAAAAATAAAGAATATTATTTATATGTGTTGTTTTATTATTCTTTTTTTATTTCAGTTGTACAGTGCATTTAATAGATGTCTCTTTTTTTGTGTTGTTAGTTTTTTACATGTAATTTTGGGCTTCTATGTTTTTTGCCCTTTTCTATACAGGGAGTGCAGAATTATTAGGCAAGTTGTATTTTTGAGGATTAATTTTATTATTGAACAACAACCATGTTCTCAATGAACCCAAAAAACTCATTAATATCAAAGCTGAATATTTTTGGAAGTAGTTTTTAGTTTGTTTTTAGTTTTAGCTATTTTAGGGGGATATCTGTGTGTGCAGGTGACTATTACTGCGCATAATTATTAGGCAACTTAACAAAAAACAAATATATACCCATTTCAATTATTTATTTTTACCAGTGAAACCAATATAACATCTCAACATTCACAAATATACATTTCTGACATTCAAAAACAAAAACAAATCAGTGACCAATATAGCCACCTTTCTTTGCAAGGACACTCAAAAGCCTGCCATCCATGGATCAGCAACCACAGCCTCCCAGACACTGTTCAGAGAGGTGTACTGTTTTCCCTCCTTGTAAATCTCACATTTGATGATGGACCACAGGTTCTCAATGGGGTTCAGATCAGGTGAACAAGGAGGCCATGTCATTAGATTTTCTTCTTTTATACCCTTTCTTGCCAGCCACGTTGTGGAGTACTTGGACGCGTGTGATGGAGCATTGTCCTGCATGAAAATCATGTTTTTCTTACCTTGCAGACTTCTTTCTGTACCACTGCTTGAAGAAGGTGTCTTCCAGAAACTGGCAGTAGGACTGGGAGTTGAGCTTGACTCCATCCTCAACCCAAAAAGGCCCCACAAGCTCATCTTTGATGATACCAGCCCAAACCAGTACTCCACATCCACCTTGCTGGCGTCTGAGTCGGACTGGAGCTCTCTGCCCTTTACCAATCCAGCCATCTGGCCCATCAAGACTCACTCTCATTTCATCAGTCCATAAAATCAGTCTTGAGATATTTCTTGGCCCAGTCTTGACGTTTCAGCTTGTGTCTTGTTCAGTGGTGGTCGTCTTTCAGCCTTTCTTACCTTGGCCATGTCTCTGAGTATTGCACACCTTGTGCTTTTGGGCACTCCAGTGATGTTGCAGCTCTGAAATATGGCCAAACTGGTGGCAAGTGGCATCTTGGCAGCTGCACGCTTGACTTTTCTCAGTTCATGGGCAGTTATTTTGCGTCTTGGTTTTTCCACACGCTTCTTGCGACCCTGTTGACTATTTTGAATGAAACACTTGATTGTTCGATGATCACGCTTCAGAAGCTTTGCAATTTTAAGAGTGCTGCATCCCTCTGCAAGATATCTCACTATTTTTGACTTTTCTGAGCCTGTCAAGTCCTTCTTTTGACCCATTTTGCCAAAGGAAAGGAAGTTGCCTAATAATTATGCACACCTGATATAGGGTCTTGATGTCATTAGACCATACCCCTTCTCATTACAGAGATGCACATCACCTAATATGCTTAATTGGTAGTAGGCTTTCGAGCCTATACAGCTTGGAGTAAGACAACATGCATAAAGAGGATGATGTGGTCAAAATACTCATTTGCCTAATAATTCTGCACGTAGTGTATTGTATGTGTACTTGCTAGCCCAGGAATTTAGTGGCATTAGCATTTTTATTGAATGTTTTGGATTGCTAGATGGTCCTACTTTAGTATATAAAATTCAAATGTATAAAAAATTTTGCTTCCAGGAAGAAAACCCAAAGTAAAATGTTATTGGTAAATATTTGTTTGATATTGCATGCAGTTTGATGCCACAAACAAATCCATCAGTGGAATTAGTGTCCCATTAGTGGACTTTTACTATACCTAGACAGTATATACAAGTATTAAGGCTGATGTCAGCCTGTATTTGTGGGCAGGGCGTTAGTTCCCTATATATACCTGCCAATTCCTTCCCTCAGGTGGTGTGTCTCACTTACCCCTCCCTCCCATCCCTTTTTCACACACTCCAACAGGGTACGCCCTCTCCAGGCCTACCCACGCCCGTGGCTCCCGGCACAACCCAGCCATAGTTCAGGTTCGGCATGCCTTACCCACGTCCAAGACGCATTCAGCCCTGCCCATAAATACACAGTATACTGTATGTGTGGGATCTGCTCTCCTGAATTTAGATGCCCACTAGCATAGATAGGTATTAAATCAAGATAGGTTTCTGCCTGATTGAGGTCATCTTGTCGTGGAGGGTGGGCACAGATATTTTTTTATCAAAATATATTTACTAGGAATTTCATATTTATCATATCAAATATGGTATTAGTTTAGATATAGATGTTGCATTTAGTGCCTTGAGAGTGCTGTTATGTTCTGTGTTTAATTAATTAGTGTATGACCATGTACATCGGAGTATCTATTTATCATATTGTTCAGGATGTCTTTATCATTTTTTTGTTTATGCTTTTATGTCTTAAGAATTAATTTCACGCTCCTTAAGTGTATTCACATAGTAAATGTTTAGAGCGACCCGTTAGTGTTTATAGCATTATGTTCAGACGTCAACATAGTAGTAGATGACAGTAGATGTGTGTATGGCTAGACGTGATCACTCCCTAGACTGCATTTAGTGCTGCCTTATACTGTCTTGTCATAGTGCTTCCTCTGAATAGCTACACATATATTGGTCAAGATAACCAAATAAAGGCTCTAACTGTCATGTAGTGAAACAAATTAACCTTTTACAACTAATACACGTTACTTGCATTGCCAGTTCTTCTTGTGTGAAACTGCTCAGCGTACTGTCTCTTTAAGAGCATTCATTTCCCAGCCTGGCAGGCGCCCCTGAGCTTCAACAAAAGAACAGGATGTTGTTGATTTGTAACCAAGCCAGAGAGGAAATGATTGTAAATTTCCTTTTAAACATCCCACTGTCTGCTGGCCTCCCCCAACCCCTCCCCATGCAGAAGAGGAGTCAGGAGACACAACAATTTCCGAGGAGGGTTTGTTCCAGGTAACTGCAGCATCACTGACCATTATCTCTTCCTTGTGTTACATTCCTTGTGAGCACCATAATACTGTGTATACCACTGTATCAACACAAAACAATCATTTCCCCGAAAATAACTAATATTATTGTATTTCATTGACTTTTACATTGCGATTGTATTTAGCTTCATGTTATACCCTGCAGAAGGGCAGAGCATTTATTAAACTGATGCTAAAGAAAACTTAAGCAATTGTCCGTAAAAACATATCACAATTTTTTCGTCATCCAATGTACCTTCAACAAATAAAAGTTGTTATGGGCAAATGCTCCAACTATTCAGTGCTCAATTGTATCTCCTTCTGCCCCTGCTTCTTTGCCCTATGCATCTTATTAGTTTTAATAATATAGTTAACACGTCTGTCATCTTTTGTACCTGGCTTGTCTCCTGTGCTCATTTGGGATTGCTGAGAAAGAGGTACTTTCAAATGGCAGCTGGCAGATCTATTGTAAAAGAGCAATTCTCACAATATATTGTGCCTTCTAATTTGGATTACAGTGGCTCTACTCACCCTGGCCTAGGGTATAGGTGCACTCTCCTCGACACACCCGCCGCCGATTTAAAAAATGGATAATAATTTAAAATGGAGGGCAAAGATTACTCTAATATACAGTAGGTTAGTACAAAACTATTTATTTGCAAAGGTAAAAAATATAAAATAATAAAGATGGATAAAAATGTAGCAACATCAAATACAAAAATAGGTTCTTAATATATATCAAAATAGGGTAATCATATGCACTGGTGATCGTGCGGTCTTGGATCACCAGTGCATATGATCACCCTATTTTAATATATATTAAGATTATTGTATTTTTGTATTTGATGTTGCTACATTTGTATCCATCTTTATTATTTTATATTTTTTACCTTTGCAAATAAATAGTTGTGTACTAACCTATATTGGAGTAATCTATGCAACACTCCATAATAAATTATTATCTTGTGCCTTCTGCTTACTAATGTTTTTGCGTCACTTTTACACATTTTGACTAGACACAAGACACAGTGACCCAGATTTACTAATGTGTGTGCATCTAGAATCTGTCTAAAAATGGCACAAATTCCACAATTTGGTGCAAATAGTGTTTCTACACTTTTTATGTCTCAAAGTAAGGCCACTTTCTGACTACCGTATGGCTATTTCAGTGTTTTGCGGTCCATTTTTCACGTATCTGTTGTTCTGTTTTTTGTTTCCGTTTCGTTTTTGTTCCGTTTTTCCGTATGGCATATACAGTATACAGTAATTACATAGAAAAAATTGGGCTAGGCATAACATTTTAAATGGATGGTTCCGCAAAAACTGAACGGATATGGAAGACATACGGATGCATTCCGTTTTTTTTTGCGGACCCATTGACTGGAGTCACGGAACGTGATTTGCGGGCAGTAATAGGACATTTTCTATCTTTCAACTGAACAGAAAAACGGAAATATGGAAACGGAATGCATACGGAGTACATTCCATTTTTTTTGCGGACCAATTGAAATGAATGGTTCCGTATACGGACTGCTAAAAAACAGCCCGCAAAACAAACAAAAAAAAACAGTAGTGTGAAAGAGGCCTAAGCCAACAATAGCTGGTATATAGTCATATAAAAGTGTCTATCCCTGCACCAGATTTATCATCCAGCCCTAGCCCCTGTGATAAATCTGCTGCAGGTTTAAGATGAGTAAATCTGGGTCAGTGAAAAGAGGGTAAGTGCCATAGTCTAAAAGAATACAGTACATGAAGCAAGGCCTGCGTCTGACCCACTAAAATTCTTTTTGTCCACATGACCATTGTCCTTCATCTACAGAGCTTTCTCCTTCAAGTCAGTCACTGAGAATTAATGTCACTAAATTTGGACTTGTGCCACGGTCTGTGGTGGGAATAGCGGTGATTTGCTCAGTTCGTGAATGGTTAATATAAAATACATTTGGAAATTGCCCTTATCCTTTTGCATGCCATAATTCCAATGCAAATTAATAGGATTAAATGTGAGCTAGGGCTTAGTACTCTTTAGAAAATCTGCATAATACTCTTTTGTATCAATAAAGGGATTTCACAGTTCATTATTTTCAGCGCACGCTGAACTATATGGTTGCAAGTTATTTGGCAGGAACACATTCCTTTATTCAGTAGCACCTGGGCCAGCGTAAAATATATGTGCATAAGGCAGCTGTGAGAAAAGTGATTGGTCTGGGCCATGCAAGATGTGGCGGTTTTCAACTAACTCATTACAAACGGAGTATTCTTTTCCATGTCCATTGTTAAGGGACACAGGTCAGTGATTCGCGGACAGCACACATACCCCTTCGTTTGATGTGTGTTTTCACAAATCAGTATTTTAGCACGGAAGCATGCACCATTTTGTCCGTATTTACGGGTACATCACGCCCATTATAGTCTATGGGTCCGTGAAAAACACGGACGAAACACAGATGCCATCTATGTTTCACAGACTATTAAGAGGCGATGCTCTGAAAACAAATTTTCAGTTATGCAATGCCCATTGAGCACGAATGACACGGAGAGAGCAAAAAATGGACACATGGACCAAACACGGATTCTTCACAGAAATCTTCACGGATGAATCGCTGACCATCTTATCACAGGAGCCTTTAGTTGAATACTGCCATGGCTTTCATGGACACACGGTTCTCGCTGCAGCACAGCCGTTTCTCAGACAACGCATGGCCGTGCAGTCTAGCTGTGATCTTAAAGGGAACCTGTCATGTGGATATTTGATTATTATCTAACTAATTATATACAATCATGTACTACTAAAAAGTGCCTTAGATGTATTCACTTACTGGTGTGACAGATGGTTACCTCATAATATACACACAAAGATGCCACATGCTAATGAGATGATTTGAGTCCAGCTCAAGCTATAGCCACTCCCCTGCCCACCTGCTGCTGATTCATATGGAAAATAACTGTCAATCAGCAGCAGGTGGGCGGGGAGAGTCAGGAGCTCATGAATATTCAGGACTCATCATTATCAGCTGGAGCTTTTCAATACAAGATGTTGGCAGATTGACTGGGTCAATTAAAGAAAGTGACCCAGCATTTTGCTAAGAGAATCAGTCACTTATTTATGCTTCCCTTAGTTAGGACACCATAAAACTGGTGACAGGTTCCCTTTAAGGCTACCTGCCACATGGTGTGCACATCTAGGTAGTACAGATTAGGCCTTGCATGTCTTATAAGACAATCGTTATGAAGTCTTAGAATGTGTATGCGCATAGAAAATATACCTCCTGTAATCAGTTCACTGTTTCATTCACTTCTATGAGGCTGATGAAGTACTACCTGCATCAGCCCCATATAAGTGAAAGGACTGGTGGATCAACAGGTGCCCTAATACACCATTTGTGATTTCTGGGATCCCAGTGGTCAGATCCCCAGGAAACAGACATTTAGCACCTATCAGCAGGATAAGTACTTTTTGTTTAATAACCACTTTAAAGTGGATTTGTCAATCAGACTATGCAGCCCTATGTAAGGGCACAATAGTATAGGGGCTTGTTCATTTCATATTAGCCAAAATGGCCGAAAAAAATATTGTGCCATCTGGCTAATAGAAATAATCAAAAACTACACCGGACATGGGTCCAGTGTATTCATGAGAGAAGCACTCCCTCCAGATCTCCCAGCCTGCCCAGCTCCTCTCGGTGACTGCTATGTATGTTTGATAGATGCTAGAGCCAATTTCACAGGTAGCTAATTACCCATCAGTATGTTTTATGGACTGTGGGAGGCTACTAAAGAACCCCAGGCTACCAGGGGGAGAAAATCAGAACGTTGGCTATAGACTGAAAATAGGATTGATAAAAGTGCTTATACAGCAGCCTCGCCTCTTGTAAATCACAATGGATGATACACGATTTAAACAAAATATATGTTCACTCTCCAATGCTATGACGACAGTTTTTCAGCTATTAAGCATCTATGGGGATTCTCTGATTAACCCCAGATGTCTCCAGTTAGTGAAAAAATTTGGATAGGGAAATGTTTACCTGTACTGGCTTTTGTTTTTATGAGATAAATGGCACCAGAGATTTCTGGTGGCCACTTACCTTTATCTCACTCCATAAAAATAAAATCTTAAGCCAGGTAAAATAGCTGTCAGGGAAGATAGCAATATTATGCTTGTGACGACCTTAAGTGTTTCTGTCAATTGCTCATGACAGAGCCTCATCTAGGTTGTCATTGCAGCCCATAAAAAGTTTCCATCACATCCTGATCTGAATTATTTACATTGAACATGTTGAAAGAAACCTAGCTGCTTGAGTCCTGAAGAAGGTCCAGATAAGTGCAATTGGCAGGGTGTGATATATATTGGTTGTTCCTGTATCAGTAGTGCTGATAAGAAACACCACCAATTAAAGGCCTTCAACAAGGGTCAAACAGTTGGAATTGCTTGTTTAACCCAACAGTTATCTTATGCTTGTGGCCCCTTGAAGCTGAAAAGGTAAAATGTAAAATGGTTGTCTGGATTCTAGACGTCGATGACCTATCCCCAGTTTAGGTCATCAGTATCAGAGAGAGGGGGGTCTGACATCAAGTACCCTTTCCCATTAGCTGTTTAAGGCTACTTTCACACTAGCGGCAAGAAACTCCAGCAGACTGTTCTAGCGGGTGAACAGCCTGTCGGATCCGTACTGCCGCTAGTGTAGCGTGCCCCCAGACTACCGCTCCGGCCCCAGTGACTATAATAGGGGCAGGCTGGAGTTCCGGCGGCAGCACAGCAAACATGCCGAGAGGTGGCTGGAATAAAAGTACGAGTTCCTTGCCCACTAGTGTGAAACTAGCCTAAAGTAAACACTAGTACCCAAAACAGCAGAGCGGAATGCTTCGTTCACTGTGCCGTTGCTGTGCTGGGTTCCTGCAGCTCTGCTCCGACTGTGTAGGCCTCCCACTAATCTTATACTGATGACCAATCCTGAGGATAAGTTACCAGTATCTTAAGCCTGGATAACTGTTTTAAATTTATGGAAAAACAGCAAAAACATTCCAGTAAAAACACCACAAAAACCTGCTCTAAACATTGTGTGTGAATCCATCCTATTATGATGAAAGCAGATGAACACCATGTTATCTTATTTTTGGAGGTTCTTTCTAACCAAAGGGTATTTTCTAAAGCAAACAACTCCTTTAAGACGGTTTTCCAGGTGCAGAATATTGATGACCTATCCTCCAGAGAGGCCTTATCATTATCATAAGTGTGTGACTCTTGGCATCCCTGCTGATCAGCTTTTTAAAGGGAGCATGTGCATTCATGTGCAGGATATTGTAGCTTCAAGTGAAGGGAAGAACGCTGCAATACCCTTCACTACTGCTACTAAGTAGATTTGTGCAGGCGGAAGCCCAATGTAAACAATGAAGAGGCCAAGGCACTTGTAGGAGGACCTCAGCCTAGGGTTGGAGCCCCATTGATCCTCAGCATATGTAATCAATATTCTACACTCAAAAAGCCTCAAGGGGTTCTCTGAGATAATTAAAAGTCTTGGAAACTTATATAATTAAAATAAAAAACCATCATATTCTCATTTCTCTAGAGCCATTCTTTATAGTGCTGGTCCAGCTTTCCTGCCGCTGTTTATAAACAGCAGAGGTGGTGTACCTGCATATGGTGCTGGAGAAACAGGTGAGTAAGTGACGTTTATTTTGCTTTAAGCAATTGTAATATAACAAAGCTAGTTTGGACCCGCTGTATAACTTGAACATATGTGGTTGGTGCTACTCCTAGGGGGGTTATCTCAGTGGCTCCACAGTTGTTTATCCTTTAACCCTTATACAGGGATCAGGAATTTGATTCAATGGAACCACCAGGCCACTAGTAGTATCGATCCAACTGACTGCTGACCAGTGCAGGGCATTGAAGAATCTGACAAAACCATCATCTAAGAGAGACTGATCTGAGGGCAGATAGAGTATGTGCAATGCAATAAACAGGCTGAGGTCAGAGTGGGCAGCTCAGGGTCAGAACAGAGAACAAGTGGAGGTCAGGTACACAGAACCGGTACACCATAGCAGGAAACTAGTTAATTATAACCTATTGCTCAGGCATCTTCCTGCCAGAGAAGGTGCCTAAAGTACCCCAAGGTAACCAGCTATTGGCTGGGGAAGATTATGGTGTGCACTGGACCTTTAACAGCTGGAGGGAGCTTATGTGTGACCTACGGGCAGCGAGAAGTGTTGCTAGCAGGAACTAGGTCTGGACCATCGGCCAGGAAGAGGAAGACATCAGCGGGACTGAGCCATTAGAGCCCTGCAACTATAGAGCTGGTGAGTAGTGTTGAGTGAATCGAGCTTCGGATCCAAGATCCGAAGTCGATTCGCTCCAAACTTTATTTGAATGCTATACAGAGATTCATTTATGTACAGCATTCAAATGTATGGGCTCTGGTGAGGGACTTTGATGAATAACTTCGGGATTTGATTTTTCAACCTTAAAACCATTTTTAAACAGGGATCCTTTGGTACTGAAGCAAACTTCGGATTTCTGTTTTAAAATGGTTTTAAAGTTTAAAAATCTAATGCCTAATTTCAACTTGCCAGAGCCCATACAGTTTCATGTTCTATGGAGATGGGTCTCCATACAGAATTAAAACAAAGTCTATGATCCGAAGTTCGATTCGCCCAACACTACTGGTGAGCAAGGCAGTGGCCATTCCCACCAGCAGGAGAGAGGTGGCAGTAGCCTCAAGTGGGGTTGTCAAAATTTTTTATTAATTCAGGCAACCCCTTTAAGGAATTACATTTACAAGTACTTACAAAAAGAGTACTTTTCTTTTTTTCTTGACACTGTAATGAGTAGTTCATTCTAATATGTATGATGGTCTGTGCTAGTAACAGGTTAAGTGGGTTCTTCCCAGCTAATCTGTGCTAATCTCATAAATGCCTTGCACAGACTACTGTCAAACAAGGATTCATATGTGTGGTTGAGCTGTCAAGTCTAGCTGGTTCAGTAAATCGTCAGTCATCCTATCACCAAGCTTCACAAACTTCAATAGACTTCCACACTTTGAAGTGCTTAGTATTCCATTAATCTCTGGTCGCTAGAATGATATCAGGAAGTGGCACAGATCATGCAGGTAAAAAAAATAGGAGTACTGATAAAATCAGTGGCTTTCTTCTTTAGGATCAAGTTTTATTGGAACTCCTGTTCTGTAATTTCATGTTGTTTTTCTGCCCTTGCTGGCGTCTATTAGTTTAACTATCTAAGAATTAGAGTTTAAGCACAGCACAGTCATATTTTCCCACTGCTTCAGTTTGAAGAATTAGAAAATTATCCTGTCTGTCTATGAAAAGCTATTTACAAAGGAGGCAAATATTTTTAAAAAACTAAATGAAGGGCACATTAACATATATATTGTAAAAGAAGAATTTTAATAAGATAGTATGTGAACTTGTGTTAGTAACCCTTTGAGAAGATACTTTGAAAAAGTTTTTATAGACTCACTACAACATATTGGTGGGAGTGAATTCTAGCAAGGGCTATACAAAGTTTTTTTTCTGGCATACAAAAGTCACAATTTAATTTTCACAAAGGGCATTTTATGCAAACATTTGTGATTTTTTTCATCTTTACTCCATTCTTAAGACTTTTGGAATAGTTGGCTGGGCTTCACAAAGGGGCGTGGCCTCTTGTGGCTCAATAGATTTTCTATAATTTACCACAGAGGCTGCCTTGAATTATATAATTTTACTCAGGGCCGGCGCTACCATAAGGCAGACCAAGCGGCTGCGTTAGGGCACATCCTGCGCAGAGAAGGGGAGGGCGGAAAAATGAATGACCTTTTCTTTTTTTATCACTTACATAACTTACTTGCGACTCCGAGTTGCGCCACAATGCCGCTGGCTGCCCTCCCCAGCCTGCGTGAGCCATGCGGCCCCGGCTCTCACTCACTGCACGGGCCTGGAAGCACGGCAACACGGTCACATGGGTTCAGGCCAGGGAGGCATGACTGGCGAGTGGCGCCGCGGCGGCGGGAAGCAGGGACTAGAGCTGAGTGACTGTGTCTGTGTCACCGCCAGATATCTGAGAAGCTCTGACAGACGTTCTTCAGAACCTCTTGCTTGAGGTTCTTTTGTTTTGCTTTAGTTTTGTCATCTCGTTTTCCTCTCTCAGCTGTCATCTAGTTGCACTGATTGCTTCCCTTTAAATCCCCTCCCATACTGCATCACTTTGCGGTTTATACAACTTCCTGGATTGTGTGCATGCTGGATGCTGCAACTGATGCTTCTACAGATAAATCTGTTCCTTTATTTGTGTTTTCCTGTTGGCTTGATCCTAGGTGACCCAGACTCCCTCCGTATTAAGTGTAGGAAGCCGGTGGTCGTGTCCCCTCACTATTATAGGGTGTTCAGGTGTCATACAGTCGAGGCACGAGGGCATGTAATTATCTATCATAGAGATTTTTGCATGGGCTGAGAAGTCAGGGAGAGAGCTAGGGCTTTTACAGGGCTCACCCTTATGTTCCTTAGTTTGGGATCAAGTCAGTTGGATCTTCATTTGTTGTCTTCTAGTTTTCTGCAACATCATCCGTGACATTATAAACCGCCTAAACCGTCTTAAACATGAATCCGGTTTCAGCCTTGATTGACCGCATGCAGGGTCTTTCACTGGAGGTAGCAGATCTCCGGAAAACTGTCTCTCAGTTTGAGCTGACCGTTTCTGCTTGCGTTCATGGAATTTGTTCTGAGCCTAAAATCTCGCTTCCGGATACGTTCTCCGGGGGTAGTGAGAATTTTGTTTGTTTTAGAGAGGCTTGCAAACTCAATTTTCGCCTACTTCCCCATTCCTCTGGTGATGAGGAGCAGAGGGTGGGGATCATCATCTCACTACTCAGGGATAACGCTCAGTCCTGGGCCTTTTCGCTGCCGGTGGGGGCAAGGCCCCTCCGTTCAGTGGATGAATTTTTTGTAGCCCTGGGTCAGATATATGATGATCCGGATTGTATTGCTCTGGCTGAATCTACACTGTGTCTTTTATGCCAGGGTAAACAGTCCGCAGAGATATACTGTTTCGAATTTCAGAGATGGGCAGCTGATACTGGTTGGAATGATGCTGCACTCCGAAGTCAATTTTGCCATGGTCTTTCAGAGGGATTGAAAGATGCATTTGCCTTTCATGAGAGACCTACCTCCTTGGAGTCTGCCATGTCTCGGGCTGTTCGTATTGACAGGCATCTTAGACAGAGAGGAGAGATCACTCCTTCCTGTCATACTCAGTCCAAGGACAGTGCGGTGGTCTCATTCAGTGCGCAGGAGCCTCAGTCTCTTTCAATCCTCTATGAGCAGGAGCCCATGCAGTTGGGTTTGCTTGCCTTTGACAACAGAGGATTCATCTCTCAGAGGAGGGTTTTTTTTTGTTGTAGAGGTATAAATCATTTGGCAAATGTTTGTCCCACTAGGAGATTCAGGCAGTTTTTTGAGAGTAATAAAGAAACAAAAAGAAAAAGGTCCTCTAAAAACGTTCCATCTGTTACTATTGGCAAAGTTGATGCAGAAATTGAAGGTTTTCCGTTTGCTTGTAGTTCCCGTTTTGTCCTACCTGCCAGGGTGGCGCTAGAGAGTTGTCAGATTTTTGTAGATAGTGGAGCAGCTGTCAATCTCATTGATAATCA
Organism: Bufo gargarizans; assembly: GCF_014858855.1. Lineage (NCBI taxonomy): Eukaryota > Metazoa > Chordata > Amphibia > Anura > Bufonidae > Bufo > Bufo gargarizans. The sequence continues at coordinate 399,001,001 of NC_058081.1, forward strand.
ATTTGCTATAACACATGGTTTCCAGGTTACCACTTTGGGAAAGGACATACCAGTTTTTGCTATTGATTCCGCTCCACTTTCTCAAAAATCATTAAAAGGCATAGTTCACAATATCCGTTTGATTGTGAGTGATGCTCATGTTGAGGATGTGTCGTGTTTCGTCCTAAGTGGGTTACCTACTCCTCTAGTATTGGGGCTACCCTGGCTCACTAAACATAACCCCACCATTGATTGGCAAGTGAGGCAAATAAATGGTTGGAGTGACTTTTGCATAGAGAATTGCCTCTCGACATCTGTTTCAGAGGTTTCTACTAAGACTGTACCATCTTTTCTCTCTGAATTTTTGGATGTGTTTTCTGAGAGTGGTGTTCAGGAGCTGCCCCCTCACAGGGAGTACGATTGTCCTATTAATCTCATCCCAGGCGCCAAGCTGCCTAAATCTCGTTTGTACAATCTCTCCCAACCTGAAAGGGTCACTATGCGTGCTTATAAGATAAGTCTGTTCCTTTATTTCTGTTTTCCTGTTGGCTTGATCCTAGGTGACCCGGACTCCCTCCGTATTAAGTGTAGGAAGCCGGTGGTCGTGTCCCCTCACTATTATAGGGTGTTCAGGTGTCATACAGTCGAGGCACAAGGGCATGCAATTATGTATCATAGAGATTTTTGCATGGGCTGAGAAGTCAGGGAGAGAGCTAGGGCTTTTACTCACCCTTCTGTTCCTTAGTTTGTGATCAAGTCAGTTGGATCTTCATTTGTTGTCTTCTAGTTTTCTGCAACACCATCCGTGACAGTCTGTGAGTCTGAGTGTGACTCATACAGCCGTCAGCCAGATTGCCGTAGCAGCAGCCAGCAGGACAGGTGGGTAGGGTAGGTGATCACTGATGAGATGAGCGCACTAGTGCCAGAGGATGAGCGCACAGGGTGAGAAATGTGACACAATATGGGGTAGTGATGTGATCATGGGGAAATGGATGATGTGCCATGGGGGGGGATGTGACAACATGGATGGAGGGGGGAGAAATGTGACAACATGGATGGAGGGGGGAGAAATGTGACAACATGGATGGAGGAGGGAGGAATGTGACAACATGGACGGAGGGGGGAGAAATGTGACAACATGAATGGAGGGGGGAGAAATTTGACAACATGGATGGAGGGGGGAGAAATGTGACAACATGGATGGAGGGGGGAGAAATGTGACAACATGGATGGAGGGGGAGAAATGTGACAACATGGATGGAGGGGGGAGAAATGTGACTACATGGATGGAGGTGGGAGAAATGTGACAACATGGATGGAGGGGGAGAAATGTGAGGGCTGATGTGACATAGGTGATTTGACATGGAGGGGTGCGAAATGTGATATTCAGGGGGAGAAATGTGACATGGGGGGATGATGGCTGATATGGGGGCTTAATGGCTGACATAGGGGCATGATGACTGACAAGGGGGCATAATGGCTGACATTGGGTGTGATGTCTGACATGGGGGGCTGATGGATGGGGGCTGATAGATGACATGGGGGCTGATCTGAGGCATTTGTGGTCTGATCTGAGGTCTGATAACCATTGGGGATCTGATTGCTGGTCTGTCCTGAGGTGTAATGGAAAATATTTTTTTCTTATTATCCTCCTCTAAAACCTAGGTGCGTCTTATGGGCCGGTGCGTCTTATAGGGTGAAAAATACGGTCCTCCAACCAACGATTGTCTGAGGCAGAGCGAAGATACCAGGACCACACAGAGGAGAAGCCAGCTGCTGCAGACGGGACCAGGGCCAGGTGAGCTGCGGTGGTGGTGGGTGGGGCACCAAAATGTAGCTTCGCTTGTGTTGGCAAAAATCCTTGCACCGGCCCTGATTCTACTTCAGCTCATAGCTAGCATATACTTGCTTTCCTGAAGCACAAACTGACAGAAGATGCGCCAAATTTATTAAAGTGGCCTGGGCTTCTTGAGCCCTATCTGCAGAAATTACTGCAGCAAATTTAAATTTTTCCTACTTGCCTTCTAAGAGCCATAACTTTTTAATTTTTCCTTTAACATAGCTTTTTTTGCGGGATCAGCTGTAATTTTTAACACCACCATTTTATGTTCCATATAATGTATTACAAAGCTGTAGAAAAAGTGGAATGAAATAGGGAAAAAATGCTATTCTGCAATCGTTTTTAGAATTTTTACGGCTTTCAGTATGACAAACTTATTCCTCAGGTCAGTACGATTGCGGTAATATCAAATTTTCATCGATTTTATTATGTTTTACTACTTTAAAAAAAAGAAGAAACTTTTAAAAATTACTTTGTATCATTTTTTGATGCTCATATTTTTATGCTCATACAACAGAGGGCTCATTTTTTGCGGGCTAAAACTGTTGTTTTTATGGGTTACTTTCACACTAGGGTTGCTAGAATCCGGCAGGCAGTTCCGTATGCAACCAGATAACCTTATTTTCCGGATCCGTTTGGTGGATCCGGTAAAATAACGGATCCGTCTCATCTGTTCCGGTATTTAAATTTTTTAAAGATCAAAAGAACCAGCTTCAGATGTAAATTGTACAGTGGCTATAAAAGAGGACCAAAGGTCACATATCCCTCAGATGCTGCCTCAGAAGATAGCATACATGATTCCAGACCACATTCAGTTTGGATTTCAGTCTCTAATCCTTGTTTCCCGCTGGAGAAGACGCCTTCATGCCAGATGGCACAGTTGCTATTGGGTTCATCCGATCACTTCTAGCCAAATGAGAAGGGGTGCAGTTGAAGTTCTTTTTCCCGAACTGCGGAATTATCCTGACAAGTTTCTTAACTACCTATGGATGAGCGTCTCAAGTTTTGATGATCTGCTACAAAGGGTCTCTCATCGCATCAAAAGACAGGACACCATTTTCCGTCAAAGTATTTCACCTGCAGAACGGTTAATTCTTACCATAAGTTAATTAGTAATTTTTATTTTGCTAGTAAATGTTATTTTTGTATACTTTTTAAATAAATATTTAACGTAGCTTGTCTGGGTTCAAAGCTGAGCCCAGACATATTTCCCTACCCCTTGGTACGAACATTTTCTGTATTTGATACTGTACTCTACCTAGCACAGCTCTTGATTGCGCAGGCCAAGGGCTTTGGAGGCTCTGGAGTAGTATTGTTCACTGTGACATCACCGACTCATACAGTCAGGCTTTACCCCATCTCAAAAATCAGAGACGTTGACTTCACTTTGAGCAATGCTAGCCAGAAGCATATGTCTATCGTTCTCCATGGAGAGCCCGTTCCATAACTGGATTTCCCAAAAATATCCTTTGCCCTGTGAAAATGACCACAGAACAAAGGAGAACATTAGAGTATTCAACGGTGGTATGGCCAGTTTCAGGTCCCAAACAAGGACAACCAAATTATATAGCTTGTATGGTTTTTTGGGCTTGTTTTTACATATTTGCTCATTTTTATCTACAGTCTTTTTATTTTTATTTTGTTCTGATAGATTCCTGGCAACAGGAGAAGGTTTGACGTCCCTCCATTATCAGTTTCGGCTAGGAATATCCACAGTTTACTTGATTGTTAAAGATACCTGCCGTGCTTTGTGGGAGCTGTTGCATGAGGAGTTTATACCTCACCCAAGTAGGCAACAGGGGATCGAAATTTCAGAAAGATTTTGGGAATGTCAGTTTCCTAACTGTCTTGGGGCAGTGGACGGGAAACATATGCGTATTATCAAGCCCCAAGGCACTGGTTCTGAGTACTTTAATTGCCAAAAATATTTTTCCATTATATTTATGGCCATCGCTGATGCCCAGTACCAATTTGTGGCAATCGATGTTGGGGCTTATGGCCAAACCAATGATTCATTGGTCTTCAAAAATTCGGACATGGGGAGAAGGGTATACAATAGACAATGTTATTTTCCACCTCCTCAAACTCTATCAGGTACTGATGCTCCCCCTATGTCCTTGATGTTGGTTGGTGACAAAGCATTTCAGATGTGGGGCAATCTAATTAAACCTTTTTGCAGCCACAGATTAAACTGGAGCAATTGGTGGAATGTGCATTCGGCATTCTGGTGGCTAAATGGCGTATCTTCACCAAGCCCATTCAACTGAAAATAGAAACTGTTGAGGTAGTAAAGGCATGTGTGGTGTTACAACACTACCTCATCATAAAGAACCACTACATGTTGAACAGATCACTGAAGACAGCGCTTTGGCCAGTATTGAAATTTTTGGACCAAGGACTACTGTAGCAGTTTCCAGGATGAGAAACTCCTTTGCAGAATATTTCTGCTCCGCTGCAGGAAGAGTGGACTGACAGGACCAAATAATTAAAATTATTTGTATTATTAGTCTTTTCATGAAAAATGAATGTAATTTGAATATATTCTAGATGCAGTTTGGTTGCGTGGTTATGTGGGTGGGTAGGTAGATACAATAGTGTGTTTTTATTGATTTTCAAAACCTGTTTTGTAAAATTTGTTTCAGATTATTCAACTTTTTTTAACCGTATATTTGAATCTTTATGCATATATTGATCTCCCCACGCTGGAGGAGCAACAAATACTTGTGTGGCTCCACCAGCGTACGCAGAATATGTGAGCTCTAGAGCCCTCTACTCTCTCCACACTGGAGGAGCAACACAAGAACTGGGAGATTATATGAGGTCTCTCTTCTCCACACTAGTCTTCTCTTGTCTACATACTTTCCCCATGCTGGAGGAGCGACAAATACTTGCGTCGCTCCGCCAGTGTAGGCAGAATATGTGAGCTCTAGAGCCCTCTACTCTCTCCATGCTGGAAGAGCGACAAATTCTTGTGTCGCTCCGTCAGCATTGGGAGATTATGTGTGGCCTCTCTTCTCCACACTAGTCTTCTCTTGTCTACCTACTATCCCCATGCTGGAGGAGCGACAAATACTTGTGTCGCTCCACCAGTGCAGAGAAAATTGAAGGGTTCAAAAAGAACCAATTTTTCATCCCTAACGTTAAACACCCATAAAAAAATCCACAGACAAATAGATTTAAAAAAATAAAATTTATTAAGAACTAGGGATGAGCGAACTCGAACTGTATAGTTCGGGTTCGTACCGAATTTTGGGGTGTCCGTGACACGGACCCGAACCCGGACATTTTCGTAAAAGTCCGGGTTCGGGTTCGGTGTTCGTCGCTTTCTTCGCGCTTTTGTGACGCTTTCTTGGCGCTTTTTGAAAGGCTGCAAAGCAGCCAATCAACAAGCGTCATACTACTTGCCCCAAGAGGCCATCACAGCCATGCCTACTATTGGCATGGCTGTGATTGGCCAGAGCACCATGTGACCCAGCCTCTATTTAAGCTGGAGTCACATAGCGCCGCCCGTCACTCTGCTCTGATTAGCGTAGGGAGAGGTTGCGGCTGCGACAGTAGGGCGAGATTAGGCAGATTAACTCCTCCAAAGGACTTGATTAACTGATCGATCTGCAGCTGTGGATCATTGAGCTGCTGATCCTCAATTGCTCACTGTTTTTAGGCTGCCCAGACCGTTTGTCAGTCACATTTTTCTGGGGTGATCGGCGGCCATTTTGTGTCTTGTGGTGCGCCAGCACAAGCTGCGACCAAGTGCATTTAACCCTCAATGGTGTGGTTGTTTTTTGGCTAAAGCCTACATCAGGGTGAAGCTGTCACACCAAGTGCATTTAACCAGCAATAGTCTGTTCATTTTTTGGCCATATACAAAATCAGGGGCAAGCTGCGCCTGTCACCAAGTGCATTTAACCCTCAATGGTGTGGTTGTTTTTGGCTAAAGCCTACATCAGGGTGAAGCTGTCACACCAAGTGCATTTAACCAGCAATAGTCTGTTCATTTTTTGGCCATATACTAAATCAGGGGCAAGCTGCGCCTGTCACCAAGTGCATTTAACCCTCAATGGTGTGGTTGTTTTTTGGCTAAAGCCTACATCAGGGTGAAGCTGTCACACCAAGTGCATTTAACCAGCAATAGTCTGTTTATTTTTTGGCCATATCCCAGTCTAATTCTGTCACTAAATCCATACCGGTCACCCAGCGCCTAAATACTAGGCCTCAAATTTATATCCCGCTAAATCTGTCCTTAGTGCTGTAGCTGGGCGAGTTATTTAGTGTCCGTTCAAGCACATTTCTTGTTCTGGGTTGAAATACAATTCCCAATTTAGCAATTTCATAATTTAGTGGTTTCTGCTATATCAGAGCTATTTGAAATCTATCCCTAAAAGGATATATCATATTCAAGGTGCACATTGGGTCATTCAGAATAACTTCACACACACCCGCTACTGTGTATTTCCAAGTCTAATTCTGGCACTAAACCCATACCTGTCACCCAGCGCCTAAATACTAGGCCTCAAATTTATATCCAGCTAAATCTGTCCCTAGTGCTGTAGCTGGGCGAGTTATTTAGTGTCCGTTCAAGCACATTTCTTGTTCTGGGTTGAAATACAATTCCCAATTTAGCAATTTCATAATTTAGTGGTTTCTGCTATATCAGAGCTATTTGAAATCTATCCCTAAAAGGGTATATAATATTCAAGGTGCACATTGGGTCATTCAGAATAACTTCACACACACCCGCTACTGTGTATTTCCAAGTCTAATTCTGGCACTAAACCCATACCTGTCACCCAGCGCCTAAATACTAGGCCTCAAATTTATATCCCGCTGAATCTGTCCTTAGTGCTGTAGCTGGGCGAGTTATTTAGTGTCCGTTCAAGCACATTTCTTGTTCTGGGTTGAAATACAATTCCCAATTTAGCAATTTCATAATTTAGTGGTTTCTGCTATATCAGAGCTATTTGAAATCTATCCCTAAAAGGGTATATAATATTCAAGGTGCACATTGGGTCATTCAGAATAATTTCACACACACCCGCTACTGTGTATTTCCAAGTCTAATTCTGTCACTAAACCCATACCTGTCACCCAGCGCCTAAATACTAGGCCTCAAATTTATATCCCGCTAAATCTGTCCCTAGTGCTGTAGCTGGGCGAGTTATTTAGTGTCCGTTCAAGCACATTTCTTGTTCTGGGTTGAAATACAATTCCCAATTTAGCAATTTCATAATTTAGTGGTTTCTGCTATATCAGAGCTATTTGAAATCTATCCCTAAAAGGGTATATAATATTCAAGGTGCACATTGGGTCATTCAGAATAACTTCACACACACCCGCTACTGTGTATTTCCAAGTCTAATTCTGGCACTAAACCCATACCTGTCACCCAGCGCCTAAATACTAGGCCTCAAATTTATATCCCGCTAAATCTGTCCTTAGTGCTGTAGCTGGGCGAGTTATTTAGTGTCCGTTCAAGCACATTTCTTGTTCTGGGTTGAAATACAATTCCCAATTTAGCAATTTCATAATTTAGTGGTTTCTGCTATATCAGAGCTATTTGAAATCTATCCCTAAAAGGGTATATAATATTCAAGGTGCACATTGGGTCATTCAGAATAACTTCACACACACCCGCTACTGTGTATTTCCAAGTCTAATTCTGGCACTAAACCCATACCTGTCACCCAGCGCCTAAATACTAGGCCTCAAATTTATATCCAGCTAAATCTGTCCCTAGTGCTGTAGCTGGGCGAGTTATTTAGTGTCCGTTCAAGCACATTTCTTGTTCTGGGTTGAAATACAATTCCCAATTTAGCAATTTCATAATTTAGTGGTTTCTGCTATATCAGAGCTATTTGAAATCTATCCCTAAAAGGGTATATAATATTCAAGGTGCACATTGGGTCATTCAGAATAACTTCACACACACCCGCTACTGTGTATTTCCAAGTCTAATTCTGGCACTAAACCCATACCTGTCACCCAGCGCCTAAATACTAGGCCTCAAATTTATATCCCGCTAAATCTGTCCCTAGTGCTGTAGCTGGGCGAGTTATTTAGTGTCCGTTCAAGCACATTTCTTGTTCTGGGTTGAAATACAATTCCCAATTTAGCAATTTCATAATTTAGTGGTTTCTGCTATATCAGAGCTATTTGAAATCTATCCCTAAAAGGGTATATAATATTCAAGGTGCACATTGGGTCATTCAGAATAACTTCACACACACCCGCTACTGTGTATTTCCAAGTCTAATTCTGGCACTAAACCCATACCTGTCACCCAGCGCCTAAATACTAGGCCTCAAATTTATATCCAGCTAAATCTGTCCCTAGTGCTGTAGCTGGGCGAGTTATTTAGTGTCCGTTCAAGCACATTTCTTGTTCTGGGTTGAAATACAATTCCCAATTTAGCAATTTCATAATTTAGTGGTTTCTGCTATATCAGAGCTATTTGAAATCTATCCCTAAAAGGGTATATAATATTCAAGGTGCACATTGGGTCATTCAGAATAACTTCACACACACCCGCTACTGTGTATTTCCAAGTCTAATTCTGGCACTAAACCCATACCTGTCACCCAGCGCCTAAATACTAGGCCTCAAATTTATATCCCGCTAAATCTGTCCTTAGTGCTGTAGCTGGGCGAGTTATTTAGTGTCCGTTCAAGCACATTTCTTGTTCTGGGTTGAAATACAATTCCCAATTTAGCAATTTCATAATTTAGTGGTTTCTGCTATATCAGAGCTATTTGAAATCTATCCCTAAAAGGGTATATAATATTCAAGGTGCACATTGGGTCATTCAGAATAACTTCACACACACCCGCTACTGTGTATTTCCAAGTCTAATTCTGGCACTAAACCCATACCTGTCACCCAGCGCCTAAATACTAGGCCTCAAATTTATATCCCGCTAAATCTGTCCCTAGTGCTGTAGCTGGGCGAGTTATTTAGTGTCCGTTCAAGCACATTTCTTGTTCTGGGTTGAAATACAATTCCCAATTTAGCAATTTCATAATTTAGTGGTTTCTGCTATATCAGAGCTATTTGAAATCTATCCCTAAAAGGGTATATAATATTCAAGGTGCACATAGGGTCATTCAGAATAACTTCACACACCCGCTACTGTGCATTTCCAAATCTAATTCTGTCACTAAACCCATACCTGTCACCCAGCGCCTAAATACTAGGCCTCAAATTTATATCCCGCTAAATCTCTCGTTACCGCTGTCCTGTTGTGGCTGGGAAAGTTATTTAGTGTCCGTCAAAGCACATTTTTTGTTCTGGGTTGAAATACAATTCCCAATTTAGCAATTTCATAATTTAGTCGTTTCTGCTATATCAGAGCTATTTGAAATCTATCCCTAAAAGGGTAGATCATATTGAAGGTGCACATAGGGTCATTCAGAATAACTTCACACACACGCTTCTGTGCATTTCCAAGTCTAATTCTGTCACTAAATCCATACCGGTCACCCAGCGCCTAAATACTAGGCCTCAAATTTATATCCCGCTGAATTTGAATACAATACATTGGGCCAAATAATATATTTGTTGTTGTGGTGAACCATAACAATGAGAAAAACATCTAGTAAGGGACGCGGACGTGGACATGGTCGTGGTGGTGTTAGTGGACCCTCTGGTGCTGGGAGAGGACGTGGCCGTTCTGCCACATCCACACGTCCTAGTGTACCAACTACCTCAGGTCCCAGTAGCCGCCAGAATTTACAGCGATATATGGTGGGGCCCAATGCCGTTCTAAGGATGGTAAGGCCTGAGCAGGTACAGGCATTAGTCAATTGGGTGGCCGACAGTGGATCCAGCACGTTCACATTATCTCCCACCCAGTCTTCTGCAGAAAGCGCACAGATGGCGCCTGAAAACCAACCCCATCAGTCTGTCACATCACCCCCATGCATACCAGGGAAACTGTCTCAGCCTCAAGTTATGCAGCAGTCTCTTATGCTGTTTGAAGACTCCGCTGGCAGGGTTTCCCAAGGGCATCCACCTAGCCCTTCCCCAGCGGTGAAAGACATAGAATGCACTGACGCACAACCACTTATGTTTCCTGATGATGAGGACATGGGAATACCACCTCAGCATGTCTCTGATGATGACGAAACACAGGTGCCAACTGCTGCGTCTTTCTGCAGTGTGCAGACTGAACAGGAGGTCAGGGATCAAGACTGGGTGGAAGACGATGCAGGGGACGATGAGGTCCTAGACCCCACATGGAATGAAGGTCGTGCCACTGACTTTCACAGTTCGGAGGAAGAGGCAGTGGTGAGACCGAGCCAACAGCGTAGCAAAAGAGGGAGCAGTGGGCAAAAGCAGAACACCCGCCGCCAAGAGACTCCGCCTGCTACTGACCGCCGCCATCTGGGACCGAGCACCCCAAAGGCAGCTTCAAGGAGTTCCCTGGCATGGCACTTCTTCAAACAATGTGCTGACGACAAGACCCGAGTGGTTTGCACGCTGTGCCATCAGAGCCTGAAGCGAGGCATTAACGTTCTGAACCTGAGCACAACCTGCATGACCAGGCACCTGCATGCAAAGCATGAACTGCAGTGGAGTAAACACCTTAAAACCAAGGAAGTCACTCAGGCTCCCCCTGCTACCTCTTCTGCTGCTGCCGCCTCGGCCTATTCTGCTGCTGCCGCCTCGGCCTCTTCCTCCGCCTCTGGAGGAACGTTGGCACCTGCCGCCCAGCAAACAGGGGATGTACCACCAACACCACCACCACCACCTCCGTCACCAAGCGTCTCAACCATGTCACACGCCAGCGTTCAGCTCTCCATCTCACAAACATTTGATAGAAAGCGTAAATTCCCACCTAGCCACCCTCGATCCCTGGCCCTGAATGCCAGCATTTCTAAACTACTGGCCTATGAAATGCTGTCATTTAGGCTGGTGGACACAGACAGCTTCAAACAGCTCATGTCGCTTGCTGTCCCACAGTATGTTGTTCCCAGCCGGCACTACTTCTCCAAGAGAGCCGTGCCTTCCCTGCACAACCAAGTATCCGATAAAATCAAGTGTGCACTGCGCAACGCCATCTGTGGCAAGGTCCACCTAACCACAGATACGTGGACCAGTAAGCACGGCCAGGGACGCTATATCTCCCTAACTGCACACTGGGTAAATGTAGTGGCAGCTGGGCCCCAGGCGGAGAGCTGTTTGGCGCACGTCCTTCCGCCGCCAAGGATCGCAGGGCAACATTCTTTGCCTCCTGTTGCCACCTCCTCCTTCTCGGCTTCCTCCTCCTCTTCTTCCACCTGCTCATCCAGTCAGCCACACACCTTCACCACCAACTTCAGCACAGCCCGGGGTAAACGTCAGCAGGCCATTCTGAAACTCATATGTTTGGGGGACAGGCCCCACACCGCACAGGAGTTGTGGCGGGGTATAGAACAACAGACCGACGAGTGGTTGCTGCCGGTGAGCCTCAAGCCCGGCCTGGTGGTGTGTGATAATGGGCGAAATCTCGTTGCAGCTCTGGGACTAGCCAATTTGACGCACATCCCTTGCTTGGCGCATGTGCTGAATTTGGTGGTGCAGAAGTTCATTCACAACTACCCCGACATGTCAGAGCTGCTGCATAAAGTGCGGGCCGTCTGTTCGCGCTTCCGGCGTTCACATCCTGCTGCTGCTCGCCTGTCTGCGCTACAGCGTAACTTCGGCCTTCCCGCTCACCGCCTCATATGCGACGTGCCCACCAGGTGGAACTCCACCTTGCACATGCTGGACAGACTGTGCGAGCAGCAGCAGGCCATAGTGGAGTTTCAGCTGCAGCACGCACGGGTCAGTCGCACTACAGAACAGCACCACTTCACCACCAATGACTCGGCCTCCATGCGAGACCTGTGTGCCCTGTTGCGCTGTTTCGAGTACTCCACCAACATGGCCAGTGGCGATGACACCGTTATCAGCGTTACAATACCACTTCTATGTCTCCTTGAGAAAACACTTAGGGCGATGATGGAAGAGGAGGTGGCCCAGGAGGAGGAGGAGGAGGAGGAGGAAGAGGGGTCATTTTTAGCACTTTCAGGCCAGTCTCTTCGAAGTGACTCAGAGGGAGGTTTTTGGCAACAGCAGAGGCCAGGTACAAATGTGGCCAGCCAGGGCCCACTACTGGAGGACGAGGAGGACGAGGATGAGGAGGAGGTGGAGGAGGATGAGGATGAAGCATGGTCACAGCGGGGTGGCACCCAACGCAGCTCGGGTCCATCACTGGTGCGTGGCTGGGGGGAAAGGCAGGACGATGACGATACGCCTCCCACAGAGGACAGCTTGTCCTTACCCCTGGGCAGCCTGGCACACATGAGCGACTACATGCTGCAGTGCCTGCGCAACGACAGCAGAGTTGCCCACATTTTAACCTGTGCGGACTACTGGGTTGCCACCCTGCTGGATCCACGCTACAAAGACAATGTGCCCACCTTACTTCCTGCACTGGAGCGTGATAGGAAGATGCGCGAGTACAAGCGCACGTTGGTAGACGCGCTACTGAGAGCATTCCCAAATGTCACAGGGGAACAAGTGGAAGCCCAAGGCCAAGGCAGAGGAGGAGCAAGAGGTCGCCAAGGCAGCTGTGTCACGGCCAGCTCCTCTGAGGGCAGGGTTAGCATGGCAGAGATGTGGAAAACTTTTGTCAACACGCCACAGCTAACTGCACCACCACCTGATACGCAACGTGTTAGCAGGAGGCAACATTTCACTAACATGGTGGAACAGTACGTGTGCACACCCCTCCACGTACTGACTGATGGTTCGGCCCCATTCAACTTCTGGGTCTCTAAATTGTCCACGTGGCCAGAGCTAGCCTTTTATGCCTTGGAGGTGCTGGCCTGCCCGGCAGCCAGCGTTTTGTCTGAACGTGTATTCAGCACGGCAGGGGGCGTCATTACAGACAAACGCAGCCGCCTGTCTACAGCCAATGTGGACAAGCTGACGTTCATAAAAATGAACCAGGCATGGATCCCACAGGACCTGTCCGTCCCTTGTCCAGATTAGACATTAACTACCTCCCCATAACCATATATTATTGGACTCCAGGGCACTTCCTCATTCAATCCTATTTTTATTTTCATTTTACCATTATATTGCGAGGCTACCCAAAGTTGAATGAACCTCTCCTCTGCCTGTGTGCTAGGCCTAAATATATGCCAATGGACTGTTGCAGTGGTGGCTGACGTGAAGCCTCATTCTCTGCTATGACATGCAGACTGATTCTCTGCTGACATGAAGACAGATTCTCTGTTACGGGACCTCCCTCCTCTGCCTGGGTGCTGGGCCTAAATATATGCCAATGGACTGTTGCAGTGGTGGCTGACATGAAGCCTGATTCTCTGCTATGACATGCAGACTAATTCTCTGCTGACATGAAGCCAGATTGTCTGTTACGGGACCTCTCTCCTCTGCCTGGGTGCTGGGCCTAAATTTATGACAATGGACTGTTGCAGTGGTGGCTGACGTGAAGCCTGATTCTCTGCTATGACATGCAGACTGATTCTCTGCTGACATGAAGCCAGATTGTCTGTTACGGGACCTCTCTGCTCTGCCTGTGTGCTAGGCCTAAATATATGCCAATGGACTGTTGCAGTGGTGGCTGACGTGAAGCCTGATTCTCTGCTATGACATGCAGACTGATTCTCTGCTGACATGAAGCCAGATTGTCTGTTACGGGACCTCTCTGCTCTGCCTGTGTGCTAGGCCTAAATATATGCCAATGGACTGTTGCAGTGGTGGGTGACGTGAAGCCTCATTCTCTGCTATGACATGCAGACTGATTCTCTGCTGACATGAAGACAGATTCTCTGTTACGGGACCTCCCTCCTCTGCCTGGGTGCTGGGCCTAAATATATGCCAATGGACTGTTGCAGTGGTGGCTGACATGAAGCCTGATTCTCTGCTATGACATGCAGACTAATTCTCTGCTGACATGAAGCCAGATTGTCTGTTACGGGACCTCTCTCCTCTGCCTGGGTGCTGGGCCTAAATTTATGACAATGGACTGTTGCAGTGGTGGCTGACGTGAAGCCTGATTCTCTGCTATGACATGCAGACTGATTCTCTGCTGACATGAAGCCAGATTGTCTGTTACGGGACCTCTCTGCTCTGCCTGTGTGCTAGGCCTAAATATATGCCAATGGACTGTTGCAGTGGTGGCTGACGTGAAGCCTCATTCTCTGCTATGACATGCAGACTGATTCTCTGCTGACATGAAGCCAGATTGTCTGTTACGGGACCTCTCTGCTCTGCCTGTGTGCTAGGCCTAAATATATGCCAATGGACTGTTGCAGTGGTGGGTGACGTGAAGCCTCATTCTCTGCTATGACATGCAGACTGATTCTCTGCTGACATGAAGCCAGATTCTCTGTTACGGGACCTCTCTGCTCTGCCTGTGTGCTAGGCCTAAATATATGCCAATGGACTGTTGCAGTGGTGGCTGACGTGAAGCCTCATTCTCTGCTATGACATGCAGACTAATTCTCTGCTGACATGAAGACAGATTCTCTGTTACGGGACCTCTCTCCTCTGCCTGGGTGCCGGGGCCTAAATATCTGAGAATGGACTGTTCCAGTGGTGGGTGACGGGAAGCCAGATTCTCTGCTATGGAACCTCTCTCCAATTGATTTTGGTTAATTTTTATTTATTTAATTTTTATTTTAATTCATTTCCCTATCCACATTTGTTTGCAGGGGATTTACCTACATGTTGCTGCCTTTTGCAGCCCTCTAGCTCTTTCCTGGGCTGTTTTACAGCCTTTTTAGTGCCGAAAAGTTCGGGTCCCCATTGACTTCAATGGGGTTCGGGTTCGGGACGAAGTTCGGATCGGGTTCGGATCCCGAACCCGAACATTTCCGGGATGTTCGGCCGAACTTCTCGAACCCGAACATCCAGGTGTTCGCTCAACTCTATTAAGAACATAATAAATTTGTTCAAAAAAAAAAAAAGAATATTTACAATTGCCTAAACACAGGCCTGGGGGGACTAGAAGAGTGGGGATGGAGGGCATTGTGCCGGTTGGGACCCCTCTGTCCTGTAGGTGATCTGGGGCATTGGGGCAAGTGCAACAGTGGGAGTATGTAAAGTGGAGGATGGGGAAGGAGATGGAGTTTGCGAAGCCAGGGAAGATGGAGTAGTAAAATAGGTTGGAGGATAGTAATGAGGAGGAGAAGGTAAAAAAAATGGGGAGAAAATAGCTCAGGGGTTTGGTACTGGGATGGGGAATGGGGGTGGGACTGGGATGGGGGGATGGGATTGGGATAGGGGATGGGATTGGGATAGGGGATGGGGATGGAATTGGGATAGGGGATGGGGCTGGGAAGGGGAATGGGGCGGCTGGGATCGGAGATAGGTGTGGGATGGGGTGGCTGGGATGGGAGATAGATGTGGGATGAGGATAGGTGTGGGATGGTGGATAGGTGTGGGATGGGGGATAGGTGTGGGATGGGGGATAGGTGTGGGATGGGGGATAGGGCTAGGGATAGGGCTGGGAAAAGGATGTGGGGCGGTGTTGCACCTGCCACAAGGTGAAGTCCACTTGTCTTCGGGCCTCAAACAATTAGTCGGGCGTAAACTGTTCCATCATGGGGACTAACGAGTTCAAATACATTTGCCCAGGACTAATTTGAGATGTCAACACCGCCTCCTCCTGAAGACGTTGCAAATTATCCTCCAATCTGGCAACTCTATTTGTGAATCCCATCAAGGACTCATAAACAAGCCTTGTGAGATCCTTGTAGTCCGCCTGATGGCTCCTACCTGCCCTCTGGCGACGCATTATGGCGTCAAATAATGGTGCTAATTGGGAAATCGATGCGTCACCAGGGAGTGGAGGTAGGGGAACATCTGAGTCCTGACCACTTGCTTGAGCAGGACGAGAGGGGCCTGCGGTGGCTGGCTCATCAGGGACCGTCTCCTGAGGAACTTTGAGCGCAGTACACCTTGCTGTTCTGTAAAGCAAAGAAAAAAAACACAATTAGCAATTGGATTACAGTGTAGAACCTCTTGAATAGAGGTGAGCAAAGCGACTTCTGATGCTACGCATGAAGTTCTATTGCAAAAAAAATTCATCCAAAGACTGTACATAGATAGGAGCCCAGGCATTCTATTAGTGTACAGAGAAGTATCTATGTATAGTATGAATTTTTTTTGGGAAAGCAACTTCATATGTATCATCTGAAGCTCGCTTCGCTCATCTCTACTCCATAAAATACTATGTGGTTGTCCAAGACAAAGTGCCAAATGACTGTTTGCCTGGGCCATACACAAAGATAGGTGTCACGGACATTCCTGCGACAGGTGGCAGGAGATCGGAGAGATTGGCAAAACATGGTTTGATCTGACATATTTTCAGTTTGGATCAAATAATGTCTGTGTTGTTTGCCAGACCTTCTTTCCCCAGGTGTGGTTATTATGGTAATTTAACCTTCTCTATTTATTGTTGTTTCTCCCACTATGCTATGCGGTTTATAGCTTCTGTTGGAGTTGTGGATAGCTGGTGTGTGGATTTCCGGTCGGTGGATGAATTTTTGCATTTTTCAAAGCTCTTTTTCAAAGATCTATGATGACCCGGATTGGACCTCCCTGACCGAGACCAAGCTACGTGGCCTTCGTCAGGGAAAGCGTTCTGCTGAGATCTATTGCTCTGAGTTTAGGAGGTAGGCTACAGATACTGAGTGGAATGATCCGGCTCTCCGTAGTCAGTTTTGTCCAGCTTTGGCCTTTCATGAGAATCCTGAGTCTCTGGAAGCCGCTATGTCTCTTGCAGTATGCATTGCTAGACACCTGAAAGAGAGATCTAGGGTTCCCCACTCTCAGGACGTACTATCACATAACGTATCCTCTTTCTCTGACAATTTGTTGATGTCTGGGGATTAACCCATGCAATTAGGGGGATCTACTCTTGGATCTGCTTTTAAGCGTATTAGTCGTAGGAAGGGAGTGTGTTTTTTCTGCGGACAAAAAGGAACATTTTATCGATGTATGTCCATGCATTCAGCGTAAAAAAAGAAAAAAAAAAGGGGGGCGTCTAATTCCTATCTGACTCTTGAAAGGGTGAGAGGAGAGTGATAGAACGTGCATTTATCTTTGACTGGTAGTACCCGATTTCTCCTAACCACCGAGGTGGTGCTAGAGTCCAAGACTGTGGTGATTGAGGTGTTTATTGACAGTGGGGCAGGGGTGAACCTGATTGATGCTCAGTTTGTCCGTATGCAAGTGCATTAGAGAAAAACATTTCTATTTTTGCTATTGATTCTGCACCTCTAACTCAGAAGTGTTTATCTCAAATGGTGCATGACATCCAATTAAGAGTGGGTGACTTTCATCAAGAATTCATCTCGTGTTTTGTGAAGGCTCTTATGCGGTTTTTGGGGTTCACAACTATTACCGAAAATGTATTCAGAACTATTCGACAGTGGTGAAATCCTTAACGAACATGACTAAGAAAGGGACGATGTTTCAATGTGGCCTGATTCAGCGTTGCAAGCCTTTTCTGCGGTTAAGGAGTGCTTCGCTTTTGCCCCTATATTGGTGCAGCAGTATGTATCACAACCTTTCATTGTGGAAGTTGACGCGTCCGAGATGGGGGTAGGAGCAATCTTATCACAGGGCCCGTCACCTGGTAAATGGCGCCCATGTGCATTTTATCCCCAAAAAACTCTCTGCTTCAGAGAGAAATTATGATGTGGGTAACAGAGAGTTGCTGGCCATAAGTTGGCTTTTGAGGAGTGGCGTCATTGGTTGGAAGGGGCGATTCATCTGATCATGGTGTACACTGATCACACAAATCTGGCTTACCTGGAGTCGGCTAGACGACTGAACCTGAGGAAGGCCAGATGGTCTTTGTTTTTCACCAGATTCAATTTAATTATCACTTGTCCTCCTGGGGTTAAGAACGACAAGGCAGATGCCTTGTCATGTAGTTTTCCTGGAGGTGGTGATTTTGAAAATCAGAGTCCGATACTGTTGGAGGGGGTGGTGATATCCGCTCTATACCCTGACCTCAGGGAGAGGCACTGGAGTCTTTCCCCTCTGGGGAATTTTTTGTTCCATCAGAATTACATCATAAGGTGTTTGAGGAACATCACTGTACGGTTCTTACAGGACACCCTGGGAGTAGATCCACTGCCAACCTCATCTCTCGTAGATTCTGGTCGCTGGGGTTCCGTAAGTGTGTTGAAGATTATCTATCGGCTTGTGGTACCTGTGCAAGTGCTAAGGTGACACATATTCGGCCTTGCGGATCTCTACTTCCGTTACCCATCCCATCCAGACCACGGACCCACTTATCCATGGATTTTATCATGGATCTGCCTAATTCGTCAGAAAAGACAGTTATTCTGATGGTAGTTGATTGTTTTAGTAAAATGGTGCATGTTATTGCATTACCTGGCCTACCTAATGCTAAAACACTTGCACGAGTGTTTGTTGACAACATTGTGAAACTTCATGGCATTCCCTCTGACGTGGTTTCGGATCGCGGGACTCAGTTTGTGTCCAGATTCTGGAAGGCGTTCTGTACTCGGCTGGGTTTACAACTGTCTTTTTCTTCGGCTTTTCATCCTCAGTCGAATGGACAGACAGAGCGCACTAATCAGAGCCTGGAGACTTACTTAAGATGTTTTGTCTCTGAGAACCAGAACGAGTGGTCCTCGTTTTTGTCCCTGGCAGAGTTTGCCATAAATAATAGTAGACAGGAGTCCACAGGAAAGTTGCCTTTTTTGTGGCATATGGGTTTCACCATTTTCTGGTTCAGATACTTCTGGTATCCCTGACGAAGAATGTTTTTCGTTGTCATCCATTGGGCGGAGAATTCAAAATAACTTGATGAATATGGGCAACAAGAATAAACATGTGGCTGACAGGAAACATATAATGGTCTGGACCTTAGAGTGGGTGATTTTGTGTGGCTCTCCGCAAAAATTATTAAGTTGAAGGTATCTTCTTGGAAGTTGGGTCCAAGATTTATTGGTCCATATAAAGGTCAGTGTCATTATTAATGCTGTAGCTTTTCGTTTTGAACTTCCTCTGGCTCTGAAAATACATAATGTTTTCAATAAATCTTTGTTGAAGAGATATGTGGAACCCTTGGAGCCGTTTTCCTTGCTACCCGCTCCTGTCATGGTGGACGGTAGTTTGGAATTCCAGATTGCCAAGATTATTGATTCTCGAATCCTTCGTAGATCTCTTCAGTAGCTTATTCACTGGAAGGGTTATGGACCAGAGGAAAGGATGTGGGTACTGGCATCTGATGTGAATGCCAGTCGTTTGGTGAAAGCTTTTCACAGGTCTTACCCGGATAACTTTGGTCCTGGGTGCCTGGAGGTCACTCGTAAAAGGGGTGGTGCAGTCACGGACGTACCGAGACATACGGATGTCCCAGCGACAGTGGGTGACAAAAGATCTGTGAGACTGGCAACACGTGCTTTGATCTGACAGGTTTCCTTGTGACTCAATAGACATCTGTGTTGTTTCTGATACTGGCCATACCTCTAACCGCCAGGTGTTGCTATTTTGGTCATTTAACTTTCCT
The DNA here is from genome assembly GCF_014858855.1 of Bufo gargarizans. Lineage (NCBI taxonomy): Eukaryota > Metazoa > Chordata > Amphibia > Anura > Bufonidae > Bufo > Bufo gargarizans. The sequence goes on from NC_058081.1 coordinate 399,020,359, forward strand.
TATTTATAGTTGCTTCTCTCACAATGCTATGCGGTTTATAGCTTCAGTGCTATCTGTGGTCTGCTGTGGTTTCTATTCCCTTTTGCATTTAGTTTTGGTTTATATGTGTGTTGTTTTTCCCCTGCCCTTTGTTTTAGGCCTGAAGGAGACTCCTGTTCGTCCTTCCTTTCTGGAGGAACAGGTAGTCTCAGTCCTGTCACTATCGCCAGGGTCTTATAGGCTGAGTTAGGACTCTAGGTACACCTGCGTATGAACTCACCTTCCTTTGGGGTCTGTTCATACTGATAGCCAGTCAGGACTGTGACTAGGGATTTGACTAGGAGGTGTACTTCTTTCTCCCCTTGCTTTCAGGCCTTGTTCCCTCTCCTTCTTTGTCCGGTGTTGTGTCTCCCTCCCACACACGGGCGTGACAACAACATACAGCCAAAGAGAGAAGATGTTCCATCTTTTTGCATTGCTGAGGCATGGATGGGAAGCTTAAGGAAGCGCTTCGTAGTCAGGTTCTATCTTTGGTCATATGTTGCGGATTGTAGACCCATTCAAGTCAATCGGTCTGCATCCGCAGCATGAAGTGCACATGGCCAGTGCCCATATATTGCGGACTGGCCGTTTACGGTCTGCAATACAGGCACTGAGCTCTTACGCTCGTGTGCATAAGCCCTTAATGGCAGAGATCCTGAGATGGCCAGACTGTACATATATCAGGAGGATTGGTCTATATTTATCTAATGTATATTACCATTTTAGGACTAATTTACACATTCAGGATTCTGTTAGTATTCTGTTATTATTTAGTCTACCAACATTCCACAGTTAATGCAAGTGAATGGGGAAACATCTGTGCGGAAGAATGAACATGCTGCAGATTATTATTTATGAGGATTCAGGAAATGCAGCGGCTGAGCCCATTGAATTGCAATGGAGCTAATCCGCTTGTGGATCTGCTGGTACATCTGCTGCAGAAATCCAAATGATAACCTTTCATTTTTACCATAGGATAGGTTTGGCGACTGAATAGGAGTGTAGAAGCCTCTACATTCTGGAGGAAATCAGTGGTTTTCAGAGCTTTTATCTATGACATGTCAGAAGATCAATTGTCAATGGATTGTTCCTTTATATATACATATGTAATGGTTTTTTTTACAGAAAGAAAGTGGCTGTAACAAAATGACCTGCAGCAAGTGTTATCAGTACTTTTGTTGGCTCTGTCTGAATATATTGCCTCGAGGAAACCCATATGACCATTTCCAGGACTCTGACTGCACTCAGTATGTATTCAGCATGGTTTTAGAGAAATGGATAGACAAGTTCTGCATAGCTGTCATTGGGTCATCTGCCTTCATGGTTGTTGTTTCTTGAATTGCTTCAATATATTGTCACAGTTAGTTTTGCTGTACTTCGTTACACTCTGTTATACTGTACATATAATACCAGAAAATGAAAAAGAACAACTGGAAAACATAGCATGATTGAGCTGAGATTGACAAAGTATAAACTGCTAGTGGTGCTCGGTCAACAACCAAGTTGGTGCACCCTTTATTTGGGGTTTTGCATTGGTGTATATTTTGAGGTCCAGTCACATTAATGCAGGGTGGCATCTCCCCTTACTGCAAGACAGGCTGCCTGCCTAGCATGGTGACGGTCAAAGAGATGTTGGATATCCTCCTGTGGTATGTCATTACATGCTCTTTCAACTTGTGCCCATAGTTCACCTAAAGCCTTTGTTGATTGCTGTGCGTAGGAAAAAAGTAGGAAAAAGTAGGACTAATTTCACTATGTTCTGAACATATCGAAGCCTGGTTAGTGTTCCCTCCACCAATACTAATAGCTAATATATTGTGAATATAATATCGGTCTGTTTACATTTATTTACATTTTACACAGCCTTTTGACATCTTGGGTTTGGATATGTGTATATATACATGTATGTATATATACAAGTAGATACTTATCCTGAGGTGGACCCTTTTAAAATTCGCTTTTATTGATTTAATTTAAAAAAAGCATAATATAGACACCCATTGATAACTGGATGCCCAAAACAAATAATAGGACAAGGTGTTGTCCAGCTATCACCGTGAATTGGTGCAAAAAACTATTAATATAGATAGATACGTAACAAATTCCTATGGTGTTATTGACTTTTTAGGCTTGTGGTTGGGTGGAGGGTAAAACACCTCTGCCCAAGGCATATAGATCTGGGTATTCGGGATAGTTCTTTCCCTGTACCCGCCCTATGATAATCCTCTGCCCAGGGATGAACCCTAATGGTGGGATCACCCTGTCCCCGTGCCTTCCCTGTCTGGCCCTGTACAGCCCTGTACAGTGGGAATTCGTTATCAATGATGTTTTGAGAATTTTATATTTTTACCCCGACGCGTTTCCCCACTTCTGATTTGTCAGGGGGTCATTTTTGCACCAATTCACGGTGATAGCTGGACAACACCTTGTCCTATTATTTGTTTTGGGCATCCAGTTATCAATGGGTGTCTATATTATGCTTTTTTTAAATTAAATCAATAAAAGCGAATTTTAAAAGGGTCCACCTCAGGATAAGTACTCACGTATATGGACACTTAGAATATATGTAATTCTTTAATAAATATATACAAGTAGATAAAGATAACCAAATCAAAGATATGAGACTTCTGGCTGTGAGTGGCAAAAGTATGTGAACCTTTAGATTTAGCAGATAATTTGAAGGGGAAATTAGTCATGTGTTTTCAACCAATGAGATGACAATGAGATCAAGTGTGAGTGGCCAACCTGTTTAATTTAGAGAACAGGTCTAGCAAAGTCTGATCTTCACAAAATGTATCATGGCACGAACAAAGAAGATTTATGAAGACCTCAGAAGAAGAGTTGTTGATGCTCATCAAGCTGGAAAAGGTTACAAAACTATCTCTAAAGAGTTTAGACTCTACCAATACAGAAAAATTGTGTACAAATGGAGGAAATTCAAGCCCATTATTACCTTCCTCAGGAGTGGTCGACCAACAAAGATTACACCATGAGCAAGGGCATGTAATAGCTGTGAGGTCACAAATTAACACAAGGTAACTTCTAGGTAGCTAAAGGCCTTTCTGACAGCTAATGTTAATATTTATGAGTCCACCATCAGGAGGACAGTGAACAACAGCATGGCGAATTGGGGGGAGAAAGCCTCCGCTCTCAAAAAAAAGCATTGCTGTCTATCTGTAGTTTGCTAAAGATCACCTGGACAAGCCACAAGGCTATTGGAACAATGGTGCTCATTTACGAATGGTCCTGCGCCTATTTTTGGTATAAAAAGGTCATAAGGGCTTTATTTTGTGACTTTTTAAACACTCGTGGCAAAAATATTTTGTTGCATGTACGTTTTTGCGCTGCGTTCGACACTTGGGAGTATCCAAGGAGTGGTGGGAGAGTGGCAGGGCTGGGACATTATCCTCAACAGATTTCCTAACTTTTATGCCTTTTATGGAAACAGGCGGAAATGGTGAAAAACTTGAGTCATAGACTGGAGTAGTTTTAACTTCTGACTGACGGACTGCTGGAGGTGCACATAATTGATGACGAGGTGCCATGTCATAAATTAGGTGCATCTTCTGGCAGTACAAAGGGGAAACAAAGACTGGCAAGCTGATCTTTGGAAATGACCCACAATGAGACCAAAATATAAGTTTTTGGTTTACAAACCGGATTCCAAAAAAGTTGGGACACTATACAAATCGTGAATAAATACTGAATGCAATGATGTGGAGGTGCCAACTTCTAATATTTTATTCAGAATAGAACATAAATCACGGAACAAAAGTTTAAACTGAGAAAATGTACCATTTTAAGGGAAAGATATGTTGAATCAGAATTTCATGGTGTCAACAAATCCCCAAAAAGTTGGGACAAGGTCATTTTCACCACTGTGTGGCATTTCCCCTTCTTCTTACAACACTCAACAGACGTCTGGGGACGGAGGAGACCAGTTTCTCAAGTTTAGAAATAGGAATGCTCTCCCATTCTTGTCTAATACAGGCCTCTAACTGTTCAATCATCTTAGGCCTTCTTTGTTGCACCTTCCTCTTTATGATACGCCAAATGTTCTCTATAGGTGAAAGAACTGGACTGCAGACTGGCCATTTCAGTACCCGGATCCTTCTCCTACGCAGCCATGATGTTGTGATTGATGCAGAATGTGGTCTGGCATTATCTTGTTAAAAAATGCAGGGTCTTCCCTGAAAGAGATGACGTCTGGATGGGAGCATATGTTGTTCTAGAACCTGAATATATTTCTCTGCATTGATGGTGCCTTTCCAGACATGCAAGCTGCCCATGCCACACGCACTCATGCAACCCCATACCATCAGACATGCAGGCTTCTGAACTGAGTGTTGATAACAACTTGGGTTGTCCTTGTCCTCTTTGGTCCTTATGACATGGCGTCCCAGATTTCCAAAAAGAACTTTGAATCGTGACTCGTCTGACCACAGAACAGTCTTCCATTTTTCCACACTCCATTTTAAATGATCCCTGGCCCAGTGAAAACGTCTGAGCTTGTGGATCTTGCTTAGAAATGGCTTCTTCTTTGCACTGTAGAGTTTCAGCTGGCAACGGCGGATGGCACGGTGGATTGTGTTCACTGACAATGGTTTCTGGAAGTATTCCTGAGCCCATTCTGTGATTTCCTTTACAGTAGCATTCCTGTTTGTGGTGCAGTGTCGTTTAAGGGCCCGGAGATCACAGGCATCCAGTATGGTTTTACGGCCTTGACCCTTACGCACAGAGATTGTTCCAGATTCTCTGAATCTTCGGATGATGTTATGCACAGTTGATGATGATAGATGCAAAGTCTTTGCAATTTTTCGCTGGGTAACACCTTTCTGATATTGCTCCACTATCTTTCTGCGCAACATTGTGGGAATTGGTGATCCTCTACCTATCTTGGCTTCTGAGAGACACTGCCACTCTGAGAAGCTCTTTTTATACCCAATCATGTTGCCAATTGACCTAATTAGTGTTAATTGGTCTTCCGGCTCTTCGTTATGCTCAAATTTACTTTTTCCAGCCTCTTATTGCTACTTGTCCCAACTTTTTGGGGATTTGTTGACACCGTGAAATTTTGAATCAATGTATTTTTCCTTTAAAATGATGATTGATGGAACAATGAATTCGGAACTACAGGTATGTCTGCCAATTCTACATAAAAATGTCAGAATATCTGTCCGTGAGCTGAATCTCAAGAGAACATGGGTTATGCAGTAAGACAATAAGCAAAGACTGATTAAAGAAGAATAAATTAAAGTTTTGGAATGGCCAAGTCAAAGTCCAGACCTTTAATCCAATAGAAATGTTGTGGAAGGACCTGAAGCAAGCAGGTAATGGAAGAAAACCCACCAAGACAGCAGAGTTGAAGCTGTTTTCTACAGAGTAATATGATAAAAATAATCACATGCCAATGTACAGAACTAATCAACACTTACTGAAACGTTTAGCTGCAATTATTGCTGCACAATGGTGTCAAGCCAGGTACTGAATGCAGAGTTTCACATACATTTGCCACTCACAGATATATGACATTGAATCATTTCCCTCAATTACCATGTCTAATATTTTGTCATTTGTTTGATTTGGTTATCTTTATCTGCATTTAAGACTTGTGTGAAAATATGATGTTATTGTAGGTCAAGTTTATGCAGAAATGACAATTCTGAAGGGTTCTCAAACTATTTATGGAATTATGTAACACCTTAATAATAAGCAAATGATAAAAAATGGAAACAAAGGGGGGACATTTATCAAATCAGATATGTCAGTTTTGTGACTTAAAAAAGTCTCAAGTAATGGCGATTGCACCATATTGTTGCGACATTTGGTCAATTTTTGCTACATTTGGTATTCCTTGCCACTTTTTCGAAGTGGTCTATGTTTATGAGCTAAAAATGGAATTAGACCTGGATTATGGCACATTTACTATTTGCTACTTTTGCAAAGGTTGCAATAAAGTTGCAACCTACGCCAAGCAACCCCCTACTGTACTCTTAGATATATATGTGTAAACCACGTTGCATTCATGCCAAATATATTATTAAGATGCACTAGTTCATAAACTTGGTGCAGGCACACAAATCACTGACAGACTTAAAACGGACACAAAAACAAACGCAAATGATAAATGTCCCCCCACCCAAATATTCAAAACATCTTGATTTGTTCAGGAACGAGTATAAGCGGCACACACAGAAATGCATGCATTTACACAACTTGGCATGCTATCAATGAGCTTATTAATGGTTGTCTGAGTAATTCTCACGGACATTCCCACGACAGGTGGCAGGAGATCGGTGAGACTGGCATCACGTGGTTTGATCTAACATGTTTTCTATTTGGATCAAATGACGTCTGTGTTGTTTCTGGTGCTTGCCACACCTTCTTTCCCCAGGTGTGGTTATTATGGTCATTTAACCTTCTCTATTTATTGTTGTTTCTCCCACTATGCTATGCGGTTTATAGCTTCTGTTGGAGTTGTGGATAGCTGGTGTGTGGATCTCGGCTGAATTCCTGGTGCTGCCATAGCCACTTGAAGTTAAGTGTTTTCTTTCCCTTTTGTATTGTGTTCGGGTTATTTTGTGTGTTGCATTTCCTTGTCATTTGTATTGAGGTCTGAGGGAGACTCCTGTTTGTCCTTCCTTTTGGAGGAACAGGTTGTCTCAGTCCTGACATTAGTACCAGAGTCCTTTGGGTGAGTTAGGACACTAGGTATTCCTGTGTATAAACTCACCTACTTCTGGGGTCTGTTCATACTGGTAGTTAGTCAGGACTGATTAGGGGTTTACTAGGAGGTGTCCATCTCCTTTCCCTAGTTTCCAGGCATTTTTCCCTCACCCCTTTCCCTCTTGTTCGGTGTGGTGTTTTCCTCCCACACCCAAACGTAACAATAGGATAACAAAATTCTGAATCTCTATTAACTAAATCTCTTACCTTCGCAGCTCTAGGGTTCTTCATAGGAACCCCAAGGTGGAATGATAGTGATATTCCCGCCTTGAAGTTGCTCCCAAATCACTCAGGGCCTGAAGTTCTTTGTTGTAATCTTTCTTATAGCGGTCCCTGATGGACCGCCACCGAACCATGATTGTCGCCTCTGGAAGAAAAAATAAAAATTTTTTTTTTTTTAAAAAGGTTAGTCTTTACACTACATGATTTTGCGACATCAAAAATGGTTTACTATTTCATTGATGTAGCTGCAACGATAATAAAAATACATTTGTTGTTAAACTATCGGTGGCAGTGATCCACATCAACTAGACGGTAAACAACTTCTGAGCAATAAAACATATGTGTATGCAATCTACAAATGAAATGAAATGAATGAGGTCATTATCTATGAAAAAGCCGACCTCCTCCTTATCCATACTGGTGGAGACTCTGGAACCCTAAAAAAATTGAAATACTGTTTGAAACTTTATGAATTTACAAGACTTTAATTGCAAATACTCACAATACCCCGACTGCCGCGAGATCCCCGACTTCCTCTTGCAGAGGCTTGAGGACCTCTGTGAGGCAACGGGACAGGATGGCTGTAAAATAGAAAAAAAAACATGTATTTTTTGGGAAACACCTACCATTTGCTGTGCCTACCTACCCCTACATTCCTCCTCTGCTGTTTCTTGTTGGCCGTAGCATTTCGCCGACGAGGAGGCGGGCTTCCAGCCTCAATTAAAGAAGATATGTCTATTAAAAAAAAAATAATAATAATATTTGAACTTTACAAACGACAAGCAGACCCTCAGAAATATTACTTACTTTCTATTTATGGAAATCTAGAATGGCCGGCTGGCAGCTGGGCAGGCAGGCTGGCATGAAGGATGGCAGGCAGGCAGTATCACGGGCTGTGAGGCTGGCTTGTTAATTTTTTGGGTTTGTTTCCCAAAAATTAATACGAGGAATGTAAGTTATATTGTACCTTGTACCTATGACTATTACTCCTTTCATCCCCTATGTACTTCTACTACCATCTGTCCCTATATACCTTTGCATAGGGACTACTGGTAGTATAAGTACATAGGGGATGCAAGAAGTTGCAGTACCTAGGACTACTGCAACTCCTAGCATCCCCTATGTACTTATACTACCAGCAGTCCCTATTTACTTTTGCATAGGGACTGCAGGTGGGATAAGTACATAGGGGATGCTAGGAGTAGTAATACCTAAGACTACTACTCCTATCATGCCCTACGTACCTATACTACCAGCAGTCCCTATGTACTTTTGCATAGGAACTGCTGGTAGTATAAGTACATAGGGGATGCTAGGAGTAGTAGTCCTAGGTACTGCAGATGCTTGCATCCCCTTAGTACTTATACTACTAGCAGTCCCTATGTACTTTTGCATAGGGACTGCTGGTAGTATACGTACATAGGCAATGCTAGGAGTAGCAGTCCTAGGTACTACTACTCCTAGCATCCCCTATGTACGTATACTACCAGCAGTCCCTATGCAAAAGTACATAGGGACTACTAGTCCTAGGTACTACTACTCCTAGCCTCCCCTATGTACTTATAACATACTGTTCCTATGTATAAGTACATAGGAGATGCTTATATTTCATTATTTTCCTGCTGCACAACCAAAAAAAAACTAAAAACTTTATACTCACCTTCAATGGAGTGCTGCCGAATCCCTCGCAGGCTAGCGCAATAGGGAGAAAACAGGAAGCAGCAAAACCATCTCCTCCTACATGCAGGCCCAGAGTTGAAAACCAGATCTGGCGATGCAAAAATTTCCGCAACACTTTGTACCGGATCCGGCACTAATACATTTCAATGGAAGTTAATGCCGGATCCGGCAAGTGCGGTGGTGTTCCAGAATTTGACAATAAGTAAATATATGCAGGACAAGAACCAGTTACCCATTATGTGTCTCCTCCAGGATGGCGCCAACACCGACGCGCGTTTCGGCTAACCTTCGTCTGGGGGTTACCGATTCTTCTCCTGCATATATTTACTTATTGCCATTTATTGCACATGCACTTTATTACTTGGATTTCTTCACTGTGGACGAATATGAACCGTTTCCATTGCATTCTCCTCTGGTTGATATAGCATTTTCCCTGCACTTATTTTAAAATAATGAATTTATTTATTTGTTAATAAAATTAACATTGATTCCAAGTGGTCTGGCAGTTTTTGTATAGGTTTTTGTATTGTGTTGTTTCCATAGGCTTATGCTCAATTGAGCAATACATGATTTATTAGTAGGAGATTTTTCTCTCTTATCTGTTGTTAGAAATCAGTTGAGCCTTTTTTTGGTTTTGTTTAATAATAAAGTTAGACAAAGGTGCCTAAAGATGCACAAAATGTATCATCCAACATCAGCCACTTTGAAAAATTTCGAACATCCTTAGACTACCTGTACAAACTCATACTGTCTGAACTTTGGATAGGATTAGTAAACCTGTCCCAGTGTACCACCTACCATAAAGGTCATGTACTGTAAAAGTCTGGATTACTAGCCAGAGGTTTAGTTTGAAGACCCTGATGTGTATGTAATCTTGTGCCAGGGAACCTCATTGTGCCATTTTAGCTTCCTAAGGAAGTCACTCCAAACACTGCCCCACCTATAGCTATGCCTCTTAACTTTGCCTTCACAGATGTTTCCACAGACCCAAAGCCCAGTAACTGCATTGAGCAGCTGAACCATAGGAGTCCACTTGCAGCCTTCTTGATACGTTGGTAAATTTGTATATTATGAAGATATTATAGGCAAAATTCTTTAGTGTATATTCAAAAGCCTTGTATTTTTTTTGTCCATGACACATATGTGGTTTGCAGAAGGAGAGGTACAATAAATGTGCTCTACAGATGAGACCATGTCATTATCGAAGGAATGTTGATGTTGATAATTAAGTTCATTACACAGGATGCAGAATGGGAGCATGTAAGTTCAAGAAGATCACTTAGAGACAATTTAAGACCACCCTAATACACCCCACCCCCAGTACATTCTACACAATGAGGTATGGCATTAATTATTCAGTTTGGGAGATGAGCATAGTTTAACATAAAGCGAATATTAAAATCTATGAGTTTGGGGCATTTTCTACTCTTTTTACTCCCTCTGTGTGATTATTTTATGTCTCCTCCTTTGGGCTAGGGTTGCATATAGAAATTGTGTAGTACTACAGTTGGAGTATATAGGAATGCATTAAAGAAGAGCTGTCGCCTCTCCTAACATGTCTGTTTTAGAAACTACATGCATTTCCCATGTAATACCAATTCTGGAGCATCTGTTCTTATGTTGTGTAATTCCTCTATTATTCATGCTAGAAGTTCATGAGTGATTTACAAGCAGTCTGCTATAAAGGTCCAAGTGGGTGTAATCATTTGGAGGCATGTCTCACACTGTCCAGTCAGTGCTGAGAGTGTCAGACTGTGCAGACATGTCTTTCTAGAACATGTGACCACTGAAGCCAGTTGCTAGAGGCCAGTGACAGGATAGCGGACAGGTGAGCTGTGCTTATTTTATTGTCCAAAGGTTAGGACCAATGGGGTTGTCTGCTCCTAGGTCTCTTTAAAGGGGTCTTCTGAGTGCTTAATATTGAGGACCTATCCTCAGGATAGGTCATCAATATCAGATAGGTGAGGGTCTGACACCCGGCACCCCCACGATCAACTGTTTTAGGACACTGACACTCCAGTGAGCAGTGCAGCCTCCTCACAGCTTACCAAACACAGTGCCATCCAGCCATGGGTGTACATAGAGAAGTAAAGGCCCCATAGCAAGGATCAAACCAGCCCCCCCTCTCCCACACGGGACAGAAGGGGTTCTACCTAAACCTTTTTTAATGACCATTGGGCCATTATTCCACTGCCTTATTTGCTAAAAGTTGTTCTATTAGAGCGTAGAGTCCTGGCCGAGTTTTCACCTCCAGTTGAAGAGGAGATAATCCCAACTAAGACTGGGCCCCCTCTTGCACTTTGCCCCATAGCAGTCGCATGGTCTGTAGCTATGGTAGTTACGCCCATGCATCCAGTTTACCAAGCACAGCACTGTCCATTAGATAGCAGTTATGCTTGGTTTTGCAGCTCAGCGCCATTCACTTGAATGAGACTTAGCTGGGCATAGGCCATGTGACCAATGAACATGACGTCACTGGCCTAGGATGAGGCCACAGCACTCACTGGAGCGCTGTGGTCTCTTCAAACAGATGACTGGTGGGGGTGCTGGGAGTCGGACCGCCGCTAATTTAATATTGATGACCTACCTTGAGGATAGGCAATCAATATCAAAATCTTGGACAACCCCTTTAAATGTACTGTAAATACTGTAAATACAGGTTTGTTGATCCACTTGATGTGGAATTGCCCAAAGCAAAGAAGGGATTGTATCCTTCAAACCACATCCAAGCCCTAACACCTGCCACTTCCAAATCGAAAACATATCTCTTATCCACTCTTTCCTCAACCCCATGTCAACAAAAATGCTAGGGCAACATCCTCATCTGTGGCCTCACATTTAACACTCTTGCACACAATCCATCCTTAAAGGGGTTGTGAAAGAATTGAGTTTTTTATTTATTTTTGCAAACCACCTAATTTTACCAGACCTGTAAAGTAAAGATGACATCTGCTTCCCAGCGTCGGCTCTCAACTCCTACTTCTTCAGGCCTGCGATACTCCTCTGCACTCCCTTGATGTCGACATCTGATTTGACATCGCCACAGCCAATCACTGGCTGCAGCAAAAATTGGATCCCCTTTGCTTATGTGACAATTTGTCATGATGTAGGGGGAGTTGGTCACTGCCGTGGCGAGTTATTGGCTGTAGCAGTGTCAAAATGGATGTTGACATAGAGGGAGCCCAGCAGAGCATTGCATGCCTAGAGAAGAAGGAGCGGAGAGCCAAAGCTGGGAAGCAGGTAAGTTGTCTTTCCTTTAAAGGTCCGGTAAAGTATGTGTGTGGTGGTGGTGGTGGTGGTGGTGTTGGGGAGGGTTGCCAAAAACTCCCCCATTCTTGCTTTAACCCTGCTGCTCAGTTGATCTACCCCCCCCCCCCCCTCACATTTCTTTGCCTCTCTCCTCTGCCAACTCCTGACAATTATTTGGTTAACAAATTATGCAATGATATATTTATAGAAAAAAAGTTGGGGCCTATGTGTATTGAATTTAAATCTAAGTTAAGTACACAGTTTCTAAGTTAAAGGGAACCTGTCATCAACTTTATACTGACCTCACTGTGGGCAGCATAAAATTGTGACAGAAATGCAGATTTCAGCGGTGTGTCTCATGAGCTAATAGTAAGTGGTTGCTGAGAACCAGCATCATAATCATCGTAGCCCAGGAAAAAAGAGTCAAATCTACCTGAGAAGAGTCATGGCTATCCATAATCTCCTGCACTCTCACCTATCTGCTGAAGATTGGCAGTTCTCTCCTAGAGAGAAAGGGAGAAAACTAGGTAGAAGACTGTCCGTCATCAGCAGGTGGGCAGGTAGAGCAGGACTTCATGAATAACCATGACTCTTCTCAGGTGGCCTTGACTCTTTTCCAGGCCCAGTCTGCAATGATTGTGATGTTGGTTCTCAGCAACCACTTACTTATAAATGACAGACCGCTGAAATCAACTCACCTGTCTCTACTTTATTCTGCTGTTAGTATGGGCAGCATAAAGTAGATGACAGGTTCCCTTTAATTTTAGCTTAAATTATACTAGATTAAATAATAAATAGTTTTTATTTTTTCCTCTGATACTGCCTATGGTAAGGGGTGAATGGGTTTTCTTTGTCATTTTGTGTATTACTGTATTTTGTACACTACAATAAAAAATGCTAAAAAAGATTAACTAAATAAATCCATAAAGTCTCATTGTTGGATGCCAGAGTGATGAAATATATTTAGCGGTAAATACACCACATATGGATCCAGTAATGCTATTTTATGTTTATTGTTGACTCATTATTATCAGTGATGGCCAGTTTGCCGTGTTCGCCCACGAACACATGCGGGCTGCCATCTTAACTCACAAGTCCGGCGATGCACAGGTAAGCCCTTACCTGTGCCTGTGCTGGGAGCCGGTCTGAAACAAATGCGGTCACTGGGAGCAGGCAGTTCTGAGAACAGCCCGATGAAGGCCCCCGGCGGCTGTTCTCGGAACTGCCTGCTCCCGGTGACCGCATTTGTTTCAATAATATGTAGTGGATGGCACTCCTCATGTAGTTTTCGGTGCTCAGTGGTAATGATCAGTATAGGTATAGGTAAAGACCACGGCACTCGTATTCGAAGTAAATGATCAGAAATGATTCATTTATTGTTCATCCCAAAATTGAATGTTATAACACCGCATTTGTTTCAGACCAGCTCACCCACAGGCACAGGTAAGGACTTACCTGTGCATCACCGGACTTGTGAGTTAATATGGCAGTCCGCATGTGTTCGCTGGCAAACACGGCAAACTGGCCATCACTGATTATTATACCTGATTGCTGTTTGAGTGATCCTAGGTGTCTAATGCATAACGGACTGGAAATTGGAGTGGGAAAACTTTGAAATGGACTTGATCTCGAAAATGGTATCATCCCTTATTCCACAGCTGGTCCCATCAAACAGGGAGAAGAGATAAACTTTCTACAAACATGACATTTTACGAAGAGTTATTTCCCTCGAACAGAACCCGCAGCAGTGCTGCTGAAGCTATTTCCTGGCTTGTTAACTCAAGCTGGGTAATAATATTTATATACAAATGCTGACTGCGATTTTCCACCCAGGAAGCTGGAAGGAGGCTGTTTAAAAATCTCTTTTGTATGTGAGGTAAAGCAGAGCCGTTGGCCTCACATATGGTACAGTTTTATGTTGTTATTTGGAAACTTTTTTTTTCGGGGAGGAGGGTGCAGGGAGGAATAAATATTTACATTCTTCTTAGGGGCGCCTTGTGAAGAAGGAAAGGAAATACGCTGAATGTCTTGTAATTAGCTAATGTTTTATTCCAGACAAATGTATCCACATTACCATACAATGATATGTATCGGTTTATCGCCATATGGCAGGTAATGGATAAAGATAGTGTTTTTGGCATTTACCTGGATCCTAAAAATTTAAGAGAATGTGTGATTAATTGAGGTAATAGTTTTACTTAAAAGAAATGTGTCATCAGAAAATTGCATCATTTAGGTAAATTTTTATGTTAAACATAGTTTTTAACACACATTTTGGTGGGTAGTTTTAATTTTCCATGTATCTATACTTAAAAAAAAGCTTGATATCCTGCAGTTTTCGTACTAGCCACTAATCCTAATAATAGGCAGTTAGACATCATTTTCATCAAGTGATGGATCTGCAGCTAAAAAGATGAAGAGTAGGTCACCACGTAAGTGTTGTGTTTGTTCCCCAGTTAAAGGGGTTGTCTCTAGTGATGATGGAGCATGCTCGGCTGAACACCTGTTCAGCTCGAGCATCTCGATGATCGGCACATGGTGGTATTCAGCCGAATACCGCATGTGCTCGATCGCAATGCTCGAGTCTCCGCCCCTCACTTTTCTTGGCTGATACGCAGCCAATAAACGTGTAGGTAAGTACTGCCCTCACTGTAATGCCGTAGCCATGTTGGCCAATGACATTACAGTGATTGGCTGGCCGGAACGCGTCATCGGGTACTATATAGCACCCGATGACGCATGTTCGGCTCATTCTTAGTCAGGGAGAGCTGTGCTGAGCAAGGGACATACAGTGTAGGGAGTAATTTAAAAATATTATTACCACCAAAACTTTTCAGAGACCCAAAAGTCCTTTTAAGGACTATTGTGTGTGACAGTAGCAATCTAATATTTTTAGTGCAACCTGCGCTAAATAGCTAAAACTTTACGGACCTAAAAGTCCTTCTAAGGACTATTGTGTGTGGCAGCAATATCTATTTTTAGCGCATTCCTGCGCTAAATAGCGTATAATAGTTAGGCCACATCTCCAGTGTAAAGTGTGCGCATCCAGAAAATATCTATGACATCCAGAGTAGTTTTTCCATAGACAGTGTCCGCTGTGGACAGTGACATTATCTGCGCCACATCTCCAGTGTAAAGTGTGTGCATCCAGAAAATATCTATGACATCCAGTGTACTTTTTCCATAGACAGTGTCCGCTGCGGACAGTGAAATTAGCTGCGCCACATATCCAGTGTAAAGTGTACGCATCCCCCCAAAAATCTGTGACATACATTGTACTTTTTCCGTAGACGGTGTCCACTGCGGACAATGACATTAGCTGCGCCACATCTCCAGTGTAAAGTGTGCCCATCCAAAAAATATCTGACATCCAGTATACTTTTTCTGTAGACGGTGTCCGCTGCGGACAGTGACATTAGCAGTGCTACATCTCTTGTGTAAAGTGTGAGCATCCCAAAAATATCTGTGACATACAGTGTACTTTTTTCGTAGACGGTGTCTGCTGTGGACAGTGACATTATCTGCGCCACATCTCCAGTGTAAAGTGTGTGCATCCAGAAAATATCTATGACATCCAGTGTACTTTTTCCATAGACAGTGTCCGCTGCGGACAGTGAAATTAGCTGCGCCACATATCCAGTGTAAAGTGTACGCATCCCCCCAAAAATCTGTGACATACATTGTACTTTTTCCGTAGACGGTGTCCACTGCGGACAATGACATTAGCTGCGCCACATCTCCAGTGTAAAGTGTGCCCATCCAAAAAATATCTGACATCCAGTATACTTTTTCTGTAGACGGTGTCCGCTGCGGACAGTGACATTAGCAGTGCTACATCTCTTGTGTAAAGTGTGAGCATCCCAAAAATATCTGTGACATACAGTGTACTTTTTTCGTAGACGGTGTCTGCTGCAGACAGTGACATTACCAGGGCCATATCTGCAGTGTAAAGTGTGCACTTCTAAAATGTATCTGTGACAGTGTACTTTTTCTTTAGACGTTGTCTGCTGTGGACGGTGTCATTACCAGCGCCACATCTGCAGTGTAACGTGTGCGCTTCAAAAAATTTTCTAAAATTTATCATACAGTGTACTTTTTTGCGTAGACACTGCGTACAGTGACATTACCGGTGATACCCCTCCTGTATAACGTTTCCTCATCCTAAATACCTGTGACATTTCTTGTAATTTTTCATTAGCCGCTGGTGACAGCATTGACATTATCTGCAGGATATCTCCTGTGTGACGTTTCCACATTCCAAATACCTTTTTAAAGTTGTTTGGCATACACTTCCAAATCCTATGCTACTGTACGTGTGACAGACTTTCAATCATATATAACATTTAATATGAAGAAGGCGAGCAGTAAGGGACGCTGATGGTGCACGCAGAGGCCGTGGCACTGTGCGCTGTGAAACTGTGCCTGCTGCCAGAGCACAAGAAAAACAATCAAGCATGATAATGTCACTGTATTTGGGATGCAGTTTGCAGGGCGGCGGAGGACACCACTCTTGAAGTCAGACCAGTGCGATCAGGTGGTCGGTTGGATTGCAGCAGATAATGCTTCCAGTCGGTTAAGCACCAGCCTGTCTTCCACCAAGTCCAGTCTCAGTAGACAAGAGTCTGCTTAACCCAATCCTCACTCCTCCCACCATTGAGAGTCTGGGCAAACAATTGATCCCACACTCGGATATTCCGAGGAGTTATTTTCAGCGCCATTACTTGATTTGGCCCTCTCGCCAAGCACGCTTGAAGAGGGACAGATATTGTGCCCTGATACATCCACAATCACAAGAAGATGACGGTGGGGAACGACAATTACTGTTTAATGAGGTGGACACAGTTGCCAATAACTCTCTGGCAATTACTGTCTCAAGAGGTTGAGGAAGAGGCTGAGACACAGTTGTCAATCACTGAGGTAGTGGTTAGGTCAACAAGTCAGGAGGATGAGCAGAGTGAGGAAGTGGAAGAGGAGGTGCTGGACGATGAAGTCACTGACCCAACCTGGGAAGGTGGATAGTCGAGCGAGGACAGCAGTACAGAGGGGGAGGGATCTGCTGCACCACAACAGGCTGCAAGAGGCAGTGGGGTGGCAAAAGGGAGAAGGCGTGCCGCACCAAACAGGCCTGCAACTGTTCCCCAGCGTGCCCCTTTGCGGAAATCTTCCTTGCCAAAGGGTAGGTGTTCCGCAGTATGATGCTTTTTTGAGGAAAGTGCGGACGACAAAAGAATTGTAAGTTGCAACTTGTGCCATACAAAAATGAGCAGGGGAGTGAACACTAGCAACCTCACCACCACCAGCATGATCTTGTCACGATGGGGAGTGGGGAAAACTCCCCACCGTATAATGGGAACTGTTACTAGGCCAGACAACAATGAAGGGAGCAGGCCACAGCCTACAGCCGCCCTAATCCTGACCCTGATCTCCCGACCGCATGAACAAACCCTAAAGGTGGGAGGGCTCATACACTGGAACCTGGATCCTGCTGACCCTGACGCTCCCTGGCATAGGGGTCAGGAATAGGAGACAACCGGTTCCTCAGGGACTCAGACGAACCAGAGTCTCCAGCTGCCTAGTAACAGGTGGAAGGGAAATGACCATATACAGCATCTGGAGAGGCAGGTAAGAACACCGGAAAACTCACTTACCTGCCACTACCACCACTACTGAAACCCGTGCATAAGTACTGGTGCCCACACACCAAATAGGACACTGTGCAAACAACACCACACACAGGAATCCAGCATACCTGATACTGCCTGGGCCACAGACAGCAAGGTGCACAGCAGCCCCAGACAGCACTGCATCCAGACATATGGTTAACCCCTCTGGGAAACCAGCCCCCTTTCAGAGGTATTAACATACAGGGTAAGTTATAGCATACATGCAGGGACCAACACCAACAACAGCCCAGACATGTAACAACCAACAAAATGCTACACACACCCAGAACATAAACCTACACCACACATACAACAAGTGAGGGTACAGTTAAATGGAGGGTACATAAGGGAGGACAATTTATGTTTCATAAGGTGGCCCTCAAGGACTGGGCAGAAACACCCAGGCAAGGAGCAAACAAGGTAATTCTCAGTTACGTGGTACTTCTGAGGTATGAGAATCAGTGAGGCATGTGGTACTACTTCTGAGTAAAAATGGGGACTGGGTGTACATGGAGAGAAAAGGGGAGGGCCTCCTTTTATCCAGTCTATTCTAGTCAAAATGGAAAGCATCTCTTGCAGTTCCTCTCCATGCTGTCGGGGAGTGAAGCACCTGTGATGATGTCATCACAGGTCCTAGTAGCTGCACCTTCCTAAACTGGGGACTACACCATTCTCTGCTCAGTTTCTTTACTAAATGGTGCATCACAGGTCATCACAGGTCCTTTAGCTTTCTGAGCCTCTGGACGGCACTGATGACAGGGACTTTGGACCGGGGCCTGTATGAAATACAATGCCTGGTTGTACCGAATATGGGTCAGTATTAATATGCTGTAATGATCATTATGCACTATGGTTCACTTTTACTTGCCACTTTATAATGTATACATTAATTGGAGGACCTTGTACATAGATGTTTGGAACAACCTCCTTGGCAAGTTCTTCCAAAAACTGTCTATAAAAGTGTACCTAGAAGAATTTATGCTGTTCTGAAGGCAAAGAGTGGTCACACCAAATATTGATTTTCTCTTTTGTTCATTCTCTTTGCAATGATAAAAATAAACTATTGACACTTTTATTTTTGAAAGCATTATTTGCAGCATTTTTTCTGGTTACTGTGTTCGGCATAGTCAGATATATGGATCCATCAGGTTTACGGCATGAATGCTGGCTTTCTGTGGGAAAATAACCTGCTTGTCTGCCAGAACAGACTACCTGAGTTACCAAATGCGTATGTGAACCTACTCTTACTGTTGGCAAAAAAGCCCTGAAGCTTTTTTTTCTGAATTGACAATTTATTCGTGTTGTCTCTCACCTTGTATGCAATCTAGTAGATGACAGAAAGGATGGAGGGTCCCTGTGCATCAATACATGATATGTCTGACATGTTTTACAAAACAATAGACATGTACAACAAGGTGATTTATAATAAAGCTTACAATTCTTGAATCACTCAGAAGTTATAATGTCTTCAGGTTAAAATATGGTTAGCACAGAATGGTCCTTCCTGGGCATGGTTCAAAATTCGGTGCCACAGACACTATGATCTGTGGCACATGTGATTGACTGGAAGAACCAACCAATTGCAGGGACATTTTCCTGCTAAAACACCTGGATAACAGAAATGCGTTCAATGATTGGTTGTCTAGTAGCACCTTGCTACAGTATATTGCACTACTACATTTCCTGTACTGCTTCTTCTGTGCCAAGATGAACTTCTTCTTTGGACACCAGGTGGGGGTGGTTCTAGTTTTGGTTTTCTGGTACACTGTACTCACTGTTCTTACTTTGCAGCTTTAGAACCACTTACTAGTTACTAATATAATTATGGGCTCAGGTTACCATATTTTCAACTTACATTGGTTATTTTGAAAGTAATTAATATTGAAACTTGATGAACCACTGCATATGTTTCGTGTGACACGAACCTCAGGGCTCAATTGTTAAGGAACTATGTTCGATTGTTGAGTTTTGTGCTTAAATTGGTTGATTGCTTCTGTTATAAAGAACTTTTAGCTCATAAACCTCATTCAGGGCAAATCAATTATCAGGTTTCTACTTGATCCTTCTTGGAAATTTTGAAGAAAATAAAATAAGTCGAAGTTGGCAGAAGAACACACATGAAAGGAAATGCTGGAGCCATTAGAATAAGGGCAGAATGACTGCGGGTCCGAATGACCTTGTAGCCATGCCAAAAATACATTCAAGGGAAATAAATTATATATTTGGACATCGTAGACAAAAGTTCTGGGCTAAGCTAGAAGAAGGCTGCGGCTCAGGCAAAGGGTGGAGCAGAGGCGTTAAATGAGATTTAAGGAACTCAAATATTGTCGTCTTCCTAGAACTCAGCAGGTGGTATATGTCTTCTCAATATCCGTAAATGGTATCAATTATGGTTTGGACACAATGAGACTTCTCAATATCCGTAAACTATATAAATTATGGTTTGGGTACAAAAAATTTAAATATGTTTAGGAACCACAAACTACCATAATAACTTTATAGAGACAGGTTTCACTATGGCAAGTGACAAGAAATTGTTTTAAAATCTTTATTTTCTTTCATAGATTAGGATCTTATTTAAGTACAGCAGATTGTTAAGTGTGTACTGTAAAGTGGATTTGTGCACTCTGGATAATCGCTTTATTTTAGAAGGGCCCCAGAAATTAAAATGATCTCAGGTTGTCCCCAGAAATATATGTGGGAATTCAGGAGCAAGTCTTTAGCTTATATAAGGAACCACCACTAAAATATAAAGCATTAACCCTTTCTTATTTAATGCTCAGCTGAATGTAATGATTCCTATCTCTTAGCAATCCACTGTTTCATTCTGGAGAAAATTTATTTTTAATTTACCTGTATATGCAAATAAGTAGAGTTGAGCGGACACACTTGTTCGGGTTCAACGGGTTCGGCCGAACTTCACAAAAAAGTTCGAGTTCGGAACCCGAACTTGACCCGAACTTGACCCCGAACCCCATTGAAGTCAATGGGGACCCGAACTTTTGAGCACTAAAATGGCTGTAAAAATGTCATGGAAAGGGCTAGAGAGTAGGAGGTTGAGGAGGCGGTGGATGTGGTGGTGTAGGTGGAAGCGCAGTGGAGGAGGAGGTAGCCTACACTGCTTTTTGGTTTTAAATTCTTTATTTTTTTAAATTAGGGTACAAAACATTGGGAAATATAACCTGTGATAACCCCCTCCAGTCGTGCTAAACATACGTTCAGACAATACACTGGCTGCAGGGCAGGCCAGCACCTCTAAGACTTAAAGGGCAAGCTCAGGCCATGTGCCCAATTTGGAGACCCAGAAGTTGCAGGGAGCAGATCCATCAGTCAGTTTGTGTGCAAACATACTGCCCCACGATCCAATTGGATATCTGCTCTATCAACTTTCCATGTTCTTTTCTGCGCCTACCATGTTGATCACAGTTATCGGTGAATCAGGGTTCCACACCAGACGGGGAGCGTGAGAAAGGGAGACCACATCTAAGGGAGGTCAATGGCTGCAATGTGATCGAGCTGAAATCTGGGACAAATTATTAAAGCAGAAGGATCGAATAAAAGGGCCAATTAAAGATGAATTTTAGCAGGAGTTTTTCATCGCCAGAAATGGGTTACTGTCACCCACCAATGGAACAGATGATTTCTAAAAAATTCGGTCCCTGTCACCTATGTAGAGCAGGTTTTTATTCACGGCAAAAATGGTAAAATGTCACCCAAGAATGTAACAAATTAAAATGAATGTGACAAATTAATGATTTTTTTTTTTACCTGTCTACTAGGTATAGCAGTGGTATATCACAGCCAAAAATTGGTCAATATTACCCAAAAATGTAACAGACAAATTAGTGAAATGTTTTTACCTGTCTACTAGGTACAGCCGAGGTATATCACACCCAAAAAGTGGTGAATTTCACCCGAATATGTAGCAGACAAATTAGTGAAATGTTACCTGTCTAATAGGTAGAGCAGGGGTATATCACATCCAAAAATTGGTGAATTTCGATTGAATATGTAACAGACAAATTAATGACATTTTTTTACCTGTCTACTAGGTATAGCAGTGGTATATCACACCCAGAAATGTGTGAATTTCACCCGAAAATGTAACAGACAAATTAGTGAAATTACATAAAATAAAATACATACAAATAAAAAAAAATAAACTTGATTTATGAGGTGGAGGTCTATATGGAGTAGGAGTTTGAGGAGGCGGTGGACGTAGCGGTGTAGGTGGAAGCGGCGGTGGAAGAGGACGAAGTAGCCAAAACTGTTTTTTGATTACATTTATTTTTTATTTTTTATTAGGGTACCCTCCAAAAGAGATATCCAAAATACAACAATGAGCAATTGCGCTGTAGTATAATAATGGCTGGTTAAGGCCGGTATACATGTCTATTCTGCACAAGGTACAGACAAGTCCTGTGGGATCCATGCCTGGTTCATGTTAATGAACATGAGCTTGTCCACATTGGCTGTGGACAGTCGGCTACGCTTGTCTGGGATAATGCCCCCCCGCTGTGCTAAACACACGTTCAGACAATACACTGGCTGCATGGCAGGCCAGCACCTTCAAGGCGTAAAGGGCAAGCTCAATTTAGAGACCCAAAAGTTGAAGAGGGCAGACCCGTCATTCAGTACGTGTAGGCGTGTGCACACATACTGCTCAACCATGTAAGTGAAATGTTGCCTCCTGCTAAGATGTTCCATATCAGCTGGTGGTGCTGATTGTTGTGGAGTGCTGACAAAGCTTTTCCACATTTCGGAAAAGCCAGCTTCGTTGGCCACTTTTTTCTCCTCCTCTGCCTTCGCCTTGTGCTTCCACTGTGCCCCCGCTGTCAGGTGGGAATGCCACCAGCAGCATGTCTACCAGCGTGCGCTTGAACTCGCGCATCTTACGATCACGCTCCAGTGACGGAATTAAGGACGGTATGTTGTCCTTGTAACAGGGATCCAGCAGCGTGGCCACCCAGTAATCAGCACAAGTTAGAATGTGGGCAACTCGGGGGTCGTTGCGGTGACACTGCAGCATGTAATCACTCATGTGTGCCAGGCTGCCCAGAGGCAATGAAAAGCTGTCCTCTGTGGGAGGTGTATCGTCTGTGTCCTCTGTATCCCCCCAGCCACACACCAGTGATGACCATGAGCTGGTTTGGGTGCCACCCTGCTGTGAACATGGTTCCTCCTCCTCCATCTCCTCATCCTTATCCTCCACCTCATCATCCTCCAAAACTCTGCCCTGGCTGGACAATTGTGCACCTGGCGTTTATTAGTGCAGGAACCCACCCTCAGAGCCACTTGTGAATGACTGGCCGGAAACCCTATCAAAATGATCCCTCCTCCTCCTCCACCTCCTGTGCCACATCCTCTTCCATATTCGCCAGCAGCGACCATGTTGGCGGAGTACACGAAACAGCGCAACAAGGATCACAGGTCTCGCATGGAGGCCCAGTTTTAGTGGTGAATTGGTGCTGTTCCGCAGAGCGACTCACCTGTGCATGCTGCAGCTGAAACTCCACTATCGCCTGCTGCTGCTCGCACAGTCTGCCAGCATGTGGAAGGTCGAGTTCCACCTTGTGGGCACGTCGCATATGAGGCGGTGAGAAGGAAGGTCGAAGTTATGCTGCGGCGCTGACAGGCGAGCAGCAGCAGGGTGAGAACGCCGAAAGCGCACACAGACGGCCCACACTTTATGCAGCAGCTCTGACATACCGGGGTAATTTTTAAGGAATCTCTGCACCACCAAATTCAGCACATGCGCCAGGCAAGGAATGTGCGTCAAACCGGCTAGTCCCAGAGCTGCTACGAGATTTCTCCCATTATCGCACACCACCAGGCCGGGCTTGAGGCTCACTGGCACCAACCACTCATCGGTCTGTTGTTCAAGGCCCATCCACAGCTCCTGCGCGGTGTGGGGTTTGTCCCCCAAACAGATAAGTTTTAAAACTGCCTGCTGTGGTTTACCCCTGGCTGTGCTGAAGTTGGTGGTGAAGGTGTTACGCTGACCGGATGAGGAGCCGGTAGAGGAATTAGGAAGCAGAGCAGGAGGAGGAAGCAACAGGAGGCAAACTGAAGCACCCTGCAATCCTCGGTGGTGGAAGGACATGCGCCAAACTGCAATCCGCCTCAGGCCCAGCCGGCACTGCATTTACCCAGTGTGTTGGATGGCGTTGCGCAGTGCACACCTTATTTTGTCCCCCACTTGGTTGTGCAGGAAAGGGATGGCATGCCTGGGCACGACGTACTGTGGGACAGCCACCGCCATAAGGCTTTTAAAACGCTCTGTCTCCACCAGACGGAATGACAGCATTTCAAAGGCTAGTACAGTTCGGGTTCGCTCAACCCTACAAATGAGCAGTTACATGCCAGACACCATTGTATGCAACCTTTCTCCTTCTGCTTTGTCTGTGTACCCTTGCTCCACCTGCTTCCTCTGCCAGCCCCCCTTTTCTTGACTGACAGGACCAGGTGAGATAACTGTGCCAGGAACCTGGCCCTGTAAATCAAGATGGAGGGTCCGGAAAAGGAGGCAGGCGGAGTAAGGGTCCACAAAGTAGCTGGCACTTAACTGTTCATTTTGCAGTATGCCAGACCGACAGGGGAATTATATATGAGGTCAGGGCCGGAGCTATAATAAGGCAAACCAAGCGGATGCCTTAGGCGCATTAGTACCGGAGGACCGAGAAACGGTGAAGGATATGTACTCACCGCTTTCTGGTCCTCTGCTTGGCAGTCAGCCTTCACAGCCCACAGCCGAGAACCAGGAAGAAGAGAGAGAGTGCTGGTGGTGAGAAGCGGCAGCATCCAGGATCAGGAGAGGTAAGTTATTTTTATTTATTTGTACTGATGGCTGACATGGGGGGGGGGCATGATGGTGGGTATGATGGCTGACATGGGGGCATTATGGCTGACATGGGGGGCATGATGGCTGACATGGGGGGCATGATGGCTGACATGGGGGGCATGATGGCTGACATGGGGGGGCATGATGGCTGACATGGGGGGCATGATGGCTGACATGGGGGGCATGATGGCTGACATGGGGGGCATGATGGCTGACATGGGGGGCATGATGGCTGACATGGGGGGCATGATGGCTGACATGGGGGGCATGATGGCTGACATGGGGGGCTTGATGGCTGACATGGGGGGCTTGATGGCTGACATGGGGGGCTTATGGCTGACATGGGGGGCTTATGGCTGACATGGAGGCTGAAGGCTGACATGGGGGGCTGATTGCTGACATGGGGGTCTGATCTGAGGCATTGCGGGTCTGATCTGATGTCTGATTAACATTGGGGGTCTGATTGCTGGTCTGACTGAGGTGCAATGGAAATAATTTTTTTCTTTTTATCCTCCTCTTAAACCTAGATGCGTCTTATGGGCCAGTGCGTTTTAGAGGGTGGAAAAATATGGTCCTCAAACCAGCGATTGTCTGAAGCAGAGAGAAGATACCAGGACCACACAGAGGAGAAGACAGCTGCAGCAGATGGGACCAGGGCCAGGAGAGCTGCGAGATGGGGGGGGGGGGGGTGCCAAAATGTAGCTTCACTTGTGTTGGCAAAAATCCTTGCACCAGCCCTGCGTGAGGTCACGGTGTGAGCATTAGGTGGGCCAAGGTAAATTGTCTCACACGGTAAAGATACTGGATGGTACGTTCACTAGATATAACACATATTACACTGCCTGAAGAACGTATTTAAAATAAAATAAAGTATTTATTAATATCTGGTTAAAACTGGAAAATTCTGTACATCACTTTCGTGAATTTCAGGCTCCAGACTGGAGTGATGTAGTCCAGGATAGTAATAAACCCGCTACATAACAAACAGTCTGGACTAAATCCTAGTCCTGCTGGCACATTGGTGCTAACACCCGCAGGGGAAGGAGTAAGGACACAGTTCATGTATTGTGAATAGGCACAGGTGCATTTTTTGCAGTCCTACCTAGCTCTCTACAGCAGAGCAGCTGATAGTGATTTGAGGCTGAAAGCCCTGTTGAGAATGTGTGTCTGTATCGACTTCAGATCTCAAACTATTAGTATGTGAAATAGTTCACAGTCACACACACTATCAGGACATCCAGACAGCAACAGCCACACAGTATTCACTGTATGTACAGATGCACACTAAGCTGCCTCAGTCTGCCTACCCACTCATGCAAAGTCGCACTGGGTCTAGGTATCGGACCGCATTCACACTTGTACCCAGGCTAACTGGTGAGCTGCTTGACAACTGGTAAGCACCCTGCCTATAGAGCCCTGCCGTGTCATCAGGAGTAAAGGTCTCGCAATAAAGTAAGCCTGTGAAGGAAAGGTGCCCCACACTTTGTGTGTTAAGGCTCCGGCGCTATGACGGCCGTACGCGGCCACATGAACGCCAAGAGGATATCACAAAAGCCCCACCTTGGAGGAGGTGTGTGCTGGTGCTGCCACGAATAAGAAATGAGCGCGTCATCTGACAGTCGCCCCTTGACCCGCCGAGCACCCAGGTAAGCTAATACACCTCCTTGCGATTGCGCAATATGTGCTGCTGTATTGGGGGAATTGAAATCTGCGGTGAATATGTCTTTGACTCGCCTAGTGCCGATGTGGATATAGAGAGCGACCCATGAAGGGAATAGATCAGAGAAACTTACATCATATATCGAACCAATAATCAAAAGAAATGAAAAGCAGAGACGGGGGGGCGGAAAACTGAAACTTTTTTTTTTAAATGCCCCATATTTTTCGCCCCTGGGTCTCATGGGGCAAATACCTAGAGAAAACCTAGAGCAATTAGTCACCAGTACTCTCTGCATATCAATCCCCATACCTACTCGCTGCGATCGGATCCCAGTTACAGGGAGGAGGAAGGGGAAAGGGGAGGAAAAAAGGGGATAAAGTCATATTTCTGAATGTGCAGTAGCTAGAGTTCCAGTAGTAGAAAACCCGCATATGTGTCTACACTAAATTAAATTAAATGAAGAAAGCGTATGAAATAGCTTCATTCAAGCCCCTCGGATGGATGGTTTGCAACTTTAAAATCCACATTGCTTCCTTACAGAGCAAGAGTGTGCAATATCTCCGCTGCAAATGGATCTATTGATCAATACAATCCCTTGTAACTGCAAGACATCAGGATCCCCATCATGTGCTTTCCGCACATGACGTGACACAGTTGTGTCCCGTACATTGCGGATATCGGATAGGTGTTCACCTATTCTCCTCCTTAGCGCACGTTTGGTCTTGCCTACGTACTGTAGGCCACACTTACAGGTAATAAGGTACAACACACCCACTGAGGTACATCTAATAAAGGAACGAATATTAAACCTATCACCAGTTGAATAACTGGTGAAGGAATCTCCTTTCATGATGTTCCCGCATATAATGCAGGAACCACAGGGGAAGGTACCTTTAACTGTGTTTTTGAGCCATGTACCAGACGCGGGACGTGTATAGAGGCTGTGCACCAACCGATCACGTAGATTGGGGCCACGCAGATATGTGACAGAGGGACGGTCAGGTATAGATGACCCGATATCTGGATTGGACTGAAGGATGGACCAGTGATTCTGCAAGATCTTACGGACCTGTCGATGAGCTTTATCAAATGTGGCTATAATCCGAGGGGTGGAGTCAGCATTGGCCCTGATGTTTGAGACCAGTAGTTCACTCTGGTTAGTACTCATTGCATGTTGATATGCCTTTTTCAAAGTGTGCTGTGGATACCGCCGATGCTGCTGCCTTGAACTCACCTAGCTCAGAGCAATTCTTCCTGGCCCTGAGATACTGTCCTTTCGGAATTTCACTTCTCAGGGCCAGGGGGTGTCCACTCTCCCAATGCAGGAGACTATTAGTGGACGTTTGTTTTCTGAAGAGTTTGGTGGTGATTCTCCTGTCCCTACCTATTGAAATAGTAAGATCCAGGAATGCAATCTGGCTCTCCTGCATCTCAGATGTGAAGAATAGGCCCAATTGGTTGATATTTAGGGTTTCCACAAATTGCATAAAGCTAGTTCTGGTGCCATTCCATAGTATCAGCACATCATCTATATATCTAATCCACAGTTGGATACAAGATGTATACTGTTCCATCATATCGGCGAATACAACCTCCTTTCCCGAGGTAAATACAGTTCTGGTTACTCACGGTTACGCCGTCCCTGGGAAGGCCTGCATAAGTGAAGAGGAGAACGGCACAGGAATTCTCTGGGGCACACACTGGTGTAAGGGAAACAGGCCAGATGGTGGTTCGAGGTGCCCTTGATGGTCTGTATTAATCTGCCTATGGCAAGGTCCCTTGTAGTTGTTACGCCAGTACCTTTTATGGTGGTACAACCATTTACTGTAGTGTTAACTGAGAAATTGGAGACTGAGACAAGGATGGTGTAATCCAACGTATAACTTTTACTGAACGTAGCTCCTGGTAACAGTAACATCCAAGTGTTAAACAGTTTCTAGTACATCCAGATATAAAATACAGTCTCTTGTACATCCAGGTATGAAATACAGTCTCTCATGCATACGAAGGTAGGACATTGTAAGTCCTCAGATAAAATAGGCTCTTTGTTTTATATATATATATATATATATATATATATATATGAAAATAGAAAACACCGCAGCACATCCGTTGGTGAAAATGCTTGGGTGAATAAAGATCCACGGATGTGCTGCGGTGTTTTCTTTTTTTATATCATACACCTTGGTAGGGTGTTTGTTCCGCTGGCACCCAGTTTTTTATACTTGGAGTGCTGCCCTGAATTATTATATATATATATATATATATTTATATATATATATATATATATATATATGAAAGCTACTGCTTCAGACTAGGCTTTTAAAGTATAAAATAAGTGTCATTCACAGATCCCCATAAGTGTCATCCACAGATTCCCCATCAGTGTAATCCACAGATCCCCCTAAGTGTCATCCACAGATCCCCTCCCAGCCCAGTGCCGCCTCCTAGCTAATATATTCACTTCACTTGCCTCTGTGTAATCTCGCACAGGCGCACTGGTAGAGGTATTGTCGAATGAGGTGCGCTGGAAGACGGCTCATGCGCACTTTGCTCGACGATGCCTCTGCCAGTGCTCCTGTGCGAGATTACACAGAGGCATGTGAAGTGACACTGGACAGTCCCAAATGCTTTGACCTAACGACGCCCCTGGTTACCACCCCAAAACAAATGCCACACAACAGGACCAGCATCTCATTGGCGGCATCAGCAAGACGAGAGCAAGGTCACATGGTGTCTTATAAATGGTCAGCTAGGACCACCTAGTTAGCATACCAATAACCTAATCTGCATATTGTATTGCTAAAGTAATGGGGGAATTAGTGAGCGAATGGAGCAACTTTAGGAAAAATGAAAAAACAGTAAGAGTGGAACCAGAGGAATAAAGCAGAGATGAGTAAATCAATTCTCAATGACTTTCACAAACAATTCTGCTGCCAAATGAATCTGAAATTTTGATGCATAGCTCAAAACATAGACAGCGCCATTTTACTGTAGAACTCTGGGGGGGAAAACAGCAGGAAGGATGAAAACGGAGGATCACATAGCCTTGTGACAGAGGGGCTTGTCCTGATTGGATCAGAGGATGACAGACAGGCTGTGAGCCAATCGTGCGCAAGAGTCTGGCAGGTTCTTCAGTGTTTGGGCTTGTGATCTGAGAGCATGTGTGTTGCTGGTAGAAAGCAATTACAGAGACATGCTAACAATCTTAGATTGTTATAGGGACATATTTAGGTAGGTAGATTGAATCAATAGGTAGGTCACTCAGGTTATGTCTGTGTGTCTTTCATACCAAGGGCAGGTGCTGGCAGCAAGTGGAAATTTCATGTATGAACTGCAAATTCTGGTGCAAAGTGCAGGAAGGGGTGTATATTTCACCCAGAATCCTCAGGTAAATGACATTAAGAAAGCTGCAGTGGTTTCAACATAGTGTAGTTTGCTGAGACAGGTTTGTTTAGAGTCTGTTCTGGGCTGAATTTTGTGGACTGGTGGGAAGGTGGCAGTGAGATCTACCAGTCCACACTGCTGTTCCAGCACAGCTATTTCCCCTACCCTGGGTATGATCTCAGGTGTGACTGCTGGGATCATTACTGAGGAATAAAATCAGGCCTCAGATTATCAGTTTCAGGCCTCGTGCACACTGCCGTTGCCCGGGCGTGGCCGTATTGCGGCGCGCAAACAGCGCACACTTGAATGGGTCCGCAATCCGGAGCTGCGGTGCATAACGGAGGCACGGAACCCCACGGAAGCACTAAGAGTGCTTCTGTAGTGTTTCTGTCTGTGCCTCTGCACCACAAAAAAATAGAACATGTTCTATTTTTTTGCGGTGCGGACGGATCACGGACCCATTCAAGTTAAATGGGTCTTGATCTGTCCCAGCTGCCGCAAATTGCCGTCCCCAATGCACGGATTGGCCGCACAACGGCCATGTGCGTGAGGCCTCCCAAAACCTGGGAAGCTAGCTGACCTGCTAGAGGTCTGAGCCTGATTCTCTGTGCATAAACTGCGCTGTATTGGTGAGATAGAGACAACCTAGGTAGTGCCCAGAAGGGCAGAAGTTAATTTTGTTGTTGTTTATGTTACATTGGTGCTGCAGCTTCACCCCGCCAAGTGAAGTTATAACTTGAATGCTGTTTTGTTATGCATCATACCAGAAAATAAACTGTTTAGACTGTTTAACAGTGATAGCCACTAATAACTGAAAATATCTAAACCAAACTATTTTACCTGTGTTTTCCTTCTGCGCGATCTCCTCAAGAGAGAGGATCCGGCCATCACCAGCTACTTGCGCTATGTAGTGAATATTCTTAGCCCTCCAATACTGCCGACAGTCAGAATCCCCCAGCATTGCAAGTCTTTGATTTTGCCATAGTGGGGTGCACGCCAGAGAGGATGTGATAGAAAGCCAGTTCCAGTTGCCAATCTCCAGGCCCTGGTAACCAGCTTAACAAAACTTCCAAACTCCTGCCTCCAACTCAATAGGCATCCTGACTCAATAGAGTAAAGAAGTCGTGAAGCCAGATTGGTCCACAAATTTTTTGCATAGGGGGCTGGTCTCCCATTCATGAAAAAAACATAGCTGAGATGCAATAAAAGAGCAGCTTAATATCAGTGTTGAGTAGAGAAATAGGTCTATAAGCACCCATCTCCAGCATATCCTTATCTTTTTTTTGGGATTAGAACTATCATTGCTTCGTACATGGAGGTCGGTAAGCCCTCTCCCTGCAACCAGTTTGTAAATACTTCTGAAAGTTACGGAAGGACTATATCCCCATATTTCCTGTAGAATTCATGCGGAAGGCCGTCCAGCCCCGGGGACGAACTACCCGATATTGACCCAAGGGCCAAATGGATCTCCTGGGTGGTAATCTCCCTCTCCAGGAAGATCCTTGACAGGCTTTCTGACAAAACTGAAAAAAAAGACCATTCAGATATGCGTCCACAAGGCTGTCCGGCAGAGGAGGAGCCGCCCTGTAAACCTCTGCAAAGTATTCCCAAAAGACCTCAGTTATACCCTCCTTATCTCGCACAGTCCTACCATCAGGCCCATGAATACTGGTTGTTTCCTTCCTCCTGTTCTCTTGTTGATTAACTATCCTGGATAAATCCTACCTGGTCATCCCGATTCAGAAAAATATTTCTGTCCCTTAAAGAACAAACTATGGTGGGCCTTATCAAGGAGAAACCTTTTAAGGTCCTGACTGGCTTTTTGCATTTTTTCTCTACTTTGTTCCGTCTTCTGAGTGATAAACTGCTCCGTAGTGCTAGCAACTAAATTAGTTAATTCCTTCTCTCTTCTCTTGAATGATCCTCTCAATGCTGAGATACTGCTAAAAAAACAACCCCCTCATATAAGCCTTCAAAGTATCCCATACGCAGCCAATACCAGCTGAAGGATAGTTAATCTCCCAAAAGGGAGGTCATCCATAATAGCCAACCAGTATGGGTTTAATCTAAATAGCGAGTCTGATTTGGCCTGACCTGACCCTACCAAAATTTCTATGGAGAGGGGAGAATGATCTGAGAGGGTTCTAAATCCATATTTAACAGATTTAATATTTCTAATATTATCTCTATTGGTCAGTGCCAGGTCAATCCTGGACATTGACCTCCCTCCATTACTAACACATGAGAAGACAATCTTTCCCCTTCCCATATGCTCCCACACATCCACAAAGCCAGTCTCACGACAAAATTGCGACAGCAGCATCTCAGTCCCACTAATTGTGGTGCTGGGATTTGCAGTCAACCTGTCTCTACTTGAGTCCATCACATTGTTAAAGTCGCCTGTCAGAACAACCCGACAGGATGGCCGCTGTTCCAAAAAGGACAACAGGAAGTTGAGGGAGTGCAAGTAGAATGGGGAGGGGGGGATTATATAAAAAAAAGGCAAGAATATATGGCTGACCCCAAAGTCTGCCAGAGAGAAAAACAAATCTTCCCTGATCATCTAGCCAGGAATCAGTCAGGACAAAATCCACTGCATGATGTATCAAGAACGATACCCCCCTAGAATAACTTAAATTTTGAATGGTAAATCTGTGCTGCCCAGCCTCCCCCAAATGGGGGGTCGCCGTGTCTGAGCAATGAGTTTCAACTAAGCAGACTATTGCAGGGAGATCGCTCCGAATTGCATCCATCTCTGCCTGTCTCTTAGCTCTCTCTCCAAGGCCCCTAACGTTCCAAGATAAAATCTTAACCATTAATCAACAGCGAAAAAAAAACACCCAGGTAGGCAGCATACCCCGGTACGGCAGCATACCCCGGTAAATCATTGAGCAGGCACCTTGGAAAAAAGCGGTTTTCAGCTTTTTATGTTGCGGCAGGCGGCGGTGCCATCGGGTCCCTGTGGGGCTGTAGGGGGGGCCCGATGGCATGGAAGGCTGCCTTCTGGTGACGAGCCTGTGAGATTCAGCCCCCTGGATCTCACAGGCAGGAAGCTGTATGAGTAATACACACTGTATTACTCATACAGCCAATGCATTCCAATACATAAGTATTGGAATGCATTGTAAAGGATTAGACCCCCAAAACTTGAAGTCCCAAAGTGGGCCAAAAAATAAAGTAAAAAAAAAAAGGTGAAAAAATAAAGTTTTTCCCCCCAAAAAATTTCAAGTAAAAATAAACAAAAACACCATTTTCCCCAAATAAAGTTAAAAAAAATTGGTATTGCAGCATTTATATCGACCGGCTTTATAGACCTATCACATGACCTAACCCCTCAGATGAACACCGTAAAAAATAAAAACGCTGCTAAATTAACCATTTTTTGTCACCTTACATCCCAAAAAGTGTAATAGCAAGCGATTAATAAGTCATATGCACCCCAAAATAGTGCCAATCAAACCGCCATCTCATCCCGCAAAAGAAAATCGCCCAAAAACTGAAAAAACTATGGCTCTCAGAATATGGAGACACTAAAACATGATTTTTTTTGTCTTAAAAATGATATTATTGTGTAAAACTTACATAAATAACAAAAATATACATATTTGGAATCGCCCCGTCCGTATTGGCCGGCTCTATAACAATATCACATG
The DNA here is from genome assembly GCF_014858855.1 of Bufo gargarizans. Lineage (NCBI taxonomy): Eukaryota > Metazoa > Chordata > Amphibia > Anura > Bufonidae > Bufo > Bufo gargarizans. Next base: position 399,053,461 of record NC_058081.1, read on the forward strand.
ACCTAACCCCTCAGATGACCGTAAAAAATAAAAACTGTGCTAAAGTAACCATTTTTTGTCACCTTACATCACAAAAAGTGTAATAGCAAGCGATCAAAAGGTCACTCGCGCCCCAAATCAGTGCCAATCAAGCCGTCATCTCATCCCGCAAAAATCATACCGTACCCAAGATAATTGCCCCAAAACTGAAAAAACTATGGCTCTCAGACTATGGAAACACTAAAACCTGGCCTGGTCCTTAAAGTGAAATATGGCTGTGTCCTTAAAGGGAACTTGTCACCAGTTTTTTGGTGTCCTAACTAAGGGCAACAAAAATAAGTGACTGATTCTCTTAGCAAAATGTTGGGTCACTTTCTTTAATTGACCAAGTCAATCTGCCAACATCTTGTATTGAAAAGCTCCAGCTGATAATAATGAGTCATGAATATTTATTAGCTCCTGACTCTCCCTGCCTACCTGCTGCCGATTGACAGTTATTTTCCATATGAATCAGCAGCAGGTGGGCAGGGGAGTGGCTATAGCTGTTAATTAAATAAACGCTAGACTCAATGACATCACGCTGGACTCAAATCAGCTCATTAGAATGCGGCATGTGGCATCTTTGTGTGTATATTAATAGGTAACCATCTGTCACACCAGTAAGTGAATACATCTAAGGTACTTTTTAGTAGTTAATGATTGTATATAATTAGTTAGATTATAATCATGTGATATTTTTATACAGCAGGTTATTAAGGATGCGGAAATACCTAATATGTATACTTTTTTATTTATTTAAGTTTTACACAATAACAGCATGTTTGAAACCAAAAAATCATGTTTTAGTGTCTCCATATTCTGAAAGCCATCTTTTTTTTTTGGGGGGGGGGGGGGCGACTGTCTTAGGTAGGGTGTCATTTTTATGTATTTTGGGGTGCATACGACTTTTCGATCACTTGCTATTACACTTTTTGTGATGCAAGGTGAAAAAAAATGGATTTTGACAGTTTTTTTTTATGGTGTTTACCTGAGGGGTTAAGTCATGTGATATTTTTATAGAGCAGGTTGTTACGGATGCAGAGATACCTAATATGTATACTTTTTTTTTATTTATTTCAGTTTTACACAATAATATTTTTTAAACAAAAAATGTCTCCATAGTCTGAGAGCTATATTTATTTTTATTTTTCGGGCGATTGTCTTAGGTAGGGGCTCAATTTTTGCAGGATGAGATGACGGGGGCATAAGCCTTTTTGATCGCTTGTTGTTGTACTTTTAGGGATGTAAGGTGACAAAAGTTTTTATTTGATTTTTTTGACAGTGTTCACCTAAGGGGTTAGGTCATGTGATATTTTAATATTGCTGGTCGATACGGACACGGCAATATCTAATATGTCTACTTTTCTTTTTTTCCCTATTGTTTACAAATTTTTTGGCTTTATTTTGGGAAAAGGACACTTTATATTTATTTCTTTACTTGAAACTTTAAATTTGTTTTGTAAAACTTTTTTTTTTTTCACTTTATTATTTGTCCCTCTCTGGGACTTCAACATTACAGGGTTTGATCCCCGTTTCAATGCAGCACAATACATCTGTATTGTGCTGTATTGAACTGTTAGTGTCTTACACTGTAAGACGCTAGCAGTTGCCTAGGAGACCCAGCCTGGGGGCTGGGCCTCTGTCGCGAGGGTGTCAAGAACCACGCCTGACTCCGTTATACCCGGGGTCAGGAAGTCGCAGCAGTTGGCTGCGCGCTCTATGTAGAAAGATAGGGCTGTTTCTTTATGGTAGCTTTCTGGGTTTGCTTTGCAATCCTTTTTGGCTCAATCAGGGATCCGTAGCTCCTTCTCCTCAGCTGTTCCTTGTCCAGCACTCCCAACCTCCTTATATTCCCCTCTCACACTTCTCTGGTTGCCAGATATAGAGCTTCCTGCCTGGACTTCTATACTGACCCACTGGAGCTGTGTTGCTGCGTTCCCTGGTTGTTGTTCCAGAACGTTACCCTCCGGATCCCTGTTGGGCCTTTGTGGTCTGCTGTTGTCGCCCACCTGGGATTATATGTTTGTCTGTATTGTCTGTCCTCTCCTTGGTGTTTTCCTTTTAGTGTCAGTGGTGCGGACTAGCGATCCCACTGGCCCGTTCACTACCTAGGGCTCATCTTAGGGAAAGCCAGGGTTTAGGCACGTGATCGGCGTACGGGTGAGGAACCCGTCTAGGGACGTCAGGGCAGTCAGGTGCCAGCCGCAAGGTGAGTCAGGGGTCACCACCTTTCCCTCTCCCTTGGGCAGGGCCTTCCCTTTTCCCTCCCTTTGCGTGACGCAGGTCATTACAGCCTCTTAGACCTCCATACATGCCGGGCCCCAAGCCTTGGAATGGCTTGGGGTTGCCATGGCAACCATCGAGTCCCTGATGGATGAGGTGAGGGAGCGCAAACCTCCCATATGCCGCAGTCAGCGCTGACCGCGACATGAGGGTTAATCCACCGGCATCAGCGTTATAAGCCGGATCTATGTCGCTGATCGCCGCACTGCATGCGGAGGGAGGAAGGACTGAGAATGCTCGTCCTGGGGCATTAAGTACCAGCCCTTTAGGACAAGCATTCTCGTCCTGGATCCTTAACGTGTTAATACAGTTATTTCACTCAACATTTTGTGTTATGTCAATATGCAGTGCAGTGTTAGGGCTATTTCACACTTGCATTGTGGCATTCCGGTTTTTACATCCGGAAGAGAATTTTAAAGCCGGGCCAAAACGGTTCCGTTTTTTACCCATTTATTGCCAACATCAGGATGTTGTGTTTTGTTGCATTTTGTGACCGGACACAAAATCAATGCAAGCTGCGGTTGCATAACGTTGTTCTTCATCAGGGAATCACTGATACATAACATAATACAATACAAAATACAAATAATACAAAAAAGAAGGAGTCCCCTAACAGTTTTGACACAGAACAGATACAGCCCCCTACCCCAGGATAACTATGAATGGAAAGAGGCAGAAGGAGAAAATCCCACTGTAGAGGCAACGGCTGATGATAGTAACACCATAGGAAAAGAAATAAGCAATAAACAAAAATGTACTGACAAGGAGAGTGGAAGTAGGGATAAAAGAGAAAAAGAAAAAAAGAAAAGAAAATGAAACAGAGTCAAAATACAGAGAAATCCTAAATATATGAGTAACATCACAAAAATAGAGAAATAAGCCATCATTTCAATACAGGAAAATAATAAAAATTATTATCCGCCCAGCAGACAAAGGCGGAGGTATAGTTATTTTGAATAAAGTAGATTACGACAAGGAGGCACAGAATATACTAGGCGATGAGAAAACCTAGAAACAACTAAAAAGGGACCCCACAGAAGAATTCAAAAGAGAACTAAAAGAGTTAGTTCTGAAAGGCAAAAGTCAGGGGATTCTGCAGAAAAATGAAGCAGCATATATTGAGATAAAACACCCCAAAATAGCAGCCTTTTATCAACACCCAAAAATACACAAAAATGTTCAACATCCCCCAGGGAGACCCATAGTGTTAGACCTAGTTTGCCTGACCAGTTCCCTCTCTAGGTATGTTGACCAATTTTTACAACCTTATGCCCAATCCTTACCCACGTACCTAAAAGACACTAAACACACGCTCCAAATTTTAAGCAAAATAAAGTGGAAATCGGAATACATAATGGGGACCTTGGATGTAAAATAGTTATACACTGTAATTGAGAATGAAAAAGGGTGCAAGGCAGCAAAATTCTTTCTTCACAAAAAGGGTGAGTTACCAGTAACGCAGATAGAATATATTGGGGAATTAATTCTATTTATTTTAAAAAGATATTATTTTAGGTATAAAGAAGATTCCAACAGCTTTATCGCCAAAGAAAGTTGCCACCTACCCCTGTGGCTTGACAACATTCCCAAAAGCCAGTTTTTGCGTATCAAAAGAAACTGTACCGCAGCAGAGGATTATGAAAAGGAGGCAGAAAAAAATGCTGAAAAAATTCAAACTAAAAGGATCTAGTGTGCAAAAAGTAATACATCAAAGAATTCAAATAGGTAAAAAATATAGACAACAACTGTTAGAAGATCCAATAGATAATAATAAAAAGAACAACAAAAAAACATGTGAAAAAATGAGTTAATCCCACTTATTATCATACCGTACAATGGGCAGACAAGGTGCTTTAGGAAGATAGTAAGTAGAGACCATATCCCAGAAGCCCCGAAATTTGTATACCGCAAAGCAGTAAATGCATGGAATCTAGTGGCATCCCCTAGAAAAGGTGCGGCGATAGAAAATAATAAAAAAACAAAAATCGATAAGAAGCTAGGCTTTTACCCGTGTGAAAAATGCATAGGATACAAAAAAATATGAAAAACAATTTCAAATACAGAATAGCGATGGTTCATATAAATATGACATTAATAAACACATAATATGCAATAGCCAAGGAGTAATATATGCAATTAAATGTCCCTTTAATAAAATATACATTGACTGTACAAAAAGGCAATTAAAAAAGAGTGGGAGAACATGTATATAATATTCAGAGGATATTTGAGGGAAATCCGCTGTCAAGACATTACGTCTGAAGGGAAATTTGAGGGATCTATGTTTTGCAGATTAGAAATAGTAAAAATGGATGCATGAGGGGGGGGGGGGAATAAATTAAAAGCATGTCTAAAGCTGAAACTAAATGGATCTTTAATATGGATACAATGGTACCATAACGCTTAAATGTGGAGATAGAGCTGTTTGCATTTGAATAAAGAAAAAGGGTGTGAGAAACATATTAAACATTATGCATGAGTGAAAAGGAGTGCGGCAGAGAAGGAGTTAATGCAAGAAGGTAGTACAGGTTTATAAAAGAAGGGGTGTTGGTAGTGCCAATGTGATTCCCCGATGAAGAACAACGTTATGGTTTGAAACGCGTTTTTTTGGTACACACGGTGATCCGCAGCTCATACAAGTGACATCACTAGGTAGCTCCACGTGAGCACGAGCAACCGAAGAATGGAGCCACGCCACCGGCCGGGGCATGCTCCAACAAACAGACATGGACCCCACAGTAGATCCTGTAAAGAAAATCTGCAATAGGAGTAAAGAGTAAGCCGCAGAACGAAAATCAATAACAAGGTAATCTTCATTTAAAACATTGTTACGGAGTGGTTATCCTGTTCTAGCAGAGCCAGCAGGATAGGTACAGGGGGAGGTAGTGTACAGTATCGTGTATATCATTATTTGATTTTAGTTCCCTTGAAGCAGCAAGCATTGCGGTACTGTTTTAATACCGCAGCACACACGGAAGATTAGTGCCAGTGGACCATATAAAATAGAGCTGTGTTAATTAACACATTGTATTGCTTCAATATACCATGCAGTTTTAGTGAACACATTGTTCAGTACCACAGAACAGGCTCACTGCAAAAGGTTGATTGTTCTAATGTTGAATTGTTAAGTGAAATATTGAGATTTATTGTATTTGTGTACTCAATAGTAAGGAATGGATAAGTCAGGGTTAACCACCTTGACTCACCCCTTTGAGGTTGCTGAGAGATGGACCTGGGTCTCTCTCTAGTTAGCAGTGAGTCTGTGTATAGCTGAGGAGGAAAAGAGAGGATTGACTTGTGCTTGCTCCTCAGGACTAGGCCTGAGTCCCAGTGAACCACCATCTCTGAGACATCTACAGCTAAAGCTACTTCACCCAAAAGTGCTCCAGAGATAGGAAGGAGGATTAGATGATTCAGAATCCCCATGACCAGGCATTTGTGTCAGTCAGCAAAGTATTGTGCTTGTTTATGGCCAATAGAGACTTTGCTGCTGAGAGAGAGAACATTACTAAAACACCCTTACACATTTTGAGACGCTTTCACCAACCGTATCTTAATTCTGAACCCTCAGCCTGGGAATTATAGAAATATATACTTATAACTTCAATTGCATGCCTAAGGTTCTGCAGAGAGACTTTAGAAAGACAGAGAGAAGGAGTACCACAGCCTCCCTCATTGCTCCTATCCATCCATACATTGTTATTGGGAAAGAATCACATTGTAACTGCTGTTGGAACTGTGCCGTGATACTGTTGGATTTACTACTACTCCTGTTCTGCAATGAGACCTAATTATTTGCACCAAGTAGCCTGGTCACTGACTCCGTCACCATTTGCCAGCCATTTCACCTGCATCCACAATAGTGCCTTGTATCAAAAAAAAAAACACTTAAAAGGGATTTCTAGGGCTTTTATACTAATGACCTATCCTCAGGATAGGTCATCAGTATCTCATTGATGGGAGTCTGACGGGAGCCTCACAGATCAGCTGTTTTGAGAAGGCATCAGGGCTCCTGTGAGTGCCGATGCCTCCTCAAAGCTTACCCAAGCACAGTACACACATTGTATAGCAGCTGTGCTTGTTATCGCACTCAGTCCCCTTTCCTTGAAAGGGACTGAGCTGCGCCTAGGCCATGTGAATGATGAATGTGATGTCACTGGCATAGGAAAAGCAGAGAGAAATCTCCGGTGCTCACAGGGGCACTTTTTTTTTCTCAAAAAGCTGATTGGTTGGGGTCTCATATACCAAACCTGAGACTGGAAAATCAAAAACCCATGCCTCGTCATCCAAGAATCAGAATGTGGGTGGTTGTAGTAGTACAATGAGCAGTAGCAGTCACAGCCATCCGGCCACTATTTTCCCTTTTTTCTGATGGGTGCAAGATTATTATTCAGGACAAAGATAATAAATTGTGGATGGGATGGCTCACTCCTCTTCTTATTCATAGCAGGTTGAAGTCAGTGTTCCCTGCGCAGGGCACTTCTCTGTCTGACATACTATTATAAATAAATAAAAAGGAAATTAAAACACCCCCAAAAAAAGTCTGTAATTTTCTCACTTCACCACACAACGGCTAATAAACCCTTACTTTTTTCCACTTATACACGCTACAAAAGGCTTTAGAGCATAAAACTGCACCGCAGAACGGCAAATATATATATATACACTCACCTAAAGAATTATTAGGAACACCTGTTCTATTTCTCATTAATGCGATTATCTAGTCAACCAATCACATGGCAGTTGCTTCAATGCATGTAGGGTTGTGGTCCTGGTCAAGACAATCTCCTGAACTCCAAACTGAATGTCAGAATGGGAAAGAAAGGTGGGCTACAACAGCAGAAGACCCCACCGGGTACCACTCATCTCCACTACAAATAGGAAAAAGAGGCTACAATTTGCATGAGCTCACCAAAATGGGACTGTTGAAGACTGGAAAAATATTGCCTGGTCTGATGAGTCTCGATTTCTGTTGAGACATTCAAATAGTAGAGTCCGAATTTGGCGTAAACAGAATGAGAACATGTATCCATCATGCCTTGTTACCACTGTGCAGGCTGGTGGTGGTGGTGTAATGGTGTGGGGGATGTTTTCTGGGCACACTTTAGGCCCCTTAGTGTCAATTGGCCATCGTTTAAATGCCACGGGCTACCTGAGCATTGTTTCTGACCATGTCCATCCCTTGATGACCACCATGTACCCATCCTCTGATGGCTACTTCCAGCAGGATAATGCACCATGTCACACAGCTCGAATCTTTTCAAATTGGTTTCTTGAACATGATAATAAGTTCACTGTACTAAAATGGCCCCCACAGTCACCAGATCTCAACCCAATAGAGCATCTTTGGGATGTGTTGGAACGGGAGCTTCGTGCCCTGGATGTGCATCCCTCAAATCTCCATCAACTGCAAGATGCTATCCTATCAATATGGACCAACATTTCTAAAGAATGCCATCAGCACCTTGTTGAATCAATGCAGTTCTGAAGGCAAAAGGGGGTCCAACCCCGTATTAGTATGGTGTTCCTAATAATTCTTTAGGTGAGTGTATATTTGCCACTAATACACGCCAAAAAGAGCTTTAAAACATATAACTGCTCTGCTAAACGGCAAATAAGCCCTTACTTTTTTCCACGTATACATGCCACAAAAGGCTTTAGAACATATAACTGCACCGCTGAACGGCAAATATATATTTTTTTGCCACTAATACACTCCAAAAAGAGCTTTACAACATATGACTGCAGTGCTGAATGGCAAATATATATATTTTTTGCCACTAATACACGCCAAAAAGGGCTGTAATTTTCACACTTCACCACATAACAGCTAATAAGCCCTTTTGTCCCACTAATACAAGCCAAAAAATGCTTTAGAACATATAACTACACCGCATAAGGGCAAATAAGACGTAAAAATATTTCCTTGTAATAAACCCTGTTAATGGCTGTATCAAATAGCACTTGCATCCCAATAACAAGAACGGTTTGCTGGAATTACAGAGCTGTATAATGGCAATTTGGGTCCCCAGTGAGTGCAGCAAGTTGTAATAGGATTGTTCCTATTACCCAGGCTGTGACCTCCCCTACTGAACCCTGTTCTGCTTTAATACTGTGGAATGATTTCTCCCTATCCTTTCCCTGAACTTCTATACAGCAAAATAAAAGTTTTAAAGTCTTTCCTAGCACTGTCCCTAGCACCTGCTGACGTCTCTCCCTGCACTAAGTACACTGGAAAATGGCTTAATCGAAAATGGCTGAGGCCATTTATAGGGCTGTGACATCACTGGGCTGGCTGCTGATTGGCTGCATGCAAGGCATTGTGGGTGATCCCTCATTCCCAGAGTTCCTTGCTCCATGTCCTAACACGTGCAGCAGCCATTTTAGGAAAAAATTTGATTCGTTACCACGAAGCATGAGGAGATTCGGATTCGGTGCAAATCAAATTTTTCCTGAAATTCGGATCGAATTCCACTTCGTCAACTTCGAATCGCTCGTCTATACTTATAAATATAGTACATGTTAAGCTGTATTTGTTTTTTATGAATGATTTCACACTACTATTGCTACTACTACTGTAAAAATTAATGGAACTAATACACATCACCTTAAAGGGGTTTTCCTGGATTTTAATATTTATGGCCTATCCTTAGTATAGGTCATCTATATCTGATCATTGGGGGTCTGACATCAATATCTGATCAATGGGGGTCTGTACCTCCAGCACCAGTACTACAAAGCTATGTCCATTGTGTAGTAGTTGGAGCTCTTCTCCAATTGAATTGTATTGTAGTAGCCATGCGGTTACCAGCAACATACATAGACAGAGCTGTGTAGTTCTGGTGCCAACTTCTGACGTCGATGCTACTCTGAAATAGCTGATCAGATATTGAGGACCTATCCGGATTAACATAGGGGCGTTTGCCCTGGGCCCGGCATCGCAGACTCGAACATCCACATACTGCAGCGGGGCATGGGAGCACATAGTTCCCTGCCCCGCGTCCGATCAATGCCATAGGCTTGAGGCCTATGTGGTAGTATAATTCCGGCGCAGGTGTGCGTGATGACATCGCGTGCCTGCGCTGGGACACAGGACAATAAAGATTGCGCACCTGCGGCCAGCCTCACCATCCTGGACACAGGTAAGTGTTAGCTTTTATTTTTATTTTTTTTCTGTGTGTGCCAACTTTGAGGGTCAGAGGAGGACATGGGGGCAGTGTGTGGGCAAATCACTTCAAGGGGTGCAGATTATAACATGGGGCAAATTACTTCATAGGGGTGCAATGTGGGGGCAAATTACTTCATGTAGGGCAAATTACTTAATGGAGAAGTGTGGGGGCAAATTACTTAATGGGAGGGCATGGTAGGGGAAATAACTATATGGGGCAGTGTGGGGAAAATTATTATATGAGAGCAGTGTGGGGGAAATTATTATATGAGAGCAGTGTGGGGGAAATTATTATATGAGAGCAGTGTGGGGGAAATTATTATCTGAGGGCAGTGTGGGAGAAATTATTACATGGGGACAGTGTGGGGGAAATTACTATATGGGGACAGTGTGGGGGAAATTATTATATGGGGCAGTATGGGGAAATTATTATGTGGGGTCAGTGTGTGGGAAATTATTATGTGGGGGCAGTGTGGGGGAAATTATTATGTGGGGGAAATTAGTGTATGGGGCAGAGTTGCTATTAGGAGACATTATTTTTGGGGACACTATACAGGTATTATTACCTGGAGAAAAATACAGGGTTTTATTACTGGAGGCACTCTAGGGAAGCTGTCCCCAACCTCCGGGCCCTGAAAAATTGCTTGCCGGGTCGCGGCAATACAGAAGAGTGGAGACACCAGGCGCATGCGCGCCCGATGCGCACATCACACACAGCGCGTGGCTGTACAGCGGGAAGGAAGGAGAGCGTTCCTTCCTTCCAACTGTGATCCCGGCCAGCCACTGCAACCAATGAAAATGCTTGAAAAGGGCTTGTGAGGGAGGGATTGGTTAGGTCTCACAGCCCCACGAATGGAAATAAACATGACGGCCAGAGTTGGGAGGGGGTTGTCGGCATCCAGTTTCAGCTAGTATCTGAGGGAGGGAGCAGGAGAATGACCTGCAGTTCCTCTTCCATGTCACCTTGAAAATATCAGCAGTGCAGCAGAGCCCAGTGCAGAAGAGACCAGTGACCACTAGACCCTAGCCAGTTTTGCGCAGCCAATTCAGGTATAGTTACCATGTCAGCCTGAAATAAAGGCAGGGAGATATCAATGTAATAGTAAGGCCTATTTCACACTGATTCTGCATCATGGTGAGTTGAGTCACATTTAAATAATAAATGTAATTGTTATATAGTGTTATATATTGTAATAAGCACCTTGTGTTTTGTTTTGCACATGAATCAGTCAGTGCCGACCAGCACCTGCTAAGTCCCACCCACCCCATAAGCTCCGCCCCAGAACCCCCCACCCGGTCCCTGGGAAAATTTGTCTTGCATGAAACTGGTCCTTGGTGCAAAAAAGGTTGGGGACCACTGCTATAGGGGACATTATAGGGACCTTTGGGTCAAACTGGTGCAAAGTAGAACTGGCTTAGTAGCCCACAGAAACAGATTCCACTAGATGCGGCTGAAATAATTTGTCATGGCGGTCTGGGTCAAACGGAGGAGAAGAGGAAAGAGAAGGTCTACATGACAGGAAATGTCACTGGATATAAGAGGTATGTGGTGCTGTATTACCCTATATCTAGAGCTGGCTCACTACTGTTACCTGCATTTCATCTTCTCCTCCAAGTCTTTTTTATCATAATCATATGTATTTTAAATTTGGCAACTAAATTTTTAGTTTGTCACCTGCAGTCCTATGTAACAGCCCAGATAACAGTGATACCATTCTGTGTGCAGATAATGTAGTAAATGTTTCATGCAGTCCTATGTAACACCCCACATAACACAATAGTTCACCGTGTTATCTGGGGTGTTACATAGGACAGCAGGTAACATCTATGACATCTGTACTCAGAGAGTTATGAGATGGTGGGGGTCCGACTCCTGGGACCCCCGCCAATCAGCTGTTTGAGGAGACCATGATGTTCCAGTGAGCGTTGCAGCCTCATTGCTCCTTACCAAGCATAGCGCTGTCCATATGATAGCACTGCGCTTGGTATTGCAGCTCAGCCCCAATCACTCAGATGGGACTGAGCTGCAGCTAAGCCATGTAAATGATGAATGTGATGTCATATGGCCTAGGAAGAGAGTGTGGCACTCATGAAGCACCGCAGACTCTTCATACAGATTTTTTTTAAACTAAATTGGAGGGAGGGGCCCGAGTTGGGTAGACAGCCCCGGGCCTATCGTGCACTTAATCCGCCCCCTGCTGTGGATATATCAGTATTTAAAACCCAGAAAACCCCTTTAAAGTTAGTGATGTCTGTCATGGTGTTTGTCAGTCTTCATTTAGATGCCTTCATTACTTTGAAAGAAACTGTGAACAGAATACAGCAACCTAAATAATAATAATCAGCAAAATAATTAGTGTTGAGTGAATCGAAATGACTGATCCAAATTTCAGGAAAAATTTGATTTGCCGCAAAGCAGAATTTCCTTGCGCTTCGTAGTAAGTAATATATTTTTCCTGAAATCGTGGTAAAAAAACAAAAACATGCTCACCTCATCCATCTGCTAGCGGAGAGGCCGTTGTGGCCATCTTGATTGTAGATACAGCATGAAATATTGCACGGGGGGACGTCACTACACCACCGTGCTGGGTTGGCACTGTGACATCATCTCACCGCATGAGAATTTGCGCGGTGTCTTAAATCAAGATGGATAAAAGGCGAGTATGTTTTTTTTTTTGTTTTAACCTGATTAACCCCTGAAAGGCCTCAATTGTAGCATCAGATGCCACGATCAGCAGTAAACGTGGCATCTGAGGTGTTGAATTACGGGGAACGGTGCAATCGCCATCCCCGTCACTGCGCCGCCTACATACAAAGGAATGCACTTTGTGACAAAGTGATTCATCACAAATAGAATTTCTATGTGAAATTTGGCGAAGCAGCCAAATCAAATTTTTCATAACTTCACTCATCACTAATAATAATGCTGAAAATATCATAAAAATAGTCATCATATTAAAAACTTGAATGTTTTTCCAGTCTTTCTATTATTACCAGCTTGGCATCTATGGCATGTGACACCAGCACGACTTGTAAATTTTATGTGCTGAATAAATCAAGTGAATGCTAAGCGCATTCATCTGAGAACATTACATTTAGTATCTGTTAGTCAGTGGATATGACATATTCCACAGGCCAGCTGTTTCTCATTGCTTAAGCAATTACATTTCACAATCCTAATTTAAGCTGCTAAAATCTTAGAAGTTCTTCATGTTCAGTCCCACACTTTCCTGAAAACAAGGTCATCGTATTGTGAATGCAGCAATGATGCAAGTTTTAGTAATGTCCCTGACAAACTTTCCTATTAAGGCAAAAAGGTACCGGTATGCGTCGTGGGAGACACTTCCCTGTGTGGGAGAGGACAGCAAAATTTCATGGAAAAAAATCTGATTCCTTTTTCCTATGGAGCTGTTACGTCACTATAGACATCTTCTTCACCGTCAATGGAATTCCGCTAAAAATCATGTGTAATGCCTGTGAGATTTTACTACATAACATTACTCAGGACTATGCAAACAATCTCTAAAAGGAGAACAGGACTTCCCAGGAATTGGGCTCCTGTGCTGGTCCTCACTTTTTGTCAGTGACCTCTCTGGTAGACGTCATAGCTCTTCCTGTTGACTCCTGGATATATGACTTGTACCGGGCACAAACAAACAGGGAAATATGAGTGGACACTTCCTGGATTCAAACAAGAAAGCCTGAAATAGAAATGTTCAGACCATCCTGTACTCTGGTGTCATTCTTTTATTTCACATTTACAGGAAGGATACAGTGCAGCAAAAGTCAAGCTCTAACATGAAGCTACTCTGTATAACTGTATGGTGACTATTAGTATACATTAACAGGGTTTGCCAGGAGTAAAATATTGATGGCCTAAGACCTATCCTCAGGATGTCATTACTATCTGATCAAGGGCGGTTCGATTTCTGGATCCCCTGGAAGAGGCCACACTGCAGCCTCTTCCTACAGCAGTGACATCATAATTATTGGTCACATGGCCTATGTGCAGCTCAGTTCCATTTAAGTTAATGGGCCTGGGCTGACATACCAAGCATAGCTGCTATACAATGTGGTCACAGTGCTCCCCAGAGCACCTCGGCCTCTTACCAGACGCCCATGAATAAACTGTCCAGAGGATAGCTCATCAGTGTTGAACTCCCAGAAAACAGCTACAGGATGGCCCACGGAAAAGTAGCCCGCCTCTAGCGATAGTATGACAAGATGAACGAGAAAGTGGATAGTTTTTTTTTTTAACACCGACAAGTCACAAAAGATGCTGCAAATGGTCCCCGTTCACGTCTATGCATCTTTGGGAACATTGGATTATGTTGGCTGATACTGCTTGTGATGCTGCGGAGAGTGTTTGTGATGTTCCCCTTGAGTTCATCCAGGGGATGTGGATTGTTAGCGGGTACTTTCTGACAAAAATTTAAAACCAGACAGAGCAATGGTGTGGGACTGGGAGTGACATGATTGCGAACAAAGAATTAATTATCACTAGAGTTGAGCGAACACCTGGATGTTCGGGTTCGAGAAGTTCGGCCGAACTTCCCGGAAATGTTCGGGTTCGGGATCCGAACCCGATCCGAACTTCGTCCCGAACCCGAACCCCATTGAAGTCAATGGGGACCCGAACTTTTCGGCACTAAAACGGCTGTAAAACAGCCCAGGAAAAGGCTAGAGGGCTGCAAAAGGCAGCAACATGTAGGTAAATCCCCTGCAAACAAATGTGGATAGGGAAATGAATTAAAATAAAAATTAACCAAAATCAATTGGAGAGAGGTCCCATAGCAGAGAATCTGGCTTCCCGTCACCCACCACTGGAACAGTCCATTCTCAGATATTTAGGCCCCGGCACCCAGGCAGAGGAGAGAGGTCCCGTAACAGAGGATCTGGCTTCATGTCAGCAGAGAATTAGTCTGCATATCATAGCAGAGAATCAGGCTTCACGTCAGCCACCAGTGCAACAGTCCATTGGCATATATTTAGGCCCAGCACACAGGCAGAGGAGAGAGGTCCCGTAACAGAGGATCTGGCTTCATGTCAGCAGAGAATTAGTCTGCATATCATAGCAGAGAATGAGGCTTCACGTCATCCACCAGTGCAACAGTCCATTGGCATATATTTAGGCCCAGCACACAGGCAGAGGAGAGAGGTCCCGTAACAGAGGATCTGGCTTCATGTCAGCAGAGAATTAGTCTGCATGTCATAGCAGAGAATGAGGCTTCACGTCAGCCACCACTGCAACAGTCCATTGGCATATATTTAGGCCCAGCACCCAGGCAGAGGAGAGAGGTCCCGTAACAGAGGATCTGGCTTCATGTCAGCAGAGAATCAGTCTTCATATCATAGCAGAGAATCAGGCTTCACGTCACCCACCACTGTAAGAGTCCATTTTCATAAATTTAGGCCCAGCACCCAGGCAGAGGAGAGGTTCATTCAACTTTGGGTAGCCTCGCAATATAATGGTAAAATGAAAATAAAAATAGGATTGAATGAGGAAGTGCCCTGGAGTCCAATAATATATGGTTAAGGGGAGGTAGTTAATGTCTAATCTGGACAAGGGACGGACAGATCCTGTGGGATCCATGCCTGGTTCATTTTTATGAACGTCAGCTTGTCCACATTGGCTGTAGACAGGCGGCTGCGTTTGTCTGTAATGACGCCCCCTGCCGTGCTGAATACACGTTCAGACAAAACGCTGGCCGCCGGGCAGGCCAGCACCTCCAAGGCATAAAAGGCTAGCTCTGGCCACGTGGACAATTTAGAGACCCAGAAGTTGAATGGGGCCGAACCATCAGTCAGTACGTGGAGGGGTGTGCACATGTACTGTTCCACCATGTTAGTGAAATGTTGCCTCCTGCTAACACGTTGCGTATCAGGTGGTGGTGCAGTTAGCTGTGGCGTGTTGACAAAAGTTTTCCACATCTCTGCCATGCTAACCCTGCCCTCAGAGGAGCTGGCCATGACACAGCTGCCTTGGCGACCTCTTGCTCCTCCTCTGCCTTTGCCTTGGGCTTCCACTTGTTCCCCTGTGACATTTGGGAATGCTCTCAGTAGCGCATCTACCAACGTGCGATTGTACTCGCGCATCTTCCTATCACGCTCCAGTGCAGGAAGTAAGGTGGGCACATTGTCTTTGTAGCGTGGATCCAGCAGGGTGGCAACCCAGTAGTCCGCACAGGTTAAAATGTGGGCAACTCTGCTGTCGTTGCGCAGGCACTGCAGCATGTAGTCGCTCATGTGTGCCAGGCTGCCCAGGGGTAAGGACAAGCTGTCCTCTGTGGGAGGCGTATCGTCATTGTCCTGCCTTTCCCCCCAGCCACGCACCAGTGATGGACCCGAGCTGCGTTGGGTGCCACCCCGCTGTGACCATGCTTCATCCTCATCCTCCTCCACCTCCTCCTCATCCTCGTCCTCCTCCAGTAGTGGGCCCTGGCTGGCCACATTTGTACCTGGCCTCTGCTGTTGCCAAAAACCTCCCTCTGAGTCACTTCGAAGAGACTGGCCTGAAAGTGCTAAAAATGACCCCTCTTCCTCCTCCTCCTCCTGGGCCACCTCCTCTTCCATCATCGCCCTAAGTGTTTTCTCAAGGAGACATAGAAGTGGTATTGTAACGCTGATAACGGCGTCATCGCCACTAGCCATGTTGGTGGAGTACTCGAAACAGCGCAACAGGGCACACAGGTCTCGCATGGAGGCCCAGTCATTGGTGGTGAAGTGGTGCTGTTCTGTAGTGCGACTGACCCGTGCGTGCTGCAGCTGAAACTCCACTATGGCCTGCTGCTGCTCGCACAGTCTGTCCAGCATGTGCAAGGTGGAGTTCCACCTGGTGGGCACGTCGCATATGAGGCGGTGAGCGGGAAGGCCGAAGTTTCGCTGTAGCGCAGACAGGCGAGCAGCAGCAGGATGTGAACGCCGGAAGCGCGAACAGACGGCCCGCACTTTATGCAGCAGCTCTGACATGTCGGGGTAGTTGTGAATGAACTTCTGCACCACCAAATTCAGCACATGCGCCAAGCAAGGGATGTGCGTCAAATTGGCTAGTCCCAGAGCTGCAACGAGATTTCGCCCATTATCACACACCACCAGGCCGGGCTTGAGGCTCACCGGCAGCAACCACTCGTCGGTCTGTTGTTCTATACCCCGCCACAACTCCTGTGCGGTGTGGGGCCTGTCCCCCAAACATATGAGTTTCAGAATGGCCTGCTGACGTTTACCCCGGGCTGTGCTGAAGTTGGTGGTGAAGGTGTGTGGCTGACTGGATGAGCAGGTGGAAGAAGAGGAGGAGGAAGCCGAGAAGGAGGAGGTGGCAACAGGAGGCAAAGAATGTTGCCCTGCGATCCTTGGCGGCGGAAGGACGTGCACCAAACAGCTCTCCGCCTGGGGCCCAGCTGCCACTACATTTACCCAGTGTGCAGTTAGGGAGATATAGCGTCCCTGGCCGTGCTTACTGGTCCACGTATCTGTGGTTAGGTGGACCTTGCTACAGATGGCGTTGCGCAGTGCACACTTGATTTTATCGGATACTTGGTTGTGCAGGGAAGGCACGGCTCTCTTGGAGAAGTAGTGGCGGCTGGGAACAACATACTGTGGGACAGCAAGCGACATGAGCTGTTTGAAGCTGTCTGTGTCCACCAGCCTAAATGACAGCATTTCATAGGCCAGTAGTTTAGAAATGCTGGCATTCAGGGCCAGGGATCGAGGGTGGCTAGGTGGGAATTTACGCTTTCTCTCAAATGTTTGTGAGATGGAGAGCTGAACGCTGTCGTGTGACATGGTTGAGACGCTTGGTGACGGAGGTGGTGGTGGTGTTGGTGGTACATCCCCTGTTTGCTGGGCGGCAGGTGCCAACGTTCCTCCAGAGGCGGAGGAAGAGGCCGAGGCGGCAGCAGCAGAAGAGGCCGAGGCGGCAGCAGCAGAAGAGGTAGCAGGGGGAGCCTGAGTGACTTCCTTGGTTTTAAGGTGTTTACTCCACTGCAGTTCATGCTTTGCATGCAGGTGCCTGGTCATGCAGGTTGTGCTCAGGTTCAGAACGTTAATGCCTCGCTTCAGGCTCTGATGGCACAGCGTGCAAACCACTCGGGTCTTGTCGTCAGCACATTGTTTGAAGAAGTGCCATGCCAGGGAACTCCTTGAAGCTGCCTTTGGGGTGCTCGGTCCCAGATGGCGGCGGTCAGTAGCAGGCGGAGTCTCTTGGCGGCGGGTGTTCTGCTTTTGCCCACTGCTCCCTCTTTTGCTACGCTGTTGGCTCGGTCTCACCACTGCCTCTTCCTCCGAACTGTGAAAGTCAGTGGCACGACCTTCATTCCATGTGGGGTCTAGGACCTCATCATCCCCTGCATCGTCTTCCACCCAGTCTTGATCCCTGACCTCCTGTTCAGTCTGCACACTGCAGAAAGACGCAGCAGTTGGCACCTGTGTTTCGTCATCATCAGAGACATGCTGAGGTGGTATTCCCATGTCCTCATCATCAGGAAACATAAGTGGTTGTACGTCAGTGCATTCTATGTCTTTCACCGCTGGGGAAGGGCTAGGTGGATGCCAGCGGAGTCTTCAAACAGCATAAGAGACTGCTGCATAACTTGAGGCTGAGACAGTTTCCCTGGTATGCATGGGGGTGATGTGACAGACTGATGGGGTTGGTTTTCAGGCGCCATCTGTGCGCTTTCTGCAGAAGACTGGGTGGGAGATAATGTGAACGTGCTGGATCCACTGTCGGCCACCCAATTGACTAATGCCTGTACCTGCTCAGGCCTTACCATCCTTAGAACGGCATTGGGCCCCACCATATATCGCTGTAAATTCTGGCGGCTACTGGGACCTGAGGTAGTTGGTACACTAGGACGTGTGGATGTGGCAGAACGGCCACGTCCTCTCCCAGCACCAGAGGGTCCACTAACACCACCACGACCATGTCCACGTCCGCGTCCCTTACTAGATGTTTTCCTCATTGTTATGGTTCACCACAACAACAAAAATATTATTTGGCCCAATGTATTGTATTCAAATTCAGCGGGATATAAATTTGAGGCCTAGTATTTAGGCGCTGGGTGACCGGTATGGATTTACTAACAGAATTAGACTTGGAAATGCACAGTAGCGTGTGTGTGAAGTTATTCTGAATGACCCTATGTGCACCTTGAATATTATATACCCTTTTAGGGATAGATTTCAAATAGCTCTGATATAGCAGAAACCACTAAATTATGAAATTGCTAAATTGGGAATTGTATTTCAACCCTGAACAAAAAATGTGCTTTGACGGACACTAAATAACTTTCCCAGCCACAACAGTACAGCGGTAACGAGAGATTTAGCGGGATATAAATTTGAGGCCTAGTATTTAGGCGCTGGGTGACCGGTATGGATTTAGTGACAGAATTAGACTGGGATATGGCCAAAAAATAACCACACTACTGAGGGTTAAATGCACTTGGTGACGGGCGCAGCTTGCCCCTGATGTAGTATATATATGGCCAAAAAATGAACAGACTATTGCTGGTTAAATGCACTTGGCGTCACAGCTTGACCAACCACACTACTGAGGGTTAAATGCACTTGGTGACGGGCGCAGCTTGCCCCTGATGTAGTATATATATGGCCAAAAAATGAACAGACAATTGCTGGTTAAATGCACTTGGTGTGACAGCTTCACCCTGATGTAGGCTTTAGCCAAAAAACAACCACACCATTGAGGGTTAAATGCACTTGGTGACGGGCGCAGCTTGCCCCTGATGTAGTATATGGCCAAAAAATGAACAGACTATTGCTGGTTAAATGCACTTGGTGTGATAGCTTGACCAACCACACTACTGAGGGTTAAATGCACTTGGTGACGGGCGCAGCTTGCCCCTGATGTAGTATATGGCCAAAAAATAAACAGACTATTGCTGGTTAAATGCACTTGGTGTGACAGCTTCACCCTGATGTAGGCTTTAGCCAAAAAACAACCACACCATTGAGGGTTAAATGCACTTGGTCGCAGCTTGGATGCACTTGGTCGCAGCACCGCACAAGACACAAAATGGCCGCCGATCACCCCAGAAAAAAGTGACTGACAAACGGTCTGGGCAGCCTAAAAACAGTGAGCAATTGAGTATCAGCAGCTCAATGATCCACAGCTGCAGATCGATCAATTAATCAAGTCCTTTGGAGGAGTTAATCTGCCTAATCTCGCCCTACTGTCGCAGCCGCAACCTCTCCCTACGCTAATCAGAGCAGAGTGACGGGCGGCGCTATGTGACTCCAGCTTAAATAGAGGCTGGGTCACATGGTGCTCTGGCCAATCACAGCCATGCCAATAGTAGGCATGGCTGTGACGGCCTCTTGGGGCAAGTAGTATGACGCTTGTTGATTGGCTGCCTTTCAAAAAGCGCCAAGAAAGCGTCACAAAAGCGCCAAGAAAGCGACGAACACCGAACCCGAACTTTTACGAAAATGTCCGGGTTCGTGTCACGGACACCCCAAAATTCGGTACGAACCCGAACTATACAGTTCGAGTTCGCTCATCCCTAATTATCACACATCTAATTACGAACACAAAAACAAAAAAAGGAAATGTAATATAATAAGTAAAACAACTGATATAGATCATTAATATAAATATAGCAGATCAGCTTTCCAATTAAGGCCCATAGGGAAACAAGTTTTTAAATTTAGTATCCAAAAATCCTCCCTTTTAAATAGAGCGTCTTGCCAGTGCCCCACGCGGGATGGTTTGTTAACCCTTTCTACACCGTAGAGAGAGACACTGACAATGTTGCATTTATGCGTTTCTATAAAATGTTTGGCGGCACCTGAAGAATGAACTTGCTTTTTTGCAAGGTATGAAAAATGTTCTGAAATGCCATTTGATTGACATTTGTCATTGTCATACTTTTCAGAACCGTTGTCATATATTTCCAAAAATAAAAAAAAAGCTAGTTTTAATACTTCAGGCCAACAGCATTGGTCGATCATGGTTTTAAATTTTTGTCTTTCCCGAGCATGCATATGTTATGACTAAGTACGGTTTACGTGGGAAATGTATCAACTACATCATGGGATCGTTTTAATTGCGCTGTTTGTTACCCTTTTATTGGAATGAATAAAGACTATTATTTTAGCAGCAAGATCCGGATTTTCTATTTTCTGCTGTTTCGCTGCGGCCAAGCACTGGACTATTTGCTGCACATTATACAAAGGCCGTGCCTGCGATACACCTGTGGTGAGATACTCTTTTAGTGCCAAATTCATGACACTCTGCAATCGCAGCTTCAGGGCACACTACAGACTGCAATGAACTGAGTGGGTACAGCAGCAGCTGGAAAGAAAGTTCAATATGGTCAAATGACAGCATTTAAATTATTCTAGATGACAAGGGAGTCTTCCGTGTAATTAAGGAATTTTAATGAACTGTTAGTGGAAGGAGTTATCTGTCATGTTACGCAAAGTGTGCCCCCTGTTAGCTGACCATCCTGATGATTCTACTGTTGTAGTTGAAAAGCGTTTCTTTGAGCGCCAGTGTGCGCTCCTTTGAGCAGCATAGTAAGCGCCTGTGAGTGCTTTGTTGATGCCACTAGTTGGTGAACCCAATAGATACATCAACAGGTGGCATAACAGAACTATCTATTACCGCGCTACTGGGGGGGGGCAATATAGCGTCAGCATAGAGCTATTATTAGTGGGAATTTTTGAAGTTCCGCAACTGAGCACTTACTACCACTTGTTATTAGATGTGATCCTTTGTGCACCTACTTTGTCCTCACTGCACATACAGGACTTACCATTTGAATGGACATTATTGGTGTCAGAGATCAACTGGCTGTGTCGGGACACTTAGTCTACAGCGCCCTTTGCCGTTTCTCGTTTTACCCCTCCCCCCATGTACTATAGGGGCTACTTTGTCTGACACCGGATTTACACTGTACTGTACTTTGCCCTGGCAATGCTCTCCCCCTGCTCTATTGGCACACTTTATGCACTTGTATGCAGCTACCTCTAGCTACTGCATTATTCCGTGCCATTTCTAGGGGGGATCCTTGTGCCTGTGACTGGGTGCCACTCCAATTTTAGAATAGATTAATTAATAAAGATGTATTATTTAATTTTAGCGTCTACACAGCGTCTACACAGACAGTGATTAATCTCTTGTATAAATGAAGATGCTTTTTGATTATTTATTACTGTCATCTATATTACTTGTAGCTCTTTGTTATTGGTAATATACACATATATGAGTGCTGGGGTTTTGGTCTTCTTTAGATAGAACCCTTTTTATTAGCATGATCAAAACCTTTTTTTTAGGCAATCTTTTGTTACATCTTGATTGGCAAAATGTCCTTTTTATTTTTTTTTTTTTTTAGCAATTTAGCAGTATGTCTGTTTCTAGGTGTAGGAGATTTACATTTGGAAAGTAAAAGCTTTCATCCGTCTTTTAAAACTTTTTGGCATTCAGTTCACTCAATATCTAGACAACTTTTTTGTGTAAGCTTTTATTTTTCAGTGTTACAATTAGAAACAAGATTTAAAAGGGTTTTCCATGCTACATTCATATTGAAAAACAGTCTTTGTGAAGACCATTTTTGTAACTTCCCTGTTTTTTTTGAACCAAAGTCTATGGAACTATTGACATGGCTGTTTTTAATGGCCAGTAAAATATGATGTCCTATTTTTGGCCGCTTTCATGGCCAAGCAGACTCTATTGAAATCAATGGGCCTGTTTTTAATGGCTGTATAAACTGGTGTGCACCCGTCTAACATTCAATAAAATGTGCAAGGGTCTTTTAGAAGTTCAAATTTAAAAAAATACTCACCTCATCCACTTGAACACATAGTGACACTCGTTCCACAAACCCTCGCTATGCACTGAATGCAGCAGGACCTGCACTCCCAGAGTTGTGAAGTAACATGCGACATTGGAAATGTCAGGTCCTGCTGCAGACAGTGAATAGCAAGGGATGAGGTGAGTATTATTATTTTTTTAATGTTGGCACTAGCGGGGATGCGGGGGAAGTCGAAGGCATTATATATAGGGGATATATATATATATATATATATATATACAGGTCCTTCTCAAAAAATTAGCATATTGTGATAAAGTTCATTATTTTCTGTAATGTACTGATAAACATTAGACTTTCATATATTTTAGATTCAGTACATACCAACTGAAGTAGTTCAAGCCTTTTATTGTTTTAATATTGATGATTTTGGCATACAGCTCATGAAAACCCAAATTTCCTATCTCAAAAAATTAGCATATTTCATCCGACCAATAAAAGAAAAGTGTTTTTAATACAAAAAAAGTCAACCTTCAAATAATTATGTTCAGTTATGCACTCAATACTTGGTCGGGAATCCTTTTGCAGAAATGACTGCTTCACTGCGGCGTGGCATGGAGGCAATCAGCCTGTGGCACTGCTGAGGTGTTATGGAGGCCCAGGATGCTTCGATAGTGGCCTTAAGCTCATCCAGAGTGTTGGGTCTTGCGTCTCTCAACTTTCTCTTCCCAATATCCCACAGATTCTCTATGGGGTTCAGGTCAGGAGAGTTGGCAGGCAAATTGAGCACAGTAATACCATGGTCAGTAAACCATTTACCAGTGGTTTTGGCACTGTGAGCAGGTGCCAGGTCGTGCTGAAAAATGAAATCTTCATCTCCATAAAGCTTTTCAGCAGATGGAAGCATGAAGTGCTCCAAAATCTCCTGATAGCTAGCTGCATTGACTCTGCCCTTGATAAAACACAGTGGACCAACACCAGCAGCTGACATGGCCCCCAGACCATCACTGACTGTGGGGACTTGACACTGGATTTCAGGCATTTTGGCATTTCCCTCTCCCCAGTCTTCCTCCAGACTCTGGCACCTTGATTTCCGAATGACATGCAAAATTTGCTTTCATCCGAAAAAAGTACTTTGGACCACTGAGCAACAGTCCAGTGCTGCTTCTCTGTAGCCCAGGTCAGGCGCTTTTGCCGCTGTTTCTGGTTGAAAAGTGGCTTGACCTGGAGAATGCGGCACCTGTAGCCCATTTCCTGCACACGCCTGTACACGGTGGCTCTGGATGTTTCTACTCCAGACTCAGTCCACTGCTTCCGCAGGTCCCCCAAGGTCTGGAATCGGTCCTTCTCCACAATCTTCCTCAGGGTCCGGTCACCTCTTCTCGTTGTGCAGCGTTTTCTGCCACACTTTTTCCTTCCCACAGACTTCCCACTGAGGTGCCTTGATACAGCACTCTGGGAACAGCCTATTCGTTCAGAAATTTCTTTCTGTGTCTTACCCTCTTGCTTGAGGGTGTCAATGATGGCCTTCTGGACAGCAGTCACGTCGGCAGTCTTACCCATGATTGCGGTTTTGAGTAATGAACCAGGCTGGGAGTTTTTAAAAGCCTCAGGAATCTTTTGCAGGTGTTTAGAGTTAATTAGTTGATTCAGATGATTAGGTTAATGGCTCGTTTAGAGAACCTTTTCATGATATGCTAATTTTTTGAGATAGGAATTTTGGGTTTTCATGAGCTGTATGCCAAAATCATCAATATTAAAACAATAAAAGGCTTGAACTACTTCAGTTGGTGTGTAATGAATCTAAAATATATGAAAGTCTAATGTTTATCAGTACATTACAGAAAATAATGAACTTTATCACAATATGCTAATTTTTTGAGAAGGACCTGTATATATATATATGTACAGTATCTCACAAAAGAGAGTACACCCCTCACATTTTTGTAAATATTTTTTTATATCTTTTCATCAGACAACACTGAAGATATGACACTTTGATACAATGTAAAGTAGTCAGTGTACATATAACAGTGTAAATTTGGTGTGCCCTCAAAATAACTCAACACACAGCCATTAATATCTAAACCACTGGTAACAACAGTGAGTACACCTCTAAGAGAAAATGGCCAAATTGTGCCCAATTAGCCATTGTCCTGGTGTCATGTGACTCGTTGGAGTTACAAGATCTCAGGTATAAATGGGGAGCAGATGTGTTAAATTTGGTGTTATCGCTCTCACACTCTAATACTGGTCACTGAAAGTTCAACATGGCACCTCATTGCAAAGAACTCTCTGAGAATCTGAAAAAAGAATTGTTGCTCTACATAAAGATGTCCTAGTCCTTAAAGAATAACTGCCTTTTTTTTTTTTATTTGCTAGTTTATTAGAGCTAGGGATGTATACCTGGGTTAGTCTGTCAATGATTGTCAAAAGATCAGTAATTACCTTATAATAACAGCTTTCAGTAAATCCTCTGTCCCTTTCCACTGCTCCCTTAAAAGACCGTTATTATGGCTCATCTGTCTTCGGCTAGGAAGACAGAGGGGCGGTCCTTCACACTGCATGCCTGCATTAAGCTTGAGAGTGAGGAGGCGTGTCTCTCAGTAATCCAATCTGATTGGCTTGGTAGGAAGCCGCTGGCTACAGCAAGTTTGTATGTGACCTGAGGGAATGCAGTTTTGGCCTCAGAGGACTGGCAGAGAAGCCATCTTGAGAAGATCCTCATAATGTAGGATTCAAAACAGACGTAACTAAGGGGAAAACTCAAGAAAAACTGTGGTAAGTGAAGAAACTAAAGATTGCTTTATGCATAATGCTGCTGCAGCAGTAACATATGCTAAAATTTATTTTTGATGAAAATATGACAGTTATCCTTTAAGAACATTGCCAACACCCTGAAACTGAGCTGCAGCACCAAGACTATACAGAGGTTTAACAAGACAGGTTCCACTCAGAACAGGCCTCATCTGGTTGACCAAAGAAGTTGAGTACACATGCTCAGCGTCATATTCAGAGGGCTTTTCAAAATAGACCTATAAGTGCTGCCAGCATTGCTGCGGAGCTTAAAGAGGTGGGGTGGCCAGCCTGTCAGTGCTCAGACCATAAGCCACACACTGCATCAAATTGGTCTGCATGGCTTTTGTCCCAGAAGGAAGCCCCTTCTCAACTTCTCAAGATGATGCACAAGAAAGCCCACAGTTTGCTGAAGACAAGTAGACTAAGGACATAGATTACTGGAACCATGCCCTGTGGTCTGTGGTACTCGTAGACCCATCAGAACTCTTTATCTGGGGAACGAGTATTACTGACATTAAAGGGCTTCTGTCAGCCCACTAAACCTTTTTTTTTTTTTGGTTAATAATAATCCCTATACTGCAAGCTCCCTATACATAAGCTAAATATTCATTTTGGTTCAGTAGAATTTGTTAAAAAGCTATTTTTATAATATGTAAATTACCTTGCTACCAGCAAGTAGGGTGGCTACTTGCTGGTAGCAGCCGCATCCTCCGATCCTAATGACGCCCCCTCCGCAGTGTGATTGACAGGGCCAGGGAACTGAATCGTTCTCTGCTGGCCCTGTTTGAATTCCAAATCTCCCGCCTGCGCCGTACCTGTCTTTAATCGGCGCAGGCGCACTGAGAGGCGGCCGCTCTATCCTCAATGTGCCTGCGCTGATGACGTCACATCTACACCCGGCACAGGCGCATTGAGGATGGAGCGACTGAGAGAGCGGCCGCCTCTCAGTGCGCCTGCGCCGATTAAAGACAGGTACGGCGCAGGCGCGAGATTTGTCAATTTCTTGGCGCTTTTTGAAAGGCTGCAAAGCAGCCAATAAACAAGCGTCATACTACTTGCCCCAAGAGGCCGTCACAGCCATGCCTACTATTGGCATGGCTGTGATTGGCCAGTGCAGCATGTGACCCAGCCTCTATTTAAGCTGGAGTCACGTAGCGCCGCACGTCACTCTGCTCTGATCAGTGTAGGGAGAGGTTGCAGCTGCGATGTTAGGGCAAGATTAGGCAGTGATTAACTCCTCCAAAAGACTTAATTCAGTGATCGATCTTCAGCTGTGGATCATTGAACTGCTGCTATTCAACTGCTTACTGTTTTGAGGCTGCCCAGAGCGTTTTTCATTCACTTTTTTCTGGGGTGATCGGCGGCCATTTTGTGTCTTGTGGTGCGCCAGCACAAGCTGCCACCAAGTACATTTAACCATCAATAGTGTGGTTATTTTTTGGCTATATACTACATATGGGGCAAGCTGTCACCAAGTGCATTTAACCCTCAATAGTGTGGTTGTTTTTTGGCTATATCCTACATATGGGGCAAGCTGTCACCAAGTGCATTTAACCATCAATAGTGTGGTTATTTTTGGCTATATCCTACATCAGGGGTTTGGCTGTGCTTGCTATTTTATTGAGGGGTGAAATACAATTGCCAAAATAGCAGTACCCTAAATCTGGTATTTCAGCTGTGGCCAGCCAATTGTAATACTGTCTGCTGAGTGTCT
This sequence comes from Bufo gargarizans, assembly GCF_014858855.1. Classification (NCBI taxonomy): domain Eukaryota; kingdom Metazoa; phylum Chordata; class Amphibia; order Anura; family Bufonidae; genus Bufo; species Bufo gargarizans. The sequence continues at coordinate 399,080,210 of NC_058081.1, forward strand.
GGCAAAGGATATATTTTTGTTCAGGGTTGAAATACAATTCCCAACTCAGCAATTTCCTAAATTAGTGGTTTCTGCTGTATCAGGGCTATTTTAAATCTATTCATTAAAAGGGTATATAAGATTCAAGGTGCAGATAGGGTCATTCTCAATAACTTCACACACACGCTACTGTGCAATTCCAAGTCTAATTCTGTGTGTAAACGTATACCTTTCACCCAGCGCCTAAATACTAGGCCTCAAATTTACATTCATCTAAATCTGTGGTTATTGCTGTGGCTGGTCAAGTTATTTAGTGTCCGTCAAAGCACAGTTTTTGTTCTGGGTTGAAATACAATTCCCAATTTAGCAATTTCCTAATTTAGTGGTTTCTGCTGTATCAGACCTACTTTAAATCTATCCCTAAAAGGGTATATAAGATTCAAGGTGCAGATAGGGTCATTCTCAATAACTTCACACACACGCTACTGTGCAATTCCAAGTCTAATTCTGTGTGTAAACGTATACCTTTCACCCAGCGCCTAAATACTAGGCCTCAAATTTACATTCATCTAAATCTGTGGTTATTGCTGTGGCTGGTCAAGTTATTTAGTGTCCGTCAAAGCACAGTTTTTGTTCTGGGTTGAAATACAATTCCCAATTTAGCAATTTCCTAATTTAGTGGTTTCTGTTGTATCAGACCTACTTTAAATCTATCCCTAAAAGGGTATATAAGATTCAAGGTGCAGATAGGGTCATTCTCAATAACTTCACACACACGCTACTGTGCAATTCCAAGTCTAATTCTGTGTGTAAACGTATACCTGTCACCCAGCGCCTAAAAAACAGGCCTCAAATTTATATTCATCTAAATCTGTCATTATTGCTGTGGCTGGTCAAGTTATTTAGTGTCCGTCCGTAGTGTTATTTAGTGTCGTTTAGTGTCCCATTCAACTTCTGGGTCTCTAAATTGTCAACGTGGCCAGAGCTAGCCTTTTATGCCTTGGAGGTGCTGGCCTGCCCGGCGGCCAGCGTTTTGTCTGAACGTGTATTCAGCACGGCAGGGGCGTCATTACAGATAAACGCAGCCGCCTGTCTATAGCCAATGTGGACAAGCTGACGTTCATAAAAATGAACCAGGCATGGATCCCACAGGACCTGTCCATCCCTTGTGCAGATTAGACATTAACTACCTCCCCTTAACCATATATTATTGTACTCCAGGGCACTACCTCATTCAATCCTATTTTTATTTTCATTTTACCATTATATTGCGGGGCAACCCAAAGTTGAATGAACCTCTCCTCTGTCTGGATGCCGGGGCCTAAATATATGACAGTGGACTGTTCCAATGTTGGGTGACGTGAAGCATGATTCTCTGCTATGACATGAAGACTGATTCTCTGCTGACATGAAGCCAGATTCTCTGTTATGGGACCTCTCTCCTCTGCCTGGGTGCCGGGGCCTAAATATATGACAATGGACTGTTACAGTGGTGGGTGACGTGAAGCCTGATTCTCTGCTATGACATGCAGACTGATTCTTTGCTGACATGAAGCCAGATTCTCTGTTATGGGACCTCTCTCCTCTGCCTGGGTGCCGGGACCTAAATATATGACAATGGACTGTTACAGTGGTGGGTGACGTGAAGCCTGATTCTCTGCTATGACATGCAGACTGATTTTCTGCTGACATGAAGCCAGATTCTCTGTTACGGGACCTCTCTCCTCTGCTTGGGTGCCTGGGCCTAAATATCTGATAATGGACTGTTCCACTGTTGGGTGACGTGAAGCCTGATTCTCTGCTATGACATGAAGACTGATTCTCTGCTGACATGAAGCCAGATTCTCTGTTATGGGACCTCTCTCCTCTGCCTGGGTGCCTGGGCCTAAATATATGACAATGGACTGTTCCAGTGTTGGGTGACGTGAAGCCTGATTTTATTTCAAGACACGGAGGCTCATATTGCATCATCTCTCTTTACTGACAACCACAGCAGCAAAGAAAAAGTTAAACCAAATTAACATATTGCCATAGCAACCGTCCCTCCCACCATAGTCCCCTATATAATGTCCACTAGTCCGTAGCACATCCTCTTTCTTTGCTGCTGCCACATAAGATAAGTACCTTTTGTTTAGCAGCTCATATCTGGTTGGTTTTATCTGTGCGGTATTGCTTATTAACCCCTAATTGGGATTGTGTATTTTTCCCTGTTCACTGCTGCCTTATTGGTTTTATCTTATTTATTGCCTTTTTCTTTCCCTGTGTTTTATTCCCCCTGATAGGTTTTCCTTGGGGGTGACTTGCTTCCCCTGCCCCTGCTGGTGACGGGGAGAGGGGGGATTTCTGCAGGACTTAACTTATTTTGTCTCCCCCTTTCTTCTTCCCCCTCACTTACTTGGCGGAGACTGAGGGCGCGCTCGCTGTTGCGGCCTCCCGTGTCTCTCCCCATCTTCCCGCCGTCCGGCTGCGCTGATCCCGTCATCTCGCGGGATTTCGGCCGACCGCGGGATTTCGGCGGCCATTTTGGGGTGGTTTTTTCTTGCTTGCGTTCCCCTGCTCTTTCCCTCTAGCGCCGCCAGCTCTCGTTTCCTGTGCCTTCTCCGTTGCGCCTGTGTCTCCCTGCTCCGGCTCACTGCTGGGTAACTACCCACTGTGTGCTATTTCTCTTTCTTTCCACAGGTTAGCTTGCCATAATAGGCGCACACCATTAGGAGATTTCACTAACGATTGGCATTGATTGCCCTGTACTGCCCCTGATTATTATTTACTCAGTGGGGCATTATTACAATAAAGTGGCTATGTCTCAACCCACGGGCCATACTCCATCACAATCTATGGAGACAGGCAGGGATTCTGCCCCCTCTCCTATGCCTGCGCCTGGTGGATCCGCTTTCTCAGCGGAGGCTTTCCAGCGCTCTGTTTCTGAGGCCATTATGGCCGCTATGGGCTCTGTCACTCACTCCCTCACCAAGTCTATATCAGATGCCCTCTCTACTCACCCTGGTGTCTCCAGTGGCACGGCACAGCCCGATCTGACAGTACCTCACGCCTCCAGAACACAGTTGATTGGTGAGTCTAATGCCACCCCAGAAAGCGCGACCTCGCGCAAAAGAGCCTCATCCCGCCAGGCAGAACGGGCGAGGAAATGGAAGTCCGCTAGAACACGGACTGATTTAGAGATCGACTCTGAGGTCGACTCTGACGAGGAGGTTAGATGTGAGGATCTTGACTACCCCGATGAAGGTCTGTCTGATTCTGCCCCTGCCGATCCTACTCCGGCACCTGCCCCGGCGCCTCCTGGCGTTTCGTCTGCTGACGTCTTCCAGGGACCATCTGGGGTTTTGACGGATCCCCTAGGGGACCCCCTTTTCGACCCCGACAGTCTTCACCACCCCAGATCCGCAGAATGGCTCCCGCTTGATCACGTTGCTCAGTACCTAGCAGCACGTGTTCGTTGCCCTCTGACTAAGGAGGCTCGCAACAAGCTGAAGGCCGAATGCCCTAGACCCATTGTTGCTAACAAGGTCTGTGAGACCCCATCCGTGGACCCCAAGATGGTCCAGTTTTTGGCAAAATCTGGGTGGAACCCTAGAAGGGGGCTGGAGTCGGCCCTTAAGGCGACCCAGGACAAGCTCCTGGACCTTTTCGGCCCGTTGACAAAAATCTTTGAGTTGGCGGAAATCGCCAGAGAGACAGATACACCCGTTGATCCGGAGGATCTCCGAGGTTGGGTCCAAAGGGCCATATGTATAGCGGGAAATGTGAATACTTCCCTGTCAATAGAACGACGGAAAGCTATTTTGTTCAAGATTGAACCAAAACTGGTCAATTTAGCTCTCACTGAGGCCGGAGGAGAGGCACAGGGACTGCTCTTTGGAGAGTCCTTCATTAAGGACATGGGCAAGTTCGTGGGTGCCTTCACTGCCCTGGATAAGGCACAATCGTCCATGAGGAGAGTGTTCCAGGGCCGTTTTTCCTCTAGGGCCGGCAATTACAGGGGCCGTTCTGCCGGCCGTTCGTCATTCCACGCCCGGGGTTCGGGCAGAGGCTCCTACGGTCAAAGATCCTTCTCTCAGCGATACTCACCCCAGGACACCAGGCAATCGCAAGGTTTCTTCCCATCCCGTGGTGCTCCCAGCCGCAGACCCTTCAGAGGTGGTTCCGGATTTCGTCGTCCCCTCGGTAAGTGTTCATCGTCCTCCTTTTTCTCCAATTTATGTAGGGGGCAGACTCCAACATTTTTCCCAGGTCTGGGAGACAATTACGTCAGACAGTTGGGTGCTATCCACTATTCGGGGATTTCAAATAGAACTAGTGCAGTCTCCGGTTCATATTCCTTTTCCTCCTCCCATCCCATCCGCAGGTCCCGCATCTCGGGCCATAGACAAAGAGTTGACAGATCTGTTTCACAAAAGGGCCATCGAATTGGTCACGTCCCCTTCAGAGGGCCTGCTCAGCAGCATCTTCCTCGTGCGGAAGAAAGGGGGACAGATGCGCCCCGTAATAAATCTCAAGCCCCTAAACAGATTTGTGCGCTACAGGCACTTCAAGATGGAGGGTATTCACCTCCTCAGAGATCTTCTCCTGTCAGGCGATTGGATGGTGAAACTGGATTTGAAAGACGCCTATCTCACCGTTCCGGTTGCTGTTCCCTCCAGGGACCTTCTCCGTTTTCTGTGGAGGGGACAGGTATGGCGTTTCTCTTGCCTGCCCTTCGGTCTGTCGTCGGCCCCTTGGTGCTTCACCAAGCTCATGCGTCCGGTGGTGGCTTGGCTCCGCGGTCGCGGGATCCGGTTGATTATTTACCTAGACGACTTACTTCTTCTGGCACAAGATCCTTCCGTCCTTCTCTCGCAATTACAGGTGGCGATGGACCTTCTGTCTCGACTGGGTTTCCTCATCAACCACGAGAAGTCGTCTTTGACACCCTCCAGGATTGTGGAATTCCTCGGCTTCTCGGTGGATTCCGTCTCGGAGACTCTCAGCCTTCCGCTGTCAAAGATCCGGTCCATCCGCAAGGAGCTGCACAAGACGCTGGTGACCCCTCGGATTACTCTCCGCCATTTAGCTCGGATCATAGGGCTTCTCTCCTCCTCGATTCAAGCAGTTTTTCCGGCCCCTCTCCACTACCGAGCTCTTCAACGCCTGAAGCATGCGCACCTTCAGACCGGCGCCTCTTACGAGGATACGATCTCGCTGGATTCGGAGACTCGGGACGAGTTGAAGTGGTGGATCTCGAACCTTCAGGCTTGGAATGGGAAAGCCATTTGCGGACCACGTCCGGACCTCACCATAGACTCGGACGCCAGTCTGCTGGGGTGGGGGGCCCACTGCGACGGAGTCTCTACAGGAGGACGTTGGTCTCGGGAGGAAGCCTCGCTCCATATCAACGCCCTGGAACTGTTGGCCGGCTCGTTTGCCATCCGCAGCTTTGCCAAGGACATCGCCAGTGCCTGCATTCGCCTTCGCATGGACAATGTGTCTGCTGTCCGTTATGTAAACTTCATGGGAGGTACCCGTTCCAGCATGTTGTCTCATTTGGCCAAGGAGTTTTGGTCTTTCTGTCTCAATCAGGAGATTACGGTGGTGGCGGAGTATCTACCTGGTCTACAGAACATTCAGGCGGACTGGAACTCTCGACATCTCAAGGATTACAGCGATTGGAAGTTAGATGGGATGGTGTTCTCCGACATCTCGTCCATCTGGGGTCCATTCTATATCGACCTGTTTGCCTCTCGGTTGAATGCTCAGTTACCACGTTTTTTCAGTTGGCGACCGGATCCAGACGCAGAGGCGGTGGATGCATTCCTACAAGACTGGCGCGGACCACTCCTCTATGCCTTCCCACCGTTCGCGATGCTTCCTCGGGTTTTGGCTCAGGTGCGGCGTCAACAGGCGGAATTGGTACTGATTGTCCCGTTTTGGACTTCCCAGTCGTGGTTTCCTCACCTGCTGGATCTACTCATCCTACCACCGTTTCTTCTTCCGGACTTCCCAGAACTTCTTCTAGACTCCGGAGGCGAGCGACACCCGCTCCTGGTGGGGGGGTCTCTCCGTTTGCTGGCCTGCAGAGTATCGGGCACCCCAGCCAAGGCGAGGATCTTTCGGACGCAGCTCGAAGACTCCTGGATCAGTCGTGGGCTCCGGGCACCAGAAGGGCCTATAGAGCAGCCTGGGGATCATGGACTGGTTGGTGCGTGGCTCGGAGTCTGGATCCCTTTTCAGCTCCTGTCTCGGACATCCTAGAATTCTTGACGTCCTTATTTGAGGAGGGTAAGGCGTATCGTACTCTCAATCTCTTCCGATCGGCCATTTCATCCTTTCACCAGGGGTTCGACGGACGTCCTGCGGGTCAACATCCCCTAGTATGCCGCCTTCTCAAGGGATCTCGGATGTCTCGGCCTCCTCGACCGCGTTTTTCCTCTACCTGGGACGTTTCCTTGGTTTTGGACCTTTTCTCTACATGGCCATCTAATTCTCAGCTTTCTCTGCGCCAGCTTTCGGCCAAGTTGGTTACCCTCTTTTGCCTAATCTCTTGCAAGAGAGTTTCGGACGTCAGGGCTTTGGATTTTGATGCACGATCTTTTTCTCCGGAGGGAGTCACTTTCAATATCTCCCGCCGAACCAAAACGCATATTCGTTCTGTCTCTTACCCCAGTTTTCCTGATGTCCCGAACCTGTGCCCGGTTGCTTGTCTCCAGGAATATGAAGCTAGGACTTCCACGCTTAGACCTCCTGGAAACCCGCAGCTGTTTCTCTCTTATCGCCGTCCGTTTGCCCCGGTTTCCACTCCTACTCTGGCGCGTTGGGTTAAGTGGAGCATGTCTTTAGCGGGTGTGGACACCTCGGTGTTCACGGCCCACTCTACTAGGAGTGCTGCCTCCACTTCCATGCTGGTCTCTGGAGCTCGTTTGGAGGATATTATGAGGATTGCGGACTGGTCGCGGGCTTCGACTTTTAAAGAGTTCTACTTTCGCCCTTCTCTACATGCCTTCTCTTCGGTTGTTTTACAGCTTTAAACTTGCAATATGAGCCTCCGTGTCTTGAAATAAAATTGTGGGATTTTACTAGTTTATGACGTAAAGTCATGATTTTATGAAAGACACGGAGGCGAGTATTGCCCGCCCTTTAATTCCCCTCCCTTGGGTTATTGCTTGCTGCAATGCGATGTTTTTTACTCATAATGATCTGTATTATTGTGGAATTTTGATGGTTCTTCGTGCTTGCACGTGTCAAGCGGATGGAACATTTTCCTTTCATGCATTTTCATTCTTTCGCAGGTTGACTTTCCTGAGGCGGTTCTCGCTGGTTCCGGTGGTCTGGCGGTTTCCTGTTACAGTTCTGCAGTTGCAGTTTCGAGGAGTTCCCCTCTTGACAGAGGTTCCGGATGATGGCTCTCCTGTTCTCCGGTTTCTGAGTGTTTCCCATTCGGATGGTTCCGGTTTTTTGCAGTTCGGTTGGAGTTTCTGAGGTCTGGTCCGGTAGGAGTGGCATTGCCAAGAAAGAGGATGTGCTACGGACTAGTGGACATTATATAGGGGACTATGGTGGGAGGGACGGTTGCTATGGCAATATGTTAATTTGGTTTAACTTTTTCTTTGCTGCTGTGGTTGTCAGTAAAGAGAGATGATGCAATACTCGCCTCCGTGTCTTTCATAAAATCATGACTTTACGTCATAAACTAGTAAAATCCCACAATTCTCTGCTATGACATGCAGACTGATTCTCTGCTGACATGAAGCCAGATTCTCTGTTATGGGACCTCTCTCCTCTGCCTGGGTGCCTGGGCCTAAATATCTGACAATGGACTGTTACAGTGGTGGGTGACGTGAAGCCTGATTCTCTGCTATGACATGAAGACTGATTCTCTGCTGACATGAAGCCAGATTCTCTGTTACGGGACCTCTCTCCTCTGCCTGGGTGCCGGGGCCTAAATATATGACAATGGACTGTTTCAGTGGTGGGTGACGTGAAGCCTGATTCTCTGCTATGACATGAAGACTGATTCTCTGCTGACATGAAGCCAGATTCTCTGTTACGGGACCTCTCTCCTCTGCCTGGGTGCCTGGGCCTAAATATCTGACAATGGACTGTTCCAGTGGTGGGTGACGTGAAGCCAGATTCTCTGCTATGGGACCTCTCTCCAATTGATATTGGTTCATTTTTATTTATTTTATTTTTATTTTAATTAATTTCCCTATCCACATTTGTTTGCAGGGGATTTACCTACATGTTGCTGCCTTTTGCCGCCCTCTAGCTTTTTCCTGGGCTGTTTTACAGCCTTTTTAGTGCCGAAAAGTTCAGGTCCCCATTGACTTCAATGGGGTTCGGGTTCCGGACGAAGTTCGGGTCGGGTTCGGATCCCGAACCCGAACATTTCCGGGAAGTTCGGCCGAACTTCTCGAACCCGAACATCCAGGTGTTTGCGCAACTCTAGTTTAGACATTAATGGGTGTATGGTGAATTATTTTGAGGGCACAACAAATTTACACTTTTATACAAGGTGTACACTGACTATTTTATGTTGTATTAAAGTGTCATATCTTCAGTGTTGTCCCATGAAAAAATATTGCCAAATATTTACCAAATGTGAGGGGTGTACTCACTTTTGTGAGATACTATATATATATATATATATATATAGATATATATATATATGTATATATGCGCACAAACAGGTGCTCTATTGGGGGGCATAATATATCTTTACTGACCTTTACTGTGGGGACTGCAGGGGTTGGGGTTTTAAGTTAAAAACCCAATGAAAGCCATCAGTTTTTACTGGCTGTTTTTGACAGCCAGAAAATGGATGCACAAATGGCTGAAAAATGGTCATGAAATACTGACAGTGGGTCTGTTTTTAACAGCAGTTTTTTTTTTTACTGTTGTGTGAATGTAGCCTCTGGGGTCTGACACCCGCACCTATGCCTCTGTGTAGCTCCATCAATGGAAGTCACTGCCAGAGGTACACATACACACATTGTAGAGATGGTATCTTGCTACTATAGGGCTGCTCTGAGGTCAATGGGAGCAGCGCTGTAGTGGGGAGCTCCCGTACAATGTTGACAGTGTTGTGTAGCCTCAGCGCTGTCTTACATTGACGGAGCTATAAAGACCAGCTGATTGGCAGGGATGTGGCGTGTCAAACTCCCACTGAACAGATAGTGAATTATAAAAACATGGACACCCCCTTAAACAAGGTATTCTATTCCAATGATTATGAGATCTGTACATGCTGGTTTATACTGGAAATTCTCTGGGGGAAAAAGTAAGCATTTCCACTATAGACTATAAACTACTATCCACAGAGGAATAGTGTAAACATTAGAATTGCTTGTTACTGGGATTTGCCACATCTAATTGGTCTGGAGAAAAAAACTCCCTAGTGCTAGTCATAGAGGTATCTCCACTTAAAAACTTGATGCTTTCCTACAAACACCTCATAGGTGTCCAGAAGTTGAATGGATGCATAGCTATCCTAATAATAATAAAGGAAATGATTGAGAAGCTTTTGTGGTTTTACACCAGATGTCACATCGGTAGGCTAATGGTGTTAAGGCTTTTTTTCCATTTGCTTGGAGTCATAGCAGTGACTTGTGAGATACTGAAACTGTTAGGTAAGTTTATCAATGTTTCACTGTCCACTCAATAGGTAACATGTAGTTAATGTTTCTGCCATTAAGAAATGTGGTTTATTCTAATGGTAAAACTACATATGCAGTATACAGTATTGTAGTAGTGAAACAGAACAAGTCTTCATAGACTTCTCATACTTTGACAAGGTAACAAAAGGTTTTAGATAAGCCTAGCGTAAAGTTTGCCATACACAATAGTCTTTTGTCGGCCTAACAGCAGGTTTGACTGACACACTAATGCATACCTCCCAACCGTCCCGGATCGGGAGGGACAGTCCCGGATTGCAGTGGCTGTCCCACTGTCCCGGTATGGGGGAGCTATGTCCTGCTTTCTGGCAGCTATTCTGCTTCCATAGGCATTGACTCCCTGCTTTCTCATTCCTCCCCCCTGCCGCCTCTCCATACCTCTAGTCTATGCAGGGGGCGGGGCCAGCCGGCAGTCAGCCTCGGCTCTGCCTCCTACACAGACCAGATCAGCTGATGTCTTGCTGCTGATGCTGCTGCTGGTAGGAACAAGGTAAGTATGTGGTGTTTATTTTTTTAATTTCTGTGAGGGGCACATAACTGGACATATTACTGGGGGCACATAACTTGACATATTACTGGGGGCATAGCTGAGCATATTACTGGGGGCACAGCAGGGCATATTGCTAGGGGTACAGCTGGGCCTATTACTGGGGGCACATAAATGGACATATTACTGGAGGCACAGCTGGACATATTACTGGAGGCACATAACTGGACATATTACTGGGCGCACAGCTGGACATATCACTGGGGGCACATAACTGAACATATTACTGGGGGCACAGATGGACATATTACTGGGGGCACAGCTGGGCATATTACTGGGGGCACAGCTGGGCATATTACTGGGGGCACATTTGGGCATATTACTGGTGGCACAGCTGGGCATATTACTGGGGGCACATAACAGGGCATATTACTAGGTGCACAGCTGGGCATATTACTGGGGGCACATAACAGGTCATATTACTGGGAGCACAGCTGGGCATATTACTGGGGGAACATAACAGGGCATATTACTGGGGGCACAGCTGTGAGGGGGCTCAATGTGGGCATAAATACTGTTTGGTAGCATGAAGGGGGAAGAATTACTATGTCGGGGCATTAAGGGGACTGGTTGGGATTAGGTGCATAGTTATGTTTTGGGCGGAGTTAGAGGCATGGACTAATGTGGAAACAATTTGCGATGTCTTCCTCTTTCCTCATTTAGAAAATTGGGAGGTATGCTAATGTGTGAGGAGACCTCCAAACTCTCCCCAAACAGATGGTGAAGGGAGATATTTTCACCTGATCCTTTTATTCTCCTGGGAGGTAAGCTGCCGCCAAAGGTTTCTGCCAGCTGCCTTCTCCTCTTTACCCATAGAATACATGTTTGGCTGAGCCAAACATGTATGTGTATGAGAAAGCCAGGGGGGAGTAAAGAGAAATAGCTGTCAGCTGAATGATCGTTCAACAGTTATTGAATGTCTATGGGCAGCTGGAGGGTGAGAATGCTTATTTCCTTGGCTTGCCAATCTCTAGATCCATACTAAACCATGATTATAGACAGTGTGTGAGGGTGAAAGAATGCCCTGCACTCATTATAGCCATGTTTTGTCATAGGCATGTATAGAGTAAACTTTACTAGGTAAAATCAAAATGTCTGGCATACATAAGGTTGCCCATATACCTTCAAGCGATGTCATCTGAATTCTCAGTCAGCAAATGTCTTTTGATTCACATATGCGTGCTTGGTTTGGCTGAATATGTATGTATGGTATTTTCAATAGGAAGGGAGAAGAGAGCTGCTGCCAGGCATCTCATTTGTTGAAATTCAATGTGCTGGATCCTTCTTCCCCCAACAGCATTGTTGTAGAGTATCAGGAGCTTCCCATACACATTAGATTGTCGTCCGGTCCTGTTGAAAATGGTGGAGATAACTGACAATACTCTAATATACTAATGTACCTGTAAAAAGATCTATACTTGTTTGCTTCCCACCACTCCATTCCAGTTTCCTGGCTCTTGGGCTTTCTTTTCTGCACTTCCAGTCCCCATCTGTTAACTTCGGGGTCACTATCCTCAGCAGCGAAGTGTCCCCAAGTGGCAGGTGACTCAGCAGTGATGTGTCACTTGGGGATACATTACTGGTGAGGCCAGTTATTGGCTGCAATGATGCTCATGATCCCATCCGTCCAGAAGTTAATAGACAGGAACCAGAAGAACAATGAAGACATTCTAGGAGCCACAAAGCTGGTAAGGAGTGGTGGGAAGCAGGTGATTGCCGCTAGATCTCTTCATAAATACTGCTGGGGGGAGAGGAATAAAAAAAAATACTGGACAACCCCTTTAAGGCCAAGAGCTAAGCATACAGGGTGAGAAGGTACATTGATAATATTTTTTAATGTATTCCATGCATTTACAGTATACCACCAATGTGCAAATATGAGATCCACTGAATGTACAATATCTTCTTACTGAGGAAGAAGAGTGAGTAGCTTCAAAAATTGTTTATTAAAAAATGTACTGATGTAACCTCCTAAATGATTTTATTAATCATATTATTGAACAGGTCAATCGCTACTATAGTTGTGCCATCTTACAGTAACTTTATGAGACACACACTCCCACCGAGTAATGGAGCCAAAGACATCAAATTTGAAAAGGTACTTAATAACTTTCCAGTGAGCAGCAGCACAAGTATACGGATATACAGGTTCCTGTCCATGTGAACAGGCGAGTTGTCCTTCACAGTGACCTTTTAAGTTGTCAGTGAACTGCAATAGAATGAGGTCTTTTATAAGCTTCATTTACTGGCTTTACTCTAGCAGCACAATGCCAACAATCAGATAAGGGTAAATGGAGGATGATGGGAATACAAGATTTGGCATTGAAAAGTTTTCTTCCATTCCCATCTTCCTGCCAGCATTAAGTATAGTACAAGAGCAATATTCATAATGAATCCAGTCTCTGGTTAATTTAGTGCAAGCAACCATTTTGCAAGCTGTTCCTGTTCCTCATCTTAATTTATTAGGCCCTTGAAACACTTCAAGAGGATTAATACTTATACAAGTTTCTAGATTGTTTTGTGTTTCTGTTCTTTGCCATTCAAGATCTCCACTTGTGTTAAGTGAATAGAAACCTTCATTTGAAAATAGATTCAGGCCGAAGACTTCTCACATCTTAAGCTCCTAATACACATCAAACTAGAATTGGCCCAAATGACCAATGTTTACTGTTTCCAATTATCTAGAATCAATGGAGGAGATTTATCGAAACTAGTGTAAAGGAAAACTGGCTTAGTTGCCCTTAGCAACCAATCAGATTCCACCTTTCACTTTTCAGGGCTTCTCTGGAAAATGAAAGGTGGAATCTGATTGGTTGCTAGGAGGCAGCACAAGCAGCGGTATGCACTGTTGCCTGCTCATGCCTGTCATTAGAAGCAGAATCAGCAAATCAGGTTGCATAGAAAAATTATGGTTTTGCACATTTTTGTACCCAAAATGAAAGGCTGATCTGCTGTCTCATTTGACAACATATAGATGCCATTAACCTGTGTAGAAGCCTACATGCAATTGGCAAGTAAGGTCATTGTGCCCACGTCACATTAATATGCTTTTAAGGCAGGTCTGAATCAACAAACTGACTGACATTTGTAAAAGAATCATTGTTCGATTGGGCTAATGGAATAAAGCTGTAACAAGAATAGATTATATTTATAAGCAGGCCATAAACACTCTCCAGTATTAGAACGAAGTGTGAGAAATTGTAATAGGGGACCTTTGTGCGTATTTGTGCCCCCTTTCCAGCAACTTTCCATAAGATCCTGGATCATATTCACAACTCTGTTGACATTGGTACCACTTATACCAATCGCTTGGTTGAATGTTTGTCTGCTTGTTCGTTGGCCAAAGATAACGTTTAGTATGTTCTACTGGGCACCTCCATATCCAGAAATTTTATGTTCTGTAATGTGAGCAAGGTTGCGTAGTCTTGTAATTTTATGTAACACTATAATTAATAAGCTAAGGCTGGAAGGCATGATATGTTTAACTTGTATTTCTTCAGTCTACAGAGAATGAGTGTTTTCTGGGCACCATAAATAGAAGTCTGTTCATTTCACCTTGCTTCACATACAAGGCCTGTAGGCCCAGTGCTTAGCCTATACAACTGTTATGACTTTTACATAGAACAAAATGTAGCTTCACCAGTTGTTTTCAGTAATGAGTGGCAATATTCGAAATCGCGATATTAGTTTGGGCGACTATTCTTCATAAATTTGCGAATTCGAGATCTCCAGTTATTTTCTTAAAATTTGCAATAAAAATTTGCGATCAGCACTACTCCTAAAGTCAAAGATATTGGCCCACAAGCAAGAAGCAGTGAGGGATCATGGGTACTGATGAAAACAAATCTAGAATATTTGCGATTACAAAGACATAGCACTATATTCTAGATATTCGCAAATTCTCAAAGTGTCAATATTCGTGATAAAAATTTGCGATTAGAATATTTGCGATCAACACTAGTGTCAGTTTATATGCTGGATTAGGGTTTGGATGCTATTCCCTCTTCTAAATATCTAAGATGTGGCAACATCAATATACCCTTTTCTATGCTGACAAAGAGGCTAGGAAACTTTGTCGCAACCCTATATAATAGCCATAAAAAAGTGTATTTTCCTTACATGAGTTGTCTGGGTTCAGAGCATTAGGCGACTTTCACACTAGCATTTAGGCTTTCCAGTTCTGAGAACCGTTCAGGGCTCTCACAAGCCGTCCAAAACCGGCTTTTTGCCCTAATGCAATCTAAATGGAAATGGATCCGCTCAGAATGCATCAGTTGGCCTCAGTTCCGTCTCCTTTCCGCTCTGGAGGTGGACACCAAAACGCTACCTGCAGCTTTTTTCTGTCCTCCGAGTGGTGTGGACGATCCGTCCTGGCACACAATGTAAGTCAATGGGTACGGATCCGTTTTCTCTGACAAAATAGAAAACGGATCCGTCCCCCATTAACTTTCAATGGTGTTCATGATGGATCCATTATGGCTATAGAAGACATAATATAACCAGATCCGTTCATGACGGATTCATGCGGTTGTATTATGGTATCCGTTCATGACGGATCTGCAAAAAAAAACGCTAATGTGAAAGTAGCCTCACCCGCATATAAGTTTCCTTTCATCCTGTACCATGTAGAGTTGTTGCGATACCAAATTTTTTTTTTGATTTTGATACCATAAAAAGTATTGCGATACTCGATACCATTCGATACCACACAAAAAAATAAGCCCAAAAATCCACGTGCATTCCGCATTTTTAAAAATGGCGAATCGCGCAGTTTTGATTAATTTTTTCTGTTCCTGCGTTCACCGCATAGATTTTTAAAATATTTTAATAGTTTGGACTTTTCTGACGTGGCGATATGTGATATGTTTATTTATTGTTTATACATTTTATATGTGAAATTGGGAAAGGGGGTGATTATTATTAGTAGTATTAGGCTACACAGAGCAGCTCCCAGAGATGTCCCTGCACTCACCATTATTCCTGGGCGCCGCTCCGTTCGCCTGCTGTGCCCCATTACTGTCTCCTCTCCTTCTCCATATGCTAATTTCTATCGGAGCAATGGGGAGGAGACATCAGCTTCTCTAGTGGGCGTTCCTTCTCCCTGGCTATAGCGCTGTCCAATCGCACCGCAGCGCAGGGAGAAGGAACACCCACTAGTGAAGCTGATGTGTCCTCCCCATTTCTCCGATAGTAATGGGGCACAGCAGGCGAACGGAGCGGCGCCCAGGAATAATGGTAAGTGCAGGGATATCTCTGGGCGCCGCTCTGTGTAGGAAAAGTCCTATCATTGGTGGCGCAGTTTGCCCGCCCCTCCTCCGCCCTTCTCTCCATCCACTGGTGGCAGCGGCAGCAGAAGCACAGGGGGTGGGAGACACTGCTTCCTTCTCCCCTGTGCTGCTGAGGGAACATGAGCACGCTGACAGCAGCGCGCTCATGTTCAGAGATACTAGACTGCGCAGCAGCGCAGCCCAGTATCGAAAAAATTGCAATCCTGGTATCATATCGATACCGGGACAAAAGTATTGAAGTTTCGATACTCGCAAAAACCCTAGTACCATGTACGAGTGAAGCATCGGAACATGCTCACCTCATCCATTTGCTCGTGGAGTGGCCATCGTGGCCATCTTGATTGAAGAAAACGTGACAAATTTGAGCATGCTGACAACATGATTTCACCATGTCATCACGCTATCAGTGATGATGCCACTGCGCCGGGCCAGCATGATGACGTGGTGACGTCATCACATCAGTGCGCACAAGATTTGGCACACATTCTTCAATCAAGATGGCCGTGACAGCCTCTCCTCGAGCAAATGGATAAAGTATGTATTTTTTGTTTTTTAACCCCTGAAAGGTATCAATGTGACTGTCAGATGTTGCAATCAGGGTTGAATGCAGCATCTAAGGGGTTTAATGATGGAAGGCAGCGCAATCGTTGTTCCCCATCATTGTGCCCTCTACATGCAATGGAATGCGATTCATGACAAAGTTTCTTTGTGAACTCCAGTGAAGCAACTGAATAACATTTTTGATAACTCAGCTCATGTGTACATGTAATCATGAGAGTTAAAGGTTTATCACTTGTTCCAAAGCACAGATTTGGCACCTTTCAGAAGAAAGGGCATAATAAATGTATCTAATGAATGGTGCATGCTACTGAATGTTGTGAAAAAAACACTTTACACTCTGTGGAACTTGGTGGAGATGCCAGCATTTTACAGCCTAAAACATAAATGCATTTTCTGGTTGTAAGTAAATTTTTATGGAATTGTGCCAGAAAGCTGGCATTATTACATTAAAGGGGTTCTGCAGTTTGTTTAAACTGATGATCTATCCTCTGAATAGATAATCAGCATCTGATTGGCGGGGGTCTGACACCCGGGACCCCTGCCGATCAGCTGTTTAAGAAGGCAGCGGCGCTCCAGCAGTCCCGTGGCCTTCTCACTGTTTACCGCTGGCCTAGTGATGTCACGACTAGTATCAACTGGCCTGGGCGCGGCTAAGCTCTGTTCCCTTGAATGGATCCTAGCCCCGCCCCGGCCAGTTAATTCTAGTCGTGACTTCACTGGGCCAGCGGTAAACAGTGAGAAGGCCGTGACGATGCTGGAGGGCCGCTGCCTTCTCAAACAGCTGATCGGCGGGGGTGCCGGGTGTCCGATCACTGAGGATAGATCATCAGTTTAAACAAACTGCAGAACCCCTTTAATGAATCTCAGAGATCCCAAGTGTAGCAGTAATAGCCCAAGCCCAGCCTTATACAGTTTATCTCATTCCAGCTCTACTGACTATCAATTTCTTCTGTTTGCCTTGAGTTAATTACAACTTACTTTTACAAGTAACTTTTACAAGTAAACGAAGCGTGAACAAATTTCCAAATATGAAATTCGCTCATCTCTAGCAATCATATATTGTAACTGGCTTAAAATAATAGTGATCGCTGATCAGTGATCAGATCCTATTGTTTTAAAGGGAATTGTAAAATGACCTATTATTTAAATCATGTTTTTATGTTAAACATATCTTTTGTTTAGAATTTTTGGTGAGTTTTCTTTTTTTCATTTTTCCATGTCACTATCTACATATAAAAAATGTATATAATCCTGCAACTTCACACTGGCCACTAGGTGTTATAGTAGGTCATGATTTCCTGTTCAGTGATGTTCTGTGCAGGTAACTTTTCCAGTAGCTATTACCATTATTATTAGAGATGAGCGACTCGAAGTTGACGAAGTGGAATTCGATCCGAATTTCAGGAAAAATTAGATTTGCACCGAATCCGAATTTCCTGACGCTTCATGGTAACGAATCAAATTTTTTCCTAAAATGGCTGCTGCACGTGTCAGAACATGGAGCAATGAACTCTGGGAACGAGGGATCACCCACAATGCCATGCATGTAGCCAATAAGCATCCAGCCCTGTGATGTCACACCCCTATAAATAGCCTCAGCCATCTTGGATTCAACCATTTTCCAGTTTACTTAGTGCAGGGAGAGACATTAGCAGGCACTAGGGAAAGTGCTAGGAAAGACTTGAAAATGTTTATTTTGCTGAATAGAAGATCAGGGAAAGATCATTAGAAGTGTAGAGAAAGGATAGGGAGGAATTATTCCACAGTATTGAAGCAGAACAGGGTCTAATTGGGGGTGTACAGCCTGGGTAATAGAAGCAATCCTATTGCATCTTGCTGCACTGACTGGAGATCCAAATTGCCATTACTGTATACTGCTGCTTTCAGGTTTGCAATAGATAATACATCTGTAATTCCAGCAAACCTTGCTTGTTATTGGGGTGCAAGTGCTGTGTGATATAGCCATTAACAGTGTGTTATACTAGGAAATATTTGTAAGTCTTATTAGCCATTTTGCATTGCAGTTATATGTTCTGAAGCCTTTTTTGGTGTGTATAAGGGAAAAAAAATAAGGGCTTATTTGATGTTCAGCTGTGCAGTTATATGTTCTAAAGCCTTTTTTAGGGTGTATTAGTGAAAAAAGGGGCTTATTAGCTGTTGTGTGGTGAAGTGAGAAACAGCCTTTTTTGTGGTGCATCAGTGGGAAAAAAGTATTATTTGCCATTCAGCGGTGCAGTTCAGCTCTAAAGCCTCTGCAAACAGAGTCACACAGGGAAGGAACTGCCACTGCGCTTCACCCTTACCCCTGGCCCTGCCTACTTGCCTTGCACGTCCTAATGACAGGGGACAACTGGACGGCAGTCCCTAGCTTAAAATGCGTGCTGGGAGGACAGACGAGACAAACAACGGATAGTGGATGGATCGAGTCAAAACCAAGAGTGCGACGAAGTACAAATGGAGTAAGCAAAGAATAGTCAGGAGAAGCCGGGGTCAAATAGCAGGAGAGTAATACGGTACCACAGGAATGAGAAAGAACAGGTCAAGTCACAAGCCGAAGGGCAAGCCAAGAGGTCACGTCAAGAACAAGGAGCAAGCAGGAGCGGGTCAAAAACAGGCACGGGTCAAATCCAGATAGCGCAGGTAACTCTATAGTAGATAGCCTTGGACAATTAATCACAGGCAACCTGTGGCTAGCAGGTTGCCTGTTTATATTATGAAGAGGAGAGGTCATGTGATGTGGCCAGCACCACATGACCTCCCACCCTGTCTGACGCTTTCTTAGGATCCATTTTAAATGAGTGTGGAGTAAGGATATACCCTAGATATAAAATCTCCTTTACTCCAAACACGCATTTTTCTAATTTGACAGACAATTGATTTTCCCGGAGGATTTGTCACCGCCAGTTCTGTGAGAAGATCTGGCAGATGTTCTTCTCTACCTCTTGTATGACGTTCTTTGTTTTGGCTTCACTTTGTCATCTCCTTTCCTTCTGCCAGGTGTCACTTATTTAGACTAATCGTCTTCCTTTATATTCCCTCCCATACTGCCTCACTTTGCGGTTTATACTACTTTCTGGATGAAGTGTTCACTGCTGGAGGCTGCTGCTGCTGTTTGCTCAAGATAAGTATTTTCCTTTATTATGTTTCCTTGCTGGCTTGATTCTAGGTGACCCTGACTCCATCCGTATTAAGTGCAGGGGGGCGGTGGTTGTGTCCCCTCACTATTATAGGGTTTTCAAGTGTCACACAGTCTTAGGTACATGGGCATGCAATCGTCTACCATTGAGACCCTTGCATGTGCATAGCAGTCAGGGAGAGCTCTTAGGGTTTTATAGGGCTCACCTATATGCTCCTTAGTTTGGGATCAAGCCAGTCTGTCGTTTATTTATAAGTTCCAGATATCTGCAACTTCATCCGTGACAGGATTCCAAGCACAAGTCTGAGATGAGAGACATGAGACTCCCAGTCGGAAGTGAAAATCAAAATGTCGTCCAGATATACGATCATAAATCTGCCGATAAACTCCCTGAAGATGTCATTCATTTGATTCTGAAAAACTGCCGGGACATTGCTGAGTCTGAATGGCATGACTAAATACTCAAAGTGCCCCTCTGGGGTGTTGAAAGCAGTTTTCCACTCATCCCCTTCTTTAATACGTATCAGATTATAAGCCCCTCTCAAATCGAGTTTGGAAAACCAGGAAGCTTCAAAAACCTGGTTGAACAAGTCAGGAATCAACGGAATAGAATATTGATTCCTAATGGTAATCTTGTTCAACCTTCTATAGTTGATACAGGGTCTGAGACCACCGTCCTTCTTTTTAACAAAAAAGAGCCTTGCACCCATGGGGAGGTGGAGGGTCGAATATTTCCCTTTTTAAGGCTCTCCCTAATATACTCTTTCATAGGCTGCACTCTGGACCAGATAGGTTGTAAATACGTCCCTTGGGGAATTTAGACCCTGTCACTAAATCTATAGTGCAGTCATAGGGTCTATGGGGAGGAAGAGTCTCAGACTTGGATGTGGAAAAAACATCTTGGAACTCTACGGAGGGACCGCCATGGAATTGTAGGAAACCCCTGCCTGGACAAAGGTCAAACAGGAGTTACAATTGGGGCCCCATTTGTCTAACTCACCCATGGTCCAGTTAATGACCGGATTGTGTAGCTGAAGCCAAGGCATCCCTAAGACCACTTCTATGGGCAGACTTTCAAGAATAAAAAATGAACACCTCTCTGAGTGACACACACCTACTGACAAGGTTATTTCAGGAGTGCAGAGCTTGACAGTTCCTCCAAGCAGAGGAGTGGAATCAATGGCGACAATATAGAGAGGAGTGGACAGATTCAACATGGTTATTCCCACCTGTACTGCGAACTTAAGATCCATGAAACTAAAAGCAGAACCAGAGTCAACAAAAGCTCTACCTGACCCCTTGAGGGTCCCAAATACCACAGAAATGGGTAGCACCAACTTTTTTCTTACCACCTCCGGAAGTACCTTGTCTTTGGCTCCTTCAAACCTGGATGATCTTCCGGAAGGAGGAATCTTGGGGCACTGACGAACCCAATGTTCAGAGTCGTTGCAGTAGAAACAGGTGCCCCGTCGACGAAGTTGCTCTCTACGGGTCATACCGAGCTGCATTGGTTCGTCCATCTGACTTGGGTCCCATGGGAGCGGGTTCAGGTTTGGGAATGCCCTGTGGAGAAAACAGATGCTTCCACTGTCTCTCCCTGACACATCTGTCCAAAGTCATGGTCTCCTCTAAGGTCTCGGGACAGGGGTAGCAGACCAGCAAATCTTTAAGATTCTCAGCCAGGCCTTACCTGAACTGGCTCTTGAGGGCTGGTTCATTCCAGCTGGAAGGTACACACCACTTACGGAACTGGGTGCAGTAGTCCTCAACTGGCCGATCACCCTGACTGAGGGCCTTCAAATGTGACTCGGCTATGGACGCTCTGTCGGGTTCATCGTACAGAACCCCCAGAGCTTGAAAAAAAATGCGTCAATGGATCTAAGGCAAGGAGAGTCAGGAGGAAAGGAGAATGCCCACTACTGAGGGTCTCCCTGGAGGAGGGAGATAATTATTCCGACCCTCTGTTGGTCTGAGCAAGACGAATGAGGCCCCAAGCGAAAATATAGCTTGCAGCTTTCCTTGAAAGCCAAGAAACACTTGCGGTCTCCTGAAAATCGATCCAGCAACTTGACATGAGGCTCAGCCTGCAGAGTGACCAGAGAAGGTATGGGTTGCGTACAGGCAGATTCCTGAGCCAGTAGCCTCTCTCCCAGTTCCTGAACAATTTGCGCCAGGTTTTGTACATGGTCAGTGAGACTCTGTAAAGGTTCCATAATAATGTAGGGCCTGTGATTCTGTTACGGTCACAGACAGGGGACAACTGAACGGCAGTCCCTAGCTTAAAATACGTTCTGGGAGGACAGACAAGACGAACAACGGCTAGTGAACGGACCATGTCGAAACCAAGAGTGCGACGAAGTACAAATGGAGTAAGCAAAGAATAGTCAGGGGAAGCCAGGGTCAAATACCAGGAGAGTAATACGGTACCACTGGAATGGGAAAGAACAGGTCAAGTCACAAGCCAAAGGTCAAGCCAAGTGGTCACATCAAGAACAAGGAGCAAGCATGAGCGGGTCAAAAACAGGCACGGGTCAAATTCAGGTAACTCTATAGTAGATAGGTAACTCTATAGTAGATAGCCTTGGACAATTAATCAAAGGCAACCTGTGGCTAGCAGGTTGCCTGTTTATATACTGAAGAGGAAAGGCCATGTGACGTGGCTAGCACCACATGACCTCCCACCCTGTCTGACGCTGAGCGCCCAGCTTGGCGCTCAGCCCCTTATATGCATTCCTAAGAGAGGAGAGGCACGTCGCCGTCGCCTTGTTACACTTCATCAAGAAGTTGAATCCTGGCTTTCTCCGTAAACATCTCAAAATCAGAACCATGGTGACTGACGATGGGAAGAACGTGGTGTCGGCTCTGAGTCAAGAAGGGCTGAGCCATGCACCCTGCATGTCACAAGTGTTCAATCTGGTTGTCAAGCATTTCCTGAAATCTTCCACCCATCTGCAAGACATCCTAAAAATGTCCAGAAAACTTTTCATGCACTTCAGCCACTCGTATACCGCAAAGCACACCCTCCTTGAGCTGCAGCGGCAGAACAGCATCCCCCAACATAGGCTGATATGCGACGTTTCCACCCATTGAAATTCCACCCTCCATATATTAGACCCACTATACTAACAGAGAAAGGCCATAAACGATTTCTTTATGATCCAAGCGGACAGAAGTACTCCCTTTTGTAACTTCGATGTCAGCCAGTGGCAGCTCATGCGTGACACCTGCCATTTGCTCAGGCCCTTTGAGGATGCCACATTATTTGTCAGTCGCCAGGACTACGGAATGAACAACGTCATTCCACTGCTTCATATCCTGGAACAGATGCTGGTAAATCTGGCTTGTTAAGGGACTGGAGACGTGGCGGCTACATCTCACGGCTACATGAGCACTGTGGGGGGTAAACTGGAGGAGGAGGCGGACATTGGAGCACAAGCAATGTGTAGCGAAATGGGTGGTTTTTCTACACAGGTGACAGGAGAGGAGGAGCAGGAGCAGTCGGAGGAGCAAGAGGGAGATGAAGAAGACGAGGCAGATGACCCAGGCACACCGTGGCAGTGAAGATGCAGGCAGGGAGTGCCTCCTAGTGACTTGCGCAAATGGCCCGCTGCATGCTCACTTGTTCGGGTAGTGACAGCTGAATTGTCACCATTCGGCAGATGGATGACTTCTGGCTCTCCACCTTCTTGGAACCTAGCTACCGGTTCAAAATGGGGGCCTTTTTTGCACCCACTGAGAGGGAGGACAAACTGAACTACTAAAGACACATCCAATGTAGTCAGTTGACCACTGCCTATCTGTGCCATCGTCCATCCTCTCGCAGGTCTGACCGGGGAGGCCCTCTGCGCTCTCGCTCCACTGCCATGGCTGCTGTGGTGGGGTGGGGGGCTAGGAACAGTACAAGCTCTATCAGCAGCAGCTTGAGTCTAGAGTGGATGATGAGCAGCTTTTTTAACCTGCCTAGTGAAGAAACTACTCACCAGCAGCTAGACCTGGAGCAGGTGGTGGCATACTTGGACAGCACCCTGCAACCCCACATTAAAGATTCGCTGGACTACTGGGCAGCCAAACTGGATCTGCTCGGCCAGTAGTATGGCATCAGAGCGGGTGTTTAGTGCGGCGGGGGACATAGTTATCCCAAGGAGAACTCGCCTGTCCACCCAAAATGTGGAGAGTCTGACCTTTGTCAAGATAAATCAGGTATCGATCAGCCAGGATTTTCACCCACCAATGCCTGATACATCAGATTAAATCATCCATGCTGCCTCACCCAAACCTTGACAAAAGAGACCGGTTTATTCTGGCTACCTGCCTTTAGCTACTATTCTGATGCTGCCACCCACCTGATGCCACACATTTGATGCCAAGTGCTCCTTCTTACACCCACCATTATCAGCTGGTACTATTATTGCCACCCACCTCTGTACTCTGTCACCAGGTCACTCTGTGGTCTCCTGATGCTGCTGCCACCTCACCACTCAGGTCTCCTCATGCTGCTGCTGCCACCTCCACAATATGTCACCTTGCCAGTCTGTGGCCTCATGCTGCTGCTGCCACCTCCACACTCTGTTATTGTGCCACTCTGAGGTATACCCATGCTGCTGCCACCTCCACACTCTGTCATTGTACCACTTTGTGGTCTCCTCATTCTGCTGCTAACTCAACACTATGTCACTGGGCCACTCTGTGGCCTCCTCATGCTGCTGCTAACTCAACACTATGTCACTCGGCCACTCTGTGGCCTACTCATGCTGCTGCCACCTCCACACTAGGTCACCTTGCCAGTCTGTGGGCTTCTCATGCTGCTGCTAACTCAACACTATGTCAGTGGGCCACTCTGTGGCATCCTCATGCTGCTGCCACCTTAACACTATGTAAATGGCCCACTCTGTGGTCTTCTCATGCTGCTGCTGCTGCCACCTCCCCACTATGTCACTGGGCCACTCTCTGGTCTTCTCATGCTGCTGCTATCTCAACACTATGTCATTGGTCCACTCTTTGGGCTTCTCAAGCTGTTCTACCACCCTACCTACTCCATGACTGGGCCACTATTTTGCCTTTTTGGCCTGGTTGACATCATCATTTATTTTACCCTTCCTATGATCTGTCAGAAGGAAAGAAAAATGAGACGCACCACGGATCCTGTCTGTGTAGCAGCTGTAAGGCCTGTATGGTCCCATCAGAATTGGCTTATGATTTGGTAGCCAAAAGCAAGAGTGCATACAAAACACAGAAGACATGCAAATATTCCATTCACGTGTCATCTCTGTTTTGGATCCCAATTTTCTTTTGGCTTTAGCAATACTGATGAAGTACTGACCAAATGCTGACCGGGTGAAGGCGGATGTTGAACAGACAGGATCAGTTTTTTAGGGGGTTATTGTTCTGACGGATCAGAGGAAAGGCAAAATAATCAGTGACGTCGACACAAACTTACTGCTGACACCCACTTCACTCTGTCAGGGGGACTCTACTTGTATAAGCATTTAATAGAACAGGTTCTGTACACATGTGGAAACAGCTGACGACAGTGTAAAAGGTGTGCACTCTTTCACTCTACAGTAGGATTTTGTGCCTCTGCACAGTTCTTTATACCTGGTGCTAACATCAACCTGTAAGGCTGACATGACACTTGAGTTATTTGTTCAGTTTTGGCCCCGTAACTCCAAATAAGTGAAGTGTGCAGTGATTCTAAGAGCGACGCTTGTCATGTGGTGTTATACGGAGTGATAGTATTGTTTCCCTACCACAGCAGACTCCCTATGCATGTTACTGCAAGGCACAGTGTTCTACAGCACTATACAGGATATCTGCAGCCAGGAAAAAGCTATTCGATTTGCCGCAAATACATTTTGATCGAATCAAATCTTTTGGGAAAATTCGGCAAACCAGCTGAATCGAATTTTTGAGACATTCGCTCATCTCTAATTATTACCACAGACAGAATTACAATGACAAATAACACCTCTATATATATAACAAAGGGGCCACGATTCACAATAGGTGATATCACAGCTGATCAGCTCCCTGCACAGGTCACAGAGCATGCCTAGAAAAATCCCCAATAGAGGTCAATGGTCCCCCTCCTGTCCATTGTGTCTATGGCCTATGTGGCTGCTCTCAAAAGAAAGGAAGTTCTAACACATTTTAGGGCTAGTAGCCAAGGTGAAAATTTCAGGAATATATACATTATTGTTTTGTAAATATAGATAATAACATGGAAGAATATAAAAAAAAAATCTTCAAAAAAATGTACATAAAAAATATTTTAAACAAATATAATTTACCTAGAGGATAGTACAGGGATCTAACTGACCTTACTATTTTTCCATTCGCTCCGTTCGCCCGTTGTGGCCCCCATTGTATTCTCCTGCCTGGTATGCTAATTAATAGCATCGGAGCAATGAGAAGGGGAGTCTTTCTCCGTGGGCCTCTCCTTCTCCCCTGGCTGTAGCGCTGTCCAATCGCAGCGGAGAGCGTCACAGCCAGGGAGAAGGTGATTTTTTTTTTCTCCCTGGCTTTGACGCCAGTAACTCTGAGGACTGCATCATCTGCACTGGTCATGTTGGTGGAGTACTTGAAACAGCGCAACATGGCACACACTTCCTGCATGGAGGCCCACTCGTTGGAAGTCGCTCTGCAGAACTCGTGAAGTGGTGCTGTTCTGAAGAGCGACTCCCCAGTGCGTGCTGCAGTTGAAACTCCACTATTGCCTGCTGCTGCTCGCACAGTCTCTCCAGCATGTGCAAGGTGGAGTAACACCTTGTGGGTACGTCGCATATGAGGCGGTGAACGGGAAGGCCAAAGTTGCGCTGCAGCGCAGACAGGAGAGCAGCAGGGTGAGAATGCCGAAAGCGCGCACAGGCGGCCCACACTTTCTGCAGCAGCTCTGATACAGTTGCAAGAAAAAGTATGTGAACCCTTTGGAATTATATAGATTTCTGCACAAATTGGTCCCAAAATGTGATCTGATCTTCATCTAAGTCACAACAATAGACAATCACAGTCTGCTTAAACTAATAACACACAAATAATTAAATGTTACCATATTTTTATTGAACACACCATGTAAACATTCACAGTGCAGGTGGAAAAAGTATGTGAACCCTTGGATTTAATAACTGGTTGAACCTCCTTTGGCAGCAATAACTTCAACCAAATGTTTCCTGTAGTTGCAGATCAGACGTGCACAACAGTCAGGAGTAATTCTTGACCATTCCTCTTTACAGAACTGTTTCAGTTCAGCAATATTCTTGGGATGTCTGGTGTGAATCGCTTTCTTGAGGTCATGCCACAGCATCTCAATCGGGTTGAGGTCAGGACTCTGACTAGGCCACTCCAGACAGCGTATTTTCTTCTGTTTAAGCCATTCTATTGTTGATTTACTTCTATGCTTTGGGTCGTTATCATGTTGCAACAACCATCTTCTGTTGAGCTTCAGCTGGTGGACAGATGTCCTTACGTTTTCCTGCAAAATGTCTTGATAAACTTGGGAATTCATTTTTCCTTTGATGATAGCAATATGTCCAGGCCCTGACGCAGCAAAGCAGCCCCAAACCATGATGCCCCCACCACCATACTTCACAGTTGGGATGAGGTTTTGATGTTGGTGTGCTGTGCCTCTTTTTCTCCACACATAGTGTTGTGTGTTTCTTCCAAACAACTTGACATTGGTTTCATCTGTCCATAGAATATTTTGCCAGTACTGCTGTGGAACATCCAGGTGCTCTTGTGCAAACTGTAAACATGCAGCAATGTTTTTTTCGGACAGTAGTGGCTTCCTCTGTGGTATCCTCCAATGAAATCCATTCTTGTTTAGTGTTTTACGTATCGTATATTCGCTAACAGGGATGTTAGCATATGCCAGAGACTTTTGTAAGTCTTTAGCTGACACTCTAGGATTCTTCTTCACCTCATTGAGCAGTCTTTGCTGTGCTCTTGCAGTCATCTTAACAGGACGGCCACTCCTAGGGAGAGTAGCAGCAGTGCTGAACTTTCTCCATTTATAGACAATTTGTCTTACCTTGTACTGATGAACAGCAAGGCTTTTGTAGATACTTTTATAACCCTTTCCAGCATTATGCAAGTCAACAATTCTTAATCGTAGGTCTTCTGAGAGCTCTTTTGTGCGAGGCATCATTCACATCAGGCAATGCTTCTTGTTAAAAACAAACCCAGAACTGGTATGTGTTTTTTATAGGGCAAGGCAGCTGTAACCAACACCTCCAATCTCATCTCATTGATTGGACTCCAGTTGGCTGACACCTCACTCCAATTAGCTCTTGGAGATGTCACATGGTGTGTTCAATAAAACCATGGTAACATTTAATTCTTTGTGTGTTATTAGTTTGAGCAGACTGTGATTGTCTATTGTTGTGACTTAGATGAAGATCAGATCATATTTTGGGACCAATTTGTGCAGAAATCCATATCATTCCACAGGGTTCACATACTTTTTCTTGCAACTGTATATCAGGGTAATTTTTCAGAAATCTCTGCACCACCAAATTCAGCACATGCGCCAGGCAAGGGATGTGCATCAAACCGGCTATCCCCAGAGCTGCTATGAGATTTCGCCCTTTATCGCACAACACCAGGCCAGGCTTGAGGCTGAGCTCCTGCGCAGTGTGGGTTTTTTCCACCAAACAGATGAGTTTCAAAACAGCCTGCTGTCGTTTCCCCCTGGCTGTGCTGAAGTTGGTGGTGAAGGTGTTACGCTGAGCGGATGAGAAGGCGGTAGAGGAGGAGTCAATAGGAGGCAATGAGAAATGTCCTGCAATCCTCGGTGGCGGTAGGACATGCGTCAAACTGCTATCCGCCTCAGGCCCAGACTGTCATGTATAAAGTGCACGTGTATCTCAGACCAAAAATGGGTATATGTCACCTACCGAACTAACAGACGGATTAACTATATTAATTTCCCTGTCATGTATGCAGTGCAGGTGTACCTCACACCAAAAATGGGAATATGTCACCCACCAAACTAATAGACGGATTAACTATATTAATTTCCCTGTCATGTATGCAGTGCAGGTGTACCTCACACCAAAAATGGGTATATGTCACCCACTGAACTAACAGACTGATTACCAATATTAATTTCCCTGGCATGTATAAAGTGCACGTGTATCTAACACCAAAAATGGGTATATGTCACACATCGAACTAACAGATGGATTAACTATTATATTTTTGTGTCAGGGGTACCAAAATGGTGCATTGCACCCACAAAAAATCACTATAGGTCACCCACAGAATTAACAGCCATATTAATTATATTTCTGTGTCAGGAGAACAAAGATTGTGCATTGCACCAACAAAAAATCGCTATAGGTCACCCACAGAATTAACAGTCAGATTTATTATTATATTTCTGTGTCAAGGGTGCAAAGCTGGTGTATTGTACCCTCCAAAAATAATTACAGGTCACCCACAAAACAAATAGCCAGATTCCTAACACTCTCCCTCGCTTCAGCTGCCTATCCCTGCACTACTCAGAGATGATGGGAGGTGCTACACGTGATCCAGCTTGTATAGAGGCTGGGTCACATGATGCACCAGCCAATCACAGCCATGCCATTACTAGGCATGGCTGTGATGCCTTCTAAGTGCCCACAGCTTAAAAGCTTGTTTATTGGCTACCCTGCAGTCTTTAGTAAATGCCCGAACACCGAACTCGAACCTGAACTTTTCTGGCAAAGTTCAGGTTCAGGTACCTAAATTCGCAAAGTTCGGTATGGACCTGAACTTTACAGTTCGGGTTCGCTCAACACTAGTTATGGCAGCTGCAATTTTACATTGTTGTCACATTGCCATTTAGTTGACTGGAAATAGATGTTTTCGCATTGAAAATTTATTTTTGTGGAAAAAAATTCTGGTAATATTTAAAGCTTAAAGGAAATGTGTCACAGATTTATTTTTCTGCCAGTTAAAGGGAACCTGTGGATATTTGATTATAATCTAACTAATTATATACAATCATGTACTACTAAAAAGTACCTTAGATGTATTCACTTACTGGTGTGACAGATGGTTACCTCATAATATACACACAAAGATGCCGCATGCTAATGAGCTGATTTGAGTCCAGCACGATGTCAGTGAGTCCAGCGTTTATTTAATTAACAGCTATAGCCACTCCCCTGCCCACCTGCTGCTGATTCATATGGAAAAAAAAACTGTCAATCAGCAGCAGGTGGGTGGGGAGAGTCAGGAGCTCATGAATATTCATGACTCATCATTATCAGCTGGAGCCTTTCAATACAAGATGTTGGCAGATTGACTGGGTCAAATAAAGAAAGTGACCTAGAATTTTGCTAAGAGAATCAGTTACTTATTTATGTTGCCCTTAGTTAGGACACCATAAAACTGGTGACAGGTTCCCTTTAAAATCAGATATCACTTGCTATCCACATTCCTATGTCTGTGCAGGAGTGCACACAGCTGGTATCCGTGTTTTGCAGATCAGCAGTCTGCAGACCGCAAAATGGACATGGTCATGTGCCTGAGGCCATATAATAATTCTTGAAAATCCAATCTTGTCATTCGGTAGGTAAATCTCTGATATCATATATTTGGAGCTGTAGTCTAACAACAGCTGGCAAGGGATTATTGGGGTAATTTATTAAGACCGGCGTTTTAGACTCCGGTCTTAATACCCCTTGCGTTGGTGCATGATGCACCTAAGTTATGTAGAGGCGCTGGTCTCTACATAACTTAGGCACATCCACCAACGGCTGAAATCAACGCCAGCTCCCTTGCTAACATAGATTTAGATAATTTTCTTTGCCTAAAACAGGCGTAGAAAATGATAAATGAGATGGGCTAGCCGGCCCACCCCCTTCCCCACACCCTTTTTTAGAACTGTCATGAACTGGGAAAAGTCACAGATTCGGTAGCAAATCCCCTTTGCGACCAAATCTGACACATATATGTATATATATATAATAATAAAAGACCCCCTATGTATCTCATTCTGTATACCTTCTGTATTTAAGTGTAAGGGATAAAAATAAGATTAATACATATTATTGCATTGGTAGCCAGTACTTCAGCAAATTGGTTAAAGTAGCAATATTACATTTCTAAAATGAGTAGAAGAGAAGGAAAAAATTGCTGTAGTGTTTGTTTTCAGAATCTTGCTACCAGATCCTCCCTCATGGAAATTCTGCAGAGGAGCCTCCTAAATAAAGGTTTGATTATGTAGTCTGATTAGACTCTGAAAAGGAAGACAGAAAATCCCCTGGAGCATTCACCATATGGAACACTTCCTTTTCAATGGAAATGAAGCAATGCTTTGGTACGGTTGTGCATTTTGTGATAAAGTGGCAGAAACAGGACATCCACAGAGGAAAACAAGAAGGAAGCATAGAATGACCTCTAATAGATTGCTAACATTCTAGATTGAGCAGAATGACCAAACCTCTCAAGAGAGAAAATGTTATAATCTTTGACTTTGTTTTGCAAAAGCTGTTTTCATTTTTATTTTTGATCTTTTGTCTAGTTGATGCAAGTGCATGTATTGAATGTATTCTGAAATCAGACTTAGTACATAAAATAGTTGAAATGATGTAGACATAATTCAACATGCAAAATGATTTTGGTTGCCAAGAACTGTTAAAGGCGTTATCCCATGAAAAGTATTCCAATGCAATGAACAGGGCATTTTATAGGAAGTTTTATTTGCAATAAAAATTGTACTTTTTCATCTCTGGCGGTGCTCCCTGCTGTGTATCCTTCTGGTCCACCTTCTCCTGCATTCAGTGGTGGAATTGTTTGATCAGATAAAATAGATTAGATAAAAACCTATTGGATGTACACATCTGTACTCGAGGTTAAAGTCTATGTGCACTTTTGCAACTATCTAGACTAACTACATTTTGCAGGGGACAGAGATTGCAACACCAAAGTAGCAGAGGATATGACACAGTAAGGCCTCATGCACACGACCGTTGTGTGCACCCGTGGCCGTTGTTCCGTTTTCCGTGATTTTCTGCGGACCCATTGACTTTCAATGGGTCCGTTGAAAACTCGGAAAATGAACCGTTTGTCATCCGCCTCCGTGATCCGTGTATCCTGTCCGTCAAAAAATATGACCTGTCCTATTTTTTTGAAGGACAACGGTTCACGGACCCATTCAAGTCAATGGGTCCGTGAAAGAACACGGATGCACACAAGATTGGCATCCGTGTCCGTGATCCGTGGCCGTAAGTTACTTTCAAACAGACGGATCCGAAGATCCGTCTGCATAAAAGCTTTGTGAAAACTCAGATCCGACAGTATATTCTAACACAGAGGCGTTCCCATAGTGATGGGGACGCTTCTAGTTAGAATATACAATGAACTGTGTACATGACTGCCCCCTGCTGCCTGGCAGCACCCGATCTCTTACAGGGGGCTGTGATCCGTACAATTAACCCCTCAGGTGCTGCACCTGAAGGGGTTAATTGTGCGTATCATAGCCCCCTTTAAGAGATCCGGGGCTGCCAGGCAGCAGGGGACAGACCCCTCTCCCTCCCCAGTTTAAATTTCATTGGTGGCCAGTGCGGCCCCCCCTCCCTCCCTTGTAATAATAACATTGGTGGCCAGTGTGCGCCCCCCCAGCCCCCCCTTCCTCCCTCTATTGTAATAAGAACATTGGTGGCAGTGTGAAATCAGGGCTGCCAGGCAGCAGGGGGCAGACCCCCCCTCCCCAGTTTGAATATCATTGGTGGCCAGTGCGGCCCCCCTCCCTCTATTGTATTAATAACATTGGTGGCCAGTGTGCGGCCTCCCCCGGCCCCCCCTCCCTCCCTCCCTCTATTGTAATTAGCACATTGGTGGCAGTGTGCGGCCTTCCCCGGCCCCCCTCCCTCCCTCTATTGTAATAAGAACATTGGTGGCCAGTGTGCGGCCTCCCCCGGCCCCCCTCCCTCTATTGTAATAAGAACATTGGTGGCCAGTGTGCGGCCTCCCCCAGCCCCCCCTCCCTCTATTGTAATTAGAACATTGGTGGCAGTGTGTGGCCTTTCCCGACCCCCCCTCCCATCATTGGTGGCAGCGGAGTTCCGATCGAATTACCAGTTTAATCGCTGGGGCTCCGATCGGTAACCATGGCAACCAGGACGCTACTGCAGTCCTGGTTGCCATGGTTATTTAGCAATAGTAGAAACATCATACTTACCTGCTGGCTGCTGTGATGTCTGTGTCTGGCCGGGAGCTCCTCCTACTGGCAAGTGACAGTTCATTTAGCAATGCGCCGCACAGACCTGTCACTTACCAGTAGGAGGAGCTCCCGACCGGACACAGACATCGCAGCAGCCAGCAGGTAAGTATGATGCTTCTACTATTGCTAAGTAACCATGGAAACCAGGACTGCAGTAGCGTCCTGGTTGCCATGGTTACCGATCGGAGCCCCAGCGATTAAACTGGGACTCCGATCGGAACTCCGCTGCCACCAATGATGGGGGGGGGGCCGGGGGAGGCTGCACACTGCCACCAATATTCTTATTACAATAGAGGGAGGGAGGGAGTCCGGGGGAGGCCGCACACTGGCCACCAATGTTCTTATTACAATAGAGGGAGGGAGGGGGGCCAGGGGAGGCCGCACACTGCCACCAATGTTCTTATTACAATAGAGGGAGAAAGGGGGGGCCGGGGGGGCACACACTGCCACCAATGTTCTTATTACAATAGAGGGAGGGAGGGGGGGCCGGGGGAGGCCGCACACTGCCACCAATGTTCTTATTACAATAGAGGGAGGGAGGGGTGGCCGGGGGAGGCCGCACACTGGCCACCAATGTTATTAATACAATAGAGGGAGGGGGGGCCGCACTGGCCACCAATGATATTCAAACTGGGGAGGGGGGTCTGCCCCCTGCTGCCTGGCAGCCCTGATCTCTTACAGGGGGCTATGATACGCACAATTAACCCCTTCAGGTGCAGCACCTGAGGGGTTAATTGTGCTGATCACGGCCCCCTGTAAGAGATCGGGTGCTGCCAGGCAGCAGGGGGCAGACATGTACACAGTTTGTAGTATATTCTAACTAGAAGCGTCCCCATCACCATGGGAATGCCTCTGTGTTAGAATATACTGTCGGATATGAGTTTTCACGATGTAACTCATATCCGACAGTATATTCTAACATAGAGGCGTTCCCATGGTGATGGGGACGCTTCAAGTTAAAATATACCATCGGATTGGAGAAAACTCCGATCCGATAGTATAAAAGGGACTACAGACTTTACATTGAAAGACAATGGGGACGGATCCGTTTGCACTTGCACCATATTGTGTCAACGTCAAACGGATCCGTAATTTGCCCTTTGACTTTATCTCTTTTGGTCGAATGGATCACTGGAGTTTTCTTTTTTTTCTTGTCATTATTCCTATTCCTACACGGAAGGCAAAAACCGCACCACGAAAAAGTATCTTTTTCTTTCTGCTCCTCTTTATTTTTAATGGACTGTGGATTTTTTTTTAATTCGGTGCCTTTTTAAAAAAAAAATCGGGGTGACTGGGAATTTCTGTACCTATAATCGTGTCATTCTTAAGTACACTCCAATTTTTTCCTAATAGCATTTTTTATAAGGCCTGCTTGGACTGTATATTTAGTGAGAAAGGAGAATCAAAAATCTTTCTTATTCTTCTTTCTTTCTTCTACTTTATTCACTACCCCTTTTCATCCCTTTCCTGAACCTCACGACTGCATCTCGTGAATCCTCCTTTCTCCTGGATCAATGCGCTTTGTTCTTGGAACTTCGCAGCATCAGTGCAATTGCAGTGAATTCTCCCGATCTAACCCTTCGGGATGGTATTGAGCCAAGGGCCATAATGGCAGCTGGTCAGATCGCTAAAGCCATTCAAATCCGTTTTTTTTTTTAAAAAGGTCTTAGTTTTAAGCCGCCCATTTTCTATAAAAATTGTAAGATCGAGAAAATTCACCTTTTTGTCACTGATGCTGCTCGTGATATTCCAATCATTAATATTTAACTGTGCAATTAATTCTTCTAGACCTCTTTTTTTTCCTTCCCATATAAGGAAACAATCGTCTATAAATCTTCACCATGTATTAAGTTGACCAAACTCAGTCTTTTTCTTAAAAGGGGGGCTCTCTGATTCCCATGCCAACATAAACAAATTGGCAAAACTTGGGGCGAATTTCGCCCCCATCGCCGTCCCGACTTTCTGGAGGTAGTAGTTCTCCTTGAACCAAAAATAATTATGTGTTAAACAAAACTCTACACATTCCACAATAAAATCTCCTTGTCCTTTTGTCATCTCTGGGTCTGCTGTTAATTAGAGTTGAGCGAACACCTGGATGTTCGGGTTCGAGAAGTTCGGCCGAACATCCCGGAAATGTTCGGGTTCGGGATCCGAACCCGATCCGAACTTCGTCCCGAACCCGAACCCCATTGAAGTCAATGGGGACCCGAACTTTTCGGCACTAAAAAGGCTGTAAAACAGCCCAGGAAAGAGCTAGAGGGCTGCAAAAGGCAGCAACATGTAGGTAAATCCCCTGCAAACAAATGTGGATAGGGAAATGAATTAAAATAAAAATTAAATAAATA
The DNA here is from genome assembly GCF_014858855.1 of Bufo gargarizans. Classification (NCBI taxonomy): domain Eukaryota; kingdom Metazoa; phylum Chordata; class Amphibia; order Anura; family Bufonidae; genus Bufo; species Bufo gargarizans. Next base: position 399,114,932 of record NC_058081.1, read on the forward strand.
AAAATTAACCAAAATCAATTGGAGAGAGGTTCCATAGCAGAGAATCTGGCTTCCCGTCACCCACCACTGGAACAGTCCATTCTCAGATATTTAGGCCCCGGCACCCAGGCAGAGGAGAGAGGTCCCGTAACAGAGAATCTGTCTTCATGTCAGCAGAGAATTAGTCTGCATGTCATAGCAGAGAATGAGGCTTCACGTCAGCCACCACTGCAACAGTCCATTGGCATATATTTAGGCCCAGCACCCAGGCAGAGGAGGGAGGTCCCGTAACAGAGAATCTGTCTTCATGTCAGCAGAGAATTAGTCTGCATGTCATAGCAGAGAATGAGGCTTCACGTCAGCCACCACTGCAACAGTCCATTGGCATATATTTAGGCCTAGCACACAGGCAGAGGAGAGAGGTCCCGTAACAGACAATCTGGCTTCATGTCAGCAGAGAATCAGTCTGCATGTCATAGCAGAGAATGAGGCTTCACGTCACCCACCACTGCAACAGTCCATTGGCATATATTTAGGCCTAGCACACAGGCAGAGCAGAGAGGTCCCGTAACAGACAATCTGGCTTCATGACAGCAGAGAATCAGTCTGCATGTCATAGCAGAGAATGAGGCTTCACGTCACCCACCACTGCAACAGTCCATTGGCATATATTTAGGCCTAGCACACAGGCAGAGCAGAGAGGTCCCGTAACAGACGATCTGGCTTCATGGCAGCAGAGAATCAGTCTGCATGTCATAGCAGAGAATGAGGCTTCACGTCAGCCACCACTGCAACAGTCCATTGGCATATATTTAGGCCTAGCACACAGGCAGAGGAGAGAGGTCCCGTAACAGACAATCTGGCTTCATGTCAGCAGAGAATCAGTCTGCATGTCATAGCAGAGAATGAGGCTTCACGTCACCCACCACTGCAACAGTCCATTGGCATATATTTAGGCCTAGCACACAGGCAGAGCAGAGAGGTCCCGTAACAGACAATCTGGCTTCATGACAGCAGAGAATCAGTCTGCATGTCATAGCAGAGAATGAGGCTTCACGTCACCCACCACTGCAACAGTCCATTGGCATATATTTAGGCCTAGCACACAGGCAGAGCAGAGAGGTCCCGTAACAGACGATCTGGCTTCATGTCAGCAGAGAATCAGTCTGCATGTCATAGCAGAGAATGAGGCTTCACGTCACCCACCACTGCAACAGTCCATTGGCATATATTTAGGCCTAGCACACAGGCAGAGCAGAGAGGTCCCGTAACAGACAATCTGGCTTCATGTCAGCAGAGAATCAGTCTGCATGTCATAGCAGAGAATCAGGCTTCACGTCAGCCACCACTGCAACAGTCCATTGTCATAAATTTAGGCCCAGCACCCAGGCAGAGGAGAGAGGTCCCGTAACAGACAATCTGGCTTCATGTCAGCAGAGAATTAGTCTGCATGTCATAGCAGAGAATCAGGCTTCATGTCAGCCACCACTGCAACAGTCCATTGGCATATATTTAGGCCTAGCACACAGGCAGAGGAGAGGTTCATTCAACTTTGGGTAGCCTCGCAATATAATGGTAAAATGAAAATAAAAATAGGATTGAATGAGGAAGTGCCCTGGAGTCCAATAATATATGGTTATGGGGAGGTAGTTAATGTCTAATCTGGACAAGGGACGGACAGGTCCTGTGGGATCCATGCCTGGTTCATTTTTATGAACGTCAGCTTGTCCACATTGGCTGTAGACAGGCGGCTGCGTTTGTCTGTAATGACGCCCCCTGCCGTGCTGAATACACGTTCAGACAAAACGCTGGCTGCCGGGCAGGCCAGCACCTCCAAGGCATAAAAGGCTAGCTCTGGCCACGTGGACAATTTAGAGACCCAGAAGTTGAATGGGGCCAAACCATCAGTCAGTACGTGGAGGGGTGTGCACACGTACTGTTCCACCATGTTAGTGAAATGTTGCCTCCTGCTAACACGTTGCGTATCAGGTGGTGGTGCAGTTAGCTGTGGCGTGTTGACAAAAGTTTTCCACATCTCTGCCATGCTAACCCTGCCCTCAGAGGAGCTGGCCGTGACACAGCTGCCTTGGCGACCTCTTGCTCCTCCTCTGCCTTGGCCTTGGGCTTCCACTTGTTCCCCTGTGACATTTGGGAATGCTCTCAGTAGCGCGTCTACCAACGTGCGCTTGTACTCGCGCATCTTCCTATCACGCTCCAGTGCAGGAAGTAAGGTGGGCACATTGTCTTTGTAGCGTGGATCCAGCAGGGTGGCAACCCAGTAGTCCGCACAGGTTAAAATGTGGGCAACTCTGCTGTCGTTGCGCAGGCACTGCAGCATGTAGTCGCTCATGTGTGCCAGGCTGCCCAGGGGTAAGGACAAGCTGTCCTCTGTGGGAGGCGTATCGTCATCGTCCTGCCTTTCCCCCCAGCCACGCACCAGTGATGGACCCGAGCTGCGTTGGGTGCCACCCCGCTGTGACCATGCTTCATCCTCATCCTCCTCCACCTCCTCCTCATCCTCGTCCTCCTCGTCCTCCAGTAGTGGGCCCTGGCTGGCCACATTTGTACCTGGCCTCTGCTGTTGCCAAAAACCTCCCTCTGAGTCACTTCGAAGAGACTGGCCTGAAAGTGCTAAAAATGACCCCTCTTCCTCCTCCTCCTCCTCCTCCTGGGCCACCTCCTCTTCCATCATCGCCCTAAGTGTTTTCTCAAGGAGACATAGAAGTGGTATTGTAACGCTGATAACGGTGTCATCGCCACTGGCCATGTTGGTGGAGTACTCGAAACAGCGCAACAGGGCACACAGGTCTCGCATGGAGGCCCAGTCATTGGTGGTGAAGTGGTGCTGTTCTGTAGTGCGACTGACCCGTGCGTGCTGCAGCTGAAACTCCACTATGGCCTGCTGCTGCTCGCACAGTCTGTCCAGCATGTGCAAGGTGGAGTTCCACCTGGTGGGCACGTCGCATATGAGGCGGTGAGCGGGAAGGCCGAAGTTACGCTGTAGCGCAGACAGGCGAGCAGCAGCAGGATGTGAACGCCGGAAGCGCGAACAGACGGCCCGCACTTTATGCAGCAGCTCTGACATGTCGGGGTAGTTGTGAATGAACTTCTGCACCACCAAATTCAGCACATGCGCCAAGCAAGGGATGTGCGTCAAATTGGCTAGTCCCAGAGCTGCAACGAGATTTCGCCCATTATCACACACCACCAGGCCGGGCTTGAGGCTCACCGGCAGCAACCACTCGTCGGTCTGTTGTTCAATACCCCGCCACAACTCCTGTGCGGTGTGGGGCCTGTCCCCCAAACATATGAGTTTCAGAATGGCCTGCTGACGTTTACCCCGGGCTGTGCTGAAGTTGGTGGTGAAGGTGTGTGGCTGACTGGATGAGCAGGTGGAAGAAGAGGAGGAGGAAGCCGAGAAGGAGGAGGTGGCAACAGGAGGCAAAGAATGTTGCCCTGCGATCCTTGGCGGCGGAAGGACGTGCGCCAAACAGCTCTCCGCCTGGGGCCCAGCTGCCACTACATTTACCCAGTGTGCAGTTAGGGAGATATAGCGTCCCTGGCCGTGCTTACTGGTCCACGTATCTGTGGTTAGGTGGACCTTGCTACAGATGGCGTTGCGCAGTGCACACTTGATTTTATCGGATACTTGGTTGTGCAGGGAAGGCACGGCTCTCTTGGAGAAGTAGTGCCGGCTGGGAACAACATACTGTGGGACAGCAAGCGACATGAGCTGTTTGAAGCTGTCTGTGTCCACCAGCCTAAATGACAGCATTTCATAGGCCAGTAGTTTAGAAATGCTGGCATTCAGGGCCAGGGATCGAGGGTGGCTAGGTGGGAATTTACGCTTTCTATCAAATGTTTGTGAGATGGAGAGCTGAACGCTGGCGTGTGACATGGTTGAGACGCTTGGTGACGGAGGTGGTGGTGGTGGTGTTGGTGGTACATCCCCTGTTTGCTGGGCGGCAGGTGCCAACGTTCCTCCAGAGGCGGAGGAAGAGGCCGAGGCGGCAGCAGCAGAATAGGCCGAGGCGGCAGCAGCAGAAGAGGTAGCAGGGGGAGCCTGAGTGACTTCCTTGGTTTTAAGGTGTTTACTCCACTGCAGTTCATGCTTTGCATGCAGGTGCCTGGTCATGCAGGTTGTGCTCAGGTTCAGAACGTTAATGCCTCGCTTCAGGCTCTGATGGCACAGCGTGCAAACCACTCGGGTCTTGTCGTCAGCACATTGTTTGAAGAAGTGCCATGCCAGGGAACTCCTTGAAGCTGCCTTTGGGGTGCTCGGTCCCAGATGGCGGCGGTCAGTAGCAGGCGGAGTCTCTTGGCGGCGGGTGTTCTGCTTTTGCCCACTGCTCCCTCTTTTGCTACGCTGTTGGCTCGGTCTCACCACTGCCTCTTCCTCCGAACTGTGAAAGTCAGTGGCACGACCTTCATTCCATGTGGGGTCTAGGACCTCATCGTCCCCTGCATCGTCTTCCACCCAGTCTTGATCCCTGACCTCCTGTTCAGTCTGCACACTGCAGAAAGACGCAGCAGTTGGCACCTGTGTTTCGTCATCATCAGAGACATGCTGAGGTGGTATTCCCATGTCCTCATCATCAGGAAACATAAGTGGTTGTGCGTCAGTGCATTCTATGTCTTTCACCGCTGGGGAAGGGCTAGGTGGATGCCCTTGGGAAACCCTGCCAGCGGAGTCTTCAAACAGCATAAGAGACTGCTGCATAACTTGAGGCTGAGACAGTTTCCCTGGTATGCATGGGGGTGATGTGACAGACTGATGGGGTTGGTTTTCAGGCGCCATCTGTGCGCTTTCTGCAGAAGACTGGGTGGGAGATAATGTGAACGTGCTGGATCCACTGTCGGCCACCCAATTGACTAATGCCTGTACCTGCTCAGGCCTTACCATCCTTAGAACGGCATTGGGCCCCACCATATATCGCTGTAAATTCTGGCGGCTACTGGGACCTGAGGTAGTTGGTACACTAGGACGTGTGGATGTGGCAGAACGGCCACGTCCTCTCCCAGCACCAGAGGGTCCACTAACACCACCACGACCATGTCCACGTCCGCGTCCCTTACTAGATGTTTTTCTCATTGTTATGGTTCACCACAACAACAAATATATTATTTGGCCCAATGTATTGTATTCAAATTCAGCGGGATATAAATTTGAGGCCTAGTATTTAGGCGCTGGGTGACCGGTATGGATTTAGTGACAGAATTAGACTTGGAAATGCACAGAAGCGTGTGTGTGTGAAGTTATTCTGAATGACCCAATGTGCACCTTGAATATTATATACCCTTTTAGGGATAGATTTCAAATAGCTCTGATATAGCAGAAACCACTAAATTATGAAATTGCTAAATTGGGAATTGTATTTCAACCCAGAACAAAAAATGTGCTTTGACGGACACTAAATAACTTTCCCAGCCACAACAGGACAGCGTTAACGAGAGATTTAGCAGGATATAAATTTGAGGCCTAGTATTTAGGCGCTGGGTGACAGGTATGGGTTTAGTGACAGAATTAGACTTAGAAATACACAGTAGCGGGTGTGTGTGAAGTTATTCTGAATGACCCAATGTGCACCTTGAATATTATATACCCTTTTAGGGATAGATTTCAAATAGCTCTGATATAGCAGAAACCACTAAATTATGAAATTGCTAAATTGGGAATTGTATTTCAACCCAGAACAAAAAATGTGCTTTGACGGACACTAAATAACTTTCCCAGCCACAACAGGACAGCGTTAACGAGAGATTTAGCAGGATATAAATTTGAGGCCTAGTATTTAGGCGCTGGGTGACAGGTATGGGTTTAGTGACAGAATTAGACTTAGAAATACACAGTAGCGGGTGTGTGTGAAGTTATTCTGAATGACCCAATGTGCACCTTGAATATTATATACCCTTTTAGGGATAGATTTCAAATAGCTCTGATATAGCAGAAACCACTAAATTATGAAATTGCTAAATTGGGAATTGTATTTCAACCCAGAACAAGAAATGTGCTTGAACGGACACTAAATAACTCGCCCAGCTACAGCACTAAGGACAGATTTAGCTGGATATAAATTTGAGGCCTAGTATTTAGGCGCTGGGTGACAGGTATGGGTTTAGTGACAGAATTAGACTTGGAAATGCACAGTAGCGGGTGTGTGAAGTTATTCTGAATGTCCCTATGTGCACCTTCAATATGATCTACCCTTTTAGGGATAGATTTCAAATAGCTCTGATATAGCAGAAACCACTAAATTATGAAATTGCTAAATTGGGAATTGTATTTCAACCCAGAACAAGAAATGTGCTTGAACGGACACTAAATAACTCGCCCAGCTACAGCACTAACGACAGATTTAGCTGGATATGAATTTGAGGCCTAGTATTTAGGCGCTGGGTGACAGGTATGGGTTTAGTGACAGAATTAGACTTGGAAATACACAGTAGCGGGTGTGTGTGAAGTTATTCTGAATGACCCAATGTGCACCTTGAATATTATATACCCTTTTAGGGATAGATTTCAAATAGCTCTGATATAGCAGAAACCACTAAATTATGAAATTGCTAAATTGGGAATTGTATTTCAACCCAGAACAAGAAATGTGCTTGAACGGACACTAAATAACTCGCCCAGCTACAGCACTAAGGACAGATTTAGCTGGATATAAATTTGAGGCCTAGTATTTAGGCGCTGGGTGACAGGTATGGGTTTAGTGACAGAATTAGACTTGGAAATGCACAGTAGCGGGTGTGTGAAGTTATTCTGAATGTCCCTATGTGCACCTTCAATATGATCTACCCTTTTAGGGATAGATTTCAAATAGCTCTGATATAGCAGAAACCACTAAATTATGAAATTGCTAAATTGGGAATTGTATTTCAACCCAGAACAAGAAATGTGCTTGAACGGACACTAAATAACTCGCCCAGCTACAGCACTAAGGACAGATTTAGCTGGATATAAATTTGAGGCCTAGTATTTAGGCGCTGGGTGACAGGTATGGGTTTAGTGACAGAATTAGACTTGGAAATGCACAGTAGCGGGTGTGTGAAGTTATTCTGAATGTCCCTATGTGCACCTTCAATATGATCTACCCTTTTAGGGATAGATTTCAAATAGCTCTGATATAGCAGAAACCACTAAATTATGAAATTGCTAAATTGGGAATTGTATTTCAACCCAGAACAAGAAATGTGCTTGAACGGACACTAAATAACTCGCCCAGCTACAGCACTAAGGACAGATTTAGCTGGATATGAATTTGAGGCCTAGTATTTAGGCGCTGGGTGACAGGTATGGGTTTAGTGACAGAATTAGACTTGGAAATGCACAGTAGCGGGTGTGTGAAGTTATTCTGAATGACCCTATGTGCACCTTGAATATTATATACCCTTTTAGGGATAGATTTCAAATAGCTCTGATACAGCAGAAACCACTAAATTTTTAAATTGCTAAATTGGGAATTGTATTTCAACCCAGAACAAAAAATGTGCTTTGACGGACACTAAATAACTTTCCCAGCCACAACAGGACAGCGGTAACGAGAGATTTAGCGGGATATAAATTTGAGGCCTAGTATTTAGGCGCTGGGTGACCGGTATGGATTTAGTGACAGAATTAGACTGGGATATGGCCAAAAAATAACCACACTATTGCTGGTTAAATGCACTTGGTGATGGGCGCAGCTTGCCCCTGATGTAGTATATGGCCAAAAAATGAACAGACTATTGCTGGTTAAATGCACTTGGTGTCACAGCTTGACCAACCACACTACTGAGGGTTAAATGCACTTGGTGACGGGCGCAGCTTGCCCCTGATGTAGTATATGGCCAAAAAATGAACAGACTATTGCTGGTTAAATGCACTTGGTGACGGGCGCAGCTTGCCCCTGATTTAGTATATGGCCAAAAAATGAACAGACTATTGCTGGTTAAATGCACTTGGTGTGATAGCTTGACCAACCACACTACTGAGGGTTAAATGCACTTGGTGACGGGCGCAGCTTGCCCCTGATGTAGTATATGGCCAAAAAATAAACAGACTATTGCTGGTTAAATGCACTTGGTGTGACAGCTTCACCCTGATGTAGGCTTTAGCCAAAAAACAAACGCACCATTGAGGGTTAAATGCACTTGGTGACAGGCGCAGCTTGCCCCTGATGTAGTATATGGCCAAAAAATAAACAGACTATTGCTGGTTAAATGCACTTGGTGTGACAGCTTCACCCTGATGTAGGCTTTAGCCAAAAAACAACCACACCATTGAGGGTTAAATGCACTTGGTCGCAGCTTGTGCTGGCGCACCACAAGACACAAAATGGCCGCCGATCACCCCAGAAAAATGTGACTGACAAACGGTCTGGGCAGCCTAAAAACAGTGAGCAATTGAGGATCAGCAGCTCAATGATCCACAGCTGCAGATCGATCAGTTAATCAAGTCCTTTGGAGGAGTTAATCTGCCTAATCTCGCCCTACTGTCGCAGCCGCAACCTCTCCCTACGCTAATCAGAGCAGAGTGACGGGCGGCGCTATGTGACTCCAGCTTAAATAGAGGCTGGGTCACATGGTGCTCTGGCCAATCACAGCCATGCCAATAGTAGGCATGGCTGTGATGGCCTCTTGGGGCAAGTAGTATGACGCTTGTTGATTGACTGCTTTGCAGCCTTTCAAAAAGCGCCAAGAAAGCGTCACAAAAGCGCGAAGAAAGCGACGAACACCGAACCCGAACCCGGACTTTTACGAAAATGTCCGGGTTCGGGTCCGTGTCACGGACACCCCAAAATTCGGTACGAACCCGAACTATACAGTTCGAGTTCGCTCATCCCTACTGTTAATACTTCCTGAATGGCTCTAATGCCTAAATCTTTTGGTATAATAGTGTACAATGACATTACATCTACTGTACCAAGCCACATATTTTCTCAACAAGTATCTATATTCTTTATCAGATTCAATACACATGCCTTGTGTAGGCATGGAGAACTACTACCTCCAGAAAGTCAGGACGGCGATGGGGGCAAAATTCGCGCCAAGTTTCGCCAATTTGTTTATGTCGGCATGGGAATCAATAACCCCCTTGTAAGAAAAAAAGACTGAGTTTGGTCAACTTAATACATGGCAAAGATTTATAGACGATTGTTTCCTTATATGGGTAGGAGAAAAAAGAGGTCTAGAAGAATTAATTGCACAGTTAAATATTAATGATTGGAATATCAACTTCACAAGCAGCATCAGTGACAAAGAGGTGAATTTTCTTGATCTTACAATTTTTATGGAAAATGGGCGGCTTAAAACCAAGACCTTTTTAAAAAAAAAAAATAATGTAAATGGCTTTATCGATCTAACCAGCTGCCATTATGGTCCTTGGCTCAATAACATCCCAAAGGGTTAGATCGGGAGAATTCACCGCATTTGCACTGATGATGCGACTTTCCAAGAACAAAGCGAATTGATCCAGGATCATTTCCTGGAGAAAGGATATAATAAAGAGGACTTAGTGAGAGGCAGTCGTGAGGTTTAGGAAAGGGATAAAAAAAGGGGTAGTGAATAAAGTAGAAGAAAGAAAGAAGAATAAGAAAGATTTTAGATTCTCATTTCTCACTAAATATACAGTCCAAGCAGGCCTTGGAGGGTACTTAATAATGACCCGATTATAGGTACAGAAATTCCCAGTCATCCCGATTTTATTTTTAAAACTGGTCCACAGTGAGATTAAAAATAAAGAGGAACGGAAAGAAAAAGATACTTTTTCGTGGTGCGGTTTTTGCCTTCAGTGTAAGAATAGGAATAATGACAAGAAAAAAATGAAAACTACAGTGTTCCATTCGATCAAAAGAGATAAAGACTTTAAAGTCAAAGGGCAAATTACATGTGACAGTGTAGGAGTCGTATACATGCTGGAGTGCCCTTGTGGTCTCCAGTATGTAGGTCGCACAATGAGAAAACTAAAGATTCGGATATAGGAACATATTAAAAATTTATGTATCTATGCATTTTAAAAAAGTCCACCCAAAAAACCCTAAAGGGCCTGCATTCACTGGATTCGAAGTGGTGAAAAATGAATGGCGGCGAGGAGATGCGGTTAAGAGGATAGATCGGCGGGAGGTCAGCTGGATTTATGAGCTGGATACTATCCAGCCACAGGGACTTAATGTCGAATTGGATTTAAAATCATGCCTGGTGGAATAAAGTACCCGATTTTGAAAAAGTAAAAGATCGATCGCCGCTAACCAATTAGGTGAGGAAGGTGTGTCATTGAAAGAAGGTATGACAATCCAGACCAATCAAAATAGGGAAGTGTGTATTAGGGGAGTGGTTAGAACGTATTGTCATAAGTTAAGATAGTAAGTGAATGACTAAGAGCGGATTCATGAGAGAACCTGAAATTGAACACAAGTGGAAAGCGAGAAAATTATACTGAGGATGTAACTATAGGTGCTGATGGAAAAAGTTTTAAACTGGTTATAAGTGTTTTATGAATTTTATAGTATTTAATTTTATGATTCATATATGGGGAGGGTATATAACATGTGGTGACGCCCCTGACGAAGCGTGGAGCGAAACCCGGGTCGGGCAGATTTGAAAAAGATAGCCTTGACTGCTTTGTTTTATCTTATGCTTGTGAGTATAATAAATATTTTTATATGACTACTTGCTAGCGGTGCTTCACTATTGGAGTAATCCTTGTTATAGTGGTGGTGAAGAGACGTGGTTAAAGGAGAGTCGTGGAGATATACTATATGCCTATGTGTCAAGCTGCGCTTGTGAGTACAATCACACAAGGAATTGTTTGGTGACCTGCAGTGGTTCACTATATGCAAACTTTCTGATATCCCACAGGTGCCTCAGAGTGTTGGCACTGGGGACCTGATTTATTTGCCTGTTTCAGAAATCTTGGATGCCTCAAGATTGAAGAGGCGTAACCTTCCAGATAGGGAACGCACGGTCCCTCAAAAACACATGGTCTGAACTGTGATCTGTACCCACTTCACAATTGTAAACCGATGCGATAATATTGTCATACGTATCGGGACTTCTTTATAATTTTCATTACTTCAAAAATGTAACTTTGGGGTTTTCATAAGCTGTAATCCATAATCATCCAAATTATAACAAATAAAGGCTTGAAATATCTCGCTTTGCATGTAATGAGTCTATCTCATATGTTAGTTTCACCTTTTAAGTTGCATTACTGAAATAAATAATTTTTGCACACCTATACATAAAACTTTTTGATTGCTTTCTATTTCTATTTTGCTAATAAGAAAAAACTGAAATTCTGGCATTTGTTTCATATATTTATGGCATTCATTGTGCAGGATAAATATAGTTGTATAGGTCATTATGAATTAGACCACTTATTAGTCCCACAAGGAAACATTGACATGGGATTTTGTATATAATACACTATACTACTTATATGGTGTATAACGCTGTCATTGCCACTGGCAATGCTTAATAGGCATATCCTTCAAGGGAGACCCATGCAACACTTAGATTAGGCTCCCTAAAAGACCTTTCGTTACCATCGTAAAAAGGCCGTATTGGTGGTCACTAAAAGGTGAACAAATTTATTACAGTCTGAGACTCCTTCATCTACCTTTAGGCAATCTGGTCAATATAGAGTTGTCTTTATTAATCCAAGTTTTAGAAATTCTACTGCTATTACATATGATTTTGCACTACTGATCCTTTTGTCCTGTTAGTGTTTTTCTTGAAGAGATAATAACAATTTAAGTAAGAGAAAAAATAAAATATATTCTTCTGGTAGGCACCCCAGTCTGAAACACAAGTAGCCCTTTTCATAGTCTGATACTGTAGTCAATAGCTATTGTGTTTTTAAATTGAATATTCTGGGCTGAGGATTTAAGTATTACCAAGCTGTATGTCATAAGGTTTTGAGCAATTGTCAGTTCACATGAAATGGCCATTTACCTCGCACTATTTCCACTCCTCCTGTGTATATACCTGTCTGCACTGATATTTGAACAAAAGGAACACTAGTGAGTGGTGAAGTGCCATGGATCTTTCTTCTAAATGTGTGCTGTTTACAGTCTTGCCTTACCACTGAGCACCCTTCGGAATATCCATCGTCAATATTGCAGGGACCCAGATAGCTGCGGAGATTACTGGATGTTTTGTGAGTAGTGCCCACCATTTTTCTTTTGAGCCTGTAGTCATACTGCCTACAGGCTTGCTACCTGTACCTCCCCCACAACCTGTACGTCCTCTTCTTGCTAACCTACAGACAGTAGAAGAAGGGAGTTGATATTTCTAATATGTAAAGCAAATACTGTGCATCTAAATGCTAGAATACTGATATGAGAATAGTAGGAGTACTCACTGTAAAGCATAATAATCAGCAGAAGCAGTTCCAGCTTAAAAAATCACTTTTCATGCACAATGTCCAGATATTTTCCAATAGTTGGCAACATCGCTCATGGCTACAGGATGTGGATACTCACGGGTTTATGGTATGTCATCTCTTGGCAAATTCTTTATATTTTGAACATTTATAACTGGTACAAAGGCATAAAAAACTTGCTGGCAGGGCCCTCTCTTTATCTGTACCAGTTTGTAACTCGTCTTTTTCACGATTCTTGCAATTGTCTGTATTATGTATGTGCATCCCTTATCATATGTACAGTACCATGAAATGAATTGTGCTTTAATAACAATTAATAATAATAATATAAAAAGGAATAGGGATAGGCATAAAGTCTATCTGTAAAAAGACATCAAATAAAATTATAACAAAAATGCATGCACAAGCATAACTCAAGTATATCCCAATGGAGCCAAAATGCCAAAATGAAGATAGGCAATCCTAAATTGTGTGCGAAAAATCTGACATAGCGGCAAAAAATGCCAATTCATTGATGGAAGTCTGAACAATTCATGTAACCTTTCTGGAGTGAGATAACTGATGGATTTTGAAAAGTTGAACTTATTATTTACTGCTGGTGAACATGAGAGATGAGCGGACATGATATCAAGTCTTCATCAGACAAGGGAGAGATAAGAGTTTTCCAGTTAGTTTAGTTAGTTAGTTTCTGCCAGTAAGGGGGTGCATGGAACATTAGCTTGAATAAGATTAACATAAAAGGCAAGTATGACTTCTCTGTTCTTGAGACCAGAATTTGACTAGCCAAAGTATGTCTGATTTGCAACTTTTAATTTTAATGCACACGTCCAACTGTTTAGTGATTCAGTACTTTTTGCGCAACTTGATGTTCTCCAACAAGGAGCTTAATGGCAAAAATCACAGCAGGTGTTTGATCCATGAATCACCCAATACATTTCCTGGTTCAATTAGAATTGGTATTTAAACAGCCCTCCTCATCATGCTGTTCACATTTTGACATCATGAGACCAAGATGACAACTAACAATTGATCAACAGAACCTTGCCATTGCAAGGCTTCAAGCAGGATGTTCTCAGACAGAAGTGGTCACTGAGCTTAGACTGTAGCAGAGTGTCATCAGTAGGTTGCAACAGAGATACAGAGAGACTGGAAGAGTCACAGAAAGGCATAGTGGAGGCCCTTTGGCCAAATCCCACACTGATGACCGCTTCATTGTGAACAATTGCCAGTGGAACCGGATGATGAATGCCACACAACTCCATACACATTTAAAGGAGATAAGAAGCACCCAAATGTCACATCAGACTATTCAAAACCATTTACATCAGCATAGCCTGCATGCTAGATGACCTGTTCACGCTGAGCAGAAATGATGGCCGCCAATGATGTTGGAGACATCAAGGAAAGTGCTATACATCAGCCATAGTTGTCACCAGACAAGCCTTTGGTGGTGGCGTTACAGTGTGGGAAGGTGTGTCTAGTCAATACAAAACTGTCCTACACTTTGTAAGTGGTACAGTGACAAGCCCATACTACTTGAATAACATCATTAATCCAGTTATTGTGCCTCTGCATGAACAACACAGGCCTAATTTCATCTTCATGGACGACAATGCTCCAGATCATAGAGGTCGCATCATTAGGGAATGGCTGCTTGAGCCTGGGGTACCTCAAAAGGAGTGGGCTGCACTTTCTTCAGACCTGAATCCAATTGAGACGCTGTGTAGAGGCTCATAACTCTGTACCTCAGAACCTCAATGACCTGAGGGCTGCGATTCAGGAAGAGTGGGATGCCATGCCTCAGCAGACAATAAGTTGACTTGTGAACAGCATGAGATGTCGTTGTCAAGCTGTAATTGATGCTCAAGGCCACGTGACAAGTTTTTGGGGGTATACTTACCATTGTTGTTGGCTTTTGTTTCAATAAATTGAGATGAGGAAAACACCTTTGCATGCTTCTAATTAAATGTCCAACTTTCATGATATAATATCACTTTTTAAATTTTCCATAAATTTCACCCGAAACCAAATATCTAGTGTTGATCGAGCACCAAATTGCTTGTGTGCTCGGGTGCTCTGGCCGAACACATCAGTATGCTCGTGTGTTCTAGCACCAGAGCACAATGGAAGTCAATGGGAGAACCCCAGGTTCACAAAAAAAGGTTAGACATTGATGGAAACCCCATCAAAATGGTTTGGAAACAGCATTAAGAGGATATATGGACGTGTCTTGGACTCTATTATTGATGGACTCCCATTATCTACAACATACAATAGACAACCACACAAGGGCTATATGCCAAAAGCCAGGTATATGCAAGCCATCAATCTATCCATGAGACAGATGGAAACTCAGATCCGAAGGTATATTCTAACCCCCAGGGGTTCCAATGGTGACTCAGATTCTAAAAAACAAATATATTCGATATAGTGCTATATATTCATTTTTTTGAATGTTCATAATTTTTTCCAGCAAGAAGCAGGGAGGAATCATGTGTTCAGATGACGAATATTCACTATAACGAATATATAGCACTATATTGAAAATATTCCCGAATTTTCAAATTTGTGATATTCGAGATAAAAATTCGCTATTCGAATATTCGCGCTCAACACTAATTGTCATAAGACAACAGCGCCGTCTATTGGTTTCATAGTCTTATGACAATACTATGAAACCAATAGATGGCACTGTTCATGACTCGTGTAGATCGCAAATTTTCCATGCAAACTTTTTTGTCAGATGAAAAACAAGGCAGATTCTGCTCATTTGCATGTCTTTCCCATATGACCATATTTTTGCAAATTAGTTTTTACATGACAAAACTGTATAGAAAGGTTATTAAATATTATGTTAGGACAATAAGAAAACTTTTTGTCTCCCTAATGATATTGATCTAGGTGCGCAGGTCCGCCCAAGCTATCCAACAGATCTGAAGTAACTTTGAGGCTTACCGACTCTCAGTCAGATGAGAGCTGGTTTGGAATGTCTCATAGTGCACAAGGCTGCCATTGTAAGGTATGCTGACTAAACCTGCCATCTGTCTCATGGATAGATTGATGGCTTGCATATACCTGGCTTTTGGCATATAGCCTTTGTGTTGTTGTCTATTGTATGTCGTAGATAATAGGAGTCCAAGACGCATCCAGCTATCCTCTTAATGCTGTTTTCAAACCATTTTGATGGGGTTTCCATCAATTTGTAACCTTATTTTGTAAACCAGACGCCCTCTCTACTTCAGAGCAGGGGGTGCCTGGCTTGATGCTCAGGTCTGCCATGGACTTTCATTGTACTCGAGCACCTGCAGTATTTAGCCGAGCACTTGGATAAGCCGAGCATGCTCGCTCAACACTACAAATATCTCAAACTTTTTTTGAGTCGTGTATATTGTATTGTATTGTACTGTATTGTGTAGAATAACTTCTTTGGTATATTAAAAACTTCCTCCAGCTGAGTAAAAACTTAAAAGTCTTATGAGCATATAAATTGCCTACATGTATTAACCATGAACATTCTAAAAACTGGGAATCTATAGATATATTAAAATGTTTTAGAGTGTCTCAGGGAGACTCAATTATTAGGGATACAGATAGGGCGATCTGTCACAAAGACTGGGATCGTCGAATGGTGTTTTGTCTTCCTGGCGTTCGAGTTCGACACATCGTGGATCGGGTAGACAGATTACTGGGAGGGGCTGAAGAAGATCCAGCGGTCATAGTCTATATTGGAACCAATGACAAAGTTTGAAGCAGGTGGAGCATCCTTAAAAATTATTTTAGGGATTTAGGTTAAAAGCTTAGTTCAAGGACCTCAAATGTAGTATTTTCTGAAATACTACCAGTACCACATGCCACACAAGAAAGGCAGCGGGAGATTAGGGAGGTTAACAAGTGGCTCAAGAACTGATGTAGGAAGGAGGGGTTTGGGTTCCTGGAGAACTGGGCCTACTTCTCTCTTGGCTACAGGCTCTATCGTAGGGATGGGCTACACCTCAATGGTAACGGGGCAGCTGTGTTGGGGGAGAAGATAGCTAGAAGGTTGGAAGAGTGTTTGAACTAGGGACTGGGGGGAGGGTAATTGCGTTATAGGATGGGAAGATAGCAACTAGAACAGTTCAGAAGGAAAGGTGTAGGGTAAAAAATATACATAAACCTCTTAAATGTATGTATACTAATGCCAGAAGCCTGACTAATAAAACTGGGGAACTGGCATTAGTGTTGTGTGAGGAGGACTATGACATAGTGGGAATTACTGAGACATAGCTGGATGATAGCTATGACTGGGCAGTTAATGTACAGGGTTACAGTCTGTTTAGAAAGGATCGCCAAAACCGAAGGGGTGGTCGGTCTGCCTTTATGTAAAATCCTGTCTATAGCCTACAGTCCGAAAAGATATAAGTGAGGGACATGAACATGTGGAGTCACTGTGGGTAGATGTACATGTAGAGAAAAACAATAATAAATTACTAATAGGAGTTTATTATAAACCACCCAACATACCAGAGTCCACAGAAAATCTGCTACTAAACGAGATAGACAAGGGGGCAAATCATAATGAGGTGGTTATTATGGGGGACTCAACTACCCAGATATAGACTGGGAAACTGAAACTTGTACATCTCATAAAGTAAACAGGTTCTTGGCAATAACCAAAAACAATTAAATTTCCCAATTGGTTCAGGACCCGACTAGAGGGACGGCCATACTGGACTTAGTATTAACCAATAGACCTGACAGAACAACAGATGTGCAGGTTGTGGGACACCTGGGAAATAGTAACCATAAAGTAATAACCTTCCAATTATCATTCAAAAGAGTGTTTCTTCAGGGAGGAGCAAAAATACCAAACTTAAAAAAAAGCTAAATTTAGGCCTAACTAACTGGGACAAAGTCCTCAAAAATAATAATACAGCCACAAAATAGGATATTTTAAAAAGCATTCTAAAATCTAATTGTGAGTAGTACTTACCTTATGGGAATAAAAGGTTAAGGAACAAGAAAAAAACAATGTGGAAAAATGTAAATGGAACTGTAAAGAAAGCAATAAATGACAAAAAGAAAGCATTTAAATCACTAAAACAGGAGGGTGGCAAGGAAGCACTGAAAAACTATAATAAAAAAAAAAATAGAATATGTAAACAACAAATAAAAGCAGCCAAACTAGAGACTGAGAGATTAATTGCCAAAGAGAGCAAAACTAACCCTAAAATGTTCTTCAATTATATAAATGGTAAAAAGTATAAATCTGAAGGTCTCGGCCCTTTACAGAGTAAAGAGGAGGGAGTTACAGACAGCAACGAGGAGAAAGCAAAGCTGTTAAATATTTTTTTCTCTACTGTATTCACTGAGGAAAATAAACTGTCAGATGAGATGCAGAATGTAAAAGTTAATTCCCCATTAAAAGTGCCCTGTTTAACCCAGGATGAAGTACAGCAGCACTTTAAAAAGATTAAAATAGACAAATCGCCAGGACTGGATGGCATACACCCCCATACCCTAAGAGAATTAAGTAATGTCATGGGAGTGTTCCATAGGATTGGCGCATAGCAAATGGAGTGCCAATATTCAAAAAGGGCCCAAAAACAGAGCCCGGAAACCATAGGCGTTTAACATCTGTCGTGGGTAAACAGTTTGAAGGTTTTCTAAGAGATGCTATCTTGGAGTACGTAATGAAAATAGCTAAATAACACCATATCAGCATGGCTTCATGATGGATCGGTCATGTCAAACTAATTTAATCAGTTTCTATGAGGAGGTAAGTTCTAGACTTGACAGCGGCTAAATCAATGGATGTCGTGTATCTGGACTTCTCCAAAGCATTTGACACTGTACCACATGAAAGGTTAGTATATATAATGAGAATGCTCGGACTGGGAGAAAATGTCTGTATGTGGGTAAGTAACTGGCTCAGTAATAGAAAACAGAGGGTGGTTATTAATGGTACACACTCAGATTGGGTCACTGTCACTAGTGGAGTACCTCAGGGGTCGGTATTGGGCTCTATTCTCTTCAATATATTTATTAATGATCTTGTAGAAGGCTTGCATAGTAAAATATAAATTTTTGCAGATGACACTAAACTGTGTAAAGTAATTAACACGGAAGAGGATAGTATACTACTACAGAGGGATCTGGATAGTTTGGAGGCTTGGGCAGATAAGTGGCAGATGGGGTTTAACACTGACAAATGTAAGGTTATGCACATAGGAAGGAATAAGTAAGCAAGTCACCGTACATACTAAATGGTAAAACACTGGGTAACACTGACATGGAAAAGGACCTAGGAATTTTAGTGAACAGCAAACTAAGCTGTAAAAACCAGTGTGAGGCAGCTGCTGCCAAGGCCAATAAAATAATGGGCTGAATCTAAAGGGGCCCGTGATGAGAACAGAGTCCTACCACTTTACAAATCACTAGTTGGACCACACATGGAGTACTGTGTACAGTTCTGGGCCCCTGTGAACAAGGCAGACATAGCAGAGCTGGAAAGGGTACAGAGGAGGGCAACTAAAGTCATAACTGGAATGGGTGGACTACAGTACCCTGAAAGATTATCAACATTAGGGTTATTCACTTTAGAAAAAAGACAACTGAGGGGAGATCTAATTAATATGTATAAATATATCAGGGGTCAGTACAGAGATCTATCCCATCATCTATTTATCCCCAGGACAAGGGGACATCCTTTGCGTCTGGAGGAAAGAAGGTTTGTACACAAACATAGAAAATGATTCTTTATGGTAAGAGCAGTGAGACTATGGAACTCTCTGCCTGAGGAGGTGGTGATGGTATGTTCACTAAAAGAGTTCAAGAGGGGCCTGGGTGTATTTCTGGTGTAATAATATTACAGGCTATATCTACTAGAGAGGGGTCGTTGATCCAGGGAGTTATTCTGATTGGAGTAGGGAATAGGGAAGGAAATTTTTACCCCTTAAGTGGGGAAGATTTGCTTCTACCCCACAAAGTTTTTTCTTTGCCTCCCTTTGGATCAACTTGCAGGATAACAGGCCGAACTGGATGGCCAAATGTAATTTTTCGGCATTATATACTATGCTACTATGTTACTATGTCTCTTTAGAAGTCTATAAAAGATTATTTAACTTTAGCAGCTTTCCAAACTTAGAAAACTATAGATCAGTAATCGTCAAGGTGGACGTAGCTAAATAATGATATAAATAGTAATTGGCATTAGAGAATATATCACACATCAACGCATCAACTCACCTTCTAAATAATAGAGCTGGAAATCAAATTTATCAGAGTAGTCACCTAATGCATTACTCAATAACATAAAACCCTATCTGCTGTACCTCCATGAATACTACTGTACCTCAAATGTATTATCATGGTAAATGGAAATGGCCAGTGGTTTTATAGTCACCTAAAAAATTAGTGGTGATATAGGGCCACGAGGAGTCAGTGAAAATTCTTCAGTAATATAGAAAGCTTTTCATAAAGCTTTTGTAATCTTTGACCTAATCTTTACATACCATCCAAAATGCAACCTCTGCTCTACATATGACTTTCTTCTATCCTTTTCTCTCATCTCCAACTAACACTCTCACCTCAAAGACATCTCCTATTTCTTTCACCTACACTGAAGTTCCCTAAAACATTGTAACATGCCCCTGTTATTTCTATATTAAAAAACATAATAAAATAAAAAACACCACTTATATGTGGTTGTTTCTGTATATATCTTGCACTACCCCCATTTCCTGCTTCTCTCTGCAATTCCTATATATCCTTCTTTATCACTGTTATGTCTGGTTTATCTCTATGCATACATAATACATTTGTTGTATATTTGGGCATGGTATATTTATTAGTTGGTGTGTATATATATATATATATATACATATAGCAGAAAAAGAGATTTGGCGGCACCAGTCTGTTGGCTCAGGTGCTATGTCCAAAGGAATGAGCTTTCACCTTCTTATATATGTAGAGAATCGGACAGCACTCCAAGACTTGAAAAAAGTAGAAATCTTTATTCACCCATGTGAAAAATAATTGCAACGTTTCAGCTCACAATCGAGCCTTTCTCCCTGGTGCCATCTCTTTAATCCAGCCATGCAGATTGTTTGATCTTCAATTCACACACACTATTCAAATTTGCAAGATTGTGGTTTAGAAGATGTAATCTCTGTATAAAACACCAATATCCTAAATGTCTTGAGATTTTCTGCCACTGAATAATCCTGTCCCTATCACCGCTATCTGGCTACAACATCAAAGGTGAGCTCTGAGATGTAATGACCGGATGGCATTACAGAGGTGGCACTGTCTCATAAAGCCTCTTCTTGTTTCATATTTGGCATCAGAATATCTTGGTAATTATAACTGACTAGCAGAAGGACCCAGCTTCACATGGGTATATTTCATCTATTTCATTTAATGTTTGTGTGTGTTGTTAAAAGATATCGACAGTATCCCCCATAACAGTGACCTCTACAGCACCCCGCCCCTTTAACAGTGAACTCCAGTCCCCCACCCCTTAACACTGACCCCCCCACAGTGCCCCACCACTTTAAAATGGGATCTCTACAGCAGCCAATCCCCTTAACTTTGACCTTCACAGCAGCCCGCCCCTTTAACAGTGAGTTTCACAGCACCCCACTCCCTTGACAGTGACCTCCTCAGGGGCCCGCCCCCTTAACAATGACCTCCACAGTTCCCCACTGCCTTAACAGTGACTTCACAGTACCCTGCTGCCTAAACAGTGACCTCCACAGCAGTTGCCCCTAATAGTGGCCCCTGCCCCCTTAACAATGACCTCCACAGTGTCCACCCCTTTAACAGTGACCTTCACAGTTCCCCACTGCCTTAACAGTGACCTCACAGTACACTGCTGCCTTAACAGTGACCTCCACAATAGTTGCCACTAATAGTGGCCCCTGCCCCTTAACAGTGACCTCCACAGTGCTCGCCTCTTTAACAGTGACCTCCACAGCGGCCTGCCCCCTTAACAGTAACATCCACAGTGAACGCCTCTTTAAAAGTGACCTCCACAGTGCCCTCCCCTTTAACAGTGACCTTCACAGCACATTGCCCCCTTAATGATAGGGCTACACGACGACATTTTGTCTCAACAATTTTTATAATGATAGGCTATGGTGTCGCACTGCGACATGTGACATGCAGCTACTGCGACATGACAGTTGCAAAAAATACATCCAAGACGGATTTTTCTGAGACTGTCGCATCGTAGTCGCAGTGCAACACCATAGACTATCATTATAAAAATTGTTGCGCGACATCAATGTCACGCGACACATGTAGCACTGTAGTTGTGCCCTATATGTTGTGCGACTTATTGTCATTGTGTAGCCCTAGCCTGAAGCTGACCTACAGAAGTGAAGAAAAATGGCTGGGTTGTTATGGAAACCTGGAGTAAAACTGTGTGTATGTGGAGACTATGGGCCATGCGAGCTTCTATTGGCTGATAAGAGACGTGACCGTGTGTATGGCAGTAGGGATATGAGTGAAAGACTTGCAGGCTTGTATTGGCTAATGCAGGTCATTTTTGGGGAATATCTGAGGAACGGAACGGCCTAAAGAGCTGTGACCCCCACAAGATTTATTTCCAGGTAGCAAGGGATGTGTTTACCAAGTTTAGTTGAAATGTATGGTTGCGTTTTTGAGTGATCGCGGAACATACACACATACTGTACATAAATACGTCCTTCTTCATATATATATATATAGATTATCACAATTAAGATGAGCTAACAAACCCTCATCCACCATGATCACTGCCCCACAACTTGCTTCCTTTGATATCAAGCTACAAGAGAACAGAATACATTGTGACATGGATGCTTCCTGTCTTAAATGCAATACTGAAAGATGACTCCAGCAACAAAAGCCACCAAAAATAGGGGGAAGAGTGATGGTTGCTGCAAAAATCTTTTTACCTTTTGTCTTTGAATTGAGGTTAGAAACAGCAACATAAAAATGGTAACACCAAAGTCAGTCAATATATACAGTGTCGGACTGGGGTGCCTTCATTTTGGGGATACACTGTAATGCTAAATGCAAATATTATCTGCTCACAAAGTGGCAGCAGTAGTAAGACACTACAAAATTATGGATTATGGGGTTCCTGCAGTGACTTTGAGAGGTCAGGTCCCTGGTGAAAAAGGGACTAAGGGCCCACCTTGCTCAGGGGCCCATCGGGGGATTCACCTGTTCCCTTGTGGGCCAGTCCAAACCTTCATCTATCTATCTATCTATCTATCTGTATGTCTATCTCATCTATCATCTATCTTTATAGCTTTTTGCTGTAGAGAGGTTGCTTGTTTTTTTTTTTTTTGCTTTATTTTGTTTCTGGCCAGTTGTGCACACTGTGTCTTCTAAAATGTGATAGTGACATTTCAGAAGATAGTATTGTTGGTTGGGATCTGGATGCCGAGACCTCCACAGATCACTAGAATGAAAGGGCTGTAGCATATGTCCAGCTGCATTATATATATACAGGTCCTTCTAAAAAAATTAGCATATTGTGATAAAGTTCATTATTTTCTGTAATGTACTGATAAACATTAGACTTTCATATATTTTAGATTCATTACACACCAACTGAAGTAGTTCAAGCCTTTTATTGTTTTAATATTGATGATTTTGGCATACAGCTCATGAAAACCCAAAATTCCTATCTCAAAAAATTAGCATATCATGAAAAGGTTCTCTAAACGAGCTATTAACCTAATCATCTGAATCAACTAATTAACTCTAAACACCTGCAAAAGATTCCTGAGGCTTTTAAAAACTCCCAGCCGGGTTCATTACTCCAAACGGCAATCATGGGTAAGACTGCCGACCTGACTGCTGTCCAGAAGGCCATCATTGACACCCTCGAACAAGAGGGTAAGACACAGAAAGAAATTTCTGAACGAATAGGCTATTCCCAGGGTGCTGTATCAAGGCCCCTCAGTGGGAAGTCTGTGGGAAGGAAAAAGTGTGGCAGAAAACGCTGCACAACGAGAAGAGGTGACCGGACCCTGAGGAAGATTGTGGAGAAAGACCGATTCCAGACCTTGGGGGACCTGCGGAAGCAGTGGACTGAGTCTGGAGTAGAAACATCCAGAGCCACCGTGTACAGGCATGTGCAGGAAATGGGCTACAGGTGCCACATTCCCCAGGTCAAACCACTTTTGAACCAGAAACAGCGGCAGAAGCGCCTGACCTGGGCTACAGAGAAGCAGCACTGGACTGTTGCATGTCATTGGGAAATCAAGGTGCCAGAGTCTGGAGGAAGACTGGGGAGAGGGAAATGCCCAAATGCCTGAAGTCCAGTGTCAAGTCCCCACAGTCAGTGATGGTCTGGGGGCCATGTCAGCTGCTGGTGTTGGTCCACTGTGTTTTATCAAGGGCAGGGTCAATGCAGCTAGCTATCAGGAGATTTTGGAGCACTTCATGCTTCCATCTGCTGAAAAGCTTTATGGAGATGAAGATTTCATTTTTCAGCACGACCTGGCACTTGCTCACAGCGCCAACACCACTGGTAAATGGTTTACTGACCATGGTATTACTGTGCTCAATTGGCCTGCCAACTCTCCTGACCTGAACCCCATAGAGAATCTGTGGGATATTGGGAAGAGAAAGTTGAGAGACGCAAGACCCAACACTCTGGATGAGCTTAAGGCCGCTATCGAAGCATTCTGGGCCTCCATAACACCTCAGCAGTGCCACAGGCTGATTGCCTCC
The DNA here is from genome assembly GCF_014858855.1 of Bufo gargarizans. Lineage (NCBI taxonomy): Eukaryota > Metazoa > Chordata > Amphibia > Anura > Bufonidae > Bufo > Bufo gargarizans. The sequence continues at coordinate 399,138,984 of NC_058081.1, forward strand.
ATGCCACGCCGCATTGAAGCAGTCATTTCTGCAAAAGGATTCCCGACCAAGTATTGAGTGCACAACTGAACATAATTATTTGAAGGTTGACTTTTTTTTGTATTAAAAACACTTTTCTTTTATTGGTCGGATGAAATATGCTAATTTTTTGAGATAGGAAATTTGGGTTTTCATGAGCTGTATGCCAAAATCATCAATATTAAAACAATAAAAGGCTTGAACTACTTCAGTTGGTGTGTAATGAATCTAAAATATATGAAAGTCTAATGTTTATCAGTACATTACAGAAAATAATGAACTTTATCACAATATGCTAATTTTTTTAAAAGGACCTGTATATATATATATATTCCCTCTCCTTTTCTAAAATAAAATATGTGCAATAGCTCCCGTTTGTCAGTGATTTTTGTTTTCATTTGTCCACATCAGAGCAAGTCTCTTTAAGAGGCAGGAAGTGCCTTAGTCACAGGAATGTCACTGACTTTCGTTCCCCTTTAAGCAAAGTGACAATTGCTGTGTTATTTTCATTAAAAGCCGCATCCTTTCCTCCAAGGCCTGAATTAGCCTCCCTGACAGGAAGTTTATCCTGAATGGGAAAAAGGCTACCCGACAACCCACACTTTTTGTTTTCTGTATTTGCAACTGGGCATTGTGACAATTAATATCTGAATACAGTTTTTGTTTGAGGCTTAATGTAAATGACCCTTTTAGGTCAATGGCTGGTGTGTATAAAGAAAAATATTAACATTTAAATAAAGAGATTAAAGGGTTAAATGTTGCAGATTTTGTAAAAAAATTTGCCTTCCAAGAACTATACTGTAGAACTATATATATATATTTTTTAATTGTCTGTTTATTTTTATTATAACAGAGATAGATGGACAAGTTAACATCACTTATCCCATTTTACAAAATGGCAAATAATCACAAAAGAACATTTGTCATCAATGTTCGCAGAATATAGAGAACATAGGCAAGTAAAAGTACAATTGAACAGTAGCATATCCAATCGTTAAGGGTATGAATAAAAAGTGTCAGCGATAACAGTAGTCCTAACCTAGACATGTACGAGAAAAATCATATGCCTAGAGTATACACATTAACATCCATTCACGAACGACGGGGGTAATGACAAAGACATTATTTCTACTAAATCGATAGTCCGCCTGGTATTGTCTCCTCCCTGACGGTCCCTGACAAAACCCACCTGGTCTTTGTGTATTAAATGGGGAAGCCAAATGGGGAGGCCGAATTAAGAAGGGCTATGGGCCTATAGTTGGCGCATTCTAATGGGTCTTTTCCGGGCTTCAGGATTACTGTAATGTAAGAATGTGAGAGCGATGAAGGTATTGGGGATCCCTGCAAAAAGGAATTAAATAATAGTAACATTTGAGGCATCAGGATATCCGAGAAGGTTTTATAGTACATGTATGGCAGACCATCAGGTCCGGGGGACTTGTTATTAGGAAGCTGCTTCAGCACCTCTTGCAACTCCTCTGGCTTTATAGGAGCATTCAATGAAGAAATAGCTTCATCTGATAGATTAGGGAGTTTGCATTGCATCAGGATGTTATCAAAAAGGTGCTGACGCTTTTCATGATCCATTGGCGTCTGTTGTGGGAAGGAATAGAGCGATTTATAAAACTTTTGAAAAAGTTCCGAAATAGCTGCGGGATCATATATCAAGGTACCATTTGTTGCCCTCATAACTGTCGGGTTTCCCACCAAGTTGGACTCGCACAGCTGACGTGCCAAAAGGGTGTGAGATTTATTGCCCCATGCATAGAACCTTTGCCTGGAGTATAATAAAAGTTTTTCAGTCTTATGGCACATAATGTCCCGCAATCTGGCCCTAAGAACCACTATACGGCGAAGCAAATGCCGTGAGCGGCGCAAGCCCAACTTGTTTTCTAGATCCCTGAGCTGAGCAGTGAAAATGGCCTGTTGCTGGTTGCGATCCTTTTTTAGTTTAGAACCCATGGCAATACAATTGCCCCTAAAAACGCCTTATGCGCTTCCCATAACGTAGAAATCGAGGAGACGGAAAACTGATTTAAGGCGAAGTATTCTGCTAAGCTATCCCGGAGCTCCTGTCTAAGTGGTAAACTATTTTAAAAAGTCTCATTTAGGCACCAATGGCACATTCTCATGTGATAACTCGAAGTTTTAAGGGTGATAGTGATCGGAGCATGGTCCGAACACGTGATATGGCCGAGATCAGCATCCTTTAACATTCGGAGGACTGGAACATTTCCCAAAAAATAGTCGATCCGAGAGTGGGTGCTATGTGGGTGAGAAAAAAAAGTATATGATTTTGCCGAGGGATAATTAACCCTCCAGAGGTCAGAAAAAGCGTAGCGCCGGATGAGACGTTGAAAAAGACGCGAAAGTCTGCATTGTTTACGTGAGGGGGGGGGGAGCGATTTGGGGGCAACCTATCCATATGTTCAGAGAAGGAACTGTTGAAGTACTGGGATAATTTCAAAATTACTTTGTTCAAGAAGGGGATTCGGGCCGAATTAGGTGAGTATAAGTTACATAGAATAAGCGGTTGACCCTTGAGTGTAGCCTTAAGTATGATATACCTCCCTTCCACATCAGAAATGCAAGATTCTACATGTAGTGGACAATGAGCAGTTAAGAGAATAGCTACACCTGCCACTTTTTTCCCCGAAGTTGCAGAATAGACCCGAGGGAATAATCTTTGTGCAAATTTAAAGGTACCCTGCTGAACAAAATGGGTCTCCTGAAGAAAGACTATATCTGCTTTTTGCGACCTGCACCGCCTTTTAGCGTTAGAATTAAGGCCTTTCACATTTAACGACATAAACTGGACCATCAGAAGTAGGATTGAAGAGGGGTACTTGCTATGTTCAGGTCGTTCTGCAGAGACCTCGTCGCATGCATAGTCACCACTTCGCACCACTTCGCACAGTAAGGGACGGTTATACCAAGGACATCCAGCTGTGAAGAACATAAAGGGGAAACACAAAAGGGAAAATGGGGGAAACACAAGACAATGCACGGTTAAAGAACATAACCATAAGGTAGTTGTAACATTGGACCATATTGTCCAGACAGGGATCAGTGAAACATATCGAAAGTGATCTGGCTCAGTTTGTAACCATCTCATAATCCCAGAAAAAAAGAGGGATAAAGAGAGGGTTAAAGTACTCATCCCATATGATAAGGTATGACTGAGTGTCCTCAAAAACGCTGCCTGCCTGCCAGGACAACTGAGTAAAGGGCAAAACAATAATATCTATAAGGAAACCATACAGATTCTTGAACACTAAACATGGTTTCTGAGACAAAAGAGCAAAAATGCTGCACAGTAGCAGACAGTAAAAAGAAAGGAGACGTGCAATGTATAGCACTACGCAGTACATTACTCAAGGGGGTGCATCACGGGACTCCGCGTAAGACGGGGCATCTTGTGGAGGTGATCTTCGTCTCTTCTGTCGCACAGTCTGCCAGACTGGTTCCAGAGCAGGGTTCGGATCCTGTATTTCCCAGTCTGCAATAGAAAGCATCTCAACATCCAAGGCTGAGCAGAAGGCTGGGAGGTCTGCATGCTGACGCAGAATAGATGTCCTGCCATTCTTGGACGCTATTAAGGCAAACGGAAATCCCCATCTATACGGAGTCTTCTTTTCTCTTAGGAGATTCAATAAAGGCTGCAGAACTCTTTGTTTCTGAAGTGTCCACCAGGAGAGGTCCTGATATAGTTGGACGGTCTGTCCGTGAAAATCAATGGCTTTCATAGCTCTGGCCTTGGCCATTGAATTTTCCTTTAGCTGAAAATCATGCACACAGCAGATCACGTCTCTCGGCTGCGCGGCGGAAGACTTGGGGCGAAGCGCCCTATGGGCCCGGTCTAGCTTGATAACTTGTGTCGGCTGAGACCCCAAAATAGTGTTAAAGAGTTCAGACAACATGTCTGGTAGGTTTTCATCTGCGTCTGACTCGGGCAGACCTCTAACACGAATATTGTTTCTGCGTCCCCTATTGTCCAAGTCTTCCAAATGTCGGGTATTCTCCCTGATGACTTGGGACTGGGAGGTTATGATAGAATGCAGGTTAGCGACACTTCTGCGTGTGTCATCATGTTCTGCTTCCATAGAGTCCATGCGACCAGATAACTGCTTAAAATATTGCCTGAGTGCTGACATTTCCGACTTACATGCGCTCCTGACCTCAGCAATCAATACTTTAAAGTCTGCCTTGGTGGGCAGGTGCTGTAGCGTCTGGTGAAGAAGCGCTGAGGATTGCGTGGAAGGCACGGACCCTTTATCACCCTCATCCATTGAATCAGATAAACGGTCCCAGGCAACTGTGCCTCCTTCCCCCAATGTATGGTGACTTGCCTCATTAATGTCCCCAGGGGGTTCACTCCAGTCGCGACGCCGCTGAGATGGCGTAGCCGACTGTCTAGTGTGCTTGGGCGCTTGTTTAGGCGGCATAATGGCGGCGCACTCAGCAGCGCTCCGGCCTTATGGCGGGACCAGCAAAGTCTATGGGGCACCCCGATGGTCTGGGGGTGAATGCCTTCGCTGAAGGTGATAAAGCTGAGGGTTTAAGTCCCTGGGAAAGATCGCTCTCCTCCCTTGGAAGCGTGAGGCCTTTCAGCGGTGTCGTGGGCTCGCACTCACCAGAAGCGGAGGACACAGGTAGGCCGCACTCTGTGGACGTCTTCTCCGAGGATCGCCAGAGGTAAGAATCCAGCGTATTATTCGCTTTAGCAGAAACCTGGGAGCTGCTAAGATGTTTGGGCTGCAGTCTTCTCCCCATGTGCTGCGATGAAGAAGCATAAAAGTCTCCTTTTCAAATTGCAGACGGCAGAGCTCAGCGTTCAAGCGGCCATTCCTGCAGACGATCAGGCCATGCCCCCCAGAACTATAGTTTTTACCTCCCTATCTTCCAAATGCCACAACTTTCTTTATTCACACAATATGAATGCTTGTTATTTTTTACAGGACGAGTAGTATTTTCTAATGGTATCTTTTAAGCTCCAATATGATGCAGTGAGAAGCTGGTAAAAAAAAATATTAATGCGGTTGAATTAGAAAAAAAGCAGTCGCACCATTCTATTATGGGTTAGAATTACGCTCTGCAGTACAAATGAAACTTTATCTTTGTTCTGTGGATCAGTATGATTACAGTGATGCCAAATATATATAGTTTTTGGTATGTTTTATTTAAAAAAAACAAAAACCCTGTTTCTTTGCATTCCCATATTCTGACACTCTCTTGGATCACCTATACCATAAAGTATTATTGCAGTCTACGGCAAAAACACTATGCGCCCAAATTTAAGACTGGTGTTTCTTATGTCTTAATAAGAAATCCCACTGGCGTACAATGCTTAATAGGTATGAGCAAATCGATTGAAGGGCTGTCCTTGCAGGTAAAGAAGTACCCACCTGCTGCTTGATTGACATGGTCGGACAACTCGCTCGGCCCTGATAATTCTGCATCTGTGCCGCTGCTCCAAGTAGTGGTGCAAGTTCAGAGGCTCTGATTCTACTTCCAGAGCAACAACTGTTCATGTCTACTCCAGAATAATTAAGAGATCATAATTTTGCCACATTTTCATCAGGTGCTAAAAAATTAAACCAACTCCTCCAAGGGAGCTAGTGTGTAATGCATGCTAGTTTTCTGGCGCATACATTAGTAAATGTGTTGGGCCTCCCCCTTATGCACATACCCTGTCCACTTGTTGTACAAGTGGTAAGGGTGACAAAGAAGGAGGAAAAGTCAAAATTTTGGCGCAAAACAGGAGTGCAGCAAAAATTGGGAATTTTGTACCCCAGAATACTAGCACACAAGAATCATACATTCTCCTTCAAGGTTCCTCTGCATAAGTATGTCACCATAGGAGGTGGGTATGGTGTTTAGGGATGTTCAGTCCAGCAGCATTTGTTTAGAGTGTCTTTCACATGGCCTCCTACAGATTGAAAGGAGGCTGAATGATTGTTATTACAATTGTTTGTCCCCCATTCACTTTGTATATTGTTTGCAGGACATTCTGTTTACACAGTGCCAATGTGCTGCCAACAATTTTGATGCGAACACCTGACATACAAGCGTTTTACTCGTTTGTCAGGTGATTGGTGGCACCTTTACACAGGCCAATTATGTGTAAAAGGGCCCTAAGTTTATCAAATATAAACAGCAACTGAGCCAATAAAAATTTTTTATTAAAAATCCAATAAAAATAACCAAAGTGACCCTCAAAAATAAAGGAGATGAAAATACCAAGACAGGGAAGAACCACAATATGTCCCACCAACATAAGTGTGTAATAAGAAAATACCGCACATCATGTTGTTACCAATGGCATTGTGACTCAGGGAAATGCATCCTCATCTGGAATCTATACTGAAGTCTACATGACCGTGACCTAGAATAAATATTCATATACCAGTACCGAAGCACACTTTAAGATAAGAATAAGTAGAACAATTAATAATTATAAAGAAATGCCATACCAGGAGTGGGACAGTATCTGTGGTCCTGCTCCGTATCTCAACACGCGTTTTGCGTGTTACCGCTTCGTCAGGAGCTCCAGACAAAGTGGAAACGAGCGTCGAGATACGGAGCAGGACTACAGATACCACTCCTGGGACAGATTGTGGTTTTACCCTATGTTTGTATTTCCATCTCCTTTATTTTTGAGTGTCACTTTGGTTATTTTTATTGGATGTTTAATAAAAAATTGTTTTTATGGGAAAACAGTTATTGGCTCAGTTGCTGTTTATATTTGATTGGTGATCAATAGTAGTAGATTGGCCGGATATGTGTATGTGGAGAAGTTACTTATAGGACTGTATGCAATGATATTGCCCAAATATTAGACAGGATTAGTAAAGGTGTCCTGTTTGCTTTGGCGCCTAGGTGTCCATCGGCAAATTTTAGTCAGCCAAAAATTTTATGTTCTATATACCATCAATTATTGTCTAATTATATATTTGTGACTGTTCAACCCATTAACATGAAGCTGAATCTTATTTCATTTTTATTATGAAAAGAAAGCGTGAGCTTGCAGATGAGGTCAAGTTTACACTACTGTTTCCCAAACGAATCTAAACCATATAAACATCCTGTTTAATTCTATACTCAACGTTTTGCTTCAGTATAAATATGCTCCCCTTCATTGACATGTTATAAAGCTGTTTGGGATCCAGCTCTGATAAACTTCCTGTTGGGCTTTTAAACACCTTCTACATAAGCTCCTATATCTAGTCATATCTACCCGCTGTACTGCAGTGTTAGGTGCTTTTCTTTATGTCATTACAGGGATCCCTGAATAATAAACAAATCACAAGTGATCCCACTGCTTAGAATAAAAATGATCTTCAGGGGACATAGTTACATAGTTACATAGTTAATACGGTGAAAAAAAGACAAACTTCCATCAAGTTCAAGCAAGGGACAGGTGGGGACGCGAATCCCAGAAGGAAGTGAGACTCAGATTTCTACACGTTTTCATAAGCATTTGTTTTTTACTTTTAAGAATTTGTCTAAACCCTTTTTGAAACTGTCCACTGTTCCTGCTATGACCACGTCCTGAGGAAGTCTATTCCACAGATTCACATTTCCTACAGTAAAGAAGCTGGAGACTGAACTTTTTCTTCTTCAGTCGGAGGCAGTGCCCCCATGTCTTTTGAGCACATTTTACATGGAACAGCTTTTCGCCGTATTTTTTTGTATGGCCCATTTATATACTTGTATTGGTTAATCATATGCCCCCTTAGACGTCTCTACTCAAGACTAAATAAATTCAATTCTTTTAATCTTACTTCATAACTAAGACCCTCCACGACCCTTATCATTTTAGTCGCTCTCCTCTGTACTTTTTCCAGCTGCAGTGCATCCTTTCTTTGTACTGGTGCCCAGAACTGGACTGTATATTCCAGATGAGGCCACACCAGCGCTTTGTAAAGTGGCAGTATTACTTCCTTGCCCCACGAGTCCATGCCTCGTTTAATGCATGACAATATCCTGGTGGCCTTAGAAGCAGCTGATTGACATTATGTGCTGTAATTTAATCTACCATCCACAAGGATACCCAAATCCTTCTCTATAAGTGACTCTCCCAGTGCTACATCACCTAGGACATATGAAGCACAGAGATTATTACTACCAAGATGCATAACTTTACATTTGTCCACATTGAACCTCATTTGCCAAGTTGATGCCCAGTCACTCAGAATGTTAAAGTCAGCTTGTAGTTTGTGGACATCTTCCATAGACTGTACAGTTCTATACAGATTAGTGTTATCTGCAAAAATAGATATGGTGCTATTAATGAATACATTAAATAATAAAGGGCCCAGCACTGAACCTTGGGGTACACCACTTATAACCTGAGACCATTTTGAATAGAAATCATTGACCACAATTCTCTGGACATGGTCCTTCAGCCAGTTTTCAATCCAATTGCAAACTATACTTTCCAAGCCAATAGACCTTACTTTACTTATTAAGCGTCTATGGGGGACAGTATCAAAAGCCTTTGCAAAATCCAGAAACACTACATCCACAGCCGCCCCTCTGTCCAGGCTACTACTCACCTCCTCATAAATACAAATCAGGTTAGTCTGACAACTTCTGTCCTTGGTAAACCCATGCTGGTTATTACTTATAATATAATTTATAGTCACATACTCATGTATATAGTCCCTTAAGATTCCTTCAAACATTTTTCCCACAACAGAAGTTAAACTAACTGGTCCAAATTACCTGTGGAGGACCTTGATCCTTTTTTGAATATGGGCACCACGTGTGCCTTGCGCCAATCACTTAGCACTGTACCAGTCCCTAGAGAATCCTTAAAAATTATAAACAGGGGCACAGCAATGACTGAACAGAGCTCTTTAAGCACTCTTGGGTGTAATCCATCTGGACCCGGAGTATTGTTTACATTTACCCTATTTAACTTCTCTTGGACCATATCTTCAGTTAGTCAATTGAGTATATCACTAGATGTACTAACAGCCCCGACGCCACAGATATCAGCTCCTTTCTCTTCTTTTGTATATACAGAGCTAAAAAACCTATTTAGGAACTCTGCCTTTTCCTTATCTTCAGTGACTACCCCCCTCCTTTACCATTATTTAGGGGACCTACCTGCTCAGACCTTGTATTTTAGCATTTATATATTTAAAAAACTTTTCAGGATTTGTTTTGCTTTTTTTTTGCTACCTGCTGTTTCTTTTTGTATCTTTGCTCATTTTATCTCCCTTTTGCAGATTTTATTAAGCCCTTTGTAATCTTAAAACGCTACAGCTGACCCCTCAGATTTGTATTTTTTTAAATGCCCTCTTTTTGTCTTGAATTGCTCTTTTTTTTGTAGCTGTAAGCCATGGGGGGTTTAATTTTAGCCATTTATACTTGTTACTTAAAGGGATAGAGTTTGCTTTTTATAGTTTAGGGGGAATATAATTATATTTTGGTCACTATTACCTAGTGTTTCTCGAACAGTAACATTACCAACAAGCTCTGCATCATTAGAAATTACCAGATCCAACAGAGCATCTCCCCTAGTGGGAGCTTCTACAAACTGGCCCATAAAGTGGTCCTGCAGCAAGTTGAGGAATTTTTTCCCCTTTGCAGTTGAGGCAGAACCATGACCCCAGTCATGTCTAGATAGTTAAAATCTTCCATTATGACTACTGTACCAGTCTGTGCCGCCCGATCTATTTGGTTATACAGTTGCATTTCTATCTCTTCTGTGATGTTAGGGAGTCTATTATTTTTTCAGTGTTTACATCCCTTTGAACCTCCACCCATAAGGTTTCCACATCCTCACCATCCTCACCCACAATTGCCTCTTTCACGCTTGTCTTCAGATAACTCCTTTCATACAGGCACACACCATCACCTTTTCTATTGACCCGGTCTTTCCTAAATAGTGTAAAACCGTCAATATTAACAGTGCAGTCATGCGAAGAGTCCAACCATGTCTCAACCACACCAACTACATCTATGTGTTCTTCTAGTACCATAGCCTCCAGCTCCCCCATTTTGCTAGCTAGACTTCTGGCATTTGTGAAAATGCATATTAAATTACTATTACCTGTAAAGTGATTATCCGGGATTTTTTGGTTACCGTGGTTAATTTTTGTATGTAACAGGTTCTTGTTACCAGCAGTTCTATTTTTTGAAGGGATGCTTACTTCAAAGTTACTCATCAGTGCAATACATGGACATGCCAGAAGGAGAAGTTGGGATTAGTGTTGATCGAGCACCAAAGTGCTTGGGTGCTCTGGTACTCGAGTAGAACACTTTGGGATGCCCGGGTGCTCTACGGACCACCAAAGCACAATGGAAGTCAATAGGAGAACCAGAGCATTAAACCAGGGACACCCTGCTCTGAATAGGGGAGGTTGTCTGGTTCACAGGAAAAGGTCATAAATTGATGGAAACACCACTGAAATGACTCGGGAATAGCATGGGGAGGAGGTCTGGATGTATCTTAGACTCCCAGGTCGCTGCTGGCAACGATGTTGTCCGAGTAGTATGCTACTTTTACAGACTGACAATAATACGCACCAAACCAAATATAAAATCGATTTTAGAGGAAAAATTGTTAGTAAACATTCTTTCCTGTATATTTACTTGTATATAAAGTGCAAGTGCTGCCAAAAATTACAAGGAAGAGGCACTCCGATACAACCTGTATATTACATAAAGGAGGGCCTCATTCACATTGTGGTACAATTGTTCATGTTGTGGGGCTCCTACACTCATAAAGCCTATGCACTAAGTGAAAGGGCTGCCAAAAATGACAAGGAACCGGCACTCCAATACACCCTTTATTACACATAAAGGAGGGCATCATACACACCCTTGAAAAATTATGATTGATGTCCTGCTGGTGACCCTCTAAAACATTAGGGGCGAGGGCCTGCTGCTGATCTGACCCTCTAAAACATTAGGGGCGAGGGCCTGCTGGTGACCCTCTAAAACATTAGGGGCGAGGGTCTGCTGCTGAGCTGACCCTCTAAAACATTAGGAGTAAAGTTGAGCGGACACCTGGATGTTCGGGTTCGAGAAGTTCGGCCGAACTTCCCGAAAATGTTTGGGTTCGGGATCCGAACCCGATCCGAACTTCGTCCCGAACCCGAACCCCATTGAAGTCAATGGGGACCCGAACCTTTCGGCACTAAAAAGGCTGTAAAACAGCCCAGGAAAGGGCTAGAGGGCTGCAAAAGGCAGCAACATGTAGGTAAATCCCCTGCAAACAAATTTGGATAGGGAAATGAATTAAAATAAAAATTTTATAAATAAAAATTAACCAAAATCAATTGGACAGAGGTCCCATAGCAGAGAATCTGGCTTCACGTCACCCACCACTGGAACAGTCCATTCTCAGATATTTAGGCCCCGGCACCCAGGCAGAGGAGAGAGGTCCCGTAACAGAGAATCTGGCTTCATGTCAGCAGAGAATCAGTCTGCATGTCATAGCAGAAAATCAGGCTTCACGTCAGCCACCACTGCAACAGTCCATTGTCATAAATTTAGGCCCAGCACCCAGGCAGAGGAGAGAGGTCCCGTAACAGACAATCTGGCTTCATGTCAGCAGAGAATCAGTCTTCATATCATAGCAGAGAATCAGGCTTCACGTCACCCACCACTGTAAGAGTCAATTTTCATAAATTTAGGCCCAGCACCCAGGCAGAGGAGAGAGGTCCCGTAACAGACAATCTGGCTTCATGTCAGCAGAGAATTAGTCTGCATGTCATAGCAGAGAATCAGGCTTCACGTCAGCCACCACTGCAACAGTCCATTGTCATAAATTTAGGCCCAGCACCCAGGCAGAGGAGAGAGGTCCCGTAACAGACAATCTGGCTTCATGTCAGCAGAGAATCAGTCTTCATATCATAGCAGAGAATCAGGCTTCACGTCACCCACCACTGTAAGAGTCCATTTTCATAAATTTAGGCCCAGCACCCAGGCAGAGGAGAGAGGTCCCGTAACAGACAATCTGGCTTCATGTCAGCAGAGAATTAGTCTGCATGTCATAGCAGAGAATGAGGCTTCACGTCAGCCACCACTGCAACAGTCCATTGGCATATATTTAGGCCCAGCACACAGGCAGAGGAGAGAGGTCCCGTAACAGAGGATCTGGCTTCGTGTGCAGAGAATCAGTCTGCATGTCATAGCAGAAAATCAGGCTTCACGTCAGCCACCACTGCAACAGTCCATTGTCAGATATTTAGGCCCAGCACCCAGGCAGAGGAGAGAGGTCCCGTAACAGAGGATCTGGCTTCATGTCAGCAGAGAATCAATCTGCATGTCATAGCAGAAAATCAGGCTTCACGTCACCCAGCACTGTAAGAGTCCATTTTCATAAATTTAGGCCCAGCACCCAGGCAGAGGAGAGAGGTCCCGTAACAGACAATCTGGCTTCATGTCAGCAGAGAATTAGTCTGCATGTCATAGCAGAGAATAAAGCTTCACGTCAACCACCACTGCAACAGTCCATTGGCATATATTTAGGCCCAGCACACAGGCAGAGGAGAGAGGTCCCGTAACAGAGGATCTGGCTTCATGTCAGCAGAGAATCAGTCTGCATGTCATAGCAGAAAATCAGGCTTCACGTCAGCCACCACTGCAACAGTCCATTGTCAGATATTTAGGCCCAGCACCCAGGCAGAGGAGAGAGGTCCCGTAACAGAGGATCTGGCTTCATGTCAGCAGAGAATCAGTCTGCATGTCATAGCAGAAAATCAGACTTCACGTCATCCAGCACTGTAAGAGTCCATTTTCATAAATTTAGGCCCAGCACCCAGGCAGAGGAGAGAGGTCCCGTAACAGACAATCTGGCTTCATGTCAGCAGAGAATCAGTCTGCATGTCATAGCAGAAAATCAGGCTTCACGTCAGCCACCACTGCAACAGTCCATTGTCAGATATTTAGGCCCAGCACCCAGGCAGAGGAGAGAGGTCCCGTAACAGAGGATCTGGCTTCATGTCAGCAGAGAATCAGTCTGCATGTCATAGCAGAAAATCAGGCTTCACGTCACTCAGCACTGTAAGAGTCCATTTTCATAAATTTAGGCCCAGCACCCAGGCAGAGGAGAGAGGTCCCGTAACAGACAATCTGGCTTCATGTCAGCAGAGAATTAATCTGCATGTCATAGCAGAGAATGAGGCTTCACGTCAGCCACCACTGCAACAGTCCATTGGCATATATTTAGGCCCAGCACACAGGCAGAGGAGAGAGGTCCCGTAACAGAGGATCTGGCTTCATGTCAGCAGAGAATCAGTCTGCATGTCATAGCAGAAAATCAGGCTTCACGTCACCCAGCACTGTAAGAGTCAATTTTCATAAATTTAGGCCCAGCACCCAGGCAGAGGAGAGAGGTCCCGTAACAGACAATCTGGCTTCATGTCAGCAGAGAATTAGTCTGCATGTCATAGCAGAGAATGAGGCTTCACGTCAGCCACCACTGCAACAGTCCATTGGCATATATTTAGGCCCAGCACACAGGCAGAGGAGAGAGGTCCCGTAACAGAGGATCTGGCTTCGTGTGCAGAGAATCAGTCTGCATGTCATAGCAGAAAATCAGGCTTCACGTCAGCCACCACTGCAACAGTCCATTGTCAGATATTTAGGCCCAGCACCCAGGCAGAGGAGAGAGGTCCCGTAACAGAGGATCTGGCTTCATGTCAGCAGAGAATCAGTCTGCATGATATAGCAGAAAATCAGGCTTCACGTCACCCAGCACTGTAAGAGTCCATTTTCATAAATTTAGGCCCAGCACCCAGGCAGAGGAGAGAGGTCTCGTAACAGACAATCTGGCTTCATGTCAGCAGAGAATTAGTCTGCATGTCATAGCAGAGAATGAGGCTTCACGTCAGCCACCACTGCAACAGTCCATTGGCATATATTTAGGCCCAGCACACAGGCAGAGGAGAGAGGTCCCGTAACAGAGGATCTGGCTTCATGTCAGCAGAGAATCAGTCTGCATGTCATAGCAGAAAATCAGGCTTCACGTCAGCCACCACTGCAACAGTCCATTGTCAGATATTTAGGCCCAGCACCCAGGCAGAGGAGAGAGGTCCCGTAACAGAGGATCTGGCTTCATGTCAGCAGAGAATCAGTCTGCATGTCATAGCAGAAAATCAGACTTCACGTCACCCAGCACTGTAAGAGTCCATTTTCATAAATTTAGGCCCAGCACCCAGGCAGAGGAGAGAGGTCCCGTAACAGACAATCTGGCTTCATGTCAGCAGAGAATCAGTCTGCATGTCATAGCAGAAAATCAGGCTTCACGTCAGCCACCACTGCAACAGTCCATTGTCAGATATTTAGGCCCAGCACCCAGGCAGAGGAGAGAGGTCCCGTAACAGAGGATCTGGCTTCATGTCAGCAGAGAATCAGTCTGCATGTCATAGCAGAAAATCAGGCTTCACGTCACTCAGCACTGTAAGAGTACATTTTCATAAATTTAGGCCCAGCACCCAGGCAGAGGAGAGAGGTCCCGTAACAGACAATCTGGCTTCATGTCAGCAGAGAATTAATCTGCATGTCATAGCAGAGAATGAGGCTTCACGTCAGCCACCACTGCAACAGTCCATTGGCATATATTTAGGCCCAGCACACAGGCAGAGGAGAGAGGTCCCGTAACAGAGGATCTGGCTTCATGTCAGCAGAGAATCAGTCTGCATGTCATAGCAGAAAATCAGGCTTCACGTCACCCAGCACTGTAAGAGTCAATTTTCATAAATTTAGGCCCAGCACCCAGGCAGAGGAGAGAGGTCCCGTAACAGACAATCTGGCTTCATGTCAGCAGAGAATCAGTCTTCATGTCATAGCAGAGAATCAGTCTTCATGTCATAGCAGAGAATCAGGCTTCACGTCACCCAGCACTGTAAGAGTCCATTTTCATAAATTTAGGCCCAGCACCCAGGCAGAGGAGAGAGGTGCCGTAACAGACAATCTGGCTTCATGTCAGCAGAGAATCAGTCTTCATGTCATAGCAGAGAATCAGTCTTCATGTCATAGCAGAGAATCAGGCTTCACGTCACCCACCACTGTAAGAGTCCATTTTCATAAATTTAGGCCCAGCACCCAGGCAGAGGAGAGAGGTCCCGTAACAGACAATCTGGCTTCATGTCAGCAGAGAATCAGTCTTCATATCATAGCAGAGAATCAGGCTTCACGTCACCCACCACTGTAAGAGTCTATTTTCATAAATTTAGGCCCAGCACCCAGGCAGAGGAGAGAGGTCCCGTAACATAGCAGAGAATCAGGCTTCACGTCACCCAACATTGGAACAGTCTATTGGCATATATTTAGGCCCCAGCACCCAGACAGAGGAGAGGTTCATTCAACTTTGGGTAGCCTCGCAATATAATGGTAAAATGAAAATAAAAATAGGATTGAATGAGGAAGTGCCCTGGAGTCCAATAATATATGGTTAAGGGGAGGTAGTTAATGTCTAATCTGGACAAGGGACGGACAGGTCCTGTGGGATCCATGCCTGGTTCATTTTTATGAACGTCAGCTTGTCCACATTGGCTGTAGACAGGCGGCTGCGTTTGTCTGTAATGACGCCCCCTGCCGTGCTGAATACACGTTCAGACAAAACGCTGGCCGCCGGGCAGGCCAGCACCTCCAAGGCATAAAAGGCTAGCTCTGGCCACGTGGACAATTTAGAGACCCAGAAGTTGAATGGGGCCGAACCTTCAGTCAGTACGTGGAGGGGTGTGCACACGTACTGTTCCACCATGTTAGTGAAATGTTGCCTCCTGCTAACACGTTGCGTATCAGGTGGTGGTGCAGTTAGCTGTGGCGTGTTGACAAAAGTTTTCCACATCTCTGCCATGCTAACCCTGCCCTCAGAGGAGCTGGCCGTGACACAGCTGCCTTGGCGACCTCTTGCTCCTCCTCTGCCTTGGCCTTGGGCTTCCACTTGTTCCCCTGTGACATTTGGGAATGCTCTCAGTAGCGCGTCTACCAACGTGCGCTTGTACTCGCGCATCTTCCTATCACGCTCCAGTGCAGGAAGTAAGGTGGGCACATTGTCTTTGTAGCGTGGATCCAGCAGGGTGGCAACCCAGTAGTCCGCACAGGTTAAAATGTGGGCAACTCTGCTGTCGTTGCGCAGGCACTGCAGCATGTAGTCGCTCATGTGTGCCAGGCTGCCCAGGGGTAAGGACAAGCTGTCCTCTGTGGGAGGCGTATCGTCATCGTCCTGCCTTTCCCCCCAGCCACGCACCAGTGATGGACCCGAGCTGCGTTGGGTGCCACCCCGCTGTGACCATGCTTCATCCTCATCCTCCTCCACCTCCTCCTCATCCTCGTCCTCCTCGTCCTCCAGTAGTGGGCCCTGGCTGGCCACATTTGTACCTGGCCTCTGCCGTTGCCAAAAACCTCCCTCTGAGTCACTTCGAAGAGACTGGCCTGAAAGTGCTAAAAATGACCCCTCTTCCTCCTCCTCCTCCTCCTCCTGGGCCACCTCCTCTTCCATCATCGCCCTAAGTGTTTTCTCAAGGAGACATAGAAGTGGTATTGTAACGCTGATAACGGCGTCATCGCCACTGGCCATGTTGGTGGAGTACTCGAAACAGCGCAACAGGGCACACAGGTCTCGCATGGAGGCCCAGTCGTTGGTGGTGAAGTGGTGCTGTTCTGTAGTGCGACTGACCCATGCGTGCTGCAGCTGAAACTCCACTATGGCCTGCTGCTGCTCGCACAGTCTGTCCAGCATGTGCAAGGTGGAGTTCCACCTGGTGGGCACGTCGCATATGAGGCGGTGAGCGGGAAGGCCGAAGTTACGCTGTAGCGCAGACAGGCGAGCAGCGGCAGGATGTGAATACCGGAAGCGCGAACAGACGGCCCGCACTTTATGCAGCAGCTCTGACATGTCGGGGTAGTTGTGAATGAACTTCTGCACCACCAAATTCAGCACATGCGCCAAGCAAGGGATGTGGTCAAATTGGCTAGTCCCAGAGCTGCAACGAGATTTCGCCCATTATCACACACCACCAGGCCGGGCTTGAGGCTCACCGGCAGCAACCACTCGTCGGTCTGTTGTTCTATACCCCGCCACGACTCCTGTGCGGTGTGGGGCCTGTCCCCCAAACATATGAGTTTCAGAATGGCCTGCTGACGTTTACCCCGGGCTGTGCTGAAGTTGGTGGTGAAGGTGTGTGGCTGACTGGATGAGCAGGTGGAAGAAGAGGAGGAGGAAGCCGAGAAGGAGGAGGTGGCAACAGGAGGCAAAGAATGTTGCCCTGCGATCCTTGGCGGCGGAAGGACGTGCGCTAAACAGCTCTCCGCCTGGGGCCCAGCTGCCACTACATTTACCCAGTGTGCAGTTAGGGAGATATAGCGTCCCTGGCCGTGCTTACTGGTCCACATATCTGTGGTTAGGTGGACCTTGCTACAGATGGCGTTGCGCAGTGCACACTTGATTTTATCGGATACTTGGTTGTGCAGGGAAGGCACGGCTCTCTTGGAGAAGTAGTGGCGGCTGGGAACAACATACTGTGGGACAGCAAGCGACATGAGCTGTTTGAAGCTGTCTGTGTCCACCAGCCTAAATGACAGCATTTCATAGGCCAGTAGTTTAGAAATGCTGGCATTCAGGGCCAGGGATCGAGGGTGGCTAGGTGGGAATTTACGCTTTTTTCTCAAATGTTTGTGAGATGGAGAGCTGAATGCTGCCGTGTGACATGGTTGAGACGCTTGGTGACGGAGGTGGTGGTGGTGTTGGTGGTACATCCCCTGTTTGCTGGGCGGCAGGTGCCAACGTTCCTCCAGAGGCGGAGGAAGAGGCCGAGGCGGCAGCAGCAGAAGAGGCCGAGGCGGCAGCAGCAGAAGAGGTAGCAGGGGGAGCCTGAGTGACTTCCTTGGTTTTAAGGTGTTTACTCCACTGCAGTTCATGCTTTGCATGCAGGTGCCTGGTCATGCAGGTTGTGCTCAGGTTCAGAACGTTAATGCCTCGCTTCAGGCTCTGATGGCACAGCGTGCAAACCACTCGGGTCTTGTCGTCAGCACATTGTTTGAAGAAGTGCCATGCCAGGGAACTCCTTGAAGCTGCCTTTGGGGGGCGGCGGTCAGTAGCAGGCGGAGTCTCTTGGCGGCGGGTGTTCTGCTTTTGCCCACTGCTCCCTCTTTTGCTACGCTGTTGGCTCGGTCTCACCACTGCCTCTTCCTCCGAACTGTGAAAGTCAGTGGCACGACCTTCATTCCATGTGGGGTCTAGGACCTCATCGTCCCCTGCATCGTCTTCCACCCAGTCTTGATCCCTGACCTCCTGTTCAGTCTGCACACTGCAGAAAGACGCAGCAGTTGGCACCTGTGTTTCGTCATCATCAGAGACATGCTGAGGTGGTATTCCCATGTCCTCATCATCAGGAAACATAAGTGGTTGTGCGTCAGTGCAGTCTATGTCTTCCACCGCTGGGGAAGGGCTAGGTGGATGCCCTTGGGAAACCCTGCCAGCAGAGTCTTCAAACAGCATAAGAGACTGCTGCATAACTTGAGGCTCAGACAGTTTCCCTGATATGCATGGGGGTGATGTGACAGACTGATGGGGTTGGTTTTCAGGCGCCATCTGTGCGCTTTCTGCAGAAGACTGGGTGGGAGATAATGTGAACGTGCTGGATCCACTATCGGCCACCCAATTGACTAATGCCTGTACCTGCTCAGGCCTTACCATCCTTAGAACGGCATTGGGCCCCACCATATATCGCTGTAAATTCTGGCGGCTACTGGGACCTGAGGTAGTTGGTACACTAGGACGTGTGGATGTGGCAGAACGGCCACGTCCTCTCCCAGCACCAGAGGGTCCACTAACACCACCACGACCATGTCCACGTCCGCGTCCCTTACTAGATGTTTTCCTCATTGTTATGGTTCACCACAACAAAAATATTATTTGGCCCAATGTATTGTATTCAAATTCAGCTGAATATAAATTTGAGGCCTAGTATTTAGGTGCTCGGTGACCGGTATGGATTTAGTGACAGAATTAGACTTGGAAATGCACAGTAGCGTGTGTGTGAAGTTATTCTGAATGACCCTATGTGCACCTTGAATATTATATACCCTTTTAGGGATAGATTTCAAATAGCTCTGATATAGCAGAAACCACTAAATTATGAAATTGCTAAATTTGGAATTGTATTTCAACCCAGAATAAAAAATGTGCTTTGACGGACACTAAATAACTTGCCCAGCCACAACAGTACAGCGGTAACGACAGATTTAGCGGGATATAAATTTGAGGCCTAGTATTTAGGCGCTGGGTGACCGGTATGGATTTAGTGACAGAATTAGACTTGGAAATGCACAGTAGCGTGTGTGTGAAGTTATTCTGAATGACCCTATGTGCACCTTGAATATTATATACCCTTTTAGGGATAGATTTCAAATAGCTCTGATATAGCAGAAACCACTAAATTATGAAATTGCTAAATTGGGAATTGTATTTCAACCCTGAACAAAAAATGTGCTTTGACGGACACTAAATAACTTGCCCAGCCACAACAGTACAGCGGTAACGACGGATTTAGCGGGATATAAATTTGAGGCCTAGTATTTAGGCGCTGGGTGACCGGTATGGATTTACTAACAGAATTAGACTTGGAAATGCACAGTAGCGTGTGTGTGAAGTTATTCTGAATGACCCTATGTGCACCTTGAATATTATAAACCCTTTTAGGGATAGATTTCAAATAGCTCTGATATAGCAGAAACCACTAAATTATGAAATTGCTAAATTGGGAATTGTATTTCAACCCTGAACAAAAAATGTGCTTTGACGGACACTAAATAACTTGCTCAGCCACAACAGTACAGCGGTAACGACAGATTTAGCGGGATATAAATT
The DNA here is from genome assembly GCF_014858855.1 of Bufo gargarizans. Lineage (NCBI taxonomy): Eukaryota > Metazoa > Chordata > Amphibia > Anura > Bufonidae > Bufo > Bufo gargarizans. The sequence goes on from NC_058081.1 coordinate 399,158,839, forward strand.
TGAGGCCTAGTATTTAGGTGCTGGGTGACCGGTATGGATTTAGTGACAGAATTAGACTGGGATATGGCCAAAAAATAACCACACTATTGCTGGTTAAATGCATTTGGTGTGACAGCTTGACCAACCACACTACTGAGGGTTAAATGCACTTGGTGACGGGTGCAGCTTGCCCCTGATGTAGTATATGGCCAAAAAATGAACAGACTATTGCTGGTTAAATGCACTTGGTGTCACAGATTGACCAACCACACTACTGAGGGTTAAATGCACTTGGTGACGGGCGCAGCTTGCCCCTGATGTAGTATATGGCCAAAAAATGAACAGACTATTGCTGGTTAAATGCACTTGGTGTGACAGCTTGACCAACCACACTACTGAGGGTTAAATGCACTTGGTGACGGGCGCAGCTTGCCCCTGATGTAGTATATGGCCAAAAAATGAACAGACTATTGCTGGTTAAATGCACTTGGTGTCACAGCTTGACCAACCACACTACTGAGGGTTAAATGCACTTGGTGACGGGCGCAGCTTGCCCCTGATGTAGTATATGGCCAAAAAATAAACAGACTATTGCTGGTTAAATGCACTTGGTGTGACAGCTTCACCCTGATGTAGGCTTTAGCCAAAAAACAACCACACCATTGAGGGTTAAATGCACTTGGTCGCAGCTTGTGCTGGCGCACCACAAGACACAAAATGGCCGCCGATCACCCCAGAAAAAAGTGACTGACAAACGGTCTGGGCAGCCTAAAAACAGTGAGCAATTGAGTATCAGCAGCTCAATGATCCACAGCTGCAGATCGATCAATAATCAAGTGCTTTGGAGGAGTTAATCAGCCTAATCTCGCCCTACTGTCGCAGCCGCAACCTCTCCCTACGCTAATCAGAGCAGAGTGACGGGCGGCGCTATGTGACTCCAGCCTAAATAGAGGCTGGGTCACATGCTGCACTGGCCAATCACAGCCATGCCAATAGTAGGCATGGCTGTGACGGCCTCTTGGGGCAAGTAGTATGACGCTTGTTGATTGGCTGCTTTGCAGCCTTTCAAAAAGCGCCAAGAAAGCGTCACAAAAGCGCCAAGAAAGCGACGAACACCGAACCCGAACCCGGACTTTTACGAAAATGTCCGGGTTCGGGTCCGTGTCACGGACACCCCAAAATTCGGTACGAACCCGAACTATACAGTTCGAGTTCGCTCATCCCTAATTAGGAGCGAGGGCAGCCTAATAAGCATGTTGATATGATGGAGGAGAACCCTTTTTGTGTGGTGGAAGGGGTGCATGGGAATACAGTGTATTCAATACACCATAACAGCTACATTTAAAGTGCCTTTATGTTCAGCCGCTTTCCTCTGGTGGAGTAGAGAAGTCAGGGGCAATCCAGGCCTTGTTCATTTTGATAAGAGTCAACCTGTCAGCTTTTTCAGTTGACAGGTGGATGCGCTTATCAGTTATAATGCCACCAGCAGCACTAAATACCCGCTTTGAAAAAACTCTGGCAGCAGGGCAGGCCATCACCTCCAAGGTATAGAGCGCCAGTTCGTGCCACGTATCCAGCTTAGACACCCAATAGTTGTAAGGCACAGAGGGATCACTGAGGATGCTGACACGGTCTGCTATGTACTCCTTCACCATCTTCCAAAACTTTTCCCTCATTGTGACACTAGGTCGCGCAGCAGGGTGAGGGTGCTGGTGGGGTGTTATGAAACTGTCCCAGGCCTTGGAGAGTGTTGCCCTGCCTCCTGCTCCTCCTACTCCTCATCATCTTCATCCAGTTCGCACTGAGAAGATGAACTGAGGGTGGTCTGGCTATCAGCCTGTGTACTGTCTTCCCCCATTTCCACCTCTTCCACATGCAAATCGTCCGCCTTCATTGTGAGCAGTGAGCATTTCAGTAGACACAGAAGTGGGATGGTTACGCTGATAATAGCGGCATCGCCGCTCACTATCTGTGTTGATTCCTCAAAGTTGCGTAAAACCTCACAGAGGTCATACATCCATGCCCACTCGTTGCTTGTGAAGAGCAGAAGCTGACTGTAAAGGCGACGACCATGTTGCAGCTAGTATTCCATTACTGCCCTCTGCTACTCACAAAGCCTGGCCAACATGTGGAATGTGGAGTTCCAGCATGTGCTCACGTCGCACAACAGTCGGTGAGCTGGCAATTGCAAGTGCTGCTGCAGCATTGACTTTCGGAAATGGGCACACATGTTGCGCACCTTCACCAGTAGCTCAGGCAAATTGGAGTAGGTTTTGAGAAACTGCTGAACCACTAAGTTGAACATGTGGGCTAGGCATGGTATGTGTGTGAGCTTGCTAAGTTCCCAAGCCGCCACCAAATTACAGCCATTATCAGACACAACTATGCCTGGTTGTAGGTTGAGTGTCGAGAGCCACAGCTCAGTTTGGTCCCTTATACCCTGCCACAGCTCTGCGGCGGTGTGCTGTTTGTCACCTAAGCAAATTAGTTTCAGCTTCCCCATTGCAGTGCTACACTGCTTCTATCTACTGATTGATGGCTGACTGGTGCTGCAAGATGAGAATTCAGAGGTGCAAGCGGAGGAGGAGGTGGAGGAGGAGAAGGGGGGTTTCAGCAACTAATGTAGGTGGTGGCGGTAATCCTGATGGAAGTAGGGCCCGCAATCCTTGACGTCGGTAGCACCTGTGCCATCCCAGGATACGACTCGCTCCCGGCACCCACATTGTTCACCCAGTGTGCCGTCAGGGAAATGTAGCATCTCTGGCCAAAAGCAATTGTCCATGTGTCAGTTGTTGAGTGGACCTTCCAAATAACTGCCTTGGTCAGGGCACGGATGATGTTACGGGACACATGCTGGTGTAAGGTGGGGACGGCACACCAGGAAAAATGGGCTGTGGAAAGCCTCAGTGTCCACAAGCCTAAATGGCAACATTTCCAGAGCCAGCAATTTGGAAAGGTGTGCATTTAGTGCTATGGCCTGTGGGTGGGTGGCCGGGTATTTGCGCTTTCGTTCAAAGGCCTAGGGTATGGACATCTGTACTCTGCACTGGGACACAGAAGTGGATGTGCTAGCTGATGGTGCTTGCAAAGGTCCAGGTGCAGGGTGGGAGGCATACGGGCCTGCGTCTTGGACAGGGGATTGGCCAGCACGTAACACAGGGGAAGAGGAGGCAGTGATGTGACCCGCAGACACTGTTTGTGGACCTGTCACGGTAGGTGAGGGAAGGGATGCAAACCAAACACAAAATTAAACAAAACAGCAGGCTAGGCCCCACAGCTAGGGAACAGGGAAAGGTCACCTCCTGACAATCCCTTAGCCTTTACCTGACTGCTACCAACATGAACAAATTTCGATGGTAGAAATGTTCATGCACACCAACCTAAGCCCTGCTGCAACTGACACATACCCTCAGCTAGGAAGCAGGCGAAAATACAACTGGTTCCTTGCACAAGATGAAGGAACCAACGTCTACCTAAGGACTAGCTAGTACAAACAACAGAAGGGAAGGAAGGAGGACTTAACTGAAGACGAACTGGGAGCAGGAGATCCACCAAAACACGAGCAGAGGTTTCCAGGAGAAGCTATAAACCGCAAGGGCTATAGTGAGAGGCAGGTATAAATAGCATCACTAACTAACTAATGAGCACAAGTCTGACAGATCTTCTCAGATCACTCACAGGGCAGGGCGTAACAGGACCCAGGTGTCCAGCCCACCTATTAGGGTGCTTTGATGCCATGTGGTGGATCATGCTGGTGAGGTTGCTAGTGTTCACACCCTGCTCATTTTGGTACAGCACAGGTTGCAAATGACAATTTTTTTTATCGTCCACACTTTCCTCAAAAAAGCGCCAGACTGTGGAACACCTACCCCTTGGCAAGGGATATTGCCACAAGGGGGTGCTCCGGGGAACAGTTGTGGGCCTCTTTGGTTTGGCCGCCTTCTCCCTTTTGCCACCCCACTGCCTCTTCCAGCCTGTTGAGGTGCTACGGATCCCTCCGCCTCTGTACTGCTGTCCTCACTCGGCTTGCCACCTTCCCAGGTTGGGTCAGTGATTTCATCGTCCATCACCTCCTCTTCCACTTCCTCACTCTGGTCATTCACCTGACTTGTTTATGTAACAAGAACCTCACTGATTGACAACTGTGTCTCATCCTCATCATCAACGTCATGAAACACTAATTGCCATTTCCCACCGTCATCTTATTCTGACTGTGGATGCTCAAGAGTTTAGGAATCAGTGCACAAGATATCAGCATGTCCCTCTTCAAGCGGGCTTGGCGATAGGCCCAAATTAAGGAATGGCGATGAAAAGAGCTCATCATGTGGGATCACTTGTTTGCATTATCTGCTGCAATCCAACCGACCACCAGGTCTCACTGGTGTGACTTCGATAGTGGTGTCCTGTGCTGCCCTGCAAACCAGGACATGAAGCTAGGTATCGTGGATGTGTTTCTTGTGCTCTGGCAGCAGGCAGTTTCACCACGCCCAGGGCCATGGCCTCTGCATGCACCATCAGCAACACGGCCACTTCCCCATCTCTTACTGCTCGCATTGAGCATATCAAATGGTATATATGCTTGCAAGTATGTCACACATACAGTAGTGCAGGTTTTGTAAGTGTATGGTCAAATAAATTACACTGAATGTCACAGATATTTAGGATGCGCAAACATTATACAGGAGATGTAGCGCAGGTAATGTTGTTGTCAGCAGCGTCCAAACAATTGCGCTGAATGTCATAGATATTTAGGATGCGCAAATGTAACACAACAGATGTAGCAGAGGTTGTGTCACTGTCAGCAGCGGCCAAACAATTGCACGTAATTTAGCATAAGTTGCGCTAATGATATATATGGCAGCCAGATAATAGTCCTTAAAAGGACTGTTGGGTCTCTAACAGCTTTCAACACTAAACCCTGGCAAAAAAATAAAATAAAAAATCCTCTCCCTACACTATCTGTCTCTTCTGCTGCAGCTCGCCCTGACTAAGACTGAGCCGAACCACGTCATCAGGTGCTATATAGCACCCAATGACGTGTCCCGGCCAGCCAATCACTGTAATGCCAGTAACCACTAAGTGCCAGTACCTCCCCACATGTTATTGGCTGCGTGTTTAGAGCTCAGATTTCAGTTCTTACAGGGCTCTGAAAAAGTGAGAGCTGAGCTCTGATATGTTGTTATGGACAATTAATATAGATTTACTATTAGGCAGTTTGATTTGGAGATATTGGAGGCGGGCTACTTTTTCGTGGGCCATCCTGTATAATGCTCCCACCCACATAGTTCCAGTATAAAATGCTCCTCTGCCCCCCACCCCCATAGTGCCAGTATATATATATGAGAAAAAACTTATGACGTACAGCGGCTCACCCCCGTTGCGTATGGGTAGGTGCTCACCCTCAGGTCCTACCCTCAGGACCCAGAAAAGATAGTGGAAAAAATAGAGAAATGAGGGGGCACACTCAAACGGGATCACTGGATAAAGTACAGATATTTATTAATATTTTAAGAACATACCCTTAAAATCATTAAAACATACATAAAACAAAATGTGCAAGACTTCACTAGTTCTAACACCAATCTAGGAAAATGCCAACAGTTTGATAGCAATAGGCCTTAGTCCTACACCTCTGTGGAAAGAACTCTCACTGGGATAACTATTGCTATCAAACTGTTGGCATTTTCCTAGATTGGTGTTAGAACTAGTGAAGTCTTGCACATTTTGTTTTATGTATGTTTTAATGATTTTAAGGGTATGTTCTTAAAATATTAATAAATATCTGTACTTTATCCAGTGATCCCGTTTGAGTGTGCCCCCTCATTTCTCTATTTTTTCCAGTATATATATATGCCCTCTGTAGTGCACGGTATATATAATTCTCCATTCTCCATTAGATGATGACCCCCTCTTTAGTGCCAGTTATACATAATGCTCCCCCCTTGGTGCACCCAGTAGACAATGACCCCTCTTTAGTGCCAGTTAGATATAATGCTCACTCCCCCCCTCTTGGTGCCCCCAGTAGACAATGACCCCCTCCTTAGTGCCAGTTATGTATAATGCTCCCTCTTCTATGCCCCCAGTAGATAATGACCCTCTCTTTAGTGCCATTTATAAGCAGGGTCACGGTGGTGTCATTGAATAGCTCAATGGCTTACATGCAATTACAAAAAAACTCTGAGCCAGGTTTGAAAAATGTTGAATATTTTTTGTGGCAAAACCCCTTTAAAGGGGTTTTGCAGTGGCATAATATTGTAGTTCGATGAGGGTTGGTATGCCGGCCCCCCATCTGATCAGCTGTTTGATGGGGCCACGGTGCTTGTACTAGTGCTGCAACCTCTTCAATATTTACCTGCATGCCATCTCCCTTGTAGTGGTGGTGCGGTGTAATTAAAACTGCTTATTCTATTCAAGTGAATGGGACAACCAGTTGTAATTATGTGCTTTATTTTTCTTCAAATCATCCCAGATGACTACAGTTTAGAGTGGAGATTCTGAACTTTCTAGGTTTGACAAGCAGAGAAAGGTGGACTGCTTTTCTCATGCCGTTGCACATTTTGTTCTGTTTACTGTGTTAAGGTGCTCCTATCTAAATTTATTGGCTCAAAAGAAAAAAATCCTAATCAAAAGAGATAAAGCATCTCACATTTCACAAGAACATCCTGCTGAAACGTGCATGTACAATCCGCTTACCAAAAACAATCCGTAACACAGTTACCAGGTGGAAGCGCCCAACATATAATAAGTCTTAAACTTGTCTACACTTTGACATGGACTTTGTGCAGAGATCACAAAGTCAATATTTAACTGAACCTATCCTGCCTTTTAACTTGTTTTTACTTCTTTGAACATAAAATATTTCTCACCTGCTTTCCAGATTCATGTAAACCTTGTTACACATTTCCATGGCATCAAATCCAAAAACACTGCCTTCCTTTTCCTATGCAATGGAAATGAATGCTAACTTTTAAATTGTATTATTCCTTTTTTTTGTAATGAAAAAGTGGTAGAAGCAGGGCCGTATTTATAGCTGGTGCCAACCTACACACCAAATCTGAATACTGGGTATCAGGGTCCAAGGTGAGGTCAAGACGAGCAGGCAGGTTCAACTCATGTAGGTGGGGCTAACAGATGAGGCCAGCAATACCATAGAGAAGCAGTATATTGTGATACACTTTGGTACCTGGTCCTGCAGGAGGACCAAATATCAATGCGCGACTCAAAATACTGCCCCAGCAGAACCATATTTCACAGACAGCACAATATACTGCTCCAGCAGAACCAAACACTACAGTGCAACACAATATACTACCCCAGCAGAACCAAATACTACAGTGCAACACAATATTCTGCCCCAAAAGAACCAAATACCCCAGTGCAGCACAATATATATTACCTAAGCAGTACCAAACCGTACAGTGCAACACAATATACTGCCCCAGCAGAACCAACAAGTTCTACTGTGGTAGTATTTTGTTCTGCATTGTGGTATTTGGTTCTAATGGGCAAGTATATTGTGCTTCACTTTGGTATCTGGTTCTGCTGCAGAACCAAATACCACAATGCAGGACAATAATACTCCCATGATGTAGACATTTTCTTTCCTTTTCTCCATTCGGCGAAGACTTCTATGACAATTTTTATTCAGCTGCGTCGTTAGATTCCTCCAGACCCTTTCAACACAAACTCCCCATCCTCATGCCCCAACAACGTCATCCTACTGCCACTCCCCATACTGTGGCTGCTGTGCTTCCTAATGCTCCCAAATACTATACTGTTGAAAAAATTGTGCCCCCTAAAATGCCCCCATTAATAATAATGTCTCTATAGTGCCTCCAACAATAATAATGCTCCCTATAGTGCTCCCCAGTAATAATAATGTCCCCTAAAATGCCTCAGTAATAATAGAATTACCCCACATTGTGCCCCAAGTGCCCCTATTGTAGTAATGTTTACCTAAGTGCCAGTCCAGTAGCAATGTCCCCCACAGTGCCCTTGCAGTAGTAATTTTTCCCACAGTGTCCTGCCAGTATTAATGTCCCACACAGTGACCCCCAGCAGTAGTGTCCCCCAGACTGCACCCCAGTAGTAATGTACCCCACAGTGCCCCCCAGTAATGAACCTCACAGTGCTCTTCCCCATGAGTAATGCCCACTATTCTTGTATTTAAGTCCCCCAGTGGCCCCCCCCTCCCACTAGTAATGGCCCCCACAGTGCTCTCCTTCTGGACAGTAATGTCCACCAAGTGGGCAGTGAAAAATAAAAATAAAAAAAGCTAATACTCACCTTTGATCCATTTCCCAGTGTTCACATTGCAGGCCACAACCTCTTCCAGTGTAGCTGTAGCCTGGAATGCTGGGATACAGGCAGCCAGATCAACTGACGTCACTGTGCTGTGTCTTGGCACAGGCAGGTGATGATGTCATGATGCTCTCCTATGGCATTTACTACTTCAGAGATCTCAGGTCTACAGGCCTAAAGCCTAAGACGTATGAGGTTGATCGGCAGAGTATGTGTAGTCTCCCACTCATGTGTGTATGGGCCACTCCAAAATGCTACTTCCATTTCATGTCATTTTGCACTCATTACTGTATTGGCCTTTATCATATGCTGCTAAATTCCTATTAAAGGCTGTTCAAACGCACTACACTTTGCAAACACTAGAAGTCTCTATTACATCATTTAACATAGGCCAGCCACAGTAAAATGGTCAAATCTGGCTTCTCTTGCTATCATGCAAGTAATAAGGCTAGTTAGATATAACTAAAACCATATTTATTGGACTATAATTTCAGAAATTCCTGAAATGTTCTAAATACCTGAAAGTATATATGCCCTGCTCTGTGCATTTAATAACTAGAAAACACTGTTATATACAGTCAGGTCCATAAATATTAGGACATCAACACAATTCTAACATTTTTGGCTCTATACACCACCACAATGGATTTGAAATTAAACGGACAAGATGTGTTTTAACTGCAGACTGTCAGCTTTAATTTGAGGGTATTTACATCCAAATCAGGTGAACGGTGTAGGTATTACAACAGTTTGCATATGTGCCTCCTACTTGTTAAGGGACCAAAAGTAATGGGACATAATCATAATCATAAATCAAACTTTCACTTTTTAATACTTGGTTGCAAATCCTTTGCAGTCAATTGCAGCTTGAAGTCTGGAACACATAGACATCACCAGACGCTGGGGTTCATCCCTGGTGATGCTCTGCTAGGCCTCTACTGCAACTGTCTTCAGTTCCTGCTTGTTATTAGGGCATTTTCCCTGCAGTTTTGTCTTCAGCAAGTGAAATGCATGCTCAATCGGATTCAGGTCAGGTGATTGACTTGGCCATTGCATAACATTCCACTTCTTTCCCTTAAAAAACTCTTTGGTTGCTTTTGCAGTATGCTTTGGGTCATTGTCCATCTGAACTGTGAAGCGCCATCCAATGAGTTCTGAATCATTTGGCTGAATATGAGAAGATAATATTGCCTGAAACACTTTAGAATTCATCCTGCTGCTTTTGTCAGCAGTCACATCATCAAAAAATACAAGAGAACCATTTCCAGTGGCAGCCATACATGCTCACGCTATGACACTACCACCACCATGCTTCACTGATGAGGAGGTATGCTTAGGATCATAAGAAGTTCCTTTACTTCTCCATACTCTTCTCTTCCCATCACTCTGGTACAAGTGATCTTGGTCTCATCTGTCCATAGGATGTTGTTCCAGAACTGTGAAGGCTTTTTTAGATGTTGTTTTGCGAACTATAATCTGGCCTTCCTGTTTTTGAGGCTCACCAATGGTTTACATCTTGTGGTGAACCCTCTGTATTCACTCTTCTCTTGATTGTTGACTTTGACACACATACACCTACCTCCTGGAGAGTGTTCTTGATCTGGCCAACTGTTGTGAAGGGTGTTTTCTTCACCAGGGAAAGAATTCTTCCGTCATCCACCACAGTTGATTTCCTTGGTCTTCCGGGTCTTTTGGTGTTGCTAAGCTCACCGGTGCGTTCCTTCTTTTAAAGAATGTTCCAAACAGTTATTTTGGCCACGCCTAATGTTTCTGCTATCTCTCCGGTGGGTTTGTTTTGTTTTTTTCAGCCTAATGATGGCTTGCTTCACTGATAGTGACAGCTCTTTGAATCTTATCTTGAGAGTTGACAGCAACAGATTCCAAATGCAAATAGCACACTTGAAATGAACTCTGGACCTTTTATCTGCTTATTCTAATTGGGATAATGAGGGAATTACACATGTAGTGTCCCACTAGGTAAAGGTGGGCACTACACAAAGGGGTTAATGTGTTTTACATGCATGGTTTCCCTGTTATATGCTTTTCAGGCCTAGTTTGGTGTAATTAAACATTCCAGACACTAGAGGGAGCTAGAGAGCCCTAGTTATATATAGGACGGCCCAGACAGGGGAGTGGTAGTGTATTCCAGGGGACTAGAGGAGTCACCTAGTCAGCCTGAAGCTCCTGAGGCTAAGAATAGCTCAGTTGAGATACCCCAGTAGTAGGAAAGCACCTCCTGGGAGAAACCTGCAGCCACCTTTCCAAGCCAGCAGACAAGACAGCTAGGAAAATAAGGTATTGTAACCTTAAGCAAGTACCAATACTGGAGGAAGGAATTTATACACCAAAGATTTAAGCCAGCAATTAGGCATCCGGGCCTTGGGATCCAGCCAGCTAGAATAGCTGTGGGGATAGAGCAGCATTGTACTGCAAAGCATTAACTGTATACCCTTCAAGTATCTTGCAAGATTGAAACCTGCTGTGAAGTAAACCTGCTGTTCATTTTGTGCTGTAAAAGACTGCATTATCATCTACTGTAACTACATGTACAAAGTTGGACTGTTTCACCAAGTAAAGCAACGTTTGGTTTACCAACCGTGTACTCATTTAATCCTCCTGCAAACCGGTGTGCCACCGTTACAGGCACTGGCGTCACGATCCTTAAAGGGACCTTACCTAAGGCACTCAAAACACCTGAAACATCCAGGGCACCTCGCATACCATCAGTCCTGGTCCCTATTTACAGAGTGTGCCCCAGAGGAACTAGTGTCTACCTCCCCTTCACTGTCGCATGCCTGCCCAGGGTTCTCCTCAGAAAAGTGAGTAACCCTCGATTGTCCATAACCGTGACCTCACTGTCGCTAATACCCTGCAGGTCTAGCGTGCTGCATAAATTGGCGTCACGAACAGGATACGATCATTCCTGCGCCATTGCGAATACAAAAAATTGTGTGCTGTTATTTGCCTTAAAGTGACCAAGCCCTAATTGCTTTATTGAAAATTGCTGGGCCAAAGAGAACTGTAATAATTTGCGGTGTGAAGATTATATTGCATAGACTGTTTGCTGTTTGTTTAAGCCACCGCTTGCTGTCAGTGAATCGACAGCGATTTTGCTCACTTAACCTGTATTGGATTATAAGTGCGCCTTGTGGGACCCGTTTGGCGCAAAAAAAAGGACTTTGGCGCGAAAAAGAACAAGGTGGAGTCATCACCTGGCCAACAAGGAGGAAGAACACCGCCCTGTCTGGAAGAAAAGGTGCCGCCTACCTGAGTCCCGGAGCTACGAGAGACCGCGCCCACCTGCTGACGCTGTACGCAGGACGCTCGACGCCCGTAGCCACGCATCTTGCGAGATCTGGAGCGAGCATCACCGGAGTAAGTACAGACTTTAAACTTTCGTCGGCTCTTCCGATTACCTTACCGGAACTAAGGATCCCCTTAGTGACCAAAGACTTTACTTAGAAAAAGTTATTACCATTGCCGCTCCGCTACATTTAAAGGGCCATACGCACATATTAACGCCATGTGCCGCTGCACCGCCAAGCCTGATGCCGTTAACCATGCCGTATTATTTTGGGGCCCCCTGGTTCCCACGTTATTCAGGGGAAACCCACAAGTTAAAAGACTTTAGGGAGCAGATTCTGGCCTTGTTCCGGCTTTATCCCATAACTGCCGAACAACAAATGGAGATCCTCCTAGCTCAGTTAGAAGGGGCCGCCCGCAGGGAAGTCATGCCATGGCCCCGCTCTGAGAAGAGTAGCCTGGAACAGATTTTTGACCGCTTGGGCACCACGTTTGAGGCCAGAACGGTGTCAGAAGTTAAAATGCGTTTCTTCAGCAGAAAGCAGCAGCCTGGAGAGTCGCTCCGTGATTTTTCCCTGTCCTTACAGGAGACACTGAGAGCTGTAGTCCAAGTGGATCCCAAAGAAGCTGAGGACCAGGACCGGACTCTTAGAGAACAGTTCATTGCGGGCATAAGTACTGAGCATTTAAAGGGCCAGCTACAGATGTTGTCAGCTCAACACCCCCACTGTACATTTTTGGATTTTAAGGAATTGGCCATCAGTATACTAGGCCAGAACCCTGCTCCAGGGACAGCAGCTTTCCCTGAACCTCAGGCTTGTCAGCCAAAGACTGGTAATGTGGGGCATGCAGGAGTCAGCCAGGCCACCCAGGCTCCAGTCACAGATGTAGTGGCAGCACTAATGGAGCAAGTGAACCATCTTACTCTAAGCTTAGAGAAGGTGTTTAAGAAAATTGAGGAGTGGGAAAGACCATTGTTACTGGAAGATTTATATATGTATCAATGGGATACCCTTTGAAGCCCTGTTGGACACCATTCAACGGCCTGCCTTTGACAAGTTCTGGGATCCAAGTCTCCTCACCCAGCCACCAGAGTCCTGGCTAGATATCATTGCCAGCAACGGTAAGCCAGTGAAAGTGCATGGGTATTGGGAATCTACCCTTCAGGTGGGAGAAGCCACCCTGCCACAGCAAGGCGTGATTGTGGTACAAGCAGGAGATAAAGGAGGACACCCTGTGATCTTAGGGACTAACGTTCTAAAAAATTGTTACTCCGAAGTGCTTGATGCATTAAATCAAACTATATCTTCAGCCTCACCTGCTTCCAGAAGAGTTATTCAAAAGACTATTAGTGTGCTGTGTGCTCAACAAAGGTTCGACCAAAAAGAAAGGAGAAATTTGTACTGTCCGGATCCGGGATAACCGGCCGGTAATTCTGCCTCCAAATTCCCAGATCATCCTGTGGTGCCGTGCTGTGTTAGGGATCCAGGGCCAGGACTATAAAGCCCTAGTGGAACCTATTCCCATTAAAAATCATCCCTTCATACGGACAGCCAAGAGCCTGGTGACCGTGTCTCAAGGTAAAGTGCCTGTCCGTGTAATTAACTTTGGTGATCATCCCGTTACTCTCCTTAAACACTGCCCCGTTGCTCAGCTTTTTCAGGTGTCTTTCCAGGATGTGATCCGTCTGCCTGCCACGGAGACGTTCCAAACCACACAGAGCAGCAGCCTTCCTACGACATCCTGGTGGGAAGAACTACATGTGGGGAACGAATCCACCCCAAAGGAGCAAATAGAGGGAGTCCTGAAACTGGTGAAGGAGCACCACCAGGCTTTCAGCAAACACTCCACGAACTAAGGAGAGGTCAGTGTAATCAAACACACCATACCCACTGGCTCTCATCCTCCTATTAAGGAGAGATACAGACCCATACCACCTACTGTACTACCTATCAGTCTGTGAAAGAAATGATAAAAGAGATGAAAGACTCTAATATAATCCGGGACAGTCATAGTCCCTGGGCTGCGCCCCTAGTTCTTGTCCGAAAAAAAGATGGCAGCATAAGGTTCTGCGTGGATTACAGAAAAATTTATCAAATCACCCACAAAGATGCATATCCATTGCCACGCATTGAAGAGTCCTTGACTGCCCTGGGGTCATCAGCCTATTTCTCCACCTTGGACTTAACCAGTGGGTACTGGCAAGTACCCATGGCCCCAGAAGATCGAGAAAAGACTGCTTTCACTACACCTATGGGCCTGTTTGAATTCAATTATATGCCGTTTGGACTGTGTAACGCTCCAGGTATGTTCCAGAGGCTGATGGAACGTTGTTTAGGCCATAGGAATTTTGAGACTGTACCTGGATGACGTCATTATATACTCCAAAACGTATGAGGACCATTTAAAGCACCTGGGTGAGGTATTTCAAGTTCTTACTAAATATGGCCTCAAAATCAAGCCATCCAAGTGCCACCTGCTGAAACCAGCGGTAAAAAATACCTCGGGCACGTTGTTAGTGCCGAAGGAGTACAGCCTGATCCTGATAAACTTGCTGCTGTCCGCAACTGGCCTACTCCTACAACCGTGAAAGAGGTGAGAAGCTTTCTCAGTTTTCCAGGGTATTACAGGCGTTTCATCCCGCATTTCGCACAAATTGCGGATCCCATCCAGGAACTCCTGAGGGGGCATCCAAAGAAGAGCCCAAAAACTCCTATTCCTGTTGAATGGAATGAAGAACGGGAAATTGCCTTTCAACTCCTAAAGAAGAAGTTGACTGAACCCCCTGTTCTGGGTTACCCAGATTATCAGAAGCCATTCCACCTCTACACAGATGCCAGTAAAAGAGGCCTGGGGGCCGTGTTGGCTCAAGTGCAAGATAATAAAGAAAGGGTAATTGCCTTTACCAGCAGATCCCTGAAGGGAGCTGAAAAGAACGACCAGAATTACAGTTATTTCAAGCTGGAGTTTCTTGCCTTAGTGTGGGCTGTGACCGAAAAGTTTAAAGACTATCTCGCTGCCACACCATTTGTTGCCTTCACGGACAATAATCTCCTGGCGCATCTGAATACAGCCAAATTGGGGGCACTGGAGCAAAAATGGGCCTCCCGCCTTGCCAACTATGACTTTACTGTGAAATACCAGGCAGGCCGCTCCAATGATAACGCTGATGCTCTGTCGCGGCTTCCCACTACAGAGGCCCCAGATGAACTAAAAGATGCCTGGGAAGAAGTGGAAATGACAGCGTTCTACAAAAAATTTGCCCAGCAGGATAATGTCCGTACTGAAGATCTCCCTGCTGCTGATCCTCCTTCATCAGATGGTCCTGAGTCCTGAGGCGATCAAGAAAGATGGATTAAGCTCCAGTCCGAAAGTAGAGTCCTCGGTGAACTGCTTGACTTCCTTACCAGTGGGAAAATCCCTGAGAGAATCCGCAGGAATAGTGCAGACCCAGAACTAGTGAGACTGTGGAGACATCGCCACCAACTATTCCTTCAAAGAGGCCTGTTGCTCAGAAGGATTCTGGATCCAGTGTCCTGTGATAGAGTGTATCAAATTCTTCTACCACGTCGGGATGCCAGCCTGGTGCTGGATATGTATCACAACCAGTCCGGACACTTCGGTGTGTAGAAGACTGAGGCCACCATTCACAGAAGATTCTATGATGAGGATTGGGATGAGAGAAGATATTGAGAAATGGTGCCGAGAATGCACTGCCTGTGCTGTGGGGCAAACTGAACGCCATGACCAGAGGGAGCCTCTCCATCCTATGGTAAGTAAAACTCCTTTAGAACTTGTTGCTATTGACCATGTGAAGTTGGAGCCGAGTCGCTCAGGGTATACTTATGCCATGACTATTATTGATCACTTCACCAAGTTTATCGTAGCAGTGCCTGTGAAAGACCTGACAGCCAAGACTACAGCGGAGGCGTTCTGGAAGCATTTTCTACTGCCCTACGGCTTCCCAGAAAGGATTCTCACCAACCAAGGGTCTGCATTTGAGTCACAGCTGTTTCATGAGATGTGCCTGCTGCATAACTGCCAGAAAGTCCGGACCACTGCCTATCATCCGCAAGGTAACGGACTCTGTGAAAAAATGAATAAGACTCTCATTGAAATGCTGAGAGCAGTACCCCCTGAGACGAAGGGTGATTGGCCTACTCTGTTGCTGCAGCTCATGTACACTTACAACAACACCATTCATTGTTCCACCGGTTACACACCATTCTATTTGATGTTTGGCCGACAAGGGAGATTGCCTGCGGATCACTCCCTGGGTGTGCAAGTACCAGATGTGATCAACCCACTGCCAAGGACGGATTGGGTAGTGGAACACCAAAGACGCCTTCTCAATGCTAAGGAGATCGTCCAGGAACGCATTGAGAATGTTTGAGAAAGGCAGCAAAAAGACTATGACCAGGCTGCCCATGCGGAACCCCTGGCTCTTGGAGACAAGGTGTGGTTGAAAAACAACCACCGGACCAGCAAGTTGGACAGCAAATGGGAAAGGATTCCCTATATTATTTCTGCCATCCCCAATGCTGCATCACATATTTATCAAGTCTCCAGGGAAGGAAAAGGTTCCCAAATCGTTCACAGGAACCGTCTCAAGCCTTGTATAGAAGGAGAACCAGTGGCAGAGGATATGGAGCCTGAGCCTTATGAAGCGGAGTTGCCGGCTCCACCTATGGACCCTATGCAGGCTGTGGAGAACTTAATCCAGGACAAAGAGCCGCTCCATTGGTTCCTCACGCCCTGGTTGAACTTAATGGTTCCTGCTCCCGTTCCTGTCAGCCCTCAGCCTCAGGACACCTTACCCCAGAGAGCTCCTGAAGTAGCTCCAGAGGCGTAGGGCTCCTCTGACCTTCCTGAGTCCAGGCAGGAAGAACCCCTGCCAGTAAGGAGGTCCACCCGTTCTACCAGGGGGCACCCACCTGTGAGGTATGGAGACTACATTATGGGCCCAGGTAGCCCCTCACGGGAAACCCCTGTTTAACCCTTTGCAAGCCGGGGTACGGACTCATGATATTCTTTGAGCCTCCCAGGACTTTTGTTTGTTTGCATTTTTATGGACTGTTTACATTTAAAGTTTTATAATGGACTATCCTGGTTTATTGATACGCTGCACCAGGTCAACGCCCCTGTTCCCTTACATTATCCTAAGAGAGGAGAACGACGCTCCTTTTCACCACTCCTCTCAGTGACCCTGTTTATCATTGTTTATATTGTTATTGTGGTGATTGCTGGGTATGCATGTTTTCATTTGTCTTTCAGGCTGCCTCTTCCAGATGGGCGGACCCTCCATTTTGCGCCGAGGACGGGCAACGTCATAGCGTGGGGGTATGTAGTGTCCCACTAGGTAAAGGTGGGCACTACACAAAGGGGTTAATGTGTTTTACATGTATAGTTTTCCTGTTATATGCTTTTCAGGCCTAGTTTGGTGTAATTAAACATTCCAGACACTAGAGGGAGCTAGAGAGCCCTAGTTATATATAGGACGGCCCAGACAGGGGAGTGGTAGTGTATTCCAGGGGACTAGAGGAGTCACCTAGTCAGCCTGAAGCTCCTGAGGCTAAGGATAGCTCAGTTGAGATACCCCAGTAGTAGGAAAGCACCTCCTGGGAGAAACCTGCAGCCACCTTTCCAAGCCAGCAGACAAGACAGCTAGGAAAAGAAGGTATTGTAACCTTAAGCAAGGATGCTAGCAATTAGGCATCCGGGCTTTGGGATCCAGCCAGCTAGAATAGCTGTGGGGATAGAGCAGCATTGTACTGCAAAGCATTAACTGTATACCCTTCAAGTATCTTGCAAGATTGAAACCTGCTGTGAAGTAAACCTGCTGTTCATTTTGTGCTGTAAAAGACTGCATTATCATCTACTGTAACTACATGTACAAAGTTGGACTGTTTCACCAAGTAAAGCAACGTTTGGTTTACCAACCGTGTACTCATTTAATCCTCCTGCAAACCGGTGTGCCACCGTTACAGGCACTGGCATCACGATCCTTAAAGGGACCTTACCTAAGGCACTCAAAACACCTGCAACATCCAGGGCACCTCGCATACCATCAGGCCTGGTCCCTATTCACAGAGTGTGCCCCAGAGGAACTAGTGTCTACCTCCCCTTCACTGTCCCATGCCTGCCCAGGGTTCTCCTCAGAAAAGTGAGTAACCCTCAATTGTCCATAACCGTGACCTCACTGTCGCTAATACCCTGCAGGTCTGGCGTGCTGCACACACACCTGGCCACAGAACAGCTGAGAAGCCAATTGTCCCATTACTTTTGGTTCCTTAACAAGTGGGAGGCACATATGCAAACTGTTGTAATTCCTACACCGTTCACCTGATTTGGATGTAAATACCCTCAAATTAAAGCTGACAGTGCAGTTAAAGCACATCTTGTTAGTTTAATTTCAAATCCATTGTGGTGGTGTATAGAGCCAAAAATGTTAGAATAGTGTCGATGTCCCAATATTTATGGACCTGACTGTACATAATGATTTTTATAAATCTATAAATTTGTCCTGCCTCTGCTGTGGAAAGATTCATACTTACCTACTACCCACTGCTCCGGTCAGGTGCACTGGCTCCCATGTGTCTATCCTCATGTCTGTGGTTTGTTTACTTCCTCACCTAAATGGGCATGTCGACAAAAGACACATCACCGCTGAAGCCAGTTATTGGCTGCAGCTGAGTAGACAGTCATGCCCATACAGGGGATGAATTAAACAATCTGTGGATGGGTAGATGGACACGGGAGTTGGCATGCAGGGCTTTGGCATGCAGGGAGTTGGCATTCTTTCAGTAGCAGAAGCAGAGTGCGGGCACCTGTGAAAAGTTACTACTTCCCAGACAACACCTTAAATGCTGTGTTCCTGTTTGGTCTAGCAGTTCTGATATTACTGCAGACATGCCCAGTAGTTAACTTCCTCTTCTGGTCTTTAGAGGAGAAACTTACTAATGAGCATATATAGCATAGGTTCAGACATTATAACTAAGGGACTTGGAGCAACATGAAGATACCTAGTATAAAGTACAGGACAGATGAGAACTGATTATCTACCCTGATTAGCACTGTTTTTGATAAATAAGGGCCTTAGACTGATTGATCATAAAATCAGATCTGAACTCCTTATCCGCAGTACTACTCTATGTAGTACTCCACATAATAGTCCAAGATTGTGGTGACAGATTTCCTTTAAGCACATAAAATAACTGTAGGCTGGATTTCTGCTCATAAACATGCATGCTCAACTTGGTTGAGCATATGTGTTTATATTGAAAGTGTTGTGGAGGAAGCTAACATGCTGGGGGAAAATTCAATATACCTTATCTTGGTTTCCACTGAAATTTGTCCTCAGGGGAGAGTCAGGTGGCACCCATCCACATTAGATTTTTGGCTGATCTTGCTTGATCTCAGGTTAGGATGAGTTTTGTTTAATGTGTATGGAAAGCAGGTATGCAAATAAGCTCTTAGCAAACTCTGCCTCTAATGCCACCAGATGTAAGGTAGCTATCCTATAAGTCAATGTTTGACCTTTTAAACAGGCCTTGAAACATGACTTGGATATTAAATAAACTAGCATCTCATCTACAGACAGCGGTTTTGGGGTGATTGCCCCTCATTAGTGCAGAGGTCTAGGCCAGGATTCAGGGGATACAATATCTCCTTACAGAAAACGTCTAAAAGGCATGAGGAGTCTTATAGATCAGGCAATGCCCTTCTATGTAGCTATCCTATAAGTCAATGTTTCATCTTTTAAAAGACCTTGAGACATGACTTGGATAATAATTAAGCCAGCACCTGTCACGCTTCGGTGTGGGAGGGAAACACCACACCAAGCATAAGAGGGGAGGGGGGAACATAGGTTCAGGCCTGAGAACTAGGGAAGTAAGATGGACACCTCCTAGTGAAAACCCTAACCAAAATCCTGACTTAGAGATAGGTGTGTTCATACACAGGAATACCTAGAGTTCTATCTTGCCCTAAAGGACCCTGGTACTAATGACAGGGACGAGACTACCTGTTACTCCAAAAGGAAGGATGAACAGGAGTCTCCTACAGGCCTTATACAAACAATAGGGAAATGCAACACACAGAACCCAAACAAAATACAACAGGGAAAGGAAAGACTTAACTTCAAAGGACCAATGGAAGCACCAGGAACTCTGCCGAGATCCACACACCAGCTATCCACAACTGAGACTGAAACTATGATTGGAGAGAAGCAACAATTAATATGGAAGGTTAAATGACCACATTAGCAACACCTCAAGGCAAGGGGTGTGGCTATTACCAGAAACAACACAGACACCTATTGATCCACAAGGAAAACCTGTCAGATCAGACCACATGTTGCCAGTTTCACCGATCTCCTGCCACCTGTCACGGAAACGTCCGTGACAGCACCTCATCTCCAGACAGCAGATGAGGACAGGATCCTGTGTGTCATTCTGGCAGGACACAGGCACATAGCCGACACTGAGTCTGGTGAAATACAAGAGTGGGAGTCTCGAACATTCTTCGTCATGGATGCTTCATTGGAGCTGGTGCATTGGTACTGCATTCATATAGCAGTTTCGTTCAACACATTGTATTATGTCAAGATATTGAGCAGTTTTAATGGACAAATTGTACAGCAAGAAAAAATATATAATCATTTCTCAAGGCCTAGATGGACTATTTAAAATATTTAATGTAAAATTAATATGCGCCATAAATGAATAAAAACAACACATATATCAAACATTTAATATGCTGTATACATATATCCTAAAAAACAGGCAATGTAGTCACCCTTTGCTCTAATTCACGCTTTGAGCAAATACAGTTTATCAATTAATTGGCAAATATTTGCAGTCCAGACAAAGGACAAAGGATAAATCTTTATTATGACTTTATGACTTGATAGTTGTTTTCAACCATATGCTTTTCTGGTAGTATGTACAGTAAATACTGTATATATATATATACTTTTATATGTTGGGAAATGTCTTTATGATAGCATATATGCTTTTATTTTAGTTGAAAAAGTCCTTGCAGACAGAATCCAGCAAAGAGTATTTCTAATTAGTTGAGGATTTTGTTGGAGTCTGCAGGGCTCGGTCTCCAGCGCTCAATCCTTACCTTCTTTGCCTTGGAGCCAGGGTTTACAGCATTCCTCCTGCTCCTCCTCCTTACAGCTCCAGAAAAGCCTTTCACTTGCATCATCTGTCTTCACTGCCCCCTCCTAGTAGGATGCCTAATAAGAGGCAAACCTATGTCTATGCTGCTTTACAGACATTATCATCACTCGCTGTCCCTAGTGAGGCTCACAATCTAGATTCTCTATCAGTATGTCTTTGGGGTGTGGGAGGACACCAGAATACCTGGAGTAAACCCACACAAACAGGGGGACAACCTGCAAACTACATTCAGATGTTGTCATTGGTCAGATTGAAACCAAGGACCCCAGCGCTGCAAGGCAACAGTGCTAACCACCGAATTTCAAGAAATGTGTTAATCTGTACAGTAGATCTACTAGCAATGAGCTGAAGTGGATCTGTGGATCAGTGGAACTGAACCCTCCCACTGTATTTCACTGAAAAGTTGGAGCCCTAACAATCTTGCTCAGAGATTGTGGAACACTGCCATTACCTTGATCCTAAAGTGGGCTGCTGTGTTGCTTGGTTCTGCTGGAGATACTGTGATCCATTACCAGAACAGAAGGCCCTGAGAATCATGCAAGTCGTTATGGACCATTTCCAGCTTAGTCCTGTATTGAGATGGATGGTTTATTTAATCTGGCAACCCCTTTTCTAAGGCTTCATGTACACGACATAGTATAACATGGCAATTTTTTGAATCAATTAAACTCTATGAGGCTATTCACATGGCCAGACAGTCCCCACTGAAGCCAATGGGACAATTCTTAATGACTGTTTAGACAAGAGTGCGCCCATCTAATAGCTGTTGATAATGGGTACACTGTGAAAAAAACAACTTTTAGGGGCTAAAAACCCTCATCCATTTGCATGTTCTGGAAAACTTGCTCCTCACTTGAGGCAGGGGGACTTGCGTTCCAAGCGTGATGACGTCACATAATCATGCTGGGAGCACAAGTCCTGCTGCCTCCAGTGAGGAGCGAGTGTTTTGGCTTTTACAAGTGGTTGAGATATTATTATTCTTTTTGGTTGGTGCTAAACTGGGGCAACTAAGAGGAGCATTAACTGTACTGGGGGCCACTAAAAAGAGCATTAATTGTACTTAGGGCCACTAAGAGGGGCATTATATATACTAGGGCCACTAAGGGGGGCATTAGATGTCAAGGGGGCACTATAAGGGACATTAAAGGGGTATTCCCATCTCAGACAATGGGGGCATATCACTAGGATATGCCCCCATTGTCTGATCAGACAATGGGGGCATATCTCGTAAAGGCTACTGTCAAATTCCTGGAGGGTGTACTGTGCATGCGCGGCTGCGCTCTATTTGTTTCTATGGGGCTGCCGAAAAATTTCCATAGGCCCTATAGAAATGAATAGGAGCGGTGGCCACTCAAGCGTAGTGCGCTCCCAATCACTTCTATGGGAGAGAGACCTGGGGAAACCTGAACCCGCACTTATCAGACAATGTGGACATATCCTAGCGATATGCTAATACCCCTTAAAGTATGCTGAGTGCACTGCAGGGGTTGGGTTTATAAAAAAAAAGACAATGAAATACATCTGTTTTTAAGGCCATTAAAAACTGATTTAAAATGGTCATTTAAAACGGATACATGGCTAGAAAATCGATGACCACACTGACACAAAATGGCCATGACACTGTCAATGTGTCCGTTTTTAACGACTGTTTTTTTTTCACTGTCTTATGCATGTAGCCTAAATGAGAACCAGTTTGTAATTAGTTGATCACAGAAGTGCAGCAAATAAAGCCTTCAACAGTCAGCTGAAGAAGCTGATGGTGGTCAAACATGGGAAATGTGGTATATAGAGTCTATTCTGAAGGATCCACCATGTAATAAATGGTTGTGCTGAGCCTTTCAGTGGACAAGATAATCTTTGCTTCAGCTTTTCCAAACAGACTGCCCGTGTCTCATGTGCACATGTGCCTGCCATGTAATGTGATGTATAGTACTCAATACACAACCATACAGTATGTGCAACATAATTTGGCAATTTGTTCTCCATATATTGTGTCATATATCGGATGGTTTTCTGCAGTTAAAAGCACTGAAATGTTTTTTGGTGACAGGCTGGGCTCACATGTGGCATACTATTGTACTACAATACATATGCATAGGGTTTAACAAAATCCCATTTACATGCAAAAATTGCCATAGATTTAAAGAGGTTGTCCAAGTTAAAGGGGTTGTCCCACGAAAAATATTCTACAGTTTTCATACCAGCTCCTGGATCTGAATACTTTTGTAATTGTATTTAATTAAAAAATTTGCATGGCAACTGAGTTATTCAATAAAATATATCTGTATAGCGCCACCTGCTGTTTTTTTTTTCTTATTTCTTTGTCCTGCTCACTGAGAAGGCTGCACATGCTCAGTCTCATCCCTCCACTGCCTCCTGAGCAGTGATAGGGAGAGCTGAGACACGCCCCTTAGCTGCAGAAGAAAAGACACTCCCCTTGAGCTGTCAGCTTGATATAAATCTAGCAGAGCAATAAATGAGAAGATCTCTGGATCCATGTGAGGTACAGGGCTGGTTCTAGCTTTGTTAGAAAGAGATTGTCATGTATTATATTAGGTTTGATTTTCATATTTTTTACATTAGTCAAGGGATACATTAGTCATGGGCTCTGTCACCAGGCTCAACCCTATTAAACCAGACATACTGCCTGGTAGGGCTCAACATGTTGATTAAAACAATACCTTTCTTTTGTCTGTGTGCTAAACAGCTGCAGAGAAATCAGCGTTTTTAGTCATATGCTAATGAGAAGTCAGAGCACCAGAAGGCAGAGCTGAATCCTTTAAGCACTGCTTTGTAACACCCCCTGTGCTCTGCATACTTCCCCTTCCTGTGGATTGACAGGGCTAGACATGCTGAGAGCAGAGCTGTGTCCTAGAAAGAGAGAGCAAAAGAGAAGAAGAAATTGCAAGTTTTTGGCTGGAATAGATAGAGAAAGTACACATATTGAATCAGAGACATAACATCTAGGCCTGTCCACCTCATTTGCAGTCTTCAGAGCCGTAAAGCCTGTATTAAACCAGATGTGGCAGACGACTTTCGGGAGGGAAACGTTCCCTCCCGGCAATCTCCTGCTCACTAGGGGAGAAGACAGCTGCTATTACATTCAGTGATCTCCACTGCAGCATGGTGAGGAGCAATAGCTATGCCGTCGCTCGTCCCCATATTGTGTAATGGCTTGCCAGGAGCAGATCACTATTAGGCCTAGTTCACACGATCGTATGGCTTTTCTA
This sequence comes from Bufo gargarizans, assembly GCF_014858855.1. Taxonomy (NCBI): domain Eukaryota; kingdom Metazoa; phylum Chordata; class Amphibia; order Anura; family Bufonidae; genus Bufo; species Bufo gargarizans. The sequence continues at coordinate 399,182,837 of NC_058081.1, forward strand.
GTTTTTTGCGGTCCGTTTTTCACGGATCCGTTGTTCCGTTTTTGAGTTCCGTTGTGTTTCCGTTTCCGTTCCGTTGTTCCGTTCAGTTTTTCCGTATGCCATGTACAGTTTACAGTAATTACATAGGAGAAATTGGGCTGGCCATAACATTTTCAATAGATGGTTCAGAAAAAACGGAACGGAAACGGAAGACATACGGATGCATTTCCGTATGTGTTCCGTTTTTAGTGCGGATCCATTGACTTGAATGGAGCCACGACCCGTGATTTACGGCCAAATATAGGACAAGCTCTATCTTTCAACGGAACGGAAAAACGGAAACGGAAGGCATACGGAACACATTCCGTTTTTTTTGCGGAACCATTGAAATGAATGGTTCCGTATACGGACCGTATACGGAACACAAAAAAACGGCCCGTACACCCGCAAAAAAAACGTTCGTGTGAACTAGGCCTTAGACATCACAATCTGCCGCTTGCAAACATTAATTTTTTTAACATGTCAAAAGATTTGGATTGCCCGGGCAATTGGTGGCAGTATTACGGTATTACACTGCAAGATGATAGCTAACGAGAGTTCATGCGAACGCTCATTAGCGATTATCTGATGAAAAATTGGGCAGTGTAATACAGGCTTAATAACTGTGGAAATTACAAGACATGTAAGATCTGCCGATCTATGTATTACCAGACTTGTGACCAGGCATTGGATTCAGCCAGTTCCCTCAGGTTCTCCAGATCCGGTTGTTAAAATGACAGCGGCAGCTGGAGATGAGTGCTTCCATTCCATAGTTTAGCTCCTTAGGCTTTTTAAACGTTTTGTGGTATGTGTGTAGTGTATATATGGTGTATTTATGTATGTGTTCCATGTATATGGTGTATTTATGTGTGTTGCATATATGTGGTGTATGTATATGTAAACATGGGTCATGACCCCGCGTGTCTGCCGTTGAGCAGGGAAACTCTTGTTAAAAATTTGAATCACACCCCTGCATGTGATTACTGCTGTGAGAACATGTGCCTGCAGCAGTTTCAGTAAAGAACTGTTACTTGAGGTTATAATATAGAAATGGCTCACCCACTGACGGTCGTTTGGCAGCACTCACAGGTAAGCCGAAGACAGCAGAAGCGCTGCTCTCTCATTCCTGCCTGGCTCCGGGTCACGTGGGCATGAGCAGGGTTCCGATTACAATTGCCAGTTCTTACCTACCACCAGCAGGGGGCCAGAAGCTTAACTGCAGGGCTGAAGCCTTAAGAGCATTCATCAATATTAACAATGTTATAAAAAAAAGTAAAAAAAAAAAATTAATAAAAAAGGATAAAAAAAAAAAAGGGGGAGGTATACGTTCATAAAAAAAACCCATCCAATTTCCTGTCTATTATACAATTAAATAACTTAACGCCAAAATTCCACATGCATTTCATTCCTTGCTATGTGGTCATTTACTTATTACGGACATGTTGTTTTGTTTTTGTTCTTGATTATATCCGGTTTCGCATGTCGCACGTGCAGGATTATTACAAGTTCTAACAGAGATACCAAGCCTGCTTACGCCACGTAAACCATCTTTAACTGGTCAAGGTTTGTATGTTATTTATGCACTTTCCTCAGTTTCAGCATGCGTTTCACAAAATTTCGCTTGCTCTACCTACCTGTCTGCTCCTCCATAAATGTTTAAAAAAATAAAAATAAAATACGTTTTTTATATCCCATTTGGCCACACTTCATTTCTTTTCTACCGTGTGTTTTGTTCATTAGCCTGTATACGTTATTCAGGCTACGTTTTTGTCTTTCTCTCGTCTTCTGCCTGTTTGCGTTGTGTCATCCATAGCCTGTTCACGTCAGTCAGGCCACATTTGTTTTTACATGTCTCTTGCCTGTTTGCGTTACTCAGGCCACGTTTTCATCACTTCTCTGTCTACCACCTGTTTACGTTATTCAAGTAGTTGTGTCGTCCACAGCTTGTTCACATCAGTCAGGCCACGTTTGCTCTTCCATGTCTCCTGCTTGTTTACGTCACGCAGGCCATTTTTTCCATCACTTCTCTGTCTACCGCCTGTTTACGTCATTCAGGTGGTTGTGTCGTCCATAGCCTTCACGTCTGTCAGGCTTCGTTTGTTTTCTCCATTTCTCCCGCCTGTTTGCATTACTCAGGCCACGTTTTTCGTCACTTCTCTGTCTACCGCCTGTTTACGTTATTCAGGCAGTTGTGTCGTCCTGAGCCTGTTCACGTCAGTCCGGCTACGTTGTCTTTACATGTCTCCTGCCTGTTTGCGTTACTCAGGCCACGTTTTTTTTGTCACTTCTCTGTCCACAGCCTGTTTACGTCATTCATGCAGTTGTGTCGTCCATAGTCTGTTGACGTCAGTCAGGCTACGTTTGTTTTCCCATGTCTCCTGCCTGTTTGCATTACTCAGGCCACCTTTTTCATCTTTTCCATGTCCACCGCCTGTTTACGTTATTCAGGCCACTCTCCCTCATCTTACATTCTCCAACCACTTTTCTCAGGGCACGCTAATCCACATTCTTCAACCTGTTTACGCTATTCAGGCCTTATTCCTCATCTTCATTCACCCCTCGCACTACTGACGCCTATCTTCGTCTGCACAATTAACGGTTTCTTGGGTCTCGCTTCAGTCCGTCTAGGAGCCGGTTTGCTTTTCCATACTCCGACTTAGGGCACAGCTACTTCCTGGTTTAAGGCTTTCAGGTTCCTTCATCACCACTAACTTGTCTGGTATTCAGCTACGCCCACAGACGGCCGCTTTTAAATACACGTCATTCTATGTCATGGTTTATTCAAACTGTTGCCAGGGGGTATGATTGTCTTAATAATAGTCCCTTACACTCATTTTTTTCAGTTTCAGCATGTCACACCTGGCAGACATCGACGAGGCCTCGTCAATTCCATAAACCCCAGCATCTGAGCATGCATGTAATATGTCTCTAAGAAGCTGGACGGTTCCCAAGCTATTACCCAGCTTCCGCTCGCAAAGTGGAGCTATATAGACTCTTGATTTCAGAGCCATCTTCCCCAACAACGGAGCAGGTGTCCATGTCAACGATACAATTATCCTTGACCCAACTGCATGCCACAATAAACTGCTTAACTTCCTCAATTTCGGATGTTCAGAACAGGCTACAGGTTGTGGAATCTAGAGTCTCAGCAGCCAGCCTATCCGCGCCTCCTCCCCAGCCGCTTCCACGTCACAATCAAGCTCCCAGGTAGAGTCCTCAACATGACGGAGGTAGCTCCATCCCATTTCGTCGCAGAGGGCATTAAGAGAGATATATTGGAAGGGGAAGACGTTAACCTAGCTGCCATTCTTATAGCCACACACGATACAGTGGAAAACAAAACGATTGTTTGCGAAAATGTTTCCATAGTTCTTAAGTCCAGAGATGCCCGTCTGAACAAAAAATTATCTGTCCCTGAGTTTGTTTTGGCATTCAGTCTATTTAGGCACATCATCTGTTCTGCCCACCCAGAGAGAAGCTAGGAACTGGATCTTTACATGTACAGGGCCGACTTGGAGTATAGAGGGTATGCTTTTTATGATTATCATTGTTCTTTTTCAGCAAAAGCAGCCACAGCTCTTGCTCAGTTCCACCGGGTCACCAATTTGGCGTCATTTCACTGGGCTAAAAGCTCCAGCGTGTATCACTTCAGGAAATAGTCAGGTCTGCAATAATTACAATTTAGCTTCATGTAATTATAATCAATGCAGAGCACTCCATGTCTGTTCCTCTTGCTTTAGAGCTCACCCCATAGTGGCTTTCCCCCAAAGAACATCCAGTCATAAATGACTAGGCAGGGTTAACGTTGACCTGCTGGGGCTACTGCTTCGGGACCATCATAGCCCTCGCTTCGTCCAATTCTTGCTGGATGGGTTCACAAACGTTTTCCACACGGGTCTCGTTGCCCTTACTCAGTCCACCTGGGAAGGTCCCAATCTAATGTCGGCAGTCAAGGACACCAGTTCAGTTGATTCTTTAATCCAGTCAGAAGTGGAAAAGGGTTTTCTTATGGGTCCTTTTTTCACGGTTCCCTTCGACTACTGAAGAGTCAATCCCATCGGTATTGTCACCAAAAAATTCTCTAATAAAAAACGCTTAATCTTTGATCTCTCAGCGCCTCATGGTTCAGACATTCCTAGCCTTAACTTGTTAATTCCCTCCGAAGAATTTTCCATGACCTACTCCTCACTTCAAGAGTCCATTTCACTCATCCAATTAGCAGGTCAAGGGGCATGGTTGTCTAAGACAGATATCGCAGATCCCTTTAAACTGCTACCTATTAACCCTCAACTCTGCAAATTTTATGGTATAAAATGGAAAGGCCTCTATTACATTGATAACCGTTTGACATTTGATTCGAAGAGCAGCCCTTGGTTATTCGACCAGTTTGCTCAGGTCCTCCATTGGATTTTGGTGAACCACTGCGAGTGCCCAATGGTTATTCACTACTTGGATGATTTTCTTCTGATAGAACAACCTGATGTCCAACCCTGCAAACTTAATAGCCTGTTATAACTATTCGGAAATCCCAACATTCTGGTAGCTCCATCCAAAATAGAAGGGCCCTCCACCGTAGTAACCTTTCTAGGCATAATCCTCGACACAGGAAGAATGGAGGCAAGACTGCCAGAAGAGAAGCTTGTTAAAATCAAGGCGATCATCTCCAAATTTGTGGATTCCCGAGTCCTCATGAAGCAGCGGTTTAAAATCTCTCTTAGGTTTGTTAAATTTTGCAACCAGAATCATGCCCCAAGGCAAGGCCTTCATGTTCAGACTGTTAGATCTGCTTCCAACAGCCACGGAGCAGGACTCTCCTGTATTCCTGGATTCCCAAGCCATGGCTGACTTGGCAATGTGGAATACCTTCCTGGCCAGTTGGAATGGGATATCTTTATTTGTCCCCCAATGGAATCCCACATCTCCAATGGTTTTCTCAGATGCAGCGGCCTCCAGAGGTTTTGCAGCCATATACCAAAATCAATGGGTTGCAGACCATTGGCCCCCTGAAGTTTATTCACTCAAAGAGTACCATATTTTCCGGCGTACAAGACGACTTTCTAACACTAGAAATTATTTTCAAAAGTCGGGTGTCGTCTTATACGCCGGGTATACTCAGATCCAATGGTATATTCTAACCCCCAGGCGTTCCCATGGTGACGGTGACGCTTGCCTGGGGGTTAGAATATACCATCGGATCAGAGTTTTCACGATCTCAGTGAGATTGTGAAAACTGAAATCCGATGGTTTATTCTAACCCCCAGGCATCCCCATGGTGACAGGGACGCTTGCCTGGGGGTTAGAATATACAGGGCCACACCGCTCACAGGAGAACATTTATGAACTGTAACAGTAACTTTAATCATCGCTCATCTGTTTAGTAGGATACCTTACTCTCAGCTCCGGTAACAGCAGGCAGTGCGGGCAGCGCTCGCTTACTGATGTCATGTGCCTGCTCCTCCCACTAGGCGGCGCAGGCGCTTGACGTCAGTGAGTAAGCGCCGCCCGCACTGCCTGCTATTACCGGAGCTGAGAGTAAGGTATCCTAGTAAACAGCTGAGTGATGATTAAAGTTAAAGTTACGGATTACAGTTTATAAATGTACTCCTGTGAGTGTTGGGGAGGGGAATCTGTGGATGGCACTGTTTAGGGCAGGGGATCTGTAGATGGCACTGTTTAGGGGAGGGGGATCTGTGGATGGCACTGTTTAGGGGAGGGGGATCTGTGGATGGCACTGCTTAGGGCAGGGGGATCTGTGGATGGCACTGTTTAGGGGAGGGGGATCTGTGGATGGCACTGTTTAGGGGAGGGGAATCTGTGGATGGCACATATATAAAGAACTGTTACTTGTTGCAAAAACTGGCCTCATCATTGTGGACCACCATTTGGGCTTTAAGACCTAGTCTACCTGCCTTGCACCGATCTCCCTACATCCACCAACATCAAGGGCACCCAAAACTACCATCAGGCAGGAGACCTCCAAACCAGGGTATACTCCGAGGGAACCAGGGTCTCCCATCCCTTTACTGTGCACTGGTCTGGGAAGAGCTGGAGAAGGATTGTCACTGTAGTACTACCACCATCCACACCACAAACACCACTTCCATTCTCTTCGCCCCTCTACGCCCCATGTCTCACCTGTGGGTCGCTGAAGGTCATCAATATTGCACTCCCAGAAAACCCCTTGAAGGTCACTTACCCTGTCTCATTTTGCTGAATGCCTGAAATATCTACAAGAACTGCAATGAACAAATATTTCTTACGCCCCATGCAGATTCATGTACCTGCACTAAAGTATCAGTTATCATGTCTTTTCAGCTGTGATTGCACATTTTTTTGCTTAGCAGTGTAGTAGTGTATTAGGAATCTTATGTGTGTATTGGTCATCAGGAAGGCCTCTGAAGAGATGCATGCTGCACATCGATATCTGAGATGTTTGAAGGCCAGTGATCCAATTCATTCCAGCACTAGTCACAATTGATAATATATTGTGAGCCTAAAGTAAATATGAAATCTAACATAAAAATGATACTAATACCGCTTTTACACAAAGCCATATTATACGTTTGAACAAATGTTTTTGAGACTGTTACTTTACCTTTACACTTAGTCTTGCTGCTATATCATGTACATAGTAGTTTGTTATATTTGTTTTGACAAGTCATGTTATAGCATGATCTGTCAGCATGGAATATATTGGTGTCTTACATAAATAAACGCTCGCAGCTCATGTTAGTCTTAGTATCACAGGCTGCGTTAACTCTTTTAAATATATTTTGTCAGTTACATTTTCTCTCTTTGCTTTTTTTCTTTTATGCTTATTAGTCTCCTGAAATACTGTTCAAAACTATTATTTTAAGAGGTTGATCCACCAAAACTATTCTACAATTTTCAAGCCAGCACCTGGATTTGAATACTTTTGTAATTGCATGTAATTAAAAATTTTGTTTATCCATGGAGTTATTCAATAAAATGTATCTGTATAGCGTCACCTGCTGTTTGTTCTTTTTTCTATTTCTTTGTCCTGCTCACTGAGATGGCCGCACATGCTCAGTTTTATCCTTCAACTGCCTCCTGAACTGTGATAGGGAGAGCTGAGACACGCCCACTGAGCTGCAGCAGAAACGACATAGTGTGATATAGAAGAGGTCTTAGGCCTCATTTACACATCACTGTTTCAGTCAGTGATTTCCATCAGTGATTGTGAGCCAAAACCAGGAATGGAGGCTACACCGAGATAAGGTATAAGTGAAAGAATTGTACCTGTTCTGTGTTTAGACCCGCACCTGGTTTTGGCTTACAATCACTGATGTACATCACTGACCAAACACTGACTGTTTGAATAAGGCCTCATGCACACGACCGAAGTTCTGGTCCGCATCCGAGCCGCAGTTTTTGCGGCTCAGATGCGGACCTATTCACTTCAATGGGGCCGCAAAAGATGCGGACCGCACTCCGTGTGCTTTCCGCATTCATTACTCCGTTCCGTAGCTCCGCAAAAAAATATAACATGTCCTATTTTGTCCGTTTTGCAGACAAGAATAGGCATTTCTACAATAAGCCACCCATTCCTTTCTACAAATTGTGGAAGGCACACAGGCGGCTTCCGTTTTTTGCAGATCCGCGGTTTGCGAACCACTAAAAAAACACAACGGTCGTGTGCATAAGGCCTAAAGCATTACTCACAGAAGTTCATATGCTTTTTTAGATGATACTGAGAGACCTAACTAGACCTCCATGCATTCCAACGATAAGTGAATGTCCCACAAGAAAAGAAGTGGGGTTTAGGTAGATTGTCATAAAAATATGTTCTTCTCTACCTCTTTAGAGGCTGCTCTCCAGGGGGCCAGAACTTAAAAGGGTTATCCAATGCCATAAACTGCCCCTCCATGTGCCGGGCCCCCCACAGGGAATATTCTTACCCCGCAACCCGCACTGTTCCTGGTCCTCGCACCGCCGCTGCTGCTTCTCCCCGTGCGCGGATGAAAACATCCAGTGTTTGGGGGAGCAGCCAATGGCAGGAGGAGACCGGTGATGGTGTGGGGACTAGGAGTGGCGCAGGGAACGGGGAGCAGGTAAGTATGAGCTTTGGTGATGTAGACTTAGCTTTAGCTCCAACAGTGAAATCTTTTTTTGTATGCAATGAGAGATAGAAGGTTAAGTAAAAATCTATAGAAGGTGATGTAGGTTCTGTCTTATGGGTCTTTCTTTTCCAGAAGTAGGACCCATAGTAATGTGGGATTGGAGCCTCCACAGACATAAGGGAAAGATCTGCACCTGTTCTGTGTTTAGAGCCGCACCTGTTTATGGCTCAGTTATGGAAATCACTGACCAAACACTGACTGTGTGAATAAGGCCTCTTGCACACAAATATTTTTTTTCCCATTTACGTTCCATTTTTTTGCATTTATTTCAATGGATCCGCAAAAAAAAAACGGAAGGTACTCCGTATGCCTTCCCTTTCCGTATTTCCATTTTTCCGTTCAAAGATAGAACATTATTACTGTTCATAACGGACAAGGGTAGTACTATTCTATCAGGGGCCAGCTGTTCTGTTCCTACTTTTTTGCAGATCAGTTTTTTGCGGACAGCAAAATACTGAAAAAGCCATACGGTTGTGTGCAAGAGGCCTAAGACTTGTATAGAGAAAACCAATCACTCTCTAGTTGAAGTATGCCAAGTGGATTTTTTATTATAGTACACTCCAAAATTGTGCAAAATTGTGCAAAAAATGGAGAAATTGGAAGTAGATTTGCAGTTGATTGCCTGGAACTGCAGGCAAGTATTGTCTAGTGACAAACCTCTATATTGCAGCTCTGAATTCTTGGTTTTGCCGTAACTTGGAATGTTAGGCCTCATGCACACGACCGTTGTGTGCATCCGTGGCCGTTGTGCCGTTTTCCGTTTTTTTTTTCGCGGACCCATTGACTTTCAATGGATCCATGGAAAAATCTGAAAATGCACCGTTTGGCAGCCGCATCCGTGATCCATGTTTCCTGGCCGTGAAAAAAAATATGACCTGTCCTATTTTTTTCACGGCCAACAGTTCATGGACCCATTCAAGTCAATGGGTCCGTGAAAAAACACGGATGCACACAAGATTGTCATCCGCGTCCGTGATCCGTGTACGTGATCCGTGTCCGTTTTTTCCTATCATTTCAATGGCAAACTTGACTTAGATTTTTTTTTCATTTTTCATGTCCGTGGGTCCTCCAAAAATCAAGGAAGACCCACGGACAAAAAAACGGTCACGGATCACGGACTTACGGACCCCGTTTTTGCGGACCTTAAAAAAAAACGGTCGTGTGCATGAGGCCTAAGTCTTTTACTGTAAAAAAAAAATAAAAAATTTATAATTTTATAAGAGATTAGCACAATCCTTGCAGCTGCCACAATTAGAGTTGAGCGAACACCTGGATGTTCGGGTTCGAGAAGTTCGGCCGAACTTCCCGAAAATGTTCGGGTTCGGGATCCGAACCCGATCTGAACTTCGTCCCGAACCCGAACCCCATTGAAGTCAATGGGGACCCGAACTTTTCGGCACTAAAACGGCTGTAAAACAGCCCAGGAAAGGGCTAGAGGGCTGCAAAAGGCAGCAACATGTAGGTAAATCCCCTGCAAACAAATGTGGATAGGGAAATGAATTAAAATAAAAATTAAATACATAAAAATTAACCAAAATCAATTGGAGAGAGGTCCCATAGCAGAGAATCTGGCTTCCCGTCACCCACCACTGAAACAGTCCATTCTCAGATATTTAGGCCCCGGCACCCAGGCAGAGGAGAGAGGTCCCGTAACAGAGGATCTGACTTCATGTCAGCAGAGAATCAGTCTGCATGTCATAGCAGAGAATCAGGCTTCACGTCAGCCACCACTGCAACAGTCCATTGTCATAAATTTAGGCCCAGCACCCAGGCAGAGGAGAGAGGTCCCGTAACAGACAATCTGGCTTCATGTCAGCAGAGAATCAGTCTTCATGTCATAGCAGAGAATCAGGCTTCACGTCACCCACCACTGTAAGAGTCCATTTTCATAAATTTAGGCCCAGCACCCAGGCAGAGGAGAGAGGTCCCGTAACAGACAATCTGGCTTCATGTCAGCAGAGAATTAGTCTGCATGTCATAGCAGAGAATCAGGCTTCAGGTCAGCCACCAATGCAACAGTCCATTGTCAGATATTTAGGCCCAGCACCCAGGCAGAGGAGAGAGGTCCCGTAACAGAGGATCTGGCTTCATGTCAGCAGAGAATCAGTCTTCATATCATAGCAGAGAATCAGGCTTCACGTCACCCCCCACTGCAACAGTCCATTTTCATAAATTTAGGCCCAGCACCCAGGCAGAGGAGAGAGGTCCCGTAACAGACAATCTGGCTTCATGTCAGCAGAGAATCAGTCTTCATGTCATAGCAGAGAATCAGGCTTCACGTCACCCACCACTGTAAGAGTCCATTTTCATAAATTTAGGCCCAGCACCCAGGCAGAGGAGAGAGGTCCCGTAACAGACAATCTGGCTTCATGTCAGCAGAGAATCAGTCTTCATGTCATAGCAGAGAATCAGGCTTCACGTCACCCACCACTGTAAGAGTCCATTTTCATAAATTTAGGCCCAGCACCCAGGCAGAGGAGAGAGGTCCCGTAACAGAGGATCTGGCTTCATGTCAGCAGAGAATCAGTCTTCATATCATAGCAGAGAATCAGGCTTCACGTCACCCACCACTGTAAGAGTCCATTTTCATAAATTTAGGCCCAGCACCCAGGCAGAGGAGAGAGGTCCCGTAACAGACAATCTGGCTTCATGTCAGAAGAGAATTAGTCTGCATGTCATAGCAGAGAATGAGGCTTCACGTCAGCCACCACTGCAACAGTCCATTGGCATATATTTAGGCCCAGCACCCAGGCAGAGGAGAGAGGTCCCGTAACAGAGGATCTGGCTTCATGTCAGCAGAGAATCAGTCTGCATGTCATAGCAGAAAATCAGGCTTCACGTCAGCCACCACTGCAACAGTCCATTGTCATATATTTAGGCCCAGCACCCAGGCAGAGGAGAGAGGTCCCGTAACAGAGGATCTGGCTTCATGTCAGCAGAGAATTAGTCTGCATGTCATAGCAGAGAATCAGGCTTCACGTGACCCAACATTGGAACAGTCCATTGGCATATATTTAGGCCCTGGCACCCAGACAGAGGAGAGGTTCATTCAACTTTGGGTAGCCTCGCAATATAATGGTAAAATGAAAATAAAATTAGGATTGAATGAGGAAGTGCCCTGGAGTCCAATAATATATGGTTAAGGGGAGGTAGTTAATGTCTAATCTGGACAAGGGACGGACAGGTCCTGTGGGATCCATGCCTGGTTCATTTTTATGAACGTCAGCTTGTCCACATTGGCTGTAGACAGGCGGCTGCGTTTGTCTGTAATGACGCCCCCTGCCGTGCTGAATACACGTTCAGACAAAACACTGGCCGCCGGGCAGGCCAGCACCTCCAAGGCATAAAAGGCTAGCTCTGGCCACGTGGACAATTTAGAGACCCAGAAGTTGAATGGGGCTGAACAATCAGTCAGTACGTGGAGGGGTGTGCACACGTACTGTTCCACCATGTTAGTGAAATGTTGCCTCCTGCTAACACGTTGCGTATCAGGTGGTGGTGCAGTTAGCTGTGGCGTGTTGACAAAAGTTTTCCACATCTCTGCCATGCTAACTCTGCCATCAGAGGAGCTGGCCGTGACACAGCTGCCTTGGCGACCTCTTGCTCCTCCTCTGCCTTGGCCTTGGGCTTCCACTTGTTCCCCTGTGACATTTGGGAATGCTCTCAGTAGCGCGTCTACCAACGTGCGCTTGTACTCGCGCATCTTCCTATCACGCTCCAGTGCAGGAAGTAAGGTGGGCACATTGTCTTTGTAGCGTGGATCCAGCAGGGTGGCAACCCAGTAGTCCGCACAGGTTAAAATGTGGGCAACTCTGCTGTCGTTGCGCAGGCACTGCAGCATGTAGTCGCTCATGTGTGCCAGGCTGCCCAGGGGTAAGGACAAGCTGTCCTCTGTGGGAGGCGTATCGTCATCGTCCTGCCTTTCCCCCCAGCCACGCACCAGTGATGGACCCGAGCTGCGTTGGGTGCCACCCCGCTGTGACCATGCTTCATCCTCATCCTCCTCCACCTACTCCTCATCCTCGTCCTCCTCGTCCTCCAGTAGTGGGCCCTGGCTGGCCACATTTGTACCTGGCCTCTGCTGTTGCCAAAAACCTCCCTCTGAGTCACTTCGAAGAGACTGGCCTGAAAGTGCTAAAAATGACCCCTCTTCCTCCTCCTCCTCCTCCTCCTCCTGGGCCACCTCCTCTTCCATCATCGCCCTAAGTGTTTTCTCAAGGAGACATAGAAGTGGTATTGTAACGCTGATAACGGCGTCATTGCCACTGGCCATGTTGGTGGAGTACTCGAAACAGCGCAACAGGGCACACAGGTCTCTCATGGAGGCCCAGTCATTGGTGGTGAAGTGGTGCTGTTCTGTAGTGCGACTGACCCGTGCGTGCTGCAGCTGAAACTCCACTATGGCCTGCTGCTGCTCGCACAGTCTGTCCAGCATGTGCAAGGTGGAGTTCCACCTGGTGGGCACGTCGCATATGAGGCGGTGAGCGGGAAGGCCGAAGTTACGCTGTAGCGCAGACAGGCGAGCAGCAGCAGGATGTGAACGCCGGAAGCGCGAACAGACGGCCCGCACTTTATGCAGCAGCTCTGACATGTCGGGGTAGTTGTGAATGAACTTCTGCACCACCAAATTCAGCACATGCGCCAAGCAAGGGATGTGCGTCAAATTGGCTAGTCCCAGAGCTGCAACGAGATTTCGCCCATTATCACACACCACCAGGCCGGGCTTGAGGCTCACCGGCAGCAACCACTCGTCGGTCTGTTGATCTATACCCCGCTACAACTCCTGTGCGGTGTGGGGCCTGTCCCCCAAACATATGAGTTTCAGAATGGCCTGCTGACGTTTACCCCGGGCTGTGCTGAAGTTGGTGGTGAAGGTGTGTGGCTGACTGGATGAGCAGGTGGAAGAAGAGGAGGAGGAAGCCGAGAAGGAGGAGGTGGCAACAGGAGGCAAAGAATGTTGCCCTGCGATCCTTGGCGGCGGAAGGACGTGCGCCAAACAGCTCTCCGCCTGGGGCCCAGCTGCCACTACATTTACCCAGTGTGCAGTTAGGGAGATATAGCGTCCCTGGCCGTGCTTACTGGTCCACGTATCTGTGGTTAGGTGAACCTTGCTACAGATGGCGTTGCGCAGTGCACACTTGATTTTATCGGATACTTGGTTGTGCAGGGAAGGCACGGCTCTCTTGGAGAAGTAGTGGCGGCTGGGAACAACATACTGTGGGACAGCAAGCGACATGAGCTGTTTGAAGCTGTCTGTGTCCACCAGCCTAAATGACAGCATTTCATAGGCCAGTAGTTTAGAAATGCTGGCATTCAGGGCCAGGGATCGAGGGTGGCTAGGTGGGAATTTACGCTTTCTCTCAAATGTTTGTGAGATGGAGAGCTGAATGCTGCCGTGTGACATTGTTGAGACGCTTGGTGACGGAGGTGGTGGTGGTGTTGGTGGTACATCCCCTGTTTGCTGGGCGGCAGGTGCCAACGTTCCTCCAGAGGCGGAGGAAGAGGCCGAGGCGGCAGCAGCAGAAGAGGCCGAGGCGGCAGCAGCAGAAGAGGTAGCAGGGGGAGCCTGAGTGACTTCCTTGGTTTTAAGGTGTTTACTCCACTGCAGTTCATGCTTTGCATGCAGGTGCCTGGTCATGCAGGTTGTGCTCAGGTTCAGAACGTTAATGCCTCGCTTCAGGCTCTGATGGCACAGCGTGCAAACCACTCGGATCTTGTCGTCAGCACATTGTTTGAAGAAGTGCCATGCCAGGGAACTCCTTGAAGCTGCCTTTGGGGTGCTCGGTCCCAGATGGCGGCGGTCAGTAGCAGGCAGAGTCTCTTGGCGGCGGGTGTTCTGCTTTTGCCCACTGCTCCCTCTTTTGCTACGCTGTTGGCTCGGTCTCACCACTGCCTCTTCCTCCGAACTGTGAAAGTCAGTGGCACGACCTTCATTCCATGTGGGGTCTAGGACCTCATCGTCCCCTGCATCGTCTTCCACCCAGTCTTGATCCCTGACCTCCTGTTCAGTCTGCACACTGCAGAAAGACGCAGCAGTTGGCACCTGTGTTTCGTCATCATCAGAGACATGCTGAGGTGGTATTCCCATGTCCTCATCATCAGGAAACATAAGTGGTTGTGCGTCAGTGCATTCTATGTCTTTCACCGCTGGGGAAGGGCTAGGTGGATGCCCTTGGGAAACCCTGCCAGCGGAGTCTTCAAACAACATAAGAGACTGCTGCATAACTTGAGGCTGAGACAGTTTCCCTGGTATGCATGGGGGTGATGTGACAGACTGATAGGGTTGGTTTTCAGGCGCCATCTGTGCGCTTTCTGCAGAAGACTGGGTGGGAGATAATGTGAACGTGCTGGATCCACTATCGGCCACCCAATTGACTAATGCCTGTACCTGCTCAGGCCTTACCATCCTTAGAACGGCATTGGGCCCCACCATATATTGCTGTAAATTCTGGCGGCTACTGGGACCTGAGGTAGTTGGTACACTAGGACGTGTGGATGTGGCAGAACGGCCACGTCCTCTCCCAGCACCAGAGGGTCCACTAACACCACCACGACCATGTCCACGTCCGCGTCCCTTACTAGATGTTTTCCTCATTGTTATGGTTCACCACAACAACAAAAATATTATTTGGCCCAATGTATTGTATTCAAATTCAGCTGAATATAAATTTGAGGCCTAGTATTTAGGCGCTGGGTGACCGGTATGGATTTAGTGACAGAATTAGACTTGGAAATGCACAGTAGCATGTGTGTGAAGTTATTCTGAATGACCCTATGTGCACCTTGAATATTATATACCCTTTTAGGGGTAGATTTCAAATAGCTCTGATATAGCAGAAACCACTAAATTATGAAATTGCTAAATTGGGAATTGTATTTTAACCCAGAACAAAAAATGTGCTTTGACGGACACTAAATAACTTGCCCATCCACAACAGGACAGCGGTAACGACAGATTTAGCGGGATATAAATTTGAGGCCTAGTATTTAGGCGCTGGGTGACCGGTATGGATTTAGTGACAGAATTAGACTTGGAAATGCACAGTAGCGTGTGTGTGAAGTTATTCTGAATGACCCTATGTGCACCTTGAATATTATATACCCTTTTAGGGATAGATTTCAAATAGCTCTGATATAGCAGAAACCACTAAATTATGAAATTGCTAAATTGGGAATTGTATTTCAACCCAGAACAAAAAATGTGCTTTGACGGACACTAAATAACTTGCCCATCCACAACAGGACAGCGGTAACGACAGATTTAGCGGGATATAAATTTGAGGCCTAGTATTTGGCCTGTTGTGGATGGGCAAGTTATTTAGTGTCCGTCAAAGCACATTTTTTGCTGGGTGACCGGTATGGATTTAGTGACAGAATTAGATTTGGAAATGCACAGTAGCGTGTGTGTGAAGTTATTCTGAATGACCCTATGTGCACCTTGAATATTATATACCCTTTTAGGGATAGATTTCAAATAGCTCTGATATAGCAGAAACCACTAAATTATGAAATTGCTAAATTGGGAATTGTATTTCAACCCTGAACAAAAAATGTGCTTTGACGGACACTAAATAACTTGCCCAGCCACAACAGTACAGCGGTAACGACAGATTTAGCGGGATATAAATTTGAGGCCTAGTATTTAGGCGCTGGGTGACCGGTATGGATTTAGGGACAGAATTAGACTGGGATATGGCCAAAAAATAACCACACTATTGCTGGTTAAATGCACTTGGTGTGACAGCTTGACCAACCACACTACTGAGGGTTAAATGCACTTGGTGACGGGCGCAGCTTGCCCCTGATGTAGTATATGGCCAAAAAATGAACAGACTATTGCTGGTTAAATGCACTTGGTGTGACAGCTTCACCCTGATGTAGGCTTTAGCCAAAAAACAACCACACCATTGAGGGTTAAATGCACTTGGTGACAGGCGCAGCTTGCCCCTGATGTAGTATATGGCCAAAAAATGAACAGACTATTGCTGGTTAAATGCACTTGGTGTGACAGCTTGACCAACCACACTACTGAGGGTTAAATGCACTTGGTGACGGGCGCAGCTTGCCCCTGATGTAGTATATGGCCAAAAAATGAACAGACTATTGCTGGTTAAATGCACTTGGTGTGACAGCTTGACCAACCACACTACTGAGGGTTAAATGCACTTGGTGACAGGCGCAGCTTGCCCCTGATGTAGTATATGGCCAAAAAATGAACAGACTATTGCTGGTTAAATGCACTTGGTGTGACAGCTTGACCAACCACACTACTGAGGGTTAAATGCACTTGGTGACGGGCGCAGCTTGCCCCTGATTTAGTATATGGCCAAAAAATTAACAGACTATTGCTGGTTAAATGCACTTGGTGTGACAGCTTCACCCTGATGTAGGCTTTAGCCAAAAAACAACCACACCATTGAGGGTTAAATGCACTTGGTGACAGGCGCAGCTTGCCCCTGATGTAGTATATGGCCAAAAAATAAACAGACTATTGCTGGTTAAATGCACTTGGTGTGACAGCTTCACCCTGATGTAGGCTTTAGCCAAAAAACAACCACACCATTGAGGGTTAAATGCACTTGGTCGCAGCTTGGATGCACTTGGTCGCAGCACCGCACAAGACACAAAATGGCCGCCGATCACCCCAGAAAAAAGTGACTGACAAACGGTCTGGGCAGCCTAAAAACAGTGAGCAATTGAGTATCAGCAGCTCATTGATGCACAGCTGCAGATCGATCGATTAATCAAGTCCTTTGGAGGAGTTAATCTGCCTTATCTCGCCCTACTGTCGCAGCCGCAACCTCTCCCTACGCTAATCATAGCAGAGTGACGGGCGGCGCTATGTGACTCCAGCTTAAATAGAGGCTGGGTCACATGGTGCTCTGGCCAATCACAGCCATGCCAATAGTAGGCATGGCTGTGACCGCCTCTTGGGGCAAGTAGTATGACGCTTGTTGATTGGCTGCTTTGCAGCCTTTCAAAAAGCGCCAAGAAAGCGTCACAAAAGCGCCAAGAAAGCGACGAACACCGAACCCGAACCCGGACTTTTACGAAAATGTCCGGGTTCGGGTCCGTGTCACGGACACCCCAAAATTCGGTACGAACCCGAACTATACAGTTCGAGTTCGCTCATCCCTAGCCACAATCAATTAAAAACCAATTTTGCTATAATGCATCCATGAGCCATCTGAATAAAGAACAAAATCCCTATGACCCTATCAGCGCCTACACCACAAATGTCCAACCTGCGGCTATCCTGCTGGTGAGAAACTACTACTCCTATCATTGCCAGATACCCTACAGCTATCAGCCTACAGAAGGGCATGGTGGGAGTAGTAGTTTTACAACTGCTGAATAGCTGCATGTTGGCCAGCAATAACCAATACTATCACACACATCATTCTATATAAATCCAGAAAAGGGTCTATATTTACATTAAATTTTATACCAAAAATTTAGATGTATGCTATATGAAGGAGTTAATGGATTTTCAAATAATTGAAACTATGGTTGCTATGCAACTTCAGGTTTTAATGCATTGCACAAAATGAAAAAACAATGTATGCAAAGCAATAAAGACTACTACTCCCACCATTGCCGGATACCCTACAGCTATCAGCCTACAGAAGGGCATGGTGGGAGTAGTAGTTTTACAACTGTTGGAGGTCCGCAGGTTGAACATCTCTGATCTACAAATCGCTGTGATTGTCCATGTCGAGAAGCAGCATAGAAAATGTTCTAATGAGCCCCCAAATATCGCTGACACTCAAATGTACACTTTCTATGCTGTTCCAGGACAGATAGGACACAAAAAAACTGACCTAATATCGAATCTGTACACAAAAATTACACATCACGTATTATAATATATAATACTAATTTTATCACATTTGGCGATATTAGCGGACTCCAAGGCCGAGGTCATCAATTCTGTTGCAATCTCCTCCCAACAGCGGTCCTTCAAAGCACGGTTGTGATATTGTTCCTTCCGTCCTTCCACAAGGATGGGCGCTCCTGGATCATGATGATCAAACGTTCCACTTCATATGCAATTTTTTTACCAACTTTTCACTGAGGAGACACTCAGCAGAGCAGACAGGATACTGAAAGCACATGGCACAGGGGGCTGGTCTTTTTTTTTTATTTCCTGTCAACGGATCCGAAAATCTGGATGACATGAGGATGCTTTTAGCATGTCTTCTGCATTTTTTGCGGATCCATTGACTACAATGGGATGACGGAACAGATATTCGGACAAATAGTAGGACAAGGTATATTTTTTTCCAGGATCCGCATGCACGGAACCCACGGAAAGGAACGGAATCACGGATGCGGAGACCACCATGAGTGCTGTCCGCATATTTGCGGAAGCCATTGAAAATGAATGGATTCACATAATGTTCCGCTTTTTTTGCGGAACGGATGCGGAATACAAAAACGGACGTGTGAATGGACCCTAACAGTAAAGCTGGAGGGAAGGGGTTAGGTTGAGAATTTGGCATGGGGCTGGGGGGTTGGGGGTGCCGTTTAAATTTTTGCCTCAGGCAGCAGAAAGGCTAGGTGAACCCCTGCCACAAAGCACTGAAGGAAGGGGGTCCAAGCTGAACTCTTGGACCAGGGCCCATGAGCCTTTAGCTACACCACTGGTCATGTCCTTATGCAATCTGATACTACTTAATTAGTACTGATGGTGTTAAAATATGTAAAGAGAAAGCATTGACAAGGAGAATGGTAATAGAATCCCAGACAATCCAGCAAGGTTGGAAAGTCTATGTGCATGACAGGTGACAGAGATGAAAGTACTCTACAGGCTCACACCTGTGTTTCACTCTTCTGGTGAATGCAGCTATGTTTGCAGCGACTAGATGTTACTTGTGGCAAGTCATGTTCTAATACCGAGGGGGTTATTTACTAACAGAAATACGTCTATATTAGGTGTATTTTTGGCGCAGAAATCAGCACAAAGGTTCTTTCGGCTGCAATCTGTGACTTTTCTCTACTCACGCCAGGTTTAAAAAAGTTGTTGTAGTGTGGGTGGGGAAAGGGGATGGGCCAGCAGGCCCGTCTCATTCATCATTTTCTACACCTGTCTTAGGCCCCATGCACACGGCCGTGTTTCACGGCCGTGTAAGAGGCAGCCCTGATCATCCAGCAACATTTCCAACACATATATATATAGCAGACTGTCATGTTTCCCTCCAGCCACCAGAGGCCACTGTGGCTGAGTAGGACGGTGAGAGGAGTTGTTTCCAGAGGACAAGGAGTTAAGTGTTTTTCCCGGGCTGAGCAGAGAGCCTGGGCTGAAGGTGTCTGAGTACACAGGAAGAAGGACGCTGTGCACTGAGAGGGAGATCCACAGGGAAGATTAGAGTGATTGCTCCCTGCCTGCTGACACAGTATCTGGGACATTAGAGTGTGTTTGCTCTCTGACTGAGCTGATGTGTCCTGGTGTAGAAGAGAGACTGCTGTAGTGTGAGGCACTTACCAGAGGAACTGTGAGTGAATTCCAGGCCCTGCCTGATTACACGTCCAGAGCTGCTGATTATCTCTAACCAGAGTTACAGAGACTACAAAGAGAGGCCAGAGCTGAGCCACGCTGAAGCAAGCAAGCAAGCAACCAGATCGGGACCCAGACTGTACCTGCCTGCATGTGCGGACACCGAACTGTGAGTGCACTGATGCTAACCTGAGCTAGGGCATAGTGGAATAGGATTTAGTTTAGTGCACCGTAGAGGTGCACCCCGGGTAGCGGGGACAGATAGGACTACCTAGAAGAGAGTAGCCTGCTATTGTCTGTACTTGTGTTTGTGATTCATTTGTGTTCTTTATGCAAACTTCCATTATCTTTATTGTGAATTCCCAAGCTGTTCATATTGTAAATCTGCTTCTCCGGCAGTTAGAGTTCTCTTTTAATAAAGCCGGTTTCTACTTCAGCCTCCTTGTCTGCTGCACTGTACTTGAGTCCTGCTCTACGGTCTCTTCCTCTGCTGACTGTTACAAGTGGCGCTGCGAGCAGGGTACAGTCACAGAGATGGAGGCGGCTGAAGGCAATGTGCATGATGTTAATGTGAGTACCTCAGGCAATGGTGGAACCCTTGCAAGGGCCCTTCCTATTGGCACGTTGCTCAACTTGCTACCCAAATTTGATGGCCAGAACATGACACTGTCAGACTGGGTGACAAGGTTACAGAGTGCTGTTAGGATTTACAATGTCAGCCCAGAACTACAAGTAGAAATTGCTTTGGCCGCTCTCGAGGGTGAGGCCCGAAGAAATGTCCTCCTACAACCAGAAGCCACGCGCAATACATTGCAAGAGATGGTGAGATTCCTGGAAGAAATATATGGGGAAACAGCCAGTGCAGGGCACCTCCGGGCGAAGTTTTTTTACCGGATTCAACGGGAAGACGAAGGTGTCTCTCAGTACGCTATAGCCCTACAGGAAGTGTTGGCCGAGGTACAAAAAAAAGAGGCAGATGGGGTTACTGGCATGGGACCCATAGACCGGATACTGCGGGAACAATTTATTCTGGGGCTCTACAGCAATCCCCTGAAACAGGCTCTGCGGGAACGAGTCAGAGTAGACCCTACCCTAACCTTTCGACAAATTTTGGCAGAGGCCGTGACGCGAAACAAAGAAGACGGCTATGCTTCTGGAGTAATACGGACCCAGACCGTTACACCCCCCGGGGTTACAAGAAATGAGGAAGCCCTGGTCAGAGTGGTACAAGACTTGCAGAGCTCCCTGAGTGCCATGCACGAAAAGTTGACACACCTGGAGAAACGGATAGAGTCGGGCCATACTACTGAGGCTGCCTATCCAGCCCGACAACAAACCTATCAGGCGACTCCGTGGGTTCCTACACCCGAATGGCCTTATGCTAGTTTACCATACCATCAAGCCCCTCATTACCCTTCAGTGGGGCCATCCAGCCAAGCTCTGAGGGCACCTCCCACTCGCAGGCTAAAAGTGGGCCGTCAAGGGGCACAGTGTTGGCGGTGTGGAGATCTAGGACATTTCGCCAGAGAGTGTCGGAATAATCCAGCTGGACGCCAAGAGCCGCCATTAAACTACCGACCCCTGCAGTAGTGGGGCGTACTGCAGGGGAGGTGGAGAGCCAAGTTACCCAGCAAAGCTCCGAACACCTGGTCGCAGGGTGCCCCACTATACGAGCTGAGTTCGAAGGTGTTCCTGTCAACTGCTTAGTGGATACTGGGTCTCAGGTGACAACTATGCCCGAGTCATTCTTCTACCGTTACTTTCAAGCGCTGGCCAAGCCAGAACGAGAGACACTGGTCCGGGTTACAGCGGCTAACCAACAACAGATTCCTGTCACAGGGGTCGTGTGGATGAATGTACGGCTGTGTGGACAGGAAGTGGGGCGGAAAGGTATCTTGTTGGTCCCCAAAACGTTCAAAGAAGATGTGCCGGTGATAATGGGCATGAATATCCTGCGAGAATTGGATCAGATCATGTTCACCAAACGGGGGCCGGGTTACTGGAAACAAGCCACCCCGCACAAACCTACCCAGAAAGCATTTCAACGGCTAATCCGTTTTTGTGGAACACAGAAAAGTGTACCAGCACACCAGGCGGTGGGAACGATCCGAGCGCCAGGAAAGGCTACCTTCACCCTCCCCCCTGGTCGGGAGACCGTGCTGACGTTACCCGTGGGAACTTTCCGTAATCTTGAAGGCATGGAGGTGTTCGTTGAACCAAAAGGCCTAGGAGAGCTGGGTCAGGACGTCCTGGTGGCCCGGACACTGGGAGTGGTCCAGAATGGACGAGTACCCATAAGAGCTGTGAATGTGGGATATCTAGAAGTTCCCTTGACGCCAGGGGTGGAACTGGCTCGTGTGTACCTACATCAGGGAGAAATCCTGAGTCAGAGAGAAGTGACTCTAGCTCCGGTAGGGGATGCTGGTTGGACCCTGGCAGTTACTGCCAGTGCAGAAGAGGCGCCGACCCCAGAATGGAATGGGGGAACCATCTTGGATCAAATGGAGATAGATGTTAAGGCTCTCAGTTTAGACCAACAGCGAGCAGTTGAAACCATGCTGTGGGAGAATCAGGCTGCGTTTGCCCGCCACGCCGATGACTTTGGCTGCACGAATGCTATCACACATGAGATACCGACGGGGGACACTCCACCAATTCGGGAGAGATATCGACAGATTCCGCCCAAGTTGTACCAGGAAGTGAAGACGCTATTGAAACAGATGATAGATTCCGGAGTGGTGCGGGGAAGCCAGAGCCCTTGGGCAGCCCCAGTGGTGCTTGTCAAGAAGAAGGACGGCACTATTCGATTTTGTGTGGATTACCGGCGGTTGAATGCTTGCACTGCGCGAGACTCATATCCTCTGCCACGCATCGAGGAGTCTCTGACGGCTCTAGGACGAGCCAAATACTTCTCCACCCTGGATCTAGCAAGTGGGTACTGGCAAGTACCAGTGGCTGAGCAGGACAAGGCAAAGACAGCATTCATACTCCCCATGGGGTTATTTGAATTCAATAGGATGCCATTCGGACTGACTAATGCCCCTGGAACCTTCCAGCGGCTGATGGAGAGATGCCTGGGAGACCTGAATTTTGAAGCCACTCTGATATACCTAGACGATATCATCGTATACTCTGCTACTTTTCAAGAACACTTGAATCGGCTAGGGCAGGTACTCGAGCGACTGCGATCCCATGGCCTGAAGGTAAAGCCAAAGAAGTGTCATCTCTTCAAGAGGGAGATTGAGTACCTGGGCCATAGGGTGTCCCAAGACGGAGTGCTACCGTCCCAAGACAAAGTGGCTGCAATACGACAATGGCTAGTGCCGAGAACACTGCGTGAGTTGAAGGCCTTCCTGGGACTGACTGGGTACTACCGGCGGTTCATCAAAGACTACGCAAAAATAGCGGGCCCTCTGAATGAGTTGTTGAGAGGAATGGCTGGGCAACCCAAGGGCCAAAGTATCCCCTGGGGACAGAAACAGGAAGAGGCCTTCCAGGCCCTGAAAGAAGCCCTGACGTCGGCCCCCATCTTGGCTTATGCCGATTTTGATAAACCATTCATCTTAGCTACTGATGGCAGCCTCTACGGACTTGGGGCAGTCCTGTCACAGGTACAGGATGGACATGAGAGAGTGATCGCTTATGCCAGTAGATCCTTGCGAGATACGGAGCGAAACCCCCATAACTACAGTTCCTTCCGGCTGGAACTCCTTGCCCTGGTGTGGGCTATGACGGAGAAATTTGCAGGATATCTGACAGGAGCTAAGATCTTCGAACGGACGGATAACAATCCCCTGGCCCATCTGGGTACGGCCAAGTTGGGAGCCCTGGAGCAACGCTGGGCGGCTCGCCTCGCAAAGTATGACTTCTCAATTCGCTACCGCTCCGCTACAGAGAACACTAATGCTGATGGTCTCTCGAGGGTTACTTTTGAAACTCCAGTAGGGGATATGGATGAACAAAAGGAAGAAGATGAAACTCCTGACTTCCGCAAGTTCGCTCCCCCAACAGTCGCGGCCCAGACAAGTGGGGAGGCCCGTAAGCTACCCAAAGCATTGGGGAGAACTAATGAAGAATGGGGCAGATTGCAAGATGAAGACATTGGACTGCAGCAAATGAAAAGCTGGGTAACCCAGTGCAGGAAACCCAACAAAGAAGAAAGGACTGATCTGGATGCCGAGATGAAGTCCGTTCTACATCAATGGGACAGACTGGAAGTGCATGGAGCTGTTTTGTTCCGCAAGTGGCAACAGCCTGCCGACCTAGAGGCGAGGTGGCAGGTAGTGATACCCAGAAGAATGGCACGGGAGATAGCCAAAGAGGCTCATGAGTTTGGAGCTCACTTCGGGCCAGTCAAGACATACCAGTGGCTGCAGCGTTATGTGTATTGTCCGCGACTGGAGGCCACAATTGAAGAAGTTTGCCGACAGTGTCGAGTGTGTGAACTCACGAAGAGTACAGAACAGAGAGCACCCCTACAGTCCATCCAGACCACAGAACCGCTGGAAGTGTTGATGATAGACTATCTTCTTGTGGGACAATCGTCAAGAGGTCCACAGTATTGCCTGGTCATGATCGACCACTTCTCCAAGTTTGCAGTAGTCACCCCAACTCGGGACCAGGCGGCCGAGTCCGCTGCACGAGCCATTTGTCAAGACTTCATTCGGGTCTATGGGTGTCCAAAGCGGATCCATTCAGATCAAGGGGCGTGCTTTCAAGGAAAAGTGATGGAAGAGCTACATCGACTGTACGGCATTGAAAAATACAGGACAACTCCTTATCATCCCCAAGGAAACGGAGCCTGTGAGCGCTTTAACCGCACATTGCTGCAAATGCTGAAGACGCTAGAGGAAGACAAGAGGGCACACTGGCCTGACTACCTGCCAGAATTAGTCTGGGCTTACAATAATCGTGTCCACACCACCACCGGTTACACCCCATACATGTTACTGTTCGGTAGGGCTGGTCGAGAGATTGTGGAATTAAACCTAGAACAGCCAGAAGACCTAATAGAGCGATCAACCACCTCATGGGTGAAAGAACACCGTCGGCGTCTCCAGACCATTCGCCGGTTGGCAGGTCAGCGGTTACAGGAGAGAGCTCATACAGACCGTCCTCCAGTTCAGGAGGTTCCATTGCAGCCTGGGGATCGGGTACTGGTACGAGAGAAACGTCCCAGAGGCAAGTTGAGTGAGCGTTGGGAAGTACAGCCGTATAAAGTGATCAAGAGAGTGTACCCTAATGGTCCGGTCTACGAAGTGCAGGTTGAGAATGAGGAATTTGCTTCACGGACTCTACATAGGAATATGTTATGGCCATGCCGGTCCAAAGATCCCGCACCTGTTCAGAGGACACCTCCTCCTGCCCCATACTCAGAACTTGTTATCTCTGATGGAGATTATGGTGAAGACTGGTGGACTGCTCCCAACACTGAAGAAGCCTCCCAGGTTACAGGTGATGAAGGCACTGTCACAGAACCATTGCCAGCCCGTAATGGAGAGGGGCCCTCGGACACACCCGAACCTCCTATTGTGGTGGATGAATCCAGACTGGCAGTTCCTAGTGGAGAGAGTCAGGTCGTAACAGATAGCCAGGACCTCCGGAGATCCAGTAGGCTTACTGCAGGGGTTCCACCAAACAGGTACGCTGCTGATGAGTTTATTTGGTCCACCTGTATGTATTGTGGACAATGTTGTACTGCTGTATAAAAAGTTACATTAACCATTATTTCTATGGACTATATAGCAAGGCCGAGGACGGCCACCTTTAAGTGGGGAGGCATGTAAGAGGCAGCCCTGATCATCCAGCAACATTTCCAACACATATATATATATATATAGCAGACTGTCATGTTTCCCTCCAGCCACCAGAGGCCACTGTGGCTGAGTAGGACGGTGAGAGGAGTTGTTTCCAGAGGACAAGGAGTTAAGTGTTTTTCCCGGGCTGAGCAGAGAGCCTGGGCTGAAGGTGTCTGAGTACACAGGAAGAAGGACGCTGTGCACTGAGAGGGAGATCCACAGGGAAGATTAGAGTGATTGCTCCCTGCCTGCTGACACAGTATCTGGGACATTAGAGTGTGTTTGCTCTCTGACTGAGCTGATGTGTCCTGGTGTAGAAGAGAGACTGCTGTAGTGTGAGGCACTTACCAGAGGAACTGTGAGTGAATTCCAGGCCCTGCCTGATTACACGTCCAGAGCTGCTGATTATCTCTAACCAGAGTTACAGAGACTACAAAGAGAGGCCAGAGCTGAGCCACGCTGAAGCAAGCAAGCAAGCAACCAGATCGGGACCCAGACTGTACCTGCCTGCATGTGCGGACACCGAACTGTGAGTGCACTGATGCTAACCTGAGCTAGGGCATAGTGGAATAGGATTTAGTTTAGTGCACCGTAGAGGTGCACCCCGGGTAGCGGGGACAGATAGGACTACCTAGAAGAGAGTAGCCTGCTATTGTCTGTACTTGCGTTTGTGATTCATTTGTGTTCTTTATGCAAACTTCCATTATCTTTATTGTGAATTCCCAAGCTGTTCATATTGTAAATCTGCTTCTCCGGCAGTTAGAGTTCTCTTTTAATAAAGCCGGTTTCTACTTCAGCCTCCTTGTCTGCTGCACTGTACTTGAGTCCTGCTCTACGGTCTCTTCCTCTGCTGACCGTTACAGCCGTGTGCGGGCCGTGGAACCGCGGCCTGGATCCCTCCTGAGAGCAGGAGCGCACGGCGTCACTGGTTGCTATGACGCCGTGCGCTCCCTGCTGCCGGCACAGTACAGTAATACACTGGTATAGATCTTACCATTGTATTACTGTATTGCGGCGGCAGCAGGGAGCGCACGGCGTCATAGCAACCACTGACGCCGTGCGCTCCTGCTCTCAGGAGGGATCCAGGCCGCGGTTCCACGGCCCGCACACGGCCGTGTGCATGGGGCCTTAGGCATAGAAAATGCTCTAAATCTTAGATTTAGAAGTGAAGGTGGATCTGCTTGTGGATGCGCCGGTCTCTACATAACTTGGGTGGGTCCAACTGCCAGCGCAGGGTCTTTTTAAATCTAGCATCTAAAATGCCTGTCTTAATAAATGAACCCCTTCCTTTTTTTAAAAAAAAGCTGAGTGCCCTATCCATGGTATTCATACAGCATTGGAGGGAAACAACATAAAAACTGCAATCTCGAATCACAATTCATAATTTAAATCATTTTTTTATTGTCATGGTCAGAGTCACAAGCAACATTCCCACTTTTTTTGGATGAGGCACATAAGAGTCTGAAAAACAGCACTCAGGAAAATGAAATCGCACACCTTATCAGGTTTTAAGGTGCCACGTGGAAGAGTTCTTCACCATAGAATACAACATATACTGTACAAATTCATGACACATTTCCTTCCAATGCAAAATAAAAGTTTATTTGATCATATCACATGATATTTGAGTAAACATTTAAAGGGGTGTGCCATAAACTACTATATAACTCTAAAGTTTATTTCCATCAAGTACTCTACCTCCCATTCCCCCTTGGACTGTTTTTGCTTCCTTCAAAATTGCCTTATTTGCAGTTTTCTCTTATCCCCATGCTTGAATCCTACTTTCTGGTTTGTCATGTGACTGCTGTCCTATCATGCCTTAGGGCAGTGAGATGTGTCATGTGACATCAGCAGGACACGTGACACTAACCAGTTCATTTCTTTCTCCACATATTCACAATGCTCTGTGTAAATGGATTTATAACAGACACAGCTTGTGCTATTGTCCATCATCTGTTAGATCACCCTTCATCATTATGTTTATCTGTCTATCTATCCATCCATCTATAACTGACACTGTAACTGACAGTGCACATAGAAGAGAGGTAAATGAAGGGATGGAAAAGAAGCAATGTGATCTTGTGCATTGTGTATTACAAGGCTCCACTACAGGACATTACTAACAGCAACTGAAATTGAAACAGATTTGTCACAGGGGGCACTGGTAGGCCAATAACTTTACAATACGTCAGTTTTGGTATTTGGAGGTATTTGGGGAAAATGATATAAACAGTGATAACTGTTCGGTGGGATACAGTTATATTAGTGGCTCAACCCCTTTAATGGAATGTTCCTTCCAGCTAGTGTTGAGCGAATCGAAGTAAAATTAATTGACTTTGATCCAAATTTTAGATATTGATGGTTATATTGGTGGTGCCCACCCCACCCATATTCTAGGTAAGCTCTTTAATATGATCATAGGACCCAACATCATGGACATCAAAAAGGGGTAATACCACAATGCCACAATAAAAACATGAAGGTATCTTGACAGTTTAGAAAGGTTCTATGATGTTTTGACTACAACTTGTACATCATACTTATTGTGTAGGAATGAGCATGATCAAAAGGATCTAAGGTGTGAGTGTGTGCTCATGCTCTCTGTTACCAAAATGTTTATCTGCCAGTTAAAACCAGATAGCAACACATCTTCTTTTTTCTAATCTGTTTTAATTTTTTCCTGAACATGATTATGGGGGCTGCCATCTTGGCTGAGCTGTTCTTAACAGCATTTACAAAGCATTAAGAAAATTGCTCTACTGAAGCCACATGGGCCATAGATATAGTGGTCTAGAGCTTACCTCATTGACTTCTATGGGACAGTGTTCTAGGCACCTTTGCAGAGGTAATTGTCCAAGGAAAGAATAGATAAGCCTAAGATCTATTGTGAATGGAGGATCCTGTCTTATCTATACACAGAGGTGATATATATTTAAATATACAGGTGAAACTCAAAAAAATTTGAATATCGTGCAAAAGTCAATTTATTTCAGTAATTCAACTTAAAAGTAGTTGCATTAATGCAACTTAAAATTAGAATATTGTGAAA
Organism: Bufo gargarizans; assembly: GCF_014858855.1. Taxonomy (NCBI): domain Eukaryota; kingdom Metazoa; phylum Chordata; class Amphibia; order Anura; family Bufonidae; genus Bufo; species Bufo gargarizans. The sequence continues at coordinate 399,211,340 of NC_058081.1, forward strand.
AGGTTCAATATTCTAGGCACAAAGTGTCACACTCTAGTCAGCTAATTAATCTATACCCCCGGGTAAAGGGTACCTGAGATTGTGACTTTGGGGTTTTCATAAGCTGTAAGCCATAATCATCTAAATTATAACAAATAAAGGCTTGAAATATCTAGCTTTGCCTGTAATGAGTATATCTCATATATTAGTTTCACCTTTTAAGTTGTATTACTGAAATAAATTTACTTTGCACAATATTCTAATCTTTCGAGTTTCACCTGTAGACACTGACATGGAAAATTAAACATAACATCATCAAAAATTCTTTCAAAATATGTTAAACATATAAATGTAATTTAAACAATAGGCCATTTTTTTTATGACATACATTCCATTTAAGCAATGCTTTGTAGTTTGTGGAGCTACAAAAATTTCCGTTTCTTAAAGGGGCTGTCCCAGAGATATATACTTACATCCCACCTATTCTCTGTGGTCCTCCAGGAGGCACGTCACTGTACACATCATTGACTACTGTGATGTGCACAGTGATTCAGCACCTGTATTCAGCACCTCACCACTGCAACCAATCGCTGTCCTTAATTATCTCAGTACCTCTTTACCTCTTTCAGCAATGCAACTCTGTCACTTCCATGGTGTTGTAAAATTCTGTGACCCATTAAGTTGAAATGGAGAGGGATAAATAAAAATATTTCTCCCACCTGATAGTGGACTTGCTGGCAAATGCGGTTCTGCATATGTTGGATGGTGTTACGAACAGTGGGCGTGGACCCACCTTGCCAACTAACCAGTTTGACTTAGGGTTAAGCCTGAGCCCCCATCGGACAGACTATCAGTAGATTTTGCTTTCGGTACCATCTTTATGCTGATGACACCCAACTATACACTTCGTCCCCTGATATCACCCTTGCTTTACTCCAAAACACCAGTAATTGTCTGGCAGCTGTCTCTAACATCATGTCCTCTCTGTATCTAAAACCGAACCTCTCAAAAACTAAACTTCTTGTATTCCCCATCTACTAACCCACCGAAACTTGATATTTCAATTTCGGTCTGCAGCACTATCACAACTCCTGTGCAACATGTCCGCTGTCTTGGGGCCCCGTTTGACTCAAATCTTTCCTTTGTTCCCCATATTCAATCACTTGCACGCTCTTGTCGTCTGCACCTCAAGATCCTGGGGAAGACAATGTCACCAGAATCCGTCTTTTTCTTACGGTGAAACAGCAAAAACACTTGTTATTGCCTTGATTCATTCCTGTCTTGACTACTGCAACACATTACTAATCAGTCTCCCTCTCACTTAACTCTCCCCCCTTCAGTCTGGCCTAAATGCTGCAGCCAGTCTATCTAACCACTGCACTGATGCTACTAGCTTGTGCAAGTCACTTCACTGGATGCCCATCCACCGCAGAATACAGTTCAAAATTCTCACCCTCACCCACAAAGCTCTCCACAGTGCTGCACCTCCATACATCTCCTCCATCATTTCTGTCTACCACCCTACTCGTGCTCTCCGTTGTGTTAGTGACCTAAAATTAACATCCTCCATAATTTGTACCTCTCACTCCCGTCTTCAAGACGTTTCTCGAGCTGCACCCACTCTCTGGAATACTCTGCCCCAGAATATCAGATCAATTAACAACTTTTCCACCTTCAAACATGCCTTAAAAACACATCTTTTCAGACAGGCTTATCAAACTACCTAAAATTACTATTCCCCAAGTAAATCTCTCCCCCACCAACTCCTCTGGCCTGAACTCGATCCTCTAACAGTCCCAAACCCGAATCAGATCAGCCGGCACCACTCCTTTCAGTTCAATAATGGCTTGAATCCTGCTTATCACAATCAACTACCTTATGTGTCACCCCCAGTTCTCACCCTTTAACCCCCTTTACAGAGATCTGCCTTCACTGCAGGAAACCAACCAATCTCTTGGAATAGTCCTGGTGGGATCAAGTAGTACTCGTATCCAGGAAACAAGCCGAGTTCAGGGCATGAAAAGTTTTTGTGTGCATCCATAAGTCAAGTCCGAGGTCTGAGCAGGCAGCAGTGAGTCAAAATGGAGAACAGGCTAAGGTCAGGGCAGGCGGCAGAGAATCAGACGCATAACAAGAGGTGGTTTGGTACACAGGTAAACAGGCTAAAAAGCACACCTTTTCTAGTAAGCTAAAAACCTAGGAACATAAAGCTCAGGAACTCTCCCACTGGGGAGGGTGCCTAATACATGCAGGGTCATCCAAACAGTCGCAGAGGAAACATTTAACTGCGCGTGCTGGACTTTTAAGAGGCCAAGGGCGAGTGCGTGTGCTCTATACAGCAGACCAGGAGGCCTGACAGGAAGTTAAAGGCATCAGCCTGCAGGAAATATCTAAGATGCTGACGGCCAGAGATGCTGCTGGTGAGGAAGCAGAAGGCAGGATAGTAGTACATGTAGAGTGAGGCAGAAGAGGGCATGGACCACCAGCCCCACAGATAGCTTCACCCCATGGACACTTGGTCAGATAGATTACAGAGCTGGATTTATATGTGAAGAAATCTTTAATGGAGCATATTCGTTCTGACTTTGGATGCGTGAAGTGTTCTCCCCTAATATAAAAGGAGCAATGTCCACAATGTACTGTAGACATGAAAAGTGCCTTTGCGTGAAGAAAGTTTGTGTGAGTTATCATGTCGATATCAGCTCTCGCTAAGTTCTTGTCCTGTTTATAGGAGGATATAGAGGGTGAATGAAATTGAGTTTTCAGTAGAGTTCAAGTAGAATTCAATGTTGACGATCCCAGAGACATCTTTTGTAATTATGGTATCCAGGAAATTTATTCTATAGTTATTGTGGTATAAGATGATTGGTAGTTCAGGTGTGTCAAGTGATCCCCATATCTAGAATATGATACATATATATCATATTGTGAAAAAAGAGGATTAGAAATTCACAACATAAAAAAATAATAATAATATAGGGGGCCGATTGACCCCCATTGCGGGACATACAGTAATAGAAGGCTTATGCCTTCTGTGTAAAGGCAGGAAGAATTGTCCCACTCCAACCAGGCCCTTGGAATGTTGGATGGATGTGCACAAGCAATTGCAATGAATGCTTGTATCTATCTGTGGGTAAAGGGTTATGTCACTTATATCAAGGAATATTAAACCATGTGAACCTAGTGAGGTAATTTGAATATTTTCTCTAGTAGGATGGACAGCAATGACAGTTTACCAGACAGCAATGGTTGTTGCCATGTGGCACAAATGCAAAATGTGCGATTCTTCGCTGCCTCAGGGGCATGTGGTTCAATGGTGGCTATGCACTGCAGAGTCTCCCAAAGACTGTGGTAGTTGTGACAGATATGTGCAGAGTCTCCTTAATGTCAGGCTATAATTGCACCCTCAGCCTGCTTTCCCAGTCATTATGTGGTTATTGTTGCCACAGGGACCACAGCAGAACCTGGCCAAGCAGACTACACACCTGTAACACCAGTTGTCAGAACCCTAACGGTATCCTCCCAAGCTGTGGCCTGTCGCAGAACTCGGCTTGTTGCACAGAGGTGAAGAAATTACATAGGCACACATCCCAAGGATCTTGAAAGGTGAGAAGAACATTAACTTTTATAATTTAGCCACGGGACCAAGTAAGGAGCCCAAGTAGAATTGCATCCTCTTTTGGTTGCAGTTTTAAGGAGCAGTATTGGTGCAACTTTGCGGAGCACCATGAGGGACAGTTATCAATACTGGCTTTCCCATACGTCAGTCTTGATCCCTTGGCACCATTGTGAGATCCACCTAATTTAGCAGATGCCTCTTAATAAATTAGTTGCTTCTCTGGCAGACCATGCACCAGAAACTGAAGTCCAAGCCAGCCAGAGGCTGGTGTAGACTTCAGTTATAACTTAAGTCAGTTTCTGGTGTAAGTTCTAATTCTTTAGGACGCAAACTACAGCACGTGCCATAATTTGCAACTTTTTTACATCATTATTGTGGTGTAAAGATATTGATAAATGACCCTCATGACAACAAAGGAGGGGGTGGGGGCTTGTAAAAGATGGATAGATTAAAATACATTGCTGTTATCTTACTTTAATACAAGAAAATATTTTATTTGCAGAATCACATTAGTGTAATGTTAATGTAATAGGAAAGCCTATACAAATAAATCTCTTTCCCTTACAGTTCAGCTGTTGTAATCATTAGCAGCAAGAAAAATGAATCTGCAAATTAAATACTGAAATCATAGTTGCCAAATGTGTTTTACATGGCTACTGTCTGAAAGTTATATGACTACATTTGACTTGATTAAAATCTTTGAATTTACTAGATATAACTTCAGCAATGGTGTATGTTCACCATAAAGTTGGCAAGAGGCAAACATAGGTATTACAGCTGAACCATGAATTATTAGCATCTGTCAGATTGATTAGTTTCTTATAAATGTTATATGTACTGTATATGCAATATAATGTTATTTTATATGTATCAGTGGTCTGCTGCCCCTTGCTCTTTATTTGTAGTGCAGACTTGCATCAATGATGTACTGACATCAATGGACTTTCTATAACGCTCAATCATTTTCATATAAAACAAGGCCACATAAGTTGCCTGCTCTCCACTTCATCTGTCAGTAGCTGACATTTCTTCCACATGTCATATTTGTAATATTTTTTCAAATGCCAGAGTCTAAAACATAATCTATACAACATGTACTTACAGAACATAGATTATGAGTTCATCACAGCCAGATGCAGAAAAATCTGTGAACTGTCCATTTTAAAACATGTACTTCATTTGTATATTAGCCAAAAGTTTTATTTCTAGGCATTAGAAATACTTGAGTAGATGATATTTTAGGCATTCAGACTGACCAATAATTCCAAGCCATCTGTTCATCACTGAGTTCACCTACAGAATTAAAAGAACTATAATGTGAGTGATGAGCCATAATATCTTTCAATGTAATGCTGTTAATATTCTTGCAAACATTTGTATTTCATTGTGTCACTGTAGTTATTATTCTATGTGTTTATCTATGTACTAACTTTTCTACTACACGGGGGGCCCTGTTATTTCTAGTGCTAAGGTAGTTAGGATTCTGTTCACACTAGTGTCATGGCTTGTATTTGCAACAGATCTATGACCTATTCTGAAATAGATCACCGCAAATCCTGCTGGATCTCATTGACTGGGTTCTATCACAGTTTCAGTGCCACAGAGTCCCCAAAAGCCCAGTTATTAGTTTTCCCTACACCGTTTTCAACTGTCAAAACAATAGCCGAGAAGAAAAAGGAGCCTGCTACCACTCCAATTTCCCTAGTGGGCACAGATGCTGCACTTCTCACCTGCTCCCCCACTTCCATGTTCCAGCAACCTAGAACCTGCTGGCCTTCTCTTTCTTTCTGGCTAGCCTGGCCGCCGCAATAGCTCTATGTTTTTTCCACGTAGGATGCAAGCCTGTTTCTTGAAAGCAATGCCTCTTACTGCCCATATGGCCAGTGTGCACCCTAAACTTCCATAGCCAATGGATAATTAACTTGGGGTACTTAAGGCACTTTTCCCTGTGGGAAAGTGTTGTGCAATAGGTTGTAGTTTTCTAGAGTCCAGCAAAAGTGTGCATTTTCTACATTCTTTTGTCCGTGCACCGACCTCTGCCTGTTATCCCGGATTTGACCCTTTGCTGCCTGACCTGACCTCTGCCTGATTTCTATTCTGACCCCGAGCTGCCTGCTCTGACTCTGGACTGTTTATCAGATTGCACAAACTTTGCCTGCTCTGAATTTGGCCTTTCCCTGACTACAATTTTGCCTGAACACTCAGTGCTCTGCACAATTGTCTCAACTTCATGGATCAGCCGTCACTTGAGCATAGACTACTCCAAGAGGTAGCTGCCTGGTGGTTCCCCTGCAGCAGAGTCCAGATCACTGTTTAGGGATTAAAGTGTGAACACCACGAGGGCCACTTAGAAAACAACCTGGAAATATAGCCCCAAGCCAACTCTGTTCAAGTTACACAAAAGATCCACATCTGGTTTATAACAGAAGATAATGGGGAAGATTTACTAATACTGTCTGAAAGTAAGACAGTGTAAACTTAGCCAGACAGTCTTAAACTGATCCAGATTTATCACAAGGGCTTATGTAGGATGATAAAACTGGCACACCTATAGACTGTTTAGTCCAACTTTACACCATCTGTTTGTTGGCTTTGTTTTAGTTCAAACATGTGCCACACCCAATTTTCCTACAAAGCCACACCCTATTTCCTCTAAACCATTTACCTTATTTGGATGAGGCAGAAAAAGCATCTAGAACAGTTAATAAATGTGGTGCAAGCATGTACTTTTATTTTTGGTGCTATGCCAAATTCTGGTTCATTTTTAATAGTAAATTAGCCCCTACAGTGCCTTAAAAAAGTATTCATACCTCTTGAACTTTTCCACATTTTTTCACGTTACACCCACAAACTTAAATGTATTTTATTGGGATTTTAAATGATAGACCAACAAAGTAGTACATGTGTGTGAAGTGGGAAAAAAAGGATACATACTTTTCAAAGTTTTTAATAAATAAAAATCTGAAAACTGTGGAGTGCATTTGTATTCAGCCCCTTGTACTCTGATACCAATAAATAAAATCCAGTGTGACCAATTGCCTTCAGAAGTCACCTAATTAGTAAATAGAGTCCACCTGTGTATAATTTATTCTCAGTATAACTATAGCTGTTCTGTGAAGGTCTCAGAGGTTTGTTAGAGTACATTAGTGATCAAACAACATCATAAAAACAAGGAACACACCAGGGAGATCAGGGATAAACGTGTGGCGCAGTGTAAAACAGCTTTAGGTTATAAAAAAATATCCAAAGCTCTTAACATCTCACGGAGCACTGTTCAATCCATCATCCGAAAATGGAAGGAGTATGGTGCACCTGCACACCTACAAAGACATGGCCACCCACTTAAACTGACAGCCCAGACCAGGCATCCTCAAACTGCGGCCCTCCAGCTGTTGCAAAACTACAACTCCCAGCATGCCCGAACAGCCTACAGGTATCAGCCTACAGCAGGGCCTTGTGAGAGTTGTAGTTTTACAACAGCTGGAGGGCCGCAGTTTGAGGATGCCTAGCCCAGACAAAGCACTGTTCAATCCATAGTCCAAAAATGGAAGGAGTATGGCATAACTGCACACCTACCAAGACATGGCCAACCACCTAAACTTACAGACTAGACAAGGAGACCACTAATTAGAGAGACCCATTGTCACTCTGGAGAAGCTGCAGAGATCCACAGCTCAGATGGAAGAATCTATCCACTGAACAATTCTTAGTCGTGTACTCCAGTCATGTACTCCTTTATGCAAGAATGGCAAGAAGAAAGCCATTTTTGAAAGCAAGCCATAAGAAGTCCTGTTTGCAGTTTGCCACAAGCCAAGTAGGGGACACGGCAAACATGTGGAAGAAGGTGCTCTGGTCAGATGAGAACTTTTTGGCCTAAATGCAAAATGCTGTGTGGGGGAAAACTAATACTGCACATTACCCTGAACACACTATCCCCATTGTGAAACATGGTGGTGTCAGCATCATGCTGTGGGGGTGCTTTTCTTCATTAGTGTTGATCGCGAATATCGGCACTTTGAGAATTCGCAAAGATGTAGAATATAGTGCTATATATTCGTAATCACGAATATTCTAGATTTTTTTGTTCAGCAGTAATCTCCCTTCTTGCTTGTGGACCAATGAGAAGGCTGCAATATCTTTGTCAGAGCTTAGCACCATCCCTAGCAACCAATAGGAAAGTTGCCTACCCCTTACTATATAAGAACCTCCCCAGCAGCCATTTTCTGCAGTTTTTTTGTAGTTCTGAGAGAGAGCAGTGACATTGCTGTGCTCTGTGCTTTCACCTGGATCTTTATTTAATTACATTAGTTAGTTAGCTCATATATATAACAGAGATTGTTATTGGGAGATAGTCAGTGTAGGTTAGATAGTGATATAGTGTAGCTGATGGGTTCCAGAACAGGGTGTTAGGTAGTGTGATAGGAATTACTGTTTCTCTGCTGTCCATACATAAAGTACATGCTACAGACATAGTGCTGTGATGTCACAATACAACAATCAGTCAATCTACTCAGACCTCATAAAATATGAAGTTGCATGTATTGCACAAAAAATATGTGAATCATTAGTGCCTATTTGCGCAATCGCGAAAATAATGACTAGATATGACAAATTCTAGAATTTGCTCATTTATTGCGAATATTATGAAAAAGATTTGCGAAATATCACGAGAACGAATATTGCCTATGCCGCTCATCACTATTCTTTATCAGGAACAGGCAAGCTGATCAGAGTTGATCAGCTTGCCTGGATGGATGGCACTAAATATAGGGCAATCCTGGAGGAAAGCCTGGAAGAGGCTGTAAAAGACTTGAGACTGGGGCGGAGGTTCATCTTCCAGTAGGGCAACAACCCTAAACATACAGCCGGAGCTACAATGGAATAGTTTAGATCAAAGCATAATCATGTGTTAGAATGGCTCAGTCAAAGTCCAGACCTAAATCCCATTGTGAATCTGTGGCGAGACTTGGAAATTGCTTTTCACAGACGCTCTCCATCCAATCTGACTGAGCTCGAGCTACTTATTTTGCATAGAAGAATGGGAAAACATTTCAGTCTCTAGACGTGCAAAGCTGCTAGAGACATACCCCAAAAGATTTGCAGTTGTAATTGCAACAGTGGTCCTACAAAGTATTGATTTGGGATGAATACAAATGCACGCCACACTTTCCAGATTTTTATTTATTATACATTTTGAAAACCATGTATCATTTTCTTTTCACTTCACACATAATTTCCACTTTGTGTTGGTCTATCACATAAAATACCAATAAAATACATTTAAGTTTGTGGGTGTAATGTGAAAAAATATGGAAATGTTCGAGGGGGTATGAATACTTTTTCAAGGCACAAAATGTGTCTGTGTGCAGGGCTTCAGGGAATCAAAGAAATCACATGATCCAATGGAATAAAGTAGTTAAGGAAAAATTGGAAAAACTTTAGAAGCAGCGTTTTAGCCCCTCTTCTGCTTGAGAAAAACTCCAAGGGGGAGCTGAAACGTTGATTCTGTGAGTTTGGGGGAATACATTTTTTTTTTCAATTTGGTTTCTGGAGTGCTGCATCTACTGCTTTACCCTGGTTTCACACATGAGCGTTCCGAAAGGAGCGCTCTGTATGCGCGCTTGTACGGGCGTTTACAAGCGCGCATACAGAGACAGGCGAACACACATTGTCGCGCGTTCCCGAAAGTCTATTGTACGGGAACGCGCGACAAACGCTCAAAAAAAGGGTCAGGTACTTGTTTGAGCGTCGGGCGTTTTACAGCGCGATCGTACGCGCTGTAAAACGCCCAGGTGAGAACCATGCCGATAGGGAAGCATTGGTTTCTCCTTGTTGTGCGTTTTACAGCGCGTAGGAACGCGCTGTAAAACGCTCAAGTGTGAACCCAGGGTTACTCCCGATTTCGAACATTATGTAGCTGCAGAAAAGTGGTAGAGACACTGCTCCAGCTAAAAAACATGCAGGCCACAGCAGTTTTCTATTATTTATTTCAAAAATTTGAAATCACTTATTGTTAATTGTCATATGGTTTTCCCTCACTGCCATTAACATTAGGCAAGCAACTAAAATCAGTTTTCAATGGACAATAGAAAACAACTTGCATGAGCATATGGTTTTGGCTGCATAACAGTCTGGTTCTACAGTATGTGTCAGTTAGGATTCCACAATAATTTGAAAACTATGCTCAAGGTTAGTATAATGAATTATGTTTGGAAATAAGACATCATGTAAACTAACTAAAATATCTAGAATCAAAAAGATGCCTAAAAAACAAATAAGGGATTTACACATTTCTATTTACTTATTTTCAATCCTTATCATATCTACAGTAGAGTTACACTGGTGTAATAAATATGTAATTAATATTGACTGTAATCTTGACTGCAATTATTTAGATATGTTTTTTATCTTATCTTTATTTTTTTATTAAAATTGATTACAAAGTCCAATGTTTAAATATTTTTCTATATACTCTTTTAATTCATCAGAATAGAGAACTGTAGGGTTAAGCATATCTATCTGCAAAATGGATCATTTCAGCTAGGTAGGCCCCCTCTGCAGTCAGACAATATCACATTACTCAGATTGTATAAATAGTATGAATGATTTCCGCTCGCAGATATATAATGCAGGTATCTCTTTACAAAGCCCTCACTTCAGGCCAGCTGAAAGCCTTAACAGTGCCTAGAAATCCTGCAGCCTTAATCCCTTCAGCAACAAAGATCTGTTTCTTTGCTTAACATGCAGTAGGCCTCAGAGGCCTGTGTGTGCCTTGGCTTGTAGGCCAAAAGCCTCCTGTTTACAATTTCCCCATTCCTGTTTTTAATGTTGTTCCGAGACCAAGCACAAAGGACTAGTTTTGTCCTGGAGAAACAGGGGAGCTATTAGATGAGGACAGGAGGAAGGAAGGGGAATCCGACGGGAGAAGCCCAGGAGGGATTAGCATGCACAGCTGTTCCCCTAGGACCGCAACTTTATGCCTTTATAATTTCCTCTCTATTTCAAAATTTGAATGTCTCATTTCCTCTTGTTCTACTGCTTTCTCATTTATTTGCATATATATATATATATATATATATATATATACATATCTTTTATTATCCTGTATATACATGCAAAATAAAATTTTATCTTGTATATATATGCAAGATAAATTATATATATAGGCTTTATTATCTTGTATATATATGCTAAATAAATTATATATATATAAATATATATATATATATATATATATATATATCATATTAAGAATTATTATCAATAGTAAAAGAACCATATACAACAAATAATTATAATATCTAGGGGATCCTATATCAGTTTTCAGAAACTTATGTAGTGCCCACCTTATATATCCTTCTCCAAGCAACTAATTTAGGAGAGGTTCCACAAAGACGGATACACAGTTGTCACCACTCAACAATCAACAGTTAGGGTCTGCAGGCCACACGGGTGAATTACAGTTGCTGCACAGTAGCAAAAAGAACAATAGAAAAAAAATGAAATTGGTGAGTGCCGTGGCATCTTTTATTCTATTGCAATTTGAGAATGGCGACCACCGAACTTGAGAAAAGTAGGGAAAGTATAGCAAAGTAATTCCGAACACATTCTGAACACAGACTGCACAACTACTGTGGCTAATCTGTTATGCCAGAATGTGCTTGTTGAAGGATCCAACCGTCAAAATGCCAGACTAAACTGGCATATCAGGGTTGATGGTTAAAATGTAAAGCAAGTGAGTGGGTTTGTGCAAAAGTAATAAATGGTCAGCTATATTTGGCTGATCATGCCTTACATGTATAGTTTCAACCAAAAATCAAACAAGAAAGATCACATTTTGGATGGACAGCAGTCTGCCATGAGCAACCATTAATAATAGTTTGCATATAATTTTCAAATGATGGCCTGCCAAAATGGTCAAAATTTTAGATGGAGACACACGTTATGTCACATTTGATCTTAATTTTGATAAGACTTCTGAAAATATCCGAGCAAGCCTGCTTTCATGTTTTCAGAAATCCGAACTGGATGGACAAATGTCTTTTTTCGGCCTTATGTACTATGTTACTATGTTACTATAGAAGTGAATAGAGAGAGCTGCACATCTACCGCGACCAGGCTCGGACTGGCCCACCGGGGAGCCGGAAAAATCCTCTGTGGGCCCCCGAACCAGCAAGTGAGCTTCCTTGCTTAGAAGAGGTCTGTGATAAGCTCCGCCCCCTGTACACAGTAGGATGCATGCTACCTGTGATTCATCCTAAATGAGAAGGAGGGCTCCACACCAGCAATGATTCATGGGAACTGATTGTTTTGTGTAAGCAGCACTCCTGGTCAGAACCATGATCTGATTTTCATAAAATCGTGACAAAAAAACCCAAGGCATTTTGCAGCAATTTTATGTAAATTAGATCATGTGGAAACAGCCTTACTCTGATCAGGAGTGCTGATTGGACTAAAACCTGTCAGTCAATAGCACTGGCAGCCTCTCCTCAAATTAGGCAGCTCTGCTAGAAGGACTGCTGCCTGTGTGATCAGTCTTCAGCCCTGGTGCTGCGAGGGGTAGGAGCCTGGCTCAGGACCTGGGGACACAACTAGCAACACAGAGGGTCATGAGGTGAGGAAGGAATCTACATGTATTGTAATTGGTTTAAAAAAGTGCCTGCATGTATGACAGTGCGTGTATGTAAGAGTGCCTGCATGAATGAAAGTGTGTGTATGTAAGAGTGCCTGCATGTATGACACTGTGTGTATGAAAGACCCTGCATGCATGACACTGTGTATATGTAAGAGTGCCTGCATGTATGACAGTGTGTGTATGAAAGGGTGCCTGCATGTATGACTGTGTGTGTATGAAAGGGAGCCTGCATGTATCAAAGTGCGTATATGTAAGAGTGCCTGCATGTATGACAGTGTGTGTATGAAAGGGTGCCTGCATGTATGACAGTGTGTGTATGTAAGAGTACCTGCATGTATGACAGTGTGAGCATGAAAGGGTGCCTGCATGTATGACAGTGTGTGTATGAAATGGTGCCTGCATGTATGAGAGTGTGTATATGTAAGAGTACATGCATGTATGACAGTGTGTGTATAAAAGTGTGCCTGCATGTATGACAGTGTGTGTATGAAAGGGTGCCTGCATGTATGACAGTGTGTGTATGAAAGGGTGCCTGCATGTATGATAGTGTGTGTATGTAAGAGTACCTGCATGTATGACAGTGTGAGTATGAAAGGGTGCCTGCATGTATGACAGTGTGTGTATGAAATGGTGCCTGCATGTATGACAGTGTGTATATGTAAGAGTACATGCATGTATGACAGTGTGAGCATGAAAGGGTGCCTGCATGTATGACAGTGTGTGTATGAAATGGTGCCTGCATGTATGAGAGTGTGTATATGTAAGAGTACATGCATGTATGACAGTGTGTGTATAAAAGGGTGCCTGCATGTATGACAGTGTGTGTATGAAAGGGTGACTGCATGTATGATAGTGTGTGTATGTAAGAGTACCTGCATGTATGACAGTGTGTGTATAAAAGTGTGCCCGCATGTATGACAGTGTGTGTATAAAAGTGTGCCTGCATGTATGACAGTGTGTGTATAAAAGTGTGCCTGCATGTATGACAGTGTGTGTATGAAAGGGTGCCTGCATGTATGACAGTGTGTGTATGTATGAAAGTGTGTATATGTAAGGGTGACTACATGTATGACAGTGTGTATGAAATTGTGTCGGCATGTATGACAGTGGGTGTATGTAAGTGTACATGCATGTATGACAGTGTGTGTATGTAAGAGTGTCTGCATGTGTGAAAGTGTGTATATATAAGGGTGCCTGCATGTATGACAGTGTGTGCATGTAAGAGTACATGCATGTATGACAGTGTGTGTATGAAATTGTGCCGGCATGTATGACAGTGGGTGTATGTAAGAGTACATGCATGTATGACAGTGTGTGCATGTAAGAGTACATGCATGTATGACAGTGTGTGCATGAAATAGTGCCGGCATGTGTAGAAGTATGTGTGTAATAGAGTTCTGTTACTGTATCTATGCACATAGCATGGTTCTGCTGCTGTATCTAACTACAGAGCTTGGCATTTTTATGGTATCTAAGTGCTGAGCTTGAAGGGTGCCTAATTTCAATTTTTTAGGTCAAACTACAGAGATGCTGTTAAAATAAAAATGAAAAAAAAAGTACGACACTTAAACTCACCATCTTGATCACTTATTGATCCAGCACCAATACCCTGTTCTCTTATTTGGGCTGCAGCTGGGACATAATGTTTTGGCTGCCGCGGTAAAATGCCTGTGTACCGTACCTGACTGCTGTAACTAATCACTGGCTTCAGTGGTGTACAGCACCAAGCCCAGTGATTAGCTGCAGCTGTCATGTGCGCTATTACACTACAGCTTCCTATATGAAGGATTATTTTATAGAATGTTGATGCAAATCGGAAAACCCCCTTAAGTGTCAATATTGTATGAAACTATAGGGTCGGCCCCTTGGGTCACTTCTACTGGTGGGCCCTTGGCACCCTAGTCTGACACTGACTGCAACCACTTTATTCACATTGCCTGTGGTCAAGGGATCCCTGTTCTGGAGACAGGTACAAGTCCTAGAGGTCCCAGAACTACGAAGATAACAGCAGTGCTGGAACCCAAATAGCACGGAATGGACCCAGAAGATTATAATGGGTTCAGTCAGGTTTCTGTCATGATTTCTGTCATTTTGAATTGTACAGCATGCTGTGCTATTATTTTTAGCTTTTAGAAAAAAAGCAGATGGGAACAAGTCTTTAATGAATTTGCTGTCTGAAATAAAAATAGATATTGTATGACTCATGTTTGAAGATTCCTAAGAAAACTATTAATCTCCACAAAAAAATGTTGACTCACTTTATCAATGATGTCACCCACCAAGATATGCCACAGCATATAAAATCACACATACATCATACATCATTACAAATGTAGATTAGCTATGCGAGAGTAAAGTAATAGGACTGCATTCTTAGGGTACTTTCCCACTAGCGTTTTTCTTTTCCAGCACCGAGTTCCATCACAGAGGCTCTATACCGGAAAAGAACTGATCAGGCATATCCCCATGCATTCTATTACATACTATTTAACAAAGATACAGGACCCATAAGCACATTGTCCTATACATGGATGGTGGTTAACTTTGCATGAATCTGTCCTGCAGTGGTAACACACGTCTCTGCTGTTCCATATTGTCAAGTTGGTAGTGGCTGCTGCTGGGCTGGCAGAGGCCATTTTCATAAGACATTTCCAGCAGTGGTGACCTGTACAGCTGGAGCAGGACAGACAGCAGTATCTCTGGAATCTGCTTGTCCTGTCTGAATCTTCTGCAGGGCTGGGTCTGGTCCTCTGCTGCCAGGCCTGAGTGGGGGCGGGGCTGAGCACAAGCTCCACTTCCTGCTCTGATACTGAGACACCAGTGCGGGAATGCTGGCTGGTCTCACTGCAGTTCATCCTGGCGCACAATGGAGTTCCTTACAGGTAAATGTGCGCCTGGCTGATGTCATTTGGGGCCCCACTGCAGCCCCGCACTGGTGACTTAATATACTCATAAAAAGAAGCTGCCAGTGCAGTGAACAAATACAGCTATTTGGCCAGATAATTGGTGAAATGTGCTTGTAGTCCGGGGCCCAAGCCCCGAATCTACATGCCTAGTGACGCTGCTGGAGCCCGCACATGAGAATTAGGCCACCTAGTCGTATGATTTTATGTGATCATTGTATTCATGGAGAGTTATCTCCATGTATCTCTGTTGGAGAATATACTAATGAGCAGTCTATTTGGATGTGCAAAATTTGTGATATTGGCTTGATAAAGGCTGAATGTGGTTGATACGTTGCTAGAATGTTTTAGCAAAGACTCGAATAAACATATTTTCTTATTGAGTTCCAGTGCCTTAGAACTTTTGTACTTAGATATGTATACAGTCAGTGGGAGGCCTTCCAAGTTAAGCATAGATTGTAGGATGCGATGCAGGGGGAAACAATTGATTATTGAGGACTTCATTCTCAAAGGGAACCTGTCATGTGGATATTTGATTATAAGTAACATAGTACATAAGGCCGAAAAAAAACATTTGTCCATCCAGTTCGGCCTGTCATCCTGCAAGTTGATCCAGAGGAAGGCAAAAAAAAAAACTGTGAGGTAGAAGCCAATTTTCCTCACTTTAGGGGAATGAAAATTCCTTCCCGACTCCAATCACGCAATCAGAATAACTCCCTGGATCAACGACCCCTCTCTAGTAGCTATAGCCTCTAATATTATTATGCTCCAGAAATACATCCAGGCCCCTCTTGAACTCTTTTAGTGAACATACCATCACCACCTCCTCAGGCAGAGAGTTCCATAGTCTCACTGCTCTTACCGTAACTAATAATTATATACAATCATTAACTACTAAAAAGTGCCTTAGATGTATTCACTTACTGGTGTGACAGATGGCTACCTCATAATATACACACAAAGATGCCGCATGCTAATGAGCTGACTGGAGTCCGGGCGTGATGTCATTGAGTCCAGCGTATATTTAATTCAGAGCTATAGCCACTCCCCTGCCCACCTGCTGCTGATTCATATGGAAAATAACTGTCAATCAGCAGCAGGTGGGCGGGGAGAGTCAGGAGCTCATGAATATTCAGGACTCATCATTATCAGCTGGAGCTTTTCAATACAAGATGTTGGCAGATTGACTGGGTCAATTAAAGAAAGTGACCCAGCATTTTGAAGAGAATCAGTTACTTATTTATGTTGCCCTTAGTTAGGACACTATAAAACTGGTGACAGGTTCCCTTTAAGTAATGTTTGTGCCATGTTGGTAATTATGTAGGGTTAGAAACACTATTTCCTTAAAGGAGTTGTGTAACTTTTTTACGCATTTTAGTTAACCCCATCTTTCGACATGTGGAGGGAGGCACACTTAATTGCTCCTTGCCACACGATTCTGGATTTTTGGTCCACTGGGTCACATGCTGCTTAAGGAAAATGTCACTGCTATGGCCAATTATTGTCTGTAGTGGCACACATTGCCCCATCCATTTCCGAAGTTTACAAGCAGCGACCAGAGCACAGTGAACTCAGCGGTGAAATGAAGGAGCCAGAACCAAAGGCTGGGAAACAGGTAAGTACACTTCCCTCCAGGTGTGGCAGGGAATGTGCGTGTGAGGGCGGGAGAGAGAGTTTTAACAAATAAGTGTTTAGAAGCTGGTCACTGGACAATCACTTTAACATCATCACTAAATATAAAAACATATATATATATATATATATATATATATATATATTATATATATATATAGACATACAGTATGAAAACTGAACTTATTTCATTTTATTTGAAACATGCAGTAAAAATTTTACAAGCAGTAAGCAGGCATAGAAAAGGAACTATGATTAACAGCACCTCAATTCATCTGGGACATCCACTCTAAACCTTTCCTTCCTACCCAAATTGGAAATGTCATTAGTCTATGACTAGATTCCAAGAGGCCCCACACTCAGATTTGTGGAATAATTCCAAGAAAAGTTTCAGTTTTTACCCTTTGCAACTTAATTCAGACATGTGCCAACACAGAAGTTGATACATTTCAACCATCCGTGAAAAGAACATTTCGTGATATTTGGTCCCCTAGAAGCTTGTCATGGAAGGATAATGACTAATTGTGTTCTCTCGCACACAAACGTGAGAATATCACAATTTTTGTATCATTGTAATGTATGTCAACAAATTGTTCCTGTGGAATGTAACAAAGAAATTAAGTTAGTTTTCCATATTTTTGTGAGTATACTCTTAAAAAGAATGGCTCATGAAGACATCCCTGACCATATTGCCTTATTATGGAATATGGACATCATAGAAGAGTCTAGTCTGCATGGGAACCTCCTCTGGGGGCCAGAGTAGAGCTGTTAAACTCTGTGATACATGTCTATTAGACATAAAACTGTGATACATGTCTATTAGACATATAAACTGTATGAATCAACTCATAACAAATATATGACAGTGGGAAGTGATTGGCTCCAAAATCCTCTCACAATGAGGTTCTCTTCTGCTGAACCTTTGTGGACAATTATTATGCAAGAGCCTAAGTAAACCAGAGGTTCCTCTCATACTATGTTGGACCCATCTGACTGTAGGAATCTAATACTCTGTTTACTCTTACCCTGTGGTTTTCATTTCTAACAAAAGTTCACAGTGGAAGTTCAACCCCTGGTGCTCCCTGGGGCCATGCAGTGAGTGAATGGCTCACCCTTTCTTCTCTTGGGACACTCCCTGGTATTGAGGCTCCTTCCTGGTGGTAATTGGGGTGCCCTTTATGCCCTTGGCAGGAGGGCAGATCTAGGGGCTAGCAGATGTATTGCGGAGTCTATAACCATAACCCTTTCTGCAGTTCCCAAACTAAGGGGTGCAAATTTAACATTTGGGTGACCAATCTGTATCAAAGTGCGGCAGGTGCTTGAGCAATATTTCTTCTCTACACCTACAAAATTATTTGCAATAAACAGGATGTACCGCACTGATGTGTTCTCACATGGCCTTGATGTGGTGTTAGACCTTCTAAGTTGGCTTGTCTCCTTCTCTCAGGAGTATTCTGGTGTTGAACGCGTTTGGCAGGTGATGCCTCAGAGATAAAGGTTCTCTGAACTGAAGGCCTGGTCTGCAGAGACTGTCTCATGTACTTCCTGTAGTTTTCCTCAGAATAGACTCATTAGCTAGGGGGCAGACCTTAGTCCATCACCCTAACAACCTAATCCGTAGACCAATGTTACCATGTAACTGCCTATACATTTGCCATTGGGTTTACACAGTGCATAGAAAAGTAACTGTCAAATAGTTACATAGTTAATACGGTTGAAAAAAGAGTCCATCAAGTTCAAGAGATAGGTGGGGACGCAAATCCCGGAAGGAAGTGAGACGCAGATTTCTACACATTTTCATAAGCATTAATGTAATGTTATTTACTTTTAATAATTCATCTAAACCTTTTTTTAAACTGTCCACTGTTCCTTCTGTGACCACTTCCCGAGGAAGTCTATTCCACAGATTCACAGTTCTTACAGTAAAGATGCTTTGACGCTTCTGGAGAGTGAACTTTTTGTTCTCCAGTTGGGGGCAGTGCCCCCTTGTCTTTTGAAGGCACTTTACATGGAACAGTTGTTCACTGTATTTTTTGTATGGCCCATTTATATATTTGTATTGGTTAATCATATCCCCCATTAGACGTCTCTTCTCAAGACTAAATAAGTTTAATTCTTTTAATCTATCTTTATAACTAAGACCCTCCATGCCCCTTAACATTTTGGTCGCTCTCCTCTGTACTCCTCTGTATTTTATGGACATCTTCTATAGACTGCACAGTACTACATAGCTTAGTGTCATCTGCAAAAATAGAAATGGTGCTATTAATCCCATCCTTGATATCATTAATAAATAAATTAAATAATAAAGGGCCCAGCACTGAACCAAGGGGTACACCACTTATAACCCGGGACCATTCTGAGTAGGAATCATTGACCACAACTCTCTGGACACGGTCCTTCAGCCAGTTTTCAATCCAATTACAAATTATACTTTCCAAGCCTATAGAGCTTATTTTACCTATTAAATATCTATAAGGGACAGTATCAAAAGCCTTTGCAAAATCCATAAACACTACATCCACAGCCGCCCCTCTGTCCAGGCTACTACTCGCCTCCTCATAAAAACAAATCAGGTTAGTCTGACAACTTCTGTCCTTGGTAAACCCATGCTGGTTATCACTTATAAAATTATTTACAGTCACATACTCCTGTATATAGTCCCTTAAGAGTCCTTCAATTTTTTTTCCCCATAACAGAAGTTTAATTAACTGGTCTATAATCACCTGTCGAGGACCTAGATCCTTTTTTGAATATGGGCACCATATTTCCCTTGCACCAATCACTTGGCACTGTACCAGTACCTAGGGAATCTTTAAAAATTATAAACAGGGGCACAGCAATGATTGAACTGAGATATTCAAGAACTCTTGGGTGTAATCCATCTGGACCCAGAGCCTTGTTCACATTTACCTTATTTAACTTAGCGTGGACCATATCTATAGTTAGCCAATTGAGTATATCACAGGATGTACTAACAACCCCGGCGCCACAGATATCAGCTCCTTTCTATTCTTTTGTATATACAGAGCTAAAAAACACATTTAGTAACTCTGCCTTTTCCTTATCTTCAGTGACTAAGCCACCTTTACCATTATTAAGGGAACCTACCTGCTCAGACCTTGGTTTTTCAGCATTTACATTGAAAAAATTTTTAGGGATTTGTTTTGCTCTTTTTTCCACCTGCTGTTCATTTTGTATCTTTGCAAATTTTATCTCCTTTTTACAGATTTTACTACGCCCTTTGTAAACTTCAAAGGCTACAGCTGACCCCTCAGATTTGTATTTTTTAAATGCCTTTATCATTTATTGCCCTTTTTACAGTAGTTGCAAGCCATGGGGGGTTTAATTTTAGGCGTTTATACTTGTTACCCAAAGGAATACATTTTTTAGTCCAATTACTCAATGTGGGTCTATGCCCTTAAATGCTGCCCTCAACCCAGGGAAATTAGCATTTTACTCTGCTTCTTATAATTTAGGGGGAATATAATCATATTGTGGTCACTATTACCTAGTGTTTCTCGAACAGTAACATTACTAACAAGCTCTGCATCATTAGAAATTACCAGATCCAACAGAGAATCACCCCTAGTGGGAGCTTCTACAAACTGGCCCATAAAGTGGTCCTGCAGCAAGCTGAGGAATTTTCTCCCCTTTGCAGTTGAGGCAGAACCATGACCCCAGTCAATGTCTGGGAAGTTAAAATCTCCCATTATGACTACTGTACCAACCTGTGCCGCCTGCTCTATTTGGTTATACAGTTGAGCTTCTATCTCCTCTGTGACGTTAGGGGGTCTATAGATCACACCAAGTATTATTTTTTCAGTGTTTATATTCCTTTGAACTTCCACCCATAAGGTTTCAACATCCTCACCATCCGCACCCACAATTGCCTCTTTCATACTTGCAGATTACTCCTCACATACAGGCACATGCCACAGCCTTTTCTATTGTCTTTCCTCTAAGTAGTGTAAAACCCTGAATATTAACAGCCCAACCATGTCTCAGCCACACCAACTACATCTATGTATACTTCTAGTACCATAGCCACTAGCTCTAGCATTTTGCGAGCTAGACTTCTGGCATTTGTGAAAATACATTTCAAATTACTATTACCTGTATAGTGAATATCCGGGATTTTTTTGTTACCTTTATTAATGTTTGTATGTAGCAGGTTCTTTTTACCAGCAGCTCTATTTTTCCTTGGTGTACAGTTCTGCCCAGTCTTCTCCCTACTTTCCTCAATCCCAGCCCCCACTAAATCCCCACTGTCCCCCCTACTGTATATCCCACTCTCTATCTACACTATCTACCCCCTTATTAGTATGACCCCCACCCTGCCCCCAGGTTCTAGTTTAAAAGCTTCTCCAGCAATCTAACCATTTATTCCCACAGAGCAGTTGCAGCCTCCCCATTAAGGTGCAACCTGTCCCTACTGTAGAGTCTGTAGCAGACAGAGAAGCCAGCCCAGTTCTCCATGAACCCAAACCCTTCCTTCCTGCACCAGCTTCTGAGTCACTTATTTAACTCCCTAAGCTCCCGTTGTCTCTCTGGTGACGCTCGTGGCACTGGTAGTATTTCTGAAAATACTACCTTGGGTGTCCTGGACTTGAGCTTCTCTCCTAGTTCTCTAGGACCTTTTAAGGACCTTCCATATCCCCCTGACTTTGTTATTGGTGCCAATGTGTACCATGACCGTTGTGTCTTCCCCATCCCCACCCAGCAATCTGTCAATCCCATCCGCAATATCCCGAACCAGAGCACCTGGAAGACAACACACTGTATTCATGGTCTCAGCAACAGATGATCCTGTCTGTCCTCCTAATAATAGAGTCCCCTAGTGTTCTACCCATAAATCACAGTATTTCACTTGGTAACTTCATATTAACTCTTTCAGCAGTATTTAACCCTTTGCAGTGCCCCACTGGGTTAATGCATATGCCATCAATGTTATGTAGAAGGTCTTACCTCTTTGACCCACACCTATTTCCAGAACAGGCTGCCCAAAGAGAAGGTGAGCAAACTGTACAAGTGTAGCCAACTTCCATTCAGCGTTATGGCTATTTCCGGCAGTCCCATAGAGGTGAATTGAGGGGTGGCTGTGCATGCTCTCTATTCACCTCTACATGACTTCTGTAAAATAAATGAGTGCACCTGCTCACCTATTTTTGGA
This sequence comes from Bufo gargarizans, assembly GCF_014858855.1. Lineage (NCBI taxonomy): Eukaryota > Metazoa > Chordata > Amphibia > Anura > Bufonidae > Bufo > Bufo gargarizans. The sequence continues at coordinate 399,233,281 of NC_058081.1, forward strand.
ACTCCCATAGCCGTGAAAAGAGAGCACCCACACATGCGCAGTGTGCTTGCCTTCACTTTGGTAGCCCTGTTCTGGAGATAGAAGAGAGTCCCAGAGGCAGGACCTGCAGCTATCTGACTTTGATGACAGACCCTAGCGAGATGTAATTAAACTCTGAGATGGGCCAACTCATTTAACTACTTAGCAGTACCCTTAAACTAAATCTAAAGGTATGTTCACATGGCAGAAATACATGTCTGAAAAATCCTATGTGTTTTTGCCATTTAAGCCTCTGAAGAAATCTGAGGCTGACCCTCGTATTACTGCTGTGGTCTTATAGTTTGCAATGCCTCAGAGCCATCTGCAGATTTAGGCTAGGGCTACATGGCGACATGTGTTGCTCGACAAAAAAGGGTACAGCTACATGGCTACATTTGCCTCATGTTTTTTTGTAATGATGGTCAATGGTGTCACAATGTGACATGCGACATTCTGCAATTGCAACGTGATAGTCGCATACTAATAACAACTTGGATGTTTTTTTCTTGTGACTGTCACGTCGCAGCATGTCACATGTCTCAGTGCAACACCCTTCACTATCATTAGAAAAAAATGTTGTGAGATCTTTCAGCAACAAGAAGCCTTGCAACATTTGGCCGTGTAACAGTAGTCCAGGGGCGTAGCTACCATGGAAGCAGCGGAAGTGGCAGCTATGGGGCCCAAACTCAGGAAGGGGCACATGGAGGACAAATGTATTTATTTTCAGGGCCCAAGGAGCGTTCAGTATAGTGCTAGTCCTAGCACTGTTATTACTCACCGCTCTCTGGTCTTCTTCTCCAGGCACCTATACTGCACTAAGTCCTGGCATTGCACAGCTTCAGTATGGGATGCCATGTGCATAGGAGCGCACTATGACTTGACGCTGTGCCATGTCATATCACAGTGTAGTGCGTGCCTAGAAACAGTGCTGGACGAAAAGTGGAAGCACATACAGGAGAACAAGAGAGTTTTTTTTTTTTTTTTTTTTTTCCGGTATGGCCCCATTCAAAAATTTGCTGTGAGGCCCAGTCTGTTCTAGTTACACCATTGCCCTGGCCTTAGCCTCAAGTTAATTTTGTTTTCTGCAATCCACTTCATACATTGTAGATTCCCATTTAAATCAATTGAACACTTATATTAAGCTTTTTTTTACATGGATTTTGGCACAGGACATTAAACACGGGACTCTTTTGGCCACACTTTTTTTTTTCTTGTCAACATTTATACATACAGCTGTGAGCCGGAAAACATAATTCACCTTTACAGGGTGTCATTCATACTAAAGGAGTAGTACTGGCTCTGTTCACTGCCGTACAATCTCTGTGTGCAGGACATTGCTGTGTGCACGAGCCTTTAAATTTGGCTTCATGCTCTCAAACCCATGTAGAGTTTTTTTCTTTGTGTGAATAAAGTTTTCTAAACCGACTGCAAAAATCTGCATCAAATAAGCCATATATGAAAGTTGCAATTAATTAGACCATGTTCGCAGTTTGGAGCAGTTTTTGCATTGTCATTTTAGCCAAAATGAGCTGTCCTTTTTGTATTTTTTGATCGGATCAGGGTTTATGTAGCAAACTGTATTGTGTGAACAAGGCCTAAGAAATAAAACTAGTGCAGGAACTGCTTCTATGGAGATTGTAAAGTTACTGCATGTATAAAGTCCTAATCTATCCCAGCTGCTTTTCACCCTCCCTTTTTTATTTTTGCCTTTGCTTTCTAATCGCAGAGGAAGCACTTCATTCCGGATCTCTGCTTCAGAGTATTGATGCATTTACATATCAGCCACTCATATTTAAAAAAAATCTTCCTATCATTTCCTCCCATTTCAGCTGTCTGTCTGACTTCCTGTTTCTTCCTATATTGCAGGCTCATTAATAAACCATATCTAATACAAAGCAAATTCCCTAAGGCTTTACTAGGAGAAAGCCAAAAGCTGCTTGTAAGAAAGCGGCTGCAGTATGAGGCCTCATTCACTGGAGCGTCAAGGCTGTAATGAAAGAAGCTGAAGTTATGTGTGGAACATATATATTAAATGGTATGTACGAGATGAGATCATTTTGTTTGGTTTATTTTGCTATAGATAAAAGGAAATGACTGTGTCACTGAACTGTCATGATGCAGAGAAGAGGGTCCTGGTCAGCATTACAGCTTTGTACAGTGACAGATGTTGTCACTGTCCTCTTTACAGAACACAGCCAAGAGTTACTTCACAAACTCTTACATCCATTTGTGTTCATTAGTTTTAGATTCCACTTCCTGCTGTCTTTAAAACTTAGCAAAATCAAAGTGCACCTCTCATTTCAGGTGACTTTCCAGAATAAGCCATCTTGTGTGTGTACATGAACGTTGGCCATTATAGTACTAGTATACTATAGTATTATATACTAGCAGCCCCATTTATCAGCCATTTTCCCTTCTGCATGTTCCACTTGTAATGGCAAGTTTTTCCTGAGCTTGTAGGTCAAGACTAGTTGCAATAGTGTCTCCCATAGCACACAGAGAGGTGATCCTGCCCTCACGTCTCCCTCTTACTCAGAAGCAGCAGCAGCATGGAGTACATTATACAACAGTAATGAGCAATGTAGTTGTGAATCCAACACTAGATTTAGACAGAAAACTTATTCTATAGCAGCCTCTTTATACTTTTGTGCTTTTGTCTCCCTCCAGCAGCTAACAACCTCCTCCCCTTCCCCTCTCTACAGTCTTGGGAAGCAACTGTAACTTGATTCCTCATTGAATTGATAACTCACCATTATCTGTGACTTAGTGAGTAGAGATTTTACCAGTGAGTGATAAGTGTAGTGGGAGAAAACTAAGTAGCTGATAAGTGGAAAAAGAGACATTATTTCTCTACCATTGATGTATGGTAACAAAATTATAACTAGGGGTTGTCCCATCTGGACATATCCACAGAATATGGTGTAAATGTTCCTACCTCTGGAACTGAGCCCTGTCATGCATGACCGAGAATAGAAAGTAGGCCGCACATGCGAGGCTCTCTCCATTCACTGCTATGGAACTTATGAGCGAGGTTACTTTGCTATTTTTGGATGTTCCACAGCATTGAATGGAGATAGCTGCAAATGGTTAGTCTCCTCTACATTCTTCATGAAACAGGAGTAGTGTCAGAGATGGGACCTGCACCTATCAGACTTTTATGGCACATCCTGTGGGATTGAGGTTTTGTTAGCATTTTTGTGGGATTCCCTATTACAGCAAATCTTCAGGGGCCATGTGTTTCCTTTTAGTCACTATAGAAATTCATATTTCATACTGACTAGGTAGGTTTAGCTTACAGGGGATATCCCTTCAGTTGAGCTCCTTATATGCGCTAATAGAACATTCAGCTGGGATATCAAACATCAGAACCACTATTAATAAAACAAATAGGTTTCCAGGATAAGGAAGAAGGGTCTACTGTTCCTGTTCCGAAAACAGTGCCATTCTTGTCCATGGGCCATGTCTAGTAGTATAGTTGTTTCTTAATAAAGAAAATGGGATTGAATGGCAAGTCCAGACTTAGCTATAATAACGGTGCTGTTTTTGGTGAGGGAAAATGTCAGTCATGGCCACAACATACAATCAAGTTGCCCATAACAATGAATCATTTTGCATATTGATTAGGAATATTTTTTTATCATGTGACTTGCCTCAGCCAGTGATTGGTGGAGAGGGCCTATCCTGGGATTTCTAGCATGTCAAGTTGGAACCAGGAAGTGGAGCAGTAAGAACTGGACCAATGTTGAAATGGCAGCAGGGAAAGATCATCGAGGTGAGGGTATGGGAGTATAGCTTATTTTTTAATTTTGAACCTTTCGAAATCCATTTAAATATATCATTGTGAAACCCCTTTAATATGTGTCTTAAAGGTGTAGTCTATCATTTTTATAATAACATACTGAATATCAATTTAAATATGATTGTTGAGGTCCAACCTCTGTTGGCTACAAATATGGGTTCACTATCAGATGAAGTCATTGGGAGATATGGAAGCTGCAATTACTGTGTTGATATTTTCCGCTAAACTCTTAAAGTGGATATCTGACAAAGACAAACACTTTTGAAAAAGAAGTTGATTGATCAGCTAATTGCTGTCACCCCCGCTCCTCTAACAACTGTGATCAGCAGTTACTGCCAGTGGACGTCACATCTGCCCACTTAGGCCTCTTTCACACGGGCGTTGCGGGAAAAGGTGCGGGTGCGTTGCGGGAACATGCACGATTTTTCCACGCAAGTGCAAAACATTGTAATGCGTTTTGCACATGCGTGAAAAAAAATCAGCATGTTTGGTACACAAACCCAAACTTCTTCACAAAAGTTCGGGCTTGGGATCGGTGTTCTGTAGATTGTATTATTTTCCCTTATAACATGGTTATAAGGGAAAATAATAGCATTCTGAATACAGAATGTATAGTACAATAAATTAAAAAATAATTTAACTCACCTTAATCCACTTGCTCGCGCAGCCCAGCTTCTCTTCTGTGCTGTGTACAGGAAAAGGACCTGTGGTGACATCACTACGGTCATCACATGGTCCATCACCATGGTAAAAGATCATATGATGGACCATGTGATGACCGGAGTGACGTCACCACACGTCCTTTTCCCGTACACAGCACAGAAGAGAAGCCGGGCTGCGCGAGCAAGTGGATTAAGGTGAGTTAGATTTTTTTTTTTTCCCCTCCAGCGCTATTGTACTATGCATTCTGTATTCAGAATGCTATTATTTTCCATTATAACCATGTTATAAGTGAAAATAATAAAGATCGGTCCCCATCCCGATCGTCTCCTAGCAACCGTGCGTGAAAATCGCACCGCATCCGCACTTGCTTGCGGATGCTTGCGATTTTCACGCAGCCCCATTTCTCTTCTATGGGGACTGCGTTGCGTGAAAAATGCACAAAATAGAGCTTGCTGCGATTTTCACGCAACGCACAAGTAATGATTGAAAATCACCGCTCATGTGAACAGCCCTATAGAAATGAATGGGTCCTGATTCAGTGCGGGTGCAATGCATTCAACTCACACATTGCACCCGCGTGGAATACTCGCCCGTGTGAAAGGGGCCTAACTTCCTGTGCAATGGTCACAGCAGGGGAAATGTAGCATTTCATGACTGCTGTTCAAATGGATGGATTGGCTGGGTCTGCCAGAGCGGTAGCCACTCCAATAGAGGGTCTCTCTCTGTTCTGGCTCATAGAGGGGGTCCAGAGCAGGAAACTCCCTTTTTTGATATCCATACACCCTAATAGGGCATATAGACAGGGGGATACAACTCCATCAATATATGTACTGGGTGCAGACAATGAGTGTTCCAATGTATATGACTGATGCTATGACCGGACCAAAAAACAGCCCATGTATTGAGAAGAAAAAAGAGTTTCTGATAATCTGATGTAATACTAATAAATAGCAAATAATTAATAATAAATAAAATATTAGTATATATTTAGCAGAGTTTTAGTGTAATGTAGCATTAATGATGCAGCAATGTCAAAGAGCTTTTTTTGTCTTTTATGTATTTGTTTTTGGAGGCAGAAATTTTACTTCTATTTGTATAAAAGAGTTCATGCCCTTAAAAGGTTCTTTATTAATGCTGAGGGAAACAAAGCTAATCTGGGTCTGTGATCTTTCATATTAAGCATTTCCCAGGAGCCACATGATGAACATTGCCTGTTTTACCATGTGCCTAAGCTGTGAAAGAACACATTGTCACTATGCTGTTTTTAATAAAGTTTATTTCCTTTGTGAAGAATTCAGGCAACGTAATCATTAATTAAAGAGTATATTATCAAATATCACATACAGAAATACTGTATATTAAATAAGAGGTCCTTCTTAAGAATGAAATGGAATTTTTTAAGTGTAGTTTGTGCGGATTTTCCAAGCGGGTTTTCTGTGTTTCAGCACCAAATTAACACCAAAATCTGCATGTATTACTTGCATATTTAGATGAGGATTTGCCGCAGATTAATTCTGAGGGTGAAATGTGCACAAACAATTGGCATGCTGCAGATTTCAAAATCTGCACCATAAATCAATTTCCATGTGGAAAATGTACTCACCATGTAGGTGAGATTTTAAAATCTTCTCTCTTTAGGAGCTGTTAACATCTCGTTTTTGTGTAAACAAAAAAAAAGTATGAAAGCATATGGCTTGACGTACCCATAGACTATAACTGGGCAAATGTAGTTCGAAAGTGCATAATTATGTCTCAGTTTGGCAGACGTGAATACCACAGCACCTTAAAAAAAAAAAGTATAGAAACATTTAAAACATTTTTTTGCAGTGAATGAAAGACGGATGGGACAGCACGTTTCTGTCTGTTAAACATATCTTCTTTTTCAGATCATGCCTTCAAATCTTAATTTTGAAAAAGAAAGGTTTCAAAAAAACTGTATGTTAAGGCTACTTTCACACTAGCGTTCGATCGGATCCGTTCTGAACGGATCCGATCATAATAATGCAGACGGAGGCTCCGTTCAGAACGGATCCGTCTGCATTATATAGCAAAAAAAAGCTAAGTGTGAAATTAGCCTGAGCGGATCCGTCCAGACTTTTACATTGAAAGTCAATGGGGGACGGATCCGCTTGAAGATTGAGCCATATTGTGGCATCTTCAAACGGATCCGTCCCCATTGACTTACATTGTAAGTCTGGACGGATCCGCACGCCTCCGCACGGCCAGGCGGACACCCGAACGCTGCAAGCAGCGTTCAGGTGTCCGCCTGCTGAGCGGAGCGGAGGCTGAACGCCGCAAGACTGATGCAGTCTGAGCGGATCCGCATCCATTCAGACTGCATCAGGGCTGGATGGAAGCGTTCGGGTCCGCTCGTGAGCCCCTTCAAACGGAGCTCACGAGCGGACAGCCGAACGCTAGTGTGAAAGTAGCCTAAAAGGACAGATACAAAAAGAACAGGAATGTGGAATGTATAACGAGCAACTAATGGTGTGCATGTTAAATACTTCCTCACATATTCAAATAGGCCACCAAAAAGGGTGAAGTATATTCAAAAGAATAAAACTTAACTTTTAATCTGATCGTATCCAAAAATCAACACAGATAAATACTCAAAAAATGGAAAGGTCTTACTGGTATACTAGACAAACAAATAGGTAGACACTTGAAATGCGAGCTAATTCGAGCAGGTATCAGGCGGGGGGCAGGGGAAACAATTGTACCTTTCCCTAGCATAGCCCTATCAGGTCAATTATACCTGAATGACCTCCAAAATGCGGAGTAATCGTCCTGATAAGGGAGGTCCCGTCCGGAACCTGACCCTATTAAGAGCCCCTAGCTGTCAGGGATAAAGGGGGAAGGAATAACAAAATAAATGTCCAAAATCCCCCCCACACACACAGAAAAAGTTAATAACAAAAAAGCTGTGTTGAATTTTAGATACGATCAGATTAAAAGTTAAGTTTTATTCTTTTGAATATACTTCCCCCTTTTTGGTGACCTAAAAGGATAGATAACCACAAAATTGCATAACTTTTGTATACTTTTACAGTATGTCTAAATGTATACGCCTAACTTACAGCAAAAATGAGATGTGAACAGCCCCTACCTGACATGGTATTACTCCGTGCAATATGCACAGTGTGTATGTTTCCTTAAAGGGGGTTTCCCATGACTAATGTAAAAAAATGTAAATCAGACATTTTATTGTATATGACAACCTCTTTCTAACAAAGCTAGAACCAGGCCTGTACATCATATGGATCCAGAGATATGCCCATTCATTGCTCTGCTAGATTTATATCAAGCTGAAAGCTCAAGGGGAGTGTATTTTCTTCTGCAGCTAAGGGGGCGTGTCTCAGCTCTCCCTATCACAGCTCAGGAAGCAGTTGAAGGATGAAACTGAGCATGTGCGGACTGCTCAGTGAGCTGGACAAAAAAAAAAAAAAAAAAACTAACAGCAGGTGGCGCTATACAGATGCATTTATTGAATAACTCAGTGGCTATGCAAAATTTTTTATTACATAAAATTAAAAAAGTATTCAGTTCCAGATGCTGGTTTAAAAACTGTAGAATATTTTTCGTGGGACAACCCCTTTAACCCCGTAAGGACATGGCCATATTTCATCTTAAGGACCAGGCCATTTTTTGCAAATCTGAACACAAAAAATGGCCTGGTCCTTAAGATGAAATATGGCCATGTCCTTTATGTGTGAATAACTTTAAAACACTTTTACTTATCCAGGACATTCTAAGAAAGTTTTTTCATCACATATTGTACTTCATGACACTGGTAAAATGGAGTCTAGAAGATAAATTTTTATTTATAAAAAAATACCAAATTTAAAAATTTCTATTTCTCTACTTTTATAATAGATAGTAATATCTTGGATCTCTATATGTCTATTTCATGTTTGGATCATCTTGGGAATGCCATTTTATTTTGTGGGGATGTTACAAGGCTTAGAAGTTTAGAAGCAAATCTTGAAATTTTTCTGAAAATTTCTAAAACCCACTTTTTCAGGACCAGTTCAGGTCTGGAGTCGCTTTGTAAGGCTTACATAATAGAAACCACCCAAAAATGACCCCATTTTACAAACTACACCCCTCAAAGTATTCAAGCTTACAGAAACACCCCATATGTGGTCGTAAACTGCTGTACGGGCACACAGCAGGGCGCAGAAAGAAAGGAGTGCCATACTATTTTATAAGGCAGATTTTGCTGGACTGGTTTTTTGATACCATGTCACATTTGAAGCCCCCCTGATGCACCCAAAGAGTAGAAACTCTAAAAAAGTGACCCCGTTTTAGAAACTACACTCTCAAAGTATTCAAAACCGCAAAAAAAAAAATTCCAGTTACAAAGCAAGGGTTAACAGCCAAACAAAACTCAATATTTATGGCCCTGATTCTGTAGTTTACAGAAACACATTGACCCAGGGTGCCTGCTGGTTGATTTCAGCAGGCACCCAGATCCGATCACCGCACGCCGCACAGCGGCGATCAGAAATACACACGACGTACTGGTATGTCATGTGTCCTTAAGTACCAGAACATCATGACGTACCAGTACGTCATGTGTCCCCAAGAGGTTAAAGCTCCAAAACACTGCAAACTAGAGTAGTTAATGTGTAATTTGAGTGATGCTAAGTCTGCTTATTTCATCTTTATTTTCATATCCATGTGCATTCCAACGCTGTGGTCTGACAAACTGGCAGTGAAATGCATAGAAAGGACTCCCATGCTTATGCACATAATAGAGAAGACTCAAAGAAGAGTCCTCCCAATGCATTTTACTGCATTTTTCTGACAGTGTCTGAATTCAAGTGAGTATGAAGATAAGAATTACATTAACGGACCAGCATCACTTACACTATACACTGCCTACTCTAGGGGGTGTTTTGTTGCTGACAGATTCCCTTTAAAGAGAATTTCCTCCTCAAATAAACCTTTGGAGATGCCATCTGGGACCAGTGGTGTACGACTTGTGCATTCACACAGGGCGCCTCACCTCCTCCTACTTTTATGAGGTGAGCACCACAAAAGCTAATGTTTATTGTATGTCAATACTAGTGCTATACAACATATGAAATGCTCTACTATTTTATCTATGGAGCTGCTATTTGTTCAGCTTATGGTGGTGTTACTTGAGCACTGTATAATGATATATACTTAGCATTGTGTGGCACTGCTACTTAGACTGATCAGTGTATCATTTTTGTGGTTTGTGGTGGTGACAGCACTGTTAGAACATTGTTATTTGGGCACAAATATGGATGGATGTTTGTCAAATATAGCACTGCTATTGAGCCATACTTGCACTTACAGCCAGCATCATTTAACATGGTAATTTGTACACTATATATGAAGGAAACAAGTATATCCAGAAGTTACTGCACAAGTCACCAGCCGAAATAAGGTCAGCCCTCCTGACAATTAAGAGTAGCTCCCACTTACAATGTGTATAGGGGTTGTCCCACAGCTTTCCAAAGACCTTAACGCTGGGTTCACACCTGAGCGTTTTACAGCGCGTTCCTACGCGCTGTAAAACGCACAACAGGCAAGAACCAATGATTCCCTATGGGAATGGTTCTCACCTGGGCGTTTTACAGCGCGTACGATCGCGCTGTAAAACGCCCGACGCTCAAACAAGTGCTTGAGCTTTTTTTTGGGCGTTTGTCGCGCGTTCCCGCACATAGATATTCGGGAACGCGCGACAATGTGTGCACCCCTGTCTCTGTATGCGCGATTGTAAACGCCCGTACAATCGCGCATACAGAGCGCTCGTTTCAGAACGCTCAGGTCTGAACCCAGCGTAAATGACATAATTGTTTGATTTGATTAGCAAATGCATGGTATGCACAACACAGTAGTTCTAGCGGATTTGTACTTTTGGCTTTCTGGCCATAAGTCGGGGAGCACATGATGGACACTGATCTACAAAGTTGCTCCAAGTTCCAGAAAATTACTGACTTGTAGAGAAAACACATATATATTCTATTAAAATATTAGTGACATCAGTAAGTAACAATACATGTATAACTCAAATCTATTAGAGGCCCCAAGAACAGCTCTATAATGTGGTGCGTGAGTTTTGGATTCCCCAATAAATACTGATGAATCTAGGAATGGAGATTCTTGGGAGGTTGAGCCAGATACAGTAGCTTTTTTCTTCCCGACTGAAGGCCACAGGAGACCCACAAAAGCTCCACACTTCTATGTGATATCCTTAAACACCAAAGTCAACCTTTCCCAGTCGGAGTAAAGATTACAAGGCAGTTTCTTTAAGCGGGTCTTTGAACTGTCCACATGGAGTGTTTTGAAATTTGACATTAGTAGATAAATGGTCCAGTGCCTTTGAAGCTGTTGCAGATCCTGATGTCTGTCAGCTCTCTGTGACCTGGGGCAAGTCATCCTATCTCTCTTAGTGCCACAGTACATCAATATTAGATTGTAAGCTCTGATGTACAGGCTAGTAATGTTTGCACACTAGTTAAATAATATTTGTAGACTATTAAACAGCCGCCACACAGCTTACAAAACAGGACACAAGAGGATTACACTTGTGGTAAACTCCTCTGGCAGGGGATGCAGAAAAGATGCTAAAGCTGAGACTCCATTTACAGAGGCCAGAGTTACCTTCTCATTTAAGTAATTTGTCTGCCCGCTTTCCCTTTCCGCAGCTTCCTCCCTCCTTGTAAAGTGATAGTCCTGGACCTATTCAGAGGAATAATAGTGATCCTCTGGGAACTAACTGAGCAGGGGAAGGAGGAGGCAGCTGAACATTAGGGATATGGAAATAAAAAATTGCAAAGTAATGTCTTGAAAGATCGACGTTTTCTTTTCCCTTAGACAGTTATTCAACCTTGGCAGGAAAAAATAAGCACGACTACCACTGATTTGTTTAAGCATCTATCTAACAGTTTAGCATGCTGATGACAGCTATTGTGTAGACTAGCTATGTTAGTAAGACATTTGGATTGCAAGCTTCTATGCTTAATGTTCCCCGTGCTGTTATGTCAGCACATGTTCATTTGTTTTGCTTTAAATGTGCAAGATTCTTTGAATAAGAATATCCCAGATAAGGATTCTCTAAATTGCTTATAGTAAGTACAATACAAACTGTGTTTTATGGTTTTTCCCCCCATGTTAAATTTGATTTCAAATTTAAAGGGGTTTTCAGACTGTTTTATGCTGATGATATATCCTCAGACACCTGGGACACCCGCCAATCAGCATTTTGGGGAAGATGCAGAGCTCCATAGAGTACCGCAGCCTTCTCACAGCTTACCCTAAGCAAGTGAATGGGGCTGAGCTGCAATACCAAGCACAGCCACTACGTAATGTTAGCTGCTGTGCTTGGTGAGCTGAGGAGGCCAAGGCTCTCACTGGGGCACCTTGCCTGGCCTCCTCAAACAGCTGAACGGTGGGGGTACCAGGTGTCACAATCAGATACTGGCGACCTATCCAGAGGATAAGTCATCATTATAAAACAGTAAAAAATAAACTTAAGGTTACATTCATTCTGAATAACTTAAGCTCATTTATAATATGCTCATCTATGCTCAACATGGTTCACATCTCAAATCATACTTCATACCTCATCCATTTGATTGCAAAGAGCCGGTTGCCGCCATCTTGAATGAAGATCTAGTGTGAAATCTCACGCAGATCACATCACCAGGTCATACGTCACAACGTACGTTATTTCATACAAGATCTTCAATCAAGATGGAGGCAGCCAGCTCTTCGCGCTCAAATGGAAGTAGGTATGATTTTTTTATTTTTTTTACTGCCATTCAGGGAAAATCGATTTGCTCCCATAAATCATGAGGAAATTGAGCTTGACAACATTAGTCAAGACTATTTGCTTCAAGTTGTTTCATTTTTTATTTCAGGATGTATATATGCAATACAGTGCAATACTGATCTGCACAGATATGCTGTAGATACACCAGATATGAGATTGGATCCCATCATATGCAATGAGAGTAGCCTTTAAAAAAAAAAGGTTTTAAAAAAATATTACTGATTACACATGACAGGATACATCCCATTTTTGACTTTTAATGTACGGTTCCTGTGCAAAGCAATAAAACACTGAACCGCCTGAACGCATTCTAAAATGAGCCAACCCGCAAAAAAACAACAACTTGGGGGAGTTGTTGGAGAGAAAGATATATGTTCTAGCAAAAGTCAGTCAACTTTGTCTATCAATGCAATGATCACTCCAGCTTTACCAATGATCTGGCAGTTTTTTAGGCTCCGGTAGTCTTGTTCCTTCCATTGACTCTTTTACTATGTTACAAGCCATTAGTAAAGATAATAGAATGATTACATTCTCAGCCCACCACTATGCCAGCTATTATGATGACAGATTGACTGTAGGGGCATGTTTACTACCCTCGTCCATCTGCTGACTATGTAGTTTGAGGAGTCTGGGTGGTCTCCAATTTAGATGCAGAGATGCAAGACTAATTAGTGTGATGCATGACTTGATTACCTAATTTTAGTGCTGATTTCTAATTAGTAAAAACAAGTCTGACCTTGTGTTCTGATAACTAAGGGCTGATGTTTGCAAGATCTCACCCTTGCCGCTGATCAATAGCCATGTAAAGGAATGTTTTCTAGATGTATCCAGTAACCAGAATCTGCTGGACATTTTCAAGTATTAAATATTTGTATTCTGGACATTCATAAATGCAAAACATCAAGAATTCTCACAGTGGTTGGAGGTCTAGCTTGTTAATGGGGCCATCCAATGTATTTATTCATCTCAAAATCAAAACTCATGAAACTTATTTTGCATTTCAGGAAGTCCTTCGATCCCCCAACTACTACAGTGGTCAAAGTGGCTGGAAGTTGTGTAGTTCATACAAAATTTGACATGCTGATTCCCTTGTCAGCCCATAGGCAGACTCTAAAAAGAATGCCTGTTGCATAGACATAGCTTATAGTGGGACTTAAACAAAATGTGAAATGTGAAATAAATGTAATACAAATATTCAAAATACAAGAGAAAAAAGTCTCAATTTTCCACTTACATATTTTGTTATTAGTGCCATGACTAAGGACGCAGTGTATGTCAGAAACAAATCGGCATTGTTTTAAGTGGTACAAGTGGTGGTAAGTCCAAAGATAGATTTTTAATATGTACCAATAATGAAGACGTTTTATTCAGGTTGGACTAATAATTTTTTCAATATGCAGGTACATTGAAGCAGGGCGGTGTACGTGCATGGATTGACTGCTGTATCTGGAGTACGGAGCTGGTGAGCTGAGTTTTGCTTTTATTTATGGAAAATTATACAGAATTGTTGCATCAGTAACACAAGAGATAAAATGGGACTATCCTATGCCCATATGAAATTACTCAAATGCAAAATACACCCAAAGGCTGAAAAGTAAAAAAAATAAAAAAAATAAATAAAAGCTTTTCAGTGGTATTCTTTTCCATCCACATATTTTACTTAATCTCCTTTCAGGCACCTCTGGCAGACCAAAGGGATCAGGGCAAATTTTGTTTACTGAATTCTTCTCTCTTCTTACATCATATGTCAGGTGAGAGTTAGGAGCTCTCTTCTAGTGACAGACGAACATCGGCTGAGACGATTCGCGGACGCGATCAAATGTCCGCGGACCAAAAGTTTGTGGTGGGCCCCATTCACTTTAATGGCAGGCGAACCACCAACTACTAGAAGTGCACAAATAGTCCCACAACATGGACAGTGAAATACTAGAGGGGGATCAATGACAAAAATTCCAACAAAAAATATGAATTTTAATCATGGGCCATTTTTATGTGTCTTAAAGGGAAATTCTCAAAAATGAGCGCTGCTGGAGCCTAGAAAGATGTTATTTTAGGCCACGGGAGTACGGGCCCTAAAAATTAGGCATTCAGCTAACATAAAAGAAATTGTAGAGTAAAATGGTGGTTGGCTCACACTTAGATAATTACGGGCGGGTGCTGCAAACTCACAAATTGGGTGCCCGAACCCAAAAATAGATAGACAATATAGCAGAAAGAAAAAAGGAGTGAGCACTCACACTATCTGGACCATGGGGATAGATATTATTTAATTCTTAATTAATAATAACACCACTCAAATACATTAAAATCACATAAAATAACATAAAATAGAAAATGGTACCAACGTAAAATCACACTGGTGGGTGATAGTAGCGTAAGCCTTATATGATAAATTCACACTTGCCGCCACCTCAGATTGAATGGTGGCAATAGAACCGCAGACCGTGAATACAAAGTCCCAATATAGATTCGTGTGGCTCCGGATTAAAGTGTCCACGTGTATAGAAATGTCTCTCAAACAAACAATCTCTCCACAGCTGGTACAGTATGTCCGCAAGGGGCTATAGGTATTAAATGCCCAATTCAAGTTCCTACCTTAGTCCAAAATTCAAAGTTTTGCCAGCTGTTCTCCGCTGGGCTGTCCTGCCACGAGCAGCGAGTGTGCCGGCCGCTTCGGCGTCTCACGTCACAAGTCTCGTGTCGCTGACGTCACAATATCGCGGGAACACAGAGTTTGGCTGGTATGGATGGTAGGCAAATAATCAGACCTGTATTCAGCTCCTATGTTTTGGTGGAGTATTGATAGGATTCCTTATCGCATGGCCATGCAATGTATTATCTCAGAATCCAGTAGATTGGGTGGGCGCTTCTTCCAGTCACCAGACGCGTTTCGGGGCGTTCTACACCCCTTCCTCAGTGGTAAGAGCGCAAGACCTCCCACTCCACCCTTTATAGTCCTCTCGGCACTCACAAAAATCCGGATTTGGGACAAATGCATTCCATTGCGGTTTCAATCCGGTAATGATGCGGTTTTCCATAACCTCATTGCGTTTTATCATCAATCCAGTTGCAAACATGTTAAAATTGATATATACCCCATTCAAAAAATCAAAATGACATGATATTATCAATAAAAATTATAAAATAGAAAATTTATGAAAAATTATGGAATAAAAACGATTGGTAACATTAATATACCTAAAACACTAAAAATATAAATAAGTCCCTAATCATGCAGATTCATATATATTACGCTGAGAAATCCATAGTGCAAAGTCATATGTATACATTTTCATGGAGAAACTGATAGCAGCATGGGAAGATCAAAACGGACGTGTTTAGTGTGGGAGCCCCAACTCCGAGGGAAAGTCCCAGAACCCAAAATGGTAAACTCTGGGACCCACCATCGGAGACGGAACCCCCACCTTATAGGAAGCCGAAAATCTCCAGATCCGAATTCAGGCCTGCCGGTAGTAGGCAGCCAAATTCATAGATTAGTTTAGATTCGGCTCTGGACATCCTCTTTATATAGTCCCCACCTCTCCAGTGTTTATTGACTTTCTCTAACGCTGTAAAAAATAATTTAGACGGGTCCCTATTATGTACCTCATCATAATGTTTCGAAACAGAATGTTTTGCATAACCCTTTTTGATGTTGGCAATGTGTTCACTGATTCTAATCTTTAGTGTTCTTTTGGTTCTACCAATATACTGGCGTTTACACGGGCACTGTAGTAGATATATAACTCCAGATGTGTTACATGTGAGACAATCATTTATCTCCCATGTAAATGTATTGTGTGTCGAATGTACAGTAACTGTCTTTCTTTCTTGGAGGCTCATTTTACAACCTATACATCTCCCACATTTGAAGAACCCCTTTAGATTTAGAAAAGAACCCATAATGGATGTAGATTTTTTCTCTTTTACTGATGGGGCAATTTTTAGTTTTAGATTCGTGGCCTTTGTATATATTATTACCGGTGTACTTGGTAACTGTGGGCCAATCACCCTATCACTCAATATGTGATGCCAATGTTTTGTAATGATACTCTTGATCTTCTTGTAATTACTACTAAATGGTAGGATCATCTTAATATCAGTTTTGGAATCCCCAGATGTTCCTATAGGTCCTTTTATTTCAAAAAATGACTTTCTTTCAAGAGTTCTCACTTTCATCAGAGATTCATCCAAGATAGAGGTTGGATATTTCTTCTCTAAAAATTGGAGTCTCATTTTAACGGCTTCTTCCTCAAAACTAGCTTCTTCTGTACAATTCCTTTTGAGCCTTCGAAATTGGCCTAAGGGGACATTTAATAGCCACCGTGGTAGGTGGCAGCTGCTAAAGAGGATGAAGCCGTTCTTGGCCGTCGGTTTTTGGTATGTGCTACACACATAACGGTCATCCACTTTCTTAATTAAAAGGTCTAGAAACTCCGTTTCTTCCTTAATATTTGGTGTGAACACCAGATTACGATCATTGTTATTAATGGTTTCCAAAAATTCAGATAATTCAGTATCTCCCTTCTTCCAGATAAAAATTATATCATCAATGTAGCGCCGCCATAGGACCAGATCCACCCCAAGTCTGGGCTCAATGTTGGTATATTCCCATTCTGCCAAAAATAAATTAGCATAACTTGGGGCGAATCTGGTCCCCATGGCGGTGCCACATTTCTGTAAGAAGTATTCCCCCTCAAAATAAAAATAGTTGTGCTCCAAAATATATTGGATACCTTCCAATATGAGTTGGATTTGGGGATCCTTAAATGTGCCATTTTTAATCAGTTGTTGCTCAATTGCATCCAACCCCTGCTGGTGGTCGATGACCGTATACAGGGATTGGATATCCAGGGTCCCCATTACCCAACCAGGCTCAATATTCAATCCTTCCAAAATTTGTATGACCTGAGTTGTATCCTTCAGGTAGGATTTTATGTTCTTCACTAATGGTTGGAGCTGAGTGTCTATATATTTAGACAAATTGGAGGTAATGGATCCTATTCCGGACACTATGGGGCGTCCCGGGGGGTTATTTAAACTTTTGTGTATCTTGGGCAGACAGTAGAAGGTGGGTAGCCTTCCCTCTGTGCCCAAGATAAACTCTGACTCTTGTTTGAGGAGAACACCCTGTTCCAAACCTTTGTTACAGAGGTCCTCCAGCCCCTGACTAAATCTTTGTATTGGATTGTCTTTAAGTTTAACATATGTCCTCTGATCTTCCAACAGTCTAAGACACTCAGTATTATAATGGTCGGTGTCCAAGATAACTGTTGCTCCGCCTTTATCGGCCGGACGGATGGTCACATTGTTATCCTTCTGGAGCAATTTTATGGCCTGGATTTCCCTTTTCGTTAAATTGTTATTATTAGGGGGTCTAATTTTAATTCTCCTCAAATCATCCTCAACACATTTTTGGAATGTTGCAATTTCTCTGCTGATCTCATTACGTGGAAACATTTTGGATTTCTTTTTTAGGGAAGTGTGATTAAATCCCTCTGAGGGTTTATTAACCGGGAAATTTTTTATTTGGGGATTTTTTAAAAAATATTTTTTGAGGCAAAGGCTCCTAATGAACTTTTGGACACCTATATAAGTTGAAAATTTATCTACCGTATTGGATGGGGCAAATTTAAGCCCCTTATTTAATAAATTAATCTGTGATACAGTGAGAATTTTTGTGCTTAAATTAATTACCGATCCCATCTCTGGGTTTGTGAGTGTCTCTGGTGCCTTGGATCCCTTTCTCCTACTTCTCCTTGTTTTTCTACGTGATGGTGCTGTCGGTGATTGGTGTGGTTGTGATGATGGTGTGTATACTGGTTCCGTGTTTGATAATTGGGATATGGGTTCTTGCCTGTCGGGTGTTGGTACCTGGTATTCTTGTGCCTCAAATTGTATGGTGATCTGTGCTGTGGTGGTGTTTGTTCCCTGTACCTCGTCCGTGTCCTGTGGTGTGCCGGGGTTAGATCTAAAAAATGCTGTCCTGCTAATTCCTCATACCTATTATTCACTGGTACATTATAGGTGTCCGTCACTTCCTCTCTCCCCAAATTCAACAATTCCTGATGGGAGTTGTTCCCTTCTCCCTCAGTCTCTACCAATCTATCCTGTCGTCTGTCGATATGGACTTCTATATGCTTATTACTTTTCTTATTTATTATATCAATTTCTAGCTTATCTAAGCTTTTGCACAGTCTATCTTGCCACATACTAAATTCTGTGTTTTTAGGGAATTTCTCTATATGTTCTTTTAGTTTCCCGATCTTTATATTTAAATCACCAAGGATTTCTGTTCTCCTTTTAATGATACAATTCATCAAAGCAATCGACTGACTGGTAAGTAAATTGTTCCACTCTCTAGTGAATTCATCACTGACGAGGTCCTGTGCGGGACTCTTATTAATCAATAAACCTTTTGGGATCTTAGTTTCTTCCACAAAGTATTGTAGGGAACGGATCTCCCAATGCTGCCTTAACTGTTTTTGAGTGGTGTTATTATTAATTAAGAATTAAATAATATCTATCCCCATGGTCCAGATAGTGTGAGTGCTCACTCCTTTTTTCTTTCTGCTAAAAGAAATTGTGATTATGTGACTTGAGATACGTTATGCGGTCACTGAATAACAATTTTAGTGTTTATTCACACATGGATCCGCAAAACACATTGCGGACGTGTGAATGGAGCCTTATTGTAGCCCTCTGGAGTACAGGCCACAAACATTAGGCCTTCACCGCACAGAAAAGATCAAGTGATTATGTGGCTGGAGGTATATTAGACGGTCATTGGATATCAATTTCACTGCAAGTCAGTGGAATAAAGGCCCCAAACATTAGGCATTCATCGTACAGAAAAGATCAAGTGATTATGTGGCTGGAGGTATATTAGACGGTCATTGGATATCAATTTTACTGCAGGCCAGTGGAGTACAGGCCCCAATCACTAGGCATTCACCGGACAGAAACCATCAAGTGATTATGTGGTTGGAGGTATATTAGGCATCATTGGATATCAATTTTACTGCAGGCCAGTGGAGTACAGGCCCCAAACATTAGGCATTCACCGGACAGAAAAGATCAAGTGATTATGTTGCTGAAGGCATATTAGACGGTCATTGGATTACAATTTTACTGCAGTCCAGTGGAATACAGGCCCCAAACAGTAGGCATTCACCGGACAGAAAAGATCAAGTGATTATGTGACTGGAGGTATATTAGACGGTCATTGGATAACAATTTTACTGCAGTCCAGTGGAGTACAGGCCCCAAACGTTAGGCATTCACCGGACAGAAAATATCAAGTGATTATATGGCTGGAGGTATATTAGACAGTCATTGGATAACTGTAGGCCAGTACAAATACATGTCAAATACATATGTTTAAAAGGAATAAAAATATAAAATTGGATTAAAAACATGGCTAACGAAATCTCCCCTCTTCAATAATTCCAAAATCATAATAGGTGATATTCGATAACACGTCACAGGTGTTGAATTTAGGCCCCAACAATTAGGCATTCACCGTACAAAAAAGATCAAGTGATTATTTGGCTTGAGGTATATTAGACGGTCAATAGATACCAATTTTACTGCAGGCCAGTGGAGTACAGGCCCCAAACATTAGGCATTCATCGGACAGAAAAGGCCTCTTATTCCGCTGTATTTGCACAAGACAGGGACAATCCTTTGTTCTGGGTGATGCCGGATATGTGTGGGCTGGCATGAGGAAATTTAATTAAAAGTGGCTGTCACAGGTGTTGAATTCCCTCGAGATCCATACCTCATTCAATTTTATAAATGTGAGGTAGTCCACACTGTCATGAGCTAGGCGAGTGAGCTTATCAGTCACGATCCTGCCTGCTGCGCTGAACGTCCTTTCAGACAGGACACTCGATGAGGGGAAAGCCAAGAGTTCCATGGCAAATTGTGCCAGCTCTGGCCACAGGTCAAGCCTGCACACCCAGTAGTCCAGGAGTTCCTCGCTTCTCAGAGCATCCACATCAGCCGTTAACCCGATTTAGTCGGACACCTGTCAGTCTAGGCGTTCCCTGAAGCTGGATCCGGAGGGCTGCTGTCAATGGCTGCAAGAATGATCTCATATCCGAAGTGACCAACACATCTTCAAACCGCCCTCTTCTTGCATGCGCGGTAGGATTGGTACTCTCAACTGTTTCTCTGTGGGTGGAAATTCCTCTGCCAGCGCCCGCAACAGCAGAATTCAGCATCTCTCACAGCAAGGCCTGGAAATGCAGCATTCTGACAGCCCTCTGTGATGCTGGTGACATGTCCGCCATTTTGTGTTTGTACTGGGGGTCTAAGTAGGTTGCCACCCAGTACTGGTCCTTGCCCTTTATGCTTTTTATACGGGGGTCCCTCTTCAAACACTGGAGCATGATGGCCCCCATTTTCACTAAATTGAAAGCGGTGGAGCGTCCTGGCTCCTGCTCATTGCCCAGTAGAATGTTGTCCTCGGTTTCCTCCCCCCATCCACGGACAACACCAGGGATCACTGAAAAGTTTAAAGCCTGCTCTTCTTGCTCCTCCTCCTCCTCCCCCAGGCACCATCCTCCTCTGACTCCACTTCAGACTCCTGCTGACTTGTAGTGTTGAGCGCGAATATTCGAATTACGAATTTTTTTCTCGAATATCGCAATTTCGAGATTTCGCGAATATTTAGAATATCGTTCTATATATTCGCGAATTCGAATATTCGTATTTTTTTTTTTATTATAATATTTTTTTTCTTTCCCACTTCTCTAAAGTTGTTCTTACCTGTCCTTTGGATTCCTGGCTTCCTGGCTGCTCCAGTCAGTGGCGTTTTCAACTTACTGCTATATTCCATATTAGCTAAATTACAATCTAATCTATATATGTATTTTACGAAATTTCGCAAGTTGCGATGCGAGTAATATAATACGAAATAATCGCATGAAGATTTCAACTTAGCACTGCTATATTCCATATTCTAGCCTAATATGGAATATAGCTGTGCTAAGTTAGCACTGCTCTATTCCACACTAGGCTAGAATATGGAATATAGCAGTGCTAAGTTGAAATCTTCATGCGATTATTTCGTGTTATATTACTCGCATCGCAACTTGCGAAATTTGCAAATGTTCTTAATATTGCTCTAACTTCGTCTTTTAGAATATTACGAATATTCTAAAAGACGAAGTTAGAGCAATATTACGAAATTTCGTGAAATACACATATAGATTGTAATTTAGCTTATATAGTGCTATAATCCCTTTTTTTTTCCTCTAATTTTTTTTGCCTCTTCTGAACTTAAGTTTTGTAAAATATGTACACTGTTAAAAAATATTACTATAGCAGTATATTAGCTTAAATACAATCTATGTGTATTTTACGAAATTTCGTAATATTGCTCTAACTTCGTCTTTTAGAAATTTCGTAATATTGCTCTAACTTCGTCTTTTAGAATATTCGTAATATTCTAAAAGACGAAGTTAGAGCAATATTAAGAACATTTGCAAATTTCGCAAGTTGCGATGCGAGTAATATAACACGAAATAATCGCATGAAGATTTCAACTTAGCACTGCTATATTCCATATTCTAGCCTAGTGTGGAATAGAGCAGTGCTAACTTAGCACAGCTATATTCCATATTAGGCTAGAATATGGAATATAGCAGTGCTAAGTTGAAATCTTCATGCGATTATTTCGTATTATATTACTCGCATCGCAATTTCGGCTTTTGCAAATGTTCTTAATATTGCTCTAACTTCGTCTTTTAGGATATTACGAATATTCTAAAAGACGAAGTTAGAGCAATATTACGAAATTTCGTAAAATACACATAGATTGTATTTAAGCTAATATACTGCTATAGTAATATTTTTTAATAGTGTACATATTTTACAAAACTTAAGTTCAGAAGAGGCAAAAAAAAAAAAGAGGCAAAAAAAGGGATTATAGCAGTATATTAGCTAAATTACAATCTATATGTGTATTTTACGAAATTTCGTAATATTGCTCTAACTTCGTCTTTTAGAATATTCGTAATATTCTAAGAGACGAAGTTAGAGCAAATCACGAAATTTCGTAAAATACACATATTAGCCTAGCCATAGTCAATTAGCATAGGAACGTTGCCTTATACTATCAAGATAAATAATCGCAATACGCGAAAAAAAAATCGTATATTATTCGCGATAATTGGAATAATTACGAATATTCGATTTCGACGAATATAACACGAATATTCATTCGAATATTCGCGAAATATCGCGAAATCGAATATGGCACCTCCCGCTCATCACTACTGACTTGTCTCAGATGGATTAGCCCCCCCCCCCCCCGGGAATTCATTCAGCATTGTGACTTCCTCATCTTCCAGCTCCTGCTTCTCGATGGCTTGATCAATGACACGACGCAATGCACGCTCCAGAAAGAAGGCGTAAGGTACGGTGTCACTGATGGCGCCCTTGCTGCGACTGACCAGTTTGGTGATCTGATCAAATGGCCACAGAAGTCTGCATGCATCGCGCATTAGCAGCCACTGGTGTGGTGAAAAGAAACCAAGCTCCTCAGAACCTGCCCTGCTTCAGAGTTCGTACAGGTACTCGTTAACGGCACGTTGTTGCTGGAGCAACCTATCAAGCATATACAAGGTAGAGTTCCAGAGCGTCGGGCTGTCACAAATCAGACATCTGACGGGCAGGTGGTGTCGCCGCTGAATGTCAGCAAGGCAAGCCATGGCTGTGTAAGATCTTCTAAAATGGCCAGAGATTTTCCTGGCCTGCCACAAGATGTCCTGGACCCTGGGGTATTTGACAGCGAATCGCTAAGTTCAGAACATGTGCCATGCACGGCACGTGTGTCATTTTGCCCTGTTTCAGCGCTCTTAGCAGATTGGCACCGTTGTCAAGCACCACTTTACCAACTGTCATATTGAGCGGGGTTAGCCACTGATCGGCCTGTGACCGCAAAACTGAAAGCAGTGCTGGACCGGTGTGGCTCTTGGCTTCCAGGCACAATAGCCGCAGCAGAGCATGGCAACTTCTCACCTGGCATGTCAAATAGATTGTGGGGAGCTTGGATGGTGCAGCGGAAAAGGCGGTAGCAGTGAAAAAGGAGGAGTCAGCCGAGGAGGAGATAAAGGATGGAGTAGTAGGAGGAGAAGAAACAGGCCTGCATACAATCCGTGGTTGTACACACATGGATGCCACGGGTTGCATGCTTGACAGCCATCAGAAGGTTCACCCAGTGGGCAGTAAAAGTTATGTACCTTCCCTGCCTGTGTTTGCTATACCACGTGTCTGTTGTCAAATGTGTATCTTGGCACCGACACTGTGATGCCCTTCTAGGAGAAATATTTCCTTCCGAGGACCTTCCATTGCGGTGTGCCTCTAAAGGCCTCCATGTCCACCAGTTTATATGGCAGTAGTTTGCGGGCTAGCAGTTCCGACAAGCCAGGGTTACATGGCGTCAACTTTTCACGTTCAAACATTTGGGCCACGAAAGCCTGCCTTTAGCCAGATGAACACAACTATGGCACGGTGGAAGGTGAAGTGGAGGACAAATGGGAGGAGAAGGAGAAGAGGCAGGACATGGAGTGCCGGGAGTATGGCTTTGTGGGTCCTGACGGTGTTGCTCCCACTGGGCTCGGTGATGGGAGCACCAGATGTGAACGTGCATGGTGGATGGATCGCTCCAGATACATTTGCAGTCTGCTTTTTACCTCCTGTGCACTGCAAGTTCTGCTGCTTCTCCTCCTTCTACCCCATATCTGCTCTGTCTCTCCCTCTGAATTCCCCTCCTCTTCCTCTCTTGTGGACACCCACGTGACATCCATCGACACGTCATCATCATCACCTTCACCACCACTGACATTAGAGATCTCAGAGTAGAGAGCAACAGCGGGGACCTCCGTCCTTGGGCTGATCTGGGTACTGTCGTCAAACCGCTGGGTGGCAACCATTGCTACCTCCTCTCCCTGATCAGATGCCAAGAATGGCTGCGCATTGGTAAGGTCTGGGAATGGATGGGAAAATAATTCCTCTGACTTGAGTGAAGGGGCTATGGTGGTGGTGGTGTCTTTGGGGGTGCACACAGCAGAGAGGGAGGAGAGTGCAGATAGAGAAGATGAGGAGGGTGCAGAAGAGGAAGGCTGAGTGAGCCAGTCAACCAAGTCTGGTGCGTCCGTTGACGTAATTGCATGCACCTCCTCCAACTTCCCACTTAGGCTCCGGCCTGGTGCACCTACCCGGCCCCTACCACCCCTGCGGAAAGGCCTGCTTCTTCCTCTGCCTACCATTTTCAAAATGACCCTGTGACAAAGTCTCTATAGAAGAGCAGTTTTTGTGGAAGCGGGTATATTGCAGGACTTAATCAATATTTGGTGGAAGCTGGTATATCAATCCCTTCTATTAGTATTTTGTGGAAACAGTTATATAGAACCCCTTAATGAGTATTTGCTTGAAGCCGGTATATCAAACCCCTTAATCAATATTTGGTGGAAGCTGGTATATCAATCCCTTCTATTAGTATTTTGTGGAAACAGGTACATAGAACCCCTTAATGAGTATTTGCGTGAAGCCGGTATATCAAACCCCTTAATCAATATTTGGTGGAAGCCGGTGTATCGCAGCCTTCACTCAATATTTAGTGTCAGCCGGTATATCAGTCCCCTCTATCAGTATTTTGTGGAAACAGGTATATAGAACCCCTTAATGAGTATTTGCTGGAAGCTAGTATATCAAACCCCTCAATCAATATTTGGTGGAAGCAGGTGTATCACAGGCCTCAATCAATATTTGGTGGAAGCTGGTATATCAATCCCCTCTATCAGTATTTTGTGGAAACAGGTATATAGAACCCTTTTAATGAGTATTTGCTGGAAGCCGGAAAATCAAACCCCTTAATCAATATTTGGTGGAAGCCGGTGTATCGCAGGCCTCAATCAATATTTGGTTGAAGCCGGTATATCAATCCCCTCTATCAGTATTTTGTGGAAACAGGTATATAGAACCCCTTAATGAGTATTTGCTGGAAGCTGGTAAATCAAACCCCTTAATCTATATTTGGTGGAAGCTGGTGTATCGCAGGTCTCAATCAATATTTGGTGGAAGCCGGTACATCAGTCCCCTCTATCAGTATTTTCTGGAAACAGGTATACAGAACCCCTTAATGAGTATTTGCTGGAAGCGGGAAAATCAAACCCCTTAATCAATATTTGGTGGAAGTCGGTGTATTGCAGGCCTCAATCAATATTTGGTGGAAGCCGGTATATCAATCCTCTCTATCAGTATTTTGTGCAAGCAGATATATAGAAACATAGAAACATAGACTGTATCGGCAGATAAGAACCATTTGGCCCATCTAGTCTGCCCAATATACTGAATACTATGAATAGCCCCTGGCCCTATCTTATATGAAGGATGGCCTTATTCATATCCCATGCACGCTTAAACTCCTTCACTGTATTTGCAGCTACCACTTATGCAGGAAGGCTATTCCATGCATCCACTACTCTCTCAGTAAAGTAAAACTTCCTGATATTACTTTTAAACCTTTGCCCCTCTAATTTAAAACTATGTCCTCTTGTAGCAGTTTTTCTTCTTTTAAATATATTCTCCTCTTTTACCTTGTTGATTCTCTTTATGTATTTAAAAGTTTCCATCATACGCCCTCTGTCTCGTCTTTCTTCCATGTACTAGTTTAGTAGCTCTTCTCTGAACTCTCTCCAAAGTATCGATATCCTTCTGGAGATATGGTCTCCAGTACTGCGCACAATACTCCAAATGAGGTCTCACTAGTGCTCTGTAGAGCGGCATGAGCACCTCGCTCTTTCTACTGTTAATGCCTCTCCCTATATACCCAAGCATTCTGCTTGCATTTCATGCTGCTCTATGACATTGTCTGCCTACCTTAAAGTCTTCTGAAATAATGACCCCTAAATCGCTTTCCTCAGATACTGAGGTTAAGACTGTATCACAGCCGGTGTATTGCAGGCCTCAATGAATATTTTGTGGAAGCCAGTGTATCACACCCCTCAATCAATATTTTGTAGAAGCAGGTATATCAAACCCTTTAATCAGTATTTTGTGGAAGAAGGTACAGTACAGACCAAAAGTTTGGACACACCTTCTCATTCAAAGAGTTTTCTATATTTTCATGACTATGAATTGACACATGTGGAATTATATACATAACAAAAAAGTGTGAAACAGCTGAAAATATGTCATATTCTAGGTTCTTCAAAGTAGCCACCTTTTTCTTTGATTACTGCTTTGCACACTCTTGGCATTCTCTTGATGAGCTTCAAGAGGTAGTCACCTGAAATGGTTTTCACTTCACAGGTGTGCCCTGTCAGGTTTAATAAGTGGGATTTATTGCCTTATAAATGGGGTTAGGACCATCAGTTGCCTTGTGGAGAAGTCAGGTGGATACACAGCTGATAATCCTACTGAATAGACTGTTATAATTTGTATTATGGCAATAAAAAAGCAGCTAAGTAAAGAAAAACGAGTGGCCATCATTACTTTAAGAAATGAAGGTCAGTCAGTCCGAAAAAATGGGAAAACTTTGAAAGTGTGCCCAAGTGCAGTCACAAAAACTAACAAGCGCTACAAAGAAACTGGCTCACATGCGGACCGCCCCAGGAAAGGAAGACCAAGAGTCACCTCTGCTGTGGAGGATAAGTTCATCCGAGTCACCAGCCTCAGAAATCGCAGGTTAACAGCAGCTCAGATTAGAGACCAGGTCAATGCCACACAGAGTTCTAGCAGCAGACACATCTCTAGAGCAACTGTTAAGAGGAGACTGTGTGAATC
Organism: Bufo gargarizans; assembly: GCF_014858855.1. Taxonomy (NCBI): domain Eukaryota; kingdom Metazoa; phylum Chordata; class Amphibia; order Anura; family Bufonidae; genus Bufo; species Bufo gargarizans. The sequence goes on from NC_058081.1 coordinate 399,260,364, forward strand.
AGGCCTTCATGGTAGAATATCTGCTAGGAAACCACTGCTAAGGACAGGCAACAAGCAGAAGAGACTTGTTTGGGCTAAAAAACACAAGGAATGGACATTAGACCAGTGGAAATCTGTGCTTTGGTCTGATGAGTCCAAATTTGAGATCTTTGGTTCCAACAACCGTGTCTGTGCGACGCAGAAAAGGTGAACGGATGGACTCTACATGCATGGTTCCCACCGTGAAGCATGGAGGAGGAGGTGTGATGGTGTGGGGGTGCTTTGCTGGTGACACTGTTGGGGATTTATTCAAAATTGAAGGCATACTGAACCAGCATGGCTACCACAGCATCTTGCAGCGGCATGCTATTCCATCCGGTTTGCGTTTAGTTGGACCATCATTTATTTTTCAACAGGACAATGACCCCAAACACACCTCCAGGCTGTGTAAGGGCTATTTGACCATGAAGGAGAGTGATGGGGTGCTGCGCCAGATGACCTGGCCTCCACAGTCACCGGACCTGAACTCAATCGAGATGGTTTGGGGTAAGCTGGACCGCAGAGTGAAGGCAAAAGGGCCAACAAGTGCTAAGCATCTCTGGGAACTCCTTCAAGACTGTTGGAAGACCATTTCAGGTGACTACCTCTTGAAGCTCAAGAGAATGCCAAGAGTGTGCAATGCAAAGCGGTAATCAAAGCAAAAGGTGGCTACTTTGAAGAACCTAGAATATGATATATTTTCAGTTGTTTCACACTTTTTTTGTTATGTATTTATAAGGCAATAAATCCCACTTATTAAACCTGACAGGGCACACCTGTGAAGTGAAAACCATTTCAGGTGACTACCTCTTGAAGCTCATCAAGAGAATGCCAAGAGTGTGCAAAGCAGTAATCAAAGAAAAAGGTGGCTACTTTGAAGAACCTAGAATATGACATATTTTCAGTTGTTTCACACTTTGTTATGTATATAATTCCACATGTGTTAATTCCTAGTTTTGATGCCTTCAGTGTGAATCTACAATTTTCATAGTCATGAAAATAAAGAAAACTCTTTGAATGAGAAGGTGTGTCCAAACTTTTGGTCTGTACTTTATATCGCACTCCTTAATCAGTTTTTTTGGGGGCAACAGGTATATCACACCAGTTGCAATTAGTTATTCCAATAGCGTTTGTCCCTCTATCTGGCTGCGGTAATCTCAGCAGAACCACACACAACTGCTGCACAATACAATTGTACTATAATATACTTTCTATGTTAGAAGGTATATTATAGGTATATCACACCCCTCAATCAGTTTTTTTTGGGGGGCAACAGGTATATCACACCAGTTGCAATTAGTTATTCCAATAGCGTTTGTCCCTCTATCTAGCTGCAGTATCACAGCAGAACCGCACACAACTGCTGCACAATGCAAATGTACTATAATATACTTTCTATGTTAGAAGGTATATTATAGGTATATCACACCCCTCAATCAGTTTTTTTTGGGGGGGCAACAGGTATATCACACCAGTTGCAATTAGTTATTCCAATAGCGTTTGTCCCTCTATCTAGCTGCAGTATCACAGCAGAACCGCATAAAACTGCTGCACAATACAAATGCACTATAATACACTTTACATGTTAGAAAGTATATTATAAGTATATCACACTCCTCAATATGTCACACCTATCAATAGCACACCTATACCAGTCCTTAAAAGGACTTTTGTGCCCTACTAGCTAGCGTTTAGTGTTCTTAAAAGTCTGTCCCTGCTCCACACAGCAACCTCTCCCTACACTGGCAAAAAACTGAATATAAAATGGCTGCCAGATAAGGTTTAGTTATAGGGTAGGGGGTGTGTCCATTTGTTGAAACGTCTCAATTGGCTGTCCTTTCCCACCTGATGGATGTGTCATGGGTCAAAGTTTGGCACAATGCAAAATAATATGGCGCCGGAAGACATCGCCATATGTTCGCTTGTTCGGCGAACCGCGAATGAGAAACAACCACCGGGCGAACCACACGGCCATCTCTACTCCCTACATGCATTAGATTGTCGGCCAATCTATTAGACCTCAGTCTTCACTGCTCTTTTGCGCTACTTAGTTCACTGGTAATAAATGACAACCTGTGGATTAGGGTTGAGAATAGTCCTGCACATATTGCTGGCAACTACTGCAGAGAGTATTATTAGTTTGTAGGCAGTTACTGAGAGCAAGGGAAGGAGAAGGCCTCAGCAGAGCCCAGACATTTTACTGCGGTACAGAACCCATATTATAAAAGAAGTTTTGAATCAAATCGGGTTCAGATACATCAATCCTAACCCAATTCGCTCAAAACTAGCTCTCATAATACGGCAAGCTTTGTGAGCGCCAGTTCATGTTAATAAAGTTTTGGATTAATGTCCTAATATATTTCTTAAAAAGGAAGCAACACTGCAAAAAGTCATGTTTTTGTCCAGTCACAGCAGTAGGCTTTTCAGTAGGGAAGAATCACATTACAAGCAATGAGTTTTTTGCAGCAGCACCATAGTGCTCATTATTTTCTGAAGAATGAGCTAAGGTTGTCTATAATCCAGGACAACAGGTGCACATCCCAGACTCCTATCTCCCCTCACATCTCCTGGGAATTGCTCCTGTGTATGTTTACATGGTGCTGACAGAACATAGGGAAGGCCACCTCTCAAAGAGTGCATGGGAAAACATAGTTGTCACTTGTTAACCTCTTGGTCTTTTGCATGCTGTAGAGACACCTGTTTTGGCAACATTGTTCCTTGACTGAAGCGTTATGTAGATCGGGGTATATTTGCACAACAGCAGAAATTGGATTTCCTGCATTTACAAAGGAGTTTGTTATTATAATGTCTTTGTTTATTATGTATACATTATACATGACATTAACGGAATAATGTATGAAATATCCTGTACAAATACAGAACCTAAGCCACCTCATATGATTAGGCTTCATATTGAGGGAAACATCTATCTATGGATCTATCTGTCTACATTTGTGCTCTGATTACCTAAACCACTTCATATGATTAGGCTTCATATTGAGGGAAACATCTATCTATGGATATATCTGTCTACATTTGTGCTCTGCTTGTTGTCACAATTATAGACAAACACAATCCTAACTAAACTAATAGCACATAAGAAGCACTAGTGCTGTTCAGATTGACTAACCATCCACAGTGCAGGGATAAATTGTAAGTGAACCTCTGTGTTAGGGCCCTATTATATGATCACATGAGTGCGGGACACTAGTCCCGCGGGCGGCCCGACATCCACAGCATCATTGTAATCTATGATGCTGTGTGCTCCCATGCGCATGATCAATGCTGCTCCGGGACATAAGGCCCGCTCACGGACCGTATATCTCGGAGGGCATACAGTCGTGTGCAAGGGCCCTTAATGACATCTCCAAGAGCTCATTAAATGAAGGCACACAAAGCCAAGTTACTGATATATATTTTCTTCTTAAGAACGATTGATTAGTGTGAACTATGCATCCATACACTGTTATGAAGATCTCAGATGACATGTTAGACAGAAAAGGTTACAAAAGCATAGCCAAAGACTTAGACATACAGTACGTTAATTCACCATAATACAAAATATCTACAAATTGAGAAAATTCCGTATTGTTGCTACTCTCCATAACTGTGGGCTTCCTCCAAGAGCACAATAAGCAAATATGAAATAGGTGTGTGTGAACCCAAGGGTAACAGCAGAAGGCCTACAAAAACACTATATACGACAAAAAGCAATGTTCTATTAAAAGATAAAATAAATGAACAAGTATGGTGTTCATAGAAGAACACCGCAAAGGAAGCCTTTGATGTCCAAAAACATTGAGTCCCATCTCAGGTTGATCTGGGACCACCTGGATGTTCTGCAATGCTTCAGGGAAAATGTTCTATCGGCAGTTAAGACAGAAGTGGAACTTAGTACAAATGCGCAACATTTTGTTTGGAGAACAAAGAACACTGCATCAACACCCAAACCTCATCCCAACTGTTAAGTATGATGGTGGAGGGAACACCAGGGTTCGGGGTTAATTTACTGTCTCATGGCTGTATGCCTTGTGATCACTGAGGGAACAAGGAATTCTAAGGTATATCAAAACATTTTGTAGCAGAATGTAAGCTGAAGAGATTTTTTCACTGGTGTTGCTATCTGAGGTATTGTTAATGGAGTCAAAATTTTATTTTTGGGCATTATTTGGGTGTGCATTTAAATTATGGTGTAATTTCTACCTTTTTTTTTTGCTGTGCAAATAAGGAAAAAAACTATTTTAACCATTTTTTTCTCAATTTATTTTTTACGTCGTTCATGTTTCAAACAAAATAACCTGATAATTAAATTCTTCAGGATGTTCCGGAAGTGTGGATACCTAATATGTGCTTTTTTTTTGTGTGTGTGCACAATAAAATCTATTTTACACTAAATAATGGTGTTTTGTTTATTTTTTTTTCCGTTTTTCCGGGGGGGGGGGGGGTAATTTATTAATTACATTATAACTTTTTTTATTTTTTATTATGGGATTTTATAGCTTTATTACGCATTTATAATGTATTAACATTATACAGCAGGCTTACTGCACAGACACCCCTGAAGTCCTTAAAGGGAACCGCTAGCACATCTGCAATACCCAGTCCCCATAGCTCTGTGTGCTTTTATTGTGTAAAAAAAAAAAAAGATTTGATACATATGCTAATTAACCTGAGATGAGTCAGAGCTTGAAAATATGACTCTTCTTTGGTCACACAAGTAAGATATGACTCTTTTATGTTTATGTTTTAATTTGCATATGTATCAAATCTTTTTTTTTACACAATAAAAGCACACAGAGCTATGGGGACTTGGTATTGCGGATGTGCTGGTGGCCATCTTGCAACCCATGTTCTCAGCTCTATACCCAAAATCCCGGTGACAGGTTCCCTTTAACCGCTTGCCGCCACGCTAACGCCGAAAGGCGTCATCGCGGCGGCTCTCCCAGGTCACACTAACGCCAATAGGCGTCATCTCGCGAGACGCGAGATTTCCTGTGAACGCGCGCACACAGGCGCGCGCGCTCACAGGAACGGAAGGTAAGCGAGTGGATCTCCAGCATGCCAGCGGCGATCGTTCGCTGGCAGGCTGGAGATCCGAATTTTTTAACCCCTAACAGGTATATTAGACGCTGTTTTCATAACAGCGTCTAATATACCTCCTACCTGGTCCTCTGGTGGTCCCTTTTGTTAGGATCGACCACCAGAGGACTCAGGTAGGTCAGTACAGTCGCACCAAACACCACACTACACTACACCCCCCCCCCGTCACTTATTAACCCCTTATAAACCCCTGATCACCCATGATCACCCCATATAAACTCCCTGATCACCCCCCTGTCATTGATCACCGCCCTGTCATTGATCACCCCCCTGTCAGGCTCCGTTCAGACGTCCGTATGATTTTTACGGATCCACGGATACATGGATCGGATCCGCAAAAAGCATACGGACGTCTGAATGGAGCCTTACAGGGGGGTGATCAATGACAGGCGGGTGATCACCCATATACACTCCCTGATCACCCCCTGTCATTGATCACCCCCCTGTCATTGATCACTCCCCTGTAAGGCTCCATTCAGACGTCCGCATGATTTTTACGGATCCATGGATACATGGATCGGATCCGCAAAACACATGCGGACGTCTGAATGGAGCCTTACAGGGGGTGATCAATGACAGGCGGGTGATCACCCATATACACTCCCTGATCACCCCCCTGTCATTGATCACCCCCCTGTAAGGCTCCATTCAGACATCAGCATGCGTTTTGTGGATCCGATCCATGTATCCATGGATCCGTAAAAAATCATGCGGATGTCTGAATGGAGCCTTACAGGGGGGGTGATCAGTGACAGGGGGGTGATTACCCTGATCACCCCCTGTCATTGATAACCCCCCTGTAAGGCTCCATTCAGACGTCCGCATGCGTTTTGTGGATCTGATCCATGTATCCATGGATCCGTAAAAAATCATGCGGATGTCTGAATGGAGCCTTACAGGGGGGGTGATCAGTGACAGGGGGGTGATCACCCTGATTACCCTGATCACCCCCTGTCATTGATAACCCCCCTGTAAGGCTCCATTCAGACGTCCGCATGCGTTCTGTGGATCCGATCCATGTATCCATGGATCCGTAAAAAATCATGCGGATGTCTGAATGGAGCCTTACAGGGGGGGTGATCAGTGACAGGGGGGTGATCACCCTGATCACCCCCTGTCATTGATAACCCCCCTGTAAGGCTCCATTCAGACATCCGCATGCGTTCTGTGGATCCGATACATGTATCCATGGATCCGTAAAAAATCATGCGGATGTCTGAATGGAGCCTTACAGGGGGGGTGATCAGTGACAGGGGGGTGATCACCCTGATTACCCTGATCACCCCCTGTCATTGATAACCCCCCTGTAAGGCTCCATTCAGACGTCCGCATGCGTTTTGTGGATCCGATCCATGTATCCATGGATCCGTAAAAAATCATGCGGATGTCTGAATGGAGCCTTACAGGGGAGGTGATCAGTGACAGGGGGGTGATTACCCTGATCACCCCCTGTCATTGATAACCCCCCTGTAAGGCTCCATTCAGACGTCCGCATGCGTTCTGTGGATCCGATACATGTATCCATGGATCCGTAAAAAATCATGCGGATGTCTGAATGGAGCCTTACAGGGGGGGTGATCAGTGACAGGGGGGTGATTACCCTGATCACCCCGTCATTGATAACCCCCCTGTAAGGCTCCATTCAGACGTCCGCATGCGTTTTGTGGATCCGATACATGTATCCATGGATCCGTAAAAAATCATGCGGATGTCTGAATGGAGCCTTACAGGGGGGGTGATCAGTGACAGGGGGGTGATCACCCTGATTACCCTGATCACCCCCTGTCATTGATAACCCCCCTGTAAGGCTCCATTCAGACGTCCGCATGCGTTCTGTGGATCCGATACATGTATCCATGGATCCGTAAAAAATCATGCGGATGTCTGAATCGAGCCTTACAGGGGGGGTGATCAGTGACAGGGGGGTGATCACCCTGATTACCCTGATCACCCCCTGTCATTGATAACCCCCCTGTAAGGCTCCATTCAGACATCCGCATGCGTTCTGTGGATCCGATACATGTATCCATGGATCCGTAAAAAATCATGCGGATGTCTGAATGGAGCCTTACAGGGGGGGTGATCAATGACAGGGGGGTGATCAGGGAGTCTATATGGGTGATCACCCCCCCTGTCATTGATCACCCCCCTGTCATTGATCACCCCCCCCCCCCCCCCCCCCCCGGTAAGGCTCCATTCAGACATTTTTTTTGGCACAAGTTAGCGGAAATTTTTTGTTTGTTTTTGTTTTTGTTTTTTCTTACTAAGTCTCATATTCTACTAACTTGTGTCAAAAAATAAAATCTCACATGGACGCACCATACCCCTCACGGAATCCAAATGCGTAAACATTTTTAGACATTTATATTCCAGACTTCTTCTCACGCTTTAGGGCCCCTAAAAAGCCAGGGCAGTATAAATACCCCACATGTGACCCCATTTCGGAAAGAAGACACCCCAAGGTATTCCGTGAGGGGCATATTGAGTCCATGAAAGATTGAAATTTTTGTCCTAAGTTAGCGGAAAGTGAGACTTTGTGAGAAAAAAACAAAAAAAAATCAATATCCGCTAACTTATGCAAAAAAAAAAAAAATTCTAGGAACTCGCCATGCCCCTCATTGAATACCTTGGGGTGTCTTCTTTCCAAAGTGGGGTCACATGTGGGGTATTTATACTGTCCTGGCTTTTTAGGGGCCCGAAAGTGTGAGAAGAAGTCTGGGATCCAAATGTCTAAAAATGCCCTCCTAAAAGGAATTTGGGCCCCTTTGCGCATCTAGGCTGCAAAAAAGTGTCACACATGTGGTATCGCCGTACTCAGGAGAAGTTGGGGAATGTGTTTTGGGGTGTCATTTTACATATACCCATGCTGGGTGAGAAAAATATCTTGGTCAAATGCCAACTTTGTATAAAAAAATGGGAAAAGTTGTCTTTTGCCAAGATATTTCTCTCACCCAGCATGGGTATATGTAAAATGACACCCCAAAACACATTGCCCAACTTCTCCTGAGTACGGCGATACCAGATGTGTGACACTTTTTTGCAGCCAAGGTGGGCAAAGGGGCACATATTCCAAAGTGCACCTTTCGGATTTCGCAGGCCATTTTTTACACATTTTGATTGCAAGGTACTTCTTACACATTTGGGCCCCTAAATTGCCAGGGCAGTATAACTATGCCACAAGTGACCCCATTTTGGAAAGAAGACACCCCAAGGTATTCCGTGAGGGGCATGGCGAGTTCCTAGAATTTTTTATTTTGTCACAAGTTAGCGGAAAATGATGATTTTTCTTTTTTTTTCTTTTTTCCTTACAAAGTCTCATATTCCACTAACTTGCGACAAAAAATAAAAAATTCTAGGAACTCGCCATGCCCCTCACGGAATACCTTGGGGTGTCTTCTTTCCAAAATGGGGTCACTTGTGGCATAGTTATACTGCCCTGGCAATTTAGGGGCCCAAATGTGTGAGAAGAACTTTGCAATCAAAATGTGTAAAAAATGCCCTGCAAAATCCGAAAGGTGCACTTTGGAATATGTGCCCCTTTGCCCACCTTGGCAGCAAAAAAGTGTGACACATCTGGTATCGCCGTACTCAGGAGAAGTTGGGGAATGTGTTTTGGGGTGTCATTTTACATATACCCATGCTGGGTGAGAAAAATATCTTGGTCAAATGCCAACTTTGTATAAAAAAATGGGAAAAGTTGTCTTTTGCCAAGATATTTCTCTCACCCAGCATGGGTATATGTAAAATGACACCCCAAAACACATTCCCCAACTTCTCCTGAGTACGGCGATACCAGATGTGTGACACTTTTTTGATGCCAAGGTGGGCAAAGGGGCACATATTCCAAAGTGCACCTTTCGGATTTCACCGGTCATTTTTTACAGATTTTGATTGCAAAGTACTTCTCACACATATGGGCCCCTAAATTGCCAGGGCAGTATAACTACGCCACAAGTGACGCCATTTTGGAAAGAAGACACCCCAAGGTATTCCGTGAGGGGCACGGCGAGTTCCTAGAATTTTTTATTTTTTGTCGCAAGTTAGTGGAATATGAGACTTTGTAAGGAAAAAAGAGAAAAAAAAAAAATCATCATTTTCCGCTAACTTGTGACAAAAAATAAAAAATTCTAGGAACTCGCCATGCCCCTCACGGAATACCTTGGGGTGTCTTCTTTCCAAAATGGGGTCACTTGTGGCGTAGTTATACTGCCCTGGCAATTTAGGGGCCCAAATGTGTGAGAAGTACCTTGCAATCAAAATGTGTAAAAAATGGCCTGCAAAATCTGAAAGGTGCACTTTGGAATATGTGCCCCTTTGCCCACCTTGGCAGCAAAAAAGTGTGACACATCTGGTATCGCCGTACTCAGGAGAAGTTGGGGAATGTGTTTTGGGGTGTCATTTTACATATACCCATGCTGGGTGAGAGAAATATCTTGGCAAAAGACAACTTTTCCAATTTTTTTATACAAAGTTGGCATTTGACCAAGATATTTTTCTCACCCAGCATGGGTATATGTAAAATGACACCCCAAAACACATTCCCCAACTTCTCCTGAGTACGGCGATACCAGATGTGTCACACTTTTTTGCTGCCAAGGTGGGCAAAGGGGCACATATTCCAAAGTGCACCTTTTGGATTTCACCGGTCATTTTTTACACATTTTGATTGCAAAGTTCTTCTCACACATATGGGCCCCTAAATTGCCAGGGCAGTATAACTACCCCACAAGTGACCCCATTTTGGAAAGAAGACACCCCAAGGTATTCCGTGAGGGGCATGGCAAGTTTTTAGAATTTTTTTATTTTTTGTCGCAAGTTAGTGGAATATGAGACTTTGTAAGAAAAAATAAAAAAAATAAAATCATCATCATTTTCCGCTAACTTGTGACAAAAAATAAAAAGTTCTATGAACTCACTATGCCCATCAGCGAATACCTTAGGGTGTCTACTTTCCGAAATGGGGTCATTTGTGGGGGTTTTCTACTGTTTGGGCATTGTAGAACCTCAGGAAACATGACAGGTGCTCAGAAAATCAGAGCTGTTTCAAAAAGCGGAAATTCACATTTTTGTACCATAGTTTGTAAATGCTATAACTTTTACCCAAACCATTTTTTTTTTTTGCCCAAACATTTTTTTTTTATCAAAGACATGTAGAACAATAAATTTGGCGAAAAATGTATATATGGATGTCGTTTTTTTTGCAAAATTTTACAGCTGAAAGTGAAAAATGTCATTTTTTTGCAAAAAAATCGTTAAATTTCGATTAATAGCAAAAAAAGTAAAAATGTCAGCGGCAATGAAATACCACCAAATGAAAGCTCTATTAGTGAGAAGAAAAGGAGGTAAAATTCATTTGGGTGGTAAGTTGCATGACCGAGCAATAAACCGCTAAAGTTGTGGAGTGCCGATTTGTAAAAAAGGGCCTGGTCACTAGGGGGGTATAAACCTGTGGTCCTTAAGTGGTTAAAATGGCCCGGCACACATTTGATCTGAAATGTGCGCAAAGAGCTTCCATTTTTCATGTATAGTCGGTATAGTACAACTTTAATCCATAATAATCCATAATACTTAGTTCTGTTGTTTGCATGTGTAATGGTGTGCTGCCATATTTTATTTGCTGTTTGCATGCTAGCTTTATGGATGTGCACCTGCGACTTTGGATGTGCTAGTCAAATGTTCTGGCAGTGTGTTTGGAGGGTAGCTGCCTCCTTTAGATTAAGCACTCCTGCCCTGCTTCTGAGCAGAGTATAAATATAGCTGGTTCCTACACCACCCTGAACTTTGTATGGGCCTAGGGGAGGCAGTTCTGTTAGTGTTAGGTACCAATCTGCAGAAGCCACCTTGACGTTGGCAGATGGCTCAACGTTCATTTGATCAAAAATGTGTGCAAAGAGTTTCCATTTTTCATGTATAGTAGGTATAGTAGCCCTTTAATCCAGAATAATCTCTAATCACTAGTTCTATTGTTTGCATGTATAACGGTGTGCTGCCATATTTTATTAGTTTTTTGTATGTTAGCTTTATGGATGTGCACCTGTGACTTTGGATGTGCTAGTCTAAATTTTCTTGCACTAAAAAAACTAACATTACATTTACAAAATGATGCCAACATAAAGTAGACATATGGGGATTGTTGATTGATAACTATTTTATGAGGTATTACTATCTATTTTAACCTCTTAAGGAACGCCCTGATGTCTTGGTACTTAAGGACACAGGGCGTACCCGCGCGGCGGGCGGTGATCGGAACAAGGTGCCTGCTGAAATCGTTGAGCAGGCACCTTGGATCAATGCCGAGGGGGGTCCTGTGACCCCCCCCCCCTCCCCGTATCAGCGATCGCGGCAGATTAACCCCTTCTATGCGGCTACCGCGGAATAGAAGGGGTTTGTGTTTGAGGGAGAGCATCGAGTCCCCGTGCTGCTGTGGCGGGGACAAAGTGCTTCAGAAGGCAGCATGATGCTGTGCAGAGGCTGCCCAATGGCTTGCACGGCATCGGGACCTGCCTTCTACAGGAGCCGAGGAGATCCAGCCTCAGGCTGGGTCTCCTAGGCAACCTGTTTGTGTACTACTCAATGTAGTACACGAACAGGCAATGCATTACAATGCAAATGTATTGTAATGCATTGCAGAGGAGATCAGATCCCCAAAAGTGAACATCAGAAATAAAGTAAAGGAAAAAAAAGTACATTTAAAAAAAAAAAAAATTGATAAAGTAATAAAATTTATAAAGTAAAAAAATAAATAAAAAATGCCCCTTTCCCCTTATTTTATAATAAAAAAACAAAACAAAAAACCCACACATATTAGGTATCGCTGCGTCCATAATGAACGGCTCTATAAATATATCACATGATCCACCCTGTCCGATAAATACCATAAAAAATAAAAACGGTGTAAAAAAAGCTATTTTTGTCACCTTACATCACAAAAAGTGCAGCACCAAGTGATCAAAAAGGCCCATGCCCCCCAAAATAGTACTAATCTAACCGTCACCTCATCCTGCAAAAAATGAGCCCCTACCTAAGCCAATCGCCCCCAAAAAAAAAACTGGCTATGGAAACACTAAAACATCATTTTTTTTGTTTAAAAAATTAAATCATTGTGTAAAACTTACATAAATAAAAAAGTACACATATTAGAAAGTAGACATATTAGGTGTTGCTGCGTCCGTAAGAACCTGCTCTATAAAAATATCACATGACCTAATCCCTCAGGTGAACACCGTAAATAAAAATAAATAAAAAGTGTAAAAAAAAGCCTTTGACAAAAAGTATAATAGCAAGCGATCAAACATCATACGCACCCCAAAATAGTGCCAATCAAACCGTCATCTCATCTTGCAAAAATCATACCCTACCCAAGATAATTGCCCAAAAACTGAAAAAACGATGGTTCTCAGACTATGGAGACACTAAAACATGATTTTTTTGTTTCAAAAATGAAATCATTGTGTAAAACTTACATTAAAAAAAGTAGACATATTAGGTGAACACGTATGCTAGATCACAGGGTCCAGTCGGTAGCATTTCACATGTGGATCGTGCTGTAATGGCATCTTCTTCCAGACAGCTCTTGTTGAGTAAAGAGAAACTGTCATCAAAATGCTGTTTTTATGTATTATTGGAGGAATCCTTATAGAATTACATAATAAATATATTCCGCATGATGTGACTATGCTTTCTGTCCAATTATTTATACTACAGCTGTCCTGAATTTTATCTATATAGCTTTAAAAGATGGCAGTCTTAAAAGGGGTATTCTTATCCCGCCGATCAGAGCCAGTGACATCACTGGCAACACTGCTAGGCGGAAGCCTCTGCCTAGCAGTGTAAATCCATAAACAAAAAAAGCCCTTGCCCTGCGCAATCCAGTTCAGGGCAAGGGAGAGCATCTGATTATAAAATCCTCTGATGCTCATGTTAGAGGGATCAGAGGGGTGAAAATGGGGGTATGTCCAGATTCAGCTCTGAATCTGGACAACCTCTTTAAGAAAACCTGTACAGACCTAATAGAGCTGACTGTTGGCTGAATCTGGACAACCCATGTGTGAGTTACACTCACAACACAAGTCTCTCATGTCCCAATATTTTCATGCAATATATTAGTGTGGGTAAAATGTGTCAGCCTTCTGTTCAGGCTCATTTGGCGTGCCTAGACTGCAAATAAGTGTAGTAATCGCTTCGTTCACTGGTTTTCAGCCTCTAAATTAACACATGGAGGTTGGATTGTGTTATTTACATTTACTATGCGAACCACAACGGACACTTTTTATTCCAGCAAAATTCTAATGACACCTTTTGCAATTCCAATATTTGCGATTGTACCTAGCAGACTAGACTAGCACATAACACTGGTGATATTATCAGGACATATGTATTATTCATTATATACAAATGTCTAAAGTGCTCTGTTTTGGCGACTGTGCCAGGATATAGAGGGTCATGGGAAGTGAATATACCCTTATCATTAGGAAATAGGAAGTGGTGATTCTAATCTTAAATATACATCAAAGGTCTCTTTTCAGTTTAAACATTAATTTGAATATTGTTTTCAAGGCTGTTCTGGAAATTCTTTGTGAAATCTTAAAACAAATGCTAGATACAGATTTTCTTCATCATCTGATGAACTATATTTCTTAAGGACGTCTTGTATGACTCAAGACTTGCCATTTGCTTGAATTCATGTTCATTCATTAAAGGGGTTATCCCATGATTAAAAAATGAAAGTCTGATATTATACTACATGACAATCTCTTTCTAACAAACTTAGAACAATCCCTGTACCTCACATGCACTGGCGTACATACAGGGGTCGCAGAGGTCGCAGTTGCGACCGGGTCTGGCACTCCAGGGGACCCGGCCGCCTGTGGACCCCCCCCAGGCGCTGGCAGGGGCCCTGCTGCACATGTAATGGAGTGCTCTGATGGGGCCCGGCATGAAGTACCGTGGCAATTTCGGGCCCCATCAGAGTGCTCCATGCCTCCATTACATGTATAATGTGGGGAGGGGGAGAGGGGGGAGCGCGCACTCACACACCCGGCCAGGCAGTTTGTTTCCATAGTGAAGCAGGGAAACCTCTCTGCTCCCTGCTTCACTGATCTTCATAGCTCAGGAGCTCCCCCTGCTGGCCCCACATCACGCTGCTGGCTGTGGGAGGAGAGCTGAAAGCCAGGGAATCTGCCTTCAGCACAGCCAGCAGCACGATGAGTGTGGGAGGGAGTCTGTCATCAGGGAACAAGGTAAGTATGTTTTTTTTTTTCTAATGCAGACTGGGGGCAAGGGGGGGGGGGGGTGTTTCATGGGCACACTAGAGTGAGGGGGCACAAAAGTGGGCATCTGCCATAACTAATTTGATGGGGCGCCTAATCTGGCATAACTACTGTGAGGGGGGCACATATGAAGGCATAACTATGAGGGGCCACATATGAAGGCTTAACTACTGTGAGGGGGCACGTAATCTGGCATAACCACTGTGAGGGGCACATACAGTCATGTGAAAAAATTAGGACACCCTTTGAAAGCATGTGGTTTTTTGTAACATTTTTAATAAAAGGTTATTTCATCTCCGTTTCAACAATACAGAGAGATTAAAGTAATCCAACTAAACAAAGAAAACTGAAGAAAAGTCTTTTCAAGATCTTCTGTAAATGTCATTCTACAAAAATGCCTATTCTAACTGAGGAAAAAGATAGGACACCCTCACATGTATTCCCTCTTAAATTGGCTCAGATCTCACACAGGTATATCACACCAGGTGCACATAATTAGTAGATCGTTACTCTGCATGTTGAATGAGGCTTGCCCTATTTAAACCTCAGACATTTAGTTTGGTGTGCTCCTGACTGTTGAAGTGAGAGTGAGCACCATGGTGAGAGCAAAAGAGCTGTCAGAGGACTTCAGAAAAAAGATTGTAGCAGCCTATGAGTCTGGGAAGGGATTTAAAAAGATCTCAAAAGATTTTGAAATCAGCCATTCCACTGTCCGGAAGATAGTCTACAAGTGGAGGGCTTTCAAAACAACTGCCAACATGCCCAGGACTGGTCGCCCCAGCAAGTTCACCACAAGAGCAGACCGCAAGATGCTAAAAGAGGTCTCCAAAAACCCTAAAGTGTCATCTCGAGAACTACAGCAGGCTCTGGCTACTGTTGATGTAGAAGTACATGCCTCTACAATCAGAAAGAGACTGTACAAGTTTAACTTGCATGGGAGGTGTGCAAGGAGGAAACCTTTGCTTTCCAAGAGAAACATCGAGGCCAGACTGACATTTGCCAGAGATAAAGTTGACAAAGAACAGGACTTCTGGAATAATGTTCTTTGGACAGATGAGTCCAAAATTGAATTATTTGGACACAACAGCAGAGGACATGTTTGGCGTAAACCAAACACAGCATTCCAAGAAAAGAACCTCATACCAACTGTGAAGCATGGAGGTGGAAGTGTCATGGTTTGGGGCTGCTTTGCTGCAGCAGGACCTGGTCAGCTCACCATCATAGAATCCACGATGAATTCTACTGTGTATCAGAAGGTGCTTGAAGAACATGTGAGACCATCAGTTAGAAAATTAAAGCTGAAGCGGAACTGGACCATGCAACATGACAATGACCCAAAACATACTAGTAAATCAACCAAAGATTGGCTGAAAAAGAAGAAATGGAGAGTCCTGGAATGGCCAAGTCAAAGTCCAGATTTGAATCCCATTGAGATGCTGTGGGGTGACTTGAAAAGGGCTGTACGTGCAAGAAACCCCTCAAACATCTCACAGCTGAAAAAGTTCTGCATTGAGGAGTGGGGTAAAATTTCCTCAGACCGATGTCGAAGACTGGTAGATGGCTACAAGAACCGTCTCACTGCAGTTATTTCAGCCAAAGGAGGTAACACTCGCTATTAGGGGCAAGGGTGTCCTATCTTTTTCCTCAGTTAGAATAGGCATTTTTGTAGAATGACATTTACAGAAGATCTTGAAAAGACTTTTCTTCAGTTTTCTTTGTTTAGTCGGATTACTTTAATCTCTCTGTATTGTTGAAACGGAGATGAAATAACCTTTTATTAAAAATGTTACAAAAAACCACATGCTTTCAAAGGGTGTCCTAATTTTTTCACATGACTGTATGTGGGCATACCTAATGTGAGGGGGCACATATCTGGGCATATCTACTTTGAGGGGCAACATAACCAGGCATAAATACTGTGAAGAGGCACATAATCTGGCTTTACTACTGTGAGGGGACACATAATCTGGCATTACTACTGTGAGGGGACACGTAATTTGGCATTACTACTGTGAGGAGGCACATATCTGGGAATTACTACTGTAAGGGGGTATATATTTGGTATTACTACTGTGAGGGGGCACATAATTGGGCATTACTACTGTGAGGGGGCACATATTTGGCATAACTACTGTGAGGGAGGCACATATCTGGGCATAACTACTGTAAGGGGACACATATTTGGCATAACTACTGTGAGGGGCACATATCTGGGCATAACTACTGTGACAGGAACAAAGGTGGGCATAACTACTGTGAAGGGCCACAAGGTGGACATTAGTACTGTGTGGCTGCACTTAGGGGAAATGTCCTAGATTACCCTGCTATACATTGGCATGGCTCAGTCTTACAGGCCAGCACAGCGCCCCCTGCTGATGATTTCACAGGGGCAGTCACCATCCTTTCCTTATGTGATTATTCTTTTTTTTCTCACCACAGGGACCTAGTTCTAGATCCCGTGTGGGTAATCCGCTGTGTGAAAGAGAGCCAAGCCCCGTTTCGGACAGCAGAGACACGGAGCATTAATATGATATATAATGCTTCTTGCCTCTCTGTGATCTTTTTACTACAAAATTACAGTGAGATAAAGTTGTCACTGTGATTTTGTAGGAAAAAGATCACAGTCAATCATGTTAATGCTCCGTGTCTCTTCTGTCCAGAATGGGGCTTGGCACTCATTCACGCAACGGATTAGCCGCACAGAAAGAGGAGCCCTTAGTAAGAAAATCTGCCACATCTTTGTAAAAATAAGGGGGGGGGGGCAATCCAAAGTTTGCACTGTGGCCCCTAACACTATAGTTATGCCAGTGCTCTCATGGATTCAGAAACATGCCCATTCATTGCTGCAATTGCTCTGCTAGATTTATTTTAGGCTGGCAGGGGGAGTACACTTTCTCAAATACAAAAATATTCAGATCTAGGTGCTGGTTTAAAAAAAGTTTAATATTACATGGGACATTTTTGGTAGCTAAAGCACTGTGCTTGGACTAATTTGTATATGTTCCCGAGATAGCACCAACATGCATTGGCATACAACAGAAAAGGGTTTTCATGGGGAAACCAGAACTTTTTTTTAAAGATTTTTAAAATTTGAAAGCCACTGCACAGTAATGTATTGTAGATTAAAAATAACAGTTGCGCTGCACATGATAGATATTAGAATCAGAAACATTGTAAGTGCAAATTTTTTATGTAACAAGGAATGGGATTCAAAATGAGTAAAATAAATAAATAAAAGAAATGTAGTGTATGTATGAAGTATATGTATCTCAGCACCTTGTGCAAAATATATTTATATACTAATTGTAAAATTGAGCTCATGTGGGATATACCCTTTATGTTTGGGTACCCTTTAATTGAAATTGAGAAGTTTGGTCAATAGTAGTGTTGGGCGAGCATGCTCGGCTGAACACCAGTACGGCTCGAGCATCGTGATGCTCGGCACATCACGGTGTTTGGCCGAATATTGCGTGTGCTCGAGCGCAATGCTCGAGTCTCCTCCCCGCAAGTTTGTTGGCTGCTACGCAGCCAGGAGAGGTAGTGTAGGGATTGAAATAGCAATATTTTAGTTTTTATACTTGTTATAGACCCAAAAGTCCTTTTAAGGACTATTGTGTGTGACAGCAATATATATTTTTAGCGCTAAATTGCTAAAACTTGTTAGAGACCTAAAAGACCTTTTAAGGACTATAGCTGTATCTGGCAGTAATATATATTTTTATATAGCTTGCAATTGTTTTGCCGCTGTAGACAGCTACATTATCTGCGCTACATCTCCTGTCTAACATGTGCGCAGCCTAAAAATATCTGTGACATGCAGTGTACTTTTCCATAGACGGTGTCCGCTGCGGACCGTTACACTACCTGCGCTACATCTCCTGTATAACAGTAGAAACAAAGAAAATAGGAGCTCATAATGCCAAAAATATAATAAATTTTATTATAGCATGATTAAAATGACATAAATAGATAAATCGAAGAGTATGATGCCATAAACATGATAAAACAGGAGCGGAGGACAAAAAAAGCAGAATGCGCCACCCTGGGAGAAGAACACACGGATCAAAATGGTATAAATAGTGTATACATACAGCATTGGGATAAAAGTACTAGATCGAAAATCTAGACCCATGCAGAAATAAAATGGATGGGGTCACCTGGTGAGATTCCCGGCAGCACATATACCTCCAATAGGCAATAAATGGTATGCAAAAAATAATAATAGTAGCAATAACAATAATGCAGACCAATCAGTAAAGACCAAGTGAGTAAATAACAAGGTCAAATAGCTCACGGAGGGTGGTGGAGAACAGGAACTCACCGGAGACGAACCGTGTGTGAAGAGACCCAGGGTGGCACTACCCCAACGCGCGTTTCGGCGTACCTTTGTCAGGGGGTAGCGCCATCACTGTGAATCTGGTATAAAAACTCTCCCCCAGCCAATAAGAAGGTCGACACTTACTCGTCCCCAAGTGTGTAAGTATACAGGCGCGCGAAAATCCAGGGAAGCGGAATCCAGCCGCCCCACGGCCGGCGTCCCGTCAGCACACCCACACCACGTGATGAAGTCACATGATCGGGCGGCTATGACGTAAGGACGCACGGACGTGAGGTGCCGGAGGCGGCGCCGGATGACGTGCGCACACATCACTCGAGGGGAGGAGAGTCGGGAAGTCACCATACACTAAGAATCAGAGGTCAATAGGCTAGAGTGTAGGCTATTATATATAAATATATTAATGCGGCATATCTCATATGTAGTGATATAAACATATATAAAAAAGCATATAGAAAACCAGAGACACCAATATACATCTACATATATATATATGCATATATCATTCATAGAACAAAAATAATAAGATCAAAGTGTCATGATTCAGATAAATACAGTAATCAATAGAAACAATTACAGACATAATAATAACAGAAAACAATGATGAAGAATATATTGAAAAAATTACCTATAAACCCAATAAATATAAATATATATACATGATTGTAGAAATTAATAATAATCTATAAAATTAGTGTATACGATTTATATAAATGGTGAAAAGGAAGAGTGATGATGAAAA
Organism: Bufo gargarizans; assembly: GCF_014858855.1. Classification (NCBI taxonomy): domain Eukaryota; kingdom Metazoa; phylum Chordata; class Amphibia; order Anura; family Bufonidae; genus Bufo; species Bufo gargarizans. The sequence continues at coordinate 399,279,829 of NC_058081.1, forward strand.
TATATATAAAATAATATATAAGAAAAACATAATAAACATAAATAAATGAATAAATAAAATAAATAAATGAATGAAAAATGAGTGGAAAAATTCATAATATGTATAGACTAAGGATCCATAGTGTGTAAATAAGATGCATGATATGCATAGAACAGGAAGAAAAAAACAAAGTGAAAAGTGCACAATGAAAGAGAATAATTTAAAAAGGGCATATATGGCAATATGGACATATATATGCAATAAACAATATATAATGTACAGAAGCGTATGCCGCATGTAATGGACCATGCCCAAAAAGGTCCAATCATAATAGTTCAGCTGTAGACAAGATGACTTGATATCCCGCACAAAATGGCAGTTGTGGCCCCAGCGGCCCCAGCGGCTACAAGAAGGAGGAAAAGCCCACATTTTCATTAAGGCCCCTGGGATTCAAAGTCCCAAGGGTCCAAATCCACCGGCTCTCCTTTTGGGCTAGCCGCTTGGATGTATTGCCTGCACGTAGATCAACCTGAATGCAGTCAATGCCTCTGACTCTGAGACATCTCGGATTACAAGAGTGGAATTCCCTAAAATGTCTTGGGATTGGTTTGAGGGTCTCGACCTCCTTCACCTCTTGTGCATTCAGAATATCCCTCACATGCTCCCGCATACGAACCCTCAATTCACGAGTTGTAAGACGGATATATATCTTAGGGCATGGGCACACAGCATAGTATACCACTCGCGTGCTGGAGCATGTGAGGGATTGATGGATTCTGAATGATCTACCTCCAGAGGAGTCCAAGAAGTCGAAAGAACGTTCTATATTAGGGCATGCGGCACATCTGCCGCATGGTCTAAATCCAGTCTTAATATTACCCTGTCCGGCATTCAGTTGAGGTATTAAGGGTTATAAATAACCTCGAAATAGACTGTCCCGTATGGTGCTAGTCCTACGTGCCGTGACAAGGGGTTGCATAGATAAAAGTTTTTCAAGCACTGGATCTGTTAGTAGGATGGACCAATGTGAGGTCAGAACTTCCCTCATTTTATTCCACTGAGAATGATATGTACTCACAAATCTGATCTTATTATCTGGTATCTTGTCTTTTTTAGTTTGCAGCAGATGAAGCTGTTCTTGATTTTTAGCACGCCAATAGGCCTTTTTTATAGACCGATGGCTGTAGCCTCTCCTGAGAAAGCGGTCTTTCAGCTCCTTGGCCTGTCTCTCAAATGTTGCATCATCAGAACAAATCTGTCGGATGCGCAAAAATTGGCCGACAGGAATAGCAGAAATTGTGCTCTTAGGGTGAAGGGATGTTGCATGCAAATATGCATTCACAGCCGTCTCTTTACGGAAAACATCCGTCCTGAGGCGGCCGGTAACATCCCTAGATACCGAAACATAAAAAAAATCAACACTCTGCCTACTATAAGTATAGGTCAGTTTAATATTTCTAGAATTAGCGTTCAGTAACTGAAAGAAAGCATGGAGTTGTTCTTCGGTACCCTGCCAGATCAAGAAGACGTCATCTATGTACCGCGCCCATAAAATGGCGCGGTCCATGATGACGTGTCTGTCTGACAGGAAAAGGTCCCTTTCCCACAGCCCCAGGAACAGATTGGCATATGCAGGTGCACATGCCGCCCCCATCGCTATTCATCTGCTGCAAACTAAAAAAGACAAGATGCCGGATAATAAGATCAGATTTGTGAGTACATATCATTCTCAGTGGAATAAAATGAGGGAAGTTCTGACCTCACATTGGTCCATCCTACTAACAGATCCAGTGCTTGAAAAACTTTTATCTATGCAACCCCTTGTCACGGCACGTAGGGCTAGCACCATACGGGACAGTCTAGTTCGAGGTTATTTACAACCCTTAATACCTCTACTGAATGCCGGACAGGGTAATATTAAGACTGGATTTAGACCATGCGACTGATGTGCCGCATGCCCTAATATAGAACGTTCTTTTGACTTCTTGGGCTCCTCTGGAGGTAGATCATTCAGAATCCATCAATTCTTCACATGCTCCAGCACGCAAGTGGTATACTATGCTGTGTGCCCATGCCCTAAGATATATATCGGTCTTACAACTCGTGAATTGAGGGTTCGTGTGCGGGAGCATGTGAGGGATATTCTGAATGCACAAGAGGTGAAGGAGGTCGAGACCCTCAAACCAATCCCAAGACATTTTAGGGAATTCCACTCTTGTAATCCGAGATGTCTCAGAGTCAGAGGCATTGACTGCATTCAGGTTGATCTACGTGCAGGCAATACATCCAAGCGGCTAGCCCAAAAGGAGAGCCGGTGGATTTGGACCCTTGGGACTTTACGTCCCAGGGGCCTTAATGAAAATTTGGGCTTCTCCTCCTTCTTGTAGCCGCTGGGGCCACAACTGTGGATCCATCGCATTTTCTTTTAACAGCTTGTTTGTATAGTAATTATTCCTCATATTTACTGGTCTTTATTATTTATTCATTTCCCTCTAGCCATTTTGTGCCGGATATCAAGTCATCTTGTCTACAGCTGAACTATTATGATTGGACCTTTTCGGGCATGGTTCATCACATGCGGCATACGCTTCTGTACATTATATATTGTTTATTGCATATATATATGTCCATATTGCCATATATGCCCTTTTTAAATTTTAAATTATTCTCTTTCATTGTGCACTTTTCACTTTGTTTTTTTCTTCCTGTTCTATGCATATCATGCATCTTATTTACACACTATGGATCCTTAGTCTATACATATTATGAATTTTTCCACTCATTTTTCATTTATTTATTTTATTTATTCATTTATTTATGTTTATTATGTTTTTCTTATATATTATTTTATATGTATTTTCATCATCACTCTTCCTTTTCACCATTTATATAAATCGTATACACTAATTTTATAGATTATTATTAATTTCTACAATCATGTATATATTTATATTTATTGGGTTTATAGGTAATTTTTTCAATATATTCTTCACCATTGTTTTCTGTTGTTATTATGTCTGTAATTGTTTCTATTGATTACTGTATTTATCTGAATCATGACACTTTGATCTTATTATTTTTGTTCTATGAATGATATATGCATATATATATATATGTAGATGTATATTGGTGTCTCTGGTTTTCTATATGCTTTTTTATATATGTTTATATCACTCCATATGAGATATGCCGCATTAGTATATTTATATTTATATATAATAGCCTACACTCTAGCCCTTTGACCTCTGATTCTTAGTGTATGGTGACTTCCCGACTCTCCTCCCCTCGTGTGATGTGTGCGCACTTCATTCGGCGCCTCACGTCCGTGCGTCCATATGTCATAGCCGCCCGATCATGTGACTTCATCACGTGGTGTGGGTGTGCTGACGGGACGCCGGCCGTGGGGCGGCTGGATTCCGCTTCCCTGGATTTTCGCGCGCCTGTATACTTACACACTTGGGGACGAGTAAGTGTCGACCTTCTTATTGGCTGGGGGAGAGTTTTTATACCAGATTCACAGTGATGGCGCAACCCCCTGACAAAGGTACGCCGAAACGCGCGTTGGGGTAGTGCCACCCTGGGTCTCTTCACACACTGTTCGTCTCCGGTGAGTTCCTGTTCTCCACCACCCTCCGTGAGCTATTTGACCTTGTTATTTACTCACTTGGTCTTTACTGATTGGTCTGCATTATTGTTATTGCTACTATTATTATTTGCATACCATTTATTGTCTATTGGAGGTATATGTGCTGCCGGGAATCTCACCAGGTGACCCCATCCATTTTGTTTCTGCATGGGTCTAGATTTTCCATCTAGTACTTTTATCCCCATGCTGTATGTATACACTATTTATACCATTTTGATCCGTGTGTTCTTCTCCCAGGGTGGCGCATTCTGCTTTTTTTGTCCTCCGCTCCTGTTTTATCATGTTTATGGCATCATACTCTTCGATTTATCTATTTATGTCATTTTAATCATGCTTTAATAAAATGTATTATATTTTTGGCATTTTTGGCACATTTTAGGTGTGTCCTCTGGGGTGCATTGTGTGGACACTGTCCTCCTCACCCTCCCTTGGGACACCCTAGGTCTTTCTTTTGTATTTCTGATCTCCTGTATAACGTTTGCATATCCGAAAAATCTGTGACATTCAGTAATTTTTTTTTGCTGCTGGTGGCAGCGACATTACCTGCGCTACATCTCCAGTATAACATTAGAGCATCCGAAATATCAGGGATATTCAGTGTAATTTTTTTGCCGCTGGTGACAGCGACATTATCTGCGCTACATCTCCTGTGTAACGTGTGCACAGCCTAAAAATATCTGTGACGTCCAGTGTACTATTTCTGTAGATGGTGTCCGCTGCGGACAGTTACCTTACCTGCGCTACATCTCCTGTATAACGTTTGTGTATCCGAAATATCAGTGACATTCAGTGTCATTTTTTTGCTGCTGGTGGCAGCGACAATACCTGCGCTACATCTCCTGTATAACGTTTGCCCATGCTAAATATCAGTGACATTCATTCAGTGTAATTATTTATTAGCCGGTGGTGACAGTGAAATTACTTGTGCTATACCTCCTGTATAGCGTTTGTGCATCCTAAATATCAGTGACATTCATTCAGTGTCATTTTTTATTAGCAGGTGGTGACAGCGACATTACTTGCGCTATACCGCCTGTTTAACTTGTGCACATCGTAAAAATATCTGTGACATTCTGTGTACTTTATTTGCGCATACACCTACAAAACCTGCGCTACTGTATGTGTGACATACTTGCAAGCATATATACCATTCAATATGCACAAGGCGAGCAGTAAGGGACGGGGAAGTGGCCATGCTGCTGATGGTGCACGCATAGGCCATGGTCCTGGGCGTGGTGAAACTGTGCCTGCTGCCAGAGCACAAGAAACACACTCATCCACGATACCTACCATAGCTTCATGTCCCAGTTTGCAGGGTGGCGCAGGACACCACTCTAGAAGTCAAACCAGTGCGACCAGGTGGTTGGTTGGATTGCAGCAGATAATGCTTCCAGTCGGTTATGCACCACCATGTCTTCCACAAAGTCCAGTCTCAGCAGCCAAGAGTCTGGTCAACAGAATCCTTACCCTGATACTCCTTCCACCAACCATGGAGAGTCTTGGCAAACAAGTGATCCCACACTCGGATATTCCAAAGAGCTGTTTTCACCACCATTCCTTAATTTGGGCCTCTCGCCAAGCCCGCTTGAAGAGGGACATGAGAAGATCTTGTGCCTTGATTTCCAAACTCTGGCGCATCCACAGTAAGAAGAAGATGATGGTGGGAAACAGCAATTAGTGTTTCACGAGGTGGATGATAATGATGAGACACAGTTGCCAATACATCAACCGCAATTGGTGTCTCCAGAGGTTCACAATGAGGATGAGAGACAGTTGTCAATAGCTTAGGTGTCACCGCCAGTTCTATAAGAAGGTCTGTTAGATGTTCTTCTCTACCTGCATGACGTTCTTTGTTTTGGTTTCACTTTGTCATCTCCTTTCCTTCTCCCAGCTGTCACCTGTTAACACTAATTGTCTCCCTTTATATTCCCTCCCATACTGCCTCACTTTGCGGTTTATACTTCTTCCTGGATTGTGTTCACTGTTGGGGGCTTCTTCTGCTGATTCCTCAGATAAGTCTGTTTCTTTTGTGTTTCCTTGCTGGCTTGATTCTAGGTGACCCTGACTCCGTACATATTAATTGCAGGGAGCCGGTGGTCGTGTCCCCTCACTATTATAGGGTTTTTAGGGGTTACATAGTATTAGATAAGTGGGCATGCAATCGTCTACCATAAAGACCTTTGCATGGGCATAGCAGTCAGGAAGAGCTCTAGGGGTTTTATAGGGCTCACCCATATGCTCCCTAGTTTGGGATCAAGCCAGTCGGATGTTTATTTATAAGTTCCAGATTTCTGCAACACCATCCATGACATGAGGTTGTTCTTAGGTCAACAAGTCAGGAGGTTGACCAGAATGAGGAAGTGGAAGAGGAGGTGCTAGACGATGAAGTCACTGACCCAACCTGGAAAGGTGGCAAGCCGAGCGAGGACAGCAGTATAGAGGGGGAGGGATCCACAGCACCGCAACAGGCTGGAAGAGGCAGTGGGGTGGCAAAAGGGAGAAGGCGGACCACACCAAACAGGCCCGCAACTGTTCTCCGGAGCACCCCCTTGCGGCAATCTCCCTTGCCAAGGGTTACTTGTTGCGCAGTCTGGAGCTTTTTTGAGGAAAGTGTGGACAATAAAAGAATTGTCATTTGCAACTTGTGCCGTACCAAAATGAGAAGGGGCGTGAACACTAGCAACCTCACCACCACCAGCATGATCCGCCACATGGCATCAAAGCACGCTAATAGGTAGGCCGAACGGCTGGGTCTACAACCAGTGTCTGCGGGTCACACCACTGCCTCCTCTTCCACTGTTTTACGTGCTGGCCAATCCCCTGTCCAAGAGGCAGGCCCGGATGCCTCCCGCCATGCACCTGGACCTTCGCAAGCAACATCAACTAGCACATTCACTTCTGTGTCCCAGCACAGCGTACAGATGTCTATACTCCAGGCCACCCACCCACAGACCATAACACTAAATGCACAGCTTTCCAAATTGCTGGCCATGGAAATGTTGCCATTTAGGCTTAAGGACACTGAGGCTTTCCGCAGCCTGATGGCGGTGGCTGTTCCGAGGTACTCTGTCCCCAGCTGCCAATATTTTTCATGGTGTGCAGTCCTAGCCTTACACATGTGTCCTGTAACATCACCCGTGCCCTGACCAACACGGTTATTGGGAAGATCCACTTAACAACTGACACATAGACAAGTGCTTTTGGCCAGGGATGCTACATTTCCCTGAAGTCACACTGGGTAAATGTTGTGGAGGCCTGGAGCAAGTTGTACCTGCTACGCTGCAGCAGCACTGGCAATTGCCAGCTCACCGAATGTTGTGCGACGTGAGCATGTGCTGGAACTCCACGTTACTAATGTTGGCCAGGCTTTGTGAGCAGCAGAGGGCAGTAGTGGAATACCATCTGCAACATGGTCGTTGCCCTTTCCAATCAGCTTCCGCTCTTCACAAGCGACGAGTGGGCATGAATGTCTGACCTCTGTGAGGTTTTACGCAACTTTGAGGAATCAACACAGATAGTGAGTGGCGATAACGCTATTATCAGCGTAACCATCCCACTTCTGTGTCTACTCAAACACTCGCTGCTCACAATTAAGGCAGACGCTTTGCATGTGGAAGAGGTGGAAATGGATGGTTATGGCCAGCACGGTGGCTCAGTGGTTAGCATTGGTGCCTAGCAGCGCTGCGGTCCTAGGTTGGAATCTGACCAAGGGCAACATCTGCATGGAGTTTGGTACCTTATCAAGAGGTAGGGGATAAATAGAAAAGATTATGACTACAAAATCACACAACTCAGGGGTTCTTTCTTGTCTTTTACCATGAAGCCACTATAACAAAGCAGATTTGAATCCACTATGTCACTGGAACAGATTTGGCTTGGGGCTACTCCTAAGGTCATTATCTAAGTAGAACCCCTAGTCTTCACCCTTTAAGCCCTATACAGTAATCTGGACTCCACTGCAGGGGAACTACCAAATCACTACTTCTTGTAGTAGTCTCTGTTCAAGTGACTGCTAACCTACAGTGATCAAGAGACACCAATGCAGAACACCAAGGGATCAGGCAAACCATAGTGAGGTTTAGGCTGAGGTCAGGTCAGGTAGATTTTGTGCAATCCAATAAACAGTCTCAGGGTATAAAAATCAAATAGATGTCAGATCAGAAACGAAGAATCAAATCCAGAAAAGCTAGAGTACTATAACCTATCCCAGGGTGGCCAGCCATATGCTGGGGAAGAGCAAAGTGCGTGCATTGGTTCTTTAAGAAAGAGAGTACACATGTGCATTTTACAGGCAGTGAAAGACAGACTTTAGCCTGCGTGGAAGGAAGATCAGCACTACTTGAATGCACATTCTGGAGCACTGGGCGGATCTTAACCAGCAAAGGTCTTGAGCCTTGGAGTAGGTTAGCAGAGCAGAGCAGCAGCAGTGCCCACTGGGAGGAGTGGCTGTGCTAAGGAGCTATAAAAGTAAAACAATTGGGATAATAATATAAAAATAGCTATACATGTGTACATATGTTGGACCTCTAGTTGTCTTTTACCATTTTCCTAATCATAAAAATTAAGGTGTCACTTAAGCCCTGTCTACTTTTTCTGCCACATTTGAAAGGTGTCAGAAAAAGTGACATACAAGCTTCATAGCTATGTTATATTATACTATGCCCATAATATTATTCATCCAGGATCCTGTGCCATACAGGATCATATATATATATTATACAATTTCATCCAACCCCTATAATGACCCCCCCCCCAATGCCCGGGCATCTCATATAGGTTATACTTACCCCGCTCTCTGACACCCAAATCGCTGCTGATCCACAAACGGCCACTGCCTGCAGCCTTCCTAGCATCACCCAGGTTGCTAGGGAGGCTAGTCCCCATCGCAGCCTGCTATTGGCTGACCATACCCCCCCTCCCCGTATAATCGGTGCCGCGGCATTGGGGGGGTCATTATAGGGGTGTTCCAATAGGTACAAGTTATCCCCATCCACAGGAGTGCTCGGCTATCTCTGTAATTCCCAAAGAAATAAATGGAGCAGCCATGAAAATGTGTGACCAGTCACTCCGGTCATTTTAGGGGAACAACAAGGGGCCTACAGGGGGTACGAGGCCCCCATTCTGATGATCGCTGGGGGTCCCAGCAGTTGGACCCCCCACCCTTGTCTGCAGGGTCGCACCGCTTGAGGCGATCACCTCACTGTGCCTAATTGGCGATACGGCCCCGGAAGGAACAGGAGAGCAGTTTTGCTATGGGGCCTTATGAGATCTGTGTACACCCCTGCTGTGTACACCCCTGCCCCCTCAACAAATTTTGGTGCATTTTATGACAAGTTCTAGGCACAATCACATTAGCAAATGTGGAATGTAGACACAAAGATCTGTTCTGTGACAATATTATTGAGAATCACTCAGCAACGGAACTTTCCTATCCATCATGGGTGGATAGAGAAGTAAGAAGGTTAAACAGCATTGCTTTTTAAATCCCAACTAGGACTTATTAGATTTGAATTATTTAATTTTTCCTTGCAAAATTGTAATCAGGCATTAGAAAGCCGGGTCACAGGAATTGAAGAAGAAGAAGACAGCTGCAATAAACCTCAGTGCACTCCAATACACTATTTTTTCTAACACTCTCCAGATGCTCCCACATAATGGTCACATCTCAAGTGAACAGCAGCATAATGAGATTTGAGTGGTTTCAGGAGAGGCCTTTTTATTTTCTTTTAAAAGTAGAATAACCCAATACTGGAGCCTCCAAGAAAACCAAGAGATGGGAAGGAGGGGGTAAGGGTGTAATCTAAAACTCTGCGGTAGGAGAGCTGCTTCCGCCAAAACAACCTGGAGGAAGGGCAGCCTGGAGTACAGACGACTTCTAAGGGGCACACGTTTCTTTAAACCACAGAGTGTTTTACCAGAGCTTCTTCTAGTTCTGTTCTGACTCAGATTTGCTTTGAATTGAGACAACAGGCAGGTTTTATTTATGACCTGAGACTGAAGGATTTTTACTTTTGTGTCTTCGTTCATGTTTGATTTTACTCATAGAGGAAGGAATTGACTTTTTCTCTTCCTGGAACCTGAGCTTTTGACAAGTAAATCACTTGAAAAGAAATTATATTCAGTTACTGATCATTCCCTATTCTATTGCAATGTTTCTTTTTCTTTCTGTGGTCTTTTTGTTTTAAAGTAAACCTACGAAATTCAGGTTGTACAACAGCAGTACATATCATATACAGCATACTAAGCACCTTAGTGACAGATCCAATAAATGGACCCTGAGTGATATGCAGAATATACATGCAAAATATATGTTCTAATCTAATCATATTAACAAATGAAACAATTTGGGATATGGACTGATTACAAATTCTGTACAGCACTCACTGCAGTATATTTTGGATCTTTATAATGAACAAAATAAATAATAAAAATATGGTTCCATAAACAGGTAGCACATGGTATGCATTTGGCTCCATAAGAATGGAACTATAGAAATTTTGGGGATCGTTTATCAAACTGATGTAAAGTAGAACTGGTTTAGTTGCCCATACCAACCAATCAGATTCCACCTTTCCTCTTCCAAAGGAGCTGTTCAAAATGAAAGGTGTAATCTGATTGGTTGATGGGCATCTCCATTCATAATTTTTTTCAATACGAAATATCGGCAATATAATTTTTGCATACTCGCATGCGCAAATGCACTATACAGTACCCAAATGCACTATAAAGAAAGTATATTGGTATATAACACCCCGCTTCAATCAGTTTTTTTGGTAGGCGACTGATATATCACACTAGTAGAAATTGTTTCTTCCAATAACGCTTGTCCCTCAATATACCTGCAGTATCGCAGCAGATCTGCACACAACTGCCGCACAATACATATGCACTATAATATGCTTTCTAACATAGAAAGTATATTATAACATTGTACAAGGAAGATACATGAAGATAAAACGTAACCTTTAATAATGTTACTATGAGGGTCCATTCACAGGTCCGTGTTTTGCAGACATCGGCAATGTGCATTCCGCAAATTGCGGACCACACATCGCCGGCAATATAATAGAAGTGCGGATCCACAAATGGGGATGCAGACAGCACATTCCGGTGCCATTGAAAATGAATGGGTCTACACCCGTTCCGAAAAATTGCGGAACTGATGCGGACCCATTTTGCGGACATGTGAATGGAAAAGATATCCCTCAAAATGAAAATTAATTATTAAAGTTAAGCAAAAAGGATAGATGTGGTAGGCAATAACAAGTGCTTGGCGGCACTAAATCAGGTGCTCGGCGGCACCAAATCAGAAACCATATGTCCTACCACAATCCGGGGGGTTCCAGTGCACATCCATGTATCCCGGAGGAAAAGCAAAAACCATCTATCCCTGGGCTAGATGATGATGTGGTATTGGACAGGGTGGGCAAAGAACTGTCCCTGATATTGCCCGACAGGGGGGTGCTATTCTGGCCCTGATAGCCTAACCACAGACCACCCATCCTGATAAGAGCGACCCCGTCCGGAACCATACATATATAAAAATGGCCAAAGTAAGCCCCTAGGCCCCTGACTTCCAGGTGATCACTATATAGATCTATGTGTTTTTGACTATATTTGAGTATATTGCACCTCTCTGTGTATCACACATACAGTATACCAGTCCTTAAAAGGACTTTTGTTGCCCTATTAGCTAGCGTTAGGTGTCCTTAACAGCCTGTCCCTGCTCCACACAGCAACCTCTCTGGCAAAACACTCAATGTAAAATGGCGGCTAGATCAGGTTTATTTATAAGGTAGGGGGTGTGTCCATGTGCTGAAACGTCTCAATTGGCTGTCCTGTACCACCTGATGGATGTGTCATGGGTCAAAGTTCTTGACAATGTAAAAGAATATGGTGGGCCTGAATATCTCCATATGTTCACATGTTCGGCGAATCGCGAACACGCAAAGTTTGCCCGCGAAACGACCGCCGGGCGAACCGCAAGGCCATCTCAACTGGCTGTCATGACACAACTTGGCATCCCACGATTGGATTGGAAAGTTGCTGATCGGAGGACAGAGGGAGTGCTCTACTTTTGTCTAACTGTTCAAATGCCATGGGTGTTATTGCCTGCAGTATCTGAGGGGATAAACTTCTAGGATGAGCATTATCTCCTATCCCAGCTGTGATAGGAGAGCGATAGCTGTGCCATACTCTGCTATACTATCCCATACTATTGTCATTATATGTCACTGAGCCTCAACTATGTACATTTAGAGATAAAATAATACATTGAGTCTAAAGAGGTTAATCTTGTATTGGGTTTAGGAGAGAAATGAAAGTTGATTTACTATTTTAATTTTAAAATGGATTTTAAACACTGATGAAGGCCAGGTTTACCATATTGTCTGGTAAGGCCCCAACGGACAAAGCTTGAGACTAGGCATATGTAACTGTATGTCTATACAATATATTATGCATATACTGTATATGCCAACAAATTCCATTATGAGAAAAATGTATACCCCCAAATATCTTTTTTTGCAGAATACCTCGATCAATTATGGCATAACATATGGAAAAGGACACAATGAGCATGAACCGCAAGCTGGTCCACACTGGCCATCTGCCAGTGGGACACTCATCATGGGCTCATAGTGAGCCCACCCACTTAAATACTACAATGTAAACAGTCCTGTGTGCTCAACATGTCCCACAAGACAAGGTCCTGCTGCTGCGGTGGACACACAGTCATGATGGCATCTGGATGCTCTGTACTGAGCTGAATGCGTGGCTCATCTTTGCCCCCCTAATGTAAATATTGGCTCCTCTTCCCTCTCCTCTTGCCAGTACCGCACCACTGATCATAAGTTGTCCTTTGCCTCTTACATCTTTGTAACCAGTTCCCGTAGACTCCTGTGGCATGGCGAGTAGATCGGTGAATAGAGCAAATGAAAGTCTAAAATTTAGGCTCCCTGCTGTACTGTGCTGGCTGGCACAATTTATTTACTGGTGGCTGGGGGACTGAAATTAATTCTGTATCAGCCCCTACATAGAAGCTGTTCTGTCCCACATTTTCAATGGATTCCTCTAAATTGGTTTCCATTGCCCCTTAGTTATAAAACTGTATGTATTTCACTCTAGATACTTATGCAAGTTAAGAACCACTGAACACTCCATCAAATCCCCACTTTTCTCATATAAACATTATTCCCTATCCAAAGGATCAGGGATAAATATATGATCATTGGGGGTCTGACTGCTGGGATCCCCTTAGATAACAAGATCCAGGTGCTCCTGTGTGAATGGAGTGGTAGTGTCCATGAGTAATCACCACTCTGTTCTATTGGACCAGGAGTGCACCTAGCTTTTCTGCTGCTTGAGGTGAAAATTGAAACTCCCCTCTCCATACTAAATTCTCAACCTAACCCCTTCCCTCCAGCCCTACTGTTAAAGACGTAATTGGAAAACAATGCATGCAGTACTACAAACATATATCTCTTACATCCAGTGACGTCTCCTCTGATGTACACTTTCTCTTTCCCATCTTCTCCATTAACACCAGACAGCCATGATGATTTATTTTAGCTATCTCTTGTCTCCGCAGAATTTTACAGACAGACATCTTAGTTTCCTCCTTTCCTATCATCCTTCCCACCTTCTGAACATTAGATCCTTCCACCCCCAACACTGTGCCCTCTGTGATCCCCAATACTACACTGCAGTAACAGATAAACCCCTGAAAATAGTAGTACCACACATATAGTGGCATACATATAGAAAAGTAAGGGCCCCATAGCAAGGATCAAGCCAACCTCCCCACACAGGACTGAAGGGTTTCCGCCTGAACCCCTTTCAATGATCCTTGGGCCATTTTTCCACTGCCTCATTTGCTAAAAGTTGCTCCTTTACGGGTTAGAGTCCTGATCAAGTTTTTACTCCCAGTAGAAGAAGAGATGATCCCAACTGGGCTCCCTCTTGCCCCGGGCTCCATAGCAGTCGCATGGTCTGCTGCTATGGTAGTTATGCCCCTGATAGTGCCCCTTTGAATAATTATTGAAGTTAAATATGGAGAGATGAAGACTTTCACAATGGAAACCTTCATTGTCCATGACCCTTCCACCACCCACCTCTTTTCCTTAGGTGGTGGCGCCTGAGGTAATTGCCTCACATGAGGTTTAATTTTCGGTCTGTGATGTGCTGGGGTTTGATTGCCTCACGTGGCCTTATTGGCGGTGCACCCTTGTATGGGACTGATAGGTAAGCTCTTTTATTGGCAGTCCCGTAGAAGTAAATAGAACGGTGATCAAAATGTGCACTTGTTCATTTTAACTATGGTGCAGCATCATTGTTATAATCAGTTAGTTGTTTCACACAAATACTCTATGTAGCCCTGCCGTATTTATACATTTGCAGGAGGATGCACAGAAGAATAAAAGCATTACACAAACAGGTCAGGAGAGGTGGCAGGTCCTCTAAGTGCTGTGTATGATTGTGTATGATCTGCATTGTTATAGTACTCTGCAGAGCTCCAGTGTAGACCTGGTACCTGACCATTGTATGGTGGTATTATTGGTGTATGTTGTTTGGTAATGTACACTTTTTCCAGACTAAAAAAAAGAGTGTATGCCAGTCCATGACCATGTTCTTAGGTTCTAAGTTTCACTTTTATTTTAACATTTGGGTAACGCTATTTTTTTTTTATATTGGTATGCATTGGGGGGGAGCAGTATCATATGTGGGCTAGTGGAATTTATGTGCCAGGGCTGCTATTGATTCACAGTCTGGCTCTGAACATAAGTGTTGTGCAAACATAGACTTACCAAGTCTACGGACTATATTCCTTGGCTATATTCCCTTGTCAATTCCATGGTTCTCTTGCTTGGGAGATACAGTACATCTTTGCATAGTCATTTTCCATGGAGCTTTGCCATTAAGTCTCCATACCATGGAGTACATGGAGTACTTCCAGTGAGTCTCCTTTAGGACTGGTCTCTTTAAAGAGATTCAGCACCATGCCTAAGCCGCTTCCACTGCATAAAATAAAGTGAAAGGACTTGTTTTTGCCAAACAACCAACAATAATAATGATTGCTGTCACATAACACATACCAAGGAAATCTTTATAAAAGAAAATCCTGATTAGGTGTGTTTCCTTAGATATAAGAACGTTCTCCGTGGTTCATAAATGCCTAAGGTGTTTTTCCTTAGATATAAGGAGATCCTCCATGGCTCATAAACACCTAATCTTTAAAGGAAGAGAAAATCATCAAGAAGCCTTCCATTTTTCTCTAAGCAAACATCTACCTGATTTACTAGTTTGACATACAAAAGTTTATAAAATAAGAGACTGTTTCCTGCAATAAATGACTTCAGTCTACAAAACCACAAACAGACTCCCAACGTAGCCACGAAAGACTAATGAGCCTTATAGTATTGATTATATTATTCTGTTAGAACATCATGCCCCTCTGTGTTTGCTTGTTTTATCAGTTCCTGTATGTAGGATTTAATGCAATGTAAATGTCCAGGCCTGGGACCATATTTAGTAAAGACTGAACACCTGTACTCCTAAATGCATTCCAGCCGTTTCTGCACTTTTGACATTGCTCGGTTGTCCTGGATGAACTCATCACCACACGTAACAGGATTCAGCTGCTCTCACTGTGGGAGTATGACATCAGGGGCTAAAAATCTCTTTGGCTTCCACCATAATTATGTTGTTGTACACCAGGAAACATGGAAGGAAGAGAGCAGACAAACGGATATGAATGATGGAGGATTCATATCCTGGAACAGGGAGGTGGAACAGTGAGAAATATAGAGTGATACCTATATTTGTACACTCTGCCTATTGTGGGATTGAGCATTTCCTGAAAAAAACAACTGGTGCTGAGCAGAAGCAGCAAGGAGTAAGAAACACATGGTTATGGAATTCTACTACATCATCGCATAGCTTTTTTCATTTCAAAGAAAATTTAAATACAAATGTATTTTGAAAATGTGAGATCCAAAAATGGTCAAGACATAGACCAAGACATAGAATACAAGCTGATGCATAGAACTTAAAAGGTTGTTCTGGTAGGTACAAGTTATTCCCTATCCAATTCCTGTACCCTCACCAATCATGGGAATGGGGTCCCCATACCCTCTGCAGGCCCCTTGCTGCTCCCCTAAAATGACCATAATGGCCGGTTGCACATGCACACGGCCCCTCCATTAATTTCTATAGGAGTTCCGGAGATAGCCGAGTACAGCGCTCTTGAACTCCAATACAAATAATGGAGCGGCCATGCACATGTGTGACTTGCCACTCTGTTCATTTTAGGAGAGCAGCAAGGGGCCTGCAGGAGGTATGGTGCCCCCTTTCTCATGATTGTTGGGATTCCCAGCAGTAGGACCCCCACCAACCTGATAGTTATCTTCTATCCTGTGGACATGTTCCATCTTTTTTGAGGGGCCATGGAACGGAAGGTCAGGATGTGAAATCAATGGGCCTGCATCTGTTCAGCAAAATTGCAGAACGGATGCGAACACAAATATACTGTCGTGTGAATGGGCCCTAAAGTAGAGTGATGGCTTTGAAAAAAGGACCCTTTGTGTGGTTTGTGCAGGATAATACTTATCAAGCCTGATTCATCAAAACTGAGAGGAGATGTGTAAAATGAAGGTGAAATCTGTTTGGTTGCCATGGGCAACTGAGCAATTGAGCCACTTCTACTTTACACCAGTTTAATAAATCTCCCCCTATATTTTTATTCTGTAATGTTTTTTATTTAGTTTTTATTATTTACCATTTCTTGATGGTTATTAAACGCTAAATATTTTAACAATATATGACTAGAGAAACTCATATCTTTTTCACATAGGGTGGTATTTTTTGTGGAGGGTGCAAGTGTGTCTGACATGCCATATCCAACTCAAAGAAACACAGGACTGTTTTGCTGTTCAGTTTATGCTCCTTTCCATTCTAAAATAAAATAGCAGTATACCTTTTATGGTCTAGAAGTGGCGTAACACTGGATGTGGGCAATAAAAAATATATGTTTAGACAACCGTTGTTGACATACCAGCAGGTGCACATCAGTAGAATTACATGTCCACATGCACTAAAATCACTTCCCCTGATGGTATACTGAGTGTCATTTGTGAGTTAGGGTCCTTTTACACATACAGATGGTCTGGCATATTAACGGGAACAAAGCAGACGCTACCCTTAACTGTCAGATCATCAGCGGAGATTATGCACCTATCACCTCTGCTGTATGGGGACAATCCATCACTACATTAATCACTTGTCCCTGTAGAGAATCATTATTCCTTCGCAGCACATCGTTATTTAGACAGCACGAATGAATCAGGAACCAATCAGATTCCACCTTTCATTTTTTAGAGCTACTTTGGAAAATGAAAGGTGGAATCTGATT
This sequence comes from Bufo gargarizans, assembly GCF_014858855.1. Taxonomy (NCBI): domain Eukaryota; kingdom Metazoa; phylum Chordata; class Amphibia; order Anura; family Bufonidae; genus Bufo; species Bufo gargarizans. The sequence goes on from NC_058081.1 coordinate 399,296,862, forward strand.
GGTTGCTATCAGCAGCTAAGCCAGTTCTACTTTACACCAGTTTGATAAATGACCCCCAATTATTTTTTATGACGGCAGAATGACACAATCACTTGATCAACTATTGTGCTAATTCTGCTAATTCTTGCTTGGGCTGCAGAGACTGAGAGCCCTGTACATGCTGCACTGATACAGTTCTCCAAATTACAGCAGGAGCCTAGCACTGAATTAGCAGGGTTTCCGCTGCAGGGCTGCAGTCAGGTCAGTACCTGTAGTCCATCCCACCTCTTCTATTCTCCTCCTACTCCTCTACAGCAGTGTGACATGCGCTGGTGAATGGCCGCATGTGGGTAGGAGGAGCAACTGCTTCCTTTCCCTTACAAACAGTGGATACCCTCCTCCCTATTTACAGTGCACACCTCTATATACAGACAAATTTAAAGGTTGATGCTAGAAAAAATGTATATTAAGAAAAAAATTGAGATTATAAACTATAATCATCCATAAAGTTCAAATAATCAAGATTCATTTTCTTGTCACAATCGCCCAGCCCTAGTGTCGGGAAGGTCAGTGTACAGTCGTGGCCAAAAGTTTTGAGAATTACATAAATATTGGAAATTGGAAAAGTTGCTGCTTTTTATAATAGCAATTTGCATATACTCCAGAATGTTATGAAGAGTGATCAGATGAATTGCATAGTCCTTCTTTGCCATGAAAATTAACTTAATCCCCCAAAAAACTTTCCACTGCATTTCATTGCTGTCATTTAAGGACCGGCTGAGATCATTTCAGTAATCGTCTTGTTAACTCAGATGAGAATGTTGACGAGCACAAGGCTGGAGATCATTATGTCAGGCTGATTGGGTTAAAATGGCAGACTTGACCTGTTAAAAGGAGGATGATGCTTGAAATCCTTGTTCTTCCATTGTTAACCATGGTGACCTCAAAGAAATGCGTGCAGCCATCATTGCGTAGCATAAAAAATGGCTTCACAGGCAAGGATATTGTGGCTACTAAGATTGCACCTCAATCAACAATTTATAGGATCATCAAGAACCTCAAGGAAAGAGGTTCAATTCTTGTTAAGAAGGCTTCAGGGTGTCCAAGAAAGTCCAGCAAGCGCCAGGATTGTCTCCTAAAGAGGATTCAGCTGTGGGATCGGAGTGGCACCAGTGCAGAGCTTGCTCAGGAATGGCAGCAGGCAGGTGTGAGCGCATCTGCACTCACAGTGAGGTGAAGACTTTTGGAAGATGGCCTGGTGTCAAGAATGGCAGCAAAGAAGCCACTTGTCTCCAAAAAAACCCATCAGGGACAGATTGATCTTCTGCAGAAAATATGGTGAATGGACTGCCGAAGACTGGGGCAAAGTCATATTCTCCGGTGAAGCCTCTTTCCGATTGTTTGGGGCATCAGAAAAAAGGCTTGTCCGGAGAACAAAAGTTGAGCGCTACCATCAGTCCTGTGTCATGCCAACAGTAAAGCATCCTGAGACCATTCATGTGTGGGGTTGCTTCTCAGCCAAGGGAGTGGGCTCACTCACAATTTTTCCCCAAAACATAGCCATGAATAAAGAATGATACCAAAACATCCTCCAACAGCAACTTCTTCCAACAATCCAACAACAGTTTGGTGAAGAACAATGCATTTTCCAGCACAATGGAGCACCGTGCCATAAGGCAAAAGTCATAACTAAGCGTCTCGGAGATCAAAACATTGACATTTTGGGTCCATGGCCTGGAAACTCCCTAGATCTTAATCCCATTGAGACAGGTGGACAAACAAAAACCCACTAATTCTGACAAACTCCAAGAAGTGATTATGAAAGAATAGGTCGAATTGCAGAGGTCCTGAAAAAGAAGGGCCAACACTGCAAATACTGACTCTTTGCATAAATGTCATGTAATTGTCGATAAAAGCCTTTGAAACGTATGAAGTGCGTGTAATTATATTTCACTACATCACAGAAACAACTGAAACAAACATCTAAAAGCAGTTTAGCAGCAAACTTTGTGAAAACAAATATTTGTGTCATTCTCAAAACTTTTGGCCCCGACTGTATGTAATAAGAGCTGCCTCATCCGAGGTTGTTTTGAGAGTATGATTGTAATGACTGACAGAGAGGATAGAGATTGGTGCAGAGGCGGACTCGGACCTCAAAGTGGCGGTGGAAAGTAACCTATGTTGTGCCAAACTAAAAGAAGGTAGGGCAATACAAGTAGGAATAGACAACAAAAATAGGTGGGGCAGCACAAAATACCACCCCAGCAGAACCAAATACCACATTGCAGCACAAAATACCACTGCTCCTGCTGCAGCATTTACCGCCGGCCAGGTGCATAAGTACATGATGCTCCTAGCATTACTTAAAGGGAACCTGTCACCGGGATTTTGTGTATAGAGCTGAGGGCATGGGCTGATAGATGGCCGCTAGCACATCCTCAATACCCAGTCCCCATAGCTCTGTGTGCTTTTATTGTGTAAGAAAACTGATTTGATACATATGCAAATTACCCTGAGATGAGTCCTGTCCCTGACTCATCTCACGTACAGGACTCATCTCAGGTTAATTTGCATATGTATCAAATTGATTTTTTTAAGCAATAAAAAAAAAGCACACAGAGCTATGGGGACTGGGTATTGCGGATGTGCTAGCGACCATCTAGCAACCCATGTCCTCAGCTCTATACACAAAATCCCGGTGACAGGTTCTCTTTAATGCTGAGAGCATCAGATGATTATGTACCAGACTGGTGTGGCAAGGAGGGTTTGGGTGTTTATAGCCAGTCCACCCCTGGATTGGTGCCAGTGGTAACTGTGGGGTGTTGACAAGTTGCTGGGAGTTGCTGGTTAGATTTCTGTATGTATGAAAGGTAGGAATGTCATGAGAAGATTAAAATATCTTTATAGTAAAGTAAAGAGGATTGTGGTCAGAAAGCGGGAAGGGTGAGTTGAAGAAAAGTTGTTGCTGAATGAAGTTCAATGCAATACTCTAATTCACAGGTATGTTATGATTAGTAACCCTTTTACTTCCTTGAAACACCACACCACCGTCTTACTGTCCTAGACCACCAGAGATATTACCCGTCATAATAATATAAGACTATATGGCCAGTTTTGTTTAGAAGAAATAACAACAGCAAATCTTCTTTTCTCAAGTCATTGCTCATTATAAAGATGAAAAGATGTATGTATGTTGACCGAAGAGGTCCCACACGCTCTGTTTTACACAGGGGCTCTCAATTATATCTTCAGTATATAAGAACATCAATGCACATATGTAGATCTTTCTACAGCAAATATCAATAATAAATGAAATATGAATGTTCTATGTTTCTTAGCTTTTTCTATGAAGAAATGCCTACTTTTATGGCCTAGTGATTCGTCAATGAGAGTCTGCAGCAGGACTTATCAATCATGAAGAGAAGTGTTATTTCTTCCTACATCATTTTTTATTATTGCTCCCTCTGCCAAGGTGACCACCACATTACACTCAAATCTAAGCTGCCACGATGGAATTGCTAAGGAACATTTCTTAGCTTTTTAGAAGCACAGAGTTATTAATATGCAAAGAAGGCAACTTGGTGCTGAACCAGTGGCAGAGCAACCACCATAGCAGCTATAGAGGCCACTATGAAGCCCACTGCATTAGATGGTCCTGCAACCTGGTCCCCCACACCGTCAGACACAATTGATGTCTGCCTCCTGCAGTGATGGCTCCTTGTCACATATTAGTGCCGTGGCTAGCGCTAACCAATATTAGGGTGCAGGGGACTGGCTCTATATGCCTGACATGTGATCAGAAGCAGGAGTCAGCGGAGCCAAGTCCAGACCACTCTCTTCTGTTTCTGGGGCTTCTACACTCAGTTGTATTTGCATTCTCAGGATGCAGATGCAATACACAGCTATCAGCACTGGAGGAACAGGGGAACCATTGGTTATTTCCCCACCATGATTTGTCTCTCAGTGTAATTCAGGCCGGTGCGATGATGTCATTGCCCACCTAGGACGTTCTGCAAGAGCAGACCTGGCAGGAAGAGGAACCAGGCAGGGGGAGGTGATTATATTTATGCTGTCTGTGTGTGTCAAAGCAAGCAGGAGTCACTATATACAGGGGCAATGTAGGCAGGAGGCACTATATACAGGGGGCACAACAGGCAGAAAGTACTATGTACAGGAGGCACCGCAGGTCAGAGGCACTATATTCAGGGGGTCATAGCGGGCAGGAGACACTATATAGGGGGCCACAGATGAACAATACCACTAATTGCAGCCTTTTTTTATTAATAATTTTAATCATTATCTATATAGCACCAACAGTTTGCAGTTCTATACAGTTGTGGGAGAAAGAAAAAGTAATGGTTCATTATAGTGTGTGTGGGGTCCAAAGGGGCATTATACTTTGTGGGGGCAGCAGAAGGACATTATACTTTGTGGGGGAAACAGGAGGATATGATACTGTGTGAGGGCCACAGGGGAACATTATTCTGTGTGTTGGTCCACAGGGGGCATTATATAGTGTGTCGGACCCACAGGGGCATTACACTATGTGTGGAGCCACAATGGGCCATTATAGTGTGTGTTGGGGCCACAGGGGATAATATAGTGTCTGTGGGGGTGAAAAGGGGATTATCGCTGGGCGTTGAGGAACGACCCCCTGACTATACAGTTGTATAGCGAAGGGGGTGTTTTTCTCCACACAGTGATAATCCTGGGCTGTAATCACTGCCCCTCTGCCCGAAACTAATGGAACCAATATTATTATAAATCTATCTATCTTTGTATCATCTACCTAGCTATCTCATATTAACCTGTCTATAGTCTCTTTCTCATATCTCTCTAGCTCTGTAATCTATATAAAAGAAATCAAACTCAACATGGGGCAGTACATAGACATTACCATGATGTAAATGTATTTTACAGGGAAGCAGTTCAATATTTTATTTTAGACTTTAGCGTCTACATAAGTGAAAATAACATTTTTACATTACTGGTAAATCAGAGAACATGCTTTCTGCTAAAGTCAAAGATACAATCACCAATAATATTATTCTGTGCAATATCAGTGATTTTGGAAAAAATTACAATTGATGCTTATGCCAAAGTTTATATAAGATAATAAAACATTTTATTATGTAAGTAATAATCATCATTATTACTATATAAGGAACCGATCTGTATAATTCTAAATGCTCTTGAGTCTTATTTTTTATTGCCTGGGGCTTTGCCTTAAACAAGAATGTGTATGTTAGGGCAGGCAGCGTCTGGATAAGCCCTAGTGGCTGTCTCTCATACAGTGAAATATGTGTAGTCATCCGAGCTTATGTTCAGCTGCAATCTGTCATGTAAATAATTTATGGGGAGCTCCCATACTTTGCTGTATCTGTTATCATGTGTTCAGCAGTCTGGGGAGAATTAAAAACAGCCATTTCCTACTTTTACTCCCTACAGCCTTAAGACATTAGTCAAGGGGATCTAAACACATTCCACCCAATTCCCATCCTTTCCGAAGGAATGACACACTCTTGTCAAATTGTTTTATGATGGAAGCATACTCTTCCGATTTTTTTTCTGCTCTCATCAAATCATACAGAAAAAGAACACATATCCTATGTTGTCAAATCAGCTAATTGGCCTCTCTCTTCCTGCCGCTTCAGGCAAAGGACACTTCCTCAATCCTTTTGAATTGGTTACAAGTGCTAGCACTCGGGTGGCCTGCCTGCCCTCTAGCACAGCACAGTGGTAAACTTAACATTAAATTGGGTTAGTTTGCTTGAAGAGGCTTGTTAAATTCATGAGGTCAAATAAGCACATTCCATCCCAACTTCTGCTCTCCTTTTTCCTGAAAGTTCCCTGCTCACTTTCAAAGGCACAGATGGATTTGTATTTATTATTTATTTATACCCCTGACAAATAGGTATAGTTCCAATATTGTGTAATGATGATAAATAGATGGACAAATATTCAACAGATAGATCGATAGATAAACAGAAAGGGGATAGATAGATAGATAGATAGATAGATATAATATAGATAAATAGATAGATATCATATAGATAGATATATAGATAGATAAAAATGTAGATAGATAGGCGATAGACAGATAGCTATGAGATAGATATGAGATAATGTAGATAGATAGATATGAGAATGTAGATATATAGATAGATTATAGATAGATATTAGACAGATTATAGATAGATAGATAGATAGATAGATAGATAGATGAGACATATAGATATGATATAATGTAGACTGATAGATACATAGATAGATAGATGATAATGTAGATAGATAAATAGATAGATATGAAATAAATAGATAGATAGATGATAATGTAGATAGATAGATACATAGATAGATAGATGATAATGTAGATAGATAGATACGAGAATGTAGATATATAGATAGTTATTAGACAGATTATAGATAGATAGATGAGACATATAGATATGAGATAATGTAGATAGATAGATACATAGATAGATAGATGATAATGTAGATAGATAAATAGATAGATATGAAATAAATAGATAGATAGATGATAATGTAGATAGATATCAGATAATGTAAATAAATAGATAGATAACGTATTTTGCGCCCTATAAGACGCACCAGCCCATATGACGCACCTACGTTTTTGAGGAGGAAAATAGGAGGAATTTTTTTTTTTAACCAAAACGTGTGCTTTTGGTGTGTTTTAAACTAATGGTGGTCTGTGGATGACACTATTATGCGGGATCTGTGGATAACGCACTGTTATGGAGGTGATCTGTAGATGATGCACTGTTATGGGAGCTCTGTGGATGGCACTGTTATGGGGGATCTATGGATGGCATTGTTATGGGGGATCTGTGGCTGTCACTGTTATGGCGGATCTGTGGATGGCACTGTTATGAGGGATCTGTGGATGGCACTGTTATGGAGGATCTGTGGATGGCATTGTTATGGGGTTTTCTGGATAGCACTGTTTTGAGGAAGGATCTGTGGATAACACATACAGTATATAGCATCTTATGCTATATATGTGTCATCCACCGATCCCTTCATAACAGTGTCCCTGTGAGTGAATGACCTCCAATACAGGGGGTGGGGGCTGGCATCTGGTGTTGTAATGGCAGCTGTGCCAGGTGCAGTCACTGTATTCTATTACATCGGGCCCCACTCACTGTAGTTTTAATAGGTAACGTGTAGGCATGGGCGCTGTTTTAAAGGGAATCTGTCACCTATTTTGATCATATAAAAGCATTTACATAGCAATGTGCAATAAAGTACCTTCTTACCTACATGTGTCTTCTTTCTTTTATTCAACTTTTCATTCTTATAAAAAATGATATGCCAATGAGGTTCCAAGGTGCCCAGAGGGGCGTTATTACTCTGCTCTAGTGCCCAGTAACGCCCCCCTGCAGTGCCCAGCCGGCCTTTCTTCCAAGCCCGGCACGTCTCCTAAGAAATAAATGGTCTCCCACATACTTGCCGAACAGCGCCGCCCCCTCCCCACTACGTCATTTAATTTATTCATTGCACCATCGTGCTTCCCCCTCTCTTGGCCTACGGCGCCGCCCCCTCCCGATTACGTCATTTAATTTATTCACTTCATCTGGCGTTCCTTCCTCCTCTCTTGGCCTACGGCGCCGCCCCCTCCCCATTACGTCAGTTATTTTATTCATTGCACCGGATCTCCCTTCCTCCCTTCCTCCTCTCTTGTCCTCCGAAATCCCGCGCAGGCGCAGTATCGGTGAGTGCCTGCGCATGCACGATTCTCCTGTTCCAGAGGGCAACAGCCTCAATAGTGTCACTGGGCTCGGCGTAGGCCAAGAGAGGAGAAAGGAACGCCCGATGAAGTGAATAAATTAAATGACGTAATCTGGAGGGGGCGGCGCCATAGGCCAAGAGAGGAGGAAGCACGATGGTGCAATGAATAAATTAAATGATGTAGTGGGGAGGGGGCGGTGCCGTTCGGCAAGTATATGGGAGGACATTTATTTCTTAGGAGGCGTGCTGGGCTTGGAGGAAAGGCCGGCTGGGCACTGCAGGGGGCGTTACTGGGCACTAGAGCAGAGTAATAACGCCCCTCTGGGCACCTTGAGACTTCATTTGCATATCAGAAAAATCGCTTTTTAATAAGAATGAAAAGTTGAACAAAAGAAAGAAGACACATGTAGGTAAGAAGGTACTTTATTGCACATTGAGAGATTCCCTTTAAACTATAGTAATCCTCTGCAGCATTGAGTACATAGAGTACAGTACTCACTTGAAACTCCGGTAGGCAGGCCAGGCGGGCAGCGTAACGTCATTCACTATGTCACACGCCTGCTCCTCCCACTTTATGAATGAAGCAGGCGGAGCAGGCACGTGACGTAGTAAATGGCGTTACGCTGCCGCCGCCCGCCCGGCCTGCCTGCCTGCAGGAGTTTCAAGTGAGTACCGTACACTATGTACTCTATGCTGCAGAGGATTACTATAATTTAAAACAGCGCCCATGCCTACACGTTACCTATTAATACTACAGTGAGTGGGGCCCAGTGTATTAGAATACAGTGTCTGCACCGGGCACCGCTGCCATTACAACACCATATGCCGGCCCCCACCCCTGCTTCCTCCCTGCTGATACACCGCCGGCCGCGCTGTGAAGCATCACAGTCGGCGATGTATTAGTGTAAATGGCAGTATTCGCCCCATAAGATGCACTGCCATGTTCCCCCTTTTGGGGAAAAAAAGTGTGTTTTATAGGGCAAAATATCTGGTAGTTGTGGCCTGCAACACCAAGAAGGACTTAGGGACCTACTCCAAAAGACAGATCCTCTTCTTTGGACCCACCCCTGTGTGCTTTTGTGTCACAACAAAGCATGTTTGCTAAAAATGTATCAAAACTACATCTGGAAGTGCAGGACCTATAGTGACATCATGGTCACATATCCAGGTTCCATAGAAGAGGTGGATTCAAACTAGAGGTGAGTGAACTTTTGGTAGAAGTAAAGCCAGCAAAAGAGTAGGATGGTCATCATTAAGACCTAGCCCCCCTCAAGGCTGCAGACTGGAGGGTATGGGTTGGCACACTGGAAACGGAATGATAAAGGCTTCCATCTTATTGGTATTGAATTACATTTATGGCTGATGTAGGCAGTGTCGGACTGGGCTATCTAGTGCCCACCAGGATGAGGCTGTTATAGGGCTGTGACATTACAGGGGAAGGCTACCTGTAGATTGGCAGTCTGTATGGCATTATGAGTGATCTCGCATTCCCGGACTTCTTACTTTCACTTTGTTACATGTGCAGCTACCATTTTAGGAAAAACTGATTCAGGAAAAGCATGAGAAAATTCGGATTCGCTGCAAATTGAAGTTTTCCTAAACTTCAGACCGAATTCTAATTTGAATGCTTCAATATGCACAACAGTAATTAAAACCCATAAGCATTTATGTAGATGTGTTTCATGTGTAGTATGCGGTTTGCAGTATATGCTGTATGTGTTCAGACTGATTTTAGCACTTGTGCTGTTTTCTGCGCATGTGGGGAACCTCATAAGGAGAGGGTAGACAAAGAGAGAAGGTGATGATTGTGATGCCAGTATGCCAGCTTCATCAACTCTCAATTACTCCCCAATGACTCTATACCAGTTGCCACATTGCCTATTCCTTGCCTTGCAACATCTGCTTGTGTCCTCTTATTAAACCTTCGCAGGAGGTGAGTGCTATCTCCTGGAGTCTGAAGTCACTTCTAGGTGTCTAGGGTGTAAATACATTTTTGGAGGGGGAGATCAAAGGGTTTGCATTATTAGGAACCCTGAGGAAGCAGTCCCCTTGATCTAGGACCATTCACATGATAAAACTGGTGTATTACTGCTGTCATATGCATTGCATGTCACATTCATGTCCTTATCATTTTGATTTCTGCAGGATATACAATTGATATGTATTGATATGTATTTGGATTTTGATACTCTAGTGTTCTATCCTATAATATCTTGCCATTTTCTGCATAGTAATGTATCATGGCGACTTTTTCAGGGTTTGCATTTTGGGAAAGGTACCTCGCAATGGATTTTTCTGTATACAGGATTTTGAATGTTTGTGTTTTTGTCTACAATGAACTTTATATATATCTGTACTGTACTTGTTGCATATGTAGCTTTTTATATACTTTCTTGCCTCTTTTTCTTTTATGTGAATCGTGTGATTTGTGCCATTAGTCTTGCACTTCTTTCATTCAAATGAATGTGCTCACCCACTCCTTTGTGTTCGCTTGCATTCAACCTTAGAGAACAGGCTTCTCTTTTTCCAGTTTAGACACCAACATATTGTCATTGTTAACCCCTTAAGGACACAGCCCTATTTCACCTTAAGGACCAGACCATTTTTTGCAAATCTGACCAGAGTCACTTTAAGTGCTGATAACTTTAAAACGCTTTGACTTATCCAGGCCATTCTGAGATTGTTTTTTCGTCACATATTGTACTTCATGACACTGGTAAAATAAAGTCAAAAAAATTATTTTTTTTGCACCAAAAAATACCAAATTTAACAAAAATTTGGAAAAATTTGCAAATTTCAAAGTTCCAGTTTCTCTACTTCTGTAATACATAGTAATACCCCCAAAAATTTGGATGACTTTACATTCCCCATATGTCTACTTCATGTTTGAATTATTTTGGGAATGATATTTTATTTTTTGGGGATGTTATAAGGCTTAGAAGTTTAGAAGCAAATCTTGAAATTTTTCAGAAATTTACAAAAACTCAATTTTTAGGGACCAGTTCAGGTCTCAAGTCACTTTGCGAGGCTTACATAATAGAAACCACCCAAAAATGACCCCATCTAAGAAACTACACCCCTCAAGGTATTCAAAACTGATTTTGAATACGTTGTTAACCCTTTAGGTGTTGCACAAGAGTTATTGGCAAATGGGGAGGAAATTTGAGAATTTAATTTTTTTGTCTAATTTTTCATTTTAACCCATTTTTTCCACTAACAAAGCAAGAGGTTAACAGCCAAACAAGACGGTATCTTTATTGCCCTGACTCTGCCGTTTACAGAAACACCCAATATGTGGCCGTAAACTACTGTACGGCCACACAGCGGGGCGTAGAGTGAAAGGTGCGCCGTTTGGTTTTTGGAAGGCTGATTTTTATGGACTGGTTTATTTACACCATGTCCCATTTGAAGCCCCCTGATGCACCCCTAGAGGAGAAACTCCCTAAAAGTGACCCCATCTAAGAAACTACACCCCTCAAGGTATTCAAAACTGATTTTACATACGTCGTTAACCCTTTAGGTGTTGCACAAGAGTTATTGGCAAATGGCGATGAAATTTGAGAATTTCATTTTTTTGCCTAATTTTCCATTTTAACCCATTTTTTCCACTAACAAAGCAAGGGTTAACAGCCAAACAAGACTGTATCTTTATTGCCCTGACTCTGCTGTTTACAGAAACACCCCATATGTGGCCGTAAACTACTGTACGGCCACACAGCGGGGCGTAGAGGGAAAGGTGCGCCGTTTGTTTTTTGGAGGGCTGATTTTTATGGACCGGTTTTTTGACACCAAGTCCCATTTGAAGCCCCCCTGATGCACCCCCAGATTATAAACTCCATAAAAGTGACCCCATCTAAGAAACTACACCCCTCAAGGTATTCAAAACGGATTTTACAAACTTTGTTAACCCTTTAGGTGTTGCACAAGATTTAATGGAAAATAGAGATACAATTTAAAAATTTCACTTTTTGGGCAGATTTTCCATTTTAAATTTTTTTTTTCCAGTTACAAAGCAAGGGTTAACAGCCAAACAAAACTCATTATTTATGGCCCTGATTCTGTAGTTTACAGAAACACCCCATATGTGGTCGTAAACCGCTGTACGGGCACACGGCAGGGCGCAGAAGGAAAGGAATGCCATACAGTTTTTGGAAGGCAGGTTTTGCTGGACTGTTTTTTTTTACACCATGTCCCATTTGAAGCCCCCCTGATGCACCCCTAGAGTAGAAACTCCAAAAAAGTGACCCCATTTTAGAAACTACGGGATAGGGTGGCAGTTTTGTTGGTACTAGTTTAGGGTACATATGATTTTTGGTTGCTCTATATTACACTTTTTGTGCGGCAAGGTAACAAGAAATAGCTTTTTTGGCAGCGTTTTTTATTTTTTTATTTACAACATTCATCTGACAGGTTAGATCATGTGGTAATTTTATAGAGCAGGTTGTCACGGACGCGGTGATACCTAATATATATACAATTTTTTTTATTTATGTACGTTTTACACAATGATTTCATTTTTAAAACAAAAAAAATGTTTTAGTGTCTCCATAGTCTAAGAGCCATTGTTTTTTCAGTTTTTGGGTGATTATCTTAAGTAGGGTCTCATTTTTTGCGGGATGAGATGACTGTTTGATTGGCACTATTTTGGGGTGCATATGACTTTTTGATCGCTTGCTATTACACTTTTTGTGACGTAAGATGACAAAAAATGGCTTTTTTTACACCGTTTTTATTTTTATTTTTTTACGGTGGTCACCTGAGGGGTTAGGTCATGTGATATTTTTATAGAGCCGGTCGATACGGACGCGGCGATACCTAATATGTATACTTTTTTTTTATTTATGTAAGTTTTACACAATGATTTCATTTTTGAAACAAAAAAAATGATGTTTTAGTGTTTCCATAGTCTAATTGCCATAGTTTTTTCAGTTTTTGGGCGATTATCTTAAGTAGGGTCTCATTTTTTGCGGGATGAGATGACGGTTTGATTGTTACAATTTTGGCGTACATGCGACTTTTTTGATCACTTTCATTACCTTTTTTTGGGAAGTAAGGTGGACAAAATTTCAATTTCATCATAGTTTTTTATTTTTTATTTTTATGGCGTTCACCGTTCGGGTAAAGTAACATGACCGTTTTATAGATCAGGTCGTTACGGACGCGGCGATACCAAACATGTGTAGGGAATTTTATTTTTTTAATTTTTAATCAGTGATAAATGTGTTTTTTGATTTTTACCTTTTTTTCACTTTTTTTTTTGACCCAGACCCACTTGGTTCTTGAAGATCCAGTGGGTCTGATGTCTGTATAATACAGTACAGTACAATATATATTGCACTGTACTATATTTTACTTACACTGAACAGATCTATGCTTTCAGCACAGATCTGTTCAGCACCATGGACAGCAGGACGCCTGAGAGGCGTCCTGTTGCCATGGGAACCTTCCCCGTCTGCTCAGTTATGGTCAGAACTGCGCAGACGGGGAAGGGTAAGGACGGGGCTCTGGGGGGGCTGTCTGGGGGCTCTCTCCCTCTCCATCGGGGGGCTGCAAAGGCACTGCAGCCCCCCGATCGGAGAGGGAGGGAGCTCCCTCTTACTGTTAACTTTTTCCATACAGCGGTCCGTACGGACCGCTGTATGGAAAGGGTTAAACGGCTGACATCGCATCACCGATGTCAGCCGTTTATACCAGGGTGCCAGCAATGTGCTGGCACCCTGGTATACCCACTGTACACCAACGATTACTCAATAGGAGGCGGGCGGGGGATCGCGATCCCGCCTGCCGCACCGCCCGCCTCCCGCACCGCCCCCACCGCCCGCAACACCCCCCCTGCACCTCCCACCGGGCTAAAATCATTCAGAGGTGCAGGGGGGGTGATAAATATATATTTTCGCCACACTAAAGTTTCTGATCGCCGCGGTCAGGGACCGCAGCGATCAGAAACTGCAGAAAGCGCAACAAACCGCAGGTCTGAATTGACCTGCGGTTTGTTGCGATCGCGGACATGGGGGGGTCACGGGACCCCCCCGCGCATTTAGCCGAGGTGCCTGCTCAATGATTTGAGCAGGCACCTTGTTCCGATCACAGCCGGCCGCACGGCAGTGATCGGAACAACACATGACGTACCGGTACGTCATGTGTCCTTAAGGACTCGGGAAACATGCCGTACCGATACGTCATGTGTCCTTAAGGGGTTAATGCTTATGTTCAATCAAATAAAGTTGAAATCATTCACATAAAATAAAGTGACTAACATTACATATAGGGTGTTGAATAAAATAATTATCACTGCCCATTGAACCCAGATAATATATGAACTTCTATGTGGTTTAAAACCATTAGCTTTATGACCTGCCTCCATTATACACCACTGTTTTTATTCAATGACTGTTATATTGCAGCAAGTTTGTGGCCTACACTTTTTGTATCAATGGCTTTTATAGTTTTCTCTGAAGCTGGATCTCTAGAAAAGCTCCAGCTGGCCTATAGACCCTAGTTGGCCAGACATCTTGAGTTTTGTACAGCAGTAAGTATAGGGGAGAAGTACCCAAGGTCATATGAAGGTGAAAGTGGGATCTAAACCTTTTTTAATACTGGTCATGATAAAATTCTGAAATGCAATGATATTCATATTAATTGCAGTTTCCTCATTGAGCAAACACGGTTGCAATTCATTTAAGTATAGTAGTACTGTAACCACAAGTGATTTATAGCCCATTCCTTACCTGCATAGGGATGTTCTGTGTAATTCATCATCTCTGGTGATGTTTTTTCCCTTTGCTCTTGCAACATGTATCATATTCAATAACAGGCATGCAGCCACCTCTAGGGTAAAAACGCCATCTATCATCTGTCACTTCATGATCTCTACAACAGACTCCAAGGGGAGACGGAAGAAGAAGGTATATCTATTAGCTTGGTACTGCTGGTAAACTGAGTCACAGAGGGGAAGTAAGGGGATTTAAGACATTTTAAAAGCTGATGAGATATCCAAAGAATGAGATTCAGTTGCCATTTTCTGGCCTAAAATTCACATTTTCAATTGTCCTCCTTTTATTTGTCCTTGATTTGTCCTCCTTTTATTTCACATTTACTTTTAATACCTGTTTTTTTACTGACAGATGATTAAAAATATGAAGACATTTCATCACTCTGGATTCTCCTTTATCTTGCACAATGATGGGAAAGATGTACACAGATGATTAAAGACCTCTCTGTGTTACCGTTGATCTGCTTTATCTATTAAGCTCCCAGGTGGGAAAGACAGTGAATGAGCACCCAAGTCAGAGGTCATTTTTGTACAAGATATCCTGATCTCTACTAGAGGTGAGCGAAGTTTTCAAAAATTCAATTCAGACACTTTGCGGAATTTCCCCCCCCAAAAGTTGATTCGATCCAAATTAATCCTGACGAAGTGCGTTAAAATTCAGCTATTTCCCTGCTGCAGCGAGGCTGTATATCAGTTTACATCTCTGCGCATTGCAGAAGCATGTATAGCTAGTCCCCTATTCTAGTGAAACAGTACTGTGAGCCAGTATGACAGGCAGTTGACAGGCACAACTCTTAGAATCAGTTTACACTAAAACTTACAGTGGCAAGAAAAAGTATGTGAACCCTTTGGAATGATATGGATTTCTGCACAAATTGGTCATAAAATGTGATCTGATCGTCATCTAAGTCACAACAATAGACAATCACAGTCTGCTTAAACTAATAACACACAAGGAATTGAATGTTATCATGTTTTTATTGAAGACACCATGTAAACATTCACAGTGCAGGTGGAAAAAGTATGTGAACCCCTAGACTAATGACATCTCCAATAGCTAATTGGAGTGAGGTGTCAGACAACTGGAGTCCAATCAATGAGATGAGATTGGAAGTTTTGGTTACAGCTGCCCTATAAAAACACACACCAGTTCTGGGTTTACTTTTCACAAGAAGCATTGCCTGATGTGAATGATGACTCGCATAAAAAAGAGCTCTCAGAAGACCTACGATTAAGAATTGTTGACTTGCATAAAGCTGGAAAGGGTTATAAAAGTATTTCCAAAAGCCTTGCTGTTCATCAGTCCACGGTAAGACAAATTATCTATAAATGGAGAAAGTTTAGCACTGCTGCTAATCTCCCTAGGAGTGGCCATCCTGTAAAGAAGACTGCAAGAGCACAGCTCAGACTGATCAATGAGGTGAAGAAGAATCCTAGAGTGTCAGCTAAAGACTTACAAAAGTCTCTGGCATATGCTTCTACGATACGTAAAACACTAAACAAAAATGGATTTCATGGGAGGATACCACAGAGGAAGCCACTGCTGTCCCAAAAAAACATTGCTGCACGTTTACAGTTTGCACAAGAGCACCTGGATGTTCCACAGCAGTACTGGAAAAATATTCTGTGGACAGATGAAACCAAAGTTGAGTTATTTGGAAGAAACACACAACACTATGTGTGGAGAAAAAGAGGCACAGCACACCAACATCAAAACCTCATCCCAACTGTGAAGTATGGTGGTGGGGGCATCATGGTTTGGGTCTGCTTTGCTACGTCAGGGCCTGGACGGATTGCTATCATCAAAGGAAAAATAAATTCCCAAGTTTATCAAGACATTTTGCAGGAGAACTTAAGGCCACCTGTCCACCAGCTGAAGCTCAGCAGAAGATGGGTGTTGCAACAGGACAACGACCAAAAGCATAGAAGTAAATCAACAACAGAATGGCTTAAACAGAAGAAAATACGCCTTCTGGAGTGGCCCAGTCAGAGTCCTGACCTCAACCCGATTGAGATGCTGTGGCATGACCTCAAGAAAGCGATTCACACCAGACATCCCAAGAATATTGCTGAACTGAAACAGTTCTGTAAAGAGGAATGGTCAAAAATTACTCCTGACCATTGTGCACGTCTGATCTGCAACTACAGGAAAAGTTTGGCTGAAGTTATTGCTACCAAAGGAGGTTCAACCAGTTATTACATCCAAGGGTTCACATACTTTTTCCACCTGCACTGTGAATGTTTGCATGGTGTGTTCAATAAAAACATAGTAATATTTAATTATTTGTGTGTTATTAGTTTAAGCAGACCGTGATTGTCTATTGTTGTGACTTAGATAAAGATCAGATCACATTTTATGACCAATTTGTGCAGAAATCCATATCATTCTAAAGGGTTCACATACTTTTTCTTGCAACTGTATTTGGTCAGTTATGGGGCCAAAACTGATTAAAAAAAACTGAAGTATGAACCCAGCCTTACAGGTCAATGTTAGTGTCAGGTATAAAGAACTATGCAGTGGCTCAAGATTCTACTATAGAGTGAAAGAGCGCACTCCTTTTACACCGTCAACTGATTCCACATAGATTGCTACAGAACCTGTTCACCCCAAAATCAATAGTATCAGACCTGTTCACCCCGAAATCAGTATTATCAGACCGGTATTTCACCCCAATTACCGAATCAATGATTAACAGATTTACTTATGTATAAAAGAACGTGAACACCTAAAAGTCTGTAGTATCATGCAGCAATTTCACCCCAATTACAGAATCAAGGAGTAATAGAATTACTTATGTATAAAAGAATGCGAACAACCCAAAATCAGCAGTATCAGGCCGAAATTTCACCCCAATTACAGAATCAAGGATTAATGGATTTATTTATGTACAAAAGAATGTGAATACACCAAGATCAGTAGTATCAGGCCACCATTTCATCCCATTAACAGAATCAAGGATTAATGGAATTACTTATGTAAAAATAATAATAATAATCTTTATATAGCTCCAACATATTCCGCAGCGCCTTATAATTCAGGGGTTCATGTATAAACAGTCATAAATAACAGCAACAAACAAGTTGATTACTACAACAAGAGCAATATGCAATAGTGCTTCTGGGTGTAGTGGAGGCTCAGCTTCAGGGAATGATAAATGGGCTATGGTGAGGTTAGATCAAGGGAGGTTATAGGCCACCCTGAAAAGATGTGTTTTTAGGAAACACTTAAAACTGTGCATGTTGTGATTAAGCCTGATTTCTTGGTGTAGGGCATTCCAGAGAACCGGTGCAGCTCGGGAGAAATCTTGGAGCCGGGAGAGAGAGGTTCGGATTTTTGTGGAAGTCAGTCGTAAGTCATGGCTGAACGGAGAGCACGGGTAGGGTGGTAGACAGAGATGAGGGAAGAGATGTAGGGTGGTGCAGCACTGTGGAGGGCTTTGTAGGTGAGGACGAGCAGTTTGAATTGGATTTTATAGTGTATGTGTAGCCAGTGCAATGACTGACACAGGGCGGAGGCATCAGAGTGGCGGTTGGACAGATAGGTGACCCTGGCTGCTGCATTAAGAATAGATTGGAGGGGAGAGTCTGGTGATGGGGAGGCCAAATAATAGTGAGTTGCAGTAATCAAGGCGGGAGTGGATCAGGGCAATGAGAGTTTTTGTTGTTTCCATAGTGAGAAAGGGGCGGATACTAAACATGTTTTTGAGGTGCAGGCGGCATGAGCGGGAGAGAGATTGAATATAGGGGGTGAAACAAAGATCAGTGTCAAAAGTCACCCCGAGACAGCGGGCATGCTGCCTAGGAGTGATGACAGTGTTGCACACCGAGAGGCAGATATTAGGTATAGGTAGGTTAGTAGATGGAGAGAACACAAGAAGTTCTGTTTTTGAAAGATTAAGCTTCAGATAGAGACATAATATCAGAGACGGCAGAGAGACAGTCGCTGGTGTTCTGTAATACAGCAGGTGTGATGTCAGGGGATGAAGTGTATAGTTTTGCGTCATTAGCATAGAGATGGTACTGGAAACCAAATCTGCTGATGGTCTGTCCAATTGGTGCTGTGTACAGAGAGAAGAGGAGAGGGCTTAGGACTAAACCCTGAGGAACTCCAACAGCAAGGGGGAGAAGTAAGGAAGTAGAGCCAGTGAATGATACACTGAAAGAGCGACCAGAGAGATAGGAAGAACACCAGGAGAGGGCGGTGTCCTTTAGGCCAATGGATTGGAGCATGGCGAGCAAGAGATGGTGGTCTACAGTGTCAAAAGCTGCAGAGAGGTCAAGAAGAATGAGCAGAGTAGTTACAGTTGCATTTTGCTGTCAGGAGGTCATTTGTCACTTTGGTGAGGGCAGTTTCTGTTGAAATGCAGGGGACAGAAACCAGATTGTAGTGGATCAAGGAGAGAGTACTCAGAGAGATAGCGGGTAAGGCGAGAGTAGACCAGACGCTCCAAGAGTTTAGAGATGAAGGGAAGATTGGAGACTGGTCTGTAGTTATTTGTGCAGGATAAGGTCGAGAGATATTTTTTTCTATTAATGGAGTAATGATAGAGTGTTTGAAAGAGGAGGAGAAGATACCAGGTTGAAGATTTTTGTTAGGTGAGTGGTGACAGCCAGAGAGAGAGACTGGAGTAGGTGTGAGGGAATGGGATCAGAGGCGCAAGTGGTAGGACGAGAAGGAGAGAGGAGTCTGGAGACTTCTTCTTTCGTGACTGGTTCAAATGTGGACAGTGAGCCAGAGGAGATGTGGGGGGGGGGGGGGGGGGGATGAATAGCACTTAGTGGCTGGGAGCTGATTTCATGACGGATATGTTCTATTTTCTCTGTGAAGTAGGTGACTAAGTCTTCAGCAGAGATGTCTGTGGTGGGTGCCTGAACTTTAGGACTCAGGAGGGATTGGAAATTAAACACCCCAAAGAATGTAAACACCCCAAAATCACTAGTATCAGGCCGCAATTTCACCCCAATTTCAGAATCAAGGATTAATGGAATTACTTATGTAAAATAACAATGTTAACACCACAAAATCAGTAGTATCAGACCGCAATTTCACCCCAATTACTGAATCAGGGATTAATGGAATTATTTATGAATAAAAGAATGTGAAAAACCCTAAATCATTAGTATTTGGACACTTTTTAACCCCAATTAGTGCAGCAAGGTGTTAATAGAATAGCTTCTGTATTAGCCAAGCTTTACACTGTTCTATTGGCCCCTGCTCTCTTCCTGTAGTGTGGATAAAGCCTCCCTATTATATCCCTGTCTGTGCCGACCCTGAACCGTTCAAAAGTCATATTTTTCAAATAAAGTTTTTCCTAATTACTTTCCCTAGCACTTGTCACATCTGGTCTTATGCTCAGTTCACTGGATTCGCTCAACACTTGTCTCTACTAAAACATTGTCTAAACCTGGCCATGTACATTAGATGTATATTGGTCAGATTCTTTTGTTCTGAGGGAGCAAAACTGTGGGAATTGAAGTATTTATTGACAGTGGGGCAGGGGATAACCTAGTGGATGGCCAATTCGTCAGTATGCATGGTTTGACAACAAGCGCATTAGACAAAAATATTTTGGTGTTTGCGATTGATTCCGCTCCACTCTCACAAAAGTATTTGCCACAAATTGTGCAGGACATTCGCCTAAAGGTGGGACATTCTCATCAAGAATCCATTTCATGTTTTGTGCTGGAGGGTCTGCCTGCTCCTCTGGTGCTAGGTTTACTGTGGTTATTCAAACATAACCCTACCATCGATGGCGGTGGCACGTGAGGGTATCTGACAGTCTCTCTGTTTTCCTTTCAATGTTATGTTTGGTAATGACCACACCTCTTGTCAGGTGCAGCTCGTAGTCATTACTGAGGCCCTATTGAGTTCTGACTCACACTGCATTTTGTCTTGCATTTTGTTCGCTTGTGTGTGGTTGTCTAGGCCTCAGGAAGATGCGGGTTCCTTCATCTGGGAAGGAACCAGTAGTCTCATTCCCTGCCACCATTCCTAGGGCCTTCCAGGGTCTTCAGGGCCTAGGTTGCGGTGTATGAGTATTTCCACCTTCAGGGTCTACTTATACTGGCAGGAGTCAGGGAGAGGTCTAGGGATTCCTAGGAGGTCACCATCCATCTCCCTTAGTTTTGAGGCCTAGACTCAGGTATATTGCTTCTGTGTCTCATTTGGTGTTATCCTCTCCCCACTACCCATGACAGGAAGGCGCAGTACTCTGCTGGAGACATCATATCACTGACCCTATTGACTTATAATGGGATCTGTTTAGATGTTCGTCATATTGATAGGAAGTGTAACGCTGCATGTGGGACTATTTTTCCTGTCAAAAATTTTAAAACCTGTGGTGCAGGCTTTGCTAAACATGTAATCATAGCCTTATCCCTCCTCAATATAACCATTATCATTGGGTATATAATACATTATTGCATTTTTATGGGCTGTATTACATTTATTGTGCATATGCCACCAACTCCCTTCTGAATGAATAGAGAAGAACATCGGTATTTCAGTAGAATTGACGGATACAGGATTATTTTTACAGTGGAATGTTATGCTGGTTATACACATTAGATTTTTCCAAGCTAATGTGTACCAGAAAATCCACCAGCAAGGGCAGATTGAGAACTTAAATTAGCCCTGGAAAAAAACTTAAAAGTGGCCCCAAGTTGTCAAGTCTAAACTGACAGAAGGTTGGGCAACACAAGTAGGCAGGGCCAACACAAGTCACAAGCAGGCAGGACAACAGAAGTAGGTGGGTCCAGCAGTACCACAGTACAGCAGAAAATTCCACCCCAGCAAAACCAAATACTACAGTGCAGCATAAAATACTGCCCTATGACCATCAGGATGGTGATACAGTTATATTCAGGAGGGACCTGTGGCTGCTGGCCAAGTGCACATATACCTGGTGCTCCTATCATTAATTACTGCTGTGAGCATCAGATCATTATGTATCTGGCTAGCATCTGTGAGGAGGGTTTAGGTGTCCCCCTGGGTATCGACAAACTGCGAAATTTCCCTGTAGGGTATATGGCAAATTTGCCCCTGTCCACCAGTGGGCCAAAGTTCTGACATAATAACAAGCCCCAAATGTACAGCAGAAGACAATTCCATTTGAAACTGATTCGGAATATATCACTTACTGCTCTAGACTATTATGCACAAATAACCCATTAGAATTTATGGATTAAGTACCCAACAGCTCCTGAATGTGTATAGGTGACCGAACCCTGAAGATAGTGTGTCTTGTTGTTACCTATGAGTCGATAGAGGCAGTGGTCATCTGCGTACAGCAACTAGCCACACGTGTGCCTCTTCTTCAAATGACTCTTTGTTTCTATTGAAGTATGTCACCATAGTTCCCCATTGTTCAGTGTATTTTACCTTGGCTGTAGAAATAATGGTGCTTCACATCAGCTTGCATTTTTGCTTAGAGGCACTTTAGGATTATGAAAGATCAGGACATACTGTTTCTTCTGATATTAAATGCTTTTCAGACTGATATCTCATTAAGTTGACATTGACATTTCACATTGTAACAAACTGTTTCTTTAGAATGTGTCAATATAATTTTTCATATGTAAAGTATATAAAGTTCTCAGAATACCTTTAACAAAACATATTTCAGGGTAAGGGAATGGAAATAAAGTACAGCATAAGCGCATGGCTATGACATTATGTCACGGAAGGTGTACAGGAAACAAGATAATGCAAAATGAATATATGACTCACTGGATCCAAAACTAAGGAACAAAAGGGAGACCCCTGCATAAGACCTGGCACTCTCCCTGACTCTGCTCAGCCTATGCAAACACCCCAATGGTGGATGATCGCATATCCACGTACCTCGACTATATAACACCTGAACACCCTACAATAGTGAGGGGACACGACCACCGGCTCCCTACACTAGACACGGAGGGAGTCAGGGTCACCTAGGATCCAGCAAACATAAAATCACAAATGAATGTACAACACTTAACTTGTAGAAGACTGGGAAATAGGATCAGCATGCGCACACACTCCAGGAAGTTGTATAAACCACACACTAATGCATTATGGGGAGGAATTTAAAGGGATGCAATCAGTCCAACTACAAGACAGCTGAGAGAGACTAACGAGATAAGGAACTGAAAACCAAAACAAAGAAAAGCTCAAGGAGGAGGTTCTGAAAGGCATCTGTCAGAGCTTCTCAGATGTCTGGTTGTGACACATTATATATCTAGGAAAGGTCACTCCTTTTCAGTTTGGACATTTTATTGTCGATGCTTCACTTTGCTTAAATATCCCTAATATGTCCCCCAAAGTGGCTCTTTTAATATAGATTTTTATCCCTCACTATAAAGTGAATTGAACATGACCACGGACGTGCAAAATTAAGACATCTTTTGTGTGCAATCTGCATTTTTCTCACTTGTCTGCAATATGGCCAAGGATAGGACATGTTCTATAAGTAGCAGAATGGACATATGGATGTGGCCAGCACACAGATGACATCCATGTGCTGTCCATGGAAACCCACAGACATGAATGGGTCCATGTGAAATCCACAGAAAAATGTGAAGCGGACACAGATGCAAAATACGGTCATGTGCATCAAATAGGGTGATATTAGGTTGAATTAGGCCATTGACATTTTGTTTTTAAATTGATCCACGGTGTTATACTTTTTCTTAATATGCAAATTTGGCCTTTGGTGCAACAAGGACATCACTGTTGCTCTTGTTGCACCCACACCTACCTGGCTGTTTTGATTGACATGGCCTAAGGCCTAATTTGCATACTAAGAAAAAGTTTCACAACTCTGGAACGGTTCAACAAAAGAAAACAGGATTTTCATGAAGTGAGCTAAAACTGTTTCTTAGGGCCATGGCCATCACTGGTTACAGATCCCATTTAAAGAGTATGTGCCATTTATAATTTATTTACCTAGTGCCACCTCTAAATAGGTACCTTGTAAGTCCATATCCTGTAAAAAAAAGCCTTGAAATACAGCTAGGAATATAAGCACTGTTTTGGAGCTTTTGCCACTGGTCAGCACAGAATAGAGTTCCAGTTGGCTAGATTTAATTATTGAATGAATCTACATAAAATGTTAAGTCATTTGGGGAATACATTGCTTTACTTATTGTTTTATACTGATTCTAAGTTACATCCTGTATAATTGCCAACAGCTATATTCACTATTTTTGCAGTTTAAACTGAAGTCTCAAAGAACTGTTTGCTGGTACCACGTCTATATAAAGCTTGACAACCAACAGAAAAGTTACTACAACTCTGGTCAATAATAAAATAACTCAGTATAAGTAATGTATTGTATTTAATAAGTTATTATTTTATGTAAAATCAGCACATACCACAGATGCGCTATTTTGGCAGTGGAAAGGCTTCAGTATGGGCAGTCTGACTGGTCTGTGGTTACACAGCCCATACTGAGCAAGCTGTGATTTTATCATGACCAGCATTAAAGGGATATTCAAATTTTTATTTTTTAAGTATTTGTATTTTATCAGCCTTAAAAATATTTATATTGGTAGGATACAGGCAGGTAACCCTTTAACAAATACCCAGCAGCTACACGTGCAGGGAGGAGTGCAATCCATAGGAGGATTGCATACTCTCCTATGGTGATAATAATATACAAAGATATCAATCCACTCATTTACTAAGGGAGCGAGGTAGAGGAACACTGGGATTGTGATTAATTTTTATTTTATACCTTTCTTACATCAGGCAGTTGATCAATGTATCCAGTATAGCATAACCCATGTATGCATCCTATGTAATGCATCCATGGCCTAACTGAAACATGACATCAGTAATGTGATACACTCCACACCCTGACATTCGGCAATCAACATTGTTACATGACATACAAGTTCTGGGCAAGAACACAGGACACATCCATGTGATCAGTAAATAGGACTAGTGGTGGAATCATCATTTTTATTGTGGTTATTGCAGTAATTCCATCACTGTATTCACATGACTGCCTGTCTCTAGGTGATTTGTAAAATAGTTGCCTGTCTCTAGATAATGTTGTCACATTGTTAATATAGTTTAGTGTATAAAAAAAAAAAAAAAAAAAAAAAAAAAAATTAACACAGAGATCGACTTCTATGCAGACATTGACAGACATGATGAAGTGCTGCTGCAGGTCAGGTTGCTCTTTTATACACTATATTCACCTGTTAGGTACCTGGGCAGTGAAAGCCAGATCACATAGCACATGTCGCCATGTTTAGTCTTATTCAGTCCTATGCATTTTACAGGACTAAAAACATTTTCTTTTGAGAGAGGCTACTCCGTGGATATAACAAAGGGCTGTGAGCACAGTATTAAATACATGTATTTTACAATTTTTATTTTATGCACTTACATAGCGCTACTATATTCTGCAGCGCTTTACAGACATAAGCATGACTCTAAGGTCCCTACCAGTATGTCCTTGGGGTGTGGGAGGAAACCAATGTACCCAGAGGAAACCCACACAAACACGAGGAGAACATACAAACTCCATGCAGATGTTGTCCTTGGTCATATTTGAACCTAGGACCCCAGCACTGCAAGGCACTGGTGCTAACCACTGAGCCATCAAGCAACATCCTATTCTTAAAAAATAACCTGTAATGGGTTCATCAGGTGTCCATCCTTAGACCACTTGTGCCAAGTACAAAACTGCGTACTGGAACACCCCACAAGACCTGTCATCTATCCATAATAGTTCGGTCCTTGTCTACATAGCTCCTTACACTTGCCCCTTTTTCTTGCTTCTTACATATCATATTTAGCTTAGTACATATTACCCTTGACAGGTGTCATTGTCACGAGAAAATCAATGATCTGCACAGAAAAAAACTATATTTCTTGGTCTAAAAACATCATCCCTTCATTGGGCAGTTGTTTGTCAGTTTTCACTCTGCAAAATTATGTTAATATACATAAGGACTGTATGTGTTTTGCGGTCCGCAAAAAAAGGATCCGCAAAAAATACTGATGAAGTCTGTGTCCATTCCATATTTTGCAGAACGGAACAGCTGGCCCCTAACAGAACAGTACTATCCTTGTCCGTAATACGGACAATAATAGGACATGTTCAGTTTTTTTCTTTTTGTGGAATGGACATACAGAAACAGAATGCACACAGAGTCACTTCAGTTTTTTTGCGGGTCCATTAAAATGATTAGTTCCGTATATGGTCCGCAAAAAAAAAATGGAACGGACACGGAAAGAAAATACGCTAGAGTGCATGAGCCCTAAATGTGCACAAACAAACTTTAAATTTGCACTCAGATGAGGTAGGGGGCGGCACAGCCACACAGACAATTAGCGCTGACAGTCAATGCAGTTCACACGGCTGGCGAGGACACGTACACTCGGTGGTGAGCGGCTGGACATAGCAGGTAAAGTGCAGATAATACCAGTGGGGAAGAGAAGATAGACAGCGGCACTCACCCATGTACGGAAAATAACAGCAGCTTTATTCAAAATCAAGTATGGCAGGGGGCGGACAATTCAAGAGCACCCATCAAACAGCGGCGTCCCTTTCGCGCTATATGCGTTTCCTCAGGCTGTGCGTCAATGCGTGCTTGCGCCATCGCTCCTTTTAACTCCCGGCGCAGGCAGTTGTCATGGAAATAGACAAACCGGGCTGCGTCCGTGCAAAAGGATAACATCAGAGTATAGAAAGAATGTACATGTAACCACACAAGGACAAAGGCAATATGCACAATAAGTAAGCAAGATTAGAAACATATTTTTGCAAGAAAGGACTAAGGTCGTTCCTGTAGTTTAATCCAAGCTCCCCTAGGGCTTGTGTGCGCAGGATCCACCTGGCTTCCCTCTGCAGGAGGAGGCGATGTCTATCCCCTCCTTGCAGAGGGGTAGACACAGTCCCCAAGCCAGAGAAAGAGATGCAATTAATGTCACCACCATGGGCCTCTCTGACATGGTCTATAAATCTCGGGCATCCCTTCCCTGTCTTAACAGAGTTAAAGTGCTCCCTAACTCTTTCAAAGAGACACCTAATGGTCTCTTTGACTTTACATTTGACCATAAGGGCTCATACACACGACCGTATGTATTTTGCAGTCCTCAAAAAATAGATTCGCAAAAAGCACAAATGATGTCCGTGTGCATTCCATATTTTGCAAAACGAAACATCAGGCCCCTAATAGAACAGAACTACCCTTATCCGTAATGCGGAAAGGAAATACGGACATACGGAAACGGAATGCACACGGAATAAGTTCAGTTTTTTTTGTGGACACATTGAAATGAATGGTTCCGTATACAGTCTGCAAAAATCACGGAACGCACATGGAAAGCAAATATGTTTGTGTGCATGAGCCCTTAGGCACTGCATTTAATTTCGTCATATACATTATTTTTGATACATTTCTATCCTTGTCTAATGTTGCATCTGAAAATAAGGAGAAGCTAACAAACATGTCAAAGGGCACCAAATAAATAACAAAATAAACAATGAAATTGGGTTGCATTTCAGTTCAATATGTAGTTAGCGCTATTTGTGGCCCTTTTGGTCATTGACCATGCTGTGCCATTTTGTGATGATAGTCATGGCATAAGAGGCTCATTATTGGTATGTTTACAGTCTCTACTTACCGTACGCTACAGTGTTTGCTTAACCAGTGCTAAGTGTGGCTACTATTTGGCCCTTACAGGGCAAGTATTTGTGTTACATTTTATGCCTTCCTTCCTGGATAACAGTAAACAGAAGAAGGAAATAGGAGTTCAATGGGTGGCTGTAATTCTTCACAGAGGAATCTTTGGTTCACAAAACCAAGTCGTTTTATGATGGGGTCAGGTGTGTAAGTATTTCTTTATTGCAGTCAACTTCCTTAGACAACCCTTTTCCCAGAGTACTTCCACATGGATTTGCCACTGCAGATTGTGAAGCATTTTGAATTACCTGCAATGTGAACTAGATCTTATGACAACTCATCTACACTGTGCAAAATATCGGAAGCATAAATTGATCTGTGGTGCATACTTTAAATCAATATCAATTTATGCATCGGATTTCCACAGTGTATTTCACACAAAACATAGGGTGAATTCTGTAACAAATCCACATCAAAATTTTTACCAGTCCACGGCGGAATTTCCACAGTGAATTCATGGCAAGAAGAGCAGCGGGAATTCTGCCATGGAAAATCCTCTCTATGCGGCCATGCCCTCAAGAAGACTTCTTACTGTAGAGAACACATATACTCTCTGAAATTGTAAACATAGAAATGAGTATATGTGGATTTGTAGAGATTTTAGCCAAATTCTGCTTCTACTTAATAATGGTTATGAAAACAAGGCTACAAATAAATTTCTTCTGGAGTAAATGTGTTATGAAAATCAAGTTGCAGTGAAATTTGAAGCATAATACAAGCTGAGATTCACTTTGAGGCTATCCTATGATTAAAGGGGTTAGCCAGTTATTGGCTGCTTGTGACCAACATGTGTGTAACATGATTATATGTCTCTTTCTGATATAGGCTTTGTTGATATTCTGTGCCATTTGCTATATTTCATAAGGTATGCTCCTATGATAGGCAAATCTTTTGTGCTGTCCACAAAGAGGTCCTGTCCATAAAATGGCCACTGATTAAAGGTCATATGACCACGAAAATCATCTCCATGTGATGTCTCCCCCATGCATACACACTGCACCTGCACTAAACTCCCAACAGTACAAGTGCAGATGGCAGGTGTAGTGTATCTGAACAGAGGAGACATCACATGAAGAGTATTTTCCTGGTCACATGACCCTCCATCAGCGGCCATTTTATGGACAGGAGCTCTGTGTGGTCAGCAAAAGGGGAAAATAAGTGGTATACCATATAGAAAATGGTTCAGATTTTCAACAAAGACTATATTAGTAAGAGCCATATAATCATCTCACAAACCCGTTGGTCAACAACATGGAGGCCTGAGTGCATTCTGGGTTGGGCACATAACGCTTTATGCTTCCTGTATGTGGTAGACATATACTATGGTGTGCGCATGTCTCAGGTTAGACAAACGGGGAGGCGTCTCTGGTGTGTGTTTCACACTGGAATGCACGTGACCTAGTGAGATCATTTGGTAACAGATAGACTATTGGGGGATACTATTTAGGAATAGGGGTGAATAGGGAGCATCTTAATCTCTATATCTTATAGGATGTAAAAAACCTCAGGGGAGCTTGCATGCGTTCCTCTCTGGAACACATGAACCAGAAGTATGCATGACAATCAAGCAGGAAGACTATTTAGGAATGCATTTTTTTAGACAAATAGTGCTCTGTTATCTGGAACAGCATCCTTACCAGATGTGCCATTATGCACCTGAATTATGATATTATCATCAAGATTTATCTTCCTTGATAATCTGGTCCCCTGAAGAATCTGGTCCCTGGGGAAACGCGTAGGTACGCCCCAGAAGATTAAGGGACACTGAAGATACGGGTGAGGGTTTAGCCACCAAGAGGTGGGGTCATCCCTTTCTGGGCAAGTGCTCTGCCTTTAGGCAGGGGTAGGGCAGGGGCACTTTAGGGATAATGGCGGTGTTCCTGACTAAGAGAGGTGATTGACTCTGCACCCCATTATCAAGAGCTTCACCTGCACCAAATTGATGGTTCCTACATTCCAAAGAAGTGTCTGTAAGTAGGATGGACCCTGCACTTTAAAACGCATATATGACTGTATATGTCAGGGATGGCCAACCTGAGGCTCTCCAGCTGTTGCAAAACTACAACTCCCAGCATGCCCAGACTGCCTAAAAGTATCAGCCTACAGCAAAGCATGGTGGGAGTTGTAGTTTTACAACAGCTGGAGAGCCACAGGTTGGCCAGCCCTGGTATATGTCTATACACCTTTAAGGGTATCCTTGTGGGACTAGTAGGTCTTGTATCTGTTTTTTATATCTGCATTTGTTACAAAATCATGGGGATTTATGTGAATATTTTCACGACTTAGTAAAAATTATGTTTTAATTAAGGGTTGTGTTTATATTTCAGTGATGACACCAAGGTGGCCAAACCCTTTAATGTAAAAAGTGAACATCAGACATCATATAGCACAATATCAATACAGTGGCAATCTCTTTCTAACAAACCTAGAACCAGCTCTATACATCACATGCATCCAGAGATCTCCCCATTCATTACTACAATAGCACTTCTATATTTCTGGATAAAGCTCAAGGGTATGTCCTTTCTGCTGCAGCTCTCTTCCTGTAACTGTCACAGATAGGGCTTGGAGGATGGAACTGAGCAGGTGTATCCAACTCAACAAAATGGACAAAGAAATAAGGAAAAGAACAAACAGCAGGTGGCGCTATACAGATAAGTTTTTGTTGAATAACTCAATGGCTATGCAAAATTTTCAATTACATGCAATTACAAAACTGTTCAGATCCAGGTGGTGGTTTGAAAAAATATTGAATAAAGAAATATAGAATTTTTGCACATCCCTTGTGTGATTCTGATGAACAGTTGCCAACAGAATAAAGCTGCATCTGACAGGAGTAGCCATGACTCCTCATAAATGGCTGCATTCCAAATGTTCCTCTGTTTAGTTCAATGTGATGTTTATCACAGTGGATCTGACATGTATTTTATACTGCAGGATGTTTCAAAAGGCTCTAAACATAGTAAATCGTGTGCCTCATACTCTCCAGTTCCTGGATAGGCCAACCATGGCAGTCATGTAAGGCTACTTTCACACTAGCGTTCTGCTGTCCGCTCGTGAGCTCCGTTTGAAGGAGCTCACGAGCGGAGCAGAACGCTTCCGTCCAGCCCTGATGCAGTCTGAATGGATGCGGATCCGCTCAGACTGCATCAGTCTGGCGGCGTTCAGCCTCCGCTCCGCTCGCCTCCGCACGGCCAGGTGGACAGCTGAACGCTGCTTGCAGCGTTCAGCTGTCCGCCTGGCCGTGCGGAGGCGTGCGGATCCGTCCAGACTTACAATGTAAGTCAATGGGAACGGATCCGCTTGAAGATGTCACCATATGGCTTAATCTTCAAACGGATCCGTCCCCCATTGACTTTACATTGAAAGTCTGAACGGATCCGCTCAGGCTACTTTCACACTTAGAAATTTTATTAAAAATTATTAGAAAGTTATTAATGCAGACGGATTCGTACTGAACGGCGCCTCCGTCTGCATTAATATGATCGGATCCGTTCAGAACGGATCCGATCAAACGCAAGTGTGAAAGTAGCCTAAAGCATGTTGTATGGATCAAGTGACCATTTTTTCCATGTATAGAAACTTCTAAATCCCAGTGTATTATAAACAATCTAAAGCTAGTATTTCTTCTATAGTTTTTCTAGTGAGTGACAACCTGCAGTGCCCACACCTCTTGTGTATGCACATATTTTTGTGAGCTATTAACCATTGGACTTCAATTGGCTTTGAAGGCTAGGATAAGCTGATGGAAATACTTAAACTGAAATCTTTTAATCTGATTACTAAGAATAAGTCTGCTTGGTTGTATGGGAAAATATCTTCTCATAGGACCATTGTGTGATATCATACATCTTCAGCACACTAGAAGTGGTGAAAGAGTCCAAGCAGTGCTAGGCCTTCTCTCTCCATCAGCCACAAAGCAGTAGCTGGGATGTCTCTGTGCCACATAAAGTCTATCTGTTAGGGCTCATGCTGCACATGGCTGTTGTCATACACGGGCACTGGCTGTGTGCACCCCGCATGGATTCACTAGAATGGGTCCACAATCTAGAAGGTCAGGTGCGGAACGGAGGCACTATGGAGTGCTTCCGTGGGGTTTCTCTCCGTGCCTCCGCACCGCAGGAAAATAGAACATGTTCTATTTTTTTCGGTGCGGGCGGATCACGGACCCGTTCAAGCTGAATGGGTCTGGATCTGTCTGCGGAATCCGCACAGATGTTGCCTGTGCACTGGGGACCGCAAATTTATTTCCCCAATGCATGGAATGACTGACCAACGGCCGTATGCATGAACCCTAAATCTGTAAGTTAAACTAAACTTAAATGTCATAGAGGGGGCAACATACAGTCAAATATAGATCACTATGCTTGAAATTTAATATTCGTGTTTGAAGTCCATTTTAGATTTAATATATAGAATTAATCAATAGCATATAGTTGGATAATTGAGTACATACTTTGCATGATAGTAGAATAAATACATGTATATCCTGGAATGTATCTTCTTAAGGAAATATTAGGGAAAACGATTTCTTAATGAGAATGTTACCTCTCCTTTAAGTCTATATATGTTTTTTTTTTTTTTATCTATTCTTTATGTTTATTTGGGTGGATTTTTTTCCATTTGGATTTGTCACCTTGATGAAATCACATTGTGACCATTATATCCTGTGCTTATATAGACGTGTGAATTCAATTTCAGTTGATTTCCAGTTCACGCTTGCATGTCATGTAAATGTTGGCTTTGATGAACCATACCTTTAAGAGCAGCAAAGGACTGATAAGTAGATTGACACCGTGGTCAGAGCATCAGGAAATCAGTTCTTAATGCTGAATGCAGATGGCAGGATGCTCTGCTGGTAAAACCACTGAATAATCAATACCCAAATGGAGCTACACACAGAGGTCTCCGGGCTAATGTTGTCTGCATGACACATTTTCTAGCAGCATGAAATGATGAGGACGTTCTGAAGGTTATATACAATTGCTGCAATAATTCCAGTGTATTTTACAAGAAACACGGCTTGTTATTCCAAGGCCCTGATGCAGATCACACTGGAAAATGAGGGAGCGATTGGCCTTTCCCTTTAGAAATATTACATTTATTCATAATAACCATTTCCCATTGCCAGAAATGACATATATTCTTTATGCATTTTATAATCTTTCAATGTTAAAACCTTCATACCTAAGGCTACTTTCACACTGGCGTTTCGAATTCCGTTTGTGAGATTTGTTTCAGGGATTTCACAAACGGTTCAAAATTGATCAGTTCAGCCCCAATGCATTCTGAATGGATAAGGATCCGCTCAGAATGCATCAGTTTGGCTCCGTTCTACCTCCATTCCGCTCTGGATGCGGACACCAAAACGCTGCTTGCAGCGTTTTGGTGTCCACCTGGTGATGCAGAGCCAAACCGATCCGTCCTGACTTACAATGTAAGTCAATGGGGACGGATCCGTTTTCACTGACACAATATGGTGCAGTTGAAAATGGATCCGTCCCCCATTGACTTTCAATGTAAGTCAGGACAGATCTGTTTTGACTTAGACTCTTTTTAAAAAGAATAATGCAAACGGATCCGTTCTGAACGGATACAAGCGTTTGCATTATAGGAGCGGATCCGTCTGTGCAGATACCAGATGGATCCGCACCTAACGCAGGTGTGAAAGTAGCCTAATTCTAATCTTGGGGTGATTGAACTGAGATCATCATGCAAAACTGTGATAACGTGTCCTCTTTTAGACTGTAACTGTTCCATGTTTATTTGGTTACTTATTCTTTTTCATTTGGGGAGGTATGTTTTACTCATAAACCAAAGTAAATAATAAGTAGAATATCGTTCTGGGTTCAATTTCAGAGAGGTACCACAGGAAGTATTCTTATATATCCTATTACAGAGCATTTAATTTGTAATGGTAAACTTCTTGATGTCAGGGCCAAAAGCTAATAGGAATTTTTCCTCTCCGGCACTGCACACAAAATTACACTTGATAGGAATTCAAGATTTCTACACACTCTTTTCAAACGTGCAGACACGTGGATCCCAGCATGTCTGGTTTACTAAAGAGATTTAATAAATGTCTGGCCAAGGAGAACATTTGGTGTAAAAGGATACAAAGCCGAAACCTTAAATTGTTTCATATTGTCATAACAGAAAGGATGTGCCAGTACATACAAACACACACGCAAAGTTCGGTTTAAGTTTGTTTTAGTCCCCTATGGGAGGTTTGTGATTTTGAATAGTGCAGAGGCAAAAAATTGGAAGGGAAAAGCAGGAAAAGAAGCTATGAGGAAAATACTGAAGTAGATAAGTAGGGATGAGCGAACTCGAACTGTATAGTTCGGGTTCGTACCGAATTTTGGGGTGTCCGTGACACGGACCCGAACCCGGACATTTTCGTAAAAGTCCGGGTTCGGGTTCGGTGTTCGTCGCTTTCTTCGCGCTTTTGTGACGCTTTCTTGGCGCTTTTTGAAAGGCTGCAAAGCAGCCAATCAACAAGCGTCATACTACTTGCCCCAAGAGGCCATCACAGCCATGCCTACTATTGGCATGGCTGTGATTGGCCAGAGCACCATGTGACCCAGCCTCTATTTAAGCTGGAGTCACATAGCGCCGCCCGTCACTCTGCTCTGATTAGCGTAGGGAGAGGTTGCGGCTGCGACAGTAGGGCGAGATTAGGCAGATTAACTCCTCCAAAGGACTTGATTAACTGATCGATCTGCAGCTGTGGATCATTGAGCTGCTGATCCTCAATTGCTCACTGTTTTTAGGCTGCCCAGACCGTTTGTCAGTCACATTTTTCTGGGGTGATCGGCGGCCATTTTGTGTCTTGTGGTGCGCCAGCACAAGCTGCGACCAAGTGCATTTAACCCTCAATGGTGTGGTTGTTTTTTGGCTAAAGCCTACATCAGGGTGAAGCTGTCACACCAAGTGCATTTAACCAGCAATAGTCTGTTCATTTTTTGGCCATATACAAAATCAGGGGCAAGCTGCGCCTGTCACCAAGTGCATTTAACCCTCAATGGTGTGGTTGTTTTTTGGCTAAAGCCTACATCAGGGTGAAGCTGTCACACCAAGTGCATTTAACCAGCAATAGTCTGTTCATTTTTTGGCCATATACTAAATCAGGGGCAAGCTGCGCCTGTCACCAAGTGCATTTAACCCTCAATGGTGTGGTTGTTTTTTGGCTAAAGCCTACATCAGGGTGAAGCTGTCACACCAAGTGCATTTAACCAGCAATAGTCTGTTTATTTTTTGGCCATATCCCAGTCTAATTCTGTCACTAAATCCATACCGGTCACCCAGCGCCTAAATACTAGGCCTCAAATTTATATCCCGCTAAATCTGTCCTTAGTGCTGTAGCTGGGCGAGTTATTTAGTGTCCGTTCAAGCACATTTCTTGTTCTGGGTTGAAATACAATTCCCAATTTAGCAATTTCATAATTTAGTGGTTTCTGCTATATCAGAGCTATTTGAAATCTATCCCTAAAAGGGTATATAATATTCAAGGTGCACATTGGGTCATTCAGAATAACTTCACACACACCCGCTACTGTGTATTTCCAAGTCTAATTCTGGCACTAAACCCATACCTGTCACCCAGCGCCTAAATACTAGGCCTCAAATTTATATCCAGCTAAATCTGTCCCTAGTGCTGTAGCTGGGCGAGTTATTTAGTGTCCGTTCAAGCACATTTCTTGTTCTGGGTTGAAATACAATTCCCAATTTAGCAATTTCATAATTTAGTGGTTTCTGCTATATCAGAGCTATTTGAAATCTATCCCTAAAAGGGTATATAATATTCAAGGTGCACATTGGGTCATTCAGAATAACTTCACACACACCCGCTACTGTGTATTTCCAAGTCTAATTCTGGCACTAAACCCATACCTGTCACCCAGCGCCTAAATACTAGGCCTCAAATTTATATCCCGCTAAATCTGTCCTTAGTGCTGTAGCTGGGCGAGTTATTTAGTGTCCGTTCAAGCACATTTCTTGTTCTGGGTTGAAATACAATTCCCAATTTAGCAATTTCATAATTTAGTGGTTTCTGCTATATCAGAGCTATTTGAAATCTATCCCTAAAAGGGTATATAATATTCAAGGTGCACATTGGGTCATTCAGAATAACTTCACACACACCCGCTACTGTGTATTTCCAAGTCTAATTCTGGCACTAAACCCATACCTGTCACCCAGCGCCTAAATACTAGGCCTCAAATTTATATCCAGCTAAATCTGTCCCTAGTGCTGTAGCTGGGCGAGTTATTTAGTGTCCGTTCAAGCACATTTCTTGTTCTGGGTTTGAAATACAATTCCAAATTTAGCAATTTCATAATTTAGTGGTTTCTGCTATATCAGAGCTATTTGAAATCTATCCCTAAAAGGGTATATAATATTCAAGGTGCACATTGGGTCATTCAGAATAACTTCACACACACCCGCTACTGTGTATTTCCAAGTCTAATTCTGGCACTAAACCCATACCTGTCACCCAGCGCCTAAATACTAGGCCTCAAATTTATATCCCGCTAAATCTGTCCTTAGTGCTGTAGCTGGGCGAGTTATTTAGTGTCCGTTCAAGCACATTTCTTGTTCTGGGTTGAAATACAATTCCCAATTTAGCAATTTCATAATTTAGTGGTTTCTGCTATATCAGAGCTATTTGAAATCTATCCCTAAAAGGGTATATAATATTCAAGGTGCACATTGGGTCATTCAGAATAACTTCACACACACCCGCTACTGTGTATTTCCAAGTCTAATTCTGTCACTAAACCCATACCTGTCACCCAGCGCCTAAATACTAGGCCTCAAATTTATATCCCGCTAAATCTGTCCCTAGTGCTGTAGCTGGGCGAGTTATTTAGTGTCCGTTCAAGCACATTTCTTGTTCTGGGTTGAAATACAATTCCCAATTTAGCAATTTCATAATTTAGTGGTTTCTGCTATATCAGAGCTATTTGAAATCTATCCCTAAAAGGGTATATAATATTCAAGGTGCACATTGGGTCATTCAGAATAACTTCACACACACCCGCTACTGTGTATTTCCAAGTCTAATTCTGGCACTAAACCCATACCTGTCACCCAGCGCCTAAATACTAGGCCTCAAATTTATATCCCGCTAAATCTGTCCTTAGTGCTGTAGCTGGGCGAGTTATTTAGTGTCCGTTCAAGCACATTTCTTGTTCTGGGTTGAAATACAATTCCCAATTTAGCAATTTCATAATTTAGTGGTTTCTGCTATATCAGAGCTATTTGAAATCTATCCCTAAAAGGGTATATAATATTCAAGGTGCACATTGGGTCATTCAGAATAACTTCACACACACCCGCTACTGTGTATTTCCAAGTCTAATTCTGTCACTAAACCCATACCTGTCACCCAGCGCCTAAATACTAGGCCTCAAATTTATATCCCGCTAAATCTGTCCCTAGTGCTGTAGCTGGGCGAGTTATTTAGTGTCCGTTCAAGCACATTTCTTGTTCTGGGTTGAAATACAATTCCCAATTTAGCAATTTCATAATTTAGTGGTTTCTGCTATATCAGAGCTATTTGAAATCTATCCCTAAAAGGGTATATAATATTCAAGGTGCACATTGGGTCATTCAGAATAACTTCACACACACCCGCTACTGTGTATTTCCAAGTCTAATTCTGGCACTAAACCCATACCTGTCACCCAGCGCCTAAATACTAGGCCTCAAATTTATATCCAGCTAAATCTGTCCCTAGTGCTGTAGCTGGGCGAGTTATTTAGTGTCCGTTCAAGCACATTTCTTGTTCTGGGTTGAAATACAATTCCCAATTTAGCAATTTCATAATTTAGTGGTTTCTGCTATATCAGAGCTATTTGAAATCTATCCCTAAAAGGGTATATAATATTCAAGGTGCACATTGGGTCATTCAGAATAACTTCACACACACCCGCTACTGTGTATTTCCAAGTCTAATTCTGGCACTAAACCCATACCTGTCACCCAGCGCCTAAATACTAGGCCTCAAATTTATATCCCGCTAAATCTGTCCTTAGTGCTGTAGCTGGGCGAGTTATTTAGTGTCCGTTCAAGCACATTTCTTGTTCTGGGTTGAAATACAATTCCCAATTTAGCAATTTCATAATTTAGTGGTTTCTGCTATATCAGAGCTATTTGAAATCTATCCCTAAAAGGGTATATAATATTCAAGGTGCACATTGGGTCATTCAGAATAACTTCACACACCCGCTACTGTGCATTTCCAAATCTAATTCTGTCACTAAACCCATACCTGTCACCCAGCGCCTAAATACTAGGCCTCAAATTTATATCCCGCTAAATCTCTCGTTACCGCTGTCCTGTTGTGGCTGGGAAAGTTATTTAGTGTCCGTCAAAGCACATTTTTTGTTCTGGGTTGAAATACAATTCCCAATTTAGCAATTTCATAATTTAGTCGTTTCTGCTATATCAGAGCTATTTGAAATCTATCCCTAAAAGGGTAGATCATATTGAAGGTGCACATAGGGTCATTCAGAATAACTTCACACACACGCTTCTGTGCATTTCCAAGTCTAATTCTGTCACTAAATCCATACCGGTCACCCAGCGCCTAAATACTAGGCCTCAAATTTATATCCCGCTGAATTTGAATACAATACATTGGGCCAAATAATATATTTGTTGTTGTGGTGAACCATAACAATGAGAAAAACATCTAGTAAGGGACGCGGACGTGGACATGGTCGTGGTGGTGTTAGTGGACCCTCTGGTGCTGGGAGAGGACGTGGCCGTTCTGCCACATCCACACGTCCTAGTGTACCAACTACCTCAGGTCCCAGTAGCCGCCAGAATTTACAGCGATATATGGTGGGGCCCAATGCCGTTCTAAGGATGGTAAGGCCTGAGCAGTTACAGGCATTAGTCAATTGGGTGGCCGACAGTGGATCCAGCACGTTCACATTATCTCCCACCCAGTCTTCTGCAGAAAGCGCACAGATGGCGCCTGAAAACCAACCCCATCAGTCTGTCACATCACCGCCATGCATACCAGGGAAACTGTCTCAGCCTCAAGTTATGCAGCAGTCTCTTATGCTGTTTGAAGACTCCGCTGGCAGGGTTTCCCAAGGGCATCCACCTAGCCCTTCCCCAGCGGTGAAAGACATAGAATGCACTGACGCACAACCACTTATGTTTCCTGATGATGAGGACATCGGAATACCACCTCAGCATGTCTCTGATGATGACGAAACACAGGTGCCAACTGCTGCGTCTTTCTGCAGTGTGCAGACTGAACAGGAGGTCAGGGATCAAGACTGGGTGGAAGACGATGCAGGGGACGATGAGGTCCTAGACCCCACATGGAATGAAGGTCGTGCCACTGACTTTCACAGTTCGGAGGAAGAGGCAGTGGTGAGACCGAGCCAACAGCGTAGCAAAAGAGGGAGCAGTGGGCAAAAGCAGAACACCCGCCGCCAAGAGACTCCGCCTGCTACTGACCGCCGCCATCTGGGACCGAGCACCCCAAAGGCAGCTTCAAGGAGTTCCCTGGCATGGCACTTCTTCAACAACAATGTGCTGACGACAAGACCCGAGTGGTTTGCACGCTGTGCCATCAGAGCCTGAAGCGAGGCATTAACGTTCTGAACCTGAGCACAACCTGCATGACCAGGCACCTGCATGCAAAGCATGAACTGCAGTGGAGTAAACACCTTAAAACCAAGGAAGTCACTCAGGCTCCCCCTGCTACCTCTTCTGCTGCTGCCGCCTCGGCCTATTCTGCTGCTGCCGCCTCGGCCTCTTCCTCCGCCTCTGGAGGAACGTTGGCACCTGCCGCCCAGCAAACAGGGGATGTACCACCAACACCACCACCACCACCTCCGTCACCAAGCGTCTCAACCATGTCACACGCCAGCGTTCAGCTCTCCATCTCACAAACATTTGATAGAAAGCGTAAATTCCCACCTAGCCACCCTCGATCCCTGGCCCTGAATGCCAGCATTTCTAAACTACTGGCCTATGAAATGCTGTCATTTAGGCTGGTGGACACAGACAGCTTCAAACAGCTCATGTCGCTTGCTGTCCCACAGTATGTTGTTCCCAGCCGGCACTACTTCTCCAAGAGAGCCGTGCCTTCCCTGCACAACCAAGTATCCGATAAAATCAAGTGTGCACTGCGCAACGCCATCTGTGGCAAGGTCCACCTAACCACAGATACGTGGACCAGTAAGCACGGCCAGGGACGCTATATCTCCCTAACTGCACACTGGGTAAATGTAGTGGCAGCTGGGCCCCAGGCGGAGAGCTGTTTGGCGCACGTCCTTCCGCCGCCAAGGATCGCAGGGCAACATTCTTTGCCTCCTGTTGCCACCTCCTCCTTCTCGGCTTCCTCCTCCTCTTCTTCCACCTGCTCATCCAGTCAGCCACACACCTTCACCACCAACTTCAGCACAGCCCGGGGTAAACGTCAGCAGGCCATTCTGAAACTCATATGTTTGGGGGACAGGCCCCACACCGCACAGGAGTTGTGGCGGGGTATAGAACAACAGACCGACGAGTGGTTGCTGCCGGTGAGCCTCAAGCCCGGCCTGGTGGTGTGTGATAATGGGCGAAATCTCGTTGCAGCTCTGGGACTAGCCAATTTGACGCACATCCCTTGCTTGGCGCATGTGCTGAATTTGGTGGTGCAGAAGTTCATTCACAACTACCCCGACATGTCAGAGCTGCTGCATAAAGTGCGGGCCGTCTGTTCGCGCTTCCGGCGTTCACATCCTGCTGCTGCTCGCCTGTCTGCGCTACAGCGTAACTTCGGCCTTCCCGCTCACCGCCTCATATGCGACGTGCCCACCAGGTGGAACTCCACCTTGCACATGCTGGACAGACTGTGCGAGCAGCAGCAGGCCATAGTGGAGTTTCAGCTGCAGCACGCACGGGTCAGTCGCACTACAGAACAGCACCACTTCACCACCAATGACTGGGCCTCCATGCGAGACCTGTGTGCCCTGTTGCGCTGTTTCGAGTACTCCACCAACATGGCCAGTGGCGATGACACCGTTATCAGCGTTACAATACCACTTCTATGTCTCCTTGAGAAAACACTTAGGGCGATGATGGAAGAGGAGGTGGCCCAGGAGGAGGAGGAGGAGGAGGAGGAAGAGGGGTCATTTTTAGCACTTTCAGGCCAGTCTCTTCGAAGTGACTCAGAGGGAGGTTTTTGGCAACAGCAGAGGCCAGGTACAAATGTGGCCAGCCAGGGCCCACTACTGGAGGACGAGGAGGACGAGGATGAGGAGGAGGTGGAGGAGGATGAGGATGAAGCATGGTCACAGCGGGGTGGCACCCAACGCAGCTCGGGTCCATCACTGGTGCGTGGCTGGGGGGAAAGGCAGGACGATGACGATACGCCTCCCACAGAGGACAGCTTGTCCTTACCCCTGGGCAGCCTGGCACACATGAGCGACTACATGCTGCAGTGCCTGCGCAACGACAGCAGAGTTGCCCACATTTTAACCTGTGCGGACTACTGGGTTGCCACCCTGCTGGATCCACGCTACAAAGACAATGTGCCCACCTTACTTCCTGCACTGGAGCGTGATAGGAAGATGCGCGAGTACAAGCGCACGTTGGTAGACGCGCTACTGAGAGCATTCCCAAATGTCACAGGGGAACAAGTGGAAGCCCAAGGCCAAGGCAGAGGAGGAGCAAGAGGTCGCCAAGGCAGCTGTGTCACGGCCAGCTCCTCTGAGGGCAGGGTTAGCATGGCAGAGATGTGGAAAACTTTTGTCAACACGCCACAGCTAACTGCACCACCACCTGATACGCAACGTGTTAGCAGGAGGCAACATTTCACTAACATGGTGGAACAGTACGTGTGCACACCCCTCCACGTACTGACTGATGGTTCGGCCCCATTCAACTTCTGGGTCTCTAAATTGTCCACGTGGCCAGAGCTAGCCTTTTATGCCTTGGAGGTGCTGGCCTGCCCGGCAGCCAGCGTTTTGTCTGAACGTGTATTCAGCACGGCAGGGGGCGTCATTACAGACAAACGCAGCCGCCTGTCTACAGCCAATGTGGACAAGCTGACGTTCATAAAAATGAACCAGGCATGGATCCCACAGGACCTGTCCGTCCCTTGTCCAGATTAGACATTAACTACCTCCCCATAACCATATATTATTGGACTCCAGGGCACTTCCTCATTCAATCCTATTTTTATTTTCATTTTACCATTATATTGCGAGGCTACCCAAAGTTGAATGAACCTCTCCTCTGCCTGTGTGCTAGGCCTAAATATATGCCAATGGACTGTTGCAGTGGTGGCTGACGTGAAGCCTCATTCTCTGCTATGACATGCAGACTGATTCTCTGCTGACATGAAGCCAGATTGTCTGTTACGGGACCTCTCTGCTCTGCCTGTGTGCTAGGCCTAAATATATGCCAATGGACTGTTGCAGTGGTGGCTGACGTGAAGCCTGATTCTCTGCTATGACATGCAGACTGATTCTCTGCTGACATGAAGCCAGATTGTCTGTTACGGGACCTCTCTGCTCTGCCTGTGTGCTAGGCCTAAATATATGCCAATGGACTGTTGCAGTGGTGGGTGACGTGAAGCCTCATTCTCTGCTATGACATGCAGACTGATTCTCTGCTGACATGAAGACAGATTCTCTGTTACGGGACCTCCCTCCTCTGCCTGGGTGCTGGGCCTAAATATATGCCAATGGACTGTTGCAGTGGTGGCTGACATGAAGCCTGATTCTCTGCTATGACATGCAGACTAATTCTCTGCTGACATGAAGCCAGATTGTCTGTTACGGGACCTCTCTCCTCTGCCTGGGTGCTGGGCCTAAATTTATGACAATGGACTGTTGCAGTGGTGGCTGACGTGAAGCCTGATTCTCTGCTATGACATGCAGACTGATTCTCTGCTGACATGAAGCCAGATTGTCTGTTACGGGACCTCTCTGCTCTGCCTGTGTGCTAGGCCTAAATATATGCCAATGGACTGTTGCAGTGGTGGCTGACGTGAAGCCTCATTCTCTGCTATGACATGCAGACTGATTCTCTGCTGACATGAAGCCAGATTGTCTGTTACGGGACCTCTCTGCTCTGCCTGTGTGCTAGGCCTAAATATATGCCAATGGACTGTTGCAGTGGTGGGTGACGTGAAGCCTGATTCTCTGCTATGACATGCAGACTGATTCTCTGCTGACATGAAGCCAGATTGTCTGTTACGGGACCTCTCTGCTCTGCCTGTGTGCTAGGCCTAAATATATGCCAATGGACTGTTGCAGTGGTGGGTGACGTGAAGCCTCATTCTCTGCTATGACATGCAGACTGATTCTCTGCTGACATGAAGCCAGATTCTCTGTTACTGGACCTCTCTCCTCTGCCTGTGTGTGTGCTGGGCCTAAATATATGCCAATGGACTGTTGCAGTGGTGGCTGACGTGAAGCCTCATTCTCTGCTATGACATGCAGACTGATTCTCTGCTGACATGAAGCCAGATTGTCTGTTACGGGACCTCTCTGCTCTGCCTGTGTGCTAGGCCTAAATATATGCCAATGGACTGTTGCAGTGGTGGCTGACGTGAAGCCTCATTCTCTGCTATGACATGCAGACTGATTCTCTGCTGACATGAAGCCAGATTGTCTGTTACGGGACCTCTCTCCTCTGCCTGTGTGTGTGCTGGGCCTAAATATATGCCAATGGACTGTTGCAGTGGTGGCTGACGTGAAGCCTCATTCTCTGCTATGACATGCAGACTAAT
Organism: Bufo gargarizans; assembly: GCF_014858855.1. NCBI lineage: Eukaryota > Metazoa > Chordata > Amphibia > Anura > Bufonidae > Bufo > Bufo gargarizans. The sequence continues at coordinate 399,339,797 of NC_058081.1, forward strand.
TCTCTGCTGACATGAAGACAGATTCTCTGTTACGGGACCTCTCTCCTCTGCCTGGGTGCCGGGGCCTAAATATCTGAGAATGGACTGTTCCAGTGGTGGGTGACGGGAAGCCAGATTCTCTGCTATGGAACCTCTCTCCAATTGATTTTGGTTAATTTTTATTTATTTAATTTTTATTTTAATTCATTTCCCTATCCACATTTGTTTGCAGGGGATTTACCTACATGTTGCTGCCTTTTGCAGCCCTCTAGCTCTTTCCTGGGCTGTTTTACAGCCTTTTTAGTGCCGAAAAGTTCGGGTCCCCATTGACTTCAATGGGGTTCGGGTTCGGGACGAAGTTCGGATCGGGTTCGGATCCCGAACCCGAACATTTCCGGGATGTTCGGCCGAACTTCTCGAACCCGAACATCCAGGTGTTCGCTCAACTCTATAGATAAGCTCTTCTAGCCTCCTACTCTGCAGAGCAGTAGTCTGAGAAATATTCACTATATACATATTATTATCATTTCCATTAGTGTGTTGCTTTTCTGGGAATTTAGAAACTGAGCCCAACAGTATTAAATCTGGTAAAATTCTTATTAAATCCCCTGCTGTTCTGAGCTGGTGGTCCCTGCTTGTCTTAGTTTAAAGCGGTTGTGCTAGGGTTTTATTTTGATGACCCATCCTCAAGATAGGTCATCAATATCTGATCTGCGGGGGTCCAACACCCCCGCCGATCAGCTGTTTGAAGTGGAGGTGGTGGTCCATGCGAGCGCTGCTTTTTTTTCATTAATCTGCCCGTCTCAGAAGTGCAGTGTAATTACAAGTAATCGCTCCATTCACTTGTAATTACACTGCACCATCACTGCAAAGGACAAAGTGCAGTGTAATGAAAGGAAGCAGTGCTCTCATGGAGCGCCGTCTCCTCTTCAAACAGCTGATCGGTGGGGAGGCCGGGTGTCACACCCCTGCCAATCAGATATAAAACCGCTGCACAACCCCTTTGATGGCCTCAATGGTCTTGCGCTGTACATGCAAGCATGATCATCACCATGGTTACCTCCAGAGCGTTGGTTCTGTAGCAACGGGGGATTTAACAGGTGTTTATTCGTTTTTAAACAGGAAAGTGCGTACCTCCCTCACTTCATCTGTAGATTTGTATGAAAAAAATGTAAAAATGGCATTAAAAAAGCAAACACATTGACACAGATTTTTTTCAATAAAAATGCTAGTAAATGAGCCAGAAAACATTACATCCAGAGTATGTTACACCATGAAAAAAAAAAGCAAAGCAAGTGAAGAAAATATCACAAAAACTGCATGTTTGTACTGCTTTTCATAATTCCTATAGCTAATATCTGGCATGCAAAATTTTTGCTGCCTAGGCCTCATGCACACGGCCGTGTTCCGTAGCCGAGAGCGGTCCGTTGTAACACGGCCTGGATTCCTTTTGAGAGCAGGAGCGCACGGCATCATTGGTTGCTATGACGCGGTGCGCTCCTGCTCTCAACAGGAAACCAGGACGTGTTACCATGGAACACGGAACACGGCCGTGTGCATGAGGCCTTAGGCTGGTGTCAAATATAGTTAGTTTTTTTTCTGGCGGTTTTGATATATTTTTTTTATTTGTTATGTTTTTTTGCTGACATATATTGTAGTAATGTCAGCTGTAGCTGTTGCACTGATGTGTATGGAAAATATTAAATATAGAGCAAACAGGCCTTTTTTGTAGTTGCCCTTTTTTTCTTCTTCTTACTTGAGGTGCGTTTTTTTGGGTCAATAGAGTTTTGGCATTTTTCCTTGATTACCTGTCTTTTGTAGACATCCTTTTATAACTTCAAAAAATGCATGTGCAACCTGTGTTGTTTTTAACCCCTTAGTAACTTGCCTGTTTCAGGCCTTAGTGACCAAGTGATCATCGCATCCCAAGACCCATAACTTTTTTTTTTTTTTTCTTTCAGAAATGTGTGTGGGCTTGACATTTGTGGGACGACTTGTACTTTTTATCTGTATCATTTCCACTTTTTGGTCCCTTTTTATTCCCTTTTTTGGTTGCATATAAGAAACTTCTGTTGATCCAGGCTGTTGGAGCATGAGCCCAGCTGTTAGGCCCCTTTCACACGGGCGAGTTTTCCGTGCGGGTGCGATGCGTGCGGTGAACGCATTGCACCCGCACTGAATCCGGACCCATTCATTTCTATGGGGCTGTGCACATGAGCGTTGATTTTCATGCATCACTTGTGCGTTGAGTGAACATCACAGCAAGCTCTATATTGTGCGATTTTCACGCGACGCAGGCCCCATAGAAGTGAATGGGGTGCGTGAAAATAACATGGTTATAAGGGATAATAATAGCATTCTGAATACAGAATGCATAGTATAATAGTGCTGGAGGGGTTAAAAAAATAAAAAAAGTTACTCACCTTCTCCTCTTGATCGTGTAGTTTCCGGTCTCTTTACTTCTTGAATGAGCTGTGGGCTAAAGGACCTGTGGTGACGTCAGATCACATGCTCCATCACCACGGTGATGGACCATGTGATTGGAGCATGTGATCTGACGTCACCACAGGTCCTTTAGCCCACAGCTAAAGAAGAGACCGACCAGGAACTACGCGATCAAGAGGAGAAGGTGAGTTAACTTTTTAATTTTTTTTTAACCCCTCCAGCACTATTATACTATGCATTCTGTATTCAGAATGCTATTATTTTCCCTTATAACCATGTTATAAGGGAAAATACTACAATCTTCAGAACATCAATCCCAAGCCCGAACTTCTGTGAAGAAGTTCGGGTTTGGGTAGCAAACATGCGCGATTTTTCTCCCGCAAGTGCAAAACGCATTACAATGTTTTGCACTCGCGTGGAAAAATCGCGCATTTTCCCGCAATGCACCCGCCTCTTATCCGGGCCAAAAAAAAGACGCCCGTGTGAAAGAGGCCTTATGTGAGAGTTGGGCTGCTGCTCTTTGCTGCACGGAAGGCCCATGCAGTGCTTACACTAGGCTGCCATAAAAAGGTGGCACCCTAGCCAAAGTCTCAGAAAGGCGTATTGGCAGTCAGTAAGGGTACATTCGCACGACCAAGTCCATTAAAAACAAACTGTAAATTTTTCATGGCCATTTTGGAACCATTTATGCATCCATTTTTTTGCCGTATGTCCATTTTTAATGGCTGTTTTGCATCTGTTTTTCATGGCTGTTAAAAATGAACATGAAAAACAGATCAATTTCTTTTTTTTATAAAGATCCCAACTGCTGAAGTTCCCTCAATTCACATAATATCCCCCTTAATGGCCCCATCTGTAATAATACCCTCCAAAGTGGCCCCAGCAGTAATAATGCCGACCATAGTGGCCCATAATGTCCCCGTGGTAGCTCCAGCTTCAAAAATAAAAAAATACTCACCTCATCCACTTGGACACACAGAGGCAGTCGCTCCTCTCTTGATTGAAAAATACCTGCCGAAGGACTGGCGCTCAGCATGAAGACATCACCGCACACTCCCAGCATGAGCATAAGGTGAAGTCATCACTCTGGTCCTCACTCAGGTCCTTCTGCAGGTTCTCTTCAATCAAGAGAAGAGCAGCTGCCTCATCGTGTCCAAGTGGGTGAGGTGAGTATATTTATATTTTTATCCCCTAAAAGGCCATATTGTTCTAGTGTACCTGTGTATCCACACGGGGGCACTCCTGTCTAAGTAGCCATTAAAAACTGTCTGGGTTCGTCTATCCTACTTTCTGATGGCCACTATTCACTGGTCGCTAAAAAAATATGTGAATTGTCCCATAGGCTGTAATGGTTCTGAGAATGGCATTTGACGGCCATCATTTTTTTTTTAAATTGCAGTCACACAGCCGTTTTTCACTGTCGTGTGCATGTAGCCTAACAGGCTACTGGCATTCTTGCATGGTGGCTAAATTACCAGTGTATGCTTAGAGAGATAGCCAAATGAGCATTAACAAACAGTTATTGCATGTGTATGGCTAAATTGACTTGTATTTTTTTCAGGCTTCCTTTGATTTTAATGGTCTTTAAAACATATTACAACTCCCAGAATCCTCCTTTCACCTCTATGGAAGTAACAAGAACAGCTAAGTAAGTTTACATGCTGAGAGTTGAAGTTTCACAGCAACTAGAGTACCGAAAGTTGCTGATCCCTGTACTAAGGCCTCCTAATCACTCTCTTTTTTTCTTATGCTTGAAATTTTTAGGCATTTTTGAAATTCTATACAGGAACATATAAAGGAAAATACCGTAAAGAAACACCATACCTAGAGCATGCCACTCACCCTGAAACTGCTACAGAAATCCTCCAAACCATATGCTGTATATATAAACTTATATAGACTTTGCTGCAGCATTTTTGAAAAGAAAAAGTGCAAAACATTGTGTATGTGAAACTACACCAATAAGCATCAGCAAGGACAATAAGAATGCTATATGTCTGTAGAATATGGATTTTTTTTAAACTCTGTGCCATTTTCAACTCACATGCAGTACTCAAGTACATGAGGTATCTGCAAATGGTTTGTAATAATATGCAATGTGATGTTTTATAATGTTACTCTGCACTATTGTACCCTGCATAGATATGCATGGTGTAGGCACAGCCAGGGTTATCTAACCCTGGCCAAGCCCTCTTAGCATCTGCCTCCACCCATAGCTCTAGAGTGTTCTGGGAAGATTGAGGGAGAGCTTGAAGAAGGAGGAAGCTGACACCATATGCTCCTCTCCTCAAGTCAAAAACCTCAAATTTCACACTCACAGTTCTCTGCATATTCGTGGAGAAAGAAAAAAGAAAGGCTGAACTTTAGCCAGAAAGGTAACCTGCATTTACAGCTATTCAGACGTTGCTGCTATGGGGGGATAACATGTTAAGACACCCTACACACTTGAATACTATTTGACCAATCATAGTCAGTTGAACCTGCATGCCACAGTGGGAATTGCAGTCACAATTGCAAGAATAAAGTTGGCATCCATAGTTTCCACTGAGAGAGGCATTACCAAGATGGTGTATAAAAAAGGGCTATAACTTCCAGCATTGCCAAAAGCCATAAATTGACATCTGGAAAAAGAGTTTTGCTATGTATAGATGAAAATGTGTTTCCTTGTTATAGGATATACTATAAATCCCATTTTGCACTACAATAAAGGCAGACATTTAGTCTGTTCAATCTGATCAAACTGGATCTGGCAAATTGATCATCATTTTTTATAACTGATCCAACATGGATCCTGTAATAATGGAAGCCAGAGCCTTAGTATTTATTCTTCATAAGTTCCAATAGAGGAGCCATGACATCTTTAATTTTATGGCAAGAATAGTAAATAACAGTTTGCTATTCTTGCTATCAGAAGCACAAGAAGCCCACAAGAATAAATCACAACTCAGATGTGAAGGCTCTTTTTTGAGATGCGTTGTAGTCTTTGCCTGAGGCCTATGTCACAGAATCCATCATCTTTAATGGAAAATAAAGCAGTGTTGGAACATGCAGAATAAAATTAAAGGGGTTTGCAGAGATTTTTATACTGATGACCATCAGTATCTGACCGACACCTGGGACCCTCAACAATCAGCTGTCTTATCACGGTGGGGAGTGGGGGAAACTCCCCACCTTATAGTGTCGGTAAACCGGAATAGCAACTAGGCCTGGTCACCAGGAAAAGGAATCAGGTCACCTCCTAAGCCGCCCTAATCCTGACCCTGACTCCTAACCGTATGAGCAGACTCAGATGGTAGGTGGGCTCATACACAGGAACCTTAGATCCTAAATCACCCTGATGATCCCTGAATAAAGGTTGGGAGCTAAAAACAACCTGTTCCTCCATGACACGGATGAACAGGAGTCTCAACCGGCCTAGATGCAAAGAAGCAAAAGGCAGAGAACAGCCACAGGATCGACGAGTAAGAGCCAGAACCACTAGCACTTACCTGCGTCTGCAACAACAATGACTGGAACCCGTGCATATGTACTGGAGACCACACACCAAACAGGACACAGTACAAACAGCATACACTAGGAATCCAGCACACCAGTACTAGACAGGAAAAGAACCAGGAGAAAGGAGGAAGGTAAAAACATGCTGCAACAACAACACGTTGCCCCTGGCAACCAGCTTTCATGGCAGACGTGTCATGGTGAACAACAGTACCATGACACAGCCGTGACACTTCTTAAGTGAATGGGTCTGAACTCAATAACAAGTACAGCCGCTATACAATGTACGGCCCTGTACTTAGTAAGCTGCGAGAAGGCAGCAGCACTCAGAGGAGCGACAGTGCCTTCTCAAACAGCTGATCGGCGGGGGTCCTGGGTGTCGGACCCCTGCGATTAGATACTTATGACCCAATTATAAAGGTTATATTGAGGAGGGATAAAGCTATGTCAAATCCATGTCAGAGATACTGTTGTTTTTCACATCAAAAGCTCCATTTAAAGTCAGTGGGAACCTTTGGTGTTTGTCGTGCAACGTTTCTGACACAGAATTTGTGGTTTCATGCCACAACATTGATATGAATGTAAGAAAGAAAAGTTGTAAAATATGCACCAATTTTGTGCAAAATACTGGTGCACCTGTATGGTAGCTTAAAGATGGCCTAAAGGAAAGAAACAGTGCTGAATATGTCATAGGGGTTGCGACAAATGTGTCATGCCAAGTGGGCAATATAAGCAAGCCATCTAATAAACTTATTCATGTTCTGACATTTTTTATATAGCCTCATATGTTTTATACTTAAATAGGATTGTACAAATGATGCATATTGGTCATCAGTCTGTATAAGGCTGTGTCCACATTTCCCATAAAGATGGCAGATGTTATAATTTTTTATCAGAAATATAGTGGCAGATTTATCATTTAGTTTGCGCCAGAAAAGTGGCGTTAAAAAAGTCACACACATGCGAAAAAATAGTTGCAAGTGGCAGATTTTATGCTGCCCTTGCCACTTTCCCAAAAAGAGCGTGGGCAACAGCCAAGACAAATTTGTCATTTGTCAAATGAAGCCAGAAATCTACAACAGCTCAGAGCTGCCGTAGATTTCTGTTTAGGCGCATGGACTGGGTGAGGATGTCCTTAAATTAGGTAATAGCACAGAAGATAGCAAGACCAGCACTGCATGCAGATCTAACAACTGATACCTCACCAGAAACCAAGGGTCTGCATTATGAATTGGTGGGATCCACTGGTCATTGCTGGTGCTTGTCCAGTGCCAGATCCAGTATTGTGTTGTGGTTTGTGTTTATAATGGAAACCATGGCATAGATGTGAACAGAAAAGTATTAACCATTTCAGTCAAGACCGTTCTTTTCCAGACTGGAAACTGATGGCAAATGCGTCTTCCATGGATATGCACAGAGTAAATGACAAAGAAAAATGAATCCAGCTTACTCTTCACATAAAATGACACAGCCATGTTTACAGGTTAATAATGTGCTCCACCATCTTCATATTTGTCACAGTAGGCCTTATCAATATGATCATGTGGCCTTTTGCCTATTAATACAAGCAGTTGATGCATGGAGGTAAGCATTTCTGCTTCCTTATTAGTGAGGACTTCCCCTGTGACAGACACAATGGTGACATATAATCCTTCATGTTGAGGCCCAGCATTTCACATGTGGCTGTGTATCAGCTCTGAAAAATCACAAGTCCATGACTAATTCCATTTGCTGGATTAATGCTTTCTTGTGCTTGCTTTTACACTTAAGAGATATCTGAATCCTTCCAATTAGCCCATCTACTTAACACTGCTTCCTGTCAGGAAAGACTTTCCTGGTTAGAGTTTTTGACTAGCAAACTTTTTCCATCTGGAGTGGTCATGCACCCTTGATGTTATTCAATAAACACACATGGGGCCTTCATGGAAGAGGCTGATGCAGTTTTGGAACCCAATAACTAGTGATGAGCGGCAGGGGCTATATTCGAATTCGTGATATTTAACAAATATTTTGTAGAATATTCATCAAATATACGCAAATTCGAGATTATTTTATTGAATGCGAAAAATTGGCAATGTAAGAATTGCGTAATGCGAATTCGTAACGTGAAATTCAGGTGTGGGTCACTTTGGCTACATTTTTCAAGCTGCTAGAAGTTTCATGAGTTTCTCCTGAGACTGGAGAAAATGGTTGGAACGGCAGAACATTACAATAGCTTTATATGCAGATAGAGTCAAGTGCTTCAATATATTCGCGATTTCGCTAATCGGCAGTTATTAGAATTACAACGTGCAACTTCACATTTTAGCAGGTCTGACTACAGATTACTGATTGGTGCACTAAGTATTGTGAACTTGACAATGCTTCCTTCTCATTGGCCCACAAGCAAGAGGAGAGGAATCATGTGTTCAGATAGAAAAAAATGAGGAATATTCGATATAATGAATATACATAGTAACATAGTACATAAGGCCGAAAAAAGACATTTGTCCATCCAGTTCGGCCTGTCATCCTGCAAGTTGATCCAGGGGCAAAAATAAACTGTGAGGTAGAAGACAATTTTCTCGACTTTAGGGGAATAAAAAATTCCTTCCCAACTCCAATCAGGCAATCAGAATAACTCCCTGGATCAATGACCCTTCTCTAGTAGCTATATCCTGTAATATTATTATGCTCCAGAAATACATCCAGGCCCCTCTTGAATTCCGTTATTGTACTCACCATCACCACCTCCTCAGGCAGAGAGTTCCATAGTCTCACTGCTCTTACCGTAAAGAATCCTCTTCTATGTTTGTGTACAAATCTTCTTTCCTCCAGACGCAGAGGATGTCCCCTCGTCACAGTCCTGGGGATAAATAGATGATGAGATAGATCTCTGTACTGACCCCTGATATATTTATACATAGTAATTAGATCTCTTCTCAGTCGTCTTTTTTCTAAAGTGAATAGCCCTAATTTTGATAATCTTTCAGGGTACTGTAGTTTCCCCATTCCAGTTATTACTTTAGATGCCCTCCTCGGGACCTTCTCCCGCTCTGCTATGTCTCCCTTGTTTACAGGAGCCCAGAACTGTACACAGTACTCCATGTGTGGTCTGACTAGCGATTTGTAAAGTGGTAGGACTATGTTCTTATCACGGGAATTTATGCCCCTTCTGATGCAACCCATTATCTTGTTGGCCTTGGCAGCAGCTGCATGACACTGGTTTTTGCAGCTTAGTTTGCTGTTTATTAAAATTCCTAGATTCTTTTCCATGTCAGTGTTACAGAGTGTTTTACCATTTAGTATGTACGGGTGACTTGCATTATTTCTTCCCATGTGCATAACTTTACATTTATCAGTGTTAAACCTCATCTGCCACTTATCTGCCCAAGCCTCCAATCTATCCAGATCCCTCTGTAGCAGAATACTGTCCTCTTCAGTGTAAATTACTTTACAAAGTTTAGTGTCATCTGCGAAAATTGATACTTTACTATGCAAGCCTTCTACAAGATCATTAATAAATATATTGAAGCGAATAGGGCCCAATACTGACCCCTGAGGTACCCCACTAGTGACAGTGATCCAATCTGAGTGTGTACCGTTAATAACCACCCTTTGTTTTCTATCATTGAGCCAGTTACTTACCCACTTACAGACGTTTTCTCCCAGTCCGAGCATTCTCATTTTATATACTAACCTTTTATGTGGTACAGTGTCAAATGTTTTGGAGAAGTCGAGATATACGACATCCATTGATTCGCCGCTGTCAAGTCTAGAACTTACCTCCTCATAGAAACTGATTAAATTAGTTTGACATGACCGATCCCTCACGAAGCCATGCTGATATGGCGTAATATAGCATCTCTCAGATATATAGCACTATATTCTAAATATTCGTGAATTCTCGAAGTAGCGATATTCCCGATAAAAATGCACTATAAGAATATTTGCGCTGAACACTACCAAATACCAGAAGTGGATTCAATAAAGAGGAAATCTTATTTTTTATACTTTCTCCCCTTTTATGATATGCTCCTGATTTTGGTTTGAAAACTTACATTAGAAAACCTGACTGTGGCCGTACCCTTGATAGCTTAACCAAGAATTATCAAAATGCCACCTTTTTCCTTAGTGCTGACTGCTAGGGCAAGCTATAGATGGCCATATTTTTCTTCTACATTTGTTGCTGCAATAGAAATGCATTTAAATTATGGGAGACCTTAAAATACATGGTTACATCAAGTTCTCCAGAACAAGAGCTGCTCTATAATGCAGAAGCTTTCTGCTATGCCTAACAGAGGTGAGGCTTAAGTGGAGGTCCCTTCAATGACTTCAAATACCCTAATATGACATATGAGAAGAAGTTTCATGGAGTTAACTTGATATATATATCGAAAATTAGGAGATCACCACCCTGAAATAGTTTCAGATAGTTGAGAACAAAACTTATGACAGAAACAAAAAGGAACTGCCGTTAAAAGAGGACCTGCCACCTCTCCTGACATGGCTGTTTTAACTTCTTGCCTTCCCCTTGTAAAAACAATTCTGGAGCATCTGTTCATATGACTTGCCAAAGCATTATTATTCTTGCCAGAAGTTATGAATGAATTACTAGTCGTTTGCAGTGAAGGTCAAGGTTGGTGTTACCAGTGTGTGTGTGGAGGGATGTCCCTGCTCAGTCTGACACTGGCAGCACTGATTGGATAATGTCAGACTGTGTAGGAACACACCACAACTGGTAATACCCATCTGGACCTTCAGTGCAAACTGCTATTCATTCATTCATAACTTCTTCCAGGAATAATAAAGGAATGGCACAACATAAAATGATTGGGAAAGATTCTCCTGAACTGTTACCACATGAGGAATGCAAGTAGTTGCTAATACAGATATGTCAGCAGCAGTTACAGGTCCTCTTTAAGGTTGAATTTATAAAATATATTTTTTTCCCATTTTTCACACAGTAAAAGCCCAATAAATGAAAACTTAAGAGAGAGAAAAAAAGTCTGGCCCTTAAGTCCAAAATAGCTGTACAATTTAGGGGATAAAGTACTTTGTTATTAATATTGTTTATGTTTTTTATTATTATTGCGCTATTTAAGTTGATTGTACTTAAAATAGAAAGTAACTGTAGTTAGTAGTGAGTTTGTAATGTCGGGCTTGTTTACTTAACACCTACTTTGGTTGCACACAAAAGTATGTGTTATTGGTAGAACCTAGGACAGGGAGACAGAGAAAAAGTGTATATTACTAATTTTAGCCCTGCCTTGGTTATCCAGAATCCTGTGAGGCTAAGGCGATGATGACAGCTTGTCCCTACAAATGCCACATGTAGCTGGAGTGAGCTTTGCACTAGTAAAACTGTTGACATAGTGAATGTTTGTGTACACAACTCCCTCTAGTGGCCAGAATGAATCCACAGCAGTGTATTCTAACAAAGGACAGCCTCAATGACTATGAATATTGATGACTCAATGACTATGAATATGAATGACTATGATCTTTGTTAAATTTAGATTAATATGTGGCAACAAGTTTAGCAACATACCCTATGTGGCAAACTAATGTAATTCAGGGAGAATTTATCATGAAGTCACTTTTGCTTTGCCATTATTTCCACCAAATTTAGCAAACGTCGGCATTTGAAAAGTTTACTGCATCTTTAACCCATGGTAGTTTAGCAATTCCTAACTTTTTTATTTGTTGGACTACAAAAATACACCTATGGCTTTTTATTAGGTTATTAATTCTTTTATTTTTTTTGCCAACTTTTTTTCAAACTTTCTTTTCTTTTCTTTGGAAACTGAAACAAAAATAAATATAAAAATGGGTTCCCTATTTTCTGTCAGTTGTTTGTGTATATAATATGTATAGTTTTGCATGAGTGGGGCAACTGTGGTGACAGTTTCACTTGGTGTAGGAGTTTTTGATTTGTATACATTTTTCTTTTATTTGTATTTTTCATTATATATTTTTATTTATTTTTGGCACATAATATGTCCTCCAAGAGGTCATTAAAAGATCACTGGGTGATACTGACACTTTTAAAAATGTTTATTTTGCACTATTCTATCAATAGGAGCCCGAGTTACATGTGGAAATAGCCCCTGTGCAGGCATGGCATCCAGGCAGACGGGATCTGGGTCTGCTAAGGCCCTTCAGCTCTGCTCTGGCAACAACACAACCAGCTTTCATGTGATCACCAGTTCTAGTAGAAGAAGTGGCTATGCCGCTTCATCTAGTCACTGTACAGTCGTGGCCAAAAGTTTTGAGAATGACACAAATATTTGTGTTCACAAAGTTTGCTGCTAAACTGCTTTTAGATCTTTGTTTCAGTTGTTTCTGTGATATAGTGAAATATAATTACACGCACTTCATACGTATCAAAGGCTTTTATCGACAATTACATGACATTTATGCAAAGAGTCAGTATTTGCAGTGTTGGCCCTTCTTTTTCAGGACCTCTGCAATTCGACTGGGCATGCTCTCAATCAACTTCTGGGCCATTTCCTGACAAATAGCAACCCATTCTTTCATAATTACTTCTTGGAGTATGTCAGAATTAGTGGGTTTTTGTTTGTCCATCCGCCTCTTGAGGATTGACCACAAGTTTTCAATGGGATTAAGATCTGGGGTGTTTCCAGGCCATGGACCCAAAATGCCAATGTTATGATCCCCGAGCCACTTAGTTATCACTTTTGCCTTATGGCACGGTGCTCCATCGTGCTGGAAAATGCATTGTTCTTCACCAAACTGTTGTTGGATTGTTGGAAGAAGTTGCTGTTGGATGGTGTTTTGGTACCATTATTTATTCATGGCTGTGTTTTTGGGCAAAATAGTGAGTGAGCCCACTCCCTTGGATGAGAAGCAACCCCACACATGAATGGTCTCAGGATGCTTTACTGTTGGCATGACAGAGGACTGATGGTAGTGCTCACCTTTTCTTCTCTGGACAAGCCTTTTTCCTGATGCCCCAAACAATCGGAAAGAGGCTTCATCGGAGAATATGACTTTGCCCCAGTCATCAGCAGTCCATTCACCATATATTCTGCAGAAGATCAATCTGTCCCTGGTGTTTTTTTGTGAGAGAAGTGGCTTCTTTGCTGCCCCTCTTGACACCAGGCCATCTTTCAAAAGTCTTTGCCTCACTGTGCGTGCAGATGCACTCACACCTGCCTGCTGCCATTCCTGAGCAAGCTCTGCACTGGTGGCACTCCGATCCCGCAGCTGAATCCTCTTTAGGAGACGATCCTGACGCTTGCTGGACTTTCTTGGATGCCTTATAGCCTTCTTAACAAGAATTTAACCTCTTTCCTTGAAATTCTTGATGATCCTATAAATTGTTGATTGAGGTGCTATCTTAGAAGCCACAATTTCCTTGCCTGTGAAGCCATTTTTATGCAATGCAATGATGGATGCACGCGTTTCTTTGCAGGTCACCATGGTTAACAATGGAAGAACAATGATTTCAAGCATCACCCTCCTTTTAACAGGTCAAGTCTGCCATTTTAACCTAATCAGCCTGGCATAATGATCTCCAGCCTTGTGCTCGTCAACATTCTCACCTGAGTTAACAAGACGATTACTGAAATGATCTCAGCAGGTCCTTTAATGACAGCAATGAAATGCAGTGGAAAGTTTTTTTTGGGATTAAGTAAATTTTCATGGCAAAGAAGGACTATGCAATTCATCTGATCACTCTTCATAACATTCTGGAGTATATGCAAATTGTTATTATAAAACCTAAGCAGCAACCTTTCCAATTTCCAATATTTATGTAATTCTCAAAACTTTTGGCCACGACTGTATATGCTACGGACTGGACTTGAGCCGGTTTCCCTTCTAGTGGTATACAGATACATATTGTTGTGACGCCAGTTGCAATGAATCAACAAGGGACAGGGTCGCCTTTAGTAGATGGTGTTAGTGGTACCCAGGTGTAGGAATGCCAAAGTGATGTAAGTGTAGCCTATAATGTCCCTTTAGATGTGGCTGTGCACGTGTCATGGTGCTCTACCTGGATATCCTGGAACTCCAGGTGTTGTCGTCCGAAGCAGAAGAAAGGGATAGTTGATGAAGGGGATGATGAAATAAGTTGAGTCCAGACCTTGTGTATAGTTGATAACAGCTTTACTTGAATAAACTTTCATTAGGAAACAATCTTCCAACTTTGTCTTGGTTACCAGCAGGCTTTGGCATTAATTATGGCAGGCAAACACACTGAGCCATACTACATCTGTTGCTCTCTAGCTCTGCTGTGCTAACAGGATTAGCTAGGAAACGTTTCCTTTTTGTTGTACATAGCTTTCTGTAGTCTGACTCTGTTTTTATCAGCGGTTGTAGACAAAAAGAAAGAGAAGGCGCTCATAGGGTGAATATGTAAGGGATTATTTTCCTTTTTTCAGACGAGAGGTAATGTGCTCACCTGTTAAAGTTGCACCTATTGGATGCAACTACAATGAGAGCTGAGTAAATATTAGGGTTGGTTGGTGCCGCCGGCTCTGTCCTAAAAAACACCCTTTGGTCGGTGCCGAACCGCCGAAAGGGTGAGTGTGGGAACTGTAGGTTTGGTGGACCAAGGAGGTCCAAGAGAAAGCGGACCTCAGGTGAAACCACTGCTCCAGACACCACACGTGCTGTGGTACGATCGGCTCCACCAGACTTGATAAAGGGGTCATGCACCCCGAAACGCGTTGTCCTGAATAAACCAATTTGTCTCGATCTCTGGTTGTGGATTTGCGCCCGTTACTCTGTCCGCTTTCTCTTGGACCTCCTTGGTCCACCAAACCTTCTGTTTTTATCAGGGAATCTTTCCTCCTGGCTTATGAGGCTCTTTGCTTTGGCCTCCTGAGCCAGCAGAGCAGACAGGGTTCTGCTGGCTGGAACACAGCCTTCCCCTTGGAGAGGGTACCCTAGACTTACCTTCACTAACTAAAACTTCTCCCTCTCTAGAGAGGGCAAGAATGGAAAGAAGGGCTCCATTCTGTGTACTATAGCTCCGCCATGCTTGCCGCCATCTGCTGGTGAACTAGGTACATTACACTTAAACACAACATTTCCATAGAATTGGAATACACATTTTGCAGGACCTGGAAGTCAATACATATGATGACATTAAATCAACCATAGGAGATAGTGGGGAGGTGTAAAAGGTGCTAATGCACCTCTGGAGCTTTACATATAGCGCTCAATCAGCACTATGCACCAAGACAGAAGTGGTAATTGCAGCGGCCAGGTTTGGGTGGCCCCAACGCTATGCTGGGTCCTCTGGACACTCTTGAGGCATGAGTTGCTGCTCTCTAGAAGGGATGACAAGGAGTGGTGCACTCCAATGTGAATTAAGTCCATAAAGTCAGGGTCTGCAGTAAACCTGCTTCTTTACTGGAGGAATTTAAGTGGAAAACAATACAGGCAATACACAGGGTTGGCTTCTCTATTCTTCTCCCTGGCAGAAGGAGGATTTATTGCTGAGGAAGATAATGCCCATCAACAAGTGAGGCAGATACTAACAAAATATTGGGATATATTAAAAACTGATCCTGATCTTGAAGATACAATAGGTCCATATCCAGCAATAACGTATAGGAAGGGTAGAAGTCTGAAAGACAGACTAGTCAATAGTCATTATCTACCCCCCAGCAATCCTGGGAATTGGCTATCTAGGAAACCTACAGGCACCTTCAAATGTGGTAGGTGTCTGGCCTGCAGCCAGATAAAGAAAACAAAAACGTTCACGTGCTCACATACGGGGAGAGAGTACATCAACCGGGACTACGTGAAATGCTTAACCATGGGGGTGGTGTACCTTGCACAGTGCTCCTGTCCCCTAGACTATGTAGGGAAGACTAAGAGAGAATTTAGGAGACGTATTAGAGATCACTACAACGATGTACAAAACAAAAAGGATACATCAGTGGCACGGCACATTAACCAATGCCATGGTGGCAATACGGCATGTCTTCAGTTTATAGGTATCCAACATGTCCCTAAGCCCAAGAGAGGGGGCGACTGGGACAAATTAATTCTGAAGGCAAAAGCCAGATGGATTTATAGACTTAAGTCAATCACACCAAACGGCCTTAATGAATACCTTTACTACAAACCCTTCCTATAAATATTCAATATATATACAGGGAGCAATTTCACAAGGTCCCCACAATGTATATGGGCATTAAAATATAGCTAACAACGTACCTATATACTTATACTTGAAATTATCATGTAAGCGGAATAAAATTACAATAATGTCAACATTAAATTGACGGTAACCAAATAGCTAAAAATGTAATATAACATGGCAGAGAATACAGGACTCCATAACCTGTGCCCATTTAAAGTAGTCCTGGCCGTTTTTTTCAATAAACTTAACCAAACTATCCACAGTTTCCAGGTAATAGAAAACCTTGCGATACAGAAAGCCGGCCGAGGACGCGGCTCGAGATCCCCATGACAACTAACCACTCCCACACACCACGTCACCTCCGGACTAGAGCGGAGCATAGCCAGGCAGCCTGACGTAAGACGCGGCATAAGACAGGTGAATATTCATAGGGGGAGTGTCAACAGTGCGTCTGACCCTCACCAGCTGACTGGTTCATTCCGTGCAGGGGAGGAGCGAGGTGCATAAAAAGAGAGACACAGCTTTACAACGCCGCACTGCCGCATGATCAAGCCAGGTGAGAGCCACTGCCTTCAGCACCTGACCATCTTCTTTAGTCCCTGAAGAGCCATATCGGAAAGGAAATCAACAGCAGAGAGGTAAGAGAATAGGGACTTTTAGTACAGGCCCAAGGTTCCTGAGGCTGGGGGTGGTCTTTTTAAAGACGAGTGCCCCGACTACAGCCATTAAGGTTATCACCCAGACTAGACTAGGTCAAGTAGGGCTAAGATATAGGGACTTCTAGTAAAATCAACTAGGCTCTTCCCTTATATACAATAGACCGTTACGACAGGTACAGCACCCTTAACCTGTACTACCTAAATGGTCCCCTTTCTCCCTTCTCTAATTAAAATAGCGCAGCAGTTTCACTAAACTCAGCTGTCTCATAATTTTTTAAATAATAAGAATAAAAGTTAAATCTTATAATAAATATAACAAGGCATACTCAGTAAATAATAAACAGATATTTGAGACCGCTGAGAATACTTTATAGTGGGTCTAATTTATAGACACCTACTATAAACACATGACATTGCGGAGGAAAGGCTTGAGCTAGCTGTTCCTCTCTCTCTCAGAAGGCTGGTACCTTGGCCAAAGGCTGGAGGCCCATGGTCTTTAGCTCAGTAGTCCTGCTGGCTCCTTGGTAACAGGGATGGTGACCCATTGTCTATGGTTGAACCTCCCCATTTTCTTCTGGTCTCTAATACAGTCTGACATGGTTTTTTTCTTCTAAGCATTGGTCCCTAACTGAAGAACATTAGGGGCTCTGACTACTCTCCTTATATACAGTTTCTAGAACTCTCTAGTGGGGGTGGGGGGTGGAATGGAGAAACTCAGCCCAAACAATTACAATGTTACAGTTATCGTCTTTCATAGACTTGCATTAAAACCTCAATAATACTCAATGACACAGCAACAAAAACAAGTCTTCAGACATTATAATATAGCTAAGGCTACTGTCACACTAGCGTTCGATCGGATCCGTTCTGAACGGATCCGCTCATATTAATGCAGACGGTGGCTCCGTTCAGAACAGATCCGTTTGCATTACCATGAACATTTGCATTTGCAAATCCGTTTGCATTTTTTTTTTGTTCATGATAGTGCAAACGGATCCGTTTTGACTTTACATTGAAAGTCAATGGGGGACGGATCTGTTTGAAAATTGAGCCATACTGTGTCAACTTCAAACGGATCCGTCCCCATTGACTTACAATGTAAGTCTGGACGGATCCGTTTGCCTCCGCACAGCCAGGCGGACACCCGAACGCTGCAAGCAGCGTTCAGGTGTCCGCCTGCTGAGCGGAGCGGAGGACAAACGGAGCCAGACTGATGCATTCTGAGCGGATCCGTATCCACTCAGAATGCATTAGGGCTGGACGGATCCGTTCGGGGACGCTTGTGAGAGCCTTCAAACGGAACTCACAAGCGGAGCCCCGAACGCAAGTGTGAAAGTAGCCTAAAGCAGACACCCAAAAGGTCAGTCTGTCTGGTTTTGGTGGTAAACAAGTCTGGCTTTTTCCCTCTAAAACATGCTCTTCTTTAACTCTTATGTAAACTGAGGAAAATTACTAGCTTTTCGTTATTAGGTAGAAAATCCCAAAAGTCTCTCAGTATCTCGGTATTCATTAACCATTTCCACAGTGCCTTGGAAATACAGTGCAAATGAATAGGATATATTTCAGAACAAACATATAAAATGCAGTTACACAGTATTAAACAGTATAAATCAGTACAAGTTAACCCTTTAAAGTGAAATAAAGTAAGTAATTACTGGAATTAGTTAGAGGAGTATGAAAATCCTCCTGAATCCTGGCTTGGTTCATTTTGACAAAAGTGATGTTGTGGACACTGGCGCAGGACAAATTGGTAAGTTTGGGTGTCACCATGCCCCCGTGGCACTGAAAACCCTCTCCAGGATGACACTGGAGGGCAAAAATAGATAGAGAGCATGCTGTACCAGTTCGGGCCACTCTTCCAGTCTGCCTGCCCAGAAATTATTAAGTCAGGGAACAGGGTATGCAATAGAGACTGGCCATAGTTTAAGTAGGCATGAACTTGGCCATTGAAGGGGAAGTTGTCGGGCTTGTGGTCTGGCCTCAGCCTGGAGTGGCTTGTGGAAAATCGGCTCCATCATGTTGAGGAGACTGAAATGGCTGATGCTGCTGCAGCTTCTTCTGCTTATGGCGACAAAAGGGAGGTTACTTCGCAGGGGCAGAAAGTGACCTCCCTTTAAGACATGCTGGTGGCAGGCATCTGCTCACTGTAAGCTGCAGCAAGCTGTGTATCCTGTGTATCAGAGTGTTTCCTGGTAGTAACATAATTTGTCCTCCATTTCTGCCAGAAAGAAACATTCCCCCATTTTGCTTTTAGTAGCGAGGGTCTAAAAGCATGGCTATCTAGGAATCATCAGACATCTTCATTTCAACGATACGCCTGTCACTGCGTAAGCAATCGAGAATACAGTTCGCCATTCTGGCCAGGGTGCCCAATGAGCCAGTTCTTTCCGGCTCCGTCCCCCACTGAGACGATTGGGTGTCTTGGCAGATGCCATCCTCATCATCATCCTCTTGCGCCTCCACCTCTGACTCCTTCTCCTCCTCTTGCAGTGAACCCTCCTCAGCTTCGTCATTCTAATCTTCATAACTCTCCTATTCCATGGCAGATTCCCTTTGTGTGTCCCCAACAGCTATAGGGTGGACAGCAAGATCCGCCATCTGCTCTTCTTCCACTGTGGTTCCCTGCTGCATGAGCGTCTGTTCTAAGATAAATATGAGAGGGATGACGTTGTTCATGCCGCGGTTGTCCCTGCTGTCAAACTTTGCGGCCTCTTTGAAGGGCTTCAGCACCCGACAGGCATCTTAGATGACCTGCTACTGCCTGACTTTGAGGCAATACATGTTGACTGCTGCTGAGGCTGTGTGGCGCACGACAAAATTGTTCACGGCTTTCCACTGCATGCACAGTTACTCAAGCATGTGCAATGTCAAATTCCAGCGAGTTGGCACATTGTAAGTTAAGCGGTGTAGCCGCAGGATGTTCTGTCGCTGCCGGTCCAGAAGAGCATTCTTTGCCAAGAGTGGCTGAAGTGCTAGGACCATCTCTTGGACTTTGCCAGCACCTTGCGCAGGTCAGTGTACTTATTTAGAAAGCGCTGTCCCACTACGTTGATGATGTACACCATGCATGGAGCATGTGTTGTTTTGCACAGGTTCTGGGCATCCACAATGTTGCGCCCATTGTCGCTGACCACGTTGCTCAGTTAGAGTCAGTGTGGTGACAGCTAACAAGATGTTTGCTGCTTGATATAATAAAGCAACTGCTTGCCAGTGTAGCTACTTTCTCTCAGGGCAATCAGCTCCAACACAGCGTGGCAATGCTTAACCTGACACATGTGAAAAGAGGGGTGGTGTCCATGGAGGAGGAGGCAGATAAATGCCTGGTATGGGAGGGGGCAAATGTACCTGACCTTGTTGCCAGGGTGCTGTCTCATTGCTGCTAGAAAATATATGATCCAGTGGGCTGTGAAAGACATGTACTGTCCTTGCCTGTAAGAGCTGTTCCAGCTGTCTATTGTGGTGTGAACCTTGCCGCACAGCAAAAATCGCAGGGAGCGGCCCACATTGTCTGCCACGTGTGAGTACAAGGCAAAGATGGCTTTTTGGGAGAAATAATGCCAGATAGGAATCTTCCAGCAAGGCTCAGCACACGCTGATAGCTCCCTAAGGGCAGCAGATTTGACTAAATGGTACAGCAGCAACAGCACTACCAGCAACTTGGCCAGGTGGGAATTAAGCTTGTGCCCCATCAGATTGCTGGGTGTGTAGAGTCGTTTCCTGGCCACACATTCCATTATTTATGGCTGATGATGGAGTGGAGGAGGATTCTGAGTTGGAGAAGTGGAAAATTACAATGTGAAAGACACCATATTGCCCCCGCAAGAGGGACAGGGAGAAGGCGGGAACTCCTGCTGTAGTGGCTGGCTGCCACCTCTGTTTGCCCAAGGGATGGGGTAATGCCGCTTTATGTGGTTCAATAAAGCTGTGGTGCCTACATTTGTGTTTGCCTGCCCAAGTCTTATTTTGCTCTTGCACAACTTGCACAAAGCAATGCTTTTGTTTTCCGGCAGCATTGAGAAAAAATACAAGATGGGAGATACTTGCACAGCAGAGGTAGAGGCAGCCAAGCTGGGCTTAGCTCTGGCACGTTTTTGGGCCTAACTCACCCACAGCATCAGCGGAATCAACAGATCCAAAATCAGACATCGCCCTGACTGTTCTTTGGGAGGTATGTGCCCTCTGTTCTTTATTGCTGCTGTCATCACCCTCCTACTCTGATATTGCTTTCTCCTAAGCACCCTGATCTGGCTCCCAGATCCTGTCCAGCACACAATTGTCATCGGAGTGCTACTGTCACGGTCCCCCAGGTGACTGATGTCAGAAAATCAAGGAGAGTGTGTAGGAATCTAACAGCCGTTCTTTGATCTCTCTTGATTCAGTGTTGATACGGTTCATGACCACTTCCCTTTTCTCAGCTGTTGCTTAGTGGTCATCACTTCTACCCTCTATAGTCTCACCCCACTCTTCTGACTATGTGGTTTATAGCTTCATTTGTGTTTGGCTGAGGTGGTGCGAGATCCTGGTGTTCCTGTTCTTCCATCTTAAGTGTTGCGTTTGTTTGTATTTGTATTTGTTATATTCCCTGCTGTTGTTGTATCTGGGCCTGAGACAGAGACTTCCATTCGTCCATCTGGGAAGGAATGGGTTGTCTCTGGTCCTATACTTATCCCAGGGCATTATAGGGAAATCAGGGCCTAGGTATACAGGGAGTGCAGAATTATTAGGCAAATGAGTATTTTGACCACATCATCCTCTTTATGTTGTCTTACTCCAAGCTGTATAGGCTCGAAAGCCTACTACCAATTAAGCATATTAGGTGATGTGCATCTCTGTAATGAGAAGGGGTGTGGTCTAATGACATCAACACCCTATATCAGATGTGCATAATTATTAGGCAACTTCCTTTCCTTTGGCAAAATGGGTCAAAAGAAGGACTTGACAGGCTCAGAAAAGTCAAAAATAGCGAGATATCTTGCAGAGGGATGCAGCACTCTTAAAATTGCAAAGCTTCTGAAGCGTGATCATCGAACAATCAAGCGTTTCATTCAAAATAGTCAACAGGGTCGCAAGAAGCGTGTGGAAAAACCAAGGCGCAAAATAACTGCCCATGAACTGAGAAAAGTCAAGCGTGCAGCTGCCAAGATGCCACCTGCCACCAGTTTGGCCATATACCAGAGCTGCAACATCACTGGAGTGCCCAAAAGCACAAGGTGTGCAATACTCAGAGACATGGCCAAAGTAAGAAAGGCTGAAAGACGACCACCACTGAACAAGACGCACAAGCTGAAACGTCAAGACTGGGCCAAGAAATATCTCAAGACTGATTTTTCTAAGGTTTTATGGACTGATGAAATGAGAGTGAGTCTTGATGGGCCAGATGGATGGGCCCGTGGCTGGATTGGTAAAGGGCAGAGAGCTCCAGTCCGACTCAGACGCCAGCAAGGTGGAGGTGGAGTACTGGTTTGGGCTGGCATCATCAAAGATGAGCTTGTGGGGCCTTTTCGGGTTGAGGATGGAGTCAAGCTCAACTCCCAGTCCTACTGCCAGTTTCTGGAAGACACCTTCTTCAAGCAGTGGTAGAGGAAGAAGTCTGCATCCTTCAAGAAAAACATGATTTTCATGCAGGACA
This sequence comes from Bufo gargarizans, assembly GCF_014858855.1. Lineage (NCBI taxonomy): Eukaryota > Metazoa > Chordata > Amphibia > Anura > Bufonidae > Bufo > Bufo gargarizans. Next base: position 399,362,106 of record NC_058081.1, read on the forward strand.
ATGCTCCATCACACGCGTCCAAGTACTCCACAGCGTGGCTGGCAAGAAAGGGTATAAAAGAAGAAAATCTAATGACATGGCCTCCTTGTTCACCTGATCTGAACCCCATTGAGAACCTGTGGTCCATTATCAAATGTGAGATTTACAAGGAGGGAAAACAGTACACCTCTCTGAACAGTGTCTGGGAGGCTGTGGTTGCTGCTGCACACAATGTTGATGGTGAACAGATCAAAACACTGACAGAATCTGAAAGAAAGGTGGCTATATTGGTCACTGATTTGTTTTTGTTTTGTTTTTGAATGTCAGAAATGTATATTTGTGAATGTTGAGATGTTATATTGGTTTCACTGGTAAAAATAAATAATTGAAATTGTATATATTTGTTTTTTGTTAAGTTGCCTAATAATTATGCACAGTAATAGTCACCTGCACACACAGATATCTCCCTAAAATAGCTAAAACTAAAAACAAACTAAAAACTACTTCCAAAAATATTCAGCTTTGATATTAATGAGTTTTTTGGGTTCATTGAGAACATGGTTGTTGTTCAATAATAAAATTAATCCTCAAAAATACAACTTGCCTTATAATTCTGCACTCCCTGTACTGCTTATGAATATTCCTACTTTCAAGGTGTATTCATATTGAAAGGTAGTCAGGGCCCGGATTAGGGTTGTCTAGGAGGTGAACTGTTTCTTCTCTCGTTTCCAGGCCCAGTTACTGTTCCCCTTCCCTCATGTGTTCAGCTCCCCCCCCCCCCCCCCACACACACACACACTGATCGTGACACCTACCTTCTCTTTTGCTTCTATCAGACTGTGGGATATCATGGTGGGTTTTTTGGTCCACCTCCCCTGCTCTGTCCTGACTGTGACTGCCACTGCCACCAATGCCAATACTGCTGCTTCAGGGGCCACTACTACTAGTACCACCAACATGGCTATGCCTGGGGTCTGCAACCTCTTCAGGCCAGTACAAACGCTGACTGCTCTCACACAAGTCATCAACAGGGAGACTCTCCTGCTCTTTTGACTATCTGCTGTAGGGCCTGGTGGGGTTTTCTTGACACTTCTTATGAAAAAAGAAAGGCATTCCTCTAGGAAAGGGCAGTGAGGACTGCAAGGAAGAGGAGCAGGAGGAGCTCTGTGACACCTGGCTCCATGACATGGTGTTGGACTTTGAAGTCACCTCCATGTCATCCTTCTGCGACTAAGAGGATTAAGCCATCCAATCCACAATCTCATCCTCTTTCTCATAAAATATAATGTTGCACCTTTCCAAAGCCAGAGTGGAAACTGTGGCTTACTACTACTTCTGGCCAGACAATTGGTTCTGCTACTACCCACATTCTGGATCTGGGTCTTTCGTTTGGAACCCTTCTGTGGTAATGTTGTGCACTACCCTGTCTTGGTGTATTAAACATGTATATATGCTGCCTAATTAATTTGAGCCCCCCTCTCACACACAAAAAAATCTATAAATACATTGCAACCATGTGGAAACTGAAAATACTTAAATGGATGATTGAGACTTGACACTCAATTCATCTTAATACACACAGGTACTGTAGATTGCTTAGGAAACGCTGCAGTAATCACATACACTACGTGCAGAATTATTAGGCAAATGAGTATTTTGACCACATCATCCTCTTTATGCATGTTGTCTTACTCCAAGCTGTATAGGCTCGAAAGCCTACTACCAATTAAGCATATTAGGTGATGTGCATCTCTGTAATGAGAAGGGGTGTGGTCTAATGACATCAACACCCTATATCAGGTGGGCATATTATTAGGCAACTTCCTTTCCTTTGGCAAAATGGGTCAAAAGAAGGACTTGACAGGCTCAGAAAAGTCAAAAATAGTGAGATATCTTGCAGAGGGATGCAGCACTCTTAAAATTGCAAAGCTTCTGAAGCGTGATCATCGAACAATCAAGCGTTTCATTCAAAATAGTCAACAGGGTCGCAAGAAGCGTGTGGAAAAACCAAGGCGCAAAATAACTGCCCATGAACTGAGAAAAGTCAAGCGTGCAGCTGCCAAGATGCCACTTGCCACCAGTTTGGCCATATTTCAGAGCTGCAACATCACTGGAGTGCCCAAAAGCACAAGGTGTGCAATACTCAGAGACATGGCCAAGGTAAGAAAGGCTGAAAGACAACCACCACTGAACAAGACACAAGCTGAAACGTCAAGACTGGGCCAAGAAATATCTCAAGACTGATTTTATGGACTGATGAAATGAGAGTGAGTCTTGATGGGCCAGATGGCTGGATTGGTAAAGGGCAGAGAGCTCCAGTCCGACTCAGACGCCAGCAAGGTGGAGGTGGAGTAATGGTTTGGGCTGGTATCATCAAAGATGAGCTTGTGGGGCCTTTTTGGGTTGAGGATGGAGTCAAGCTCAACTCCCAGTCCTACTGCCAGTTTCTGGAAGACACCTTCTTCAAGCAGTGGTACAGGAAGAAGTCTGCAAGGTAAGAAAAACATGATTTTCATGCAGGACAATGCTCCATCACACGCGTCCAAGTACTCCACAACGTGGCTGGCAAGAAAGGGTATAAAAGAAGAAAATCTAATGACATGGCCTCCTTGTTCACCTGATCTGAACCCCATTGAGAACCTGTGGTCCATCATCAAATGTGAGATTTACAAGGAGGGAAAACAGTACACCTCTCTGAACAGTGTCTGGGAGGCTGTGGTTGCTGCTGCACGCAATGTTGATGGTGAACAGATCAAAACACTGACAGAATCCATGGATGGCAGGCTTTTGAGTGTCCTTGCAAAGAAAGGTGGCTATATTGGTCACTGATTTGTTTTTGTTTTGTTTTTGAATGTCAGAAATGTATATTTGTGAATGTTGAGATGTTATATTGGTTTCACTGGTAAAAATAAATAATTGAAATGGGTATATATTTGTTTTTTGTTAAGTTGCCTAATAATTATGTACAGTAATAGTCACCTGCACACACAGATATCCCCCTAAAATAGCTAAAACTAAAAACAAACTAAAAACTACTTCCAAAAATATTTAGCTTTGATATTAATGAGTTTTTGGGGTTCATTGAGAACATGGTTGTTGTTCAATAATAAAATTAATCCTCAAAAATACAACTTGCCTAATAATTCTGCACTCCCTGTATATGCTGCTTAACCGCCTCCGGACCAGCTAACGCACAGATGCGTCCTGGAGGCGGTCAATTCATTCCTCCTGGACGCATTCGTGCGTCATCTCACGAGAGGCGAGACTTCCTGTGAACGCGCGCACAGAGGCGCGCGCGTTCACAGGATCGCAAGGTAAGAGACAGGATCTACAGCCTGCCAGCGGCGATCGTTCGCTGGCAGGCTATAGATGCAATTTTTTTTAACCCCTAACAGGTATATTAGACGCTGTTTTGATAACATAATCTAATATACCTGCTACCTGGTCCTCTTGTGGTCCCTTTTGCTTGGATCGACCACCAGAGGACACAGGTATCTCAGTAAAGTAGCACCAAACACCACTACACTACACCCCCCCCGTCACTTATTAACCCCTTATGAACCCCTGATCACCCTATATAGACTCCCTGATTACCCCCTGTCATTGATCACCCCCCTGTCATTGATCACCCCCCTGTACGGCTCCATTCAGATGTCCGTATGTGTTTTACGGATCCACGCATCCATGGATCGGATCCACAAAATGCATACGGACGTCTGAATGGAGCCTTACAGGGGGGTGATCAGTGACAGGGGGGTGATCAGCCCATATAGACTCCCTGATCACTTCCCTGTCATTGATCACCCCCCTGTAAGGCTCCATTCAGAGGTCCGTATGTGTTTTGTGGATCCACGCATCCATGGATCGGATCCACAAAACACATACGGACGTCTGAATGGAGCCTTACAGGGGGGTGATCAATGACAGGGGGTGATCACCCCATATACACTCCCTGATCACCCCCTGTCATTGATCACCTCCCTGTCATTGATCACCCCCCTGTAAGGCTCCATTCAGAGGTCCGTATGTGTTTTGCGGATCCACACATCCATGGATCGGATCCGCAAAACACATATGGACGTCTGAATGGAGCCTTACAGGGGGGTGATCAATGACAGGGGGGTGATCACCCCATATACACTCCCTGATCACCCCCTGTCATTGATCACCCCCCCTGTAAGGCTCCATTCAGAGGTCCATATGTGTTTTGCGGATCCACGCATCCATGGATCGGATCCGCAAAACACATACGGACGTCTGAATGGAGCCTTTCAGGGGGGTGATCAATGACAGGGGGGTGATCACCCCATATACACTCCCTGATCACCCCCTTGTCATTGATCACCCCCCTGTAAGGCTCCATTCAGACATTTTTTTGGCACAAGTTAGCGGAAATTGATATTTATTTTATTTATTTTTTTCTTACAAAGTCTCATATTCCACTAACTTGTGTCAAAAAATAAAATCTCACATGAACTCACCATACCCCTCACGGAATCCAAATGAGTAAAATTTTTAGACATTTATATTCCAGACTTCTTCTCACGCTTTAGGGCCCCTAAAATGCCAGGGCAATATAAATACCCCACATGTGACCCCATTTCGGAAAGAAGACACCCCAAGGTATTCCATGAGGGGCATGGCGAGTTCCTCGAATTTTTTATTTTTGTCACAAGTTAGCGGAAAATGATGATTTTTTTTTTCTTACAAAGTCTCATATTCCACGAACTTGTGACAAAAAATAAAAACTTCCATGCACTCAGTATGCCCATCACGAAATACCTTGGGGTGTCTTCTTTTCAAAATGGGGTCACTTGTGAGGTAGTTATACTGCCCTGGCATTTTAGGGGCCCAAATGCGTGCAAAGTAGTTTGAAATCAAAATCTGTAAAAAATGGCCGGTGAAATCCGAAAGGTGCTCTTTGGAATGTGGGCCCCTTTGCCCACCTAAGCTGCAAAAAAGTGTCACACATGTGGTATCGCCATACTCAGGAGAAGTTGGGGAATATGTTTTGGGGTGTCATTTTACATATACCCATGCTGGGTGAGAAATATCTCGGCAAAAGACAACTTTTCCCATTTTTTTATACAAAGTTGGCATTTGACCAAGATATTTATCTCACTCAGCATGGGTATATGTAAAATAACACCCCAAAACACATTTCCCTACTTCTCCTGAGTACGGCGATAACACATGTGTGACACTTTTTTGCAGCCTAGGTGGGCAAAGGGGCCCACATTCCAAAGAGCACCTTTCGGATTTCACCGGCCATTTTTTACAGATTTTGATTTCAAACTACTTCGCACGCATCTGGGCCCCTAAAATGCCAGGGCAGTATAACTACCCCACAAGTGACCCCATTTTGGAAGGAAGACACCCCAAGGTATTTCATGATGGGCATAGTGAGTTCATGGAAGTTTTTATTTTTTGTCACAAGTTAGTGGAATATGAGACTTTGTAAGGAAAAAAAAAATCATCATTTTCTGCTAACTTGTGACAAAAAATAAAAAGTTCTATGAACTCACTATGCCCATCAGCGAATACCTTAGGGTGTCTACTTTCTGAAATGGGGTCATTTGTTGGGGTTTTCTACTGTCTGGGCATTGTAGAACCTCAGGAAACATGACAGGTGCTCAGAAAGTCAGAGCTGCTTCAAAAAGTGGAAATTCACATTTTTGTACCATAGTTTGTAAACACTATAACTTTTACCCAAACCATGTAGAACAATAAATTTTGCTAAAAATGTATATATGGATGTCGGGTTTTTTTGCAAAATTTTACAACTGAAAGTGAAAAATGTCATTTTTTTTGCAAAAAAATAGTTAAATTTCGATTAATAACAAAAAATTTAAAATTTAAGCAGCAATGAAATACCACCAAATGAAAGCTCTATTAGTGAGAAGAAAAGGAGGTAAAATTCATTTTGGTGGTAAGTTGCATGACCGAGCAATAAACGGTGAAAGTAGTGTAGTGCAGAAGTGTAAAAAGTGGCCTGGTCATTAAGGGTGTTTCAGCTAGGTGGGTTGAAGTGGTTAATTAAATGGAACCCCCCCCCCCCCAAAAAATTTTTTTTTATTGCAACCGCATGGAAACTGAATATATAGGTAAATGGATGACTGAGGCTTGACACTCAATTTCACCTTAATACACACAAGTAGATTGCTGACCCACCTTAGGTATTGCTTCAGTAAAAATATATTTTGTATATATTTGCTTGCAGGTAGCTGCTTTTGAGGTCTGCACTGAGGTCTGCATCTCTGATGGCAGGCTCAGCCTCTTTCTTTGTCTGCCTGTCAGCTGCCCTGTTTGTCTGCCCTGCTTGTCCCAATTCTACACAACACACACATTCGAATCCTAGCCTTTCCCTTTACTCTCCCTGGCAATAAACTTGATTAATTTCTGACTGTCTCTAACAGAGGTGTAGCTAGGCTTCCCAGCACCTGGGACAAGTTTTTTTTGTTGTAAAATTCTAAGCCTTCTAACTACCTAAAAATAAAATGACATTAACAAAATGATTTCAATATAAAGTTAATGATTCCAACATAAATTAACTATTAGTTATCTATTGTATACTATTAAAGGTGTCAGAATCTGTCTTAAAAAGCAAAGAAATGCAAAATTTTGATGCATTCCAAATTTTCTGTAGGTTTAGAATTATTTTATAAATAAAGGTAAAACATATTGAACCTCATTTACCACTAACATGAAGGACAGTGTTTCATGAGAAAACAATGTCAGAATCACTTGGATAAGCAAAAGCATTCTAAAGTTATTAGCACATAAAATGACACATCAGATTTGCAAAATTTGGCTCAGTAAGCTGACAATTTGCTGTGTCCTCAAGGGGTTAAACTGCCACTTTGCTATTTAATGGGCATAATATTTAGCCCAGAATGTCTTTGGAGTCCATAGTGCTGTTCAGGAAATCAGACACGCTACATATTAGATGCACATTGGTGACTCACACAGGGAGGAGAGCATTGTGGTCATGCTCATAGAATATGGTTTCTGCCCCTGTAGTACCAGGACTATATTTATAAGAAATAACATGTTTTTACACCCCCACAGTGGTGTATGTGGTAAATGACCAAAGAGATATCATGTAGGTGGATGACCAGTAAAATGTCCAGAGTTAAAATAAGTGATCTTTATAGAGGTTATTCCACTAAATATATTTCTATGTAGTGAATAGGGCATTTTCAATGAAGTAACATTGCAATATACATGTAATATAATGTTATTTTTAGGTACATTTAATTTTTTGGTAGTCTGATAGTGCCTTCTGCTGTAACCAAAATTCTGTTCCAAGTTCTCCTGCGTTCAGTGCTGGACTACCTTGCTCAGCAGCTTTGTCATAGTGAATCAGGTAAAATCGTCCAAACATCTTTCATCCATTCATCCCTACTTATAAAGTACTGTATTTTTCACTCTATAAGACGCCCCCTAGGTTTTAGAGGAGGAAAATAAGAAAAAAATAACAATTCTTTAGACCCCCAATGTTAATCAGACCTTAGGTGACAGCCCCAATCAGACCCCCAATGTTAATAAGACCTCAATAAGACCTCAGAACAAAACCCCTTATCAGACCTCAGCTCAGACCCCAATGTGAATGTCCCCCAATCAGACCTCATATAAAAGCCCCAAAATAAATTCAGACCTCAGATCAGCCCCCTGCCTCATATTACATAAAAAAAACCAAAAAAAAAAACAATTACCTCTCCTGCTCCAGACGCTGCACCTCAACGCCAGCGATCTTCTTCCTCCTGCCATCTGCTGTTCTGTGACCCGATGCAGCCATAGCACAGCAGAGGACCAGGAAGCGGTGAGTACAGAGCCTTCACCACTTCTTGGACACTGGAACATTTTTCCCCCACGTCTTATGGGGCGACAAATATTGTAATTAATATACACTCACCTAAAGAATTATTAGGAACACCTGTTCTATTTCTCATTAATGCGATTATCTAGTCAACCAATCACATGGCAGTTGCTTCAATGCATGTAGGGTTCTGGTCCTGGTCAAGACAATCTCCTGAACTCCAAACTGATTGTCAGAATGGGAAAGAAAGGTGGGCTACAACAGCAGAAGACCCCACCGGGTACCACTCATCTCCACTACAAATAGGAAAAAGAGGCTACAATTTGCACAAGCTCACCAAAATTGGACTGTTGAAGACTGGAAAAATGTTGCCTGGTCTGATGAGTTTCGATTTCTGTTGAGACATTCAAATGGTAGAGTCCAAATTTGGCGTAAACAGAATGAGAACATGTATCCATCATGCCTTGTTACCACTGTGCAGGCTGGTGGTGGTGGTGTAATGGTGTGGGGGATGTTTTCTGGGCATACTTTAGGCCCCTTAGTGCCAATTGGCCATCGTTTAAATGCCACGGGCTACCTGGGCATTGTTTCTGACCATGTCCATCCCTTCATGACCACTATGTACCCATCCTCTGATGGCTACTTCCAGCAGGATAATGCACCATGTCACAAAGCTCGAATAATTTCAAATTGGTTTCTTGAACATAACAATTAGTTCACTGTACTAAAATGGCCCCCACAGACACCAGATCTCAACCCAATAGAGCATCTTTGGGATGTGGTGGAACGGGAGCTTCGTGCCCTGGATGTGCATCCCTCAAATCTCCATCAACTGCAAGATGCTATCCTATCAATATGGGCCAACATTTCTAAAGATTGCTATCAGCACCTTGTGGAATCAATGCCACGTAGAATTAAGGCAGTTCTGAAGGCAAAAGGGGGTCCAACACCGTATTAGTATGGTGTTCCTAAGAATTCTTTAGGTGAGTGTATATAGCTATAAATCTCTCTGTAGACAGTGAAGGAAATTGGATGGAGGGGAAAGCATTGCATACCATAGTGCTATTTATTACTGGAATTACAAGGGCTGGGGATTACAGACTATCCTCTATGCAGGGGAGGAAGACAGAAGAACAGAGCTTCAGCCACCGCAAAGTCAAGATTAGCAATGCACCCCTTGGAGATGCAGGTGCTTGACAATCACATGGGATGAGCTTCTGCCTATCCACAGTAAATGAAGAGACGAGAAGGGTGCAAATAAACCAAAAAGGTACAAATTACACTGAAAAGCAGCATTTTTTGCAATGTTATATTTAAAATAATGGCGTGCATTACTCCAGATATTTTTTTGTGGTATAGATCCTTTGAGACACAGCAGATAATACTTAAATACAGTTGCAAGAAAAAGTATGTGAACCCTTTGGAATGATATGGATTTCTGCACAAATTGGTCATAAAATGTGATCTGATCTTCGTCACAACAATAGACAATCACGGTCTGCTTAAACTAATAACACACATAGAATTAAATGTTACCATGTTTTTATTGAACACACCATGTAAACATTCACAGTGCAGGTGGAAAAAGTATGTGAACCCTTGGATTTAATAACTGGTTGAACCTCCTTTGGCAACAATAACTTCAACCAAACGTTTCCTGTAGTTGCAGATCAGACGTGCACAACGGTCAGGAGTAATTTTTGACCATTCCTCTTTACAGAACTGTTTCAGTTCAGCAATTATCTTGGGATGTCTGATGTGAATCGCTTTCTTGAGGTCATGCCACAGCATCTCAATCGGGTTAAGGTCAGGACTCTGACTGGGCCACTCCAGAAGGCGTATTCTCTTCTGTTTAAGCCATTCTGTTGTTGATTTACTTCTATGCTTTGGGCCGTTGTCCTGTTGCAACACCCATCTTCTGTTGAGCTTCAAGTGGTAGACAGATGGCCTTAAGTTCGCCTGCAAAATATCTTGATAAAGTTGGGAATTCATTTTTCCTTTGATGATAGCAATCCGTCCAGGCCCTGACGCAGCAAAGCAGCCCCAAACCATGATGCACCCACCACCATACTTCACAGTTGGGTGAAGTTTTGACGTTGGTGTGCTGTGCCTCTTTTTCTCCACACATAGTGTTGTGTGTGTGACGAAACCAACCTCGCCACAGTGTTTTGGAGTAGTGTTGAGCGGCATGTCCCATATTCGAATTCGCGAAATTTCGCGAATATTCGAAAGAATATTCGTAAAATATTTGTGAATATTCGAATTCGTTATTATTTCGCATATGCGATAATTCGAATTTTCGCATCGCATAATACATATTATGAGATGCAAAATTTGCATGTGCGCTAATGAAATCGCCTTACGAAGATTCGCAACTCAATTCAATCACTAATGTAAGAATGCAAAGCCCTTTGCCTCTGTTCTGGGACAAGTGCTGATATTCGCCTGTGCGCTAATAAAATCGCCTAACAAAGATTCGCGCCTCAATCACTTTCTAGGCAATGTGAGTAAGATCTGAGCTTTTGGACTTTTGTGAATCAATCGAGATACAGTGGGGGGTGATGACTGTAGTTGACAGAGTACAGATCAATGTAATCTGTAAGGTGGAAACTAAAATAAAAAATACGAATATTCGTAAATCGAATTTTACGAAGTTCGAAGTATTCGCGAATATGGTGCTATACTATATACATGCACAGGCCTTTGCCTCTCTGTTCTGGGGACAAGTGTAGATATTCGCATGTGCGCTAATAAAATCGCCTTACGAAGATTCGCAACTCAATTCAATCACTAATGTATGAATCATACATTAGTGATTGAATTGAGTTGCGAATCTTCGTAAGGCGATTTTATTAGCGCACATGCGAATATCTACACTTGTCCCCAGAACAGAGAGGCAAAGGCCTGTGCATTCATATAGTATAGCACCATATTCGCGAATACTTCGAACTTCGTAAAATTCGATTTACGAATATTCGTATTTTTTATTTTAGTTTCCACCTTACAGATTACATTGATTTGTACTCTGTCAACTACTGTCATCACCCCCCACTGTTTCTCGATTGATTCCCAAAAGTCCAAAAGCTCAGATCTTACTCACATTGCCTAGAAAGTGATTGAGGCGCGAATCTTTGTAAGGCGATTTTATTAGCGCACAGGCGAATATCTACACTTGTCCCCAGAACAGAGAAGCAAAGGCCTGTGCATTCATATAGTATAGCACCATATTCGCGAATACTTCGAACTTCGTAAAATTCGATTTACGAATATTCGTATTTTTTATTTTAGTTTCCACCTTACAGATTACATTGATTTGTACTCTGTCAACTACTGTCATCACCCCCCACTGTTTCTCGATTGATTCCCAAAAGTCCAAAAGCTCAGATCTTACTCACATTGCCTAGAAAGTGATTGAGGCGCGAATCTTTGTAAGGCGATTTTATTAGCGCACAGGCGAATATCTACACTTGTCCCCAGAACAGAGAGGCAAAGGCCTGTGCATTCATATAGTATAGCACCATATTCGCGAATACTTCGAACTTCGTAAAATTCGATTTACGAATATTCGTATTTTTTATTTTAGTTTCCACCTTACAGATGACATTGATCTGTACTCTGTCAACTACTGTCATCACCCCCCACTGTATCTCGATTGATTCCCAAAAGTCCAAAAGCTCAGATCTTACTCACATTGCCTAGAAAGTGATTGAGGCGCGAATCTTTGTAAGGCGATTTTATTAGCGCACAGGCGAATATCGGCACTTGTCCCAGAACAGAGGCAAAGGGCTTTGCATTCATACTGTATGAATGCAAAGCCCTTTGCCTCTGTTCTGGGACAAGTGCCGATATTCGCCTGTGCGCTAATAAAATCGCCTTACAAAGATTCGCGCCTCAATCACTTTCTAGGCAATGTGAGTAAGATCTGAGCTTTTGGACTTTTGGGAATCAATCCAGATACAGTGGGGGGTGATGACAGTAGTTGACAGAGTACAGATCAATGTCATCTGTAAGGTGGAAAGTAAAATAAAAAATACGAATATTCGTAAATCGAATTTTACGAAGTTCTACGTATTCGCGAATATGGTGCTATACTATATGAATGCACAGGCCTTTGCCTCTCTGTTCTGGGGACAAGTGTAGATATTCGCATTTGCGTTAATAAAATCGCCTCACGAAGATTCGCAGCTCAATTCAATCACTAATGTAAGAATGCAAAGCCCTTTGCCTCTGTTCTGGGACAAGTGTAGATATTCGCATGTGCGCTAATAAAATCGCCTTACGAATATTCGCGCCTCAACCACTTTCTAGGCAATGTGAGTAAGATCTGAGCTTTTGGACTTTTGGGAATCAATCGAGAAACAGTGGGGGGTGATGACAGTAGTTGACAGAGTACAGATCAATGTCATCTGTAAGGTGGAAAGTAAAATAAAAAATACGAATATTCGTAAATCGAATTTTACGAAGTTCTACGTATTCGCGAATATGGTGCTATACTATATGAATGCACAGGCCTTTGCCTCTCTGTTCTGGGGACAAGTGTAGATTTTCGCATTTGCGTTAATAAAATCGCCTCACGAAGATTCGCAGCTCAATTCAATCACTAATGTAATGCAAAGCCCTGTGCCTCTGTTCTGGGAGAAGTGTAGATATTCGCATGTGCGCTAATAAAATCGCCTTACGAAGATTCGCAACTCAATTCACTAATGTATGAATGCAAAGCCCTTTGCCTCTGTTCTGGGACGTGCCGATATTCGCATGTGCGCTAATAAAATCGCCTTACGAAGATTCGCGCCTCAATCACTTTCTAGGCAATGTGAGTAAGATCTGAGCTGTTGGACCTTTGGGAAACAATCAATTATATGTGTACTGTAATTTTGTGAAAAAAAAACAACGAATATTCGTTTTTACGAATATATAGCACTATATTCGAAATATTCGCGAAATCGCGAAGTTGCGATATTCGCGAAAAAAATTCGCTTTTCGAATATTCGCGCTCAACACTATTTTGGAGGGGGCTGGTTGCTAGCCTCTTGCCTCAGGATTATGGCCCATACTAACTTTAAAGAACACAGGCCGGCCGCACAGCTTAAATCTGTCTTTGGAATTGTATTTTATTATGTGAGGGTACCCAGATGGCTAGTTTAATTGTATTCGTGTGGTCTGAGTGCCATTCACCTAATGATATGCACTCAGACTTGAGCTATCTGGGAATATGTTAAATGTCTGTGGTTGCTGGGAGGGTGTGACATTGTGTGTTTAACTGGTGATTTCTGTCCTGTTGTCCCCGCATGTGTATTGGCGATCTCCCCTTTGTCCTGAGAGATAATTGGATTATCCCTCGGTTGTCTCTGGGGCAGAGAGGAGGAAACCATGATGCATTGTGGGGATGTGCTGTATCTGTTCGGTGTGTCGCAGTCTCCATTCTGGTCCCCTGGGGGCGTGTCCACCAGATATGGACCTGCATAAATACGGGCGAGTAGCCCTCAATAAGGTGTTCCTGTTTTATCCTTCATCATGTTGAGACTGGCGTTTGGATAACTGATCAAAACTGGGGGATTGCTATACGCTGACGATTTGCTATACTCCCCTGGCATAACTACTAGCTCTTGTAAGAGCTGTTCCTGCTCTCTGGCTGTAGGAGAGGTTCACCCACTGGAGCCTGGAGCCTTGTAGTAGGTCCAGCGTGGGTGGAGGACGGTGAGACCCCAACCAAGCTGCGGCGGTTCGTGGGGTCTGCAGTGCGTATGGTGTCAAGTGGAGTGCTTGGAGTCCTCGGAAAGCACTAGGAGCATCTATCGACGGAGGTACCCGGTCGGGGTGCTAGGCGTTCCGTTACATTGGTGGCAAGCAGTGGGATGGCGTCCTAGTGTGAGGAGAAGCAGCTCGGAGACACCGTTCGTGGAGTATATTGAGGGCAACGCTAGTATCCGTACAGCGCCCCTGGCTACAGCAGGATGGAATCGGCTAGTCTTCGAACAGCGTTCCACTACGAGGAGGATGATGACCCGGACTGGAGGGATGCAGACAGAAAGGAAGTCTGGTATGATGCCCTGGAAGATGCCCAGCGGCGGCGAGGTGAGAGTCTCCCCAGTTATGAGCAGCGGCTACAAAAGCGTGTGGCGATGCGGATGGGTCTCTTGGGAGAGCAGCCCCTGGATGACTGGGTAACAGAGCTCCAGAACCTGGTATGTAAGGAGCTTTGGCTAGAGGACGCTTACCAGGCCCTAAGGTGGCATGTCATTCAACATTCCCCCTGGATGGCTGAGCACGACAGACCCGAGGGTGAGGATTATGATTGACCTGGGTTACTATGGGATGCCTTGGAGGAGAACATTGATCTTGGCAGCAGGGAGGAGTCTAGGTTTTGGGACATCTACGACTACCGGATGGGCATGCATGATTATGCTGACGGAAGGGAGGTGAGCAAAGACATGATCCACCTGGTAACAAGGGAGTGGGAGCTGGAGCAGACCTACCAACACCTGCTCAGCTCTGTTCATCCCCAACCTACTCGACAAGTAGAGCCAGATCTGCCCTCCTACAACTGGGAAGACTTGCCGGCGATACCCCCTGCTTCCCTACCAACTCCCAAAGTAGGGAACTTCATTGACTGGTTCTGGGAAGACGTCCCGACGGCAGGTAGAGATGGGACCGAAGTCTCTCCACCGGCCCTACAGGGATGCTGGGTAGCCGGCCCAGATCCCCAACTACAGCCAGCATTACCTGGAGTCCAGACATTCGGTCTGACTTCCCATCGACAGCTTAACTTACAGGGAGAGATGACAACCGGTCTCTCTCCCCAGTGGCAGACAGGATCACAGGGAGAGGAGATTGTCAGTCCCCCATCCCTGCAGCAACCAGCATTACTAGGAGTGGAGATGGTCGCACCCACTACCCAGCACCAGGCAGCGTTACAGAGAGTTGAGACAGTCGGTCTGACTCCCCAGCAGCAGTGTGTTGTAAAGAGAGAAGAGACAACCGGTCTCTATCCCCAACCACAGGGGGACAGCCCCCCTAACTTCGATGGTGCAGATGGGACCGCGGTCTCTGCACCAGGCCTACCAGGATACTGGATGGCTGGTTCAGATCCCCCACCAACCCTGCAGGAATGCCTGGAGGAGGAGGTAAGCGATTCCTCCTCTCCACAGCCGATCTGCAACAAGGTCCTGGGGATAGGATTTCCTGATCCCATCCCAGCGGAAGAGCTGGCATCTGGGCATAGCGCAGTCGGCCTCTGCCCTCCCCTATCCTCTTCTTCAGAGCCGGACTCCACACAAGCGACCCCAGCGGAAGAGCTGGCATCTGGGCAGAGCGCAGTCGGCCTCTGCCCACCAAGTACCTACAGCTCCAAGCTGGAGAACCACAAGGCAGCAAGGAGTCGCAGATGCCCACTCAACAGCTGGGGACATACGGAACAGAGCCAGGCCCCAAAATTCAACAGGTCCAGTATGGGGTTGTGGTTGGACTGCCAGACTAACTCAGGTACTGACCGTGAGGTCAGGTATCTGGTTAGTCTTCCCTGGAAGGGGGAGATGTGTGACGAAACCAACCTCGCCACGGTGTTTTGGAGGGGGCTGGTTGCTAGCCTCTTGCCTCAGGATTATGACCCATACTAACTTTAAAGAACACAGGCCGGCCGCACAGCTTAAATCTGTCTTTGGAATTGTATTTTATTATGTGAGGGTACCCAGATGGCTAGTTTAATTGTATTCGTGTGGTCTGAGTGCCATTCACCTAATGATATGCACTCAGACTTGAGCTATCTAGGAATATGTTAAATGTCTGTGGTTGCTGGGAGGGTGTGACATTGTGTGTTTAACTGGTGATTTCTGTCCTGTTGTCCCCGCATGTGTATTGGCGATCTCCCCTTTGTCCTGAGAGATAATTTGATTATCCCTCGGTTGTCTCTGGGGCAGAGAGGAGGAAACCATGATGCATTGTGGGGATGTGCTGTATCTGTTCGGTGTGTCGCAGTCTCCATTCTGGTCCCCTGGGGTGTCCACCAGATATGGACCTGCATAAATACGGGCGAGTAGCCCTCAATAAGGTGTTCCTGTTTTATCCTTCATCATGTTGAGACTGGTGTTTGGATAACTGATCAAAACTGGGGGATTGCTATACGCTGACGATTTGCTATACTCCCCTGGCATAACTACTAGCTCTTGTAAGAGCTGTTCCTGCTCTCTGGCTGTAGGAGAGGTTCACCCACTGGAGCCTGGAGCCTTGTAGTAGGTCCAGCGTGGGTGGAGGACGGTGAGACCCCAACCAAGCTGCGGCGGTTCGCGGGGTCTGCAGTGCGTATGGTGTCAAGTGGAGTGCTTGGAGTCCTCGGAAAGCACTAGGAGCATCTATCGACGGAGGTACCCGGTCGGGGTGCTAGGAGATCCGTTACAGTGTGTTTCTTCCAAACAACTCAACTTTGGTTTCATCTGTCCACAGAATATTTTGCCAGTACTTCTGTGGAACATCCAGGTGCTTTTGTGCAAACTGTAAACGTGCAGAAATGTTTTTTTTTGGACAGCAGTGGCTTCCTCTGTGGTATCCTCCCATGAAATCCATTCTTGTTTAGTGTTTTACGGATCGTAGATTCGCTAACAGGGATGTTAGCATATGCCAGAGACTTTTGTAAGTCTTTAGCTAACACTCTAGGATTCTTCTTCATCTCATTGAGCAGTATGTGCTGTGCTCTTGCAGTCATCTTTACAGGATGCCCACTCCTAGGGAGAGTAGCAGCAGTGCTTAACTTTCTCCATTTATAGACAATTTGTCTTACTGTGGACTGATGAACAGCAAGACTTTTGGAGATACTTTTATAACCCTTTCCAGCTTAATGCAAGTCAACAATTCTTAATCTTAGGTCTTCTGAGAGCTCTTATGTGCGAGGAATCATTCACATCAGGCAATGCTTCTTGTGAAAATCAAACCCAAAACTGGTGTGTGTTTTTTATAGGGCAGGGCAGCTGTAACCAACACCTCCAATCTCATTTCATTGATTGGACTCCATTTGGCTTACACCTCACTCCAATTAGCTCTAGGAGATGTCATTAGTCTAGGGGTTCACATACTTTTTCCACCTGCACTTTGAATGTTTACATGGTGTGTTCAGTAAAAACATGGTAACATAATTTTTTTTGTGTGTGTTATTAGTTTAAGCAGACTGTGATTGTCTATTGTTGTGACTTAGATGAAGATCAGATCACATTTTATGACTAATTTTTGCAGAAATCCATATAATTCTAAAGGGTTCACATACTTTTCTTGCAACTGTATAACAGTGATTCCCTAGAAATGCTTTTAAAGCAATGGGGAACATGTACTAAGCAAAATGCAGCAGAATTTTAACAATAATACTTTATTATGTGTTTGAGACACTTATTGTGCATCAGCTGAAAGGTAGATGCTGCTTAGTGACTAAGGGATTTGGCTTAACTGAAAGTTGTGTGCCAAAGTTTTGGAACAAAATGTTGGCCCAAAATAAGTCAGCCTATTAGTCATGACACTGTAGTTAGAAAAAAATACCTAAAGATACACCAAATGTACCATCCAGTATAAACCACTGTGATA
This sequence comes from Bufo gargarizans, assembly GCF_014858855.1. Taxonomy (NCBI): domain Eukaryota; kingdom Metazoa; phylum Chordata; class Amphibia; order Anura; family Bufonidae; genus Bufo; species Bufo gargarizans. The sequence goes on from NC_058081.1 coordinate 399,379,468, forward strand.
AATTTGGCATCGCTTGAGACTTAACATTGTCTGAATATTACACAGGATTAGTAAATCTGCCCCACTATGTAAGTTGTAACAAAGAATTTTACAACTTAAACTCATTGACAAAAAATATAATGCACCCAGATGGAAATATTAGACTGCTGCAATTTATGTCTCAGGCAGATAGGTAAATTATAATAAGTATGGTTTGATTAGACACAATTGGGGGTCATTTATCAAACTGGTGTAAAGTAGAACTGGCTTAGTTGCCCAGAGCAACCAATCAGATTCCACATTTAATTTTTTTTTTTTTGGGTGACCTTAATTAATACTTTTAATGTACAATTAAAATAATAGCCCAATAAGAACAATAAACAAACAATCGCACACAGTAGTACAGACATACATAACACACAGTAGTGCAACCTCAAAATTGCTGAACCATACCACAGGAGTATTCTCTGAGGTAATTGACCCTTGATTAGGGTATAGGTAGGGATAGGAGGGGATCCACATGCTGGGTCTCTTCACCTATAAGTCCCAACTATAATCCCACTAACTATTCCTACACAGGGGGTGAAAAATGCTCACCCTCAAAAGGGAGACCCCCCCGTGTGACTTCTGACTCCTAAGGTGTCCCTTTTTGTCCCTGCGCCGCACCAGTTGACTGCCCAGCTTTGTCAGAGGGAAGGAAACAACAGCAAGGGCCCTGGTATGGATAACTTTACCAACGCGTTTCATTGGCCTTGGACCAACTCATCAGGAGACTCGCAACAATATGTCAGCAGTTTATAAACAAACTAGAAGTTCAACTTAACTTCAGAGTGGAGATGAAGGCTCAATTGTATGCAGAGTATAGTCTGTAAGTCGCCATCCATTCCACCCCACAAAAGGAGGCCCTCCATTTTCACATGCTGTATGGTGTCCAGCTGGGCTTGTGGCAGCAGCGTATGGCAGCAGCGCATAAGAAGCTGTGCAGCGGTGCTTTTAAAAGCCAGCCACGCAGACCAGTAGCCCCGTCCCACCCGGCATGTGTCCTGTAATATCGCCTGTCACATGATCAAAAGCCTGTGACATCATCATCACATGGGCTGTCATGTGACTCGGAAGCGCCGGTGCAGCAATCACATGATGAAAGGGTGGGTACATCCATCCAATATCAAGCACACCCACTAAATGATGCTGCTGAGAAGCGTGGTATGACGGGAGTAGGGATGTCAATCAGGCAACAAGCATCCCCTTCACTCCCAACAAGGCTGCGCTAAAGCATTAATAGCGCTAGTTTATCTAATGGGAGACTGCGGCACAGTGTAGGAACTCTGCCTAGTCTAAACAGGGCTTAAAATGACCAGGATTAAAATGGTCAACAGGGTCTAGACAAAATGGAGGCTTATTGAAGGTAATATAACCTCCAACTTTAGCATGTCCACAGAGAGCATAGAGGATACACACAGAGGGAGACCTTGGTGGAACCTAAATATAACAGCCATAGAAAAGTTGTTCATTAAGACATTTCATTTTTGATAGCTGCTTTGAAAAATGAAAGGTGAAATCTGGTTGCTAAGTTCGGGTCTGCATTTTGGGATCTGGGCAACACATCGTGCAGCCCCATAGAAATAAATGGGTCCGCAATTCCGTTCCACAAAATGTGGAACAGAAATGCGGACATGTGAATGGACTCTAAGCGCTGTCAGTCACAGTGAAGGGGCAGGGAAGGGGACGTGGTTACCGTGACTTGTAGCAAGGAGGCCGCTGCCTCCATGACTTCAAACACGTGTGGCGAAGCGCACTGGGCAGGTGATAAAACAACGTTTTCAGTACTTTTGCTGCATCTGCCTTTAGGAAGAAAGGCATCATCCGAAACACACTGCTGGCGGCTTGGGATCGTTTTGGGAGGTGACAGGTTCCCTTTAATGGCTTTCTATGTACACGTATCTTTGCTTTGTGCAATATGTATTTTACTTCCAGCAAAGGTTCACCTTTCATTAACTTCTGCTTAACCCCTTCGATAGTGGAGATTTTTTCGTTTTTGCATTTTCATTTTTCTCTCCTGTTTTACCGTAGCCATAACTTTTTATTTTTCCGTTCACATAGCTGTATGAGGGCTTGTTTTTTCTAGGATAAAGGTGGGTTCACACTAGCGTTAGGGATTCTGTTATGGCTTTCCGTTATAACAGGGTTATAATGGAATCCATAAGACGGAAGGGTGGATCCGTTTTGCTGCCCATAGACTTGCATTAAGACGGAATGCAAAACGGACGCCTTTAAAAGGCATTTCGTTTTTCTCCATCCTAATAGAAGTCTTGCATAACGGGACCCAGACGGATCCATGATGTTTTCCCATAGACTTCTATTAGATCGGAGCAAAACGGAATGCCTCTTAAAGGCTTCCGTTTTGCATTCCATCCTATGAATTCTGTTATGTTCCGTTATAACCCTGTTATAACGGAAAGCCATAACGGAATCTCTAACGCTAGTGTGAACCCACCTTAAGTTGTACTTTTTAACACGACCATTTAATATGGCATACAATGTATGGCATACAATTAGTGGGAAGCGGGAAAAAAATCCCAAATTAGGTGGAATTGGAAAAAATGCGCAATTAAGCCACAGTTTTATGGGTTTTGTCCCTACAGCGTTCTTTATGAAAAACTGACCCGTGTCCTTCATTCTCTGGGTCAGTGGGTCATTATGAATAAAACGATGCCACATATGTGTATTTATATATTTTTTTTGCTTTAATACTGAAAAAAAAAAAAAAAAACATTGTCTACTGATTTGTATCTCAGCTCATTTTTTGTGGGCCAATCTGTAGGTTGTATTGATACCATTTTGGAGTGTATGTGACTTTTTTTTATCAAATTTTATTCAATTTTTTGAGGTAAGAGAAGCTATGAAAAAAATGCGGAATCAGCCATTTTGATACTTTACTTTTCTTTACATCATTCCCCTAGTGGGATAAATATTTTTTTATTTTAATAGTACTGGCATTTTGGGACATGGCGATGCACATGATGCTTATATTTTGTATTGTTTATGTATTTTCTTTATTCTGGGGAAAGGGGGCGATTTACATTTTAATATTTTTAGAAAATTCTATATTTTTAATATTTTAAATTCTTTTTTAAACATTTTATAGCCACTCTAGGAGTCTACAAAATACAGTACCCAGATTTATTACAACTCATACTATATTCCCATAGAATTACATTATAAGCTGCCACCTGCTGGCAACATAGGAACTGCAGCTCTAATATGCCAGGTCTCTTAGTCTTCAGAAAGACTCAGCATATTAGAATTAATGAATGGTATCCCCGAGTGCCGAAAGGGGGTGCCGGTCTTAACCCAGAAGTGCATGCTTCTGGTTTTTTTCACTATTTAGATGTCGCGGTCACACTTGACCTTGGCATCTAAAGGTTTACACAACTGCGATTGGCATTATTGCCGGTCAAGGATATTAGCCATGTGCCTGTTTGATACAGCTCTCTATCCAGTAACTGCCTGCAAGGTTGGCATAAATGTGCTGTGTGCATAATGAGACCTCAGTATAAGGCTTTGTCTCACTTCAGCAAATGGCATTTATCATGTAGAGAAAGTTAATACAATGCACTTACTAATGTATTGTGATTGTCCACATTGCCTCCTTTGCTGGCTGGATGCATTTTTCCATCACATTATACACTGCTCATTTCCATGGTTATGACCAATCTGCAATCCATCAGTGGTGGTAATGCTAGCACAGTATAGGAAAGATTGCTGGCCTATGTGCACTCATGTGGTCTCGGCCACCAGTGAGGCTGGAACTTTCTCCTATAGTGTGCAAGCATGGTCACCGCTGCTGGATTGCAGGGTGGTCGTAACCATGGAAATGAACACTATATAATGTGATGGAAAAATTAACCAAGCCAGCAAAGGAGACAATATGAAGGCTCACAAAACATTAGTAATTGGCTTATATTAACTATGTCTACGATATAAATGCCATTTGCTGAAGTGAGACAACCGCTTAAGTATAGAAAAAGCAGAGGGTTACATGTATAAGTTACAAGTTTGGATGAATCTTTTACCCAAAAACGTATAAAGCTCCTTTTGCGCTATAAAAGTTGTGTTTACAATCGAGGACGAGTTGAAGAAAACCAAGTTTCATTCCATATCTGTTGATACTTTATATCAATTCTTCTGCTCTATAACATACAGCAGATTTGAAATGTACTACTTGGTGGCAGGTTCTTTTTTTTATAATGGGTTATTCTGCACTATATAGGCCACAAAACAGTACGGAGTGCTTCTTTAACTGGTTATTAAAACTGAAATATAAGGTTGTTCCCTAATCACTATTGATCCTTCTCCTCACACGTGCCCAGCCCAGCCCATCAAGTGTTTGAACATAAAAATGGTGGATTATTGATCCTTCTCCTCACATATGCCCAGCCCATCAAGTGTTTGAACATAAAAATGGTGGATTACTATTGATCCTTCTCCTCACACATGCCCAGCCCAGCACATCAAATGTTTGAACATCAAAATGGTGGATTATTGATCCTTCTCACACGTGCCCAGCCCAGCACACTGGGTGTTTGAACATCAAACTGGTGGATTACTATTGATCTTTCTCCTCACACATGCCCAGCCCAGCACATCAAGTGTTTGAGCATCAAAATGGTGGATTACTATTGATTTTTCTCCTCACACGTGCCCAGCACACTGTTTGAACATCAAAATGGTGGATTATTGATCATTCTCCTCACACATGCCCAGCCCACCGAGTGTTTGACCATCAAAATGGTGGACTATTAATTGCACACCAAGTGTTTGAAGAAACCTTTATTCAAGTAAAGCTGCTATTGAACTTCATCTCAAGGTTTGGACTCAAGTTATTTATTCAAATCCCTTAATTATTTCCTCGATTTTTTGCTTTGGAGCCAAAGTCTGAGTCCAGTCGTATCCAGGAAGGAGCACTGTGACACACATAAAGAGACATTTTAGGCTGCAACATACCACTCGGCATTTCCTACACCTCGGATGCGATAGGAGGGGCCCTTGGGGCAGGCGCCCGTTGCAGTGGCACAACCCCAAAATCTTTGAGATGACTATGGATTGTGTGCATGGAATATCAATATTATTATGGGGTTAATTTATAAAAAAAATGCCATTGTCTTAGCATTATCATTGGGTTTCTCTGGCTCTGTCCAGTGCTGTGTTATCGATATGATGACTAGACAGCACAGAATGGCATAGTCATTGAAGATAGTGGTTTTCTTTCACTTCCCTAAGTCAGCTCTAAATCAATCTACTCTTCCTTTGCTAATGCAGTTGCAACTGTCATGACCTAAGTGCATTGTACTTCTAAAATACATTTTACAGTTATTGAATCCAATGTGAACCAGGTGCATGGTGAGTAGAACTTTCTTCTGGGCCCTTTGGATAGGACCTAACGGTAAAATAGCTTCTTCCTATGGCATCTTCCCTCCTTCTATATGACCCCTGTGACTATAGGAACAGCTGTAGTGCATATGCGAATGACCTGTTCATTCCTACAATGCTCCACATCTCCACTGCTGTCCAGATGTTCTATATGTTAAACATTCTTCCAGCATGTTCTACATCTGGAAGTTACTAGGGACAATACCCATCTGTACAATTCACTGAAATAGCAATATCGCACTTTCAATGCAAGATCTTCTGACCTGCACCTTTTCTTTCCCTCTGTTGTGCAGGTGGATCTGGGTATGCCTGGGGTCAATCTACAGAAACATATGGAGAATACCAGACTTACCAGTGATATGTCTCACAGCTGTGGTGGGTTGGCAGCAATATTTAATATTTCAGCTTTAGGAACAATGTTAAGACAGGCAAATTTTCATTCAGGAAATAAAATTAGCAGCAAATTTGAAATGAAGTGTGTCATGGATTTGCACAGCGCACACATAGCAGTAAGACATCTATTTTACAGGAAATGATCTTTCCCACTTGGATAAAATAAGTGTTTGTAAAGCTCTTTAATTCTGCCACTTGGATTTGCCAACTTGCTATTGTACCAAGGAGCAGTTTTGTTATAGCTATCATAATTGAGTAATTGTAATCTTTATAATGCTTGTTCTCCTACTGTTTAGCCTAAAAGAGTTTTGTAGCCCCATCGGCATCAAATACCTTCTAACATTTGGTTCATATTAAAGGGGATGTCCTGTAAGGACAACCTCTGTCCATATGCCCTATTAGTGCATATGGACCTCATACAGAGGAGTTCCCTGCTTGGGACCCGTCTCTATGGAGTAGAACTTAGAGCTGTTGTGTAACAAAACTGGTGTTCTGGCTGTGGCTTTCCCTGAGGATAACAGCTGATTGCCAGGGGTGAGAAGAGCTGGAAATGGGGTTGTCTTCATAAGACCTTTACATACTGACAGGTGGATCAGCATAGCCTCTTTACTTTCCTACTGGGAAACTCATTTACTGAGGATCTGTTGTGGATGAGCCATAATACAACTTAGCTAGTGGGACAACTAAGTTATACATACATTGGGCAGTCTGACCAGGTGGCCCACTCCGTGGATAATGGTTGCAAGAGTACCCACTACTTAGTGGCAGAATTGCCATGGATTCCCACAGCAGATTTCATTCACTGCAATGAAAATCTGTGGCTAAATCCATACCACAGTCCACATGTAACACCATATTTGGATGCAGATTTTGTTTCTGATTTGTAGGCAATATATACAGAGTGTGCTATGTTATTTATATGCAGACACATTTGTATTGCATGATTAGATTTAGCAATAAGAGACAGTTTAAAAAAGTTATAAACCCCTAAGTATTAATATGCATCACAGTACTGCACCAACTACCTTAGAAAATAGTCACTTACATTAATTACATGAATTACATGGGGTTTTTATATTTCCAGGAGATACTTCACTATTTAAAAGAATATTAGGCATCACTAAGATATGCTTTGACTGAGACCCTATTGCAAGTGAATGGGTCTGTGCTGCAACTCCTGCTGTGTACCATTAATGTGAAAGGGATACTGGATTTTATTGCAGTTCTTTCTAGCAATTAATATATTTTCCAGAGGTTCATCCACCATATATCAGCCAATAAAGGAATTTTCCGGGAGTTCGATGTTGATGACCTATGCTTAGAATAGGCCATTAATACAGTCCTGATCAAAAGTTTAAGACCACTTGAAAATTAGCAAAAAATCATATTTAGCATGGTTGGATCTTAACAAGGTTCCAAGTAGAGCTTTAACATGCAACAAGAAGAAATGGGAGTGAGACAAAACATTTTTGAGCATTCAATTTAATGAAAACAACGAATAAACTGAAAGAGGCTGTTTTTCAGCTGATAAAAAGTTTAGGACCACACCTCCAAAAAAAACAAAACCCCCCAAAACAGAAATCCAGCTTTCAAACTTGAACTCAGTAATGAGTAGCTCCGCCGTTATTGTTTATCACTTCATAAATTTGTTTCGGCATGCTTGATGCAAGCGTTTCTATAAGGTGAGTAGGAACATTTCTCCAAGTGGTGAAGACGGAAGCACAAAGGCCATCTACTGTTGTCCATTTTTGTAAACTTCCCTTGCCATCCATCCCCAAAGGTTCTCAATTGGATTTAGATCAGGGAAACACACAGGATGGGCCAAAAGAGTGATGTTATTCTCTTGGAAGAAGTCCCTTGTCCTGCGGGCATTGTGTACTGTAGCGTTGTCCTGTTGAAAAACCCAGTCGTTACCACACAGACGAGGGCCCTCAGTCATGAGGAATGCTCTCTGCAACATCTGGACATAGCCAGCGGCCGTTTGACGCCCCTGCACTTCCTGAAGCTCCACTGTTCCACTGAAGGAAAAAGCACCCCAGACCATTATGGCGCTCCCTCCACTGCAGCGCGTAGAAAACATCTCAGTGGGATTTGCTTGTCATGCCAGTAACGTTGGAAACCATCAAGACCATCAAGGTTAAATTTTTCTCATCAGAGAATAAAACTTTCTTCCACCTTTGAATGTCCCATGTTTGGTGCTTTCTTGCAAAGTCCAAAAGAGCAGTTCTGTGGCATTCAAGGAGACAAGGTCTTTGAAGATGTTTATTGTTTTTGAAGCCCTTCAGTCTCAGATGCCATCTAATGGTTATGGGGCTGCAGTCAGCACCAGTAAGGGCCTTAATTTAGGTTGAGGATCGTCCAGTGTCTTGATGGACAGCCAATTGGATCCTCCGGCTCAGTGCTGGTGAAATTTCTTTGGGTCTTTCACTTGACTTTTTTGTTCCATAACCCTCAGGATCATTTAAGAAATTCCAAATGATTATCTTACTGCATCCCACCTCAGCAGCGATGGCTCGCTGTGAGAGACCCTGCTTATGCAGTTCAACAACCCGACCACGTTCAAAAAGGGAGAGTTTTTTTGCATTTGCCATCACAACGTGTGACTGACTACCTGACAGAAAATGACAATGAATCCACATCTTTGCACAGATTTGGCCTTTTGAAGGCATGTGGTCCTAAACTTTTGATCAGCTGAAAAACAGCCTGTTTCAGTTTATTCGTTGTTTTCATTAAATTGAATGCTCAAAATATGTTTTGTCTCACTCTCATTTCTTCTTGTTGCATGTTGAAGCTCTACTTGGAACCTTGTTAAGATCCAACCATGCTAAATAGGATTTTTTGCCATTTTTTTTTTAAGTGGTTATAAATAGGGATGAGCGAACTCGAACTGTATAGTTCGGGTTCGTACCGAATTTTGGGGTGTCCGTGACACGGACCCGAACCCGGACATTTTCGTAAAAGTCCGGGTTCGGGTTCGGTGTTCGTCGCTTTCTTGGCGCTTTTGTGACGCTTTCTTGGCGCTTTTTGAAAGGCTGCAAAGCAGCCAATCAACAAGCGTCATACTACTTGCCCCAAGAGGCCGTCACAGCCATGCCTACTATTGGCATGGCTGTGATTTGCCAGAGCACCATGTGACCCAGCCTCTATTTAAGCTGGAGTCACATAGCGCCGCCCGTCACTCTGCTCTGATTAGCGTAGGGAGAGGTTGCGGCTGCGACAGTAGGGCGAGATTAGGCTGATTAACTCCTCCAAAGCACTTGATTAATTGATCGATCTGCAGCTGTGGATCATTGAGCTGCTGATACTCAATTTCTCACTGTTTTTAGGCTGCCCAGACCATTTGTCAGTCACTTTTTTCTGGGGTGATCGGCGGCCATTTTGTGTCTTGTGCGGTGCTGCGACCAAGTGCATCCAAGCTGCGACCAAGTGCATTTAACCCTCAATGGTGTGGTTGTTTTTTGGCTAAAGCCTACATCAGGGTGAAGCTGTCACACCAAGTGCATTTAACCAGCAATAGTCTGTTTATTTTTTGGCCATATACTACATCAGGGGCAAGCTGCGCCTGTCACCAAGTGCATTTAACCCTCAATGGTGTGGTTGTTTTTTGGCTAAAGCCTACATCAGGGTGAAGCTGTCACACCAAGTGCATTTAACCAGCAATAGTCTGTTTATTTTTTGGCCATATACTACATCAGGGGCAAGCTGCGCCCGTCACCAAGTGCATTTAACCCTCAGTAGTGTGGTTGGTCAAGCTATCACACCAAGTGCATTTAACCAGCAATAGTCTGTTCATTTTTTGGCCATATACTAAATCAGGGGCAAGCTGCGCCCGTCACCAAGTGCATTTAACCCTCAGTAGTGTGGTTGGTCAAGCTGTGACACCAAGTGCATTTAACCAGCAATAGTCTGTTCATTTTTTGGCCATATACTACATCAGGGACAAGCTGCGCCCGTCACCAAGTGCATTTAACCCTCAGTAGTGTGGTTGGTCAAGCTGTCACACCAAGTGCATTTAACCAGCAATAGTCTGTTCATTTTTTGGCCATATACTACATCAGGGGCAAGCTGCGCCTGTCACCAAGTGCATTTAACCCTCAATGGTGTGGTTGTTTTTTGGCTAAAGCCTACATCAGGGTGAAGCTGTCACACCAAGTGCATTTAACCAGCAATAGTCTGTTCATTTTTTGGCCATATACTAAATCAGGGGCAAGCTGCGCCCGTCACCAAGTGCATTTAACCAGCAATAGTCTGTTCATTTTTTGGCCATATACTACATCAGGGGCAAGCTGCGCCTGTCACCAAGTGCATTTAACCCTCAATTGTGTGGTTGTTTTTTGGCTAAAGCTTACATCAGGGTGAAGCTGTCACACCAAGTGCATTTAACCAGCAATTGTCTGTTCATTTTTTGGCCATATATATACTACATCAGGGGCAAGCTGCGCCCGTCACCAAGTGCATTTAACCCTCAGTAGTGTGGTTATTTTTTGGCCATATCCCAGTCTAATTCTGTCACTAAATCCATACCGGTCACCCAGCGCCTAAATACTAGGCCTCAAATTTATATCCCGCTAAATCTGTCGTTACCGCTGTACTGTTGTGGCTGGGCAAGTTATTTAGTGTCCATCAAAGCACATTTTTTGTTCAGGGTTGAAATACAATTCCCAATTTAGCAAATTCATAATTTAGTGGTTTCTGCTATATCAGAGCTATTTGAAATCTATCCCTAAAAGGGTATATAATATTCAAGGTGCACATAGGGTCATTCAGAATAACTTCACACACACGTTACTGTGCATTTCCAAGTCTAATTCTGTTAGTAAATCCATACCGGTCACCCAGCGCCTAAATACTAGGCCTCAAATTTATATCCCGCTAAATCTCTCGTTACCGCTGTCCTGTTGTGGCTGGGAAAGTTATTTAGTGTCCGTCAAAGCACATTTTTTGTTCTGGGTTGAAATACAATTCCCAATTTAGCAATTTCATAATTTAGTGGTTTCTGCTATATCAGAGCTATTTGAAATCTATCCCTAAAAGGGTATATAATATTCAAGGTGCACATAGGGTCATTTAGAATAACTTCACACACACGCTACTATGCATTTCCAAGTCTAATTCTGTTAGTAAATCCATACCGGTCACCCAGCGCCTAAATACTAGGCCTCAAATTTATATCCCGCTAAATCTCTCGTTACCGCTGTACTGTTGTGGCTGGGAAAGTTATTTAGTGTCCGTCAAAGCACATTTTTTGTTCTGGGTTGAAATACAATTCCCAATTTAGCAATTTCATAATTTAGTGGTTTCTGCTATATCAGAGCTATTTGAAATCTATCCCTAAAAGGGTATATAATATTCAAGGTGCACATAGGGTCATTCAGAATACCTTCACACACACGCTACTGTGCATTTCCAAGTCTAATTCTGTCACTAAATCCATACCGGTCACCCAGCGCCTAAATACTAGGCCTCAAATTTATATCCCGCTGAATTTGAATACAATACATTGGGCCAAATAATATATTTGTTGTTGTGGTGAACCATAACAATGAGAAAAACATCTAGTAAGGGACGCGGACGTGGACATGGTCGTGGTGGTGTTAGTGGACCCTCTGGTGCTGGGAGAGGACGTGGCCGTTCTGCCACATCCACACGTCCTCGTGTACCAACTACCTCAGGTCCCAGTAGCCGCCAGAATTTACAGCGATATATGGTGGGGCCCAATGCCGTTCTAAGGATGGTAAGGCCTGAGCAGGTACAGGCATTAGTCAATTGGGTGGCCGACAGTGGATCCAGCACGTTCACATTATCTCCCACCCAGTCTTCTGCAGAAAGCGCACAGATGGCGCCTGAAAACCAACCCCATCAGTCTGTCACATCACCCCCATGCATACCAGGGAAACTGTCTCAGCCTCAAGTTATGCAGCAGTCTCTTATGCTGTTTGAAGACTCCGCTGGCAGGGTTTCCCAAGGGCATCCACCTAGCCCTTCCCCAGCGGTGAAAGACATAGAATGCACTGACGCACAACCACTTATGTTTCCTGATGATGAGGACATGGGAATACCACCTCAGCATGTCTCTGATGATGACGAAACACAGGTGCCAACTGCTGCGTCTTTCTGCAGTGTGCAGACTGAACAGGAGGTCAGGGATCAAGACTGGGTGGAAGACGATGCAGGGGACGATGAGGTCCTAGACCCCACATGGAATGAAGGTCGTGCCACTGACTTTCACAGTTCGGAGGAAGAGGCAGTGGTGAGACCGAGCCAACAGCGTAGCAAAAGAGGGAGCAGTGGGCAAAGGCAGAACACCCGCCGCCAAGAGACTCCGCCTGCTACTGACCGCCGCCATCTGGGACCGAGCACCCCAAAGGCAGCTTCAAGGAGTTCCCTGGCATGGCACTTCTTCAAACAATGTGCTGACGACAAGACCCGAGTGGTTTGCACGCTGTGCCATCAGAGCCTGAAGCGAGGCATTAACGTTCTGAACCTGAGCACAACCTGCATGACCAGGCACCTGCATGCAAAGCATGAACTGCAGTGGAGAAAACACCTTAAAACCAAGGAAGTCACTCAGGCTCCCCCTGCTACCTCTTCTGCTGCTGCCGCCTCGGCCTCTTCTGCTGCTGCCGCCTCGGCCTCTTCCTCCGCCTCTGGAGGAACGTTGGCACCTGCCGCCCAGCAAACAGGGGATGTACCACCAACACCACCACCACCTCCGTCACCAAGCGTCTCAACCATGTCACACGGCAGCGTTCAGCTCTCCATCTCACAAACATTTGAGAGAAAGCGTAAATTCCCACCTAGCCACCCTCGATCCCTGGCCCTGAATGCCAGCATTTCTAAACTACTGGCCTATGAAATGCTGTCATTTAGGCTGGTGGACACAGACAGCTTCAAACAGCTCATGTCGCTTGCTGTCCCACAGTATGTTGTTCCCAGCCGCCACTACTTCTCCAAGAGAGCCGTGCCTTCCCTGCACAACCAAGTATCCGATAAAATCAAGTGTGCACTGCGCAACGCCATCTGTAGCAAGGTCCACCTAACCACAGATACATGGACCAGTAAGCACGGCCAGGGACGCTATATCTCCCTAACTGCACACTGGGTAAATGTAGTGGCAGCTGGGCCCCAGGCGGAGAGCTGTTTGGCGCACGTCCTTCCGCCACCAAGGATCGCAGGGCAACATTCTTTGCCTCCTGTTGCCACCTCCTCCTTCTCGGCTTCCTCCTCCTCTTCTTCCACCTGCTCATCCAGTCAGCCACACACCTTCACCACCAACTTCAGCACAGCCCGGGGTAAACGTCAGCAGGCCATTCTGAAACAAATATGTTTGGGGGACAGGCCCCACACCGCACAGGAGTTGTGGCGGGGTATAGAACAACAGACCGACGAGTGGTTGCTGCCGGTGAGCCTCAATCCCGGCCTGGTGGTGTGTGATAATGGGCGAAATTTCGTTGCAGCTCTGGGACTAGCCAATTTGACGCACATCCCTTGCTTGGCGCATGTGCTGAATTTGGTGGTGCAGAAGTTCATTCACAACTACCCCGACATGTCAGAGCTGCTGCATAAAGTGCGGGCCGTCTGTTCGCGCTTCCGGCGTTCACATCCTGCTGCTGCTCGCCTGTCTGCGCTACAGCGTAACTTCGGCCTTCCCGCTCACCGCCTCATATGCGACGTGCCCACCAGGTGGAACTCCACCTTGCACATGCTGGACAGACTGTGCGAGCAGCAGCAGGCCATAGTGGAGTTTCAGCTGCAGCACGCACGGGTCAGTCGCACTACAGAACAGCACCACTTCACCACCAATGACTGGGCCTCCATGCGAGACCTGTGTGCCCTGTTGCGCTGTTTCGAGTACTCCACCAACATGGCTAGTGGTGATGACGCCGTTATCAGCGTTACAATACCACTTCTATGTCTCCTTGAGAAAACACTGAGGGCGATGATGGAAGAGGAGGTGGCCCAGGAGGAGGAGGAGGAGGAAGAGGGGTCATTTTTAGCATTTTCAGGCCAGTCTCTTCGAAGTGACTCAGAGGGAGGTTTTTGGCAACAGCAGAGGCCAGGTACAAATGTGGCCAGCCAGGGCCCACTACTGGAGGACGAGGAGGACGAGGATGAGGAGGAGGTGGAGGAGGATGAGGATGAAGCATGGTCACAGCGGGGTGGCACCCAACGCAGCTCGGGTCCATCACTGGTGCATGGCTGGGGGGAAAGGCAGGACAATGACGATACGCCTCCCACAGAGGACAGCTTGTCCTTACCCCTGGGCAGCCTGGCACACATGAGCGACTACATGCTGCAGTGCCTGCGCAACGACAGCAGAGTTGCCCACATTTTAACCTGTGCGGACTACTGGGTTGCCACCCTGCTGGATCCACGCTACAAAGACAATGTGCCCACCTTACTTCCTGCACTGGAGCGTGATAGGAAGATGCGCGAGTACAAGCGCACGTTGGTAGACGCGCTACTGAGAGCATTCCCAAATGTCACAGGGGAACAAGTGGAAGCCCAAGGCGAAGGCAGAGGAGGAGCAAGAGGTCTCCAAGGCAGCTGTGTCACGGCCAGCTCCTCTGAGGGCAGGGTTAGCATGGCAGAGATGTGGAAAACTTTTGTCAACACGCCACAGCTAACTGCACCACCACCTGATACGCAACGTGTTAGCAGGAGGCAACATTTCACTAACATGGTGGAACAGTACATGTGCACACCCCTCCACGTACTGACTGATGGTTCGGCCCCATTCAACTTCTGGGTCTCTAAATTGTCCACGTGGCCAGAGCTAGCCTTTTATGCCTTAGAGGTGCTGGCCTGCCCGGCGGCCAGCGTTTTGTCTGAACGTGTATTCAGCACGGCAGGGGGCGTCATTACAGACAAACGCAGCCGCCTGTCTACAGCCAATGTGGACAAGCTGACGTTCATAAAAATGAACCAGGCATGGATCCCACAGGATCTGTCTGTCCCTTGTCCAGATTAGACATTAACTACCTCCCCTTAACCATATATTATTGGACTCCAGGGCACTTCCTCATTCAATCCTATTTTTATTTTCATTTTACTATTATATTGCGAGGCTACCCAAAGTTGAATGAACCTCTCCTCTGTCTGGGTGCCGGGGCCTAAATATATGCCAATGGACTGTTCCAATGTTGGGTGACGTGAAGCCTGATTCTCTGCTATGATATGAAGACTGATTCTCTGCTGACATGAAGCCAGATTGTCTGTTACGGGACCTCTCTCCTCTGCCTGTGTGCTGGGCCTAAATATATGCCAATGGACTGTTGCAGTGGTGGCTGACGTGAAGCCTGATTCTCTGCTATGACATGCAGACTGATTCTCTGCTGACATGAAGCCTGATCCTCTGTTACGGGACCTCTCTCCTCTGCCTGGGTCCTGGGCCCAAATTTATGACAATGGACTGTTGCACTGGTGGCTGACGTGAAGCCTGATTCTCTGCTATGATATGAAGACTGATTCTCTGCTGACATGAAGCCAGATTGTCTGTTACGGGACCTCTCTCCTCTGCCTGGGTGCTGGGCCTAAATATATGCCAATGGACTGTTGCAGTGGTGGCTGACGTGAAGCCTGATTCTCTGCTATGACATGCAGACTAATTCTCTGCTGACATGAAGCCAGATTGTCTGTTACGGGACCTCTCTCCTCTGCCTGGGTGCTGGGCCTAAATTTATGACAATGGACTGTTGCAGTGGTGGGTGACGTGAAGCCTGATTCTCTGCTATGACATGCAGACTGATTCTCTGCTGACATGAAGCCAGATCCTCTGTTACGGGACCTCTCTCCTCTGCCTGGGTGCTGGGCCTAAATTTATGAAAATGGACTCTTACAGTGGTGGGTGACGTGAAGCCTGATTCTCTGCTATGACATGAAGACTGATTCTCTGCTGACATGAAGCCAGATTGTCTGTTACGGGACCTCTCTCCTCTGCCTGGGTGCTGGGCCTAAATATATGCCAATGGACTGTTGCAGTGGTGGCTGACGTGAAGCCTCATTCTCTGCTATGACATGCAGACTAATTCTCTGCTGACATGAAGCCAGATCCTCTGTTACGGGACCTCTCTCCTCTGCCTGGGTGCTGGGCCTAAATTTATGACAATGGACTGTTGCAGTGGTGGGTGACGTGAAGCCTGATTCTCTGCTATGACATGCAGACTGATTCTCTGCTGACATGAAGCCAGATCCTCTGTTACGGGACCTCTCTCCTCTGCCTGGGTGCTGGGCCTAAATTTATGAAAATGGACTCTTACAGTGGTGGGTGACGTGAAGCCTGATTCTCTGCTATGACATGAAGACTGATTCTCTGCTGACATGAAGCCAGATTGTCTGTTACGGGACCTCTCTCCTCTGCCTGGGTGCTGGGCCTAAATATATGCCAATGGACTGTTGCAGTGGTGGCTGACGTGAAGCCTCATTCTCTGCTATGACTTGCAGACTAATTCTCTGCTGACATGAAGCCAGATCCTCTGTTACGGGACCTCTCTCCTCTGCCTGTGTGCTGGGCCTAAATATATGCCAATGGACTGTTGCACTGGTGGCTGACGTGAAGCCTGATTCTCTGCTATGATATGAAGACTGATTCTCTGCTGACATGAAGCCAGATTCTCTGTTACGGGACCTCTCTTCTCTGCCTGGGTGCCGGGGCCTAAATATCTGAGAATGGACTGTTCCAGTGGTGGGTGACGGGAAGCCAGATTCTCTGCTATGGGACCTCTCTCCAATTGATTTTGGTTAATTTTTATTTATTTAATTTTTATTTTAATTCATTTCCCTATCCACATTTGTTTGCAGGGGATTTACCTACATGTTGCTGCCTTTTGCAGCCCTCTAGCCCTTTCCTGGGCTGTTTTACAGCCGTTTTAGTGCCGAAAAGTTCGGGTCCCCATTGACTTCAATGGGGTTCGGGTTCGGGACGAAGTTCGGATCGGGTTCCGGGAAGTTTGGCCGAACTTCTCGAACCCGAACATCCAGGTGTTCGCTCAACTCTAGTTATAAACTTTTGATCAGGAATGTATCTGATCAGTGGGAGTCCGACTCCCAGAACGCCACCCAGCCAGTTGTTTGAAGAGGTTGCAACACTCCAGTGTGCATTGTGGCCTCTTCCAAGGCCAGTGATTTCACATTCATCGGTCACATGGCCTAGGCAGAGCCCAGACTCTACACAATGTACACTGCTGTGCTTTGTTCTTGGCAAGCTGTCAGGGGGCCTCAGTCCTCACTAGAATGCCACGGCCTCAGCAGGAGTGCTGGAAGTCGGACCCCGACTGATCTGATGTTCATTTATCCTGATAATAGGTCATCAATATTAAACTCCTGAAAAAGACCTTTGATGGCACATTTTATCAATCAGAATATTGTTTTGCTAACCATTTGGACTAGAACATCACAGAAGTCACCTACCAGGACTCTCTATTTCTTAATGGAAGAAAACCCTATGTATAAGCTTCTGAAGGTAGTTTAGAATATGTCAGTAACTACCAAATAGAGGAACGTCACTTTTTTGTAGCCGATATCTTAATCTTTTCCTCAAATGTCCCATTACACTCATGATGTTTATTCTGTGGCCTGGTTTTTCTGCTGTGCAGTCCAGGTCACAGATGAAGGTAGATAGGGTGAAAAACCTTCCCCATATAAATGGTCAGGCAGCAAAACGAATGTAAAATGAGCTCTATCCTCAATCAGAGAAAACAGATGAGTTGAGAACTCCTGTTATGTATCACAGACTGGAAGTAACAGAGAGTGAAACTTCTCTTTGTTGCCTCTACAAAAATGTACAGTGCCATCCCTGTCTTTGATCTGTGTCTGGTATTCCAGCTCAGCCCCATTAAAGGTGTCCATACACACATGATTAATGTGTATGTGTATCTAATGTGTATGTGGAGGCCACCTGACTTTCTCATAACAGCAGATTGTGGGGAAAACATAGGTCAGGCATATTGGATTTCTGCATACCAGATTGTTTGTTTCCACAGGACATAATCCTCCGGCAAAGGTGGCTCTTTCTCTTCTGCGCATTGAAAAAACATGCAAGCTTGCCCACTGTTGGGTGTGCATGTTTATGGTGTAGTTGGGAGAATAGCTGTCAGTCGAAACCTTTCTTAATGGGTAGTTCAAGATCTTTGTTTAAATGTGCATCCCAGCCTGGAATACCTGTAGATAAAATCCTCATCTGTTTCTTGCAGTTTCGCCCTGTCTCCTTGGCTCTCTGCCTTGTTTTATTGGTCTTCCAGTCCCCACCTGTCAACTTCCTCATAGAAGTTGTCCGAGGCAGCATGCCACTGCTGGGTCACATGCTGCATTGGAACACATCACCACTGAGACCAGAAACTGGCTGCAGCAGTGCACATGACCCCATCTGTGCAGAATGTGACAGATGGGGACCAGAAGATCAGTGAAGAGAGCAGGTGTCATGAACTCACCTGGTGGTGCTCCAGTGGCAGGTCCCGTCACTCCATGGCAATGCTGCCTACATCTTGCTGTGGCAAGAAAGACCCACTGACATGGGAGCTGCTTGGCCTATCTGCTGCACAATGAATGTGCACTAAGGCAGAACTACTAGATAATTATGCTTAAATCAGGACCATGGACAGATCATCAATATATTGGGACATGAAAAAGGCTTTGGTACTTATGGGGTCATTTATTAAGACCGGTGTCTTAGACGCTGGTCTTAATACCCCTTGCAGTAGCGTTTGATGCACATAAATTATGCAGAGAAGCCGGCCTCTACATAACTTAGACGCATCCACCGCCAGCCTAAATCTACACCAGCTCCCTTGCTGACATGGATTTAGATTATTTTCTATGCCTAAAACAGGAGTAGAAAATGATAAATGAGATGGGCTGGCCGGCCCGCCCCCTTCCATACCCATGCCATCTTTTTTAGACCTGGCGTGAGAAGGGAAAAGTCGCATAAGCAACACTTATGTTGCTGTAAAGAAAAATATAAAGTAACAAAAAAAGTTCCAAATTGTGCGCTTATTATAATTATTTTATAGTCTTTAGAATTTCAAGACAATTCACAACATAAAAAGCAAATAAATCAACTAACTGAAAATCAGAGATACATGTCAAAACAATCAGTATATCTTGTACTAGAAGAAAACCCAAATAGCTATCAATAAGATAGTGAGGTGAAGCAATTGCTCAATGAATGTCAACATGCACACTACAATCATACAGACTTGATTTTCTACAACCAAGATGAGAGCAGATGTCCTCTCTGTGAGTATCATTTTCTTTTTTATTTTCAGCGACCATTTTTAGAAAAATGTATTTGTTACCACAAGGCGTGAGGAAATTTGGTTTCATGATGAATAACATTTTTCCTAAAATTCAGATTGAAGTTCCCTTCGGATACTTTGATTCGCCCAACACTAGTGTTATTACTCGGAAAAGGGAAACATCTTCTAAAATTATCATCTGCAGTTTTAAGATACCCAGCTCCATGTTAGCTTGAGAACCTAGACTCTGTTATAGAGAGTTATGTACTGTTTTGCCTCCGGGTAGGATAATGATTCTGTAATACTGATACATATTTGGTAAAGTATTCACAATATAACACAGAAATGTGCCAGAATGAATGTATCCTCATATACACTGTAAGTAACGTATAAGTGCAGGCCAACTATAGAATTTGCCTGCAGCAAGCTTGGCTCAGTGCACTGATGAGTTAAACAAAAGGTAATAAGAAATACATTGCTTGTCATTTTGAGGTCAGCAGTTGTGGATCCATTCTGCCAAGTGGTAACTGAAAACAGTCATTGATATACAATATGCTCTCCTGGATAATGCCTTCCTTCCTGTTGGAATTAAAGATGACATTGTACAAAGAACAGAAATGATAGAGAGTCTAGATGTGTTATTAACTACTAGTGATACTGTAATGTATAGCAAATTATAGATTAATACATTCTGAAGTTGAATGCTGTGAAACAGTGACAATTTACAACTGTAAAGTTTGGGTTCGTACCGAACTTTAGGTTTTTCGGCACCCGGACCAGAACCCGAACATTTATGTAAAAAATCGGGTTCGGTGTTCGGCGATTTTAATGCTGCTTTTTGAAAAGCTACAAAGCAGCCAATCAACAAGCGTCATACTACTTGCCCCAAAAGGCCATCAAAGCCATGCCTACTATTGGCATGGCTGTGATTGGCCAACTGCAGCATGTGACCCAGCCTCTATTTAAGCTGGAGTCACGTAGCGCCGCCCGTCACTCTGCTCTGATTAGTGTAGGGAGAGGCTGCAGCTGCTGTGAGGGAGAGATCAGGGAGAAATCTTATGAAGAACTGCTTCTTTACTCAGCGATTTACAGCAAATGTGTTTTGTGGGTGCAGTGCACAATTGTTTTAAGCCTGCCATGAGCCAACTACTGCTTAAAATGAACTTTTTTTCCTTCAGTTAGTCAATATCAATACATAATCAGCAGCAATCTTATGCAACGTTAGTGCACCAGCACAGGATATCTGCATGTCTGCAAGTTCATAAATACTGCTTTGAGACACTGGGGTTAAAAAAAAAAACTTTTTTTCATATAGTGCACATCTAGAATTATCGCTGCATAAGTGACTGTGAAATTTAGGCCAGAAATGCGGCTTTCTCATACTGGGGCGAAAAAAAACCCATCTGTTTCATATAGTGCCCATCTAGGATTATAAATGCATAAGTGAGTGTCACATTTAGGCCAGAAATACATCTTTTTGCTTACTGGGGTTAAAAAACCCTCTGATATACTGCACATCTGGTATTAGACATGCATAAGTGACTGTGAAATTTAGGCCACAAATACAGCTTTTTGCTTACTGGGGCATACTGGGGTGAAAAATAAAATCTGTTTCATATAGTGCACATATAGGATTATAGGTGTATAATTGAGTGTCACATTTAGGCCAGAAATACGGCTTTTTGCTTACTGGGGGTTAAAAAAAAAAACCTCTGATATACTGCATATCTGGGATTAGACATGCATAAGTGACTGTGAAATTTAGGCCACAAATACGGCTTTTTGCTTACCGGGGCATTCTGGGGTGGAAAAAAAAATCTGTTTTATATAGTGCACATCTAGGAATATAGGTGCATAATTGAGTGTCACATTTAGGCCAGAAATACAGCTTTTTGCTTACTGGGGTTAAAAAACCCTCTGATATACTGCACATGTGGGATTAGACGTGCATAAGTGAGTGTCACATTTAAGCCAGAAATACAGCTTTTTGCTAAGTGGGGTTAAAATACCCTCTGATATACTGCACATCTGGGATTATACGTGTATAACTGACTGTAAAATTTAGGCCACAAATACGGCTTTTTGCTTACTGGAGCATACTGGGGTGAAAAAAAAACATCTGTTTTATATAGTGCACATCTGGGATTAGACGTGCATAAGTGAGTGCCACATTTAGGCCAGAAATACAGCTTTTTGCTTACTGAGGTAAAAAACCCTCTGATATACTGCACATCTGGGATTAGACATGCATAAGTGAGTGTCACATTTAGTCGACAAATACGTCTTTTTGCTTACTGGGGTTAAAAAAAAAACTCTGATATAGTGCACATCTCGGATTAGACGTGCATAAGTGAGTGTCACATTTAGGCCACAAACACGGCTTTTTGCTTACTGGGGTTAAAAAAAAACCTCTGATATACTGGACATCTGGGATTAGACATGCATAAATTACTGTGAAATTTAGGCCACAAATACCGCTGTCATATAGAGTTTAAAAAAATATAAAAAACTTAGTGCAATACCCTACTTCTGTGTTTTTATTGGCGGTTAATTATTTTTAACAGACTTAACCACTTTTTACTTTGCTTGTTGAATGCTAACTATGAGGCAAACATCTAATAAGGGACACACACAGTCATGGTCGTGGTGGTGGTGTTGGTGGAGCCTCTGGTGCAGGGAGAGGACGTGGCTGTTCTGCTACAGCTACATGTCCTACTGAATCTACTACCTCAGGTCCCAGTAGCCGCCAGAATCTACAGCGATATTTGGTCAGGCCTAATGCCATTCTAAGGATGGTAAGGCCTGAGCAAGTACAGGCGCTAGTCGATTGGGTGGCCGACAGTGGATCCAGCAGAAAGTCTTCTGCAGAAAGCGCACAGGTCACCATTTCACCACCAATGACTGGGCCTCCATACGAGACCTGTGTGCCCTGTTGCGCTGTTTCGAGTACTCCACCAACATGGCCAGCGGCGATGACGCCGTTATCAGCATTACAATGCCACTTCTATGTCTCCTTGAGAAAACACTTAGGGTGATGATGGAAGAGGATGTGGCCCAGGACGAGGAGGAGGAAGAGGGGTCATCTCTAACCCTTTCAGGCCAGTCTTTTAGAAGTGGCTCAGAGGGAGGTTTTTTGCAACAGCAGAGGCCAGGTACAAATTTGGCCAGCCAGGGCCCACTACTGGAGGAGGAGGAGGAGGAAGAGGATGGGGATGAAGCATGGTCACAGCGGGGTGGCACCGAACGCAGCTCGGGCCCATCACTGGTGCGTGGCCGGGGGGATACGGAGGACGCAGACAATACGCCTCCCTCAGAGGACAGCTTGTCCTTACCTCTGGGCAGCCTGGCACACATGAGCAACTACATGCTGCAGTGCCTGTGCAACGACAGCAGAGTTGCCCACATTTTAACGTGTGCTGACTACTGGGTGGCCACCCTGCTGGATCCCCTTTACAAATACAATGTGCCGTCCTTAATTCCCTCACTGGAGCGTGATCGGAAGATGCGCGACTACAGGCGCACGCTGGTAGATGCGCTCCTGAGAGCATTCCAGACTGACGCCGGGGGACAAGTGGAAGCACAAGGCAACGCAGCTGTGTCAGCGCCAGCACCTCAGAAGGCAGGGTTAGTATGGCCGACATGTGGAAAAGCTTTGTCACCTCACCACAACAACCAGCCCCAACTGCTGATATGGAGCGTGTTGGCAGGAGGCTGCATTAGAACAACATGGTCGAACAGTACCTGTGCACACGCCTACACGTACTGACTGATGGTTCTTCCGCATTCAACTTCTGGGTCTCCAAATTTTCCACATGGCCAGAGCTTGCCCTGTATGCCTTGGAGGTGCTGGCCTGCCCTGCAGCCAGTGTACTCTCTGAACGTGTATTTAGCACGGCAGGAGGCTCATTACAGACAGACGCAGACGCCTCTCCACAGCCAACGTGGACAAGCTCACGTTCATTAAAATGAACCAGTCCTGGATCCCACAAGACTTGTCTGTACCTTGTGCAGAATAGACAGTTCTAACAGCTTCAACCATCCATCCTTGTACTCAAGTGCACTTATTCCTTTATTTTTATTTTTATATATGCCCCAATATTTTGGGGGATACCCCTATGTAAAAATGCAAAATAGCAAACACATCTGTGTTGGCTACCTATTCCTCCTTCGCCGCCGCTTCCACCTAGACCGCCACGTGAGCCTACACGGCCACATCCACCCATTCACCGCCTCCTCAACCTCTTCCTCCTACATCATTCCAAATTTTAATTTTTTTAAGTTCTTTTGTGTTTGTTTTTTTAATTCATTTCCTTTTTCCACATTAGTTTGCAGAGCATTTGCCATGCTCTTAAGCACATTTTGCTACCTTTTGCAGCCCTCTAGCTCTTTCCAGGGCTATTTTAGAGCCATTTTAGTGGCCAAAAGTTCGGGTCCCCATTGACTTCAATGGGGTTGGGGTTGGGGTTCGGGGTCAAGTTCGGGTGAAGTTTGGGTCCCGAACCTGAACTGTTTTTTTCAAATTCAGCCGAACCTGCCGAACCCGAACATCCAGGTGTCCGCTCAACTCTATTTACAACTAATACACTCATTGACAAAAAAATGTAAGTTGTTGGAGTCAAATGAAATCTATGTGTGAACGTAATGATGATATATGTAAGATTACAATATGAGAGCAAAAGGATAAGTTTATTAGAGAAAACGGTACAATTGAAAGGAGGCACTAGTACCCTGTTGGGCCATCTCTAGATGACATATGGTTGCGCATGGAGACATACAGGTAAAGATGAGTAAAGTTTTAAAACATTCAATTCAGACGATTCTTCGAACATCGACAAGAAATTTGATTTGTTATGAATTAATTTGTCACTATTTACAATAAATCAGATATACCTAGGCAACTCTGCCCAATTATATTCATCCCACATGGTGGCCCAATCTCAGTGTGAAGGCTTGGAACTTAAACTGCAGGAAGATTCCAGGGAGAGTGTATTGACATTTGGGTTATGTTCTAGTGCAGTGATGGCGAACCTATGGCACGGGTGCCAGAGGCGGCACTCAGAGCCCTCTCTGTGGGCACCCGCACTCTGGAAAAAGTCAAAAGTGTACAATATGCCTTAGACTTTTCCTGACTTTTCAGCACAGGCGCACTATGAACAGCACAGGCAGCACACTGAATGTAGGCAGGCTATTATAGCTAAATAATAAAGTACATAGAGCATATACTATATTGGACTATAGTATTCAGGTTAAAATGCTTTGTTGGCACTTTGCAATAAATAAGTGGATTTTGGGTTGCAGTTTGGGCACTCGGCCTTTAAAAGGTTTGCCATCACTGTTCTAGTGCACTCACATTTCAGTTAAACTGTTCTGTAGATACTGCGCCATCAGTATTCCAGGTATAATTTATCGCCATCTACATCACTGTGCAGTGCACCAAGATTGATAGCGAATCCCTTTTGTTACCCCTGCAGTGCAATGGCTCCTTAAGTGGAACAAAATAAAGAAATGGAGGCAGCGTCTATAAAGGGGAGAAAACAAAAGTTCTTATAATGCATGTTGTGGCAGTCCAAACACATGCCTTTTCATTCCTTCTGTTAGCTGTAGATTTAATATACGTAAGTGTAACAGGTCAATGTTGCCTTCAGATTGAAGTTATTGCCATGGACTTAACCTTGTAGTGCCCCAAGATTCAAGTAGTGGCCCCATGAGAGTGGGGTGGGTGGCCGCAGAGTTGGCAGTAACAGTGATACTAGTGGCCCCATGACAGAGTGAGCAAGGTTGTAGCAGCAGCAGTGGCAGAAACAGTGACTATAGTGGCCCCATGAAAGAGTTGAGAGGGTGGTAGCAGTGGCAGTAATAGTGACAATAGTGGCTCCATGACAGAGTTGAGAGGATGGCAGCAGTGGCAGTACCAGTGACAGTAATGACCACATGATAGAGTGGGGAGGGTGGCAGCAGTGGTAGCGACAGTAGTGGCCCCATGACAGAGTGTGGAATGTGGCAGCAACAGTGACAACAGAATGGGGATGGAGGCCAACAGTGGCAGTAACACAGACAATTGTGTCCACATGACAGAGTGGGGAGGGGGCAGCAGCAGTGGCAATAAGGCTGTGTTGACATCAATGTTTATTTTTTCATTCTTCTGATCTGTTCTTCTAAAAAAGGGATGCCCAACCTGCGGCCCTCTAGCTGTTGCAAAACTACAACTCACAGCATGACCGGACTACCTACAGCTATCAGCCTACAGCAGGGCATGATGGGAATTGTAGTTTTGCAACAGCTGGAGAGCCGCAGGTTGAGCATCCCTGTTCTAAAAAAAAACAAAGCCTGTATTTTAAGCATCCATAAAGCCCATTTCAGACAGTCAGTACTTGATCAGTTATCATAAAGTAGGCCATAACCAGGAGTTGGTCCAAAACAGAGATAAAATGTAATATAAATATTTGCTTCTCTTCTGTGTTTTGCACCCACTCCTGCTTTTGGCCTACAGATATTGATCAAATACTAATGCAAAATACAGACATGTGAAAGAGGCTTTATGCTCAATTTGCATCTGTTTTGGCCATTTACGCCTGAAATCAGTTTCTTAACAAGGAAAAAAAGTCCATCATGCAGGACTTTAATGGCCTTTTTCACACAGTCAATATTTGGTCAGTATTTAGCATCAGTATTTAATCAGTAATTGTAAGCCAAAAACAGGAGTGGGTCCAAAACAGAGATTAAGGGGTCATTTATAAAATTGGTGTAAAGTAGAACTGGCTTAGTTGCCCATAGCAAACCATTAGATTGCACCTTTCATTTTGGACAGCTCCTTTGGAAAATGAAAGGTGTATTCTGATTGGTTGATTGCCAACTAAGCCAGTTCTACTTTACACCAGTTTGATAAATGACCCCTAAATGTGATTGAAATATTTGCATCTCAACTGTGTTTTGAACCCACTCCTGCTTTTGGTGTACAAATAGTGATAAACTACTGACCAAATACTGACTGTGTGAAAGAGGCCTTACGGATGCTCAAAATAAAGGTTTCTTTGCTTTTACATTTTTGTTCTTTTGACGGATAAGAAGAATGGAAAAATAAACGGTAATGTCAACACGGAAAAACAGGGACAATAGTTGGACAGAGTGGGGACAGGGGTCAACAGCAGTGGCTGTAACAGAGATAACAGTGAACCCATAAGAGAGTGGGTATGGGGTCTAATAGCAGTGGCAATAACAGGAACAATAATGGCCCCATGACTGAGTGGAGGGGGGAGCAGAAGCAGTGGCATACAATACAAGATGGTGGCAGATCACAGTAGTAGCAAAATCCAAAAACTGCAGTGTAATAGCAAGGCCAAGTGGCAGGCATATCCTTTTGAAAACATAACATGTACATATCTGTAGGGCAAAATGTCCCATTGCAGGAATGGTCGTAGAGGCAGCAGACGGGTGCCAGCATCAGAATGGTGGCAGCAGCACATGGCCAGAAGTAACGGTCTATTTTGCTAAATATTCATGTGTGGCAACAAACTACAGTATGATCATTAGTGGCAGAATTATTTATTCTGTTGCATCAGGCACCTGCATTTGGAAATCCGTGTTGATTAGAGTTGAGCGAACACCTGGATGTTCGGGTTCGAGAAGTTCGGCCGAACATCCCGGAAATGTTCGGGTTCGGGATCCGAACCCGATCCGAACTTCGTCCCGAACCCGAACCCCATTGAAGTCAATGGGGACCCGAACTTTTCGGCACTAAAAAGGCTGTAAAACAGCCCAGGAAAGAGCTAGAGGGCTGCAAAAGGCAGCAACATGTAGGTAAATCCCCTGCAAACAAATGTGGATAGGGAAATGAATTAAAATAAAAATTAAATAAATAAAAATTAACCAAAATCAATTGGAGAGAGGTTCCATAGCAGAGAATCTGGCTTCCCGTCACCCACCACTGGAACAATTCTAGTAAGAAGCAGGGCGGCAATACCAGAGGGTTAGACGGATCGTTAGTGATAGGGATATGTGTCAAACAAGATTAGACGATATGACCAATAAATTTAGAGAGCGAGGCTACCCCCCTGATCTATTGAAAATACAGCGTAATAAAGCTGAGATTACACCACCAGATAGAACTAAGAAAGAAACAAGGATCCCCTTAGTGATTAAATACCATCCCTGGTCCCAGCGCCTTAGGACTATTGTTAATCAACATTGGCACATATTATCTAAGTCCTATCCACGGATAGGAGAGTTCCAGAGGCCACCCATGATATGCTATAAACGGGCAGAAAATATTAGGGATAAAATAGTCCGGGCGGATGTGGGAAGTAATAAAATAGAAAGAGGACAGAGTACTTTATCTACACCTAGACGGGGCACTTTTCCTTGTTTAAACTGTGTCAATTGTTCCAGCGTTATAAAGGGTTCATGTTTCTCCCACCCTCACTCAGGTGAAAATATTCCAATAAGGGGCACGTTCACTTGTGATAGTAGATTTGTGGTTTACATTCTTAAATGTCCATGTGGATTACTATATGTGGGGGAAACCTCAATGAGAATGAAGGACAGACTAAGTAAACACAAATCTACTATCCGTAAACAGAATTTATTACTCCCAATACCCCTTCATTTTTATGATAAAAAACACAACATCTCGCAGTTGAGGTATCAGATTATTGAAGGTGTATCATTACCCCGTCGAGGGGGTGACAGAAATAAATTGTTATTGAAAAGGGAGGCTTACTGGATCCATCGTCTTCAGACAATGGAGCCCAGGGGCCTCAATCGTGAGTACAATGTGTCCTGTTTCCTATAAGGCATTCGGCCTTATGCAATCTGATAAATATATTTCTTTTTTTCTTCAGCGTGATTAATCACTGCAAGAATGGACTATGTGACTGAAAATCTTCGCCAGTATAGAGTGGATATGTTTTTTGCGAATTTTCAATTGCGAATTTTCAGTTGCGAATTTTTAGTTGCGAATTTTCAATTGCGAATTTTCAATTTTCAATTGCGAATTTTCAGTTGCGAATTTTCAATTGCGAATTTTTCAATGCGAATTTTTCATTGCGATTATTTGATATGCGAATTTTATTTAATGAGGGAGGCGGAGCTTCTTTGATGATGTCAGTTCCTTTGTGTTTCATTTATGTATAAATAGCTGGAGTGTAAGATGTTTTATGCAGTCTGATGAAAGCACATCTGTGCTGAAACGCGTCACTATGCCATTTTGAATATGTGACTGAATAAATCTACATTGTGATCTACATCAGCGAAGTGCCGGTCCTTTCCTTTGAAACCACCACTGGAACAGTCCATTCTCAGATATTTAGGCCCCGGCACCCAGGCAGAGGAGAGAGGTCCCGTAACAGAGAATCTGTCTTCATGTCAGCAGAGAATTAGTCTGCATGTCATAGCAGAGAATGAGGCTTCACGTCAGCCACCACTGCAACAGTCCATTGGCATATATTTAGGCCCAGCACCCAGGCAGAGGAGGGAGGTCCCGTAACAGAGAATCTGTCTTCATGTCAGCAGAGAATTAGTCTGCATGTCATAGCAGAGAATGAGGCTTCACGTCAGCCACCACTGCAACAGTCCATTGGCATATATTTAGGCCCAGCACACACACAGGCAGAGGAGAGAGGTCCCGTAACAGAGAATCTGGCTTCATGTCAGCAGAGAATCAGTCTGCATGTCATAGCAGAGAATGAGGCTTCACGTCAGCCACCACTGCAACAGTCCATTGGCATATATTTAGGCCCAGCACACACACAGGCAGAGGAGAGAGGTCCCGTAACAGAGGATCTGGCTTCATGTCAGCAGAGAATCAGTCTGCATGTCATAGCAGAGAATCAGGCTTCACGTCAGCCACCACTGCAACAGTCCATTGTCATAAATTTAGGCCCAGCACCCAGGCAGAGGAGAGAGGTCCCGTAACAGACAATCTGGCTTCATGTCAGCAGAGAATTAGTCTGCATGTCATAGCAGAGAATGAGGCTTCACGTCAGCCACCACTGCAACAGTCCATTGGCATATATTTAGGCCTAGCACACAGGCAGAGGAGAGAGGTCCCGTAACAGACAATCTGGCTTCATGTCAGCAGAGAATCAGTCTGCATGTCATAGCAGAGAATGAGGCTTCACGTCAGCCACCACTGCAACAGTCCATTGGCATATATTTAGGCCCAGCACACACACAGGCAGAGGAGAGAGGTCCCGTAACAGACAATCTGGCTTCATGTCAGCAGAGAATCAGTCTGCATGTCATAGCAGAGAATGAGGCTTCACGTCAGCCACCACTGCAACAGTCCATTGGCATATATTTAGGCCCAGCACACACACAGGCAGAGGAGAGAGGTCCCGTAACAGACAATCTGGCTTCATGTCAGCAGAGAATCAGTCTGCATGTCATAGCAGAGAATGAGGCTTCACGTCACCCACCACTGCAACAGTCCATTGGCATATATTTAGGCCTAGCACACAGGCAGAGCAGAGAGGTCCCGTAACAGACAATCTGGCTTCATGACAGCAGAGAATCAGTCTGCATGTCATAGCAGAGAATGAGGCTTCACGTCACCCACCACTGCAACAGTCCATTGGCATATATTTAGGCCTAGCACACAGGCAGAGCAGAGAGGTCCCGTAACAGACGATCTGGCTTCATGTCAGCAGAGAATCAGTCTGCATGTCATAGCAGAGAATGAGGCTTCACGTCAGCCACCACTGAAACAGTCCATTGGCATATATTTAGGCCCAGCACACACACAGGCAGAGGAGAGAGGTCCCGTAACAGAGGATCTGGCTTCATGTCAGCAGAGAATCAGTCTGCATGTCATAGCAGAGAATCAGGCTTCACGTCAGCCACCACTGCAACAGTCCATTGTCATAAATTTAGGCCCAGCACCCAGGCAGAGGAGAGAGGTCCCGTAACAGACAATCTGGCTTCATGTCAGCAGAGAATTAGTCTGCATGTCATAGCAGAGAATGAGGCTTCACGTCAGCCACCACTGCAACAGTCCATTGGCATATATTTAGGCCTAGCACACAGGCAGAGGAGAGAGGTCCCGTAACAGACAATCTGGCTTCATGTCAGCAGAGAATCAGTCTGCATGTCATAGCAGAGAATGAGGCTTCACGTCACCCACCACTGCAACAGTCCATTGGCATATATTTAGGCCTAGCACACAGGCAGAGCAGAGAGGTCCCGTAACAGACAATCTGGCTTCATGACAGCAGAGAATCAGTCTGAATGTCATAGCAGAGAATGAGGCTTCACGTCACCCACCACTGCAACAGTCCATTGGCATATATTTAGGCCTAGCACACAGGCAGAGGAGAGGTTCATTCAACTTTGGGTAGCCTCGCAATATAATGGTAAAATGAAAATAAAAATAGGATTGAATGAGGAAGTGCCCTGGAGTCCAATAATATATGGTTATGGGGAGGTAGTTAATGTCTAATCTGGACAAGGGACGGACAGGTCCTGTGGGATCCATGCCTGGTTCATTTTTATGAACGTCAGCTTGTCCACATTGGCTGTAGACAGGCGGCTGCGTTTGTCTGTAATGACGCCCCCTGCCGTGCTGAATACACGTTCAGACAAAACGCTGGCTGCCGGGCAGGCCAGCACCTCCAAGGCATAAAAGGCTAGCTCTGGCCACGTGGACAATTTAGAGACCCAGAAGTTGAATGGGGCCGAACCATCAGTCAGTACGTGGAGGGGTGTGCACACGTACTGTTCCACCATGTTAGTGAAATGTTGCCTCCTGCTAACACGTTGCGTATCAGGTGGTGGTGCAGTTAGCTGTGGCGTGTTGACAAAAGTTTTCCACATCTCTGCCATGCTAACCCTGCCCTCAGAGGAGCTGGCCGTGACACAGCTGCCTTGGCGACCTCTTGCTCCTCCTCTGCCTTGGCCTTGGGCTTCCACTTGTTCCCCTGTGACATTTGGGAATGCTCTCAGTAGCGCGTCTACCAACGTGCGCTTGTACTCGCGCATCTTCCTATCACGCTCCAGTGCAGGAAGTAAGGTGGGCACATTGTCTTTGTAGCGTGGATCCAGCAGGGTGGCAACCCAGTAGTCCGCACAGGTTAAAATGTGGGCAACTCTGCTGTCGTTGCGCAGGCACTGCAGCATGTAGTCGCTCATGTGTGCCAGGCTGCCCAGGGGTAAGGACAAGCTGTCCTCTGTGGGAGGCGTATCGTCATCGTCCTGCCTTTCCCCCCAGCCACGCACCAGTGATGGACCCGAGCTGCGTTGGGTGCCACCCCGCTGTGACCATGCTTCATCCTCATCCTCCTCCACCTCCTCCTCATCCTCGTCCTCCTCGTCCTCCAGTAGTGGGCCCTGGCTGGCCACATTTGTACCTGGCCTCTGCTGTTGCCAAAAACCTCCCTCTGAGTCACTTCGAAGAGACTGGCCTGAAAGTGCTAAAAATGACCCCTCTTCCTCCTCCTCCTCCTCCTCCTCCTGGGCCACCTCCTCTTCCATCATCGCCCTAAGTGTTTTCTCAAGGAGACATAGAAGTGGTATTGTAACGCTGATAACGGTGTCATCGCCACTGGCCATGTTGGTGGAGTACTCGAAACAGCGCAACAGGGCACACAGGTCTCGCATGGAGGCCCAGTCATTGGTGGTGAAGTGGTGCTGTTCTGTAGTGCGACTGACCCGTGCGTGCTGCAGCTGAAACTCCACTATGGCCTGCTGCTGCTCGCACAGTCTGTCCAGCATGTGCAAGGTGGAGTTCCACCTGGTGGGCACGTCGCATATGAGGCGGTGAGCGGGAAGGCCGAAGTTACGCTGTAGCGCAGACAGGCGAGCAGCAGCAGGATGTGAACGCCGGAAGCGCGAACAGACGGCCCGCACTTTATGCAGCAGCTCTGACATGTCGGGGTAGTTGTGAATGAACTTCTGCACCACCAAATTCAGCACATGCGCCAAGCAAGGGATGTGCGTCAAATTGGCTAGTCCCAGAGCTGCAACGAGATTTCGCCCATTATCACACACCACCAGGCCGGGCTTGAGGCTCACCGGCAGCAACCACTCGTCGGTCTGTTGTTCAATACCCCGCCACAACTCCTGTGCGGTGTGGGGCCTGTCCCCCAAACATATGAGTTTCAGAATGGCCTGCTGACGTTTACCCCGGGCTGTGCTGAAGTTGGTGGTGAAGGTGTGTGGCTGACTGGATGAGCAGGTGGAAGAAGAGGAGGAGGAAGCCGAGAAGGAGGAGGTGGCAACAGGAGGCAAAGAATGTTGCCCTGCGATCCTTGGCGGCGGAAGGACGTGCGCCAAACAGCTCTCCGCCTGGGGCCCAGCTGCCACTACATTTACCCAGTGTGCAGTTAGGGAGATATAGCGTCCCTGGCCGTGCTTACTGGTCCACGTATCTGTGGTTAGGTGGACCTTGCTACAGATGGCGTTGCGCAGTGCACACTTGATTTTTTTTGGGATACTTGGTTGTGCAGGGAAGGCACGGCTCTCTTGGAGAAGTAGTGCCGGCTGGGAACAACATACTGTGGGACAGCAAGCGACATGAGCTGTTTGAAGCTGTCTGTGTCCACCAGCCTAAATGACAGCATTTCATAGGCCAGTAGTTTAGAAATGCTGGCATTCAGGGCCAGGGATCGAGGGTGGCTAGGTGGGAATTTACGCTTTCTATCAAATGTTTGTGAGATGGAGAGCTGAACGCTGGCGTGTGACATGGTTGAGACGCTTGGTGACGGAGGTGGTGGTGGTGGTGTTGGTGGTACATCCCCTGTTTGCTGGGCGGCAGGTGCCAACGTTCCTCCAGAGGCGGAGGAAGAGGCCGAGGCGGCAGCAGCAGAATAGGCCGAGGCGGCAGCAGCAGAAGAGGTAGCAGGGGGAGCCTGAGTGACTTCCTTGGTTTTAAGGTGTTTACTCCACTGCAGTTCATGCTTTGCATGCAGGTGCCTGGTCATGCAGGTTGTGCTCAGGTTCAGAACGTTAATGCCTCGCTTCAGGCTCTGATGGCACAGCATGCAAACCACTCGGGTCTTGTCGTCAGCACATTGTTTGAAGAAGTGCCATGCCAGGGAACTCCTTGAAGCTGCCTTTGGGGTGCTCGGTCCCAGATGGCGGCGGTCAGTAGCAGGCGGAGTCTCTTGGCGGCGGGTGTTCTGCTTTTGCCCACTGCTCCCTCTTTTGCTACGCTGTTGGCTCGGTCTCACCACTGCCTCTTCCTCCGAACTGTGAAAGTCAGTGGCACGACCTTCATTCCATGTGGGGTCTAGGACCTCATCGTCCCCTGCATCGTCTTCCACCCAGTCTTGATCCCTGACCTCCTGTTCAGTCTGCACACTGCAGAAAGACGCAGCAGTTGGCACCTGTGTTTCGTCATCATCAGAGACATGCTGAGGTGGTATTCCCATGTCCTCATCATCAGGAAACATAAGTGGTTGTGCGTCAGTGCATTCTATGTCTTTCACCGCTGGGGAAGGGCTAGGTGGATGCCCTTGGGAAACCCTGCCAGCGGAGTCTTCAAACAGCATAAGAGACTGCTGCATAACTTGAGGCTGAGACAGTTTCCCTGGTATGCATGGGGGTGATGTGACAGACTGATGGGGTTGGTTTTCAGGCGCCATCTGTGCGCTTTCTGCAGAAGACTGGGTGGGAGATAATGTGAACGTGCTGGATCCACTGTCGGCCACCCAATTGACTAATGCCTGTACCTGCTCAGGCCTTACCATCCTTAGAACGGCATTGGGCCCCACCATATATCGCTGTAAATTCTGGCGGCTACTGGGACCTGAGGTAGTTGGTACACTAGGACGTGTGGATGTGGCAGAACGGCCACGTCCTCTCCCAGCACCAGAGGGTCCACTAACACCACCACGACCATGTCCACGTCCGCGTCCCTTACTAGATGTTTTTCTCATTGTTATGGTTCACCACAACAACAAATATATTATTTGGCCCAATGTATTGTATTCAAATTCAGCGGGATATAAATTTGATGCCTAGTATTTAGGCGCTGGGTGACCGGTATGGATTTAGTGACAGAATTAGACTTGGAAATGCACAGAAGCGTGTGTGTGTGAAGTTATTCTGAATGACCCAATGTGCACCTTGAATATTATATACCCTTTTAGGGATAGATTTCAAATAGCTCTGATATAGCAGAAACCACTAAATTATGAAATTGCTAAATTGGGAATTGTATTTCAACCCAGAACAAGAAATGTGCTTGAACGGACACTAAATAACTCGCCCAGCTACAGCACTAACGAGAGATTTAGCAGGATATAAATTTGAGGCCTAGTATTTAGGCGCTGGGTGACAGGTATGGGTTTAGTGACAGAATTAGACTTGGAAATACACAGTAGCGGGTGTGTGTGAAGTTATTCTGAATGACCCAATGTGCACCTTGAATATTATATACCCTTTTAGGGATAGATTTCAAATAGCTCTGATATAGCAGAAACCACTAAATTATGAAATTGCTAAATTGGGAATTGTATTTCAACCCAGAACAAGAAATGTGCTTGAACGGACACTAAATAACTCGCCCAGCTACAGCACTAACGAGAGATTTAGCAGGATATAAATTTGAGGCCTAGTATTTAGGCGCTGGGTGACAGGTATGGGTTTAGTGACAGAATTAGACTTGGAAATACACAGTAGCGGGTGTGTGTGAAGTTATTCTGAATGACCCAATGTGCACCTTGAATATTATATACCCTTTTAGGGATAGATTTCAAATAGCTCTGATATAGCAGAAACCACTAAATTATGAAATTGCTAAATTGGGAATTGTATTTCAACCCAGAACAAGAAATGTGCTTGAACGGACACTAAATAACTCGCCCAGCTACAGCACTAACGAGAGATTTAGCAGGATATAAATTTGAGGCCTAGTATTTAGGCGCTGGGTGACAGGTATGGGTTTAGTGACAGAATTAGACTTGGAAATACACAGTAGCGGGTGTGTGTGAAGTTATTCTGAATGACCCAATGTGCACCTTGAATATTATATACCCTTTTAGGGATAGATTTCAAATAGCTCTGATATAGCAGAAACCACTAAATTATGAAATTGCTAAATTGGGAATTGTATTTCAACCCAGAACAAGAAATGTGCTTGAACGGACACTAAATAACTCGCCCAGCTACAGCACTAACGAGAGATTTAGCAGGATATAAATTTGAGGCCTAGTATTTAGGCGCTGGGTGACAGGTATGGGTTTAGTGACAGAATTAGACTTGGAAATGCACAGAAGCGTGTGTGTGTGAAGTTATTCTGAATGACCCAATGTGCACCTTGAATATTATATACCCTTTTAGGGATAGATTTCAAATAGCTCTGATATAGCAGAAACCACTAAATTATGAAATTGCTAAATTGGGAATTGTATTTCAACCCAGAACAAGAAATGTGCTTGAACGGACACTAAATAACTCGCCCAGCTACAGCACTAACGAGAGATTTAGCAGGATATAAATTTGAGGCCTAGTATTTAGGCGCTGGGTGACAGGTATGGGTTTAGTGACAGAATTAGACTTGGAAATACACAGTAGCGGGTGTGTGTGAAGTTATTCTGAATGACCCAATGTGCACCTTGAATATTATATACCCTTTTAGGGATAGATTTCAAATAGCTCTGATATAGCAGAAACCACTAAATTATGAAATTGCTAAATTGGGAATTGTATTTCAACCCAGAACAAGAAATGTGCTTGAACGGACACTAAATAACTCGCCCAGCTACAGCACTAACGAGAGATTTAGCAGGATATAAATTTGAGGCCTAGTATTTAGGCGCTGGGTGACAGGTATGGGTTTAGTGACAGAATTAGACTTAGAAATACACAGTAGCGGGTGTGTGTGAAGTTATTCTGAATGACCCAATGTGCACCTTGAATATTATATACCCTTTTAGGGATAGATTTCAAATAGCTCTGATATAGCAGAAACCACTAAATTATGAAATTGCTAAATTGGGAATTGTATTTCAACCCAGAACAAGAAATGTGCTTGAACGGACACTAAATAACTCGCCCAGCTACAGCACTAACGAGAGATTTAGCAGGATATAAATTTGAGGCCTAGTATTTAGGCGCTGGGTGACAGGTATGGGTTTAGTGACAGAATTAGACTTAGAAATACACAGTAGCGGGTGTGTGTGAAGTTATTCTGAATGACCCAATGTGCACCTTGAATATTATATACCCTTTTAGGGATAGATTTCAAATAGCTCTGATATAGCAGAAACCACTAAATTATGAAATTGCTAAATTGGGAATTGTATTTCAACCCAGAACAAAAAATGTGCTTTGACGGACACTAAATAACTTTCCCAGCCACAACAGGACAGCGTTAACGAGAGATTTAGCAGGATATAAATTTGAGGCCTAGTATTTAGGCGCTGGGTGACAGGTATGGGTTTAGTGACAGAATTAGACTTGGAAATACACAGTAGCGGGTGTGTGTGAAGTTATTCTGAATGACCCAATGTGCACCTTGAATATTATATACCCTTTTAGGGATAGATTTCAAATAGCTCTGATATAGCAGAAACCACTAAATTATGAAATTGCTAAATTGGGAATTGTATTTCAACCCAGAACAAAAAATGTGCTTTGACGGACACTAAATAACTTTCCCAGCCACAACAGGACAGCGTTAACGAGAGATTTAGCAGGATATAAATTTGAGGCCTAGTATTTAGGCGCTGGGTGACAGGTATGGGTTTAGTGACAGAATTAGACTTAGAAATACACAGTAGCGGGTGTGTGTGAAGTTATTCTGAATGACCCAATGTGCACCTTGAATATTATATACCCTTTTAGGGATAGATTTCAAATAGCTCTGATATAGCAGAAACCACTAAATTATGAAATTGCTAAATTGGGAATTGTATTTCAACCCAGAACAAGAAATGTGCTTGAACGGACACTAAATAACTCGCCCAGCTACAGCACTAACGAGAGATTTAGCAGGATATAAATTTGAGGCCTAGTATTTAGGCGCTGGGTGACAGGTATGGGTTTAGTGACAGAATTAGACTTAGAAATACACAGTAGCGGGTGTGTGTGAAGTTATTCTGAATGACCCAATGTGCACCTTGAATATTATATACCCTTTTAGGGATAGATTTCAAATAGCTCTGATATAGCAGAAACCACTAAATTATGAAATTGCTAAATTGGGAATTGTATTTCAACCCAGAACAAAAAATGTGCTTTGACGGACACTAAATAACTTTCCCAGCCACAACAGGACAGCGTTAACGAGAGATTTAGCAGGATATAAATTTGAGGCCTAGTATTTAGGCGCTGGGTGACAGGTATGGGTTTAGTGACAGAATTAGACTTGGAAATACACAGTAGCGGGTGTGTGTGAAGTTATTCTGAATGACCCAATGTGCACCTTGAATATTATATACCCTTTTAGGGATAGATTTCAAATAGCTCTGATATAGCAGAAACCACTAAATTATGAAATTGCTAAATTGGGAATTGTATTTCAACCCAGAACAAGAAATGTGCTTGAACGGACACTAAATAACTCGCCCAGCTACAGCACTAACGAGAGATTTAGCAGGATATAAATTTGAGGCCTAGTATTTAGGCGCTGGGTGACAGGTATGGGTTTAGTGACAGAATTAGACTTGGAAATACACAGTAGCGGGTGTGTGTGAAGTTATTCTGAATGACCCAATGTGCACCTTGAATATTATATACCCTTTTAGGGATAGATTTCAAATAGCTCTGATATAGCAGAAACCACTAAATTATGAAATTGCTAAATTGGGAATTGTATTTCAACCCAGAACAAGAAATGTGCTTGAACGGACACTAAATAACTCGCCCAGCTACAGCACTAAGGACAGATTTAGCTGGATATAAATTTGAGGCCTAGTATTTAGGCGCTGGGTGACAGGTATGGGTTTAGTGACAGAATTAGACTTGGAAATGCACAGTAGCGGGTGTGTGAAGTTATTCTGAATGACCCTATGTGCACCTTGAATATTATATACCCTTTTAGGGATAGATTTCAAATAGATCTGATACAGCAGAAACCACTAAATTTTTAAATTGCTAAATTGGGAATTGTATTTCAACCCAGAACAAAAAATGTGCTTTGACGGACACTAAATAACTTTCCCAGCCACAACAGGACAGCGGTAACGAGAGATTTAGCGGGATATAAATTTGAGGCCTAGTATTTAGGCGCTGGGTGACCGGTATGGATTTAGTGACAGAATTAGACTGGGATATGGCCAAAAAATAACCACACTATTGCTGGTTAAATGCACTTGGTGATGGGCGCAGCTTGCCCCTGATGTAGTATATGGCCAAAAAATGAACAGACTATTGCTGGTTAAATGCACTTGGTGTCACAGCTTGACCAACCACACTACTGAGGGTTAAATGCACTTGGTGACGGGCGCAGCTTGCCCCTGATTTAGTATATGGCCAAAAAATGAACAGACTATTGCTGGTTAAATGCACTTGGTGTGATAGCTTGACCAACCACACTACTGAGGGTTAAATGCACTTGGTGTGACAGCTTCACCCTGATGTAGGCTTTAGCCAAAAAACAACCACACCATTGAGGGTTAAATGCACTTGGTCGCAGCTTGTGCTGGCGCACCACAAGACACAAAATGGCCGCCGATCACCCCAGAAAAATGTGACTGACAAACGGTCTGGGCAGCCTAAAAACAGTGAGCAATTGAGGATCAGCAGCTCAATGATCCACAGCTGCAGATCGATCAGTTAATCAAGTCCTTTGGAGGAGTTAATCTGCCTAATCTCGCCCTACTGTCGCAGCCGCAACCTCTCCCTACGCTAATCAGAGCAGAGTGACGGGCGGCGCTATGTGACTCCAGCTTAAATAGAGGCTGGGTCACATGGTGCTCTGGCCAATCACAGCCATGCCAATAGTAGGCATGGCTGTGATGGCCTCTTGGGGCAAGTAGTATGACGCTTGTTGATTGGCTGCTTAGCAGCCTTTCAAAAAGCGCCAAGAAAGCGTCACAAAAGCGCGAAGAAAGCGACGAACACCGAACCCGAACCCGGACTTTTACGAAAATGTCCGGGTTCGGGTCCGTGTCACGGACACCCCAAAATTCGGTACGAACCCGAACTATACAGTTCGAGTTCGCTCATCCCTAGTGTTGATCCACGCCTGATTAATCTTTATGAATGTTAGTCTCTCAACATTTTGGGAAGAAAGGTGAGTTCTCTTAGGGCTAACTATGCCCCCTGCCACACTGAAATCTCGCTCTAATGCCACACTACTGGCTGGGCAGGAAAGTATGCCCATGGCAAAGTCGGCCAGTGTCAACCAAACTTCAAGTTTGCATGCCCAGTAGTCCAAAGGATCTTGGATCATGGGTGACAGGGTGCAGTAAAAGTTTGCCACCACCTGCTGGTTGAGGTCAGCTGCATGTCCTGCTGGTGGCTGGTTTCTTCAGTAGGCGGCTGAAAACTGCTCACCATAGACTCCAGGGGCGGACTGGGCCGGGGGGCAGGGAGGCAATTGCCCCCCAGGCCTCCCTAAATAAACGGCCGCTGGGCCGCCCGTCTAAAAAAAATAATATTTTTTTTTTAATTCTTCAGGGCCGCACCGCCGATCACCACAGGCACCGCCGATCACTATCAGAGGCTGGCTCAGGAAGCGCGATGACGTCATTATCATCGCGACGCCTGAGCCGGCAGCACACGCTGCTGATGGAGGTAAGTATTTTTTTATTATTTTTTCTTCTTTGCGGAGATCTGTCACTATGGGGGGGAGATTTGGCACTATAGGGGGGGAGATCTGGCACTATGGGGGGGAGATCTGGCAGTATGGGGTGCACTATAAGGGGAGCTGGCACTATGGGGCGCACTATAGGGGGAGCTGGCACTATGGGGGGCACTATAAGGGGAGCTGGCACTATGGGGCGCACTATAGGGGGAGCTGGCACTATGGGGGGCACTGTAGGGGGAGCTGGCACTATGGGGGGCCTATAGGGGGAGCTGGCACTATGGGGGGCCTATAGGAGGAGCTGGCACTATGGGGGGGTACTATAGGGGGAGCTGGCACTATGGGGGGGGTACTATAGGGGGAGCTGGCACTATGGGGGGGACTATAGGGGGAGCTGGCACTATGGGGTGCACTATAGGGGGAGCTGGCACTATGGGGGCACTGTAGGGGGAGCTGGCACTATGGGGGGCCTATAGGGGGAGCTGGCACTATGGGGGGAGGGCTTATAGGGGGAGCTGGCACTATGGGGGGGCCTATAGGAGGAGCTGGCACTATGGGGGGGTACTATAGGGGGAGCTGGCACTATGGGGGGGCCTATAGGAGGAGCTGGCACTATGGGGGGTACTATAGGGGGAGCTGGCACTATGGGGGGGTACTATAGGGGGAGCTGGCACTATGGGGGGTACTATAGGGGGAGCTGGCACTATGGGGGGGACTATAGGGGGAGCTGGCACTATGGGGCGCACTATAGGGGGAGCTGGCACTATGGGGGGCACTGTAGGGGGAGCTGGCACTATGGGGGGCCTATAGGGGGAGCTGGCACTATGGGGGGAGGGCTGGCACTATTGGGGGAGCTGGCACTATGGGGGCATTTCTTACTGGCACATTATGGGGGGGCACCATGGGGGAGAGGAGCACTATGGGGGTAACTGGGGGCTCTAAAGGGGCTTTTTTTTTAATTATTTGCACATTCTGGGGGGCACTATAGGGGAGAGCAGCACTATGGGGCATCTGGTGTTACTATAGGGGCATTATTTGGGGGCACTATGGGGAAGTGGGGGCTCTAAAGGGGCCTTTTGTATTGGAACATTATGGGGGCACTATGGCATTTGGTGGCACTAAGGGGGCATTTTTTACTGGCACATTATGGAAGGCACTATAGGGGAGAGCGGCACTATGGGGGAGTGGAGCACTATTGGGGCATATGGTGGCACTAAGAAGGGGCATTTTTTTACTGGTACATTGTGGGGGAGAGGAGCACTATAGGGGCATCTGCTGGGGGCACTAAGGGGCATTTTTTTACTGGCATATTATGGGGACACTATGGGGAAGGGGGAGAGGAGCAGTATGAGGGCATTTACTGGGGCACTATATAG
Source organism: Bufo gargarizans (assembly GCF_014858855.1). Classification (NCBI taxonomy): domain Eukaryota; kingdom Metazoa; phylum Chordata; class Amphibia; order Anura; family Bufonidae; genus Bufo; species Bufo gargarizans. The sequence continues at coordinate 399,420,561 of NC_058081.1, forward strand.
AGGTATTTTATACTGGCATACATTATGGGGACATTAGCTCAACTGCGGGCACTAAGCGGGGGTATTTCATGTACTGTCATATTATAGGGAAAATTAGTACTACTAGGGGGTATTATGGGGAGCTTTACTACTACTAGGGGCTATGAGGAACATGATTACTAGGGCACTATAGGGGCATTATTACTACTAAGTGTGCTCTGGCAGAGAATTATTTCTATTGGTGGGATTTTGGGGAGCATTGTTACTTTGGGGGCACCCTGGCATAGTATCAGCTTAGCACAATTATTTTTGGGGGACATTATCTTTATACTATTAGTGTCTGGGCGCAGTTATTTTTTAGAGCGCTGTGTGCCAATAATTGTTTAAGGGGGCACTATCTGTGTGGTAGTAGTATTTCCAGGCGGACTGTTTCTGCAGTATAGTATTGGGGGCATAGCGGGTACAGTATTGGGGGCACTATCTGTGTGGTAGTTTGTATTTCCAGGGGGACTGTTTCTGCAGTATAGTATTGGGGGTGGCAGGAAACTAATGTCTGTTTCTCAATCTCTGCAGAGAAGGGAGATGGCAGAAAAATCATCATGGCGGTCTGGTCTGAATGGAGAAGATGAGGAAAGAGAACGTCTACAACAAAGGTGACATCACTGGATGTAAGAGGTAGGGGGCACTGTGTAGGAGAGGAGATGCTCCGGCTCCTCCTCCTGCCATTTGCAGAAGGAGGATTCAGAACTGGGTGAGGATGACGAAAGGGGGCAGCAGGCCACAGGCGGGTGGCAGATGGTGGGGGGAACCACAGGCCTTGAGCAGGATCAGGGTAGGGAGGAGAGTGGAGGAGCTTCCTGGCTGTAGCTTGTTATATAAGCAGGCAGTGCAGCCAGGACGGCCTCCCCTCTCCGTATGATGTGTAGAGACAGGCCGCAACTATAAAATGTCAGCTGTACAGTGTGTGTTGGGAGTGGCCTATTATATGTAGGAGGGGCTTTTAATGATGGGGGGCTAAAAATGGGCCACTTGACTAGATTTGCCCCCCAGGACTAAGGCTGCCAGTCCTCCCCTGATAGACTCCATATTTAAGTTTATGGTTATGGAGCTGGTGATGCTCCCACCCCACTATTCCCGCCAGTTATAGCAGTGGAGCATGAGTGCAGAGGGTCCCCCCGATTAGACCTTCCTGAGGACAGGCACCGTAGGCAGCGACCAACAGCATATATCTCCGTTGTCAATTTTTGCATCCCTCTCAGAAGGTCTAAAAATTGCCCCCATTTTTGACCGGTAGCGAGGGTTTAACCATGTAGATAGCCAGTAGTCATCCCTCTGCCGAATGCTGACAAATGCGGCTGTCACTACACAAACATGACAGCATACATCTGGCCATTTGCACAAGGGGAGCATCTCTGCCTCAATCTCCACTGCATACTGCCATGGTCTGTCTGGGTTATCTGTGTCATCTTCGCTGTTGACCTCCAGCTCCTCCTGCTCCGCCTACTGCTCTCCTGTTGCTTGGGCAGATAAACCACCTAATTGTGTTTAAAATTCCTGGACATTTACGTCCTCCTCCTCCTCCTCTACTGCCAGTTCATCCTGCTCTGGGCTTTGGTGAACATGACATGGAGGTGCAGCATCTTCTGTCCCTTCATTAATCAGCTTTGTCAGCATCCCCTCCAGGATGTGAAGGAGTGGAATGATCTCATTCATCCAGTAGTTCTGCGTAGTGATGAGTGGCAGGGGTCATATTCAAATTCGTTGAATATTCGTGAATTTGAATATTCGTTAGTAGTAGTGTGTTGATTGCAAATTTTCATAATGCACATTTTTGTAATGAGAATTTTCGTAATGCAAATTTTTGTAATGATAATTTTTCGTAATGCGAATTTTGTAATGATAATTTTCGTAATGCGAATTTTCATAATGAGAATTAAAAAAAAAAGACGAATATCAACACTACTTCAAAGTCAAAGATATTGCAGCCTTCTCATTGGCCCACAAGCTAGAAGCAGGGAGGGATCATGTGTACTGATTAAAAAAAAAATCTTGAAATTACGAATATATATCACTATATTCAAAATATTCGTGAATTCTCGAAGTGCCGATATTCGTGATAGTTCTGCGGCCTCCTCAAAGGGTCTGAGCAAATGGCACATGTCACGCATGAGCTGCCACTGGTTAACGTGGAATTTACACAGGAGAGTAGACCTGTCCGTCTGCAGCATTAAGAAATCATTGACCGCCTTCCTCTGCTCGTACAGTCAGTCTAACATATGGAGTGTTGTTCCAATGGGTGAAAACATTGCATATCAGGCAAAGTTGGGGAAGACCATTTTGCCTTTGCAGCTCAAGGTGAGCATGTTTTGCACAGAAAGAGTGGCTGAAGAGTGTGCACGGTTTCCTGGACATTGCAGTTCAGTGGAAGACTTGATGAACCGGTTGCCAACAAGATTGAAGATGTGCGCTTTGCAGGGCATATCGGTCAGCCCTGCATGATGCAGCACAGACAAAATGTTATTTCTGTTATCAGTAACCATGGTTCGTAACTACGTTTAGCAGTTCCTCCCTGGTATGACTCAGTTCGCCCAGGCTGACCAGGTGCACAACCGCGTGACAATGCCTAGCTTTGCATAGGTGATATGCTGGAGGACCACTGTGAACTGTTCATACATTGGAGGGTGAGGACAAGGTGGCGAATGATGAGGCAGAGGAGGACATGGCACAGAAATCACAGTATTACAATGCAGAGACATTGCCATCACTTGTCCACCTGCTGGTGTGCCTGGACCCGAATGACATTTACCAATTTTGCTGTAAATTATATATATTGTCCTTAACTATAGTTATAATTCCATACGTCAGCGCTGGCCTGAACTCTACCAGACAGCAAGAAGCCCAAAGACTGGCCAACCTTCTGCTCTACGTACGTTCTCAGGGCTGGTACAACTTTTTGGGAAAATCAATGTCAGCTTGAGAATCTCCACCTTGGGTGGGCACAAGCCTTCAGTTCTCTGAAATGTACAGAGTTAACTACATGAAAAGGGAGGGACTGTAGTACCAGAAACTTGGCCAGGTGCACATTTAGCTTCTGCGCATTTGGATGAGTGTGCGCATACTTTTGTCTTTATGGAATCGTTTTGCTGTCAAAACAAGTGATAAGGACCTTAGATTGTGAACCCCATTTGGAACAGCTTGATACTAATGTCTGTAAAGCGCTGTGGAAGATAGTTGGGCTATATAAATGCGTAAAATAAATAAGGAGTAGGGGGAGGAATATAAGGAGCAATAGACAACACTGAAGTCGATGGGAACAAACAACAGCTTCCTTCTGATGACGTTTTCGAGCCCTCACTGCTGGAGAGGTAGCGTGGACCGGTGGGAGATGCAGCAGTTACTGCATCAGGCTGTAACACTAAATGAGCGGTATTGTTTTCGCACGCTACTTTATGGTGACGCTATATTGGTTGACGCAGGGTCGTTGGGACAACATTAGCACCCTGGACACACCTCACCTTCTGCTCACATATCCTCTATATTGTCATGCTAACTAATTCCCACACTGCCGAGTATAGCATTTTCCCTCCACCACTGCAGGGGATGAGGCTTTTATAGGGCTGTGACATCACAGGGGATGGCTATCTGCTGATTGACTGGGTGCATGGCATTATGGGTCATATCACCTTCCCTGGCTTTTTACTTTGACTTTGTAACACGTGTAGCAGCCATTTTAGAAAGATTCATTATCACAAATCGCATGGAAATTCTGATTCGTGGCGAATCAAATTTTTCCTAAACTTCATATCGAATTCCACTTTGGATGCTTTGATTAGCTCAACACTACATAGAGGGGTGGACTGGGAACTTAAAGTGGCCCTGGAAAAAATGCTAAAAGTGGCCCAGTTTTGTAGTTGGATCCAAATTGATGGAAAGCAGTCGGGGCCAGCTATACCATATTGTGGAACATTATACTATCTCAACAGAGCCAAATATCACAGTCCATCACAAATGTACTGCCGCCAGCAGCACAAGATACATTCCCAAAAACTTCCACTGGCCGGCCATGAGGAGGGCTCAGGTGGCCCCCTGGGAAATTTCCCTGTAAGGTCTATGGCCAATCCACCCCTGACTACATACAGGTTCCATGTGGTATCCTGCAGAACAATTGCCCACAGATGTTACAGATGGGCTTGTAGATACTGCACATTTATAGGCTGCTGAACCTGGCTTCCCAGCTGGTCCCATACATGCTTGATTCATCATAAATCTGGCAACCAGTCAGGCCAAGGAAGTGTTGCAATCCAGTGGAGACTTTCCTGGGAAACTGTTGCTGTGTGTTGGCGAGCATTAGCCTGCTGATGAATGCGAGATGGAAACCCTACTATAAGAATAATAGATATCACTGCTAATATCACTAAGATGTTAGGGGTGACTGACTGACATATGTGATGGCTCCCCAGATCTTTACCTCAACAATTGGGGCACTGTATCACTGCACAACAAAGGCAGGATTAAAGCACTCACCTCACTACTCGAATCGGACTGTCATCAGATCCCAAACAGGGCCTCGATTTGTTCCTAAAGACAATATGGTTACATTAAATAGTAGTCCAGGTTTCTAGTTCACAATGCCACTGCAAACAAAGAGGACGGTGGTTGACAGTCAAAGGCAGGATATGTAATTGGTGCCTTGACACCAAATTTCCTCTTTCTAAGCTCATGGAAATGGTCCAGGCAGAGATATATGTGTGTAATGAAGCTGCCACCTGTGACTGGATGGTGAGCAACACAAATGTGGGAGCTGTTTGTGCTTGTTGGTGGATCAAACAATTACCTGTATCTCTATTGGTGGTTTGTCTCAAGGACATCCAAAGTCTGCTTGCCATATGTGTGTTCCCTTGCATAACCACTGCCCCCAACACCTCCTAACAGCTAGCTCAGAACAGCCAGATGGCAGGCAATTCATTGAAATGACCATCCTGCTTCTCTCAGTCCAAAGATCTGCCCCATCTCAAAGTCTGTCAAAAAGCCAAAATATCTTTGAGCGCATCATACAGGCATGGCTAGCAGTCAGGGATCTCTTACCAAGGGGTATACTACTCAAAAGTAGTGTCTGAGAGGCTTTTATAGGGCAGCAGAGGAATCACTTTTATGCCCTCTTTGGGCAAGACCCAGTGTCTTATCAGTACACACCTGTAATCATTTACATATCTGTCTGAGACATGCATGCTGAGTTTTGCAGCTGTCTGTTATTTCTAAATTCCTAAACACAACATTGTTATACAGTATATCGCAATGAATGCACAAATGATGTACAATAGTTAACCGCTTAGTGACCAAGCCTGATTGGACTTTAAAGAGGATCAGTTTCCACATCTTTACTTTATTTTGCATGCAATTTTGAAATACTTCTACTTAAAAAAAAAACAACAGTTTTAACACAAATTTTAAAAATTACCATATTTTTTGCTTTATAAGACACAAAAGTGGGGGGGAAATTGCAGTGCGTCTTATAAAGCGAATGGTGCAATTTTTACATGGCGGGGCCCGGTGCAGTCACTGTACTCTATTACACCGGGCCCTGCTCACAGCAGTCTTTATATGTAAAGTGTATTTATTTAATGCTCAAGCAGTGGCTCCCTCTTTGTTAAACTACCCTAATCGTCTGTAGTAGTACTCACTAGCTCACTCAGTCAGTCAGTCACGCTCCTGCCAGCTTCATTAATGAAGTGGGAGGAGCATGACCAAGTGAGTGACGTTACACTGCCGGCCTGACCGCTGCTTTGAGTGAGCTACTACAGACGATTAGGGTAGTTTAACAAAGAGGGAGCCACTGCTTGAGCATTAAATAAACTTTGCATATAAAGACTGCTGCAAGCGGGTCCCAGTGTAATGGGGTCATTATACACAGGGGACACATTAATAATTATTGTGACACATAGGGCCATGAGGGGGACCAGCATAAGATGCTATATGTGTGTCATCCACATATCCCCCCATAACAGTGTCATCCACACATCCCCCATAACAGTGTCATCCACACATCCCCCATAGCAGTATACCATCCACACCACATCCCCCATAACAGTGCATCATCCACAGATATCCCCATATCAGTGTGTTATCTACAGTTCCCCCATATCAGTGTGGGATCCACAGATCCCCATAACAGTGTCATCCTCAGATCCCCCATAACAGTGTGTCATCCACAGGTCCCTCATAACAGTGTGTCATCCACAGATCCCCCATAACAGTGTGTCATCCACAGATCCCCCATAAGGGCTCATGCAAACAACCGTTGTTGTTTTGCAGTCCATTTTTCACGGATTTGTTGTTCCGTATCTGAGTTTTTTAAATCTGATTTAAGTCCTCTTCTGTTACGTTATTCCACAAAACATATCCGTATGGTTTCCGTATGTGATCCATTTTTTTTGCGAATCAGAAAAGGAAACAGTAACTTATTAATCACAATAATCACCAAACACATGAGCAATATGGACTGGGCAAAGCAATTCTACAGTATGGAAAATACAGATGAAATACAGATGACATACGGATGTGTTCTACGTGCGTTCTGTATTTTTTGTGGCCCAATTGACTTGAATGGGGCCTAGGAACGTGATTTGCAGACAATAATAGGACATGCACTACTTTTTTGCGTAACTGAAATATGAAAATACGGAAACGGAATGCACACGGAGTACCTTCCATTGTTTTTGCGGACCCATTGAAGTGAATGGTTCCGCATACGGTCTGCAAAAAAACAAAAAACTGAACAGAAGCGGAAAGAAAACAATGCATCAGCCACAGATCCCCCCATAACAGTGTCATCCACAGACCACCATTAGTTCAAAACCCACCCAAAGCACACCTTTTGGTTTAAAATATTTCTTTCCTTCTCAAAAACCTAGGTGCTTCTTATCATCAGGTGCGTCTTATAAAGCGAAAAATACGGTACATATTTTTTTCTGCACCAAGTCAAGTTTGCAGAGGCTTATAAGTGTGACAGTAGTTGAACCCCCCCCCCCCCCCCCCCCAAAAGCGACCCCATTTTGAAAGCTAGACCACTTAAGTTATTCATGTAGGGGTGTGGTGAGTTTTTTGACTCCACAATAATTTTCATTTCTGTGTTTGACAAAAATGGAGCACATAAAAATGAAGGAGTAGACCCCAAAATGTATGGCCCTGTTTCTCCTGACTTCAAAATGATCCCTACTGTGACCCTAATCTTATGTCTTGACACACGGCAGGGCCCAAACATAAAGGAGCACCCAGTGGCTTTTAGAACACAAATATTTCAGGCCCAATTGTACACTTGTAATGGCATTGAGCTGCCCATACGATAGAATCCCCCCAGAAATGACCCTATTTTTAATAAAGGCCCTGCGCTAGCGGTGAATCTGCTGAACTTATGAAGAGGCGCAGGCCTCTCCATAACTTCAGCGTATCCAGTGCCAGTTCTGGCTTCCTAGCTGGCTTACATTTAGACCATTTTCCACGCCTAAAACAGGCATAGAAAATTATGAATGAGGCAAGAAACCACGCCCACAATTTTAGACCTGGCGTGAGCAGGGCAAAGTCACATCTGTGCTTGAAATATGCCTAATTTAAGCGTATTTCAGTATAGTAAATGACCCTCTAGACTTTTTTATAATATATACATGGCCTTCTTCAAATTTTTTATACATTTTCACATGAAACAGGAAAAAATATTTTACAATATATAATTATTATAATATATACATGGTCTTCTTCAAATTTTTTATACATTTTCATATGAAACAGAAGAGAAAAATATTTTTTAATGGTTAACTGTTACTGTCATAGAAATACGCCACATTCTTATCTTTGTGGTGCGCACATATGAGAAGTAAAGCTGTGTACTTATAAGGGAGGCACATTTCTAAGGCCTGTTTCACACTAAAAGGTAAAACAGATCCGGCAGGCTGTTCCGTCCAGGAACAGCCTGTTGGATTCATCCGTGCCGGGTGCAGCCATGCATTTCCGGCAATCTGTCCGGCCCTATTGACTATAATGGGGTCTAGCGGAGATCCAGCCACAACCCAGCAAGGGCGAAGGAACCTCCTTTCTGCAAACGCTTGGACAACAGCGGTTGCGGGTTTCACACTCTATTTTTGAATGCTGTCCCACAAGCCCCTGTAATTTCAGCATGGAAAGATTTAAAAAGGTGTAAACTAGTGTAAAAATTATTGGTGTACATGCGATACCCTTTGTGTTGGAATGGCGCCAATAAGTCCTGCAGAATTTTGCCTGATGTCCCAATAATTTCGGGGCACCCTGGGAAGTTAAGTTGGCTGTCTCTGCCCTCATATACAGATTTTTGTAGTTGGTCTCCCTAAGATCAGCTATTGTTTTGTTTGAGTAGTCTCCAAGGCATTGCTCCTGGTTGGCCAGAATCCTACTCCACACTGATGAGGGGCAACACCCTGAAACAGCTGTATGTGGATGGATAACCGACTTAGGTCTACCACTGTCACATTCTTAAGGCTTGTAAAAGAGCTGGATCTTGACATAGGAGCAACTTAATATGGTGGCTCTGGTGATCTCTATAATGGGGACACTCCTTTGCTTGTTTTTCCTTCCCTGGAGGGATATCTGGCTTTCACTGTGTTATAGACCCATAACTGGGGCTCCATGGTTATTTTGCATAATACTCATAGATTACATAGATGACTACAGATAGACCGCTGGTGTAGCCTATTGTGCTTCCACACACCTTAAATCATTTCACCCCATAACTGGCACCAGGGCTGTTGCTAGGGGCACAAGCCCACTGTAACACGCCCCCTGTGAAGCCACGCCCCACCCCATGAAGCCACGCCCCCATCTGGGGCCTTCACAGTAGTTATTAACCCCTTTCAGCAGTCCCCCCTTGACAGTAGTTATTAACCCCTTTCAGCAGTCCCCCCTCCAGTGAATGGGGGACTGCTGAAAGGGGTTAATAACTACTGTGAAGGGCCTAGCCATTTGGACAACCGCACAGATCATCCTCCAACCCCCCTTGTACTTTAACGCCTTTCAGCAGTCTTCCCTTCACAGTAGGGCTGACATATGTGGAAGGGATAATATCTGTGCATCTATAAGGGAGGAGCTGCGTGCAAATTCACTACTGGTTCTCCGTAGTAAATAATGTGTTTGAAATAGAGGCGTATTTACATGTCACCTTATTCAATACGACATTTGTGGTTTATGTACTGATCTGTGTGTGTGGGCCCCTCTATGTAGGAAAAACCAAGAGATCCTTAATGGAGCGGATACGAGAGCACCGCAATTCGATTAGAAACAGGCAAGGGACGCACTCGCCTTATTGAACATGTACGGTGTCAACATGGAGGGGATGCGAGTGTCCTGCGATTTGCGGGTTTGGAACATGTTCCCCCATTATTACAGGGAGGTGATAGACACCGTCTCCTGCTCCAAAAGGAGGCTCGGTTTATTATTAAAACTGATGCCACTGGATATTTAGGTCTAAACGAGCGTAATGATCTGTCGGTATTTATTGAATAAGGTGACATGTAAATACGCCTCTATTTGAAACACATTATTTACTACAGAGAACCAGTAGTGAATTTGCATGCAGCTCCTCCTTTATAGATGCACAGATATTATCCCTTCCACATATGTCAGCCCTATGTTACTTTTTGTATCTTTGATATTGATGTTTTTAAATTGTATGCAAATATATCCATGTACCTGTGTCTTGCGCGCGCGCTGCTTTTGTAGCGTCAAGGGTTGCTAAGTGATGGGTCGGTTGAACCCTCCCCCAGATGATGCTATAAAACTGCGCGCGCGCGACTTTTAAAGTGTATCAAACAGCCGGAAGAAGCGGTCACACAGCGAAACGGCCGTCGCTGTCTATTGATGCTCCATGTGAGTCCACCCCCGGAATGTACCCTGCAATAAAGATGTGAACACGGATGGTGAGTGCGGCTGATCTATTTATCTTGCAATTTATTGAAATTCTGTTCAAGCCCCGCACCCCGCTTTCTGGATGGGCGGAGGAGGCCAGGATTGGGTTCCTTATAATTTCAGGTGGGAGAACAGTGTCCTCAGTACCTCTTGTTATATTTTTTCTTGACCACAGGCCATCTTCCAAAAGTCTTTGCCTCACTGTGCGTGCAGATGAGCTCAGACCTGCCTGCTGCCATTCCTGAGCAAGCTCTGCACTGGTGGCACTCCGATCCCGCAGCTGAATCCTCTTTAGGAGACGATCCTGGCACTTGCTGGACTTTCTTGGATGCCTTGAAGCCTTCTGAACAAGAATTGAACCTCTTTCCTTGAAGTTCTTGATGATCCTATAGATTGTTGATTGAGGTGCAATCTTAGTAGCCACAATATCCCTGCCTGTGAAGCCATTTTTATGCAACGCAATGATGGCTGCACGTGTTTCTTTGCAGGTCACCATGGTTAACAATGGAAGAACAATGATTTCAAGGATCACCCTCCTTTAACAGGTCAAGTCTGCCATTTTGGGGGATTAAGTAAATTTTCATGGCAAAGAAGGACTATGCAATTCATCTGATCACTCTTCATAACATTCTGGAGTATATGCAAATTGCTATTATAAAAACTTTCCCATTTCCAATATTTATGTAATTCTCAAAACTTTTGGTCACGACTGTACATGTCCATGAGAAGCTTTTAGTGCCTAGATACACATTTAAGCAGCTTGATCACCTGTGATAATCTCCCCATCTATAGGTGTATATTGTAGAAGAGTACTATAAGTGCAGCAACCCGTAAAAAAAAGGTGCAGAAGGGTTTACCTGCCATTCAGGGGATCATCATCTGGTTACATTGTATCTGGATACTTATGTCAAAAAGTCTACTTATTTTCCAGTGTATAAGACGACTGGGCGCATAAGATGACCCCCAACTTTTCCATTTAAAATATAGGGTTTGGGCTATACTCGCAGTATAAGACTACCCCTCTTACATTTGTATACTGTACTGTATGTACTGGTGCTGTACTGGATGAACTGGTACAGATACTGGTGCTGTACTTTATGTAGGTTTTGTACTGTATTCACCACTACATTCGAAATGGCTGAAGTGCAGATGCTCCTGCTTCCCCCTGCCTTTTCTCAGAATCGCCAATCCAACCCAGTATACAAAAAACGGCCAATCACAGCTAGCGATGTACCATACCAGTATTTTCTGCGCACACTTCATACAAAGCCTGCTTGGATTGGCTGTGTCAGCTCTCCCTGCCTGCCCAGCCCTCCCTGTCTCCAAGAGGATCTTCTCCAGTCCAGGGAACTGACCATGGCAGCCATGGCTTTAATAGTGTCCTGGCTGCCATGGTAACAGATCGGAGCCCAGCAATTGTTCCAGAATCTCATTGCCCAGCAAGTTACCCAGAATCTCATTGTTGTAATAAAAAATATACTGTACTATTGTTAACTCCACCTGTAGTTTACCGTATTTATTGCAAAAAAGATTTTATAGATATGCAAATTACCAGTACCTTTGTGCCCAAGGGGCTGTCTCTCCGCCGTTCTGTGCCCAGCCGCACCCCGGATTCGGGGCACAGCTGGGCACAAAACGGCAACAGCCCCTTGGGCACAAAGGTACCGTTACTGGTAATTTGTATATCTATAAAATCTTTTTTTGCAATAAATAAACCACAGGCCCCTCCTCCGCCCCTCTCTCATCATTGGTGACAGCGGGCAGCACAGGGGGAGGGAGGGACTGCTTCCTTCTCCCCTGTGCTGCCTTATACCCGTCGTATAAGACGACCCTGACTTTTTTTTGTATATTCTTTCTTTTAGGAGAATTTTCAAAAATAAGAATACAATGATACATGAAAGGATTAGCACATGAATGTGTGATTGAATAGATACATGTACAGCATCACATATAGAATTTAACAGAATGTCTGGCAAATGTACATACATAGATTAATCTTTCCAAAACGAAGTGAAAAACAGGATTCCCGTAGGAAAAAGTTAGAAAGTTGCAGATTATAATAGTATATCTGTAGACAGAGTTTCAATCAGCAAAAAGTATATAGTGGATATCTCAGAATATACATTGCTTTTGTAATTGGAGTATGACATGAAATCCAGATAAGTATCATGTATCAGAGAAAACATGTAAGAAGCAAAACATGTAACAGAATAGGAAAGAACGAGGGTCTGTACTAGATTCTTGGAACCTCTTCCCTGATGAGACAATTAAAAAATTGTTAGTGACCAGAGAAGGGTAATCGTGTTGTGTTGGTACAAGAGTAATTCTCAGTGAAGTGCATAGGCGATATGGGTGTAATTGCTACAAAACGCTTAAGTAAGTCTGAACAATGCCAGAGGACATATATGACTAAGTAAAATAAGAGGTGTTAAGATGTAATAAGCATGGGAGGAGGTCAGAGATAATTCTGTCCCTTCCATATTTTCTAATACAACCCTAAGTTTGAATTGCGGTTCTGTGAATGTCCAACCAGGGCTGCCAAATTGTAAGAAAAGCACCCCTACTCCCCCTGTCCCATCCTACCATTTCTTCCATAAGGCAGATTTGTTGGACTTTATCTAACCACTCTTTGTTGGTTGGTGGTTCTGTATCACGCCATTTGGTGGGAATTATATACTTTGCTGCAGTTATCAGATAACTAGATTATTAGCATTGGGTTTAAGATACCTCCATAGCAGAATAAGTTCTGGTGTGAGGGTTACAATAGGGCAATTTTAGAACAGAACCACCAAATATGAGATATAGTTCCTATCTCTTCTAGGCACCTCCAGCATTTATCAGTGGGAGACAAATGTATGCTATGCAGGAAGTTGGGAGTTCTGTACCAGCGTGAGGTAGTTTTGAATGAGTTTTCTTGGAGGCGGACACACCTAGAGAAACCATGTGAGTGTTTAAGTACAAAGTTGGCCTCCTCCTCTGACAAGTTAATCTAGAGCTCCCTTTCCCACATCCTAAGATAGTAGGGTCTAGTTGTGGAGAGGCCAAGCACAAGTTGGGAGTATATGCGGGACAATATGTTGGGCGGAGAGGATGGGAGTAAGGTACAATTTTCCAACCATGTTGGGTCAGGGAGGTTTGCATAAAGCTTCTTATACTTTCTGCATGCAAGTTTGATGTCCAAATCTACTTGGTCTGTCCGTATATGATTTGGGATGTGTGAGGTAACACTTTGTAGGAATTCTGACAGATCCGTGGCTTTTGCTCAGAGACCTTAATATTAGATAGATAAAGCCATGATCTATGGAAGCCTCTGCCTTTCGGATTAAGGAAGTACGGGAGAACCGACAAGGGAGCTATAGCGGATAAAGTATTTGAGGATAGGTGTAGGTCTTTGGTTTTCCCACAGTATTTTAACATGCAACGGGTAAGGTCGCTGAGTGGGCTTTTTTTTACTAAGAGAAGGTGGTTTAACCCACATATGGTGTAGGGTCTCTTCTCCCATTAAAGCTTTTTCTAGTTCGGCATATAATGAGTTGTCGTTGGTCCTAGCTAGGTCTATCCACCTCTCTAATTGTATAGCATGTAAATATGATCTTATATCGGACAGTGAAAGGCCTCCCTTTGTAGATTTTCTTATGACAAGGGAATACATCAAGTGTGGACTCTTGTTCTGCCATAGAAATGTGGTGAAAAGGCTACGGAAATCTGATAAATATTTATTGGAAAGTGGAACGGGAAGACATATTAAAGTATATAGTATTTGAGGTAGCACATATGTGGTGAGGAAATTTTTTCTACCTATCCATGAAAGAAATGGAAGTTTAACTGAGGTTAGGAAGGATTTTATTTTGGCGAATAGGGGGGAATAGTTTAGTCTGAAAAGATTTTTCGGGTCTGCTGGAATCATAATTCCCAAATGTTTGATAGCTTCTGTTGGCCACTGAAATGAGGTTAGAGATTTAATCTCAGCCATGTGGTTTTTGTTAGCAGTTACCTTAACCCCTTAGGGACACAGCCTTATTTCACCTTAGGACCAGGCCATTTTTTGCAAATCTGACCAGTGTCACTTTAAGTGGTGATAACTTTAAAACGCTTTGACTTATCCAGGCCATTCTGAGACAGTTTTTTCGTCACATATTGTACTTCATGAAACTGGTAAAATGAAGTAAAAAAAATAATTTTTTTGCATAAAAAAAATACCTAATTTATCAAAAATTGGGAAAAATTTGCAAATGTCAAAGTTTCAGTTTCTCTACTTCTGTAATACATAGTAATACCCCTAAAAATTGTGAGGACTTTACATTCCTCATATGTCTACTTCATGGTTGAATTATTTGGGGAATGATATTTTATTTTTTGGGAATGTTACAAGGCTTAGAAGTTTAGAAGCATATCTTGAAATTTTTCAGAAATTTACAAAAACCCAATTTTTAGGGACCACTACAGGTCTGAAGTCACTTTGCGAGGCTTACATAATAGAAACCACCCAAAAATGACCCCATTCTATAAACTACACCTCTCAAGGTATTCAAAACTGATTTTACAAACTTCGTTAACCCTTTAGGTGTTGCACAAGAGCTATTGGCAAATGGGGAGGAAATTTGAGATTTTTTTTGCCTAATTTTCCATTTTAACCCATTTTTTCCACTAACAAAGCAAGGGCTAACAGCCAAACAAGACTGTATCTTTATTGCCCTGACTCTGCCGTTTACAGAAACACCCCATATGTGGCCGTAAACTACTGTACGGCCACACAGAGGGGCGTAGAGTGAAAGGTGCGCCGTTTGGTTTTTGGAAGGCAGGTTTTGCTGGACTGTTTTTTTGACACCATGTCCCATTTTTTTTTTTTTTTTTTTTAAACCAAATTTTATTCATTTAGTTTGACCGATATCAGTTATACATACAGTATACATCCTTCCAATGTTTACAAAAACGTTTTTCAAAAACATTTTGACAAGTGATATACAGAAATATCAATCGGAGGATGTCTTATTATAAGGGCAATCCAAAATTAGAACATCCAACATAATAGTCCTAACTAGAGTTGAGCGAACACCTGGATGTTCGGGTTCGAGAAGTTCGGCCGAACATCCCGGAAATGTTCGGGTTCGGGATCCGAACCCGATCCGAACTTCGTCCCGAACCCGAACCCCATTGAAGTCAATGGGGACCCGAACTTTTCGGCACTAAAACGGCTGTAAAACAGCCCAGGAAAGGGCTAGAGGGCTGCAAAAGGCAGCAACATGTAGGTAAATCCCCTGCAAACAAATGTGGATAGGGAAATTAATTAAAATAAAAATTAAATAAATAAAAATTAACCAAAATCAATTGGAGAGAGGTTCCATAGCAGAGAATCTGGCTTCCCGTCACCCACCACTGGAACAGTCCATTCTCAGATATTTAGGCCCCGGCACCCAGGCAGAGGAGAGAGGTCCCGTAACAGACAATCTGGCTTCATGTCAGCAGAGAATCAGTCTTCATGTCATAGCAGAGAATCAGGCTTCACGTCACCCACCACTGTAATAGTCCATTTTCATAAATTTAGGCCCAGCACCCAGGCAGAGGAGAGAGGTCCCGTAACAGACAATCTGGCTTCATGTCAGCAGAGAATCAGTCTTCATATCATAGCAGAGAATCTGGCTTCCCGTTACCCACCACTGGAACAGTCCATTCTCAGATATTTAGGCCCCGGCACCCAGGCAGAGGAGAGAGGTCCCGTAACAGACAATCTGGCTTCATGTCAGCAGAGAATCAGTCTTCATATCATAGCAGAGAATCAGGCTTCACGTCAGCCACCACTGCAACAGTCCATTGTCATAAATTCAGGCCCAGCACCCAGGCAGAGGAGAGAGGTCCCGTAACAGACAATCAGGCTTCACGTCACCCACCACTGCAACAGTCCATTTTCATAAATTTAGGCCCAGCACCCAGGCAGAGGAGAGAGGTCCCGTAACAGAGGATCTGGCTTCATGTCACCAGAGAATCAGTCTGCATGTCATAGCAGAGAATGAGGCTTCACGTCAGCCACCACTGCAACAATCCATTGGCATATATTTAGGCCTAGCACACAGGCAGAGGAGAGGTTCATTCAACTTTGGGTAGCCTTGCAATATAATGGTAAAATGAAAATAAAAATAGGATTGAATGAGGAAGTGCCCTGGAGTCCAATAATATATGGTTATGGGGAGGTAGTTAATGTCTAATCTGGACAAGGGACGGACAGGTCCTGTGGGATCCATGCCTGGTTCATTTTTATGAACGTCAGCTTGTCCACATTGGCTGTAGACAGGCGGCTGCGTTTGTCTGTAATGACGCCCCCTGCCGTGCTGAATACACGTTCAGACAAAACGCTGGCTGCCGGGCAGGCCAGCACCTCCAAGGCATAAAAGGCTAGCTCTGGCCACGTGGACAATTTAGAGACCCAGAAGTTGAATGGGGCCGAACCATCAGTCAGTACGTGGAGGGGTGTGCACACGTACTGTTCCACCATGTTAGTGAAATGTTGCCTCCTGCTAACACGTTGCGTATCAGGTGGTGGTGCAGTTAGCTGTGGCGTGTTGACAAAAGTTTTCCACATCTCTGCCATGCTAACCCTGCCCTCAGAGGAGCTGGCCGTGACACAGCTGCCTTGGCGACCTCTTGCTCCTCCTCTGCCTTGGCCTTGGGCTTCCACTTGTTCCCCTGTGACATTTGGGAATGCTCTCAGTAGCGCGTCTACCAACGTGCGCTTGTACTCGCGCATCTTCCTATCACGCTCCAGTGCAGGAAGTAAGGTGGGCACATTGTCTTTGTAGCGTGGATCCAGCAGGGTGGCAACCCAGTAGTCCGCACAGGTTAAAATGTGGGCAACTCTGCTGTCGTTGCGCAGGCACTGCAGCATGTAGTCGCTCATGTGTGCCAGGCTGCCCAGGGGTAAGGACAAGCTGTCCTCTGTGGGAGGCGTATCGTCATCGTCCTGCCTTTCCCCCCAGCCACGCACCAGTGATGGACCCGAGCTGCGTTGGGTGCCACCCCGCTGTGACCATGCTTCATCCTCATCCTCCTCCACCTCCTCCTCATCCTCGTCCTCCTCGTCCTCCAGTAGTGGGCCCTGGCTGGCCACATTTGTACCTGGCCTCTGCTGTTGCCAAAAACCTCCCTCTGAGTCACTTCGAAGAGACTGGCCTGAAAGTGCTAAAAATGACCCCTCTTCCTCCTCCTCCTCCTCCTCCTCCTCCTGGGCCACCTCCTCTTCCATCATCGCCCTAAGTGTTTTCTCAAGGAGACATAGAAGTGGTATTGTAACGCTGATAACGGTGTCATCGCCACTGGCCATGTTGGTGGAGTACTCGAAACAGCGCAACAGGGCACACAGGTCTCGCATGGAGGCCCAGTCATTGGTGGTGAAGTGGTGCTGTTCTGTAGTGCGACTGACCCGTGCGTGCTGCAGCTGAAACTCCACTATGGCCTGCTGCTGCTCGCACAGTCTGTCCAGCATGTGCAAGGTGGAGTTCCACCTGGTGGGCACGTCGCATATGAGGCGGTGAGCGGGAAGGCCGAAGTTACGCTGTAGCGCAGACAGGCGAGCAGCGGCAGGATGTGAACGCCGGAAGCGCGAACAGACGGCCCGCACTTTATGCAGCAGCTCTGACATGTCGGGGTAGTTGTGAATGAACTTCTGCACCACCAAATTCAGCACATGCGCCAAGCAAGGGATGTGCGTCAAATTGGCTAGTCCCAGAGCTGCAACGAGATTTCGCCCATTATCACACACCACCAGGCCGGGCTTGAGGCTCACCGGCAGCAACCACTCGTCGGTCTGTTGTTCAATACCCCGCCACAACTCCTGTGCGGTGTGGGGCCTGTCCCCCAAACATATGAGTTTCAGAATGGCCTGCTGACGTTTACCCCGGGCTGTGCTGAAGTTGGTGGTGAAGGTGTGTGGCTGACTGGATGAGCAGGTGGAAGAAGAGGAGGAGGAAGCCAAGAAGGAGGAGGTGGCAACAGGAGGCAAAGAATGTTGCCCTGCGATCCTTGGCGGCGGCAGGACGTGCGCCAAACAGCTCTCCGCCTGGGGCCCAGCTGCCACTACATTTACCCAGTGTGCAGTTAGGGAGATATAGCGTCCCTGGCCGTGCTTACTGGTCCACGTATCTGTGGTTAGGTGGACCTTGCTACAGATGGCGTTGCGCAGTGCACACTTGATTTTATCGGATACTTGGTTGTGCAGGGAAGGCACGGCTCTCTTGGAGAAGTAGTGCCGGCTGGGAACAACATACTGTGGGACAGCAAGCGACATGAGCTGTTTGAAGCTGTCTGTGTCCACCAGCCTAAATGACAGCATTTCATAGGCCAGTAGTTTAGAAATGCTGGCATTCAGGGCCAGGGATCGAGGGTGGCTAGGTGGGAATTTACGCTTTCTATCAAATGTTTGTGAGATGGAGAGCTGAACGCTGGCGTGTGACATGGTTGAGACACTTGGTGACGGAGGTGGTGGTGGTGGTGTTGGTGGTACATCCCCTGTTTGCTGGGCGGCAGGTGCCAACGTTCCTCCAGAGGCGGAGGAAGAGGCCGAGGCGGCAGCAGCAGAATAGGCCGAGGCGGCAGCAGCAGAAGAGGTAGCAGGGGGAGCCTGAGTGACTTCCTTGGTTTTAAGGTGTTTACTCCACTGCAGTTCATGCTTTGCATGCAGGTGCCTGGTCATGCAGGTTGTGCTCAGGTTCAGAACGTTAATGCCTCGCTTCAGGCTCTGATGGCACAGCGTGCAAACCACTCGGGTCTTGTCGTCAGCACATTGTTTGAAGAAGTGCCATGCCAGGGAACTCCTTGAAGCTGCCTTTGGGGTGCTCGGTCCCAGATGGCGGCGGTCAGTAGCAGGCGGAGTCTCTTGGCGGCGGGTGTTCTGCTTTTGCCCACTGCTCCCTCTTTTGCTACGCTGTTGGCTCGGTCTCACCACTGCCTCTTCCTCCGAACTGTGAAAGTCAGTGGCACGACCTTCATTCCATGTGGGGTCTAGGACCTCATCGTCCCCTGCATCGTCTTCCACCCAGTCTTGATCCCTGACCTCCTGTTCAGTCTGCACACTGCAGAAAGACGCAGCAGTTGGCACCTGTGTTTCGTCATCATCAGAGACATGCTGAGGTGGTATTCCCATGTCCTCATCATCAGGAAACATAAGTGGTTGTGCGTCAGTGCATTCTATGTCTTTCACCGCTGGGGAAGGGCTAGGTGGATGCCCTTGGGAAACCCTGCCAGCGGAGTCTTCAAACAGCATAAGAGACTGCTGCATAACTTGAGGCTGAGACAGTTTCCCTGGTATGCATGGGGGTGATGTGACAGACTGATGGGGTTGGTTTTCAGGCGCCATCTGTGCGCTTTCTGCAGAAGACTGGGTGGGAGATAATGTGAACGTGCTGGATCCACTGTCGGCCACCCAATTGACTAATGCCTGTACCTGCTCAGGCCTTACCATCCTTAGAACGGCATTGGGCCCCACCATATATAGCTGTAAATTCTGGCGGCTACTGGGACCTGAGGTAGTTGGTACACTAGGACGTGTGGATGTGGCAGAACGGCCACGTCCTCTCCCAGCACCAGAGGGTCCACTAACACCACCACGACCATGTCCACGTCCGCGTCCCTTACTAGATGTTTTTCTCATTGTTATGGTTCACCACAACAACAAATATATTATTTGGCCCAATGTATTGTATTCAAATTCAGCGGGATATAAATTTGAGGCCTAGTATTTAGGCGCTGGGTGACCGGTATGGATTTAGTGACAGAATTAGACTTGGAAATGCACAGAAGCGTGTGTGTGAAGTTATTCTGAATGACCCAATGTGCACCTTGAATATTATATACCCTTTTTGGGATAGATTTCAAATAGCTCTGATATAGCAGGAACCACTAAATTATGAAATTGCTAAATTGGGAATTGTACTTCAACCCAGAACAAAAAATGTGCTTTGACGGGCACTAAATAACTTTCCCAGCTACAACAGGACAGCGGTAACGAGAGATTTAGAGGGATTTAAATTTGAGGCCTAGTATTTAGGCGCTGGGTCACCGGTATGGATTTAGTGACAGAATTAGACTTGGAAATGCACAGAAGCGTGTGTGTGAAGTTATTCTGAATGACCCTATGTGCACCTTCAATATTATATACCCTTTTAGGGATAGATTTCAAATAGCTCTGATATAGCAGAAACCACTAAATTATGAAATTGCTAAATTGGGAATTGTACTTCAACCCAGAACAAAAAATGTGCTTTGACGGACACTAAATATCTTGCCCAGCAACAACAGTACAGCGGTGGGTAACGAGAGATTTAGAGGGATTTAAATTTGAGGCCTAGTATTTAGGCGCTGGGTGACCGGTATGGATTTAGTGACAGAATTAGACTTGGAAATGCACAGAAGCGTGTGTGTGAAGTTATTCTGAATGACCCAATGTGCACCTTGAATATTATATACCCTTTTTGGGATAGATTTCAAATAGCTCTGATATAGCAGGAACCACTAAATTATGAAATTGCTAAATTGGGAATTGTACTTCAACCCAGAACAAAAAATGTGCTTTGACGGACACTAAATATCTTGCCCAGCAACAACAGTACAGCGGTGGGTAACGAGAGATTTAGAGGGATTTAAATTTGAGGCCTAGTATTTAGGCGCTGGGTCACCGGTATGGATTTAGTGACAGAATTAGACTTGGAAATGCACAGAAGCGTGTGTGTGAAGTTATTCTGAATGACCCAATGTGCACCTTCAATATTATATACCCTTTTAGGGATAGATTTCAAATAGCTCTGATATAGCAGAAACCACTAAATTATGAAATTGCTAAATTGGGAATTGTACTTCAACCCAGAACAAAAAATGTGCTTTGACGGACACTAAATATCTTGCCCAGCAACAACAGTACAGCGGTAACGAGAGATTTAGAGGGATTTAAATTTGAGGCCTAGTATTTAGGCGCTGGGTGACAGGTATGGGTTTAGTGACAGAATTAGACTTGGAAATGCACAGAAGCGTGTGTGTGAAGTTATTCTGAATGACCCAATGTGCACCTTCAATATTATATACCCTTTTAGGGATAGATTTCAAATAGCTCTGATATAGCAGAAACCACTAAATTATGAAATTGCTAAATTGGGAATTGTACTTCAACCCAGAACAAAAAATGTGCTTTGACGGACACTAAATATCTTGCCCAGCAACAACAGTACAGCGGTAACGAGAGATTTAGAGGGATTTAAATTTGAGGCCTAGTATTTAGGCGCTGGGTGACAGGTATGGGTTTAGTGACAGAATTAGACTTGGAAATACACAGTAGCGGGTGTGTGTGAAGTTATTCTGAATGACCCAATGTGCACCTTCAATATTATATACCCTTTTTGGGATAGATTTCAAATAGCTCTGATATAGCAGAAACCACTAAATTATGAAATTGCTAAATTGGGAATTGTACTTCAACCCAGAACAAAAAATGTGCTTTGACGGACACTAAATATCTTGCCCAGCAACAACAGTACAGCGGTAACGAGAGATTTAGCGGGATATAAATTTGAGGCCTAGTATTTAGGCGCTGGGTCACCGGTATGGATTTAGTGACAGAATTAGACTTGGAAATGCACAGAAGCGTGTGTGTGAAGTTATTCTGAATGACCCTATGTGCACCTTCAATATTATATACCCTTTTAGGGATAGATTTCAAATAGCTCTGATATAGCAGAAACCACTAAATTATGAAATTGCTAAATTGGGAATTGTACTTCAACCCAGAACAAAAAATGTGCTTTGACGGACACTAAATATCTTGCCCAGCAACAACAGTACAGCGGTGGGTAACGAGAGATTTAGAGGGATTTAAATTTGAGGCCTAGTATTTAGGCGCTGGGTCACCGGTATGGATTTAGTGACAGAATTAGACTTGGAAATGCACAGAAGCGTGTGTGTGAAGTTATTCTGAATGACCCTATGTGCACCTTCAATATTATATACCCTTTTAGGGATAGATTTCAAATAGCTCTGATATAGCAGAAACCACTAAATTATGAAATTGCTAAATTGGGAATTGTACTTCAACCCAGAACAAAAAATGTGCTTTGACGGACACTAAATATCTTGCCCAGCAACAACAGTACAGCGGTGGGTAACGAGAGATTTAGAGGGATTTAAATTTGAGGCCTAGTATTTAGGCGCTGGGTCACCGGTATGGATTTAGTGACAGAATTAGACTTGGAAATGCACAGAAGCGTGTGTGTGAAGTTATTCTGAATGACCCAATGTGCACCTTCAATATTATATACCCTTTTAGGGATAGATTTCAAATAGCTCTGATATAGCAGAAACCACTAAATTATGAAATTGCTAAATTGGGAATTGTACTTCAACCCAGAACAAAAAATGTGCTTTGACGGACACTAAATATCTTGCCCAGCAACAACAGTACAGCGGTAACGAGAGATTTAGAGGGATTTAAATTTGAGGCCTAGTATTTAGGCGCTGGGTGACAGGTATGGGTTTAGTGACAGAATTAGACTTGGAAATACACAGTAGCGGGTGTGTGTGAAGTTATTCTGAATGACCCAATGTGCACCTTCAATATTATATACCCTTTTAGGGATAGATTCCAAATAGCTCTGATATAGCAGGAACCACTAAATTATGAAATTGCTAAATTGGGAATTGTACTTCAACCCAGAACAAAAAATGTGCTTTGACGGACACTAAATATCTTGCCCAGCAACAACAGTACAGCGGTAACGAGAGATTTAGAGGGATTTAAATTTGAGGCCTAGTATTTAGGCGCTGGGTGACAGGTATGGGTTTAGTGACAGAATTAGACTTGGAAATACACAGTAGCGGGTGTGTGTGAAGTTATTCTGAATGACCCAATGTGCACCTTCAATATTATATACCCTTTTTGGGATAGATTTCAAATAGCTCTGATATAGCAGGAACCACTAAATTATGAAATTGCTAAATTGGGAATTGTATTTCAACCCAGAACAAGAAATGTGCTTGAACGGACACTAAATAACTCGCCCAGCTACAGCACTAGGGACAGATTTAGCTGGATATAAATTTGAGGCCTAGTATTTAGGCGCTGGGTGACCGGTATGGATTTAGTGACAGAATTAGACTGGGATATGGCCAAAAAATAAACAGACTATTGCTGGTTAAATGCACTTGGTGTGACAGCTTCACCCTGATGTAGGCTTTAGCCAAAAAACAACCACACCATTGAGGGTTAAATGCACTTGGTGACAGGCGCAGCTTGCCCCTGATTTTGTATATGGCCAAAAAATGAACAGACTATTGCTGGTTAAATGCACTTGGTGTGACAGCTTCACCCTGATGTAGGCTTTAGCCAAAAAACAACCACACCATTGAGGGTTAAATGCACTTGGTGACAGGCGCAGCTTGCCCCTGATTTTGTATATGGCCAAAAAATGAACAGACTATTGCTGGTTAAATGCACTTGGTGTCACAGCTTCACCCTGATGTAGGCTTTAGCCAAAAAACAACCACACCATTGAGGGTTAAATGCACTTGGTGACAGGCGCAGCTTGCCCCTGATTTTGTATATGGCCAAAAAATGAACAGACTATTGCTGGTTAAATGCACTTGGTGTGACAGCTTCACCCTGATGTAGGCTTTAGCCAAAAAACAACCACACCATTGAGGGTTAAATGCACTTGGTCGCAGCTTGTGCTGGCGCACCACAAGACACAAAATGGCCGCCGATCACCCCAGAAAAATGAGACTGACAAACGGTCTGTGCAGCCTAAAAACAGTGAGCAATTGAGGATCAGCAGCTCAATGATCCACAGCTGCAGATCGATCAGTTAATCAAGTCCTTTGGAGGAGTTAATCTGCCTAATCTCGCCCTACTGTCGCAGCCGCAACCTCTCCCTACGCTAATCAGAGCAGAGTGACGGGCGGCGCTATGTGACTCCAGCTTAAATAGAGGCTGGGTCACATGGTGCTCTGGCCAATCACAGCCATGCCAATAGTAGGCATGGCTGTGATGGCCTCTTGGGGCAAGTAGTATGACGCTTGTTGATTGGCTGCTTTGCAGCCTTTCAAAAAGCGCCAAGAAAGCGTCACAAAAGCGCCAAGAAAGCGACGAACACCGAACCCGAACCCGGACTTTTACGAAAATGTCCGGGTTCGGGTCCGTGTCACGGACACCCCAAAATTCGGTACGAACCCGAACTATACAGTTCGAGTTCGCTCATCCCTAGTCCTAACGTATTCAAAATCCCCACCCTCCCCCCTCCCCTAGCCTCCCGATGGTCAGATTATTGTTTACCCCTATCCTTTTCTGATTCCTAAGGAAACTCGGCCACCAAATCTAAACTGGGGTCTCTAGTGTCCTTACTGCTCTAGCCTACCCAATGAGCCCTTCATCTGTTCTAGTAAGTACCAGGACGTTTGTTTTAAAGGATTCATAAGCAATTTAATTTCCGTGGAATCTAATACATTGATGATAAACCCCCTCCACCTGGTCATTAACTTTTGCAATGACTTCTCAGTACCTTGTTCCGCTGAAAATAATTCTCTGTGCAAGCACCATTTTACTTGTATGATGACCTCTCCAATTGAGGGGGTCTCCTGTAGTAACCAATTCTTTAGTAAACATCTTTTTGCTGCTAGGATGCACACATGTGTGATCTGCATTATTTTCGAGCCTTCGGATTCATAGTGAAATAAAATTAACCCCGTGGTCAGTGTGATTGTGATGCGCATTACGTTTTTTAACCATTCCTTGAAATTCTCCCAGAATTCCATTACTTTAGGACAATTCCACAATCCATGGAATAAGTTGGCATTCTCCAACTTGCATTTTGGACAATGCGTTATCCTGTTTGCCTGAACAGTATTTTGTGTTTTATAGAACCCATAAATGGCTCTGTGTACTACCCTAAATTGTGTTTCCCTCCAAGCCTCGCTAGGGGTCACTCTCCTCAGGCATAACCACCCCTTTAAGATGTTATCATGTATCTCTTGGTCGTCTATTTCCTTACTCCATGCCTTAAATGGCTGAAAAGGTGAACTTTCCTGTCTCGCTCCATGTATTCTGCCCTGTATGTCTGACAGGGACAACGGGGAAGTCAATGTGCCTCTAAGGAGGTCAAATCTATTTGTGGGGAATTCCTTCCTTTGATCAATTATCCTGTGTCTTAGAAAATTGTACACCTGTAGATACGCCAAATAGTGGCCCGAATTCAAGTTGTATTTGGCGCACAATTCTCCAAAACTGAGATAACGAAGGCTGATACTATGCCGTACATCAGAGACTGTACATATTCCCTTGTCTCTCCATTCACGGAATTGTTTGTTGAATCTGCCTTCCACAAATTCAGGATGCCCCCAAAGAGGCATATGTTTCGAGAAGGAAAACGGTAACCCATATTCCTTACGAACTGCCTTCCACGTTGCCACCGTATCTTTTACAATGAGGCTCTTTTTCAGGGGTTTAGGTAGGTTAGCGAACTTAGTATGGAGCAATGCTGCCAATGACCAGGGGGCGGCTAGGTACGATTCCAACCTATAGTTCGAATAACTATTTCTACCTGACAGCCAATCCAAGGCATGCCTGAGGTTACTGGCGAGATTATATCTCCTGATGTCTGGGAAATGTATCCCTCCCTTCTCTCTTGGAAGCTGCAATTTCCGTAGTGAGATCCTCGGTCTTTTGCCCTTCCAGATAAAATAGCGGAACGCTGCTTCCAAAGATTGGATATCCGCATGTTTAAGTAATAATGGTATTGTTTGTATAGGATATAATAACCGTGCGAAGCTAATCATTTTTAATAAGTAGCATCTGCCCAATAAGGAGAGGGGAAGGTGCATTCATCTATCCACGTCTCCCTGAATTTTCTTAATCAGAGGAGGATAGTTCAGTGAATAAACTGATTCCGGGGTTTTACCCAAATTTATGCCTAAATAACGAACCATCGTTTTGGCTATTTTTACCGGAAAATTTTGACCCTCCGAATCTTTGGTTTGTTGTGACTGAGAGAGAAACAGGAGTTCGCTCTTATCCGCGTTGATTTTGAAGCCGGACGCCCTTCCGAAATCTGCTAGCCTATTCATCAAAGGAATCAGGTCTCTCTGGGGGTTGTCCAGGAAAACTAATAAATCATCCGCGTACAGAGCGTGTTTTATCTCTTTGGAACCTACTTTAATACCCTCTATCTCCCTAGCGTGACTTAGATACCGAGATAAAGGTTCTAAAGCAATATTAAAAAGCAACGGTGAAAGTGGACACCCTTGTCTAGTTCCTTTACCTATATCAAATGCTGGAGAAAGAAAGCCTGGGGTGTGAATCTTGGCTGAGGGATTAGCATATAGCACCTTTATATAATTTCTAAAGTTTCCAATTAGTCCTATTTTGTCCAACACTCTACTCATCCATCCCCAGCTTACATTATCAAACGCTTTCTCTGCGTCTATTGTTAGCAAAGCTGAGGATGGATGAGATGCCGGTCTCAACTTTATTTCGTCTAGCACTGTCAGAACCTTGCGAATGTTCGTGACTGCAGATCGGCCTTTAATAAATCCTACTTGAGCATCAGAGATGATTTTAGGGAGTACCTCTGCCAATCTCACAGCCAATATTTTGGATAGTATTTTGATGTCCGTATTTATTAATGATATCGGTTGATATGATGCTGCCTGTAAGGGATCCTTACACGGTTTCGGGATTAATTTTATGTGGGCCGTGTTAGCTATCTCCGGAAATAAAAGTCCAGATGAATGGGAATTAAACACATTTGTCAGCAGTTCCGATGTTCTGCCCGCCAGAATTTTATAGAACTCTCCCATATATCCGTCCGGGCCAGGAGCCTTCCTTAGTTTTAAACTTGAAATGGTTGCCTGCACTTCCTGAACTGATATAGGGGCGTTGAGATTAGTTAATTCCTCCTGGGATAAATTTGGAAGAGAAATGGAGTTTATCCATTTATTCCCAGCCTCCACGTTGTCTTTATCACCTTTATAAAGATTACTGTAATAATCCCTGATAATCTTATTAATATCCCTCGGGCTATGCTTCAATTGCCCATTATTATCTTTTAAGGCGAGGATCGGGGATGTCTGATGAAAGCCCTTCGCGAGGTTCGCTAGTAGTCTCCCTGCCTTATTCCCGAATTTGTATAGTTGTGCGTCTGCTTTTGACTTATATAATAGTTCTTTCTTTTTCAGCCAGTACTCATACTCCTGCTTCTCTGTCTTCCACTTTGTTTCAGACTCTGTTGATGGGCATGATGTGAAAGTTCTGTAAGCCTGTCTAAGTTTTAGGCCATGTGCCTACCATGTCCCATTTGAAGCCCCCCTGATGCAACCCTAGAGTAGAAACTCCATAAAAGTGACCCCATCTAAGAAACTACACCCCTCAAGGTATTCAAAACTTATTTTACAAACTTTGTTAACCCTTTAGGTGTTGCACAATATTTAATGGAAAATAGAGATACAATTTCAAAATTTCTTGACAGATTTTCCATATTAATATTTTTTTTCCAGTTACAAAGCAAGGGTTAACAGCCAAATAAAACTAATTATTTATGGCCCTGATTCTGTAGTTTACAGAAACACCCCATATGTGGTCGTAAACTGCTGTACGGGCACACGGCAGGGCGCAGAAGGAAAGGAATGCCGTACGGTTTTTGGAAGGCAGATTTTGCTGGACTGGTTTATTTACACCATGTCCCTTTTTAAGCCCCTCTGATGCACCTCTAGAGTAGAAACTCCAAAAAAGTGACCCATTTTAGAAACTACGGGATAGGGTGGCAGTTTTGTTGGTACTAGTTTAGGGTACATATGATTTTTGGTTGCTCTATATTACACTTTTTGTGCAGCAAGGTAACAAGAAATAGCTTTCTTGGCACCTTTTTTTTTTGTTATTTACAACATTCATCTGACAGGTTAGACAATGTGGTAATTTTATAGAGCAGGTGGATACGCGGCGATACCTAATATGTATACAATTTTTTTTATTTATGTAGGTTTTACACAATGAATTCATTTTTAAAACAAAAAAAAGTTTTAGTGTCTCCATAGTTTTTTCAGTTTTTGGGCGATTATCTTAAGTAGGGTCTCATTTTTTGCGGGATGAGATGACGGTTTGATTGGCACTATTTTAGGGTGCATATGACTTTTTGATTGCTTGCTATTACACTTTTTGTGACGTAAGATGACAAAAAATGGCTTTTTTTTACACAATTTTTATTTTTATTATTTTACGGTGGTCATCTGAGGGGTTAGGTCATGTGATATTTTTATAGAGCCGGTCTATACGGACGCGGCGATACCTAATATGTATACTTTTTATTTATGTAAGTTTTACACAATGATTTCATTTTTGAAACAAAAAAAATCATGTTTTAGTGTTTCCATAGTCTAAGAGCCATAGTTTTTTCAGTTTTTGGGCGATTATCTTGGGTAGGGTATGATTTTTGCGTGATGAGATGACGGTTTGATTGTTATCATTTTGGCGTACATGCAACTTTTTTGATCACTTTTATTACCTTTTTTCATCATAGTTTTTTATCTTTATGGAGTTCACCGTTCGGGTAAAGTAACATGACCGTTTTATAGATCAGGTCGTTACGGACGCGGCGATACCAAACATGTGTAGGGAATTTTTTTTTTTTCATTTTTAATCAGTGATAAATTTGTTTTTTGATTTTTACTTTATTTTAACTTTTTTTTTACCCAGACCTACTTGGTTCTTGAAGATCCAGTGGGTCTTATGTCTGTATAATACAGTACAGTACACTATATAGGGTATTTTACTTATACTTTGTCTGAACAGATCTATGCCTTTAGCACAGATCTGTTCAAAACCATGGACAACAGGATGCCTGAGAAGGCGTCCTGTTGCCATGGGAACCTTCCCCGTCTGCTTAGTAGTGGCCAGAACTGCGCAGACGGGGAAGGGTAAGGACGGGGCTGTCGGGGGGCTCTCTCCCTCTCCATCAGGGGGCTGCAAAGGCACAGCAGCCCCCCAATGGGAGAGGGAGGGAGCTCCCTGAGCTGTTAACCTTTTCCATACAGCGGTCCGTACGGACCGCTGTATGGAAAGGGTTAAACGGATGTAATCGTGGCACAGATGTGCTGACACCCTGGTATACCCACTAGACGCCAACGATTATTTAAGGGTAGGCGGGCGGGGGATCGCGATCCTGCCTGCCGCACCGCCCGCCTCCTGCAACCCTCCCCCTGCACTTTCCACCGGGTTCAAATCACTCAGGGGTGCAGGGGGAGAGATAAAGGCATATTTTTGGAATGCTAAAGTTTCTGATCCCCACGGTCAGAGACCCCGGGGATCAGAAACTGCAGAAATCACAGCAAACCGCAGGTCTGAATTGACCTGCGGTTTGCCGCGATCGCCGACATGGGGGGGGGTCCCGCTGCGTATTTAGCCTAGGTGCCTGCTCAATGATTTGAGCAGGCACCGGGTACCGATCACTGCCAGCCGCAAGACAGTGATCGAAAATACACAGGGCGTACATGTACGCCCTGTGTCCTTAAGTACCAGGACACAAGGGCGTACCTATACGCCCTATGACCTTAAGAGGTTAAAATAGGAGATTTTTTCATATTCTGTTAATATTCTCAATATTTCTGGAATTGCTTCTTTGGGGTTTGTTATAAACAATAGCAGGTCATCGGCAAAAGCTTGCCAGCAAATGAGACCTCCCACTAACCTTCAGACCTTTAATCACACTGGAGGATCTCATTTTACTCAAAAGTATCTCCAGGGTTAAAATTAATAAAGTCGGGGATAGGGGGCAGCCCTGCCTTGTCCCGTTCAAAATATTGAATGGGGGTGACAGTGTGCCATTTACCAAAACTCTCGCTGATGGGCGTCTATAAAGTGAGAAAATAACTGCGATGAGCATGGGTGGGAAGCCAAAGTGTCTTAAAGTGCTTTCCATGAAGACCCAATTAACCCTATCGAAGGCCTTTTCTGCATCAGTTCCCATGAGTGTCAAGGGGATATTATGGTTTTTTGCATAATAAATAGCGTGAAGGACTCTACTTACATTGTGTTTCCCCTCCCTGCTTTTAACAAATCCAACTTGTTCCTCACCTATTAATCTGGGGAGGAGTTTCACAATACGGTGGCTTAAAAGTTTGGCCCAAAGCTTAATGTCCACATTAAGCAATGAAATTGGCCTATAGCTGCTACATTTGGTGGGGGCTTTCCCCTCCTTAGGGATAATTGATATATGGGCCATAAGTGATTGTGGGGGGAGTGAGCTCCCTTTTGGTAGAGAGTTGTACATATTCACAAAATGTGGTATGAGGGTTTTCTGAAATTTTCTGAAATAATTGATAGGGAGTCCTGGGCATTTTCCTGGAGGGACACTTGTCAATTTCTCGGTGGCTTCTTTTTCAGTTACCGGTGATAGCAATATATTTTTGTCTGTTTCAGTAAATTTCAGGACTTGGACTGAGTCCAAGAATGATTCTATTTTCTTGACCATCTGGGAGGGGTCATTCGGCTGGATATTGTAGAGCTCTGAGTAGAAGTAAGCAAATTCTTTAGCTATAGACGGGGTGTTGAAGATGCTAAGACCTTTTTCTGTTTTTATGTTGGGAATGAAAGCTTTTTCTCTTTGTCCTTTTATCATTTGCGAGAGGAGTTTTGAAATTTGACTGTTCTAAGGGCTTTAGCTGATTTAATATTTAATAGATCTCTCTGTTGGCTTCTAAGCTTAGTAATATCAGTGTAATTAGTTTCTGTTGGGGAAAATTTGTTGACATTTTCTAGAGCAGAAATTTGGCCAATTATGGAGTCTATTTTTGCTATTTTTTCTTTGTTTACGTACCCAAGCCCCCAGGGCTATAAGTTCTCCCCTTATATAGGCTTTGTGTTATTCCCATATGATGGTATTATCTATGTGGGGGGTGTCATTTAGTTCAAAGAAGAGTTTTAGTTTCTCCTCCAGGCTAAGTCTATCTTGTTCATTCTCCAGCAAGGTTTCATTTAGTCTCCAGGACCATTCTTTGGGGGGAATGCCTTTCAGCTGAATTTCTAAGGAGACCGGAGAATGGTCTGAAACCGTGATCTGGCCTATAGCGGAATGCTTGACCCTTTTAATAATGTTATTGGAGATGAACAAGTAGTCCAGGCGTTGGTAGGTTCTGTGTGCCGCTGAATGGACGGTGAAGTCCTTATTACTGGCGTGTACTATTCTCCATACATCTGAAAGTTGGTGGGAAGCGAGTGCTCTTTTTAATTTACAAATCTGTTTGGTCGTGAATTTAGGGGTAACTGATGCTGAGTCTAAAGGATGATCCAACACTAAGTTTAAGTCACCTCCTATTATTAGTATTCCCTCATTAAAGTAATGTAAAGACTGCAGTAGCTTTGTAAGCCAGGGTATTTGTTTGGTGTTTGGGGCGTATATATTAACAAGAGTCACCTTACTTCAAAAATATATATTGTCCCTCGGGGTCTATATAATGAGCTTGTGCTTGGAAAGGATCATTGGTTCCTATTCCTATAGAAACCCCTCTGGAAGCTGAGGAATGCGTGCTGTGGTACAATTTTTTATAACGTTTGGTGAATAATGCAGGAACATGGTTATGCCTAAAATGAGTTTCTTGTAGAAACAGAAGATCTGCTTTTTCTTTTTTAAGTAAGTGGAAGACTTGACTCCTCTTTTGGAGGATGTTGAGCCCCTCGACATTAAATTAGACTACTTTTAGAGAGCCCATTGATTATAAGAAAAGTTGATGCCGTGTGATCCTTCCTCGTACCACCTGGTAGAACCATGTATAAGACTCAATTATAGAACTAACATACAGTATAAACAACCAAAGAGTGAAACTAATGGCAATATAAACCGACATTGCCACTTAATAAAATCGTTTCGCTATCAATGGTTTACCTTAACAAATTATTTGATCAAGGGTGAGGAGTGGGTAGTTTAAGGGAGGGGGGGATTTAGATGTAGGTAAGAGGTAAGGTAAATAAGTGAGAAGAGTATAAGGGCAAGTAGAGAGAAGGAGGGGAGGGAGGAGAAACTGTGTATTACACAAAGCCTATGTGCATTCACACAGCACAGTTTAAATGTGGATGTGCTGGTTGGGGAGAGCGGGAAGCTTTCTCAGCTGTAAACTTAAATTTTCTCATTCTCCCCACACAGTACCTCCTCGTAAGTTCCCTTAAAGATGATTACTTAAGTTATAAGCACAACCGCTCAGGGGTGTCATAGGGGGAAGGGGTATGGACCATGAGACAGCACATTATAAAAAGCAAACACTTATGTACCCAGAAATACTAGCATTATGGAGCACGTGTGTACCACTCATGTCTGGGTACTAAGATGCATATTTCAAGATGAACCCCGATGTTTGCTCGTCACAAAGCTCCAACTCCTAAATCAATTCTAGTAACAGCTCATGAAAATTAGTTAAGTGCAGTTAGGAGAGCTGCTTTGAAGACAGTGAGGCATGGGTTCTAGCAATGTCCCATGCTTCAGCATAATCGAGTATGACAACGTAGGGCATGAATTCTAGTAATATCTCATACTGCATTATATTCGATCAAAACACAATAGGGCAAGGATTTCAGCGACATCTCATACCACAATATAATCGGTATGAGCATCTGGATGTGCCTGAAAGCGCAAGTATTATGTCACTAAGTATAGCATAGTGAGGCATAAAACAAATGCGATTTTACCAGGCTCCCTGCCTGGAGGGAACAGTTGAGAGTTTACTCAGAGAAAGACTTTATGTTCAGGTGTCTTTTAACTCAGCTTGGCGCTTTTTTGCTGGAGGCGACTTGAATTTTCTGACAATCTGCCAGTCTTCCATCATAGGTATTGGTGGTATTTTCGTTCCGCCAGCTAGAGGCAACCAGGAGGGTATATCCAAAGGCTCCATTTTCAAAATGTTCCACACCTTGGTAAGATCAGTCGGATGCCAAATTATGACTTGTTTGCCATTAATAGATGGGTAGAGCCAGCGCAGAGGGTGTTTTTTCCCTCTAAGTAGGTCTGTTAGCGGTTTCAGTGCTCTGTGTTTGGCCAGCGTACTTGCCGCCAGATCTTGAAAAATCAGGATTATATTGTTGTCGAGGAGTATTTCTCCTTTATCTCTGGCGGCAGTCAGTATGGCAGCTGTATCAATGTAGCTGAGTAGTCCGCAGATAATATCACGCGGTGGGGCCTCTGGTTGAGGCTTTGGCCTTAGGGCTCTATGAGCTCTTTCAATAACCACCCCAGAGGCTCTCTCCTGGCCCAGTATAGAGGAGAAAATCTGACTAACCGTAGTAAGTATCGCCTCCGTTTGAATGTCCTCAGGAACACCTCTGATACGGATATTTTTCCTGTTTTCTTGGTCCTCAAGGTGTAGAAAAGCTGTATTTAACTGCTCTTGCGTTTCCTCAATGTTAGTTTGCAGGGCTCTGCTGTGCTTGGTAATCGCGGCATGTGTTTCTTCTAGAGCCGCAACTCGGTGTCTTGTTAGCTTAATATCTGCTTTTATTGTGGACAGTTCTTTCATAACTGGCTCGAAGGGAAGGGCCAGCGTCTCTTTAAGGAAAACCCTGGTGATAGGCATCGAGTCTCGCTCGCTATGTGCTTCTGACATGGCGCAGGAGCCTCATCATCTGAATCTTCTGTATAGCTCTGTGCAGTGGCGGTATCTGGCGCCATCTTGGATCTGCACGCCGGAGAGGACATCTTTTTTAGATATTTATCCATGTCCGATTGTCCCCTGCTATGTCTGGGGGTCCCCTGGGACTCCCTGGCCTTATCTTTTGTTGGTTTCCCCATAATTGAGCTTTGTGGGAACACAGAATCAAGCTATAGTAAGTGCTGTGATCAGGAGCACTCAAATCAAGCAGCCATCTCCTGACGCGGCTAGCTCTAGCTTTTTGGCCTGTTGCTACCTGTGCAGTTGTGAAACCTGTAACATCTATGAAGGTGCATTATGTGTATCAACTGTTGGTTTATTGGCAAGATAAGAACTGACCTGATCTGTTTGTATTTTAATTCATCAGTAAAAGGACTGTTCTGCACAACTGCATCCTTATTGCTTCCTATTGAACTGAAAAGTGCTGGCATCACAACAACCCGGATCCTGCCTTGCACCTCAAAATTACCACCATCAAGGGCACTTCAATTGTCATTGGGCAGGAGAACCCCAGAACTAGAGAGTGCCCGAAGTGAAGGAAATTGACACCCTTCCCAACAGTGCACACCATCTCAGGCAGCTTCAGAACAATGAGTACAGCTACTTCTACACCCATCTAGCCACACACTCACACTAACACCCCTGTGGATGCATATGCTGTTTTATATTATTTGCATTCGCCGTAAGCTTGAATTGCGGGGTTAATTCCAGTCTCTGAGCAACTGTCTCCAGATTTTGGGAGCCCTTAAACTCTGGCCTTGGCTCTTTTCTGTGAAGTTAGTAAGTCTATTAGTTGGAGTGTGAGCAAAAAAAAGCATCTGCAGTCCTGCAGCAAATCTTCCAGATAAAGATTGTAGATCAGCATCTTGAAGAAGATTGAGCAGTCATAAAAAGAGTGTGTGTGTGTGTGTGTGTGTGTGTATGAAATCGTCAAACACCATGTTTGTGACTTTTGTTAACACAATTTGTGGCATTTCTTCACTGCCTTGCAACTCTCTTGAAAAGTGAGGGTGGGGAAGGGGTAGAGCCAGCAGGCCCAGAAAATGTATCCTTTTTTATGCCTGTTTTCTGGTGCAAAAGAAAACTTAAATCTACACACACAGATTTCAGTTTAGGCACACTGACATACATATGACAAATTTATGGTTAGGCCTGCTCCTCATTATAAATTAGGCACATAAAATGCTTGTCTATGATAAAGCCAGCTCAGTAAAGACTCTTGTGAAACTCTCTTGTCTTTGCACCTCTTCAGCAACAACACCCCACCTTCCATCAGGCAGGAGAGTCTAACCAGGGTGTGTCACCCTCTTCACTGTGGCCCAGGGAGAGTTCGAGCAAAACAGGCACCACCGTGAGTACTACCATAATTTACAACTACTACTACTCCCATCCTCACCCCTCACATTTCCAATCCAGGTCTCTGAAAGTGCCAAACGTGAGCACAGGTTGTGTGTGCTATTGCAGCTCAGCCACATTGACAGAGCACAACCATGGGTAGGTGAGGCACTGTTTTTGTAAAGTAAACACCCTATCTTTCTAATCTTGGACAATATCTTAATATTGTGACCCCTCAAGCCTCTTATTGTGCACACAATCTGCAGATGTGCTCCTCAAAGCAATGAATGAGTATCTGAAAAGAAAGATAATACGATCTCATAAAGCTGGAGAAGGTTATAAAATCTGAATGCAATATCTACAGAATTTTTGCTTTGGCTGGCACGCTGGTATCAAGAGGTTGGTGCTCAGTGGTAAGCTAATTTCCACATAGATCTGGTAGTAAAAAAAACAGCACTTCAATGGCTATAAATTGGCAAGGCAAATTTCTTTTATTAACCCATCCATCATCAAATTCACACAAATATGCCAAACCTTGTTCAGGGCTTTAGAAGGAGTGTGACATGTGGCTCCAGTTAGCTGGAGTACACAAGTATCATCAGAATAAAACCTTACTTGTAATCTGTTCATAGATGTCCACATCTCAGGTATGAAACGCAGTAGTGAAACCAGAGGCATTTTGGAATCAAGCGTGAAAGACTATACACAATGGTTATGTTTGGATAAATAAAAAAAAAAGGGAATATAAGAAAAGAACATATGTTAATGATATAGAACATTCTGTTATGCTGTGGGGTTGTGTGGCTGGAAATATTAGAAGGATGAAGGAATCATGGGTTTTTCGGAATGTGCAAATTGCTTATTTGGGGGCAAAATACCAATACAAATATAAGCCCCATAGTGATGCTACCACAACAGGAAGAGAGTATAGAAATGAAGTTCATAGTCCTTGGGCTTCAGTATTATTGAAAATATGTGATAGATTGCAAGAAGCATTCTGCAATGACAATGCAATGAACAGAGTGTCTAATTTGACAAGGGGTGCTGAGAATTTTCCATGTGCCTCTATGTATCTTAAAGGGGTTCTGCACTTTGTTTAAACTGATGATCTGTCCTCTGGATAGATCATCAGCATCTGATCGGCCGGGGTCCAACACCCGGGACCCCCGCCGATCAGCTGTTTGAGAAGGCAGCGGGGCTCCCGCAGCGCCACGGCCTTCTCACTGTTTACCACTGGCCCAGTGAAGTCACGACTAGTATCACTGGCCTGGGCGCGGCTAAGCTCCGTTCCCTTGACTGGAGCTTAGCCCGGCCCAGGCCAGTTGATACAAGTTGTGACTTCACTCGGTGTTCATTAACGTACAGTGTGCCAATAATCCATAAAGCATGATAAATTCTTAAAAGAACAAGCAAAAGCCATAAACTGTTAGGGTATAACCAAATAGCATGGTCATTGTCTGGTCGGGTCGCGGCAAGCTGCGATCAAGAACCAGGAGGGCAATTCGGCCATGGCTGCCTGATATTTAACTAATGAAGAGCACACTGTATAGGCAGTCTGAATTCCTAATGGTTGCGTGATACTGAAGGTGCCACGCGTCCATTAAGAGTTCAGACTGCCTATACAGTCTATATTAGATAAATATCAGGCAGCTGAGACCTAAGTGGCCACGCGGTTCTTGACTGTAGCTGGCTGCGACCCGAAGGGTATGTGTGGTCATACCCTTATTGCAGAGCCAGAGAGGATGATGCATGTCACAGATATTCAATGTTTTTTAGGTCCCTCTGTTATGCCCCACCCCACCGTCAAGTCCCTGCTCTAGGCATAACACGTTATTTCGGAATTACAGTACAGTGTAGTATAACATTATATGCATGTGCCTTATAGAAGCGTATGGAATACAAAAACAGTAGCTTCCCTAGCCAGTTATGTAATTAGGTTTATATCCTAACAAGTCAATGTAATATTAGATTTGCAGCTTCTTTTGCACTGAGGTTTACCACTTCCCAGTAAGCAACTGATTCTGGCCTTGTACAACTTTCCTGTACATCCCAAGGGCAACTGTAATTCAGGATATTTGTAAATTGTCTCCATTTTATAGTTGGATGCTGCAGGCAGATTCCAGTTTTCTACATTGTTTCACATTACCAGTAAATCAGCCTAGGAGGATTCCGAAACCCACACTGCTTCTTTTGGAACAGATGGTCCCCGGGTTACAAAATGTCCCATATGCATGTTTATCCAGGAACAAAGCACGCCTTTCAAAGCATGAAAGTAATGACAGGAACTCCATCGGTGAAAAGGAAACGCCTCATTTCTGGAAGGAAGACTTATCCCTTTTGGCTATTTTAATACTAAAGTGGGATTGTGGAGGGAAAACAGTTCACTGTGTCATTAGAAAATACAACAGACGTTGTCTTGACATTTTTTAGTTCATTATGATGCATTGCACCTGGTAAATGCAGATCGCACAGCTGCTCCGGATGAATGCACTAAGCAAGGCGAGAGGCTCTTCTATGAATACACCTTAGCCTCTGTTCACATCTCATTTTTTAACTATGTTGAGTGTAGTATGACGACAAACATATCCATAGAGCTCCATGCACCTGGCGTGTGCGAAAGTCTCCTTTTGGCATATGCTGTGATGGTATGCAGCTGTAAAACTTTTTTCCAATACAGAGGCATACAGGAAAAATATGTATACTGCAAAGTATATTTTTTTACGATGGAAACCTATTGGCAACATATACCACTGTGTAAGCCACTGATTAGTTTAAAAAATGCTTTATTATTCTGAGGCTTGGTATACGTAATGTGCATATATATATATATATATATATATATATATTTTGGTCTGTACTGTATGTATATATGTTTGGTCTGTACTGTATATATATATATATATATATTGTAGGAGAGTCCCCGGAATAATAATGGACGGACGATACGTGCCACCAGAGGTCCTGGCCTCGGTGGAGTAAGAACCGGATCATTGCGGTTACAGCGGCGAATGCTGCTGGCGCAGCGTGTCCGGGCCGGTTCTTACTGTTCCCCACGGCCAGCCCAGGTTTTTGGTGGAGCTGGGCCTTTAAGAACCCAGCCTGCTGATGATGGGGGTGGGGTGTGTCTTGCTGTGCTGGAGATTTCCACAGACAGAGTGAGTGCTGGTGAAGGAGAGTCTGGGCGCAGCACACATTGAAGGATAGCCCTGGGACCTGTGGTGCTACGAGCCGAAGGGGCTCTGGCCTGAGGGAGACAAAGGCAGATAGCCTAGAAGCCTGCAGAACTGCTGTGGTCTGTCCAAAACAAGGTGACTCAAACCTGCTGTTTATTTTCTATGGAAGGACTTTTGTTTTATGCACTATGTGGATATGCACCTGTGTGGTCTGCACGTTGCCTGTTATGCCGTTGGTGTGAATAAAGTCACAGTGTATCACAAAGACTGTCTATGATTGCCTCAATACTGCCGCCGCTACCGTAGCCTACCACGAGCACATCCCCACAATTGGTGGCTTGGAGCGGGCATTCCTGCAGTGAGGCAGGCCTGAGGCAAAAGTTGTGTTGGACTGCATGTCATATATCAGGCCTGCAAGTTTTATGGTTCCTGACAAGATGGAGGAGGCCATTAAGCACCTGATTCAGAGTAATGTACAGCAGCAACAGGCATTGCAGGCTCAGAAGGAAAGACATGATGAGGCTATGTGTGCACAGCAGCAAACAAACAATCTCCTAATGCAGCAGCTGGTAGCCATGCAAGAGTCGGTGCGAACATCCCTGCAAGG
This sequence comes from Bufo gargarizans, assembly GCF_014858855.1. Classification (NCBI taxonomy): domain Eukaryota; kingdom Metazoa; phylum Chordata; class Amphibia; order Anura; family Bufonidae; genus Bufo; species Bufo gargarizans. The sequence continues at coordinate 399,459,234 of NC_058081.1, forward strand.
AGTTTCAACTGCAACAACCCCGACTGTGTCTACCGCCAGGGACAAAGTCCGATCCGCCCTGAGGAAAATGGGTCCGGGAGATGATATAGAGGCATTCCTGATGGTATTCGAAAGAACCGCGGAGCAAGAGAGGCTGCCGTTGGAGCAGTGGGCCGAGGTGGTGGCGCCTTTTCTGGTGGGGGACGCACAAAAGGCCTATTTTGACCTCAGCTGCGATGAGGCCAAGGACTATGAGAGGCTAAAAACTGAGGTGTTGGCCAGGTTGGGGGTAAACACCTATGTGCGAGCGCACAGGGTGTATCAGTGGGTGTTTGCCGAGTCCCGACCCGCCCGGTCACAAGCCTATGACTTACTTCACCTAGTAAAAAAATGGCTTCAGCCTGAAATATTGAGCACTTCTCAGATGGTTGAAAGGGTCGTGGTCGACAGGTTCGTGCGTACCCTCCCGAGAGCCATACAGCGCTGGGTGGGACAAGGCGATCCAGGCAACCTGGAACAACTGGTTAGCCTGGTGGAGAGGTATATGGCCACTCAGGATTTGGTGCGGGACTCAGCGGTACTACCGAAGTCACGTCAGCCCCCGTTGCCGACCCGGGATCCTGAAAAAGGGATCCCACCACATAAGGAGGGGAGTGGATCTCCAGTCCGTGGGAGGAATACCCTGGGGAGGAGGGAGGCTGCGAGGATCAGATGTTGGCATTGTCAGGACTGGGGACATGTGGCATCCAACTGCCCTAGGGCATCCGAACCCATGGACTGCGGGTTCGCTCGCCGGTCCTCTTTTTATGCCCAACCGGTGTATATAGCTGACCCCCTGCTGGCGGCGGACAACCCTCCGGTGTGTGATGTCGTTGTTAATGGACACTCCGTGCAGGCCCTGCTGGACTCTGGGAGCCTGGTAACTCTGGTCCATGAGTCGCTGGTAACGGAAAAACTCCCAGAAAGGCGAACCCTTACCATTGTCTGTATACATGGGGATCGCAGGGAGTATCCCACCACTAAGGTTACCCTGGCAGTGTGTGGAAAGGAGGTACCACATGTCGTCGGGGTGGGGAGACGGCTCCCTTATGCCGCAATATTTGGGAGGGACTTTCCCCTGTTCTGGACTTTGTGGAGGAACGGGTTGCCTACCTATGGGGAAGGAAAATGTCCAGGTCCCGAGCCCGAGGACCCCGAGGCAGGGACCCCAGCTGTAGGGGTCACCGTAGAGGAGGTAGAGTGTAACCCTGACCGGTTTCCCCTAGAAGTATTGGCGGGTGAGACAGTAGAAAGTTCGTCCATCCTGGATCTGGAGGTACCCCGAGAAACCTTCGGGACCGCACAGCTCCAGGATTCGACGTTATTGCGGGCTAGAGAAGGTGTGTCGGTGGTTAATGGTGTTGCCCAGCGTCCCGGCGCCGATACCGTATTTCCTCACCTGGCCTATAACCAGGACCTGTTATATAGGGTAGATAAGGTGAGGCAGGAGGTGGTGGAACAACTGGTGGTGCCCCAGCCTTACCGGCGAATGGTCTTGGATTTAGCGCATGCGCATGTGTTGGGTGGTCATCTAGGGGTTAAGAAAACGCTGGAGCGAATTCTACAACGGTTCTATTGGCCTGGGATATATGAGGAAGTCCGGAGGTTCTGTCAGTCCTGTCCAGTGTGTCAGCTGACTAGCCCCCAACCTCACTATCGCAGTCCACTGGTACCTATGCCCATTATAGAGGTGCCCTTCGAAAGGATCGCCATGGATCTGGTAGGCCCCATTATTAAGTCAGCCCGAGGTCACCAACACATCCTGGTAGTGTTAGACTATGCCACTCGCTATCCGGAGGCGGTCCCATTGCGCCATACGTCGGCCAAGGTAATAGCTAAAGAGCTCATGAGTATGTTTGCCCGGGTGGGGATACCAAAGGAGATTCTGACGGACCAGGGGACACCCTTTATGTCCAAAGTAACAAAGGAATTGTGTAAGCTATTAAATATTAAACACCTGCACACGTCCGTCTACCATCCCCAAACCGATGGGTTAGTAGAACGGTTTAATAAGACCCTGAAGTCCATGCTAAAAAGAGTCGTGGCTAAGGACGGGAGGGATTGGGACTTACTGTTGCCCTATGTTTTGTTTGCGGTACGGGAGGTGCCCCAGGCGTCCACGGGGTTCTCGCCCTTTGAGTTGTTATATGGGCGACATCCCCGTGGGCTACTGGATATCGCTAAGGAAGCATGGGAGCAACAGCCTACGCCTCATAAAAGTGTGATAGAGCACATAGAAAAAATGCAGGACCGAATAGGGGTCGTGTTGCCGATCGTCCGTGAGCACATGGAAGCGGCACAACTGGCCCAGAGTCGGGTATATAACCGAACCGCCCGGGTAAGGACATTTCACCCGGGGGACCGAGTTCTTGTACTCGTGCCCACGGTCGAGAGTAAATTCTTGGCCCGGTGGCAAGGACCCTATGAAGTTAAGGAGAAGGTGGGCCCAGTTGATTACAGGATATACCAGCCAGGGAGGCGGAAGCCCGAACAGGTATATCATGTGAATCTACTAAAACCTTGGAGAGACAGAGAGAATTTGTTTGCAGACAGCCCGCCCTCTGTCGGGACGTCAGGGAGTGACCCGGGGTCACCAGGTGTTCCGGAGAGCGCCGCTGGGGTGACGATAGGGGACGGACTGTCGACCAAACAAGCACAAGAGGTGAAAGAATTTGTTAGTCGGAATAGGGACGTATTCTCTGACCTTCCTGGACGTACCACCTTGATCGAGCATGACATTATCACCGAGCCCCGGGTGAAAGTCCGCCTAAGACCATACCGAGTACCGGAGGCTCGGCGACAGGCCATTTCGCAGGAGGTAAGATCGATGCTACGTCTAGGGGTCATAGAAGAGTCAAAGAGCGAGTGGGCTAGCCCGATTGTCCTTATTCCCAAACCGGATGGTTCATTACGGTTCTGTAATGATTTTAGGAAATTGAATGAGGTATCAAAATTTGACGCCTATCCCATGCCTCGGGTAGACGAGTTGATAGAGCGGCTGGGAAAAGCCCGGTATTTTTCGATCCTAGATCTCACGAAGGGCTACTGGCAGGTACCTCTGACGGAGGCGGCAAAGGAGAAGACGGCCTTTGTCACCCCGGAGGGGCTTTTTCAGTATAGGGTGTTGCCTTTTGGGTTACATGGCGCTCCGGCTACGTTCCAGCGTCTGATGGATGTCGTCCTCAAGCCCCATCACCAGTATACCTCCGCGTATCTGGATGATATAGTCGTGTTTAGCCCAGACTGGGAGGGTCATTTGTCAAAACTTCAGGCAGTGATAGATTCTCTAAGGAAGGCGGGGTTAACTGCCAACCCAAAAAAATGCTCGGTGGGACTAGAGGAAGCTCGCTATTTGGGGTATGTGATTGGACGCGGAGTCATTAGGCCCCAAGTAAATAAAGTTGAAGCAATCCGGAATTGGCCCAGGCCTCGTACGTCCAAGCAAGTACGGTCATTTTTGGGCCTGATTGGGTACTACATGAGGTTCATTCCCCATTTTGCCACCTTGGCAGCCCCGTTAACCGGCCTCTTGAAGGGTAGAAAGTCGGTGATGGTTCGCTGGGGGGAGAAGGAGGAGGAGGCGTTCTCCCGTTTGAAGTCGGCCCTATGTGAGTCCCCAGTTCTAGTGACGCCCGACTTCAAGCGGGAGTTTGTAGTTCAAACAGATGCCTCGGGAGTAGGACTAGGGGCTGTGCTTTCCCAAGAGCTCAACGGGGAAGAGCACCCCGTGGTTTTTCTAAGCCGCAAGCTTACCCCAGCAGAAACCCGGTATAGCATTGTGGAGAGAGAGTGCCTCGCCATCAAGTGGGCACTCGAGTCTCTCAGATATTACCTTCTGGGGAGAAGGTTCCGTCTGGTGACCGACCACTCCCCTCTCCAGTGGATGAGTCGGGCTAAGGAGGGGAGCGCTCGGGTTACCAGGTGGTTCTTGTCCCTCCAAAACTTTAAGTTCACTGTTGAGCACAGGGCCGGCCGCTTACAGGGGAACGCAGATGCCCTGTCCCGGGTACACTGCTGTGCGTGTGTTCACCCCCTCAGGCTTGAACGGTATGTTCAAGCCCTCAGGGGTGAACAAAGGGGGGGGATATGTAGGAGAGTCCCCGGAATAATAATGGACGGACGATACGTGCCACCAGAGGTCCTGGCCTCGGTGGAGTAAGAACCGGATCATTGCGGTTACAGCGGCGAATGCTGCTGGCGCAGCGTGTCCGGGCCGGTTCTTACTGTTCCCCACGGCCAGCCCAGGTTTTTGGTGGAGCTGGGCCTTTAAGAACCCAGCCTGCTGATGATGGGGGTGGGGTGTGTCTTGCTGTGCTGGAGATTTCCACAGACAGAGTGAGTGCTGGTGAAGGAGAGTCTGGGCGCAGCACACATTGAAGGATAGCCCTGGGACCTGTGGTGCTACGAGCCGAAGGGGCTCTGGCCTGAGGGAGACAAAGGCAGATAGCCTAGAAGCCTGCAGAACTGCTGTGGTCTGTCCAAAACAAGGTGACTCAAACCTGCTGTTTATTTTCTATGGAAGGACTTTTGTTTTATGCACTATGTGGATATGCACCTGTGTGGTCTGCACGTTGCCTGTTATGCCGTTGGTGTGAATAAAGTCACAGTGTATCACAAAGACTGTCTATGATTGCCTCAATACTGCCGCCGCTACCGTAGCCTACCACGAGCACATCCCCACAATATATATATATATACATACAGTACAGACCAAAAGTTTGGACACACCTTCTCATTCAAAGAGTTTTCTTTATTTTGTATGACTATGAAAATTGTAGATTCACACTGAAGGCATCAAAACTATGAATTAACACATGTGGAATTATATACATAACAAAAAAGTGTGAAACAACTGAAAATATGTTATATTCTAGGTTCTTCAAAGTAGCCACCTTTTGCTTTGATTACTGCTTTGCACACTCTTGGCATTCTCTTGATGAGCTTCAAGAGGTAGTCACCTGAAATGGTTTTCACTTCACAGGTGTGCCCTGTCAGGTTTAATAAGTGGGACACTACAAAGAAACTGGCACACATGCGGACCGCCCCAGGAAATGCACACTCTTGGCATTCTCTTGATGAGCTTCAAGAGGTAGTCACCTGAAATGGTCTTCCAACAATCTTGAAGGAGTTCGCAGAGATGCTTAGCACTTGTTGGCCCTTTTGCCTTCACTCTGCGGTCCAGCTCACCCCAAACAATCTCGATTGTGTTCAGGTCCGGTGACTGGAAGCCAGGTCATCTGGCGCAGCACCCCATCACTCTCCTTCATGGTCAAATAGCCCTTACACAACCTGGAGGTGTGTTTGGGGTCATTGTCCTGTTGAAAAATAAATGATGGTCCAACTAAACGCAAACCGGATGGAATAGCATGCCGCTGCAAGATGCTGTGGTAGCCATCCTGGTTCAGTATGCCTTCAATTTTGAAAAAATCCCCAACAGTGTCACCAGCAAAGCACCCCCACACCATCACACCTCCTCCTCCATGCTTCACGGTGGGAGCCAGGCATGTAGGGTCCATCCGTTCACCTTTTCTGCGTCGCACAAAGACACGGTGGTTGGAACCAAAGATCTCAAACTTGGACTCATAAGACCAAAGCACAGATTTCCACTGGTCTAATGTCAATTCCTTGTGTTCTTTAGCCCAAACAAGTCTCTTCTGCTTGTTGCCTATCCTTAGCAGTGGTTTCCTAGCAGATATTCTACCATGAAGGCCTGATTCACACAGTCTCCTCTTAACAGTTGTTCTAGAGATGTGTCTGCTGCTAGAACTCTGTGTGGCATTGACCTGGTCTCTAACCTGAGCTGCTGTTAACCTGCGATTTCTGAGGCTGGTGACTCGGATGAACTTATCCTCTGCAGCAGAGGTGACTCTTGGCCTTCCTTTCCTGGGGCGGTCCGCATGTGAGCCAGTTTCTTTGTAGCGCTTGATGGTTTTTGTGACTGCACTTGGGGACACTTTCAAAGTTTTCCCAATTTTTCGGACTGACTGACCTTCATTTCTTAAAGTAATGACGGCCACTAATTTTTCTTTACTTAGCTGCTTTTTTCTTGCCATAATACAAATTCTAACAGTCTATTTAGTATGACTTCTCCACAACGCAACTGATGGTCCCAACCATATTTATAAGGCAAGAAATACCACTTATTAAACCTGACACACCTGACACACCTGTGAAGTGAAAACCATTTCAGGTGAATCTACAATTTTCATAGTCATGAAAATAAAGAAAACTCTTTGAATGAGAAGGTGTGTCCAAACTTTTGGTCTGTACTATATTTATATATACACATGCCAAACTGTGTTTATGGGATTTATTGTGAACTGATAATGAACCTTTAGATCCTGGGTTGCTGGGAGTGACAATCTGCGGTAAACAGTGGCGCCACTGTATCCTTGCATCATAACAGGCAGTGAAAATGACTGGTTTCTCAGCTGTCAGCTAACAGGAGAAGGTGCTAATGTTTCATAATGTCCAGGAAGAGCGGGATGTTGTGCGGGCTGTTGCTGAAGCGGCACAGGCTGAACTTGCTGTGGGAACAGTTATGGGGAGCCTGCTGGGACTGTTACAGAAGTTAGTCCATAAGGAAGCTAACTTGGGTTTGCTGGTGCCAGACTCAAATGCAGGGGAATCTACAGTTGATTCTGGGAGAAGGAAGGTGTGTTGGCTTTCCTGAATCCATAATGTGGCCTCATTGGTTCAATCTTATGGTGCAACAAAGTTAAAAGGAATGGTAGGAAACCTAACAGGAAGGAGGTAGGAGTATTCAGTGGAGGAAAGACTCAGAATAGGGCTGTGGGAGTAGTAGTGACTGTCTTCCTGTTTACATACTGAATGTTGTGTTGCAGCATTAATCTGGAAGTAAATAGTGAACTGCCTCATTTCCTAGAGAGTAGTATGAAGTCAACAGCGTCCCACAGGGGTTTGTAAAGACTACACCATCATGAGGACCCTGTGAAGCTAAGAGTGAACTGCAATCACTAAGCTACTGTTCCTTATATAAGTCATTTCAAGTGTTTTGGGCCACTGTGGTGTGGCAAACAAATTTTAACCAATTAAGTTTGCAAATGTTTACTTAAAGAGGAACACTCAGCTACCATGTTACATGTCTATAGTAGACAACTACAAATATATCTATTCAGTTAATATGGAATCACTTAGAGCAAAGATTCAGTCATGGACCTGAAAATGGGGAATTTGTCAAAATTAAAGGGTTGGCCAGTTTCTGGTTATTGATGACCAATGTGTTTATGAGATAATTATATGGCACTTACTAATATAGTCTTTGTTTAAATTCTGCCCCATTTTCTATATTTCATAAGGTATGTACCCTTGTTTGCCAAGTTTTTTGTGCTGTCAACACAGAGGTCCATAAAATGGCCGCTGATGGAGGGTCACGTGATCAGACACATCACCTCCATGTGATGCCTACTCCATTCAAACACACTGCATCGGTACTAAACTCCCAACAGAACAAGTACAGATGGCAGCTGCAATGTGGTTGAATAATCTAAACTGATAACACACAAATAGTTGTACTGTTCTTGTCTTTTATTGAGCACATTGAGTAAAACTTTTAATTCAGGAAGAAACACTAAGAGAACCTTTCTGACTTGTCTAAGGTCTAATTGTCAAAAGGTGTTTCAGAAGAAGGTGAGATTGGTATTTCACATGTGCTTTGGCCATCAAATAAAGGCACATACAGTACAGTAAATATTGATTAGTGTGTACTGTGCCTCAATGCAAACAACTTTCAGAAGACATCAGAGGATGTGGAGATGCATGAAGCTGGGAGCATAAGGACAGAGGTTCACTTACTTTACCACCTGACACTGTGGATGTTTACACAACATGCTAAATAAAAGACATAAACAGTACAACCAGGGATGCCATCAGCGCATTATCAATTGGTACTGCAGTCAAGGCCCAGCAGCTTCATTAGTATTAGCTTTTGTAAATATTACTGAAACTGTACTGAATATGGATTGGGCCCTCCCCAGTACATAGACTTTACTTACTGGTATTTGAACCCCAGACCTACTGTATGGCAGACCAGAGTTACTATTACACTACAGATCTTCCCTGCAGGAAGGGCTGATTTTTTTGTGCTTCAAAAAGCTATTTTCTTCACAGGTATAATCTTAAATAAAAAGTATATTTCTGAAATGAAGGGGGGAAATTTGAGCTAATTTAACAACCACCATGAATAATGTGTTCACTATATTGAACAGCTTGTTTTGTGATATTTCATTCTAAGTGTTTTACAAATCCTGTAATGTTTTTTGCATTGATTTCTTTTTTAACCCCTTCAGGACCCTGCCATTTTTCACCTTGAGGAGCAGGCCATTTTTAGCAAATCTAACATGTGTCAGTTTATGTGGTGGTAACTTTAAAACGCTTTGACTTATCGAGGCCATTCTGAGATTGTTTTCTCGTCACATATTGTACTTCATGACAGTGGTAAATTTGAGTCAAAATATTTCATTTTTATTTATTAAAAAAATACCAAATTTACAAAAAAAATTCCAAATTTCCAAATTTCCAAATTTCTATTTCTCTACTTTTAAAATAGATAATAATACCTCCAAAATAGTTATTTCTATACATTTCCCATATGTCTACTTCATGTTTGGATCATTTAGAAAAAATGTTGGGGGGACGAAGAAGTTTTGAAGCAAATGTTAAAATGTTTAAGAAAATTTCCAAAATCAAATTTTTAAGCGCCAGTTCAGTTATGAAGTCACTTTCTTTGGCTTAAATATTAGAAACCACCTATAAATCAAATTTACCACTGTCATGAAGTACAATATGTGACGAGAAAACAATCTCAGAATTTGTAAAATCACAAAACTGATTTTACAAACTTTTTAACCCTTTAGGAGTCCCACGAGAATTAAAGGAAAATGGAAATTCAATTTAAAAATGTCACTTTTTTTTTTTTTGAGCAGATTTTAAATTTTAATCTATTTTTTCTGCAACACATCAAGGGTTACCAGCCTAACAAAATATATTACCCAGAATCAAAAACTGACGTGTAGGCGCACAGCAGACTTCAGAGTGGAAGGAGCACCATATGGCTTTTGGAGAGTGGATTTAGCTGGAATGGTAATTGGGAGCTATGTCGCATATGAAGACACCCTGAGGTGGCATACAGTGGAAACCCCCAAAAAGTTACCCCATTTTAGAAATTACACCCCTCAAGGAATCTTTCAATTTGTGTAGTCAGCACATAATTGGAAACAATTAGCAGTGAAAATGAAAAATAGCATTTTTTTTTCACAAAAAAGTTGCTTTACACCCACATTTTTCACTTTTCCAAAGGGTAGTAGGACAGAATGCACCCCACATTTTGTTCCCCATTTTCCCCCGGCAACACCCCATATGTGCTCAAAAAAATGATATATGGACGCACAGCAGGGCTCTAGAGTCAAACAGCAAAATATGGATTTTGCTGACCTGAATTGGCAGACATTGATTTTAAGTGCCATGTCGCATAAAAAAAAATTCCTGAGGTCCCCAGAAATTAAAAATCCCAAGAAGTGACCCCATTTTGGAAAGAGAACCCCCGTACGAACATTTTAAGTGGTGGTAAGGGTACTTTTCAGCAAATAGGTGTTTCACAGAAATGAATATGTAGTGGTTGGTGAAAAGTGGATCTGTAAGCTATGCGGACTAAATCAGAGATATAAGGTGGTAAAACTACAGGGTACATCATAAATGAAATTAAATTAATACTCCATGGATGAGTGTTAGATTATAAAACACTCCTGCATGCATAGGCCAGGTTTTTTAGGGTAAGTTTCGCAGTGGTATAAGGTGGCTTTCCTTATCCCTCTTTTGTAACACATCCTGCATCTTTTTGGGTCCTTCCCTTCCTTGCTGTCTGGGGGACTTGACCTGGAAAATGTTGCCCTGGTACAACACGGGCACCATGACTCCCAGAAGTACTGGGACCCTCCCCGGCCTGGCTTTGAAAAATTAGGGCCTTGATAACCACCTCTTGAAACTGAAGGAAAGTTCCTGTCTGGCCTGCAGCACATACGCATTGCACATACGCATTGCACAGTGCCATCTGTACAATGTGTACGGCCATCTTTATGTACCACACTTTTGTTTTTTGTATGGTACTGTAGGGCTTCAGAAGTTGATCTGAGAGATCCACCCCTCCCATGTGCTTATTGTAGTCCAGGATGCAAACTGGTTTGGGGACAGTGATAGTGGTACCTCGTACAGGAGCAGGAGAGCTGGTGTTAGTGTGAATGGTGGTCAGTACAAGGATGTCCCTCTTATCCTTGTACTTAACCACTAGCATGTTCTCATGGAGGAGAGCCCTACTTTCACCCATTCTCAGTGGTTACCCTACCAGGGATCTAGGGAGGCCTCTCAGATTTTTGCGCACTGTGCTGCAAGCCACAGTACCTCTGCAGTTAGGGACTAGTGATGTCCCGAACTATTCGCCGGCGAATAGTTCCCAGCGAACATAGCTTGTTCGCCGCTGCGGGCGAACATATGCGATGTTCGGTCCGCCCCTATACATCATCATTGAGTAAACTTTAACCTTCTACCTCACAGTCAGCAGACAGCATCCATTTTAGATTCATTCGGAATCTGCTTTCACAGAGAGAGGAGGGAGAGTGTAGCTGCTGCTGATTCAATAGGGAAGGCATTAGCTAGGACATTGTTCTGTGTCCACAGACTCATCTGCTGTAAGGAAAGCGTCCAGACAGCACCCCAAAAAGCCCTTTTCAGGGCTGGTACATCAGTCTGCTTTTTTTTTTTTTTCATATATATATATTGCAGTTGCCTGGCTGCCCGTGTGTGAGAGGCTGCAGGCTCAGTCATAGACAGCACTGTGTGCACAGTGCACACCATTCATACAGGGTGTGACAGAAAATACCTTGCAGATAAAAAAAAATTATATTTAATATTTTTCTGTGATCGAATCACATTTGCAAGCCCGTGTGTGTCAGGCCCCCACACATACTGTATTGTGTCCACTGGCTAGTGGCTGGTTCAGCCTGCACTCATACCGTTACAGGGTGTCATTCAGTCAAATACCTTGCAGAAAAAAAAATTATATTTAAAATTTAACTGTGATCTAATCACATTTGCAAGCCTGTGTGTGTCAGGCCCCCACACATACTGTATTGTGTCCACTGGCTAGTGGCTAGGCCTGCACTGATACCGTTACAGGGTGTCATTCACCCAAATACCTTTCAGAAAAAAAAATCTATTTTAAATTTAACTGTGATCTAATCACATTTGCAAGCCTGTGTGCGTCAGCCAGGCCCATACAGACTGTACTGTGCCCACTGCACAGTACCTTTCACGCATAGTAACACTTATCTAATAAAAAATGACAGGCAGAGGCAGGCCACGCTGCAGGGGCCATCGTGTTCGTGGTGCTGTGATTTCCCCTGGCCCTGGAATAATGCCCAGTGTTCAGAGGCCACGTACCCTGAACCCCAAAAATTCAGAGAATAGTTGACTGGCTTACACAGGACACCCAATCTTCAACAGCTTCCGCTAAGAACCTTGACGCACCATCCTCCTCCAGCTCAGCTTTGGTCACCACTCTCCTGTCCACCGCCACCACCACCACTACCACCACTACCACCACAGCCACCACAGCCGCTTCACTTGATCTCTCAGAGGAGTTATTTACACATCAGTTGGATGAAATTAGTAATGCGCAACCATTATTGCCAGGGGATGTAGATAACAGGGATATGTCTCAGTCAAGCAGCATTACACACATGGACGTACAGTGTGATGATGATGATGTTGTACCCGCTGCACGCTTCCTTTGCTGAGGTGTCAGATACAAGTGAAGCGGTTGATGATGACGATGTGTCCGTGGATGCCACGTGGGTGCCTGCTCCAAAAGAAGAAGAAGAGGGGGAAAGTTCAGAAGGGGAGACAGAGAGAAGGAGGAGACGTGTTGGAAGCAGGGGGAGGTCGTCGCAAGGAGCTAGTGGCACAGTCAAACAGCATGTATCGGCACCCGGGGTCAGCCAGACAGCACGCCAATCAATGCATGCTGTTGCCACCACCAGAATGCCGTCATTGCAAAGCTCAGCAGTGTGGCATTTTTTTTGTGTGTCTGCCTCTGACAACAGCGATGCCATTTGCAACCTGTGCCAAAAGAAACTGAGTCGTGGGAAATCCAACACCCACCTAGGTACAACTGCTTTGCGAAGGCACATGATCGCACATCACAAACGCCTATGGGATCAACACATGATGACGAGTAGAAAAAGCACACAAGCTCAAGGCCACCATCCTCCTCCTGGTCCAGCATCTTCAGCCACGTCAACCACTGCTGTCCTCCTTGCCCCCTCTCAACCACCCGCCACTCCGCCTCTCATCTTGAGCAGTTCCATCTCATCTGCCCACAGTCAGGTGTCTGTTAAGGAAATGTTTGAGCGTAAGAAGCCAATGTCACAGAGTCACCCCATTGCCCGGCGTCTGACAGCTGGCTTGTCGGAACTCTTAGCCCGCCAGCTTTTACCATACCAGCTGGTGGAATCTGAGGCCTTCAAAAAATTTGTCGCTGTTGGGACACCACAGTGGAAGGTACCCGGACAAATTTTTTTTTCTAATAAGGCAATCCCAAACCTCTACTCAGTGATTGAAAAGGAAGTCATGGCATCTCTGGCATACAGTGTAGGGGCAAGGGTCCATCTGACCACTGATACCTGGTCTGCAAAGCACGGTCAGGGCAGGTATATCACCTACACTGCGCATTGGGTCAACCTGCTGATGGCTGCCAAGCATGGAATGCGTGGCTCTGCAGCGGAGTTGGTGACACCGCCACGACTTGCAGGCAGGCCTACTGCCACCTCCTCTACTCCTCCTACTCCATCCTCTTCCATAACCTCCTCGGCTGAGTCCTCTTCTGCTGCGGCGTCTGGCTGCACATCAACTGACCCCCCCCCCCAGCTCCCCAAGGGCTATTCCACATCCCGGATACGACAGTGTCACGCTGTCTTGGGGTTGACTTGCCTGAAAGCAGAGAGCCACACTGGACCAGCACTCCTGTCCGCCCTGAACGCACAGGTGGATCAGTGGCTGACCCTGCACCAACTGGAGATCGGCAAAGTGGTGTGTTACAATGGAAGCAGTTTGTTGGCGGCATTGAATTTGGGCAAGTTGTCACATGTGCCGTGCATGGCACATGTGTTGAATCTCATCGTACAACGCTTTGTGTCTAAGTACCCCAGCTTACAGGACGTCCTCAAGCAGGCCAGGAAGGTGTGTGGCCATTTCAGGCGTTCCTACATGGCCATGGCGCACTTTTCAGACATTCAGCGCCGAAACAACATGCCAGTGAGGCGCTTGATTTGCGACAGCCCGACACGTTGGAATTCAACACTCCTAATGTTCGACCGCCTGCTCCAACAAGAAAAAGCCGTCAACGAGTATTTGTATGACCGGGGTGCTAGGACAGCCTCTGCGGAGCTGGGAATCTTTTTGCCACGTTACTGGATGCTCATGCGCAATGCCTGTAGGCTCATGCGTCCTTTTGAGGAGGTGACAAACCTAGTCAGTCGCACCGAAGGCACCATCAGCGACCTCATCCCATTTGTTTTCTTCCTGGAGCGTGCCCTGCGAAGAGTGCTGGAGCAGGCTGTAGATGAGCGGGAAGAGGAAGAGCTGTGGTCACCATCACCACCAGAAACAGCCTTGTCATCATCGCTTGCCGGACCTGCGGCAACGCTGCAAGAGGAGTATGAGCAAGAGGAGTCAGAGGAGGAATGTGGCTTTGAGGAGGAGGAAGACCAACCACAGCAGGCATCCCAGGGTGCTCATTGTTGTCACCTATCTGGGAACCGTGGTCTTGTACGTGGCTGGGGGGAAGAACAGACCGTCAATGACATCAGTGAGGAGGAGGAACGGGAAATGAGTAGCTCGGCATCCAACCTTGTGCAAATGGGGTCTTTCATGCTGTCATGTCTGTTGAGGGACCCTCGTATAGAAAGGATGAAGGAGAACGACCTGTACTGGGTGGCCACACTACTAGACCCCTGGTATAAGCAGAAAGTGGCGGAAATGTTACCAAATTACCGGAGGTCAGAAAGGATGCAGCAGTTCAAAACCAAACTAAAAAATATGCTTTACACAACTTATAAGGGGAATGTCACAGCACAACGGGAATCTAACTGGGGAAGAGGTCAAAGTAATCCTCCTCCTACCACGACCACGGCGGCAAGGACAGGACGCTTTACAGATGTGTTGTTGATGGAGGACATGCAGACATTTTTCAGTCCTACACATCACCACAGCCCTTCGGGATCCAGCCTTAGAGAACGACTCGACCGACAGGTGGCAGACTACCTCGCCTTAACTGCAGATATCGACACTCTGAGGAGCGATGAACCCCTTGACTACTGGGTGTGCAGGCTTGACCTGTGGCCTGAGCTATCCCAGTTTGCGATAGAACCTCTGGCCTGCCCCCCTTCAAGTGTTCTGTCAGAAAGGACCTTCAGTGCAGCAGGAGGCATTGTCACTGACAAAAGAAGTCGCCTCGGTCAAAAAAGTGTTGATTACCTCACCTTCATTAAGATGAATGAGGCATGGATCCCGAAGGGACTAACAGTAGGGAATACGTTTAACTAACAAAAGGCCTGATGACATGCCTTGGCCTCAAAATGGTCCCCTACGCTGCTGTATTTAATGTCTGCATACCGGATGACTTTCGTGAATTCTCCGCCACCAACTAGGGTTAAAGCCGCAATGTTTTAGTCACCTTTCTGCCTTGAAAACATCAATTTTTCCGGCCGCTGCTACAACAGCGGCTGCAACAATAACATTGTTTTTCAGGCATGTGTACAGGCCAAATAAGGCCGTTGCTTCATTATGATCAGACCAAAAGCGATCGGCACGACTGGATGTTTTTTCATAGAAAAAACTTAATTTTTTTTATTTATCTTTTTTTAAGTTGTATGGGTGGGTTTTTAATACATAAAATAAAATAAAAAATCATAATAAAGTCTCTTAATAGTTTATTAGAAATAATGCAGACAATTTAAAAAATCCCCAACAATTCCAATACAAATCAAGTACAAAGCTCAGAACTAAATTATTCCAGGATGTCGTAATGGTTTGTTAATTCGACAATGGTTAATCAATTCGACACACGTCCACGGATAGGGGACGTAACAGGGATTAAACTGATAGGAATAGGACTAGTTAAGACACCACTCATATAGGGTGTCACAGTGCCCCAACTTGGGAGTAAGAGGATTGACCAAGCTGCTTTTTCCATCTCCCGGTTCCTAAAAACTATTCAGTTTGGTGTATCAGAGTTTGGTCTGTCACTGTGAAGGCAGTCAAAGATACCCGGCCTAAATTTTTTTTCACAAAAGGCAATCCCACCCTAATATGGGACGTAACAGGGATTAAACTGATGAGAATAGTACTACAGAAAATAGCACTCATATCGGGTGTGACAGTAAAGGGTATGCTGGTATAATAATTATCCACATAGAGGTAACCCTTATCCAGCAGTGGGTGTAGTAAGCCCCCACACGATCTTCCCACTAACTCCTAGGATGGGGGAGAGCACTCTGGGGGTTCTATCCGGGAATCTTTCCCTTCATAAATGTGGAACTTGTGGGTGTACCCAGAGCTACTCTCACAAAGTTTGTATATCTTGATGCCATACCTTGCCTGTTTTCTAGGCAGGTACTGGCGGAATCTAAACCTCCCTTTGAAAAGTAATAGGGACTCATCTACACTGGCATTTTTATCTGGGTTGTACACCTAAGCAAAACTGGTGTTAATGAATTGTTGGGTATATAAATTGGTTTGGGCCACCATTACATTTATAAAATCTTCAGAGAAGAAGATTTAAAAAAAATCTAGTTCAATGAAACCCCCACACGCTGTATTCCATCTGTATTCCGGAGCTGCCCAAAAAATCTGAAATTTGGAACTGGTAATCATCAGGGGGTGGATCCGTAAGGGTTCACTCTATGGGGCTGCCTCCGCTGCTACCCTGGGGTGGCTTCTAGAGGGTCCCTCGTCAGTGAATGATGAGAAGGTAGAGGAGTAGAGGGAAGTGACATCCTCTTCTCCCTCACTGGCAGACTAAGACCCCTTTTATACGGGCGAGTTTTACGCGCATTGCCCCCACACTGAATCGGGACCTATTCAATTCTATGGGGCTGTGCACATGAGCAGTGATTTTCACGCAACACTTGTGCGTTGCGTGAAAATCGCAGCATTCTCTATATTGTGCGTTTTTCACGCAACGCAGGACCCATAGAAGTGAATGGGGCTGTGTGAAAATCGCAAGCATCTGCAAGCAAGTGCGGATGCGATGCAATTTTCACGCATGGTTCATATTTGATAATTGGGTTGGGGACCAGATCTTTATTATTTTCCCTTATAACATGGTTATAAGGGAAAATAATAGCATTTTTAATACAGAATGCTAAGTAAATTAGGGATGGAGGGGTTAAAAAATAAAATAAAAATTTGACTCATCTCATCCACTTGTTAGCTAAGCCTGGCTCGTCTTTATTCTTCTTCTTTGAGGACCTGGGAGGAAAAAGGACCTTTGGTGACGTCACTGCGTTCATCACATGGTCCATCACCATGGTGATGGCCATGTGATGAGCGCAGTCCTTTTCCTCCCAGGTCATCAAAGAAGAAGAATGAAGACGAGATGGGCTTTGTGAGCAAGTGGATGAGGTGAGTTTAATTTTATTGATTTATTTTTAACCCCATCCATCCCTAATTTACTTTGCATTCTGTATTAAGAATGATATTATTTTCCCTTATAACCATGTTATAAAGGAAAATAATAAAATTTACACAACACCAATCCCAAACCCGAACTTCTGTGAAGAAGTCCGGGTTCGGGTCTGGGTACCAAACATGCCGATTTTTCTCACGTGCAAACCGTATTAAAATGCTTTGTACTCGCACTGAAAAATTGCGCATTTAACCGGAAAGCACCCGCATTTAACCGGCCCTCACACGCAATGCCCGTGTGAAACAGGCCTAAGTATCAGAGGCAAGGATGGCGTATGCCTCCTTAGCTGAGTATACTCGTCGAGATGGACGGGCCATTTTTATTTTATTGGGGTGTGATGTGTGAAATGTGTAAACCTTTATTTATGGTGAGGGGTGTGCATGTTGTGTTTTCACATGTGAAGGGGCTTGTAATAAATTTGAAGTAGAAAAAAAAATTGTTAAAAAAAATGTATTTATATATATCTAGCCGGACACCTGTATGTTTGGGTTCAACGGGTTCGGCCGAACTTCACAAAAAAGTTCGAGTTCGGCACGAACCTGAACCCCATTGAAGTCAATGGGGACCCGAACTTTGGAGCACTAAAATGGCTCTAGAAATGTCATGGAAAGGGCTAGAGGGCAGCGAATGGGAGCAAAATGTGTTTAAGAGCATGGCAAGTGCTCTGCAAACAAATGTGGATAGGGAAATGACTTTAAATAACATAAAATGCGTAAAAATAAAAAATAATAATCTTGATCTAGGAGGACGAGGTCCATATGGAGTAGGAGGTTGAGGAGGCAGTGGATGTGGCGGTGTAGGTGGAAGCGGTGGTGGAGGAGGAGGTAGCCTACACTGTTTGTTGGTTTTAATCTACATTTTTTTGGGGTTTAAATTAGGGTACACCCCAAAACATTGGGAAATATAACCTGCGATAACCTCCTCCAGTCGTGCTAAACAAACATTCAGACAATACACTGGCTGCAGGGCAGTCCAGCACCTCCAAGGCGTAAAGGGCAAGCTCAGGCCATGTGCCCAATTTGGAGACCCAGAAATTGAAGGGGGCAGACCCAGCAGTCAGTACGTGTAGGCGTGTGCACACATACTGCCCCACCATGTTGCACGTCCCCGTGATGTTCACGATCCATTTTGATATCTTCTTGATATCAACTTTCAATGTTCTTTTCTGAGCCTACCATGTTGATCACGGTTAGCGACGAATCAGAGTTCCACGCAGGAGAGGGAGCGTGAGAAAGGAATACTACATCCAAGGGAGGTCAATGGATGAAATTAAATGTGATCGAGCGGAAATATGGGACAAAGTATTGAATCAGAAGCTTCTAAATTAAGGAGGGGGCGCGCCACAATTACCCACTCCCGACTCGGGGAGGTAGTGACGATAAATAACAATACAGGACTCTTAAGATGCCCTGTTATTGGAATGATTATTAGAAAATTATAGGTAATGTCACTGGGGTATTTTGGATTTGGAAAAGTTAGACAGGAGAGGCCCTGCTGCCGCTTTGTTGACTCTAGATAATTTCTGCCTGGTCGCATGTCCCCATGAGGTCCACAATCCATTTGGATATCTTCTCCATCAACTTTCGATGTTCTTTTCTACACCTACCATGTTTATCACGGTTATTGGAGAATCAGGGTTCCATGCCGGAGAGGGAGCGTGAGAAAGAGATACCACATCCAAGGGAGGTCAATGGATGAAATTAAATGTTGATCGAGTGGAAAAGTGGGACAAATTATTGAAGTCGAAGCTTACAAGTAAAGGAGGTAGCGCGCGTCAATTAAAGAACAATTTTTGAAATGTTATTCCCTATCACCTATGCAGAGCAGGGGTTTGTATAAGGGAAAATTGGTAAAATGTCACCTGACAATGTAACAGCCGTTTTTTTGGAAATTTATGTCCCTGTCACCTATGCAGAGCAGGGGTTTAATCACAGCAAAAATGGTCAAATGTCACCCAAGAATGTAGCAGACAAATTTGTGAATTGTTTTTACCTGTCTGCTAGGTATAGCAGGGGTATATCACAGCCAAAAAATTGTGAATTTCATCCAAAAATGTAACAGACAAATGAGTGAAATGTTTTTACCTGTCTACTAGGTAGAGCAGGGGTATATCACATCCAAAAACTGGTGAATTTCACCCGAATATGTAACAGACAAATTAGATTTTTTTTTTTACCTGTCTACTAGGTAGAGCAGGGTGTGGCGAAACCAACCTCGCCACGGTGTTTTGGAGGGGGCTGTTTACCAGCCTCCTGCCCTGGGATTATGGTCCCTTAAGTTGTTGGGTCTTAAGGCACTTGGGACTGAGCCCCCTGTCCCTGGATTGCATCATTTGCCTTACTTGCTTGGATGAAGCACATGGTGAGAACAATAGATAGCGGCCATTTTAGCTCACAGACACTGTTCTGACTTTTCAACACGGTGCTATCTTGCCTGTATTTGGTGCACAGAGACATCATTCAGTAGTTTGAAACTACCAAACAGGGGACACATTTATTAGTGACTATTTTCGGTATAACTTGTATATTTTCAGTGTAACTGTATCTTCCAAACTACTGAACGGATGTGGGTGAATTTTGGACATGTGATTCACCCAGATCCCCCGGTTCCGAGGATATATTGGTTATGGGGTTATTGCATGTTTTGGGGTTCCTGTGATATGTTTTATAAAACTGTATTTCTCTGCCTTTGATAATTATATTCGCCCTTGTGTTCAATAATCATCATCGGCAGAGGGGAGGATTTTGTGTGGGTGTGTTTCTATTGTCCCATTGTGTGTTTAAATGGTGATGTCTGTCCTGTTGTCTCCACATGCGTGTTGGCGATCTCCCCTTTGTCCTGGGAGATAATTGGATTGCCCTCGGTTGTCTCCCAGGCAGAGAGGAGGAAACCATGATGCATTGTGGGGATGTGTTGTATCTGTTCTGTATTTGCAAACCTGTAATAAAAACCAAGCTGGGTGTGCCAGCACGTCATCCCACTGCTGCCACCAATGTAACGGACCGTTTCAGCAGACAAGGGGTTAAAATCCGTTTAGGCGATATGCCCCTTTCCGAGAGACAGGCACAGCTACTGCAGAACACCAACCTCCCGAACTGGATACAAAATAGCACTCCAAACTGGAACCTCGCAAATAGCTGTCAGCAGACGAACAGGAAAAGCGTCCAATCAGCTTACACTCCTGGCAATCAGTCTCCAACAGCATACAGGGATTCCCCCCAATAACGAGACCACTGCTGACCCTCAAGACGGAGCCTTGTCTCGTTATTGGGGGGAATCCCTGTATGCTGTTGGAGACTGATTGCCAGGAGTGTAAGCTGATTGGATGCTTTTCCTGTTCGTCTGCTGACAGCTATTTGCGAGGTTCCAGTTTGGAGTGCTATTTTGTATCCAGTTCGGGAGGTTGGTGTTCTGCAGTAGCTGTGCCTGTCTCTCGGAAAGGGGCATATCGCCTAAACGTATTTTAACCCCTTGTCTGCTGAAACGGTCCGTTACATTGGTGGCAGCAGTGGGATGACGTGCTGGCACACCCATCCCCAACCCTGGCCCTGCCTACTTCCCTCACGAGTCCTGCTGACAGGGGACAGCTTGACGGCAGTCCCTAACTTAGGATACGTGCGGGAAGGACAGACAAGACAAATAACGGATAGTGAACGGACCGGGTTAAAACCAAGAGGACAACGCAGTACAGAGGGATAAGCAAAGAAAGGTCAGGAGAAGCCGGGGTCATAAATACCAGGCGAGTCGAAAGGTAGCAAAGGAGTCTGCAAAGAATAGTCAGGTGGAAGCCGAGGTCAATATACCAGGAAGGATGCGCAGTACAGGAGGACCAGGCAAAGGATCGTCAGGGAACAGGATCAGGTAAGTACACAGGTATCCAACAACTGCCAGGAACCTAAACTAACAGGCAACCTGTGGCCAGCAGGCTGCCTGTATTTATAGTGGGGAGTGAGGATCATGTGACGTGGCCAGCGTCACATGACCGACAGACCGACCAGTGGAGCACCGAGTGATCAGCTCGGCGCTCAAGGCAGACCTAGGAGCAGGGAGCCTCCCAGCTAGCAAAGCCGCCCTGGGAACGAGGTCAAACACAGATCCTCGCTCCCAAAGCTAAGCAGCAGATCTGCGGCTGATGGGAGACCGAGTGCGCCTTCGGCACTTCGTTACAGGTATATAATACCCAGAAATTGGTGAATTTCACCTGAATATGTAACAGACAAATTAGTGAATTTTTTTCACCTGTCTACTAGGTAGAGTAGGGGTATATCACACCCCAAAATTTGTAAATTTCACCCGAATATGTAACAGAAAAATTTGTGATTTTTTTTTTTACCTGTCTACTAGGTAGAGCAGGGGTATATCACACCCAAAAATTGGTGAGTTTCACTCGAATATGTAACAGACAAATTAGTGAAATATTTTTACCTGTCTACTAGGTAGAGCAAGGGTATATCACACCCAAACATTGGTGTATTTCACCGAATATGTAACAGACAAATTAGTGATTTTTTTTTACCTGTCTACTAGTTATAGCAGTGGTATATCACAGCTAAAAATCGGTGAATTTCACCCGAAAATGTAACAGACAAATTAGTGTAATGACATACAATAAAATAAAAAATGCACAAATTAAAAAAAATGTCTTGATTTATGAGGTGGAGGTCCATATGGAGTAGGAGTTTGAGGAGGTCGTGGACGTAGAGGTGTAGGTGGAAGCGGCGGTGGAGGAGAATGAGGTAACCAACACAGTTTTTTTGTTTTAATTTACATTTTTTATTTTTTTAGTTAGGGTACACTCCAAAAGAGTGGGAAATATCCAAAATACAACAATGAGCAATTGCTCTGTAGTATAATAATGGCTGGGTAAGGCCGGTATACATGTCTATTCTGCACAAGGTACGGACAAGTCCTGTGGGATCCATGCCTGGTTCATTTTAATGAACGTGAGCTTGTCCACATTGGCTGTGGTCAGGCGGCTGCACTTGTCTGTGATAACTCCCCCTGCCGTTCTAAACAGACGTTCAGAAAATACACTGGCTGCAGGGCAGGCCAGCACCTCCAAGGCGTAAAGGGCAAGCTCAGGTCATGTTGAAGGGGGCAGACCCATCATTCAGTACGTGTAGGCGTGTGCACACATACTGCTCTACCATGTTGCTGAAATGCTGCCTCCTTCTAAGGCGTTCCATATCAGCTGGTGGTGCTGGCTGTTGTGGCGTGCAGACAAAGCTTTTCCACATTTTGGCCATGCTAACCCTGCCTTCTAAGGTGCTGGTGGTGCCCCAGCTGCGTTGGCAACCTCTTCCTCCTCCTCTGCCTTCACCTTGTGCTTCCACTGTGCCCCCGCTGTCAGGTGGGAATGCCACCAGCAGCGCGTCTACCAGCTAGCATTTGTACTCGCGCATCTTACAATTACACTCCAGTGATGGAATTAAGGATGGTACGTTGTCCTTGTAACAGGGATCCAGCAGCGTGGTCACCCAGTAATCAGCACAAGTTAGAATGTGGGCAACTCGGCGGAGACACTGCAGCATGTAATCGCTCATGTGTGCCAAGCTGCCCAGAGGCAACGACAAGCTGTCCTCTGTGGGAGGTGTATCGTCTGTATCCCCCCAGCCTTGCACCATGATGGCCATGAGCTGGTTTGGGTGCCAACCTGCTGTGAACACGGTTCCTCCTCTTTCAGCTCCTCCTCCACCTTGTCATCCTCCAGAACTGTGCCCTGGCTGGACAATTGTGTACCTGGCATTTGTGGGTGCAGGAACCCACCCTCAGAGACACTTGTGAATGACTGGCCAGAAACCTTATGAAATGATTCCTCTTCCTCCTCCTCCTCCTCCTCCTCCTGTGCCACATCCTCTTCCATCATCGCCAGAAGCGTTTTTTCAAGGAGGCATAGTAGTGGGATAGTAACGCTGAGAACGGCGTTATCGGCACTGGCAATGTTGGTGGAGTACTCGAAACAACGCAACAAAGAACACAGGTCTCGCATGGAGGCCCACTCATTGGTGCTGAAGTGGTTCTGTTCCGCCGAGAGACTCTCCTGTGCGTGCTGCAGCTGAAACTCCACTTTCACCTGCTGCTGCTCGCACAGTCTGGCCAGCATGTGCAAGGTGGAGTTCCACCTTGTGGGCACGTTGCTTATGAGGCGGTGAGCGGGAAGGCCAAAGTTACGCTGCAGCGCTGACAGGCGAGCAGCAGGGTGAGAACGGCCCGCACTTTCTGCAGCAGCTCTGATATATCGGGGTAATTTTAAAGGAACCTCTGCACCACCAAATTCAGCACATGCGCCAGGCAAGGGATGTGCGACAAACCGGCTAGTCCCAGAGCTGCTACCAGATTTCGTCCATTATCGCACACCACCAGGCCAGGCTTGAGGCTCACTGGCACCAACCACTCATCGGTCTGTTGTTCAAGACCCGTCCACAGCTCCTGCGCGGTGTGGGGTTTGTCCCCCAAACAGATACATTTTAAAACTGCCTGCTGTCGTTTACCCCTGGCTGTGCTGAAGTTGGTGGTGAAGGTGTTATGCTGACCGGATGAGGAGGCGGTAGAGGATGAGGAAGCGGAGTAGGGGAGGAAGCAACAGGAGGCAAACTGAAGCGCCCTGTAATCCTCGGTGGTGGAAGGACATGCGCCAAACTGCTATCCGCCTCAGGCCCAGCCGCCACTGCATTTACCCAGTGTGCTGTTAGGGAGATATAACGTCCCTGACCTTGCTTACTGGTCCACGTATCCGTAGGACCTTGCCACAGATGACGTTGAGCAGTGCACACCTGATTTTGTCCCCCACTTGGTTGTGCAGGGAAGGGATGGCACGCCTGGAAAAGTAGTGGTGGCTGGGCACGACGGACTGTGTGACAGCCACCGTCATAAGGCTTTTAAAATTCTCCGTCTCCACCAGACGGAATGACAGCACTTCAAAGGCCAGTAATTTTGAAATGCTGGCATTCAGGGCCAGGGATCGCGCCAGTGTTTGGGAGCTGGAGAGCTGAACGCTTCCGTGGGACATTGTGGAGATGCTTGGTGACCCAGGTGGTGGTGTTGCTGGCAGATCCTCTGTTTGCGGGGTGGCAGGTGCCACTGTCACTCCAGAGGTGGGTGAAGTGGCCAAGACTGCAGCAGAAGAGGAAGCATGGAGGAGCCAGAGACTTTTCTTTGTTTTTGAGGTATCTACTTCACTGCAGCTTGTGCTTTGCACTTAGATGCCTGGTCATGCAGGTTGTGCTCAGGTTGAGAACGTTTATGCCTTGCATCAGGCTATAATTGCACAGCGTGCAAACCACTCATGTCTTGTCGTCAGCACATTGTCTAAAGAATTGCCGTGCCAGAGAACTCCTTGGAGCTGGCTTTGGTGTGCGCGGTCCCTTGCTGTGTTGGGCAGTATCAGGCGTACTGTCTAGGGTCGGCCGCTCTGCTTTTGCACCTTGCTCCCTCTTCTGCTGTGTTGGTGGCTCTGTGCGACCACCGCCTCTTCCCCCAAACTACACAGGTCACTCGCATGACCTTGATTCCATGTGGGGTCGAGGACCTCATCGTCCTTCACATAATCTTCCACCCAGTCTTCACCCCTGCCCTCCTTGTCGGTCTGCACACTGCAGAAAGCCACAGCAGTTGGCACCTGTGTTTTGTCATCATCCGATACGTGCTGCGGTGGTCCTCCCATGTAATCATCTTGAAACATAAGTGGTTGTCCACTTCTGGGGCAGGACTATGTGGATGGCCCTGGGAAACCCTGCTCGCAGAGTCATCAAAAAGCACAAGAGACTGCTGCATGACTTGGGGCTCAGACTGCTTGACTAATTTGCAAGGGGTAAGGTAAAAGACTGATGGACATCGGCTGCAGGTGCCAACTCTGATCTTTCAGCAGGAGACTGGGTGGGAGACAATGTGAAGGAACTGGAGGCACTGTCAGAAACCCAATCTACTATCGCCTGTACTTGTTCTGGCCTCACCATTCGTAGAGCCAAATTAGGCCCGACCAAATAACGCTGAAGGTTCTGTCGCCTACTCGCAACTGAGGGAAGTGTTTCACTTGTGCGTGTAGCTGGCACAGATCGACCCTGTCCTATCCCTGCAACAGGAGCTCCGCCAGCAGCACCACGACCGGGGCCACATCCCTTATTCGATGCTCCCCTCATTCTCCGCAAATTTTGGATCTTGCCCAAAATGGGTGTTTTTTAATAACAGAATAGAACACCACTATCTAACGCGTGTATTTCATACTGACAGATGCAGCCAAAGCTGCAAATGTAGTATTTGGCTCAAAATATAACACCAGTATCTAATGTGTGCAGGGCCGGGACGACACAGAGGCTGGGGAGGCTCCAGCCTCAGGGCACAGGCCAGCTCCCCAGCCTCTGGGCGGCAGGCAGGCCACTGACCACGTCGCTGTTGCTGCCGCGCTGGAGGATGGAGGGAGTAGTGAGCACTTGGCACTGACTTACGTGCTCCCTCCCTGCTCCGCCTCCACTGGCGGGGGATGCCAAACACTGGTGTCCCCTGCCTCACCTCAGTTCAGCACCTGTCACCTCCCCCTGACTTGTCCCGCAGCTCCATGCTGCTTCCGTCACTGCGATGTGCCGGTCTTCCTTGACCGGCCAATCGCATTACTTGGAGCTGCATTGGGACCATGCTGCACTATGCTGTCCTTAATTGGCATGGATGCCTGCCGTAAGAGCAGTCATGGTGCCCTGATTCACCCACAATTCCCTCCCAGCACTCGGCGGACCTTGTGCCATACATGTACGTCACTGGTGCTTTAAGTCTCGTCCAGCTGGTACGTACATGTACGGCAAGTGTCCTTAAGGGGTTAATAACTTAGCAGAAATTTTTAACTTTTTTTTAACATAAAAGAAAAAAGTTTGAAAGTAAAAATTCTATTCATTTGCAAATGCTTATACTATAAACATTATTTCACAGGTCTTGGTGGAACATGAACCCCAAATCTTACCCACTTATCTATAGAAATGCTCTGCTGTAAAGATAGAATTGCCTGTATGGGGCCCTGAAATTCTTGAAGCAGAGTGGGATGGGCAAACAGCTCTCATTGTCTGAACACTGTTTGTGTAGATTAAATTAAATGATCTGGACTGACATTTTGCTGTTTGGCCAGCAGTTTCCTAAACACAGCTACAGACTGCTTATATTTCCATATTCATGAGAGGTGGAGTTATACAGAGCCTGGAGAGGAAGGGAAAGTAAGCAGCCATCTTAGAGGGAGGTGAGACTGAGGAACTGTGTCAGCAGAAGATCCAACAGCATCCAGGTGTGGAAGCAGACCTCAGTGACCAGAACAGCAGCTAAGTGAGCCTGATTGTGTCAAAGACCCCGATACTGTCCAGAGGAATGAGGATTGCTTTCAGGAACGCCAATGAGAGCTGAGGAGCAAAGCTGCATACACAGCGGGACCGGATGCTTGTTGGAGAGGCATTTGTTCTGTTCAGAGTAACCAGCAGAGGCAGAGCAGGCCCGGGTAGGTAAGATTGTGCACGCACCTTATACCAGTGTTGGCGCCTAGAGACTGAGACTAGAGATGAGCGAATTTTTCCAAAATTCTATTCGGCCGGTTCACCGAATTTTTGGGAAAAATTTGCTTCGATCCGAATTTATTCACGGTGAATCGCATTAAAAAACGACTATTTCCGGGCTGCAGAGAGCCTTTATAGGGGTGTAGTACACTGTGCCTTGCAGTAACATGCATAGGGAGTCTGCTGTGGTAGTGAAACAATACTGTGAGTCAGTATGACAAGCACATGACAGGTGTCCCTCTTAGAATCACTGCATACTTCACTTATTTGGGCATACCAAATAACTCAAGTATGAACTCAGCCTTACAGATAGATGTTAGCATCAAGAAGATTCCACATAGATGTCCCCCAGACAGCGTGGAGAGGGTGTCAGTGGTAAGTTTGTGTTGACGTCACTGATTATTTTCTCTGATCCATCACAACAATAACCCCTCAAAAAAATGCATCCTGTCTATTGAGCATTTGCGTTCACTCGGTCAGCATTTGGTCAGTAATTCATCAGTATTGCTATTGCCCCAAAAAAAGGAGTGGATCTAAAACAGAGATGACACGTGAACCGAATATTTGCATGTCTTCTGTGTTTTGTACCCACTCCTGCTTTTGGCTACTAATTCATAAGCCAATTATGATGGGATCAGGGATACAGGCCTTAAAGCTGCTACAGAAAGGATCCGTTGTGCGTTTCATCCTTCCTTCTGACAGATTAGAAGAAGTGTCAAATAAATGATGATGTCAGCCAGGCCGAAGCCAAAATAGTGGACCAGTCATGAAGTGGGGAAGGGTGGTAACAGCATGAGAAGTCCATAGAGTGGACCTATGAGATAGTGGTGAGGTGGAAGCAGCATGAGGAGACCACAGAGTGGTCCAAAGACAGGGTCTGGAGGTAGAAGCAGTGTGAGGGGGCCACCGAGTGGCGCAATGACTGAGCCTGGAGGTGGCAGCAACATGAGTAGGCCACAGAGTGGCACAACAACAGAGTATGGAGGTGCCAGCAGCATGTGTAGGCTACAGAGTGGCACAATGACCGAATCTGGAGGTGGCAGCAGCATGAGTAGGCCACAGAGGGGCACAACTACAGAGTCTGGAAGTGGCAGCAGCATGAGGAGGCCACAGAGTGGCACAATGACAGAGTCTGGAGGTGGCAGCAGCATGAGTAGGCCACAGAGTGGCACAATGACAGAGTTTGGAGGTGGCAGCATCAGCATCAGGAGTAGACCACAGAGCGGCACAATGACAGAGTCTGGAGGTGGCAGCAGCATGAAGAGGCCACAGGATGGCACAATAACAGAGTGTCAATCGAGCAAGATACTTCTGGGGGACCCTACCTGGCATGAACAAGCCTCTAGTAGCTACAGACAATGTCAAGATAGCTTTGAGCCCGGAAGAGTCGCGAAGTTCATCAAAATACGTCACTAAAGATTTTATCGCATATAACCGCAGCGCTGACCACAGAATACATTTAGTTTTTCGACAGAAATACATCAATAAAGATTTTACCTCATATAACCGCAGCACAGACCACTGAATTAATTTAGTTTTTCGACCAACATACTTCAATAAAGATTTTACCACATATTACTATAGGGCTGAACAAAATATTTTTTTCCACTGAAATAAGTCACAAAAGATTTTACTGCATATAACTGCAGTGCTGAAAGCTGATTAAAATTTGTTTTTCCACTGAAATACATCACAAAAGATTTTACTGCATATTACTACAGCGCTGAACATGATTTGTTTTTCCACCAAAATACGTCACAAAAGATTTTAACGCATAGAACGGAGATGGAGAGGGTCTTCGGATTCCCCCCACTATACGGAAGTCTCAGAAATGAACCACTGCTCTCGACAGCAGCTCCTGGGGAGGTCATGGAGCGTTTCGGTCATCCGGCATCTATTCGCTCCACTGAAGGATGATTTTGAAAGTGTGTAGAAGCCACACAGGGCCCCCACGCTGCAGATTTATCATGGAGACATCATGGAGATTTTACCACACGCCTCTAGTAGCTACAGACAATGATAAAGACAAAGCATCAAGATAGCTTTGAGCCCGGAAGAGTCGCAAAGTTCATCAAGATACGTCACAAAAGAATTTATCGCATATAACCGCAGCGCTTACCACAGAATAAATGTAGTTTTTCGACAGAAATACTTCAATAAAGATTTTACTGCGTATAACCGCAGCGCTGACCACTGAATTAATTTTGTTTTTCGACCAGCATACTTCAATAAAGATTTTACCACATATTACTAGAGTGCTGAACACGGAATAAAATTAGTTTTTCCACCAAAACAAGTCACAAAAGATTTTACCGCATATAACTACAGCGATTAATACAATTTGTTGTTCGACTGCAATACGTCAATAAAGATTTTAGCACATATAACTGCAGTGCTGAACGCTGAATACATTTTGTTTTTCGACCGAAATACGTCACAAAAGATTTTACTGCATTTTACTACTGAGCTGAACTCTGAATACAATTTGTTTTTCCACCGAAATACATCAATAAAGATTTTACTGCATATAGGTACAGAGCTGAACGCTGAATAAGATTTGTTTTCCAAAATACGTCACAAAAGATTTTACCACAAATAACTGCAGCGGTGAACACTGAATACAATTTCCTTTTTCACCAAAATACATCCCAAAAGGTTTTACCCCATATAACTGCGATGATTTTGAAAGTGTGTAGAAGCCACACAGGGCCCCCACGCTGCAGATTTATCATGGAGACATCATGGAGATTTTACCACACGCCTCTAGTAGCTACAGACAATGATAAAGACAAAGCATCAAGATAGCTTTGAGCCCGGAAGAGTCGCAAAGTTCATCAAGATACGTCACAAAAGAATTTATCGCATATAACCGCAGCGCTTACCACAGAATAAATGTAGTTTTTCGACAGAAATACTTCAATAAAGATTTTACTGCGTATAACCGCAGCGCTGACCACTGAATTAATTTTGTTTTTCGACCAGCATACTTCAATAAAGATTTTACCACATATTACTAGAGTGCTGAACACGGAATAAAATTAGTTTTTCCACCAAAACAAGTCACAAAAGATTTTACCGCATATAACTACAGCGATTAATACAATTTGTTGTTCGACTGCAATACGTCAATAAAGATTTTAGCACATATAACTGCAGCGCTGAACGCTGAATACATTTTGTTTTTCGACCGAAATACGTCACAAAAGATTTTACTGCATTTTACTACTGAGCTGAACTCTGAATACAATTTGTTTTTCCACCGAAATACATCAATAAAGATTTTACTGCATATAGGTACAGAGCTGAACGCTGAATAAGATTTGTTTTCCAAAATACGTCACAAAAGATTTTACCACAAATAACTGCAGCGGTGAACACTGAATACAATTTCCTTTTTCACCAAAATACATCCCAAAAGGTTTTACCCCATATAACTGCGACCGAAATACGTAATCCCCCCCCCACACACACTATACGGACGTCTCAGAAATGAACCGCTGCTCCCGACAGCAGCTCCTGGGAAGGTTATGGAGCGTTGCGGTCATCCAGCATCTATTTGGTCCGCTGAAGGATGATTTTGAAAGTGTGTATAAGCCACACGGGGCCCCCACGCTATAGATTTATCATAGAGACATCATGGGGATTTTACTGCATATAACAGCGCTAACTGCTGAATAAATGTTGTTTTTCAACCGAAATACTTAAATAAAGATTTTACCACATATAACCGCCGCACTGACTGCTACCGCCGTTTCTTCCGTGAACTCCTACACCACTACTTCCCGGGTAGATAGGCTGCGAAGCAGGTGCTCTACCCCGAGCACATTTGGCTCCAGACCTCCCACTGCTGCCACCCTGCTGACTCCCAGCCATGCTTTCAACACATATAACCATCGACGTGAACTGAGGATATATTTTTCTTTTGTACTCAAATAGGCCACTAAACATTTTCAAGACATATAACCACCGCCGACGTGAACTGAGAATGTGTTTTTCTTTTTGTATTGAAATAGGCCACTAAACGCTTTCAACACATATAACCTACGCTGACGTGAGCGGAAAATGAATTTTTCTGTTGGTACTGAAATAGGTCACTAAACGCATTCAACACATATAACCGTCAACGTCAACTGAGAATGTATTTCTCTTTTTGTACTGAAATAGGCCACTAAACGCTTTCAAGACATATAACCACCGCCGACGTGAACGTGAGAATGTAATTTTCTCTTTGTACTGAAATACAAAATAACACATATAACCGCCGCACTGACTGACTGCTACCACCGCTATTTCTGTGAACCGCTGCACTACTACTTCCCGGGTAGGTAGGCTGCTGGAAGCAGGTGCTCTACCCCAGGAATGTTTGGCTCCCGACCTCCCACTGCTGCCACCCATGCTTTCAACACATATAACCGCCGACGTGAACTGAAAATATATTTTTCTTTTTGTACTAAAATAGACCAGTAAGTGCTTTCAGCAGACATAAATGCACCAGTGAAGTGCGTATATATTTTTCTTTGTGTACTGAAATAGGCCACTGAATGCTTTTGCCACAAATAAGTACACCGTGAAGTGCGTATATTTTTTTCTTTCTGTACTGAAATAGGCCACTAAACCCTTTTGCCACAAATAAGTGCACCAGTGAAGTGCATATATATTTTCTTTCTGTACTGAAATAGGCCACTAAACCCTTTTGCCACAAATAACTGCACCAGTTAAGTGCGTATATTTTTTTCTTTCTATAATGAAATAAGCCACTGAACGCTTTTGCCACAAATAAGTGCACCAGTGAAGTGCGTATATATATTTTCGTTTTTTTACTTTAATACGCCCCTATACGCTTTCACCAGAAATAACTGCAGAAGTGAAATGCGCATATATTTTTCTTGTAGTACTGATATAAGATACTAAGATATAAGCCACTAAAGGCTTTTCAACATAGCACTTGCAGCCCAATAACAAATAGTTGGAATGACAGAGCTGTCTAATGACTATTTGAATCCCCAAATAATCTTTCCCTGCACTTGTAAATCGCTTTCCTTTCAATGTCCCCAGAGCCTCCTGACATCTCTCCCTACACTAAGATGCTGTGAAATGATTCCTCCCTATCCTTTCCCTGCACTTATAAATCGTTTTTTCTTTCTTTTTTTTTTCCACAATGAGGTTTTTCCAATTGCTGTCTTTAGCACCTTCACACGTCTGTCCCTGCACTCTGAATGCTGGAAAATTGCAGAATCTAAAATGGCTGCCATCTTTAGAGGGCTGTGACATCACAGGTCTGGCTGGCTGCTGATTGGCTGCATGCAGACATGTCAATCTGGGTGATCGCACCTTCCCAGAGTTCCTTGCCCCATGTCATCAGTCCTAACACGTGAAGCCGCCATTTTAGGAAAAATGCAATTTGTTACCACAAAGCGCAAGGAAATTCGCATTAGTTGCGAATTGAATTTTCCTGAAATTCTAAACATATTCCATTTCATCAGCTTCGATTCGTTCATCTCTAATTGAGACCAGGCCTGTAGTTAGTTATATAGGGTCTCTATTTGTGTCAGGCCACAAGTGTTGCTATTGTTCATTGCAAGGACTCCATAATTTAAAGGGACATTTAACACTGGAGAGCTGATAAACTTCCCCACAAACTCAAGCCAGGCTGGCGTTTTGCTCAGAAGGAATACTCAGGCATGTGCTACATCCCCAGTTATGAGAGGGAGAATCCTGTAGAACGCTGTAAGATTGTAAGCCCATACCACACACCCAAACAGTTATTCTTGTTTTTTTTACGGTAATAACAGGTAAGGTGTGGCAGTTTAGTTGTGCCTGCTTTAAGGTAAATTACCACGCTTTCCTCCTGCATCCATTTGTGGGTGCCGCGCTGTGCAGCACAAGGGTCTCAGCCTTTGGGCTGGGTGTATGTAAATTTATTGTATGTTCCCAGCATTTGTGGTTGTGTTCATTACCACGTTTAAGTAAAATTCAGTTTTGGCAAAAGCTAGTGGTGGAGTTGTTTTTCTCTTTCACGACTTCGCTGTATCCTGGGGAGTACATCTGTTTCTGTGGTATTAGTTTAGTTAAATTGTGTTTATATATATATCGTAACTATGACTCAGATAACAATCAGATCCCATTTTATTAGTAATCAATGGAGCAATCCAAAGGGTTTAATGTTTTTTTTTTTTTTTTTTTTACAAGGTAATATAATCATGAACACCTTCCCAAACTAAAATATATCTTCTATTAAATATCTACTAAAAACTAGCCTACAGCCGGACTACTCAGTATTTACTCATGGTCAGCTAAAATGTCAATTCACAAAGTGATTCTCAACTTAGTGGTCACCCGGCACCAGTGAGACCATATAGAATAAACAGATGAAAAAATATGGTTGCACTCAGTGCAGAGGTACTCATTATTTACTCACGGTCAGCTGAAATGTCAATAGGTGAAGTGATTCTCAACCAGGTGGTCACCCAGCACTGGTGAGATCCGGGATAATCCAGGGGCAGTGATGACGACAGGTCCTTAATGGATGTTGTCCAATAGGTCAGATCACCTTTATAGAAAATGGTAGAAAGTGAATGCCCTACAGAATTCCCTATGTCGCCCTAGCTAGACTAAGCCCAGGGACACCCCTTAAAGGTAGGAGCTCCCTGTCCTCGTACCTAACCTGGTATGCCCTGTAATACCCTATCCTATACTGTGCCAAGATTGAAGTCATGATTCGCATGGTGGAACGCATTTCCGTTCCAGGGTGACTTCCGGTTTTGCGGAGTGTGACTATCTACTTCACTTACGACTCCTAACATCACGTCTGGTATGTGGAACGCATTTGCGTTCCAAACCGGTGTCCTCATGAAATGCGGTTGCTGTACTATTTTGAAGGTATTCTCTGATATAGTCTTAATACACAGTTCTCTGGTGATCGATTAAATGGGGGAATGTACTTTTATTGCATAGAATCTGGAGAGGGAGTAAGTTCTAGGGGGGAGGAACTTTTTATGGGTGGACTCTTTTATAAGGCGTTAAGTTTGATACAGGCATGGGGACTCCGGTCATCTCTAGCCTTCATCTGGGCTCCTACTCCTGGAGGGTCTCGACTGTGGGACACTATATAGAAAATCTCCATTGTGAGATATTGTTGTTGGAGCATCATCCTCTTCCCCTGACAAACCAGTTGTAATATACAACGGCTGGGGAAACGCAACGTTGGGAATTGTTTTTTGTTTTTTCTATATGTTAGTGTGTTGATATCTATGTTCTCTACTCAGCACAGTATAGGATAGGATATTACAGGGCATACCAGGTTAGGTACGAGGACAGGGAGCTCCTACCTTTAAGGGGTGTCCCTGGGCTTAGTCTAGCTAGGGCGACATAGGGAATTCTGTAGGGCATTCACTTTCTACCATTTTCTATAAAGGTGATCTGACCTATTGGACAACATCCATTAAGGACCTGTCGTCATCACTGCCCCTGGATTATCCCGGATCTCACCAGTGCTGGGTGACCACCTGGTTGAGAACACTTCACCTATTGACATTTCAGCTAACCGTGAGTAAATAATGAGTACCTCTGCACTGAGTGCGACCATATTTTTTACCTTGTCTTTTGTGATTTTAGCTAACCGTGAGCAAACACTTGTATATCTTATGCTGAGTATGACTACATAGTTCATGTTGTATATGTTCCTTGTTCACCCTCTTGTCATATGTAGTCCGGCTGTAGGCCAGTTTTTAGTAGATATTTAATAAAAGGTATATTTTAGTTTGTGATAGTGTTCATGATTATATTGCCTTATTCTTCCCCTATGGATATCCACTGTAATAACATTTTTTTTTTTTGTGTGGTATATTTTACAAGGTAACCTACAGTAACTGACAAAATTCCCTCTAACCAGTTTCCCAGGAGTATGTTAGTGCATGGTGCTCATTCTTCTAAATACTATTTCTATTACCAGCTGTAAGCAATAGCCATAAGGCACAAAATAGTAGGTAGACCGAAAGTATACAGAGCACTTTCATTTTCTCTCTTTTCGTGTTCAACCTTTACAATTGTACTTTTTTATATAATAAGCAGTTACATAGTTAATACAACCGTATTAACTATGTAACATAGACATAAGTCCATCAAGTTTAACCAAGGGACAGGTGGGGTCGTGAATCCCAGAAGGAAGTGAGACTTCTACACGTTTTCATAAGCATTAATGTTGTTTACTTTTAGGAATTCATCTAAACCCTTTTTAAAACTGTCCACTGTTCCTGCTGTGACCACGTCCTGAGGAAGTCTATTCCACAGCTTCACTGTTCTTACAGTAAAGAAGCTTTGACAGTTCAGGAGACAAAACTTATTCCTCTCCAGTCAGAGGCAGTGCCCCCTTGTCTTTTGAGCACATTTTACATGGAACAGTTCTCACTGTAGTTTTAGTATGGCCCACTTATATATTTGTATAGGTTAATCATGTTCTGTTCCCCCTTAGAAGTCTCTTCTTAAGACTAAATAAATTCAACTATTTTAATCTTTCTTCATAATTTAGACCCTCCATGACTCTAATCATTTTAGTCACTCTGCTCTGTACTTTTTCCAGCTGTAGTGCGTCCTTTCTATGGATTGGTGCCCAGAACCGAATTGCATGTTCCAGATGAGGCCGCACCAACGCTTTTTAAAGTGGTAATATCACATCCCTGACCCGCGAGTCCATGCCTCATTTACTGCATGACAATATCCTCGTGGCCTTAGAAGCAGCTGATTGACATTGTATGCTGTAATTTAATCTACCATCCACAAGGACACCCAAATCCTTCTCTATAAGTGACTCTCCCAGTGCTACATCACCTAGGACATATGAAGCACAGAGATTATTACTACCAAGATGCATAACTTTACATTTGTCCGCATTGAACCTCATTTGCCAAGTGCATGCCCAATCACTCAGAGTGATCAAGTCAGCTTGTAGTATATGGACATCTTCCATAGACTGTACAGTCGTGGCCAAAAACTTTGAGAATGACACAAATATTCGTTTTCACAAAGTTTGCTGCTAAACTGCTTTTAGATCTTTGCTTCAGTTGTTTCTGTGATGTAGTGAAATATAATAATTACACGCACTTCATACGTTTCAAAGGCTTTTATCGATAGTTACATGACATTTATGTAAAGAGTCAGTATTTGCAGTGTTGGCCCTTCTTTTTCAGGACCTCTGCAATTTGACTGGGCATGCTCTCAATCAACTTCTGAGCCCACTCCCTTGGATGAGAATCAACCCCACACATGAATGGTCTCAGGATGCTTTACTGTTGGCATGACACAGGACTGATGGTAACGCTCACCTTTTTTTCTCCGGACAAGCCTTTTTCCTGATGCCCCAAACAATCGGAAAGAGGCTTCATCGGAGAATATGACTTTGCCCCAGTCCTCAGCAGTCAATTCACCATATTTTCTGCAGAAGATCAATCTGTCCCTGATGGTTTTTTTTGGAGAGAAGTGGCTTCTTTGCTACCCTTCTTGACACCAGGCCATCTTCCAAAAGTCTTCGCCTCATTGTGCGTGCAGATGTGCTCACACCTGCCTGCTGCCATTCCTGAGCAAGCTCTGCACTGGTGGCACTCCGATCCCGCAGCTGAATCCTCTTTAGGAGACAATCCTGGCGCTTGTTGGACTTTCTTGGACACCCTGAAGCCTTCTTAACAAGAATTGAACCTCTTTCCTTGCAGTTCTTGATGATCCTATAAATTGTTGATTGAGATGCAATCTAAGTAGCCACAATATCCTTGCCTGTGAAGCCATTTTTATGCAACGCAATGATGGCTGCACGCGTTTCTTTGCAGGTCACCATGGTTAACAATGGAAGAACAATGATTTCAAGCATCACCCTCCTTTTAACAGGTCAAGTCTGCCATTTTAACCCAATCAGCCTGACATAATGATCTCCAGCCTTGTGCTCGTCAACATTCTCACCTGAGTTAACAAGACGATTACTGAAATGATCTCAGCAGGTCCTTTAATGAGAGCAATGAAATGCAGTGGAAAGTTTTTTTGGGGATTAAGTTAATTTTCATGGCAAAGAAGGACTATGCAATTCATCTGATCACTCTTCATAACATTCTGGAGTATATGCAAATTGCTACTATAAAAACTTAAGCAGCAACTTTTCCAATTTCCAATATTTATGTAATTCTCAAAACTTTTGGCCACAACTGTACAGTCCTACATAGCTTAGTATCATCTACAAAAATAGAAATGGTGCTATTAATCCCATCCTCAATATCATTAATAAATACATTAAATAATAAAGGGCCCAGCACTGAACCTTAGGGTAAACCACTTATAACCTGGGACCATTCCGAATAGGAATCATTAACCACAATTCTCTGGACACGGTCCTTCAACCAGTTTTCAATCCAAGCCTATAGACCTTACTTTACCTAGTAAACATCTATGAGGGACAGTATCAAAAGCTTTTGCAAAATCCAGAAACATTACATCCACAGCCGCCCCTCTGTCCAGGCTACTACCCACCTCCTCATAAAAACAAATCAGGTTAGTCTGACAACTTCTGTCCTTAGTAAACCCATGTTGGTGTAATAGTAAAAGAGTACACAATGGTATCCAAATATATGGGACAGGAGGGAGGAATGTCCGTAAAGGGACCTTATTGTTTAAGAAAAAAAATCTGATAAACTGATTAATAAACAGAACATTTACATGGTGCCCCTTTTATCTTTTTATCTGTAGATCTACAAATTCCCTATGTCCTCTTCTGTCATCCAAGATGGCACACTACCTGATGCAAACTGTTTATTTGGTAGCCCAAAACACTTCCAACTTGTCTAGCCCTGCTCTTGAGTTGGTCAGCACTGTTCACATGAGCAGTGCTGGCCAATCCAAGGGAAGCAGGAAGTGTCTTGGGCTACTAAATTCACAGTAGGCATCAGGAAGAAGTGGTGTGGCCACCCTGGATGGCAGAAGAGGAGCCTAGGAATTTGTGGATCTGCAGCTAAAAAGATGAATGCCAGTGAATCAGGGCATTAATCCTCAGCTGGCTCACCTTCATGGTCATAAAGTGTCCTAATTAGCCGGAGAGAGGATGGTCATGTTGTGCAGTTGACAAGTTACTCCAATAATAAACTAACACCGTGCCTACAAACTACCCTTTTACAATATATTTCTTATTGTCTTCATGTTAAAAAGGGAAGAATAAAAACCAAATATTATAGAGTTACCTAGAGAAATCCAATGTTTAGCTTTGAAATAAAATCAGTTTTTTCTTTTAGAGATTTCCAGCCCAGGCATTATAAAGGAGAATGTCAACAGCTGCAAATTAGTAATTGTAGAAAACTATAAAACAGTGTTATATAATAAAAATTCAGTAAGGAGACTTTTCCAGGATCCATTGAAAAAAATGTTGCTCTAGGCTGAAAATCGTAAATTCCTTACATTTCTTAAGCAGAAAGAAGCCCTATTTAGCATAATGTGCAGAACACAATTTCAGCAAGTGGGGTACAAGTTAAAACCACATTTTACAAAGTTCTGCAGTTATATATGTTCACTTTAAATGGATACCTAAATGAACATGTCCAAGAAAATGATATACAATTCTATTTATCACAGAATAAAATGTGAAGACTATAATCAAGACATTTTATGTAACACACAACTTTGTATTTAAAACACTACAAAACAAAGACAGTCACAGTAGAATCTGTATGGAATGCATTTCCATCTCTATTAAATGGAAACCCCTGAAATATAACACTGTATTTGGCTTCAGGGCAAGACAAAAGGAATATTAATTTATTTTACGCATTTTTATATATCATTTTTTATGGGATTTCTTGTAATTAATTTGCCATGCTCTCACATAGCTACGAATACAATACAATGTTCAACCCTTAAGGGCAAACACGCAGACCGATTTTTTCAGTGGCTGATTCTCCTACCCATTATACATTAGGAAAGGTACCTTTCTAAAAGCAGACCACTCCCCTTTCCAACGAAAGACCACTTTTTTGAGCAAATGTTTCAGATCAAACCCCTTTGAAGAAGAAAAACACACATTGGACTGACATAGTTATATACATAGTTTATAAGGCTGAAAAAAGATATCTGTCCATCCAGTTCAGCCTGTATCCTGCAAAAAAAAATCCTTACCAACTCCAATGAGGCAATCAAAATAATTTCCTGGATCATCAACGACCCTTCTTCAGAAATCTAGTAACTATAATCTGTCATATTATTACACTCCATAAATACAACCAGGCCCCTCTTGAACTCTTTTAGTGAATTCCTTATTACAACCTCCTCAGGCAGAGAGTTCCATAGTCTCACTGCTCTTACAGTATCTTACAGTAAAGAATCCTCTTCTATGTTGATGTAGAAACCTTTTTTCCTCCAGACGCAAAGGATGTCCTCTCATCACAGTCCTGGAGACAAATAGATGATTGGAAAGATCTCTGTACTGACCCCTGATATATTTATACATAGTTATTAGATCTCCCCTCAGTCGTCTTTTTTTCTAAAGTGAATAATCCTAATTTTGACAATCTTTCTGGGTACTGTAGTCCGCCCATTCCCTTTAGTTGCCCTCCTCTGAACCCTCTCCAGTTCTGTTATGTCTGCCTTGTTCACAGGAATCAGCTCACATGAACGTTTATACAGGAGTGAAATTAATGCTTACAGAAAAATCCTCTAAAACTTAACTTTTAAGCTAATACAATAAAAACAAAGATAATGAATCCTCGCAAAAAAAAAAAATCTAACTACAGATAAAATATGCCCCTCGAATGTGTGGCTAGGTAAGTAATAACAAATATTATGGGTGATATCCTAGGAAGATATACATAGAATACAACGTAAGCTGGTTGTCAGATTTACTCACGGTTACCATACAGTTACAAAAACCGTCAAACAGGATTTCTTCACCAGCAGTGTCGGGATGACCTATCCTTGGGTGTCCCTTTTAGGCTATCACTTCCTAAAATCGGAACATCCACCCTGAAAGGGGCGACCCCACTTATCGGTGGCAAAACCCTGATCAAAGCCCTAGGATAGCCCTAGAAAACATCTTGTCAAACAATGACAGTGAGTTTTTTAGACACAAGGGTAATTAAAGATCCCAGTGGTAACCTCTCTACAGATATATTCAGAAAAGAGACAGACAGGAACAGTATCCTCCACTTTTCCAGTGCTCACCCACCGTCTTTGAAAAGGGCAATTCCTAAGTCCCAGTATCAGAGAGTGAGACGTATTGTCTCAGACCCCTCTATACGGGGACTTAGGTTTGAGGAAATGACTAGGAGGTTTGAGGAAAGAGGATATCCCTCATTAACCTTAAGAAAAACCGTGAGTGATCTAGAGAATCCTAGATCTGATAAAATAGACACCTCGCGAGTGGCTTTGGTCCATAAATACCACCCTGTTAATCACAAACTAGACAACATTGTGAGGAAGCACTGGCCTCTGCTGGGAAGAGCATACCCCCAGATTGAAGAATTCAAAAATCCCCCGCTCATTTGTAACAAAAAAAACCCGAGTTATAGAGACAAGTTAGTGCGTGCTGATATGGGGAGCCCTAAATGTGTACTCAAGCAGAGCGTACTAGCTACACAGCGGAAGGGCACGTTCCCTTGTCTGCATTGCTTCCAGTGCTCAAATATAATCTGGACGAACATATCCGATGAATGTTTTTTTCACCTGTGAGTCTACTAATGTAGTGTATCTAATTAAATGTCCTTGTGGGTTACTATATATTGGTGAGACCATG
Organism: Bufo gargarizans; assembly: GCF_014858855.1. Classification (NCBI taxonomy): domain Eukaryota; kingdom Metazoa; phylum Chordata; class Amphibia; order Anura; family Bufonidae; genus Bufo; species Bufo gargarizans. Next base: position 399,499,291 of record NC_058081.1, read on the forward strand.
CAAACTATTAGAGACCGCATTGGAAAGCATAAGTCCACTATTAGGACTAAGAACTTATTGCTCCCAATTCCCTCCCATTTTGAAAAATACAAACACACTATTGCCCAATTGAAATTTCAGGTAATAGAACGAGTTATGAGACCGCGAAGGGGTGGGGATATTAAGAAGCTATTACTACGCCGAGAGGCCTACTGGATCCATACCCTAGATACCCTGTACCCCAGAGGTCTGAATAGGGATTATGAAATTACACATATTTAAGATCCCTTGTCAACCAATGCATCATTTCTGTTTAATCCGGTGATCTAACATATATCATTATTATTATTTTTTAGACATCATCTACTCATTGAAGAATCTCCCATCTGAGATGGTATCTATAATAGATAACATAAGTGTTGTGATACATTGCCGCTATATGGTTTTCTTTCTTTACATAATTTTTTTGTTACTCTTTGGTTACCTCCCATATACCACCCCCTTTTGGGGTCTGATGTCACTGGGCGGTACCCTATCCCTGGCATTATAGGTGTATATAAACCTGTGTTATATGATGGATATTTATCTGTTGAAAAAGGCTATCATAGCCGAAACGTGTCCTAGAATACAGGACATATTGTTACTTTGACAATAAATTTGTTATAAGCATCCAGTCACGTCTGCTGGGATCCTTTACTTCATTGCACGTGGAAATTGATCCTGGTCCCGTGCGGCGTGCATCCAAGCGAGTGCTGACCAGCTTATCTTCACTTCTAGGAGATTCAGGCAGTTTTTTGAGAGTAATAAAGAAACAAAAAAGAAAAAAAATCCTCTAAAAACGTTCCATCTGTTACTATTGGCAAGGTTGATGCGGAAATTGAAGGTTTTCCGTTTGCTTGTAGTTCCCGTTTTGTCCTACCTGCCAGGGTGGTGCTAGAGAGCAAGAACATTTTTTGTGAGATTTTTGTAGATAGTGGAGCAGCTGTCAATCTCATTGATAGTCAATTTGCTATAACTCATGGTTTCCAGGTATGCACTTTGGAAAAAGATATACCTGTTTTTGCTATTGATTCCGTTCAACTTTCTCAGAAATCGTTAAAGGGCATAGTTCACAATATCCGTTTGATTGTGAGTGATACTCATGTTGAGGATGTGTCGTGTTTCGTCCTAAGCGGGTTGCCTACTCCTCTAGTGTTGGGGTTACCCTGGCTCACTAAACATAACCCCACCATTGATTGGCAAGCGAGGCAAATAAATGGTTGGAGTGACTTTTGCAGAGAGAATTGCCTCACGAGTCACGACATCTGTTTCTGAGGTTTCTACTAAGACTGTATCATCTTTTCTCTCAGAATTTTCGGATGTGTTCTCTGAGAGTGGTGTTCAGGACTTGCCCCCGCACAGGGAGTACGATTGCCCTATTAATCTCACCCCAGGCACCAAGCTGCCTAAATCTCATTTATACAATCTCTCCCAACCTGAAAGGGTTGCTATGCGTGCTTATATCTCTGAGAGTCTGAGAAAGGGACACATACGACCCTCGAAGTCACCTGTTGCCGCTGTTTTTTTCTTTGTTAAGAAAAAAGATGGTTCTTTAAGACCATGTCTGGATTTCAGGGAGCTGAACAGTATCACAATTCGCGACCCTTATCCGCTTCCTCTGATCCCGGACCTGTTTAACCAGATTGTTGGGGCTAAAGTTTTTTTCCAAGTTGGATCTAAGAGGGGCATACAACCTGGTCAGGGTCAGAGAAGGAGACAAATGGAAGACGGCCTTCAATACCCCTGAGGGCCATTTTGAGAATTTGGTTATGCCTTTTGGTTTGATGAATGCTCCAGCCGTCTTTCAGCATTTTGTGAACAGCATTTTTTATCATTTAATGGGGAAATTTGTATTAGTGTATCTAGAAGACATTTTGATTTTTTCTCCTGATTTCAAAACTCATAAGGTCCGGTCTTGCTCATCCTGCGGGAGAATAAATTGTACGCCAAACTAGAAAAATGTGTGTTTGCGGTTCCAGAAATTCAATTTCTGGGGTTTCTTCTCTCCGCTTCTGGTTTTCGCATGGACCCCGAGAAGGTCCGTGCTGTGCTTGAGTGGGAGCTTCCTGAGAATCAGAAGGCGCTGATGCGTTTTTTGGGTTTTGCTAATTATTACAGGAAGTTTATTTTGAATTATTCCTCTGTTGTTAAACCACTCACTGATATGACTAGAAAGGGGGTAGATTTTTCCTCCTGGTCGGTAGAGGCGCGTAAGGCCTTTTCTAATATCAAGGAGAGTTTTGCTTCCGCTCCCATCTTGGTACAACCTGATATTTCTCTACCCTTCATAGTTGAGGTTGATGCTTCTGAGGTGGGTGTGGGTGCGGTCTTGTCTCAGGGTCCCTCTCCTGCCAAATGGTGACCGTGTGCCTTTTTCTCAAAGAAACTCTCCTCCGCAGAGAGAAATTACGATGTGGGAGATAGGGAATTGTTGGCCATCAAGTTGGCTTTTGAGGAATGGCGCCATTGGCTAGAGGGAGCCAGACACCCTATTACCGTGTTTACTGACCATAAGAATCTGGCCTACTTGGAGTCAGCCAAGCGTCTGAACCCGAGACAGGCCAGATGGTCTTTGTTCTTTTCAAGGTTTCATTTTGTTGTCACGTTCCGCCCTGGGGTTAAGAATGTGAAGGCGGATGCCCTGTCATGTTGTTTTCCAGGAGGTGGGAATTTTGAAGACCCGGGTCCCATTTAGGCTGAAGGTGTGGTGGTCTCTGCTCTTTATCCTGAATTGGAGGCAGAGGTTCAGGTAGCCCAGTCAGAGGCTCCTGATCTTTGTCCTCCTGGGAGGTTGTTTGTGCCTCTCGCTTTAAGACACAAGATTTTTAAGGAACACCACGATACTGTCCTTGCTGGGCACCCGGGGGCAAGAGCCACAGTGGATCTCATCGCTCAGAGATTCTGGTGGCCGGCACTTCGTAAGTCGGTTGAGGGTTTTGTGGCAGCCTGCGAGACCTGCGCTCGTGCCAGAGTCCCTCATTCACGGCCATCAGGTCCTCTCCTTCCCTTACCCATTCCTTCCCGTCCTTGGACACATCTGTTCATGGACTTCATTACGGACCTGCCTCGTTCCTTGGGGAAGACTGTAATTCTGGTGGTGGTGGACTGTTTTAGAAAAATGGTGCATTTCATTCCTTTTCCTGGTTTGCCCAATGCAAAGACGCTGGCGCAGGCATTTATTGATCACATTGTCAAATTGCATGGTATTCCTTCTGACATAGTCTCTGATAGGGGCACACAGTTTGTTTCCAGATTCTGGAAGGCTTTCTGTTCTCGCTTGGGGGTTCGATTGTCATTCTCTTCTGCTTTCCACCCGCAGTCGAATGGTCAGACAGAGCGCGTCAATCAGAATTTGGAGACATATCTGCGCTGTTTTGTGGCGGAGAATCAGGAGGATTGGTGTTATTTTTTGTCCCTTGCGGAGTTTGCTTTAAATAACTGTCGTCAGAAGTCCTCTGATAAGTCACCATTTTTTGGTGCATATGGGTTTCATCCGCAGTTTGGGACATTCTCTGGAGAGTGGTCTTCTGGTTTACCTGATGAGGACAGATTCTCCTCGTCTTTGTCATCTATTTGGCAAAAGATTCAGGATAATCTAAAGAGCATGAGTGAGAGATATAGGCGTGTGGCGGATAAGAGACTTGTGCCTGGTCCGGACCTGAATGTTGGTGATCTGGTGTGGTTGTCTACTAAGAATATCAAATTGAAGGTTCCCTCCTGGAAGTTGGGTCCTAAGTTTATTGGGCCTTACAAAATCTTGTCCGTCATCAATCCTGTTGCCTACCGTCTTGATCTTCCTCAGACTTGGAAGATCCATAATGTTTTTCATAAGTCCTTATTAAAACCTTATGTCCAACCCATTGTACCCTTGTTTTTGCCTCCTCCTCCGATTGTGGCTGATGGTAATCTTGAATTTCAGGTCTCTAGGATTGTGGATTCTCGTGTTGTCCGCGGTTCTCTCCAGTACCTCGTTCATTGGAAGGGTTATGGTCCTGAGGAGAGGATGTGGGTCCCAGTGACGGACATTAAGGCCACTTGTCTCATCAGGGCTTTCCATAGGTCCCATCCTGAGAAGGTGGGCTCTGAGTATCCGGAGTCCACTTGTAGAAGGAGGTGTACTGTCACCACCAGACATCTGAGAAGCTCTGACAGACGTCCTTTAGAACCTCCTCCTTGAGGTTCCTTTTGTTTTGCTTTCATTTTCTCATCTTGTTAGCCTCTCTCAGCTGTCATGTAGTTGCACTGATTGCATCCCTTTAAATCCCTCCCCATACTGCATCACTTTGCGGTTTATATTCCTTCCTGGAGTGTGTGCATGCTGATCCTACTTCTGAGTCTTCTACAGATAAGTTTTGTTCGTTCATTTGTGTTTTCCTGTTTGCTGGATCCCTGGTGACCCTGACTCCCTCCGTATCAAGTGTAGGGAGCCGGTGGTCGTGTCCCCTCACTATTATAGGGTGTTCAGATGTTATACAGTCGAGGTACGAGGATATGCGATCATCTACCATTGGGATTTTCGCATAGGCTGAGCAGTTAGGGAGAGAGCCAGGTCTGATGCAGGATAATTTTTTGAATTTTTAACGGCCACTTGGACCACGCGTATTTTTGCAACTCCTCTGACTGATATTATAAAACTTAATTTTATTGTATTTCTTTTAAAACCAACGTGATACTTGGGAACAAACAAAAGGGAAGATTAAAACTTTCAGGAGTGACAGTCACACTGTAAGTGGCCAGTATTTCTGTGTAGAGTTTTTGTCCAACCTCGGACTTGCCTACATGTTTTTATAGATCATTAATGTGGAGTCTCTTATTTCCGAGACCCATATTAAACACTCTGTCTTTCTCCTGTCTAAAACCAGCAACCTGAATCCCTACATGTTTCGCCGAGCCTGTCGGCGTCTTCAGGGGAAACTGTCAGGTGGATGTTGGGGGCGGGGTCAGGGCTTTTTAAACCTTCCGGTTCATTTTATTAACCAATCCTTTTTTGCAGGGGAGGAGAGACTGCCGATGGGTGTGCGCTGCACCAGCGTCCCACCAATAGGTGGGTGCCCCGTCACACTGACTGTCGGTATATACTATATGACCGGGCTGTTGATGTCACCTTACTTACCTCCCGTCAGGCAGCCCGGTCATATTGGAAATGTCATTTCCGGTGCGCCCGCACATGTCATCTCCCTGCGTCCCGCGGCTTCACAGTGGTGTTGTGCGCATGCGCGAGAACTCCTTCTCCGCTCCAACCACCAATTGGATCTGCGCATGCCTGCGAACTTAGCCTCCGACAAGATCACAGCAGGACTTCTTCAAAGCTGTGTGGGTGATTACTAGGGAGATGGTCAATATGGGTACATATTATGTATTTCTTATTTTAATCACCACTTCTCTCATCACAGTGATTGCTAAGGAGATGGTCAATATGGGTATATATTATGTATTTCTTATTTTAATCACCACTTCTCTCATCACAGTGATTGATACCCTCTATACTTATCCTCTTTTTATAAATGGGTTATAAATATACCTTTTTTAGTACTTCCTTTATTAATGTCTATTTTCTATTCTCTCATTTTTTCCCTAGATTCCTCAGCTTCCTCCTGTCGGATGCCTTCCCAGACGTGAGTATTACTCATATCGGTTTCTATCTTAGTTGTCTCTACTCCTCTACATTTTCAATTTACTTTCAACCATCCCTGAACGTCCGTACCCCAATTTCTTTTCTCCCTCATCTCCCTAATAGGGATGATTATTTATTTATCTATTTATTTTATTTTATATTATTCCTTTTTCTTCATATTTAATCTCATATGGGGAAGAAAGAATTTTTAATTTTTTATTTTATTTTAATGCTCCGTATTTCAAATGTCATTCTCACTGAATCCATTTTATATTGTATATTGTATTTTGAATGATCCATTTGACCTTACAGAAAGGAAGCAAAGGTAAATCCTTCATTTAGCCCATTCGGGGCTAAAGAATGGAGACGATAAATCCACTTCGTCTCCTCTTGTTGAAGCTTGCGGTCAATACTGCCCTGTCTGGGAGATACCCCTATCTTCTGTATCCCCCAAATTTTTAATCCATTTGTTTTGCCATCATGGCATGTTAGTAGATGCCTAGAGAGGGGTGTCTCTTCATCAGTATTCAGTACACTCAAATGCTTCGAGATCCTCCTCCTTAATTCCTGAATAGTTTTCCCTATATACAGCTTTTCACATTCACACTGTATACAGTAGACCACCCCCGAGCTCTTACAGTTGATGAATTCTCGTATTTTGTATGTTCTATCATCATATGGGTTTTTAAATTCCTTCTTTGGAGTCATAAATTTGCAAAAACTACAGGCTCCACACGGATAGGAACTTTAGAGACTCCACATTAATGATCTATAAAAACATGTAGGCAAGTCTGAGGTTGGACAAAAACTGTACACAGAAATACTGGCCACTTACAGTGTGACTGTCACTCCTGAAAGTTTTAATCTTCCCTTTTGTTTGTTCCCAAGTATCACGTTGGTTTTAAAAGAAATACAATCAAATTAAGTTTTATAATATCAGTCAGAGGAGTTGCAAAAATACGCGTGGTCCAAGTGGCCGTTAAAAATTCAAAAAATTATCTTGGTAAATATTTGCGTAGCAATTCCTTTGAGGGACCTCTTTGTTTGTTATAATCGCAGGTCTGATGCAGGGCTCTCCCTTTTGTTCCTTAGTTTTGGATCCAGTCAGTCGGATCTTCATTTTTTGTCTTCTAGTTTCTTGTACACCTTCCGTGACATATACCTTTAAACAATTCTGGACTGCCCATATGATGATGTCATGTGCTTGGAAGCTTCTGTTAGGTTTGTTGGCAACATCTGAGTTAATTAGAGACACACCTTTTGGATGTATTTAAATACACACCTGAAACACACTGCTTATTTGTGCAGCAGCATGGGAAAGTCTAAAGAAATCAGCTAAGATATAAGGAAGAGAATTGTGGACTTGCACAAGTCTGGCTCAACCTTGGGTGCAATTTCAAGATACCTGAAGGTGCCTCATTCATCTGTACAAACAATTATACGCAAGTACAAACAAGATGGGAATGTCCATCCATCATACTGCTCAGGAAGAACATGCTTTGGTCCAACATGTGCATATCAGCACTAGAACAAAAGCAACAAAAAAAAAAGCTGGTAAGATTGTGTCAATATCCACAGTACTGTATAAACATGGGCTGAAAGGCCACTCTGCCAGGAAGAAGCCATTACTCCAAAAGAAACTTAAAAATACAGATTATTGTTTGCAATTGCACACAGGAACAAAGACCTACATTTTTGAAGACATGTCCTGTGGTCTGATAAAACTAAAATTGAACTTTTTGGCTATAATGACCATTGTTAAGTTTGGAGGGAAAAGGGAGAAGCTTGGAAGCCTAAGAACACCATCCCAACTGTGACACTGAGGTGGCAGCATCATGTTGTGGGGTTGTTTTGCTGCAGGAGATATTGGTGCACTTCACAAAATAGATGGCATCATGAGCAAAGAAGATTATGTGGAAATACTGAAGCAACATCTCAAGACATTAGCCAGGAAGTTAAAGCTTGGGCCAAAATGGGTATTCCAAAATGGACAATGACCCAAAAGCATACTGCCAAACTGGTTACAAAGTGGCTTAAGGAAAACAAAGCCAATGTTTTGGAGTGGCCAACACAAAGCCCTGATCTCAATCCTATTGAAAATGTATGGGCAAAGCTAAAAAAGCAGGTGCGAACAAGGCGACCAACAAACATGGCTCAGTTACACCAGTTTTGTCAGGAGGAATGGGCCCAAATTCCAACTATTGTGAGAAGCTTGTGGAAGGATAACCAAAATGTTTGACCCAAGTCATACAGTTTAAGGGCAATGGTACCAAATATTAATTAAATGTATGCAAACTTTTACTTTGCAGAAAGTAATAAAAATGCCTTAAAATATTCTCTCTCTCTCATTATTCTGGCATTTGGCAAATAATAATAATTATGGTAATCCTAATTGACCAAAAACAGGAAAGGTTTATTCTGATATTGAGAAAAACATGCATATGTGTATTTTTATATAGTGTATGTAAACTTCTGGTTTCAACTGTTTCAAGGTTAGCAGTGAGGTTATAAAATGAAAATGAGAGCCAGGCTGGGGGCCAGGGATGAGAGAGGAACCATGCTGAGAACTAGGGATGTGGGAATTAGAAATGTCAGGGTGCGAAACTAAAGACTAGGAATCAGTGGGGGAACCATTGGGGACCATAAATGAGAGTAGTAGCCATGCTGGGGATCAGGAGGAATGAGAAGAGGAGCCATGCTGAAGACTATTAATGAGAGGTGCTTGGAACCAGGAGTGGTAGAGAGCATGCTAAGGACTAGAAATGAGAAGGGAGCCATCTTGAACTGAGAAAGAGATGGGTCACCATGGACACAAAGAAAGAAGGGAGACACCTATGGTAATGTGTGTGGGCTGGGCTGACTTGGTACAGCTGCTGTTTTATTAGTCACAGTCTGGGCATGGATCTGTGTCATATGTGTATGTGATGCCAAGCATAAACTGCATGATTGTGGGGTCATTCATCCTTATTAGTGTTTATTTGTGCACTGTTTGTTTGCTGGCTCTATTAGACACATTGACCTTTATTCCGTGTATGTTCTTCTTTTAGAAGACCATCTCCATTAAAGACCATTTTCTTGTGCAAAATTTGGTCATCAACTCAAATTGGTTTCATTGTACACGTTGTGATGTTTATGGGAATACCAAATATGTGAGTTATGATAATGCATGTGTTTTAAACATATAATATATATTATTTAAAAATGTATGTATATTTTTTTTTTCACAATACTCGTCCTTTCCTGTTTGTTCCATAAAGGGACTTTAAAAGGGTTTTCCAAGATTTTTATACTGATGACCTATCTTCTAGAAATGATAGGTGATCAGTATCTGATCAGTGGGGGTGCAACTCCCAGGACCCCAACCAATCAGCTGTTTGAGAAGGCACTCGTGCTCCTGAGAGTGCCACGGCCTTCTTTCAGCTTTTCCTAGGCCAGTGACGACACATTCATCCGTCACGTGGCCCAGTAGCAGCTCAGGCCCATTGATGTGAATGGGACCGAGCATGATACAAAGCACAGCTGCTATACAATGTACGGCGCTGTGCTTGATGAGCTGCGAGTAGGCCACAGTGATCACAGGAGTGCCAGTACCTTCTCAAACAGCTGGTGTCCTGGGTGTCGAACACCCACCGCTCACATACTGATTACCTATCCAGAGCATAGGTCATCAGTATAATAATCTCAGAAAACTTTTTAAATTTGTGTTTTTATAACAGTATACTGATATGCTTGCTTAAGTATGCCAATATTTTGTGCCTGTGCCTGGAAATATGCACATTCAGATGCTAAGGAATACCACTGATATGCCTAAACAAGATGCGGCCCTGAGGATCTTTTCCATGTTTCAGACAGTCCCCATAGTGACACTAGCAATGAATCACTGGGGTTTGCGATTATGACTACAAGGGGGTCCTGCAACTTTGTACAGTGCTACGAGCAGTCTTGAGATGGTTAACTGCCAGGTTTATGTGGGTACAGTAGCAGTACCTGCACAATCACGGAGCGGAGGATAGGAGTGGTAGTAGCTCTGGCTGTCACACTCACGGTGGCTTTACTCACATGATCGCACCCTAGGGCCTTGCAGCGAAAGGAGGATGCACCATTTCTTCCTTTGGGTCACACCTGGTTCTGGGGCTCCTGCTTGATGGTGGTTGGGGTGCCCTTGTCTCACTTTAGCAAATGGCATTCATTATATAGAGGACGTTAATACAAGCCAATTACTAATGTATGCTAGAGGGGCTTGAGGGCGCCATAATTATTACTATTAGTGTCCATTCACGCATCCGTAGTGTTTAGCAGATCCGCAATACACCAGGCCGGCACTCCCAAAGAACAGCCTAATCTTGTCACCAGCTGCGGACAAGAATAGGACATGTTATATTTTTTTCCAGAGCCGCGGACCGAAAGTTAAGCAGGCCGCTCCTGAAATGGGGATGCGAAGAGCACGCTGCATGCTTTTCGCATCCATTCCGTCCCCATAGAGAATGCATGGGTCCACATCGTTCCGCACAATTGCGGAATGGATGCAGACCCATTCTGCGGACGTGTGAATGGAGCCTAATACAGAGGGGGCCATTATAATATTAAGAATAATAATAACACAGAGGGGCCAGTATATATTATAATTATACAGAGGGCATTATATTTATGGGCACTTCTGGGGGAGGGGAGGTCTGTTATCTAAAGATGATAGTAAAGTGAGAAATCTAAACATTTTTCTGTGAAACTCTGCAGAGACGCGGCTGAAAGAAGGTATTATGGCCGTCTTCTCTCCGAATGAAGACGTTGAGGAAGGTCTACATCACAGGAGACTTCACTGGATGTAACAGGTATGTGCTGCTGTACTCTACTGTATAGTGTGTACCATTATATGTTATGTTCATCCACATATCAGTTTGGGGGGGGGGGGGGGGTGTCTCTAGGATTTGGCCCACACTGCCGAAGCCTGGCCCCAAACTTCAGGTCACACTGTACGTGTTCTGAATTCTGGGGCCTCACACCCATCTACTACATTATCTGTACTCAGAATTACCACTGTGTCATCTGGGGTGTTACATAGGACTGCAGGTGACATCTGCTACATTATCTGTACTCAGTTATCACTGTTATCTGTGGTGTTACATAGGACTGCAGGTAATATAGCCTACATTATCTGCACTTAGAGTTATCACTGTGTTATCTGTGGTGTTACATAGGACTGTAGGTGACATGTACTGCATTATTTGTAAAAAGGGGCGTGTCCACAGGTTGGGGGGGGGCAATACTTGGCTTGCCCCGGGTGCTGACAACCCACGCTACGCCACTGGAACTCTGCCCTGTATGTTCCCTGCTGCTTGCTACCCCTCTTCATTTATACCCCTGTATAATGTACCCTGATACCGCTCAGTTATATGATACCGTATAACTGAGGGGTATCAGGGTAAATTACAGGGGGTAATATAACTGAGGAGGGCTATCGGGGACATTATACAGGGGTAATATAACTGAGGGATCAGGGTAAATTATACAGGGGGTAAAAATAAGGGGTATCAGGGTACATTATTATACAGGGGTAATATAACTGAGGAGGGCTATCTCAGGCGACATGATGAAGGGGTAATATAACTTATATAATATAAGTTTTATATTACTCCTGTATAATTTACCCTGATACCCCTTAGTTTTATTACCCCTGTATAATAATGTACCCTAAAACCCCTTAGTTTTAGAGTATTTGTGTGTGTATATATATATATATATATATATATATGCTTTAGGGTGCCCACCCTAATGCAATAGGCTGCGCGCGCCTATGTGGATACGAGAAGTGTATAATGTGATGGAAAAATGAATGAAGCCAGCACATTAACAATATATTAGTAAGTGGCTTGCATTGACTTTCTCTACATGATGAATGCCACTTGCTGAAGTGAGACAACCCCTTTTATGCTGTAGGAGCCAAAAGTAGAATAAACTTCTCTCTTTACTAAGTGCAGAATGAAAGTTGTAATACATCCAACTATAACAGCCTAACAGCCACAGCTCCAACTGTTCACAGTGTAATTCTCTCTCAGATCGAGGTGGATTTAGGCAAGGGTGGAAGTTATAGCCCTCTTTGTACACTTGCTAAATCTTGCTAAAGTCTCTTTCAGTAGAATCTATGACGGCCAATAGTACTCTTGCAATAATGGCTGTAATATCCACTGTGGGATACAGGGTTTTGTGTTTTGAAGGCACATCTGGCCAGGAAATGTCCAGGTGTGAAGGGTGTCTTATAATGGTTTCCTCCACTACAGCAAAGCTAGAATGGCCATAGTAGCAGGTTACCTTCTTGATTCCTATGCTTAGCCATACAAATTCCAAGTTCTCCAATTCTCTCTCATTATGTTGACCTTGCAGTAAAACACAAAGATTTGTTAGTCTCTGGAACTTGAGGCCTAAAGAGAAGGAGCATATATTACTGCTTCCTTCCTCCAATAAACTCTCCCTAGAATTATCTTAGCTGGGTGCAGATCTTGGATCCCCACCCAGCCTCTTGCAAAGGGATGAACCAGGAGTATGAACCCATCCATGCATCCATACGCAGCTATGCTATCTATAAAACATTGCAATGACAATATATGACATAAAATTACATTACATAACATTAAATAACAAACCATTTGCAAATACACCCTGCTCCGGGGTACTGTAATTAAAAGTCAAACAGTTGAGTTAACAAGAGAAAGACTGCACATAGTTATTGGACATACTTATGCAAATTTTGTTTTCGTGAAAAAGCTTTTGAGAAAAGCTTTAAATTCTAGCAAGTAACTCTAGAGAAGGGAATGGGCAAAAGTGACTACATTTTGTTATGGTACAATTATATTATACACCAAAAATTCAGGATCCTCATGTCTCATTTATATAATAATAGCTGTGCCCCTTGTGCTCAACTTTAGTCCAAAAATGTGCTCTGCTCCCACTTCAAATTATTTAAAATGCTCGCTCATAATGCTTGGATTGGCAACTTTATGACTATTTCCAACCACCCCATGTGTAAAGAAATTTCTGGCTGCACACAGGCTGTTCCAACCTCACAGCCGCCTCCTCCATACCGCTCCATGCTAACAGTGATAAAAATACAAAATACCATTTCCATAGTAATGGTCCAAAGCCCCAATTATTTATTTTTTCCAGATCTATTTTTCAAACAGGTTGAAATTGATAATCTGTTATTCATGATGAGGAAGGGGTTTCTTGGATTATTAACACTCTCAATGCCAGAGGATAGTTGTTGTTGGCAAGAGTAAGAAGGGAAAACCTAGATTTACAAGCAGGATTCATTTTCTGGAAAAGCATAGCATGCACATTTACATCTATGCAAGGAGTTTCCAGATTATAATATCAAAACAATGTCATTTTGAAACCTTAACAATGTAAAAGTTGGGTTACCATTTGCAAAATAGAATTTAAAGGCATCCTATTCATGGACCATTTTTAGGATAGGCCATCGATATTTGATCAACAGGGGTCCAAAACTCTTCCCCCACGATCCAAAGTAGCTCTGAAAATAGGTGCCGAACCTACACAGTTTCTTGTGACAGAACAACTCTGAAATAGCTGATTGGCATGGTGTTGGACCCGGATCAGTTATTGATGACTTATCCCAAGGATAGGCCATCAATAGTAAAATCTTGGACAACCTCTTTAAACCTAGAAAAAAGGTCAATTAACACATAGATAGCGACACCATTACCATAGTTACTGATATGAATGCAGCAACACTGTCTTTCCACCCCTTTTTCCAATTTTTGATTCAATGGATCACATCATTGTCCCATCACTAGGTCCACGTTAATGCTATTCTGAAGGTTGCTAATCAGGACATAAAAAATATTTTGTAGCATCCGGTGATAAAAATATCTAACTAGTTTAAAAGCTATGTTCATCTTTGTAACCAAAGGATTGAGTATATTATACAGGCATATAGACACATTAATCCCACTGGGAAGATCACCAGGAAACTAATCCAGTATTATAAACAAAAGGCCCAAAGAGCCACAAATTCCCATTTAAGGCTGCTTTCACACTAGCGTTCGGGTTTCCGTTCGTGAGCTCCGTTTGAAGGAGCTCACGAGCGGACCCGAACGCAGCCGTCCAGCCCTGATGCAGTCTGAATGGAGGCGGATCCGCTCAGACTGCATCAGTCTGGTGGCGTTCAGCCTCCGCTCCGCTCGCCTCCGCACGGACAGGCGGACAGCTGAACGCTGCTTGCAGCGTTCGGGTGTCCGCCTGGCCGTTCGGAGGCGTGCGGATCCGTGCGGATCCGTCCAGACTTTCAATGTAAGTCAATGGGGACGGATCCGTTTGAAGATGCCACAATGTGGCTCAATCTTCAAGCGGATCCGTCCCCCATTGACTTTACATTGAAAGTCTGGACGGATCCGTCCCAGGCTATTTTCACACAGCTTTTTTTAGCTAATATAATGCAGACAGATCCGTTCTGAACGGAGCCTCCGTCTGCATTATTATGGGCGGATCCGTTCAGAACGGATCCGCCCGAACGCTAGTGTGAAAGTAGCCTTAAATCATCCCATCACCATTGTTAAAATTTAACATTTATTTAAAATTTAAAATAGAATAACTCCGCAAATAGGATTAAAATTACGAGTCAACCACTCAGTTTAAGGCACAGTTAGATGCTGCAAGGAGCAAGTGATTGTCAGGAAGGAAGCATTCGGCTGCTCGTTAAAAGGAGGTGAGGCAACGAATTTACATGTAGCGATCACCTCGTCCCCATACAAATTATTGTTCCTGGCAGGAGAGTCCTGTTTTGAAAGCATGATCTCCTGCCAGGGAACGATAATTGAGTATGCCTTACTGGAGATTATATTAATAGGTTGAATGTTACTGTAATATTGCAAGCACACTCCTGCTGACTGTACATTCACTTTACTATTATTATTATTGAAGAATTTATTTTTTTCCTCATCTATATGTCAGTGTACTGATATATACGTGTGGGTTTTCATTCAGTTTATGCCAGAGGCACTACAGTAAAGTTTGTGCTAGCCGTAGGACTCCCAGAGGCATTTTGGGTATGTGATTGGGGAGGGGGGGTTCTCCCCCTTTGGCCCCTTTCACACGAGCATGACGGAATGGCTCCGGATGCATTCTGAGTGCGTTCAGTGAAACTCGTACCATTGCGTTTTGATGCGTTTTTCACGCACGTGATAAAACACTGAAGGTTTACAAACATCTTAGCAACCATCAGTAAAAAACGCATTGCACCCGCACTTGCTTGCGAATGCAATGTGTTTTCCACAGAAGCCCCATTCACTTCTATGGAGCCAGGGCTACGTGAAAAACGCAGAATATAGAACATGCTGCATTTTTCATGCATCGCATAAGTGATGTGTGAAAAAAAATGCTCATGTACACAGACCCATTGAAATAAATGGGTCAGGATTCAGTGCGGGTGCAATGCGTTCACGTCACAGATTGCACCTGACGTGAACGCATAGCACTCGCACTGAATCCTGACCCATTTATTTCAATGGGTCTGAGTACATGAGCGTGTGAAAGGGGCCTTAGAGGGTCCCAATTACGCCACATTAACAGTTATTAGATTATTCTCCCTAAAGCATACAGTTCAAAAATAAATTATCACATGATGTACCTATTGCCGTCCCTTTTATCTGGTAATAGTAACTCCCTTCAAAAAGAAAATACAGTAATTGGATACGCTTCACATTTTTCATCCATATTTTGCAGGCAGAAAATATGCAAGGTATTAAAATAGCAGTGAATGAGACTTTACCATATCTCATCCGCATGCTGCAGAGAAAAAAATCCACAGCAACATCCATGACAAATCTGTGTAACTCCTGCAGATTTTGCCACAAATTCTTCCACAGCTGAATCTTTTTGCTCATTTTATGTCCTGTGTAGATGTACCCTGGGGTATGTTCAGATGCAATGCAATTTATATTTGCTGTGAAATACATGGCGACCCTGAGATTTCTGCTGCACATTTGCCTGTGGATTATCTCACTCAATGGGTTATTCAGCGACAGACAACTACCATGGTTTCCTCACCAAAAAGGGACATGTCATAGATTTCCAATCTGAGCTGACAATAAATCAGGGACCATATGAAGATTTGCCACACAAGGATTTTGTATAGAATAGCAAAACAAAATACTGGCTCAAAACAAACAAGGACCAATAAAAACGTAAGGCTTTGTAATTCATGATTTGTTTTTATATTTTATTCTTTAATCATATTAGATTTATTCACTTATATGACAAGGACATTTTACACAATACCTCAATGCAGTATAGACCATTATAATACTGATTACCTAGAGTCATATTGTTTTTGATTCAATATATAACGCACACATGATATTTTAGTCCCACAAACACAGCACTATATTTGTTACATTACAATATTTTTTTATTTTTTTATCTTGTTTATATAAAGAAAGCAGCTAGTTGCCCCTTTTTGTTAATTCTCTCTCACCTCTAAAATACAGCTGGTCATACACTTTAAGGGTTCATTCACACGTCCGCATCCGCTCTGCAATTTTGCCATATATGAAATACAGGCATTGTCTCAAAGTATTTAGGCAAAAAATGAAATGTCTTTGTTTGTCTCTTTTATACTTTGCCTAAGCGTTGCATAATGCCTAGGCAATATATAGAATGACAAGTACTCTTTAGGCAAAGTATCAAATGTTAATAAGTATAAAATGTTAAACATGAAAGAAATGCTAAATAAACTACACCTGATTTTATAAAATAGCCATAGAACAGAACTTTCATACTGATAAACAAGAGACGGAGACCATTATTGTCCCCACTTGTTGCAACAATAAAGGGTAGAATGGCATTTTGAATTGCACTTACTCCGCCCCTGATTAAGTGCACGATAGGCCCGGGGCTGTCTACCCAACTCGGGCCCCTCCCTCCAATTTAGTTTAAAAAAAATCTGTATGAAGAGTCTGCGGTGCTTCATGAGTGCCACACTCTCTTCCTAGGCCATATGACATCACAGTCATCATTTACATGGCTTAGCTGCAGCTCAGTCCCATCTGAGTGATTGGGGCTGAGCTGCAATACCAAGCGCAGTGCTATCATATGGACAGCGCTATGCTTGGTAAGGAGCAATGAGGCTGCAACGCTCACTGGAACATCATGGTCTCCTCAAACAGCTGATTGGCGGGGGTCCCAGGAGTCGGACCCCCACCATCTCATAACTCTCTGAGTACAGATGTCATAGATGTTGCCTGCAGTCCTATGTAACACTCCACATAACACAGTGAGCTATTGTGTTATGTGGGGTATTACATAGGACTGTATGGAACATCTACTACATTATCTGCACACAGAATGTTATCACTGTTATCTGGGCTGTTACATAGGACTGCAGGTGACAAATTTAAATTTTAGTTGCCAAATTTAAAATACATATGATTATGATAAAAAAAACACTTGGAGGAGAAGATGAGATGCAGGTCACAGTAGTGAGCCAGGTCTACATATAATGGAATACAGCACAACATACCTCTTATATCCAGTGACATTTCCTGTCATGTAGACCATCTCTTTCCTCTTCTCCGTTTGCCCCAGACCGCCATGACAAATTCTTTCAGCCGCATCACGTCTCTACAGAGTTTGTTACAGAGACACGATAGATTTCTCATAATTGGGGTCATTAATCAAACTGGTGTAAAGTAGAACTGGCTTAGTTGCCCATAGCAACTAATCAGATTCCACATTTCATTTTCCAACTGAGCTGTCAAAAATGTAAGGAGAAATCTGTTGCTTTGGGCAACTAAGCCAGTTTTATTTTACACCCAGTTTGATAAATTATCCCAAAGGTCCCAATAGTGTCTACAACAGTTATAATGTCCCTTAGAGTGCCCCCAGTAATAATAACACCCTATATTTTGCTCCAGGTAATAATGCCTGTATAGTGTCCCCAAAAAATAATGTCCCCTAATAGCAATGCACATACTGGCCCCATACAGTAATTTCCCCTACACTGCCCCATATAATAATGTTCCTCACACTGCCCCCATATAGTAATTTCTCTCACACACGCCCCATATAGTAATTTCCCCCACACTGCCCCATGATTAAATTGCCGCTACACTGCCCCATATAATAATGTTCCTCACACTGCCCCCATATAGTAATTTCTCTCACACACGCCCCATATAGTAATTTCCCCCACACTGCCCCATGATTAAATTGCCACCACACTGCCCTCCCATGAAATAATTTGCCCCCACACTGCCATCCCATGAAATAATTTGCCCCCACACTTCCCCATGAAGGAATTTTCCCCCACACTGCCCCCATAAAGTAATTTGCCCCATGGAGTAATTTGCCCCCACACTGCCCCCCCTAAAGTGATTTGCCCCCACACTGCCCCCATGTCCCCCTCTGGCCCCCAAAGTTGGCACACACAGAAAAAAATAAAACACTAAAAGCTAATACTTACCTGTGTCCGGGATGGTGAGGCAGGCCACACGTGGGCAATCTTCATTGTCCTACATCCTGTCATCAGGCCTGAAGCCTGTGACGGTGATCGGTAGCGGGGCAGGCAACTATGCGCTTCCTTGCCCCACCGCAGTATGTGAGAGTTTGGGTAGGCGTTGGGCCCCCCAGCGATGCCGGGCCCGGGGCTGCCAACCCGAACTCCCCTATGTTAGTCCGCCACTGCACTTAATTGTCTTTCTCAAACAAAAGCATTTCACAGTTTAGCACTCGTTATTGCACAGAACAAATGTAAATGTCCTCAAACTACACTTGTTAAAAAAAAATTTGCGGAAAACAGAACTTTCATACTGAAAAGCAAGAGAAAAAGACCAAGGGAGGCTAAAATGGTCTTTAGAATTGCACTTAATTGTCCGCACACAAGAGCACTTCATAGTTTGGCACTTGTTCTTGCACAGATGAAATGCAAATGTCCTCAAACTACACTTGTTGTTATAAAACAGCTGAATTACAGAACTTTCTTACTTTTACTGGAAAAAAAAGAGAAAGTGACCATTATTGTCTTCACTTGTGTTATTAGGCCGTATGGGGGTGATTTTATAGCGCTGTGTGATTTTATGGCACTGTTGCTGTCGAACAAACCTTTGGAATAGAGAATGTTAAACTATGCCGGTTTGCCTTTAGGCATTATATAGAATGCTTGGTGACAACAATGACCCCTGAAATGGAGTATTTTATACTGTGCAGGTTTGCCTTTAGGTTTTATATAGAATGCCTAGGAAATGTGTGAAATATTTAGCGTTTCATACTTTGCCTGAGTACTTTAGATGTTGTATAAAATGCCTAATTTCATACATTGCCTCTAACATACAGTGGCATACAAAAACTTGGGTACCTCTAGTCACAATTAGTGCTGTGAGCAGTTCAGTTGAAGATGAAATGATCTCTAAAAGGCATCAAGTTCTTCAACTTCTTTAACTGTTTACAGTAACCGTAATTTTGACCCAAACTTTTGCATGTCATTGTATATAACCTGAACACACACTGCAGAGATTAAAAACTTAATATCGGCTTACCTTTTTCAGTAATATAATTTGTGTGACGTCAATAGATGTCAGACTCCCGCCAACCTAAAGCTGCCTATACAGATTTGTGCAGCCGACAGCCATCTCTCTCTATTCCCTCCCGGGTTCCTAATACACATATGTGTATTCTACATTGAGAGAGGAGAAGGCTACTGCCAGATTAATCTGACAACAGTTTAGCTCCTAGAAGAAAAAAAGGATCACGCAAACATTAATTTCTCCTGATCCTCGTTTTCCCCAACATCATCTGTCGGGGAGATTGTGGAGCTCCCCACATACAGTGTGTTGGCCGAACTCTCCATTCTTGGCAGGTCCTGCCTACAAAAGTCTAATGTGTATGGCCAGTTTAACATCGATGTCCTATCTTGAGGATAGGCCATTAATATTCTGAACGCAGAAAACCCCTTTAAGACTGGAGGTGAAAACCGAGTAGACTGCATACAAGTAGATGGACTAATGTAAACAATGAAAAGATCACAGTGAAACTCATTTAGGAATGAAGGTGAATATAACCAAGGTGAAGTTTATAAAATCTATTTAAGAATACAGAAACAATATTTGGGATTGTCAACCTCTTCCATTCTAGAATGATTTTGAAGCTAGGTCATATTGATCAAGATGTACAGCAGTAGTAACCAAGGTGAAGTTTATAAAATCTATTTAAGAATACAGAAACAATATTTGGGATTGTCAACCTCTTCCATTCTAGAATGATTTTGAAGCTAGGTCATATTGATCAAGATGTACAGCAGTAGCACTGCATCCGTTTTCTGCAAGTATTAAAAACAAAATATTTTCATATGTCTACTTTCCTTTTGTATATCTTGTAGGGCAGTACAAACACTTAAAATAGTAAAAAAAAAGACTGCCAGATTCTTTTCCAATCTATATTTTCAAACAATATTCAAAAGTAGGGGACAGATGGAAGAAATTACTGCAGGATCAGACTACACAGTTGATTTACTGTGGAGACTCAAAAATCTGTATAATAAAATATTTGCAAAGTTGCTTCATATTTTATAAACATTGGGACAATTACAAATTGGTTACAAAGGTGGATGTAGTGTTTACATGTTCTGCTTTTTGCTATGATTTTATGATTTAAAGTTATCTTAACCCTTTCTCCTGAATGTATTTTGCACCTTTTTTATTTTTCATTCAATAGAACTATATGAGCTTACTTTTTATGGGACAAGTTGTAGTTTTTAATGCCACCATTTTGGGGTATATATAGTCATTGATTAATTTTTATTAACTCCTTTTGGAGAGGAAATGGGAAAAAACAATAGCGCCATTGACTTAAAAAAAAAAATTTCATTCATTTTGCAACATAAATAGCATTATAATGTTAGGCTACTTTCACACTTGCGGCAGGACGGATCCGACAGGCTGTTCACCATGTCGGATCCGTCCTGCGGCTATTTCGCCGTGCCGCCGGACCGCTGCTCCGTCCCCATTGACTCTAATGGGGACGGGCGGAGCTCCGGCGCAGCACGGCGGTGCATGGCAAAAGCCGCGGGACTAAAAAGTCCTGCATGTCTGACTTTTTAGTCTGGCGGCTTTCGCCGTGCACCACCATGCTGCACCGGAGCTCCGCCCCCGTCCCCATTATAGTCAATGGGGACGGAGCGGCGGTCCGGCGGCACGGCGAAATAGCCGCAGGACGGATCCGACATGGTGAACAGCCTGTCGGATCCGTCCTGCCGCAAGTGTGAATGCACCCTTACTCTCTGGGTCAGTATTATTACAACATATATATTATATTTTTTTAAAGTTTTACTACTTTTGCAGGGGGCAACTTGTAGTTTTCATCGGTGGGGAACATTTTTTATGTTATCCTTTTTTTTGTTTGTTTTTATTTTAATAACATTTTTTTTTTTTTAACCATTTATTAGTCCCAGAAGTGGACATTGACTTGCGATTCTCTGATTGCTTCCATAATACACTGTACTGCTTATTTAGTACACTGAATTATGCGGTCACAACAATATTGACAGAAAAACTATTGGGTCGTGCATGTACAGACACTGGCACCCCATGATCTCATTTGCGGTGGTGCCAATGCCTGACAAAGGGAGCCCTGTCCCTCTTAAACCACTTAGATACCACAGTTGATATTGACTGTGTCATCTAAGAGGTTAAAACAGTGAGGTTCTAGAGCAGGAGTCCAGCTATCATGAGAGTGCCCAGCTCCTGCTATCTGCTGCATGGGAGACCAGTGCAGCCCTTACACTAGTCTGCCATAAAAAGGTGGCAAACTAGAATGAGAGCCATTAATGGCCACTGTAAATAGTATATTGGTGCGTTAGTATGAGGTTAAAGATTACAGATGAGCTAATCGAATCCCACGAAGTAGAATTTGATCTGAATATCAGGATAAATTCGATTCGCCTAGAAGCCGAATTTCCTCGTGCTTCGGTCAGGATTTATCCTGGAATAGCATAAAAAACTAAAATATTCTAACTTACCGCCTCAATTTGCTTGCGAAGGGCCGCCAGCCTCCATCTTGCTTGAAGATCTCGGCCGAAAAACTGTGCGGTGCGAGATTACATCATCCATCACGCCAGCCGGTGTGATGACGCAAGCTCGCGCCGCAAGGGATTTGGGCCGAGATCTTCAAGCAAGATGGCGGCAGCCGGCCCGTCGCGAGCAAATGGAGATCGTAAGTTTGATGTAATTGTTTTTTTATTGTTAATTTTACACTGTTTTTAAAATCAGATGCAACAATCATGTATGAACGCAGCATCTGAGGGGTACAATGACGGGGGCGGCGCGCCCTGTCATTGCACCCGCTACTTACAAAAAAAATGCACTTTGTGAATAAGTAATTTTATTTATTTTTTTATATTCGGCGAAGCAGCCGAAACGGATTTTGAAGAAATTTGCTCATCTCTGTTAAATATAATCACTTACAAATCTATATAAATCTGCGAAATGATCAACTATAAATAATATATCACTCATAAAAACTCATTGATAAATAAATAAATTCACGTTGATAAATACATTTTATCTCTCTATGGTTGTAACATGTAAATGGCTGTTCTGTGACTTGCCCCTGTAACGGTGTATTGGTGCTAATTTTGCTAAAAAGGTTTTATTTTTCAATTTTAAACTTGACAAAAATTTGGTATAAGGAATGTCGCTTCCAATTACCTCTGCTAATCTAGCTAAAGGATCAGCTCCCTTAGCTATACAAGTGCAGCCATACCTAGTGTATGCACTGTAGTTCCTATGTAACTATGGATATACCTGCATATCTGAGTAGAACAGGTAGATCTTTTTTGATGATGAATATGTTCATGTGAATACTTATGTACTATGCAGATACACTCATGCATACTTCTGGGTCATGTTTTCACAGTCAGTAGTATATCTCAAAGCTCTTGGCCCAGATTTATTGGTGGAACTTGGGTTTTACATTTTTTTCCAACATGGTCAAAAATGACGGGCTTATTAAAAAGAGGTTAGGCTGTGTGGGAAGGGGCATGACCTAAGATGCACCATTTTGCACCAAAGCTCTTTCTCAAAGTAAGCCAACTAATAGTTGATATAGAGTCAGAGCAAAGTGTCTGCCGTTGTTGCAGGTCTAGACAGCCTGTATAAGGCTAGGTCTACATGACGACATTTGTCGCGCGACAGATAGGGCGCAACAGTTTTCGCGCGACATTTTGTTGCACTAATGTCGCGCGACAATTTTTATAATGGCAGTCTATGGTGTCGCACTGCAACATGCGACATGTTGCGACTGCGACAGTCGCAGAAAAATCCATCTTGAATGGATTTTCTGCGACTGTCGCGTTGCAGTCGCAGCACGTCGCATGTTGCAGTGCGACACCATAGACTGCCATTATAAAAATTGTCGCGCGACATTGGTGCAACAAAATGTCGCGCGACAAATGTCGTCGTGTAGACCTAGCCTAAAGGTCTTTTTACATGGACTATTAATCAGTCTCATTATCGGGAATGAGCGTTTATAGAAATGTTTGTTCCCGGTAATTTACCTGTGTAAAAAGTGCCAGTGATCTCTCAAAGAACAAGAAAACACTTGTTCATCTGGTGCTCCTGTTGATCTGCCATCCCCAAAAATCATTGTTTCTGTGCTGTCTAAACAGTGATCAATGATTCTCTGTGGGGGAAGCAATCGCTATATTCATCACTTGTCACCATACAGCGGAGGTAATTGCTGAATAGAAACCTAGCGCTCATCTCTGCTGATGATCAGGCAATGATCAGGAATGTTTACTTTATTCCTGATAATTGCCTATCCATCCATGTAAAATAACCTTTGGTTTACTCCATTGATAGGATTAGTAAATCTGGGCCCTTGTCCTTCACTGATATCTGTCATTGTTAATTGCTCAAAATTGACCCCTTCATCAAGAATCACTTTCCTGGAATACAATTAGAATGTAAGTTCTGCCTCCTGGACTTCTATGCATTTTGTATAACACTAGGGTTTATAAGCACTTCTTCTATACCTTACTTTGGTCTTTGAACACTATGCAATTATTTACAGCAATACCACATATAGCAAGTAACCATAGTCACTGAGAGGTATCTAGTCACTAGACACTGGCAAGGGAAGGAACAGGATGGCTTTTTGGCCGTAATGAGTCCGCGATCCACGCTTGCTTGTCCCATTCTTCTTAATGCCGACAAACCAATTGAGCTCAGCATATTTCTTTGACTTGTATGTATTGTAGCTATTCTCTTCTACAGTCTCCAGAAACAGGCATTCCTCATTCTGCGTCATCTTAAAAAAACAATAATAACCCCAGTTTATTGCTTGTGGGAAAACTAAACTTTGGTGTTATATTTAGAGAACTTGGACAGGATTGCTGTGTTAGAGCTACATTCTGGCTGAGCAAATTATTGCTGTTGGTCAGGACTTGAAACCAAAGCTACCCTGGACTTCCTGCTGCGGCACTGTCTGGGATTTATTTAAAATCTGCTCTTTTTGCATTTTTCATCACTGTAGTGTAGTGTTTTACCACTAATAGAACCACTTCTGACATCTTATGGTTCTTTCACTGTCATATTTACATGCTCTGAGGGAGGAAGAGAAAAACTTAATAGGGGGAATTCTACAAAAATGGAAACATCTGAAGCAGATATTAAAATGGGGCAAGTATTTAAAGAGAACCTGTCACCTGGATTTTGTGTATAGAACTGAGGACATGGGTTGCTAGATCGCCGCTAGCACATCCGCAATACCCAGTCCCCATAGCTCTGTGTGCTTTTATTGTGGAAAAAACACGATTTGATACATATGCAAATTAACCTGAGATGAGTCCTGTATGTGAGATGAGTCAGGGACAGGACTCCTCTCAGGTTAATTTGCATATGTATCAAATCAGGTTTTTTTCCACAATAAAGGCACACAGAGCTATGGGGACTGGTTATTGTGGATGTGCTAGTGGCCATCTAGCAACCAATGTCCTCAGCTCTATACCCTAAATCCTGGTGACAGGTTCCCTTTAACTGTATACACTTTTCTGCTAATGTTCATTCAGGTTAACCGTTACACTATACAAAATAAATGTACTGCTATAGAACACTGTTAACTGCCTGAAAGGTACATTGAAAGCCTCTTTATTGATTCAATTATTAAAATTCGGTAAACAGGCTAGTGGTGAGATATATACAGTATATATATATATATATATTGCCTCCTGTGTTCACACCACCAAAAATAGCATCTCCCTATTAGATTGTGGGAGCTGTAGAGCCTGCAAGAACGCTGACTTAGTATATTCAGTTGTATCACGCTGCACGCCTCTGATGGCAGGCGTGCAGCACATTCAAACCTCCGGCCCTCATAGTGCTAGGTCTAAGCACATTCAAGCACATTCAGCACATTCAAGCCTCCGGCCCTCAAATGCTAAGTCAGCGTTCTTATAAACTGTATAGATAGGCTGGTTTCACTGCTGGACACTCATTGTTAGAGTGTAGTAGTAATATATATTAGGCAGCCCTATGCACAGTATAGATGGGCTGGCGCTATTGCTACCCACTCACTACCAGAGTGTTGTAGCGCAATATCTGAACTAGACCGTCAGTATGTTTTGCTCCTGAAGAAACACCGACAAATATCGGCAGGGAAACGCGTTGAGCACTGAGTTAATACAGTGCACCTACACATGTTCAGTGTTAATTGACTTATGATATATGTAGAGCCGCCATGTGAGTTGAGGGGTGGTCCACTCAAAACAAGGACTTGGCTACCTCACTAATCCTATGGGCTCTACAGCTCCCACAATCTAATAGGAAGACGCTATTTTTGGTGGTGTGAACAGAGGAGGTAGTAGTTATATATATATATATATATATATATATATATAGATATATATATATATATATTCCCTACGCTCCTGTTCACACTTTTAATAATTGAATCAATAAAGATGCTTTTAACGTACCTTTCAGGCAGTTAATAATGTTCATTCAGGGGTGAACACTGAGAAAAGGGCCCTTATGCAAGTTTTGTGTATGGGCCCCACTTTATTAACTGACACGTCATATAATAAATACATGTTATACACACACCGTATGTATGTAGCAGTACACACATAGGATGTGCATTAGACACATGTAGCATACACACATAAGACAAACACCCTTGCCTTTATATGTAGTCTAGAGGGACAGACTGTATACTCTCTACTGTCTCTACTGCTTTGCAACACATTGTCTGGATTAAATTGAGCACTGACAGATCTGTGGGAAAACACACCGTTTCAAACATTTCTTAAAATCTGTAAGCATCACCAACAAGATTTAGTCAGTAATTAAACAGCACAAACATAGGCATTATGGTGCCAAACATAGCAATTGCTATGGGACCCTTTATCACTCAGACATAAGACGGAGTTTGTAAAGGCAATGAACTATTGTAGGGGGTGTAGGAAATTCGACACAGTCCCCTCTTCAGGTCTACTTGTCACGACCATGGTCATGGTCGTGACTCTTTTAGCCGCATGCAGTTGCCAGTGGTTAGGTTAGTTGTCAACCTCAGGTGAGGGCTGTTAGTATCTTGCCTCACGTGTGGTTGCCGTTGGCAACATGATAGTATTGGCAGTATAGCAGCCTGTGCTTTTGCTAGGCAGCTTGCTGTCAAGTGCATGCGGTTGCACCTGGCAACCTGTCTAGGTATGAGTGCACTTTCCCTGTTTTGTGTGCACGGGGTTTATGTGTGTGTGCACTTCCCTTTTAAGTGGCTTCACTACCCTGTCTGGCGTTGGAAGGGTTAATTTCCTTTCCAGTGTGTGTCTGTGTGGGTGCAGCTACTTGGGTCTCTGCTGAGATCTGAAGCTGAGGGGTACTTCAGCCTTGTTGTAAGCTGGAGTCATCCTCCTGGTCTCTTTTACCATCTGCCAGTGAGGGCCCCCCTTGTGGTCATAAAAGTTATACGTGATCTTTATTTTATGTTTGTGTGGTGTCTATTATCACTGCAGCTATGGATCTGGTTTCCTGTGTGTTTATGTGTGTGTGCTGTGTCCTATTTATGTTTGGTGTGGACACTAGCATTTGAGCACGGGATCCAGTCAGTGTGTCTGTGGCAGGTAGGTGTGGAAGTGCTTTCACTCACCTGCCATATCCATAGGTTGTTTAGGTTTCCCCTTCCTTGCAGTTTGGCCAGTTTAGACTCCTGTTCCTCCGTGTCTAGAAAGAACAGGTTGTCTTACCCAGCTCCTAGCTCAGGGATCTGCTGAGGGCTAGTAGGTTCCTGAGTATGAGCCCTCCTACCATCAGGGTTGGCTCATACAGCTAGGAGTCAGGGTCAGTTTTAGGGGTGCGATAAGAGGTGACCTGCTCCCTAGTCTGTTGTCCTGGCCGAGCAGCTTCCTATACGTTTAACATCGCACAGCTGAGAGTTTTCCCCTCTCAGTTGTGACACTACTATGATTTTATATTTTGCTCTTGGGTTTTTATGCCCCAGGTGCATTATCTTGCACTTATCAACATTACATTTTAGTTGCCAGATTTTTGACCATTCCTCTAGTTTTCCTAAATCCTTTTCCATTTGGTGTATCCCTCCAGGAACATCAACCCTGTTACAAATCTTTGTGTCATCAGCAAAAAGACACACCTTACCATCGAGGCCTTCTGCAATTTTGCTGATAAAGATATTAAACAATATGGGTCCCAGAACAGAACCCTGAGGTACCCCACTGGTAACAAGACCATGGTCTGAATATTCTCCATTGACTACAACCCTCTGTTGTCTGTCCCTCAGCCACTGCCTTATCCATTCAACAATATGGGAGTCCAAGCACAAAAACTGCAATTTATTGATAAGCTTTCTATGTGGGACAGTATCAAAAGCCTTACTAAAATCCAGATAAGCGATGTCTACTGCACCTCCGCCATCTATTATTTTAGTCACCCAATCAAAAAAAAATCAATAAGATTAGTTTGACATGATCTCCCTGAAGTAAACCCATGCTGTTTTTCATCTTTCAATCCATGGGATTTTAGATGTTCCACAATCCTCTGCTTAAGTATGGTTTCCATTAATTCCCCCACTATTGATGTCAGGCTTCCTGGCCTATAGTTGCCCGATTCCTCCTTAATACCTTTCTTGTGAATCGGCACAACATTTGCTAATTTCCAATCTTCTGGGATGACTCCTGTTTCCAGTGATTGGTTAAATAAATCTGTTAATGGTCCACCGCTAAGCTCATTTAATAGCTTTGGGTGTATCCCATCAGGTCCCTGTGACTTATTTGTATTAATTTTAGACAGCTGACTTAGAACCTCTTCCTCTGTAAAGACACATGCACCAAAAGATTAAGTAGTCTTCCTTCCTAACTGAGGTCCTTTTCCTTCATTTTTCTTTGTAAAAACTGAACAGAAGTATTCATTGAGGCAGTCAGCTAGTTCTTTATCTTCTTCCTGTGCTATGATAGATGGTGTGCATTAAAGGGGTTGTGCCATGTATGAAAGTTATCATTCATCTATCCACAGGATGACGGATAACTAACTGATCAGTTGAGTTTCAACCATTGGGACCTCCACCAATCCCGAGAATGAAGGTCTCATTTTCTTATCCAGATGGATGATCCATTCATTCTCTGTGGGACTGCCAGAGATGGTCGGACCCCTGCAAATCAGTTAGTTATAAGTGCCATAAACCCTTTAAGCCTGTTTCTACCATATCACAGTGCTGTAATGTCAATAAGCAGAATAACCTTATACTATGACATTGCTATGTACATTTTTCCTGTACTATGACATAGCTATTCACATTATACCACTATTATGACATCACTGTGTGCATTCTTCCTTCTCTTACATGACTGTAAGCATCCTCTCTATACTATGATATCACCATGGGCATCAACCTGTACTATGATATCACTGTGTGTGTTATTCCTGTATATTACAAAATAGACTTCATCTTCTGTACTTGCTGCTGAAGATGTTGATGGAATGGGTCCCTATTTCAAGTTGTGCTATTGGGCTCCATGCTTTCTTGTTATTCCCCGTAGCAAACCAATCTGACAAGAATGCAAATATAAATCAAATCATTACATCATAGTGGTTTCTAATAGCAAAAAAAAAATCATGCAAATCAGATGGCACCAAAAATCTAAACTCCATAGATAGTCAGGGGGTTAGAGTGTGTGTGTGTGGGGGGGGGGGGGGGGGGGGGGTAGAAACTCTCCCAAGTGCACCTACAACATCTTAAATGTCAGTGTGATCACCAGACCTGCAAAGAGGGTCACTGCCTCTGGTATGCCCTGGTATATACTGTAGAAAATGAGGAGAGCACAATCCAGATGGCTTTTAAAAAACACATTTCAAAAATGACATCAGATAAAACATAGTGGGCATCATACAAATTAAGTCTCCACCGTCCCAATACGTTTCTCTTGTAAGAGGCTGGACAATGGACATTGCTACAGAATCCACTGGAGACCAATTTAGCAATTATGCTGCCATCTTAGAACTGCTGAGGAAACTGGTGAGGTGAATCTGGCGAATGTGAGTAATTTGATGATTTATGTGAAGTGTATCACTGACACTCTAGGACAGTAGTGATCCCAAACAATCTAGGGACTACCAAGAAGTACTAGGTAAGTAACAGTGACCTTGTTGGCTAGGCTTTGCTTTTAGGGGCAATCACTCAGAGACAGAGATGGGTCCCATTTGTTTTACATGATTTTATTGCCATTAGCAACCACTATCATACAATGATTTGATCTCATTTTGCATTTTTCCCAGATATGATTTTATTTCCACGGTAATTAAAAATTACATAATAGGAATTTGTCTATTCAGTAATAATAAAAACTTTATGGGTCTGAACGCTCACATCCCCAATTAAATGATCTTCTATGCTTTTATGACATGTCAGAAGATGATGGCCTTACATGGAAATTCAATTTAACATATAGTATATGCTGGAGACTGCCCTATACCTATAAACAGTGATGGTCAGTTCACAGTGTTCGCCAGCGAACACATGCGGGCTGCCATCTTTAGTAAGGTAGACTCACCTGTCCGGCGATGCACAGGTAAGCCCTTACCTGTGCTGGGAGCCGGTCTGAAATCAAATGCAGCCACCGGGAACAGGCAGTTGCTGGCAAACACTGCGAACTGACCATCACTGCCTATAAACAGTAAAATGTACTTGCTTCACACTCAATCAAGTCCACCTTGCAAAATGGTAAAACCATCTTATAATTATTATACTCACCGATCCATACAAAAGGCCAGTGGAGTCCATAGCCAAGTAATTCCCAGAGCCAGTGTCCTTGATACACACCACACCAATGTTTTCTGAACTAAGTTGTAATCTAACTAAAAATAGAAAACAAAATTACAGCTACATCACAAAAACAATATTAATATAACAGACAGTCTGCTGTAAAGTTCAGTGTCTGGCTACAGTTTGACTGTGATGAATAATGGTATAAAACAACATACTGTAATCTCTAAAATAAAGTTTCACTTTAGTTAACTTGTTTCCTGCCTTTAGTTGTCACATTTGGGCACCCTCTTCTTAGAATGGAGTCGCCCTGCCCATTAACTGAACAACACTGGCTAGTCTTCTTTGGGTCCATTCACGCGTCCGCAAAATGGTTCTGGATCCAGATCCGGACCCATTCATTTTCAATAGGGCAGCAAAATACGGTCACCGACCATGTGCGTTCCGCACATGGCCAGCACTTTAAATAGAAATGCCTTTTCTTGTCTGCAGACAAGAATAGGACATGTTCTATTTTTTTGCGGAATGGAAGTGCGGATGCGGACAGCACACTGTGTGCTGACCGCATCTTTTGCGGCCACATTTAAAATGAATGGGTCCAGATCCGTTCCGCGACGTTGCAGAACAGATCCGGAACAATTTTGCGGACGTGTGAATGGACCCTAATTGTGCCTGAGGCCTTAAGCACACGACCGTATGTATTTTGCAGTCCGCAAAAAATACGGATGACATCCATGTGCTTTCCGTATTCTGCGGAACGGAACAGCTGGCCCCTAATAGAACAGTCCTATCCTTGTCCGTAATGAGGACAATAATAGGACATGTTCTATTTTATTGCGGAACGGAAATACGGACATACAGAAACTGAATGCACATGGAATAACTTTAGTTTTTTTTGCAGACCCATTGAAATTAATGGTTCTGTATGCGGTCCGCAAAAAAACCCCAAAAAAACGGAACCTACACGGAATGAAAATATGTTTGTGTGTATGAGTCCTTAAAGTGGATGTCATGGAGGGGGCTTCCCTGCTCAGGACCTCCCTTTATCGGCTAGAAAGCAGAGACACCGTGAAATTAAAGAGACCACCTGGCCAGATCTGGGTGGCAATTCCGATGCATGAATATCCAAAATAACATAATATTGATTCAGCATCAGCATAAAAGCTATTTCATTGTATTGAAACATATGGTAAAAATCCTGGAACATACTGCCAGACACTACAAATATGGTTTGATCGAAAAATCTATCTTAATCATGGATAACTAGACACTGCCTTTCCAGCAGTTACAGCTGATCACCAGGGCTTAGAGAAGCATGAGAAAATGACAATGCCACCACTAGTTTAACAAGCTTTTCTACCTGTTGTGACTAGCACAGGGGTTGCACTAGGGACAGGCCCAAGTACTGCTCAGACGATGTGGCTACATTATTACCTCTAATTTAGGGCCACCACTGAAAGGATATCACATTTGAAGGCCCTTTAAAAAACTTTCTAGATAAAACTCCATCTGATAATCTACAATTGAAAAAAGTAATTTAGCAGCTGCTGACCACTTACTGTTCAGGTCATCCCTGTCCCTTGTTCCATCTACCACTCCGTCTGGAAGTATACGCAAAAAGTACCCTCCATTGCTGCAGTAAAGGAGCTTTGGCTTCTTGTAATTCCCCATGGGAAGGTTAAATGTCTCTGTCATTGGGTTGAAAGTTGTAATATCCCCCTCAGCCATGTTCTTGGTTTTCTTGGGAATTCTTGTCTTTTAACACTGAAAAAATATACAAATATAAACATTCTTACTAGAAATGATAAAAGTACATGAATAGAATCACAGAATAAAGTGGTCTAAAAGGCAAGAGATGCGAAAGTCCCCAAATGCTGTTGCGCATTTCTACCTGGGGGAGCAAATTTATGATAGGTGCATAAAGTCCGACACACAGCCAACCGCTCCCAGTTACCTCCAGCGTGAAATGACACATACAATGGGAGGAGGAAGGAGGCTGTGAGTCCTACCTATCACTGACTCATGTGACGCAGGCCGCACAGGTGCACCTGAGTGTTACCCATAGATCAAAATCAAGGCACATTGAAACCTGAGGTTGCCACACCTCCAGGCATACATATACAGACAGTGGTCTAAAAGGCAAGAGATACCTTGTATGCACTATTGCTGGGGATTGCAGTTAGCAACAGATCACATGGGCAGGATATGCTCCCCCAGATAGAAATGCGCAACAGCATTTGGGGTCTTGAGCATCTCTTGCCTTTTATCAGCTTGAGTGTTTAGCCATATATTGTTAATTGCAATTGCCACTGTAGTGCACCATTTTCAGTGATTTTTTTAAGTACATGAAACGGGTTAGAATATTTTTATTTCAAAACACTGTGACATATTCGCACCTTACAGGTAGACCTTATTGTTCTAAATACCCCTTTAACGTTTTCCATGTATTTGTGAACAAGCTAGCTTGTTTTTATCATTAGCTCAGAGTAAAGGCTTTTTACCCCTTAACCCCTTAAGGACCCTGGGATTTTCCATTTTTTGCATTTTTGTTTTTCACTCCCCGCTTTCCCATTGTCCTAACTTTTTATTTTTCCATTCACATAGCCTATTGAGGGCTTTTTTTTTTGTGGGACAAGTTGTACTTTTTAATGGCACCATTTACGGTTGCATACCATGCAGTAGGAAGCAGAATTTTTGTTTCCAAATGGGGTAGAATTGGGAAAAAATGCTATTCTGATAAAGGTTTTTATTTTTATTTATTACACTGTACCCTATGCTACCGCAAATTGACCTGTAATCTTCATTCTCCAGGTCTGTATGGTTACAACATGCCACACTTGTATAATTTTTCTTGCGTTTTAGTACGGAAAAAAAAAATAAAACCATTAAGGAAATAAAAAGAATGTTATAACTATATTCTGACCCCTATAACTTTTTTGTAGTTATATGTACGGGGCTGTGTGTGGGCAAATTTTTTTGCGGGACAATCTGTTCTTTTCAGTGATACCAATTTGAAGCGTGTGCAACTTTTTTTTCCTGTTACGCCATTTGACATATGCCATTAATATTGTTATATTTTAATTGCATGGGCATTTTCGCACACAGCGATGCCCATGATGTTTATTTTTTTTTATTGGTTAAGAATTTTTATTTTAAGGAAAGGGGGGTGATTTGAACTTTTATTTTTTTATATATTTGTAAAACATTTTTTTTACTTTTTCTTAACTTTTTTTTAAGTCACCTTGGGTGACAATAACTGGCAATTATTAGATTGTCCATTGAGTTCATTGATGGTTATATAGCCATAATTGAAGATTTCATTTGCACTATACCAGGGATGGGCAAACTGCAGCTCTCCAGCTGTTGCAAAACTACAAATCCCATCATGCCCTGCTGTAGGCTGATAGCTGTAGGCAGACTGGGCATACTGGGAGTTGTAGCTTTACAACAGCTGGAGAGCCGCAGTTTGCCCATCCCTGCACTATACCAATACAATGCTGCCACCTCGTGGCCTGTATTGGTATAGTCCTCAAATAAGCTACAAAGCCTGCTTGAGGCTTCGAGTTATTTCTGAGATATAACAGGTTCCCCGATCTCAGTTGGGGAACGTTGTTACCAAAGCAGAAGCACGCGACTTCCACTTCCGGACTGCGAAAATGCCATGGCTGATTGCATACATGTGCCACGGGTCTCTGCTATTTAAAATAGCAGAAACCCGATGGCATTGGCGCCATGCAAGCAGGCGCCATGTTTGGGGACCGGACTTCCGCCTTACGTATACGTCGGAGGTCCTTAATGGGTTAATGACCAGGTGATTTTCCATTTTTTCATTTAGTTTTTTTACTCCCAGCCTTCCCAAAGCCTTAACTTTTTTTTATTTTTCCACTCACATAACCATATTGAAAGCTTGTTATTTGTGGGACAAGTTTCACTTTCTAATGTCACCATTTACAGTTGCATACAATGTAGTGGGCAGTGAAAAATAAATTCCAAATGGGTTGGAATTAGAAAAAAAAACAACACAATTCCACCACAGTTTTATAGGTTTTGTTTTTGCAATGTTTCCTATGCAGTAAAACTGTGTGAGTGCTCAATTTTTGCAGGGCAATCTGTACTTTTGATATCATTTTGGGGTGTGTATATTTTTTTTATCACTTTTTATAAAATTTTTGTGGGTGGTGAAGCGACCCCCAAAAATTTATAATCTGCCATTTTGACTTTTTTCCCATTTCGCCGTTTGCTGTATGGGATAATTATTTTTATATTTTAATGGTACGGGTGTTTTCACATGCAGTAATACCCATGATGTTTATTTGTTTAATTGTTTATATATTTTAATTTTGGGGGAAATTTTGATTAATTGATTTAAAAAAAACGATATATATATTTTTATATATTTAAAAACTTTTTTTTTTTTTACACTTTTTTAAACACTTTTTAACACTCCATCACAACTAAAGTGCAGCAGCCCCAGATCACTCAGGAGGACTGAGGCTGCCACACACATCATGGTTTTTGACCTCACAGATGCCGTGGTCACTTTGACAATAGCATCTGGGGGTTAAATGTATGCGATCAGCCATATCATCGATTGCATACATTAGATATTAGTTTAACCGCCTCCGGACCGCCTAAGGCTACTTTCACACTAGCGTTCGTCGGTCCGCTCGTGAGCTCCGTTTGAAGGGGCTCACGAGCGGACCCGAACGCTTCCGTCCAGCCCTGATGCAGTCTGAATGGATGCGGATCCGCTCAGACTGCATCAGTCTGGCGGCGTTCAGCCTCCGCTCGCCTCCGCACGGACAGGCGGACAGCTGAACGCTGCTTGCAGCGTTCGGGTGTGCGCCTGGCCGTGCGGATCCGTGCGGATCCGTCCAGACTTACAATGTAAGTCAATGGGGACGGATCCGTTTGAAGATGCCACAATATGGCTCAATCTTCAAGCGGATCCGTCCCCCATTGACTTTACATTGAAAGTCTGGACGGATCCGTCCGAGGCTATTTTCACACTTAGCTTTTATATGCCAATATAATGCAGACGGATCCGTTCTGAACGGAGCCTCCGTCTGCATTATTATGATCGGATCCGTTCAGAACGGATCCGATCGAACGCTAGTGTGAAAGTAGCCTAACGCAGGATCGGGGTGCGGAGGCGGCTGTCTGAGGCAGAGTCACGCGTTGGTGCGTCATCTCGCGATGCGCATGCGCGGGCCGGCTTTGAGCGTCATCTCACGTCTCGCGAGATGACGCACCAACGCGTGACTCTGCCTCAGACAGCCGCCTCCGGACCGCGATCCTGCGTTAGGCGGTCCGGAGGCGGTTAAACTAATATCTAATGTATGCAATCGATGATATGGTTGATCGCATACATTTAACCCCCCAGATGCCATTGTCAAAGTGACCACGCACATCTGTGAGGTAAACCATGATGTGAAATATCTCGGCAAAAGACAACTTTTCCCATTTTTTTATACAAAGTTGGCATTTGACCGAGATATTTATCTCACCCAGCATGGGTATATGTAAAATGACACCCAAAACACATTGCCCAACTTCTCCTGAGTACAGCGATACCACGTGTGACACTTTTTTGCAGCCTAGGTGGGAAAAGGGGCCCACATTCCAAAGAGCACCTTTAGGATTTCACAGGGCATTTTTTTAAAATGTTGATTTCAAACTACTTCTCACACATTAGGGCCCCCAAAATGCCAGGACAGTATAACTACCCCCCAAGTGACCCCATTTTGGAAAGAAGACACCCCAAGGTATTTCGTGATGGGCATAGTGAGTTCATGGAAGTTTTTATTTTTTGTCACAAGTTAGTGGAATATGAGACTTTGTAAGGAAAAAAAAAATCATTTTCCGCTAACTTGTGACAAAAAATAAAAAGTTCTATGAACTTACTATGCCCATCAGCAAATACCTCAGGGTGTCTACTTTCCGAAATGGGGTTATTTGTGGGGGTTTTCCACTGTCTGGTCATTGTAGAACCTCAGGAAACATGACAGGTGCTCAGAAAGTCAGAGCTGCTTCAAAAAGCGGAAATTCACATTTTTGTACCATAGTTTGTAAACGCTATAACTTTTACCCAAACCATTATTTTTTTTTACCCAAACATTCTTTTTAAAATCAAAGACATGCAGAACAATACATTTTGAGAAAAATGTATATATAGATGTTGTTTTTAAAAAAAAAATTACAACTGAAAGTGAAAAATTTCATTTTTTTGCAAAAATGTCGGTAAATTTCAATTAATAACAAAAAAAATAAAAATGGCAGCAGCAATGAAATACCACCAAATGAAAGCTCTATTAGTGAGAAGAAAAGGAGGTAAAATTCATTTGGGTGGTAAGTTGCATGACCGAGCAATAAAAGGTGAAAGTAGTGTAGTGCAGAATTGTAAAAAGTGGTCTGGTCATTAAGGGGGTTTCAGCTAGGGGAGCTGAGGTGGTTAAAACAGCAGGCACCCGCTGCACTCGCAAATAAGTCCCAACCACCAATGTATATATGCGTGCAGCGGTCGGGAAAGGGTTAAAGTAAA
The DNA here is from genome assembly GCF_014858855.1 of Bufo gargarizans. Taxonomy (NCBI): domain Eukaryota; kingdom Metazoa; phylum Chordata; class Amphibia; order Anura; family Bufonidae; genus Bufo; species Bufo gargarizans. Next base: position 399,535,734 of record NC_058081.1, read on the forward strand.
GAAAAAATTGCACACATCCTTCACTGCTAAAAATACTTATTACAATTAAATAATTTTATTTGTCAGTCTATTAGTTTTGGTACAGATAGGGCTATCCGTGTTTAACCCCTGAATGCTGCAGTCAGTTTTGTCCTTTATGTGATAATTTTCTTCTTTTTTTTGGGGGGGGGGGGAGGGGGGGGTTCATCTTCAGAGAGAAATGAACAGCCAAATTAGGGCTTGCTTTTTGTGGTGTGAGTTGTATTTTTCAATGGCACCATAAGTGAAAGTCAGTTTAACCTAATGTAGTGTCCAGTGCAGGGGTGAACATACTGCCTGTGCTGTTGATTCAGCTGCACAAGGGCCCAGCATGGGAGAGGGCCCTTCCCAGTGACAGCAGAGGTGTTTTTTTATTTTATTATTTTTTTCACTCCCTCTAGCAACAGAGTAACCTGGGTTGCAGGTCAGGGGGGTGGGGGGGGATGAGCGAATTGACTTCGGATGAAACATCCGAAGTCGATTCACATAAAACTTTGTTCCAATACTGTACAGAGTGGGAGCTCTGTACAGTATTAGAATGTATTGGCTCCGATGAGCCGATGTTATTGCTTCACAAAGGCTTGTGAGACTTTGCGTAATAACTTCATAAATTAATTTGTACTGTAAAAAAACATTTCCCGAACTCGGGTACGGTTCCAAGTGGTATTAAAATTAATTTCTGAAGTTATTACATGAAGTCTCGCGAGTAGGGATGAGCGAACCCGAACTGTATTTTGGGGTGTGTGCTGTTTCTTTCAAATTTAATTCATGCACTATATTATTATATCTTCTTTCACTATGTTGTTTCTATGTATTGTTCTCTGCTGCCATCTGCTGGCCGGAATTCGTATGCTGCACGCCTTGTTTCTTGTCTATAAAGTTTTTCTCTGCTGGGCGTGGTTTTAGCAGCCTTGGTCCTTGTCACTTCCTGTAGCCATTTTCAGTGCTGCACTCCTTGTGACTGGAGACTCACACCTTGGCTTGTGAAGGCATCAGTTTTTGACCAGCAGCTGCCTCAGCAGTTGCCTCAGGAAAGACATCCACATCACAGCATCTACTGCATTCCTGTACTGCATCACCGTATGTCACTGCTCTGGATCAAATAAACCCACGTTTGATTGCATCCTCATGTCTACGTCTGGATCCATCTAACCTGAGCATCTGCCAGTCCGGTCTGCTCCACTGCTTGGATACAAAGGTAGGACAGTCACAAGGTCATTATCAGTTACACCTTTATTCGCCTTCATGTGGGGACAGAACAGGGTGTTCGTGACACGGACCCGAACCCAAACATTTTCGTAAAAGTCCGGGTTCGGGTGCGGTGCTTTCTTGGCGCTTTTTGAAAGGCTGCAAAGCAGCCAATCAACAAGCGTCATACTACTTGCCCCAAGAGGCCATCACAGTCATGCCTACTATTGGCATGGCTGTGATTGGCCAGTGCAGCATGTGACCCAGCCTCTATTTAAGCTGGAGTCACATAGCGCCGCACGTCACTCTGCTCTGATCAGTGTAGGGATAGGATGCAGCTGCTGCTGTTAGGGCGAGATTAGGCAGGGATTTACTCTTCCAAAACACTTAACGAAGTTATCGATCTACAGCTTTGAATCATTCAACCTCTGCTATTTAAATGCTCACTGTTTTTAGGCTGCTCAGAGCGTTTTTCTGTCACTTTTTTCTGGGGTGATCGGCGGCCATTTTGTGTCTTGTGGTGCGCCAGCACAAGCTGCCACCAAATACATTTAACCATCAATAGTGTTTTTTTTGTTTTTTTTGTTGCTATATCCTACATCAGGTGCTTGGCTGTGCTTGCTATTTTATTGAGGGGTGAAATACAATTGCCAAAATAGCAGTACCCTAAATCTGGTGTTTCAGCTGTGGCTAGCCAATTGTAATACTGTCTGCTGTCTGGCAAAGGATATATTTTTGTTCTGGCTTGAAATACAATTCCCAACATCAGTGGTTTCTGCTGTATCAGGCCAAGTTTAAATCTATCCATAAAAGGGTATATTAGATTGAAGGTGCGGATAGGGTCATCCTCATGACTTTACATGCTACCGTGCATTTCCAAGTCTAATTCTGTCCGTAAACGTATACCTGTCATCCAGCGCCTAAATAATAGGCCTACAATTTATATTCAGCTAAATCTGTTGCTACTGCTGTGGCTGGTCAATTTATTTAGTGTCCGCCAAAGCACAGTTTTTGTTCTGGGTTGAAATACAATTCCCAATTTAGCAATTCCCTAAATCAGTGGTTTCTGCTGTATCAGGCCAAGTTTAAATCTATCCATAAAAGGGAATATTACATTGAAGGTGCTGATAGGGTCATCCTCAATAACTTCACACGCTACCGTGCATTTCCAAGTCTAATTCTGTCCTTAAAAGGGATACCTGTCATCCAGGGCCTAAATACTAGGCCTACAATTTATATTCAGCTAAATCTGTCGTTACTGCTGTGCCTGTATTAGTGTAATACGGTACCTAAATAGATAGCCAGATAGTGTTAGGTGCCTGTAAAAAAATGCCTGAATTTGAATTCAATACATTGGGCCAAATAATTTTTTTCTTATTGTGGTGAACGGTAACAATGAGGAAAACATCTAGTAAGGGACGCGGACATGGTCGTGGTGGTGTTAGTGGACCCTCTGGTGCTAGGAGAGGATGTGGCCGTTCTGCCACAGCCACACGTCCTAGTGAACCAACTACCTCAGGTCCCAGTAGCCGCCAGAATTTACAGCGATATTTGGTGGGGCCCAATGCCGTTCTAAGGATGGTAAGGCCTGAGCAAGTACAGGCATTAGTCAATTGGGTGGCCGACAGTGGATCCAGCACGTTCACATTATCTCCCACCCAGTCTTCTGCAGAAAGCGCACAGATGGCGCCTGAAAACCAACCCCATCAGTCTGTCACATCACCCCCATGCATATCAGGAAACTGTCTGAGCCTCAAGTTATGCAGCAGTCTCTTATGCTGTTTGAAGACTCTGCTGGCAGGGTTTCCCAAGGGCATCTACCTAGCCCTTCCCCAGCGGTGGAAGACATAGAATGCACTGACGCACAACCACTTATGTTTCCTGATGATGAGGACATGGGAATACCACCTCAGCACGTCTCTGATGACGAAACACAGGTGCCAACTGCTGCATCTTTCTGCAGTGTGCAGACTGAACAGGAGGTCAGGGAGGAAGACTGGGTGGAAGACGATGCAGGGGACGATGAGGTCCTAGACCCCACATGGAATGAAGGTTGTGCCACTGACTTTCACAGTTCGGAGGAAGAGGCAGTGGTGAGACCGAGCCAACAGCGTAGCAAAAGAGGGAGCAGTGGGCAAAAGCAGAACACCCGCCCCCAAGAGAGTCCGTCTGCTACTGGCCACCGCCATCTAGGACCGAGCACCCCAAAGGCAGCTTCAAGGAGTTCCCTGGCGTGGCAGTTCTTCAAACAATGTGCTGACGACAAGACCCAAGTGGTTTGCACGCTGTGCCATCAGAGCATTAACGTTCTGAACCTTAGCACAACCTGCATGACCAGGCACCTGCATGCAAAGCATGAACTGGAGTGCAGTAAACACCTTAAAAACAACTCACTCAGGCTCCCCCTGCTACCTCTTCTGCTGCTGCCGCCTCGGCCTCTGCCTCTGGAGGAACGTTGGCACCTGCCGCCCAGCAAACAGAGGATGTACCACCAACACCACCACCTCCGTCACCAAGCATCTCAACCATGTCACACGGCAGCGTTCAGCTCTCCATCTCACAAACATTTGAGAGAAAGCGTAAATTCCCACCTAGCCACCCTCGATCCCTAGCCCTGAATGCCAGCATTTCTAAACTACTGGCCTATGAAATGCTGTCATTCAGGCTGGTGGACACAGACAGCTTCAAACAGCTCATGTCACTTGCTGTCCCACAGTATGTTGTTCCCAACTGCCACTACTTCTCCAAGAGAGCCGTGCCTTCCCTGCACAACCAAGTATCCGATAAAATCAAGTGTGCACTGCGCAACGCCATCTGTGGCCAGGTCCACCTAACCACAGATACGTGGACCAGTAAGCATGGCCAGGGACGCTATATCTCCCTAACTGTACACTGGGTAAATGTAGTGGCGGCTGGGACTCAGGCGGAGAGCTGTTTGGCGCACGTCATTCCGCCGCCAAGGATCGCAGGGCAACATTCTTTGCCTCCTGTTGCCTCCTCCTCCTACTCGGCTTCCTCCTCCTCTTCTTCCACCTGCTCATCCAGTCAGCCACACACCTTCACCACCAACTTCAGCACAGCCTGGGGTAAACGTCAGCAGGCCATTGTGAAACTCGTATGTTTGGGGGACAGGCCCCACACCAGGAGTTGTGGCGGGGTATAGAACAACAGACCGACGAGTGGCTGCTGCCGGTGAGCCTAAAGCCTCAAGGTGGTGTGCGATAATGGGTGAAATCTCGTTGCAGCTCTGGGACTAGCCGGTTTGACGCACATCCCTTGCCTGGCGCATGTGCTGAATTTGGTGGTGCAGAAGTTCCTTCACAACTACCCGACATGTCAGAGCTGCTGCATAAAGTGCGGGCCGTCTGTGCGCACTTCCGGTGTTCACATCCTGCCGCTCCGCAACTGCGGCCTTCCCGCTCACCGCCTCATATGCGACGTATTCCACCAGGTGGAACTCCACCTTGCACATGCTGGACAGACTGTGCGAGCAGCAGCAGGCCATAGTGGAGTTTCAGCTGCAGCACGCACGGGTCAGTCGCACTGCGGAACAGCACCACTTCACCACCAATGACTGGGCCTCCATGCGAGACCTGTGTGCCCTGTTGCGCTGTTTCGAGTACTCCACTAACATGGCCAGTGGCGATGACGCCGTTGTCAGCGTTACAATACCACTTCTATGTCTCCTTGAGAAAACACTTAGGGTGATGATGGACGAGGAGGTGGCCCAGGAGGAGGAGGAGGAGGAAGAGGGGTCATTTTTAGCACTTTCAGGCCAGTCTCTTCGAAGTGACTCAGAGGGAGGTTTTTTGCAACAGCAGAGGCCAGGTACAAATGTGGCCAGCCAGGGCCCACTGCTGGGGGGAAACGCAGGACGATGACGATATGCCTCCCGCAGAGGACAGCTTGTCCTTACCTCTGGGCAGCCTGGCACACATGAGCGACTACATGCTGCAGTGCTGCAGTGCCTGCGCAACGACAGCAGAGTTGCCCACATTTTAATGTGTGCAGACTACTGGGTTGCCACCCTGCTGGATCACCGGTACAAAGGGGTATGAGCTGCACTGGAGCGTGATAGGAAGATGCGCGAGTACAAGCGCACATTGGTAGATGCGCTACTGAGAGCATTCCCAAATGTCACAGGGGAACAAGTGGAAGCCCAAGGCGAAGGCAGAGGAGGAGCAAGAGGTCGCCAACGCAGCTGTGTCACGGCCAGCTCCTCTGAGGGCAGGGTTAGCATGGCAGAGATGTGGAAAAGTTTTGTCAACACGCCACAGCTAACTGCACCACCACCTGATACGGAACGTGTTAACATTTCACAAACATGGTGGAACAGTACGTGTGCACACCCCTCTACGTACTGACTGATGGTTCGGCCCCATTCAACTTCTGGGTCTTCAAATTGTCCACGTGGCCAGAGCTAGCCTTTTATGCCTTGGAGGTGCTGGCCTGCCCGGCGGCCAGCGTTTTGTCTGAACGTGTATTCAGCACGGCAGGGGGCATCATTACAGACAAACGCAGCCGCCTGTCTACAAACAATGTGGACAAGCTGACGTTCATAAAAATGAACCAGGCATGGATCCCAAAGGACCTGTCCATCCCTTGTGCAGATTAGACATTTATAACTACCTCCCCTTAACCATATATTATTGTACTCCAGGGAACTTCATCATTCAATCCTCTTTTTATTTTCATTTTACCATTATATTGCGGGGCAACCCAAAGTTGAATGAACCTCTCCTCTGTCTGGGTGCCGGGGCCTAAAAATATCTGACAGTGGCCTGTTCCAGTGTTGGGTGACATGAAGCCTAATTTTCTGCTATGGGACCTCTTTCTTTTGTCTGGGTGCCGGGGCCTAAATTTCTGACAATGGCCTGTTCCAATGGTGGGTGACGTGAAGCCTGATTCTCTGCTATGACATGAAGCCTGATTCTCTGCAATGGGACCTCTCTCCTCTGTCTGGGTGTCGGGGCCTAAAAATATCTGACAGTGGCCTGTTCCAGTGTTGGGTGACATGAAGCCTGATTCTCTGCTATGACATAAAGCCTGATTCTCTGCTATGGGACCTCTCTCCTCTGTCTGGGTGCCGGGGCCTAAAAATATCTGACAGTGTCCTGTTCCAGTGGTTGGTGACACGAAGCCTGATTCTCTGCTATGACACGAAGCCTGATTCTCTGCTATGACACGAAGCCTAATTCTCTGCTATGACATGAAGCCTGATTCTCTGCTATGACATGAAGCCTGATTCTCTGCCATGGGACATCTCTCTTCTGTCTGGGTGCCAGGGCCTAAATATCTGACAGTGGCCTGTTCCAGTGGTGGGTGACATGAAGCCTGATTCTCTGCTATGGGACCTCTCTCCAATTGATATTGGTTAATTTTTATTTATTTTATTTTTTATTTTGATTCATTTCCATATCCACATTTGTTTGCAGGGGATTTACCTACAAACCGGATTCCGAAAAAGTTAGGACACTATACAAATCATGAATAAAAACTGAATGCAATGATGTGGAGGTGCCAACTTCTAATATTTTATTCAGAATAGAACATAAATCACGGAATAAAAGTTTAAACTGAGAAAATGTACCATTTTAATGGAAAAATATGTTGAATCAGAATTTCATGGTGTCAACAAACCCCCAAAAAGTTGGGACAAGGCCATTTTCACCACTGTGTGGCATCTCCCCTTCTTCTTACAACACTCAACAGACGTCTGGGGACGGAGGAGACCAGTTTCTTAAGTTTAGAAATAGGAATGCTCTCCCATTCTTGTCTAATACAGGCCTCTAACTGTTCAATCGTCTTGGGCCTTCTTTGTTGCACCTTCCTCTTTATGATGCGCCAAATGTTCTCTATAGGTGAAAGATCTGGACTGCAGACTGGCCATTTCAGTACCCGGATCCTTCTCCTACGCAGCCATGATGTTTTGATTGATGCAGAATGTGGTCTCGCATTATCTTGTGGAAAAATGCAGGGTCTTCCCTGAAAGAGATGACGTCTGGATGGGAGCATATGTTGTTCTAGAACCTGAATATATTTTTCTGCATTGATGGTGCCTTTCCAGACATGCAAGCTGCCCATGCCACACGCACTCATGCAACCCCATACCATCAGAGATGCAGGCTTCTGAACTGAGCGTTGATAACAACTTGGGTTGTCCTTGTCCTCTTTGGTCCGGATGACATGGCGTCCCAGATTTCCAAAAAGAACTTCGAATCGTGACTCGTCTGACCACAGAACAGTCTTCCATTTTGCCACACTCCATTTTAAATGATCCCTGGCCCAGTGAAAACGCATGAGCTTGTGGATCTTGCTTAGAAATGGCTTCTTCTTTGCACTGTAGAGTTTAAGCTGGCAACGGCGGATGGCACGGTGGATTGCGTTCACTGACAATGGTTTCTGGAAGTATTCCATTCTGTGATTTCCTTTACAGTAGCATTCCTGTTTGTGGTGCAGTGTCGTTTAAGGGCCCGGAGATCACGGGCATCCAGTATGGTTTTACGGCCTTGACCCTTACGCACAGAGATTGTTCCAGATTCTCTGAATCATCGGATGATGTTATGCACAGTTGATGATGATAGATGCAAAGTCTTTTCAATTTTTCGCTGGGTAACACCTTTCTGATATTGCTCCACTATGTTTCTGCGCAACATTGTGGGAATTGGTGATCCTCTACCCATCTTGGCTTCTGAGAGACACTGCCACTCTGAGAAGCTCTTTTTAGGCTGGGTTCACACTTGAGCGTTGCGCAAACGCGCGTTTTACGCGCGTTTTTGACGCGCATTTTTATGCACGTTTTTGTAATAGTAAACGCGCGTTTGACGCGCGTTTGTGTGATTCACTACAGTGTCCTATGGCCACAAACGCCCCAAAAGTCGCTCATGTACTTTTTGGAGCGTCGGGCGTTTTACAGCGCGATCGTACGCGCTGTAAAACGCCCAAGTGTGAACCATTCCCATAGGGAATCATTGGTTTCTCCTTGTTGAGCGTTTTACAGCGCGTAGGAACGCGCTGTAAAACGCTCAGGTGTGAACCCAGCCTTATACCCAATCATGTTGCCAATTGACCTAATTAGTGTTAATTGGTCTTCCAGCTCTTCGTTATGCTCAAATTTACTTTTTCCAGCCTCTTATTGCTACTTGTCCCAACTTTTTGGGGATTTGTTGACACCGTGAAATTTTGAATCAACGTATTTTTCCTTTAAAATGATACATTTACTCGGATTAAACGTTTGATCTGTCATCTACGTTCTATTACAAATACAATATTGACATTTGCCATCTCCACATCATTGCATTCATTTTTTTTTCACAATTTGTTTAGTGTCCCAACTTTTTTGGAATCCGGTTTGTACATTTTGCTGCATTTTGCAGCTCTCTAGCCCTTTCCTAGGCTTTTTTACAGCCTTTTTAGTGCCAAAAAGACCGGGTCCCCATTGACTTCAATGGGGTTCGGGTTTGGGGCGAAGTTCGGGTCGAGTTCGGATCCCGAACCCGAACATTTCCGGGAAGTTCGGCCGAACTTCTCGAACCTGAACATCCAGGTGTTCGCTCAACTCTACTCACGAGACTTCACGGATCGGTAACTTCGCTCCTGCTCCGTACAGTATTGGAACAAAGTTTTATGCGAATTGACTTCAGATGTTTCATCCGAAGTCGATTCGCTCATCCCTAATTAGGACTTACTGTGTATCTGCTGCCCGTTGTGTCTAAACTCCATAGCTGAAGGATCTGCGATGACATCATAGTCATGTGATCTTTTCAACAGTGGAAGTGGTGGTAGGACCTGTGATGAGGTCACCATCATATGACCAGTGCAGAAAGAGGAAGCACTCAGCAGTGGTAACCTGTGATGCCATGGAATGAATGTGAGTGCCAGAGAAATTCTGGGAGATGTGATTCTCCCATGTTAAACCTCCTCTCTCCGTAGTGGGGGGGGAATATGTTATTTAACTGGGACTGTATGTTAGAAGGGCTGAGGGGAGGGGAGTGGTGTTAGTTGCTTGGGACTGTATGTTATAGAACATTGGGCAGAGATGACATGTAGAGATGGCATTGCAGTTCGCCTGGCGGTTATTTCGCGGCGAACTTTGCGCGCTTGCAATTCGCCGAACATGCAAACATATGGCGATGTTTGCTGGCGCCATATTTTTTTGCATTGTGCCGAACTTTGACCCATGACACATCCATCAGGTGGGACAGGACAGCCAATTGAGACGTTTCAGCACATGGAAACACCCCCACCCTATAAAAGAACCCGATCTGGCAGCCATTTTACATTCTGTGTTTTGCCAGTGTAGAGGTTGCTTTGTTGAGCAGGGACACGCTGTTAGGGACACCAAACGCTAGCTAATAGGGCCATAAAAGTCCTTTTAAGGACTGGTATAGGAGTGCTATTGATAGGTGTGATATACTGAGGGGTATTATGTACTTATAATATACTTTCTAAAATAGAAAGTATATTATAGTGCATTTTGGAGAAAAAGGAAATTCAGCAGCTCTCACCTGCCACGCCTTCAGCTGTGAGCACAGAAGGCCCGTGTCAGGTAACGGGCAGCAAATGCAAAAAGAGGTTGAAAGAGATCCAGCTCCACTTGAATAAAGGAATGTAGATTTATTTTGCTTGCGGTAAAAACTCATCCATGAATTACAAAAATAGCAGTCTTGTCTACGCGTTTCGGGCTACCAGAGACAATTACAGCCCTTCCTCATGACACAGAAAGACATTAAAAGTGAGACCTTTTAAAGGGGAGGGTGCACCTGTATTCACTAATTGTCTCCACAGGCCTGTAACAGCCCCTAGAAAAGGTGCCACACTTTCAGTTAACTCTTCTCATGAAAAATAATGAAAGAAAAAACAACAAAAAGCATTGAACCATACATATACATAGTAAAAAATAACAGCTATGCAAAGAAATAAATAAGAAGGATACACATAAGGTGTATGCTGAATGCATACTGGTTACTAGGTAGAATATGGTGGAATGTAATGGAAGTCAGATCACCAGAAGAAATTTTGCTCCTATAATACTCCCAGGAAAAGGAGGAGGGGGTGATTTGTTGCACTGAATTATTAGTAACTAAATTATTGCTGCGGGATCAGATCTAAGCGTTTATTGAGCCCCTCAGGATGGCGCGTGTTCAATGAAAATATCCAAAAAGAGTCTCTGTTTAATAATTTTCTTCTATAGTCTCCTCCACGTTTAGGCAAAAAGACTTTTTCTATGCCTTGTACCCAGTGGTGTATCTTGGTTTTGTGCTGCCCTAGGCGAGACTAAACTCTGGCACCCCCCCAATATAAATTTGACCCACCCCTTCCTGTCAAGGCCAAACCCCTTGCTCTCTAAACCCCACCCATTCCTATGTGCCAACCACAGATCCCCCCCCCCTAAACAGTGCCATCCACAGATCCCCCTCCCCTAAACAGTGCCATCCACAGATCCCCCTCCCCGGCGCTCACAGGAGTACATTTATAAACTGTAATCAGTAACTTTAATTATCGCTGATCTATTTACTTGGATACCTTACTCTTAGCTCCGGTAACAGCAGGCAGTGCGGGCGGCGCTCACTCACGAACGTCACGTGCCTGCACCGCCTAGTGGGAGGAGCAGGCGCGTGACGTCAGTGAGTGAGCGCCACCCACACTGCCTGCTGTTACCGGAGCCAAGAGTAAGGTATCCAAGTAAAGAGATCAGAGATGAGTGGCTGATGTATGGAATCAACCCATTGGGACATTCTTTCGGAAAAGGAGCCAATGCCCGCTACAATTGGCCTGAGGGGAGGTGGAAAAACATTTTTATGTGTTTTTGGAAGTGCGTGAAACACTGGGAAAACCGGGGACACAATATAGATATAGTCTGATTCCTTGTTGGCTAGGAAACCTGGTTGGATCCCTAAGTCCAAAATGTCCCTGAGTTCCTTCTGAAAAGAGGGGAGGGGGTTGTCACTGAGAGTGACATACACTGTAGTGTCACTAAGCATGGATTCAATCAGGGTCTTGTATAGACCACTGTCCAGCACGACAACCCCACCCCCCTTGTCAGATTGTTTGATTACAACATCCGCCCTCGTTTTCAAATCCTGGAGTGCCTTTTTTTTCTTTTTTAATAACATTATTGCTACCCCCAGGATTCTGATTAATTTGATCATGCAGCAAAACTAAATCACGTTCCACCAAATCCTGGTATCGATCCAGTGCTGGAGATCTGGACTGAATCGGATAAAAATCTTGATTCTTTGTATGGAAATGCATAGACCTGTTATACAAATCCAGATCCTCCAGGACTGTACTCGACTCCTGAAGTTCACATATATGCATCATTTCATGGAAGCTCATGTGTCTATTATTTAAAGTACTTATATCGACACAGACAGAAGGATCACTTGTGGACGCAACAGGGTAATCAGCGTTCCCAGCCTCTGCAGCACAGACATCGTCACCACCCACCTGAAAATGCCGGCGGAGAGTGAGGGCGCGGGCCAGCCTGTTGACATCCAGAAGCGTCCTATACAGGTCAAATTGACAGGTAGGAGAAAAGGTTAAACCTCTCTTGAGTATACTGATATCATCAGCTGACAATATGGAGGCGGATAAACTAATTACTTCAAGTTCATCCTGTCCTTTTTGTATCTTATTGGATACCGGCTGTTTTCCATGTTTTCGACCCGCCCTCCGTTTTTGAGGGGCTCAATAAACGCTTAGATCTGATCCTGCAGCAATAATTTCGTTACTAGTAATTCAGTGCAACAAATCACCCCCTCCTCCTTTTCCTGGGAGTATTATAGGACCAAAATTTCTTCTGCTGATCTGACTTCCATTACATTCCACCATATTCTACCTAGTAACCATGCATTCAGCATACACCTTATGTGTATCCTTCTTATTTATTTCTTTGCATAGCTGTTATTTTTCACTATGTATATGTATGGTTCAATGCTTTTGTTGTTTTTTCTTTCATTATTTTTCATGAGAAGTAACTCTTCTCATGAAAAATAATGAAAGAAAAAACAACAAAAGCATTGAACCATACATATACATAGTGAAAAATAACAGCTATGCAAAGAAATAAATAAGAAGGATACACATAAGGTGTATGCTGAATGCATGGTTACTAGGCATTCACCTGACAGAACTCCCCTCCTCTTTCTCTCTTGTGGTCACCCATGTGACATCCATCGACACGTCATCATAGTCACCTTCACCACCACTGACATTTGAGATCTCGGAGTAGGCAGCAACACCGGGGACCTCCCTTCCTGGGCAGTCTTGTCTACGCGTTTCGGGCTACCAGAGACAATTCTAGCCCTTCCTCATGACACAGAAAGACATTAAAAGTGAGACCTTTTAAAGGGGAGGGTGCACCCGTATTCACTAATTGTCTCCACAGGCCTGTAACAGCCCCCTAGAAAAGGTGCCACACCTTCAGTAGTTAACTGAAGGTGTGGCACCTTTTCTAGGGGGCTGTTACAGGCCTGTGGAGACAATTAGTGAATACAGCTGCACCCTCCCCTTTAAAAGGTCTCACTTTTAATGTCTTTCTGTGTCATGAGGAAGGGCTAGAATTGTCTCTGGTAGCCCGAAACGCGTAGACAAGACTGCTATTTTTGTAATTCGTGGATGAGTTTTTACCGCAAGCAAAATAAATCTACATTCCTTTATTCAAGTGGAGCTTTCTTTCAACCTCTTTTCGCATTATAGTGCATTTGTATTATACCACAACTATATAGAGGGACAAACGCTATTGGAACAACTATTTGCAACGGGTGTGATATACCTGTTGCCCCCAAATAAACTGATTGAGGGGGTGTGATATACCTTCTTCTACAAAATACTGATTGAGGGCTGTGATATACCTGCTGCCCCAAATAAACAAGGTGGTGTCATAACTGTTGTGGCAAGTAAGGAGCCCACTGTGAAGGAGCCCAGCACCGCCCCACATCCTAAGAATCTCCTTCTTGCTCCCCGAGGTCACAAAGTTTGAGCGCCGTAATCTCGCGCATGCGCGAGTATGCGGCATGTCAGTGCCGGCATAGTGTTCCTTCCCTGTGCTGGCATCATCCTCAGGGAAGGAACTGCGCATGCGCTAGCTGTGAGATTACGGCGCTCTAACTTTGGGAGCAAGGAGGAGATTCAGAGGATGCGGGTGGTGCTGGGCTCCTTCACAGTGAGCGTGGCTGGGCTCCAGAAATGTTAGTAACAGGCCCTTGGGCTCGTTACTTACATATACGGCATTTAAAATAGTTTTCTTGCCTAAATAAAAGTACTCACAGCTATGGGGAATGTATATTGCGGACGTGCTAGCGGCGATCTAGCAGCGTATCTCCGCAGCTCTATAGGCAAAATCCAGGTGACAGAATCCCTTTAAGGGGTTCAATATACCTGTTTCCACCAAAAATTGATTGAGGCCTGCGAGATACCTCCTTCCACAAAATACTGATAAAGTGGTTCAATATACCTGTTTCCACCAAATATTGATTGAGGCCTGAAAAATACCTGCTTACACAAATACTGCTTTTCTCTAGGGACTTAGGCACAGGGTCACTTTGAAAATGACAGGCAGAGGATAAAGGCAAGCCATTCCACAGAGGTGGTAGGGGTCGGGCAGGTGCACCAGGCCGGAGCCTAAGTGGGAAGTTGGAGAAGGCGCGTGCGATTACTTCAAAAGGCACACCAGAGTTGGTTGAGGGTCTCACTCAGCCTTCCGCTTCTGCACCCTCCTCGTCTTCTGTATCTGCACCCTCCTCACTCTATAGTGTGCACCTCTAAATCCACCACCACCACCATAGCCCCTCCATTCGAGAATTATTTTCCCATCCATTCCCAGACCTTATCGATGTGCAGTTATTCTTGACATCGGATGAGGAAGAGAAGGTAGCAACAGCCGCCACCCAGCGGTCTGACGACAGTACCCAGATCAGCCCAGGAAGGGAGGTCCCCGGTGTTGCTGCCTACTCCGAGATCTCAAATGTCAGTGGTGGTGAAGGTGACTATGATGACGTGTCGATGGATGTCACATGGGTGACCACAAGAGAGAAAGAGGAGGGGAGTTCTGTCAGGTGAATGCCTAATTTTTGGGGCCTGTACTCCCGTGGCCTAAAATTAATTTTTTCTAGGCACCAGCAGGGCACATTTTTGAGAGTTTCCCTTTTAAGACACATAAAAATGGCCCCTGATTAAAATACATATTTTTTGTGGGAATCTTTGCCAATGATGCCCCTCTGGTTGTCACTGTCCATGTTGTGGGACTATTTGTGCACTTCTAGTAAGTATTTGGTGGCTGCAAATATGACCTGAAGGTTTTTCAGGTTCGCCTGCCATTAAAGTCAATGGGGCCTGCCGTGAATGCCCAGTTCGCGAACATTTGATCACGAACGGGAAGCGTCCCGGCCGATGTTCATCCATCACTAATGGCTAGTGTTATTTACATGGGACTGGATATTATAGAAGACTGGAGGCTAAGGATTGATGTTATTTAAATGGGACTATGTCTTGGAGGGGCTGAAGTAGGGGATTTTTAGTTATTTACATGGGACTGTATGTTATAGAAGACTGTAAGGAAGAGATGTTATTTACATGGGACTGGAGAGGGAGGACTGGTTTTAGTTACATGGGATTGCATGGTATGAAAGATTGGAGGTAGAGGAATGAAGCTATTCACATGGGACTGTATGTTATAGAAGACTTTAAGGAAGAGAGGTTATTTACATGGGACTGCATCATATAAGATTGGTGGGAGAGAACGGGTGGTTTTTACATGGGGCTGTGTGGTATAAAAGACTGGAGAGAGGGGAGTTATCTTATTTAAATGGGAATGTATGGTATAGAAGACTGGAGGCAGAGGACAAGCATTATAATTTATGGGGGCACTACAGAGAAGATTATAACTCCAGGGGGCATTTTAATTACAGAGGGCACTACATTAAAAATACTGTGGGCCAGGGGCGTTGCTAGGTTAAACCATTCGGGGCCTGGGCCCCTGATGTTTTGTCCAAGGCCCCCGAATGTTCTGCCTGCATGCTAAATACAACTGTATTGCCATCCACAGGACAGAATTGAATCTAATGCGGTGGAAGAGCTGAAGGACCTGTGGTGACATCACAGGTTGTGTGACCAGTAAAACAGTCAGTGGTTGATAAGGACCTGCGATGATGTCACCATTATGTGACCAGTGCAGGAGAGGGCGGCAGTGAAGAGGGGAAGAAGCTGAGGTGATGTCTGCTACATCAGGAGAGGTAAATGAAGGGAGAGGCAGAGCAATACTGGAAGTTGTGGTTATTTAACTGGGACTGTATGTTAGGGCTGAAGAAGGGATGTTATTTACATGGTTATTTACATGGATGTTGACATCTCTGTGAGACATGGTGAGTTGGTAACCGAGGGTTACCGTAAGCCCACGGCCACCAACTCACTCCTGCACTACTCGAGTTATCATGCCCCCAGTGTTAAAAGAGCCGTACCTTATGGCCAGTTTGTTAGACTCAAACGCATTAATAAGTACGAGGAGGATTATAATCGACAAGCGCTGGACCTGAAAAACAGGCTTTTGGTTAGGGGGTATCCACTCAAGCTACTCAATGAGACCATGAGGAAGGCTGCATTGATCAAATTCCCAAAGAATCCCGTATTGACCGTGAATGGTCAGACAGAAGAAATAAAAGATAAACACAATCTTAATCCTTTTATCTTCTCTTTCAAGTTTGGACCAATGGCCCCTCATATAAAAAAGGTTATCAAGAATAATTGGAGCATACTTGAAAGAGATGAGTCCCTGACAGGAATGAAAATGTCTCACCAATTATAGCCTTCGGGAAATGCCATACTCTAAAGGATAAATTAGTCCGTAGTAGATTCCAGGAAAAGAAACCTACAACATGGCTAGAAAACTGGGGCCCTAAAGGTAACCGCAGATGTGGCCACTGTTCTTACTGCAAGCTTAATCCGCAGTGGGATACACTGGTCTTTGGAGGGGTCCAGCACAGGGTTAATACCCTAATCACCTGTAAAAGTAAATATGTCCTGTATCTGTTAAAGTGTAAATGCGGCAGGTTCTACATAGGAAAAACAATAAGGCGTCTCCAAGAGAGGATTAGAGAACACATAAATTCACTCACCACGGGCAAAGGTTGTTTGCGCTTGATCGAACATGTGAGACAGGAACATGCAGGAAATTATCTAGCACTTAGTTTCGCAGGAATAGAGGTTGTACACAGTTTGCCACAAGGGGGAGACAGGCACAAGGAATTGCTTAGGAGAGAGAGCAAGTGGATCCTGCGCGCAGGCGCAATGGGTCCTTTAGGTCTGAATGACCAGATTGACATGGGGATCTTCTTGTGAGTGCCCGTGCCCATTATGTAATTTGCTGTATGTCTAACATGATGGTTTTGTGTCATGTTTTTTAATGTAATGTATCTTTCACAGTGACGCGATCCCCTCCAGTTCGCACAGGTGAGCGCTAGCACAGCGCGACGCTTGGACGGCGAAGAGAGAATCGTGTCTGGGTCTTTTAAAAAGCAGGTGAATTCCTTCACTTGATTATGGGCCAGACGAAGCACTGAGGTGCGAAACGGCCGTCGTCTAACCCAGCTGGTGCACGCTTGTATGTTGTCTGCTGCCTACCAAAAGGAATAAAGGAATAACTTCTGCAAGTACTAGTGAGTGCCACCCTTGTCTTTTTTATGCGCAAGATTATTGAAATAGTAACTGTCTGGTTACATGTTGGGCTGAGCACCATCGACAGCAGCTTTGTCCCGCATGCACCCCCGCCAAGTACCCTGGTGACGCTCTTGTCAAAATAAAATGGGAGTTGTGATTAGTGCAGTGCCACTCCTTCTACTATATACCCGCCATACATGGAACTGTGTGTTGGAGGTGGCTGGGGAGAGGGTGATGTTATTTACATGAGACTGTATGTTGATAGTGGCTGGAGGAGGGAATGATGTTATTTACATAGGACTGTATGTGGGAGGGGGAGGGGGCAGGAGGATGTAATTTACACAGGACTGCATGTTGGAGGGGGTGAAAGGAGGGGAGTGATGTTATTTACATAGGACTGTATTTTGGAGGGGGCAGGAGAGATGGTGTGATGTTATTTACATGGGACTGTATGGTGGAGGCAGGAATATGGGGGCACTGAAAATCCAGGGGACATTATAGGCGTTCTTATTACTACTGAGGGCTCTAAAGGAGGGACTTATAGATCCGTCTTATGTCTACTAAGAGTACTATGGGGGGCCTTATTACTACTGAGTGGTCTGTAGAGAGCTTTATTACCACTGGGGAAACAATAGGGGGCCTTATTTGTACTGGGGGCTCTATGAGGGTATTATTAATACTGGAGGGGTCTTATACTAATGGGGTCACTCTTGGGGAGCATTATCACGGTTGGGGGCACTGTAGGGGGCAGTATTACTATGGGGGCACAAATTTTTCTTCAGGATAGTGTCTGGGGGTATTGGGGGGCACAGCGAGCTGCAGGGTAACACTGTTGGGACTCCAGATTGGGGGATGATGATCGAAATGTGAGGAAGCTAAGATGTCTGTGTGTCACACTCTGCAGAGACGAGGCGGCTGAGAGAAGTTGTACAGACCAAATGGAGAAGATGATGACAGAGAAGATCTACATCCGAGGAGACGTCACCTGGGAGGCCCTGGATGTGAGAGGTATGTGCTGCTGTATAGCAAGTACAGCAAAATGCGGTGTGTGGGGGCAGGGGGGACGACTTAGAGAACTGGGCCATATTTATTGGGGCTTGAGCCCCAGAGCTTTTGAGACCCTAACAACGCCCCTTCTGTGGGCAGTGGTGAGGGGCATTACTACTACTGAGGGCTCTATAGAAATGCCTTATAGATTATATATAGATTATAAGGGGTACCGTATCCGGGGACCTTATTAGTACTGAGGGCACTGTAGTGAGCCCTCTTACCACTGGGGGTACTATGGGGTGGGGGATTATGCTTAGTACTGAGCTCGGTGTCGTCACCGGCACTAATGGACAGGTTTTAGTGCTACCCTAGCATGTAAAGCCACCCATCAGTGCTGTTGACGTCACCGGGAACACTGCTAGGCAGAAGTCTCCCCCTAGCATTATAAAAATATAAACAAAACAGCCCTTGCCCTGTGCGATACAGCGCAGGGCAAGGAAGAGCATCGGAGCATGAAATGTCAGAGGGGCTGAGTGGGTGGAGAAGGGGATATGTCCGGGTTCAGAGCTGAAGGGCATCTGTCAGCAGATTTGTCCCTATGAAACTTGCTGACCTGTCACATGTGCGCTTGGCAGCTAAAGGCATCTGTGTTGGTGCCATGGTCATATGTGCCCGCATTGCTGAGAAAAATGATGTTTTAATATATGGAAATGAGCTTCTAGGATCAACGGGGGCGTTGCTGTTACACCTAAAGGCTCTGCTCTCTCTGCAACTGCCGCTCCCTGTCTACTTGTCATCACACCTGGCCATGTCAAAGTGCAGAGGGCACAGCAGTTACCCGTTTGTATATAATAATACATTATTTTTCTCAGCAATGTGGACACATATGTACATGGGACGAATACAGGTGTCTTCAGCTGCTAAGAGCACATGTAACAGGTTAGCCATTTAAAGAGGACCTTTCATCGGTCCAAACATTGTGAACGAAATATCGTGACATATACAGCGGCACCCAGGGATCTCACTGAACTTACTATTATCCCTGGGCGCTGCTCCGTTCTCCCGTTATGTACTCTGGTATGTTCGGGGACTTGGTTATAGTAGGAGGAGACTGCCCTTGTTCTGCTGGGCGTCTCCTTCTCCTAGGCTGTAGCGCTGGCCAATCGCATCGCAGAGCTCACAGCCTGGGAGAAAAAACCTCCCAGGCTGTGAGCTCTGCGCTGCGATTGGCCAGCGCTACAGCGTAGGAGAAGGAGACGCCCAGCAGAACAAGGGCAGACTCCGCCTACTATAACCAAGTCCCCTAAGTCTCTGCCTACTATAACCAAGTCCCCGAACATAATGGAGGACATAACGGGAGAACAAAGCGGCGCCCAGGGATAATAGTAAGTGCAGTGAGATCCCTGGGTGCCGCTGTATATGTCATGATACTTAGTTCACAATGTTTGGACCGATGAAAGGTCCTCTTTAACCTCTTCAGGACACATGACGTACCAATGCGTCATGATGTCCTGGCACTTAAGGACACATGACGTACCGGTACGTCATGTATGGTTCCGATCACCGCCGCCCGGCGGGCGGTGATCGGAACCCGGTGCCTGCTCAAATCATTGAGCAGGCACCTAGGCTAAATGCGCCGGGGGGTCCTGTGACCCCCCCATGTTGGCGATCACAGAAAACCGCAGGTCAATTCAGACCTGCGGTTTTCTGTGTTTCCGGGTTATTCGGGTCTCTGAAGACCCGATAACCCGTAACAGGATGGTGATGGTGGTGTGATTTTACCCCACCAATCACCATCCTGCGATCGTGAGAGGTGATGGTGACATCACCTCTCAGGTTCGCCTCTAATTGGTTGTAGGGCGGGACGGCGGCAGATTCAAAAGTTGCAAGCGCTCCTCTCCTCTTCCTTTTGTGTTCCGGAGCCGGAGGAGAGAGGAGCTGCCTGCACGTCGTCATCCATCAGTGCCAGCATCACCCCATCTGTGCCCCCCAAGACCCGATCTGTGCCCCAGCACCCCTATCTATACCGCAGGTACATAGGGAAAGCATAGGGAAAGTTTGGGTTAGGCAGGGAAAATAAAGGGAAAGTTAGTTTGACAAACGTAGATTGCATCACCCTAAGTTAGGGTGTCTGGGGTCCACAGCACAGCTGTGTGACCCTAGACCCCCCAAGGGTGCTGCCGCTTGCCCCCCCCCCCAACTTTTTTGGGGTGCAGGATTTTTTATATTTTTTTTGTGTACGCTGACTGTGGCCGGCACTCTTAGCGTCCGGCCACTGTTAGCGAATCGCACACCCCACCCCAAATTTTTTGCCCTTTTTTTTAATGTTAGTTTTAGGGTGAGTTCGAGAACACCCGTGCCCCCACACACGCACACCAAATTAAGATTTACATACACGCACATACACACGCAGACACACACTCCCCTATGGCCCGCCAGACGTTCTCGGCCGAGGAGGCATACGCCCAGCTTGCCTCCGACTCCGAGAGTCCCAGTGAGGATGAGGATGAGGATGACCCCACATTCCTGTTGTCATCCGCGTCATCCTCATCATCTAGCGGCGGAGCAAGGGGACCGCCATATTAGGGACCCTGTGGCCCAGCCTAGTACGAGCAGCTCTGGTGCTCATATTAGTTTTCCGGCCCAACAGTTAAATCCACCAGAGCACCCTGCCGATGAACTAGTCTGGTGTAGCCCAGAGCGATACGAGCCCGTGATTCCTGATTTTGTAGGCCAATCAGGAATCCAGATTTCCACAGAGGGCTACACTGAATATTACTTTTTTTTGTCATTTTTTCAGTGACCCACTGGTAAATCTGATGGTGGAGCAGACGAACCTGTACGCCCAACAGTTCGTTGCTGAACACCTGGGCTCCTTTTTGGCTAGGCCCGGAAGCTGGACGCCG
The DNA here is from genome assembly GCF_014858855.1 of Bufo gargarizans. Taxonomy (NCBI): domain Eukaryota; kingdom Metazoa; phylum Chordata; class Amphibia; order Anura; family Bufonidae; genus Bufo; species Bufo gargarizans. The sequence continues at coordinate 399,556,490 of NC_058081.1, forward strand.
GTCAGTGCAGCTGAAATGAGGACATTTTGGGGCCTCGTGCTGCATATGGGCCTGGTCAAGAAACCCAGTGTCAGGCTGTACTGGAGTGGGGACGTCCTATACCAGACCCCATTTTACAGTACGGCCATGACACGCTCCCGGTTTGAGGCCATCCGGAAATGTCTGCATTATTCAGATAATGCAGCATGTCCCCCCCCCCCCCCCCCCCCCGAGGTGATCCTGCCCATGACCGTCTGTATAAGATACGGCTGGTCATCGATCACTTTGGGGCCAAATTCATGGATACCTGGAAGGGAGGTCGCGGTTGATGAGTCTCTCATCGCATTCAAGGGGAGACTCATTTTCCGCCAGTATGTGCCCTCCAAGCGGGTGAGGTATGGCGTGAAGCTATACAAAATTTGTGAGAGTACCTCAGGGTACACTTACAAATTTTGTGTATACGAGGGGCGAGATTCCCGGATTCAACCCCCAGAATGTCCCCCCACTCTGGGTGTTACCGGGAAACTTGTGTGGGACCTTATGTACCCACTGCTAGATAAGGGTTACCACCTTTACATGGATAACTTTTATACTAGTATCCCCTTGTTCCAGTCCCTTGCCGCCAGATCCACGTCCGCTTGTAGGACCGTGCGGAAAAATCTATGCGGCCTCCCTGTCCTCCTCCTCCAGGTACCTATCCCCAGGGGTGAGACCCGTGCCCTTACCACTGGAAACCTGTTGCTGGTCAGGTATAAGGTCAAGACGGATGTCCTTATGCTGTCCACAATTCATGGTAACGGCATCACCCCTGTCCCTGTGCGAGGTAACGCGGCAACGGTCCTCAAGCCCGATTGTATCGTCGACTACAATCGACATATGGGAGGAGTTGATCTCTCTGATCAAGTCCTCAAGCCATATATAACGTTATGCGCAAAACCCAGGCATGGTACAAAAAAGTTGCGGTCTACTTGGTACAGGTTGCCATGTACAACTCTTTTGTGCTGTCCCGGAGCGCTGGCCACACAGGGACATTCCTTCAGTTCTATGAGGCAGTCCTCAAGGCCCTGATCTTTTCGGACCGGGAAAGAGCAGGCCGGAGTACCTTGGGAACTGGAGGCGCCCGAATTGTCCCTGGCCAACACTTTCCAGGTGTGGTCCCCCATACTGGAAAGAAGGGACGAACCCAAAAAAGGTGCAGAGTGTGTCACAGAAGGGGGATACGGAAGGACACCACAACTCAATGTGACACCTGCCCCGATCATCTGGGCCTCTGCATTATTGGTTGCTTCAGGGAGTATCACACTTCCATGGAGTACTAAATTTATATCCCAATTTAGCACTGATATCGGATAAAAAAAACTGGTTCTCAGACTTGAGACACCCAAAAAAACTAAAATAGTTTATTAAAAGTAGACATATTAGGTATTGCCGCGTCAGTAATAATCTCCTCTACAAAAATACCCCATGACCCAACCCCCCAGATTAACACGGTCCCCCCAAAAAATAAAGGTGCAAAAAAAGTTGTTGTTTTTTGTCACCTCACATAACAAAAAGTTTAATAGCAAGCGATCAAAAAGCCATATAGCCCCCACTTAGACTTTAGAGATACAAAAAATTGTTTTGTATCAAAAAGGATAATATAGTCTAAAACCTAAATAATTGTAAATAAAAGTAGACTTATTAGGTATCGACACGTCCGTAAGAATCTCCTCTATAAAAATATCCCATGACCTAACCCCCCAGATTAACACGGTCAAAAAAAAAAAGTGCCAAAACCGCTATTTTTGGCACTTTTCCATTTCAATACGTTTTTTCCGGTAACAAAACAAGGGTTAACAACCAAACAAAAGTTAATATTTATTACCCTGATACTGCAGTTTACAGAAATGCCACATTTGTGGTCGTAAACTGCTGTATTAGTAAAAGGGAGGCCACAAAAGGAAAGGACCGACATGGTTTCTGGAAGGCCGATTTTGATGGCCTTACCATGTCGGCAAGGTTACCAAAAATTGAAATTCTCAAATTTCATCTCCATTTGCCAATAACTGTTGTGCAACACCTAAAGGGTTAACGACATATGTAAAATCAGTTTTGAATACCTTGAGGGGTGTAGTTTCTTAGATGGGGTCACTTTTAGGGAGTTTCTACTGTAGGGGTGCATCAGGGGGGCTTCAATGGGACATGGTGTAAATAAACCAGTCCAGCAAAATCTGCCTTCAAAAAACCAAACGGCGCACCTTTCACTCTATGCCCCGCTGTGTGGCCGTACAGTAGTGTACGGCCACATTTGGGGTGTTTCTGTAAATGGCAGAGTCAGGGAAATAAAGATACAGTCTCGTTTGGCTGTTAACCCTTGCTTTGTTAGTGGGAAAAAATGGGTTAAAATTGAAAATTAGGCAAAAAAATTAAATTCTCAAATTTCATCCCAATTTGCCAATAACTCTTGAGCAACAACTAAAGGGTTAACAACGTATGTAAAATCAGTTTTGAATACCTTAGGGGTTTAGTTTCTTAGATGGAGTCACTTTTAGGGAGTTTCTACTCTAGGGGTGCATCAGGGGGGCTTCAAATGGGACATGGTGTAAATAAACCAGTCCAGCAAAATCTGCCTTCCAGGGGGCACATATTTGGACATACCTACTGTGAGGGGGCACATATCTGGGCATAACTACTGTAAAGGAGGCACAGTGAGGGCATTACTACTATGTGCTGGTACAAAGAGGGCATAATTACGGGGGCATTAAATGGACTGGGTGTGTATAGTTATGCTTTGGGCAGAGTTAGAGGAGTGGCGTAGTATGAAAAAAATATATAAATACTGTAAACGCATTGACCCATATACACAAGATGTTTTTTTTTTTTACTTATATTTTTATATTTGTATGTGTGGTCTTGGGGGGGCAGGTAAATTCTTTGCACAGGGGCCCTCTGCTGTCTGTGTCTGCCCCTGGGCCAGTGAACAAGTCGGACATCAGATATTGCTCCATATTACTAATGCATTGATGCTGACAAGTCACAAAGACCATTTCTGTTTCTAAGCCTGTAGGTTGTCTGCATTGGTAAACCTATATAGTGTTTCAGAGATTCATGATCATTCCTTATTGTTCTTCCTTTAAACCATAGCAAACCTTTTTCTGTTTATATGGAGACAAAACCATCATTTATTTAAAATGCAAAGCTTATGTGGGAAACCATGGACTAAAAATTATTGGTTTAAATGCCAAAAAAAATCCACATGAGAGCTGTGTTAAGTAGAACTCATTTCTTGGGTTGCCATTGCATTTCTATGTTTCCGTAAGTCAAGTGCAATGTTTAATTTTCCATATTTAGAACAAATCATGCTTCTTGCAGACAGTCAGAAATAGGTAGTAAAAACGGTGCACTATATTTCATCTCTTTACATCATAATACTATGAATAGACAATTTTTACTCAAAGTGTGGTGAACCCCTGGGACATCGCTATAAAGGGTGCAGAGATATCTTTCTTTCCTTCAAATTTCTGTTTATTGAGCAGATAAAATGCAAAAATAAACAATGAAAACCCAAAGGGGCAACATACCTCTGGATCAAAAAGCAGCAGACAATGTAAAAATAAAGTAATAACACAAAGCCTTAGGTATGCATACACTAACAATCACAGATGACTTTAGACATATTGAATGAAGAGATATGACCATAACCCCGCATGAATGAGAGACTTGTATATAAATAATAGAATAGAGGAGCCGTAATAAAACATAAATGCTATGGAGTACCAGTATTACCGACCTGTGGAGAAACCAACAGAACTTAATTAAAGGGTTTAGGGGAGGACCTAGGGACACCCTATGATTTATCGAGCCATTTTGCCCAGGTAGTCATAGAATCCCAACTAGACAATTCCTCGAACCTGCAAATTTCTTGTACTTTATCCTTCCACATATGTACAGTTGGGACCTGAACAGAAAGCCATTTCATTGGGATAAGTAGTTTGGCCGTCGCTATTAGATGAGAGAGCAAGGAGTGTTTGCCAAGAGGACAATGAAGTTCTGGCAGGTTCAAGAGGACAGCTTTGGGCGTTAGAGTCGTGCCAGCTGGGCAGATTTTTTTTATCTTATTTGCCACACCATCCCAAAATGGGTGAATCCCAGGGCACGACCACCAAACATGCAGAGCTGTGCCCTTGTCAGCAGAGCATCTCCAACAAATCTCAGACACCTCCGGAAACATCCTTTTCAACAAATCTGGTGTACGATACCACCTAGAAACAATTTTAAAAGTGTTTTCTTGCATAGTAATATAACGGGAAAAAACGTGTGAATGGTTAAGAATCCTGTCTACTTCAGATTCCGAGAGGGTTATACCAAGGTCATATTCCCACTGGGTAATATAAGAAGGTCTCTTACTACCTTTTGGTTCATGTATTTTATTATAGAGGCATGAGAGTAGTTTACTTCTAGGGTTGGGGGCTTGCAAGATGGCATCGTACCAAGAGGGAATGTAATCTTTTTGAGCTTTACCCAGATAGTCTTTACATATGCTACTGAAGTATAGGTAATGCAAATGTGACCATTTGTGTACATTATAGGATTCTTTCAATGTATGTATCTCCAGGATCATATTGCCCTTCAATACGTCACCCACCACTGCATTCCCGAAGCTAGGCCACAGATTGAAAACGTCTTTATATCCCATATGTAGGTGAAATGGAATTAAGGGGATAGGCATGAAAGGGGAATGACCTCTAGGGAGTTCCAATTGAGATGATACCTGCTTCCAGGCCCTGTACACCCCCACATATGTAGGGTTAGATGTGTTACCACCAACAGCACAGGGCAAGGCAAGGCCTCCCATAATCTGACTAGTTCTGAGGGGTCCCATAAGTTGTTGACTATCTGACATCCTAGTTTAAAAGAATAAGGGTTCAGAATTTCTGAATGTAATCTAATCAGATTGGCCGAGTAGTAGCCTTTGACATCTGGAAGGCCAAAACCACCTCTGGAGATTGGTTGGGATAAAATGCTATAAGATATCCGAGGTCTAGATTTCCTCCATATGAAGGCTGAAAAGAGTCTTTGTGCTTGTGACAGATATGAATTAGGAAGGGAGATCGGCAGGGTCTGGAAAATATATAATAATCTAGGGAAGACATAAGTCTTTTAAAGGTTTTTCCTACCAATCCAGGACAGGAAGGAGATTTTTAATTCATCTAATTGTGTCCGAATGTCTGATAAGAGGGGAGAATAATTTAAGCGAAATATTTGGTAGGGATAGTAGAAATATTAACCCCTAAGTATTTAATATGTGATGTAGACCATTGGAAGGGAAAAGAGTTGGCCAATAAGGTGATAGTGCCCTTGGGTAAATTAATTCCCATGGCCGAACATTTTGGGAGATTTATTTTAAAATTGGACATGTGACCAAACTCCTCCAATAATTTCAAGACCTCCGGGAAAGCTGTGACAGGGTCAGACATAATCAACAGCATGTCAGCGGCAAAGGCTGCCACTGAGTGTTGTGTGGGGCCAATTTTAACCACTTTGATGTTGTCATGCTATCTAATTGCTTGTATAAGGGTCTCCAGGCAGAGTATAAAGACGGTAGGGGACAACGGGCAACCCTGGCGAGTACCATTAGAAATATTAAAATAAGGGGATAGTATGCCAATGGCCCTCACCCTTGCATGAGGGGCTGAGGGGCAGAGATATCAATTACAGCAGGCTCTAGTGCCTGATGGTGCCCCAAAGCTCTTCTTGCCACATAAGAAGATATCAGTACTTTAACTGGCACATGGATGGTGGGGGGGGACCACTTATGGATTTTAAATCATTGACGTTCTGTGATTGGATACCATTAATGCCCCTGGCAGAGAACCATGATTCTTCGTTATAACATCAAGATTTCTGTATCTACAAGTTGTTGGCGTCTGTCTCCCACTGAAAACATGCAGCACCTTCATTCTAGCAATCAGTTGTGGTTTGCACTGCCAATAATGTCTTATTTATTTGTCTTAAAGGGGTTTTCCAGGTTTAGTCTACCTGCACGCTATCTGCTTAGTAGTTGTTGTGCAGAGTATTGAAATTTCGTCTCATTTAAGAGAATGGGACAAAGATGCAATACCCTGCACTGCCACTAAATAGATGATGTGTAGGTGGATGGTTCAAAGTAAACATTGAAAAGGTCAGAGCACTCAAATATGTTTAAGTCCCCTGTTAAACAGATACATCAGGAAATACTCCCAACCTATATACCACCAATTAAGGCCTAAAACATAAGTTAAAAGTATCATAACTGTGTTTTTTAGTCTATTCCATCCCGCTGCATACCTCCAGATTCCTTTCTTCCATGCCTGATGAGTCAAATCTCTCTTTTCTGGTGCACCCTAATCTTCCCCCCTCCCCATTCTGTTTTACTAAAATACTGAGATGCAGAAAAACGGCAGTGGTATACCTTTCCCCACTTTCTATTTAGAAGTAGGTTGGCAAATCTAGGATTGCTGACAGCCTTCCATGGCATTTCTCTATGCTTTAAAGGGTTTGCCTTAAGATGACAAGCCATTTAGAGAAGTAGTTCACTCTGACTCCTAAAACCTATGGCAATGAGTTGTTATTGTTGGTAAAGCTGTGGCTGTCCACACATTCCTTCACCAGTTAGACAAAGCACCTCTTCAAATAAATGGGAAACATGTTATACAAAAATCTATAGTGCAACCATATGATATTCTAATTGGGCATGAACCTATGATTATGAACAGACTGGGGGCTACTATAAGGTAATGCTGGCAGTTTTATATGCTTTTTGAGGTGACAGGTTCCCTTTAAATATATGTGTGGGTCTCAGAGGTCCTAGTGATATGCCCCCAATGTCTGAGATGGGGATACCCCTTTAAGCTTAGTTCACATCTTGTTTTGTAAATCTGGTAGTCTGTTCTGGCAGAGGAGCAAACTGCCAAAGTTACTATATCTGCCATAGCCAGACACTGCAGGGCACCATGGAATCCCAATTCCCTATAATGGCATCCATTTCGGGCATAAATCCTGGCTTCCTGCTGAGGAAATACAGCTACATGCTCAGAGATTACAAAACAGAGTTATAAAACAGAGATGTGGACCTAGCCTAAAATGACCAGTGGGTTCCTGATCATTGTAGTTCAATTGTAAAGACAGGTTTTATTGAGCTAAATAGTTATTTAATTATCAAAATGTGATATATAAACATCACATGGAAAACTTGCAGAAGTTTTTCACTGACCTGTTTTTTAGATAGATCATGTTTTGAATATATGACATGGTTTGTGAGCTGGGCAGTTAGTCATAACTGACCTTGTACTTGGTCTTACAAAACCAATGGCCTCATAATCTTAAATAGATCTTAAGGCGTGAAATAATATGATTTTATCTCTAACATAGTATTTTTACATCATATCTTTCATTGCCAGCCGACAGCAATACCACAAGCAATGAGATGTGAGGCCTCCTTCTACTTGCTTTTTGTTTTCCTGGCCAAAACTTGGTTTTCTCAGACTTAAGTCTTTTGAGATTTAACACATGAGGGCCATATATAGGGTGGTATTATGCACTTGGCAAGAACATAATGGTTTGCAAAGGAAAAGAGCAGCCTGCCCAAAAAAACATATAATGTCTTTAATTATAGGCTTCTGTTCTATATTTTAATGTATTAGTCAGTTCTAAAACCAACTAGAAGAAACAAACCTTGGAAAGGAAAGAGAAGAGATTCTACCTCAGGGGTACAATTAGTAGCTTGCAATGGGGCTCCTGCCCTGCATTTAACCAAATTGTTTATAAGCCTTTCCACAAGATACCTCTTGTGTTACATCGCTACAACATTACACTATGACTATTACACAGGGAGCTTAAAGGGAATATGTCTTCCGAAAATGACCTATTGTTTAAATTGTGTTTTTATGTGAAACATATTTTAGAAGAACTTTTGGCGGGTATTTTTACATTTTTCCTGTGACCAAATGTAGTTTAAAAACCTATCATCTTGCAGTTTTCGCACTGGCTACCTAATAATATGCACAGTTCTTGGTCTGTAAAGACACAAGAGGTGATATTACAGCTTACCTACTCCCTCCTGACCTCTGCACAGGTCACAGCATAACTGGAAAACTCTCCCATAAAAGTCAGTGAGTTTCGTAATGACCATAGTGTCTATGGCCCATGGGGCTGCTGTAAAGCACTCCTCTAAATGCTCTTAGGCCCCTTTCAGATGATCAAGTTCCATACTCTGGACTCGCAGTGTGTATGCAGCAGCTCCTGTACTGACCTCCCAGTACTGACTGGGTCAAATATCATTATATGGCTATGTAACCTTTAGAGGTCTGGAATGTGTTGGATAACACTGACAGAACTGTAAGGGTTACATAGCATCATAAATCAATATAATTCTATGCAACCCCATTAGTGATAGGAGGTCAGGACGGGAGCTGCTGCATTCTCATGCTGTGAGTCCAAAGAACAGCTGCCTCCATAATCATGTTCAGGAAATAGATTTAAAAAAAATCTGCAGTCAGAAAATAAAAATAAAAATTATAAAAAAATTATATGTGTCACCATCTTGTTTTAAGCTAGCAAAAAAAACTTTTTTTTTTACTAATGGACAGCGATAGTTACATGAGCAAACTGTTCCGCTGTTATCAAACTAGTGTCATTACCGGTATGGTAGATCTGTTTTTGAATAGTTTTCAGATGAATCCCTATGACATATAAAGGAGATAATGTTTGACTGCAAGAACACTACTGATGACTTTTTTCATATACCGGTACATATTTAGCATTTTTCAATGTACGTAACTTGGATCAGCATTATGGATGAGCGTAACGATTTTGTGCCAATCAATTAATCTGAATGAATTTACACTTGTGAAAGAGCATTCCCACAGCTCTAGATGCTCGTTCTGACTGCAGATTAACATAGCTGCACATCTCGCGCAGCCTTCATAATCTTGCGCATGTGGTGTTACTGCAAGTATCGACATATCTGTGGATGATATGCCTACAAATGTGGATCAACGAATCTGAATGTGCTGCTAAATGAATTTTAGTGAGCTTAGGTTCCTAGTTTAACAGTGTAGGTGTGCTATTATGATTGTCTATTTAAGACGCACCTAAACATACTTCCGAGTGTTCACTTTAATCTCCATAGAAAACAATATAATGATGACTTACATCACATATCCTAGATTAGTCCATAAAGTGCATAATGTCCATAAGAGTCCTTTTAGAGTCCCACTGTGTCCAGAGGGGATTAGCAAGTAGCAGCTTAAAATTAGAATTTTGTGAAAAGGTTCAATATTCTAGGCTCAAAGTGTCACACTCTAGTCAGCTAATTAATCCATACCCCATAAGCAAAGGGTACCTCAAAATTGTGACTTTGGGGTTTTCATAAGCTGTAAGCCATAATCTTCTAAATTATAGCAAATACATGTTTGAAATATCTCCCTTTGCCTGTAATGAGTCTATCTCATACGTTAGTTTCAGCTTTTAAGTTGCATTACTGAAATAAATGAACTTTGCACTATATTCAAATTTTTCAAGTTTCACCTGTATATCATACACAATTACCAAACTTACATATAAGGTCACAAAAATACATTAAAATTGCAACATTCATTAAGGCCTTTTGGACTTAGACAATCTAAAGTGTGGATTTGTTTCAACCTGTAGACTGTCATTGCACCACACCTCTTCAAAAAAAGGTGTCTGACCATTTTGTATAATTATCGCTACTATGACTGTACTGAACTGCTTCCTGTTAACAAAATCTGATACTTCACTGCCTGCCTTGACCATGGATTGATTTTATGCAATTGCCTGTACAGTTCCTGCCCTGACCTCTGCCTCTTTACCGACTTCGAGTATTGTCTGACCCTTTCATGCTTTCCACGGTGACTCTACTCCCGTGGGTCAGCTACCAACTACATTGGGACTATTTCAAGAGGTAGCAGCCTAGTTAATCCTCTGCAGCAAAGGCCAAATCCCTGTATATAGGTTAAACAGTGAAAAACAGAATATCACCAGCATAATACCCTTAAGATTAGCCCAAAGTCAAACCAGTTAGTTGGTAAAGTGTGTCACACCTCCTGCCCATTACATAGATTTTTATGGATCCATTAATTTAAGGACCTCAATTTACTGGGGTGCCCAATATATTAAAAATTAAAGGGTTGTCCAGTCCTGTCTTTGGGTTTCTACTTTGCTCCACTGAAGTGACTGGGGCTGAGCTGCAATACCACACATACTATGTAGACATGTGTGGTACTGTTTTTGAAAGAAAGCAGCCTAATCCTGGACATCCTTTTTTAATTATATACAGGTGAAACTCGAAAAATTAGAATATAGTGCAAAGTTCATTTATTTCAGTAATGTAACTTAAAAGGTGAAACTAATGTATGAGATAGACTCATTACAGGCAAAACGAGATATTTCAAACATGTATTTGCTATAATTTTGATGATAATGGCTTACAGCCTAACGCAGATGTGCGGTCCGGAGGCGGCAGCCCTGCGCAGAATGACGCATATACTCGTCATCTCGCGAGAGCCGAGATTTCCTGTGAACGCGCGCACACAGGCGCGCGCGTTCACAGGAACTGAAGGTAAGCAAGTGGATCTCCAGCCTGCCAGCGGCGATCGCTCGCTGGCAGGCTGGAGATGTGATTTTTTTAACCCCTAACAGGTATATTAGACGCTGTTTTGATAACAGCGTCTAATATACCTGCTACCTGGTCCTCTGGTGGTCCCTTTTGTTTGGATCGACCACCAGAGGACACAGGTAGCTGTGTAAAGTACCACAAAACACTACACTACACTACACCCTCCCCCTGTCACTTATTAACCCCTTATGAACCCCTGATCACCCATGATCACCCCATATAGACTCCCTGATCACCCCCCTGTCATTGATCACCCCCCTGTCAGGCTCCGTTCAGACGTCCGTATGATTTTTATGGATCCACGGATACATTGATCGGATCCGCAAAACACATACGGACGTCTGAATGGAGCCTTACAGGGGGGTGATCAATGACAGGCGGGTGATCACCCATATAGATTCCCTGATCACCCCCTGTCATTGATCACCCCCCTGTCATTGATCACCCCCCTGTAAGGCTCCATTCAGACGTCCGTATGCGTTTTGCGGATCCGATCCATGTATCCGTGGATCCGTAAAAATCATACAGACGTCTGAATGGAGCCTTACAGGGGGGTGATCAATGACAGGGGGGTGATCACCTCATATACACTCCCTGATCACCCCCTGTCATTGATCACCCCCCTGTCATTGATCACCCCCCTGTAAGGCTCCATTTAGACGTCCTTATGCGTTTTGCGGATCCGATCCATGTATCTGTGGATCCGTAAAAATCATATAGACGTCTGAATGGAGCCTTACAGGGGGGTGATCAATGACAGGGGGGTGATCAATGACAGGGTGGTGATCACCCCATATAGACTCCCTGATCACCCCCCTGTCATTGATCACCCCCTGTAAGGCTCCATTCAGACATTTTTTTTGGCCCAAGTTAGCGGAAATTTTTATTTTTTCTTACCAAGTCTCATATTCCACTAACTTGTGTCAAAAAATAAAATCTCACATGAACTCACCCTCACGGAATCCAAATGCGTAAAACTTTTTAGACTTTTATATTCCAGACTTCTTCTCACGCTTTCGGGCCCCTAAAATGCCAGGGCAGTATAAATACCGCACATGTGACCCCATTTCGGAAAGAAGACACCCCAAGGTATTCCGTGAGGGGCATATTGAGTCCATGAAAGATTGAAATTTTTGTCCCAAGTTAGCGGAAAGGGAGACTTTGGGAGAAAATACAAAAAAAATATAAATTTCTGCTAACTTGTGCCAAAAAAAAAATATATTCTATGAACTCGCCATGCCCCTCATTGAATACCTTGGGGTGTCTTCTTTCCAAAATGGGGTCACATGTGGGGTATTTATACTGCCCTGGCTTTTTAGGGGCCTGAAAGCGTGAGAAGAAGTCTGGGATCCAAATGTCTAAAAATACCCTCCTAAAAGGAATTTGGGCCGCTTTGCGCATCTAGGCTGCAAAAAAGTGTCACACATCTGGTATCGCCGTACTCAGGAGAAGTTGGGCAATGTGTTTTGGGGTGTCATTTTACATATACCCATGCTGGGTGAGATAAATATCTTGGTCAAATGCCAACTTTGTATAAAAAAATGGGAAAAGTTGTCTTTTGCCAAGATATTTCTCTCACCCAGCATGGGTATATGTAAAATGACACCCCAAAACACATTTCCCAACTTCTCCTGAGTACAGCGATACCAGATGTGTGACACTTTTTTGCCGCCTAGGTGGGCAAAGGGGCACACATTCCAAAGAGCACCTTTAGGATTTCACAGGTCATTTTTTACACATTTTGATTTCAAACTACTTACCACACATTAGGGCCCCTAGAATGCCAGGGCAGTATAACTACCCCATAAGTGACCCCATTTTGGAAAGAAGACACCCCAAGGGATTCCGTGAGGGGCATGGCGAGTTCCTAGAATTTTTTATTTTCTGTCACAAGTTAGCGGAAAATTATGATTTTTTTTTTATTTATTTTTTCTTACAAAGTCTCATATTCCACTAGCTTGTGCCAAAAAATAAAAAATTCTATGAACTCCCCATGCCCCTCACAGAATACCTTGGGGTGTCTTCTTTCCAAAATGGGGTCACTTGTGGCGTAGTTATACTGCCCTGGCAATTTAGGGGCCCAAGTGTGTGAGAAGTACTTTGCAATCAAAATGTGTAAAAAATGGCCTGCGAAATCTGAAAGGTGCACTTTGGAATATGTGCCCCTTTGCCCACCTAGGCTGCAAAAAAGTGTCACACATGTGGTATCGCCGTACTCAGGAGAAGTTGGGCAATGTGTTTTGGGGTGTCATTTTACATATAACCATGCTGGGTGAGATAAATATCTTGGTCAAATGCCAACTTTGTATAAAAAATTGGAAAAGTTGTCTTTTGCCAGTCTAAGTTAAGTTGTCTGCTCAGAAAGTCAGAGCTGCTTCAAAAAGCGGAAATTCACATTTTTGTACCATAGTTTGTAAACGCTATAACTTTTACCCAAACCATTTTTTTTTTTTGCCCAAACATTTTTTTTTTATCAAAGACATGTAGAACAATAAATTTAGCGAAAAATTTATATATGGATGTCATTTTGTTTTTGCAAAATTTTACAGCTGAAAGTGAAAAATGTCATTTTTGTGCAAAAAAAAATCGTTAAATTTCGATTAATAACAAAAAAAGTAAAAATGTCAGCAGCAATGAAATACCACCAAATGAAAGCTCTATTAGTGAGAAGAAAAGGAGGTAAAATTCATTTGGGTGGTAAGTTGCATGACCGAGCAATAAACGGTGAAAGTAGTGTAGTGCAGAAGTGTAAAAAGTGGCCTGGTCATTAAGGGGGTTTCAGCTAGCGGGGTTGAAGTGGTTATGAAACCCCAAAGTCACAATTTTGAGGGACCCTTTGCTCAGGGGGTATGGATTAATTAGCTGACTCGAGTGCGACACTTTGAGCCTAGAATATTGAACCTTTTCACAAAATTCTAATTTTAAGCTGCATTAATACAATTCCTTTTAATTTGCATTACTGAAATAAATGGACTTTTGCACGATATTCAAATTTTTCGAGTTTGACTTGTACCTCCTCCCAGAATGTTTGGATGGCTGCAAATGTGTATATATTTGATCAAGTATTATATTTTCAATTTAATACTAAAACGCATTTCAATAATTTTTTTCTGAGTTTAAACTCAGTGGCTGTTGTGCAATGACAGAAAATTTCACAAGATAAGTCCATTTCAACTGGACTGCGTGAGGGACTAGCAGCTCTATCTGCATCCTTTAAGGGTTAATATTTTAAAAGCAGGGTAGGTGGGAGGAAAAAACCACATCCTTTATGCAGCCCACCACTGAAAAAGGAAGCCATACAGACTGTCCAATTTCTAGGAACTGAGAGCTGGTAAATGCATTAAATGCTGACTGAAGGTACTGGTTCGGATTTGTTTGTTTTTTCCTTTCTTATAATTAAATATACTCTTGCTACAGCAGTAAGTATCTTTTATGCTATAGCTAAAAAAGAGCAGCAGTAAAAGCAACAATGTAACCTAATCAACAGAAAAAAATTGAAATAAGATAGATGTAAAATAACCTATACCCAGGATAGGTTATCAGTATCTGATTGGGCGAGATCCAATACCCGGGACGCCCGTCGATCAGCGGTTTGAGAAGGCACCAGTCACGCTCAGACCCATTCACTTCTATGGAGATGAGCACGATACCAAGCACAGCTGCTAGCTATTCAATGTAAGGCGATGTGCTTGGTAAGCACGGAGAAGGCTGCAGCGCTCACAGGAGCAACTGAGCCTTCTCCAACAGATGATAGGCGGTTATCAATATCAAAATCTCAGAAAACACCTTTAACTGGAGCAAATCAATGGAAAAAATGAAATGTACACAGATACCAACTGGCCATAAAATCAGAGACTGTCATTAAATAATGACATTTGGACAGTTTTCATAATAAATAGATGTATGTGATATTGTTTGAAGCTGTTGGAGCTTGTACAGATTACTGTGAATGGAACGCTAGTCATTTTACAGTTCAAAGTAAGTGCTGCTAACTTCATAATAATAATAATAATCTTACATATTCAAATATTATAATCTTTAGATATTGTTGCCCTCCTCCCAATCTCCTCTGTAAATGAATATTTCTGTCCTCTAAGGACACTTGTACATCTTTTTAGTGTTCTTTGTATTAGTATTATTAGAGTTACATTTTTGTTCTAAACATCAGACATAACTTTTTATAGCGCATAGGCAGTTGCTATTGTTTACAGTAAAAAAAAAAAGTCAAGGTACTGTATACTGGAGATATCTTTTTAGAATGGCGTTCAATGGCAAGAGTATTTGAGCATAAGGCTCAGTATATTTTCGAATCTGAAAGAAAAAAGCCAAAAACAGTTCCTTTGCACAACAATAGAAAGAGATCAGTCAGATGCCATTTGTCTTATGACTCCATCAAAAAAAGTATATAGTTAACATACAGTTGCATCCTTTTCTTCAATTCTGTAGAAAACGTTTTATACACATTCATATTTGAAAAAGGAAAAAGGTGGTTGTATACAGGGGGTAGTCTCATCACAGACATTTATGGCCTATCAACCAGATGCACTATAAATGTCTTGTTGATGCCATCTCTAGGACCAACATCTATCTTGAGAAGTGGAGTCCCCCAGCTCCCTATTCCAACTGGTACCACAGCTGCAGTGAATGGAGAGGGGGTGCTTTTCTATGTGAGTTCTGAGAACAGCAAAGCAAATCCATAGTCAGGGAACTGTCAGCTTGCCTTTATACAAATTACTTTGACGCTAATGTATGTGAAAACTTTTGAGTTAGATGGACAGTTTGAAATCATCCATCAAATCAGAAGTATATCTTAAAGCCCTTAAGCTCTGGGGAAGTTTATGAATATTTATAGTCCTTTTAGAGTTCACTGTTACCATGTTTGTATGCCCCCTTATGGTCTAAACTTGCTGAGGCCCTGGTTGGGGCTTGTGTTGTAAAGGACCGGTAGACCATTGCAAAGAGAGGGAGCCCTGGACCCTGCCAGTACCACTGGGTCCTAGGGGACATGGTTTCATGACTGCAAGCTTGCAGGAGGCGAAAGAGGTGACAAGTTTAAGTGCAGGCTCATGCAAAATCTGATACTAATGTACTGTAAAGCATTGTAGTGTTCAGCATTGTGCTACAACACTGAGAGGAGGGGTCAGCAGACGTGCTATAAGGCAGAATGTGGTGGCAGTGCCTTATGTGGTCCCTGCAGGACACACTGAGAGTGTGGGTATCAGAGCAGTAGGCCTGAGTGCAGTGACCAAAACAAACACTGATGGAGGAAACCTGGTTGGAACTGCGTACCAAGGCCTATAACTTGCCATAGAAAAACCTAGTAGTGCTGTGCAGTAAGACCCACGTCTAGCACAGCCATTGAGGGAGAGAATATGGAAGCCATTGCTGGTCAGTGTGGGCTTTGGAGGAGCTAGCCCATAGTTTGAGTGACCAGCAGACCAGTGAAAAATTAGCTGTCCCCAGGTCCACTTTGCACCACATTTCTACAAGCAGACGTTTACCAATGTTGAACTTACTGCTTTGCTGCCATTATTACTGCTGTTACAAGTTAAGTTGTTCCTTTAAGAGACAGTACCTTTTCATAAGAAGAATTTATGCTGGTACTGTGATATGGGATGCGTGCACTGCATATTCACAGCCATAAGTAGTCATGCATCAAGTTAAAGTTAGTAGCATAGCGACTAGAGATGAGCGAATTTTAAGGGAAAAATTTGTTTCGATTCAAATATATTTGCGGTGAATTACGTTAAAAAAAATTGCTATTTCCTGGCTGTTGAAAGCCTTTTGTTGTTGTGTAGAACACTGTGCCTTGTAGTAACACACATAGGGGGTCTGCTTTGGTAGTGAAATAATACTGTGAGACAGTATGACATGCAGATGACAGGTGTCGCTCTTAGAATCACTGCATACTTCACTTATTTGGGCAGTGACAGGGCCAAAATTTACCAAATAATTCAAGTATGAATTCAGCCTTACAGGTCAATGTTAGCATCAAGAAGAAGCACACTCCCTTTACACCGTTGTCAGCTGATTCCACATAGATGTCTACAGAACCTATTCTATTAAATGCTTAAACAAGTAAAGCCCCCATGACAGAGTAGAGAGGGTGTCTGCAGTAAGTTTGTGTTGATGTCACTGATTATTTTGCCCTTCCTCTGATCCGTCAGAACAATAGCCCCCCAAAAACTAATCCTGTCTGTTGAGCATTTGCCTTTACTCTGTCAGCATTTGGTCAGTAATCCATCAGTATTGCTAATGCAAAAAAAACAAAAAGAAAAACAGGAGTGGATCCAAAACAGAGACGACACGTGAACAGAATATTTGCATATCTTCTGTGTTTTGTACCCACTTCTGCTTTCGGCTACCAAATTACAAGCCAATTCTGATGGGACCATACAGACAGGATCCGTTGTGTGTCTCATTTTTCTTTTCTTCTGACAGATCAGAAAAAGGGTCAAATGAAAGATAACAGCCAAGCCAAAAAGGCAAAATAGTGGCCCAATCATGAAGTGGAGAGAGTGAGAACAGCATGAGAAGTCCACAGAGTGACACTATGACAGAGGTGAGGTGGACGCAGATTCAGGAAACCACAGAGTGGCCCAATGACAAAGTCTGGAGGTGGCGGCAGCATGAGGAGGCCACTGAGTGGCACAATGACAGAGTGTGGAGGTGGCGGCAGCATAAGGAGGCCATAGAGTGGCACAATGACCACAGATTGTGGAGGTGGCAGCAGCATGAGGAGGCCACAAAGTAGCACGACAACAGAGTGCGGAGGTGGTGGCGGCAGCAGCATCAGGAGGAGGCCACTGGGTGGCACAATGACAGATTGTGGAGGTGGCAGCAGCAACATCAGGAGTCAACAGAGTGGCACAATGACAGAGTCTAAAGGTGGCAGCAGCATCAGGAGGCCATAGAGTGGCACGATGACGAGAGATTGCGGAGGTGGCAGAAGCAGCATGAGGAGGAGGCCACAGGGTGGCACAATGACAGAGTGTGAAGGTGGCAGCAGCATCAGGAGGTCACAGAGTGGCACGACGACAGAGTGTGGAGGTGGCAGCAGCATGAGGAGGCCACAGAGTGGTACAATAACGGAATGATGACCTCCTAGTAATCCCTAGGCCTTTCCCTAACTCTTGCCAGTATGAGCAGATCCTGATGGTGAAAATAATCATACACCGAATACCTAAAGCCCTGCTAAAACTGACAAGCCCCATGATAGTTAGCAGGGGAAGAGACAGCTGGTTCCTTCCAGAATGAAGGAACCTGCATTCCCCTGAGGCCTAGAAGCAACAAACAGCAAAGGCAACAAGTACTTAGCTTAGAGATGTATGGAGAAGCAGGAGATTCAAGACAAACCAGCACTAGCAACTCCAAGCAGAAACTCAACCACATGGTCAGCAGTGTGAGGCTGATCTAAATAGAGCCTCATCACTGATAACGAGCTGCACCTGAGGAGAGGTGAGATCCTGCCAAACAACAACATACATAGAGGAAAACAGAGAGACATGTCAGATAGCCTCACGTGCAGCAAGTCTATTTGATCTTCTCACCTCTCTCACAGGAGGGACCGTGACAGTACCCCCCTTCTTCGGGTGTCCTCCAGACACCCAGGACCGACTTTATCAGGATCCGCCCTGTGAAAGGCCCTCACAAGGCGACTGGCATTAACGTTGGTCGCAGAGAGTTCACTATCCTGGCAATCTGAAACTCAAGATTACCATCCACCATGACAGGAGGTGGTGGCAGGGAGGACGGTTCAGCAGGTTCAACATATCAATTTAAATATTTGTTTAAGAGGCTCACCCGCTAGCAAGGGTAGGGTGGGTGCCTTTGACAAGACTGATTCACTCTGTCAGAAGAAAAAAGGAATACATTGTATGTATAGTGTTTGTCGGGCACTCGCAACAATGGTTCACTGAGATAGCAGGAGATTTTAAAAATTAAAATCCTATTTTATTTTACTATAAACATATGTTAGGTTTAACTATTGCAAAAAGTATACATAAAATATGTTGTAAACATTCAATAAAAAATAATAAATAATATAAAACTTTAAAACTTCTATAACACACTGTTGAAATAATTCCTATAACAATTAACCCCTTAGTGACCAAGCCTGTTTGGGCCTTTATGACCAAGCGTTTTACTTCCTTTTTTCATGGTCTCGTTCCAAGAGCTATAACCTTTTTATTTTTTCGTCTATATAGCTTTATGAGGGCTTGTTTTTTACGGGACAAGTTGTAGTTTTTAATCGCACCATTTTGGGGTACACATAACTTTCTGATTAACTTTTATTAACTCTTTCTGGGAGGGAGATGGGGAAAAATAGCAATACTGCCACTGCGTTTTTACGTTATAAATTTTACAGCGTTCAGTTTTCGGTACAAATAACATAATATATTTATTCTCTGGGTCAGTACAATTACAGTGATACTAAATACTTATAATTTTTTTTAAGTTTTACTACTTTTTTTTGCAATAAAACCCCATTTATTAACCCCAAAAATGATTTTGCATTGCCACTTCACAAGACCCATAACTTTTTTTTTTTGTGTGAGGGCTTTATTTTTGAGGGACAACTTGTATTTTTCATTGGTATGATTTTGGATTAAATGCCGCTTTTTGATCGCTTGTTATTAAGTTTTTTTCGGTGGAAACTAAGAATAAATTAGAAATTCTGTCTTTTTTTTATTTATTTTTTTACGGCGTTCACCATAGGGGATAATTTATGTAATATTTATGTAGTCCGGGTCGTTACGGATGCGGCAATACCAAACATATGGGGGATATTTTCTTTTTGCAATTTTTTTCATTGAAAAGCGTATTTTCAATGAAAAAAAAATGCATATTTTTTATGTTATGGAATTTTTTTATTTCATAAATGTGTATTTTTTTTTCTATTTTTTTTACTACTTAAAAGTCCCACAAGGGGACTATAATATGCAGTATTTTGATTGCTTTTAAAATGTAATGCATTATATCTGTAATGCATTACATTTCAATAGCAATGCTATTCAAAGATTGACCAGCAGGCTGCGCCAGAGAGGCACAGCCTGCTGGAGATAACTGCAGACAGGCTCGGGGCCCTGATCAGAAGCAAGGTAAGCTTCCCAACACATCA
This sequence comes from Bufo gargarizans, assembly GCF_014858855.1. Lineage (NCBI taxonomy): Eukaryota > Metazoa > Chordata > Amphibia > Anura > Bufonidae > Bufo > Bufo gargarizans. Next base: position 399,576,247 of record NC_058081.1, read on the forward strand.
GCACCCCGCGATCGCATTTTCGGGGTGCTGATGGGAGACAGAGGGAATCCGCTCCCTCTGTCACCACTTTGCGCCATTGCGCCTGGCATGTAAAGGGTTAAACAGCCCGGATCGGCACTTCTGCCAGTCAGGGCTGTTAGAGCAGGGCCCGGCTCTCATGTGAGAGTTGGGTCCGTGCTCCCCGCTGCACGGGGGAGCCGTGCAGCGCTTAGACTGGGCCGCCGTAAAAACGCGGCGGCCCAGCCTAAAGCCCCTTAGTGACCGCCGTAAAAAGGCGTATTTCTCCTATGACCAACTATTAGTAAAAGTTGCTAGTGTATTTTGGTTTTTGAACACTTGATGGCGCTTGTATTCAACTTCCAGTTTGAGCTGCAATGTATTTGTCGGCTGCAATATATTTCTTATCAGCCAGATGGCGCTAGTTCTTGCAGTAATGGGTAATTGCTTGCGAAGTTCAGCTGTATACAGATCCTACTAGTAGATGATTACTTGCAGAGGTTAGCTGAAAATTTTGTATGCATATCTAGTATTATTCAAAAATCTGAATGTTGATTTGTCCTCTATAGAGAGGTGCACATGTGAGATTTATATGGATCTGTCCATGGAGGACAGTCTTAGTATGCTATATAGCCTTTTAACTATCGTGGCGTCCCACGTGTTGATATAATGTTAAATACCTCTTACTTCCCTTGATGGCTTTGTCTTGAGATTTATTTATTACTTCTTATTCCCAGTATATCGGCTTGGCTTCAGGTCTCTATTGTTCAAGGCCTTCCTGCATATAGGATTTCATCATGCCTCCATGTGGGTTTGATATGACGTAAACCCTAGGGATTCCTGGATATCCTGACTTCACTCCAATGTTTGATACGAGCCAATGTAGAGGTAAATGAGCAGGTCGTCTCTCCAGACGAAGAAGTTTCGAAGAAGATTACTTCTTCCTCAGTGGTTCAACATATCCTTTCAGCAATGACTTGTGAAACACATTATGAATCTTCAAAGCCTGCGGAAGCTCAAGATGAAAAGCAACCGGATTAATAATGGCAGAGATCTTGTATGGCCCAAAAAACCTTGGCCCCAACTTCCAAGAGGGTACCTTCAACCTAATGTTTCTTGTGGACAGCCACACAGAATCACCCACTCTCAGGTCCGGACCACTCACACATCTCTTGTCAGCCACAGCCATACGTTTATACTTTTTGCCCATTTTATTTAAATTGTTTTGAATCTTCCGCCAAATAGATGACAACGAAGAGGAGAATCTTTCCTCTTCAGGTTTACCAGACGCCTCAGTACCAGAAAATGTGCCAAACTGCGGATGGAACCCATATGGTCCGAAAAACGGCAACTTATTAGTGGACTCCCGTCTACGGTTATTTATGGCAAACTCTGCCAAGGACAAAAATGAAGACCACTCCTCTTGATTCTCAGAGACAAAACATCTCAAATAATTCTCCAGATTCTGGTTAGTGTGCTCAGTCTGCCCGTTCGACTGAGCATGAAAAGCAGAAGAGAAAGACAATTGGACCCCCAGACGAGTACAGAACGCCTTCCAGAATCTGGAAACAAATTGAGTCTCTCTATCAGACACCACATCAGAGGGAGTGCCATGTAGTTTCACAATGTTTTTGACAAACACTTGAGCGAGAGTTTTGGCATTAGGTAAACCTGATAATGGTATAAAGTGCGCCATCTTGCTGAAGCGGTCAACAACCACCAGAATCACAGTTTTCCAAGAAGAATTAGGCAAATCTGTGATAAAGTCCATGGACAAATGAGTCCAGGGTCGGGATGGGATAGACAGGGGAAGTAGATATCTTGAAGGCCGAGTATGAGCCACCTTAGCATGCACACAAGCTTCACAAGCTGCCACATAGCCCTCAACACATTTACGTAACCCTGGCCACCAGAATCTTTGAGAAATTAGATCCACAGTGGATCTGCTCCCAGGGTGTCCCGTAAGAACAGTATCGTGATGCTCCAAATCCGCCCCCTCCCCCCCTAGCGAGTCGTGCACTCCTGATTAGCCTGTCTGCCCCATAGGCTGATTTTAATTAGCTTCAGTATAAAGCTGTGGCCTGCTCTCACTACATTCATTGGAAGCTGTCTGGCACAAGGAAAGGTGTGGAGTAGGCTCGGCATGCATGTTGGTACCTGCATCCCTTGTAAGTAATGGAGGCCATTTTGGCACCAAAAATGGTAAAAGGCAGAGTTAACCCAGCATGCATGTGGATCCAACAGTTCCTGAACTTTATGGCGCCATTATGGTGCATAACAGGTAAAATTTAGTGTTAGGACCTGTCTTACAGAGATCCCCTTGACGTCCGACAGACGGGCTCAGATGATTTTGTACAAAATGCATTTGCCAAGCATCTCACTTTATAAATAAGCGTGGCATTAGCACTATAATATTTTTTGTGACTATGGCACTATTGTACTTTATCTGGTTTGCAGGGTGCCTTCAGATCTTCAGGTTGATCCCAGTCCAACACAGCATAGACTTTTTCCGGATCCATACGAAAACCCGAAGATGAGATTAGGTACCCCAGGAATTGCACTTCAGGGACCGCAAATTCCCACTTTTCCATTTTTGCATACAATTTATTGTCTCTTAGGATCTGTAACACATGATCTCACATGATCCTTATGCGTCTCCATATCAGGGGAATAAATTAAAATATCATCCAGATAAACCACCAAAAACCTGCCCACCAGATGAGGAAAGTTTTAATTGATGAAGTATTGAAAAACCGCAGGAGCATTGGACAAACCAAAAGGCATGACCAGATTCTCAAAATGACCCTCAGGAGTATTAAAGGCCATTTTCCATTCTTCCCCTACCTTGACTCTTATCAGATGATATGCCCCCCTCAAATCCAACCTAGAGAACACCTTGGCTCCGACAATCTGATTGAATAAATCTTAGATCAAAGGAAGGGGATAGGGATCACGGATAGTGATGCGATTAAGCTCACGGAAATCTAAACATGGCCTAAGAGTTCCATCTATTTTTTTAACAAAGAAGAACCCCGCCGCCATTGGTGATTTGGATGGTCTAATATGACCTTTAGCCAAACAATTGGTGATATACTCTAGCATGGATACTCTTTTGGGTTCAGGAAGATTATACAACCAAGACTTTGGCAATCTAGCTCCGGGAATAAGGTTGACGGGGCAATCATACTCCCAATGAGGAGGCAACTCCTGGTCTCCAACCTTAGAGAATACATCAGAAAAATCCGAAAGGAAAGGAGGTAACATTTTAGTAGTTACAACAGAAAGCGATGTGCTAAGAAATCACTCCAATCGAGAATCTGTCTCGCTTGCCAATCGATGGTAGGGTTATGTTTGGTTAACCATGGTAAACTTAACACCAGACGAGCAGGCAAATCCTCCAGCGCAAAACATGAAATGGATTCAATATGAGAATCTCCTACCTTTAGGGTCCATTCACACATCCGTATATGTTTTGCGGATCCGCAAAACACGGACAACGGCAATATGTGCTCAGCATTTTGCGGACCGCACATCGCCGGCACTGTAATAGAAAATGCCTAATCTTGTCCACAATTGCGGACAAGAATAGGACATGTTCTATTTTTTTCGGGAACGAAATTGCGGACCCAGAAGTGCGGGTCCGCATTTCCGGATCCAGACAGCACATCGTGTGGCCCCATAGAAATGAATCGGTCCGCAATTCCATTCCGCTAAATGCGGAACAGAATTGCGGATGTGTGAATGGAGCCTTAGGCGAATGTCCTGCATCATTTGAGAAAGACACTTTTGAGAGAGAGGGGTGGAATCAATCGCAAACACAGAAATATTTTTGTCTAATGCGTTTGTTTTCAAACCATGCATACGGACAAACTGGCCATCCATTAAGTTAACCCCTGCCCCACTGTCAATAAATACTTCCATTTCCACAGTTTTGGAATCTAGTGCCACCTTGGCAGGCTGGAAAAATCGGGTACTACCGGTAAAAGACAAGAGTACATTCTCAACTGACCTCCTAGAAATCCCTAGGCCTTTCCCTAACTACTGCCAGTATGAGTAGACCCTGATGGTGGAAATACTCCTACACTGGATATCTAAAGCCCTGCTAAAACTGACAAGCCCTAGGAGGAGAAGGAGAAGGCCACATAGTGGCACGAAGACAGTGTGTGGAGGTGGGTGGCAATAACAGTACCCGCTGATGATGGTGGGTGTAAGAAGGAGCACTTGGCATCAGATGTGTGGCATCAGGTGGGTGGCAGCATCAGAATAGTAGCTGAGGCAGGTAGCCATAAGAAACCGGTCTCTTTTGTCAAGGTTTGGGTGAGGCAGCATGGATGATCTAATCTGATGCATCAGGCTTTCGTGGGTGGAAATCCTGGCTGATCCCCGCCTGATTCATCTTGACAAAGGTCAGTCTCTCCACATTTTGGGCTGACAGGCGAGTTCTTCTTAGGGTATCTATGGTCCCCGCCGCACTAAATACCCGCTCTGATGCCACACTACTGGCCAGGCAGGACAGCTTTTCCAAGGCAAACTCTGCCAATTGCAGCTACAAATCCAGTTTGGCTGCAGAGTGGTCCAGCGGATCTTCAATGTGGGGTGGCAGGGTGCTGTCCAAGTATGCCACCACTTCAGTGGCGTAGCTAGAAATGAATGGGGCCCCCCTCCCCCAGTAATTTTTTTGCAACCCCTTCCTTTCATGCCACCCCCATTCCTGTGGCTAGTAAAGATCGCTTTCTCAGACTAGGGCCGGAAGCTGTTCCATCCATTTTATACACTATCTATACTGCCACTGTATATAATTTCATTGTGTAATAGTGTTGAGGGGGCCCTGACAAAATCTTGTAGTCCTCCTCCTCCTGGATGGGCCCCTTCTGGGTCAGGGCCCCAAAGCAGCCGCTTCCCCTGCTTCCCCTATAGTTACCCCCCTGCACCACCTGCTGGTTCAGGTCCTGCTTCAGGTCTAGCTTCTGCTGCTGGTGAGTACTTTCTTCACTATGGAGGTGAAGAAAGCTGCTCATTAGCGACTCTAGCTAGACTGCTGCTGATAGAGCTGGTACTGCTCCTGCCACCCCACCCCTCCCCAGCAGCCATGGCAGTGTAATGTGAGCACAGAGGGCCCCCCCGGTCGGACCTGCGAGAGGATGGACGATGGCGCAGATAGGCAGCGGCCAACTGACTACATAGGATGTCTCTATAGTAGTTCAGTTTGTCCTCCCTCTCCGCAGGTGTAAAAAAAGGCCACCATTTTGGACCAGTAGCGAGGGTCCAACAAGGTGGAGAGCCAGAAGTCATCCCTCTGCCGAATGGTTACAATTCGGCTGTCACTACGCAAGCAAGTGAGGATGCATCAGGCCATTTGTGCCAGTGACTCAGAGGGACTCCCTACCTCCATCTCTAGTGCATACTGCCACTGTGTGTCTGGGTCCTCTACCTCATCTTCCTTATCTCCCTGTAGCTCCTCTGGCTGCTCCTGCTCCTCCTCTCCTGTGAAGAAAAACCACCCATTTCACTACACATTGCTTGTGCTCCAATGTCCCCCTCCAGTTCAGCCCCCACAGGGCTCATGTGTCACTACCAGACAGCTGAGAAGCTCTGACAGAGGCCTTTCAGAACCTCCTCCTTGAGTTTTCTTTGTTGTGGTATTCAGTTCCTCATCTCGTTAGCCTCTCTCAGCTGTCATGAAGTTGGACTGATTGCTTCCCTTTAAATTCCTCCCCATAATGCTTTACTGGGTGGCTTATACTTCTTCCTGGAGTGTGTGTGCATGCTGTTCCTGTTTCCCAGTCTGCTACAAAGTTAAGTGCTGTACATTTATCTGTTATTTTCTGTTTGCTGGATCCCAGGTGACCCTGACTCCCTACGTGTCTGGTGTAGGGAGCCGGTGGTCGTGTCCCCTCTCTATTGTAGGGTGTTCAGGGGTTATATAGTCGAGGTACGTGGATATGCAACCATCCACCTTTGGGATCTTTGCATAGGCTGAGCAGCCAGGGAAAGTGCTAGGTCTTGTGCAGGGGTCTCCCTTTTGGTTCCTTAGCTTTGGATCCAGTGAGTCATATATGCATGTTGCTTTGTCTTGTTTCCTGTACACGTCCGTGACATCATGTGGCAGTGAGATCTAGGCGCCACGTCTCCAGTTCCTGATCATCCAGATTTACCAGCATCTGAGACATGAAGCAGTGGAATGACATAGTTCATCCCGTAGTCCTGGCGACTGACAAATAATATGGCCTCCTCAATGGGCCTGAGCAAACGGCAGGTGTCGTGCATGAGCCTCCACTGGCTGACATCGAAATTACACAGGGGAGTACTCCTGTACGCTTGGATCTTTACGAAATCGATTATGGCCTTTCTGTGTTCGTATAGTCAGTCTAACATATGGAAGGTGGAATTCCAATGGGTGGAAACGTCACATATCAGCCTATGTTGGGGGATGCCGTTCTGCCACTGCAGTTCAAGGAGGGAGTGCTTTGTAGTATACGAGTGGCTGAAGTGCATGCAAAGTTTCCAGGCCATTTTTAGGGTGTCTTGCTGATGGGTCTAAGACTTCAGGAACCAGATAACCAGATTGAACACGTGTGCCATTCAGGGCGCATGGCTCAGCCCTCCTTGACGCAACGCCGACACAATGTTCTTCCCGTTGTCGGTCATCATGGTTCTGATTTTCAGTTGAGAAAGCCAAGATTCGATTTCTTGACGAAGGACACAGAGCAGTTCGTCCAATGTGTGACTCAGTTCGCCCAGGGAAATGAGGTGCAGAACAGCGTGACACGCAGTGCTCTGCACATGTGGTATGCTGGAGTGCTCCTGTGAATTGTCCATGCAGTGGAGGCTGAGGACACGGTGAAGGATGAGGAGGCAGAGGCGGACATTGTTGCATTACCAACGGCATGGCAACGTGGAGGCGGAAGCAGCGTCACCTGGCCAAGTTGCTGGTGTGGCTGTGCAGGAACCACATTCACACAGTGGGCCGTAAAGGACATGTATTGTCCCTGCCGGTAGTTACAGCTCCACACATCGACGCTGCCGTGCAGTTTGTCAGACACTGACAGGCTCAAGGACTGGCCCACCCTCTGTTCTAGTCATTTATTTTTGGAAAATAAATGACTGCTTGGGACTCTCCACCTCGGCACGGCACAAGCCATCAGTTCTCTGTAAGCTGCAGAGTCCACCACTTGGAAAGGGAGGGATTTCAGCACCAGCAACTTTGACAGGAGCACATTCAGCTTCTGCGCAGTTGGATTGCTGATGGAATGACTGACGAGGAGGAGCATCAGGACCAGCAGATGATGGGAAGGACAGGCAGCTCCCTTCGCCTGAGGTGGTGGAGCCTTGACTGCCTGAAACCGGGTGCGTGCCACTGGGTGATGCCGCTGTTGCTGCGGCAGGCTGGACCACACATCGGAGCCACGGTTGTCCCAGGCCACTTTATGATGACTCTGCATATGTTGATGCAGGGCCATGGTGCCAACATTGGCACTCTGGCCACGCTTCACCTTCTGCCCACATATTCTACATATGGCCATGTTCACCTCCTCCGGCAGTTTAACAAAGAAACTGCCACACTGCCGAGTAGGTGATTTTACCCCCAACACTCCGCACTGACTGACTGCTACCACCGCTGACTCCGTGACTGACTGACGGAAGTGCACCGCTACTTCCCGGGCAGGTAGGCTCCTGCAAATCGTGTGGTCTACCCCGGGCACGTTTCACTCCCGACCTCCCACTGCTGCCACCCTGCTGACTCCCGGCCACGCTAGCGACTTGCTTGCTCCGCCACTGGCTCACGGGCAAACTCCCACCTTCTTCTGCCAATGATGATGAAGCCCCTTCATCACCCGGCTCCCAAGTGCGATCAGCTACATCATCATCATCAAGTACTGTCTGCATATCACTGATGTCCTCCTCAGCTGTCTCTGGGTCAGGAGCCTGACCGCTCGCAACACCAGCTCCCATGCCACTCTCCTCATCAGTACTTGCCCGCCTAGTGGAGGAAGCAGCGGATCTCTCCTCCAGATCTTGGCTGGGCAGTAGCTTGTCCTCACTGAAAAGTGAAGTCGAGCCCACAGCATATAATACTTCTCTGGCTGAGGGAACGGAAAAGGACAGAGGCAGGTTCAGAACAGGTGAAAGCACAGGGCCTGCTCCCGGGCCACCGACTTTTGGCTGGGGTTGTCTGATGTCACTTGGGACGAAGTGGATGACCGAGTCACCCATTTAAGAACCGCTAGGTTGCAGGTCAAGACACGACCGCTAGATAACACCGGGAGCTCAGGCCTCTCGCTGCGACCCCTGCTGCCATGCCCCCTTACTCTGCTGTGACCTCTGCCTGCACCAGAAACATTTCTGCCTCTGCCACTCCCCTGTGCAGGTCCTGGCACTTCTCTGTCTGACATACTGTTAGATCAAAAAATCCAATGTTAGATTAAATATTTTTTATTTCGCCACTAATACACTGCAAACAGGGCTTCAGAATATATCACTGCACCGCAAAACATCCATAAGGCCCAAATTTTGTTCTACTTTTACACAACAGGCTTTTCAACAGATATATGTAACGCTAGACGGCGAATATATTTTTATTTTGCCAGTAGTACACTGAAAACAGGGCTTCAGAATATATCCCTGCACTGCAAAACATCAATAAGGCCCAAATTTTGTTCTACTTTTACACAACAGGCTTTTCAACAGATATATGTAACGCTGGACGGTGAATATATTTTTATTTTGCCAGTAATACACTGAAAACAGGGTTTCAGAATATATCCCTGCACCGCAAAACATCAATAAGGCCCAAATTTTGTTCTACTTTTACACAACAGGCTTTTCAACAGATATATGTAACGCTGGACGGCGAATATATTTTTATTTTGCCAGTAATACACAGAAAACAGGGCTTCACAATAGATCACTGAACATCAGAACGTCATTTAGGCCCAAATTCTGTTCTGCTTTTACACAACAGGCTTTTCAACAGGGAAGTACAACGCTTGACGGAGTATATATTTTTATTTAGCCAGTAATACACTGCAAACAGGGCTTCACAATATATCACTGCACAGCAGAACTTCAATTGGGCCCAAATTTTGTTCAACTTTTACACAACAGGCTTTTCAACAGAGAAGTACAACTCTGAACGGCGAATATATTTTTATTTTGCCAGTAATAAACTGAAACCAGGGCTTTACAATAGATCACTGCACCGCAGAACGTCAATTAGGCCCAAATTTTGTTCTACTTTTACACAACAGGCTTTTCAACAGAGAAGTACAACTCTGAACGGCGAATATATTTTTATTTTGCCAGTAATAAACTGAAACCAGGGCTTCACAATAGATCACTGCACCGCAGAACGTCAATTAGGCCCAAATTTTGTTCTACTTTTACACAACAGGCTTTTCAACAGAGAAGTACAACGCTGGACGGAGAATATATTTTTATTTCGCCAGTAATACACTGAAAACAGGGCTTCACAATATATCACTGCAGAGCAGAACTTCAATTAGGCCCACATTTTGTTCTACTTTTACAAAACAGGCTTTTCAACAGAGAAGTACAATGCTGGACGGAGAATATATATTTTTTCCGCCAGTAATACACTGAAAACAGGGCTTCACAATAGATCACTGCACCGCAGAACATCAATTAGGCCCAAATTTTGTTCTACTTTTACACAACAGGCTTTTCAACAGAGAAGTACAACGCTGGACGGAGAATATATTTTTATTTCGCCAGTAATACACTGAAAACAGGGCTTCACAATATATCGCTGCACAGCAGAACTTCAATTAGGCCCACATTTTGTTCTACTTTTACACAACAGGCTTTTCAACAGAGAAGTACAATGCTGGACGGAGAATATATTTTTTTTTCCGCCAGTAATACACTGAAAACAGGGCTTCACAATAGATCACTGCACCGCAGAACATCAATTAGGCCCAAATTTTGTTCTACTTTTACACAACAGGCTTTTCAACAGATATATGCCACACTGGACAGCGAATATATTTTTATTTTGCCAGTAGTACACTGAAAACAGGGCTTCACAATATATCACTAGAACGCAGAACGTCGATTAGGCCCGACTTTTGTTCTACTTTTACACAATTTTTGTAGTAATCAAGGTAATTGTTCAGACATGACAGTATGTGTCATTCAAAAGCAGAGACTCCCTTACAGTTGGATTTGTATACATTATAAAAATGAAGATGGTTCGTAATTTAACTTCATTAGCAACAACGCTGCTACCAGACATCAGCTCCCCTCCCTATTGCAATGACATACCTCCCAAGCGTCCTTCTGTTTCAAGGACACTTCCTACTTTGAGTCCTTCTGTCCTCTTTGTTCATTAAATGTTTCTCTTTTTGACATAGGAAATAGATTAACATTATAAACGTACCATCTTGCTCAGAAACATACAAAAGAGATTTGTGCAAATATTTAGAATAAAAACTATTCAAGCAGATGGATGAAAACACAGATTTGCAGTACTCCAGAATACAGTAACAGCAAATTGTGGCCGCGGCCACGGTCAGTAAGGTGACAGGAAGGGGCCCTAACAGTGGCTGGTGTGTGCCTGGAGACACGGGACGTGGGCCTGCCTAAAAGAGGGCCAACCCTAGGAAGAGTAGAGAAAAGGGGTGGGAAAAGGGGGGGCGGGGAGTACGAGTAGCCGAGCGCGGTGTGGTGACCTGGCCGAGGGGGTTTAAGAAGGGGGACCTAGCCCCTCCCACAATTACAGGCTGCACGCAGCCTTAACTATTTGTGGCCGCGGCCACGGTCAGTAAGGTGACAGGAAGGGGCCCTAACAGTGGCTGGTGTGTGCCTGGAGCCACGGGACGTGGGCCTGCCTAAAAGAGGGCCAAAAGACACCGGGTAGGGGAAGTGCTGTTGTTTAATGCATGTTAGAACATGTTTACAAAACCAAGGAACGGAATACCTGGCGGGTTTCAGTCAGCGGATCCGGAATGTACCGGGAGAAACAGGCAGACCTCCACCTACCCATGTGACGAATGACGTGCGGAGGCATCCCGTGCTTGGAAGCTGCCGAGGCAGCTCCGATGCGGAAGGAATGTCCCGATATAGTTTTGGGGTCCATCCCCAACCCTGCGACCAGGGATCTGATGTGTGAGACGAACTGTGGCGTGGATAGGGGTTTCCCTTGGAATGGAAGCAAAGGAGACTCAGGATCTGGAGATGGCGTGGAATCTAGGAGACGTCGGAGCACCAGCACCGGACACCAGGCGTTTTCGGACTCAAAGAAGCGAATCTGTATGGGAGGACCGGTTTGGGATGTCTTGGTGGAAGGAAGGCTTAACACCAGGTGATCCTGGCTCCAGGATAGCTGCTTCTTTTTCAGAAAGGTCGCCTTTTGGGAAGAAACTGAGAATTCTCCTGGGCGTAGGAAGCCGTAGAAGCTTAGATACATTGCGGCCTTGATGACCAGACTAAAGGAAGGGCCAAAAGGGTTGCCATCTAGGGTTGCTGACAGCTGCCTGAATAGTTCGCCGGAGACCGGCCGTCGGGAAGGATTTGAGTCCTTGATGCTTTTCTCAATGCCCCTGAGCGTGGCCTTGACGGCTTGGGATGTGAAAGCCGAGCGAACCTCTGGATTCTGTAGGACTAAAAAATGTTGTGCCCTGGCTAGGTACAGATGGATGGTGTTGGGTGCCAGCTTGAGGTTGACATGGCAATGGGCCATGAAAGCCATGATGTAGGAAACGAAGGCTGTATCATGTTGGGGATGGTCCCTGGAAAATTTTAGAAATAGGTTCCAACCTGTGCTGTAATTGCGGGCCATGTTGACGGAGAGGGATCGTTGCATGAGGTCCTTGGCGGTTGCCAGCAGAGACCTCAATCCAGCATCAGGTTGCTGAAGCCGGGAATCCGGGCCCCGGTCTGGTCTGCTTCCGGACATTCCTGAAAGAATGTTTGAAAGTTGAATCTGGATAAGGCATCGGCTGCCGTGTTGCTGACACCTGGAATATGGGAACATGAGAAATGGAAGTTATTGATCATGGCCAGCCAGACCAGTTTGCGCAAAAGGGACATGCTCTTGGCAGACTTGGCTCGGCCTTTGGAGATGATGTCCACCAAGTCCTGACTGTATGAAATTAACATGACACTGGAATTAGCCCAGAGGTGAACCCAGACAGAGGCGGCTGCCACGATGGGATAAAATTCCAGAAACGGAGACAAACTGAGGCCTGAGGGTCAGAACTGACCTGAGGTGGCCATAGACCAGCTAACCAGTGGGACCCGAAGATGGCATCGAACCGCCGGGATGCCGCGGCATCGGAAAACACCCCGGCGGAGGACTGGGTCCATGAGGGGACGAACAGGCTGACTCCGTTCCAGGCTGAAAGAAAGCTGTCCCACATGCGCAAGTCTGCCATGGCAGCCCTGTCCAATTGGACAATGCTGTTGGGTTCAGAGGCTGCAGGAAGGAGCGAGAGCAGGCGGGAAATAAAGGCCCTGCCCTGGGGCATCACCCTTAAGGCAAAGTTCAGCCTATCCAGAATGGACTGTAGCTCGACCTTGGTCACCTGGGAAGAGGTGATGGCCCCTGCAACGACTTTGGGACAGCTTTGCCTCCGGAAGCCTGGCCTCCATCCTGTCGGAGTCCAGGACAGTACCCAGGAAGGTGATGGAAGTGGCCGGCCCCGAGGTCTTGCCCTGCGATATTGGGATGTGAAGGGCGGCAAAGAGCTCCAGGAGGGAGTGCAGGCCAGCTGGCTGACATAGCGGAGGTTCTATGAGGAGAAAGTCGTCCAGATAGTGGATGACCGCTGGGGCGCTGCCGTGATGGATCAGGATCCAGTGGAGAGCCTGCGCCAGTTGGTCGAATAACCACGGGCTGCTTTTAGAGCCGAACGTCAACCGGTTGGCAAAATAGAACCTGCTCTCCCACTGAATACCATAGAATTGCCATAGGTGTGGGGCGATAGGCAGCAGTTTGAAGGCATCCGCTATGTCAGTTTTAGACAACCAGGCGCCTTTCCCAGCGCTGAGGATGAGAGCAATGGCTTCGTCGATGGACGTATATGTCATGGCAAACTCTTCGGAAGGAATTAGTGAATTGATGCTGGGGATGACGAAATCATGGGGGGCTGAGAGATCGTAGATCAAACGTTTTGTATTTGAATCTTTTTTTGAAACTACTCCTATGGGGCTGATCCGCCAGTGAGAAAAAGGAATCTGGTTGAAAGGGCCCAGGAGGAACCCCTTCTCAACCTCCGAGTTCAGGAGCTCCTGAACAGCGGCAGGATCTGACCTGGCTGACTGCAGATTGTCGCACTCCCAGTTGGAATGGGGGAGTGCCACCAACCCTGTGTCAAAGCCGAAGCAGAGGCCAGTGATCAGGAAGTCCACAAATCCCGGAACCGGATGTTCCCGTAACAGGAGGGCCAGGATGTCAATGTTACAATCGGCCAGTCATAGGCGCTTGGACGCCTTTTTGGGACACGTGGACCTAGGGTGTGCCCTGAAGCAGATGGAGCAGATGTGCAGGGCCCTGCAACCGCTGAAGAGACAAGAACCGAAGTTGAAGTTGTTACATACTTGGCTGTTGCCAAGGTAGACGATGGGTCTGCCTAACTTATCAGTGGAGGAGGGGCTGCGGGAGACCCCGGAGGGGCCTGGGATGACCCTGTCTGGTTGGGCCGTGGCCGTTTGAATGAAAAATCGACTGACAAGTCGAACAGGCGGGGGCCCGGAGACCGGCGAAATGCCGGAAAAAACAACTCCATATCCAGAGTAGCCCAGTTGACAGAGAACTGAAACTGGGTCAGCGCGGCGGCGGCCTTGGCTGAAAAGGAGCGGTGGTAATCATAAAAGGCCGCGCCGCCGTACTTGTGCCCAAGATCAGTAACCCTGTATAGTTACGTGTCCAGCTCCTCCCGGCGGGCCGGGTAGGTTGAGCAGATCACGTCTCTATACAGGCTGAAGGCCAAAATGAACTCTGGTACCGAGAGCTTGCGGTTGAGACGGGCATCCTTGGACCGAAGGACCACCGAGATTTCCCCGCAGTCGAAGGTCTTATTGTCGGCGGCATCATGGGACGCAATCAGAATGGAAGCGAGATTCACGTTCTTGCCTGCCAGGATGTCCTTCCTGATGTTGTCCGGCACGAAGTGTGCAGGAGCCACCACGGGAGCAGCCGGGGTCGTACCTGGAGCCGGTAGCTGATACAGAGGGGGATCGGTGAGAGGGACCACCGCCTGGGATGCCGCTGGTGTTCTAGACTCCAAGTCCACCACCCTGGTCCTGATGTCGGCAACGGATGAGACGAGCGAATCCATGGAGGCCTGTAACTGCATCAAGGACTGCTGGATGGATGGGGGTGGATCTTCTCTTTCAGGAGGACCGGGTTCGGTCATCAACAGCCTGTATAACTCAGCCTTCCTGGCTGACGCTGGGTGCCTGATGCCCCTTCTGCTTAACTCCGCAATGAGCCTTGGTACGGTCCACCTTCGGAGGGATTCTGGGCAGCCTTGGCCAGAGACCGAAGTACCCGGGAGGGACAACGCGTCGTCGACGTCCGACACCTGTGACATGGCTCCGAGGATTGTAGAGACCTTACGCGAGACCTGGAATTACAGACAAAAATATGGCAGCCGGAGAGGTCATGAGGATCGTGTACCGTAATTACTAAGGCCGTGAGCGAACGTATTCGAGAACGTACCTGAGAGCGTGGATTCAATACCCTTGCCTTACCGCCTGAGGATCGACGGGAACGACCCGGCTGGCCCTGAGGACTGGAAAAGTTAGGAGCGACGTGAGAGAATTGCGGAGCGGGACCTGAAAACCAATTATGATGCGGGCGGACACACCGCTGTGCTGGCTAACAACGGAAACAGAGAGACATGGATGAAATGAAAACCAAGAACAGAGGGGTATCTGGAGAGCCAGGAGGCGGAGTCGTAGACTGTGGCGAGAAGGAGGCCTGGACGTTCCAGGATGAGTGGCGAGGAGCGACCTGAACGTTTCAGGTTGGGGACGTGAGCAGGGTTGCCTGAGCACTGCAGGCTACGTAGGACCGGGAAGACACCTGACGTACAGGCTAATGATAGTGATGACGGCTGCACGCAGTGGGCTAAAGAAACCAGGAACGAGACCCTGACGTTACAGGCAATAGTAGACAGGGAAGACACCTGAACGCTTCAGGGTACCTGGACAGGGAAGCCACCTGAACGCTTCAGGGTACCTGGACAGAGAAGACACCTGAACGTCTCAGGCTAAGATGGACAGAGAAGACACCTGAACGCTTCAGGGCACCTGGACAGAGAAGACACCTGAACGTCTCAGGCTGAGATGGACAGAGAAGACACCTGAACGCTTCAGGGTACATGGACAGAGAAGACACCTGAACGCTTCAGGGTACCTGGACAGAGAAGACACCTGAACGCCTCAGGCTAAGATGGACAGAGAAGACACCTGAACGCTTCAGGGTACATGGACAGAGAAGACACCTAAACACTGCAGGCTAAAATGGACAGAGAAGAGACCTGAACGCTTCCAGGTTGAGATGGACAGAGAAGGCACCTGAACGCTTCAGGCTAGACGTACAGAGAAGACACCTGAATACCTCAGGTTAAGCAGGATAGAAACATCCCCTGAACGCCTCTGGGGAGGTAATATGGGATGCTGGCAAGAGGAACTGCGGGGTGCAGCCCAGAATTACCTACCTGAAAACCCTCAAGCTTGAGAATTCCCACGAGTGGCCGGCAGGGATCTTCTGCAGAGCCTGTTTTTTTTTTTTTTTTGGTAAGAACGTAAGACCCCCGCCCAATACCTAAACCTGACGTCAGGAAGTCGAGACACGACACGGCGGGGACCACGAACGCTACGGGCACCTGGGAAATGAACACAAATGTGAGAGTTTGACTGAGTGAGTGGCATGCTGGGTCCGGGAAAAAGTAGGGCCGTGTAGCCAGGTGTGAGCGCCGGAGGATGGGAGCAGCAAGGGCCGGAACCCCCGCGAAGGCCAGGCTGGAAGGCCGCAGGACTGCGGGATGGTGCGTGGCTGGCGGGAGCGTTGAAAGGGCCTCAAGGGCCACAGATCCGAACCTGGGCGGGCGCGGAGGCGGGGGGAGCCTGCGCCACGGACCGACCTGGTGGGTGCGGGTGGCAAGGTGGTTAGACACAGGAGCCAGGTTCAAGGGAACTAGATGATGATGCTGGGTGAAACACAATGGAATGAGGACCGACATCCCACAGATGTTGGGAACCTGGTATCTGGGGGCACAGACAGCTCTGCGGACAGCGATGCCAGAACAATGCAGGGGTCCTGTATAGTCATGCAAGGGTGGTGTGAAGAGCTGGGCCCAGGATGTGGAAGCCACATGTGACCCTGTTTCACCCAGCACTAGAGCAACCATGGCAGGGACATAACTCCTGCCTCCAGCAGCATTGACCGGGAGCCCAGCTGTGCAGGGAGTGGGGGAGGTGTGGGCGGCCGCGATGTGTGGCTCTGCTTGGGTTGAGGGACGGAGATGGTGAGCGTTATTCCTCCTTCGTTCCCCCCCCCCCCCCCCGGCGGCCAGCGCGCTATGCGGCAGATGGCAGCTGGGACCGGGAGCCGGCTGCGCATGCGCACTACCTCTCGCGAGAGGGTGGATGCGTCTGAATGGAGGAGAGGCCCGGCCGGCGGTGGAGGGAGCTCGCAGGTGCAGGGGATCAGGAGGCGGCAAGGAGGAGCGGACCAGCGGGCGGACGGCCGGAGAGACTAGGTGCGCGTCGGAAGGCGTGAGACGCTGCTTACCTGGGAGGCGTGCTTACCGGATTACCGGAAGTGACGGGAGTCACCGGAAGTACGAGTAGCCGAGCGCGGTGTGGTAAGTAAAACTGTTATGATATTGTATTGTTAAGTGAAATGTTTTGCTTGGCTGCATTAGTATACCCAGTATTACTATATGTATAAAGCAGGCTCGGACTGGCCCACCGTGAATTTACAGTTAATGATTAGTGCCACTGCCACTTCAATAAGCACACTTAACGTTAGCAAGTGGCGAGATGACTGATTGATGATCACCTTGCCACTTCAATAGGCTGTGCCCCGCTGCCCTCCCACCCGGTCACCAGGTTTTCCCCCTGCCCTGCACCCTGTCCCTCCCCTAGGTGTCTCACCTCCTCCTTGTCCGTACCGTCCCCAGCTTGGCCCACGCCTCCCCCTTCGGACATGTGCAGTGGCTTTTTGTCTGTAGAGCGGAGACTCCTTCCCTTCCGGAGGCTCAAGCACGTCCACGTGCTGCGCCTTCCCCCCCCCCCCCCCCACAGTTTGGGGGGGGAGGAGGATTAGACAGGTAAGAGGGGGACCATGGAACAGCTGCTGGGACACGTGACCCCCAGGAACTTTCTGTGAGTCCAGAGAAATTCCTGCACGCCCAGTACTGGTACTGCGGGCCGGTTCTGGTTCTGTTCTGCTTGCTTGTTACAGTGTTTATGTAATCCTTCCTACTATCACAGCTGCTGCAGAACCTCTTTGAAAAGAAGGAGGGCTTCCTGTTATTTACTCTAGTTGTTGATTGACAGCTGAGGGGGGAGGGGGCACATACTTAGAGTTATTGCTCTTATTGGATAGAATCTGTCCTAAATAATGACCCCCTTACCCCTCATTATACACTTGGGCTGAACCAGCTGCTGCAGAACCTCCTGACAGCCATCACAGCTGATGATTGACAGTTTAGTTCAGTAAAAATAAAATAAAAAAGTTGCTCACACTCCAAATCCACCCCAAGGGCTGAATGCTCTCAGCCCCCAGCTGCTGCAGAACCTCTTTGGGAAGAGGATAGACTTCCTGTTATTTACTCTTGCAGTTGATAGGCAGCTGACGTATGTCCTTCATGGGGAAGGGGGTATATGCTTGGGTGGAGCCTGTATGTTCTAAATAATACCCCCCTCCTTATGCTCTCATTCTGCTGCAAAACCTCTTTTTGGGGGACAGAGGCCCTCCTGTTAATCATCACAGCTGGCGACTGACAGTTTAGCACTGTAAATAAAGTTGATTGCTGAAATTGGTGGGCAGGTTACATGCTCCTAATAACCCCCAATGAATGCTATCAGCCCCAGCTGCTGCAGAACCTCTTTTTGAAGAGTAAGGTTTTTTGACAGCAAGATTTTTCAGTTGTTATTTTCATTTGTTATTTTCCTCACTGTTGCATTGTATCTTTTAATGAAACCTCACCGAAGAGAAGCGAGTATGAGACTCTGCTATGTTGCTGCCTGCCTGCATGCTACCTCACTGCCCCTGCTGCTATGCTCCTCCTCAGGAGTGCTACAGAAAGGTATGCGGATGGACTGGGGATGGGGAGAGCATGGTGAGCTTGGGCAGAAACGGGAACTAGCTCTGTGACTACTTTGGGGGTGGAACTTAGGGGAATGAGGACTGTGACCAGTTTGGTGGTGGGGGTGGTGAGCTTGAGGAGATGGGGGAACAAGCTCTGTGACCAGTTTGAGGGTGGGAGGAGGATGGTGAAATGGGGGAACGAGCACTGTGATTAGTTCAGAGATTGGGGGAGCATGGTGAAATGGGGGATGATGGGGAGCAAGTTTTCTGACTACTTTAGAGGTGGACAGGGTGGCGAGCGTGCATGTGATTCTTGGGGGGAAGGGGGTAGCGGGAGGATGGTGAGCCTAAATGTGATTGTTAGGGGGATATGAATAGAAACCTGTTTTCTGACTACTTTAGGGGATTGGGAGGAGTGGTGAGCATGAAAATGATTGCTGGAAGGATTGAGGATAAGCTCGCTGACTAATTTAGGAGTTGTGGTGAAAATATTGGGCCAGATTTATCATTAGCTCAGGTCAGAAAAATGGAGTGAAAAAGTCCCCAAAAAAGTCCCAAACGCTAAAACTGCGCACAAATTTGCGACTTTTTTCTGCTCTGCACTATGCTCGCCAGTTTTCTGAAAGTGGGCGTGTTTTCTTATGTAAATGAATCTCCAATGTGGACCATGCTTATCTTATGAGACTTTTTAATAGCACATGCGACTTTTTCATAAAATGTGCGACTTTTTCGTAAAGATGTGCGACTTTTGTAAAGCTGCTTACTGACGGATAAACTGCTACCGTCAAACCACATTTATTACAGTCTTAAAGGGCCGATCATAAATCTGACTTGGCTAAAACTGACTTTAGCCATATGTGAAAGTGGAGTGAGCTGTCAGAGTCATGATAAATCTGGCCCTTTGAGTATGAATGTGATTACTCTGTGTGTGTGTGTGGGGGGGGGGGGGTGATATCTGGATGTGATTGATGCATGGGGTGTGCTCTGATTGTTAATATTGTGGGGGTGATCAGTATATGGGGCATCAGTGTATGATGGACAGTGGTGGCGGAGGGCAGCTCTCAGTCAGTTATAATGTGTACGGTTGGAATGGGGGGTCCCCCTTATACTGGATTCCCTTTATATTGGCCCCTTAGGCAGATTCAGATGAGCAGTGACATGCTTTATTATCCATATATTTGCCAGAAGACAATTTTTCTAAAAAGTTGAAAACTTCTTTAAACTGCGTAAGTCAGGCAGTGTTGTTGAAAACTTTGGGATCTAGCTAGTAAATACCTAGTTTGTCACATTTGTGTTATATGACTGAGGGCTTCAGCTTAGAATTTTTTCTGGCACTCAAAAAAGGTGTATACAGTGGCATGAAAAAGTTTAGGCACCCCTTGTGAAAATTACTATTACTGTGAACAGTTAAGCAAGTTGAAAATGAAATAATCTCCAAGAGGCCTAAAGTTAACCCCTTCCCGACCGCAATCCGTATATATACGTGATAGCTGCACATACCCCGTGCAGCTACCACGTATATAAACGTTCTGGCAGCTCTTTAATCCAAGCGCTGCAAAGCGCTTGGATTAAAGCTTCTGCCCCTGCCCTGCTGCTGTCACGGACAGCATACAGTGCAGTAATGCCGGCAAGGGACCAATCAGAGTGGCCCCTTGCAAACAATCGATCCGATTGGTTAGTCTGTGCAGACTAACCAATCAGATCGCGGCAGTGAAAAAAATGCATGAAATCAGGTAGGGTCCTCGTAATACCCCCCCCCCCATCTGTGCCCCCGATCTGTGGCTGTGCCCCCCATCTGTGCCCCTCCAAGCCCCGCCTTGTGTCCGTCTGCAGCTCATCTAGAGGCAGCGGCCCTGATGCAGTCCGCCCCCTCCCGTCCCCATGCATTCATTCTCACCCGCCCCTCCTGCCCCAGCCTCCCTCAATATTGGCGGCCGTAACCCCCCGATTCCCCCCCCCCCTTTCCAGCCTCCCTGATTCCCCCTGCTGTGTGTGATGGCGGCGGCTCCATTACTGAGCCGCCGCCATCAGCAGAGTGTGTCAGCTCTATGCTGACACTCTCCTGTAGCCCCATAGATGCCGCGGTTGCGGCATCCATGGGGTTAATAGAGGGAGGGAGCTCCCTCTCTTAACCATCGGGGCTGCAGTGCTGTGATTGCAGCACCGGATGGTTGCCATGGCAAAGGCGTCCAGTGCTGCCACCTACAGGACATCTGGAAGTATTATACTTTGGAATGCAAGAGCATTGCAAAGTATAGTACAACTATCAGTCCCACTGGATCTTCAAGATCCAAGAGGGAACTGATAAAAAAAAAAGGGAAAATAATAAAAGTAAAAATAAATAAATGAAAATGTAAATTAAAAAAAGAAATTGCCTTTTCCTATAAAAAAAAATGAAAAAAAAAAATACACATGTTAGGTGTCACCGCATCCGTAACGACAGTCTCTATAAATATATCACATGATAGACCCCATCCGATAAACCCCATAAAAATAAAATAAAAAAAACAGTGCCAAAAAAGCTATTAAAGTAAAGTAAATAAAAGCTATAGTACCAAACCGTCACCTCGTCACGCAAAAAATGATACCCTATTTAAGACAATCGCCCAAAAAATAAAAAAGCTGTGACTATAGAGACACTAAAACATCATTTTTTTGGTTTCAGAAATGCTATTATTGTGTAAAACTTAAATAAATAAGAAAAAGTATACATATTAGGTATTGCCATGTCCGTAACGATCTTCTCTATAAAACTATCACATGACCTAACTCCTCAGATGAACGCTGTAAAAATAAATACATGAAAACTGTTCCAAAACAGCCAATTTTTGGGTCACCTTGCCCCATAAAGTGTAATAATGAATGATCAAAAAATCCTATGTACCCAAAAATGGTACCAATAAAAACCTCAACACATTCTGCAAAAAACAAGCCCCTGCACAAGACAATCGGCAGAAAAATAAAAAACATATGGCGTTCAGAAAACCAATCCAGCACAATCTGCCTTCCAAAAAACGTATGGTATTCCTTTCCTTCTGCGCCCTGCCGTGTGCCCGTACAGCAGTTTACGACCACATGTGGGGTGTTTATGTAAACCGCGGAATCAGGGTAATAAATATTGAGTTTTGTTTGGCTGTTAACCCCTTAATGTGTTAAAGAAAAAAATTATAAAATGGAAAATCTGCCAAAAAAGTGAAAATTAGAAATGTCATCTCCATATTCCTTTAATTCTTGTGGAATGCCTAAAGGGTTAACAAAGTTTGTAAAATCTGTTTTGAGTAACTTGAGGGGTGTAGTTTCTACAATGGGGTCATTTATGGGGATATCCACTATGTAGGCCCCACAAAGTGACTTCAGACCTGAACTGGTCCTTAAAAAGTGGGTTTTGGAAATTTTCTTAAAAATTATAAGAATTGCTTCTAAACTTCTAAGCCTTCTAATGTCCTAAAAAAATAAAATGACATTTCCAAAATGATGCCAACATAAAGTAGACATATGGGGAATGATAAGTAATAAATATTTTATTAGGTATGACTTTCGGTTTTAGAAGCAGAGAAATTGAAATTTAGAAAATTGTGAATTTTTCAAGATTTTGGGTAAATTTGGGATTTTTTCATAAATAAAGGTGAAATATATTGACTCAAATATATGACTACATGAAGTACAATGTGTCACGAGAAAACAATCTCAGAATGGCGTGGATAAGTAAAAGTGTTCCAAAGCTATTACCACATAAAGTGACGCATGTCAGATTTGTAAATTTTGAAAGTCATGAAAAGGGTTATGAAAGGGTTAAAGATGAAACACTCCCTCTGTATTTAAAAGCAAAAACTTTATTTTTATTTTTATATTTTACATTTTCAAACTAACAAAGAAGGAAAAGGGTCTGAAGCAAACCTTTGGGCACCCTGCATGGTTAGTACCTAGTAGCACCCCCTTTGGCAAGTATCACAGCTTGTAAAATATTTTTGTAGCAGCCAACAGTCTTGCAATTCTTGTTTGAGGGATTTTTATCCATTCTTCCTTGCAAAAGTCTTCCAGTTCTTTAAGATCCCTGGGCTGTCTTGCATGCAGTACTCTTTTGAGTCCTATCCACAGATTCTGAATAATGTTCAGATCAGGCGACTGTGAGGGCCATGGTAAAACCTTCAGCGCACCTTTTGAGGTAATCCACTGTGGATTCTGAGGTGTGTTTAGGATTAGAGATGAGCAAACTACTCGAGGTTTGCTTCAGGTTGGCCAGATTTTTCAAAAAGTTTGCTTCAGACCTGCATCAGTTCGTGCCAAACCAATTGCCCTGAAAAGTACTATATACACCCTCAAGATTTCTAGGACATGTTATCTCTTTTCCTTACGTTTTTATGAATTTCTGCTTTTTCCCTCCCCAAGCTCTTGAATGCAATGATAGCAATACTAAATCATGTCTGAGTGACACTGACTTACATAGCTATGGGCAAACGCACGTTTAAAAGGGTCATGTGTTATGTTCCAAAGTTTCCAAACACGGTCCCTTATCAGGGGCAGATAGTGTTTAAATGCACACAGTGTTATGGGATAAAAATGTATATGGATTTTTAGAGGACCAAGGAGAACAAAATTATGCCTTGACAAGGTCAGAATACTTGCCTATAAGATACGCACAAGTGTTCATTTTTTAGAAGAAAAAGTGGCTTGTTGCGAAAGAGCTTAGAAAAATTATTCCTTTTAAGCCTCATTCACACGTCAGTGTTTCACGGATGTGTGCTGTACGTGTTCTCCGGACAGCACACGTCCCCGTTCATTTAAATGTGTGTATTCACACATCAGTGTTTTAGCACGGTCCGTGTGTCCGTGTTTTCAGCACGGATGCATGTCCTATCTTGGTCCGTGTTCTCGGATCCATCACGCCCATTATAGTCAATGAATCCGTGAAAACCACGGATGCCATCCGTGTTGAATCCGTGTTTCACGGATCATTAAGAAGAGATGCTTTGAAAATTATTTTTCAGCTGTTCGGTGTCAGTGAAACACGGACAGCAAAAAACGGACACACGGATCCTTCACGGACAGCTTCACGGATGCATCACTGACAGATGCAGCAAGGACACGGACATATTCCCACCTACCACATATTCCCACGCTACTGCTGCCTCCTCCTTCTTTTTCTTACTAAAGAGGAGAACTGAGCAGCAGTGCACAGGGAGAGGTAACGTGGAGGCGTCTTAGAAGCTAGACTCCGTCCTGAGAGCTGCCTGCTGAGCCTGCTGCATAGTATGCTGGGGAGTCTGGGGAGAATCCTGGAGGGCATGTTGCAGCAGAACACAAGGGGATGGTGTGTTCCTGCCAGTGGTTTAACCCCTTGTGTTCTGCAGCAGCATGCCCTCCACCTATATACAGCCTATACCTTTATACAGTCTACACCTATGTACAGCCTATACCTATATACAGCCTACAACTATATACTGCCTATACCTATATACAGTCTACACCTATATACAGCCTATACCTACTGTATGTATAGTCTACACCGTGTAGACTGTATATAGGTGTAGACTGTATATAGGTATAGGCAGTATATAGGTATAGGCTGTATATAGGTATTGGCTGTATATAGGCATTGGCTGTATATAGGCATAGACTGTATAAAGGTATAGGCTGTATATAGGTATAGAAGAAAAAGGAGAAGACCCCGGGCATCTCACAGGCAAATAGAGGACAGTGCCTACACAATATAACTGCAATGAGGTACCGTAAAGGGAATGACTCGGTACAAGCTCCGAGTATAATAACAAGGGAAAAGAATAAAGAGTACCAAAGAAGTAATAATGAATAAATATTTTTATTGTATCAAAAACATGATTAAAAACACACATACAAATGATACCATGGACAGGGAGAGGGAGCGGGGGAAAAGAAAAAGCGCCACCCTGGATGAACACACAGGTCACACTATATATAGTACAAAATTAGTAAGGTCATGAGCAAGATATACAAGGTACAATGACCAACTCAATATAGTGTGACCTGTGTATTCATCCAGGGTGGCACTTTTTCTTTTCCCCCGCTCCCTCTCCCTGTCCATGGTATCATTTGTATGTGTGTTTTTAATCATGTTTTTGATACAATAAAAATATTTATTCATTATTACTTCTTTGGTACTCTGAGATCTTTTTCTTTTCCCGTGTATATAGGTAAAGACCTTATATAGGTGTAGACCGTGTATAGGTGTAGACTGTATATAGGTGTAGACTCTATATAGGTGTAGACTCTATATAGGTGTAGACTGTATATAGGTGTAGACTGTATATAGGTATAGGCTGTATATATGTACATAGGTATAGGCTGTATATAGGTATAGACCGTATATAGATATATCTATCTCTCATATCTATCTATCCATCCCACAGGGGTTACATTGTCCGGCATTGTGTACATACATTTGCTGTACAGTATACATTATAATCCCTGTATCATACCGTACAATATACATTATAATCCCTGTACCATGCTATACAATATACATTATAATCCATACACTATGCCGTTTAATATACAGTATAACACCTACACTGTGGGGTTATGTTGTATATTGTACGGCATGGTGTATGGATTATAATGTATACTGTACGGCATTGTGCATGAATTATAATGTATATTGTACAGCATGGTGTATGGATTATAATGTATATTGTAACTATAATGTATATTGTACAGCATGGTGTATGGATTATAATGTATATTGTAATTATAATGTATATTGTACAGCATGGTGTATGGATTATAATGTATATTGTACAGCATGGTGTATGGATTATAATGTATATTGTAATTATAATGTATATTGTACAGCATGGTGTATGGATTATAATGTATATTGTACAGCATGGTGTATGGATTATAATGTATATTGTACAGCATGGTCATAATTCTTGGGAGGATGTGTTATATTAACTCCATGATGTCAAATAAATAAGGAGCCATGACTCTGAGATATCTTTATTGTTTGTAAAGATTTCACATATTTTTGTCAAAAGATGATATGACTGATGTTTATTATGTGGAAAATCCTAAATAAAAACAGGGGCGTGTGCTGTCAATGGAGAACACATACAGCACATATCCATGACACACTGACGTATGAATGAGGCGTAATTGGGAGCAGCAGCAGTGCAGTGTGGATGTGGAAAGGGTAGGGTATTAGAGGCACGTGGCCACAATAGTAGCAACGACAGAAGCAGCATAGCAAGGAACATACAAGGCAGTAGATTGGTTGTCTATAGGCAATGGTGGTAGTAGTAGTGGTAATAATAGTAGTAGTAGTAGTGGGAGTGGTAGTAGTGGCAGATAGCGTTAATAATGGTGGCAGTAGGGGATTAGCAGCAAGGACTAGCAGCTAAGGTGGTGCAGCAGCCATATGATACATGTTGGCAAGCAGGCAGCAGCTCGATGGAGGCTGCAGCAGCCATACGGAACATAATGGTAGGCAGGTAGCAGCAGTTTTAGTCTTTTGAAACATGATGGTAGGCAGGCCACAGCAGTGGCATGATGGTGGCAGTGGCATGACAGAGACAGCAGCAGCAGCCGTATGGAACATACTGGTAGGCAGGATGGCAGGCAGACAGCACCAGTGGCACCATCAGCAAGGCCAGATCTATTCATTGGCCCTGGATGGAGGAGTGTGGAAATCCTCACAAATCCAGGCTTGGTTCATTTTGACAAAGGTGATATTTTCGACACTGGCAGTGGACAACTTGGTCCGTTTGGGTGTCACCACAACCCCTGTGGCACTGTAAACCCTCTCCAAGAAAGAAAGAAAGACATATTTATTAAGGGATTTGCGACTAATAATAATTCTAATATAGTCGCAAGTCCCAATTTTAACCAGCTGTCTGGAAACAGGCGCAAGGCACAATGACTATCACTAATGCGCCTAATTTGAGATAAGGCGTATGCCTCATTGTAAATTAGACAAATCTACTGGCAGCACAAGGAAGCATCTAAGACCGACGTAAATGGCCTTAGTAAATGTGTCCCAGTGTCCTTGGAGGAGGCGGACAAGTGCCTGTGGCAGCCATTCTGATGAAATAGTGGGTGGTCGGTTAGGGAGGGGAAAAGGACCTGGGAATGTTGCTGGGGTGCTACCTCGCAGCTGCCGTAAAACACATTGACACATTGGGTCGTGAAAGATATGTACTGTCGCTGCCCATAACAGCTGCTCCAGGATTCCACTGTGAGTGTGCAGCGGCCCATTGCCAGCGTCTTGGGTATCCCTTGCCCCTTAGGAGGTTTCTATGAAATCTGTCTCTCTTATAGAGCAACTAATCGTGACGCCAGTTGCCGATAAGCAATAAAGACATGGAGTTCCCTTTGTAGATGGTAGTGTTGGTACCCAGAAGTAGGATTTCCAGCGTGGTGTAGAGTGGCCTACAATGTCTCTGTAGATGTTGTATGCACGTGTCATGGTGCTCCTACCTGGATATCCTTTGATCCTAGACGTGGTGTTATCCGAAGCAAGTGCAAAAGGGATGAATAACTTGGATGATGAAGGAATAATTGATTCCAGACTTGTAGTGACGTAGAACACAACTTTACTTGGCATAAACAGTAATCCAAACAGTTTCCAAACTTTATCTTAGTTATCAGCAGGTATTGGCTTATTCTGTCAGGCAAACACTTCTGCAACAATCTCAGCGCTGCTATATCTGCAGCCTTCTCAGCTCTGATATGCTAGCTGGAGTAAATAGGAACTTCTCCTCTTCTGCTGGAACTTAGTTTAGCTGTAGTCTGTCTCTTACTTTAATCCTAGGAACGTCTTGTCCTGGCTTTGATTACCTCAAGCTCTAGCTTCAGCTTGGATGAGGTCAATGCAAGCCCATGAAGGGACAAGCAACCATGTAGCACTTCACAGGCAGGGACTGTGGGCCTAGCAGAGCAAGCAGTGTTCTGCTAGCCAACACACAACCTTTCCCCAGGAGGGGGTAGGCTAGACAGCTCACTAACTAAACTCCTCCCTCTCTAAAGAGGGCTGGAATGGAACTAGAAGTTCCTCTCCAGAGAAACTATCTCTGCACAGATTTGCTGCCACCTGCTGGTGAACCAGGCACATTACATGTTAACATTACAAGCTACAAATACACAATAAAAATGTATTGGATGACACACTCTAAGTTCATAGGAGGTAACAACAAGGTGCAAAAGAGTGGTAATGGCACTCTGGGTTATTACAAGTGCAGCTTACCAGACAGCGAGAATCACAAGGAGAGGCCCGTGTTCTCACGTGAGAATACAAGGCACTACTACAATGGTATGGCAGCAATTGCACCTGTTAGCAATGTGGCCAGGTGGGGGTTCAGCTTGTAGACAAGCTAGTTGCTAGTGAATAGTTTTTTCATGGACAAACATTCCATTATAGATGTCTGTCGATGGACCAGATGACAAGGAGGAGTCTTAGTAGGAGAAGAAGATGGCGGTGATGATGAGGATGACAAGGCACTGTATTGCTTAGTGATGCGAGTTGGCTGCCAAAGAGGACCGGGAGAAGGAGGACAGACTTATTCTGATTGAGAATGCTGGCCAGTTGTATTTTCCCAAAGGATCCGGTGTTATCGCCTCATGTGCTGCAATAGAGCTCTGGTACCTATGATTGTGTTGGAACTCTGGCAGCTTATTTTAATCCTGCAGATCTTGCACAAGGCTGTGTTTTTGTGTGCCCGCCTTGTGGAGAAAAAACTCCAAAAAGTTGACGCTTGCACATAGCTACAGGCAGACAAGCATAGCTTAGCTCTGGCACATTTTTTGGGCACGTTTGGGTCAGTGGCATCACCAGATCCCGAAGAAGATATGGACCTGGCTGTTCTTTGGAAGGTACATCACCTCTGCTCTTTATTGCTGCCGCTATCGACCTTGTCTTCTGATTTCCTCACCGTCCCTGCCACATTTTTCAGACTGTGAGCTATTATGGTGAGCTCCTGGCCCCCTCCTTGGCTGTGCATTTGCCCAAACTGCCACTGTTGCTGCACACAATGCCAATGCAATGGCTACAGGTGCCACTATTACTACCAAGACAGGTATGTATGGGTACATCCCCTCAGGTCATCCCAAGCGGTGACTGTTCTCACACAAATCGTTATCAGGGAGACTGTCTCACCCAACTAGGAAGGGGCAGTAAAGACAGACAGGACTCCACTGAAAGCCTTCTCTGGGGCTGCAATGGGAAGGTGCAGGAGGATCGCTGTGACAATGTACCACAACTCCAGAGTCTGCAAAATATTCCTGAAGGTATTTTGCAGTCAAGTCGGGGTTCTGATTTGCCTTTCTAGCAATCCTACGAGCAGTTGTCTCTGAAACTTTTCTTGATCTTCCAGACCTTCCTTTAACCTTCACTGTTCCTGTTAACTACAGTACTATTTCTTAATTACATTTACAATTATTGAGGAAATGGAAACCTGAAAACGCTTTGCTATCTATTTATACCTTCTCCTGCTTTGTGGGCCTCAACCATTTTCATTTTCAGACTGTTAGGCAGTTGCTTAGAAGAACCCATGGCTGCTGTTTTTTGGGACAAGGTGAGAGGAGTCTGGGTATTTATAAAGCTTTGAAATTTGCATCACCTGGCCTTTCCTAACAATGATTCTGAATAGAGATGAGCGAATTTTTCAAAAATTCGATTCAGACGGTTTGCCGAATTTTCAAAAAACATTTGGTTCAAAACAAATTTGTTTGCAGCAAATCACATAAAAAAAATGTCTATTTCCTGGCTGCAGAGAGCCTTTATAGTGGTGTAGAACACTGTGCCTTGCATTAACACGCATAGGGAGTCTGATATGGTAGGGAAATAATACTGTGAGCCAGTATGACATGCAGATGACAGGCATCGCTCTTAGAATCACTGCACACTTCACTTATTTGGGCAGTCACAGGGCCAAAACTGACCAAATAACTCAAGTATGAAATAACACCATCGTCAGCTGATTCCACATGAAGTCTACAGAACCTGTTCTATTAAACGCTTATACAAGTAGAGCCCCCCGACAGAGTGGAGAGGGTGTCAGCAGTAAGTTTGTGTTGACGTCACTGATAATTTTGTCCTTCCTCTGATCCGTCAGAACAATAACCCCCAAAAAACAGATCCTGTTTGTTGAGCATCTGCCTTCACTCAGTCAGCATTTGGTCAGTAATCCATCAGTATTGCTAATTAAAAAAAAACAGGAATGGATCCAAAACAGAGATGACCGAGTCAACCATTCAAGAACTGCTGGGTTGCTGGTCAAGACACGACCGCTAGATGACACAGGGAGCTCAGGCCTCTCTCTGCAACTCCTGCTGCCACGCCCCCTTACTCTGCTGCGACCTGTGCCTGCGCCAGATACATTTAGGCCTCTGCCAATTCCCTGTGCAGGGCCTGGCACTTCTCAATCTGATATATTGTTAGATCAAATAAATAAAAAGGAAATTAAAACACCCAAAAAAAGTCAGTAATTTTCTCAATTCACCACATAATGACTAATAAGCCCTTTTTTTCCCCTAATACCGGCGAAAAAGGGATCTAATTTTCTCAATACGCCACACAACGGCAAATACTTTTTTGTGCCACTAATACACGACAAAAAGGGCTTTAGAAAATATAACTGCACCACTGAACGGCAAATATATTTTTATTTTACCATTAATACATGGCAAAAAGGGCTTTAGAACATATAACTGCACCACTGAACGGCAAATCTATTTTTATTTTGCCATTAATACATGGCAAAAAGGGCTTTAGAACATATAACTGCACCGCTGAACGCAAATATATTTTTATTTTGCCACTATTATACAACAAAAAGGGCTTTAGAACATATAACTGCAACGCTGAACGGCAAAGATATTTTTATTTTGCCAATAATATACAGCAAAAAGAGCTTTAGAACATATAACTGCACCGCTGAATGGTAAATAGGCCCTTATTTTTTTCCACTTGTACACGCCACAGGAGGCTTTAGAACATATAACTGCACCGCTGAACGGCAAATATATTTTTCTTTTGCCACTAATACACAACAAAAAGGGCTGTAATGTCCACACTTCACCACACAATGGCTAATAAGCCCTTTTTTTCCCACTAATACAAGCCAAAAAATGCTTTAGAACATATAACTGCACCGCAGAAGGGCAAATAAGATATAGAAATATTTCCTTGCAATAAACCCTGTTAATGGCTGTATCAAACAGCACTTGCACATCAATAACAAGAACGGTTTACTGGAATTACAGAGCTATATAATGGCAATTTGGGTGCCTAGTCAGTGCAGCAAGGTGTAATCGGATTGTTCCTATTACCCAGGCTGTAACCTCCCCTACTGAACCCTGTTCAACATAAATGCTGTGGAATGATTCCTCCCTATTTCCCTACACCTTGAATAATCTTTCCCTGCACTTGTAAATCGTTTTTTTAGCACAATGAATTTTTTTCTAGCACTGTCCCTAGCGCCTGATGACGACTCTTCCCGCACCAAGTACACTGGAAAATGACAGAATCCAAGATGGCTGAGGCTTTTTATAGGGCTGTGACATCACAGGGCTGGCTAGTTGATGAATGGCTGCATGCATGGCATTGTGGGTGATCCCTCCTTCCCAGAGTTCCTTGTTCCATGTCCTCACACGTGCAGTAGCCATTTTAGGAAAAAATTCTGATCGAATTCCACTTCGTCAACATCGATTCGCTCATTTCTAATTCTGAAGAAGCCTTAACCCTAACAGGCTATTTAAGGTCTGAGACCTCGGTGATAATTATCTTAACTCTCAAATATCCTTCAGTTTCCATGCTTTTGCAAGGCCATCCTTTCCTATTTTCACTCAAAAAATGTAGAAAACCAAAATAAATACGGTATATTGCTTAAAATGTTGAAAAGTGTGTTTTATCTTTAACTTTATGCCTTTTGGAGATCATTTTATCTTCAACTTGCTTAACTGTTCACAGTAACAGCAATTTTGACCAGGGGTGCCTAAACTTTTACATGCCACTGTAGTTGTTAGTGGTTGTTCTGTGCTAGCTGAGGAAGAGAGAACTAGTCCTGAACTTAGGGAATCAACTTTAAAATTTTCTACAGCTAAAGAAAACCTGCTTCATTTAAGTGCTCCAGAAAGAGAAGAAGTTAGAAGGTCCAGAATCTACAAGGCCATGCATTAATGTCAGTAAGCAAGGTATCATACTAGTCTACAGCAGAAAAAGACACCTTACTGCTATGAGAGGGAACATTGTTAAAGGGGTTGTCTGAGCTTTTCAAATCCGGGCCAGATTTATTCTGGCTATGCATGGTGTAGGCATAGCCAAAGTGCCTCAGCCTTCTTAGGGAGGAGCAGGGCCGGCGTTGGGGGGCGGGGCAAACTGGGCATTTGCCCAGGGAACGGATCCTCTAAGGGGCCCCCTGCTTCATTTCCGCACACGGGACTCCAGAGTGGGGAATTTCCCAGCTTAGGAGTCCCTGCTCTGACTGCATATATTGATATGGAGTCAGTGTTATGAACATGAAAGTTTTTTCTCTTACTGTAGAAGGTTATGAGTTCGAATCCCCACAGAAACATTTGAAAAATAGAGGCTAAATAAAACTTAAATACGCAGGGTGAGAAAAAAAATGAAGCAAAACTTAAAATATGATCAAATAACACCTGTATTAACTCACACCAACCCTTTTAACTTGTGTAACCAGTATTTTTTGTTGGGAAAAGTGGCAGTCCTAACAGCACCTCTGCTCAGGACCTCTATAGGCCAGCTCACTGCAGCAAGGAAGCCTAATCAGGACTCATTTTGTAAAAAAATATTTTTTTCTTTTTATTGCGATATTCTGACCCTCATAGCTTTTTTTATAGTTATATGTACGGAGATATGTGGGGCCTCATTTTTTGCGGGCCGATATGTAATTTTTTACAATACCATTTTGGGTTGTGTATGACTTGCTCACTTTTTATTCAATTTTGGGAGATAAAGTGTTGAAAAAAACACAAATCAGCCTTTTTTTTTTTTTTCTGTTACGCCATTCACCACATGGGACAGCTTTTTTAAAAATATTTTAATAGTATGGGCGTTTTCGCATGCACTGATGCCCCATAATGCAATATTTTATTTTTTTTATTTCTTTTTATTTTGGGGAATGGGGATAATTTTAAATTTAAATTTATATTTTCAAAACTTTTTTTAACTTTTGGACCACAACTTACAATCATCAGATGTAAATTGCTCCATTAGTCTGTATAGAAATCACTGTCACAGTTCAGTGCTACCATCTAGTGGCCTGAACTGGGATATACTAACAATGAGCCATGCTACAGTTTTATCTCTGGTGAAAAAAACTGAAGACTTGCCTGAATTTTTTTCCATAGGAATGTATTAGTACCGGATCCGGCATTCAAAATTCCCTAAAATGCCGGTGGAAAGCGCGCATGAAGAGGAATCCCACGCTTCCGGTTTTCAACACTCTCAGATGCCGTGAGGGAGGGGAACTCATTGCTGTGAGGGGAGGGGGCATGTGGCGTATTCTGGGGCCAAGAGGGTGAAGAACTGTGTGAGGAGCTTTATGGAGTGTAAATCGACAGAATGTAACTGTGTTGTTAGTACATTATAACAAGATTTGGTGCCCCACTTTTGATTTTGCCCAGGGCCACATTTTGTCTAAAATCAGCCCTGAGCAGGAGTGGGCTGGTTTCAACTCCTAGACTAGAGTAGGAGAGTCTGAGGGAGATCCTGAAGAGGGAGAAAGAAGACACCATGTCCTCTCCTAGAGTCAAAAAACTCAAATTTCAAAGATTAAACAGTTCTCATCATGTTCTTGGATAAAGAAAGGAAAAATATCTAGAGAATAGAGATCACTCTGTAGCAAGTGTGAAAGTAGCCTTAATCAGACCTCAGATCAGACCCCCAATGCCTCAGATCAGCCCCCATGTCAGCCATCAGCCCCCCATGTCAGCTATCATGCCCCCATGTCAGCCATCAGCACAAATAAAATAAAATAAATAACTTACCTCTCCTGCTCCTGGACGCCGCCACTTCTCACCATCAGCGCTCTCTCTCTTCTTCCTGGTTCTGGGCTGTGAGCTATGAAGGCTGTGCACAGTGAGGTCACATGGTGAGCAGCCCTGCACAGCAGACAGCCGAGCGGAGGACAAGGAAGCGGTGAGTACAGATCCTTTACCGCTCCCCGGTACTAATTAAGCGATTCCATAATTGAAGCGCTTCATTAATTTTTTCCCCATAAGACGCAGGGGCATTTACCCCCACTTTGGGGGGTGCGTCTTATGGGGCGAAAAATCCGGTATCTGCATGTGCGACCCACAATGCGGTGTAAGCAGTTTGACATGACTGAAGTTGCTGACAGACTCCCTTTAAATCTGGCCTAGTTTATTGACGTCTGTGCACACTAGTCATTGCATGCTCTACACACCCTGCCTTGCACCCATGTGAACATTTAGCTTCAAGAGCACCACAGTGGCTCAGTGGTTAGCACTGATGCCTTGCAGGATTGGGGTTCGACCAACGACATCTGCCTGTAGTTTGTTTGTTCTTTCCATGTTTGCATGGGTTTCCTCCCGGTACTCTGATTTTTTGTCATACTTCAAAGACATACTGATACGGAACTTAGATTGTGAGCTCCATTGGGGCAGCAAGCAATGATAATGCCTGTAAAGCATTGTGGAATATGTCAGCATGATATAAGTGAGTAAATTAAATAAATAAGGTCTCCCCATGCTACCATCAGACATGCTAGCAACAGGAAATCCAGCAACAGGGAGTGCCACTAAGGAAGAAAGGGTGTGTCCTCTATCCACTGCACTGGCCCTAGGAAGCAATGACCTGAGAGAAGACAGTGTGATAGACTGTGTCACACCAAATGTCACTACAACTCCGATCCTCTGCTCCAGCTCCTCACGGGCTCGCTACAGATGGCAGAGCCAGGGTTAACAATCCTGACTCACCCATTGTTGGAAAAGATGTGAGCTGACCTTACCTCTAACTAGACTAGAGTTCAGAGAAAGAGGAGGCAAAGACCATGTGCTCCCTCTTAGGCCCAGAAAGCTACAGAGAATCAACAATCTCTGACAATCTCTGCATCTCTACAGAAGGAGAGAGACAAATGAGAGAACTAGAGAACTTAGAATCTGCGTAGCCAAGTAAGGTACCCTGCTACCGAAAGCTGCAGAGACTTTGTTGCTGTTAGGGACACAGTCAACACACCCTTCACACTTGGACACATCCTGGCCAGATGTGCCTTCAAAGCTCTTTAACCTGCAGTGGACACTACAGCTATTATTGTACGAGTACTATTACCCACCATAGATTCTGCAGGAGGAGACTTGAGACAGAGAGAGAAGAAGGCTATAACACCCATCCTTGCCTAAATCCATCCATTGCTATCTGGGAGAGAATTGCACTGTGCTATAACTGGATGTACTACAACTTCTATTTTGTACTTCAGTAAAGAGAGGTATTTATTTTGCTACATCTGGCCTGGTGACCATACAACAGTCATTGCACTCCACACACCCTGCCTTGTGCTCATATATACACTTAACATAACAGGCACCATAATTACTATCTGGAAGGAGCCTCCAGCATCACGGTGTGACCTGAGGGAAGAAAACGTACGCTCTCCTGTCACTGTCCGGAACCTAGGGAGAGGATAGCCACTGTGATAGATTGTTGCGGCCAGAGCCACTACCACTCTCATTCTCCACACAGCCTCCTCCTGGACTACAGCAGATGGCTTAGCCAGTCTATCTTAACTGTGGACCCTTCAGCCTACGAATTAAAGAAACATCTATTAAGAGCCTCAATTAAATGCCTAAGCTTTTGCAAGAAGAGAGATTTGGAGATACAGAGAGCAAGTGCACTACAAACTCTTTCATTCTTGTTAACCATACATTGCGATTGGGGAAGATCTGCACTGTGCACTGCTCAGAACTGTGCAATGATACTGTTGGATGTACTACTGCACCTACCCTGCCCTTTAGTAAAGAGAGACATTTATTTACAACCAATCACCATCAGGCAGGAGCCCCGACATTAGGGTGTGCCCTGAGGTAAGAAAGGATGTGCCACTCTGTCACTACATGGCCCTAGGAAGCATTAATGTGAGAGTTGCCACTGAGATCTGTGTGTATAGCTTCCATTGCCAGAGTTTGCTACCACCCCCACCCTTCACTCGCTCCTTCTGAGCTAGTTGCAGATCTTCCATACAATGAACCTTGTTGACTATTCAACATTTTGGAACATATACACTGATACTGCATCAATCACTGTTCAAAGGAGTATTTTGGCATAGCACTGAACACATGTAAGATGGAGAAACAGCTTATACTGTTTTTGTACACATTACTTTATTACAACTGTCATTCTGCATTTTGCCACAAGAGGCTGCTGTTTCCCCACACAGCTAACACACTGCAAGTAATTGAATATGCATTAAGAGGTGTGGTTACTAGCTGAAGAAGAACCAGGAAATGACTTGGCAGACATGTTTTGCAGATACAGTAGCTGGAAGGCAGTATCTAGGGGCATCCAGGCATCAATGAGACCTGGAGTGGCTAGAGTCACTGTTGGAAGTGACTGATGACTGTAAGCAATCCAGATGTTGTCCAGGAAAGAGAGGATCGGTTCCCGGAAAGCTGTGGAATGGAGCTACAGACCCTGCAGGGCCTCATTGTGGATGGACAGACTTATTATTTGGTTTAAGTCACCATCGGATGAAGAACAGACCCGGGTCGGTAAGCCAGATCGTGCACCCACCACAGTATATTGTGGGAGCCTAGAAGAAAACTAGAGACTGTGATCTAGCCTGCAGTTAGCTAGTCAGTTAGGGACTCTGGGTGAGGCAAGCTACAAGGATTGTGCTACAAAGATTCTGAAATTACCCAACACCAGGACCTACTAGTTATAAGTTTATAGTTCGCTCCTGGATCAACAAGGGACTTCACTGCAAACTTCAGCTACTCCAGCGTCTTGACTGGGAGTATTACGGACACGTGTCAAAGTGTCGTTTAGCAAGAAGGGAAGGAAAACTATTATATAAACCTGCAAGATTGTGAGCTCTTGTGCTGCACCGTGGGCTGCCTGTATCTTGCACCCCACACAATTGTTCCCGTTTCCTAACAAGCGATATGGCGGGGCAGTGATAGTTGTACCCTCAATAGGTAAATTATCGCAAGTGGTGTCTGTCAGCCATCTTGGGGGCGCTGTGCTGTGCAGCACAGGGGTCTCAGCGTTCAGGCTGAGCTTATGGAACTTTATTATATGTTCACTACATTTGAGATTGTGTTTAATACTACTGTTCAGTAAAGTTTCTGTTTTCATAAAAGCTGGTGTTGGTGTTGCTTTCCTCATTTGTGATTTCGCTGTATCCTGCTGAGCCCACCACGGTACATGGCTTACACACACAACATGACTTTCCAGCTTCTTGTCCTGACCTAGGAACTGAATTAACTAAAGATACTGGTACTGATCATGAGCTGTTGCTGCCAAGCAGTTTTTACAACCCCAAACCAATGCCAGTGGTAACCCACCTACTAGAGAATTACGTAAGAAGCTGTAAAACCATCCAGCATCAGGAAGACTTATGGAAATTGTGGCCGTCTTGTCACCATTAATGTACTCATCACATGACTATATATTCTGCATAAAAGATGCCAGTGCTAGAAATGTTTTTTCTTTGTCTGTTTCTCACATTTTGTGTTCATCCCACTTTTAGTGAATATTCTCTTACTGCACCCTGCAGGTCAATGACTAACATGTCTGGCCCAATGCCTGGGAGATGTAATTGCTTTCCTTCAGCCCTTCATGTATTAGTATTTCACAGAAGCACCATTGTTGGCAAGAATGACCTTGACAAAGGGTATGGTTCTCCCTTTGAAATGAGAAATTATTCTTGTAATTTTATGTGCTCAGATCACAGTCAGTAGCCCTGCCTAGATATTCTGTGCCAGTAACATATATTATTTTTGGCTTTTAAGGGTCAGCTTTGGTACTTTGTGATATAACCTTGACAAAGGAAAAATTCACCCTTGGCAGCAGGTTCTTGCTTCCTACAGAGGTTCCATGAAACTACCCATTGCTGATTGTGAGGCATACAATAGAACTGTCTGACAATGGCAAGAAGAGGTTACGGAGAGTTGATATATGCATTTAATTACCACTGACTCCTTCCTTTTATGATCCTGTCACAGTGTGTACTTTTTTATTTCTATAAGTAGACATTTTAGAAGTATTGACTTATTAAACTTTAAAGTTGTAAATATGAAAATACTGTATATACTGTATTATATTATTCTATGGTATCTGTAATGGCAAACAAATCTAAAATGCTAAATGTGTAATCCCAACCAATGATATTTTACTTTTATAGGGTCAACATATTTCATAGGTAATATTGTTCAGAAACTAAAGAAGTCATTTAGGCTTTATGTAAATATAAATATTAGATGTATTAAATCACAGTTTGAACAAAGAACCTGGTGTACATGCTTTGCACTACATTTATTAAGAGTTCCAGGCACTCTTTGCAACTTGTCCAACACATGTGGCTTAGCAGATTAGGGGCATGAATTAGTGGGAAAGGGGACCTAGCTTGAAGCGGTTCGCCACTTTTTTTTTTGCAAACTCTCCCTCTTTTGTTAATTGGCCACAGTGATGTTGATGGGGGCTACCCCAGCTGAGGCCAGGGAGCAAAGTAGCCAGACCCCAAGAAGGAGGTAAGAATGCTTCCCCTAGCATGTCTGCCCAGTAGGGAGGGTTTGTAAAAAAAAGATTTTGTGCTGCAGAAAATCAGCATTTCAGTTATTTGTGGAATACCCTAAGGGTGCAACAAATGTATCATCTAGCATCAGCCACTGTGATATATTTGGAACAACTACAGTAAATCTACACTGTCTTACTTTTAGACACTAATAATATATCTGCCCTTATGAATGATATATGCAAAAAAGGCCAAGGCAGCACTCAAATATCTGTGAAAAAAAGGTTATTTTATTCACCCATGTGGTAACAGCAACGTTTCAGCTCACTCCATGGAGCCTTTGTCAAGCATTCACGGATATTTGATTGCTGCCTTGGCCTTTTTTGCATATATCTAACAGGACCGGGTCCGTGGTCTGCTTCACGGAATTGCACCAGCTTTGATTTGTGTGCTGCTCTTCAACTTTTTTAACACATATTGCCCTTATGAATGAGATACATTATTACAGTGTGATGCAAGAGATACTGTCCTATAGAACCTACAGATTATGTAAGACTCCGGTACATATAAGTTATAGAACTGATAAAAAGACAACCGGCCATAAACATAATGGCTATTTATCAAAGACCAGCTTTTTTATGCCAGCCTTTGATAGCCCCTGCACTGTCAGAGGAAGCGCCTTATTTATGACAAGGTGCAGGCCTTGTAATAAATTAGGCACACCTCCGGCAGTCCGTACTCCTGGAATGAAAACTATGCCAGCCCCTGACTGGAGTCATTTTCATACCAGTTTCCTGTAACCGTAGAACCCTAGCAGAAAACAGGTGTAATTTTCAAGACCTGATTTCTGTAAACAGAAGTTACTGACAGGACGCCCATGGACACAGTGGAAGAATTGTTCATATCAACCAATCAAACTGCACCTCTCATTTTTAAAGGGATTCTGTCACCTCCCCTAAGCCAAAAAACGATTTTAAAGCAGCCATGAAGCACAGCTTACCTGGATTAGGCTGTGCTCTTTTATCTTGAAATCCGTCCAGCAGTTACTGCAAAAAACGACTTTGATTGATATGTAAATGTGTCCTGAAGGTGCCCAGAGGGGCGTTTTGTTCTTCTTAGAGAGCCCAGTACCGCCCCTCTTACAGTGCCCAGCCCGCCTTCCTTGTACTGTCTAACCGCCGCCTCCAGCCTGCCACAGCCTCTCCTCCCTCTCCTCCCCCCCCGATCACGCCGAACGAACTCTCGCACAGGCGCAGTACCCACTGAGGGCTGCGCCTGTGTGATCAGCAGGAGACTGAGGGCAGCACCTTCATCTTCGTCACTGGGCATGCGCCGAGCCCAGTGACGTCCGATGCTCGCTCTTCCCTCAGTCAGCAGGGAAGAGCGAGCATCGGACGTCACTGGGCTCGGCGCATGCCCAGTGACGAAGATGAAGGTGCTGCCCTCAGTCTCCTGCTGATCGCACAGGCGCAGCCCTCAGTGGTTACTGCGCCTGTGCGAAAGTTCGTTCGGCGTGAGGGAGGGGGAGGAGAGGGAGGAGAGGCTGTGGCAGGCTGGGGGTGGCGGTTAGACAGTGCAAGGAAGGCGGGCTGGGCACTGTAAGAGGGGCGGTACTGGGCTCTCTAAGAAGAACAAAACGCCCCTCTGGGCACCTTCAGGACACATTTACATATCAATCAAAGTCGTTTTTTGCAGTAACTGCTGGACGGATTTCAAGATAAAAGAGCACAGCCTAATCCAGGTAAGCTGTGCTTCATGGCTGCTTTAAAATCGTTTTTTGGCTTAGGGGAGGTGACAGAATCCCTTTAAGTTCAGTAAGTTGCCTGCATGGATCGGATTTGTTTTTCCAGCATATCCCACAGATGTTTGATCAGATTGAGTGCTACGGCATTTATAGGCCAGGTCTACAAGTTGAACTCTTGGTCATGTTCCTGAAGATTTTTTTGCAGTGTGGCAGGGAACATTATCCTGCTGAAAGAAGAAATTAGGGAATCATTTTCCAATGAAGAGATCTACTTGGTCTGCAGCAATGTTTAGATAGGTGTTATGTGTCAAAGTAACATCCACATGAGCACTAGGAACCAAAGTTTCCCAGCAGAAAATTGTACAAAATCTTATATTTCTTGTGTCAGGCTGCCTTGTTACATTGCATTCTGGTGCCATCTCTTCTCCAGGTAAGTGACGCATTTATGATGTAAAAGACCAGACCACTTCCATCCATTACTCCATGTTCTGACATCTTTATCTTATAGCATTTACATGTTTTGAGCAGTTTATGCTACAGTAGCTCTGGGATCAAACTAGATGGGCTAGCCTTTGCTTCCCATGTGCATACATGAGCCTTGGGTCCATAAAACCTGTCGCCAGCTCGCCTGTTCTCCCTTTAATCTCTTCTATACTAACCACTGCATACCAGGAACAACTCATAAGATGTTTTGTCTATGCCCTGACCCAGTCATCTAGCCATCAAAATGTAGCTCTTGTCAGAAATCACTGATACCCTTGCACTCGCCTGTTTTCCTGCTTCCAGTGCCTCAACTTCAAGAACTAACTGTCCACTCGCTGTCTAATATTTTCCTTATCACCCTTTGGCATGAAATAATGAAAGTTATTCACTTCAGCTGTCAATGGTTTGATTGATGTACTATATAAACAGAGGAGTAGATGTAGGGGGTGAAGAGTCAGTAGCTTTTATAAATGGTATGTGGAGGTCCTGCTAAAAAGACTTTGCAGTGAGCCTTATGAGCTTCGAGTTATACCTCCATTTATAAACGTTTTATTCAAAAAGGTTTGACTACCATAGTGAAAAGTGCTATTTGTGTTTCCTGACTGAAGAGGGAACTATATGACTGACACATTACATGATTTCCTGTATTCCAACCAACAATGTGATAATCAGTTTTATAATACTTCCAGGCTCCAACAGTCCAGCCCTGCACTATGGCAGTCACGGAGGTGCTCAGCAGAGTAGACATAGGGTCACAAGTGTAGCAGAGCAAAAGCAATCCTAAGGGTCCATTCACACGTCCATAGAATGTGTCCACACCCATTCCGCAATTATCCAGAATGGGTGCGGGCCCATTCATTCTCTATGGGTCAGGAATGAATGCGGACAGCACACAGTGTGCTGTCTGCATCCGCATTTCAAGAGCGCAGCCCCGAACTTCCGGTCCGCGGCCCTGGAAAAAAATAAAACATGTCCTATTTTTGTTTGCAATTGCGGACAAGAAAAGGCAGTTTTATGAGGGTGCCGGCCGGGTGTATTGCGGATCCTCAATACACTACAGACGTGTGGATGGACCCTTAATCTGATGGAATAAAGACAGATGTCGTGGACCAGTATAAGTGCCACAGGCTTTTCCTCTGTGTTCCCTCAGTGTTCTGTCTGCAGTGTCAATTACATCTAGCTACCTATAAAATGTATTGCCCTGATTTGTACATTTTATCATAATCGCTTTACAAGACCCATAGATAAAATGTTAAAACTTGCTCCGGATACACTTAGTACATCTGGATTGCTGTTTTTAGTATGTTGAATTAGGACCTTCTGTAGTGGTCGTGTAGTGTGGCCTACAGTACAAAGAAAGGCAGAGACTTGTACTGACCATCTGACCCATCGGTATAACATAGCAATCTCTTCTGACAACACTGCAAAGGGGTTGTCCCATTTCAGCAAGTGGCATTTATAATGTAGAGAAAGTTAATACAAGCCACTTACTTATCAGCGGTGGTCGTGCTTGCACACTATAGGAAAAAGCGCCAGCCTCTCTGGTGTCTAGGACTAGGGATGAGCGAATCGACTTTGGATGAAACATCCGAAGTCGATTCACATAAAACTTTGTTTTAATACTGTACAGAGCTCCCGCTCCTTACAGTATTAGAATGTATTGGCTACGATGAGCTGAAGTTATTGCTTCGCGAAATCTCGCGAGACTTCACATAATAACTTCATACCTTGGAAACGAACAATACAAATTAATTTGTGAAGTATTAGAATGAAGTTTTATGCGAATCGACTTCTGATGTTTCATCCAAAGTCGATTTGCTCATCCCTAGCTAAGACCATGGGAGCTCACAGAGACTGGTGCTTTTTCCCATAGTGTGCAAGCATGGCCACCTCTGATGGATTGCAGGGTGGTCATAACAATGGATACAAGTGGTGTATAATGTGATGGAAAAATTAATGAAGCCAGCAAAGG
This sequence comes from Bufo gargarizans, assembly GCF_014858855.1. NCBI lineage: Eukaryota > Metazoa > Chordata > Amphibia > Anura > Bufonidae > Bufo > Bufo gargarizans. The sequence continues at coordinate 399,618,408 of NC_058081.1, forward strand.
AAACAATATGGATAATAACAATACATTAGTAAGTGTCTTGTATTAACTGTGTCTACATAGTGAATGCCACTGGCTGTAGTGACACAACCCCTTTAACATTCACAAAAACACACAAGGTAATTTCAAGGTTAAATAATTTATTCATGAAGTATTTAAAAAGGTTGTATAGTTGTATAGTTAGGCATCTGCAGTCACAGTATCTACAAGTAGCTAAAATAGAACTCCTGACTTTGGGCAGATCATCAGTGAAGTCAGGGCAGAGGCTCACACAGAACCCTCCTACACTAATCCTATGAATCATAAACCACATCTCTACCTCTGTTGTTGAAGTGGTTTGCGGTTATTGGCTTGTTCTGACTCAATCAAACCTATTACTTCCATAAAAAAAAATCTTGTGGCTGGAAGTCTGTGGACCAGTTGACATTATTAAAGCATTCCAGACCTAGAATTAACAAATGAAATATAGTGTCTTAACAGAAGCAAATAGCTATATAACTATTTTACCAGACCTATGATACATGTTATCTGTTGCTTACATCATGCAAATCTAACAGATATACAGAAGATAAGTGGCAAAAAAGAATATGTAATGATAATGTTTGACATTATACTGTATCATTACAAACCTATGAACACTCATTCCTATGGAACTACACAGGCTGCATTGATTGCATCATTTGTTCAAATAAATGAAGCCTTAAAGGAATTCTGTCACATGGATTTTGCCTATAGAGTTGCGGACATGTGCTGCTAGATCGCTGCTAGCACATCCGCAATATACATTCCCCATAGCTTTGAGTGCTTTCATTTAGGCAAAAGAACGATCTTTCATATATGTAAATGAGGCAAGTAAGGAGCACAATGGGCTGTTACTAACGTTTCTGGAGCCCAGCCACGCCCACCGCGAAGGAGCCCAGCACCGCCCCACATGCTCCGAATCTCCTTCTTGCTCCCCGAGGTCACTAAGTTAGAGTGCCATAATCTCGCGCATGCGCGAGTACGCGGCATGTCATTGCCGGCATAGTGTTCCTTCCCTGTGCTGGCATTAGTCTCAGGGAACGAACTGCGCATGCGCTAGCTGCGAGATTACGGCGCTCTAACTTTGTGACATACGGGAGCAAGGATGAGATTTGGAGGATGTGGGCGGTGCTGGGCTCCTTCACAGTGGGCGTGGCTGTGTAACACCCCAGAGTTGTGTTACGAAACCCTTGTACCCCGCTACAATCTGTTAAGAGCTTTTACTTTGTCATCTGATGTAATTTTACATTAGATCTTCACAGATGTGTATAAAACCTTAACTCCAATAATTGCTGTAATTTCCATGTACACCAGCAGGTGGCAGCAATATGTTAGTAAGGACTTATGTTCAGTTTAGTACATCTAAGCTGGAATAGTTTGTTCCAGCTTAGCTCACCCTCTCTGAGCAGAGTGGGCTGTGCCCACATCCTGCAGCATGGGGAGAGAAGGAAGTTATAAGGAGTGTAGCACACCCCCTGCTAGGGGTAGGGTGCACGTGTTAGGAGCTCCCTGAGATAGAGAAGAAAGCCAGGATCTTGTCTTGGCTGAGACATTGATCAAATCCCCAGCCTGAGCCCTGCAACCTCCGCTGGATGAAGCAAGCAGACAAACTCCAGTTCCAGGAAGAAAGCATACCCTGAGAAGATAACTGTGAGTAAAGTCCAGAGACCCAGGAGAAGCCATATTCCTCCTCAGCTAGTCAGTCCCCATATAGCAGAAGATAGAGAGTGCAGAAGCCAAATTATAGAGCTACAAAGCAAACGTCCTTTCCTGCAAACTCCAGGTTGATCAAGCAGAAGATAAATTCCTGCCAAACATTGCCAATACCTGCTGGGACCAAAGACTAAAGCTGTATCTTGCTTGGATTAAAGTTACAATCAGTAAAGACAAGTTTAAACTTTACCAAAGGTCTGGATATCAATTTCTGCTGCAAAATCCCTCTATTACTCCTACTAGCACTACACTCAATTTATTGCTAATGAGCCAGGAGTCCATCCATACCCAGGTAGGAGACAACATTGACCCCATTATCACCACCATACTGAGACATTCACCACTCTGGCATTCCTAACATGGGGCATGAGTTATAAAACCTTGGAGGGCCCTGTGACAGTACCCTGCGCATGCTGCAATTGGCGTCACGACAAATATAACACATTTTAACAACCCGTTTCTGGCCACGGCAGCTGGGCTCCAGAAACGTTAGTAACAGCCCCTTGTACTGCTTAATTGCCTCGTTTACATATATATAAAATCTTTTTTTTTTTTGCCTAAATAAAAGCACTCACAGCTATGGGGAATGTATATTGCGGATGTGCTAGTGGCGATCTAGCAGTGCATATCCGTAGCTCTATAGGCAAAATCCAGGTGACAGAATCCCTTTAAAGAGGATCTGCTACCCCTCCTGACATGGCTGTTTTAATAGCTTCATTTATTTCCCATGTAATAACAATTCTGGAGCATCTATTCTTATGGCTCTATGTTGTGCCATTCCATCACTATTTCAACTAGAGGTTATGATTGAATTGCTATCAGTAGTGATGGACGAACATCTGCCGGGACGGTTCTAGAACGCGATCAAATGTTCGCGAACCGCAAGTTCGCGGCGGGTCCCATTCATTTTAATGGCAGGCGAGCCTGAAAAACCTTCATCTCATATTTGCAGCCAAGAAATAATTACTAGAAGTGCACAAATAGTCCCACAACATGGACCGTGACATACCAGATGTATTATTCGAATTTGCGATCTCCATTTATTATTTTTTCAATGCGAAATATCGGCAATATAATTTTCGCGTACGTGCATGCGCAAATGCACTGTGCAGTACCCAAATGCACTATAAAGAAAGTATATTAGTATATAACACCCCGCTTCAATCAGTTTTTGAGGGGGGCTACTGGTATATCACACCAGTAGAATTTATTTGTTCTAATAACGCTTGTCCCTCTATATACCTGCAGTATCGCAGCAGAACCGCACACAACTGCCGCACAATACAAATGCACTATAATATACTTTCTAACATAGAAAGTATATTATAACATTGTACAAGGAAGGCAATCCATTAGAATATACAGTACAGACAAAAAGTTTGGACACACCTTCTCATTCAAAGAGTTTTCTTTATTTTCATGACTATGAAAATGGTAGATTCACACTGAAGGCATCAAAACTATGAATTAACACATGTGGAATTCTATACATAACAAAAAAGTGTGAAACAACTGAAAATATGTCATATTCTAGGTTCTTCAAAGTAGCCACCTTTTGCTTTGATTACTGCTTTGCACACTCTTGGCATTCTCTTGATGAGCTTTAAGAGGTAGTCACCTGAAAAGGTTTTCACTTCACAGGTGTGCCCTGTCAGGTTTAATAAGTGGGATTTCTTGCCTTATAAATGGGGTTTGGACCATCAGTTGCGTTGTGGAGGAGTCAGGTGGATACACAGCTGATAGTCCTACTGAATAGACTGTTAGAATTTGTATTATGGCAAGAAAAAAAGCAGCTTAGTAAAGAAAAACGAGTGGCTATCATTACTTTAAGAAATGAAGGTCAGTCAGTCCGAAAAATTGGGAAAACTTTGAAAGTGTCCCCAAGTGCAGTCACAAAAACCATCAAGCGCTACAAAGAAACTGGCTCACATGCGGACCACCCCAGGAAAGGAAGATCAAGAGTCACCTCTGCTGCGGAGGATAAGTTCATCCGAGTCACCAGCCTCAGAAATCGCAGGTTAACAGCAGCTCAGATTAGTTCAGATTAGTTCTAGCAGCAGACACATCTCTAGAACAACTGTGAATCAGGCCTTCATGGTAGAATATGTGCTAGGAAACCACTGCTAAGGACAGGCAACAAGTAGTAGAGACTTGTTTGGGCTAAAGAACACAAGGAATGGACATTAGACCAGTGGAAATCTGTGCTTTGGTCTGATGAGTCCAAATTTGAGATCTTTGGTTCCAACCACCGTGTCTTTGTGCGACGCAGAAAAGATGAACGGATGGACTCTACATGCCTGGTTCCCACCGTGAAGCATGGAGGAGGAGGTGTGATGGTGTGGGGGTGCTTTGCTGGTGACACTGTTGGGGATTTATTCTAAATTGAAGGCATACTGAACCAGCATGGCTACCACAGCATCTTGCAGCGGCATGCTATTCCATCCAGTTTGCGTTTAGTTGGACCATCATTTATTTTTCAACAGGACAATGACCCCAAACACACCTCCAGGCTGTGTAAGGGCTATTTTACCATGAAGGCGTGTGATGGGGTGCTGCACCAGATGACTTGGCCTCCACAGTCACCGGACCTGAACCCAATCGAGATGGTTTGGGGTGAGCTGGACCGCAGAGTGAAGGCAAAAGGGCCAACAAGTGCTAAGCATCTCTGGGAACTCCTTCAAGACTGTTAGAAGACCATTTCAGGTGACTACCTCGTGAAGCTCATCAAGAGAATGCCAAGAGTGTGCAAAGCAGTAATCAAAGTTAAAGGTGGCTACGTTGAAGAACCTAGAATATGACATATTTTCAGTTGTTTCACACTTTTTTGTTATGTATGTAATTCCACATGTGTTAATTCATAGTTTTGATGACTTCAGTGTGAATCTACCATTTTCATAGTCATGAAAATAAAGAAAACTCTTTGAATGAGAAGGTGTGTCCAAACTTTTGGTGTGTACTGTACATAAATATCAAACGTAACCTGAGGGTATGAGGGTCCATTCACACATCCGTAAGTGTTTTGCGGATCTGCAAAACACGGACACCGGCAATTTGCATTCCGCAATTTGTAGACCACACATCGCCGGCACTATAATAGAAAATGCCTAATCTTGTCTGCAATTGAGGACAAGAATAGAACATGTTCTATTTTTTTGCGGAAATGGAAGCACAGATGTGGAAGTGCGGATCCGCAAATGCACATGCGGACAGCACATTCTGGCCCCATTGAACATGAATGGGTCTGCACCCGTTCCGCAAAATTGCGTAACTGATGCGGACCCATTTTGCGGATGTGTGAATGGAAAAGATATCCCTCAAAATGAAAATAAATGAAATTATTAAAGTTAAAGGGGTTCTGCACTTTGTTTTAACTGATGATCTATCCTCTGGATAGATCATCAGCATCTGATCGGCGGGGGTCCGACACCCAGGACCCCCGCCGATCAGCTGTTTGAGAAGGCAGAGTCGCTCCAGCAGCGGCGCAGCCTTCTCACTGTTTACCGCTGGCCCAGTGACGTCACAAATAGTATCAACTAGCGTGGGCAGGGCTAAGCTCCATTCAAGTGAACAGAGCTTAGCCCCGCCCACGCTAGTTGATACTAGGGCCAGCGGTAAACAGCAAGAAGGCTGCTCCGCTGCTGAAGCGCCGCTGCCTTCTCAAACAGCTGATCGGCGGGGGTCCCAGGTGTCGGACCCCTGCCAATCAGATGCTGATGATCTATCCAGAGGATAGATCATCAGTTAAAACAAAGTGCAGAACCCCTTTAAGCAAAAGGTATAGATGTGGTAGGCAATAACAAGTGCTGATGGCAATAACATCCTGATGGATGTGTCATGGGTCAAAATTCTTCATAATGTAAAAGAATATGGCGGATGCGAATTTCTCCAAATGTTCGCATGTTTGGCGAATCAAGAACATGCAAAGTTCGCCACGAAACGACCGTCCGGCGAACCGCAAGGCCATCTCTAGCTATCAGTCTGCAGTAAGGGTACAGAGGGCTGGTAACCAGTTGGGGGTATGCACTTGCACAGACTCACTCTATCCAATCAGTGCTGCCATTTTCAGACTGTGCAGTTACACACCCCTAACTGCTTTCCACCACTCTGTACCCTTACTGAAGACTGCTAGCAATTCATTCATAACTTCTAGTAGAAATAATAAAGGAATGGCACAACATAGAGCCATAAGAATAGATTCTCCAGAATTCTTATTAGATGGGGAATGCATGAAGCTATTAAAATAGGCATGTCAGGAGTGGTGAAAGGTCCTCTTTAAAAAATGACTCAGTGTACTTCTCTTACACAGACTCATGTATCTCCATGGTAAAAGAGAGCGTACTACAGTCATATTGCTAATAACACATCTATGGTCTATTCAGACCCTAAATTCCCTGTAGGGGTCCCTAACTAGAGTTGAGCGAACACCTGGATGTTCGGGTTCGAGAAGTTCGGCCGAACATCCCGGAAATGTTCGGGTTCGGGATCCGAACCCGATCCGAACTTCGTCCCGAACCCGAACCCCATTGAAGTCAATGGGGACCCGAACTTTTCGGCACTAAAACGGCTGTAAAACAGCCCAGGAAAGGGCTAGAGGGCTGCAAAAGGCAGCAACATGTAGGTAAATCCCCTGCAAACAAATGTGGATAGGGAAATTAATTAAAATAAAAATTAAATAAATAAAAATTAACCAAAATCAATTGGAGAGAGGTTCCATAGCAGAGAATCTGGCTTCCCGTCACCCACCACTGGAACAGTCCATTCTCAGATATTTAGGCCCCGGCACCCAGGCAGAGGAGAGAGGTCCCGTAACAGAGAATCTGTCTTCATGTCAGCAGAGAATTAGTCTGCATGTCATAGCAGAGAATGAGGCTTCACGTCAGCCACCACTGCAACAGTCCATTGGCATATATTTAGGCCTAGCACACAGGCAGAGGAGAGAGGTCCCGTAACAGAGAATCTGGCTTCATGTCAGCAGAGAATCAGTCTGCATGTCATAGCAGAGAATGAGGCTTCACGTCAGCCACCACTGCAACAGTCCATTGGCATATATTTAGGCCCAGCACACACACAGGCAGAGGAGAGAGGTCCCGTAACAGAGAATCTGTCTTCATGTCAGCAGAGAATTAGTCTGCATGTCATAGCAGAGAATGAGGCTTCACGTCACCCACCACTGCAACAGTCCATTGGCATATATTTAGGCCTAGCACACAGGCAGAGCAGAGAGGTCCCGTAACAGACAATCTGGCTTCATGACAGCAGAGAATCAGTCTGCATGTCATAGCAGAGAATGAGGCTTCACGTCACCCACCACTGCAACAGTCCATTGGCATATATTTAGGCCTAGCACACAGGCAGAGGAGAGAGGTCCCGTAACAGAGAATCTGTCTTCATGTCAGCAGAGAATCAGTCTGCATGTCATAGCAGAGAATGAGGCTTCACGTCAGCCACCACTGCAACAGTCCATTGGCATATATTTAGGCCCAGCACCCAGGCAGAGGAGGGAGGTCCCGTAACAGAGAATCTGTCTTCATGTCAGCAGAGAATTAGTCTGCATGTCATAGCAGAGAATGAGGCTTCACGTCAGCCACCACTGCAACAGTCCATTGGCATATATTTAGGCCCAGCACACACACAGGCAGAGGAGAGAGGTCCCGTAACAGAGAATCTGGCTTCATGTCAGCAGAGAATCAGTCTGCATGTCATAGCAGAGAATGAGGCTTCACGTCAGCCACCACTGCAACAGTCCATTGGCATATATTTAGGCCCAGCACACACAGGCAGAGGAGAGAGGTCCCGTAACAGAGAATCTGGCTTCATGTCAGCAGAGAATCAGTCTGCATGTCATAGCAGAGAATGAGGCTTCACGTCAGCCACCACTGCAACAGTCCATTGGCATATATTTAGGCCCAGCACCCAGGCAGAGGAGGGAGGTCCCGTAACAGAGAATCTGTCTTCATGTCAGCAGAGAATTAGTCTGCATGTCATAGCAGAGAATGAGGCTTCACGTCAGCCACCACTGCAACAGTCCATTGGCATATATTTAGGCCCAGCACACACACAGGCAGAGGAGAGAGGTCCCGTAACAGAGAATCTGGCTTCATGTCAGCAGAGAATCAGTCTGCATGTCATAGCAGAGAATGAGGCTTCACGTCAGCCACCACTGCAACAGTCCATTGGCATATATTTAGGCCCAGCACACACACAGGCAGAGGAGAGAGGTCCCGTAACAGAGAATCTGGCTTCATGTCAGCAGAGAATCAGTCTGCATGTCATAGCAGAGAATGAGGCTTCACGTCAGCCACCACTGCAACAGTCCATTGGCATATATTTAGGCCCAGCACACACACAGGCAGAGGAGAGAGGTCCCGTAACAGAGAATCTGGCTTCATGTCAGCAGAGAATCAGTCTGCATGTCATAGCAGAGAATGAGGCTTCACGTCAGCCACCACTGCAACAGTCCATTGGCATATATTTAGGCCCAGCACACACACAGGCAGAGGAGAGAGGTCCCGTAACAGAGAATCTGTCTTCATGTCAGCAGAGAATTAGTCTGCATGTCATAGCAGAGAATGAGGCTTCACGTCACCCACCACTGCAACAGTCCATTGGCATATATTTAGGCCTAGCACACAGGCAGAGCAGAGAGGTCCCGTAACAGACAATCTGGCTTCATGACAGCAGAGAATCAGTCTGCATGTCATAGCAGAGAATGAGGCTTCACGTCACCCACCACTGCAACAGTCCATTGGCATATATTTAGGCCTAGCACACAGGCAGAGCAGAGAGGTCCCGTAACAGACAATCTGGCTTCATGTCAGCAGAGAATCAGTCTGCATGTCATAGCAGAGAATGAGGCTTCACGTCACCCACCACTGCAACAGTCCATTGGCATATATTTAGGCCTAGCACACAGGCAGAGCAGAGAGGTCCCGTAACAGACAATCTGGCTTCATGACAGCAGAGAATCAGTCTGCATGTCATAGCAGAGAATGAGGCTTCACGTCACCCACCACTGCAACAGTCCATTGGCATATATTTAGGCCTAGCACACAGGCAGAGCAGAGAGGTCCCGTAACAGACAATCTGGCTTCATGTCAGCAGAGAATCAGTCTGCATGTCATAGCAGAGAATGAGGCTTCACGTCACCCACCACTGCAACAGTCCATTGGCATATATTTAGGCCTAGCACACAGGCAGAGCAGAGAGGTCCCGTAACAGACGATCTGGCTTCATGTCAGCAGAGAATCAGTCTGCATGTCATAGCAGAGAATCAGGCTTCACGTCAGCCACCACTGCAACAGTCCATTGTCATAAATTTAGGCCCAGCACCCAGGCAGAGGAGAGAGGTCCCGTAACAGACAATCTGGCTTCATGTCAGCAGAGAATTAGTCTGCATGTCATAGCAGAGAATCAGGCTTGTCATAAATTTAGGCCTAGCACACAGGCAGAGGAGAGGTTCATTCAACTTTGGGTAGCATCGCAATATAATGGTAAAATGAAAATAAAAATAGGATTGAATGAGGAAGTGCCCTGGAGTCCAATAATATATGGTTATGGGGAGGTAGTTAATGTCTAATCTGGACAAGGGACGGACAGGTCCTGTGGGATCCATGCCTGGTTCATTTTTATGAACGTCAGCTTGTCCACATTGGCTGTAGACAGGCGGCTGCGTTTGTCTGTAATGACGCCCCCTGCCGTGCTGAATACACGTTCAGACAAAACGCTGGCTGCCGGGCAGGCCAGCACCTCCAAGGCATAAAAGGCTAGCTCTGGCCACGTGGACAATTTAGAGACCCAGAAGTTGAATGGGGCCGAACCATCAGTCAGTACGTGGAGGGGTGTGCACACGTACTGTTCCACCATGTTAGTGAAATGTTGCCTCCTGCTAACACGTTGCGTATCAGGTGGTGGTGCAGTTAGCTGTGGCGTGTTGACAAAAGTTTTCCACATCTCTGCCATGCTAACCCTGCCCTCAGAGGAGCTGGCCGTGACACAGCTGCCTTGGCGACCTCTTGCTCCTCCTCTGCCTTGGCCTTGGGCTTCCACTTGTTCCCCTGTGACATTTGGGAATGCTCTCAGTAGCGCGTCTACCAACGTGCGCTTGTACTCGCGCATCTTCCTATCACGCTCCAGTGCAGGAAGTAAGGTGGGCACATTGTCTTTGTAGCGTGGATCCAGCAGGGTGGCAACCCAGTAGTCCGCACAGGTTAAAATGTGGGCAACTCTGCTGTCGTTGCGCAGGCACTGCAGCATGTAGTCGCTCATGTGTGCCAGGCTGCCCAGGGGTAAGGACAAGCTGTCCTCTGTGGGAGGCGTATCGTCATCGTCCTGCCTTTCCCCCCAGCCACGCACCAGTGATGGACCCGAGCTGCGTTGGGTGCCACCCCGCTGTGACCATGCTTCATCCTCATCCTCCTCCACCTCCTCCTCATCCTCGTCCTCCTCGTCCTCCAGTAGTGGGCCCTGGCTGGCCACATTTGTACCTGGCCTCTGCTGTTGCAAAAAACCTCCCTCTGAGTCACTTCGAAGAGACTGGCCTGAAAGTGCTAAAAATGACCCCTCTTCCTCATCCTCCTCCTCCTCCTCCTGGGCCACCTCCTGTTCCATCATCGCCCTAAGTGTTTTCTCAAGGAGACATAGAAGTGGTATTGTAACGCTGATAACGGTGTCATCGCCACTGGCCATGTTGGTGGAGTACTCGAAACAGCGCAACAGGGCACACAGGTCTCGCATGGAGGCCCAGTCATTGGTGGTGAAGTGGTGCTGTTCTGTAGTGCGACTGACCCGTGCGTGCTGCAGCTGAAACTCCACTATGGCCTGCTGCTGCTCGCACAGTCTGTCCAGCATGTGCAAGGTGGAGTTCCACCTGGTGGGCACGTCGCATATGAGGCGGTGAGCGGGAAGGCCGAAGTTACGCTGTAGCGCAGACAGGCGAGCAGCGGCAGGATGTGAACGCCGGAAGCGCGAACAGACGGCCCGCACTTTATGCAGCAGCTCTGACATGTCGGGGTAGTTGTGAATGAACTTCTGCACCACCAAATTCAGCACATGCGCCAAGCAAGGGATGTGCGTCAAATTGGCTAGTCCCAGAGCTGCAACGAGATTTCGCCCATTATCACACACCACCAGGCCGGGCTTGAGGCTCACCGGCAGCAACCACTCGTCGGTCTGTTGTTCAATACCCCGCCACAACTCCTGTGCGGTGTGGGGCCTGTCCCCCAAACATATGAGTTTCAGAATGGCCTGCTGACGTTTACCCCGGGCTGTGCTGAAGTTGGTGGTGAAGGTGTGTGGCTGACTGGATGAGCAGGTGGAAGAAGAGGAGGAGGAAGCCGAGAAGGAGGAGGTGGCAACAGGAGGCAAAGAATGTTGCCCTGCGATCCTTGGCGGCGGCAGGACGTGCGCCAAACAGCTCTCCGCCTGGGGCCCAGCTGCCACTACATTTACCCAGTGTGCAGTTAGGGAGATATAGCGTCCCTGGCCGTGCTTACTGGTCCACGTATCTGTGGTTAGGTGGACCTTGCTACAGATGGCGTTGCGCAGTGCACACTTGATTTTATCGGATACTTGGTTGTGCAGGGAAGGCACGGCTCTCTTGGAGAAGTAGTGCCGGCTGGGAACAACATACTGTGGGACAGCAAGCGACATGAGCTGTTTGAAGCTGTCTGTGTCCACCAGCCTAAATGACAGCATTTCATAGGCCAGTAGTTTAGAAATGCTGGCATTCAGGGCCAGGGATCGAGGGTGGCTAGGTGGGAATTTACGCTTTCTATCAAATGTTTGTGAGATGGAGAGCTGAACGCTGGCGTGTGACATGGTTGAGACGCTTGGTGACGGAGGTGGTGGTGGTGGTGTTGGTGGTACATCCCCTGTTTGCTGGGCGGCAGGTGCCAACGTTCCTCCAGAGGCGGAGGAAGAGGCCGAGGCGGCAGCAGCAGAATAGGCCGAGGCGGCAGCAGCAGAAGAGGTAGCAGGGGGAGCCTGAGTGACTTCCTTGGTTTTAAGGTGTTTACTCCACTGCAGTTCATGCTTTGCATGCAGGTGCCTGGTCATGCAGGTTGTGCTCAGGTTCAGAACGTTAATGCCTCGCTTCAGGCTCTGATGGCACAGCGTGCAAACCACTCGGGTCTTGTCGTCAGCACATTGTTTGAAGAAGTGCCATGCCAGGGAACTCCTTGAAGCTGCCTTTGGGGTGCTCGGTCCCAGATGGCGGCGGTCAGTAGCAGGCGGAGTCTCTTGGCGGCGGGTGTTCTGCTTTTGCCCACTGCTCCCTCTTTTGCTACGCTGTTGGCTCGGTCTCACCACTGCCTCTTCCTCCGAACTGTGAAAGTCAGTGGCACGACCTTCATTCCATGTGGGGTCTAGGACCTCATCGTCCCCTGCATCGTCTTCCACCCAGTCTTGATCCCTGACCTCCTGTTCAGTCTGCACACTGCAGAAAGACGCAGCAGTTGGCACCTGTGTTTCGTCATCATCAGAGACATGCTGAGGTGGTATTCCCATGTCCTCATCATCAGGAAACATAAGTGGTTGTGCGTCAGTGCATTCTATGTCTTTCACCGCTGGGGAAGGGCTAGGTGGATGCCCTTGGGAAACCCTGCCAGCGGAGTCTTCAAACAGCATAAGAGACTGCTGCATAACTTGAGGCTGAGACAGTTTCCCTGGTATGCATGGGGGTGATGTGACAGACTGATGGGGTTGGTTTTCAGGCGCCATCTGTGCGCTTTCTGCAGAAGACTGGGTGGGAGATAATGTGAACGTGCTGGATCCACTGTCGGCCACCCAATTGACTAATGCCTGTACCTGCTCAGGCCTTACCATCCTTAGAACGGCATTGGGCCCCACCATATATCGCTGTAAATTCTGGCGGCTACTGGGACCTGAGGTAGTTGGTACACTAGGATGTGTGGATGTGGCAGAACGGCCACGTCCTCTCCCAGCACCAGAGGGTCCACTAACACCACCACGACCATGTCCACGTCCGCGTCCCTTACTAGATGTTTTTCTCATTGTTATGGTTCACCACAACAACAAATATATTATTTGGCCCAATGTATTGTATTCAAATTCAGCGGGATATAAATTTGAGGCCTAGTATTTAGGCGCTGGGTGACCGGTATGGATTTAGTGACAGAATTAGACTTGGAAATGCACAGAAGCGTGTGTGTGAAGTTATTCTGAATGACCCAATGTGCACCTTCAATATTATATACCCTTTTTGGGATAGATTTCAAATAGCTCTGATATAGCAGGAACCACTAAATTATGAAATTGCTAAATTGGGAATTGTACTTCAACCCAGAACAAAAAATGTGCTTTGACGGGCACTAAATAACTTTCCCAGCTACAACAGTACAGCGGTAACGAGAGATTTAGAGGGATTTAAATTTGAGGCCTAGTATTTAGGCGCTGGGTGACAGGTATGGGTTTAGTGACAGAATTAGACTTGGAAATACACAGTAGCGGGTGTGTGTGAAGTTATTCTGAATGACCCAATGTGCACCTTCAATATTATATACCCTTTTTGGGATAGATTTCAAATAGCTCTGATATAGCAGGAACCACTAAATTATGAAATTGCTAAATTGGGAATTGTACTTCAACCCAGAACAAAAAATGTGCTTTGACGGACACTAAATATCTTGCCCAGCAACAACAGTACAGCGGTGGGTAACGAGAGATTTAGAGGGATTTAAATTTGAGGCCTAGTATTTAGGCGCTGGGTCACCGGTATGGATTTAGTGACAGAATTAGACTTGGAAATGCACAGAAGCGTGTGTGTGAAGTTATTCTGAATGACCCTATGTGCACCTTCAATATTATATACCCTTTTAGGGATAGATTTCAAATAGCTCTGATATAGCAGAAACCACTAAATTATGAAATTGCTAAATTGGGAATTGTACTTCAACCCAGAACAAAAAATGTGCTTTGACGGACACTAAATATCTTGCCCAGCAACAACAGTACAGCGGTGGGTAACGAGAGATTTAGAGGGATTTAAATTTGAGGCCTAGTATTTAGGCGCTGGGTGACAGGTATGGGTTTAGTGACAGAATTAGACTTGGAAATACACAGTAGCGGGTGTGTGTGAAGTTATTCTGAATGACCCAATGTGCACCTTCGATATTATATACCCTTTTTGGGATAGATTTCAAATAGCTCTGATATAGCAGGAACCACTAAATTATGAAATTGCTAAATTGGGAATTGTATTTCAACCCAGAACAAGAAATGTGCTTGAACGGACACTAAATAACTCGCCCAGCTACAGCACTAGGGACAGATTTAGCTGGATATAAATTTGAGGCCTAGTATTTAGGCGCTGGGTGACCGGTATGGATTTAGTGACAGAATTAGACTGGGATATGGCCAAAAAATGAACAGACTATTGCTGGTTAAATGCACTTGGTGTGACAGCTTCACCCTGATGTAGGCTTTAGCCAAAAAACAACCACACCATTGAGGGTTAAATGCACTTGGTGACAGGCGCAGCTTGCCCCTGATTTTGTATATGGCCAAAAAATGAACAGACTATTGCTGGTTAAATGCACTTGGTGTGACAGCTTCACCCTGATGTAGGCTTTAGCCAAAAAACAACCACACCATTGAGGGTTAAATGCACTTGGTGACAGGCGCAGCTTGCCCCTGATTTTGTATATGGCCAAAAAATGAACAGACTATTGCTGGTTAAATGCACTTGGTGTGACAGCTTCACCCTGATGTAGGCTTTAGCCAAAAAACAACCACACCATTGAGGGTTAAATGCACTTGGTCGCAGCTTGTGCTGGCGCACCACAAGACACAAAATGGCCGCCGATCACCCCAGAAAAATGAGACTGACAAACGGTCTGTGCAGCCTAAAAACAGTGAGCAATTGAGGATCAGCAGCTCAATGATCCACAGCTGCAGATCGATCAGTTAATCAAGTCCTTTGGAGGAGTTAATCTGCCTAATCTCGCCCTACTGTCGCAGCCGCAACCTCTCCCTACGCTAATCAGAGCAGAGTGACGGGCGGCGCTATGTGACTCCAGCTTAAATAGAGGCTGGGTCACATGGTGCTCTGGCCAATCACAGCCATGCCAATAGTAGGCATGGCTGTGATGGCCTCTTGGGGCAAGTAGTATGACGCTTGTTGATTGGCTGCTTTGCAGCCTTTCAAAAAGCGCCAAGAAAGCGTCACAAAAGCGCGAAGAAAGCGACGAACACCGAACCCGAACCCGGACTTTTACGAAAATGTCCGGGTTCGGGTCCGTGTCACGGACACCCCAAAATTCGGTACGAACCCGAACTATACAGTTCGAGTTCGCTCATCCCTATCCCTAACTGAAAATAAAAATATTTCTTTATTAGTTATTATTTTAAAATAAATGAACCAAACAACTATAAAAAACTATTAAAATTATCAGTGTCTGATGGAGGGTACAATTGGAGTGTATGAATATATTTGCCTTTGTCACATGTAGCCACTATGGAGTGCAGTGCCTCCCATTCATTTGTATGGGGTATAGCTGCACTTACAAGCCTCTGCTAATACTTTGTTTGTGCATTCATACAATGTGATGGCAGATTGGGCGCTCCTATTAAGATCCTTTTATCGTTCGGCCTTTATATTCAGGCTGGACAACAATGAAACAATGTTGCTAGGTTTGTGTGTACTTTTGAAGCTGCCACTAGTCTGCTCAATTCACTTGTCTCTAGGTTTAACACTCTACACTTTTGTGCTACTGACTGCTCCATTTCATCCATAGAAGTCACTGTTCGCGCTAACCGCTCATGTGGCATGCTCAATTCCACTCCTCAATGTCTGGTGCTGTCTCTGCAGCGTACTCTTTTATTACTAGTCCCTAACCTTTCAGGCACTGTTTAAAATACAGGACGTCATACCACCCCTCCCGACATGTTTCGCCACGCTCGGTGGCTTCGTCAGGGGATGTGGGGTATGTGGACCAGTCATATTGCCTTTCATCTATCTCCTAATCTTCCTAATTTACAGTACAATATAGGGGACAGCTGGATGGTAACATGACTACAAAAGCAGAAGACACAGGATTTGTTTGCAGTCTGTTACCATGGAGACACACAGGTCTCCTTGTTAGTTGTAAATACAAAACAGTATCAGAAAAATGGTTGGAAAGGTTGATCTCTGCTTTAATATACAAAGTTTTACAGGTTTTCATAGTATCATTATCATAGCATTTTTCCCTAGCATGGTCCACATTGGAAAATGCATATAAGGAAATAATGAAGCAGGACTGACAGTGCATTGCCTTATATTTACATCTATCTTTGTTTTAGGTAGATACATATTATTGCAGATTTTTACACTGAGTGAGAGGAAGTAGTAATTTTCACATTGGATGTGACAAGAGCGAAGGTTTATGTAGTAGGGAATTTGCCCAAGGACCATAAGAAGCGGGAAACAAATACAAAGAGTTTCTGTCCTGCATAGTACAACCTGGGAGGTGGAAGGGGGAATTTTGATGTTTTCTATGGTGTCCCATTTCTTTTATGTATGCAATTTATTAGACACATTGCCTTGGTCTAGAACCACGATTTTAGTGAGCTTATGATACATGAGAAAGGGGGCGTGGCTAATAGAAACACCCAGTGGCGGAATCTAGCATTCACAGGGGAAATTGTGGACTATTTGATCCAACAGATGGCTACAGGAGAACAAGTAGTATATTCTGTATTCTTATTTAGCCCAGTATAAGTTTATTAGTTGCTAAATTGTACCCTCATGGGAAGCCAATTTTGATGTTTGCCATGTTGCCCCCTCTTCTATGTACACCACTGCAATGGCACAGTGCCCTAGTCTACAAACATCATTTTTATATTCTTGTTCTTATTAAATAGTTATACACACAAATATATAACATATATTTCATATAGTCTAAATAGTTGAAACTAGCAGTCTGAGATGTACTGGTTATATGTAGTATGTAGAAAGGAAATAAGGTTTGATATATATTCTGTAAATGTTATGGCTATTTTTTTATTTTGGGCGGCTATATTGTAAGAAAATGTACAGTACAGCAGTAGTTAATTGTCAAAAACTTGATGATACAATAATAAAGTCTCCAGGAAGGAAACTGAGTACTGCCCCGGACAATTCATGGACCATAGCAGGTGGTATGGTAAACTACGAGAACAAAGGGACCGACTGTCTATTTGCAAATATTTTCCACCTCTTCACTGTCATAATAAAAGTTTACTTTTAATATATTTAATTAGGCTATACATATTCTTACCAATAGAAAATAGTTAACTGTTCTGTCTTTTCCTAATACTATAGCTCAGAAATTCCTAAGGATTCAAAACATGTCAAAGGGAAAAAGAGGGGAGTGTAGGTGGCCAGCTAAGACCTGTCCTAGGTTGCTAATACAGCTTATATGTTTATACAGCTAGACCTGCCAATAACCCTAATACAGTTCCTATGTTTGTGTGTTAAAGACAAAAGTAGTTATTTACAGTGACTTCATGTTTGGATGTCATATAACTGTTAAATATATTGTGTTCACAGAAGCAGAAAAGATAATATGCCTTTAAGATTCATTATATGAATGTGAGATAAGCTCAATGACACGGCAGAAACAACAAAGTCTAGACTTTGATCACAGGAGTCTAGACCAAAGGAGTCTAGACCAATCACAGCCAGCCCCACACACAGCAGGAGTCTTGGCAAATCACAGCCAGCATCACACACAGCCTGTGTGGAAAATTCCCTAGCAGGAGCTGCTAGAAATTATTATTCACCAGAGAGAGAAGCTGAACAGACATTCACTCCACCAAGAGCTGTGTTTTATGGAAGCAGAGAGGCCAAAATAGGTATTTAAAACAGTTATATAATGTTCTTACTATTAATATAGTGATTAGAATTGTATACTGAACCAGTTATATGTGTGTTTACTTACAGTTCCACCAATTGCAAATACCATACAAACAACCCATACAAATGAACTACTGAGCCATAAAATCATACAATCCAAACAAATTGCATACAAATGTGAACTGCTAATACCAGATCATAAGCAATTGTATAGAGAAAACTGCAAACCAAGTAGAGAAAGTGAACTATTGGTTAACCTCAGATATACCTCTCATAGAGATCATAAAGTGCTTAAATAAGTTAAAGTGAGAGTACAGATACTCAAGAGAGAAATATATCCACTATTTTATGTTGAATGACAAGCTTGAACAGTTGAACCACCATCTTATGCATACCACCATTTCATAATACTTTATTTACCACGTATTATGTACATGGACTATCTGCTGCGGAGGCCGCAGTGTTATATATGAAGAAAAGTTGAAGTTAATAAAAAAGTTATTTCAAGCATTTAGGGTGCTCTTTAAACCTACTGCTTCCATAGAACGGCGCTAGAGGAATTACATAGTAATAGACAGTCTGGTTAGACTAAAAAGTCAGAGATATCAAAATTATTCTAATGCCACAGTGCAAAAGGCCCTTTATAGTGCTGAGCCTGCCACAGGGAGGGTCTGCAGTTTTTTTATGTGAATAAGTGATCTTTCCTAAATGATGAATATTAAAGAGGTTCTTTACCTTTTTTCTTGCTGATGATCTATTATTGAAGTGAATGGGTCTGAGTTGTGCTCAAGCCATGTGACATAGTTATAGTGTCACTGGCCTGCGGGAATCTGCAAGAAGGCAGTGGCGCTATTGCCAGCACCACTGCCTTCCTAAACAACTGATTGGTGAGGGTATTGGGTGTCTGACCCCCACCGATCAAGTGCTGATCCAAAGGATAGATCATCTGTACGAAAGAGGTAAAAAAAAAAAAAAATGTAAAATGAACGTGAAACCAGACCCAGTCTACACACCAAAGCTGAAAAGTAAGTTACAGAGGAACACAAACATGTCAGCCTAGTGTGTTCTTAAGAGGATACCTGTAGAACTTAAATATTGTAATGCATGTAGTCACAAAAACTTTCACTGGTTGTAATTATAGCCATCTAAGGCTCCCTACTGTGAATGACACATCAAAATTATTACACATTAATTAAAAAAATATATAAAAAATGTAAAAAATATCTATAATAAAAATCTGGGAACATATTTAAGCTAGTTTCCCGGCGGGGGAACAGCCTGTTGGATCCGTCCTGCCGCTAGTTCAAGTGTGCCCCCGGACTGCCGGTCCGTCCCCATTGACTATAATGTGGGGGCGGAGTTCTGGTGGCAGCACACGCCGAGAGTCGGCCGGAATAAAAGTACTGCATGCAGTACTTTTAGTGCAGCTGCCTCTTGACATGCGCTGCCGTGCTGTCGCTATAACTCTGCCCCCCCCCCTCCATTATAGTCAATGGGGACGGAGCAGCAATCCAGGGGCACACGTGAACTAGCGGCAAGATGGATCCGACAGGCTGTTCCCCTGCCGCTAGTGTGAAAGTACTCTAAGTGGATTAGCATCTAGTGTAAACCCTACACAAGGTACTTGTACAGTCTTTATCCCCCAAAAAGTAGGGATAGTCAATAGTTAATTTCAGAGAGGCAAACACATGTCACAAATTCCAACCCAATCATTTCTAGCCAGGAAGTAAAGAAAGTGGAGTCCATTAAAGTTGTCGCTGGACGTCTCATTTTCTAAAAGGCACCAACCTCACTTCACACAATATGAACAGACATATGGAAGAGAAAAAGCTAAATATTTAACCTTTTCTGTTCTGCGTCACAAAAGGAAGCCTAGAACAGACAGTGATTATACTAGGACATGATATCTGAAGGTTTCTGCGCTGGAGAAAGAATGCCTTTGTTAAGGCTAACATTGGTTCTTTTCTCTGTGAAAAGTTCAGATTCAGTGAAAGCAGTAGATTCCTTTCTTTTGGAATCTGTGCTGCGGTTTTTCCTTTCCATCAAGAACAAAACCGTATAAAGAAGGAAGTAGAGAGTAGAATAATATGTCATTCAAGCCGCCATTATCCTGCTCTGGCACTTGTGATTGGGGCTCTGTATCAACAGTTGGATAGAACAATATTATATTCTGCTTCCTGCCTCTGGAGTCATTCCATTTCATTTTCCCTGGGGACGTATTGTAGAGGTTTTACTGAGGAACTACTTTAATCCCGGATAAACCCCTCGGAGGCCAGACAGGCCTGCAATGCATTGCAACATAATCACTGGCAGCAAACTGCTTGACTTCATCACCTCTGAGACATTATTTTGTTGAAAATGACAATGTGATTACATGCTTGTTTGGTGGTGTTGAGTCTGTATCGTATGTAACACAATATAACATAAAGCTCCATACATTTGAATGGTTGCAAAAAATCTATCATGCTGCCAGAAACCAGTGAAGCAGCAGTTACCTAGAATCAGCATTTAAAGCATAAAGCAAATTCAATTTTTAAACCAAAAATCTAGATGGTAATGATATTTAACGTGTAACTGTCATTTCAGTTTGTTTTTAACTGGGCCCATTTTTGGTTTTGCATTTTCATTTTTTTTCTCCCCACGTTCCAATAGCGATAACTTTTTAAATTTTCCATTCATATAGCCATACTGTATGAGGGCTTATTTTTTGCAAGATAAGTTGTATTTTTTTAAGGGCATGATATAATTCATCATGTCTGTTATTGGAAAATGGAAAAAAAATTGTTGGGTTAAATTGGAAAAACAAACACAATTCCAGAAGGGTTTGGGGGATTTTATATCATGGCGTTCACTTTGTGCTGAAAAGGACATGACTTCCGTATTTTGTGGCTCAATATGAATACGGAGATGCCAAGCTCGTATAGGTTTTTTTTGTTTTCCTTTACTACTTTTGAATAAATAAATAACTTAGAAAAAATTTCTTTGCATTGCCATTTTCTGACAGCCATTACTTTTTTATATTTTGATCTAGAGATCTGTATGAGGGCTTGCTTTTGTGGAACATACTGTAGTTTTTAGTAATACAATTTTAGTGGTACGTCTGACTTTTTGATCAATGTTATTCAATTTATTTTTTAGTTAAAAGGTGACAAAAAATGGTGAATTAAGTGGTTTTCACTTTCTGTTACAGCGTTCACTGCACAAGAATTTTTGTTTAGCATTTTAATAGTTCAGACATTTTTAGACACCAAGGTAATACAAACCGGATTCCAAAAAAGTTGGGACACTATACAAATAGTGAATAAAAACTGAATGCAATGATGTGGAGGTGCCAACTTCTAATATTTTATTCAGAATAGAACATAAATCACGGAACAAAAGTTTAAACTGAGAAAATGTACCATTTTAAAGGGAAAAATATGTTGAATCAGAATTTCATGGTGTCAACAAATCCCCAAAAAGTTGGGACAAGGCCATTTTCACCACTGTGTGGTATCTCCCCTTCTTCTTACAACACTCAGACGTTTGGGGACCGAGGAGACCAGTTTCTCAAGTTTAGAAATAGGAATGCTCTCCCATTCTTGTCTAATACAGGCCTCTAACTGTTCAATCGTCTTGGGCCTTCTTTGTTGCACCTTCCTCTTTATGATGCGCCAAATGTTCTCTATAGGTGAAAGATCTGGACTGCAGACTGGCCATTTCAGTACCCGGATCCTTCTCCTACACAGCCATGATGTTGTGATTGATGCAGAATGTCGTCTGGCATTATCTTGCTGAAAAATGCAGGGTCTTCCCTGAAAGAGATGACGTCTGGATGGGAGCATATGTTGTTCTAGAACCTGAATATATTTTTCTGCATTGATGGTGCCTTTCCAGACATGCAAGCTGCCCATGCCACACGCACTCATGCAACCCCATACCATCAGAGATGCAGGCTTCTGAACTGAGCGTTGATAACAACTTGGGTTGTCCTTGTCCTCTTTGGTCCGGATGACATGGCGTCCCAGATTTCCAAAAAGAACTTCGAATCGTGACTCGTCTGACCACAGAACAGTCTTCTATTTTGCCACACTCCATTTTAAATGATCCCTGGCCCAGTGAAAACGCCTGAGCTTGTGGATCTTGCTTAGAAATGGCTTCTTCTTTGCACTGTAGAGTTTCAGCTGGCAACGGCGGATGGCACGGTGGATTGTGTTCACCGATAATGGTTTCTGGAAGTATTCCTGAGCCCATTCTGTGATTTCCTTTACAGTAGCATTCCTGTTTGTGGTGCAGCATCGTTTAAGGGCCCGGAGATCACGGGCATCCAGTATGGTTTCTCGGCCTTGACCCTTACGCACAGAGATTGTTCCAGATTCTCTGAATCTTCAGATGATGTTATGCACAGTTGATGATGATAGATGAAAAGTCTTTGCAATTTTTCGCTGGGTAACACCTTTCTGATATTGCTCCACTATCTTTCTGCGCAACATTGTGGGAATTGGTGATCCTCTACCCATCTTGGCTTCTGAGAGACACTGCCACTCTGAGAAGCTCTTTTTATACCCAATCATGTTGCCAATTGACCTAATTAGTGTTAATTGGTCTTCCAGCTCTTCGTTATGCTCAGATTTACTTTTTCCAGCCTCTTATTGCTACTTGTCCCAACTTTTTTGGGATTTGTTGACACCGTGAAAATTTGAACGTTGTATTTTTCCTTTAAAATGATACATTTACTCGGATTAAACGTTTGATCTGTCATCTACGTTCTATTACAAATAAAATATTGACATTTGCCATCTCCACATCATTGCATTCAGTTTTTATTCACGATTTGTATAGTGTCCCAACTTTTTGGGAATCTGGTTTGTATATATTTTAGGCAAAATTGGCAAAGGGTGGCGATTTAAACTTTTAATGTGTTAATATATATATTATATTTTTTTTACATTTACAGTAATATATTTTAACCCCCTGTCATGGAACCATGAACCAGACGTACAACAAGCGATAAGTGGAAATAAGAAGGCTTTATTGAAAATCAAGCTGTAAGGCAAAAGTCCAAACGGATGGCTAAACCGAAGCAGGGTCTTGCGAAGCCAGAGGTCAGGAACCAGAAGGGTAGTCAGACGAAGCCAGGATCAGGAACCAGCAGGGTAGTCAGACGAAGCCTGGATCAGGAACCAGCAGGGTAGTCAGACGAAGCCAGGATCAGGAACCAGAAGCAGCTGCAGTCTTAGAAGCATGTGAACACAGGAGGACCAAGCAAGGAACTGAAGCCACAGACCTCCTATATGTATGAGCTAGGCATCCAGCTCCTCCCAGTGGGAAGGAGAAGCTGCAGGGTGGGAGGCTACAAGAAACCCAGAAACCAAGATGGCCGCCAGCACATGTCAAATGAAGGAGAACAGCAAGAAGGTAAGACCATGACAGTACCTCCCCCTCAAGGGCCCCTCCTCCGCGGAGTAAAGAACGGTTTCTGAGGGAAGCGTGCGTGGAAGGCTCGGAGCAAGGCAGGAGCATGGACATCTGCGGAGGGAACCCAGGAACGCTCCTCTGGACCATAACCACGCCAATGGACCAAAAACGGCACCCGACCGCGGACCAGGCGTGAGTCCAGGATATTGCTCACCTCATACTCCTCACGATTGCCCACTTGGACCGGACGAGGCCGAGGAACCGAGGAAGTGAAACGATTACACACCAGTGGCTTCAACAGGGAGACATGAAACACATTGGAGATCCGCATGCCAGGAGGAAGCGCAAGGGCATAGGCTACCGGGTTTACCCTGCGAAGCACTCGGAAGGGACCAACAAAGCGAGGCGCCAGCTTGGGAGTGGGCACTCGAAGGTTGAGGTTGCGGGTGGACAACCATACGCGGTCTCCGACCTGGTAGGAAGGAGCGGGCGCTCGTCTGCGATCAGCCTGGAGTCTCTGGCGCTGCGCAGAGACCTCAAGGGACCTCTGGATCTGTACCCAAGAAGCACGTAGGACGGAAAGGTGATCCTCCACAGCCGGAATATCCTGGGGAGAGAATACCTCCGGTAACACGGCAGGTTGGAACCCATAATTGGCCATGAAGGGAGACGTCCCAGAGGAAGAGTTCACCGCCGTGTTCCTGGCAAACTCAGCCCAAGGCAGGAGGTCAACCCAATTGTCTTGGTGATCGGAGACATAGCAACGAAGGAATTGCTCCAAGGCCTGATTGGATCGTTCTGCGGCCCCATTGGACTGAGGGTGGTAGGCCGAGGAGAAAGAGAGATGAATCCCCAACTGGGAGCAAAAGGCGCGCCAGAACCTGGACACAAACTGACTCCCCCGATCCGACACAATCTCCTTGGGCAAACCGTGCAACCGGAAGACCTCCCTGGCAAAAATCGAGGCCAACTCTTGTGCAGAGGGTAACTTCTTGAGAGGAACACAGTGGCACATTTTGGAAAACCGATCCACAATCATGAGAATGACCGTATGGCCTCGGGATGCAGGGAGGTCCACAATGAAATCCATCCCCAGGTGTGACCATGGACGCTCCCCGGTGGCTATGGGTTGCAAAAGGCCCAACGGAAGGTGCCGAGGGGACTTACTCTGGGCACAAACGGAGCATGCCGCTACATATGCGGCGATGTCGGAACGTAGAGAAGGCCACCAGAACAGACGTGAAACAGCCCAGGACAGCTGATTCTTTCCAGGATGCCCCGCGGCCTTGGAGTTATGGTAGGTTCGCAACAACCGAGTGCGCAACTCCTCAGGCACAAAACATCTGCCGTTGGGTCTCCCAGAGGGAGCACCAGATTGAGCCGCCAAAATCTGCTCACCCAGGGGAGAGGTCAGGCTGGTACGAATGGCGGCCAGGATCTGATTCGGAGGTATGACCGAAGTCGGAATCGACTCCTCCCCGGACAGCTCGGAGTACTGCCGTGATAAGGCATCCGCTCTGATGTTCTTGGAACCGGGTAGGTAGGAGACCACGTAATTAAAACGTGACAAGAACAGAGCCCATCTGGCCTGACGTGGTGTCAATCTCTTGGCCTCAGAAAGGTAGGTCAGATTCTTGTGGTCCGTCAGGATGAGAACCGGAACCACCGAGCCCTCGAGCAAGTGCCTCCATTCTTTAAGGGCCTGCACGATGGCCAATAACTCCCTGTCACCAATCTGATAGTTGCACTCCGCGGAAGACAGTTTCCGGGAGTAAAACCCACAAGGAAGCAGAGGACCCTCTGGTGTTCTACGCTGAGACAGAAGGGCGCCTACTCCCGTCTCAGACGCGTCCACCTCGAGGACAAAAGGCAACCCAGGGTTGGGATGCGACAGAATCGGAGCCGACACGAAGGCGGACTTTAGAGCCTCAAAAGCTCGGATGGCCTCGAGCGGCCAGACCTGGGGATTACTGCCCTTCCTGGTCAGATCCGTGAGGGGCTTGGCTAGCATGGAAAAGTCCCTGATGAACTTCCGATAATAATTGGCGAAGCTCAAAAAGCGCTGCAGGGCACGAAGTCCACTGGGCTGGGGCCACTGTAAGACAGCCGAAACCTTCTCAGGATCCATGGAGAACCCCTCAGCGGAAATGATGTAACCTAAGAAGGTTACCTGGGATCGGTGAAATTTGCATTTCTCAAGTTTACCGAACAGCTTGTTCTCTCGTAACCGTTGCAACACTCGTCTGACATCCAGAATGTGGGCCTCCATGGATTCAGAATATACCAAGATGTCATCCAAATAGACCACCACACACTGCTGCAACAGGTCACGGAAAACATCGTTGATGAATTCCTGGAAGACTGCGGGCGCATTGCACAACCCAAAGGGCATAACCAAGGATTCATAATGACCGGTCCTGGTGTTAAACGCGGTCTTCCACTCATCGCCCGCCTTGATCCTTACCAGGTTATATGCCGCCCTCAGGTCGAGTTTGGTAAAGACCGTGGCCCCTTTGAGGCGATCGAACAGCTCGGAAATCAAGGGTATCGGGTAAGCGTTCTTGATCGTGATGCGATTGAGACCCCTGTAATCGATGCAAGGCCTCAACTCACCGCCCTTCTTTTTCACAAAGAAAAATCCAGCCCCTGCCGGGGACGAGGATTTGCGAATGTGTCCGCGTGAAAGCGCCTCCCTCACGTACTCCTCCATGGCCTCATTCTCCGCTACCGACAGTGGATAGACTTTGCCACGAGGAGGAACGGCACCAGATTGTAACTCTATGGCACAATCGTATGGGCAGTGCGGAGGTAGGGCAACCGCACGCACCTTATCGAATACATCCCGGTACTCCTCGTATTCAGGAGGCAACAGAGAGTCCGAGGAAGTACACAGCAACTTGACAGGCCCATGGATGCAACTAGCCCCACACTGCGGTGACCACGAGAGGATCTCGGCCGATCTCCAATCAAAAGTCGGATTATGCTTCTGGAGCCAGGGGTACCCCAAGACCACCGAGTAGTGTGGAGACGAAATAACCTGGAGACAGACCGACTCTCTGTGAACGGCACCAATGGCCATCCCCACTGGAAGGGTCTCCTGAGTCACGTGTGGCGGCAGAAGGGGTCTGCCGTCTATCGCCTCAAGAGCCAGTGGGGAACATCGAGGCTGCAGAGGAATGGAATTGGCGGCAGCGAACACACTATCAATGAACAAACCACCAGCACCAGAGTCCACCAACGCCTGGGTCGTCACCGAGCCCCCGACCCAGGAGAGGACAACAGTAATCAGTGGTTTGTCAACACGGGAAACCGGGGACGAGGAGACTCCACCCAAGATCTGCCCCCGACAGGATCTCAGGTGCGAGCGTTTCCCGGACGGTTCGGGCATGCCAACCGAAAATGCCCACCGAGACCACAGTACATGCATCGGCCCTCGCGTCTCCGGAGTACCCTCTCCCCCTCGGACAGGCGAGCAAACCCCAGCTGCATGGGTTCACCCCCAGACAAGTCATCCCCAGGAGGCGTGGGAGGAGAGGGAGGCACGGGTGGGACAGCAAACGTAGGCGCCAATCTGTTAGAAGACCTCCGCAGGCTCTCCTTAAAGGAAGGTCTCTCCCTGAGTCTGGTGTCAATCAAAATCAGGAAAGAAATAAGAGACTCGAGCTCCACTGGTAGGTCCTTAGCTGCAACCTCATCCTTCAAGGCATCCGAGAGACCATGAGAGAAAGCAGCGACCAGAGCCTCATTATTCCAGCCCACCTCTGCTGCCAGGGTACGAAACTCAATGGCGTATTCAGCTACGGATCGTGAACCCTGTCTGATGGACATAAGGAGCTTCGCAGCAGAAGCAGCACGAGCCGGCACATCGAATACCTTCCGAAGAGAAGCAACAAAACCGGAAAACTCGGCAACCACCGGATTGTTGTTCTCCCATAAAGGGCTGGCCCAGGCCAAGGCCTTGTCCGAGAGCAGCGAGATCAAGAAGCCCACCTTTGATCTCTCAGTAGGAAAGGCATGTGGCAGCAACTCGAAATAGATGCCCACCTGGTTCAGGAAACCTCGGCACTGAGTTGGCTCTCCCCCAAAGCGCTGTGGAAGGGGGGCAGAACCGGTCATACCCCGAAACACCGCAGGCGCAGCAACAGGTGTCGGGGTAGACTCTGGCGCAACAACCCGGAGCGGCAGTAGGAGCGGGCCCAGGAGCGACAACCGACCCATCGGCAACGGAAGCTAAATGAGCCGTGCGTTCAAGCAGGGTTTGCAACGCCACAGCGAACCGACCCAACAGGTGATCCTGCTGATCAAGTCTGGCAACCAGCGTAGGTAGCGAGGATGGCCCTGTACTGTCAGAATTCATGGCTTGGTCCTAATGTCATGGAACCATGAACCAGACGTACAACAAGAGATAAGTGGAAATAAGAAGGCTTTATTGAAAATCAAGCTGTAAGGCAAAAGTCCAAACGGATGGCTAAACCGAAGCAGGGTCTTGCGAAGCCAGAGGTCAGGAACCAGAAGGGTAGTCAGACGAAGCCAGGATCAGGAACCAGCAGGGTAGTCAGACGAAGCCTGGATCAGGAACCAGCAGGGTAGTCAGACGAAGCCAGGATCAGGAACCAGAAGCAGCTGCAGTCTTAGAAGCATGTGAACACAGGAGGACCAAGCAAGGAACTGAAGCCACAGACCTCCTATATGAGCTAGGCATTCAGCTCCTCCCAGTGGGAAGGAGAAGCCGCAGGGTGGGAGGCTACAAGAAACCCAGAAACCAAGATGGCCGCCAGCACATGTCAAACGAAGGAGAACAGCAAGAAGGTAAGACCATGACACCCCCTTAGAGGGCTAGAACTTGGGATCTTTTGATTCCTTGTGCTATTTACCCAAATAGAGGGCTATTAGAGTAAATGGGATTTTGACATGCTTCCTGCTGAGCTGTGCTTCGTGCACAGCTCAGCAGGGAACTTACCTTGGCAAGCCTGGAATGCTTCAGAAGTGTCCAGACTGCCATAGTAACTGATCAGAGCCCCGCGATTTACCTCTGCCTTTTCACACAGATGCAGAGATCAGTGTTGATTGCGGCATCTGATGGGGTTATATGACGGGGTTCAGCACAATCGCCGTTCCTCATCAGTGTGGTCAGGTGACTGATGTTTTATACATCACCCACTGCATATGGAGCAGGCTCACGGCAGCAGCCTGCTCCATACATTCCCTCAACCACTGTGATATACCGGTATTTCATGGTGGTTGAAGGGGTTGATATTGTGTAGGGAAAAGGATGTTAAAAGGGTTGTCTGGGTTTCAGGAGGAAACTGGACAGCCACCAGGATCCAGCTGAAATAAAGAAAAGGTATGTACTTACCTGACAGATTCTGTATTGCGGCTCTGGTTCTCCCAGCAGGGCTCTATGCACCTGACTGCAGAATTAATGTCATGTCAACAACATGGCTGCAGCCAATCACTAGCCTCAGTGATGGACCCGATAATGCCAAGTGTTGTTAACATGATATCAATGCTGCAGCAGGGTAAATTGACCCCAGCCGGGAGAACCAGAGCTATGGTGGGGATCTATAAGGCAAGTACTTACAGGTTCTTTATTGCAGGAGGATAGCTTGGTCATATTATTTATTAGTAAAAGGGGTTTATTCTTACTACAAAACTGCCAGTAAAGAGGCTGGTATTGTTTTTTGCGTTTCTTATTTTTTCAGCATTCCCATGCAATATAATCACATTGTAAATGTATTCCCTGGGTTAAAAGGATTACATCAACACAAAATTTATATATATTGTAAGCATTCATAGATGGCAGGTCTGTATCACTGAGGCTGCTACACTCAGTTATATAAGTCCCGGAGGTAGGTTGTAACCAGTGTTGCTAGATCACTGAGTTTGTGGTACCGTAGCTGGAGTTTGGGTCCGGGATTTAGGAGTGACTGAAGAGCTTGGGTGGGAAGGTCAGTCCCATACTCCCTCCCGGGTGTTCTTTCCTCAAACAGGTGGAAAATGAATTAAAAGGCATGCTGCCAGAGAGCAGTGTGTGCTGGTCTGAACGAAAGACTCATGGACAAGACCACTATACAAAGTGCAATCTCTAGGTAAAAACCTACAAGCTGGTGAGAAGCCTATATAACTACATTTTTTGTTATTTCCATGAACTGTTATTGAAGCAAGCCTGTATCGTTTTGTGTATGCCCAATAAACCCTGGGAAAAGAGACTGTCTGAATGGTCCCATCTCACAATATATGTTTTTTAAGCTTTACTACTTCTAAAAAATAAAAACTCTAAACAAAAGTGTTTGCATTGCTGAATCCTAAGACCCATAACATTTTTCTTTTAATGGAGCCATCTTACAGATTGATTTTTGTGGGATGACCTGAGGTACCATTTTGGGGTACATTAGACTTTTTGATAGCTTTTTATTCCGTTTTATTTCTGTGTGGCGGGTAAACAAAAAGACATTATGCCATTGAAAAGCATTTACCATATGGGATAAATAGCATGATCATTTTGTTTTTGCCGCACATACTCAGTTTCATCCTTTAAAATGTATTGGACAACACTGATAGCATTATGTCAGTATTATCCAATACATTTCAGAACTGTAAGGGTTGCATAGCATCTAAAATCAATATAATACAATGTGACCCCAGCAGTGCTGGGAGGTCAGGGTGTGAGCTGCCCCATACTCACGCTGTGAGTCCGATGTGTGAAACTTGCTCGTCTGAAAGGGACCTAAAGCTGACCATACACATTCAATAGCTGTCTGCCAAACAAGCTCAGCTCCCTCCCAGCTTGTGCCTGTGTAAACTATGAGGAGAGCGGAGAAGCTCTGGCGGTGGCTTATCTCCCTGGAGAACAAAAGGATCACGCAAAAATATTAATTTTGCATGATCCTTGTCTTCTCCAACATCGGAAACTCCCCACACATATTAGTGTATAATGTGTATGACCAGTGGGCTTGCCAACCATAGAGAAAAATAGGCGACTTTTTTTCCTGTGTCTGTGAAAAAAAATAGATGTTACCCTTATTTGTTTGAGGTTGGTGGTACTTGACTAGATTATTTTGGTGGTAGCGATCATCATTTTACAGCTCACAGTAAATGAGCTTTTAGCAGTATGGTGAGCTATAGACATGTACTACTTATCTTTATCATTCATTTCCAATTTATCCTTGAAAAAATATTGGCTTTCCATGATTTTGGGAAAAGTTATCCAGAAAAATGAAAAATTCTGGCTGGCCAGCTTAACATCTCGAAAAAATAAAATGCAACAGCACTCTGCAAACCAAATAAAGTACAATAATGCCATAGTAATAGAAAATAATCTGGTGCTAATGCTACACTTATTTTGTAAATTTGAGATTCTTGGCAAATACATTTTGTACAAAATTATTTGGGCCTGTCTGCCAAACGGCAAGGCGATCTCTGCAAGACATGAACCTAATACAAAATGCTACCTGCTATGTGACATAACGGCCACCATTAAATTCAGAGAGTGCAGGTTCAATGTGTGCTGCCTGTTGCCATATTGCAGACCGCATTTGTGAACAGTAATACACAAGCACCGTTCACCCATTTCAATGGGTCCGCAAATCCGGAAATCCGGAACAATACGGAGTACTTTCTGGGGTTCTGTTCCTTGCTTCCGCACTGCAAAAAGAACTTACTCTATCTTTTTCGGAATGGAAGGATCACAGACCCATTCAAGTGAATAGGTCTGCGATCCCCATGCGCCTGCCCCATGGATGGTGCCCGTGCATTGCGGACTGGAGGTTATAACTCAGATATAGTCACCGGTAAGAAGATTACCTTCACTGCAATTTACACCATGTACTAATGGTCTAATTATCCAGAAAATAAATATTTTTGTGGAAGTGCTTCTTTAAGGCCTCATCACTGTGGACTACCATCGTGCTTCTTGCATTGTGCCTGCCTTGCACCTTAGAAATCCCCAACACCAAGAGCAATCTGAACCATCACCAGGCAGGATACCCACACCAGGGTTTGCCCCAAGGAGAAGAAAGGGTGTGCCCCCCCCCCCCTCTCACTGTGTGCATAGCCCTGGGGTGCTGGAGCAGGGTCACCACCATGAGTACTTCCGCCTCCATCCTCATCGCAGCCCCCCCCTCATTCTCTCCACCTCACATCTCCCCTGCGGGCCGACGCATTGCATTAGTCCCAAAGGATTTTTACCTGCAATTGTTTAACTGCTTACATAATAAACTTCATTAGTTATGTAATGCAGTGTATTATGCTATTACTTGATAACTGACAGGTAATTGTCATGGCTTATACACATACACCTGGGGGGCCTCTATTAAAGGCATTGGTATTCCGAGATTGCATTTAAGGGGCTGTAAGTGGGTGACAGAGGGAGTCATCTCCATCTGAAACCACTTTGATGTCGCAATTGCTACTGACCACATCATCTATGAGATTATACAACCGGAATTGTCAGTTCAGCCATTAGAGCAAGAGTCTGGCTGTCATAAAATAGCTGAGCACTTACTCCTCCTGGCACAGTAGACCCATGGAACACTAAGGCCCCTTTCACACGGGCAAGAATTCCGTGCAGGTACAATGCATGAGGAGAACGCATTGCACCCGCACTAAATCCGGATCCATTCATTTCAATGGGGCTGTGCAGATGAGCGGTGATTTTCACGCATCAATTGTGCGTTGCATGAAAATTGCAGCATGCTCTATATTGTTTTTCACGCAACGCAGGCCCCATACATGTGAATAGGGCTGCGTGAAAATCGCGGCGCGATTTTCACTCATAGTTGCTAGATGACGATCGGGATGGGGACCCGATCTTTATTTTCCATTATAACATGGTTATAAGGGAACATAATAGCATGCTTAATACAGAATGCTAAGTAAATTAGGGATGGAGGGGTTAAAAAAATATATATATATATTTAACTCCCCTCATCCACTTGTTCCCTCAGCCTGGCTCATCTTCTTCTTTGAGGACCTGGGAGGAAAAGGACCTTTGGTGACGTCACTGTGCTCATCACATGGTCCAGCACCCGTATCTTTTCCCACAACGCACCCGCAGCGCCTGTGTGAACCCAGCCTAAGAGTAGGCCTGCATAAAGAAGCTCGTAGTAACTGCTTTAAAAATGCATACTGATTGTCACTAAGGAGTTAAAGCTGAAGCCTATGCCAAATGCAGGGGCTGTATGTACAGTATAACATAGGTACAAGTCCAGCTCCAATATTTATGTACCACAGTCAACATGTGTGTATTATATTACTATTGACTTTTACTTGCTACAGATGTAGCAGGGGTACAACACACTCTAACTCAAATGTCTTAACTTATCGCGTTATCTTGAAACAAAAGCTATTGAAAAGCAATTGCTTAACGCATTTAGTTGCATTTAGTTTAGATAACATGACCTCATAAAGCATGTGTGTTAATCCTGCTACATCCATATTTTCAGTTTACTGTGTATTGGGGTGCTGCCTGCCTGTCCATTAATCCCTTAAGGACCGGGCTCATTTTCACCTTCAGGACCAGGCCATTTTTTGCAAATCTGACCAGTGTCACGTTATGTGGTGATAACTTTCAAACGCTTTGACTTATCCAGGCCATTCTGAGATTGTTTTTTTCGCCACATATTGTATTTCATGACACTGGTAAAATGGAGTAAAAAAAATATATAATATTTATAAAAAAATACCAAATATGCCCAAAATTTTGAAAAATTAGCAAATTTCCAAGTTTCAATTTCTCTACTTCTATAATATATATTAATACCTACAAAAATTATTACTTTACATTTCCTATATGTCTACTTCATGTTAGGATCATTTTGGGAATGACATTTTATTTTTGGGGGACGTTACAGGGCTTAAAATGTTCTCACATTTTCAAAAACCAACTTTTTAAGGACCAGTTCAGGTCTGAAGTCACTTTGTGAAGCTTACATAATAGAAACCACCCAAAAATGACCCCATTTTACAAACATCGTTAACTCTTTAGGTGTTCCACAAGAATTAATGGAAAATAGAGATACAATTTCAAAATTTCACTTTTTTGGCAGATTTTCCATTTTAATATTTTTTTTCGAGTTACAAAGTAACAGCCAAACAAAAACTCAATATTTATGGTCCTGATTCTGTAGTTTACAGAAACACCCCATATGTGGTCGTAAACTGCTGTACGGGCACACGGCAGGGCGCAGAAGGAAAGGAATGCCATACGGTTTTTGGAAGGCAGATTTTGCTGGATTGTTTTTTTTGACACCATGTCCCATTTGAAGCCCCCCTGATGCACCCCTAGAGTAGAAACTCCAAAAAAGTTACCCCATTTTAGAAACTACGGGATAGGGTGGAAGTTTTGTTGGTACTAGATTAGGGTATGCCAAAGGCTGTCCAGGCATGCTGGGAGTTGTAGTTTTGCAACAACTGGAGGCACACTGATTTGGAAACACTGCTTTATATTACACTTTTTGTGAGGTAAGATAACAAGAAATAGCTGTTTTGGCACAGTTTAGACTACAATGTAGTATACCTTTTTTTATTTATGTAAGTTTTACACAATAATATCATTTTTGAAACAAAAAAAAAACATATTTTAGTGTCTCCATATTCTGAGAGCCATAGTTTTTTCAGTTTTTGGGCGATTATCTTAGGTAGGGTCTCATTTTTTTGCGGGGTGAGATGACGGTTTGATTGGCACAATTTTGGGTTGCATATGACTTTTTGATCGCTTGCTATTACACTTTTTGTGATGTAAGGTGAAAATTAATAGTTTTTTTAGCACAGTTTTCACCTAAGGGTCTAGGTCATGTGATATTTTTATAGAGGCGGTTGATACGGATGCGGCGATACCCAACATGTATACTTTTTTATTTATTTATGTAAGTTTTACACAACAGCTTTTTTAAAACAAAAAAAAAATGATGTTTTAGTGTCTCCATATTCTGAGCCATAGCTTTTTTATTTTTTGGGCGATTGTCTCAGGTAGGGGCTCATTTTTTTGCGGAATGAGGTGACGGTTAGATTGGTACTTTGGTGGTCGTACGCCTTTTGATCGCTTGCTGTTGTACTTTTTGTGATGTAAGGTGACAATTTTTTTATTTTAGCACAGTTTTTATTTTTTACAGTGTTCATCTGAGGGGTTAGGTCATGTGATATGTTTATAGAGCTAGTCGATGCGGATGCAACCATACCTAATATGTCTATATGTCTTTTCCCTATTTTTTAAAAAAATTTTACTTTATTTTTGGAAAAGGACGCTTTTTTTTTTTACTTGAAACTTTTAATTTTTTTTGTTAAAATTTTATTTTATTAACTTTTATTTTCACTTTATTTGTCCCACTCTGGGACTTCAACATTACAGGGTCTGATCCCTGTTTCAATGCAGCACGTTACATCTGTATTGTGCTGTATTGAACTGTTAGTATCTGTCACTGTAAGACGCTAACAGTTGCCTAGGAGACCCAGCCTGGGGGCTGGGCCTCTTAAGCCTCCGTACATGCTAGGCCCCAAGCCTTGGAATGGCTTGGGGCTGCCATGGCAACCATCGAGGCCCTGCCACAGCAGCGTGGGGACCGATGGATGAGGTGAGGGAGCGCAAACCTCCCATATGCCGCGATCAGCACTGACCGCGGCATATGAGGGGTTAATCCACCGACATCGGCATCATCACCGATGCTGGTCGATGCAGCAGGGATCCGGCAGTCAGTAACAGCCGGATCTCTGCCGCTGATCACTGCACCGCACGCGGGGGGGAGGAAGGACCGCAGGACGCTCGTCCTCTAGCGCTGAGTGCTGGCGATTTAGGACGAGCATTCTCGTCCTGGGTCGTTAAGGGGTTAATACCTGTTTTAGTGGAAACAATCTGATCCTTTATACTGTCAATGCAAAAACGCCACAATAACAATTTGTTAATTTGGGAGGGTTGCATGAAAGCTGTTATTGCATTACTAGCACTAAAAGGGTTCTCCAATTTCTAGACATCGATGACCTGTCCTCTGAATAGGTCATCAATATCAGTTTGTGGGGGTCCAATACCTACTCCCCCTCCCCTATTGTTCAGCTGCTTTTGGCATCCGCCGACACTGAAAACAAAATAGTGGACCGATCCAGAAGCAGAAGCAGTGTCTAAGCCTTCTACTTCCGGTTCCACTGACTTTTTTTCTGTTGTATATTCCAAGTGTTGGATCCCCTCTGATCAGATATTGATGACCTATCCAGAAGAAAGGTCATTAATATCTATAAACTGGAAAACCCCTTTCACATATTTCATTAGCTGTATTGATGTGAATTCAAAATATGTGGCATAATGTGGTGCATCTAGGTTTGGAAAAATTAACTGGACCTATCCTGACAAGTTGTGTGGCTTACCAGAAAATGGGTTTGGCTTTGACATAAAGCGGCGAGACCTTATGTGCACCATTTAGTGCCAAAACTGCACCACAATTCTTGTGTAAAATTCTACTAAGCCAACCGCTAGGTGGTAAAAAATTAGATAAAGATGTCTATCCCTGCATCAGATGTATCATTCAGACTGATCTTTATGACTGAGAGGGCTTTATGTGATAGTGATTTTCATTCAGTGAAGACAGGCCAACAAAAATTGTTTGTCAACAGCACAAACCCATCTGTTTGTCATCAATTTATCAGCTCGGGTATCCCCTCAACTATACAGATGCTTCTCTTTACTACAGAAACCAAGGGGAGAAAAGGGAAGTAATAATCTAATATGGTAAGAAGGGAATATTAGGAGAAATTGTAGCATACCTTTAGCTACTGTAAGAAGGTACCTGGAATCATCGTGGTACACCTGGTATGGTATATGTCACTGAGGTTCCTGGACTCTGAAGTAAGAGCCAGTATTTTATGTGTCAGCAGCAGCTA
Organism: Bufo gargarizans; assembly: GCF_014858855.1. Classification (NCBI taxonomy): domain Eukaryota; kingdom Metazoa; phylum Chordata; class Amphibia; order Anura; family Bufonidae; genus Bufo; species Bufo gargarizans. The sequence goes on from NC_058081.1 coordinate 399,654,235, forward strand.
TTGCTAATTGACACCTAAAGATTTAGCATGGCTGTCATAGCTGATTCTTACTAGGAGTAGTCAAAGTGCTGGGTGGGTGACTACTCCCCATGTTCCAGGCCAGGTTTTGCCAGGCATAAAAACCAGCCAGCACTGCCAGGTGGTGTGGATTTACCTCCCTCTGACAGTGGAGCTCAGGAGTCTGTGTTCTGTGAACTGAGGGCTGTGCTGGGATTTGAGGTTTGAGCCTGGCTGGAGGACTCAGGCCCCTCTAAAGGTGAACTGGCCACCTATGGACTTGATGAGGCTGAACTGCTAACAGGGTATGAATTAATACCCAGGAGAAAAGGTGACTTTTATTGTTTATGGACATTCCTTGTGTGTGAACAAACACCAAGCTACCTGCGTTTTGTGATACACCTTATCTGCATTTTGTTATACACCAATCTGTGAATAAACACCGCTGTTTGAATTAAGAACTGTGTACTTTGCCTCTATACTGCATCCGAAAATCCTAACTACCAGAGGGAATCCCCACAATTGGTGGAGGATGCAGGCAAGCACAATGAGGCTGGGATGAACGACGATATATTTTTGGGTTTGCATTTCTGGGCAAAGTTGTATGTCGTACATCAAACCCGCTGTATTTCAACCTGTGCCCCACAACAAAATGGAGGCTGTTGTGAAGGCCCTCAAGGAGGCTAATTTGCAGCAGCGAGAGACTACCCTGCACCACCAGGAGGCTAATAAGCAGCAAGAGAGCAACCAGTTGCTGCTACAACACCTGATGGCCTTGCAGACAGCAGGAGTGACTCCAGCGTCCACGATGCCCGGAAAGCAGTCCATGCAGTGATCCCTAAGATGACACCAGCAGATGACATTGAAACCTACCTGGCGATGTACACGAAAGTGTCCACCAGGGAAAAGCTGCCCCGAGACCAGTGGGCTGAGGTCGTCGCTCCTTTCCTGGCATCAGAGTCCCAGCGGGTGTATTTCGACTTGCTGGACAATCAAGCGGCCGACTACCCGAAGGTAAAGGGTGAGATTTTGGCAAGACTGGTGGTGAATGTGTTGGTCCAGGCCCAGCTGATACATCATTGGGGGTTTAAGCTGTCCGAGCCTGCGAGACAGCTTACCTGGTGGAACACTATGAGGCCACCAAGAATCTCAAGGGGGGTTCTTTTGGGAGGAGGGCAGGCAAACTCCAGAACTCCCCACCCCAGGCCCACAGGTATGACCCAATGAACCCCCTCCCCCCGGAGGTTCCCCTTATGGGCCAGACCCAGTTAATCTGCTGGCGGTGTCAGGAACCTGGCCACACCAGGGCTGATGTCCTCATCGAGTTAAACCCTTGGACACTAATTGTGGTTACCGACAATGCTAGGAAACTGTGTGCCACAGGTACCCCGGAGGCTCTAGACCACTTGTGCCAGGTGGAAGTGGGAGACACTCAAGCGGAGGCGCTGCTGGACTCATGGAGCTTGGTGACCCTGGTAAGGGCTACCCTGGTGCAGTCTGCTGAGTATACTGGCCGGAAAGTTGGGGTGATGTGCATCCATGGAGACTTGAAAGACTACCCCACTGTGCTGGTGTCTCGAACCACGGTGGCCGGCAGGTGGACCCACAAAGGGAGAGACTCATAATAGGGAGAGACTTTCCAGGTTTCCCTGCCCTATGGCCGGTTGGGAGAGATAAGGATACCCCTGAGACAGGAATAATCCCAGGAGATTGGCCTTGTTCAGGGGGACAGCCAGAGCCCTTGGAACCTGAGGCCGAAGGTCCAGCAGTAGGGATGACCGCCACGTCGGTGAAAGAGGGGGAGACAACCCTACGTAGAGTAATGGTGGGAGACGCGGAGGAGTTGCCACCGGATCCTGGGTTGGCAGACCTCCGGGGAGAATTTCGGTACAGCCCAACACCGAGACCCAACCCTATCCCGGGTCTGGGAGAATGTGGTAATACTTTGATGGTTTACCCCAACAACCTGGGGCCGAGTCGATGTTTCCCCATTTTGTGGTCCACAGAATATGCTACTGTATATCGGGTAAACCAGATGCGGGCTGAACAGTTGGTGGTGCCCGGGGCCTATCAAAAACTCGTGTTAGAGTTAGCCCACCAACATGTTCTTGGGGGTCATCTGGGACTGCAGAAGACACAGGACCGAATACTACAACGGTTTTACTGGCCCGGTGTCCTTAGAGAGGTGGATGACTTTTGTAAGTCTTGCCCGACCTGCTAAACCACTAGCCCCCAGCACCTATTCCATAGTGTCCCTTCCGATTATCGAGGTACCATTTGAGAGAATCGCTATGGATCTTGTAGGCCCAGAACTGAAGTCCGCTAGGGGGCACCAACACATCTTGGTCATCCTGGACTACACCACTCGGTACCGAGAGGCGGTGCCACTGCGACATACATCGGACAAACTGATAGCAAAATAATTATTGAGATGTTTTTCCGAGTGGGGATACCCAAAGAGGTTCTGACTGACCAGGGGTCACGCGGGAGCTCTGTAAGTTGCTGAATATCAAACAGATACGGACATCCGTCTATTACCTGCAAACTGACGGCATAGTAGAAAGGTTTAATCAAACGTTAAAAACTATGTTAAAATGAGTAGTAGCTAAGGATGGAAAGGACTGGGACCTCCTTCTGCCCTATTTTATGTTCGCAGTGCAAGAAGTGCCCCATGCCTTTACTGGGTTCTCACCTTTCGAACTACTATATGGCAGACATCCATGTGGTCTGTTGGACATAGCCAAAAAGCAACAACCCACACCATATAAAAGTGTTGTTGAATACCTCACCCAGATGCAGGAACGTATTGAAACTGTGTTGCCGCTGGTAAAGGAACATATGGAGGCAGCTCAGCGAGCTCAAAGTCGGATGTATAATCAGCAGGCTCGGGTCCGGATCTTTAACCCGGGAGATCAGATTTTGGTTCTGGTACCGACAGTGGACAGTAAGTTACTGGCTAGGTGGCAGGGACCCTACGAGGTACTCGAAAAAGGTTAAAGAAGTATACTACAAGGTACACCAGCTGGGGCGGTGGAAGCCAGAGCAGGTGTACCATGTGAATTTACTCAAACCGTGGAAGGATAGGGAGACCAGTACTGACGATAGCCTGCAGACGAGTTTTCTAGGGGGAGAGGTTCCAGCCTCTGATGTAAGGGAAACGGTTGCTACAATGAAGATTGCTGACAACCCCTCTAAACAGACTCAGGAGGCCAGGGAGTTTGTCAACAGGAACACAGATGTGTTCTCAGACCTCGGTCGACGCACTTCCATAATCCAGCATGACATTGTCACTGAGCCTCAGGCCAAAATCCGTTTGAAACCATACCGGGTACCCGAGGCTCGGCAACAGGCTATCTCTGAGGAAGTACAACTAAGGCTGCAACTAGACGTCATCGAGGAGTCTAGAAGTGAGTGGGCCAGCTGCATAGTACTGATACCCAAAACGGACGGGACGTTGCGGTTTTGCAACTATTTTCTAAAATTAAACAAGGTATCTAAGTTCAACATGTATCCTACACCCCAGGTAGATGAGCTGATTGAGAGGTTAGGACAAGCCCGGTATTTTTCTGTTTTGGACCTCACCAAAGGGTACTGGCAGGTACCCTTAACGGATCCTGCCAAAAATAAAACAGCCTTCATCCAAAGGCTAATGGACATTGTGCTGTGACCACATCGTCTGTACGCTTCAGCTTACCTGGATGATATTGTCATCCACAGTACCGACTGGGAAAGTCACCTGCCCAAAGTGCAGGCTGTAGTAGACTCCCTTTGAAAAGCTGGACTAACTGCTAACCCCAAAAATGTGTGATAGGGTTAGAGGAGATAAAATACCTGTAACCCCAAGTAAACAAAATAGAGGCGATAAGAAATTTGCCCCAACCTGTCACCACTAAACAAGTAAAGTCATTCCTAGGAATGATAAGCTATTACATGAGATTTGTTCCCCACTTTGTCACTATAGCTGCGCTCTTGACAGAGCTCTTAAAGGGATGAAAATCAGTGATGGTTCGCTGGGATGAGCGGGCGGAAGAGGCTTTTTCCACTTTGAAGTCGGCCCTTTGCAGGTCACTGGTTTTGGTGATGCCCAATTTTAATAGAGAGTTCGTGGTACAGACAGATGCCTCCGAAGTAGGCCTCGGTGCTGTACTCTCTCAGGAAGTCAATAGGGAGGAGCATCCCGTTGTCTTTTTAAGCCGCAAGCTCACCCCAGCCGAAACCAGGTATAGTATAGTGGAGAGAAAGTGCCTGGCTATCAAGTGGGCACTCAAGTCTCTCTGCTACTATTTGTTGGGGAGAAAGTTCTGCCTGGTGACTGACCACTCCTCTCTCAACTGGATGAGCCAGACCAAAGAGAGAAATGCCCGAGTCACCAGATGGTTCCTGTCCTTACAGAACTTTAAGTTCTCTGTGGAACACAGGGCAGGCCGGATGCAGGAAAACACAGATGCCCGGGTATACTGTATGGCAGGTGTTCACCCCCTCAGGGTTGAACAAAGAGGGATATATAAGAAGGTACCTGGAATCATCGTGGATGCAAGGAATGTGTCACCGAGGTTCCTGGCCTTGGTAAAGTAAGAGCCGGTATTTTATGTGTCAGCAGCAGCTATTGCTAATTTACACCTTGAGATTTAGCATGGCTGTCATAGCTTATCCGGGGCAGCTCTTACTGGGAGTAGTCAAATTGCTGGGTGGGTGACTACTCCCCGTGTTACAGGCCGGGTTTTGCTAGGACTAAAAACCAGTGTGGATTTACCCATTTAACTATGGAATATAGACAATTGCTGTGCAAAATCATGATTGAATAATTTTCTTTTATTTACTATTGTCAAGTGCTCCTTAGTTAAAGGCCCACTTTCATTGTAAAAATAATAAAATTGTAATAAAAAATAAATGTCTGCATGGATTTCGGTCTCAGTCCTTATTAAATCCTTGAATAGCATTTCTCATAGCAAAAATGTGTGATAGACAATGTAACTTCCTTTCAGTACAATAAAAGAAATATGATGAAAAATAGATTTTACAAGACAAATTAAATCCACTTAAACATAAGCTACCTAAAAAAAAAACACCCACATAGTGTTATTGTCTAACAGCAGGGGAAGTGTGGGAGTTGTGACATAGCAAGGGGTTTTGTTTGGGAAGGCAGGTATTTTCCTCTCAACATGGGCGGCTGGGCTGATTTCTAGCCAGGTGAGATCAAATACCGGACCGGAGTTTAAGTGCCGATCCGGGTTTTGGCAGCGCCTGGCTTTCCTTTAAATAGGCAGCTGGGCTCAGCTGAGTCTCTTGGGATCTGAAGCATGGTGCTGTGCTGGAGGGTTTAGAGCCGCATAAGGGGCTCTAAACCCTCCAGCACGGGAGAAACCGGCCCCCTTAAGCCTAGTGTGGACTGCTGGGGATAAAACAGCTAGCAAGGTGACGTGTCTGTTCTTGGACTTTTCATTATGAGAATTAACACCAAGACTGTAATGAGTCGTTTTTCTTTTGCCTTTTGTGTGAATAAACACTGACATTTTGATTTACGAACTTGTTTTGCCTCTGTACTGCATCCGCTTACCCTGCCTACCAGAGCAAATCCTCATAGTTCACAGAAATCATGCTAATGTTAGTAACTATGATATGAAAAGATAATAAATATAAAGACATATGCTTTCTAAATGCCTTTTCACAGTGCAGAAATAACTACAACAACTGGATGTCTATTGATCAAAAGTTGTCTTGAATTACTACATAATTAATTTCTACCACTAGGTGGCAGTGTCTTACCACACAGTCAAGTTTACAATTTAGATAGCAGGCAAAAAGGGTTCTCTACAAAATAGGAAATAGGAACAATGTAAATCGGCATATCCTACTACAATAGCTGAACAATTCTATAGCAGACAAAGCTATATGTATAAAATATTTAATTATTGCATGTTACATTTTTGTTGTTTAAAAAAGGCATGTATCTTGCACCTCATCGCAGATAACAACGTGGAACTAGAGTGAGGTCAGTATTTGACTTTATTTTCTATTGGTACCTTGGGGCTGTACACTACTGGCCCAAAATAGGGGGCTCAATATTATTACTGATGGCCACTATGGGGACATTAATACTACTACTGAGGGCATTATAAGGAGGGTTTTTTTTGCAACTGGGGCACATTATTGGGCCTTTCTTACTACTGGGTAGCACTCTGGTGGGCTTTATTACTTCTGAGGGCACTATAGGGGGCATTAGTACTAGAGGCACTATAGACAGGCATTATTACTTCTGCGGCATACTATGGAGGCTTTTATTACTGGGGGGGGGGCGCTATGGTTGCCTTTATTACGAGTAGAGGGCACTATAAGGAGCATTAGTACTCTAGAGGACACTATGAGGGGGAATTTGTCCTACTGGGGCACACTATGGGGGCTTTAATACTAATGGGTGAATTATGATTGGCTTTATTACTACAGCAGGGCACTATAGGCAGGCATTATTACTTCTGGGGTCATTATGGCAGGTTTTACTGCTACAGGGGGCACCATAGGGGGATTTTTTTCTACCAGGGTCAGTATGGTGGGTTTTATTACTACTGGGGACTATGCGGAACATTATTACTAGTATGGGCACAATAGGGGCATTTTTACTACTTTTCTTTTCAAATTCTGTTTATTGTTTTCAAAGTAAGGAAGAATAAACAGCACAACAGAGGAAATAAACTCATGGTGTCAGTGCATCAGGTCATCACGACAGAATAAAGCCGAAAATAGTACAAATTGGTACATGAAATAATTGTTACAATGCTCAATTTAAGTAAGCGGAGTGGCAGAAATTTCGTCGTAACAGGTCTCAACGCGCTAAAACTAGTAGAACACGTAACTAGAGAGAGTAGGGAAGGAATGGATAAGAGGGGGAGGAGAGGGGGGGAACCGCTGTCTCCTGGACGAGCCCTAGGAAACTTGTTTATTGGAATATCTGAGAAGGGACAACTAGGATAGTAACATAGTACATAAGGCCAAAAAAAGACATTTGTCCATCCAGTTCGGTCTGTTATCCTGCAAGTTGATCTAGAGAAAGGCACAAAAAAACTGTGAGGTAGAAGCCAATTTCCCCACTTAAGGGGGAAAAAAATTCCTTCCCGACTCCAATCAGGCAATCGGAATAACTCCCTGGATTAACCACCTCTCTCTAGTAGCTATAGCCTGTAATATTATTACACTCCAGAAATACATCCAGGCCCCTCTTGAATTCCTTTATTGTACTCACCATCACCACCTCCTCAGGCAGAGAGTTCCATAGTCTCACTGCTCTTACTGTAAAGAATCCTCTTCTATGTTTGTGTACAAACCTTCTTTCCTCCAGACGCAGAGGATGTCCCCTCGTCACAGTCACCGTCCTGGGAATGAATAGATGATGGGATAGATCTCTGTACTGACCCCTGATATATTTATACATAGTAATTACATCTCCCCTCAGTCGTCTTTTTTCTAAAGTGAATAACCCTAATGTTGATAATCTTTCAGGGTACTGTAGCTGCTCCATTCCAGTTATTACCCTCCTCTGGACCCTCTCCAGCTCTGATATGTCTGTCTTGTTCACAGAAGCCCAGAATTGTACAGGGGTGTGTGTGTGTGTGTGTGTGTGTGTGTGTGTGTGTGTGGTGCTCAATAGCTATTTAAAATGGGGCATTATTAGTTCTGAAGCACAATAGGGAACATTATTACTATTGGGGGCACTGTAGGGCCACTATTACTGGTAAGGGCACTCTGGGAGAGAATTATTATTGTTAGTGAGACTTTAAGAGCATCATTAGTGTGGCACCCTGACAATTATTTTTGGAGGAGACTGTTTGCAACACTATTAGTGTCATTAGGGCACTATTTGCTGGACGTAGTTATTTTTGAGGGCACTGTGTGGCAATAGTTATTGAAAGGGACGTTTTGTGGTACCAATATTTTCAGGGGGACTATCTGTTTCTGCAGTATAGTATTTGGGAGAAGTGGGGAGCACAGCAGGCACAGTATTGGGGTGGAAACAGGATGACAAAGGGCTAGGGTATCAAGAGTGTTGAAAAAATGAGGAGTAGGATGGAAAAATGAGGAACCTAGCATGTCTGTATGACAAACTGCACAATTAAGACAAATGAAAGATGGCAGTCTGGCCCTAATGGAGAAGATGAGAAAAGAAAAACATCTATAGATGTCACTGGATATGCAGCAATCCCAGGAGAGTAGAGAGAGAGAGAGAGGAGTGGTTGTAGTACTGCAGTGCCAATGATGGGTGTGGTAGCTCTCACGGTGGCAGTCCTCACCCTTGTGCTCCCTGGGCTGTGCAGTGATGGGAGGGATGCAACCCTTCTTTCCATCTGGGCACACCCTTGACATTTTGGGGGATCCTGTCTGGTGGTAGCTGCAGTGCCCTTGATGTTGGGTGCATGTGTAACAGGGTGCAGGGCAGGAAAGTAGGTGAAGGGCCAGTAGATTGTGGAGGCAATGACCAGGACCTTATCGGTTATGAAAAAGTCTCCCTTTACTGAAAAAATAATAGGAGTTGTAGTTCAAATATAAGCGGTATGCACAGATCTAAGGTATATCACAGATAGGCTTTTCCCAAAGGACGTATATAGGAGGTTGCAATTATAGCAGTAGTACTCCCTGAGTCTTTCTGTAAAAACTGTATGCAATCTTCCCAAATCAACCAAAGATGTGCAATCACTCTCAATATACAGGGTGGGCCATTTATATGGATACACCTTAATAAAGTGGGAATGGTTGGTGATATTAACTTCCTGTTTGTGGCACATTAGTATATGTGAGGGGGGAAACTTTTCAAGATGGGTGGTGACTATGGCGGCCATTTTGAAGTCGGCCATTTTGAATCCAACTTTTGTTTTTTCAATAGGAAGAGGGTCACGTGACAGATTAAACTTATTGGGAATTTCACAAGAAAAACAATGGTCTGCTTGGTTTTAACGTAACTTTATTCTTTTATGAGTTATTTACAAGTTTCTGACCACTTATAAAATATGTTCAATATGCTGCCCGTTGTGTTGGATTGTCAATGCAACCCTCTTCTCCCACTTTTCACATACTGAAAGCAACACCGCAGGAGAAATGCTAGCACAGGCTTCCAGTATCCGTAGTTTCAGGGGCTGCACATCTCGTATCTTCACAGCATATGCTGTGCAGCACCTGAAACTACGGATACTGGAAGCCTGTGCTAGCATTTCTCTTGCGGTGTTGCTATCAGTGTGTGAAGAGTGGGAGAAGAGGGTTGCATTGACAATCCAACACAACGGGCAGCACATTGAACACATTTTATAAGTGGTCAGAAACTTGTCAATAACTCATGAAATAATAAAGTTACGTTAAAATCAAGCACACCATTGTTTTTCTTGTGAAATTCCCAATAAGTTTGATGTGTCACATGACCCTCTTCCTATTGAAAAAACAAAAGTTGGATTCAAAATGGCCGACTTCAAAATGGCTGCCATGGTCACCACCCATCTTGAAAAAAGTTTCCCCCCTCACATATACTAATGTGCCACAAACAGGAAGTATTTTTTTTTTTTGGAGTATTGGATTGTGGTGATTAATATCTCCTTGGTGGCCCTATTTCATCTTTTCACTGTGTATTCAATTACCCCTTAATTCCACATTTTTGTTCCCTGTACTGCCTACTTTTACCTCTGCTTAAAATAGGGTTGCTAGGCATGGTCCATCTATGTGTTGAAGGACGGAGGACGCTGCGTGCAAGGTCACATTACTGACAGCCAGGGACTGTAAGTAAATGATTAAAGCCAGGTGCTCCCCAGCAGCTGATAACAGTGCCTGGGCTGTGTGCACTTCTCCCTGTCCCTGCGCTTGGCAGACGCTCCCTCACTCAGCAGAGCTGGAGAATGCAGAGTGGAAGCAGCGCAGACCAGGGAAGGGAGATCTGCTGTCTGCTCAGTGTATAAATGAAAGCAACATATGGTAAGAGGACCCCTTTGTGCTGCAGGAGATTAACCCTTTAGGGGGAGGGCTCTGGTTACTGACACTTTTGGGGGGCTATTGTTACTGGCTAGTGAGGGCAGACAGGATTAGCCTCAGGGTGAGGGCAGTGGCGGCCATCTTAACTGAATAGGGAAATTGCAGTTTTATGCAGACTGGTTGCTAAGGGCTGAATCTTATTAAATATGGGGCAAGTCAGTCTAATAGTAACTGATTCTGGAATATCATGTTATTAGTAACTACATATATGAAAATTGAAATTAGGGTCTAAGTGTGACAGTTATCCTTTAATATCACCAACCATTCCCATTTTATTAAGGTGTATCCATAGAAATGGCCCACCCTGTACTTTCTGCAGTTTCCAGTTGTAGAGTGCAGAACTTCAACATATGGCCTGTTTGTCTCAGAAGTGTGATGGACATCAGAGGCTATTTTCCCTTGCCACATGAGGTAAAGTCTATTACCATATACCTTATGGTCTCAGTCCAGCATGACCTTTTTGGTCCTAAACCTTCTATGAGCAATGTTTTCTATCTTTCAGATGAATAAGCCTCAGGTTGCTTACTGACAGTTTTCCACTCAGGAATAATGTTTTACTGGATGCATTCTCTTTAGGGCTTACTTATAAAAGCACATCAAAGAAGGTCTTGTATCTATCTCTACTTGCTATGAACTCTCTAGTGTCAGGACCAGGCTGTCTCCTGGTAACCAACTAAAGGCTGCCAGATTAAGCAATTCCTACCCACATATAACCTTTGGGATCAAAGCGAGTAAATCATCATCACAGTTAACATTTTGAAGTGGTAAACCCGAGTAGTAACACTTTAACAATGAATTACAGAATTGACGCTTCAGCACTGTTTAAGAAACCATCACCTTTTTTATTAGCTACCATAGCATGTGGTATCTAATAAAAAATCATATTCACCTACTCCACGCCACTCCATTCCAGCGATATTCTGGTCCATGACTTGTTTACTCCCAGCCAGATGGGGCGGGATCATGTGCCCTGCTGCAGCCAATGACTGGTCTCATTGGCTGGGTTATGTGCCACTTCATTGCGGAGTATGATTTTTTTTCATCAGGTAAAACATGCTATGGGATCTAATAAAGGCCCAGAATCATGGAAAAGCCCTTTAAGTTGAACTTTGGAAAGAGGTCTAGGACAACCATGTGATATGAAAGGAGTAAGAGCCTGGGTCATCCCTATTATTCCTCAATTGCTTCTTGCACTAGTCCAGAGATGATTAACCACATTCCCCTTCTGTATAGGTGATCCTCAAAAGATTGACTGAGGCATTATAGAGAGTGGTAAAAAGACAAGATCTCCAAAGATCTCGTAAATAGAGATAAGCTAATTGATTTTCAATTAATTAGATGTCTTACACATTTCAGAAAAATTTGTCTGACACCATATCATGTTTTGGCAATTTGTTTCTGACACATAATGTAAAAACAGGGCAGCACAATTTTTCTGTGAAAACTGGTGGGGAAAACAACAGGAAGGAAGAAGATAAAGGATTATATGACCCTGGAAGGTAGGTGGGATGGCTTGCCCTGATTGGTTACAGACAGCCTGATCAGTCAATCAAGAGGCAGTATTCTGCCAGGTCATTCTGCACAGAAAGAAGACCATTGTGTACACAGCTGGTGTTGTGATAGGATATGTTGTGGCTATGTCTGCCAACAAACTATTGCAAACACATGGTAGTTTATAGGGGAACTATAGGAAGAGAATTGGCTTAGTACAGGGAGTGCAGAATTATTAGGCAAGTTGTATTTTTGAGGATTAATTTTATTATTGAACAACAACCATGTTCTCAATGAACCCAAAAAAACTCATTAATATCAAAGCTGAATATTTTTGGAAGTAGTTTTTAGTTTTAGCTATTTTAGGGGGATATCTGTGTGTGCAGGTGACTATTACTGTGCATAATTATTAGGCAACTTAACAAAAAACAAATATATACCCATTTGAATTATTTATTTTTACCAGTGAAACCAATATAATCATCTCAACATTCACAAATATACATTTCTGACATTCAAAAACAAATCAGTGACCAATATAGCCACCTTTCTTTGCAAGGACACTCAAAAGCCTGCCATCCATGGATTCTGTCAGTGTTTTGATCTGTTCACCATCAACATTGCGTGCAGCAGCAACCACAGCCTCCCAGACACTGTTCAGAGAGGTGTACTGTTTTCCCTCCTTGTAAATCTCACATTTGATGATGGACCACAGGTTCTCAATGGGGTTCAGATCAGGTGAACAAGGAGGCCATGTCATTAGATTTTCTTCTTTTATACCCTTTGCCAGCCACGCTGTGGAGTACTTGGACACGTGTGATGGAGCATTGTCCTGCATGAAAATCATGTTTTTCTTGAAGGATGCAGACTTCTTCCTGTACCACTGCTTGAAGAAGGTGTCTTCCAGAAACTGGCAGTAGGACTGGGAGTTGAGCTTGACTCCATCCTCAACCCGAAAAGGCCCCACAAGCTCATCTTTGATGATACCAGCCCAAACCAGTACTCCACCTCCACCTTGCTGGCGTCTGAGTCGGACTGGAGCTCTCTGCCCTTTACCAATCCAGCCACGGGCCCATCCATCTGGCCCATCAAGACTCACTCTCATTTCATCAGTCCATAAAACCTTTGAAAAATCAGTCTTGAGATATTTCTTGGCCCAGTCTTGACGTTTCAGCTTGTGTGTCTTGTTCAGTGGTGGTCGTCTTTCAGCCTTTCTTACCTTGGCCATGTCTCTGAGTATTGCACACCTTGTGCTTTTGGGCACTCCAGTGATGTTGCAGCTCTGAAATATGGCCAAACTGGTGGCAAGTGGCATCTTGGCAGCTGCACGCTTGACTTTTCTCAGTTCATGGGCAGTTATTTTACGCCTTGGTTTTTCCACACGCTTCTTGCGACCCTGTTGACTATTTTGAATGAAAAGCTTGATTGTTCGATGATCACGCTTCAGAAGCTTTGCAATTTTAAGAGTGCTGCATCCCTCTGCAAGATATCTCACTATTTTTGACTTTTCTGAGCCTGTCAAGTCCTTCTTTTGACCCATTTTGCCAAAGGAAAGGAAGTTTCCTAATAATTATGCACACCTGATATAGGGTGTTGATGTCATTAGACCACACCTCTTCTCATTACAGAGATGCACATCACCTAATATGCTTAATTGGTAGTAGGCTTTCAAGCCTATACAGCTTGGAGTAAGACAACATGCATAAAGAGGATGATGTGGTCAAAATACTCATTTGCCTAATAATTCTGCACTCCCTGTATAGAGTGAGTGAGGAACTTGGACTTGTTTCATATAGGTTACTAGCGAGTCCTGCATTCCAAAATCCTGCATGAAACATATTTTTCTGTATAAAGTCAGGCAGTTTTGTTTTTTGTTTTATTTTTATTTTAATTTTTTGGAAAAAAGGTTTTCACAGTTCATATTATTGCCAGCACCCCAATAGTATACATTCCACTCCAATACTGGAGGAATTGCCAAGTGTTTTCTTAAAATCAGTTTCTATTTACTATTTATAATTGGTCATTTTAATGCATTATACCTGTGTTAATGAACATGTTGTACTGTATATTACTTCAAGAAACAGCATAGCTGTGTTGGTAGTAGTAGTAGTAGTAGCACTTGTAGCTATGGTGATGGCAATAGGGACAGTAGTAGCGACAGTGGCTCTCAGGGCAAATAATGAGCATGGAAATGGAAAGGGGGCCAAGAAGCCCACAATGACATATCACAGTCTGATAAAAGTGGTGGGAGGGTGAAGACTATGATGATGATTTTATGTTAAACAGGACCTGGAGGATGGATTGGGGTGCTGAGGAGGAGGAGACATCAGAGGAGAAGGGTGGTGGCCACAGTGGCAATAAAGAGCAGAGGCAAAGTACAGACAAAACCTCCAAAAGAACTGACAGGGCACTGGTGATGCAGCTGATACTGTGGGCACGGGCTCAAAACTTGCCAAACTTAGGCCAAGGTCAGCTGCAGCTAGCCCTGTGTGAGCATCTCCGATATATAGAGCTTTTTCCTCCATGAGGCCAGCATACAAAACCACAGCCATGTGAAAGATCTGCAGAATTAAAATAAGCAATGGGCGTTCACCACAAACATAAGTATCAGGGCTCTATTGCAGCATCACCAGATGCTGTGGGAAAATAGAACTGTCCAGCATTCAGAATCGGAACAAGTCTTTCCTCCTATTCCTTGGCTTCTTTGTGGCAGCCAGACAGCGTCCTCAGGAGTACAGTGCCCTTTTTATCAACATCAGCTACTTGTTTTCCTACACAGACTCCTCCTCCTCTTTGTCCTCCACTCCATCGTGAGACATCCATAACAGAATGTGTGGGCATAAGAAAAATATTCAAGACTATTAGCTCTTGTGCAAGCTGCTGGTGGTTGTGGTTAATGTGCCACAGTTCCGCAGCTTCACCAAAATGTTATTCTTTTCAAAAAATTTAATTCTGTGGCTGGAACTGGCCCAGTTTGGTCTCACTGTACTGTCTTGTCCTGCCTTCAGTGTCATCTTGGAGAGTGTGTTCAGTGGGGCAGGTGGTGTCACCCCCAAATTTTATTCTGATGTATGGCACATACTTCTGCCCAGCTGGATTTTTTTTTATTTGTATTATTTAAAATAGTCTTGTCTTCTAAATGACTGTGGCCATTCCAAGCCCATACCATGTTCGAACAAAAGTAGCAAAATTATATCATATGATGATCAGTAGTATACACGTAAGTAGTTAAGTATCTTAATTAAACGTGCTCAGTTAAAAACACCTTTTATTTCATAAATGGGTAACAGGCTAAAATAGCCCTAGTAAAAATCACTTACAAAGACTAATACCGTGCCAGATAACTCCACAGAAAAACAAAAACTTTGGAGATTTTTTCTATAGAGGGCCGGATTACAAGGGGAGATATATAGGCAACGTTAGTGCAGGCATATGGGTCATTGATGTAAGAGGGATCAAGAAATTTGTCCCTAGTTATGACCCTATGGGTTACTCAGCCCAGGGACACCTCCTAATGGTGGGGGTGCCCTGTCCTCGTACCTAAACCTATTGCACCCCTAGAATAGCCCTATATCCCATATCATAGGTTAGACTAATGCAATAGTCTCTGACGATGCCTATGGAGGATACTAAAAATATGTATAGAGACATACAGACCCCGACGCGTTTCTACCACGACAGCGGCTCATCAGGGGGTAGTAATAAAGATGTGCATCATAGATAGTGGATAATAGTCAAAGAAAAAAAGGATACTTAGCTCCCATATGATTAAGGTCCAGATAGACGTTTCCACATCAGAGTGATATATACCTGAAGGTCACAAATAAACATCACCCACAGTACTCCTCACAGTTAAATACATCCATAGTAAACATGTTTACTTACTGATGGGAACTTGGACCAAGCGTACGCCGCCTGGTGAGGGAGCTAACACGGCTGATGTTGGTTTAGGTGCGCTTCTTATTTAAAAAGACTGGCGCCTTAGATACCTGCCCGACGTCATTTCCGGTAAAGTGAGTCATGTGACAATCAAGAAGATGTCACATCCGGGATTTGGAACGCATAGAAACGCCACTTCCACGATTTGGGACGCATAGTTACGACACATCCGGGATTTGGAGCGCACATGTCGCTATGTAGCTACAATCAGAGGTAAATACATGCCTTTCGAGATTTAAAGCACATGTATTACATATAAAGATGACCCAATTACATCAATGACCCATATGCCTGCACATTGCCTATATATCTCCCCTTGTAATCCGGCCCACCATAGGAAAAAAATCTCATAATTTTTAGTTTTTCTGTGGAGTTATCTGGCACAGTATTAGTCTGTGTAAGTGATTTTCACTAGGGCTATTTTAGCCTATTTCCCATTTATGAAATTAAAGACATTTTTAACTGAGCATGTTTAATTAAGATACCCATACCATGTTCCCTGATCCCATGGACTTCTGGGCAGACAGATTGGAACAGCCTCCAATGTCATCTTAGAAAGGGTTTTCAGCATGGCAGGTGGTGTCATCACACCCAAACATACAACTTTCTCCTTCACCTTGTATAAAACATCACTGTAGTCAAAATGAACAAGGGATGGATCAGTGAGGATTTTCACACCCCTCTAGCTGAAAATCCGAAAGGTGCACTTTGGAATATGTGCCCCTTTGCCCACCTTGGCAGCAAAAAAGTGTCACACATCTGGTATCGCCATACTCAGGAGAAGTTGGGGAATGTGTTTTGGGGTGTCATTTTACATATACCTATGCTGGGTGAGAGAAATATCTTGGCAAAAGACAACTTTTCCCATTTTTTTATACAAAGTTGGCATTTGACCAAGATATTTTTCTCACCCAGCATGGGTATATGTAAAATGACACCCCAAAACACATTCCCCAACTTCTCCTGAGTACGGCGATACCACATGTGTGACACTTTATTGCAGCCAAGGTGGGCAAAGGGGCACATATTCCAAAGTGCACCTTTCGGATTTTGCAGGCCATTTTTTACACATTTTGATTGCAAGGTACTTCTCACACATTTGGGCCCCTAAATTGCCAGGGCAGTATAACTACGCCACAAGTGACCCCATTTTGGAAAGAAGACACCCCAAGGTATTCCGTGAGGGGCACTGCGAGTTCCTAGAATTTTTATTTTTTTGTCACAAGTTAGCGGAAAATGATGATTTTTCTTTTTTTCTCTTTGTTCCTTACAAAGTCTCATATTCCACTAACTTGCGACAAAAAAAATAAAATTCTAGGAACTCGCCATGCCCCTCACAGAATACCTTGGGGTGTCTTCTTTCCAAAATGGGGTCACTTGTGGCGTAGTTATACTGCCCTGGCAATTTAGGGGCCCATATGTGTGAGAAGTACTTTGCAATCAAAATGTGTAAAAAAATGGCCTGCAAAATCCGAAAGGTGCACTTTGGAATATGTGCCCCTTTGCCCACCTTGGCAGCAAAAAAGTGTCACACATCTGGTATCGCCGTACTCAGGAGAAGTTGGGGAATGTGTTTTGGGGTGCCATTTTACATATACCCATGCTGGGTGAGAGAAATATCTTGGCAAAAGACAACTTTTCCCATTTTTTTATACAAAGTTGGCATTTGACCAAGATATTTATCTCACCCAGCATGGGTATATGTAAAATGACACCCCAAAACACATTCCCCAACTTCTCCTGAGTACGGCGATACCAGATGTGTCACACTTTTTTGCAGCCTAGATGCGCAAAGGTGCCCAAATTCCTTTTAGGAGGGCATTTTTAGACATTTGGATCCCAGACTTCTTCTCACGCTTTAGGGCCCCTAAAAAGCCAGGGCAGTATAAATACCCCACATGTGACCCCACTTTGGAAAGAAGACACCCCAAGGTATCCAATGAGGGGCCTGGCAAGTTCATAGAATTTTTTTTTTTTCCGCAAAAGTTTGCGGAAATTGATATTTTTTTTTGTTTTTTCTCACAAAGTCTCACTTTCCGCTAACTTAGGACAAAAATTTCAATCTTTCATGGACTCAATATGCCCCTCAGCAAATACCTTGGGGTGTCTTCTTTCCAAAATGGGGTCAGTTGTGGGGTGTTTGTACTGCCCTGGCATTTGAGGGTCTCCGCAATCATTACATGTATGGCCAGCATTAGGAGTTGCTGCTATTCTCCTTATATTGAGCATACAGGTAATGAGATTTTTTTTTCCGTTCAGCCTCTGGGCTGAAAGAAAAAAATGAACGGCACAGATTTCTTCATTCGCATTGATCAATGTGGATGAAAAAATCTCTGCCAAAAAAAAAAAATGGAGGGGAAAGGCGTCTGCCAGGACATAGGAGCTCCGCCCTACATCCATACCCACTTAGCTCGTATGCCCTGGCAAACCAGATTTCTCCATTCGCATCAATCGATGTGGATGAATAAATCATTGCCGGGATTTTTTTTTTTTTTTATATATATATATACAAAGTGTTTGCCAAAGCATAGGAACGCCGCCTCCTCCTCAGCTCGTATGCCTCGGCAAACGTATCTGTCACTGCAGAGGAGAAAATCCCGTCTTGCAGCGCCGCATACACCGACTTGCGTGTAATCTGACAGCAGCGCAATGCTTCTGTCAGAATGCACATCGGTGCTGCAGCTAGTAGATCGGTTGGTCCACCTGGAAGGTAAAAAGACAAAAAAAAAAAAAAGAAAAAACCAGGCCGCAAGCCCGCAACGCAATAATTTTATTAACTTTGCAACAGAACATGTAACTTTAACTTTTTGAACTGAACATTAACGTGTTTGCTTACTGGTGTGTTTTTTTTTTTTTTTGTTTATTTTTTACCTTTATAGAACAAACCTCTCCTTCCCCATGGGTCAATGTGCAAAGAGCAAAGCGCCCAAAGATGTGGCAAAGTGCGTTATGCACTTTGTCCCATGTGAAAGGAGACGTTTGCAGTAGCAGTTAGTGAATGGGCCCTAATAGCCCTGTGTGCCTATCCTGGTGAGATGATCCCTATGCTAATAGTGTACCTGTGAGTGGTACTTCCGGAAACACTCTCCAAAGCATAGGGCAGGGTGGTCGGGACAGTCAGGACAGAAATAGCGGGTGTCACGCCTTATTCCACTCCTGCTACAGACACGACATCTTTTTCGGGGTGACGGTTGGGTTGAGGTACCAGGAACGACATTGGGGAAATGTCGCTCGTGTAGACGGCTAACTACACTGGTGGATGGGGCCACGGAACCTCCTGGGTACAGGAGGTTCTCGATGATCTCTTCCTGAAATTTGAGGAAGGATCCAGTTCTCCCAGCCTTACTGTAGAGAACAAAACTATTGTACAGAGCCAATTGAATTAAATATACAGACACCTTCTTATACCAGCGTCTGGTGCGTCGGGAAACTAAATACGGAGACAACATCTGGTCATTGAAGTCCACCCCTCCCATGTGGAGGTTATAGTCGTGGACTGAGAGGGGCTTTTCAATGACACGGGTTGCTCGCTCAATTTGTATTGTCGTGTCTGCGTGAATGGAGGAGAGCATGTAAACGTCACGCTTGTCTCTCCATTTCACCGCGAGCAGTTCTTCGTTACACAGTGCGGCCCTCTGCCCCCTTGCAAGACGGGTGCTAACGAGCCGTTGGGGGAATCCCGCGCGACTAGTTCGCGCGGTACCACAGGCACCAATCCGTTCTAGAAACAAATGTCTAAAGAGGGCCACACTTGTGTAAAAATTGTCCACATAAAGATGGTACCCCTTGCCGAATAAGGGTGACACCAAGTCCCAAACTGTCTTCCCACTGCTCCCCAGGTAGTCAGGGCAACCGACCGGCTCCAGGGTCTGATCTTTTCCCTCATAGACACGAAATTTGTGGGTATAGCCTGTGGCCCTTTCACAGAGCTTATACAATTTGACCCCATACCGGGCGCGCTTGCTTGGGATGTATTGTTTGAAGCCAAGGCGCCCGGTAAAATGTATTAGGGACTCGTCTATGCAGATGTTTTGCTCTGGGGTATAAATATCTGCAAATTTCAGGTTGAAATGGTCTATGAGGGGCCGAATTTTGTGGAGCCGGTCAAAAGCAGGGTGGCCCCTGGGACGGGAGGCGGTGTTGTCACTAAAGTGCAGGAAACGCAGGATGACCTCAAATCGTGTCCTGGACATAGCAGCAGAGAACATGGGCATGTGATGAATCGGGTTCGTGGACCAATATGACCGCAATTCATGCTTTTTTGTCAGGCCCATGTTGAGGAGGAGGCCCAGAAAAGTTTTAATTTCGGAAACTTGGACTGGTTTCCACCGGAAAGGCTGGGCATAATAGCTTCCCGGGTTAGCGGTTATAAATTGTGTGGCATACCGATTTGTTTCTGCCACAACTAAGTCTAAAAGCTCCGCAGTCAAGAACAGCTCAAAAAATCCCAGGGCCGAACCGATCTGAGCTGTCTCAACCCGAACTCCAGACTGGGCGGTGAAAGGGAAAACTACAGGTGCGGCTGAAGTTGGGGACTGCCAATCAGGGTTTGCCAGCACCTCTGGGATTCTAGGGGCTCTACGGGCACGTCTTTGCGGTGGCTGCGACGGGGTCACTACTGCACGTGCCACCGTACCAGCTTCAACTGCCCTTCTGGTGCTCGCTACTTCACCAGGTTGTACGGCAGTGCTGGTACTAGGTCCAGGAAGGGCTGGGCTGCTGGTGTATGCCTCACCACGTAATCCGACAGCACCAGCCCCACTCTGCTGCTCTTGAAGCGGATCCTGCGCAACCTGCGGTCTAGCGACACGGGGCCGGGTACGCCTGGTTCTATCAGGGACCTCAGCCTCCTCGTCCGAACTTTGGGTCAGAGAGCCACTGCTTTCTACAGGTTCGTATTCTGACCCGCTGGATTCATCAGTTGAGGGTTCCCACTCCTCATCCGACTGGGTCAGAAGCCTGTAGGCCTCTTCAGAAGAATACCCCCTGTTAGACATGTGGGCAACTAAATTTAGGGGTATTCCCTGAGACTACCCAAGAAAAAAAAAGCAAGCCTGTCTTACAAAGGGGAGCCTAGCGAAGTACCGGAGGCCGCTGCGGTTGATAAAAAATATCAAAACTGATTTTTTTTATCGCCGCAGTGCGTGTAAATTGAATGTGCAGCGATCAAAAAAAAAATTTTTTTTTGTCACTGCGGTGGGGCGGGTGTGGGCGAACGCACGTGTGGGCGAGCGATCAGGCCTGATCGGGCAAACACTGCGTTTTGGGTGGAGGGAGAACTAAAGTGACACTAGTACTATTATAGATCTGACCGACCGTGATCAGTTTTGATCACTTCCAGATACTATAAAAGTACAAATGCTGATTAGCGATACGCTAATCAGCGAATAACGGACTGCGGTGCGGTGGGCTGGGCGCTAACCGATCCCTAAACTACCTAACCAAGGGCCCTAAACTATACTAATACCTAACGGTCAATACCAGTGAAAAAAAAAAGTGACAGTTTGCACTGATCACTTTTTTCTTTTCACTTGTGATTGACAGGGGCGATCAAAGGGGTGATCAAAGGGTTAATTGGGGTGCAGGGGGGTGATCTGGGGCTCAAGTGTGATGTTTGGTGTACTCACTGTGAAGCCTGCTCCTCTGCTGGATCCAACCGACGAAAAGAACCAGCAGAGGACCAGGCAGCCATATAACAGATCATATTTACAAATATGATCTGCTATCTGGCACTTTGATTGGATTTTTTAAAAATCAGCAACCTGCCTGCCAATGATCACGGCTAGCAGGTTGCTGACGAAATACTCCTGTGCGAAATGCCGGCGCGAACTGCCCCTCAGTTCGCGCATATTCGCGTCATCTCGCGTCTCGCGAGATGACGCGTATATGCGTGACTCTGCGCAGCGCTGCCACCTCCGGACCGCACATCTGCGTTAGGCGGTCCGGAGGTGGTTAAACACACTGCTTTTTAAACACACTCTACTCTTTTTTTTATTTCTCTTAGCTATATGTGTCAGTGTCTGACATTATTTGCTATTGTGGTTATTGCCTTAAAGAGCTTAAAAGGAGAAGGGAGCAGTGAAAGTGCAAGCATTAATAAAAATGAGAACTAATGAAAATATATTGTAGGAGAGTCTCCGGGATAATAATGGACGGACAATACGTGCCACCAAAGGTCCTGGCCTCGGTGGAGTAAGAATCTGATCATTGTGGTCACAGCGGTGAATGCTGCTGGCGCAATGTGTCCGGGCCGGTTCTTACTGGGAACAGGTAAAGAGCAGGGTGGTTGCCTGTTCCCCACGGCCAGCCCAGGTTTTTGGTGGAGCTGGGCCTTTGAAGAACCCAGCCTGCTGAAGATGGGGGCGTGGGGGGTGTCTTGCTGTGCTGTAGATTTTCACAGACAGAGTCAGTGCTGGTCAAGGAGAGTCTGGGCGCAGCACAAACTGAAGGATAGCCCTGGGACCTGTGGTGCTACTAGCCAAAGGGGCTCTGGCCTGAGGGAGACAAAGGCAGGTAGCCTAGAAGCCTGCAGGACCAGTGTGGTCTGTCCAGAAACAAGGTGACTCAAACCTGCTGTTTATTTGCTATAAAAGGACTTTTGTTCTATGCACTATGTGGATATGTACCTGTGCGGCCTGCACATTGCCTGTTATGCCTTTGGTGTGAATAAAGTCACGGTGTATCACAAAGACTGTCTGTGATTGCCTCAATACTGCCGCCGCTACCGTAGCCTACCACGAGCACATCCCCACAATATATATACACTACCACATAAGGGGTAAAAAAAATACAACAAGCAAGCCATCCTACTTCGGAAAAAAACTAAGTTGTAGCAATGAAAAGCAATGAAATTGTGCAGTCAGTTAGGCTTGTCCCTACAGAGATTTATACCATTTGCTTAAAGTTAGCACCTGTTTGATCTTCTCCTCTACAGACTGCGAAAACAAGTATGTCTTGTTGTGCTCAAGCAACTTAAAGCATTTCTTCACATGAAACACATTTGGTCTCCTGTCCAAGGTTTAAATCTGATGGCGAAGGACATTTCAGGGGAGACAAAACAGTCTAGTCATTCTGGCAGGTGCAAGAAGCCAAAGCCCCATCTGCAAAGCTCCAGGGTAATTGCTAAGTGTTGCAATGTTTTAAGGTATGCCAGTTGTATGCAGGGGTGCACTTAGCCTTTCTGGTGCCTGAAGCGAAAACTGAAACGGTGCCCCCCCATGCAAATTTCTTAACCTAACCCCTTTGCCACAATGAAAGTGCTCATTGCCCATGGCCCTTCTGCTGCCCCCCCCCCCCCCCCTTGCCCCTTCCTGGTGCTGCCTGAGGTGACCACCTCACCTGGCCTCATTGGTGGTGCACTCCTGGTTGTACTGTATTCTCCAACTAATATAACACTTTGTTACTTACCAATAAACACCTGCCCGTCTTGGCTCTACCTAATACAAACAGGGTATCAGGTTTATACACTCAGCAGGTCAGCTCATCAGGCACAGTCCCACACAGGCGAGAGATCCAGCTTCACACAGCCTTGTGGCCCCTCAGCCCTCCTGGCTGAGACCATGCAGGGCCTCACAAGCTTCCCCCTCTCTAGGGTCACTTCCTCTCGCCCAGACTTGGTTTATCCCTCATTGATTACAGCCCTGCTGACCTCACCTGTGATCTCCTCAGCTAAAGGCAATACGTGTACTGGAAGGGTGTGTGCTGGTAGATCTCACTACCAAACCTACCCACCAGTCCAAAAATAATCCAGCCCAGAACCGAATCTAGACAAAACTGTCTCAGCAAACTACACTTTGCTGAAACCACTGCAGCTTACTGGATTTTAGTTATCTCACCCAGCTGAGGTATCTGAGTGGGATATACACGCCTTCCAGCACTGTACACATTACCACACCATATATGTGTCTAAATTGTATTTATGCTGATAATGCGGTATAGCTGGTTCATATACAGCCTGCTTAGATATTCATGCCTCATTAAAATATAATCAGTAGTTTGGACCACACATTGCATCTCTTTGTTCAGTTAAATAGTTTCTTTATTTTGGGAGGGAGCTAAATCACCCAGAAAACACACCAGTGAACATTAGGCCAACATTCAGACTCCATGTAGATATTTTCCAGCAGCAGCCACGATATTTCCTTTTCTCGGTAGGTCACTTCTAAGATTTGCTGTATGTACAGACAGTGGATGAGGAGGATTGTAATGCCTTACTTCAATTTCAGTTGTTATTTTAAAAACTGAGCACTAGATGGAGTTAGAAACCACACTGGTGCTGAGAACTAGCTTCAATGGGAAGATGTGTAAGCCTTGTTACAAAGTGAGGTTATGTGTTCTTGGTCACAACGGGGGAGTAAGAAACTGCTCTTTCAATGTTATTTTCATAAGCTCCACTCCTATCAGAAAAGTTTATATAGTACACCAGATAAACATTTTTCTTGAATCTTTTCATTGATCTGCTAGTGTACATGGCCAGGAGGATAACTGATTCTAGCGGGCGCATTTTTATAGACATTCCTTAGGCTGACAATAGCCACACTGTTCTTTTGGTTTAATTTTCATTTTAATTCTCCCGATCTCTTTAAAATGGGCAACACAAAGTGTGAAAAATTGATGATTTTGGATGCAAGTTGAACTGTTTCAATTTTTTAACCAGTTCAAGACTGGGCCATTTACCCCCCTTCCTGACCAGGTGCATTTTCCTTTTTTTTAGTACATGCATATTTGGAAACTATAACATTTTGTTTCCGTTCAGGTCTGTAAATCAATTTTCTGTAACTTTTTCAGTGATACATGGTGCTTTATTTATATTTTCGTGATTTTCTTTTTTTTTTTTTTAGGGGAAATAGCCTGTTTTTCAATTTTTTTTATCCAATTTAATAGCACGACATGCACTTAAATTTTTTTTTTTTTTATTATAACTTTTTTCTTGGGGAATACAGCCCTGAGAGATTATATAAGGCCTAATGCACATGTCAGTGATTTCCATTGTTGATTGTGAGCCAAAACCAGATTTGGAAGCTATACAGAAAAAAAAAAAAAGGTAGAGGGGAAAGATCTGTACCTTTTCTGTGTCATTGACTGCACTTGGTTTGGGCTCACAATCACTGACCAAAACACTGATGTGTGAATAAGGCCTAAAGCTGTACAGCCTCACTGCAATGCTGATCTGGGCCTGCTAAGACCCAGCAGCTTGCACAGACTCCCAACCCCAGGCAATCACATGACAGCTGAGACCGGAGCCTGATCTTTATAAATACCCCTCAATGAGCACTCTGTACAGAGCGATGGAGAAGGCCACAACAGTGAAAAATCATCCCTGCCTTCTCTATAGGGAGAATGGTTGTCACTGATAGCTGGCTGCCCTTTCCTGCAGCTGCATGATGCTGGAGCTGTGATCTCTGCACTGACATTCTAAAACATCTGTGTAGAGCAGAAGAATGACTGCCCAGAAGTATACAGTCAGCAGGTGGTCGAGAAAAGGTTAATAAAGAATTGCGTTGGTTTCTCGTCCATTTTTCACACGCGTGAAAAAAAAAAAAGTAGAATAACACACAGTTTCTTCTAGTAACCATCAATGAAAGCCCAACTGCATCTTGATGCCATCAGTGTGCTGTCAATTTATTTTCTTACTGACCCACTGATTTAAATGAACCAGCTCTGCATGAAAAACCGATGACGTTAAAAACTGATGCTGTGATTTTTCCTGAACAAACAGGAGGTGTTTCTGTCCAGATGCGGTACAATGGACAGCATCCAGACTGAACACCTTTGCTCCAGATTTATGATGGAATAAGAGCATTATTTTGCCTCTCACATGGTCAGTATTTGATAAGTATTTTTGCATCAGTATTTTTAAGCTAAAACCAGTGGAACCTACAGACAAAAGGTATAAGGCCTTGTCCACATTTCTCTGTCATTCTCAAGTCCGTGAAAAAAGTGCCCTTGTTTCATCCATGAAGATGTCCATGAAGGATCCATGTTTCATCCGTGTGTGCATTTTTTAGCCTCCTTGTGTCATCTGTAATCTACGGACGTTGCCCCTCTGAAAATTTATTTCCAAAGTATCTCTTATTAGTCTTCAGTGAAAAATGGATGCACAGACCATGTGCATGATTTGGCTCAAACAGATCCCAAATGTCCATAAGGGCTCATGCACATGGCCGTTGCCCAGCCGCTCTGTGCATTGGAGACCGCAATCTGTAGTCCCCAATGCACGGGCAACATCCCTGAGGCTGCTGCAGAGGGATCCAGAACCATTCAACTTGACAATACGTGCACAGCTGGCACTAAGGCACAGGGTCCGTTGTTTCTTTATTTTCCTGTTCTTGTAAGGCCCCTTTCACACGGGCGAGAATTCTGTGCGGTGCAATGCGTGAGGTGAACGCATTGCACCCGCACTGAATCCGGACCCATTCACTCCAATGGGGCTGTGAACATGAGCGGTGATTTTCACGCATCACTTGTGCGTTGTGTGAAAATCGCAGAATGGTCTATATTGTGCACATTTCACGCAATGCAGGCCCCATAGAAGTGAATGGGGCTGTGTGAAAATCGCAAGCGTCTGCAAGCAAGTGTGGATGCGGTGCGATTTTCACGCATGGTTACTAGGTGATGATCGGGATGGGGACCAGATCTTTATTATTTTCCCTTAAACTCACCTCATCCACTTGTTCGCGAAGCCCAGCTCATCTTCTTTCTTCTTCTTTGAGGACCTGGGAGGAAAAAGACCTTTGGTGATGTCCCTGCGCTCATCACATGGTCCATCACATGAGCGCAGTGACGTCACCAAAGGTCCTTTTCCTCCCAATAAGAAGAAAGAAGACAAGTCGGGCTTCGCTAACAAGTGGATGAGGTGAGTTTAATTTATTATTTTATTTTTTTAACCCCTCCATTCCTAATTTACTTAGCATTCTGTATTAAGAATGCTATTATTTTCCCTTTATAACCATGTTATAAGGGAAAATAATAAAATCTACACAACACCTAACACAAACCTGAACTTCTGTGAAGAAGTCCAGGTTCGGGTCTGGGTACCAAACATGCCAATATTTCTCACACGCGTGCAAAACGCATTAAAACGCACAGAATTTTCCTGCAACGCACCTGCATCTTTTCCCGCAATGCTCGTGTGAACCCAGCCTAACAGATCAGAATAACAGAAAAATAATGGTCATGTTGTGAACTCCCCCCTAACAGCTCTATACCATACTGTCAGTTTTGATAAGCTGTCCATTGCAGTCCTGCATCAGCCACAGATGACCGTTTTGAAATACTTTGAGTGGTCTGCAGTATGTCTCCCATTTTCTATATTCATTTATGTCTCTTGCTGATATGGAGATGTATTATTTTCAAGAACATTTCAATCTAAAATAAAAGCAACCTGCAAACATAAAATGTCACTTTTCAATGCCAGTCGCCTTTTAGTTGAAAGTTATTTATAGGTATTGCTGGTAGCTGAGAGCCAGGAAATAATGATCTCAGTACAGAACACAGGATAATGCTGACAAATTGAATTATAAATCTAAATCATCCTTCTGTAACAGGATAGTTACCAGAATAGCCGCAGAAACAATAATAAGGAGCTATAAAGGAGGTGTTTATAATACTACTACACCATCTCACGCCCCATGTTTACCTAAACTGTGAGTGGGAGGCACTCCAGAATCATACATACAGCAATACCATCTCATTTCCCAACCCTTTTGTCATATAGATTAATAAATCAAATAAATAACTGCCTTAAATATGAAGCCGGGTCCATTAATCTCTGCTGTATAAATTGCAGTTAGGGGCAAGGTCACTTACCATTACAGCTATGGGTGGAGTTTTCCTTTATACAAAAAAATTATAATAAAAACATCCTTAGTATATAGCAGGAGAATTTCAGATAGCCAGTTTCAAGGCTGTGTAAACTTTATAGGCTTACAGGTTACGTGCGGATTCTGGCTTCATTAATTTAGTAGAGACTAATGAATTAGCAGTACAAACTGTAGCCTTAAACTGTGCTCCATCAGTGCACCCTTACCAAAATTGCACTTGGTAATTTAGGAACAAACAGCCACATCAATGCCCCTAAACCAGGCTGGATGGCACATTTATGAGTGAGGCTTACAAAGGATAGTGCCATCCTGGGCAACCTAAATTTGCAGTGAGTGTCTCTGAAAATTAGGAACAGTCCCTGCAAATTCAGGACTGTTGTCTACTATGCCAGTGACTTGGTGACTACCGTTATGTTCTGTCATAGTTTACAGTGTCTGAGATAAATAAAGGGTTTTTCAGAATAGGTCATCAGTATCATGACTTTGGTCAAGAACTCCCAGTCCCTCCAAACTGCCATTGGTGGATAGAGCAAGTGGCTTGGTCAGCATAGCCTAGAATAATTGAACAGGTCAACAACCTCTTCTGCTCCTTTTTTGGTCTTATTGGTGAACAACCCCATTAAGAAGTGTGTACAGGGGCACACCACCTTTGTAAAGTCTTTGATGAACCAGTGGTAGTGTCCAACTAGTCTCAGGACTGCTTGGCGTTAAGCCATATTGTTGGACACAAGCCACTGCAGCACCACTTGTACCCTTGAGTCCACTGGTTGAACTCCCTCCTTGGTCACCTAGGTACTTAAAGGCGTTTTCTGAGAATTTTATATTGATTACCTTTTCTCAGGATAATCTGTACAATATGTAGCACTTCAGCCACCTGTAGCAAATACAAGTCTACACCGGGAGCTCTGCTTAACCCAGCACTGACAGTTTTTCAGACATGCAGACTAGTGTCTTCTTTTTACCTCATTGTTCCAATATTGTATGTGAGTGAGCAATGGAAGTCATACTCACAAGTTGCTGGTAGAAAACCTTTTGTTTCTTTTTATTCCATTACTTCATTCCAGTATCATGAGGGACGCTGAGACAGACATTGTTCATACCTCCTCCCCTCCACGTGACGTTTTGGGATAACATACCCCCTTAGGCCTCTTTCACATGGATTTGCTCCAGATGCGTCGCATGTGCATTGAGGGAAAACCGTGCGAGTAGGCACGCAATTGCGTTCCGATGTTCAGTTTTTTCCACGCAAGTGCAATGCGTTTTGCACACGTGTGAGAAAAAGCTGAATGTGGTACCTGAACCCGGACTTCTTCACTGAAGTTCGGTTTGGGTTAGGTGTTCTATTCATTTTATTATTTTCCCTTATAACATTAATACAAAATGCTTACTAAAATGAAAAAAAAATTATCCTCTTGTTCACGCAGCCGGCATCGTCTTCTTTCTTCATCTTTCAGGATCTGCAAAAGGACCTATTATGACGTAAGCGCAGGTCCTGCTGAATGAAGATAGAAAATTACGTCATTAAAGGTTCTTTTGCAGGTCCTGAAAGATGAAGAAATATGACGATGCCGGCTGCGCAATTAAGTGGATGAGGTGAGTTAATTTAAAAAAAATATTTTTTAACCCCTCAAGCCACATTTTTGTAAGCATTCTGTATTAAGAATGCTATTATTTTCCTTTATAACCATGTTATAAGGGAAAATAATACAGTAAATTGACTTTTATCAATTTACTAACATCTCTAGCAACCATGTGTGAAAATCACATCGCATCCGCACTTGCTTGCGATTTTCACGCATTCCCATTCATTTCTATGGGGCCTGCGTTGCGTGAAAAATGCAGAATATAGAACATGCTGCAATTTTCACGCAACGCACAAGTGATGCGTCAAAATAACCGCTCATTTGCACAGCCCCATTGAAGTGAATGGGTCCGGATTCAGTGCGGGTGCAATGCGTTCACCTCACGCATTGCACCCGCACGGTATCTCGCCCATGTGAAAGGGGCCTTAAAGTCGTGCTGCCTCACATAAGGAGGAGAGACACGCCCGCACACACCCTATATGCACACAAGGAACTCTGAGCCGGAGCGCAAGAACCGCTCAGAGCCAGGAGGGGAATGCCAGTGGAAGGAGTGCAGACCACAGCTAAGAACCCCGCTGCCAGCACCTGTCAGCACGGCATGCAGCAGCGAGAAGGATTGAGGAAGCCCAGCACCCATACCTGCTGTGGGAACAGAATCGTAGGCACAGGGAGCTGGGTTAACATAGTCAGACAGACAGATAGATGCAATAATATGGAAAATGTTTGAAGGTGTAAATACTTTTTTACAATACTATCAATTTTGATGTGAAACTAAGAACTGACAAACGCAGCAAACTTTTATTT
The DNA here is from genome assembly GCF_014858855.1 of Bufo gargarizans. Classification (NCBI taxonomy): domain Eukaryota; kingdom Metazoa; phylum Chordata; class Amphibia; order Anura; family Bufonidae; genus Bufo; species Bufo gargarizans. The sequence continues at coordinate 399,683,873 of NC_058081.1, forward strand.
GGCTCTGGTGCGTTGCATGGAGTCTCAAAGCTTGCTTTAGCTGCAAATTTTAACTTTCATTCTGATTAGTCTTTCTCCCTTAGAGAGTGTAGCATTATTAAAAGATTGGATACAAATTACACCTCTGTATGGGAAAATAGATTAATGTATTTTTCCTTGGCAAGCGTGTGTAAACGCTTTCATTATCTTTTACAGCTGCTTTATTTGGTAGTCTTATTAAAACAAAATTATATATAAAACAAAACCATATTAAAATATAACCGCTCTTCCCACAGGTTAGTATTATTCAATGCATCGTTACGCTCCAGAAAAGTAAATGAAAAAGTGGGATTCACAGATCTGCTGTATGCCAAGTAAAAGAAAACATGCCATATGCTTCAGAATAACTAACTATCACCTACAGTTATCTAACAAATGGATTGAAATTCTGGATATAATTACAAGTCCTAAAATCAATTATACAGTATGTATCTCTAGCAAAACTTGGATGGCTGAATCTGCCAGCATTTACATCAACACCTACATATTAAGCTGTATGTGGATGGGCCAAGAATGTGATTTCATATGAATTCCCAATCCAATTTTAAAAACACAGTAATATAGTCAATTTATTAGCTTAGGGTACAGTCAGTGGCACCCAAAAGCTCCACGTTCAACTATACCCATGACCAGGACCATGCACAGAATGTCAGCATTCCTGCTCAGCTGGCACAGTGAGGTCCCTGCATCACACTGCCTTCATTGGACCGCTGGCTTCACAGCCACTCATTGAGCGTTTCAGGTAAGGGAAGCATACATTTTATTTTGAATGGGTGGCACTATAACCCATAAAGGGACACAAAAGTAGGAATATTTATTTTGTGGGGGCATTATTACTAATTAGAAGGCATGAAACATCCGCTGTTACCTTCCAGGGGACACAAATGGGGGCACTACTGCAGTGTGAGAGTACACAGGGGTAACTATCACACAGACGACACACAGACTGATTTCGTAGTTTGAAGATCTGCGGTTTGCGGACTGTAAAATACATACAATTGTGTATATGAGTCCTCACTGTGTGGTGCACTATTACCATCTGTGGCACAACATATGTCTGTGGCACAATATGGGACACATTTATTAAGACCTGCACTGGCGGTGGATCCACCGACGTTATGAAGAGGAGCCGGCCTTCTTAGTTGTCTTACAGTTAGACCATTTTCTACGCCTAAATCAGGCATAGAAAAGGATAAAAGAAGGACCTGTTGACCCGCCCCTTCCCCACCCACACCACACCCACTTTTTTAGACCTCTGTGCCGCAATCTGCACCAGAAGTAAGCCTAATATAGACTTATTTCTGTTTAATAATAATCTGTTTGGCCCTATTATTTTTGATACCACAATTCAGGACCACAGTTTTCAGAGGTAATGTATATGTGGCACTATTTTTGGGTGGTAATTATAGATATGGTTATTATATTTCAAGTACATTTTGGGTCACTGTGCAACACAGCAGGTACACAAATTGATACAAATTGGGTAGCAACAGGCACACACATGGGACTAGAAGCAGGGAGAGGAGTTTGTGTAGGTGGGATAAAAGTTAGGAAATTTTCTAGAAAAGTAAGAAGCCAAATATACTGTATCAGAGCAGTAAACTCAGTCCTGTCTGGATGAAATCTTCATTGTGGTCTAGGTTAGATAGAAAAGACAGGAAAGTGAACAACTGACTGTGATTCATTGGATATACCGTAACTGTGTTATATTTGTTTATACAGTCTACAGAGTGCCTGTGTACAAATGGTATCTCTCCATAATATGGTCACATTATTGTGTTAATATTAGTCTTTGCCTGGTGTTTTTAATAATATCAGCATGGTGGTATTATTCAGCCACTTTGTGGTCATGATCAGTGTTGGACTAGGGTGCCTAGGGCCCACCAGTAGAACTGACTCTGGAGGCCCACCCTATATGTGCAAATATTGCAAATATTTTTTTTTTCAGCCTTCAGAATGTTGTTTTTTTAGATTTTTCCAAGATCCGTATTTTTATTTTCCCACTCACATAGCTCTGCTAGGCTTACTTTATTAGTGCCACAATGTGGGGGTACATATCTTTTATTGATTAACCTTTAATTCAATTTTATTTTATATTTTTTTTGCGAGGGGGGAATAGTTTTTGCACTGTATCACATACATTTTTCATTTGTCCACCATTGTTACAAAATGACAGAGCTACTGCTAAAAAAAAAAAATATTGTAAAAGGCATTTAGGCCCAAACACTGCACATATATGATTTCCAGTTGTGGTCCACACTTTCCATGCTGCAGTAGGGAAAACCTCTCTAGTGCAATGAATGGGCCTAAATGCCACAGCAATTTTATTGAATTATTTATTTTTAGTAGTAGCAGTTCAGCACTGTATGTGTCAAAGGGAAGGAGATCATTTTAAAATTATTTTTTTAACAATGTATTGTTACACTAGCTTCACTTTTGCATTTAGAAAGCCAGCAGGTTGTTGGAGATCACCGTATGTGGCATAGTTGGATAATGCTGTGAACCACCAGCATGCGCCATTTTTTGTCTGAATGAAAGCCGCCATTTCTGCCAGAAAGCAGCCGAATTCCTATGGGATCCCATAAAAATATTCTTCTAAAAAGGAGGACTAAATAAAGTAAAAATTAAAAAAAGAAAACCCATCTCCAAAGACCAGGTTCTTGAGAGGTGTCTGATAGCAGCTGGGGGCTGCTGTGTCCGTTTCAGGTCCTGATGGTAATCTTCTATATAAGGCTACTTTTACTCTCGTGTTTGGTGCGGATCCATCATGGATCTCAACAGACGGCTTCCTTCAGATAATACAACCGTGTGTTCAAAAGTGGGCGCGCTTTATAGATGACGTGTTTGTCATCTGGAAGGGGAGTATGGAGACCTTCTCTGCTTGGGTCCAACAACTAAACCAAAATGAGATAGGCCTCCATTTCACATCAGAATGTGATCCATCGAAACTCCCCTTTCTAGACATCTGTGTCAGCATAAATCATATTGGTTGTCTGGAGACATCCATATATCGTAAGCCGACCTCTACGAATTCCCTCCTGAGATGGGAAAGCAGCCATCCGTACCCTCTCAGAAAGGGAATACCGAGAGGCCAGTACTTGTGACTGAGGAGGAATTGCTCCAGGCGTTCGAAGTTCATTAAACAAGCCGATGACCTGAAAACTCGATTTTTAGACCGTGGATACCCAGCAGGTGTACTGACGCCAGCGTACTAGATGGCCCTCAATAAGGACAGAGTGTCTTTATTTGCCCTGCGAGGGGATACCCCCACGAATATTGGCTCCAATGAAAATAGGGAAATCCATCTCATTAGCACATACAACGGTTGCTTCTCTGCAATCAGAGATATTATATCTGAACATTAGCATGTGCTTCAAATGGACCCTGACATTTGTAAGGTCGTAAAGGGGCACCCAAGCATCACTTATAGACGTGGCAGGAGCATCCGTGACATGATGGTGCATAGCCATTACACACCAGTGCCCCCTAAAAAAACATGGCTTGAGAGAGGCATTAGTGGCAACTTCAAATGTGGAAGATGCGTGGCGTGCCCCTTTATGACCAAGGCAAAGTCATTTAGGAGCAACAATACCGGCAAAACATAAATAGTCAAGGACATCATTAACTGCAGAAGCATGGGACTAGTATACAAAATCACATGTGACTGTGGAAAAGAATACATCGGTAAGACAGGTAGGGAATTGAGGAGAAGGATAGGAGAGCATGTGAGCGATGTTAAAAATGGCAGAGATACATCGGTGGCACGACATGTGAACACCGAACATGATGGTAGGCCGGATTGCCTCTCCTTCATGGGGATTGAAAAAATTAAGCCAGGAATGAGACGGGGCGACTTTGATAAGAGGATCCTTCAATGCAACGCGAAATGGATCTTCTATCTTAAGACGGTCCACCCATCCAGCCTGAATGAACAACAGAATTACTGTTGTTTTATATGATCATTGCCCATTTGGAATAAGTTGAAGTAGGATCCCATCATTTAAAGTGGAACTAGTAGGAGTGCAGCAATCTGGCCAAACCTCCCTTAAACTCACATTAGCTCATCTGATGTGATGAGCTTGTGAGATTTGATGGTTAATTTGGTCAGTAAAATGAAGAGTTAATTGGATGGAATATGAACATTATACCACGTAATGAAGTAAATACATTTGTCTCCATGACCCAGCCGGCAGCTGTCATGTTGAGTATCGCGGCGTGCGCTCGGCTGTCCTGCCAATTTAAATCCTGATTGCGATTGTGCATATATATATAAAAAGCAGGCAAGGTATCATTTGCTTTATGATTGGGCCGTGCGGATATGAGCCTAGAGGTTGCTATGGAACTAGTGACGCTCAGACCCAGGTCCTTACCTCACTTCCGGTTAGCCCGCACCATGTGATTCCAGCTTCCGGCCTGGTGGAACGCACGCGAGCGGCGTGCGTTCCACATGCAGTAACATGCACCTCTGAGGACACGGACAGGTGAGGCAGGTAATCAGGGGGAGGTGGGGAATATAAGGAGGTGGACAACAACCATTGAGTGCTCACCCAAATCACCGCTGTCATGGGACACTTCCCATGATACAGCAAGGATAAGAACTACCCACTATCCTGAGTGAAGATACGAGGCCAAAACAACCTTGATCTTTAGTAAGTAATCTGAGTCTGCTAAAAGTTACTCTATATTTGGTACTCAGAAATATGTGTGACCTGTATTTAGTGTATGTTTGTGATTTTGTTTTTAGTTGCCCCTCAATACATGTGTGAAGTCCCCTGATGATGTCTGAAAAGCAAGACAGCAACATGGCATGTAGGGCTTTGTAATTAGGGCTATACAGAATACTAGACCCATACTGAGGGAAAGGTTCGGTGTGGGGTCGCCCCTGTCGGGGCGGGTGCTCCATGTGTGCAAGGCAGGCAATAGGAACAGCCCCTAACCCTCATTGAGGTAGGAAAGCCATAATAGGGAATATTAGGAGCTGTATAAGTGCCAACCCTAACACAAGCACCCTGGTCACGCTGGTTCCAGGTATCACCAACTGCCAGGACCTTCCTCCATAGGTTGTGGATCTTGCAAAGACGTGGTAAGACCCACCCTTTTTTTCATTTATATGACTTGATATAGTGGAGGTACATGTTATTGTTGTCTCTCACTCAGTGGTAATCACTATTTTAAATGACTTAGTAAATGTTACGTTTTATGATTCCCAGTTTACATAATAAATCTATCACTTGTGTGTTGCATGAAAATCGCAGCATGCTCTATATTGTGCGTTTTTTCACGCAACGCAGGCCCCATAGAAGTGAATGGGGTTGCGTGAAAATCGCAAGCATCTGCAAGCAAGTGTGGATGTGGTGTGAATTTCACGCACGGTTGCTAGGAGACAATCGGAATGGAGACCCGATCTTTATTATTTTCCCTTATAACATGGTTATAAAGGGAAAATAATAGCATTCTGAATACAGAATGCATAGTACAATACCACTGGAGGGGTTAAAACAAATAAGAAACTTGTTTGCGCAGCCCGGCATCTCTTCTGTCTTTAACTGTGACCAATAGGACCTTTGATGTCACTGCGTTCATCACATGGTTCGTCACCATGGTGATGGATCTTTCTTTGTATCTCCATATTTTGACAGCCATAACTTATTTATATTTCCAGTTACAGAGCTGTGTAAGGGCTCATTTTTTTGAGGGGCAACTTTTTGATCATTTTATTTAGCCTTTTGGGGGGTTGCAGCATGACCAATTTTTTGTGTTTTGGGGCTCATTTTGCATGATAAATATTTACATATTTTAATAGTTTGGACATTTTCAGACCCGGCAATACCAACTGTTATTTTTTTCATTGCTTAATTTTATGTGTAAAATTGAGAAAGGGGTAATTTTAATGATTATTTTTTAAATATTTTTAAAAACATTAAAACATTTTTTTTCACTGTAGTCCACTTACAGGACTTGAATATGTGTTCCTCTGATCGCTTTTACCGTAGACTGCCATAGAATATGGCAGTCTATTACTGTGATGGTTATCTGAGGGGATAAAGACCCAGGAGTCATCTCTGATCCTGGTAACTGCCAGTGGGTATCTCTGTATTCTACAGCCAGCAGCCACCATGTATGGAGTGAGCTCAGCTCATAAGCCTGATCCATTCAACCTCTTACTCTATGAGGTACCTGTAGGTGATTATGTGTTAAGAGGTTTTCCAGGACTTTTACATTCATGGCCTATCCTTAGGATAGGTCAGCAATATCTGATTGGTGGAAGGCCGACAACTGAAACCCCTGCCAAACCTCTGTATTTCACTACATGGAAGCAGGCACAGGAAATACACAGCTCCTTCACTTCAACAGGCACCAGAACTGCACAGCCCCATCCAGTTTACTGAAGCATTTCTTGTATTTATTTTAAAGGGAACCTGTCATCAACCTTACGCGGACCAGACTGAGGGCAGCATAAAATAGTGACAGAAATGCTGATTTCAGCGGTGTGTCAGTCATGTTCTAAAAGTAAGTGGTTGCTGAGAACCAGCATCATAATCATTGTAGCACAGGCCTTGAAAAGAGTCAAATCTATCTAAGAAGAGTCATGGCTATCCATAATGTCCTGCACTTCCCGTCCATCCGCTGATGATTGGCAGTTCTCTCCTAGAGAGAAAGGGAGAAAACTAGGTAGAAGACTGTCCGTCATCAGCAGGTGGGCAGGTAGAGCAGGACTTCATGAATAACCAGGACTCTTCTCAGGTGGCTGTGACTCTTTTCCAGGCCCAGTCTGCAATGATTGTGATGTCGGTTCTCAGCAACCACTTACTTTTAACTTTTAAATGACAGACCTCTGAAATCAACTCACCTTGCTCTACTTTATTCTGCTGTTAGTATGGGCAGCATAAAGATGATGACGGGTTCCCTTTAATGGGAGCAGCGCTGCCGTAGCCAGCAATGCGCACTACACAGTACATGGATCTGTGTAATTCCTCTGCCTATTTCAAGCAACAGAGATACTGAAAAATAGCTAATTGTCAAAAGTGTCGGTAGTCAGTTAGGCCATCACTATAAAAGCCCTGAAAAGCCCTTTAAAGGGGTTGTTCAGGATTACAAAACATGGCTTTTTTCATGTAAAAACAGCACCACCTATGTTCACAAGTTGTGTGTGCTATTACAGGTCATTCAATTCACTTTAATTCAGTCAAGCTGAAATACCAGAAACAAGCCACGGACAGATTGGGTCTGTTTGTAGAATAAAACAGGCATGTTTTTCTAATCCTTCAAAATAGTTTGGTGTGAAATCCCACTGACTGCTATGACTGTACTTGCAACACGCCAGACCTGCAGGGTATGACGAAGTGAGGTCACGGTTATGGGCAATCGAGGGTTACTCACTGTATGGGAGAACCCTGGGCAGGCGCGTGGCAGTGAAGGAGAGGTAGACACAGTTCATCTGGGGAACACTCTGTATATAGGGACCAGGCCTGATGGTGGATGAGGTGCCCTGGATGTTACGGGTATTTTGAGTGCCTGGGGCAAGGTCCCTGTTGTATTCGTGACGCCAGTGCCTTTGGACGGTGGCACGCCGGTTGGTAGTTAGAATGATGGAGGTACACAAGTAGAATAGTGAACCAAACATAACTTTACTGAACAATCCAACTTTGTACAGCAGGTAGTAGTACAGTCTTTCAATCACAGTTCCACAAGTAGGCTTAATAACACAATGGCAGGTAATAGTCATGCAAGATATGCAGAGGGTAAATTCACAAGCACTCAGCAGCAGGTTGTACCTTTCCTCAGAATCAATGTACACTGTCCTTTCTAGAACTCCTGCTCTGGCTCTATATCCCAAGGCCCGGATGCCTAAACGGTGGCTTAAATCTTTGGTTACTGTCTTCCTCAGGTATTAGATTCTTGCTGCACTTTCTAGTGTAATCTGCCCATCAGGGTCACTTAGCTTACCCTGGATCGCCTTCTCCTGTAAGGTGGATAACTGTGGGTTACTCCCAGGAGGTTGGGTCCTGCAACTGGGGTGTCTCCACTGAGCTAATCCTAGCCTCAGGAGCTTCAGGTGGACGAAGTGACTCCTCTAGTCCCCTGGAATGAACTAACCCTTCCCTGTCTGGGCCTTCCTATATATAACTAGGGCTCTCTAGCTCCCTCTAACGTCTGGGAGGCTAAACTACACCCTGACAGGTGTAGTGTACGGGAGAGTAATACCCCGTCACTACAGAAGGGTCACTTGGGTACTGTCGTTCCCCCTGTATTTATGGGGAGGTTGGTATAAAATATCTTGTTAATGTAATGCTATGTACTTCCTGTTACTGTGAAATGTGCATGTGCAGGCCGGCTAGGGTGTCATTCCAGCTCTGAGTCACTAGAGGGAGCTAGGGAACCCTAGTTTATATAAGGCCCAGTCAGGAAGTAGTAAGCAGGCAGACAGTGGGAAAAGGAGTCAGAGATGATCCTGTGTCTGAGTCAAGGCCAGGCTATGGGCCTGTGAGAGTAGAGCAGGCCTGAAGCCTGCCGACTAGGAGAGGGTAGTAAGCCCTGTAACCGGGTTCCGGATCCAAGGAAAAGGTTCCCCTCCTGAGTCATCATCCGTTTAGCTGAAACATCATAAGCAAGCAACCAGCCGGGACACAGAATACAACAGAGGCCAATCTGATAAAGCAAGAGGTACTCAAGATAACAGAGGAGGTACTAGATAAGGACAGCTTCAAGGATACGCCAGATATAGGGCATTAGACCTTGGAGAATAAGTCACATGTTTCAGGACCAGTCAGGAATAGTGTGCAAGCCGCCTGTACTGCATCTCCTGTAATTAACACTCTGTAAAGAACATTGCTAAAACCAGCCAATCTGTACTTCTAAGAACCAACTGTATTCAAATAGAAACCAACTGTCTTCCATGGAACTGCGCTTCCAACTGCGTCCATGTATGATTATCACTGACATTCAGTAAAGTTCCAGTTTTGGTTGGCTATTCCGTGGTTGCTTCATTCTTCTACATTACTATACACGGCGTGTCACCGTTTAATTGACACTGGCGTCACGAACATTAAATACCTGCCTGTTCCAGTATTTGCCCCGATTGAAGACGACAGTGGATCCCAGGTTAGTGGGTCGATCTGCACTACAAAGCCCAGCATACACTACTGACCCCCTGGGACACTGCACAGGCCTGACACCCAGATAATACAGGGAAAACAAGTACATGACATTTAATGCAATGCAACACATTAACCTGTGCAGTGCCCACCTTTACCTAGTGGGACACTACATACTGCACTTCCGTATCAAACTATGAGAGCACTCCTTTTTATGGTTCGCCAAATGTTTTGAAAAAATTTGGTTTGATCTAAATTTATTTGCATTAAAAAACAGCTCTTTCCTGGCTGCAGAGAGCCTTTATAGTGGTGTAGAATACTGTGCTTTGCAGAAACAATCAGTCTGCTGTGGTAGTGAAATAATACTGTAAGTCAGCATGACATGCAGATAACAGGAGTCGCTCTTAGAATCACTGCGCACTTCAATTATTTGGGCAGTCATGGGGCCAAAACTGACCAAATAACTCAAGTGTGAACTCAGCCTTACAGGTTGATGTTAGCGCCAAGAAGTGCACTCCTTTTACACCATCGTCAGCTGATTCCACACAAACAGTGATGGCCAGTTCGCAGTGTTCGCAAGCGAACACATGCGGGGCCGCCATCTTGACTCACCCGTCCGGCGATGCACAGGTAAGCCCTTACCTGTGCCGGGAGCTGGTCCGAAATCAAATGTGGTCACCGGGGGCAGGCAGTTCTGAGAACGGCTGTTATCGGAACGGCCTGCTCCCGGTGACCGCATTTGATTTCAGACCGGCTCCCGGCACAGGTAAGGGCTTACCTGTGCATCGCCGGACGGGTAAGTCAAGATGGCAGGCCGCATGTGTTCGCTGGCAAACACTGCGAACTGGCCATCACTGCACATAAATGTCTACAGAACCTGTTCTATTAAATGCTTATACAAGTAGAGCCCCCCGATAGAGTGGAGAGGGTGTCAGCAGTAAGTTTGTGTTGACGTCACTGATTATTTTGCCCTTCCTCTGATCCATCAGAACAATAACCCCCAAAAAACAGATCCCGTCTGTTTAACATCCGCCTTCACTCGGTCAGCATTTGGCCAGTAATCCATCAGTATTGCTAATGCTCAAAAAAACAGGAGTGGATCCAAAACAGAGATGACTCGTGAATTGGCAGTTTAACAAAAAAACTGCCACACCGCCGAGTAGGTGATTTTACCCCCAACACTAAGCACTGACTGACTGCTACCGGCACTGCTGCCGTGAACCCATGCACCACTACTTTCTGGCCAGGTAGGCTCCTGAAAAGTGGGTTGTCTACCCCCGGAACGTTTGCTGGCTCCGCCGCTGCCTCATGGGCAAGCTACCACCCTCTTTTCCCGATGATGATGAAGCCCCTAATTCACCCGGCTCCCAAGTGCGATCAGCTACATCATCATCATCATGATCAAGTACTGTCTGCATGTCACTGATGTCCTCAATGGTCTCTGGGTCAGGAGCCTCACCGCTCGCAACACCAGCTCCCACGCCACTCTCCTCATCACTACTTGCCCGCCTAGCGGAGGAAGTGGTGGATGTCTCCTCCACATCTTGGCTGGCCAGTAGCTGCTGACTGTCCTCTTGTAGCTCGTCCTTGCTGTATAGTGGGGCTGAGCCCACAGCATATAATTCTTTGCTAAGGGAACAGAAAAGGACAGAGGCAGGTTGAGAACCATGCTCCTGGGCCATGCCAACTAAGAGTTGTGTTTGACGAACCCAACAACTCTTGGCTGGGAGTGTCTGATGTCACTTGGGATGAAATGGATGACTGAGTCAACCATTCAAGAACAGTTGGGTTGCTGGTCAAGACTAGTGATGAGCAGCTGGGGCAATATTCGAATTCGCAATATTTTGTGAATATTTGGGTGAACAGCAAATATATTTTCCTTTTCCCACTAATACACGACTAATACACCACTTTTTTTGTGCCAATAATACAAGCCAAAAACTGCTGTAATATTCGCACTTCACCTGATGACATGAGTTGACAGAGTACAGATCAATGTAATCTGTAAGGTGGAAAGTAAAATAAAAAATACGAATATTCGTAAATCGAATTTTACGAAGTTCTAAGTATTCGCGAATATGGTGCTATACTATATGAATGCACAGGCCTTTGCCTTCTCTGTTCTGGGGACAAGTGTAGATATTCGCATGTGCGCTAATAAAATCGCCTTACGAAGATTCGCAACTCAATTCAATCACTAATGTAAGAATGCAAAGCCCTTTGCCTCTGTTCTGGGACAAGTGCCGATATTCGCACGTGCGCTAATATAATCGCCTTACGAAGATTCGCGCCTCAATCACTTTCTAGGCAATGTGAGTAAGATCTGAGCTTTTGGACCTTTGGGAAACAATCAATAATATGTGTACTGTAATTTTGTTAAAAAAAAAAAAAATATATGAATATTCATTTTTACGAATATTTAGCACTATATTTGAAATATTCGCGAAATCGCGAAGTTGCGATATTCGCAAAAAAAATTTGCTTTTCGAATATTCGCGCTCAACACTATTCACCACACAACGGCTAATAAGCCATTTTTCCCGCTAATACAAGCCAAAAAATGCTTTAAAACAGTGATGCCCAACCTACGACCTGCAGGCTGGATAGCAAGGAGCTTTGCTATTGGTTAGATTGGGCGAGCGCTGGAGCAATACAGCGCCCTGCAGTAGGGGAAGCCAGCGTGAGCTGGAAGGAGGAGAGGCCGGGTCCCGGGGTGGCTGAAGCAAAGAGTGCCGGGCGTGCTGTGCAAGGACACCGGGAAGCATGGCGGATAAGGAGCTGAAGCCTACAGCCCAAACCTCAAGATGGACCTGCAGAAGAAGGTGACAGCGCAGGGTGTAATGCATCGATGTGTGTAATGTATGTAGAGCAGTGTGTGAGTCCAATTTGTACTCAGACGGATCCGTCCAGACTTTACATTGAAAGTCAATGGGGGACGGATCTGTTTGAAATTGCAGCATATTGTGTCAACTTCAAATGGATCCGTCCCCATTGACTTACATTGTAAGTCTGGACGGATCCGTTTGGCTCCGCACGGCCAGGCAGCGTTCAGGTGTCCGCCTGCTGAGCGGAGGCCAAACGGAGCCATACTGATGCATTCTGAGCGGATCCGCATCCACTCAGAATGCATTGGGGCTGTACGGATCCGTTCGGGGCCGTTTGTGAGAGCCTTCAAACGGAACTCACAAGCGGAACCCTGAATGCAAGTGTGAAAGTAGCCTTAGGCTACTTTCACATCTGTATTTTCCTTTCCAGTTTTGAGATCCGTGTAAAGGATCTCAAAACCGCAGGAAAACGCATCCGTATGAATAATACAATCATGCTGTATCTGTTCAGAAAGGATCCAGTGTTTTATATAAAAAATGAACATGCATCAAATACCTGTCCGAAAAAAAAAAAAAATGATCCAGCACCATTGACTTACATGGTTTTTTATGCCAGATCCGGAATGTTCAGTCTGCCATGACACACACAAAAACACTGCTTGCAGCATTTTTGTGTCCAGTGTGGGAACGCAACAAAACGGAACGCATTCTGGTGCACTCCGTTCAGGTTTGTTCAGTTTTGTCCCTATTGACAATGAATGGGGGAAAAATGAAGTGGGGTGAGGTACATAGAAACAATATACAGAAAACCATAACCACTGAGCCACCATACCCCTATCCAACAAAGGATGGGCACCCTGGACAGCCAGAAATGTTAGCAAACATTTTCTGAAGTACCCTTTGTGCTTGTTTTTTTTTAGACATAATTACTCCTGTACCATTCATTTTTGAGTGCAACAAAAATAGAAAACGTATACCATCCATCTTGACTTATTTTGGGTATTGTGGTTTTAACATTTTAGTCACTAAAAATTACATCTTCTTCAGTGAAAACCACAAACACCCACCAGCCAGTGCAAGGTACAAGGTCCATGGGTACATCGCAAGTATAAATGCAAGTGTTGGCCTCAGATTTCAGCTGTAGATCAATGTGTAAAATACACATTAGTTTCGCAATAGGGAAATATTGAATGTGTGAGCATACCCTTAAAGGGGTTGTCTGGGCATTTACTATTGATGACTATAACTATCAAAAAATCACGTTATGGATTCCGCTACCACAGACCAGAACGGAATTTAGAATCCATAACGCGATTCTTCGATAACCCAAACCCGAACTTTAGACGCCGAACTTAAAACACAAGTTCGCTCAACACTATTGATGACCTATCCTCAGGATAGGTCATCAATATCAGATCGGCACCCCGCTGGCATGTTAAGTACCACCCTGTCCTGCTGTATAGGTCTCGAGAGATATACTGTACTACCCTAGAGGCATCTGTCATGTGACATAGTTTGTGTGTAACCCCAGCATAATGTAGCCTTTTTAGTAGGCTAAAAATATCATATTTAGGAGAACCCAAAACCATACATTCCACTGGTAGTGCAGCATAAATATTCTATCTAAGCTATAAACTACTGATGCAATGACTTGGATCTAACCTAACATCATACCCAATAACCGGTGTGTGAATGGGAATTTGGGAAAATCTGCCACATGTGAATGTGGCTTCAAGGGACAACTTCATGTAAAATCTAAAGCATATGATAGTCAAAATTACATAACTCACAATTTAAAGGTTAGTTACTGAATTGAAGGGCTACTCTTAATAGCCGTGCTTGAGGAATTTATTTTTAATGTGTAAAATTAAATATCACCTAGTCAACATTTAAGTCTTTATTGCCTTGGTAGATAACCATGATGATCTGTGGAAGATCTGCAGTTACATTTACTCTACTGATCATAGGAAAGCATCACTGAAATCAGAAAGACGTTGCACGTGATATCTCATAATAATACCGGTTATCAAACAACTGGCAGGACATATCGTACTCCTGTAAATGTAACACATCCTAAAATGATCTCTACAGCCTTCTGTATTACTAACCACTATAGCGAGGATCACCTACCTGTAGCACTCCAGCTGTGTGGCTCTTATTTCTGTGAATATATCGATTCCAGGGAGGGATCTCTTGCTGTGGCAGAGCAGATAGGGAAATGAGGGGTGGAGCAGGGCTGTCAGTAAGTCATTCCTGTGTTATATGCTTGCCTGGCTTCTCCTGCTGAGATCCAGAAGCAGCCATTGCTCCATGGAAGAGGTCTGGCCTTTTGCAGATTTTGTATCTCAGCAGTGTGGATAAGCTGCAGGCTCTGGCACGCACATCAAATGATCTTTCGTTAATTGTTCAGCAATAAAAATGTAATCGAGACAGGCAGGCAAACAGGAACCTGTTCTTATACAAGGACTTCTGTCTTGCCTGGCTTCAGATACTTGAACCGGCTGGGAGGCTTATAAGACATTTTCCATCAGGTTACAAGTCAGTAAATGATCTGCACTTCAGGGTTTAGTTTTTAGGATCTTGGGTGATACTTGTTCCAGACTGCTCTGTCTTTACATAGCTGCTCGACTGAGACATTAACATGTGTAGGAAGCCGCGAACAATCGATAAAACATATGTTTTCACTAATTCCTGCGTGGCAACCTAGGGAATCATGACAGAGTTTTTCGGCATGACTAAACAAATAGTTGACAAGCCACAGACTCAACTTGAAAACAACATGGATTTGAATAACTTTCCAACTCTCCCTGAACATTCAGGAGGCTCCTGGAAACAGAGGAGACCTCTCGGACTTCCATAAGAGTTGGCAAATCTCCAGGTTGTCATCAACCTGGGGCACTCCAGGTGTTCTGAAACTACAACTCCCAGAATGCTACATTCACTTTTATAGGGGTTAAAAGAACAGCCAAGCATGTTTGCATGCTGGGAGTTGTAGTTTCACAGCAGCTGGAGTGCAGAAGGTTGCCGATCTCTGCTCTATAGCCTTCTGGTACCTCCCAGAGAGCAGTCTATGGGGACAAGAACACGTCGTGGTTGAGATGCAGTCATGATGGGGCACATTTGCTAAAGTGTTTGTGCCTGTTTTAGACAGTCTTTTATTTTGTTGCATTTATTACCAAAATTGCGCCTGTTTAGAAGGCTTTTGCACCTCGTTCGCCTATCTTGATTTTTTTGACTAATTCAGGGTTTTTCTAACTTTTGTGACTTTTCTCCAATCTATTTATATAGGTGCACCTTTTTTTTCACCTGAATTGTCACAAAAACACACCAGGGATGGTGTACTTTCCTTCGTCTGTTTTGAGTGGTAAAGTGTGACTTGTTTTGTGCAATAAGGGATCATGCACACAAACTTATTTTCTTTCCGTGTCCGTTCTGTTTTTTTTTTGCGGACCGCATGCAGAATCATTCATTTCAATGGGTCCGCAACAAAAATGGAAGTTACTTTGTGTGCACTGTTTCCATATGTCCGCATGTCTGTTGCGCAGAAAAATAGAACAATTCCTATTATTGTCCGCATAATGGACAAGGATAGGACTGTTCTATTAGGGGCCAGCTGTTCCTTTCCGCAAAATACAGAATGCTCATGGACGTCATCCATATTAATTGTGGATCCATGTTTTGCGTACCGCAAAATACATACAGTCGTGTGCATGAGCCCTTAAAGTCACAGTTTCCTGTTTTCGAGGCATTTGTATCTGTTTTAAGACAAATTCTGAATTTTTCTAACTTTTGCACCTAATTTATGGAGGTTCACCCTATTTTGCGTCAGATTTAGCATTTCTATGCAACCCCAGGGCTGGCATAATTTTTTGTCTCTGTTTTGAGTGGAGAGTTGCGCCACAATTTTCATACTTTCATGGAGACCTGCACTAATATCCAGCACACTTGCGCCACATTTTCATGCGCATACTAATTAGACCAGTTTTATTGAATATGAATCTGCCTTACAAGAAAACGACCAAAAAAGACAAACCAGATTTATTAGGAGATAATAAACGAGGAGCAAATTAAAGACAGACTTTGCCAATACATCATTTTTTTTTTTTACTCCCCAAAAAACCCAATCTTAGTAAATGTGCCACAGTGACAGGCTTATCTACTATGCCAGTCTAATCACACACAAAAAAAACAGCCGAGCATGATAAATGACTGACTTTTTATATAAAATACAGCCAAAATGATGCATTTGCCGCATTTGAAAAGGTATAATGAATAAGCTCTTAATAACCACAAAGCCAGGAAAAATATACCCCCTCCACCTATTTCATTTATGCCCCACAACCATGCAGCTATATGCAGGGCCCAGTCACACTGGTTTGTTTTCTAAAACCACTTGAAAAACGTATTTTTAAGTGGACAGTGAGAGAAAATGGGGGTCACTAGACACCATTTTGTTCCATTTTAAAAGCCTTTGGACAACAGGTGATTTTATGCCATTCTCAACGCTTGGGAGTTGCAAGGAAATGGTGGGGTCCAGCCCAACGCCGGGACTTCTGCCCCAGCAAATTTACCATTTTTATGTCTAGAAACAGGTAAAAACTAATCCAGTTAGAGGCTGGAACAGTTTTCACTCCAGACGCACTGACTGGTGATGGTGCGCCTAATTTATGACGAAGCACACAACTCATCTTAAATAAGGCAAATCCAGCAGGACTGGGGGGAAAAAATATTGTAAAAAAAAATGTGGGGGGCATCGATAAAACAGCCTAATTTGGAGGAGAGGGGTGATTAGATGAGCAATCAATCATCTTTTCATTCCTTTTCTGTAAAAAAAAAAAGAAGTTTATGGGACCATTGATTGATGGGGCATTAATTTGCATCAATATCAGAGAAGCCTCTGTTACAGATTTAAAAATACGAGAAAGAATAGCTCAGCATGCTGCGCTTTCTTGTCTAGTAAAATGCCAGGTTCTCTAATGGAAATCAGATCTCACTATTGTTAGAGAGGTCTGTAAGACGGTATTCATTTCTATCATTTGATGGAAACGCCACTTCCTTTATTTTAATTGTTCTGCTCATGCAGTACCTTAGACATGGGGATATCTGCAAATGCTTTATTGTAAATAGTCTCTATTATTATGTTTTTTTAATGTTATATAGCAACGAAAAGGATGGCAGTGCTTGGCAGGAACAGGACTGACCACCCTGTTCCTCCCCTCTTTGTGGGAGTGGGCTGGTCCTGCTTCCAGCCAGGAGGGGACATCCTGTTGAGATACAGAGAGGAGAAGAGGCACACTGCAGGGCTCCTGCTCCTGTAAAGGATTCTCCAGAGAGAACAACTTCAAGCAAATACGTGAGAGAAATCAGACAGCAGAACACCTGCATTAAAGACACTGTTGTAAGATGAGGGACTATGGCTCAGACACCCATCACCTAGACTATCACTATGCCAGTTAAAGCTAAAGTCTAGGCCTGATAGTGGAGACTCACTCACCCAACCTCTGCACCAGCTACTTAGGGGCTCGCTGCACTCCTTTATTTGATAGTTGTGTGACCGTTTAATAAAAGTTATTACAAAATTATTATTATTACTATTATTATTTATTTTGTGCCACTACATTTTTTGTAATTACAAAAAAATATATACTATATAGATACCAGTACATTATGCATGTGACAAATACTTTTGAGGTTTTTAGTCAGAGAAAATATCTCCATTAATAGCAGTGAAACTTTTAGCTTACAGCTGGTCTTGGGTTTAAGACCAAGGAAAGAATATCAAAAGGAAAAAAAAAAGTTAAATATAAAGGAATATCCCCAAAACATAAAACATGCTGGAGGAAATTCCCCTTCATTGTCAGAGTGCTAGATCAGGCCTTATAGCTGGATACCTGCTGTTCAGTGTGCTGGTACAAATAAAATACCAAATAAAAATCGCCAGGACCGAATGGCATACACCCCCGTATCCTAAGGGAATTAAGTAATGTCATAGCCAGACCCTTATTTCTGATATTTGCAGACTCTATACTGACAGGGAATGTCCCACAGGATTGGCGCATGGCAAATGTGGTGCCAATATTCAAAAAGGGGCCAAAAACAGAGCCTGGAAA
Organism: Bufo gargarizans; assembly: GCF_014858855.1. Taxonomy (NCBI): domain Eukaryota; kingdom Metazoa; phylum Chordata; class Amphibia; order Anura; family Bufonidae; genus Bufo; species Bufo gargarizans. The sequence goes on from NC_058081.1 coordinate 399,701,942, forward strand.
CTATAGGCCAGTAAGTTTAACATCTGTTGTGGGTAAACTGTTTGAAGGTTTTCTGAGAGATGCTATGTTAGAGCATCTTAACGGAAATAAGCAAATAACGCCATATCAGCATGGCTTCATGAGGGATCGGTCATGTCAAACAAATTTAATCAGTTTCTATGAGGAGGTAAGTTCTAGACTTGACAGCGGCGAATCAATGGATGTCGTATATCTGGACTTCTCCAAAGCATTTGACACTGTACCACATAAAAGGTTAGTATATAACATGAGAATGCTCGGACTGGGAGAAAACATCTGTAAGTGGGTAAGTAACTGACTGAGTGATAGAAAACAGAGGGTGGTTATTAACGGTACACACTCAGATTGGGTCACTGTCACTAGTGGAGTACCTCAGGGGTCAGTATTGGGCCCTATTCTCTTCAATATATTTATTAATGATCTTGCAGAAGGCTTGCATAGTAAAGTATCAATTTTCGCAGATGACACTAAACTGTGTAAAGTAATTTACACTGAAGAGGACAGTATACTACTACAGAGTGATCTGGATAAATTGGAGGCTTGGGCAGATAAGTGGCAGATGAGGTTTAACACTGACAAATGTAAAGTTATGCACATGGGAAGGAATAATGCAAGTCACCGGTACTTATTAAATGGTAAAACACTCAGTAACACTGACATGGAAAAAGATCTAGGAATTTTAATAAACAGCAAACTAAGCTGCAAAAACCAGTGTCAGGCAGCTGCTGCCAAGGCCAACAAGATAATGGGTTGCATCAAAAGGGGCATAGATGCCCGTGATGAGAACATAGTCCTACCACTTTACAAATCGCTAGTCAGACCACATATGGAGTACTGTGTACAGTTCTGGGCTCCTGTAAACAAGGCAGACATAGCAGAGCTGGAGAGGGTCCAGAGGAGGGCAACTAAAGTAATAACTGGAATGGTGCAACTACAGTACCCTGAAAGATTATCAAAATTAGGGTTATTCACTTTAGAAAAAAGACGACTGAGAGGAGATCTAATTAATATGTATAAATATATCAGGGGTCAGTACAGAGATCTATCCCATCATCTATTCATTCCCAGGACCGTGACTGTGACGAGGGGACATCCTCTGCGTCTGGAGAAAAGAAGGTTTGTACACAAACATAGAAGAGGATTCTTTACGGTAAGAGCAGTGAGACTATGGAACTCTCTGCCTGAGGAGGTGGTGATGGTGAGTACAATAAAGGAATTCAAGAGGGGCCTGGATGTATTTCTGGAGCGTAATAATATTACAGGCTATAGCTACTAGAGAGAGAGATCGTTGATCCAGGGATTTATTCTGATTGCCTGATTGGAGTCGGGAAGTAATTTTTATTCCCCTAAAGTGAGGAAAATTGGCTTCTACCTCACAGGGGTTTTTTGCCTTCCTCTGGATCAACTTGCAGGATAACAGGCCGAACTGGATGGACAAATGTCTTTTTTCGGCCTTATGTTATGTACTATGTTACTGGCCTACTGCCCCAAATACATAGTAGATTGGTCGTTTTTACTGACCAGGTGGAAACTCTAGTCATGTCAAGGGGTTGTGGCCTACACTAAGGCCTCTTTCAGATGGGCGTTGTGGGAAAAGGTGCGGGTGCGTTGCGGGAACATGCGCAATTTTTCCGCGCAAGTGCAAAACATTGTAATGCGTTTTACACTCGTGTGAGAAAAATTGCGCATGTTAGGTACCCAAACCAAAACTTCTTCACAGAAGTTCGGGCTTGGGATCAGGGTTGTGTAGATTGTATTATTTTCCCTTATAACATGGTTATAAGGGAAAATAGTATTCTGAATACAGAATGCATAGTAAAATAGCGCTGGAGGGGTTAAAAAAAAAAAAAAATTTAACTCACCTTAGTCCACTTGATCGCGCAGCCCGGCTTCTCTTCTGTATCCTTCTTTGCTGATTGCAGGGACAGGACCTGTGGTGACATCACTCCGGTCATCACATGGTCCATCACATGATCCATCACCATGGTAAAAGATCATGTGATGGATCATGTGATGACCGGAGTGACGTCACCACAGGTCCTGTTCCTGCAATCAGCAAAGAAGAAGACAGAAGAGAAGCCGGGCTGCGCGATCAAGTGGACTAAGGTGAGTTAAATTTTTTTTATATTTTTTTTTAACCCCTCCAGCACTATTTTACTATGCATTCTGTATTCAGAATGCTATTATTTTCCCTTATAACCATGTTATAAGGGAAAATAATAATGATCGGATCTCCATCCCGATCGTCTCCTAGCAACCGTGCGTGAAAATCGCACCGCATCTGCACTTTACATTAATTTTTATGGGGCCTGCGTTACGTGAAAAACGCACAAAATAGAGCATGCAGCGATTTTCACGCACCGCACAAGTGATGCGTGAAAATTACCGCTCGTGTGCACAGCCCCATAGAAATGAATGGGTCGGGATTCAGTACAGGTGCAATGCGTTCAACTCACGCATCGCATCTGCGCGGAATACTCGCCCGTGTAAAAGGGGCCTAAGAGGAACACATTCTGTTAAAAGTACATGGCCAGATTCCACATTTTAGTGAACTGTCCTATTCTTGTCCATAAAACGGACATTGAAGTAAATGGGTCCGCATCTGACCCGCAAAAAAATTGATTGGATGCAGATCAAAAATATGTCTATGTGCATGAGCCCTAAGTGCTTCTCCGAGCACTCTGCCCTTCCGGTTTTCATCTGCTCTTCTCGGGTTTTTGAGCATTTGGAGTACAAATCCCATATCCATGTTTCTCTGAAACGCCTTGCACTGTACCTATATTCTTTTAATAAACCTTTTGCTAATTTCATGAGCGCATATGTTACTGAGAAAGGGGATGGATCATGCCCAACGGGTGTAGCATGGCATCTTTTAACACACTCTGTACATTTATAATAGTAGATTTTAACTTCTTTGTAACCTTTTCATGTACCCTGCATATTTGACACGTGATTGGAACCTCTGAAAGATACCAGGAGGGAGCAGCAACTACTGTTTATTTTAATCCAGACAAGCTCACATCAGAGTTGTGCCTACTGTTGCACAACTTTATCTTTCTAGCCTTATTTTACATTTTGCTAGGATTGAATGAAATTATAGAATGTTTTAGAATTCAATTATTGAATGTTTTAGAATTCAAATGGATTAAGTCAGCATAGGACTACATTATGACATCACAATGCAAAACTTAATGACATCATAGAACAACATTGTGACATAATGCTTTATGACATCATAAGACACCTTTATAGCATCACAATAATTATCATCATAATGCATTATTTATGACATCATAAGTTGCTATTATATTATCACAATGCATTCATTATGACATCATAGTACATCATGATGACATCATAATGCATAAATTAAGACATCATAGCGCATCATTATAACACCATAAGGCCTCATGCACACAACCGTGTTTTTTCACTGTCAGTGATTTGGGATTCAGTGGTCCGTGTCCGATTTTGCTTCAGTTGTGTTTCCTTGTGTCTTCCTTTTTTTTGTCTGACAGGGGAAAAAAAAAGGAAGGTTAATGAAAAGTGTAATTTTATTGCACCAAGGTCATTTAGAAAAAAAAACGGACATGGACACGGATGACATGCCAGTTGTACATCAGTTTTTTTGACGGACCCATTGACTTGAATGGGTCCGTCCTCCGTTTTCCACTGTCAAGAATAGGACAGGTTATATTTTTTTGACGGACTGGAATCACGGATCACGGACGCAGAGAAAAAACGGAGGACTATCAGTTTCTTTTCACAGCTCCATAGAAATGAATGGGACCTCCGCTAAACTGTGAAAAATGACGGAACGGACGCGGATGCACACAACGGTCGTGTGCATGAGGCCTAATGCAGTAAGACATAAGACATTATTATTACATCACAATTCATTGGGGCACATTTATCAAGCTCGGCTGTTTTTAGTTGTAAAATTAGGCGTATTTCATTTGGCTGTCTTTCTTTTGCTGAGTATTTATTATAAGTCACGCAGCAGTTGATGACTTATACCAGGCATATTTTTACTAGTCTGATCTCTGGTGGTTGTTTTTCAGTTAGACAGGTTCATATTAAACTTGAACTGGTCTAATTTATTTGCTCATGGAGAAAGTCACATCTTTGCAGAGAAAAGTTGCATGTCTCTTTTTGCATTAAAAGTCGCACTTCACCCCTCAAAACTCAGTTTATTACTACACAATATGCAGAGCCTTTCAAACCACATTTAAAGGTGTTTTCTGAGATTTTGATACTGAAGACTAGGTCATCAGCATTGCCGGCTCCAGGTTCATGTGGGCCCTTGAACGATAAAGTCTCAGTGGGCCCCCTTACGCAGTGATAACTCTCTGAGCACAGATATAGTAGATATCACCTGCAGTCCTATGTAACAGCACAGATAACAGTCATGGTTATCTGATTACAGAAAATGCAGTAGTGTTACCTGCAGTCCTATGTAAAACCACAGATGACACTAGTGCTAATAATGTGGTAGTGTTACCTGCGTCCTTGATGTGCCTCCCTGCGTCTCTCTCACGGACTCCATGCTGGCGCCGCTGCCTCCTCTTCCATCTTCTTCTTCTTGCCCCGCACAGAACGTCCTGAGTCAACACACTGTGGGCATGGTGACTGACACACAGGGAGAGAGATACACACACACACGCAGGGACAGACACACACAGGGATGGGTACACACACAGGGACGGATACACACACACACAGGGACGGGGACACACACGCAGGGAGGGACACACACACAGGGACCCCCACCGATCAGATACTGATGACCTACCCTATCTCAGAAAAACCCCTTTAAAGTAGTTAATTTTTTTTGGGTGCAGCCACACATTCAGGTTTTTGGAGGTAGTTTTAAAAGTCAAAATCAGGAGTGGATCATAAAAGGAGACAAAGTATAAAGTACAGAAACTATTCTCTTATTTGAATCCACTCCTGGTTTCGGCTTTCAAAACTTCATCAGAAAACCTGAATGTGTGTCCGTACCCGTAGTTTCCTGTTGCGTCATTTCACAGGAAATGTTATGAAGTGCAATAAATCAAAAAGGTGTGTCTCTCTGTTTCTGAATTCTGAATCACTCTATGGCAGTGATTACCAACCAGGTTGCTGTGAGAGCATGCTGCAAGCCCTGGAGGAGCAGACCAGAAGATGGGAGTGGTAGTGGCAGTGGCCGCAACAGTTATTCACAGTGGCAATACTCACACTGATACTCCCTAAGGCTGAGAAGTGACAGGAGAGCACACCCTTTCATTCCTTGGTGCTCACCCTGATGTTGGGCTCCTGTCTGAGGGTAGTTGGGGTGCCCTTGAAGTAAAGAGTGTTGTATGGGTTAAAGGCAGGATGTGGAGGTGCTGTAGCTAGCGAATAGTGCTGGAGTCAATAACCAGGCCAGTTGTAGAAAATAGGTAAATCTCTGTTTACTAAAGTGCAGAATGGGGGTTGTAGTATGTCCAACGATATCAAACACAGTTCCATAGAAATCTTCCCTGATGGCAGTATATGGCTAGAAGCTTTCTCTCTCTTTTCTGGAGTACTGTAAAGTAGAGATAGTTTTCTTGATGCAAAGCTCAACGGAGTGAGCACATATATCTAACACGCACTCTACAGAACTAGGAGTGGACCTAAGTCTATCACCTAGCTTCCTACAAGGGCATAGTCAGGTTTGTTAACCCAGACTGATCCATACATAGCTATATAATACATCATTCAGAACATTAAATAAAACATTAAATAAAATAAAAACTTTGCAAGTGGCCTATTCTGGGGTACTCCAATATGTTTTTTTTTTTCAGTCTCGTCTGCGGTCCGCTAGAGAAAGGTACAAATAGGGGCCTGCATTCATGACTGAATCTGCTCTTTCAGTCTGGGATGGGGTCAGCTGGGGGACATATTACACTGCCTGTCCAAAAAAAAAAAGTCGCCACCTGGATTTAACTAAGCAAATAGTTATGAGCCTCCTAATGGATAATTACTGCATGGGCGATTATATTTCAGCTGGCAACAAGTTATTTAACTCCAACTGGTGCAATGAGTTGCTTCTCATTTATTAAACAGCCATGTCGAAAGACACATCTCGTGGTCGTTAGTCTGTTTGAGAAGGGTCAAATTTTGGCATGCATCAAGCAGAGAAAACATCTAAGAAGATTGTAGAAACTACTAAAATTGGGAAAGGAACTGTCCAACGCATTATTAAAAACTGGAAGGATAGTGGGGACCCATCGTATTCAAGGAAGTAATGTGGCGGGAAAAAAATCCTGAATGATCGTGATCGGCGATCACTTAAACGTTTGAAATCAAATCAAAGAAAAAAACAACAGTTGAACTCAGGGCTATGTTTAATAGTGAAAGTAAGAACATTTCTACATGCACAATGCGAAGGGAACTCAAGGGATTGGGACTGAACAGCTGTGTAGCCGTAAGAAAACCACTAATCACTGAGGCAAACCAGAAAAAAGGCTTCAATTTGGTAGGGAGCATACAGATTGGACTCTGGAGCAATGGAAGAAGTTCATGTGGTCTGATGAGTCCAGATTTACCCTGTTCCAGAGTGATAGGCACATCAGGGTAGGAAAAGAGGCCAATGAAGTGATGCACCCATCATGCCTAGTGCCTATTGTACAAGCCTGTGGGGGCAGTACTATGATCTGGGGTTACTGCAGTTGGTCAGGTCTAGGTTCAGCAACAGTATGTGCTCCAAGAATGAGGTCAGCTGACTACCTGAACATACTGAATGACCAGTTTATTCCATCAATGAATTTGTTCTTCCCTCATGGCACGGGCATATTCCAAGATGACAATGCCAGGATTCATCGGACTCAAATTGTGAAAGAGTGGTTCAGGGAGCATGAGACATCATTTTCACACATGGATTGGCTACCAGAGTCCAGACCTTAACCCCATTGAGAATCTTTGGGATGTGCTGGAGAAGGCTTTGCACAGCAGTCAGACTCTACCATCATCAATGCAAGATCTTGGTGAAAAATGAATGCAACACTGGATGGAAATAAATCTTGTGACATTGCAGAAGCTTATCGAAACAATGCCACAGCGAATGCGTGCCGTAATCAAAGCTAAAGGCGGTCCAATAAAAAAAATTTGGGGGACAGACAGTGTATATATGTATTTATAAATTATATATTTATACAATTTATGAATGCAGAGTAGGAAGTAGGAGAACTGCATTTTTTTAAAATATATTATTTTTTTTTTGCCAGAAGTGCTCCAAAGTTGAAAATGGTGGAAATTGCTCTACAGAGTGGAGTTCTTGAGGGCTTTTCCTGAGTAGGTGACCATGTCATATGATAGTGGTAGAGAATAAGAGTCTATGCCTCTTAATTATTAAAAATAGATGAAATTCAAGAAAAAACTCCTCACGTACTATACGTACCATATCATGACGGGTCTAAAAACATCAAATAGTTCTGTCCAGTGGGCATTTCCATCACAAACTGCACTGGTCTACATTAGTTTTGCTGACCATATGATAACACCTGATTTTAGTTTTGCTGAATTCAGATATCATATTTGTTTATTCTAGTCAGGTCAAGTTTTCCCACAAATTGCTGGTATTGTTTTCAATAACTGAAGAGTTCCTCATGCATAAGTTACTACACCAATATTATGTGTTAATATGTTCTTCACAAAGTTCGGTATTACCTCAAAATAAATCAAACAATATGTAAAAGACATTTCTTAGTTGTAAAAAATGTTTGCCTGATTCATAATTTCTGCCTTGATATTTGGAATCTTCATATTCAAATTGTGTAAGATCTGTACAAATAGTTAGGCCAGCATAAAAAAAGTCTTCAAAAGTAGACCAGTGAGCTGTGTATATGATGTCTATATAATGTATATGATGGCAATGGAACCGTTCACCAGTAACATATATTTTAAAAATAGCAGCGCCCTCACAGAAATGGGTTTATAGGAAAATAGTTTATTCACCCATGTGGTCACAACATTTCAGCTCATCCATAGAACCTCTCTCAAAAAATTGTAAGGATCCCAGTGTACAAATTTATAGGCAGAGTTACATATGAACCAACACAATAATCACAACAATTCATGATAATGGTACAAAAATAAAGTGCAATTATAGTGCAAAATCCATAAAAAAATATGGGACCAAATAGGACCATATGTACATCCATAAGGGAATTCATATAGTGTAGGTCATACATCACAGTGTCCATCGTATAGTGCCCATATTTCTTCATAATAGCAAGTAACTAATAAAGTGGACAACATCCCAGGTGGACGCAATATACATGCATGTGTTTAAAGTATGTCTCAGATGTAATTGTTGCACAAGACTCCCCCTCCCAAACTGCAGATAGAAAAATGCCTATGTCAGCTTGTTTCTAAGCGCAATGAGCATGTCAGGAAGTTAACCATACATACACACAGAACTCACTTATAAGACTAGATAACCTTCAGGAAGAAAGTCATTAATAAAATAATATCCAAAACCCGCTTCTATCATTTTCTAATTCGTTTTCAAAATCAGAATTTTCTACATTCTCCATTTTATCCTCTGCTAGCACTTGTTCTTTTGAAATGAAAACAAAAAGAAAAGAGGAGGAAAACTCTTAAAAATTACTAAGAAAAATCTGCCAAAAGCCAAAGGTTTTGGGAGCCGGGGATAGACATAGAGACCTCAGTCTTCACTTAGTAAAGTATAGTACAATACATGCTGTTCCAATTAAAGGAGTTGTACCTGGATATAAGCTCCCCTTCACTCCTTCACCATGTACGAGTGGGACATCAGAGCATTTCCTTGCTCCGATGCCCCCCTTTCCTTGGGCTGCATCTTGCAGGGCAAGGTCTGTTTGTTGTGAGCCAGTGACGTACCGGGCTTCACATCAGTATGCTAGTGATACCCGCCTCTAAAACCGCCCAGAACAGACCAAGGCAAGTGGAGCATCGGAGCAAGAAAATGCTGCGATGCTCCACTTGTACATGGTAAAGGAGTGAAGGGGAGCTTATATCCGAGTTCAGCCCTGAACCCAGACAACCCCTTTCATATCAATACTGTAGGTGTATTGAGGAAGATAAGGTTTGATGACTCTTTATACCCCATGTGCAGATTCTGACATGTCAGATGTCCTAATGCACTTTGCCATTTGCTCTCTTGTCTAAACAGACTGAGGATTGCTGCTATCCTTGGCCAGATGCCCACAACAGTTTAGTAATCACAGCACTTCTCCTGTAGTCAGTCTCCCAGTAGGCACCACAGCTCCTTCCGTTTCCACAGTTGTCACAGCAGTTTGTCCATACTTTTAACGTTTAAATTGGTAGCGTTTACGTTGGTAAATTTGGGTATCTAAAACCAACCCCCATTGAAACACACCAACTCTACCCAGAAGCACCCACTTATGCACAGGGTTAACGTTAGCCCTGCTCATTTTTGGCCTGAGACCTTTGACCTTCCTCAGAAAATCTGGTACAGTCCCATCAAATTCAGGACAGTTGACAATTATGGTTTGTTCCCCTTTTTACATAAGTAGTCACAGCAGGGTTCCCCTTTCCTCAATAGCCACAGCAGTGCCCTTCCTTTCCCCATATACTCACCTCCCACATGCTTCTGAAGTTCACCCTTTACTGGCAGAAAGATAAAAGTGAAAGCCTATTTCTGGGGCATACTAAAAGGAATGACAGAATGGAATGCCCATAGACTTTGACAGGGGAAGAGAATGCCCATAGACTATAATGAAGCCAAACGGAATGCCCATAGAGTATAATGGGAAGCAAAGTCTTGGATAATTTGTAGGTAAATCTGAAAGAAATATCAACTTATCCTTTACCACAGATCTTCCCCGTGTATAGTAACATCTTTTACAATTGAAATAACTTTGGATTTTTCTTGTTTTCTATGGAACGACAGGTGAATAGCACAATGGAATGCCCGTATAGGAGTATAATGGGAAGAAAGATGGTCCATGGAGACGAGAACCATATGACACACCAAATAAATCTTTAGCAGGCATACTCTCCAAGCACAGGAACATTGATCTAAATTGAGATTAGGTGGGATTATCATTATTTTCTATGGAATGACAAGTGTGAAAGACACCAAGAATGCCCATAGACTATAATGAAGCCAAACAGAATGCCCATAGAGTATAATGGGAGGCAAAGTATCAGATAATTTGAAGGCAAATCTGAAAAAAATATCAATTTATCCTTTACCACAGATCTTCCCCGTGTATAGTAATATCTTTTACAATTGAAATAACTTTGGATTGTTCCAATTTTCTATGGAATGACAGGTGAATAACACAATGGAATGCCCATAGAGTATAATAGAAAGAAAGATGGGCCATGGAGTTGAGAACCATATGACACATCAAATAAATTTTTTTTTTTTTTTTTTTTTTTTTTTTTTTAACCTTTGTTTTTTTCCAAGCAACAACGTATAAGAAAAAAAAAATCTTTAGCAGGCATACTATCCGAACACAGTAGCATTGATCTAAATTGAGATTTGGTGGGATTATCATTATTTTCTATGTAATGACAAGTGTAAATGACACAATGGAATGCCTATAGACTATAATGGGAAGTAAAATATTATTTTATTTGTAGGTTAATCTGTGTTATTTAGCAATATTATGCCCATAGACTATAATGGGAAGTAAAACGTAACTTGGTGTCTGAACCATTCAACATATCAAATAAATCTTTAGCAGATATACTCTTCAAATTCAGTGTGATTATTTAAAATTGAGATTAAGTGGGATTATCATTGGTTTCTATGAAATGACAAGGGGAATGACACAATGGAATGCCCATAGACCAGGGATGGCCAACCTGCGGCTCTCCAGCTGTTACAAAACTACAACTCCCAGCATGCCCAGACAGCCTACAGCAGGGCATGGTGGGAAATATAGTTTTACAACAACTGGAGAGACACAGGTTGGCCAGCCCTGCCATAGACTATTATGGGAAGGAAATTATGAGCTCATTCGCAGGTAAATCTGTGTTAGGCTACTTTCACACTTGCGTTCAGAACGGATCCGTCTGCATTATATTGTTAAAAAATTTCTAAGTGTCAAAGTAGCCTCAGACGGATCCGTCCAGACTTTACATTGAAAGTCAATGGGGGACGGATCCGTTTGAAAATTGAGCCATAGTGTGTCATATTCAAACGGATCCGTCCCCATTGACTTACATTGTAAGTCTGGACCTGGACGGATCCGCTTGCCTCCGCACGGCCAGGCGGACACCCGAACGCCTGGCCGGGGTTTTGGGACTTGATACTGGCACATGGGGCGGTTGGCACTTGATACTGGCACATGGGGGGAGAGAGGCACTTGTTACTGGCACATTATTGGGGGCACTATTGGGGACCACAGGGCACAGTATTGGAGTAGTAGGATGTTTTATCCAGAAGATGGTGGGATGATGGAAAAGTAGTAAACTAGGATTTTTTTTTCTGTCAAACTGCAGAGATTAAAAAAGGCGTAAAAATGGTGGTCTGGTCTGAAAGGAGAAGATGAGGACAGAGAACATCTATATCAAAGGAGACGTCACTAGATGTAAGAGGTACGGGCGCGATTTATGGGTGGGGCTGTGTGTGGGTGTGGTTTGAGGGCGGGTGGGGACACAGGGGCCCCATAATCTCCTATTGTCTGGGGAAACGCCCCTCCTATTGCCCGGGGGGGCCCATGGATCAGTTTTGCACCGGGGCCCCATGGATTGTGTGTACGCCACTGTCCTCAGGCGTGGACAGTTCCACATAAGATGGATTAAGTTGGCACTCGTGGCATTGCAGCGCAGGCATACACCATCCCTCCTATAGCCCATTTCGAATAGTAACACAGGGGTTCTATAAACCCTATGCAGGAGATACAACTGGGAAATCCTATATGACTCGCTCAATGACAACGTCGGTAAATCAGTGAGAATTTCTTCCCATTTTTCCTCTGTCAGATCTTCAGTATCCACCTTCCATCTCTCATAAAATTTCAGTGGGTTGGATTTATTAACTTCCGTCCTGAGTGTGTCATAATAAAGGGATATCACCCCTCCTGTGGTACCTGCTCTTACTGTGTAATCAATAATAATACATCTGGATGCCTGTTGGACCTTCCCCTGCTTTTCCTGCATCTGAATAGCATGCCTCAGCTGCAAATATACATAAAAATACCTATGCGGAATACCAAATTCCTGCCTTAAAACTTCAAAACTCTTCAATGACTTGTCTGAGAACAACTGAATCATTTTGCACTCCACTAACCTTGTTCAATTCAGAATATAGGTGATAGGCCATATAGGCGTGTGGGTACTATACCCAGTAATACTCATCCTATCTCTAGTTTTCCACCATATTTTATGCATCATATTTATCAGCGGATATTGAGTACCATGGGCATGAAATGAACCATCGTCCAAAGCTGACAATAAACAAGTACGGTGGGTTAAGTGTTGAATAATGCGACCAGCACTATTCAATTGGGACTCGTCCCCCCATCCTCTAAAATGCTGCAACTGGGTTGCAATGTAATAGGACCAAGGGTCTGGCACTGCCAACCCCCCCTGTGTTTTTGGCCGCTAAAGGGTTGAAAGTTTAATCCTAGGGACACCTCCCCTCCATATCAAGTCTCTAAATACTGCATTAACAGTGTTAAAAAACCTAAGCGGGATCCAGATAGGTGCATTATGAAGTAGATATAAGCGTTTTGGCATCAATATCATTTTCAAGAGATTAACCCGACTAATTACAGATAAGGGCAGTTTGCTCCAGACCTGTATTTTTTTCCGAAATTCCGCGAGCATTGGCACTAGATTCAGACGTTCATAGTCACTCAAATTACCTGTAACCCTCCCGTAGCGGGTGGTGGTATATTATTACTGCTACCTAAGGGTAATAAGGCAGACTTTGACCAATTGATCACTAATCCAGACATAACCCCAAATTGATTAATGATTGCCATCGCAGCAGGAAGAGACTGCTCCCAGTCATCCAAGAATAAAAGCAAGTCATCAGCATATAATGCCACTTTTTCTGTTCTATTTCCATATTGAAGACCCTTGACTGCAGTAGCCATTCTCAGAGCCTCCGCCAAGGGTTCCACCGCCACCGCAAAAAGAAGCGGTGACAGTAGACACCCCTGTCTAGTACCCCTAAACAGCATGAACGGGTCAGACATATTGCCATTGACCCTCACCACCGCTTTAGGGCATGCATACAATAGTTGAACCCATGAAATAAATTTAACTCCAAAACCCATTTTCTTAAGTACCAACCATAGATAACGCCATTCCACGCTACCAAACGCCTTGGCCGCATCAAGAGATGCGACCACCGTGGTCGAGGCGTGGACATTGGTTGCTTGAATGTTCAGAAACAAACGTCTGATATTCACCACATTCGACATATTGGGCATAAAGCCTGCTTGATCCTGACTGATCAAAGTGGTTATCACTGAGTTCAAGCGGTTCGCTAATACTTTTGCCAAAAGTTTGATATCAACTGGGAGCAAAGAAATGGGCCTATAAGATTCCGCGTCAAGGACATCTTTACCGGGTTTAGGTAGAAGCGCAATGACCGCTTCATTTATGGAGTCAGGGAGCCGACCCTGCCGCTTGGCATCATTACAGACCGCAAGGAGCTGAGGAAGGAGAATGCTGGAGTAACGTTTATATACCTCAGCTAGTAAGCCATCTCTGCCTGGGGCTTTATTGTTTAACATTGTACCTAGTGCTACCTCTAGTTCTTGAACCGTAATAGGACCATCTAATAATGCTTTATACTCACTTGATAGGGTACGTAGTTCTAGGGGCTGCAAAAATTTATCAATCTCTGCATCCATAACTCTCAGTTTAGATTTATATAGCGTGGAATAAAAGGAGTACATGACCTGGAGCAGCTGCGCTGGTTCAGTTTGAATAACACCATGTGAATCCCTCAAGGCTGCAATATACATAGGTTGCAATTGGGCCTTAGATATTAATGCCAAAGGTCTACCCGCTCTCTATCCTTCTTCATAGAAGGCTTGTTTTTGAAAGAATCGTTTGTATTTCGCCTGCTCCAGTAACCTGTCATTCAATTTTTGTTGAGATTCTTTCCATTTGTCTCTAGTAATGTCTTGTGGTTGCAAAATATAATCCGCCTCTGCTGCCTCAACTTCCATAATTAACTTCCTTGTTTGCGCCCTAGATTCACTTTTTTTCCTAATTAACTTCCGCTATAAGCAAACCCCTCAAGAACGCCTTCATAGTCTCCCACACTACCGACTTAGTTGTGGACGGTAAATTAAACTGGAAGAATTCCTTAAGTTTTTCACCAATTCCGCCAGCGTCTGGCAGGAGAGTTAGCCAGTAAGGATTAAACTTCCAACCCCCACATTTACGAACTTGCGATGTACGGAAATCAATCACCGCAATCACCGGCGAGTGATCCGAGATCCTGCGCGGCAGATACTGTATATCCCTCACATATTGTCCTATAAGGGCATTCCCAAGAATAAGGTCAATTCTGGATAAAGAATTATATGTGCTAGAGCAGCAAGAGAACTGCTTCACTAATGGATTTTTCATTCTCCAGAAATCCAACATCATAGCTTCTTGCATAAGAACCCTGAAAGGTGTTATTCCGTTTATTTGAGGATTTTGTCCCGCCCCCATTCTATCTAGATTATGATCAAGAATATTTTCGAAGTCTCCTAGTAATAGAACCGGAATATCGGACACATCTGCTACAAATTGTAGTATATCTTTAAGTACCACCGGTGAGTATGGCGGCGGAATGTACACTCCCACCAAGACACATGGAGTTGTGAAAATCACACAGTGTAAACAGACATAGCTCCCCTCTCTGTCCACCTTTTTAGCAATGCAGGTAAACGCAATCGATTTGTAACAGGAGACTCACCCCCTTGCATAGGACGAAAAAGTGGAATGATATCATTGTCCCGCCCACTTAGGGGTAATCAATTTGGTCTGGTCCGGGGTAAGGTGAGTCTCCTGAATACAACAGATCAATGGTTGATGTTGATTTAAGCAGTCCATGACTGCTCGCCTTTTAATGACATCCTTAATCCCCCGTACATTCCAGCTGAGAATATTAACCTTCCCCGCAATACTCAGATATCCAGAAATGTGCTACTCTAACGCCCAGTCTAATAGCACTGGGAGAGCATACAAAAGTCATATCATACTCAGACAGAAGACTAATACCTGCATCTTCATATAGAGTACGTGCATTTAGGTTAAACAAAACATCCCCTCCACCCCCCTCCCCTAAACTTTTCCTCCCAAACATTCCAAGATATCACCCAACACAGCGACCACCCCAGTAGCAGGTCCCACTATAACACCTAAATAAGGCCTGTGGGAAGAAATGCACAACCCGCTATTAGAGTTAGCCGAGTGTCTAAAATCTCCCTCCTGTCACTTGGAAAGGAAGGTTAAAACGTACCTAGAAACAAAATGTGGGTGCGCAACCATTAGGTAGTGAGCTCAAAAAGGACCCAGAGCTTCCCCTCTCAGTGCTCCTCGGTCAATCATATAAGAATACAGTTAAGGAATAACAGACTATACATTCCAATGGTATTACAGTAAGATTCCTATCCACATACCCTCATCGTACACAGCACCACTCCTGAACACTCACACCCAAACACAACCAGGTCGCATCAATCAGGATCATATAACCTGAATCAAAGAACATGAAGCCGTTTCTCCAATTGTGGATCAGTCGTGTTCCGCTGCAAGCTGCCTCTCATGACGATCCATCCACCTTGCTGCCTCTTTTGGGTCCTCAAAAAAATGTGTGGTTCCCAGTGCGGCCACCCGTAGCTTAGCCAGGTACATCATGGAGTAAGACACGGCAAGTGCCCGCAAACGCCTTTTCACATCTATAAATCTGGCCCTCTCCACGGCAAATAAAAGGGTCAGTACATCTGCGCCAAAGTTCTCCCGCAGCCAGGATTCCCAAAATTCTGACGGGTTGCCGCCTTCCACTTTCTCTGGCGCCCCCACAACCCGGACATTATTCCGGCGGGTTTTCCAGATCGTCCTGCTTTGCTGCAATAATGTCCAATCTCATTGAATAATCTCTCACATATTTAGTCAGAGGTGACATGGCGTTCTCCATTTCTCCCACTCGACCCTCCAGAGCAGTCATGCGGTCAGCTAATTTTTTCATGTCGTGCCTCACTATGGAGACATCCTCCTTAATGGCCCCTACTTGCATGGTAAGGGTGTTTAGCGACCTGCCACATTTAGTTATGGCCTGCATGACATCCTTTAGTGTCGGCTCTTCTGAATCAGAGTCGGGTGCTTCTGCGGGCAGGCGGTCACTTACATCAGCCAGGGGGAGCCAAAACGGTTCAAACGAGCCACCGGAATGTTATCCAGATCAGGCCCTTCAACATCAGAGTCCACATCAAACAGGCCTCCAGTAGCCACTGGTTTCTTAGGAGTGCCTTTCCCAGAGGTAGCAGCCGACAATCGGGCATCTCCTTCTCCAATCCTCTCTGCTCCTTCCTACAGGTCATGATAGCCGGATCCAGCCTCCCCAACAAGCCAGGGGGGGTTCATCAATGCCCACTCGGTATGGTATATTCAGGATAAGCTGGAATTCAGTAGTTTGTCAGGATAAAATAGCCGAGGTAGCGGAGGAGCTTTGCACCACACGTCTGCTCACATGCTCTGCTAGGCCACGCCCTTGCTGTAAAGGTTAATGTCCTACATAACACAGATTTACCTGCAAATTAGCTCATATTTTTCTTCCCATTATAGTCCATGGGCATTCCGTTGTGTCATTCCCCTTGTCATTTCATAGAAACCAATGATAATCCCACTTAATCTCAATTTTAATAATCCCACTGAATTTGAAGAGTAAACCTGCTAAAGATTACTTGATATGTTAAATGGTTCAGACACCAAGTCACGTTTTACTTCCAATTATAGTCTATGGGCATTCCATTATGTCACTCACCTTTGCATTCTATAGAAAACAGTTATAATCCAAGGTCATTTTCATTTTACAATATGCTACTCTACCCAGGGAACACGTGTGGTAAAGGTTAATTTCCTACATAACACAGATTTACCATGGTGATGGACCATGTGATGAGCGCAGCGTTGTCACCACAGGTCCTTATTATATAAAAATAAAATGATGATTACACTTACCGGTAATCGAATTTTCCTGACCCCACGACAGCACCACTGAGAGATGGCTCCGCCTCCATGGACAGGAAACCTGTAGCATAAAAAAGGTGGAGCCACTCTCCCACCTCAGTGAGTTTTCAGAGCATGAGAGGGACTCCCCTTTGGTTAATCAAGGTTATAACAGAATCTTCCACTTTTTTTTTGCTTCACCACGTGCACGCCACACAGTACCACCACCTTAGGGAGGGAATTAGATGGGTGCTGTCGTGGGGTCAGGAAAATCCGATTACCGGTAAGTGTAATCATTATTTTTCAGGTCCCCCACGACAGCACCACTGAAAGATATTACATAGAAATCAAGGGTGGGTAACAGCCTCTAACACCTTACTTCCAAAAAGGAGGTCAGAGATAGAGTCTAGCTGAAGCCTATAGTGCCTATAGAAGGTAGAAGGAGAGGCCCAAGTGGCAGCTCTATAGATCTGATCGATCGACACACTGGCCCTTTCTGCCCAGGAGGTAGACACCGCCCTAGTAGAGTGAGCTTTCAAGGATAGAGGAGGCGAAGAACCAGAATAAGAGTTTTCTAATGAAATTAGCTCCCGGATCCACCTAGCGATGGTACTCTTTGAGGCAGCATTACCTTTCCTAGCCCCTGCATACAAGACAAATAGCGATGATGATTTTCTCCAGTCCTTGGTCTTTTCTAGGTACTGGATCAGACACCTTCTTACATCTAGAAGGCGCCACTTTTCTTCATCTTCATTCTTTGGTTCTGGAAGGAAAACTGTGAGAACTATCTCCTGCAATCTATTTGTCTTGGAAGGGACTTTGTGAATAAACTTAGGGTCCGGCCTCATCACTACCCTATCCTCACGAATTGTCATAAACGGGGGATTAATGGACAGGGCCTGAATCTCACTAACTTGTCGCGCTGACGTGAGGGCTACTAAGATAACCAACTTCAGGGTAAGCAACTTAATGGAACTATCCTTGATATGCTCAAAGGGATGACTGGTCAATGCTTTTAATACCAAATTCAGGTCCCAGGGGGGAAATCTAGGTCCCTTAACTGGAGCAACCCTATCCACTGCTTTGAAAAACCTGACTATCCAAGGATCCATAGCTAAGCTCCTACCACTTAGTCCAGAGAGGGCAGAAACCTGAACTTTTAGCGTACTTTTAGCTAAACCTAAAGATGGTCCTCGCTGCAAAAATTCTAACACCTGCCTGGTAGAATTTTTTTCTGGCCAAATATTGGTCTCTAGGCCTGCAAAGGAAAGGAATCTTTTCCATATCCTGGCATAAATTGTGTTGGTCACTTGTTTCCTGCTTTTAAGTATGGTAGAAATTAGTGCCTCAGAAAACCCCCTGTCAACTAAATGTGCCCTTTCAATCTCAAGGCCGTAAGATGCAATGACTCCACCTCTGGGTGAACTACTGGGCCCTGTACCAGGAGATTCGGAATCTCGGGAAGAACCCAAGGTTCCGCTACTGACATGGACCTGAGAAGAGAGAACCATGCTCTCTTTGGCTAAAACGGGGCAATAACTATCATGTTTGATTTTATTTCTCTTATTTCTCTGAGAACTCTGGGTAGAAGCTGAAGCAGGGGAAAGGCATACCCCAGATGAAACTTCCATTTTAGGAGAAAGGCATCCACCTCAAACGGGGACTCGTGGGGACTGAGGGAGCAAAACTTCTCCACCTGCCTGTTCTCCCTGGTTGCAAATAAATCTATTTCCAGGGTTCCCCATAACCTCACAATCTTTGCAAATACTAAAGGGGTTTTAAGGACCACTCCCCCTGTCTTAACCGATGACGACTTAAAAAGTCGGCCTGAATATTCTCCTTCCCTTTTATATGTAGAGCAAATATATGCGCCACCTGAACCTGCATTTCTGAGAATATTAATTCTGTCTCCCTCAAAGATCGGGATTTGGTACCTCCCTGGCGATTCAAGTATGATACCACTGTCCTGTTGTCTGACATAATCCTGACATGATTGTGTTGTATTTCTGGAAGAGCTGCTCTCAAGTCTAACAGCACTGTTCTTATATCTGTAAAGAATAAATCAAGGCAACTGGACTTACTGTAGATTTCTTGAAAACGTTTAACTCGTTCTTCCAACGAGCTTTCTCAATTCTGAGTGACTGTACAAGAATTCTCTGGGAATAAATATGTAACTAAATCAACATCTGGTAATTTCAAGAAATCTACAGTAAGTCCAGTTGCCTTGATTTTATTCCATGACCTGGATAAATGAGAACCTTCACAGACAGCACTGCTCTTAGTTCTTTCCTGTTGAAGGAGAAATCTCTCTGAAGTTAGGACCAATTTCCCTGCCTCAACTGGCCCTGAAAATGCGCCCCCCACCCCCATGGGCTGGCATCGGTCGTGATTACTACTGGGTCTGGGTTATTCCACGGATACCATGGTTTAAGTTTTTTACCTCCAACCACCAGTTGAGTGAGATTAGAGTCTTCCTGGAAAGCATCATCTGGGAGTCCAGAGTTATCGCTTCTAGCCTTGTTTTCTCCAAGATTTCTCCTTGAAGTTGTCTTGAGTGAAATTGAGCCCACTGAACTGCTGGAATACAGGCTGTCAATAATCCCAACAGAGACATTACTTTCCGGACGGACATCCGTGGATTTTCCTGAGTTCTTAGACTTTCTCTCCTCACTTTTTCTATCTTTTCTAAAGGAAGAAAGGTCCTCCGACATCATCTGGCTTGTGCTGGGCTGTAATCTGGATTTCTTCAAATTTATTATCCATCCTAGTCCTTCCAGAGTATGCATCACCCGCCGAATGGAATCCTGACACTTTTCCTGATAATCGCTGATTCCCGGGAGATCGTTCAGGTAGGGTAGGAAAATAATGTTCTCCTTGCGAATAAACGAGGCTACTTCCGCCAGTACCTTGGTGAAAGTCCTTGGTGCAATTGACAGCCCGAAGGGCATAGCCTGAAACTGGAGGTGTCTGGTCTTCTCCTCCCCCACTACTGCTACTGAGAGGAATCTCTGGAAAGAAGGATGCATCGGGATATGCAGGTATGCATCCTTCAAATCCAAAACTGCCATGAAACATCCTGGAAAGACTAGGTGGATTGCAGATTTTATGGTCTCCATTTTGAATCTTTTTACCACTAAAGATCTGTTCAGTTGTCTTAAATGTATAATTGTCCGGAAAGAGCCATCCGTTTTTTTCACTAGGAAAAGCGTAGAGTAAAAGCCCTTCCCCCACTCCGCTTCTGGTATCGGTATTAACACTTTTTTGTCCACTTCTGCTGACAGGTTTGGAGACGCTCTCGTGATCACAAACCTTTGTGGACAATGTCCTTTGAACTGTAATTTTAGGCCCTCTGCCACAATATTTCTGACCCAATTTCCTGCGATCTTTTCCCAGGCATAGAGAAAGTATTTTAGCCTTCCTCCTACCTGCAGCCTGGCGTCATTTCTTGGACAGTTTATCTTTTTGGGAGGAAGTACCCCTGAACATGAAGCCCTTACTCCCTGAACCTCTGGCCCTGGGAAACTGATCTCTATCCCCCCGGCTGCCTCTTTCCCTGAAACCTGGAGGAATTACGAAAGGGACGCCTATAACTCCTAAACTGTGAGAAGGAGGACTCCTGCGGTAATTTCTTTTTCCTGTCTGCTGCCTTTTCCAGAAGGATATTGAGCTCTGGGCCAAACAGGAACTGTCCCTGACATTTAATACTGCATAGACGATGTTTGGATAGCCATATCTCCTCCTCTCTAGTTCTTAAGCCATAAGGCTCTATGGGCAGAGTTAGAAATAGAGGCTGACCTGGCCGACAATCTGACCGCCTCAACTGAAGCGTCAGATAAAAAATCCGCCACCTTCTGTAAGGTCGGTAAAGAGGCCAGAATTTGATCTCTTGGGCATTTATCCCTTATCTCCCCTTCTAGCCTGTCAAGCCAAATGGCCAAAGATCTGGCGGTAACTGTTGCTTCTATATTGGCTCTGAAGGATGCGGTGGATGCCTTCCATGTATTTTTAAGACAGGAATCTATCTTCTTATCTAATGGGTCTCTTAAAAAACCCATGTCCTCGAACGGCAGGGAGGACCTTCTAGATATTTTAGATATTGCTACGTCCAATTTAGGTGCTTTATCCAATGATGTAGAGGCTTCTTCCTCTATTAGGGCTGTTATACTTTTGTGCAAGGGAAAACATCTTCTCGTCTTCTCGCATAAAACCTCAAAGACTGCGTCCGCTACCGATTTGTCCTCTTTAACGTCCTCTAATTCTAAGGTGGCCCGAATAGTTTAAAGTAATTTATCCGTATCACCCACTGGGAATAGGAATTTCACAGTGAGCGTCTCCAGATGCTTCTTCTTCCCCATGCTGCTTCTGCTCCATCTTAGCCGAACGCGCGGGTATCTGAGGAGCAGGCTTCTGGAGGAACTTCTCCATGTCAGAGAGCTGCGGTAAGTCTCTCTTTTGGTCAGCGGTGACTTTGGACAGTTCTTTAGGCTGAATCTTCATCTCTTCTGTCGGGTAGTGCTTTGGAATAGGCTAAAACAGGATCTAGTAGCGGGAGCTCCGCTCTTAAGCAGCCACCATCAAGCTCGGTCAGGCCACGCCCCCATATTTAATGATCTTTAATAAAAGTTATGTTTTAGGTGGTTGTTTTCAGTGATAGTAAATATGATGACCACACCTTCTGGTTTTCAGACACAAAACACCTTAGGTATGTCTCAAGGTTTTGGTTGGTACGCTCAGTCTGTCCATTCGACTGAGGATGGAAAGCTGAGGAAAAGAACAAGTGTACCCCCAAACAGGAACAAAAAGCTTTCCAAAACGTTGAAATAAACTGGGTTCCCCGATCCAAAACAACATCGGAAGGGACCCCGTGAAGCTTCACGATTTCACTGATGAATACCTGAGCAAGAGTCTTAGCATTAGGTAGTGCGGGTAACGCAATAAAGTGTACCATTTTGCTAAGCCTGTCTAGTACTACCAAGATAACTGTTTTACCCGCAGACAAAGGTAAGTCAGTGATGAAATCCATTGACAGATGTGTCCATGGCCTATTGGGAATGAGAAGTGGCAATAAAGACCCTGCAGGATGTGTATGAGAGACTTTAGCGTGTGCACAAGTAGAACAAGTAGACACAAAATCCATTACATCCTGACGCAATCTTGGCCACCAAAAACGACGAGACAATAACTCCAAGGTTGCTTTACTACCCGGGTGCCCAGCAAGTGCCAAATTATGATGTTCCTTTAATATTTCGAGACGCAGGTTAAACAGTACAAACAATTTCTCTGAGGGACAAGAGACGTCCCCCTGGGCCTCTAACACCTTCCCCTCCAGAATAGAGTGTACAGCAGAGACAACCACTCCTTTTTGTAGAATGGGTGCCGGATCACCCACATTACCCCCTCCAGGGAAACTACGAGATAATGCGTCTGCCTTGGTATTTTTTGCCCCATGACGATAGGTGATGAAAAAGTTAAACCTGGTAAAAAATAGAGACCACTTAGCTTGTCTAGCGGTGAGACGCTTAGCTGATTTGAGGTACAGAAGGTTTTTGTGGTCCGTAATCACAGCGATGGGGTGAATTGCCCCCTCTAAAAAGTGACGCCATTCTTCAAAAGCTAGTTTAATAGCTAATAGTTCCCTATTGCCAATATCATAGTTCTTCTCCGCTGCAGATAGTTTTTTAGAAAAGAAAGCGCAACAATGCCATTTGCCAGGAGACGGACCCTGAGACAGTACAACCCCCACTCCCACCTCTGACGCATCTACTTCAACAATAAAAGGCTGGGAGACATCAGGTTGGATTAGTACCGGTGCCGAGGTAAACCTCTCTTTTAGAGAGGAAAATGCCACCATTTTGGCGGCGTCAGACCATAAAAAAATCAGTCCCTTTCCTAGTCATGTCAGTAAGGGGTTTAATAATCACAAAATAATTGTTTAATTAATTTTCTATAGAAATTTGCAAAACCCAAAAACCGCTGCAGTGCTTTAAGGTTCTCAGGAAGATCCCAATCTAGAATTGCCTGGAATTTCCTACGATCCATGCAGAAACCTGAAGCAGATAATAGATATCCCAGGAACTGTATTTCCTGAACAGCGAAAACACACTTCTGAATTTTCGCATATTATTTATTTGCCCGTAGGACCTGCAGTACCTGTCTGACATGTACCTCATGTGTCTTCGGATCAGACGAGTAAATTAAAATATCATCTAGTTATATCACCACAAACCTGCCTATAAGATGGCAAAAAATATAATTAACAAAATGTTGGAAGACAGCGGGAGCATTGGTCAGACCGAAAGGCATGACTACATTTTCATAATGCACCTCCGGGGTGTTAAAGGCTGTCTTCTACTCATCCCCTTCCTTGATACGAATCAGATTGTAGGCCCCCCTAAGATCAAGTTTGGAGAACCACTTAGCACCCGCAATCTGATTAAATAGGTCAGGAATGAGAGGAAGAGGGTATGGGTCTCGGATGGTTATCCGGTTTAGTTCGCGGAAATTTAGGCAAGGACGCAGGCCCCCATCTTTCTTTTTAACAAAGAAAAATCCTGCAGCCACGGGTGATTAAGAGGGTCTGATGTGTCCCTTAGCCAAGCTCTCGGAGATATAATCTTTCATGGCTTGTCTCTCGTGACCTGAAAGATTATATAACCTGGTCTTGGGTAATTTTGCACCGGGAATCAGGATAACCGGGCAATCATAAGGACGGTGAGGTGGTAACTTCTGACACCCCTTTTCAGAGAAAATGTCCTCAAAGTCCGAACCAAATGTAGGTAGAGTAGCTATGGAGGCGACTAAGCAATAGCTATTTAACCCCTTAGGGACTTAGGGCATACAGGTACGCCCTGTTTCCCGAGTCCTTAAGGACCCGGGGTGTACCGGTACGTCCTGTGTAGTTTTGATCACTGCCGCTCGGCTGGCAGTGATCGGAACAGGGTGCATGTTGAAATCATTCAGCAGGCACCCTGTGACAATGCCTAGGGGGGTCCTGTGACCCCACCGCATTGCCGATCGCTACAAACCGCAGGTCAATTCAGGTCAACACTTCCCCCTGTAGCCCTCTGTGTTTTTGTGCCCGTGGGCGCAGCGCGGGGGGGGAGGATTGCGGGCAGTGCGGGAGGCAGGGGCGGCACTGTGGGGGGCGGATGCGCGATCTTCCGCCCGTCCCCCATTTATTTTCAGCTCATTGCTGACACTCCGATTCAAAACGACAAACATCTGTGCAGATGTCCGCCGATTTAACCCCTTCCATGCCGCGGTCCGCAGGGACCGCTGTATGGAAAAGGTGAAGAGGGAGGGAGCTCCCTCCCTCTCCAATCGGGGGGCTGCTGTGCCTTTGCAGCACCCGGACAGGATGGGGTGACAGAGGTTTTGAATACCTTGAGGGGTGTAGTTTCTAGAATGGGGTCACTTTTGGGTGGTTTCTATTATGTAAGCCTCACAAAGTGACTTCCGACCTGAACTGGTCACTAAAAAGTGGGTTTTTGAAAATTTCTGAAAACTTCTTAGCCTTGTAACGTCCCCAAAAACTAAATTTTCATTCCCAAAATGATCCAAACATGAAGTAGACATATGGGGAATGTAAACTAATAGCTATTTTTGGAGGTATTACTATATATTAACCTCCTCACGACCGCCGTACGCAGGATTGCGTCTTCTCGGCGGTCGTGCTCTTCTGGGTGGACGCGCCGGTGCGTCCTCTCGCGAGACGCGAGATTTCCGGGTATGCCGGCCCGCGCATGCGCATCGCGGGCCGGCAAAATTCAAAGAAGAAGTTCGTCATCAACCTGCCGGCCACGATCATTGGCTAGCAGGTTGATGATTTTCCCAAAAAAACAATCAGAAGCCACTTTTTTTTTTCACTGGTATTGACCGTTAGGTTTTAGGTATAGTTTAGGCCCCTTGGTTAGGTAGTTTAGCGATCAGTTAGCGCCCAGCCCACCGCACCGCAGTCCGTTATTCGCTGATTAGCGTATCGCTAATCAGCATTTGTGCTTTTATAGTATCTGAAAGTGATCAAAACTGATCACGGTCAGATCTATAATTGTATTAGTGTCACTTTAGTTCGCCCTCCACCCAAAACGCAGTGTTTGCCCGATCAGGCCTGATCGGTCGCCCACACGTGCGTTCGCCCACGCCCGCCCCACCGCAGTGACAAAAAAAGTATTTTTTTTTTATCACTGCACATTCACTTTACACGCACTGCGGCGATAAAAAAAAAAATCAGTTTTGATATTTTTTATTAACCGCAGCGGCCTCCGGTACTTCGCTAGCCTCCCCTTTGTAAGACAGGCTTGCTTTTTTTTTCTTGGGTAGTCTCAGGGAATACCCCTAAATTTAGTTGCCCAAATGTCTAACAGGGGGTATTCTTCTGAAGAGGCCTACAGGCTTCTGACCCAGTCGGATGAGGAGTGGGAACCCTCATCTGATGAATCCAGCGGGTCAGAATACGAACCTGTAGAAAGCAGTGGCTCTCTGACACAAAGTTCAGACGAGGAGGTTGAGGTCCCTGATAGCACCAGGCGTACCCGGCCCCGTGTCGCTAGACCGCAGGTTGCGCAGGATCCGCTTCAAGAGCAGCAGAGTGGGGCTGGTGCTGTCGGATTACGTGGTGAGGCATACACCAGCAGCCCAGCCCTTCCTGGACCTAGTACCAGCACTGCCGTACAACCTGGTGAAGTAGCGAGCACCAGAAGGGCAGTTGAAGCTGGTACGGTTGCACGTGCAGTAGTGACCCCGTCGCAGCCACCGCAAAGACGTGCCCGTAGAGCCCCTAGAATCCCAGAGGTGCTGGCAAACCCTGATTGGCAGTCCCCAACTTCAGCCGCACCTGTAGTTTTCCCTTTCACCGCCCAGTCTGGAGTTCGGGTTGAGACAGCTCAGATCGGTTCGGCCCTGGGATTTTTTGAGCTGTTCTTGACTGCGGAGCTCTTAGACTTAGTTGTGGCCGAAACAAACAGATATGCCACACAATTTTTTAACCGCTAACACGGGAAGCTCTTATGCCCAGTCTTTCCGGTGGAAACCAGTCCAAGTTTCCGAAATTAAAACTTTTCTGGGCCTCCTCCTCAACATGGGCCTGACAAAAAAGCATGAATTGCGGTCATATTGGTCCACGAACCCAATTCATCACATGCCCATGTTCTCTGCTGCTATGTCCAGGACACGATTTGAGACCATCCTGCGTTTCCTGCACTTTAGTGATAACAGCACCTCCCGTCCCAGGGGCCACCCTGCTTTTGACCGGCTCCACAAAGTTCGGCCCCTCATAGACCATTTCAACCTGAAATTTGCAGATTTGTATACCCCTGAGCAAAACATCTGCATAGACGAATCCCTGATACATTTTACCGGGCGCCTTGGCTTCAAACAATACATCACAAGCAAGCGCGCCCGGTATGGGGTCAAATTGTATAAGCTCTGTGAAAGGGCCACAGGCTATACCCACAAATTTCGGATCTATGAGGGAAAAGATCAGACCCTGGAGCCGGTCGGTTGCCCTGACTACCTGGGGAGCAGTGGGAAGACAGTTTGGGACTTGGTGTCACCCTTATTCGGCAAGGGGTACCATCTTTATGTGGACAATTTTTACACAAGTGTGGCCCTCTTTAGGCATTTGTTTCTAGAACGGATTGGCGCCTGTGGTACCGCGCGAACTAGTCGCGCGGGCTTCCCCCAACGGCTCGTTACCACCCGTCTTGCAAGGGGGCAGAGGGCCGCACTGTGTAACGAAGAACTGCTCGCGGTGAAATGGAGAGACAAGCGTGACGTTTACATGCTCTCCTCCATTCACGCAGACACGACAATCCAAATTGAGCGAGCAACCCGTGTCATTGAAAAGCCCCTCTCAGTCCACGACTATAACCTTCACATGGGAGGGGTGGACTTCAATGACCAGATGTTGGCTCCGTATTTAGTGTCCCGCAGAACCAGACGCTGGTATAAGAAGGTGTCTGTATATTTAATTCAATTGGCTCTGTGCAATAGTTTTGTTCTCTACAGTAAGGCTGGGAGAACTGGATCCTTCCTCAAATTTCAGGAAGAGATCATCGCGAACCTCCTGTACCCAGGAGGTTCCGTGGCCCCATCCACCAGTGTAGTTGGCCGTCTACACGAGTGACATTTCCCCAGTGTCGTTCCTGGTACCTCAAACCGACCGCCACCCCGAAAAAAATGTCGTGTCTGTAGCAGGAGTGGAATAAGGCGTGACACCCGCTATTTCTGTCCTGACTGTCCTGACCACCCTGCCCTATGCTTTGGAGAGTGTTTCCGGAAGTACCACTCACAGGTACGCTATTAGGACAGGCACACAGGGCTATTAGGGCCCATTCACTCACAGCTGCTGCAAACGTCTCCTTTCACATGGGACAAAGTGCATAACGCACTTCGCCACATCTTTGGGCGATTTGCGCTTTGCACATTGACCCATGGGGAAGGAGAGGTTTGTTCTATAAAAAAAAAAAAAACACACACCAGTAAGCAAACACGTTAATGTTTAGATGTTTAGTTCAAAAAGTTTAAGTTTACATGTTCTGTTGCAAAGTTAATAAAATTATAGCGTTGTGGCCTGGTTTTTTTTTTCTTTTTTTTTTACCCTCCAGGTGGACCAACCGATCTACTAGCTGCAGCACCGATGTGCATTCTGACAGAAGCATTGCGCTGCTGTCAGATTACACGCAAGTCGGTGTATGCGGCGCTGCAAGATGGGATTTTCTCCTCTGCAGTGACAGATACGTTTGCCAAGGCATACGAGCTGAGGAGGAGGCGGCGTTCCTATGCTTTGGCAAACACTTTGTATATATATAAAAAATAAAATAAAAAAATCCCGGCAATGATTTATTCATCCACATCAATTGATGCGAATGGAGAAATCTGGTTTGCCAGGGCATACGAGCTAAGTGGGTATGGATGTAGGGCGGAGCTCCTATGTCCTGGCAGATGCCTTTCCCCTCCATTTTTTTTTTTGGGCAGAGATTTTTTCATCCACATTGATCGATGCGAATGAAGAAATCTGTGCCGTTCATTTTTTTCTTTCAGCCCAGAGGCTGAACGGAAAAAAAAATCTCATTACCTGTATGCTCAATATAAGGAGAATAGCAGAAACTCCTAATGCTGGCCATACATGTAATGATTGCGGAGACCCTCAAATGCCAGGGCAGTACAAACACCCCACAACTGACCCCATTTTGGAAAGAAGACACCCCAAGGTATTTGCTGAGGGGCATATTGAGTCCATGAAAGATTAAAATTTTTGTCCTAAGTTAGCGGAAAGTGAGACTTTGTGAGAAAAAACAAAAAAAAATCAATTTCCGCTAACTTATGCGAAAAAAAAAAATATTTCAATGAACTTGCCAGGCCCCTCATTGGATACCTTGGGTGTCTTCTTTCCAAAGTGGGGTCACATGTGGGGTATTTATACTGCCCTGGCTTTTTAGGGGCCCTAAAGCGTGAGAAGAAGTCTGGGATCCAAATGTCTAAAAATGTCCTCCTAAAAGGAATTTGGGCACCTTTGCGCATCTAGGCTGCAAAAAAGTGTGACACATCTGGTATCGCCGTACTCAGGAGAAGTTGGGGAATGTGTTTTGGGGTGTCATTTTACATATACCCATGCTGGGTGAGATAAATATCTTGGTCAAATGCCAACTTTGTATAAAAAAATGGGAAAAGTTGTCTTTTGCCAAGATATTTCTCTCACCCAGCATGGGTATATGTAAAATGACACCCCAAAACACATTCCCCAACATCTCCTGAGTACGGCGATACCAGTTCTATGAACTCACTATGCCCATCAGCGAATACCTTAGGGTGTCTACTTTCCGAAATGGGGTCATTTGTGGGGGTTTTCTACTGTTTGGGCATTGTAGAACCTCAGGAATCATGACAGGTGCTCAGAAAATCAGAGCTGTTTCAAAAAGCAGAAATTCACATTTTTGTACCATAGTTTGTAAACGCTATAACTTTTACCCAAACCATTTTTTTTTTTTGCCCAAACATTTTTTTTTTATCAAAGACATGTAGAACAATAAATTTGGCGAAAAATTTATATATGGATGTCGTTTTTTTTGCAAAATTTTACAGCTGAAAGTGAAAAATGTCATTTTTTTGCAAAAAAAATCGTTACATTTTGATTAATAACAAAAAAAGTAAAAATGTCAGCAGCAATAAAATACCACCAAATGAAAGCTCTATTAGTGAGAAGAAAAGGAGGTAAAATTCATTTGGGTGGTAAGTTGCATGACCGAGCGATAAACGGTGAAAGGAGTGTAGTGCCGAAGTTTAAAAAGTGCTCTGGTCATGAAGGGGGTTTCAGCTAGCAGGGCTGAAGTGGTTAAAGAAGTAAAGAAATTAAAATTTGAAAATTTGAAAATTTTTCCAAAATTTTGGTAAATTTTGTAATTTTTACTCCATTTTGCCAGTGTTATGAAGTACAATATGTGACGAAAATAACAATCTCAGAATGGCCTGGATAAGTAAAAGCGTTTTAAAGTTATCACCACATAAAGTGACACTGGTCAGATTTGCAAAAAATGGCCAAGTCCTTAAGGTGAAATAGGGCTGAGTCCTTAAGGGGTTAAGCAATTTTCTCTGCAATGCTCACTCCACTCCAATATCTCCCTGGCCTGCCAGTCCACCACTGGATTGTGAGCTACCAACCAGGGAAGACCCAATACCACATGAGGGAAGGCCCTCCGGAACATAACATGAAAGACACTTGTTATGGTGGTCCCCTACCCAAAGGTGTAAGTTATGGACAATATGAGTAAGGTTTCTCTGAAACAGAGGAGCAGAGTCGATAGCACAAATGGGAATAGGTCTCTGTAGCATACAGAAAGACAAACCCATAGTCTGGGCAAACTGGTCATCTTTCAAATTTACTTCTGCTCCACTGTCTAGGAAGAAAGAAATAGTCTCCGTCTTAACACCAAAAACAACAACCACTGGCAACACAAATTGAGATGTTCGTATGGAGGAAATGTATACCCCCCCCCCCACCCCCCGGCTGACATCCTCCGCACAGCCTGGGTTTAGTAGATTTCCGACTGTCTCTTGTTTTTGAGTATAGAAGGACAGATATCAATGAAATGACCCCTCCTCCCACAGAAAAAACAAACCCCACGCCTACGGCGAGCCTCGGGAGGACGGACCTGACGAGTAGTTCCTCCTAGCTGCATAGGCGCGTCTAGGTCCGTACAGACTAGCTTCTGCTTGGGAGGGGTTACTAATTGCTCAGGATCTTTCAATCTGTCCCTAAGACATCTATCTATTCTGATAGAAAGGGAGATAACAGCATCAAGTGAAAAGGGGGTCTCATACAGCGCAAGCGCATCCTTAAAGGGACACTGACAGGCCCGATAAACATATTTAGTTATTCCTATGCAGTCATAGGTCTATTAAAGTGTATTCCAATAACATAAGAGTACCCCCTGTCCGCATTTTAAAACATGTAAAAGCAACTTTATAATCATCTGTCAATCACCTTCCTTTATGCCCAAGGGGTGTTTTTTCACATTTCTTTATGCCCAAGTGGCGTTTTTACTCCTACCTTTATGCCCAGCCGCGCCCCAACTGTCGCTTCCTAGCGCCGCCTAGCTCATTATTATTCACTGTGCTGGGCGGCTTTTACAGTCCCCGATCCTCCCGAACTGGCGCAGGCGCAGCAGGAGACGCTGGCATTGAATAAGTGACGCAGGCGCACTGCGAGTGAGGGTGCCGGGCAAGTTATCCGGCGCACGCGCAGAAGGTACAAGTGAGTTCAATGCAGCAGGAGACGGGGACTGTAAAAGCCGCCCAGCGCAGTGAATAATAATGAGCTGTGCGGCGCTAGGAAGCGACAGTTGGGGCGCGGCTGGGCACAAAGGTAGGAGTAAAAACGCCCCTTGGGCATAAAGAAATGTGAAAAAACGCCCCTTGGGCATAAAGGAAGGTGATTGACAGATGATTATAAAGTTGTTTTTGCATGGTTTAAAATGCAGACAGGGGGTACTCTTATGTGATTGGAATACACTTTAATAGACCTATGACTGCATAGGAATATCTAAATATGTTTAACTGGGCCTGTCAGTGTCCCTTTAACCCTTTCGGATAACCCAAAGCAAAACTGACTCCTGAGAGCCGGATCGTTCCACTGGGTATCCGTAGCCCACCTACGGAACTCTGAGCAATACTCCTCTGCTGGCCGGTCTCCCTGTAGGAGTCTCCGTAAGTTCGACTCAGCCAGGGGGGGACTCGGTCAGGGTCATCATATATGAGACCCAAAGCCCTCAAAAAATCCTCCACAGACCGGAGAGCCAGAAAATCAGTGGGTAAAGAGAACGCCCAGGATTGCGGGTCCCCCTGAAGCAGGGAAATAACAATCCCCACCCGCTGTTCTTCATTACCACAGGAGTAGGGGCGCAGCCTAAAATATACCTTACAGGCCTCACAGAACGTCACAAATGTGTCCCTTTCCCCAGAAAATCTGTCAGGGAGAGGAACCTTGGGTTCCGGAGCAACCTGGTTACCCATAGCAACTGCTGGACTTGGTCTGCTGTAATTGCTGCTGTTGCTGGAGGACCGACGCCTTCAATTCCGCCACCTCTAAAGACAGTCCTTGATGTTGCTTTGTCAAAGTGGTATTTTTTTTTAAACAAAATAAGGGCCAGATATAATATCACGACCAGCGTGCCAATCACATACGTGACGCAAAGGGAGTGCCGGACAAGAAACAGCTGAGGAGAAGAAGCTACGGATCCCTGAGTGAGACAAAAAGGATTGCAAGGCAAACACAGAAAGCTACCATTAAGAAACAGCGTGATCTTTAGACATAGAGCGCACAGCCACCCGCTGCGACTTCCTGACCCCGGGTATAACGGAGTCAGACGTGGCTCTTGACACCCTCGTGAGATCAGGTTTGGGTTAGGTGTTATGTAGATTGTATTATTTCCCCTTATAACATGGTTATAAGGGAAAATAATAGCATTCTGAATACAGAATGCATAGTACAGTAGGGCTGGAGGGGTTAAAAAAATTTTTTTAACTCACCTTAAGGCCTAGTTCACACTTCAGTGTTTGGTCAGTGATTTCCATCAGTGATTTGTGAGCCAAAACCAGAAGTGGAGCCTCCACAGACATGAGGTAGAAGGGAAAAATCTGCTCCTGTTCTGTGTTTAGAGTTGCACCTGGTTTTGGCTCACAAATCACTGATGGAAATCACTGACCAAACACTGAAGTGTGAACGAGGCCTAATCCATTTGTTCATGCAGCCGGCATCTCTTCTGTCTTCTTCTTTGAGCAATAGGACCTTTGATGACGTCAATACGCTCATCACATGGTCCGTCACATGATCCATCACCATGGATACCAGATCCGTTTTTCCGGTGTCATCAGGCAAAACGGATCCAGTATTTATTTATTTTTCACATTTTTAAAGGTCTGCGCATGCCGGAAAAGCAAAACGCTAGTGTGAAATTTCCCTAATCTCTAAACTACTTAGAGATCATAAACACGTATTTACGCCACATTCTTATCATTAAGATAAGGATTGAGTGTTGATAAGTGTTTATAATGTCAGAAAGCAGAGATAAGGAGTCCGTCTGCGCCTCATATGATGGAAAAGACAGAAAATCTACAGGCAGCTAGTAGAGCATGTCAGCTCTGTACACAAAAAGGTTCCATATTGTTAATAAAGACCAATTTTAGCTCAAAATAACTACAATATAATAATAAAATTAAATTGCTCCCAAATGTTTACACAGCCTTTAAGCTTAAACGTTGTTGGCTTTGCTAAAATAAAAAATGTAATAAACTACTTTAAAAAGTGGACATGTACATGTAATCTGGAGGGTGGGCTAAAGTATTGATCTCTAGTACAACAATTATTATTACAACAACAGTAATTCATATAGTAGACTAACAGGAAAGAAGAAATATTGAAACACAAGGGACACCAGAGATTATATCCACAAGGCTGGTGCATTTCCTTAAATATAGCAGCTGTAATAATTTATACTCAAACCTCATAGTTTGTAAAATACAGCAAAACATATTTGCAGAGACCACTGCTACTTGTTACTAATGGCTATATACTAGTGTCTATATACCCTGCCTTTCCTCTACTGGAAAACATGCACTCTCCAGAACATAATATCATGCAGATCTTGCTTCCTCTCTGCCCTTATTTGCCCTGTATACACTGTAATAATTATCTAGTGGTCAATATAGTCTGAAGTAGATAAAACCTGAGGTATCCTAGGAAGCAATCATACAATGTTCAGGATATCATTATAATCTCTATGCAGATAGCTCACTTAACCATAAATTCTCCTTACCTCAGGCTTGTAGATTTCAGACTGGTTCTCTTCCCCTGGCCCAGGCGTCAGTAAGGTAGCTGCTTTTTCTTATTAAAGACTAAGCATTTCTAAACCAGAAAGTAATCAAATTTCTATTTGGGAAAAAATGATAACCTTGGGTGTGGAGGTCAATGAAATGTGTGGTTGATTCCCGGTGTGGTCATTTGTCAGACTCCCCCAGTTCCTATGAACCTGTTAATCTGAGCCAAGATGAGGCTATCAAGTACTAAATAACTTGGCTGATATAATGCGCAATGTGAGAAACTAAATGCAGCTATATTCTCTCAGATCAGTTGGCACGGAAATGAACATGCCCAGTTTATTCTCCGACTGGACATGCGTGGTCAGTGAAGGCTGTGGTAAAGTCTCCCATGCTATAGTGTTCTGGCAACAGGACAGAAGAACAAGAAAAATAAGGACAATAATCTTGCAATCTCCCTTTTTTTCATTTTAAGTGATGTCGTCCTGGGGTTATTTTCAGACTGGATGCTTGCCCATGATGTATTTCAAGGTCTCCTCAAGACACTTTATTCTGCCTACATTACGAAATTTCAAAGCACTTAGGCTTTGCAGGAAAAAAAATCTGTTGAAATAATTGCTGCTATCAAATACTTGTGTTCTGTTATCATATCTGCTTTAAGGAAACTGCTGCATTTTTTATTTGTCTTAGAAGTCTTCCAAAAGAAGTGGGGGAAGTAAAATTCCTACTATGGCAGTTAGAAAATAGAACAGAAATAAAACAGATTTTCATTTCCTATAAAAAATATCATATCTAATGTTTTAATGTCCCTTTTGAATCCAGGGGAATGAGTGTTTTGATCTCAAGTATGTTTTGTATTAAAGGGGTTGTTCAAGAAAGGGAGGTTTTGACCCCCCCCCCCCCCCCATTCTGCCGAACCACAAAGGAAAGATAACTTACCTGCCTACAGCGTCTGCACCCCGCTCCTTCTCATGCAGGCCTGCGATTCTCGCTAGGCTCCATCGATGTCAAAGTTTGGTTTCACACCTCCACAGCCAATCACAGGCCATGGTGATGTCCAGCTGCCTACGGTGCCGCCACCCCGCTCCTTCTTGTGCAGGCCTGCGATTCTCACTTGGCTCCATCAAACTTAAAATTCAGTTTGACACCGTCGCAGCCAATTATAGGCCATGGTGGTGTCCAGCTGCCCTTGCATCGTGCCCACTTGTCAAGACGCAATGGCGGCCGGACACCACCACAACCTGTGATTGGTAGTGGAGTTGTTAAACTGGATGTTGAAATCGATGAAGCCCAGAGGAGCATTGCGGGCCTGCAGGATAAGGAGAGGAGAGCTGGCAGCAGGTAAGTAATTTTCCTTTTGCATTCCAGCAGAATGGTGGACTTTGCCAAAAAAATTCATTCTTGCACAACACCTAAAAATGTGACTTGCAATTAAGTGACTTTAGATTAAGAGAATTTGGGAGCGAATTGCCTTTATTTACTTGTTAATTGTTTTCACTGCCTTGTAAAACTTGCCTTGCTCTTTTGTTTTTGGTGCAATACCAATTAGCAAATATGTGCTCCATGATTGACAATGCAGACCAGTGCGCATCTTGTGCAATGTATGCAGTCCTTAATCGGCAATTTGAAGATACATATTACTGTGCAAAATGTGAGCAAATTGTACATTTGGAAGCTGAGTTCCTGGATCTAAATGAACTAATTATAACACTGCGCAGGTAGATGTGAGGTAGGTAACTAGCTGGGTTAACAGTTAGAACCAGCATTAATACTTTCTCTGCCAGTCAGGGGAATGTTAGCTCTAGTAAGCAGGGAGGGGAAGATACTGCAGATAATGGCCTAGGGCCAAGTAATGGAACTGAGGTGGAATGGAGGGAGGGACTAGAACAGTTCATCAGGAAAGGTGTATGGTATATTGCATGCATGTATACTTATGCCAGGAACCTGACCAATAAGATTTGTGAACTGGAATTGGTAATGTGTGCGGAGGACTATGACATAGGGGGAATGACTGAGACATAGTCGGATGATAGTATGACTTGTCGGATAACTTACAGGGTTACAGTCTGTTTAGAAAGGATCATAAAACCCAGAAAGAGGGAGGGGTTTACCCTTATGTAAAATCCTGTCTAGAGCCCACACTCTGGGAGGAAATAAGTGAGGGTAATGAGCATGTGGAGTCACTGCGAGTAGAAATCTGCTACTAAGGGAAACTGAAACCTGTGGATCTCAGGGAAACAGGGTCTTGGCAATATCTAGAGACAATTACCTTTCCCAACTGGTTCCACCGATAGGGATGGCCACACTGCTGGTTGGGGATACCTGGGAAATAGTGATCATAATATCATAAACTTTTTTTCAGGGAGTCACAAAAATGCAGAACTTTCGACCAGCATATGGATTCCATTAGCCTCACTAACTGGGACAATGTCCTCAAAAATAAAGTACAGCCCCAAAAATGGGATATTTTTAAAAACATCCTGCAGAGCCTAACTATTATGCTCTCCCCACCTTACATGGGCGTGTGTGGTCCAATTGTGTATCTGGGGGGATGCTTTACACCTTGGACAGGAATTACTTTCATTTCTTTGTCAGTACAGATCTCGAGCTAGCCTCAGGGGGCCAATTGGCAGTTACCTATTACACACGTTCACACGTCCGTTGTTTCTTTCCTGATCTGTTCCGTTTTTTGCGGAACAGATCTGGACCAGATCTGGACCCATTCGTTTTCAATGGGTCCTGAAAAAAATAAAAAATAAAAATAAAAAATAAAAATCGGACAGCACAATTGGCCTTCAGAAACAGGAGAAATGGGCTCTGGCGTCATTGGACACAGCAAAGGCATTTGATTCGGTTGAGTGGTCATATTTATTCCAGGTTCTCAGAAAGTTTGGTTTCGGCCCCAAATTTAGACGTTGGGTTGGGATGTTATAAAAGTCCCAGAGCGGGTGTGTTGGTGAATGGGATGCTGTCAGACTACTTTTGCCTGGGGAGAGGAACTAGACAGGGCTGCCCCATATCGCCACTGCTGTTTTCTTTAGCCATAGAGCCACTGGCCATGCCAATTAGGGCGGACCCGCAATATCACGGAACTCGAATAGGAGAACAGGAGGATAGGGTTGGGTTATATGCCGATGATATGGTGCTTTTTATGTCACAAACAGAATCCACGCTCCCTAGGGCAATAGCCACGATCAAATTATTTAGCCGGTTCTCGGGATTGCGGAACAAATGGTCCAAGTCGACCTTATGCCCTCTATATCTATTGGAGGACACGTTCAATCCGGGAGAGCTGCCTGTTGTGCATAGCTATAAATATTTAGGTGTACATATCACCAAAGATGTCACGTCCTTTCATACTCTGAATATCCAGCCACTCCTGGCGTATTGTAAGGAGAAATTCAGGGTGTGGCAGAACCTGCCTCTATCTGTGCCGGGGAGGATCAACCTGATAAAACTGATTGTTCTGCCGAAATATATTTTGCAGCATGCACCATATGCAGTTCCAAAAAAGTGCTTTCAGAGCCTCACCTCGCTGTTGTCACCCTTTATCTGGGGAGCAAATAGGCCCAAGCTTTCGATAACTAACCTGTCCCGCTTTTAGAAGGAAGGGGGCATGTCCCTGCCCGATGTTTACCTATATTATTTGGCTGGGCAACTGAGGAGCATCAGGTCTTGGTTGACGCCGGGATGCGGTCTCTGTAGACAATAAAGGCAACTTACCTGGGCATTGTCAATCTATGGCCTGTGCTAGAACGG
Source organism: Bufo gargarizans (assembly GCF_014858855.1). Lineage (NCBI taxonomy): Eukaryota > Metazoa > Chordata > Amphibia > Anura > Bufonidae > Bufo > Bufo gargarizans. The sequence continues at coordinate 399,739,172 of NC_058081.1, forward strand.
CCTAATCTATTCTCACGTAAGCTACTGCCAATTCATAGGGTGGCTGTTCAGGTTTGGACAGCTAGTAAGAGACTACACAAAATGGAGTCGGATCTGGTGGAGACCCCGATTTGGGATAACCCCATGTTCCCTGACCTGCTGACGATGTGAGAAGGGACGTTCTGGAAGGAGCATGGGGTTGTCACATTGGGCAATTTATATAGCAATAATGTATTCAACAATTATGAATCCATGAGTCGTAGGCATGAACTCCCTAGACAGGCATTCTATAGGTTCCTGCAATTGAGATACGCCATGCAAACCCACTACAGAGATACCCCAATCTTACTGTCAACCTTTCCAATGATCGGAGTTATCCGCTCCCAAGGACCACGTGGTTTTATATCAGTATTATATACCCACCTCCTAGATGTCAAGCTGAAGGGTGTTCCAATTCAAGCATTAAGTAGATGGAAAGCTAAAATCCCAGACATTACTAATGATGATGAGGTAGATATTCTCGAATCCCCCACACTAGTGTCACCTGCCATAAACAACAAGTTTATCCAAGTTTGCATATTGCATCAGAGCTACCTGACCCGCTAAGGCTAAACAGGATGGGTAGGCTCACCCACTCTGAGTGTCACAGATGTGCGTCAGCGGATGCTGACTTCTGGCATCTTATCTGGGCGTGCCCCTATGTACATTCATTCTGGGAAGAGGTAATTAAGCTGCTAACTGATCTCCTAGGGTGCGCAGTGCAATTACACCCGAAGACCTGTCTCTTCGGAATACTGGATGAGACTGTTTACTCACATCATGTCAGGATATTCCTGAGGGAAGTATTGTTCCTGGCGCGGAAGGCGATCGCCATGAGGTGGATGGGCGACAGATCACCCACCCTGGCACAATGGAAACAACTGGTTAATTCTATCATCCCCTATGAGAACATAGTCTTTAAAAATCAGGGTTGCATGCCTAAATTTCAAAAGGTGTGGGGGTTGTGGTGCGCATCTCCGAGAACTGCTTATTCAGCCCATAGGCTGACTGAGGCCTTAAGAGCGGGACATACTGAACAGCGGTAATTCTGTTGTGTGGGAAGGAATAGAACGTAGTGTATTAGATCAAATGTGTTTGGTATATGCGATGTCTGTGAGATCTTATTTGTACCAGTTAAGCTGACCTTTTGCTTGACGTAACGCCACAAATATGCCGATACAGCACAGGTGTTTATTGTTTTATTAACATTGTAATGCACATGTCATCTGTACACTTCTTTGGATTTTGCTGATGTACAATTAATGATTGACTATGTACTGAGAATGACATAATTTTTTTGCTTTGTGTGTTCAATAAAGCGAATTAAAAAAAAAGTATGGTGGTGGGGGCATCATGGTTTGGGGCTGCTTTGCTGCGTCAGGGCCTGGACGGATTTCTATCAACTAAGGAAAAATGAATTCCCGAGTTTATCAAGACATTTTGCAGGAGAACTTAACGCCATCTGTCCACCAGCTGAAGCTCAACAGAAGATGGGTGTTGCAACAGGACAACGACCCAAAGCATAGAAGAAAATCAACAGCAGAATGGCTTAAACAGAAGAAAATACGCCTTCTGGAGTGGCCCAGTCAGAGTCCTGACCTCAACCCGATTGAGATGCTGTGGCATGACCTCAAGAAAGCGATTCACACTAGACATCCCAAGAATATTGCTGAACTGTAACAGTTCTGTAAAGAGGAATGGTCAAGAAATACTCCGGACCGTTGTGCACGTCTGATCTGCAACTAGAGGAAACGTTTGGTTGAAGTTATTGCTGCCAAAGGAGGTTCAACCAGTTATTAAATCCAAGGGTTCACATACTTTTTCCACCTGCACTATGAATGTTTACATGGTGTGTTCAATAAAAACATGGTAACATTTAATTTGTTGTGTTTTATTAGTTTAAGCAGACTGTGATAGTCTATTGTTGTGACTTAGATGAAGATCAGATCACATTTTATGACCAATTTGTGCAGAAATCCATATCATTCCAAAGGGTTCACATACTTTTTCTTGCAACTGTACCTTATGGGAATAAAAGGGTTAGGAACAGTAAAAATACAATGTTGATTAAAAGCAGGCTCATAATGGCCCACAGGGGAACATGTGAATCCCCCGGTGGGCCCATAAGCAAAAAGTGTAATAGCAAGTGATCAAAAGTTATACACACCCCAAAATTGTACCAGTTAAACCGTCATCTCATCCCGCAAAAAATGAGACCCTACCTAAGACAATTGCATAAAAATAAAAATAGGGCTCTCAGAATATGGAGACCCTAAAACATAATTTTTTTAAATTCAAAAACGCTGTTATTGTGTAAAACTTAAATAAAAAAAGTATACATATTAGGTATCGCCACGTCCGTAAGAACCTGCTATATAAAAATATCACATGACCTAACCCCTCAGGTGTACACCGTAAAAAAAATATTAAAAGTGTGTGTCAAAAAAGATTGATTAATAGATATATAAAGTGGGCAATAAATAAGAAAAAGAAAGCATTAAAATGACTAAAACAGGAAAGTAGTGAAGAGGCAGTGAAAAAACTAAAAATATAATATGCAAAAGACAGATAAATGCAACCAAGCTGGAAATAGGCTTGTTGCTAGAGAGAATAAAACTAACTCTAAAATGTTTTTGAAATATATAATTGATAAAGATTTAATCTTTATAGAGTGATTTCAAGTTCATTTATCACGCAGAATGCAATACATGGTTTAACATGTGATGATATACTTAGGCTACTTTCACACCTGCGTTAGGTGCGGATCCATCTGGTATCTGCACAGACGGATCCGCACCTATAATGCAAACGGTTACATTCGTTCAGAACGGATCCATTTGCATTACCATTTTTTGTTCATGATAATGCAAACGGATCCGTTTTGACTTACATTGAAAGTCAATAGGAGGCGGATCCGTTTTCAATTGCACCATATTGTGTCAGTCCCTATTGATTTCATTGTAAGTCAGGACGGATCACTTTGGGTTCCGCATTGTCAGGCGGACATCAAAACGCTGCAAGCAGTGTTTTGGTGTCCGCCTACAGAGCAGAATGGAGGCTAAACGGAGGCAAACTGATGCATTCTGAATGGATCCTTATCCATTCAGAATGCATTGGGGCTAAACTAAACCGTTTTGGGCAGCTTGTGAGAGCCCTGAAATAGATCTCACAAGCCAACCCAGAAACGCCAGTGTGAAAGTAGCCTAAGACGACATTCCATTACAATAATAAGAAGAGAAGGAAACAAAACAATAGACTCAATAAGAGTAAGGCCTCATGCACACGACCGTTTTTTTAAGGTCCGCAAAAACGGGGTCTGTAGGTCCGTGATCCATGACCGTTTTTCCGTCCGTGGGTCTTCCTTGATTTTTGGAGGATCCACGGACATGAAAAATTTTAAAAAAAAATCTAAGTCAAGTTTGCCATTGAAATGATAGGAAAAAACGGACACGGATCACAGACACAGACGCGGATGACAAGCTTGTGTGCATCCGTGTTTTTTCACAGACCCATTGACTTGAATGGGTCCGTGAACCGTTGGCCGTGACAAAAATAGGACAGTTCCTATTTTTTTCACGGCCAGGAAACACGGATCACGGATGCGGCTGCCAAAAGGTGCATTTTCCGATTTTTCCACGGACCCATTGAAAGTCAATGGGTCCGCGAAAAAAACGGAAGACGGCACAACGGCCACGGATGCACACAACGGTCGTGTGCATGAGGCCTAACAAAACAGTAAAACACTGACAATGCAATAGAGATATCCAATGACTGCAATGCAATGTATCATTGTATTAGACAATGCAGATCATTCATTTAATTGTCCCTCCATAGTGTCCTGATTCAACATCCGAATAACCTGCGGGTAGAAGCTCTTTTTCGTTCTTTTATTGTTAGCTTCCAAAATACAGTCACATTTCCCAGATTGCCTGAGACAAAACAGACTATTTTTGGATGTCCGATGTCCCTTGCCAGCTATTTTTGGATGTCCGATGTCTTCCTGGCCATGATCATGCACCTCTCATCAGGGCCGGTGCTACCATAAGGCATACCAAGCGGCTGCCTTTGGCGCGCACCCTGGGGGAGGCCGGAAAAATGTGACATGGAGGGGGAGAAAGGTGACATGGAGGGCTGATGTGACATAGGGGGGTGATTTGACATGGAGGGGGAGAAATGTGACATGGGGGCTGATGGCCAACATGGGGGCATGATGGCTTACATGGGGGGCTGATGGATGGGGGCTGATGTCTGACATGGGGGTCTGATCTGAGGTCTGATTAACATTGGGGGTCTGATTGCTGGTCTGTAATGGAAAATATTTTTTTCTTATTATCCTCCTCTAAAACCTAGGTGCGTCTTAGAGGGTGAAAAATACGGTCCTCAATCCAGCGATTGTCTGAAGCAGAGAGAAGATACCAGGACACACAGAAGACAGCTGCTGCAGACGGGAACCAGGACCAGGTGAGCTGCGAGGGGGGCGCCAAAATGAGCTTCGCTTGTGTTGGCAAAAATCCTTGCCTCTCATTATAAGTGAGATGTAGAAGACCTCTGAAGGGCTGCCTGTCCTGTTTTGTGTTACTTGGTAGTAGGCAGGTTCCCCATCAGGATATGGCCTGTCTGACCCAGGAAGCGGCATTTTAAAAAGTTTAAAATAGACAAATCACATGGTTCAGATGATATACACCCCCGTATCCTAAGAGATGTATTTCTGGAGTGTAATAATATTACAGGCTATAGCTACTAGAGAGGGGTCATTGATCCAAGGAGTTATTCTGATTGCCTGATTGGAGTCGGGAAGGAATTTTTTATTCCCCTAAAGTGGGGAAAATTGGCTTCTACCTCAGAGGTTTTTTTTTTTGTCTTCCTCTGGATCAACTTGCAGGATAACAGGCCGAACTGGATGGACAAATGTCTTTTTTCGGTCTCATGTACTATGTTACTATGTTACTAGTTAAGTAACATAATAGACAGGCCCTTTTTCAGATAGTTATGGACTCTATAATGCCGGAGTATCCCATAGGACTGGTGCTTAGCAAATGTAGTGCCAATATTGAAAAAGCGATCAAACCAACCTGGGAAACTATAGGCTTGCTAGGCATGTTCCATCTAAGGACGCAGAAGCAGGCTGTGTGCAAGGTCATATTACTGACAGCCAGGGACTGTAAGTAAATGATTAAAGCCAGGTCCTCCCTAGCAGCTGATAACAGTGCCTGGGCTGTGTGCACTTCTCCCTGTCCCTGCGCTTGGCAGATGCTCCCTCACTCAGCAGAGCTGGAGAATGCCGAGTTGGAGCAGCGCAGACCAGGGAAGAGAGATCTGCCATCTGCTCAGTGTATAAATGAAAGCAACATGTGGTACGAGGACCCCTTTGTGCTGCAGGAGATTAACCCTTTAGGGGGGGCTCTGGTTACTGACACTTTTGGGGGACTATTGTTACTGGCTAGTGAGGGCAGGCGGGATTAGCCTCAGGGTGAGGGCAGTGGCGGCCATCTTAACTGAATAGTGAGATTGCAGTTTTATGCAGACTGGTTGCTAAGGGCTGAATCTTATTAAATATGGGGTAAGTCAGTCTAATAGTAACTGATTCTGGAATATCATGTTATTAGTAACTACATATATGAAAATTGAAATTAGGGTCGAAATGTGACAGTTATCCTTTAAAATCTGTTGTGGGTAAACTGTTTTCTAATGTTTTCTAAGAGATGCTATGCTGGAGGATCTCAATGAAAATAAGTGTATAATGCTGTATCAGCACAGGTTTATTGGTCCAGTCAAACTAAATGTACCCAGTTTCTAAGAGCAGGTAACTTCTAAACAGGACCAGGATGCTTTGTTCGATGTCATATATCTTAACTTCTCCAAAGCATATAATATTGTGCTATATAAAATGCAATGGGGAAAATTGGCTTGTACCTTTTTTGCCTTCCTTTGGATCAACTTTGCAGGATATCAGGATGAACTCTATGGACATATGTATTTTTTCAGCCTTACAAGCTATGTTACTATGTTATCCAGTAGTGCATTTATGTTCATATTGGATGATTGTAAAATGGAAAAAAAAAAAAAAAAGTTTCAAATGGCACATTGCTCCAAATAACAACAACTCATAGTCTTAATTGACATGATTGTTAATTATTGATTACAATGTACTTTATGGCTTGAATTGTTCTTGTTATTGAATGTGCCATATGATAATAATGGCTGTAGCTTTGGTCTCTGTGATGTTTCTCCCTTAAATGCAGCAATACAACCAGTATCCATATGAAGAATTCTCAGGACATGGGTCGTATAAGTAAGAAATTGTGTTCTGCTAATTTGCTTTATTATAAGATACTGGAATAGACTGTATAGAATTCTAAAATATCCACAGTAATGTTCTTAGATTTACCAGCCTTCTAATTGGTGGGCCACATTTTCTATCCTAACACAGTTCAATGACCCAGAAAGTCATAGACCAAAAGAGCTAATCTCTGTTGACAAGTGGCTTGATAAACTGTCATTCCCAATGTCTTCTGATTCATAAACCTAATGCAAATATATGACTTATAAAATATCAGACAACCATGGGAATGGGGCAGCTCATCACGTCAGATTACTTTATTTGATACAGCATTTTAATGTCTTGAAGCATATAACGGTTTGCCCTTAGTAAAGTTCCATAAACCAGACCAGTAAGAGTTTTCAGTTATAGTAAACTCTGAATTAGCCATGTATCTTCCTTGCAAAGTGGTTGAATATTGGGATGTCCATCTATAAACAGGAGATACTGTTCTGCGGTATAATGCGTAATATGGCTCTTATGAAACATTTACATGCTAGCAATACTCACAAGATATGAAATAATTTGGCCCTGATTTATCACGCCTTCACTACAGAATTTTGGTTTCAAAAAGTTGCAAAATATGTATTTTGCGACTTTTTGCATTTCTACACCACTCACTCCAGTTTTGTAATGTGTGTGGAAAAGTGGACATGGTTAGTTGTGTTAACGAGTTTCTTTCCTGATTTTTCATTGAGAATTTTTTAATCAAACAATATGCAGCATTATAGAAGCATCAACAGCTTATTTATGCATTTTTCCACATTTTCCAACATATTCTGAAGCTCTCTGCAGTGATTACCTTACACATAAGTCCCTGTCCCCAAAGGGACAATATATTCTCCCTATCTTAGACATACATACTAGAGCCAATTTTATAGGCCATCAAGTGCACGGAAGAACCCCATGCCAACAAAAGGAGAACATGTGAATTCTATACATATGACTTACAGAATAACATCATTGTAATGGTAGGGAACAGTGAAGCCCTGAACTCCACCCGCACCACTGTCCCTATCTACTTGCATGATCTTTCCTAGGCGATGGCCCACAATTGGACGACAATCACTACTTATCTAAGTGCAGGGGCCAAACTTAAAGAGATATAAGGAGTGCAAATACAAAGAAGTCCAAATCAGACAGGCAAACCAGGACTGAATCAGAATCCAAAAGCAAAGTCAAAATCAGACCAGAGTCCAAACCAGAGAGAGATACATCAGAACCAAGACAAAACTACAAACACAGAGTCAAATACCAGATTGGGTCAGTTCCAGGAGATCATATTATAATAATAAACGGCAGTCAGAAAAAAGGTCAGGTACAATCCAATAGTCAGAGTACCAGAGATCCAAACAGAGGTACAATACACACTAGTGAGGCTCAGAAAACCAATCACAAGCACTTATTGCCAGCAGCTGCCTGTTTAAATATCCCTCTGACAGAGCATGTAACACTAGAGCCACATCTGATTGGCCAAACGCTTCTGTTCCCGGATAGGTTGAGCAGCCCTCATGACAGCAGGACTTGCTGCCATGAAAACATAAAGATGCTGGCAGCTGCTGTGAAGGGGCAGAACATGCCATGACAGCGCTGCCAGATGAATCCATGCCAATCATATAATTGCCACTACATGTAGTATAATTCCTATAACTGCTATAAACTGCTCTTGAAATGATCCAAGATCTTTATTTGCATATATTACATAAACTTTCTTGCTGGACAAACGTGTACTGGGCGAGGGACCAGTGGGCCTCAGTGCTGTTCGCTGATGAAAGTCGATTCACACTGAGAAGAAATGATGGCCGCCAACAATGTTGGAGACGTCAAGGAGAGCATTATGCATCAGCCACTGTTGTTATCAGACAAGCATTTGGTAGTGGTGGTGGTGGTACTACAGTGTGGTCAGGTGTGTCTAGTCCATACAGAACTGCCCTACACTTTGTGAATGGTACAGTGACAAGCCCATACTAATTGAATAACATCATTAATCCAGTCATTGTCCCTCTGCATGACCAACACAGGCCTAATTTCATCTTCATGGAAGACAATGCACCAGCTCATCAAGGTCGCATCATTAGGGAACGGCTGCTGGAGACTATGGTACCTCAAATCGAGTGGCCTGCACTTTCTCCAGCCCTGAATCCCATTGAGAACCTATGGGATCAGCTTAATCGCCATGTAGAGGCTTGTAACTCTGTACCCCAGAACCTCAATGACCTCAGGGCCGCCCCTTCAAGAAGAGTAGGATGCCATGCCTCAGCAGACAATAAATCGACATGAAAAGCATGAGATGTCGTTGTCAAGTTGTAATTGATGCTCAAGGCCACATGACAAGTGACATTCTTTTATGGGGGTTTACCCACCACTGTTGTTGGCTTTTGTTTCAATAAATAGTTTGAGATGAGGAAATCACCATTGCATGCTTCGACTTAAATGCCCTACTTTCTTGATATAATATCAATGTAGAGTGAACTTTACGTTTTCTATAAATTTCACCCGAAAGCCAAATATCCTGAACTTTTTGTGAGTAGGGTTTTAAGCTTATATGAGTGACACATGTATTGTAAGAATAGTTACTATAGTAATGGATAGCTATGGGCAAATGCATGTTTGACGATGTTAACAAAAAGGCTATTTAAAAACATTGCCCCTTATTGGGGAAATAAGGTGTATAAACACAGTGTTATCAGGAAAAAAAAACTGTGGCTTGTTCTGAACACGTCCAAAAATGATGGGTCAAATGCATGCACCTGTACATTCAGAGGCACAAACCTTAAAAATACTCGCTTTTATTTGGGAGCAGTAGTAGTACAGTGTGGATGTGGAAAGAGAAAGGTCTAAGTTGTTTAGGGTTAATAGTGGCATGCGGTAGCAATAGTAGCGGCTTTGGAAACAGCACAGCATGGAACAGACAAGACAGTAGATGTGTGTGCGCCTGTTTTAGGGTAGTAGAGTAGTAGTAGTGTTGTAGGGCTAATGGTTGTGGCAACATGGATAATGCAAGTGACAGTAGGGGGATTAGCAGCAGGCAGTGGCAGCAGCAGCCATGCACAACAGATCATGATACTAGGCAGGCAGAGATGATAGTGGCAGTGGCATGATAAGGCCACGGTAAATAGACAGCCTGAGGTGTCTAAAAGTCCTGACGGATCCATGCCCGATTCAGTTTGACAAAACTGATTTTTGTACACTGGTGGAGGACAACTTTGTCCATTTGGGTGTGATGACACTACCTGCTGTATTAAAAACCCTCTCTGAGAGGACACTGGAAGCTGAACAAGACAGTACAGAGAAAGCTAACTGGATCAGATGAGGCCATTGTACCAATCTGCCTGCCCAGAAGTCCATGGAGTCAGGGAACACGGTATGTCCCGGAGAAAGGCCAGAGTTCATGTAGGACTGAACCTGGTTACTGATTTGCATCAGCGTGGCTGCTGCACATGAAAAAACTGCTCCCTCATGTTCATGATATTGAACTGGTTGTTGCAGCTTCTCTTACTTGTGGTAGCAGAGATGGTGGGAGATTGGTGACTCGGCACGGGGTGGAGAGGGACTTCCTGGTCAGACATGTGGACAGCAGGTGTCTGCTTGCCAAAAGCTGTGGTAAGCTGCGTGCCCAGTGCATCTTAGTAATACAGCAATTTGGCCTCACTTTCGCCAACAGAAAACCATTCACCAATTTTACTTTGACAGCAAGGGTCTAAAAACATGGCTATCCAGTAATCATCAGATTGCTTCATGCTAACAACACCTGTCAGTACTTAAGTAGGGATGAGCGAACTCGAACTGTATAGTTCGGGTTCGTACCGAATTTTGGGGTGTCCGTGACACGGACCCGAACCCGGACATTTTCGTAAAAGTCCGGGTTCGGGTTCGGTGTTCGTCGCTTTCTTCGCGCTTTTGTGACGCTTTCTTGGCGCTTTTTGAAAGGCTGCAAAGCAGCCAATCAACAAGCGTCATACTACTTGCCCCAAGAGGCCATCACAGCCATGCCTACTATTGGCATGGCTGTGATTGGCCAGAGCACCATGTGACCCAGCCTCTATTTAAGCTGGAGTCACATAGCGCCGCCCGTCACTCTGCTCTGATTAGCGTAGGGAGAGGTTGCGGCTGCGACAGTAGGGCGAGATTAGGCAGATTAACTCCTCCAAAGGACTTGATTAACTGATCGATCTGCAGCTGTGGATCATTGAGCTGCTGATCCTCAATTGCTCACTGTTTTTAGGCTGCACAGACCGTTTGTCAGTCTCATTTTTCTGGGGTGATCGGCGGCCATTTTGTGTCTTGTGGTGCGCCAGCACAAGCTGCGACCAAGTGCATTTAACCCTCAATGGTGTGGTTGTTTTTTGGCTAAAGCCTACATCAGGGTGAAGCTGTGACACCAAGTGCATTTAACCAGCAATAGTCTGTTCATTTTTTGGCCATATACAAAATCAGGGGCAAGCTGCGCCTGTCACCAAGTGCATTTAACCCTCAATGGTGTGGTTGTTTTTTGGCTAAAGCCTACATCAGGGTGAAGCTGTCACACCAAGTGCATTTAACCAGCAATAGTCTGTTCATTTTTTGGCCATATACAAAATCAGGGGCAAGCTGCGCCTGTCACCAAGTGCATTTAACCCTCAATGGTGTGGTTGTTTTTTGGCTAAAGCCTACATCAGGGTGAAGCTGTCACACCAAGTGCATTTAACCAGCAATAGTCTGTTCATTTTTTGGCCATATACAAAATCAGGGGCAAGCTGCGCCTGTCACCAAGTGCATTTAACCCTCAATGGTGTGGTTGTTTTTTGGCTAAAGCCTACATCAGGGTGAAGCTGTCACACCAAGTGCATTTAACCAGCAATAGTCTGTTCATTTTTTGGCCATATCCCAGTCTAATTCTGTCACTAAATCCATACCGGTCACCCAGCGCCTAAATACTAGGCCTCAAATTTATATCCAGCTAAATCTGTCCCTAGTGCTGTAGCTGGGCGAGTTATTTAGTGTCCGTTCAAGCACATTTCTTGTTCTGGGTTGAAATACAATTCCCAATTTAGCAATTTCATAATTTAGTGGTTCCTGCTATATCAGAGCTATTTGAAATCTATCCCAAAAAGGGTATATAATATTGAAGGTGCACATAGGGTCATTCAGAGTAACTTCACACACACCCGCTACTGTGTATTTCCAAGTCTAATTCTGTCACTAAATCCATACCGGTGACCCAGCGCCTAAATACTAGGCCTCAAATTTAATTCCCTCTAAATCTCTCGTTACCCACCGCTGTACTGTTGTTGCTGGGCAAGATATTTAGTGTCCGTCAAAGCACATTTTTTGTTCTGGGTTGAAGTACAATTCCCAATTTAGCAATTTCATAATTTAGTGGTTTCTGCTATATCAGAGCTATTTGAAATCTATCCCAAAAAGGGTATATAATATTGAAGGTGCACATAGGGTCATTCAGAATAACTTCACACACACCCGCTACTGTGTATTTCCAAGTCTAATTCTGTCACTAAACCCATACCTGTCACCCAGCGCCTAAATACTAGGCCTCAAATTTAAATCCCTCTAAATCTCTCGTTACCGTTGTCCTGTTGTAGCTGGGAAAGTTATTTAGTGCCCGTCAAAGCACATTTTTTGTTCTGGGTTGAAGTACAATTCCCAATTTAGCAATTTCATAATTTAGTGGTTCCTGCTATATCAGAGCTATTTGAAATCTATCCCAAAAAGGGTATATAATATTGAAGGTGCACATAGGGTCATTCAGAATAACTTCACACACACCCGCTACTGTGTATTTCCAAGTCTAATTCTGTCACTAAATCCATACCGGTGACCCAGCGCCTAAATACTAGGCCTCAAATTTAATTCCCTCTAAATCTCTCGTTACCCACCGGTGTACTGTTGTTGCTGGGCAAGATATTTAGTGTCCGTCAAAGCACATTTTTTGTTCTGGGTTGAAGTACAATTCCCAATTTAGCAATTTCATAATTTAGTGGTTTCTGCTATATCAGAGCTATTTGAAATCTATCCCAAAAAGGGTATATAATATTGAAGGTGCACATAGGGTCATTCAGAATAACTTCACACACACCCGCTACTGTGTATTTCCAAGTCTAATTCTGTCACTAAACCCATACCTGTCACCCAGCGCCTAAATACTAGGCCTCAAATTTAAATCCCTCTAAATCTCTCGTTACCGTTGTCCTGTTGTAGCTGGGAAAGTTATTTAGTGCCCGTCAAAGCACATTTTTTGTTCTGGGTTGAAGTACAATTCCCAATTTAGCAATTTCATAATTTAGTGGTTCCTGCTATATCAGAGCTATTTGAAATCTATCCCAAAAAGGGTATATAATATTGAAGGTGCACATAGGGTCATTCAGAATAACTTCACACACACCCGCTACTGTGTATTTCCAAGTCTAATTCTGTCACTAAATCCATACCGGTGACCCAGCGCCTAAATACTAGGCCTCAAATTTAATTCCCTCTAAATCTCTCGTTACCCACCGCTGTACTGTTGTTGCTGGGCAAGATATTTAGTGTCCGTCAAAGCACATTTTTTGTTCTGGGTTGAAGTACAATTCCCAATTTAGCAATTTCATAATTTAGTGGTTTCTGCTATATCAGAGCTATTTGAAATCTATCCCTAAAAGGGTATATAATATTGAAGGTGCACATAGGGTCATTCAGAATAACTTCACACACACCCGCTACTGTGTATTTCCAAGTCTAATTCTGTCACTAAACCCATACCTGTCACCCAGCGCCTAAATACTAGGCCTCAAATTTAAATCCCTCTAAATCTCTCGTTACCGTTGTCCTGTTGTAGCTGGGAAAGTTATTTAGTGCCCGTCAAAGCACATTTTTTGTTCTGGGTTGAAGTACAATTCCCAATTTAGCAATTTCATAATTTAGTGGTTCCTGCTATATCAGAGCTATTTGAAATCTATCCCAAAAAGGGTATATAATATTGAAGGTGCACATTGGGTCATTCAGAATAACTTCACACACACGCTTCTGTGCATTTCCAAGTCTAATTCTGTCACTAAATCCATACCGGTGACCCAGCGCCTAAATACTAGGCCTCAAATTTAATTCCCTCTAAATCTCTCGTTACCCACCGCTGTACTGTTGTTGCTGGGCAAGATATTTAGTGTCCGTCAAAGCACATTTTTTGTTCTGGGTTGAAGTACAATTCCCAATTTAGCAATTTCATAATTTAGTGGTTTCTGCTATATCAGAGCTATTTGAAATCTATCCCTAAAAGGGTATATAATATTGAAGGTGCACATAGGGTCATTCAGAATAACTTCACACACACCCGCTACTGTGTATTTCCAAGTCTAATTCTGTCACTAAATCCATACCGGTGACCCAGCGCCTAAATACTAGGCCTCAAATTTAATTCCCTCTAAATCTCTCGTTACCCACCGTTGTACTGTTGTTGCTGGGCAAGATATTTAGTGTCCGTCAAAGCACATTTTTTGTTCTGGGTTGAAGTACAATTCCCAATTTAGCAATTTCATAATTTAGTGGTTTCTGCTATATCAGAGCTATTTGAAATCTATCCCTAAAAGGGTATATAATATTCAAGGTGCACATTGGGTCATTCAGAATAACTTCACACACACACGCTTCTGTGCATTTCCAAGTCTAATTCTGTCACTAAATCCATACCGGTCACCCAGCGCCTAAATACTAGGCCTCAAATTTATATCCCGCTGAATTTGAATACAATACATTGGGCCAAATAATATATTTGTTGTTGTGGTGAACCATAACAATGAGAAAAACATCTAGTAAGGGACGCGGACGTGGACATGGTCGTGGTGGTGTTAGTGGACCCTCTGGTGCTGGGAGAGGACGTGGCCGTTCTGCCACATCCACACGTCCTAGTGTACCAACTACTTCAGGTCCCAGTAGCCGCCAGAATTTACAGCGATATATGGTGGGGCCCAATGCCGTTCTAAGGATGGTAAGGCCTGAGCAGGTACAGGCATTAGTCAATTGGGTGGCCGACAGTGGATCCAGCACGTTCACATTATCTCCCACCCAGTCTTCTGCAGAAAGCGCACAGATGGCGCCTGAAAACCAACCCCATCAGTCTGTCACATCACCCCCATGCATACCAGGGAAACTGTCTCAGCCTCAAGTTATGCAGCAGTCTCTTATGCTGTTTGAAGACTCCGCTGGCAGGGTTTCCCAAGGGCATCCACCTAGCCCTTCCCCAGCGGTGAAAGACATAGAATGCACTGACGCACAACCACTTATGTTTCCTGATGATGAGGACATGGGAATACCACCTCAGCATGTCTCTGATGATGACGAAACACAGGTGCCAACTGCTGCGTCTTTCTGCAGTGTGCAGACTGAACAGGAGGTCAGGGATCAAGACTGGGTGGAAGACGATGCAGGGGACGATGAGGTCCTAGACCCCACATGGAATGAAGGTCGTGCCACTGACTTTCACAGTTCGGAGGAAGAGGCAGTGGTGAGACCGAGCCAACAGCGTAGCAAAAGAGGGAGCAGTGGGCAAAAGCAGAACACCCGCCGCCAAGAGACTCCGCCTGCTACTGACCGCCGCCATCTGGGACCGAGCACCCCAAAGGCAGCTTCAAGGAGTTCCCTGGCATGGCACTTCTTCAAACAATGTGCTGACGACAAGACCCGAGTGGTTTGCACGCTGTGCCATCAGAGCCTGAAGCGAGGCATTAACGTTCTGAACCTGAGCACAACCTGCATGACCAGGCACCTGCATGCAAAGCATGAACTGCAGTGGAGTAAACACCTTAAAACCAAGGAAGTCACTCAGGCTCCCCCTGCTACCTCTTCTGCTGCTGCCGCCTCGGCCTATTCTGCTGCTGCCGCCTCGGCCTCTTCCTCCGCCTCTGGAGGAACGTTGGCACCTGCCGCCCAGCAAACAGGGGATGTACCACCAACACCACCACCACCACCTCCGTCACCAAGCGTCTCAACCATGTCACACGCCAGCGTTCAGCTCTCCATCTCACAAACATTTGATAGAAAGCGTAAATTCCCACCTAGCCACCCTCGATCCCTGGCCCTGAATGCCAGCATTTCTAAACTACTGGCCTATGAAATGCTGTCATTTAGGCTGGTGGACACAGACAGCTTCAAACAGCTCATGTCGCTTGCTGTCCCACAGTATGTTGTTCCCAGCCGGCACTACTTCTCCAAGAGAGCCGTGCCTTCCCTGCACAACCAAGTATCCGATAAAATCAAGTGTGCACTGCGCAACGCCATCTGTGGCAAGGTCCACCTAACCACAGATACGTGGACCAGTAAGCACGGCCAGGGACGCTATATCTCCCTAACTGCACACTGGGTAAATGTAGTGGCAGCTGGGCCCCAGGCGGAGAGCTGTTTGGCGCACGTCCTTCCGCCGCCAAGGATCGCAGGGCAACATTCTTTGCCTCCTGTTGCCACCTCCTCCTTCTCGGCTTCCTCCTCCTCTTCTTCCACCTGCTCATCCAGTCAGCCACACACCTTCACCACCAACTTCAGCACAGCCCGGGGTAAACGTCAGCAGGCCATTCTGAAACTCATATGTTTGGGGGACAGGCCCCACACCGCACAGGAGTTGTGGCGGGGTATAGAACAACAGACCGACGAGTGGTTGCTGCCGGTGAGCCTCAAGCCCGGCCTGGTGGTGTGTGATAATGGGCGAAATCTCGTTGCAGCTCTGGGACTAGCCAATTTGACGCACATCCCTTGCTTGGCGCATGTGCTGAATTTGGTGGTGCAGAAGTTCATTCACAACTACCCCGACATGTCAGAGCTGCTGCATAAAGTGCGGGCCGTCTGTTCGCGCTTCCGGCGTTCACATCCTGCTGCTGCTCGCCTGTCTGCGCTACAGCGTAACTTCGGCCTTCCCGCTCACCGCCTCATATGCGACGTGCCCACCAGGTGGAACTCCACCTTGCACATGCTGGACAGACTGTGCGAGCAGCAGCAGGCCATAGTGGAGTTTCAGCTGCAGCACGCACGGGTCAGTCGCACTACAGAACAGCACCACTTCACCACCAATGACTGGGCCTCCATGCGAGACCTGTGTGCCCTGTTGCGCTGTTTCGAGTACTCCACCAACATGGCCAGTGGCGATGACACCGTTATCAGCGTTACAATACCACTTCTATGTCTCCTTGAGAAAACACTTAGGGCGATGATGGAACAGGAGGTGGCCCAGGAGGAGGAGGAGGAGGATGAGGAAGAGGGGTCATTTTTAGCACTTTCAGGCCAGTCTCTTCGAAGTGACTCAGAGGGAGGTTTTTTGCAACAGCAGAGGCCAGGTACAAATGTGGCCAGCCAGGGCCCACTACTGGAGGACGAGGAGGACGAGGATGAGGAGGAGGTGGAGGAGGATGAGGATGAAGCATGGTCACAGCGGGGTGGCACCCAACGCAGCTCGGGTCCATCACTGGTGCGTGGCTGGGGGGAAAGGCAGGACGATGACGATACGCCTCCCACAGAGGACAGCTTGTCCTTACCCCTGGGCAGCCTGGCACACATGAGCGACTACATGCTGCAGTGCCTGCGCAACGACAGCAGAGTTGCCCACATTTTAACCTGTGCGGACTACTGGGTTGCCACCCTGCTGGATCCACGCTACAAAGACAATGTGCCCACCTTACTTCCTGCACTGGAGCGTGATAGGAAGATGCGCGAGTACAAGCGCACGTTGGTAGACGCGCTACTGAGAGCATTCCCAAATGTCACAGGGGAACAAGTGGAAGCCCAAGGCCAAGGCAGAGGAGGAGCAAGAGGTCGCCAAGGCAGCTGTGTCACGGCCAGCTCCTCTGAGGGCAGGGTTAGCATGGCAGAGATGTGGAAAACTTTTGTCAACACGCCACAGCTAACTGCACCACCACCTGATACGCAACGTGTTAGCAGGAGGCAACATTTTACTAACATGGTGGAACAGTACGTGTGCACACCCCTCCACGTACTGACTGATGGTTCGGCCCCATTCAACTTCTGGGTCTCTAAATTGTCCACGTGGCCAGAGCTAGCCTTTTATGCCTTGGAGGTGCTGGCCTGCCCGGCAGCCAGCGTTTTGTCTGAACGTGTATTCAGCACGGCAGGGGGCGTCATTACAGACAAACGCAGCCGCCTGTCTACAGCCAATGTGGACAAGCTGACGTTCATAAAAATGAACCAGGCATGGATCCCACAGGACCTGTCCGTCCCTTGTCCAGATTAGACATTAACTACCTCCCCATAACCATATATTATTGGACTCCAGGGCACTTCCTCATTCAATCCTATTTTTATTTTCATTTTACCATTATATTGCGATGCTACCCAAAGTTGAATGAACCTCTCCTCTGCCTGTGTGCTAGGCCTAAATATATGCCAATGGACTGTTGCAGTGGTGGCTGACATGAAGCCTGATTCTCTGCTATGACATGCAGACTAATTCTCTGCTGACATGAAGCCAGATTGTCTGTTACGGGACCTCTCTCCTCTGCCTGGGTGCTGGGCCTAAATTTATGACAATGGACTGTTGCAGTGGTGGCTGACGTGAAGCCTGATTCTCTGCTATGACATGCAGACTGATTCTCTGCTGTCATGAAGCCAGATTGTCTGTTACGGGACCTTTCTCCTCTACCTGGGTTCTGGGCCTAAATTTATGAAAATTGACTCTTACAGTGGTGGGTGACGTGAAGCCTGATTCTCTGCTATGATATGAAGACTGATTCTCTGCTGACATGAAGCCAGATTGTCTGTTACGGGACCTTTCTCCTCTGCCTGGGTTCTGGGCCTAAATTTATGAAAATTGACTCTTACAGTGGTGGGTGACGTGAAGCCTGATTCTCTGCTATGATATGAAGACTGATTCTCTGCTGACATGAAGCCAGATTGTCTGTTACGGGACCTTTCTCCTCTGCCTGGGTTCTGGGCCTAAATTTATGAAAATTGACTCTTACAGTGGTGGGTGACGTGAAGCCTGATTCTCTGCTATGATATGAAGACTGATTCTCTGCTGACATGAAGCCAGATTGTCTGTTACGGGACCTTTCTCCTCTGCCTGGGTTCTGGGCCTAAATTTATGAAAATTGACTCTTACAGTGGTGGGTGACGTGAAGCCTGATTCTCTGCTATGATATGAAGACTGATTCTCTGCTGACATGAAGCCAGATTGTCTGTTACGGGACCTTTCTCCTCTGCCTGGGTTCTGGGCCTAAATTTATGAAAATTGACTCTTACAGTGGTGGGTGACGTGAAGCCTGATTCTCTGCTATGATATGAAGACTGATTCTCTGCTGACATGAAGCCAGATTGTCTGTTACGGGACCTTTCTCCTCTGCCTGGGTTCTGGGCCTAAATTTATGAAAATTGACTCTTACAGTGGTGGGTGACGTGAAGCCTGATTCTCTGCTATGATATGAAGACTGATTCTCTGCTGACATGAAGCCAGATAGTCTGTTACGGGACCTCTCTCCTCTGCCTGGGTGCTGGGCCTAAATATATGCCAATGGACTGTTGCAGTGGTGGCTGACGTGAAGCCTCATTCTCTGCTATGACATGCAGACTAATTCTCTGCTGACATGAAGACAGATTCTCTGTTACGGGACCTCCCTCCTCTGCCTGGGTGCTGGGCCTAAATATATGCCAATGGACTGTTGCAGTGGTGGCTGACGTGAAGCCTCATTCTCTGCTATGACATGCAGACTAATTCTCTGCTGACATGAAGACAGATTCTCTGTTACGGGACCTCCCTCCTCTGCCTGGGTGCTGGGCCTAAATATATGCCAATGAACTGTTGCAGTGGTGGCTGACGTGAAGCCTCATTCTCTGCTATGACATGCAGACTGATTCTCTGCTGACATGAAGCCAGATTCTCTGTTACGGGACCTCTCTCCTCTGCCTGTGTGTGTGCTGGGCCTAAATATATGCCAATGGACTGTTGCAGTGGTGGCTGACGTGAAGCCTCATTCTCTGCTATGACATGCAGACTGATTCTCTGCTGACATGAAGCCAGATTCTCTGTTACGGGACCTCTCTCCTCTGCCTGTGTGTGTGCTGGGCCTAAATATATGCCAATGGACTGTTGCAGTGGTGGCTGACGTGAAGCCTCATTCTCTGCTATGACATGCAGACTAATTCTCTGCTGACATGAAGACAGATTCTCTGTTACGGGACCTCCCTCCTCTGCCTGGGTGCTGGGCCTAAATATATGCCAATGGACTGTTGCAGTGGTGGCTGACGTGAAGCCTCATTCTCTGCTATGACATGCAGACTGATTCTCTGCTGACATGAAGCCAGATTCTCTGTTACGGGACCTCTCTCCTCTGCCTGTGTGTGTGCTGGGCCTAAATATATGCCAATGGACTGTTGCAGTGGTGGCTGACGTGAAGCCTCATTCTCTGCTATGACATGCAGACTGATTCTCTGCTGACATGAAGCCAGATTCTCTGTTACGGGACCTCTCTCCTCTGCCTGTGTGTGTGCTGGGCCTAAATATATGCCAATGGACTGTTGCAGTGGTGGCTGACGTGAAGCCTCATTCTCTGCTATGACATGCAGACTAATTCTCTGCTGACATGAAGACAGATTCTCTGTTACGGGACCTCCCTCCTCTGCCTGGGTGCTGGGCCTAAATATATGCCAATGGACTGTTGCAGTGGTGGCTGACGTGAAGCCTCATTCTCTGCTATGACATGCAGACTAATTCTCTGCTGACATGAAGACAGATTCTCTGTTACGGGACCTCTCTCCTCTGCCTGGGTGCCGGGGCCTAAATATCTGAGAATGGACTGTTCCAGTGGTGGGTGACGGGAAGCCAGATTCTCTGCTATGGAACCTCTCTCCAATTGATTTTGGTTAATTTTTATTTATTTAATTTTTATTTTAATTCATTTCCCTATCCACATTTGTTTGCAGGGGATTTACCTACATGTTGCTGCCTTTTGCAGCCCTCTAGCTCTTTCCTGGGCTGTTTTACAGCCTTTTTAGTGCCGAAAAGTTCGGGTCCCCATTGACTTCAATGGGGTTCGGGTTCGGGACGAAGTTCGGATCGGGTTCGGATCCCGAACCCGAACATTTCCGGGATGTTCGGCCGAACTTCTCGAACCCGAACATCCAGGTGTTCGCTCAACTCTATACTTAAGTAAGCAAGCATACAGCTTGCTATGCTCACCAGCCTGCCTGAGGAACCAGGTCTTTCCAGCTCTGCCCCCCACTGCAGTGGTTGTTTGTCATTGCCAGTGTCGTCATCAGCAGCAGCGACTTTATACTCCTCCACCATTGACTCCACCTCCTCTCCTTTCTCCATGGTCCCTAACAGCTACAGGGTGGCCAGCAAGATGCATAATCTACTCTTCTTCTGCCACCCCTTGTTGCATCCGCGTGACCATATGCTCTAATATAAATATCAGGGGGATGCCAACATTGATGCCACAGTTGTCTCTACTGACAAATCTGGTGGCCTCTTCGAAGGGCCTGAATATGCAACATGCATCTATGATGACCTACCTGCCGGGGTGGTCTGGTGCATAATGAAAGCATTCACTGCTTTACACTGCTCAAATAGATGCTCCAGCAAATTAAATGGTGGAATTCCAGCGAGTTGGAAAGTCCTGAATCAAGAGGTGCAGTGGCGAACCGTTATGTTGCTGCAAGTCCAGGACTATGTTCCTTACCACACAAGAATGGCTGAAATGCGAGGACAGTCTCTTGGACATGGCCAGCACCTTTTGCAAACCACTCTACTTTTTCAAAAAGTGTCACACAAATTGAACATGTGCACCATGCAAGGAGCATGTGTTATTTCCCCCAAATGCAACACCGCTACAGTGCCATTGTCACTTACCTCCATATCCAGTTGGAGTTGAAGGGAGACAGACAGCAGAATGTTTGCTGCTTAATGCACATTAGCAATTTATCAGCTGTGTGGCTACTCTGGACCAGGTTCATCAGCTCCAATACAGCATGGCAATGCTTCACTTTACACATATGATAGGGGGGAGAGGGAGTGGATGTCCATTGAGAAGAACTTGGAGGAGGTGGATAAGCCCCTAGTGTGGGAACCAGACCGACACAAACATGGAAGTGTCAATAGGACCTGGCCCTGTTCCAGTCCTACTTTGCTGTTGCCATGAAAAATACTGACCCAGTGGTCTGTGCAAGACATGTATTGTCCCTTCCCATAACAGCTGCTCCAGGTGTCCACTGTAGCAGATCTGGCATTGGCAGATTTTTAGGAGGTTCTGGTCATACATTGCCTCTGCTCTTTATTGCTGCCACGGCCACCACCCTCCTCCTCCTCTGATGTAATCTCCTCCTCAGCTTCCCAATCTGGCTACCAGGTCCTTTGCAACACGGTGCAGCTCAGTGGTTAGCACTGGTGCCTTGCAGCGCTGGGGTCCTAGGTTCGAATCCGACCAAGGGCAACATCTGCCTGGAGTTTGTATGTTCTCCCCGTGTTTGCGTGGGTTTCCTCCGGGTACTCCGGTTTCCTCCCACACTCCAAAGACATACTGATAGGGACCTTAGATTGTGAGCCCCATTGGGGACAGTTGGATGATAATGTCTGTAAAGCGCTGCGGAATTAGTAGCGCTATATAAGTGTGTATAATAAATAAATACACAATCATTGTCATAGTCCTCATCACTTATTCCTGCTCTGTAATTGCCCCAAGTGCCACTGTTGTAAGGGCTACCACTGCCACTACTGTCGCCACCACCATGGCTACAAGTGACACTACTACTACCACTGACATACCCATTCATGGGGTCACCCACCTCCCTCTGAAATCTCCTCCTAATTGCAGTCCAAACGCTGACTGTTCTAACACAAGTTATCAATAGGAAAACTCTCCTGAGTATGTTTCATAGCACATAGGGTTTTGTTGCCTCTTCTTAGGAAAAATAAATGTGCCCCACCAGGAGGAGGCAGTGAAGACAGAGATATACAATTTAAAAGTTTTTCTGGGGCTGCAAGGAGGAGGAGTAGGAGTAATGCTGTGACCCCTGGCTCCAAGACATGATGTCAGACCCATCTAGTCCACAATGCCCTGGGCCTCTGCTATGTAAAATAGTAGAACCCTGATGGTTATGGTGCCCACTGTACTTGCGAGTTGGAGCCATCTTTAAAGGCCGGACATGTACAGTGGAGGTCCGGAAAGGATTAAAGTCTGTCAGCAAAAAGGTGACCTCTTATAGATGGAAATGAAATACT
The DNA here is from genome assembly GCF_014858855.1 of Bufo gargarizans. NCBI lineage: Eukaryota > Metazoa > Chordata > Amphibia > Anura > Bufonidae > Bufo > Bufo gargarizans. The sequence continues at coordinate 399,761,692 of NC_058081.1, forward strand.
ACACAAAAGAGATTCTCCTCCCTTTGGGCCAAGAGCAGATCTCTCAATGAAAGTGAGATCACATGCCTCTTATATAAAGATCCTTCCACAGGAACCATTTGCAGAAGAAGAAATAGAATGAACCTTTTTGATGGCGCTGTCAGCAGGAGTCAGAGACAGGTAGGTATTGTTAACACAATACTTTTTTATTTTCAGTCAACGCGTTTCAGGGGCGGAGAGCCCCCTTCATCAGGACAATATACAACATAAAGCCACATTCACATGTGGCAGTTATTTAAACTCAAAAAAGGCGCGTGAGGCCAAAGGAGGGTGGAGCTTCTGGTATTCAGTCCCTTACTGATCCCGTTAAAATTATATATAGTGTGGACCTGATTCATTTAAGGAGAAATAAATAAGATAAAATGGCTATATATGGATATAGCTACAGTGGTTGAATTTCATCATATTTTAAAAAGGTTATAGATGGATTGGTCTAGTATTAAGACTTTTTTGAGGGAGAAAAAAAAAAGGAAGTGTAAAGTATGGTGGTTATTTGTGGTAGGATAATGAAAAAGATGGAAAAAATAATAATTAGTGGATAATAAGTGATAATGTAAATGATAATAATAAAGTGCATGGAATGATATGAAGTTTGGTAGTTATATTGCTAACGTATAAAAGATTTTTTTTAAATAAAAATATAAAATGTGTATGTATATATATATACACATACACATGTACACCCATATGTCTCATCATACACGTGCAATTGTAATTTCTATACATAGCTGATTTCTAGTGGGGGAGGATAGGGGAGAGAGCAACCACAAAAGGTTAACATATTTAAAATTCAAGGTTAGTGGCTATTGACACAATGTTATAGTTATTTTGTGAGGCTGTATCGGTTGTAGATCATAGACACAGTTTCACAAATGTAGCTAGCAGAGTGTTCGTAAGCAATAGTGCGGACTTGCAGATATTTGTTACATAAAGGTGGTGTTAGGACTATAGCAATGAGGCCACCCTATTCAATTGCATGGGCCCCTTGCAAAGGAGAGAAGAAAAAAAACAAACAAAAAAAACCCATTACATATTCTTGAATGCCAGGCGACACAAATATTGAGTGTCCTTTAGAAAAGTTTATATTAAAAGATGGTCTCATTAATTTCATTTAACCCATGGGGCGCAAGAGTATCCAATTGGTACATCCAGTAAACTTCTCGTCGCTGCAGTGTACTGAACCGGTTATATGGGTTTTGTGGTATGAAATCAATTGGTGTCATTCTGATTGGATGTTTTTGTTTCTCTGGTGTGGAGGCACAATGTCTGGAGAGGCTATGCTTTTGGTAATGTTTTTGGATGTTGTGCCTATGTTGGTTTAGCCTACAATGTAACTCCTGGGTGGTGCGCCCTACGTATTGAAGCCCGCAGCTACACTCAATTAAGTTTTTTTTGGATGAAAAATGTGTACATTTGTTGGTTATAGTCTTGCAGCATAAACACCGACTCTTTCCACATTTGTAGCTGCCTAGTTTTTTAGATGGTAAAAGTGGGCCAACAGAACTGTTTTTTTTTTATTGTGTTGTTTCGGCTTGCTGGGGGCAAGGAGGTTCTTAAATGTTGGGGCTCTCCTGTAAATCATTCTAGGCTTAGGCGGTAAGAGTTTTGCAAGGTATGGATCCTGAAGTAGGTTATACCAGTATTTTGAAAAAAATTGTACGTATACTGTTGTTGGATGTATTGAACTGTGTAACAAAGTTCATATTCATTTCTGTGTTTGTCCCTTGTCTGTTTTTGGGCTGTTAGGCAAGTTTCCTGTGTATCAGTGTATCAGTGATGGTTCTACCATAAGCGTTTTTTATAAGTTCCCTCGGGTAGCCTTTCTCAATAAATCGCTTTTTGAGGATTTTTGCCTGAAGTCACTATCAAGTTTCGTCGGATCCGTTTATATTGACTATATGGAATGTTTTCTAACCATTTTTTGTTAAGGAAACTTGAGAAATTAATGTAGCTATTTGTATCAATAGATTTAAAGTATGTTTGAGTAGCCAGTTGATTGTTTTTGGTAGAGATGATGATATCCAGAAATTCGATCTCACTTCTACTGTAGTTAGGGGTAAATTTTATTCCCCAGCTTGTGTTTATTTTATGACAAAATTGTAAAGCAGTGTTTTCGTCCCCGTCCCATATAATAAAGATATCATTGATGTACCTTTTGTAGTACACTAATTGTTGGGTCCGGGGTATAGTATTTTGGATGTGTAGTTTTTCAAACTCCCCCATAAACAGATTTGCAAAGGATGGCGCCACTTTCGTCCCCATTGCGGTACCTCTGCATTGATGGTATGTAACGCTATTGTAGATAAAGAAATTATTCTCTAAAATAAAGCGTAAACTGTCTGTGAGAAAGGCTACTTGAGGTGGTTTCAGGGAGGGGTCTCCCTCTAGAACAGTTTTTATACACTGTATGCCCAAATTGTGTTGGATATTGGAATAAAGAGCTACGACGTCCATGGTGAAGAATGCGTATGAATCTTTCCACGTGATGTCTTTTAGTTCCCGAATTAGCTGACTGGAATCATGGAGATAACTGGGTAGTGTGCGTACATAAGGTTGCAAGAAAAGGTCTAGATAGTGAGAGGTTGCTTGTGGCACATTTTGTGTTTGACACAATTGGTCTATTGTGTCAAACACAGTAGGGAGTGTCGGGGGCTCTTGGTATTAGGAAGTTTTTTTCTTTTTTATTTATATAATTTCTATCATGGGCGTTTTTTTATTATTTTTATAAGATCTTTAGTTATGCCTGGTAAGGGGTTTTCTGATATTTTTTTGTAATAGACTATCATTGAGGATATTTAATGCCTCCTTCTCGTAGTCCGCAAAATCTTGGATAACTATCCCACCCCCTTTATCTGCGGGGCGGATAATTATATTTTCACTTTCACTAAGTTTTTTTCTGGTATACTAAGGTTGTCTTTTCTATTGGACTTAGTTGTTATAGCGGTCATTGTTTTGATCTCGGAAGATATAAGATAAAAAAAAGTGGGGATATGGTGCCCCTGACTTTGAAGGGGAAAAAAAAATTAGATTTTAGTCTAACATCCTGATGTCTAAATGAGCATGGATCCGTTTCTGTTGGTTGTTCTATTATATCTCCTTTGGAGGGAAATTTGGTATTTTCAACTTCAAAATGCCTTTTGATTGTAAGGTTTCGCCTGAATTTTTGTATATCTAGAAACAACTCGAAGGGATTGACGGTATTAAAGGGGCAAAAGGATAGACCCTTCTCTAACACCTTGGTTTCTGTTGGAGTGAGTGTGTGAGAAGAATCTTTACTCTCCCTTAATCAAAAAAAATGTTATGTCATCTACTTAATTGAGTGTAGCTGCGGGCTTCAATACGTAGGACGCACCACCCAGGAGTTACATTGTAGGCTAAACCAACATAGGCACAACATCCAAAAACATTACCAAAAGCATAGCCTCTCCAGACATTGTGCCTCCACACCAGAGAAACAAAAACATCCAATCAGAATGACACCAATTGATTTCATACCACAAAACCCATATAACCGGTTCAGTACACTGCAGCGACGAGAAGTTTACTGGATGTACCAATTGGATACTCTTGCACCCCATGGGTTAAATGAAATTAATGAGACCATCCTTTAATATAAACTTTTCTAAAGGACACCCAATATTTGTGTCGCCTGGCATTCAAGAATACGTAATGTTTTTGTTTTTTTCTTCTCTCCTTTGCAAGGGGCCCATGCAATTGAATAGGGTGGCCTCATTGCTATAGTCCTAACACCACCTTTATGTAACAAATATCTGCAAGTCCGCACTATTGCTTACGAACACTCTGCTAGCTACATTTGTAAAACTGTGTCTGATTTACAACCGATACAGCCTCACAAAATAACTATAACATTGTATCAATAGCCACTAACTATGAATTTTAAATATGTTAACCTTTTGTGGTTGCTCTCTCCCCTATCCTCCCCCACTAGAAATCAGCTATGCATAGAAATTACAATTGCACGTGTATGATGAGACATATGGGTGTACATGTGTGTATATATATATATATATATATATATATATATATATAATTGTTCAATCTACAGAGACATATACATATATATACACTCACCTAAAGAATTATTAGGAACACCTATTCTATTTCTCATTAATGCGATTATCGATTATCTAGTCAAACTAATCAACCAATCACATGGCAGTTGCTTCAATGCATGTAGGGTTGTGGTCCTGGTCAAGACAATCCTGAACTCCAAACTGAATGTCAGAATGGGAAAGAAAGGTGGGCTACAACAGCAGAAGACCCCACCGGGTACCACTCATCTCTACTACAAATAGGAAGAAGAGCTCACCAAAATTGGACTGTTGAAGACTGGAAAAATGTTGCCTGGTCTGATGAGTCTCGATTTCTGTTGAGACATTCAAATGGTAGAGTCCGAATTTGGCGTAAACAGAATGAGAACATGTATCCATCATGCCTTGTTACCACTGTGCAGGCTGGTGGTGGGGGAGTAATGGTGTGGGGGATGTTTTCTGGGCACACTTTAGGCCCCTTAGTGCCAATTGGCCATCGTTTAAATGCCACGGGCTACCTGAGCATTCTTTCTGACCATGTCCATCCCTTCATGACCACCATGTACCCATCCTCTGATGGCTAATTCCAGCAGGATAATGCACCATGCCACAAAGCTCGAATCATTTCAAATTGGTTTCTTGAACATGACAATGAGTTCACTGTACTAAAATGGCCCCCACAGTCACCAGATCTCAACCCAATAGAGCATCTTTGGGATGTGGTGGAACGGGAGCTTCATGCCCTGGATGTGCATCCGTCAAATCTCCATCAACTGCAAGATGCTATCCTATCAATATGGGCCAACATTTCTAAAGAATGCTATCAGCACCATGTTGAATCAATGCCACGTAGAATTAAGGCAGTTCTGAAGGCAAAAGGGGGTCCAATACCGTATTAGTATGGTGTTCCTTATAATTCTTTACGTGAGTGTAATAAATATATATATATATAAATTAGTATTGTGTTAACAATACCTACCTGTCTCTGACTCCTGCTGACAGCTCCATCAAAAAGGTTCATTCTATTTCTTCTTCTGCAAATGATACCTCTCCCCGACGATTGCTTCCAAGGCAAGGGGCTGGAAGCTAGGCAGCAGCGCAGGCACCCCGCATGCTGATCGGGCAAACCAGCACAAGCTACATATAGTGTTGTGACTCATCACAACACTATCCGGTAAGAGTTTTCACTTACCTCTTTTACTAATCATCTTACTATACCACACATGAGGCGCTGCCTCCTATCTCTCTTTTATCTCCACAGGAACCATAGCACACATCTGACACATTCATCTCATCTGGGTTTTCTTCTTGAATTGATCTCTCAAGCCTCGAAAAGGAACTTTACAGAATAATTACTGCTTTTAAACATAGGAGACTTAAATGGGCTTTCTAGGATCGGCACATTAATGGCCTATTCCAAAGATAGGCCATCAATATCAGATTGTGGGGATCTGACCCTCAGCACTCCAGTCAATCAGCTTTTTGGAGGGGCCATGTTGCTCCTGCGAGTGCTGCAGCATCTTCTTTGTTTGCCTCAGTCTGTCAACCTGCACGACCTACACACAGTAGTACCATGCCGTGCCACTACTATATCAGTAAGTAGATGGTGTGCAGGTAACCATTGATGAGATTGTAGCACTTGCATGATTACCACAGCCCCTTCAAACAGCTTATGTTGGTAGTGTGATGACCACCAGATACACTGATGAGCAAAAATGTTTAGAACTTTTAACTTTCAGGCTCCATCTCTCACCATCCACTAAAGCAGGGTATCTTAACTCCGGCAGGGTTTCTTAAAGGGGTTGTCCGGGTTCAGAGCTGAACCCGGACATACCCTTATTTTCACCCCGGCAGCCCCCCTGAGCCTAGCATCGGAGCATCTCATGCTCCGATGCGCTCCAGTGCCCTGCGCTAGAACGCGCAGGGCACGGGCTCTTTTGTTTTCAATAACACACTGCCGGGCGGTAACTTCCGCCCAGCGGTGTGTTCGGTGACGTCACCGGGTCTCTGAGGGGCGGGCTTTAGCCGTTTTACTAGCTAGGGCAGAGCCAAATCCCGCCCATCAGTGCCGGTGACATCACCGGGGTTCCTGTCAGCCCCATGGAGAGCCCCGGTACGTCACCGGAACTCTGAAAAATGCCTTTGCCCTGTGCAATTTAGCGCAGGGCAAAGGAGAGCATCGGAGCATGAACTGCTCCGATGCTCATGTCAGGGGGGCTGCCGGGGTGAAAATGGAGGGATGTCCAGGTTCAGCTCTGAACCTGGACAACCCGTTTAACTCCGGTCCTCAAGACCCACCTACCGGTCAGTATTTGAGAATATCCTACAGAATGAACACCTGTGGTAAGTCCTGATGCATGGACACTAAATATATTACCTGTTCAATACTAAGGAAATCCTGAAAACATGACTGGTAGGTGGGTCCCGAGGACCGGAGTTGAGAAACCCTGCATTAAAGCTTCAAACATGAGACTGCTTGGTTATCATCTTGGCTATCTCATACATAAATTGGACTTGCAACTATTTAGCATACGATTAGTCACGCAGATTCTTGTCATGTAACTGAATTGTTACTATATTGCTCCTAAAATTCCAAATGTTAATTTTTATTACTTTGTTAGTATTTTGTAAATCCACCTTTGGCTTTCAATGCTGCCTAAATCCTTCTGGGTATGCTCTCGATCAGATTCAAGCATGCCTTGACCAAAATATGATGGTGAGATATGGAGCCTGAAAGTCAAAAGTTCAAAACATTGTTACCCTTTTGCTCATCAGTGTGTGTATTGTGAACTGTTACGCCTTCCTGCGGGGTTGTTTTGGGCCGAAACAGGTACACTGACACCGCTTGTGCGTCACACTGTTGCTAGTTTATTTTGCAAGTTGCTCAAATTAACAAACAAAACCAAAAACAACAATAGCCGTCTGGCTCCTGCCTATCTCACTCAGCAGCCCTAGCTAAACTCATAACACAAAACACAAAGAGCATTTTCAAGGGGAAAACAGAGCAACTTACAGTTCAGTAGTTAGGTGGAGAAGCCAACCGCTCTCAGAGCTCCTGGGCTTGCAGCTTCTCAAAACAGACTGCCAGAGAGAGAGAGCTCCTGGGTCAGGGCTGCTGACTTAATTAGTACATCTGTGTGAGCAGTCCCCCAGGGAGGTAAAACCCGGACTGGCTCCGGGTGGTCAGGGAACCCACCCAACTCTTCCCTGACCGGCTCCAGGACCCTAAAGTGGTTTTCTTTTTCCCAGAAAGCTTCTGGATACAAGGAAAACCAAACCTTCCTGGAGCCTTTTAACACATGAAGTGCTGGAAACTTGGTGCAATGTACACACCATCCAGCACTTTCTCTGCAAAACATTGTGACACCCTGTCACATACCCCCTCCCTCTGTTCGAACCCGTGGGTACAGACACTTTCCGAGAACATACAATGAGTTCGGGAGAGAGCGTCAGCATTGGCCTGCAGCTTTCCTGCTCTGTGCTCCACTGAGAAATTATAGTCCTGTAGTGACAGGAACCAGCGGGTCACCCTTGCATTATGGTCTTTGGCCCGTGACATCCAGGTAAGAGGGCAGTGATCTGTCACTAACTGAAATTGACGGCCAAGCAGATAGTATCGCAGAGTCTCTAAAGACCACTTGATGGCCAAACACTCGCGCTCCACAATACTATAGTTTTTCTCAGCTGGGGTTAGCTTCCTACTCAAATATATCACTGGGTGTTCTTCTCCATGCACCGACTGTGACAACACGGCCCCTAGGCCCACATTGGAAGCATCTGTTTGAACAACAAACTTTTTTTTGAAATCAGGAGCGATCAAAACTGGCCTACTGCATAACACCTCCTTGAGTTTACAGAACGCAACCTCAGCATCTTTGTTCCAAGAAATTCCCCCTGAGCTTTTGCCCTTGATTAGGTCCGTAAGCGGAGCAGCTATGGTGGCAAAATCTGGAATAAACCTTTGGTAATACCCTACCATGCCCAGAAACGTCCTCACCTGTTTTTTTGTGCAAGGTTGAGGCCACTCCTTAATTGCCTGTACCTTTTGAGCCTGAGGCTTGATGAGGCCTTTACCAATAATGTACCCTAGGTATCGTGCCTCTTCAAGGCCCAGGGCACATTTCTTGGGATTGGCCGTCAGACCAGCCTGCCGAATTGAGTTTACCACCGCTTGGACCTTGGGAAGATGACTTTCCCAATCAGAGCTGAATATCACCACGTCGTCAAGGTAGGCCGACGCGAAGTGCCGGTGTGGCCTAAGGACTTCATCCATCAACCTCTGAAAGGTGGCAGGGGCCCCATGAAGCCCAAACGGCATTCTCACATACTGGAATAGGCCCTGAGGAGTAGAAAATGCTGTCTTTTCCCTAGCCGTTGAAGTAAGTGGAATCTGCCAATAACCTCTGGTTAGATCCAGGGTGGTAATGTACCTGGCTGGACCTAACCTTTCTATCAACTCATCCACCCGTGGCATGGGATAAGCGTCAAACTTTGAGATATCGTTTAATTTGCGAAAGTCGTTGCAAAACCGCCAGGACCCATCCGGTTTTGGTACCAACACCACAGGGCTAGACCAATCACTATGGGACGGCTCAATAACACCTAGCTCCAACATTCTCTGGATCTCACCGGCTACTGTCTGTCTGCGAGCTTCAGGAATGCGATATGGCTTCAAGCGAACCCGAGCTTGTGGATCTGTAACAATATCATGCTTAATTACATGAGTGCAACCTGGCCACTCTGAAAACACATCAGCATTCCTAAGGAGGAATTCCTTTACCTCTTGGGCTTGTGCCCTTGACAAAGTCTCCGAGACCTTCACCTCAGTAACTTCCCTCTGAAGTGTAGGGCTGAGAGGCTCAGCCGCCATAGAAACTAACGGTTCCTTCCAGGCCTTTATTAAATTGACATGATAAATTTGCATTTTTTTCCGTTTGTCAGGTTGGTGGACTTTATAATTCACCTCCCCTATCTTCTCTACAACCTCATAGGGCCCTTGCCATTTTGCTAGGAATTTGCTTTCGACGGTGGGAACCAGAACCAGGACCCGGTCACCCGGCTGAAAAACCCTGAGTCTGGCTCCCCGATTGTATATGCGACTTTGGGCCTCTTGAGCCTGCCTCATATGTTCTTGTACTATGGGCATTACAGCTGTGATGCGATCCTGCATCTGTAGAACATGTTCCACCACGGAGCGGTGGGGAGAGGGCTCCTCTTCCCACGACTCCTTTGCAATATCCAAAAGCCCCCGGGGTTGTCGCCCATACAAAAGCTCAAACGGGGAAAACCCAGTAGACGACTGAGGCACCTCACGAACAGCAAACATCAAGTAGGGGAGCAGGCAATCCCAATCTCTCCCGTCTGCCTCAACGACCCTTTTTAACATTCTCTTGAGGGTTTTGTTGAAGCGCTCAACCAACCCATCAGTTTGAGGGTGATAGACAGATGTCCTTAACTGTTTTATACCCAGCAGCTTACACAAACCTTTCATTACGTTTGACATAAAAGGCGTTCCTTGATCCGTCAGGATCTCTTTTGGAATGCCTGTTCTAGCAAACATATGAAACAGCTCCCGGGCAATTGTTTTAGCTGACGTGTTCCGCAGAGGAACCGTCTCGGGATACCTAGTGGCATAGTCTAACACCACAAGAATGTATTGATGTCCCTTTGCAGATTTCACCAGGGGCCCCACCAAATCCATTGCAATCCGGTGAAAAGGTACCTCAATGATGGGTAACGGTACCAAGGGTCCCCGGTAATGAGGCGCAGGGGACGTCAACTGACATTCTGGGCAAGACGAACAGAATCGTTTGACTTCTGCAAATATGCCAGGCCAAAAAAACCTCTGGAGTACCCGTTGCTGCGTTTTCTCGGCTGCCAGGTGTCCTCCCATGGGGTTTTTATGAGCCAGGTCAAGTACCACTTTCCTATGCGATTTGGGAACAACTAGTTGCTCTACGACTTCACCCCTTATATTATCAACACGATAGAGAAGATCATGGTTGACAGCAAAGTGAGGGTACACCTTCTCCAAGCCTGTACTGTGGGCAACCTCATTAACCACAGCCACATTTTTCCAAGCATGAGCTAACGTTGGGTCCCTCAGTTGGGATGTGCCAAAGTTATCTTGAGAGCAGTTTATTTCTGGCATCGGTAACTCTTCCACAGACTCTTGTGGTCTCTCGGATTCCCCCACTAGCACAGAGAAGGGAAACTGGTCAGGCTCAACTGGGGTCAGTCCACCGGCCGGTGCTTCAGAACCGGAATCCCCAAAGTTAGGCAGGCTAGCCAGAGTTTCATCTCTCACACTTAGGGAAACTTGAGGTGGAAAGTCGACCGCCCACAGGTCCCAGAACAAAGGAAAGTCCCGCCCTAGTATGACACTATGCATCAGGGATTTAGACACTCCAACCTCATGGGATGTCACACCAAACTGAGTCTCAATGGGGACCACCGCTGTACCATAACTTTTTGCATCACCATGTATGCACACAACACCCATGCACTGGTTTTTCAGCTGGTCTGGAGCTACCAGGTCTGAGTGTACAAGCGTAACGAGGCTCCCAGAATCCAGCAAGGCCTGGACACTCCTTCCATCCACTTTGACTTGTGCCATGTGAGCCAGCGCAGATGTCAGACGCGCTGGATGAGCAAAGAAGGAAAGGCGCCGAGCGGCTCCACACTCCATAGGTACTGGGACGTCAGGACATTTAGCAGCCACATGCCCTCGGGCTTTGCACCTCCAGCACTGGACACCGGAGCCTGATAGGGTCTCTTTCAGCAGCCTAGTATCCATGTTGGTCTTCACCCACGTTTTCAAACCAGGATCAGCATTTAAGGTTGAGGCGCCTCTCCCCGCCACTGCGGGCAGACGCCGCTTTACAGGCATGTTCTCGGGGTCAGACCCCCCTGCCAAAAACCCCTCTGCTGCGAGGTAGCGTTCAACCATCTCAACTAACTCATTGGCAGACTTTGGATCAGCGTGACTGACCCATTTTCTTAATTCATACGGCAGCGCTGTCAGGAAGCGATCCATTGTGACCCTTTCGACAATCTGGGGTGCCGTGAGTATCTCAGGTTGCAACCACTTTCGTACCAGATAAATTAGGTCATGCATCTGTGACCTGGGAGACTTATTAGGTTGGTAATTCCAGCGGTGCACGCGTTGGGCCCGCACAGCAGGAGTGACACCCAAACGGCGGAGAATTTCAAGCTTTAGCTTCTCGTAGTCCTGGGCATCCTCGGCAGACAAAGCAAAATACGCTTTCTGAGAGTCACCAGTTAGAAATGGAGCAACCAACCCCGCCCACTGAGGCTTAGGCCACGCCTCCCGATCTGCAGTACGTTCAAAAGTATTCAGAAACGCTTCCACGTCATCGTGTGGGGTCATTTTCTGAAGAAAATGGCTTGCTTTGATCAACCCACTATTGCTAGGTCGATCCGGATGCGTATTCGCCAGCTGCTGCAGAACCTCTGTAAGAGTTTCTCTGTCTTTCCGAGCGGCTTCAGCTTGCATTTGCCGGTCTCTCTCCGCAGCCTCAGCTAGTGCAGTCACCTGAGAACTCAACAGACGTACAATTTCCTGCTGCGCCTCCTGCTGAGCAGCCAAAGCCTTTTCATGTCTGGCATTAGTCTCTCGCTGGACTGCATTTGCGTCTTGCTGGGTTGCACAGGCTTGTGCCAACCTCAACACCAGGTCTTCCATCGTACTGGATGATAAGATGAAATGCAATTCAAGTTGCTAGATGGGTGGTATCTGGCAGGGATCCGTGTGCCCGCATCCGACACCAATTTGTGAACTGTTACGCCTTCCTGCGGGGTTGTTTTGGGCCGAAACAGGTACACTGACACCTTTGTAGCTTGTGCGTCACACTGTTGCTAGTTTATTTTGCAAGTTGCTCAAATTAACAAACAAAACCAAAAACAACAATAGCCGTCTGGCTCCTGCCTATCTCACTCAGCAGCCCTAGCTAAACTCATAACACAAAACACAAAGAGCATTTTCAAGGGGAAAACAGAGCAACTTACAGTTCAGTAGTTAGGTGGAGAAGCCAACCGCTCTCAGAGCTCCTGGGCTTGCAGCTTCTCAAAACAGACTGCCAGAGAGAGAGCTCCTGGGTCAGGGTTGCTGACTTATACATCTGTGTGAGCAGTCCCCCAGGGAGGTAAAACCCGGACTGGCTCCGGTGGTCAGGGAACCCACCCAACTCTTCCCTGACCGGCTCCAGGACCCTAAAGTGGTTTTCTTTTTCCCAGAAAGCTTCTGGATACAAGGAAAACCAAACCTTCCTGGAGCCTTTTAACACATGAAGTGCTGGAAACTTGGTGCAATGTACACACCATCCAGCACTTTCTCTGCAAAACATTGTGACACCATGTCACAGTATATACCCTAATGTATCTCTAGGACATAAGGTTCACCAAAGGCAGACTCAACCTTTAAAGCAGGGATGCTCAACCTGCGGCCCTCCAGCTGTTGCAAAACTACAACTCCCAGCATACCCAGAAAGCCTACAGCTATCATCCCATAGCAGGGCATTGTGGGAGTTGTAGTTTTACAGCTGGAGGCCCGCAGGTTGAGCATGCCTGCTTTAAAGGGACGTTGCATCAAACACTTATGTTTAAGAAGTGAAGAAAAAGGAGAAATAAGTTGATTTTACTGGAGATTATATCCCAAAGCAACTAGGTGTAGCAGTTACACTTCAGTTATATTAAAAGGGGCAGGGTGGACTAATATTAAAAATTATTGCACAAGAACAATCCTTCATGGGAAATTAAACCACTACTTGACTTTAATAAACTGAACATCAAAGCTTTTGTTATATTGTTGCATTATACAACTGTAATAAAGCTGAAGTATACAACAATAAAATGTCTCTATGCTTGTTGTATGTCATACATATAGAGAATCCGACCTACAATTATTAAATGTGGTGTTATTGCATACAAGTAGGAATGCAGGGTGTCTCCTCTTCTGTCAGGGGTGGACTCAGGAAACCCCCACCCAAATTCAGCTATCATACTAAAAGTATATAAAGCTGGGTTCACATCCCCATTTAGCTTTTTTTTTCTTCTGATCTGTCAGAAGAACACAAAAAGAAAAAAAAAAATGGATCCGTTAATTTGAGCATCATAGTTACATTTGAATTCTGGCAGTCTGATCGGGCTGATGATCAGGTTACCAGAGCTCACTGTATATCGTAGCATTGCCAGATATAACCATGTACTGCCGGATCCCCATTGACTATAATGGGATCTGGCGGTGATCTAGCTTTTCCAGCATAAATGCTGGGCTTCGTCTGGACAAATAATGCTGCATGCAACTTTTTTGTGCGGCCAACAGCTGGCATTTATGCATGGACAGCCCATTGGATCAGGTTACTGGAGTTCACCATATCCAGCATTAACGGATATGACCGTGTACTACTGGATCCCCATTGACTATGATGGGATATGGCAGTGATTCAGATGCTTTTCCAGCAAAAATGCTGGGTTTTGGTCAGGCAAATATTGCTATATGCAGCATTTATTGTCCGTCCAACAGCTGGCATTTATGCCGGAACCGCCCATCGGATCAGGCTACTGGATTCTCAACCCTACTGCGAATGCTGTCTTATAATCAGTTTGTGTCACTTCCATCAGAGACCACGTATTTTTCACTGGAGGATGAGTCCTAAAAAAATGTGCTTCTTCTCAATCAATAAATAAAAAAGGATCTCTTTTGAAAGTGATAAAAAATGTATGCTATCAGAAAATAATTTATGCTCAAAATAACTGATCCATTTTTTTCGGATCAGAAGAATGGAAAGCTAAACGGTAATGTGAACCCAGCCTTAGGGTCCATTCACAAATCTGTGTGTGTTTTGCGGATCCACGACCGTACATGTGGACCGCACATCGCAATTGCGAACAAGAATAGGACATGTTCTAATTTTTTTCGGGAACAGAATTGCGGACCCGAAAGTGCGGGTCTGCAATTCCAGATACGGGCAGCACATCGTGCTGCCCCATAGAAATGAATAGGTCCACAATTCTGTTCCGCAAAATACGGAACGAAATTGCAGACGTGTGAATGTACCCTTAGTATAATCAATTTCAATTATAAACACAATGAAAAAAACCTCTTTATCTGGCTGGACAATCCCTTTTAATAATTTTAAGTGTAGACCCTCTTAGTGTTATGTGCAGTAAGGCAGAACTTTCATGTGTATTAAGTCTACATTCAAAGCCCTCACTAAATACATTTATGAGCTTCACCTCATATACCGTATTTTTCGCCCTATAAGATGCAAAAGTGTGTGGGGGGGGGGGAATGGCAGTGCATCTCATGGGGCGAATGCTGCCATTTAACACTGATACAGCGCCAGCCGTGATGCTGCACAGTCAGGCCAGCAATGTATCAGCGGGGAGGGAGGAGGGTCTTGGGGCCGGCAACTGATATTGGAATGGCAGCGGGGCCCTGTGCAGTCACTGTATTCTATTACACCGGGCCCCACTCACTGTAGTATTCATAATGACATAATTCATCCCTTAGTCCTGGTGACTGACAAATAAAGTGGCCTACTCAACGGGCCTGAGCAAACCACAGGTGTCATGAATGAGCTGCCACTGGCTAACATTGAAGTTACACAGGGAAGTACTCCTGTCTGCCAGTATCATCAAGAAATCATTCCCGGCTTTTCTCTGCTCATATAGTTGGTCCAACATGTGGAAAGTGGAGTTCCAACGTGTGGAAAAGTCACATATTTGAGGTGATGTTGGGGAACACCATTCTGCCTCTGCAGGTCAAAAAGGCTGTGTTTTGCAGTGTGAAAATGCATACACAGTCTCCTAGGCATTTTCAAGACATCTTGCAGTTGGGTGGAAGACTTCAGGTAGGCTTCTGAGTAGAAAACCATGAGCACCTTTGACTCCAGATCTCACACTGCTGCCACCCTGCTGGCTCAGCTGCACATTGCCACCCTGCTCCTGTGTCATGAGCAAACTGCCACCCTCACTCCCTGATGATGATTTCACCTCTTCAACCAGCTATGCGATCAGCTACATCATCCTGCTACATCAGTCTGCTCGGCACTTATGTCACCCTCACCAGTCTCATGGCAACATCCCTGACCGCTTACAACACCTACTCCGATTCGACTGTCATTGTCGCTACTTTTACACCTACAGGAGGAAGCATCGGACCTCTCCTCCAAATCTGGGCAGGAGAGTAGCTGCCGACTGTCCTCAATAATATCTTCCTCAATAAAAAGTGTAGCAGAGCTGGCGGCATACATTACTTGCCTGGCAGAAGGAGCAGCAAAGGAAAACTGCAGGTTCAGAACACGTGAGGGCACAGAGCCTATTCCTGGGCCACTCCAACTAAGTGTGGTGTCAAAGGAACCCACCGACTCCCGACTGTGGCTGTCTGATATCAGTTGAGATTATTTGAAGAGCGAGTCAACCATTCCAGGAGATCAGGATTGGTCGTCAAAAGCGATTGCTGGATGACCATGGCTTTGGCCTGTTGCTGCGGCTGCTACAACAACCGGCCTAATATAATTGCTTATCTATTCAACAAGGTGGTGTCACGGTCTTGTTGTTCGAATATGACACGTTTGCCATGCATGCTGCTTGCCTGGGGCAACATGTTGTTTATGCAGCATGTGTTTGCCTTGCTCCTTTCTCCTCGTTACTTCTCTGTCTGGTGCATGTGGGGTTAAGTTCCTGGCTGGGTGTGGTCACTTGGTTCCATTTAGCCTGTGGCTGGAAGTCTGGGGTAGTCTCATCCAGCATTTCTTGGTGCTGGAGCTATGCTCCTGTCCTGGGTGTTCCATCTGCCCAGTCCTTGAGGGCCACCTTGTGAGACAAGGGAAAACAGGAACAGAAACTAGGTCTGAACAGGGGTGTAACTACCATAGCGGCAGACCATGCGACTACTATGGGGCCCAGGGCAAGAGGATGCCCAGTCTTAGTTGGGATTATCTCCTCTTCCCCTTGAGGTGAAAATTTGGTTAGGACTCTACCTTCAAAAACAGGGATCCTCAACCTGCGGCTCTCCAGCTGTTGCAAAACTACATGTCCCAGCATTCCTGGATGGCCTACAGCTATAAGAGCATGTTGGGAGATTTTTGCAACAGCTGGAGGGATGCAGGTTCAGCATTCCTGCTCTAAAGGAACAACTTTTAGCAAATAAAGCTGTGGGAAATGGCACAAGGGTCATTGAAAAGGGTTTAGGCAGAAACCCTTCTGTCCCGTGTGGGGGTCCTAGTTTGATCCTTGCTATGGGGCCCTTACTTCTCTATATATGCCACTGGGCTTGAACACTGGGGACAGGGGACTGGTCACCTCCTAGAAACCTTAATGCTAGTCCTGACTAACTAAAGTATGAACAGGACTCGATGGTAGTTAAGTCCATACACCGTGACCTAGGGCCCTAACACACCCTGTAGAAACCTGGTTATAGTGTCAGGACTAGAGACAATCGGTTCATCCACCAGAAGGATGAATCCGAATCTCCCTCAGGCCTAGAAACAGAGACATGACAGTGCAGTGAACAGCCAGCTGGAATCTATACATATGTACTGGAACCCGAACACCATAAAGGACACAGTACAAATAACAAACACAGAACCCAGCACACCAGTAACTCCCTGGACCCCCTATGCGGACAGGATGAATGGTGGCCTCAGGCAGAGCTGCACACTGACTTGTTGTTCTCCCTCCGGGGAACCCAGGAGCCCTCTCACCAAAGACACAGATAGGGGACATGACTAGCATTCATGCAGGACTATGCACACCAAAACAGACCAGACATGGAACAACTAGACATACAACAAAATCCCTGAACATAAACCACACCATACATAGAAAACAGGGAAGGAAGACAAGGTAACAACAGGATGACATTGATGTCTCACTAGGTGGCCCTCAATAACTAGGCAGATGGAATACCCAGGACAGGAGCATAGCTCCAGCACCAACAGAGGCTGGAGGACAACTAAACTCCAAGCTACCAACCACAGGCAAAAGTGACCACACCCAGCCAGGTAGTTAACCCAATAAGCACCAGACAGGGAAGGGAAACAAACCTTAAAGGAGAAGTGTACGCACATGCTGCATAAACTACACGTTACCCCAGGCAACCAGCATGCATGGCAAACAACACAGAGACAGTCGTGACAGGTGGACACCCCACTTACAGTAGAAAAGGACAGGTTATTTGACCCAATTTCAGAATCAAGGTCTAATAGAATTGTTTACCTATTAAACTATGTGGAAACCCCACTAACAGTAGAAGTAGACAGGTTATTCACCCCAATTTGATAATTAAGGCCTAATAGAATAGCTTATGTAATAAAAAGGGTGCACACCCCAATAACAGTAAAATTAGAAAGCTTATTCACCCCAATTTGAGAATCAAGGCATAATATAATTGCTTATCTATTCATTACTATATGACACGAAACTGTTTATACTGTCAAAAACGAATAAAAAAGATTGAAATTAAGAATTGCTTACTTTCAGGAATGTAGGCCTCACATAATCTCTCAGAGCTGAACTTCCACAGAACTGAAGGTTTTACAAAGCTCAGCATGGGACACTTTCCTCAACCAGTTTGTAAAGTAAAGGACATGTACTCATCTTAACTGAGAGCCACTTCCTTAAGTTATGCTGTACTACTGCCTCTGCAGAGTAGAAGACACAGAAGGGAAGGTAATGCCAGTCTGGGTGCAATGATGAAATCTGGCCACTAGATGGTAATCTTGCACCATAAATGGGACTCTGTACTTCTATATGGCTAGGAGCTTCAGCCCCCTTGTGATGTAAGTGGTGAAATGTGCGCTAGCATTGTTGTTCTGAAAATAGAGAGGAGGAACCCAAATAAAATCACAGGCCTGGAACATTGTCCAGTCTGAACATGCTGTGTGTTAAAGAGTAACATGCCATCAGGACAGTAGCACCAGGAAAAGCAGAGCTAACCTATGCAGTGGAGAGACTGCCATGCCTTTGTTGTGCAGTGTGTGTAAAGGACAGGAGGAGAGCTGCACATAGTGATGGAGGTGCAGACTAATGCCTCATTCACACATCAGTGTTTTAGTCAGTGATTTGCATCAGTGATTTTGAGCCAAAATCTGGTGTGGGTCTAAACACAGAACGGGTACAGATCTTTCCCTTATGTCTATGGAGGCTCTAATCCAATTTTGGCTCACAATCACTGATGGAAATCACAAGGAGCGTACATAGAAATCATTGGGCCCATAGCAAGAATCTAAATTCTAAATTATGTAAGGGTTGAGGTATAATATTTGTAGTGTGCACAGGTATATAGTATATACAGCAGTGTACTGATATGTGAGGTTTAAGGTATAATATATGCAATGTGTACAGATATAGTATATATACAGCGGTGTACTGATATGTGAGGTACAGGGTATAATAGATGCAGTGTGTACAGATATAACACCACAATATTAAGTGTAAATCACCCTCTTTCCCAATTTTATATATAAACAATAAATAAACATATTACATATTGCCACATCCGAAAAGTCCAAACTATTAAAATATAAAAAATTAAAAAAATCTCCTATGCGGTGAATGCCGTAACAGAAAAAATAGAAATAAAAACTGTGTGATTAGCCATTTTTTTGTTGTTGACTTGTCCCCCCAAAAATAAGATAGGACTGTTCGCTTATGGGCCGGACGTTCCATAAAATGCGTAACGCACGCAGCTTTTTTGATGTTTTTATTTTTTTCCCGTTGTATCGAATGGTATTGAGTATCACAATGCCTTTTTATGGTATCGAAACGGAATCAAAATGTTGGTATCAAAACAACCTTAGTATAGGTCAGTTATATATTATGGTCACTGTGTGTGAGTTACATGAGGTTGTGGTCACTGTAGCCATCTGTAGTATTATATACACGTATGAGTGAGCAATGAGTAAAAACAGGGTATGGGTGGGGGGCAAAAGAAAAAAGTGGAGGACCCACACTTACCACTCAATTTCAGTCTGTATGGATCAATGCAGAGCTGATTGTGAATTTCTAATACTTGCTGTTATGGGTTGAAGGACCTGTGATGATGTCATCACAGGTCCTGGCAGATGTACCTTTCAAACATTGGAACTAAACCATTTTTGGTGCAGTTCTTTTGTTAGATCCTGCAGGACCTGTGATGTTGAAGATGATGTTATCACAGATCCTGGCAGATGAACTGTTCTAACCTGGGAACTATACTTTACACTGTGCAGTTCCCTTAGAGGACCTGTGATGACATCAAAGGTCCTTTAGCTTTAGGAAGATAGATGGGAGCAATTAAGGGGTGGGGCCTCTCCTCCACTGCGGGCCCCCATTCCTCATGGGCCACATAACAGCTGCGTGGTCTGCCACTTGAAATCACTGATCAAAACACTGACATGTGAATAAAGCTTAAAGGGGTTGTGTCACTTCAGCATTTAGCATTTATTATGTAGAGGAAGTTAATACAAGCTACTTACTAATGTATTGTTATTGCCCATATTGCCTTCTTTGCTGGCTGGATTCATTTTTCCATCACACTATACACCGCTTGTTTCCATGGTTACAACTACCCTGTAATCCAGCAGCTGTTGTTGCGCTTGCACACTATAGAAAAAAGCGCCAACCTCTCTGGTGGCCGGGACCGTGGGAGCTCACAATCATTAGGTTGGTCCTTTTTCCTATAGTGTGCAAGCACAACCAACGCTCCTCGATTGCAGGGTGGTCATAACTATCGAAACAAGCAGTGTCAATGCGACAAATGAATGTAGCCAGAAAAAGAGACAATATGGATAACACTACATTAGTAAATGCCTTATATTAACTTTCTCTACATGATAAATGCCATTTGCTGAAGTTACACAAGCCCTTTAAGGAGCATAGAGATTCTGCTGTTGATGAGCCACCAGAGGCAACTCCAGGGACTAGGTGTGGAGAACTGGCTGGCAGGGGAGTATGTTCTGCTGCTTCGTACATGGCAATGAAATGAACACTGTCTGCCAAACAGTATAGATACTGAGGACCGAATGCTGCAGCGTGGGTCAGGTGTAGTTAAACGAGTGCCAGATAGCCCAGGGAGGAAAGGTATCCAAAGCAAGAGACATTGGGGGAGAGTTACCAAATTGGTGTAAAGTACAACTGACTTAGTAGCCCATAGCAACCAATCAGATTCCATCTTTCATTTTTCACCGCTCCTTTGGAAAATAAAAGGTGGAATCTGATTGGTTGCTATGGGCAACTAATCCAGTTCTATTTTACATTGTCTGACCCTGTGATTGTATCTGCCATACAGAACCCAACACTACTGCTAATGTATGTTTACCAAGTGTATGTATTATGTACCTCTCGGATCACTGTTGATTTGCAGGTCATGAGCTGAAAATGCAACTGTATTATGTATGTATGACATTGATAATGTGAATTTGATATGCACTTGAAGTTGTATCGTTTGTCACTGCTATTTTACTGTGATGCCTATATTGTCCATGCAGAAGGGGATGTCTTGGGGTTGGAGGGTGTTTTCTCAGTTTTTTTAACTTGTAAAAGTAGTAGGATTAAAAAAAAAATAATAATAATTAAACTGTTTTGACATAGCAAGGGGGTTTGTTTGGGAAGGCAGGCATTTTCCTCCCAACATGGGCGGCTGGGCTGATTTCCAGCCAGGTGAGATCAAATACCGGACCGGAGTTTAAGTGCCGGTCCGGGTTTTGGCAGCGCCTGACTGTCCTTTAAATTGGCAGCTGGGCTCAGTAGCTGAGTCTCTGTTTTGAGATCTGAAGCAGGGTGCTGAGAAACAGGCCCCATAAAGCCTGCTGTGGACAGTCGGGGATAAAACGGCTAGCAAGGTGACGTGTCTATTCTATGGACTTTTCATTGTGTGAATTAACACCAAAACTGTAATAAGTTTTTTTTTTTTTTGCCTTTTTTGTGAATAAACACTGACATTTTGATTTACAAACTTGTTTTGCCTCTGTATTGCCTCCGCTTACCCTCCCTACCAGAGCAAATCCTCATATACATATATTACAGTTGAGTCACATTATTATGACCACCAGCTAATATCCAGAGTAACCGCTGTGTACAGTGTCGGACTGGGGTGCCTAGAGCCCACGAGTAAAATATATTTTGGGGGTCCACCGTACGGATACATTCACTGCTCACTAGTAACAATACGCTATCAGATGATAGAATTGGGGGTCCCTGCAGCAACTTTGAGAAGGTAGGTCCTGGGGAAAAGAGGACACTGGTAGCTTTCCTCTATATCTAGAAGTCATCTCAGCTCTGATCATGTCTATAATAATAAACTTGTGAGTTTCTTTTTTTATAATCTATATAGTATAGGCTGGTTGAGGTGCTGTACATTGAATATATGTATGTAGTGCAGTAAGTCTACTGTGTTATGTGCCACTTGTGCAGGGGGTGGGAAACTAGGGGCCCAGCGGGGGATTCACCTGTATCCCTGTGGGCCAGTCGAAACCAGGCCGTGTACAGCACAGCTAGATGGGCTGGGAATAACTCAAAGATTCTGGTAGGTTGCCACAGGAATCTGGAGCCAGGCTGACTGCAGTGCATCATATAGGCTGCGTGGGGGAGGATCCATAGAGCGAACACAACGATTGAGGTGGTATCACAGATGCTCAATCAGGTTCAAGTCTGAGAAATTAAGGGGCCAGAGTACTTGGAAGTCTTGGTAATGCTCTTTCAACCAATGTGGGACATCTCTAGCTGTGTCACTTGTCGCATTGTCTTGCTGGAAGATCCCATCCACCCCAGAGAACACAATCAGCATGTAAGCATGTACAGTCGTGGCCAAAAGTTTTGAGAATAGAAACATAGAAAGTGTCGGCAGATAAGAACCATTTGGCCCATCTAGTCTGCCCAATATATCTGAATCCTATGAATAGTCCCTGGCCCTATCTTATATGAAGGATAGCCTTATGCCTATCCCATGCATGCTTAAACTCCTTCACTGTATTTGCCGCTACCACTTCTGCAGGAAGGCTATTCCATGCATCCACTACTCTCTCAGTAAAGTAATTACATAAATTACATAAATATTGGAAAAGTTGCTGCTTAAGTTTTTATAATAGCAATTTGCATATACTCCAGAATGTTATGAAGAGTGATCAGATGAATTGCATAGTCCTTCTTTGCCATGAAAATTAACTTCATCCCCCCCAAAAACTTTCCACTGCATTTCATTGCTGTCATTAAAGGACCTGCTGAGATCATTTCAGTAATCGTCTTGTTAAGGCCAAACGCACACAGCCGTTTCACGGCCATGAGCGGTCCGTGGAACCACGGTGTCATGGTCTTACCTCCTTGCTGTTCCCTTCGTTTGACATGTGCTGGCGGCCATCTTGGTTTCTGGGTTTTCTTGTAGCCTCCCACCCTGCGGCTCCTCCTTCCCACTGGGAGGAGCTGGATGCCTAGCTCATATATATAGGAGGTCTGTGGCTTCAGTTCCT
The DNA here is from genome assembly GCF_014858855.1 of Bufo gargarizans. Taxonomy (NCBI): domain Eukaryota; kingdom Metazoa; phylum Chordata; class Amphibia; order Anura; family Bufonidae; genus Bufo; species Bufo gargarizans. The sequence continues at coordinate 399,784,253 of NC_058081.1, forward strand.
TGCTTGGTCCTCCTGTGTTCACATGCTTCCAAGACTGCTGCTGCTTCTGGTTCCTGATCCTGGCCTCGTCTGACTACCCCGTTGGTTCCTGATTCCGGCTTCGTCTGACTACCCCGTTGGTTCCTGATTCCGGCTTCGTCTGACTACCCCGTTGGTTCCTATTCCTGGCTTCGTCTGACTACCCTTCTGGTTCCTGACCTCTGTCTCCGCAAGACCCTGCTTCGGTTTAGCCATCCGTTCGGACTTTGCTACGGCTTGCTCTTCAATAAAACCTTCTTATTTTCCACTTATCTCTTGTTGTACGTCTGGTTCATGGTTCCATGACATTAGGACCAAGCCATGAATTCTGACGGTACAGGGCCACCCTCGCTACCTACGCTGGTTGCCAGACTTGATCAGCAGGATCACCTGTTGGGTCGGTTCGCTGTGGCGTTGCAAACCCTGCTTGAACGCACGGCTCATTTAGCTTCCGTTGCCGATGGGTCGGTTGTCGCTCCTGGGCCCGCTCCTACTGCCGCTCCGGTTGTTGCGCCAGAGTCTACCCTGACACCTGTTGCTGCGCCTGTGGTGTTTCAGGGTATGACCGGTTCTGCCCCCCTTCCACAGCGCTTTGGGGGAGAGCCAACTCAGTGCCGAGGTTTCCTTAACCAGGTGGGCATTTACTTCGAGTTGCTGCCACATGCCTTTCCTACTGAGAGATCAAGGGTGGGCTTCTTGATCTCGCTGCTCTCGGACAAGGCCTTGGCCTGGGCCAGCCCTTTATGGGAGAACAACAATCCGGTGGTTGCCGAGTTTTCCGGTTTTGTTGCTTCTCTTCGGAAGGTATTCGATGTGCCGGCTCGTGCTGCCTCTGCTGCGAAGCTCCTTATGTCCATCAGACAGGGTTCACGATCCGTAGCTGAATACGCCATTGAGTTTCGTACCCTGGCAGCAGAGGTGGGCTGGAATAATGAGGCTCTGGTCGCTGCTTTCTCTCATGGTCTCTCGGATGCCTTGAAGGATGAGGTTGCAGCTAAGGACCTACCAGTGGAGCTCGAGTCTCTTATTTCTTTCCTGATTTTGATTGACACCAGACTCAGGGAGAGACCTTCCTTTAAGGAGAGCCTGCGGAGGTCTCCTAACAGATTGGCGCCTACGTTTGCTGTCCCACCCGTGCCTCCCTCTCCTCCCACGCCTCCTGGGGATGACTTGTCTGGGGGTGAACCCATGCAGCGGGGGTTTGCTCGCCTGTCTGAGGGGGAGAGGGTACTCCGGAGACGCGAGGGCCGATGCATGTACTGTGGTCTCGGTGGGCATTTTCGGTTGGCATGTCCGAACCGTCCGGGAGAACGCTCGCACCTGAGGTCCTGTCGGGGGCAGATCTTGGGTGGAGTCTCCTCGTCCCCGGTTTCCCGTGTTGACAAACCACTGATCACGGTTGTCCTCTCCTGGGTCGGGGGCTCGGTGATGACCCAGGCGTTGGTGGACTCTGGTGCTGGTGGTTTGTTCATTGATAGAGTGTTCGTTGCCGCCAATTCCATTCCTCTGCAGCCTCGAGGTTCCCCACTGGCTCTTGAGGCGATAGACGGCAGACCCCTTCTGCCGCCACACGTGACTCATGAGACCCTTCCAGTGGGGATGGCCATTGGTGCCGTTCACAGAGAGTCGGTCTGTCTCCAGGTTATTTCGTCTCCACACTACTCGGTGGTCTTGGGGTACCCCTGGCTCCAGAAGCATAATCCGACTTTCGATTGGAGATCGGTCGAGATCCTCTCGTGGTCACCGCAGTGTGGGGCTAGTTGCATCCATGGGCCTGTCAAGTTGCTGTGTACTTCCTCGGACTCTCTGTTGCCTCCTGAATACGAAGAGTACCGGGATGTATTCGATAAGGTGCGCGCGGTTGCCCTACCTCCGCACCGCCCATACGATTGTGCCATAGAGTTACAATCCGGTGCCGTTCCTCCTCGTGGCAAAGTCTATCCACTGTCGGTAGCGGAGAATGAGGCCATGGAGGAGTACGTGAGGGAGGCGCTTTCACGCGGACACATTCGCAAATCCTCGTCCCCGGCAGGGGCTGGATTTTTCTTTGTGAAAAAGAAGGGCGGCGAGTTGAGGCCTTGCATCGATTACAGGGGTCTCAATCGCATCACGATCAAGAACGCTTACCCGATACCCTTGATTTCCGAGCTGTTCGATCGCCTCAAAGGGGCCACGGTCTTTACCAAACTCGACCTGAGGGCGGCATATAACCTGGTAAGGATCAAGGCGGGCGATGAGTGGAAGACCGCGTTTAACACCAGGACCGGTCATTATGAATCCTTGGTTATGCCCTTTGGGTTGTGCAATGCGCCCGCAGTCTTCCAGGAATTCATCAACGATGTTTTCCGTGACCTGTTGCAGCAGTGTGTGGTGGTCTATTTGGATGACATCTTGGTATATTCTGCATCCATGGAGGCCCACATTCTGGATGTCAGACGAGTGTTGCAACGCTTACGAGAGAACAAGCTGTTCGGTAAGCTTGAGAAATGCGAATTTCACCGATCCCAGGTAACCTTCTTAGGTTACATCATTTCCGCTGAGGGGTTCTCCATGGATCCTGAGAAGGTTTCGGCTGTCTTACAGTGGCCCCAGCCCAGTGGGCTTCGTGCCCTGCAGCGCTTTTTGGGCTTCGCCAATTATTATCGGAAGTTCATCAGGGACTTTTCCATGCTAGCCAAGCCTCTCACGGATCTGACCAGGAAGGGCAGTAATCCTCAGGTCTGGCCGCTCGAGGCCATCCGAGCTTTTGAGGCTCTAAAGTCCGCCTTTGTGTCGGCTCCGATTCTGTCGCATCCCAACCCTGGGTTGCCTTTTGTCCTCGAGGTGGACGCGTCTGAGACGGGAGTAGGCGCCCTCCTGTCTCAGCGTAGAACACCAGAGGGTCCTCTGCTTCCTTGTGGGTTTTACTCCCGGAAACTGTCTTCCGCGGAGTGCAACTATCAGATTGGTGACAGGGAGTTATTGGCCATCGTGCAGGCCCTTAAAGAATGGAGGCACTTGCTCGAGGGCTCGGTGGTTCCGGTTCTCATCCTGACGGACCACAAGAATCTGACCTACCTCTCTGAGGCCAAGAGATTGACACCACGTCAGGCCAGATGGGCTCTGTTCTTGTCACGTTTTAATTACGTGGTCTCCTACCTACCCGGCTCCAAGAACATCAGAGCGGATGCCTTATCACGGCAGTACTCCGAGCTGTCCGGGGAGGAGTCGATTCCGACTAGGGTCATACCCCCGAATCAGATCCTGGCCGCTATTCGCACCAGCCTGACTTCTCCTCTGGGTGAGCAGATTTTGGCGGCTCAATCTGGTGCTCCCTCTGGGAGACCCAACGGCAGATGTTTTGTGCCTGAGGAGTTGCGCACTCGGTTGTTGCGAACCTACCATAACTCCAAGGCCGCGGGGCACCCTGGAAAGAATCAGCTGTCCTGGGCGGTTTCACGTCTGTTCTGGTGGCCTTCTCTACGTTCCGACATCGCCGCATATGTAGCGGCATGCTCCGTTTGTGCCCAGAGTAAGTCCCCTCGGCACCTTCCGTTGGGCCTTTTGCAACCCATAGCCACCGGGGAGCGTCCATGGTCACACCTGGGGATGGATTTCATTGTGGACCTCCCTGCATCCCGAGGCCATACGGTCATTCTCATGATTGTGGATCGGTTTTCCAAAATGTGCCACTGTGTTCCTCTCAAGAAGTTACCCTCTGCACAAGAGTTGGCCTCGACTTTTGCCAGGGAGGTCTTCCGGTTGCACGGTTTGCCCAAGGAGATTGTGTCAGATCGGGGGAGTCAGTTTGTGTCCAGGTTCTGGCGCGCCTTTTGCTCCCAGTTGGGGATTCATCTCTCTTTCTCCTCGGCCTACCACCCTCAGTCCAATGGGGCCGCAGAACGATCCAATCAGGCCTTGGAGCAATTCCTTCGTTGCTATGTCTCCGATCACCAAGACAATTGGGTTGACCTCCTGCCTTGGGCTGAGTTTGCCAGGAACACGGCGGTGAACTCTTCCTCTGGGACGTCTCCCTTCATGGCCAATTATGGGTTCCAACCTGCCGTGTTACCGGAGGTATTCTCTCCCCAGGATATTCCGGCTGTGGAGGATCACCTTTCCGTCCTACGTGCTTCTTGGGTACAGATCCAGAGGTCCCTTGAGGTCTCTGCGCAGCGCCAGAAACTCCAGGCTGATCGCAGACGAGCGCCCGCTCCTTCCTACCAGGTCGGAGACCGCGTATGGTTGTCCACCCGTAACCTCAACCTTCGAGTGCCCACTCCCAAGCTGGCGCCTCGCTTTGTTGGTCCCTTCCGAGTGCTTCGCAGGGTAAACCCGGTAGCCTATGCCCTTGCGCTTCCTCCTGGCATGCGGATCTCCAACGTGTTTCATGTCTCCCTGTTGAAGCCACTGGTGTGTAATCGTTTCACTTCCTCGATTCCTCGGCCTCGTCCGGTCCAAGTGGGCAATCGTGAGGAGTATGAGGTGAGCAATATCCTGGACTCACGCCTGGTCCGCGGCCGGGTGCAGTTTTTGGTCCATTGGCGTGGTTATGGTCCAGAGGAGCGTTCCTGGGTTCCCTCCGCAGATGTCCATGCTCCTGTCTTGCTCCGAGCCTTCCACGCACGCTTCCCTCAGAAACCGTTCCTTACTCCGCGGAGGAGGGGCCCTTGAGGGGGAGGTACTGTCATGGTCTTACCTCCTTGCTGTTCCCTTCGTTTGACATGTGCTGGCGGCCATCTTGGTTTCTGGGTTTTCTTGTAGCCTCCCACCCTGCGGCTCCTCCTTCCCACTGGGAGGAGCTGGATGCCTAGCTCATATATATAGGAGGTCTGTGGCTTCAGTTCCTTGCTTGGTCCTCCTGTGTTCACATGCTTCCAAGACTGCTGCTGCTTCTGGTTCCTGATCCTGGCCTCGTCTGACTACCCCGTTGGTTCCTGATTCCGGCTTCGTCTGACTACCCCGTTGGTTCCTGATTCCGGCTTCGTCTGACTACCCCGTTGGTTCCTATTCCTGGCTTCGTCTGACTACCCTTCTGGTTCCTGACCTCTGTCTCCGCAAGACCCTGCTTCGGTTTAGCCATCCGTTCGGACTTTGCTACGGCTTGCTCTTCAATAAAACCTTCTTATTTTCCACTTATCTCTTGTTGTACGTCTGGTTCATGGTTCCATGACACACGGGCTGGATTCCTGCTGAGAGCAGGAGCGCACGGTGTCATTGGTTGCTATGACACCGTGCGCTCCCTGCTGCCGCCACAGTACAGTAATACACTGGTATAGATCGTGAAACACAGCCGTGTGCATTCGGCCTAACTCAGGTGAGAATGTTGACGAGCACAAGGCTGGAGATCATTATGTCAGGCTGATTGGGTTAAAATGGCAGATTTGACCTGTTAAAAAGGAGGGTGAGGCTTGAAATCATTGTTCTTCCATTGTTAACCATGGTGACCTGCAAAGAAACGCGTGCAGCCATCATTGCGTTGCATAAAAATGGCTTCACAGGCAAGGATATTGTGGCTACTAAGATTGCACCTCAATCAACAAATTTATAGGATCATCAAGAACTTCAAGGAAAGAGGTTCAATTCTTGTTAAGAAGGCTTCAGGGCGTCCCAAGAAAGTCCAGCAAGCGCCAGGATCGTCTCCTAAAGAGGATTCAGCTGCGGGATCAGAGTGCCACCAGTGCAGAGCTTGCTCAAGAATGGCAGCAGGCAGGTGTGAGCGCATCTGCACGCACAGTGAGGCGAAGACTTTTGGAAGATGGCCTGGTGTCAAGAAGGGCAGCAAAAAAGCCACTTCTCTCCAAAAAAAACATCAGGGACAGATTGATCTTCTGCAGAAAATATGGTGGCAAAGTCATATTCTCTGATGTTTCCGATTGTTTGGGGCATCAGGAAAAAGGCTTGTCCGGAGAAGAAAAGGTGAGCGCTACCATCAGTCCTGTGTCATGCCAACAGTAAAGCATCCTGAGACCATTCATGTGTGGGGTTGCTTCTCATCCAAGGGAGTGGGCTCACTCACAATTTTGCCCAAAAAGACAGCCATGAATAAAGAATGGTACCAAAACACCCTCCAACAGCAACTTCTTCCAACAACACTTTGGTGAACAATGCATTTTCCAGCACGATGGAGCACCGTGCCATAAGGCAAAAGTGATAACTAAGTGACTCGGGGACCAAAACGTTGACATTTTGGGTCCATGGCCGGGAAACTTCCCAGATCTTAATCCCATTGAGAACTTGTGCTCAATCCTCAAGAGGCGGGTGGACAAACGAAAAACCCACTAATTCTGACAAACTCCAAGAAGTGATTATGAAAGAATAGGTTGCCATCAGTCAGGAATTGGCCCAGAAGTTGATTAAGAGCATGCCCAGTCGAATTGCAGAGGTCCTGAAAAAGAAGGGCCAACACTGCAAATACTGACTCTTTGCATAAATGTCATGTAATTGTCGATAAAAGCCTTTAAAACGTATGAAGTGCGTGTAATTATATTTCACTACATCACAGAAACAACTGAAACAAAGATCTAAAAGCAGTTTAGCAGCAAACTTTGTGAAAACTAATATTTGTGTCATTCTCAAAACTTTTGGCCACGACTGTACATGAGCTGCAGGGATTCATTCATACCCAAATTGGTTGAGAGTGCCTTCCACATGGATAATGTACGATAATGTAACTAAAACATTCCCCAGGCCATAACGTTACCACCACCAGCTTGTGTTCTTCCAGTAATGTGTGAAACAGCTCTTATTGCATGAACACTGTTATTTTGCTGTTCGGCCACAAGAGGCTGCTGTTTTCCCCACACAGCTATACTGACTATTTAGATTTAAATATTCATAAGAGGTGGAACTGTGTGTCTAGAGGAAGGAAGCTGACGGCCATCTTTGTTGCAGACTGGAAAAGTGTGTGAGAGAAGAAATCAATTAACACCCTAACGTGGAATCACCTTTTTACGACCAAGACTGCAGCCAAGTGAAGCTGATAGTGTCAAGGATCCCGTCCAGGAGAAGGAGTACAGCTGTCAGGATCGCTGATAAGAGCTGAAGAGCAAAGCAATGGACCCTGCAGTACCGCATGTGTGTTGGATCAGCCTTTGTTCAGTTCACAGTCACCAGCTGAGGCAGAGCAGACCCAGGTCGGTAAGACAGAGCGTGCACGCACCTCAATATAACATTGGCACCTAAATACTAGAGATTGAGATCAAACCTGCCGGTAGTTAGTTAGTGTAAAGAGTATGGTGGCTCTCTATCGCCTGTAACCATGAATGGGTGCTGCTAAGCCTAAATGACTCACCCAGTCAAAAGAAGGTTATAATGTATATAGAGAGGCTGAGCACTCTCCCAATGGACCACACAGAGACTATTCAAAGATTATTGTATTTATTACACCAATATATAAATAAAAAGTATATAATAAACAAAATACACACTAAAAAAATGTTCTAATAAAAATATACATAAATGTTAAAACTATTCAGATTAAGAGCATAAATAATTGAATGGCGGTGGCATGCAAAAGAATACTATATGCAACTTGGATGAAGAAATATCTCCTGATTAAAAGGTATTAGATCCACTTCAGATTTTCTACTTTGCCCAATCATGGAGGATTTTGGGTATAAAAAGGGGTTATTCCCCTCTGCGGGCTACCACTGAGGAAGGGGCTAGGAAAAGACCCCAAAACACGTCTGGTTTCAAGAGACCCACACATCAGCTGATGGACGTCCTGAATTCAACAACTTAAATCGACTTTATTACCCTTTTCTGACATATAGCGAAGATTCCGACCCTTGAACTGATAGAGTCATAATCAAAATCTTCTTATCAAAGAATCTCTACACGGAGGGCCACTTCGCTCACACTGCTCCTGCTGAACTGCTACCAACAGGTATCGCCGAATCTGACTCCATTAGCCACGTGGGACGCCACAGTGTGCTATAGTCAGACGGCATTTTTACAAGAGTGTGTGTTTTGCCATACAGGGAATATTGACTGAATACAATATAATCGATAAAAGAATCGAAAGTAAATCGAATTTTAGTCTGGACAATTATTCGAAAATTTATCTTCATAAAACTCACTTTCACATTGTGGAAAATTCATCTTCACATTGTCGAAGATTTAAATATCGAAGTGCCATCTATTTTCTTTCCTTTTAATCAGGACATATTTCTTCATCCAAGTTGCATATAGTATTTATGCTCTTAATCTGAATAGTTTTAACATTTATGTATATTTTTATTAGAAATTTTTTTTGTGTGTATTTTGTTTATTATATACTTTTTATTTATATATTGGTGTAATAAATGCAATAATCTTTGAATAGTCTCTGTGTGGTCCATTGGGAGAGTGCTCAGCCTCTCTATATACGGTAGTTAGTTAGTGTTGCTGAGTAGCAGGCTACCAAAAATTGCTGCTTTTTTCTATCACAAAAACTTATTAGTTAAAGTTTTGGTTCGCTCCAGAGAACAGAGGACTTCACCATAATCTCCAGTTACCCCAGTGTGTTTATCGGGAGTGAAATATATTAGGCACGTGTCACATTACCAGTTTTGGGGAAAAGGGAGGGGGAAATCACTGTATAGGTTGGTAAAATTGTAAGCTGCTGTGTCGTACCGCGGGCTAGCCTGTATCTCACACACGATTGTTCCTGTTCTTCAGGGTAATAACAGGTATAGCGAGGCAGAGTTAACGCTGCTTGCAGTAGGTAAATTGCGCAAGTGTTTTCCAGCTACCATCGTAGGGTGCTGTGCGACACAATGGTCTCAGCCTCTGGGCTGACTGTATGTAATCTGATTTTATGTTCACTGCATTTGGGAGTGTGTTTGATATCCCGTAACAGTAAAACAAGTCTGTTCTACAAGAGTTGTTTTCCTTGTTCGTGACTTCACTGAATCCTGGTGAGCCCACCCCGGTATATGGCTTACAACTGGTTGCAGGATGTTTCTCACCTGACATGCCAACATCCATCCATTCGATGAATCAGAAAGCAACCCTTTGCTAATCAGTGGAGGTCCAATTCCAATACTGCCATGAACATTTTTGCCTTTTCAGCCTATGCAACTTGGCAGAGGTACAGTGGCCATCTGTCTGCTTCTGAGACGCATACGCAGTAGGGTTCTCTGAACTGTTTTAGACACGTCTAGTTTCATTTTCGTGGTGACTCTTTTTGGTGGTCACTCTTTCATTTTGGTAGTGAGCAGCTCCACTGTAGAGTGCTGGTCCACCCTCACGCACCTTCATAGCCAGTGTTCAACTCTCACATCAACTGAATGTGGTGCTCCGCCGTTTCGACATTGCTTATTGGTACCATTTGTCCACTCATGATACACTTTCACCACAGCAGCATGTGAACAGTTCACAAGCTGCAGTTTCAGAATGACTGCTACCTTTGACCTGAAAGTCAATAGTCATCTCTTTATGCAACTCTGATTAATAGCCCCTTAACCCAGGAGAGCAATGAGGAATGTGTGCAGACAGCCCATAACACACTTTATATACTCACCAATTCATCTCACAACACATGACTTCATGAGCTATGCACTGCCGACATCAAAAGTAGGAAGTGGTCATAATAATATGACAAGACTGTTTAGTTGCTGCTGGTAGCCATCAAGCTTGAGTACCTGTTTGCGAGTTTAACCATTAAGCTTTGTGTCCGGTACAGTCAATGTACAAGCTCACAGACTGCCTTTTCATGATAATACTCGGGCCTTACTGCATCATACCTCCCTGGCAATTCTCCAACTCTGCAACCCTGTCAGTACTCAGGCCATCCTCTCCTCACTCCATCCCACCCATGGATCTTCACAGAGTAATTAAAGCTCAGGCATCCTTATTCTAATAAGCGATAGTAGGCATCTCATGCAATTCCACACCACAACACTGACACCTATATCAGCGTCAGGCTCTAGCTGGGCTGGAACCTCATCCTGCAAGCTGGCATCTGGTAAAATTACCAGTACTACTACTTACAGGGGTCTGCAGCCTCGTGCAACCTGGTATACAAAGTATTTTACTTATGGTGGGGAGGGATAACATTAACTTTCTACGTGCTACCATAATTAGACTGTATTGACTTGATCTTATACATTTTACAAGTATCAATCAATATAGATTGTGTTTTCTCTTTCTCTGTGAGTCACTAAAGTGGCATTTAGAGTGATTAGTCAGTACAAAAGTGTGCCAAGGCAAGAGATGGCCCCTGAACTGCAATTCTCTTGGTTCCAAATAGAACTTCAGATAGATGCTTCATTACCTCTTACAGCTCATGAGTCATAAAGACACGTGTTCTTAAAGGCTGGATTTGTTCACATTATCCCACTCACTTTAGGCCTGAAACATATCAAACTCATGAACAGAAAACTGATAATAACAGCTGCACAAGTTAAAGAGGACCCGTATCTTCTCTTGACGTGTCTGTCTTAGTAACTACTTGCAACCTCCATGTAATAACAATCAATTCTGGAGCATCTATTCTTATGACTCTATATTGTACCATTTCTTTATTTTTATATAAACACACAGCCTTATTGGCTTATAATCACTCTTGTCCCAGACACTAAAACTTAACTTTTAATCGATTAGTTAAAATAATTTGAAAACGTGAGCAAACTGAAAAGGTTAAAATTATCTGATACCCTATGAGTGCTGTTATACAGAGGAATACCTACACGGATACGGGCAGGGGTGCACTTCCCCGCACTTTGTTCCTTGAGGGACACTAAGGCCTCTTTCAGATGGGCGAGATTTTTGCGCGGGTGCGATGTGGTGAATGCATTGCACCCACACTGAATCCTGACCCATTCATTTCTATGGGGCTGTGCACACGAGCGGTGATTTTCACGCATCACTTGTTCCACGCAACGCAGGCCCCATAGAAGTGAATAGGGCTGCATGAAAATCGCAAGTATCCGCAAGCAAGTGCGGATGCAGTGCAATTTTCACGCACGGTTGCTAGGAGACGATTGTGATGGGGACCTGATCTTTATTATTTCCCTTATAACATGGTTATAAGGAAAAATAATAGCATCCTTAATACAGAATGCTTACTAAAATAGGGCTGATGGGGTTAAAAAATAATTTATCTCACCTTAATCCACTTGTTCGCGCAGCCCGGCTTCTCTTCTGTCTTCATCTTTGCTGTGCACAGGAAAAGGACCTGTGGTGACGTCACTGCGCTCATCACATAGTCCGTCACATGATCCATCACTATGGTAAAAAAAGATCATGTGATGAACCATGTGATGAGCGCAGTGACGTCATCAAAAGGTCCTATTCCTCAAAGAAGAAGACAGAAGAGAAGCTGCGTGAACAAGTAGATTAAGGTGAGTTAAACTATTTTTTAACCTCTCCAGCGCTATTGTACTATGCATTCTGCATTAAGAATGCTATTATTTTCCCTTATAACCATGTTATAAGGGAAAATAATAGAATCTACACAACACCTAACCCAAACCCGAACTTCTGTGAAGAAGTTCGGGTTTGGGTACCTAACATGCCGATTTTTCATACGCACGTGCAAAACGCATTACAATGTTTTGCACTTGCGCAGAAAAATCACGCATGTTCCCGCAACGCAAACGCATCTTTTTCCGCAACGCCCGTGTGAAACCAGCCTAACTGTCCTGATTAATGTGTTTATCAGTACATTGTTACAAACAGTCACCAGCTGCGATAATGTAATTCTTGTGAGGTAACAATATCCTTAGAAAAACTGTATTAGAACCACTGTGATAACTTGCATTGATAGCGGAAGACAGAAACTAAAACCTAACACCTGCCCCCCAACATGCTTAGCCAGCTAATCTGGCTTCATCAGGGGTACCGGACAGACTTGAATGTGGATGCTGTAAACAAAGCTTATAAAGGCTCCCTCCCCCTTGGTTGCAGGAAGAAGGACCAATAGGCTAGAAGAATACAACCACCATGTACTTTATCATTTATTTACAATATCCTGCCTACATTCAGTGCGCTGCCTGTGCCGTTCATAGTGCGCCCTGCGATGCTGAATGGCAGGAAAAGTCTAAGGCATATTAGTTGACCATAGACTTTTTCCATGGTGTGGGTGCCCACAGAGAGGGCTCTGAGTGCCACCTCTGGCACCCATGCCATAGGTTCACCATCACTGACCTAGATAAATCATAAACAGGATAGCCAATAAGATTTGGCAAAGTACTGATGACATTCCCCTATGTCATCCACAATGGAGAGTGTTTAAATGACGAGCTGCGCACTCCAGATCGGCGCACGGACTTACCCTCTCTCAGCGCTGAATAATACCAATGCGGCTGCACTTGAACTTAGAGTTTTGTTATGGGGTAAGTGCTGTTTCGCACCTGCGTCAACACTTAGTCGCTCTGCATTCACTCGTTGTCTCTCTGCGGCTGCACACAGACTTCAGCTGCGCACTGAATGTCAGCGCACGGACTTACCCTCAATCAACGCAGCTCATCTACAGTGCGACTGCACATAGACTTGAAGCTCTACAAAGAAAGAAGCACCATACCGCGCCTGCGTTAACTCTTAGTCTTCATGCGCTCCATTACTTGCGCTTGAACTTATGAATTTGTAAAGGGGGGCAAGCACTGTTTCGCGCCTGCCTCAACACTTAGTCGCCATGCAACACTGAATGTTAGCGCACAGACTTACCCTCAATCATCGCTGCTCATCCACAGTGCGACTGTGCATGGACTTAAAGATCAGAAAAGGAAGCAGCACCATATCGCGCCTGCGTTAACTCTTAGTCTTCATACGTTCCATTACCTGCGCACTGCGACTACACAAAGGCTTAGGCTCTAGATCAGGGGTGGCCAACCTGTGGCTCTTGAGCCACATGCGGCTCTTTGCTTCTTCAAGTGGGGCTCTAGCTGTAAAGCCAGGAAGCACTCTCCACCCCATGCTCAGATCTCTTTTCCTGATCGGGCACGGTTATTACTTTGCAGCTCCAGCTCACTATCCACTACATCCTGATGCACACAGTGTGAGAACGTAGTACATGGAGACACGCACTATGACCTGACGTTGTGCTCATCAGGTCACAGTAGAGAGCGTGTCAGACCTGCAGAGTAGCAGGTGCCCGAGCAGGAGCCCAGTGCCTGATCAGGAGAGGGAAGAGATTTTTTTAAATGATAGAACTGAGAATGTGGGTCTGATCTGAGCATGGGGGGGGGGGGTCCTGATCTGAGCATGTGGGGGTCAATATCTGAGCAATGGGGGTCTGATTTCAGCATGAGGGTTCAGATTTCAGCATGGGGGTCTTGTTTGAGCATGGGTTGGTCAGGTCTGAGCATGGGGGAGTCAGATCATGAAGGGGGATCTGAGCATGTGGGGGAGATCTGAGCACTGAGGGTCTGACACTGGGAGTCTGATTTGTGTTGTCAATGAAAAATATTTTTTTTAATCTTATTTTTCTTTGTTAAAACCTAGGTGCATCTTGTAGGGCGAAAAATACGGTGACTGTGTGTAAATGTATAGCTTGTGGCTATTTTTTTTTGGCTCTTTGTGTATGTAAGGTTGGCTACCCCTGCTCTAGATGAACCAACACTGTACCTACCAAAGATACAGTTAACTTATTACATAATGTGCCTATTTAACCTGTAGCGCACTGGGGAAAGGCAGAAATTGCTGATTTTATAGCAAGTATAAGTATTTTTATGACATTATATATATCAAAGCATACCTCTTGAAAATTCAAGAGGATGCTCTCAAACGCAGAATTAGCTGGGTCCCTCTGTGATAGAGTTTGTCACCAGTAAGTGTATAAAAAATAAAACCCATTGTGATCAAATTATAAAGTATGTAATAAACCTACTTATTTAGTGATATAGAACCATAATAATGATCAATAATGTATACTCCATTTTAAGACATATCAACAAATAATGTGCATATTCAATATTACACCATTAAGACGACAATATGACCGAGGGTGACAATAATTGTCCTCGTCTACAGTGATTAAATTAAAAACCATATATCTAAACAGGCCAAGAAAACAGTCTCATTTCAGAGAGGGAATCTATTATTAAAGTATATTTAGGAGAGAAAAGTCCACATTTGGCAGGGGTGCAATCATTAAGAACTCATATAGCAAAGAGATATACAGGGAGTGCAGAATTATTAGGCAAATGAGTATTTTGACCACATCATCCTCTTTATGCATGTTGTCTTACTCCAAGCTGTATAGGCTCGAAAGCCTACTACCAATTAAGCATATTAGGTGATGTGCATCTCTGTAATGAGAAGGGGTGTGGTCTAATGAGATCAACACCCTATATCAGGTGTGCATAATTATTAGGCAACTTCCTTTTTTTTTGCAAAATGGGTCAAAAGAAGGACTTGACAGGCTCAGAAAAGTCAAAAATAGTGAGATATCTTGCAGAGGGATGCAGCACTCTTAAAATTGCAAAGCTTCTGAAGCGTGATCATCGAACAATCAAGCGTTTCATTCAAAATAGTCAACAGGGTCGCAAGAAGCGTGTGGAAAAACCAAGGCGCAAAATAACTGCCCATGAACTGAGAAAAGTCAAGCGTGCAGCTGCCAAGATGCCACTTGCCACCAGTTTGGCCATATTTCAGAGCTGCAACATCACTGGAGTGCCCAAAAGCACAAGGTGTGCAATACTCAGAGACATGGCCAAGGTAAGAAAGGCTGAAAGACGACCACCACTGAACAAGACACACAAGCTGAAACGTCAAGACTGGGCCAAGAAATATCTCAAGACTGATTTTTCTAAGGTTTTATGGACTGATGAAAGGAGAGTGAGTCTTGGTGGGCCAGATGGCTGGATTGGTAAAGGGCAGAGAGCTCCAGTCCGACTCAGAAGCCAGCAAGGTGGAGGTGGAGTACTGGTTTGGGCTGGTATCATCAAAGATGAGCTTGTGGGGCCTTTTTGGGTTGAGGATGGAGTCAAGCTCAACTCCCAGTCCTACTGCCAGTTTCTGGAAGACACCTTCTTCAAGCAGTGGTACAGGAAGAAGTCTGCAAGGTAAGAAAAACATGATTTTCATGCAGGACAATGCTTCATCACACGCGTCCAAGTACTCCACAACGTGGCTGGCAAGAAAGGGTATAAAGAAGAAAATCTAATGACATGGCCTCCTTGTTCACCTGATCTGAACCCCATTGAGAACCTGTGGTCCATCATCAAATGTGAGATTTACAAGGAGGGAAAACAGTACACCTCTCTGAACAGTGTCTGGGAGGCTGTGGTTGCTGCTGCACGCAATGTTGATGGTGAACAGATCAAAACACTGACAGAATCCATGGATGGCAGGCTTTTGAGTGTCCTTGCAAAGAAAGGTGGCTATATTGGTCACTGAATTGTTTTTGTTTTGTTTTTGAATGTCAGAAATGTATATTTGTGACTGTTGAGATGTTTTATTGGTTTCACTGGTAAAAATAAATAATTGAAATGGGTATATATTTGTTTTTTGTTAAGTTGCCTAATAATTATGCACAGTAATAGTCACCTGCACACACAGATATCCCCCTAAAATAGCTAAAACTAAAAACAAACTAAAAACTACTTCCAAAAATATTCAGCTTTGATATTGAGTTTTTTGGGTTCATTGAGAACATGGTTGTTGTTCAATAATAAAATGTATCCTCAAAAATACAACTTGCCTAATAATTCTGCACTCCCTGTATATATATTTTAGGGATTTCCCAAATGGTAGCCTTCAGATAAATACACAGTAGCCTTTTAGTGGTGGAAATCAAAGTAATAAATGTATTTTATTGTTGGTACACCACAATTCAACAGGCGGTAGTGATCAGCTTACTTCAGCTGACACTTAAAGAAAAACAATTCAGTCTTGAATCTGAACAATCACATAGAAAGTTTTAGGGCACAGTACCGTACTCCCCACGGAGTGGATGGGAACCTTGCTTTGTCCTTTGTCTCTCGGCAGAGACCCACTGGTTTTCACTCTGCTCCAAAACACACAGCTACACAGAGCTCCACCATCAGCCAGGTAATCACACCACTGACCCTGCTGGCTGACTTTTTGTAAGCCCGTCAAAACCCGGCCTGGACCATGGGGAACAGCCAACCCCCCCTGCACTTTGGCTGCTCCCAGTAAGAGCTGGCCCGGATTAGCTTTTCACAGCTATGCTAACTATCAAAGTGTCCATCAGCAACTGCTGCGGACATATACACTACTGGCTCCTACTTCACCGAGGCCAGGAACCTCGGTGACACATATCTTTCATCTATGATGGTCCCTTGTGCCTTTCTACAATATATATATATATATATATATATACAGACGTGGACAAAATTGTTGGTACCCTTTGGTCAATGAAAGAAAAAGTCACAATGGTCACAGAAATAACTTTAATCTGACAAAAGTAATAATAAATTAAAATTCTATAAATGTTAACCAATGAAAGTCAGACATTGTTTTTCAACCATGCTTCAACAGAATTATGTAAAAAAATAAACTCATGAAACAGGCATGGACAAAAATGATGGTACCCCTAACTTAATATTTTGTTGCGCAACCTTTTGAGGCAATCACTGCAATCAAACGCTTCCTGTAACTGTCAATGAGACATCTGCACCTCTCAGCAGGTATTTTGGCCCACTCCTCATGAGCAAACTGCTCCAGTTGTGTCCGGTTTGAAGGGTGCCTTTTCCAGACTGCATGTTTCAGCTCCTTCCAAAGATGCTCAATAGGATTGAGGTCAGGGCTCATAGAAGGCCACTTTAGAATAGTCCAATTTTTTCCTCTTAGCCATTCTTGGGTGTTTTTAGCGGTGTGTTTTGGGTCATTGTCCTGTTGCAAGACCCATGACCTGCGACTGAGACCAAGCTTTCTGACACTGGCTAGTACATTTCTCTCTAGAATTCCTTGATAGTCTTGAGATTTCATTGTACCCTGCACAGATTCAAGACACCCTGTGCCAGACGCAGCAAAGCAGCCCCAGAACATAACAGAGCCTCCTCCATGTTTCACAGTAGGGACAGTGTTCTTTTCTTGATATGCTTCATTTTTTCGTCTGTGAACATACAGCTGATGTGCCTTGGCAAAAACTTCGATTTTTGTCTCATCTGTCCACAGGACATTCTCCCAGAAGCTTTGTGGCTTGTCAACATGTAGTTTGGCATATTCCAGTCTTGCTTTTTTATGATTCGTTTTCAACAATGGTGTCCTCCTTGGTCGTCTCCCATGTAGTCCACTTTGGCTCAAACAACGACGGATGGTGCGATCTGACACTGATGTTCCTTGAGCATGAAGTTCACCTTGAATCTCTTTAGAAGTCTTTCTAGGCTCTTTTGTTACCATTCGGATTATCCGTCTCTTAGATTTGTCATCAATTTTCCTCCTGCGGCCACGTCCAGGGAGGTTGGCTACAGTCCCATGGATCTTAAACTTATGAATAATATGTGCAACTGTACTCACAGGAACATCTAGTTGCTTGGAGATGGTCTTATAGCCTTTACCTTTAACATGCTTGTCTATAATTTTCTTTCTGATCTCTTGAGACAGCTCTTTCCTTTGCTTCCTCTGGTCCATGTCGAGTGTGGTACACACCATATCACCAAACAACACAGTGATTACCTGGAGCCATATATATAGGCCCAATGGCTGATTACAAGGTTGTAGACACCTGTGATGCTAATTAGTGGACACACCTTGAATTAACATGTCCCTTTGGTCACATTATGTTCTGTGTTTTCTAGGGGTACCATCATTTTTGTCCATGCCTGTTTCATGAGTTTATTTTTTTACATAATTCTGTTGAAGCATGGTTGAAAAACAATGTCTGACTTTCATTGGTTAACATTTATAGAATTTTAATTTATTATTACTTTTGTCAGATTAAAGTTATTTCTGTGACCATTGTGACTTTTTCTTTCATTGACCAAAGGGTACCAACAATTTTGTCCACGTCTGTATATATATATATATATATTATACACACACAACTTTTTGTCTACAATGTCCAAACTGCTCACCTTATGAAAGATATATACGAAAAATATGTAGTTATGTGCAGATCATCAATTTATAAGAATGATGAACACGTAAAGCCTTCATTGAGGCCTTTAGGGCTGAGACTATCAAGGCGGTAAATTCACCTAGTCTCCTCTTGCAGGAGAACCTTATCCAAATTACCTCTTCATGCTCCAAGGGTATTTTTGCAAAGCCCCCCAAATTTTAAACATCTCGGATCACCATTATGATCTTTGTTGATCTTCAAGTATATGTGCAGTCGCACTGTGGATGTTACGGTAACGTACACTACACACAGGGGGGAGGATAGTGACCATTGCACTCCACCCTCACCCCTGGCCCTGCCTACTTGCCTCGCAAGTCCTAATGACAGGGGAAAACTAGACGGCAGTCCCTAACTTAGGATATGTGCTGGAAAGACAGACAAGACAAATAACGAAAGGTGAAAGGACCAGTCAATACCTAGAGAGCTACGCAGTACTAAGGAATGAGCAGAGTATAGTCAGGAAATGCTGAGGTCAAATAACAGGAGAGAAACGTAGTACAACAGGAGTCCGCAAAGAATCGTCAGGTGGAAGCCGGAGTCAGGATACCAGGAGAGATGCGCAGTACATGAGGGGCAGGCAGAGAATCGTCAGGGCACACAAGATCAGGTAAGTATGTAGGAACAAAACAATCACCAGATACTTGTGGCCAGCAGGCTGCCTGTATTTATAGTGGGGAGTGAGGGTCATGTGACGTGGCCAGCGTCACATGACCGACAGACAGACAAATCGAGCACCGAGTGATCAGCTTGGCGCTCAAAGCAGACCTAGGAGCAGGGAGCTCCCCAGCTAGCAAAGCCGCCCTGGGAACGAGGCCAAACCCAGATCCTCGCTCCTGAAGCTAAGCAGCAGGTCTGCGGCTGAAGGGAGACCGAGTGCGCCTTTGGCGCCCTGTGACAGTGGATGAGTGGCGTTGATTGAGGGTAAGTCTGTGTGCAGCCGCAGAGAGAAAACAAGTGAATGCAGAGCGACTAAGTGTTGACGCAGGCACAAAATATTATGCAGCACTGACAGTAGGTAAGTCGGTGTGCCGATCTGCAGTGAGCAGCTCGTCACTTAGACACTCACCATTGTGGATGACGTAGGGGAATGTCATCAGTACTTTGCCAAATCTTATTGGCTATCCTGTTTATGATTTATCTAGGTGGTTGCTTTCTTCTAGCCTATTGGTCCTCTTTCCTGCAACCACGGGGGAGGGAGCCTTTATAAGCTTTGTTTACAGCGTCCGCATTCAAGTCTGCCCGATACCCCTGATAAAGCCAGATTAGCTGGCGAAACATGTTGGGGGGCAGGTGTTAGGTTTTAGTTTCTGTATACCGTTATCAATGCAAGTTATCACAGTGGTTCTAATACAGTTTTTCTGAGGATATTGTTACCTCACAAGCAGGGCTTTTTTTCTCAGAGAAAAGGTGGTGGAACTCACCCCCCCCCCCCCTCCCCTGGCCATGCCCCTACCCACCCCTAGGACCGCCCCCTAAAACCGCCCCTTTAGAGAACAGGGATACAAGTAAAATTTGGGGGGCTATAAAAGTCCAGCCCAGCAAAGAAACCCCCCAGATGGGGATGGCACTGTTAATGGGGGATCTGGGGATGGCACTGTTAATGGGGGATCTGGGGATGGCACTGTTATGGGGTGGAGGATCTGTGGATCCCCCATCCTATAACAGTGCCATCCACAGACCCCCCCATCCTATAACAGTGCCATCCACAGACCCCCCCTACCCCATAACAGTGCCATCCACAGACCCCCCTACCCCATAACAGTGCCATCCACAGACCCCCCTACCCCATAACAGTGCCATCCACAGACCCCCCTACCCCATAACAGTGCCATCCACAGACCCCCCACCCCATAACAGTGCCATCCACAGACCCCCCCCCACCCCATAACAGTGCCATCCACAGAACCCCCCACCCCATAACAGTGCCATCCACAGACCCCCCCACCCCATAACAGTACCATCCACAGACCCCCCCCCCCCACCCCTTAACAGTGTCATCCATAGACCCCCCATTGCCACTCCAGTACAGTTATAAAATGTGTAATTCAATTAATAATGATTCATGCTGCCCCCTCTGTAGTATAACATTCAATATATTGTACTCACAGGGCTACTGTTATCGTAATGCAGGCCGGCCGGGCAGACGAGCGGCAGCGTGACTGACGTCACGTGCCTGCGCCGCCTGCTTTATTCATAAAGTAGGCCGGGCAGGCACGTGACGTCAGTCAGTCACGCTGCCGCTCGTCTGCCCGGCCGGCCTGCATTATGATATAACAGTAGCCTGTGAGTAGGATGATATATTGAATGTTATACTACAGAGGGGGCAGCATGAATCATTATTAATTGAATTACACATTTTATAACTGTACTGGAGCGGCGGGGCCGGAGCACAGTGAACGCACCGGCCCCCAGCTCCTCCTCCCAGTCCCTCCCCGCTGATACATCGCAGCCTGCGAGGCCTGGAGCATGGCAGGCTGCGATGTTAAAAGGTGGCGGAATGCCGTTCCGGTGTGTTCCGCCAGAAAAAAAGCTCTGCTCACAAGAATTACATTATAGCAGCTGGTGACTGTTTGTAACAATGTACTGATAACACAATAATCAGGACAGTTAGTGTCCCTCAAGGAACGGAGTGCGGGGAAGGGCACCCCTGCCCGTATCTGTGTAGGTACTCCCCTGTATAACAGCACTCATAGGGTATCAGATAGTTTTAACCTTTTCAGTTTGCTCACGTTTTCAAATTATTTTAACTAATCGAGTAAAAGTTAAGTTTTAGTGTCTGGGACAAGAGTGATTATAAGCCAATAAGGCTGTGTGTTTATATATATATATATATATATATATATTATATTGTAAATCCTTCCCAGGAAATGTCCCCCTGTGCGCGTTAATTTCTTTATTTTTCCTGCTATAAGTTGTGAATCAATTGCTAGCATTTTGCTATGAAGGTCCAGATTCACCAGTTGGGTGTGTATTCCTGTACAGTCTGAAAATGGCAACACTAACTGGATAGTGTCAGACTCTGCAGGGGCACACCCCCAACAGGTAACACCATAAATCCCAACCTTCCCGGATCCGGTGAGACAGTCCCAGTTTTTCCCGCTGTCCGTCCATCCCAGGCGGTTGCGTACCCACCTGGCCCTTGGAAAGAAGACTCTGCTAATGGCTGATAACAGCCATTAGCAAGAGCTGAAGGACCTGTGCATGTCACTGTCATGTGATCAGCGCAGGATGGGCACAGCTCAGCAGTGGAGAATAGACTGGGTGATGAAGGAACTGTGATGACATCACCATTCTGTGATCAGTGCAGAATGGGCTGAGCTCAGCAGTGGGGAGGAGAAGTGGTAATGAAAGACCTGTGATGACACCATGATGTGATCAGTGCGGGAGGGTGCAGTGTTAATTTTAGGAAATGGTCAGATATCATAGTCAAGTATCAGAATAATGCCAGTGTGACACCTGACCCTGACTCTGACACCTGACCCTGACACCTTACTCCGATCCCTGACGCTGACACCTGACTCTCACATCTGACTCTCATATCTGAGTTTGACTTATGCTCTTCATAGGTCAGGGTCAAAGTTAGAATGAGTTATAGATATACTATGTATTTGTATGCTAAATCACACAACCAAAGAAAGTATATAGCTGAGCTTATAGCTCTGTGTCTGAAATGCTATAAGATTACATATCATAGTATTAAATGAGCACATAGCTCAGTGGTTAGGTTGCTGGCTTGCACTCTGGAGTTTTTGGGTTCAGTGTCAGAGTCAGAGTCAAGAGTTAGGTGTCAGATGTCAGGGTCAGATGTCACACTGGCATTATTCTGATACTTGACTATGATATCTGACCATGTCAGTGACCATCAGTGAAGAGAAGAGGTGGTGAAGGACCTGTGATGATGTCCTGTGACAGGAGGGGACTAAGTTTTGTTTGCAGGAGAATAAATTGAGGAAGCATGGATTCGGTGTAAGAGCCAGGGAAATGCAGTTGTCTCATTTTATGCCTGCGCCTCCCATAATGTCCTCTTATAACACCTAGAGGGGTTGACCGGGTTCAGGTGATTTTCACGCATCACTTGTGTGTTGCGTGAAAATCACAGCATACTCTATTTTGTGCGTTTTTCACGCAATGCAGGCCTCATAGAAGTGAACGGGGCTGCGTGAAAATCGCAAGCATCCGCAAGTAAGTGCGGATGCGGTGCGATTTTCACTCACGGTTGCTAGGAGGCGATCGGGATGGGGACCCGATCATTATTATTTTCTCTTATAACATGGTTATAAGGGAAAATAATAGCATTCTGTATACAGAATGCACAGTACAATAGGGCTGGAGGGGTTAAAAAATGTATTAATCCACTTGTTCGCGCAGCCCGGCTTCTCTTCTTTCTTCATCTTTGCTTTGCAGTAGGAAAAGGACCTGTGGTGACGTCACTGCGCAAATTACATAGTGCGTCACATGATCCATCACCATGGTGATGGATCATGTGATGAGCGCAGTGGCGTCACAAAAGGTCCTTTTCCTCACAGATAAAGACTTTTTTTTAACCCCTCCAGCCCTATTGTACTATGCATTCTGTACTAAGAATGCTATTATTTTCCCTTAGAACCATGTTATAAGGGAAAATAATAAAATCTACACAACACCTAACCCAGGGCTTGACAAATTTCCTTGGAATCTAGGATCCAGCTAAAAAAGTTAGGAGCCGTTTTTTTTTTACCTTTTTATAAAGCCGTTTTTTTTCAGCGACAAAAATAACACCTCTTAAATTAACATATAAAGAAGTCTAGACCCAAACAACATGGGCATTGTTTATTATCAGTGTGCTATGACGTCACTGTGTGTGTAATCCCTGCGCTGTGACGTCACTGTGTGTGTAATCCCTGCGCTGTGACGTCACTGTGTGTGTAATCCCTGCGCTGTGACGTCACTGTGTGTGTAATCCCTGCGCTGTGACGTCACTGTGTGTGTAATCCCTGCGCTGTGACGTCACTGTGTGTACAATCCCTGCGCTGTGACGTCACTGTGTGTACAATCCCTGCGCTGTGACGTCACTGCGTGTGTAATCCCTGCGCTGCAGCTGACTGAACTGAGATCCCTTCCCCTTCCCTTACCCATTCAAGACTCCTGAATGGGTAAATCATATGATAACGTATCTAAATGTTCCTATACGGAGATATATTCTCTTCAGGAGACCAGGAAAGCTGGGTGACAGACAGCCTGTATACCACACAGCTCTCCTAGGAGCTGCCACCCGGCTTTCTGTGTGGTATACAGGCTGTCACCCAGCTTTCCTAGAAAGGGACAGAACTAAGAAGTGGCCGAATAGTAACTGCAGGGATGGAGGACGGTGCAGGAATGGCCACCAGTTGTGGCTAGCAGGAGCTCCGGCCTATTGACGGCAGCAGGTATGCAGCTCCCCCCTGGGATCATGGCCGTAGCAGGCAGACATTACAAACTTAGTGCAGAGCGCCTCATTTACAGCAGCAGAGCCGGCCGGATTGTCTTACCTCCACTTGTCCGCGAGTGCAGCGCCGCTAACTGTGCTCCCGCTCTGCCTCCCCTGCACTAACTCCTCTCTCCCCGCCGAGGCTCTCTGACCGGCACACGTGCTCTGATGATAAGTATCAGCCGGGCTCCTGTAACTGCCCTGGAGATGACGCACGCTGCGACCGATAGATGGCGAGAGAGAGAGTCCAAACCATGATGGAGCCGAAAGCTGAGGGGTCCGGGCATGGTGGCAGTCCGAACCTGGGCGCGCCGCGCAAGTGATAAAAAAAAAAGGTTTCATTTTGCTAGCGATCCTAACCCTCCAGTGTCTGCGCCCGGCTGCTGGGCCTATTTTCAAGCAGAGGCAAATACCCAGGCGCCAGGGCAAAATTCCTAGTCGCCATGGCGACCTGGCGCCTGGGATTTGTCGAGCCCTGACCTAACCCAAACCCGAACTTCTGTGAAGAAGTCCGGGTTCAGGTCTGGGTACCAAACATGCCGATTTTTCTCACGCACGTGCAAAACGCATTGCAATGTTTTGCACTTGCGCGGAAAAATTGTGCATGTTCCCGCAACGCACCCGCATCTTTTCCCGCAACGCCCGTGTGAAACCAGCCTTAAGGGGACATTTTTGTACTGGCACACACATAAGGGGACATTTTTATAATGGTAAACTTAAAGGGGTATTCTCATCTTCCCTTTTCATACTTACCTTCCTTGAGTGCAACGTTCACTTCCTGCATTCTTCTCCTAGCCGGGCCATGCTTGCGCAGAAGACTGAAGATTTTCTCCCGGCCGGACCGCGCAATGTCATGAACGCGCACGCCACCGCGCATGCGCCATGGTGACTTATTCCTAGACTGTATAGTACAGAGCCGGCGTGCGCATTCACGGCTCTATACTATACTGGCCAGGAAGAAGTCATCATGGCGCATGCACGGCGGCGTGCACGTTCAGGACATTGAGCGGCCCGGACGGGCGAGAATCTTCAGTCTTCTGCGCAAGCGCGGCCTGGCGGGATCCGACAGGAGAGGTGGCCGTAACCAGGGGAGACCAAAGACAACATCAGGAAAGAGGGGACTTATTTTCTAAAAAAAAGGGTGGGAATTAGATAATAAAATGTATTTAGAAAAATGATCACTGTCAAATCATTTAGAATAGCCTTGTGGAAGGTTATAGGTTGTCACTCAGCTTTCCCAGTTCTTCTGGGGGGAGCTTATAGCTAGTGCGTGGTCCCCTCCAGTAGTGTATCACATTATTCTAATATAGAGGATGACATTCTGAAACTGCCCTGCTACTGTGTGGTGGCATTAACCACTTCAGCCCCCCTAGCTTGAACCCCCTTAATGACCAGACCACTTTTTACAATTCTGCACTACACTACTTTAATGGTTTATTGCTCGGTCATACAACTTACCACCCAAATTAATTTTACCTCCTTTTCTTCTCACTAATAGGGCTTTCATTTGGTGGCATTTCATTGCTGCTGACATTTTTATATTTTTTTTTTATATTAATCAAAATTGACCGAAATGTTTGCAGAAAAATGCAATTTTTCACTTTCTGTTGTAAAAATTTTCAAATAAAACTACATTTCTATATAAAATTTTCTCTAAATGTATTGTTCTACATGTCTAGAAAAAAAATGCAATAAGTGTATATTTATTGGTTTGGGTAAAAGTTATAGCGTTTACATACTATGGTGCAAAAAAATTAATTTACGCACTTTGACTTTCTGAGCACCTGTCATGTTTCCTGAGGTTCTACAATGCCCAGACAGTAGAAACACCCCACAAATGACCCCATTTCAGAAAGTAGACACCCTAAGGTATTCGCTGATGGGCATAGTGAGTTCACAGAAGTTTTTATTTTTTGTCACAAGTTAGCGGAAATGGAATTTTTCTTTTTTTTCTTACAAAGTCTCATATTCCACTAACTTGTGACAAAAAATAAAATTTTACATGAACTCACCATACCCCTCACGGAATACCTTGGGGTGTCTTCTTTCCAAAATGGGGTCACATGTGGGGAGGTAGTTTGGAATCCAAATGCGTAAAAATGCCCTGTAAAATCCTGAAAGTACTCATTGGAAATTAGACCCCTTTGCGCATCTTGGCTGCAAAAAAGTGTCACACATGTGGTATCGCTGTACTCAGAAGTACGGCAATGTGTTTTGGGGTGTCTTTTTACATATACCCATGCTGGGTGAGATAAATATCTCTCTAAAAGACAACTTTTCCCATTTTTTTATACAAAGTTGTCATTTTACAGAGATATTTCTCTCACCCAGCATGGGATATGCAAAAATACACTCCAAACCACATTGCCCTACTTCTCCTGAGTACGGCGATATCACATGTGTGACACTTTTTTGCAGCCTAGGTGCACAAAGGGGTCCAAATTCCGATGAGTACCTTTTAGGAGGGCATTTTTAGGCATTTGGATTCCAAACTATTTCTCACAGTTTAGGGCCCCTAAAATGCCAGGGCAGTATAAATACCCCACAAGTGACCTCATTTTGGAAAGAAGACACCCCAAGGTATTCTGTGAGGGGCATGGCGAGTTCATAGAAGTTTTTTTTTTTTGCACAAGTTAGCGGAAAATTATTATTATTTTTTCTTACAAATTCTCATATTCCACTAACTTGTGACAAAAAATAAAATTTTACATGAACTCGCCATACCCCTCACGGAATACCTTGGGGTGTCTTCTTTCCAAAATGGGGTCACATGTGGGGTATTTATACTGCCCTGGCATTTTAGGGGCCCTAAAGTGTGAGAAGAATTTTGGAATCCAAATGTCTAAAAATGCACTCCTAAAAGGTACTCATTGGAATTTGGGTCCCTTTGTGCACCTAGGCTGCAAAAAAGTGTCACACATGTGGTATCACCGTACTCAGAAGAAGTAGGGCAATGTGTTTTGGGGTGTATTTTTACATATATCTATACTGTGTGTGAGAAATATCTCTGTAAATGACAACTTTTTACATTTTTTTATACAAAGTTGTCAATTTACAGAGATATTTCTCTCACCCAGCATGGGTATATGTAAAAATACACCCCAAAACACATTGCACTACTGCTCCTGAGTACGGCGATACCACATGTGTAACACTTTTTTGCAGCCAAGATGCGCAGAGGGGCCCAAATTCCAATGAGTACCTTTAGGATTTCACAGGGCATTTTTAAGCATTTGGATTTCATGAGGGGTATGGTGAGTTCATGTAAGATTTTATTTTTTGTCGCAAGTTAGTGGAATATGAGACTTTGTAAGAAAAAAATATAAAAATAAATCAATTTCCGCTAACTTGTGCCCAAAAAAAAAATCTTCTATGAACTCGCCATGCCCCTCAAAAGTGATCTTTATAGCGCTGCAGCAATTTTACTGTACTTTTGCAGTGATCAGAAAAAAAAAATATTCTGTCACTGCAGTGGGGCGGACTGAACGCAAGTGTGCGCACAAGATCAGGCCTGATCGGGCGAACACTGCGTTTTTTGTAGAGCCTATAGAACAAGTCCTATTCTTGTCCGCAATTGCAGACAAGAAAAGGCATTTTCTATATAGTTCTGGCAATGTGCGGATCCGCAAAATGCAGAAAGCACATTGCCAGTGTCCGTATTTTGCGGATCCGTGGATTCGTGGATCCGCAAAACACATACGGACGTCTGAATGGAGCCTTACAGGGGGTGATCAATGACAGGGGGGTGATCAGGGAGTCTATATGGGGTGATCAGGGGTTAATAAGTGACAGGGGGGAGTGTAGTGTAGTGTGGTGATTGGTGCTACTTACAGAGCTGCCTGTGTCCTCTGGTGGTCGATCCAAGCAAATGGGACCACCAGAGAACCAGGTAGCAGGTATATCAGACGCTGTTAACAAAACAGCGTCTAATATACTTTTTTAGGGTTAAAAAAATCGCATCTACAGCCTGCCAGTGAATGATCGCTGCTGGCAGGCTGTAGATTAAGGACTCATGCACACGACAATATTTTTTCACGGTCCGCAAAAACGGGGTCCGTAGGTCCGTGATCCGTGACCGTTTTTTCGTCCGTGGGTCTTCCTTGATTTTTGGAGGATCCATGGACATGAAAAAAAAGTCGTTTTGGTGTCCGTCTGGCCGTGCGGAGCCAAACGGATCCGTCCTGAATTACAATGCAAGTCAATGGGGACGGATCCGTTTGACGTTGACACAATATGGTGCAATTTCAAACGGATCCGTCTCCATTGACTTTCAATGTAAAGTCAGGAGTCCCTTTTATACCATCGGATTGGAGTTTTCTCCAATCCGATGGTATATTTTAACTTGAAGCGTCCCCATCACCATGGGAACGCCTCTATGTTAGAATATACTGTTGGATATGAGTTAGATCGTGAAAACTCATTTCCGACAGTATATTCTAACACAGAGGCGTTCCCATGGTGATGGGGACGCTTCTAGTTAGACTATACTACAAACTGTGTACATGACTGCCCCTTGCTGCCTGGCAGCACCCGATCTCTTACAGGGGGCCGTGATCAGCACAATTAACCCCTCAGGTGCCGCACCTGAAGGGGTTAATTGTACTATCATATCCCCCTGTAAGAGATCAGGGCTGCCAGGCAGCAGGGGGCAGACCCCCCCTCCCCAGTTTGAATATCATTGGTGGCCAGTGTGCGCCCCCCGCCCCCCCTTTCCTCCCTCTAATGTAATAATTTGTTGGTGGCACAGTGTGCGCCCCCCCTGCCCCCCCCCGCCCTTCCTCCCTCTATTGTAATAATTCGTTGGTGGCACAGTGTGCGCCCCCCATCGGCCCCCCTCCCTCTATAGCATTAACAACATTGGTGGCCAGTGTGCGGCCTCCCATCTCCCCCCCCCCCCCCCCGACCATTGGTGGCAGCGGAGTTCCGATCGGAGTCCCAGTTTAATCACTGGGGCTCCGATCGGTAACCATGGCAACCAGGACGCTACTGCAGCCCTGGTTGCCATGGTTACTTAGCAATAGTACAATAGTAGAAGCACCATACTTACCTGCTGGCTGCTGCGATGTCTGTGTCCGGCCGGGAGCTCCTCCTACTGGTAAGTGACAGTTCATTTAGCAATGCGTCGCACAGACCTGTCACTTACCAGTAGGTGGAGCTTCCGGCCGGACACAGAAATCGCAGCAGCCAGCAGGTAAGTATGATGCTTCTACTATTGTACTATTGCTAAGTAACCATGGCAACCAGGACTGCAGTAGCGTCCTGGTTGCCATGGTTACCGATCGGAGCCCCAGTGATTAATCTGGGACTCCGATCGGAACTCCGCTGCCACCAATGATCGGGGGGGTGGGGGAGATGGGAGGCCGCACACTGGCCACCAATGTTGTTAATGCTATAGAGGGAGGGGGGGCCGATGGGGGGCGCACACTGTGCTACCAACAAATTATTACAATAGAGGCAGGAAGGGGGGGGCCGTGGGGGAGGCGCACACTGCCACCAACAAATTATTACAATAGAGGGAGGAAGGGGGGACGGGGGGGGGCGCACACTGTGCCACCAACGAATTATTACAATAGAGGGAGGAAGGGGGGGCCGGGGGGGGCGCACACTGTGCCACCAACGAATTATTACAATAGAGGGAGGAAGGGGGGCGGCACTGGCCACCAATGAAATTTAAACTGGGGAGAGAGGGGGTCTGCCCCCTGAGCCCCGGATCTTTTATAGGGGGCTATGATACGCACAATTAACCCCTTCAGGTGCGGCACCTGAGGGGTTAATTGTGCGGATCACAACCGATCGGGTGCTGCCAGGCAGCAGGGGGCAGTCTTGTACACAGTTTGTAGTGTATTCTAACTAGAAGCGTCCCCATCACCATGGGAACGCCTCTGTGTTAGAATATACTGTCGGATATGAGTTTTCACGAAGTGAAAACTTAGATCTGAAAAAGCTTTTATGCAGACGGATCTTCGGATCCGTCTGTATGAAACTAACCTACGGCCACGGATCACGGACACGGATGCCAATCTTGTGTGCATCCCTGTTTTTTCACGGACCCATTGACTTGAATGGGTCCGTGAACCGTTGTCCGTCAAAAAAATAGGACAGGTCATATTTTTTTGACGGACAGGATACACGGATGCAGATGCAAAACTGTGCATTTTCCGATTTTTCCACGGACCCATTGAAAGTCAATGAGTCTGCGAAAAAAACTGAAAACGGCACAACGGCCACAGATGCACACAACGGTCGTGTGCATGAGGCCTAACTTCTCAGCCGTGCGTCACTGTGAACGCGCGCACGTTCATGAGAAATCTCGGCTATCGCAGGATGACGGGCCGATGCGTTTACGAGGAATAACCAGGCCGCCCGCAGGACACATCCCTGCGTTAGGCGGTCGGGAGAAGGTTAAAGGGGTTGTCTCATTTCAGAAAATAGCATTTATCATGTAGATAAAGTTAATACAAGGAACTTACTAATGTATTGTAATTGTCCATATTGCTTACTTTGTCTGGCTTGATTCATTTTTCAATCGCATTATACACTGCTGGCGGCCATACTTGCACACTATAGGAAAAAGCAGTGGCCTCCCTGGTGCCTGGGACTGTGAGAGAGCGCATAGGCACACATGTGCAGCAGCTACTGTCCCGGTCACCTTGTATCTGAACTGTAGCAGTAGCCTTAACCCTGAAAAACTAGCAGTTTGTAATGCGATAGAAAAGTGAATGAAGCCAGCAAAGCAGGCAATATGAGCAATGACAATATATTAGTAAGTGCCTTGTATTAACTCTGCCTAAAGTATAAATGAGAACTACGAAGGCATAACTACTGAGTGGGTGGGGGCTTTTGGCAAGTGTGGGTTGGACAGTCTTGACTAGCCATGGGAGGAACCATTGACGGGAAGTTGCTCGAGAAGGGAAGCCCCCATTCAAAAATTTGCTGTGGGGCCCAGCCTTTTCTTGTTATGCCCCCTGAGAGAGCATCTAATTCATATGCAGAAGGAGGTGGATCACGATTTCTAAGTGTGATCATCATCATGCTTGGCTCTCCTGACCCGCCTTCTGCAATTTTACACAATCTGGTTCATTATCAGAGGCTTCTTCCACGGGGCAGCAACCACAGATGATGTATCAGATGACACTTGTTAGTGATATTAGAAAAGCATCCAATCACATGTAAGTTCTGCTCCAAAAGCACTAGGGGGAACACTAGGTGGAGACGTACACTGAGGCTGCATTAGCCATTTTGCAGAAGCCTGTGTGTATGATTGTACTCATACTGTCACGTCACTGAGATCTAGTGTCTGATCTAGAGTGTGATCTATTATCATGCATTTATTAGAGCCTAAGGGGGCATAAGTAATGTGTGGTGCACGAAGGCAGCATTCTATTGCGTGGAAGCACTAAAAGGGGCATTTGACAGTTTGGGGGCACTAAAGGGGGAATTCTACCATGTTGGCGCACTAAGGGGATATATCTACTGTGTGGGGGCACTAGGGGAGCAAAGACATTGGGCAGAGTTAGAGACGTGACTTATGTAAAAAATAAATTTACCCTACACATGCCGCCAATTTAGTCTCTCCTTAGGACTTTTAGAAGTTGGGAGGTATGTTTATATCTCTTGGGCTCCATGACGTATCATTTCTAAATGCAACTGTTACAATTTAATCTCTGTCAGAGGGGCTTAGCTGTGTGCTCCACTCACTGGTGTGCTCTGACAGGTAATTGCTATACAGCAGACTAACTGACTGGCCATGGAGTCATGGCGATAGCATACTTACCAACATTTTAGCTGGTACATTTGGGGCATCTAAGCCTTGGGAACCCCTAAAAACATACTAGGGGAACTATAGGGGGCATAATTACAGGGCAGTATAGAGATTATTATAACTACTGGAGCTCTAAAGGGGAAATTATAACTGTGAGGCAGTATATGGGTTATTATAAATACTTGGGGTACTACAAGGGACAATATAACTATGGGGGCACTATAGGGAGTATTATAACTATAGGGAGTATTATAACTACTGGGACACTAAAGGGGACATTATAACTATGGGGCAGTATATTGGTTATTATAATGACTAGGGGCACTATAAGGGACAATATAATTATGGGGCACTATAGGGAGTATTATAACTACTGGGGACACTACAGGAAGGCATTATTAGTTCTCTTGCACATGTTTTTTTCAGTATTTTCTGTTCCGTTTTTCAAGGATCCGTTGTTCTGTTTTTTGTTTCAGTAGTGTTTCCACTCCATTTTTCCATTCCGTTTTTCCATTTGTTTTCTGTTTTTGATCAGTTTTTAGGAGGATTGCAAACGGAAACGGAAGCATACAATAATAC
Source organism: Bufo gargarizans (assembly GCF_014858855.1). Classification (NCBI taxonomy): domain Eukaryota; kingdom Metazoa; phylum Chordata; class Amphibia; order Anura; family Bufonidae; genus Bufo; species Bufo gargarizans. The sequence goes on from NC_058081.1 coordinate 399,816,047, forward strand.
GGTGCGTATACAGAATGCAAAAAACAGAACGTAAACTAAATAAAAAACGTTTGTGTGCAGTAGGCCTTAATAGTTGAGAAAAACTGGGGACATTGTAAGGACTTGGGCCACTATTACTAAGGGCAACCTGGGAGACGATTAGGTTCACAGCTCAGAAGACAGTATTACATATGATAGGATTAGATACAGCAGCTCAGCAGACAGTATCACACATGAAGGGATTAGATACACAGCATACCTGCTTCACAATTTTTGGAACTCCCATTGTAGTGAATGGAGAGGACACTGTCCATGTGCGGTGTGCTCATTCACTTTAGGGCCTGTCCCAGAGGTGGGACCCGCACCTATCTGACATTTATGGCACATCCTAGCAATATGCCATAACTGTCCCAGATGGGAATATCCCTTTAATGAATTTCATTGGTTACCCATCTTTCATGGGTTCAGCCCTGTACCCTTTCACTCCTAGGATACCTATAGAAAACAGGGGTGCAGGAGAAATGGCACCATTTGATATTTAAGAAAAAAAACAATCATTTTCTTCTAACCCTTTCAGACCCGGAGGGTTTTCCATTTTGGCATTTTCATTTTTCACTTCTTGAATTTCTGGGGTAATAACTTTTTTATTTTTCCATTTACATAGCCATATGACAGCTTGTTTTTTTGCGGGACAAGTTGCACTTTCTAATTCCACCACTTAATATTGCATACGATGTAGAGGGGAGCTAGAAAAAAAAATTCCAACTGGGTTGAACTTGGAAAGGAAATGCAATTCCGCAACAGTTTTATGGGTTTTGTTTTTATGGCGTTCCCTATACTGTAAAACTGACCTGTTAATTTCATTCTCCAGGTCAGTACGATTATGGCAATACCGCATATGTATAGTTCTTCTTGCATTTTAATACGTAAAAAAAAGTCTAGATAAAATGTTTTGTTTCTTTTCATCGCCATATTCCCCCGTCACAGCCACCACACAGACAGGCCCGTAGAGCCCCTAGAGTCCCTGAGGTGCTGGAAACCCTGATTGGCAGCCCCCAACTTCAGCCGCACCAGTAGTTCCCCCTTTCACCGCCCAGTCTGGAGTTCGGGTTGAGACAGCTCAGATCGGATCGGCACTGGGGTTTTTTGAGCTGTTCTTGACTGCGGAGCTCTTGGACTTAGTCATGGCAGAAACAAACCGGTATGCCACTCAATTTATAGCCACCAACCCGGTGGAAACCCGTCCAAGTTTCCGAATGTAAAATTTTCTGGGCCTTCTCCTCAACATGGGCCTGACAAAAAAGCATGAATTGCGGTCATATTGGTCCACAAACCCAATTCATCACATGCCCATGTTCTATGCTGCCATGTCCAGGACACGATTTGAGACCATCCTGCGTTTCCTGCACTTTAGTGACAACAGCACCTCTCGTCCCAGAGGCCACCCAGCTTTTGACCGGCTCCACAAAATTCGGCCCCTCATAGACCACTTTAACACCAAATTTGCAGATTTATATACTCCTGCATCTGCATAGACGAGTCCCTTATACATTTTACCGGGCACCTTCGCTTCAAACAATACATCCTAAGCAAGTGCGCCCGGTATGGGGTCAAATTGTATAAGCTCTGTGAAAGGGCCACAGGCTATACACACAAATTTAGAGTCTATGAGGTTAAAGATCAGACCCTGGAGCCGGTCGGTTGCCCTGACTACCTGGGGAGAAGTGGAAAGACAGTCTGGGACTTGGTGTCACCCTTATTTGGCAAGGGGTACCATCTTTATGTGGACAATTTTTACACAAGTGTGCCCCTCTTCAGGCATTTGTTTTTAGAACAGATTGGCTGCTGTGGCACCACGCGAGCTAGTCGCTGGGGCTTTCCCCAACGGCTCGTTACCACCCGTCTTGCAAGAGGGGAGAGGGCTGCCTTGTGTAACGAAGAACTGCTTGCGGTGAAATGGAGAGACAAGCATGACGTTTACATGCTCGCCTCCATTCAGCAGAAACGACAATCGAAATTGAACGAGCAACTAGAGTAATTGAAAAGCACCTCTGTGTCCACAACTATAATTCGCTCATGGGAGGGGTCGACTTCAATGACCAGATGTTGGCTCCGTATTTACTTTACCGCAGGACCAGATGCTGGTATAAGAAGGTGTCTGTATATTTAATTCAATTGGCACTGTACAATAGTTTTGTTCTCTACAGTAAGGCTGGGAGAACAAGATCCTTCCTCAAATTTCAAGAAGAGATCATCGAGAACCTCCTGTATCCAGGAGGTTCTGTGGCCCCAACCACCAGTGTAGTGAGCCGTCTACACGAGCTACATTTCCCCAATGTCGTTGCTGGTAACTCAAACCAAGCGCCACCCTGAAAAAAATTGTGTCTGTAGCAGGAGTGGAATAAGGTGTGATACCCGCTATTTCTGTCCTGACTGCCCTGACCACCCTTCCCTATGCTTAGGGGAGTGTTTTTGCGGAAGTACCACACACAGGTACACTATTAGTATAGGGATTGCATCACACAGGACAGGCACACAGGGCTCTTAGGGCCCTTTCACTCACAGCTGCTGCAAACCTCTCCTTTCACCTGGGACAAAGTGCATGATGTACTTCGCCACATCTCTGGGAGATTTGCACTTTGTACATTGTCCCATGGGGAAGGAGAGGTTTGTCCTATAAAGGTAAAAAAAAAAAAAAAAATCACAGGTAAGCAAAAAAGTTAATGTTCCAAAAGTTCAATAAAGTTTTTCAAAGTTAATGTTCTGTTTCAAATGTTATCTAAAGTTAATGTTAATCAATTTATTGCGTTGCGGCCTGTTTTTTGGGGGTTATTTTTGTTTTGCTTTTTTTACCTTCTAGGTGGACCAACCGATCGACCAGCTGCAGCACTGATGTGCATTCTGATAGAAGCATTGCGCTGCTGTCAGATTACACAAAAGTCGGTGTATGCGGCGCTGCAAGATGAGATTTCTCCTCTGCAGTAAAAAAGATATGTTTCCCGAGGCTTATGAGCTGAGTGGCGGTTTGGCAAATACTTTGTATATAAAAATAAAAATTTAAAAAATCCCGGCAATGATTTATTCATCCACATCGATTGATGTGAATGGAGAAATCGGGTTTGCCAGGGCATACGAGCTGAGTGGGTTTGGATGTTGGGCGGAGCTCCTATGTCCTGGCAAACGCCTTTCCTCTCCTTTTTTTTTTTTTGCACTTTTTTGGGCAGAGATTTTTTCATCCACATTGATCGATGCAAATGAAGAAATCTGTGCCGTTCATTTTTTCTTTCAGCCGGTCTCATTACCCGTATGCTCAATATAAGGACAATAGCAGAAACTCCTAATGCTGTCCATACATGTAATGATTTTGGAGACCCTCAAATACCAGGGCAGTACAAACACCCCACAAATGACCCCATTTTGGAAAGAAGACACCACAAGGTATTCGCTGAGGGGCATATTGAGTCCATGAAAAATTTAACTTTTTGTCCCAAGTTAGCGGAAAGGGAGACTTTGTGAGAAAAAACAAAAAAAAAATCAATTTCCGCTAACTTGTGCCCAAAAAATAAAAAATCTTCTATGAACTCGCCATGCCCCTCACGGAATACCATGGGGTGTCTTCTTTCCAAAATGTGGTCACATGTGGGGTATTTATACTGCCCTGGAATTTTAGGGGCCCTAAAGCGTGAGAAGAAGTCTGGAATCCTAAATGTCTAAAAATGCCCTCCTAAAAGGTACTCATTGGAATTTGGGCTCCTTTGCGCACCTAGGCTGCAAAAAAGTGTCACACATGTGGTATCGCCATACTCATGAGAAGTAGGGCAATGTGTTTTGGGGTGTCTTTTTACATATACCCATGCTGGGTGAGAGAAATAGCTCATTCAAATGACAACTTTGTATTAAAAAAATGGGAAAAGTTGACTTTTACAGAGATATTTCTCACACCCAGTAGGGGTATATGTAAAAATACACCCCAAAACACATTGCCCTACTTCTTCTGAGTACGGCGATACCACATGTGTGACACTTTTTTGCAGCCTAGGTGCGCAAAGGGGCCCAAATTCTAAAGAGCACCTTTAGGGGTGTATTTTTGCATATACCCATGCTGGATGAGAGAAATATCTCTGTCAAATGACAACTTTGTATAAAAAAATGGGAAAAGTTGTCTTTTAGAGAGATATTTCTCTCACCCAGCATGGGTATATGTAAAAAGACACCCCAAAACACATTGCCGTACTTCTGAGTACCGCGATACCACATGTGTGACACTTTTTTGCAGCCAAGATGCGCAAAGGGGCCCAATTTCCAATGAGTACTTTCAGGATTTCACAGGGCATTTTTACACATTTGGATTCCAAACTACTTCTCACGCTTTAGGGCCCCTAAAATGTCAGGGCAGTATAAATACCCCACAAGTGACCCCATTTTGGAAAGAAGACACCCCAAGGTATTCCGTGAGGGGTATGGTTAGTTCATGTAAAATTTTATTTTTTGTCACAAGTTAGTGGAATATGAGACTTTATTTATTTTATTTTTCTGCTAACTTGTGACAAAAAATAAAAACTTCCATGAACTCACTATGCCCATGAGCAAATACCTTAGGGTTTCTACTTTCCGAAATGGGGTCATTTGTGGGGTGTTTCTACTGTCTGGGCATTGTAGAACCTCAGGAAACATGACAGGTGCTCAGAAAGTCAGAGCTGCTTCAAAATGCGGAAATTCTCATTTTTGTACCATAGTTTGTAAAAGCTATAACTTTTGCGCAAACCAATAAATATACACTTATTGCATTATTTTTTAATCAAAGACATGTAGAACAATACATTTTGAGAAAAATGTATATAGAAATCTAGTTTTATTTGAAAAATTTTACAACTGAAAGTGAAAAATGTCATTTTTTTGCAAAAATTTTGAAATGAAATACCAACAAATGAAAGCTCTATTAGTGAGAAGAAAAGGAGGCAAAATTCATTTGGGTGGTAAGTTGTATGACCGAACAATAAACCGTGAAAGTAGTGTACTGCAGAATTGTAAAAAGTGGTCTGGTCATTAAGGGGGTATATGCCAGGGGAGCTGAGGTGGTTAATTTTGTTGACCAAAGGGAGAAAAGGCTTCTTCCAGTCTTCTCTCCTGTTGGCCATGTGGTTTCTTGGGAGGCAGATATGGCAGTGCAGAATAGCCACCAAACTCAGTGTTTATGTAATTGAAGAAAATAGTGGATTGGCATACAAAACTGTCTACAAATGACAATAGCTCTGCTTGAATGTGAAGGTGTTGCAGACTTTAAAAAATAACTTTTGTGAAGGTATATATACTCCTGTTTTATTATCCTTAGTAAGGGTTTGGATGATTAACCACTTGAAAACCCGCCATACTATATACAGTGCTGCCCATAATTATTCATACACCTGGCAAATTGTGACTTAAAGTTACTTTTATTCAACCAGCAAGTAATTTTTTGAGGGGAAATGATATAGGCGTCTCCCTAAAGATAATAAGACTATGTACAAGAGGTATTATTGCGGGGAAAAAAATGTCTTAACTTCTATTTACATTTGAGCAAGAAGTATCCAGTCCAAAATTATTCATACCCTTCTCAATAATCAATAGAAAAGCCTTTATTGGCTATTACAGCAAACGCTTCATATAATTACAGACCAGCTTTTTGCATGTATCCACAGGTATTTTTGCCTATTCATCTTGAGCTCCAAATCTTTCAGGTTGGAGGGTCTTCTGGCCATCACCCTGATCTTTAGCTCCCTCCACAGATTCTCAATTGGATTCAAGTCTGGACTCTTGCTGGGCCACTCCAAAACGTTAATGTTGTTGTCTGCTATTCCTTCACCACTTTTGCTGTGTGTTTTGGGTCATTGTCATGCTGAAATGTCCACTGGTGCCCAAGGCCAAGTTTCTCTGCAAACTGCCTGATGTTGTCGTTGAGAATCCTCCATGTATTGCTCTTTTTTCATGGTGCCGTTTACTGTGATTAGGTTCCCTGGTCCATTGGCTGAAAAACAGACCCAAAGCATTGGGTTCCCACCACCATATTTGACAGTGGGGGTGGTCTTCTTTGGGTTGAAGGCTTCTTCTTTTTTACGCCAAATGAAGGAAACATTATTGTAACCAAACAATTACATTTTTGTGTCATCTGACCATAACACAGAAGACCAGAAGTCGTCTTCTTTGTCCAGATGAGCTTTTGCAAAGGCCAAGCGAGCTTTTGTGTGCCTTATCTGGAGAAGTGGCGTCCTACTTGGTTTGCATTGTGCAGTGTCCATTGATTGTCTGCCTTGAGCCACCAGCAGAGCCCAGATTCACCAGGATGGCCCTGGTGGTGATCCTTGGATTCTTTTTCGCCCTGTCTAACTATCCTCCTGGCCAGCACAGGTGTCACTTTTGACTTCCGACCATGTCCTCTGAGATTTTCCACACTGCAGAACATCTTGTATTTTTTGCTAAAATGTAAATAAAAGCTTAGAAATGTTTTTGTTTTTTCACAATAATGCCTCTTGTACATCGTCTTATTATCTTTTGGGAGACATCTATGTCATTTCCTGTCCAAAAATTACTTTCTGGTTGAATAGTCAAAATTTGCCAGGGGTATGAATAATTATGGGCAGCACTGTATGTAGGCTCTTTAAAAACAGCAGAAACCCGGGGGCTACTGTCTGTGAGTAGCAATAGACATTTAACCCCTACGATGCCATAGTCAATTGTGACCTGGGGTAATAGAGAGGCTTTTCCACAGGAAGAGCTGGGCCCCAACAGCTATTTTTTTTAGTTTCTCCTCCTCCCAAAAATGGATTTAAAAGTGATCCAAAAGTAATACATGCTTAAAGATGGTATCAATAAACACTACAGATTGTCCAACCAAAAATGAACCTTCAGACTGCTCCGCAGAAATATAAAAAAAATCATGAGGGTCAGAATACAGTTATGTAAAATAAAAAATAATTCCCGTATTAAAACACAACAAAAACTATAGGAATGTGGTATCGCTGTGATCGTACTGACCTGGAGAATGAAGAGAACAGGTCAGTTTTATCTCATAGGGAACACCATAAAAACAAGACCCACAAAACTGTGTCACAATTTTTTTTTTCCATTTCCATGTTTTTTAGAATTTTTTCTAGCTCCCCACTACATCATATGCAAATTAAATAGTACCTTTAGAAAGTACAACTTATCCCATAACAATCATGCTGTCAAATGTCTTATGAATGGAAAAAATATATATATGTATCTCTGCTGCGTGTAAACTCACTTGTAGTGTCAGCTCTATGTAATTACAATTGCTCATCCCATAAAGGGGTCAACATAGTGCACTGGTAAAACAGCCAGGCTATTGCCAACCCCATTTAAAGGAATGGGAGCCATATAGGCCGATATATTTGAAATATCCAAAAAGCTCAAAATCCAAATTCAACCTTCTAGGTACCGGCGCGGTATGCCGAATTTGAAAATGCTATGAGACTCAGCCCCAGCAGTCACATTCAAAGTGTGTGGGTGACCTCTCTCCAGTAGTGCTCCACATTTTGTAATGCTGAAAAAGTGAGTTCTGTCAGGTTATTGCTGTGATATTTTTGAAATGTTGTGTGTTTTTCATAACCTATCTTGATGTGTTCTTACATTCTCTTTTTTTAAAGGTTCTTAAAGTCCTTCCAATATATTGCTTCGTGTATGAACATCGAATTAAATATATCACAGTACTAGTGCAGGTAAGTGGCTCTTCTATCTTCTATTCAGATTCATTGTTGGGGGATGGGGTGACAGTGGGATTTTGAAAATTGACAATTAGGAAAGAGACAAGTAAACACCAAATAGTTTTTTCGTGTATATTGCTGTTTAGAATGGAACGGTTCTGTAATTGAGCAAGAATAGAATAATCCAAATCACATTACCTCTAAGGAAACGGTAATTATTTTTTCTCAGACCAGTGGATTATATCTTGTATGAATTAAAGTACAGCAAAGCCAGATGTCCTGCATATGAAGCTGAAATTGCCCAAGCAGTATTCAAACATCCAGGACGTACCACATCACATGCATGCCAGATTGACCGCAAAACGCTGCCCGACGGGATCCTGGTAAGAAGCACTTGAGCGATCACTGTAGGACTGCCTGATACACTACATCATATTATACATAGGCTATTTTTTTACAAAGGATCGGCTGCACATCAACCAACTAAGTAATGAAACCTCACAACAGTTACACCGTCCCATCAACATTGTGGTGGATAGGGAGCTTGTTACCACAGAGCTGCTCCCACTGACAGATTCTGGAGCAGTATTTTTAGAAGAAAAACTGGGTTGGATCATGAATCCCAACCCTTTGAGAGATGCTTTCCTACTCACAGAATTCCATCCGTGGTCCTAAATATACATATCCAGGACAGATGCACAGCAGCTGTAAAGTTACTCAGTATTTCATATTTATACTATTTTACTCTCTCTCTCCTTCCATATTATTCTCTCTCGCCTTCCAATCTGCATCACTAGAATTGGTGATGCAGATTGGAATTCCACCATGCAGATAAAAAAAATGTCCAAACAATCTTTAGTCAATACACTCCCCCTTTGTCCTGGGCTTCAACTGCAAGAAAGTCCAGCGGTCATTTAAAAAAATAATGGCTATGTGAGGTGTTAGAAACTGAAATGACAAACTCTGCCATAAAACAGAAGGTGCAATTAGGTGAAGTTTTTACATTTCAGGACAGCACAAATGTGGTTATTTGCAATATGTGCTTGAAAGCAGGTATAAATGGTGACTTTACTACAGGAAACCGCTGGGAGGACAGTTGGAAGCTTGATTACTTGAGGAAGCATATAAAGCAGAAAATCCAGCTTGAGGCAGTTGCAAAACTGAGACAACAGAATTTGAGAGGTTTATTACAGATGTTGGCTTAAAATGCAGAGGAAGGACAAAAAATGCAGAAACAGCACTTCGCAACTCTGTCAGTCCTGAACAATGAGAAATGATGGCTGAATAACATAGTGCTACTTTTCATACACTTGTAGTTGATTACAGCATTGATACAATTGCAAGAAAAAGTATGTGAACCCTTTGGAATGATATGGATTTCTGCACAAATTGGTCATAAAATGTGATCTGATCTTCATCTAAGTCACAACAATAGACAATCACAGCCTGCTTAAACTAATGACACCAAATATTCCAGCCACCGCCAAGATTGATGATTTACAGATTATCAACTTATCTTCCCGTGTTTTTACCACTATGGAAACCCAAGTTTTACAGAAGGGCCTCTCATTTGTCCTCATGCAGAGGTTTGGCTGTTTCAGCTGGGTGAAAGACCTAAATTTGTTTGCGCAAAGTTTTTTGTCACCCATGACCGCAGAAAGTGCAAAGAACTGGGAATTGAGACTTCGGATCTGCCGGATGTCCAACTCTTGGCTGACCTAATCTTAGACTGCCATCTACCAAAATCCCCCCATCAGTGATTGTACTCCTATTGACACATTTGTGTCTGTGGTCTCTAGCAAGTTAAGTCAGATTGATTTCCATGCGCATAGTATGGATAATCTATATAAGGCCTCTTTCACACTTGCGTTCTCCGGATCCGGTGTGTACTCCACTTGCCGGAATTACACGCCGGATCCGGAAAAACGCAAGTGTACTGAAAGCATTTGAAGACGGATCCGTCTTCAAAATGCTTTCAGTGTTACTATGGCAGCCAGGACGCTATTAAAGTCCTGGTTAGTAGTAGGAGCGGGGAGCGGGGGAGCGGTATACTTACAGTCCGCGCGGCTCCCGGGGCGCTCCAGAGTGACGTCAGAGCGCCCTATGCGCATGGATGACGTGCCATGCGATCACGTGATCCATGCGCTTGGGGCGCCCTGACGTCACTCTGGAGCGCCCCGGGAGCCGCACGGACGGTAAGTATGCTGCTCCCTCGCTCCCCGCTACACTTTACCATGGCTGCCAGGACTTTAGCGTCCCGGCAGCCATGGTAACCATTCAGAAAAAGCTAAACGTCAAATGCCTTTCAATGGGCATTAATTCCGGATCCGGCCTTGCGGCAAGTCTTCAGGATTTTTGGCCGGAGCAAAAAGCGCAGCATGCTGCGGTATTTTCTCCGGCCAAAAAACGTTCCGTTCCGGAACTGAAGACATTCTGATGCATCCTGAACGGATTTCACTCCATTCAGAATGCATTAGGATAAAACTGATCAGTATTCTTCCGGCATAGAGCCCCGACGACGGAACTCTATGCCGGAAGAAAAGAACGCAGATGTGAAAGAGCCCTGAACAGTAGAGAGAGGTTCTCTGGACGCTCCAACAGGACAATGAGCTGGTGATCAAACCTTCAGACAAGGGTGGAAATATTGTGATCCTTGGGCACGAGCAATACCTCAATATGTGCATGAGGGTGCTCAAGGATAAGCTCACATATGAACAACTCCCGTCTAATCCCACATCAGCTTATAGGATAGAACTGTCCTATATTTTAAACAGAGCTCTACTGTAGAGCAGAAACTTATTGACAGAACTGAATTAGCTTTTCTTCTACCTGCGCACCCAGTCACAGATGCCTTTTACTGTCTTCCCAAAGTTCACAAGGGGTATGACCCTCTAAAAGGCAGGCCTGGGACTAATTGCCTCACGTCTAACATCAGTACGTACGTGGACACGTGTTTTCCGCCCATTTGTCAGCAGTTTACCCTCACATGTCAGGGACACCATGGAGGTACTGGGACGTTTGAACAGTGTCCATTGTGACAAGGAAACATTTTTGGCTAGTTTGGACGTGGAGGCGCTCTACAGCTCAATTCCTAATGATTTGGGCTGTAGAGCAGTCCTCACGTTCCTTCAGCAAAGAGGCGAGCACTGCAGGAACCACAATACTTTTGTAATGGAACTTTTGGATTTCATTCTCAAGCACAATGTGTTCTTGTTTGATGGGTGGATCTTCCACCAGCTCAGGGGGGTCGCAATGGGCAGTCCCTGTGCCCCGACTTTTGCGAATCTCTACCTGGGCTGGTGGGAGAGGGAGGTGGTCTTCTCTGAGGACATGGAGCAATTCACATCTGTCAACCTCCTCTGGATCAGATACATCGACGATGTGCTGGTCCTGTGGGGCGGTGATAGGGTCTTGTTCCAGCAGTTTGTTGCAGCAATGAATAGCAATGCATTAGGGCTATATTTTCCGTCGTAGATCGATTCCAACTTAATTTCCTTCTTGGATCTCACCATTTCACTTGATGCTGGTGGTGGCATCAGTACTAATGTATTCAGGAAGCCCACGGCTACTAACAACTTGCTAAAATGGGAGAGTGGGCACCCTTTGGCCCTCAAAAGAGGGATCCCAAAAGGACAATACTTAAGGGTGAGGAGGAATTGTTCTCAACTTAGTGACTTTAGGGTGGCTGCGAGAGATCTTCAACAGAGGTTCCGGCGTTGCGGTTATCCCCAGCGATGCCTGAGACAGGCGTATCAACATTCATTAAGTACCAACAGGGACCTTCTGTTATCCTTTAAAAAGAGGGACATCGGTGACAACATTGTCAGAATTATTGGCACGTATGACAGTGCCCATGAGGCTGTACGCCAAATCCTCTCTGAACACTGGGATATACTTAAATCTGATATTGGCAATATGATCCCACCCAGACCTTCTGTCACCTATCGGCGTAGTAACAACTTACGAGATATGTTGACACACAGTCTATATGTAAGCCCTAAACCACAGTCCTGGTTGCTTAATTCGCTCACAGGGACATTTCCCTGTGGATCCTGCAAATTCTGTGGGTTTATAGACAAGACCAAGAGTTTGGCCAGCAGCACATTAGACAAGACCTTTTTTATCAGGTCATTTTACAACTGCAAGTCGATTGGTGTTATCTACCTGATGACATGCGTATGTGGCATCAAATATGTTGGCAAAACCATTAGGGAGCTCAGGCGACGCATTGGGGAACATGTTTTGGACATCACAAACCTAAAGGACACCCCTATTGCACACCATGTATCGGGTTTTCACAGTGGAAGAACGTCATCGGTTAAGTTTCAGGTGATTGATTCTGTGAAGATGTCATCAAGAGGCGGTGATTGTGACCGCATCCTGCTGCAAAAAGAGGCGAGATGGATTTTTTCTCTAAACACTACCAAAACGTCTGGCCTTAATGATGCCATCTTGTTCGTGCCCTTTGTATGAATATATACTGGCTTTGCTGAGTCCTATGTGATTCATGTGTCAATCCTCAGGGGTACTGTCGGATGTGTTTGGGCTCCCTATTATACAGCTGTGTGTCAGCACTCCTTCTTTGGTTCCTTGATTTTGGTCCTATTCCACTGTCTATAGATGGTAATGTTTAGGTTTCATGCTGCGATGGCATGCTCATACAGAGCCGCAGTGAATTTCTCTGTTCTCAATGCGGCGCATTGCACTTTCCCCGGGACTGATGTAGCTTCTCCCGCTGTTCAGCCATTGGTTGCTCCTGTACCGAGCCTCCTGCCGGATTGGCTGTCACACAGGGGGCATGTCTAGCTCGGTGTTCTGTGAGCCGCTTCGCAGCCATTACAGCGCCGATTTGTTTGCACACCAGCATGCTGCCCCTCAACCTAGAAGTGGTCAGCTTAGGCAGGAGCATAGATCACAGTGACAATACCGCACCTCACACTAGAGGAACTCAGTGATAGGCAGGTCACCCTACCTCTGCCTTCTGTTCATAGCCTCAGTCAAACATCTATGTCAGAGGTTTTGGGCTTTATTATTTGTGGTGCACGTTGCTCCTGATGAAATGCATGTTTAGTGCATGGAAACGCGTAGAGCACTTACCACTGAGGACAGTGTCAGGGTAATCGGTGCTCCAGTCACATCAGACGGAGTCAAGGGTTTTGCACTGCCACAGTACTGCACCTGTACTATGTTAATGCAGTGGATGTCTGCTTGCTGACATTCACTGTTAGGAGTGATACCTGGTGTCACACCTGGTACCAGATATCTAGCTAGATAGTACCTTACCTAGGTCACACACTTAGGACCCTGTGGTGTTTTGGCCCCCCTAAGTGTTGGTGGGTTCTAGTTTGTGGGATCCACCCTTTATTCATCCCGATATGGTCCCACCTCGATCTATGTGGTTACTATGAGGGTTGTCCCATAAATCAGTGACGGTTCAAGTTGCTGCTTTGTGCAGTTTGGGTAGACACCCCTATATTTTATGGAGACAATTTAATAAAGAATTTGTTATTTTGTTTTAGAGTCCTATCCCCATATATATTCATTTGACTGTGTAAGAGGACGCATACCCATTACACCACTTTCCAGTATTTTGTTTAAACTAATAACACACAAAGAATTAAATGTTACCATGTTTTTATTGAACACACCATGTAAACAATCACAGTGCAGGTGGAAAAAGTATATGAACCCTTTGATTTAATAACTGGTTGAACCTCCTTTGGCAGCAATAACTTCAACCAAACGTTTCCTGTAGTTGCAGATCAGACGTGTACAACAGTCAGGAGTAATTCTTGACCATTCCCCTTTACAGAACTGTTTCAGTTCAGCAATATTCTTGGGATGTCTGGTGTGAATCGCTTTCTTGAGGTCATGCCACAGCAACTCAATCGGGTTGAGGTCAGGACTCTGACTAGGGCACTCCTGAAGGCGTATTTTTTTCTGTTTAAGCCATTCTGTTGTTGATTTACTTCTAAGCTTTTGGTCGTTGTCCTGTTGCAACATCTATCTTCTGTTGAGCTTCAGCTGGTGGACAGATGGCCTTAAGTTCTCTTGCAAAATGTCTTGATAAACTTGGGAATTAACTTTTCCTTTGATGATAGCAATCCCTCCAGGCCCTGGCACAGCAAAGCAGCCCCAAACCATGATGCCCCCATCACCATACTTCACAGTTGGGAGGAGGTTTTAATGTTGGTGTGCTGTGCCTCTTTTTCTCCAGACATAGTGTTGTGTGTTTCTTCCAAACAACTCAACTTTGGTTTCATCTGTCCACATAATATTTTGCCAGTACTGCTGTGGAACATCCAGGTGCTCTTGTGCAAACTGTAAACATGCAGCAATGAATTTTTTAGACAGCAGTGGCTTCCTCTGTGGACGATCCCGATGGACCCCAAGTTGTTGTTTAGTCTTAATTTCCCCCCGCTACTCTCCAAAGTCACCTCTATTCTCTCTAAGAGCAGCTCTCCTTTCCTAACCTGGCTAGGCAGGAAAAATGTCCTCACCACCTACATCCTGCCGCTGATAATGTACACCTTGAGAGCCCTACCCATATCGGTACCTGTTAGTTTCATTAATAAACTACAATCCATCATGAGCAGTTATTTGTGGGATAAGAAGCGCACTAGAATGTCCTTTCGCCTTCTTTCCCGAAGAAAGAAACATGGGGGTATCTCCCTCCCTGACCTATCAACCTATATACAGGCTATTAGTTTGGAAAGGTGGCTTAAACTGGCCAGACAAGAGACATTCTGTATGCATGTAGATTTAGAATTGGCCCTGTTGGGTAAGGAATTGTTCCATAGGTTATGGACACCTGAGAGGACAGGAGAAGGGACCAAAGTAGATCGCGTACTCACCAGAGGAATGCTGCATATTTGCCATAAGTCTTTGGTCTTAACATCTGCTCAGGACAAGATTTCTCCCTTAGCTCCTATCTCAGTTATCCCCACACTACTGTTCCCACAAATTAAATCGCCATCAGACATTTGGCTATCAATGTCACATCACAGATTAGGAGATTTGAAAGGGTTACAGATCACTTCCGACTTCTATACTGCCCTCTCGGGTGTACCTGCCCTTGGTAAAGATTTCATTCAAAGAAATGACTTTGAGAATGCTTGTAGGCAGTTTATGATTTCCAAATTTACCCCTCTCCCTGATCCATCATGGTTGGAGAATTATGTTCTGCTGCCAAATTTACCTCATAAATGCACCACCCTCATTTATAGGCAGATTCTAAGTGAGAGCTATTCTAGCATACCGCCCTGGGTTGCTGAGTGGGGAAAAGAACTCCACCTTGAATTTAGTGACACCGACAGTAAATGGATTCAGAAATCTTCGCACGGCTTTTCCAAGTGCATAAAAATTCAAGAACACTCTGTTAAGACAGCGTTGCGTTGGTACAGAACCCCCGAGTTCCTTTTTAAAATCCGGTTGCTCTCTACGGATCTTTGTTGGAGGTGTGCTGCTGCCACCGGATCCTTATCCCACATCTGGTGGTTATGTCCTGCCATCAGATCCTTCTGGACAGATGTAGAAAGCGCCATTAACAGGATCTGTGCAATGACCCTGAAACTTTCAGCCCAGCTAGTACTACTCTGGATCCCTACCCCAGATTTTCGCCCCGGAAAAAAATAACTTGGCCACGCATCTGCTTATGGCCGCAAAGCTCTTAATCCCAGTAAAATGGAGATCAGTTGACCCACCAACACTGAAGATGTGGCAGAGTAGGGTCCAACAGATATGCCAGATGGAGGAACTGATAGGCTGGACATACCATAGCAGAAATAGATTTTTACAGATCTGGCAACCGTGGTTAGATTATAGGACAAACCTTCTCAACGCTCAACAGTGGGACTCTGATTAAGGATATGGGAAGACGGTCACTTCTTTCAATCAATATGCAGAACCCCCTTTTTTATTTGTTTTTTTTATTTCTTTTATTTCTTTTTATTTCATTACATTCCTTCTTTTCGGTACGCCTCCTATCCTCCCCTGTAGTTGTCTCCATTGATATAGTCAAAACTTGTTTGTGCCAGGTTATAGATAAATATACATAACCCTAGATAAATATAACTAGTCTTAGTTATATAGACGTTCCTGAGCGGGACCCTAACTGCACATTGGGTTGACACACTGTTAGGGCTATTATCCCCATCCCACCTCCCCTCCCCTTACTGTTATGTATCTAATGTTACCCGCATTTGTTTTGTAAGATCAATCACTTTAAGGGCCCCTTGCCCTAGCTGAGTGGTTGTCACATCCTAACCTGTATTGTTAGGCTATGCCTTAGATGATCTATGACTAGATTTGATTGTGATGTGTCACCCGCTGTACTGCGCTACATGCGATTTGGTGATATTTCTTTGCTTGTCTAATAAAAAGAGATTTCAAACATTGAGGTTCTGATTAGTGGTCTGACCTGAGGTGTAATGAAAAATATTTTTTTCCATATTGTCCTCCTCTATAACCTATGTGCGTCTTATAGGGTAAAACGTTGTGGAGTGAAAGAAGATGTAGTGTCGAGGATTGAGAAAGGTATGTTCAGATGGTTAGGAATACCCTTATGAAGTAAATAACAATGTACCTTCCTATATATTTGAAGTTTAAAAAATTGGGCTCTCAAAAAAATAAAAATCGCTGTTTTGTCGATATTTGCAAAAAAACAAGTAGAGAACCACAACAATCCAATTGCCAACTACTGTCTGAAGAAAATGTTAGACCCGCTCTGTGTTGCTCTGTATGTTTTTTCTGATGTTGTTTTAAAAAAAAACAAACAAACAATCTTACTACTCTCAATGCATACCAATACATTAAGGCAAAAATAAGTAAGCTACGTTCACAGTTCTTGAGAGTCAATACATTGGAGTAAGCAAATGTGTAAAATAATACAAGATAATAAAAATGAAGTCAAAAGGGCTCCATTTATTAGGTTTGTGGAACACTTATTTCTACATTTGGAATGTTGTTTTCCAGAAAATGAGCTGATGGAGTGGAGAATTTTTGATATCTCTACCTTCAGTGGTACATTACATTATTAAAATGGTTATCAGGAAACTGCAACACTTGTTTCAAGTTACTCTGAAGAGTGTTTTCCATATAAACATAATGATCAAGAAGACCGTAACTGTCACGGTCTCTGTTGTGTTCGCTGTGACATGGTTGGCGTGCATGCTGTTGCCAGTGGCAACAGGTGGTTGTTGTCTTGTCTAGTGGTTGTTACATGTCTGGTCTGTTGGTGTCTTTAGTCCAGCATGTTTGCTAGACATGTTCCCTGTGTGGTGTGCCTCCAGAAGGGGGTGTCAGGGTTCCCCGGAGGGGGAACTACAAGTCTGGATGCTGCTCTAGTGTCATGGCCTCTGTTGTGTTCAAAGTGACACAGTTGCCGTGCATGCTGTTGCCAGCGGCAACGTGTGGTTGTTGCAGAATGTAGGTGGCTCCTCCTTTACCCTGGGTTTTTCCCTGTCTGGTGCCGGAGGGGTTAATTTTCTGGCTGGTGTGGATTTAGGTGTGTTCTGGGTGTGGCCACTTGGTTTATATTGCCTGTGGCCTGTAGGTTGAGTTCCATTGTCCACCAGCCTTTGTTGGTGCTGGAGCTTTGCTCCTGACCGGCAGATGGAATGGGTCAAAACTGTGAGAACAATATAGTACAAAATCAGAGGACATAGAGTAATCAAAATAGCCAAGCCAAAGTCAGAAACAGATGGGTATCATGGTAAAAAAAATCACAAGACAGAGGAAGGTCAGAGGCAAGCTGAGGTTAATATACAAAACAATCTAAAACACCCACAGACAGAACCAGGAGCACAACAAGGGAGTAAACCTATAACTGGCAAGGGTGAATTGTCAGCAAGGGATTTAAATAGAGCACAGAGTAACATGATCAGAACCTGATAGGTCCATGACTCAGTGCTCCGTTAGTCAGACACAGCACACAGGAACAGAACAGATAAGTAATCAAGCACTGCTAGTTTTCCTCTAGCACACGCCTGCTGTTGAGAGAAACAGAGCATTGCATCTTGTTGCCAGGGATGCTGTCACATCACCAGGGGGAATTGCTTCGCAGTACATCTCTCCCGGCACGGTCACGCCAAAAGCTGGAGATCTCAGTGCTGGAGCCCAGACAGGTAAGTTAGTGACAAATACAAGATGGGTGCTTCATGTGGATTGGTAAGTAGATTAAGAGGCTATAGTTTCTTGATGTTTTGCTTGTTGTGAGACCACTTGTTGATTTGCATTACAAGTATATCTCTTTTCTTCCACTAGGCTTACTTCTCCCAAATTAAACAAGCGTATAAGATTGGCTTACAAACAAGTTCTTTGATACCAACATTTAAGATGCTATATATTGGTCATTTGGTGTTACCTACATGATATACTTGCAAAAGGAATTAAGCAGATGATTGACATTTAATGACATAAGAAGAATAAAAAGTTTTAATTTAGATGGTAAGCAGAGTACCTTCATCTTGTCTTAGTACACTAGATTCGATGTTTGACTGATGTGACAATTAGCTCACTTTTGATTTTCATATTGCCCACCTATGACTAAGCATTGTTCAGCTCTATGCCGACCTCGCTCAGCAGCTGCCAAAGCTTAGAGGGAACACTGCTGCCAGGATTCTATTGATTAGATAATTTTGTACTCCGCACACCTTCGATCCAGTGTGGGTGCCTGTGAGAGTGGTTTAGACAATATAGGTTAAATCCACGGCACTCCAAAAGTTTCCAGCGCCAGCTTCCTGACCCTGTTTCCAAGACATCCAGCGCCAGCCTCCTGACCCTGCCTACAGAGCCCGCTGAAGAAGGTCGTACAGACCGAAACGTCCGGGAATTTTCTGATATGGCACATACTTACTATTTATAAATGAATTGCACTATGAATTGCACTGGATGTACATGAACGATATTCTGTATACTGAAAATTAAAATGTGAAACTTTATTTTGCAAAAAAACTTTTGGAGTGCCGTGGATTTAACCTATATAGGATTCTATTGATGACATTGTCATGACATCACAAGCAGAGTCTCATCATGAGAGCAGCCATATTGAATGTAATAAGATGCAGGCTACAGAAAATGAGTAATCACTTGGTCCTTGTAGTAACCCAGAGTGGGGGTATCTGCAAATAGTTTGTTCTTTAATATGTTATTTAATGTTATGGTATACATGGTTATGACAAGTATTGCACCCAGCATAGCCAGGTATGGCTGGCACAGGATTAATAATGGAAGGCAAGGGTTAATAATCCTGGCTTAGCCCTTTGCAGGACTGTGCGTGGGGATCCAGGATCCGCCCCGAGCTCAGTTAGGGAGTGCTAAGTAGCGGCATTGTAACTATTGGGGTCACTACAGGTGGGCATGATAAATACTAGGGGCTCTACAATAGACAGTATATCTATCGGGGGTACTACAGGGAGCATTATAAATACTGGGGACACTACAGGGGATATTGTAAATACTGGGGGCACTACAAGGGGCAATATAACTAATGGGGGCACCATTACTTATGAGCGCACTCTGGAAGACAATTAGATACACAGTTTAGCAGACGTATCACATATGACAGGATTAGATACAGCAGCTCAGCAGACAGTATCACACATGATGGAATTAGATACACGGCACACCTGCCTGTCACCTGCCTGGCACAGGATTAATAATGGAAGGCAAGGGTTAATAATCCTGGCTTAGCCCTTTGCAGGACTGTGCGTGGGGATCCAGGATCCGCCCCGAGCTCAGTTAGGGAGTGCTAAGTAGCGGCATTGTAACTATTGGGGTCACTACAGGTGGGCATGATAAATACTAGGGGCTCTACAATAGACAGTATATCTATCGGGGGTACTACAGGGAGCATTATAAATACTGGGGACACTACAGGGGATATTGTAAATACTGGGGGCACTACAAGGGGCAATATAACTAATGGGGGCACCATTACTTATGAGCGCACTCTGGAAGACAATTAGATACACAGCTCAGCAGACGTATCACATATGACAGGATTAGATACAGCAGCTCAGCAGACAGTATCACACATGATGGAATTAGATACACGGCACACCTGCCTGTCAATTTTTTGAAGTCCCATAGCTATGAATGGAGAGGACACTGTGCATGTGCAGGATGCTCTTTGTTCACATCAGGGAATGTCCCAGAGGTGTGACCCGACCTATCTGACATTTATTGCATATCCTAGCAGTATGCCATAAATGTCCCAAATGGGAATATACCTGTACCCATTCAATACAACCCTAGGATTCGTATTTTAAAAAAAACAGGGGCACAGGAAAAATTGTGCAATTTAGTATTCAAGAAAAAAAACCACAATCATATTTTGTTAAATAAACATGCACAAAAACCTTTATTTGTTATAAAATGGTCTTGGATTTCTGTGGCTCTGGCCCTTTAAGGGAGGAGGAGGCTCCTTCTTCACTTTTTCTTGGGATTCTTCCATTGGAGGAGGTTGAGTGTCGCACCTCAGGCAGATTTTCGGGGGCCAGAGAGGGTCACACGTAGTTCTCACATTGTATAGAAAAGAAAAAAAAATAAAGATCAGCAAAACAATTCCCAAACACATGAGGAGAAAAGTGGCCAAACTTACCTAATCTGTTCCTACGCTGCTCGTCAGAGGCCCCCTGATGGTGAGAGCCACCATGGGAGACTGAGGCTGTGGTCAGTGCATCACCTCAATTTATACCCACCCACGATTAATAAGTCATAAATAAATGAGTCACGGTGCCCATTATGACACCACAAGTGAGTGAGTCATCTGCCAGGATTCTAATGATGACATCACAAGCAGAGTCTCACCATGAGAGCGGCCATATTGAATGTAATAAGGTACAGGCTACAGATAATGGTTTAGTAGTTTGTCCTATGGACCAATCACTACTGATGATTCCCAAATGCACTGATTTCCCGAAACTTTGAAAAATTTGGACAGCGGCAATAAAACAGTAAACACTGTATTTACATATGGTTGCCAATCACCAGTTATTGATGATACTATCCTGAGAATAGGCCATCAATATTTGACCCCTTACACTAAGCAGCTGAAAATTGTAAACAGAAATTGCAAATTTTGTGTAAAAAAATCTGACTGGTTCCTTGTGGCTCATTTGTGTCTGTGTTGTTTTCGTCATGACCACACCTCTTCCAGGTGTTGTTGGTTTGGTCATTTAACTTCCCCTATTTATTACTGCTTACCCCTTCTGGGGGTGCGGTTTATAGCTTCAGTTTCTGGACTCTGGGCTAGCTGGTTGTTGGATCTACGGTTGAGCTCCTGGCGCTGCCTTTGCTCCATGTGAAGTTAAGTGTCGTCTTCCCTATTTGTATTTAGTTTGTTGTATTTCCCTGTCTTTTGTATTTATGCCTGAGGGAGACTCCTGTTCATCCTTTTGTTGAAAGAATAGGTTGTCTCAAGTTCTGTCACTATTATAGGGACCTACAGGGAGTTTTAGGGCTCTAGGTTCCTGTGCATGAACTTTCCCACCATCAAGGTCAGTTCAGACTGATAGGTAGTCAGGACTTGGATTAGGGTTGTTCTAGGAGGTGACCTTCTCCTTTTCCCTACTTTCCAGTCCTAGTGTCACGGCTGTTTAAGGGTAACCAGAGCATACACAGTAGGAAGAGCTACTGACCGGACCCCAAACTAGGGAAGAGAAAGGGTGACCCCTGTCAGACCCTCAACACTCTCCCTATGCTGCTAAAGCACATGCCCGGATCCAAATGGTGGAACGAGGCATGCCCGCGTACCTTAGACTGATGAGCCCTGTAACCCCTACAATAGTGGAAGGGGCACGGCCACCGATGCCCTGCTCAGAATATGGAGGGAACCGGGGCCACCTCAGATCCAGTCAGGAAATCACGAGGTACACAACAAAGTCTGCACACTTAGCTGATGAAGCTGCAACCGCAGAGAAGACGGATCCAAGGGCCGCTGGCAATATCCGGAGTGCTTGCAGCAGCAGAACACAGGTCCAGGGAACTAGTAGCTAAAGAAGTGAAGATACTCAAGGCAGCGCTACAACTGAAAAGAGAAATATAATCCACGCCCTGCAATAGGAGGAGGGGTGATTTAAAGGCAGGGAAATCAGGAGAGACAGCTGGGAGTAAAGACCTCACAACAGGGGCGGAGAAACAGAACAGTGAGAACACCTCCAAACTCTAAGTGACATCATCACAGGGGTGGAGACACAGAGCTGTGAGAACGTCTCAAAGCTCTGGTAGTGACAGTACCCCCCCCTCTACGGGTGGACTCCGGACACCCAGGACCCACCTTCCCAGGATGAGCCCTATGAAATGCCCTGATAAGGCGAGTGGCTTTAATGTCCGACATCGGAACCCACATCCTCTCCTCAGGACCATAACCCTTCCAATGAACGAGGTACTGAAGAGAACCGCGGACAATGCGAGAGTCCACAATTCTGGAAACCTCAAACTCCAGATTGCCATCAACCAAAATCGGAGGAGGAGGCAAAGAGGAGGGTACCGTGGGCTGGACATATGGTTTTAAGAGAGATCTGTGAAATACATTATGTATCTTCCAAACCCGTGGAAGATCAAGGCGGAAGGCAACAGGATTGATGACTGACAAAATTTTATAAGGCCCAATAAACTTGGGACCCAATTTCCAGGAGGGAACCTTCAGTTTAATATTTCTTGTAGACAACCACACCAGATCACCCACATTCAGGTCCGGACCAGGCACACGTCTCTTATCAGCCACACGCTTATACTTCTCACTCATCTTTCTGAGATTACTCTGAATCTTTTGCCAAATGGTAGACAAAGACGAGGAAAATCTCTCCTCCTCAGGTAAACCAGAAAGAGCCCCTCCCGAGAATGTCCCAAACTGCGGATGGAACCCATATGCACCAAAAAATGGTGACTTATCAGAAGATTCCTGACGACGGTTGTTCAAAGCAAACTCAGCAAGAGGGAGAAATGAACACCAATCCTCCTGGTTCTCTGCCACAAAACAGCGCAAATATGTCTCCAGATTCTGATTGAGGCGCTCAGTCTGACCATTCGACTGCGGGTGAAAAGCAGAAGAGAAGGACAGCCGAACCCCCAGGCGAGAACAGAAAGCCTTCCAGAACCTGGACACAAACTGCGTGCCTCTATCGGAAACAATCTCAGAGGGAATGCCGTGCAATTTAACAATATGATCGACAAAAGCTTGCGCCAACGTTTTAGCATTGGGTAAACCAGGAAAGGAACGAAATGAGCCATCTTGCTAAAACGGTCCACGACCACCAGGATCACCGACTTCCCCGAGGAACGAGGAAGATCCGTGATAAAGTCCATGGACAGGTGTGTCCAAGGACGGGAAGGTATGGGTAACGGGAGAAGGGAACCTGAAGGTCGTGAACGAGGGACCTTAGCGCGAGCGCACGTCTCACAAGCCGCCACAAAACCCTCCACAGACTTACGAAGAGCCGGCCACCAAAATCTCCGAGCAATGAGATCTACCAGTGGCTCTACTCCCGGGGTGACCAGCAAGAACTGTATCATGATGTTCCTTAAAGAGTTTGTGACGTAGCTCAGGAGGCACGAACAACTTCCCGGAGGGACAACGGGCAGGTGCCTCAGACTGGGCAGCCTGGACCTCGGCCTCCAAATCGGAATATAGAGCAGAAACAACTACCCCTTCCGCCAAAATGGGACCCGGGTCCTCGGAGTTTCCTCCTCCCTGGAAAACAGCGAGAGAGAGCATCAGCCTTCACATTCTTGATCCCAGGGCGGAAAGTAACAACAAAATTGAATCTGGAGAAGAACAGAGACCATCTGGCCTGTCTCGGATTCATACGCCTGGCCGACTCCAAGTACGCCAGATTCTTATGGTCGGTAAAAACGGTGATAGGGTGCCTGGCCCCCTCCAACCAATGGCGCCATTCCTCGAAAGCCAACTTGATGGCCAACAACTCCCTATCTCCCACATCATAGTTTCTCTCTGCCGGGGAGAGTTTTCTAGAGAAAAAGGCACAAGGTCGCCATTTGGCAGGAGAGGGGCCCTGGGACAAAACTGCACCCACACCCACCTCGGAAGCATCCACCTCAACAATAAAAGGTAAGGAAACATCGGGATGCACCAAGATGGGAGCAGACGCAAAACTCTCTTTAATCTTAGAAAAGGCTGCAAGCGCCTCCTCCGACCAAGAGGAAAAATCCGTCCCCTTTTTTGTCATGTCAGTAAGGGGTTTGACAATAGAGGAATAATTCAAAATGAACTTTCTGTAGTAGTTAGCAAAACCCAGAAAGCACATCAATGCCTTCTGATTTTCAGGAAGCTCCCACTCCAGCACAGCACGGACCTTCTCCGGATCCATGCGAAAACCAGAAGCAGAGAGGAGAAAACCCAGAAATTGAATCTCCGATACCATAAAAAGACATTTCTCCAGCTTGGCATACAGTTTATTTTCCCGCAGTATCTGCAGGACCTGAAAAAGATGATCCTGATGGGTCTGAACATCAGGGGAAAAAATCAAAATATCATCAAGATACACCAATACAAATTTCCCCATTAAATGATAGAAAATACTATTAACAAAATGCTGAAAGACGGCCGGAGCATTCATCAGGCCGAAAGGCATAACGAGATTCTCAAAATGCCCATTAGGGGTATTAAAGGCCGTTTTCCATTCATCCCCCTCTCTGACCCTGACCAGGTTGTACGCGCCTCTCAGATCCAATTTGGAAAACACCTTGGCCCCAACAATTTGGTTGAACAGGTCCGGGATTAGAGGAAGGGGATAGGGATCGCGAATCGTGATACGGTTCAGCTCCCTAAAATCTAAGCAAGGTCTCAGAGAGCCATCTTTTTTTTTAACAAAAAAAAAACCCGCGGCAAC
Organism: Bufo gargarizans; assembly: GCF_014858855.1. Classification (NCBI taxonomy): domain Eukaryota; kingdom Metazoa; phylum Chordata; class Amphibia; order Anura; family Bufonidae; genus Bufo; species Bufo gargarizans. Next base: position 399,840,579 of record NC_058081.1, read on the forward strand.
AGGCGACTTTGAGGGACGAATATGCCCCTTCTCGAGACTCTCGGAGATATAGGTTCGCATTGCGAGTCTTTCCGGTTGTGAGAGATTGTAGAGGCGTGCCTTTGGCAGCTTGGCGCCGGGAATGAGGTTAATGGGACAGTCAAACTCCCGGTGAGGAGGTAGCTCCCGAACACCGCTCTCGGAAAACACATCCGAGAAATCAGAGAGAAATGATGGCAGAGTTTTAGTAGACACCTCTGCAAGAGTGGCTGTGAGACAATTCTCTCTACAAAAGTCACTCCACTCATTTATTTGCCTTCCTTGCCAATCAATAGTGGGGTTATGTCTAGTGAGCCAGGGTAGCCCCAAAACTAGAGGAGAAGGCAATCCGTTAAGGACAAAACAAGATATCTCCTCCACATGAGTGTCACCTACAGCTAGCCGGATATTGTGAACAATGCCTTTCAGAGATCTCTGCGAGAGTGGGGCAGAGTCAATAGCAAAAACAGGTATATCCTTTTCTAATGTACAAACCTGAAAACCATGCAAGGCTACAAATTGAGTGTCAATAAGATTGACGGCCGCTCCACTATCGACAAAAATCTCACAAGGAATGACTTTGCTCTCTAGCGCCACCCTGGCAGACAGGAGAAAACGGGAACTGCAGGTCAAAGGAAAAGCATCAATTCCCACATCAACTTTGCCCAAAGTAGCAGATGAAGCAGAACTTGATGATCTACCTCTTGAGGTTTTTCTCTTATTATCGCTCTTAGAACAGGTCAGGAATCTCCTAGACGGACAAACATTTGCCAAATGACCTATGCCCCCACAACAAAAACACACCATATTCTGAGGACTAAATCCTCTTTTATCAGGGGCAAGTCGGCCTAGCTGCATGGGCTCCTCCTCAGAAGGGAGCGAGACAGGATGAGACCCCTGCATACTGAATGTGTCCGCACCATTGCCCCTAGACTGACAATGGCTGGACGGAGAGGTCTTGTTTCTTTCTCTTAGACGCCTGTCAAGGCGTACCGCTAATGACATGGCAGACTCTAAGGATGTTGGTCTCTCATGGAAAGCAAAGGCATCTTTCAAATCCTCTGAGAGACCATGACAGAACTGACTTCGGAGTGCAGCATCATTCCAGCCTGAATCAGCTGCCCATCTCCGAAATTCAGAACAATAAAGCTCCGCAGACAGTTTGTTCTGGCATAGAACACGTAAGTTCGATTCTGCCAGAGCAACACGATCCGGGTCATCATATATCTGCCCCAAGGCCACAAAAAACCTTTCCACGGATCGAAGTGAAGGATCCCCTGATGGCAGCGAAAAAGCCCAAGTCTGAGCATTACCTCTGAGCAGGGAGATGACAATCCTCACCCTCTGTTCCTCATTACCAGAGGAGTGGGGACACAAACAAAAATGGAGTTTACATGCCTCTCTGAAGCGAACAAAATTCTCACTGCCCCCGGAGAACGTTTCTGGAAGTGAGACCTTTGGCTCGCAACAGACTCCATGAGCCGGAGCAGAGCCCAATGCTTGTAGGTGAGTCAGAGATTGACGGAGATCCGCTACTTCCAAAGAAAGACCCTGCATGCGGTCAACCAGGTCAGAAAGCGGATCCATGTCAACAAGGACGGTTTTGGTGGATTATAATGTCACGGCTGTTTAAGGGTAACCAGAGCATACACAGTAGGAAGAGCTACTGACCGGACCCCAAACTAGGGAAGAGAAAGGGTGACCCCTGTCAGACCCTCAACACTCTCCCTATGCTGCTAAAGCACATGCCCGGATCCAAATGGTGGAACGAGGCATGCCCGCGTACCTTAGACTGATGAGCCCCGTAACCCCTACAATAGTGGAAGGGGCACGGCCACCGATGCCCTGCTCAGAATATGGAGGGAACCGGGGCCACCTCAGATCCAGTCAGGAAATCACGAGGTACACAACAAAGTCTGCACACTTAGCTGATGAAGCTGCAACCGCAGAGAAGACGGATCCAAGGGCCGCTGGCAATATCCGGAGTGCTTGCAGCAGCAGAACACAGGTCCAGGGAACTAGTAGCTAAAGAAGTGAAGATACTCAAGGCAGCGCTACAACTGAAAAGAGAAATATAATCCACGCCCTGCAATAGGAGGAGGGGTGATTTAAAGGCAGGGAAATCAGGAGAGACAGCTGGGAGTAAAGACCTCACAACAGGGGCGGAGAAACAGAACAGTGAGAACACCTCCAAACTCTAAGTGACATCATCACAGGGGTGGAGACACAGAGCTGTGAGAACGTCTCAAAGCTCTGGTAGTGACACCTAGTTCCTGTCTCCTTTCCTTCTGTGCTCGGTGTGGAGTTTCCCAACCACACTGCATCTGTGAAAGTTATTCATTCCAGAAAAGTGGCTCAAAGGGTTTCTACTACCTCATTTTGACCGAATTAGCTTTCAGACACTAGCGATCTGCTAGTGTCTGATCTCCATAACCATGCAATGCTCAGACCTTTGTGTGGAGTAGTTTTATTAAACCCTCAAACTGTTGTTAAAATTGAGAGATTAGTCAATATATCCTACTGTGGAGGACATGCCTGAGCCCGAGCACCGTGCCAAGGTTTCTCAAGTAGCTTGGGTCCTAACACTAACTTACCTGTGCCATGTGGACAATACCAGGGGCCAGTGGAAAAATTACAGGAGCGTGAGGTCTGTCTAACAGACAACTCACCAGTTACCGCAGCATGTAACCATGCTTGCAATGGGAGGAGGGAGAAGTCTGCAAGTCCCACTCAAGACTGGCTGATATGGCCCAGGCCTTGCAGGTGCACCTAAATGTAGCCTGTAGATCGAAAACAGGCAGATTTAAATTGGAGTTTATACACCTCCAAGCCTCTCTATATACAAACAAATAAAAAGAATAGTGTGGTGTTACACAGGAAGGAAGTGCTCAAACCCATATGTAGTTGTGCATATATATATATACAGGGGAGCAAACCCTGCACTTGTGGCCCGTTGCTAATGGCGATCCCCAGCAAAAATGCATACAGTGGAGGATACCTGCAGCGAACCACAAGTACCACAATAAACATCCTACACAATATAGAAATTATGTGGATGTGATAACCAATATAGCAAAATAATATTAGCAAAGACAGATGCACTCTGCGGTCTTCCTAAACCCTCAAACTGATGTTAAAATTGAGAGATTAGCCAACATATCCTACTGTGGAGGACATGTCTGAGCCCGAGCACTGCGCCAAGTTTCTCAAGTAGCTCAGGTCCTATCACTCACTTACCTGTGCCGTATCGGCAATACCAGGGGCCAGTGGGCGAATTACAGGAGCGTGAGGTCTGTCTAACAGACAACTCACTAGTTACCTCCAGCATGTAACCATGCTAGCAATGGGAGGAGGGAGGAGTCTGCAAGACCCACTCAAGACTGGCTGGTATGGCCCAGGCCTCGCAGGTGCACCTAAATGTAGCCTGTAGATGGAAAACAGGCTCTTTTAAATTGGCGTTTATACACCTCCAGGCATCTTTATATACAAACTGAAAAGAATGGTGTGGTATTAAACAGGCATGAAGTGCTCAAACTCATATGCAGTTGTGCATATATATATATATATATATATATACACACAGGGGAGCAAATCCTGCACTTGTGGCCCGTTGCTAATGGCGATCCCCAGCAAAAATGCATACGGTGGAGGATGCCTGCAGCGGACCACAAGTACCACAATAAACATCCTACACAAGATAGCAATTATGTGGATGTGATAACCAATATAGCAAAATAATAATAATGATAATAATAATAATAATAATAATAGCAAAGACAGGTGCACGCTTCGGTCTTCCTAAACCCTCAAACTTATGCTAAAATTGAGAGATTAGCCAATATATCCTACTGTGGAGGACATGTCTGAGCCCGAGCACCGTGCCAAGGTTTCTCAAGTAGCTCGGGTCCTAACACTCACTTACCTGTGCCATATGGGCAATACCAGGGGCCAGTGGGCAAATTACAGGAGCGTGAGGTCCGACTCACAGACAACTCACCAGTTACCTCCAGCATGTAACCATGCTTGCAATTGGAGGAGGGAGGAGTCTGCGACTCCCACTCAAGACTGGCGGATATGGCCCAGGCCAAGCAGGTGCACCTAAATGTAGCCTATAGATGGAAAACAGGCTCATTTAAATTTGAGTTTATACACTTCCAAGCCTCTCTATATACAAACAAATAAAAAAAATGGTGTGGTGTTACACAGGCAGGAAATGCTCAAAGCCATATGACCTTGTGCGCATATATATATATATATATATATATATACAGGGGAGCAAATCCTGCACTTGTGGCCCGTTGCTAATGGCGATCCCCAGCAAAAATGCATACAGTGGAGGATGCCTGCAGTCTTTTTTAGTTGCTAAAAATGACATGTCAGGAGAGGTCACAAGTCCTCTTTATTCACTGACATATTTTCATACTTGCGGACCTTTAAAAAGGGATTAGGAAGATTACGGAAAGAATGAAAAATACGGGATTTGAAGTAACTCATTAATCAAACTCTAAAATGAACCCAGACTCCCAGTTGATGCTTGTCTGGTGGCACATTCTACAGGGTTGAGATGGGATGGACCATAGTGTTATTGTTCAGGGTTAGAGAACTTTCTAATCCTTTAAATGTGGTTAAAATTACACGTCCCAGGTGCACCACAGGTTAGTCTGGCAACACTAAATAGAAGATCCAATACCCCATGAGCCCTATCCATGAAAAAACATACCCTCTTAAGGAATGTTGTGGGCTTAGGGCAAAGACTTTGCAAGAGCACAGATATACTCTCAATGAGCTTGGGGCGTGTTACAAGTGTTATCCACATTTCAAAGCACTGTAAAGCTGCCATTAAGTGTACCGAATAAGCTAGTGACAAATATGTTACAGCTATGTATCCTACTCCACTTCCCAAAAACTTACAACCTTCAACAGCATCTATCCCCATCAAAAAACATGGCAGGGAGCCACAAGTTTGAGATTCAACTATAACCACCTCTTTATGCAATGAAGTATGTGGGAAAGAGACTGGTCCAAAAGGGCATCATATAACCTCACCTCCCTGGTCATGTAGAGATTTTTAGCAGAAGGGCCACTGGGTATGCTGTTTTGTCAATAAGGGGAATACCCAAATACTCTTACCAACGTTGAATGAAAGTGACTTTATACTGGATGAAAGACATGAATGCTGATATTCTAATCTTACTCTTAAGAAATATTCTTAGAGTCCATAGGGTGTGTCAACAATGCAATGGTTCAGAAGATGCCCCATATGCATAAAGACTTGATTTGGACTGGGTAACTGAGGTAGATGTATGCTTAAAAAAGAGCCACAAACCTTTCTCACTTTAACTCCTTTAAACCTTATGTGTTCTAAAATGGCTACAAGACCCATTTTAAGCCAGGCGTTCATCTTTTATGAGAGAAAAGCTCTCTAACCCCATCTAGTCACCAGATGCCATTCCTACTCCTAATTATGAAAACTTAGGGAGATCAGTGTTTTACACAAGATGACAACAAAATATTCTTGTCCATAAAAGACAAATAGTTCATTAAAATCATGGACAGTGGGTTCTTCTGTTAAAGATGTCTTCAAGTCTCCAAGACCCTGACAATGATCCAGAGATTTGTCCTGATGTTAGTACCTTTGTCACCAAATTCAAAGAGAAGTTTGTCTTGGGCTGTCAGCTCAGCACTTCAAACCCTTCTCAAGATGGCTAAAGCTTGTACACGCCATTGCTAAGTTAGGCACATTAAACAGTTCTATTATACTGAGAACACTAACACTGATTGTTGTGGGTGGCATGTGTTATGAGCCTCACTCTTTGACATGGAACTGAAATGTATACGCGACAAGCAAAATATTCCAAAGAATTGCCAACGTAAAACCAGTAATTGACAGTCATGCCATACTAAGGGGTGGTGGTTGCTAATATGGTGCCAAATTAGAGAATTTAGTAAGGAATACTAGCCTTGCTCTTATCTGTTGGGAAGTAATTATCTGTTAAGCCAGAAGGGACCTTTTAAGAACATTCAGTCAACTTAGGTGTTCATCCTTGGATATATACCCTGAACCTTGACTACTGGACAACTATCCTAGTGCCATTTCTCCTTCTGAAAATTGTATCCATTTGATTATTCCAAGAAAGGTTGAATGTCAGTTCGTATAGTAAGGATTTCAGACGGGGGCGTGTGCTGTCTCAGATAATGGTTTCTGAAAACAGAATTCATTGTATTCTGTGTCACATTTGTTGCTACTATACTTAGTAGTGCTTTGCTGACATCTTGTGGCAATTGTTATATTTGGTTTATGAAGTTATCTATGGCTGTCATTTATCTTGTAACGCCAACTCCTTTGTGAGTCTATATACTGTGTTCCTGTTTGACAGACGTGTCTCACAGAGCTGGAGAGAGGATTTTCCTTTGACTTTTGTCATAATTTTTCAGGTACATTTAATAAATTACCTAAAGGCATATCCATTGCATCTCCCTCACTAAAATTCTACACGCAACTGGCATCCCTAGGGAAATGATTAAAGCGAGTTTACTATCTTCCATTGCATGTACCATATATTGCTACTCACACGTTGCAGAGAATTCGCTCACGTACATCAGTGGCAGAAAACCAGGTAATTTTTTTACACTATTTGCTGCCTTGACTAACCCTTTAACACCCTGCTGGAAGTAAAAGACCAGATGCAACCTGTGACCAAATGTGCTACTATTTCTTTGGAAGAAAGCAATCATGCTTTTTATAATCATAGACAACTCCTTTAATATTATTGTCTTCTACAAAGTAAAGGGTGAGGTAGTGGGCAACCTGGAAATTGTGGCATAGTTATTGAATGAATCAGAAAGACACTATCCCACCTAATGTGAAAAGATACGTAGGAGTCCACAGGCATATAGAAACCAACACCCATATATCAAAATGTTTAATTAATCCAACTATTAGAAGTACTTTATCTTGGGCTTGAAATGGGATTAACACACATATTCTCTCTTTCTTTTTCTCCAGCTGGCTAATGGCTTTCTTAGTGACAGCCTATGAAGTTTCTAAGTTTCAACATCCGAGTTACAGTCATTAAGTAGCTGTTCTGTCCTTTAGCGTCTCTGTTTTATTACAACTGTAGTGTCTGTCATAGAGCATGAGAGAGAAGAAAAATGAAAGTCATTACTGTCATTCTAGAGGTTACTTCACTGCCTAAACCTCCAAAGAATTTGTATCTTAACATCTTATCCCCAACAAGGAGTCCATGTTAATTCCCTTAAATAGGGTCAACATGTCAACAGTGGGAATACAGAGACACTTGTTTGCCTGTTTCCTAGTGAGAGGCCTGTATTTTTAGTAGACTGCACAGCAAACACAAGAAAAGCTGATATCTGGGAGCGAGGATAGTAGTGGAAGAATTTCTAAATTTCATCATGCAGCATTATGTACAAAATTCCTAGGTTATTTGTGTGTATTCAGCAGAAACTTATGAATCATACGGTTGTTGTCTTGTCAGATTGGATAGATATCTTTCTGTTAATGTACCCTTAGGCCACTTTCACACGGTCAGCATTTGGTTAGAAGCTAAAACCAGGAGTGGAACTTACAGAGAAACAGTAAAATGGAAATATGTCTGCCACCGTCCGATCCACTATGCTGCCCAGAGACTTCTATTATGACGGAATGCAAAACGGAATGCCTCTTAAAGGTCTCCATGATGCATTCCATCATAGAATTCCATCATAATCCATGATAACGGAATTGCCACTAAACCCAAACACCGAACCCGAACATGAAAACATCAAGTTTGCTTATCCCTAGCCACAAATATTTCCAATAGTTTTTTCCTGACCATTCCTGGTTTTGACTTACAAATACTGTTGAAAAACACTGAGCATGTGATGGTTATCTTAACCCCACAACACTTTAAAGATGGTGTCCGCTCTCAAGTTGTTTCAAATAGCAGAGGCTAAGCTTTGCAATCAACCATAAAAGCGATCTCAGACATTTAACCCCTTAGATACCTTGATCAAATGTCACTGTGGAATCTGATCCATGTAACAGCCTCCCCCAACTGAGATCGGGGAAGCTGTTACATTGCAGTAATAAGCCGGGGCTTGCTTGAGGCTCCGATGCCTATCATTGGTATATTCCCCCAAAATGGTATTAATGAAAAGTACAGAATGCCCCACAAATCGGTGTGTCCTCACACAGCTCCATAGACATAAATATAAAAAAAGTTATGGGGGGTAAAATAATTTTTTACAAAGTTAATTTTTTTTTCAGTATTAAAACACAAGGAAAACCTATATAAATATGGCATCTTTGTAATTGTACTGATCTGGAGAATGAAGGTCACAGGTCAGTTTTACCACATGGGGAATGCCATAAAAACAAAACAAAAATTCAGCTTCCCACAACATTGTATGCAATATGAAACGGTGCCATTAGAAAGTAGAACTTGTCCTACAAAAAACAATCCCTCATATGGCTATGTGAACAGAAAAAGTTATGACTCAGGAAAGGCAGAAATAAAAAATAAAAAAAAACAGTCCTCTAAGGGTTAAATAGAACCTGTAACCTCTCCTAACTTGTTTGTTTTTGTAAATTGTATTCTACATGTCATAACAATTCTGAAGCATCTATCATTATGACTTTATTTCTGCTAAAAAGTTTATGAACATTGCCAACTGGGTGTTACCAATTGGGGTGTGTCCCTGCCCAATTAGACAATGTTCACATCCCTTTGGCAATGGGAATGGTCATACCCAGTTGACAATTAAATCTTAAATTTTTTGTAGAAATAATAACGGAACTAACAACATACAGTTATAAAAAGCTCCTATTGTTTGGGAATGAGCCGTAATACTAGACAAGTCATTAATAAGCAACTTGTATACAGCACAGCTTTATTTCATCATCATGCTAATAAAATGACATTTAAGAAATGAATCATCCGTTTGCTTAACATGGGAATATAATGTGAAGCAGAAACCAGAACTAAACATTTCAGCTGTTCTGTAACTGAACCTGTCTAGGATTCAATCCAGGAGACTAGCTTCATTTTACAATAAAATATCCTTGATTCAAATATTTTAGTAAAATCAACAAAAAAAGCAGTTCCTAGGAACAGTGTGAAACCCAGAAGAGGATACAGAGCATATGCTGTGAAGATACGAGATGTGCAGCACCTGAAACTATGGATACTGGAAGCCTGTGCTAGCATTTCTCCTGCGGTGTTGCTATCAGTGTGTGAAGAGTGGGAGAAGAGGGTTGCATTGACAATCCAGCACAACGGGCAGCACATTGAACACATTTTATAAATGGTCAGAAACAACTTGTAAATAACTCATGAAAGAATTAAGTTACATTAAAACCAAGCACACCATTGTTTTTCTTGTGAAATTCCCAATAAGTTTGATGTGTCACATGACCCTCTTCCTATTGAAAAAACAAAAGCTGGATTCAAAATGGCCGCCATGGTCACCTCCCATCTTGAAAGGTTTCCCCCCTCACATATACTAATGTGCCACAAACAGGAAGTTAATATCACCAACCATTCCCATTTTATTAAGTTGTATCTATATAAATGGCCCACCCTGTATTAGTGTCTACAGTGCTGGGCACCCAGGCTCTAGTCTAGAAGAAGTGGAGGCATTTTTCCTTTCTTCAGGGAATAGTCCTGATTTGACAAGTGCAGATGGCTGCTCTTCTGACAGTCTCATCCATTGCATTATCTTTAATCTGCTGAACAGAAATATGATAAACTCTTAAATGGGGTATACGGTAATTGGTATTTATTTTGTACTTTCCTCAGTGGAAAAATACTGACCTCAGTTTGTTCACTGCAACTGAATATCACTCAGTCATAAAGGGGTATTCCATTTATACAAAGTTATCCTCTATATTAGATAACTATTCAATCGGTGGGCATCCAATCACTGGGATCCCCATTCAGAAAAAAGAATAGGGGCGTCTTAAATGAATGGTGTAAATGGTTAAACGTGTACCAGAAATTGCCAAGCGGTTTTCTCTGCTCTATCAGTTCCATATAGAATGAATTGAGCAGCTTTGTGCATGTTTGACCAGCCACTCTATTCAGAGTGGGGAGGCAGGGTATGAGCCCACTATTCTCATGATCATGGGGGTCCCAGTGGTCAGACCCCCAATAATCTATTAGATAATGTTATCCCCTATCCTGTGGACAGGGGATAATGTCATATAACTAGAATACCCCTTTAAGGGCCCATTCACACGACTTTATTTTTTGTCTGCATAAGTTTTGCAATTTTGCAGAACGGGTACAGACCCATTCATTTCAATGGGACTGCAAAAGATGCAGACAGCACACCAATGTCTGCATCCGCATTTTTATTCCATGGACCTGCAAACCAGATAGAACATGCCCTATACTTGTCCGTATTTGCAGACACGAACAGGCATTTCTATCATGAAGAAGGATGTTTCAATCTGCAAAATGAGGAATGCACACATCCTATATCCGTGTTTTGCGGATCCACAATTAGCGCTCCGCAAAAATGGATACAGTTGTGTGAATAAGCCCTAAGACTGGGTGATTTCCAACTTAAGTGAACAAACTGAGGTCAGTATTTTTCCAATGTGGGAAGTACAAAATAAATTGCTATTATACATCTAGCATCAATTTAATTAGTATTGATAAGGACAATCTAATTTTCAGATCCAAAAAAGTGAGATATTTATATATTCTAGTTGGCCATGCTTTGCTGAGCATGGCATATTTTCACCTATGAATATGTGCCCCCCAACCACACACTCATGTCTGAGGTGTGGCTAGTTACTTCTCTTCTTTGCTCAGGGAGGCTTCTCCCTGCTTCAACGTTTTCCATCACAAAGCCTCCTGATGCAGTGTGATCGTGCAACTTCTAGTGAGACCATGCTGCACAAAAGCCTTCGCAAGGACAGTGTCTCACTCAGACCGGAGTGGGATGCTGCCACAGAGAAGAGACCTCTCTGAATCGGTGAGGCTCTTCCCTGTGGTGTCATCTTACTCTGGTTCTTTGTCACTAAACCTCCTGATGGAGTGTAATCTTGCATGGACTGTGACTTCTCACAAGATCACACTGCATCAGGAGGCTGTGTGACAAAGAACATTGTTTCTCCCCTAGCAAAGAAGAGAAGTTACTAGCCACACATCTTTGGCTAGTCACTTTAGCTTGACATGTGCAGTATGCCAGACCAACAGGGGAATTATACGTGAGGTCACGGTGTGAGCATTAGATGGGCCGAGGGTAATACAGTTCTGGTTACTCATGGTTATGTTGTCCCTGGGCAGGCCTGCACAAGTGATGAGGAGAACGGCACAGGAATTCTCTGGGGCACACTCTGGTGTAAGGGAGACAGGCCAGATGGTGGTTTGATGGTTGAAGACTGAGACAAGGATGGTGCAATCCAGTTTATAACTTTTACTGAATGTTGCTCCTGGTAACGGTTACATCCAAGTATAAAACAGTCTCTATAACATCCAGATATGGAATATAGTCTTTAGTACATCCAGATATAAAATACAGTCTCTAGTACATCCAGATATGCAATACAGTCTCTCATGCATACAAGGGTAGGATATAAAGCTAAAATAGTATAAAGGTCTTAGGCTGGTATTAACTCTCGTCTTATTCTAACCTGAATTAAAGGTGGTTTGCAGAATCCTTGAACCTCTATTTCCAGTGCTTTTCTGACAGTTGACCTGACTGTCCTCAGGATTTAAACTGAAGGTGTGGATGCTGGAAGCTGTGTCCTACACCTAATTGCAAAGGTGCCTGGTAAGCCTTTGAGTATGGCCGTTTGCTATCCTTTGATTTGAATAAAATATACTAATCCCCTTGAATACTTGCTGTTTGCAGCTTGTCACTGGTCACCCCGGAGGAGCGAGCTATAGAAGTTGATTTCTCACCTCTAGGCTGATTCTTGTAGGCTTTAACCCTGGACTGTGGAGCCAACAGGGAGAGAGCAGAGAGGCAGAAGGCCTCCCTCCAGCAGGCAGCTACATCATGGCTGCTCACTGACTAAACTTCACAAGACACTGCCTAACTAGGCCTGGGATAAGCTATATATACACTGTAACATCTTGTGGAGAAACTAGTGTAGTGTACCCTAACTAGGCATGTATCAAGGATCTTACACATATAGAAAATCACATAGTGACATGGTAGAATATGACATGAGATGAAGTACATCATACAGGCTTAATATATGACAATAAACAACAATAAAACTAGTTTGCGGTGCCCATGATCACGGGTGGGACACTGTATACCCCTCTCGTATAACATCACCTCCGACACATCCAGGACAGGAAGCTGGTCATCTGCAAGACACCAAAACATACACCATATACAATCGCCAAAAAAAGAGCAAATATAAATGTGGACTTTTCAATGTACAATACATTTTAGGCAAATACGTCACATATAATATACTGTATACACTCACCTAAAGAATTATTAGGAACACCATACTAATTCGGTGTTGGACCCCCTTTTGCCTTCAGAACTGCCTTAATTCTACGTGGCATTGATTCAACAAGGTGCTGATAGCATTCTTTAGAAATATTGGCCCATATAGATAGGATAGCATCTTGCAGTTGATGGAGATTTGAGGGATGCACATCCAGGACACGAAGCTCCCGTTCCACCACATCCCAAAGATACTCTATTGGGTTGAGATCTGGTGACTGTAGGGGCCATTTTAGTACAGTGAACTGATTGTCATGTTCAAGAAACCAATTTGAAATGATTCGAGCTTTGTGACATGGTGCATTATCCTGCTGGAAGTAGCCATCAGAGGACGGGTACATGGTGGTCATGAAGGGATGGACATGGTCAGAAACAATGCTCAGGTAGCCCGTGGCATTTAAAAGATGGACAATTGGCACTAAGGGGCCTAAAGTGTGCCCAGAAAACATCCCCCACACCATTACACCACCACCAGCCTGCACAGTGGTAACAAGGCATGATGGATACATGTTCTCATTCTGTTTACGCCAAATTCGGACTCTACCATTTGACTGTCTCAACAGAAATCGAGACTCGGACCAGGCAACATTTTTCCAGTCTTCAAAAGTCCAATTTTGGTGAGCTCATGCAAATTTTAGCCTCTTTTTCCTATTTGTAGTGGAGATGAGTGGTACCCGGTGCGGTCTTCTGCTGTTGTAGCCCATCCGCCTCAAGGTTGTGCGTGTTGTGGCTTCACAAATGCTTTGCTGCATACCTCGGTGTAACAAGTGGTTATTTCAGTCAACGTTGCTCTTCTATCAGCTTGAATCAGTCTGGCCATTCTCCTCTGACCTCTAGCATCAACAAGGCATTTTCGCCCACAGGACTGCCGCATACTGGATGTTTTTCCCTTTTCACACCATTCTTTGTAAACCCTAGAAATGGTTGTGCGTGAAAATCCCAGTAACTGAGCAGATTGCGAAATACTCAGACCGGCCCGTCTGGCACCAACAACCATGCCACGCTCAAAATTGCTTAAATCGCCTTTCTTTCCCATTCTGACATTCAGTTTGGAGTTCAGGAGATTGTCTTGACCAGGACCACAACCCTACATGCATTGAAGCAACTGCCATGTGATTGGTTGACTAGATAATCGCATTAATGAGAAATAGAACAGGTGTTCCTAATAATATTTTAGGTGAGTGTATATCACTGGTCTGGGTGAATATTGGGCGTTGACACTTTCGGTGACGGGGAAACATGGGCGACGATCATAAGTAAGGGCAATAAAGTTCATGGCAAGTAATAAAGAGTCCCAATAAGTATTGACATATATCAAATTGCAAATATATACTTTTTTTTTTTTTTGCATATAAAACTTTTAAGAGATCGCTCAGTGTAATGATCACAGAAAATGTCCTTCTGGGCATATGGCTTAAAACATTTTAAAACATGCCCATATCAAAATCCCAAATTAATCTGAAAAGGGGGTAAAAGGGAAAAAAACATGTGCAAAAACAGGCACAAATGGGATGAAGAAAATATTGTCCGACAGGGAGTCCTGAAAGGGCACAATGCGGGCATTGGTATACAGAGTATACAGAGTGATTTAAGGAACTGTTATCAAGATACTGTATCATGGTGTCCATTCCACCCTGGTGATCGTTCATGGTGAATCCAGGCTCTGCTTTTAACTGAGGCCAGTAATTCAGGTCATATATGGGATTGACCCATGCAACGGTACTTGCAGGTAAGTAAACTGGAAAGGGACCTAACCATTGTGCTGGCTCTAAAGGTTTTGACACAGATATCTTCCGCGTACGGACCCGGCAGGCGGCATATGAAAGGTCATTCATAGATGCAGCAATCTTGGGAACAGCGCTAGTAGATACTGGAACCATGTGTGTAGTAGTAGTAGGCTCTGATGCAGCAGAGTTAGTGGATAGGTCACGATCACGAGTGGGACACTGCATATGTGTGGTGCCAAAAATCTCAGGAAACATTACTGCAGAGGTATGACATACTCAGGGAAGCATGTCCAACTAGAATTTATACATATCTTGCTAATTTTGGGATTGGTGACAGGTCTTCTTTAATGTTATTGCTCTAAAACATTTTTACTTGTTGAAATTTTCATGCTTTGATGTTATGAATTGTAAATAAGCTCTTATCAAGGAGGATAAAAGCTGTCTCTTTAGGTGCCATCTATTGTATGGCTGCACCGTAAGCAAATGTTTGACCTTGAAGAATGGCTTTGGAAGATGACTTGGGATGTAAGCCAAAACCAGAATCTTTTCAATTAGGAAAATAAACCATCTACAGCTAGCTTAGAGTTTTTGCTCCTAATCACTTCAAAACAAGGTACTAGTTTGGCTGAGTGAGATGCCTTTGATATAGGTCTGGAGGTTTTAAATTTCTCCTTGTAGAACCCGCCAAGTTGGAGTAGGGAGTTTTCAAGGCCAGACAATTCTTCCTGGGAAAAAGTAAGCCAGCTATTTTGCAAAATTAAGCCATGCATGAGATCTCAAATGACATTAATAGACAGTGACAGCAAAAGTGATGGGGGATTGTTATCTTTCCCCAAGAGTCCTCTATTATGTGCATACTTCCCAACTTTTGAAAATCACAAAAAGAGGCAATAGCAGCAAATGTGTTAATGCTATGCCATGGCTCTTATTCCACCCAATGCCTATCTGTACATGACCAATCCCTCCCAGTCCCCTTTGTGCCTCCACATGGTAATTATTACCCCTTTGTGTCCTTACACAGTAGTTATGGCCCCATACTGTCTCACACAGAAGTTATGCCCACATTGTGCCTCCTTATAGTAGTTATGCCCCCCTGGGCCTACATGTCCCTCCTACACAGCCAAGCAACTGCGATGTGTGATGGCATCCTGACTGCTGGGGAGTCTCGGCAGTGGAGTTTAATGGTAAAGCAGGGAGCAGACAGCTGCTTCACCATTTCAATTAACTCTCTCTTCATTCTAAAAACGCTGAGACAGTTGACAGCAGGAATGTCCCACCGGATCCAGGATAGTTGGAAGGTATGTCTGTGTACTAGGCTGGATAAGATATAAGGAAATAAGGAGAGCTGAGTATCGCTAGCAAAGAGTAGTTTGATAAGGACTTTTGGTAATTCCTGCTTTTAGGCCTAGATTTTTATGGAATGATGGGCAGCTTGGTATCGGGGCCTATTATTCCCTTCCTGGCCACTACAAATTTCCTTTGTAATACAGTCCAGCTAATTACTGGGCTATTAAGGTGCAAGGTGTGTGCACTAAGAATCATATGAGAAGACTGAACTTGCTTGGACAGACTGTTACTATGATTGCTAGCCTCAAAGTGGGCATTTGCCCTTGTTGTGAGGTAAAACATGTTAATGTAATTTTTGTTTGACTGGTTGGTAGTAAGTCTATGTATAGTCAGAGAAACTTATATATTTAGCTATACATTTGTGCAGCAAAATGAAGTGCAGGCCAAGCCCCGTTTGAAATGGACTTAGGTGTCCCTGTCTCTAACTGCATTTGATCCCATTTTGCCTAATGTTACAAAACTAACTCCCACACCATCCATAAGTGGAAAAGCATGTCCACATGGGACATACAGTTTTAACCAGAACTTTACATGCATGTTTTTCTCAATATCTGACATGAAATTAGAATAAACCTTTCCTGTTTTGGTCAATTAGGATTACCATAATTATTATTATTTGCCAAATGCCAGAATAATGAGAGAGAGAGAAAGAGAGAGAGAGAGAGAGAGAGAGAGAGAGAGAAATGTTTTAAGGCATTTTTATTACTTTCTGCAAGGTCAAAAGTTTACACTAAGATTACTATGCCTTTAAACAATTCTGGACTGCCCATATCATGATGTCATGTGTTTGGAAGCTTCTGGTTTATTGGCAACATCTGAGTTAATTAGAGACACACCTGTGGATATATTCATATGCACACCTGAAACACACTGCTTCTTTGTGTAGCATCATGGGAAAGTCTAAAGAAATCAGCCAAGATATCAGGAAGAGAATTGTGGACTTGCACAAGTCTGGCTCAACCTTGGATGTAATTTCAAGATACCTGAAGGTGCCTCATTCATCTGTACAAACAATTATACGCAAGTACAAAAAAGATGGGAATGTCCAGCCATCATACTGCTCAGGAAGGAGACAGGTTCTGTGTCCCAGAGATGAACGTGTTTTGGTCCGAAATGTGCATATCAACCCAAGAACAAAAGCGAAAGACTTTGAGAAGATGATGGCGGAAGCTGGTAAGATTGTATCAATATCCACAGTGAAACGAGCACTGTATCAACATGGGCTGAAAGGCCACTATGGCAGGAAGAAGCCATTTCTCCAAAAAAACATAAAAAAGCCAGATTCATGTTTGCAAATGCACAGAGCAACAAAGACCTACATTTCTGGAGACATGTCCTGTGGTTTGACGAAACTAAAATTGAACTTTTGGCCATAATTACAATCGTTACGTTTGAAGGAAAAAAGGGAGAAGCTTGGAAGCCTAAGAACACCATCCCAATTGTGAAACACGGGGGTGGCAGCATCATGTTTTGGGGTTGTTTTGCTGCAGAAGGGACTGGTGCCCTTCACAAAATAGATGGCATCATGAGGAAAGAAAATTATGTGGAAATACTGAAGCAACATCTCAAGACATCAGCCAGGAAGTTAAAGCTTGGGCAGAAATGGGTCTTCCAGATGGACAATGACCCAAAGCATATTGCCAAACTGGTTACAAAGTGGCTTAAGGATAACAAAGTCAATGTTTTGAAGTGGCCATCACAAAGCCCTGATCTCAATCCTATTGGCAAAGCTGAAAAGGCAGGTGCGAGCAAGGCGGCCAACAAACATAGCTCAGTTACACCAGTTTGTCAGGAGGAATGGGCCAAAATTCCGACCAACTATTTTGAGCAGCTTGTGGAAGGATATCCAAAACGTTTGACCCAAGTCATACAGTTTAAGGGCAATGGTACCAAATATTAATGAAATGTATGTAAACTTTAGACTTTGCAGAAAGTAATAAAAATGCCTTAAAGGGAACCAGTCATGAGCTCCTGGCTCTCCCCGCCCACCTGCTGCTGAATGACAGTTTGTTTCCATATGAATCAGCAGCAGGTGGGCAGGGGAGTGGCTATAGCTCTGAATTAAATATACGCTGGACTCAATGACATCACGATGGACTCGAATCAGCTCATTAGCATGCAGCATCTTTGTGTGTATATTATGAGGTAGCCATCTGTCACACCAGTAAGTGAATACATCTAAGGTACTTTTTAGTAGTTAATGATTGTATATAATTAGTTAGATTATAATCAAATATCCACATGACAGGTTCCCTTTAAAACATTCTCTCTCACACTCTCTCTCTCCCTCTCTCTCTCTCATTATTCTGGCATTTGGAAAATAATGATAGTTATGGTAATCCTAACTGACCAAAAACAGGAAAGGTTTATTCTGATTTCATGTCAGATATTGAGAAAAACATGCATATGTGTCTTTTTATATAGTGCAAGCTCTAACTCAGAAGTGTTTATCTCAGATGGTGCATGACATCCGATTAAGAGTGGGTGACTTTCATCAGGAATTCATCTTGTGTTTTGTGTTAGGGGGTCTCCCTGCTCTGTTGGTTCTGGGTTTACTGTGGTTAAGCAGACACAATCCAACCATCGATTGGCAAGCTAGACAGATTCTGGATTGAAGTTTTTATTGTGTTGACAATTGTCTGAATACATCTTTTTCTGCTTTAACCACTAAAACATTACCCTCTTTTATATCTGATTTTGCTTATGTATTTTCTGAAAGTGGATGCCAGAATTTACGTCCGCATTCGGAATATGATTGTCCTATCAACCTTATTCCAGGAGCTAAGTTGCCCAAATCTAGGTTGTATAATATTTCTGGACCTGAAAGAACAGCCATCAGAGAGTATATTACTGAGCGTTCGGCTAAAGGGTAGCAGGGTTTTTGTTGTTAAAAAAAGGAGGGAAATCTTAGGCCATGTCTGGATTTCCGTGAGCTCAATCGGATTACTGTCCGTGATCCTTACCCCCTTCTTTTAAATCCTGATTTGCTTAACCAGATTGTTGACACCAAGGTGTTCTCCAAGTTGGACCTAAGGGGGGCATATAATCTGGTCAGGATTAAGAAAGGGGATGAATAGAAGATGGCTTTTAATACCCCAGAGGGTCACTTTGAGAACCTGGTCATGCCTTTTGGGTTGACCAATGCTCCTGCAGTTTTTCAGAATTTTTTGAATGACATTTTCATCACCTGATGGGGAGGTTTATTGTCGTGTATTTGGATGACCTGCTAATTTATTCTCCAAATGTGGAGACTCATCAGGATCACGTTAGACATGTGTTACAGATCCTAAGAGATAATAAATTGTGCGCAAAATTAGACAAGTGTGTTTTTGCTGTACACAAGGTGCAATTCTTGTGCTACCTACTGTCATCTTCAGGTTTTTGAATGGATCCAGAGAAAGTCTGTGCTGTATTGGACTGGGATCGACCCGAAAATCTGAAGGCTCTTATGCGGTTTTTGGGGTTCACTAACTATTACCAAAAATGTATTCAGAACTATTTAACAGTGGTGAAACCCTAAACGGACATGACTAAGAAAGAGACGGATGTCTGAGTGTGGTCTGATTCGGCATTGCAAGCCTTTTTTTGCGGTTAAGGAGTGCTTCTCTTCTGCCCCTATATTGGTGCAGCCGGATATATCACAACCTTTCATTGTGGAAGTTAACGCGACTGAGGTGGTGGTAGGAGCAGTTTTATCGCAGGGCCCGTCACCTGGTAAATGGCGCCCATGTGCATTTTTCTGTAAAAAACTCTCTGCCGCGGAGAGAAATTACGATGTGGGTAACAGAGTTGCTGGCCATTAAGTTGGCTTTTGAGGAGTGGCGTCATTGGTTGGAAGGGGCGATTCATCCGATCACGGTGTTCACAGATCACAAAATATGGCTTACCTGGAGTCGGCTAAATGACCTGGGGCAGGCCAGATGGTCTTTGTTTTTCAATGGATTCAATTTTTTTTTTTACTCGTTTTATTAAACGAATCATTAGAAAAGTACAGGTGACATTGGTGTACATGAAAGTCAATGAGACACTCAAATGTGAAGTAAAGCAAGAACATCACCATATACATACTAGCAACAATTGTAACAAAGCTACATTTCACAGTTGTAAAGCATGTTCAGAACAATCATGACGGGCAGGACATGCGATTGTGACGTGAACATAAACATATTACCCTAACACTGCATTAAGGTTGTCTGAAAATCTAGGAGCTGAATACATCGTATTAATGGAGGAACACTAAGACCCCCACACCTTATTGAACTTCTGGGGGCAACCCCGGTTCTTAAATACAATATTCTCATAGGACACCACATTGTTCACAAGCACTTTCCATTGGTTAATAGAAGGTCGTCTATCACCCATCCAGCGGATCGCAATAGCCTTTCGTGCAAGGAATAGTGTTTCTCTCAGGAAAAGTCTGCAATGCCATACCTGTGGGGTCAATGCCACCGAAGGTTGCGTGAGTGTATTAATGAAACTTACAATTCCAGACTAGAAGGTTTGTATGTATGGGCATTCCCATATAAGGTGCCAAAAATTTGCCCCTTCTGCGTTACATCTATGACACTTAGAATGTGTCAACTTGCCTATCCTTTGTAGCCGCACGGGTGATAGATAACTTTGGTGCACAATACATAGCTGAATAAATCTATTATTGATAGATGGGGAAACCAATACCGGGGATTCCAATATATCATTAATATCCTCATTAGTAATACCTGGCATCAGTGTTTCCCATTTAGATAAAACCAAGAGGGGAGCACCATGCATTTTAGTATTCAGCAGGTGGGTATAAAGAGCAGAGATAAATCCCTTGGGGGCTTGGGAGCGTATGACGTCTATCAGTGGATAGTCAGAGATAGTACTACAGTGTTTCTAAAGTGGGTACTTATTGCATGTCGTACCTGGAGATATTTGAAAAAGGATGTTCTAGGGAGATCATGACGTTCCTTCAGTTGCTCAAAGGAGTTAAATACATTGCTGGAATATAAGTCTCCCAGAACACCAATCCCATGATTCTCCCAGAACCACCCATCTATCCCTGTGCGAAGAGAAGGAAACATAGGATTATCCCACAAAGGCACCTCAGGTGTCGGCCCTGTGTGAGAATGCAGTTTCTTGCCAGCCTCCCAAACTTGGACAGCTAGCTTGTGTACGGGTAGAAGCAGTCGGCCAAACAGTTTTGGTTGTACCAGCACTGGCCACAATGATGAGATATCTAAGAACACCGCTAACTGCTTTTCCGCTCTAACTAGAGTACCATCCGAGGAGATCCATGACTTTAACTGCCTCAACTGCCCTGACAGATAATACACTTAGAGATCAGGTAGGGACATACCACCCTCACCCCTAGGTCTGCACAGCACGTCAATGGACAATTTATGTCTATTATTGCCCCATATGAATGGAGAAAGAAGAGATCTAAAACACTGAAATATTTTTTTATGCACTAGGAAGGGAGCATGCTCTAAAACATATAACCACTTAGGCAAAATAATCCGTTTAATAAAATTAATTCGCAGCCCACTCCAAACCCTGAATTTGTCTGCACTACAATTCAAGAGAGGCTGTATGTTGAGGGAGCGGAAAGATGCTGCGTCTTTGGTAATGTGAATTCCCAGATACTTGAACTCAGACACTATAGGTAATTCCGTGTCCAGAGAGGATGAGGGTAAGGAGTACAGCGGAAATAGAACAGATTTAGTCCAGTTAATCTTGAGACCAGAAAACCAACTAAATGCTTCAATGAGATAAGTAGCTCGAGGCAGTGTATTTTCCACCTCTGACATGAACAGTATCATGTCGTCCGTGTATAGTCCCACTCTGTCCTCTTGAACTCTTATATATATTCCCCGTATAGCTCATCAGATCTGATTTGAATAGCCAAGGGCTCGATCGCTAGGGCGAATAATAATGGCGACAACGGACATCCCTGTCTGGTCCCACGACTCAGATCAAAGTTCGCGGAGCACATACCGTTCACCAGAATACCAGCCGAGGGGTGTTTATTCAGTACTGAAATCCACTTAATAAATGCGGGGCCTATCCCAAAACATTCCAGAGTTGCCAATAAGTAGGGCCATTCCACTGAATCGAAGGCCTTAGCTGTGTCTAAAGAAGCAAGGGCCCAATGCTTTTTCCATTGAAGGCTAATCTGTGTGACAACCTGTACCCTGCGAATATTATCTGTCGTAGATCTACCAGGCAAGAAACCAGACTGATCTGGAAGAATAAGATTCCCTATAACCCCATTCAGCCTCTGCGCCAGAATCTTAGCCAAGACTTTGTAGTCTAAATTCAATAGTGATATGGGTCTATATGATCCACACTCAGTCGGATCCTTGCCTGGTTTGAGCAGTATCACAACAGTAGCCTCATACAATGAAGGTGGTAGGACACCCTTTGAGAAAGATAGAGGATAATGAGACCCGCACACCCTGTCTTAGTGGTGGGTGCCCACGGAGGATGAGAAAACGTCACGTAGCAAAGTGAAGAAATTCGTGGCACACCAGAGTAAGTTTGATGCAATTTAATTCATTCATGTTTTACATCATTTCATAACTTCATGTATATATACATAATTGATACATCCGGATCGCAAATTAGGCTTGTATAACGTGTCCCAACGTTTCGGCCATATATCTGGCCTTTCTCAAGGGATCTATGAAAAATTATATAAATAGAAATCACTAATAAGTACATATAATGATGAAAGTGAAATGAGGGTCATATGCAAAAAATAAAATATACAATAAATGGTCAGGTATATATGTCAAATCAAGAAACAAAACAAGAGAAAATATAATTCTTATGGGTATCATCCCTAAAAGGAAAATCACAGTGCGGCATTGACAGAAAACATATGTGGGGTAATAGTAAAGGCGCCATATAATCGAATAGTAGACATGAGTCAGTGGAAGTCACTGAATGCATCCATGTTGGTAAAGTATTGTCATATAAACCAGGGAGTGTGGCTGGGTGCCCCACTATATGTTGTCAGAGGTATCAGGAGATACCTGTTACTGTAAACAGACCTGTTAAGGAAGAAAGAGAAGACCAGCGATTACCTGTGGTTATGATAGCGGGGACCTCGACCGGATGTGTCCGCAGTGAGAGGCGCGCTGGGATTTATAAAGAGTACTAGAGTGTATCGTCTATGTGGTGGCTGCGTGCGTCCGTGATGACGTCACGCCGCTCGCGCATGCGCGCTAGCCTCTGCTGGACAAGTGAGGGCATGTGAGTTGCCCTTACTGCAGGAATCAAACCACTGGTATATAAAGGGCCCTAGTATCGCGTTATAGCTATGTGGAGGGCGCTATTGAGTCACAGCTAATGTCTGGTCTGATGGAGATGTGAAATAATAAAGACAAATAATAAAGACAAATAACATTATGTAGATAGCACCGTCCTCTATTAGTCACAGGTAATGGCATATAATGATAACTGGGTTATATGGATGAGTGGGAAAGGGGGGAAGGAACAGTGGGAGGGTAAAGGGTTAGAGGAAGGGAAACAGGGGGAAGGGAAAGGATAAGGAAGGGGGGGGGGGGTTGGACGGGTAATCTCACCCATATGTTCTAGATCTCAACTCCCATTTTATCGAATCTGTGAGGAGAAACATATAATAATCATTATTAGGCATATAGGATTGAACAATAATAATAGTAACAGCATAAAGTCCATTATATATTAAAGAAGAAGTCACATTCCCGGTTTAATCCTCTAGGGCTCAATGTGTCCAGGCGGTGGATCCAGTAAGATTAAGCAATAGTATCTGATTTCCACCCCTCCGTGGGGTTTTTATCTGCTCTAATACCTGAAATCTTAAAGATGAGATCTGGTGATTCCGTTCCTTAAAGTGGGCAGGGATAGGTAGAAGTAACTGATTGGTCCTGATAGTGGACTTATGCTTTGAGATCCTGTCTCTGATATGTTGGGTGGTTTCACCCACATAACATAGTCCGCATGGGCATTTGATCAGATACACCACATTTGTGGAGTCGCATGTGAAAAAGTCATTAATGGTGTAGCGTTTACCCGAATGTGGGTGTGTTACTGTGTTCCCTTTAATCACACTTGAGCACTGTGCACAGTAAAGCCAAGGAAAGGTGCCTGATTGTGGGGTGCCAAGGAACCTCTGACGTGGAAGTTTTGTCAATGGTCCGATATCTGCTCGGACCAATCCATCCCTGATGTTTTTGGTACGTTTATAGCAGGTTAGCGGCGGAGTTTGGAATTCTGCTATCCTTGGATAGGCTTGTGTCAGTATATGCCAATGACGTTTGAGTATGTACTGAATCTTTGGTGTTAAAGGATGGTATACTGTCCTCATACACGTTAGCACGGTGTGTAATCTGACATGTAGCTAAACCTTTTTGTCCTCTGAGAGAAAAGAGACTGTTCCGCTTTAAGGTTCTCTTTATTGCTCGTAGACTGACAGGAAAGGTGAAACGACTATGCTCAAAAACAGGCTGAATAACAGATGATGTGACAGGAAACCCAGTGAGAGAGCATGGTTGCTGAGACATAAGATGGTGGCTGCTTGCTGTACCAGCACAAGACTAGCAAGAACCAGGAACTACCCACAATGCTCTGGGACTCCCATAATGCATAGAGAAAAACAGGCTGGGTGAAATACCTAAACTCATCAATAGATGGTGCTGTTACCACACAATGTAATGCAAATGATTTACAACACAGTTAAATGCCATGTCAACTGATAAAGAGACAGAAACAACTGGAACTGAATCTGGGGACAGAACAGATGGTAAGTAAGTATACTGGGTATACGTCTAGAGGATTGTGGCTGTGACTTGGTCATATCTGAAGATTTGGGTTGCTGTGCAAAGGAATCATTGGGGTAGCCTCTCTCAACGAATTTCTTAGTCATTTCGTCTAATCTTTTTACCTGTGTGGAGGAATCGCTGACGATGCGTTCTACCCGAGTGAGTTGGGAGCGTGGTAGTGATTTCTTGGTGGCTTTTGGGTGGTTACTGGTGTATAGTAGGAGGCTGTTTCTATCCGTTGATTTATTGTATAGATCAAAGGCTACATTACCATCTTCATCTTTTAGTACTAGGGTGTCCAGAAAGCTAATCTTGTTACTATCAATTTGCATAGTGAAGCTCAACTCAGGGTATATACTATTAAGATGCTGGTGAAAAGCTTCTGCGCTGGATGTGGGTCCACTTCATAGACAAAAAATGTCGTCAATGAAGCGTAACCACACCCGGGCATGTTGCTGAAAAAGAGGGTGTTGGTACACATGTGTCTCCTCGAAGTAAATCATGTATGCATTAGCATACGGGGGGGCCACATTTGCCCCCATCGCGGTTCCCCGTTTCTGAATGTAGAATGTGTCGCCAAAGAGGAAGAAATTCTCGTGTAGTACTGTGGAAAGAAGGGCTAGACAAAATGCTTGTTGCTGACCAGTGAGTATGGATTGTGTTTTGAGTATGTTAGCAGTTGCTTCAATGCCCTTCTGATGTTCTATTGACGTATATAGACTATTAACATCCAAAGTTATTAATATGGAGTTAACTGTTGGTGTGCTCTGACTCAATTTGGTGATAAAATCTTGGGTATCTCGTAAAAAGGAGCGTGATTTTTTAATAAGGGGGGTCAGAATCTTATCTAGATAAATGGATAAAGGTGAAAGTATCGAATCTGTTGAAGCAACTATTGGTCTCCCAGGGGGATTGCTAAGGTTCTTATGGATTTTAGGGAGAGTGTAAAAAACTGGCGTAATTGGGTGTTGTTTTGTCAAGAAGGTGATAGTCTTGTCATCTATTATCTCTTGTTCTTGGTAGTGTCGGAGTATGTCTTTAATTTTTTTAGCAATGCTTGGGGTTGGATCAGTTTTGAGAGGTTCATATGTGTCAAGGTCATTCAATTGGTTGGAAATGTCTGTGATGTACATTGTTTTATCCATGACCACTATGGCCCCTCCCTTGTCTGCTGGTTTGATCATAATTTTTGTGTTTGTTTGTAGTTCTTTTATTGCTCTCTGTTCCTCTACCGTCAGGTTAGAGGAATGTTTGAAATCACCCCTGGTGTATGAATCCAGGGTCTGTTGTATGGTTTGTTTTGTAAAGGAGATGTAGGTCTCTACTGGGTGGTATGATTTAGGGGGCATGTAGGAGCTTTTGTTTCTCAGGCCTAATGTTTGTAGTGCCAGGGCATCATTCGTGTTTCCACTCGGTACCGCACTTTGTTGGTCACCTTGGCCAAAGTGTGTTTTAAGTCTAATGGTTCGGTAGAACCGTTGTAGCTCTTGTTCCAGAAGGAAAGTATTAAGTGGAGTAGTGGGACAGAATGATAGCCCTTTTTGTAAAACTGAAATTTGAGCAGGTGAGAGAATCACAGAAGAAATGTTCATCACTAAATTGTTTATATTACCTGTGATCGGGTCAGAATGCGGTTGTCTGGATCTCCTCCTCTGGCTTCTCCGCGGTCGCCTCCTCCTTGTCTGTAACGATTGCGGCCTCGTCCTAAAAAATGCTGGCGGCGTTGGGTGTTGATCCTTCCGCTT
This sequence comes from Bufo gargarizans, assembly GCF_014858855.1. Classification (NCBI taxonomy): domain Eukaryota; kingdom Metazoa; phylum Chordata; class Amphibia; order Anura; family Bufonidae; genus Bufo; species Bufo gargarizans. The sequence goes on from NC_058081.1 coordinate 399,866,676, forward strand.
TCCGAGCCGGATGAACTTTGTCCTGAAGAGAAGTCGTGGTTTCTGTTGTCCCAGCCTGCTTGTGAATTGGGGTCGCGCCATCTGTACACCCTGTTCAGCCTGTAATCCTCGGCGTCGCGGATAAATTTGGCCCTTTTGGTTCCTTCTATGTATTTTTGATATTCAGAGGTTTGTTTAGATGTTTTTTCTTTTAGTGTTGTCCACTCTTCCGTAGATAGTAGGCTTGATAGTTGTTCTTCAGTTGCTGTAATTTGTTTCTGAAGGTCTTCTATGGTATGCCGGGCTTTGTCAATAGTTAGTAGCATAAGATCAAATGAGCATTTATTGATAATGTTCTCGAAGCGGTCACAAAAGTCGGCGTCGTCTTTAAATAATGTTGGACATAGATGTGAGCGTAGGCCTCTCAGGAATACGATTATTTTTGTGGTACTCTGTAAGGGAATTACAATGTAAAATCAGAGAGGTTAATCTACGTAGATCGCGTGTGTAGTCTCTTGTCTTCCATTCTTGAGCTGGTATCTGTAAAAAGTCGTTGCCAAACTGGACTTGAGAAATTATACTATTGGTGGTTTCAATGTCATACGAAAATGTATTTGACGACATCTGACCTTTTTTGGGGTGCTGGATCTGCAGATTCGTCAGTATAGGGGATAATGAGACCCGCACACCCTGTCTTAGTGGTGGGTGCCCACGGAGGACGAGAAAACGTCACGTAGCAAAGTGAAGAAATTCGTGGCACACCAGAGTAAATTTGATGCAATTTAATTCATTGATGTTTTACATCATTTCATAACTTCATGTATATATACATAATTGATACATCCGGATCGCAAATTAGGCTTGTATAACGTGTCCCAACGTTTCGGCCATATATCTGGCCTTTCTCAAGGGATTGCGTATGACCCTCATTTCACTTTCATCATTATATGTACTTATTAGTGATTTCTATTTATATAATTTTTCATAGATCCCTTGAGAAAGGCCAGATATATGGCCGAAACGTTGGGACACGTTATACAAGCCTAATTTGCGATCCGGATGTATCAATTATGTATATATACATGAAGTTATGAAATGATGTAAAACATCAATGAATTAAATTGCATCAAATTTACTCTGGTGTGCCACGAATTTCTTCACTTTACCCTTTGAGAAAGAGTCATGGTACATCTGCAATAAGGGCCTCACTAACTGATCAGCATATCTAGAGTAAATTTCTAATGGCAGCCCATCTGAGCCAGGGGATTTCCCTCTCGCTAAGGATTTGATGGCGTCCACTATCTCTTGTTCCGATATTGAACCTTCCAAAGAATGAGCCAACTCCTGCGAAAGCTTGGGAAAAATCTAACTCCTGCAGGTAATTATTAACCGATTCTGTAGTATAATCACCACGGGCCTCATACAGATCTTGATTTCCTGAAGCGCTGAGCAATAGCCTCCGGTTCCACAACTACAGTGCCCTCCCCATCTCTAATACGCAGGATAGCAGGAGACGCTTGGTTCTGGTGAACGATATGCGCCAGCAACTTGCTAGACTGATTGCCCAACTCAAAAAAAGATTGTTTAGTGAAAAACATTTTGCGCTGAGCCTTTTCCTGTAACAACGTAAGGTAACGCCTCCCAACTCGTAGCCACTCCTCCCTATTCTGAGACGTTGGGTCCGCAACATACATCCTCTCCTTCTCAGCGCAATCCTCAGCCAAGTCTTTCTTGTTTGGCAGAATTCCGTTTAATAAACGAGATAGACGATCTCAGACACCCCCTCAGATAGGCCTTCAACCTCTCCCATACTACTGACTTATCTGTATAAGCGGCATGGTCAGACAAAAACATAGATAGTTGGTCCGGGATACGATCTGAGGGCGGAAACAGTGTAAGCCCGAAGGGGTGCACCCTCATGGAACGGCCCAAACCCCTAGCGGACATTAGTATGGACAACAGGATAGGGCTATGGTCTGATACCACTCTAGTACCATACTCCACCTGATAGGAGAGTGAACCCACAGTGGAGCTACCAAAGACATAGTCGATGCAAGACAAGGAATGATGACTCGCTGACTGGCACGAGTAGGCCCTAACATCTGGGTATTTAAGGCGCCACAAGTCCACCCACCCCACTTCCGCCATCAGTCTGGACAAGGGTGACTCCATCTGAGACGTGTCCTGTGATAGTCCCACCCCTTGAAATCTATCCAACTGGGGATGCAGGGTCATGTTGAGGTCCCCCATACAGATCACCCTCGCTGTGGGAAATGTGGCAGCAAAACATATCGCTTGATGTATCACTTGGAGGGAGGCGGGGGAGGAACATAAATTCCCAGTATGACATATAACACACAATTAATATATGCTACTACAAAAATGAACCTATCCGCTCTGTCTACCTGTAGTCTCTCCACCTCCCACCTTAGAGATTTATGAACCATGAGAGACACTCCTCTGGCTAAGTTGGAGTAGCATGAGTGACTAGACCATTGAGCCCATGGCCTACACAATCTCCTAGTCTTATCATGGAGTAGATGGGTCTCTTATAAGCACAAAATATGGGGATTAAACCTCCCAACCGCTGAAAACACCATAGTACGCTTCCTAACACTCCCAAGGCCCCTGACATTCCAAGACATCAACCGTATTTCTGCCATTGTGACGCGGTGAAATAAATGGATCCCTGCCCACCCACAATCACATACAGCCGTTTCCCGCCATATCCCTGCAGATCATTCACACAATATGATGGTGCATAGATGAACATGTGAAAGTAGCTATGAACTAGTGAAAAACAAACAATAAACATTAGTTCCAGAAAGGACATCCTAGAAATGGATCTAGCACCGAACATCCAGGGCATTGCAAGTATGCAGCAAGATGTTTGGCGGTAAATCCTGTGTGGCACAACAGTATATGGGGTGTGCTACTGGTTAACCTAACCTTTGGCACTGTAAATAGATAAAGAAAGGAGCTTGCGCCTCAACTTTGCATTGTATAAGCACAGCTATCTGAGGGGAAGGTCCCTCTATTTGTACTATCAATCATACCACCTCACCTCCATAGCAAAGGGACCATATATCAAGTGGTGTAAAACATTAACAGGAATAGCAATGTACTATATAATGGGTGAGGCACATAAGCGATGCATAAGAGAAACCTGTGCAAGTGATAGCACCGAAAATGGAGCATATAGTGTTCATCTCTGTGGTCTTGCAGTGCGTGGTTGTCCATCTAACCTAGCCGCGGCTTCAGCAGGATTGTTGAAGAAATTAATGGAGTCCCCATCCACTACCCTTAGCCTGGCTGGGTAGGCCATAGAATAAGGAATATTTAGGTCACGGAGGCGCCTCTTGATTACCGTAAACGTCGCTCTGCGCTTCTGGAGCTCTGCAGAGAAGTCCGGAAAGAGCATGATCGTTGCGTTCTCAAAGCGCAGCTCTTGCTTGTGGCGAGCCAACTGAAGAATGTGGTCACGGTCCGCCGATGTCAGGAGGTGTGTCAACAATGGCCGCGGTGGTGCTCCAGGCGACAGAGGCCTAGCAGGCACCCAATGCTCTCTCTCTATAATAAAGGCAGTGGAGAAGACGGCATCAGGGAAGGTGGCTCGCAGCCATGTTGCCACAAAATCGCATGGGTTATTCCCCTCTGCACGTTCAGAGAGTCCCACTATGCGCAAATTGTTGCGACGCGAACGGTTTTCGTAGTCGTCACATTTTTGCTGCCAATAATCCACCTTTTTCTCCAATTCGGTTAAACGAGGCGGTAATGGGTTCAGCTGATCTTCAACCGTGGATACACGATTCTCCACCTCCGCAATGCGATCACGCATATTCTGCATGTCATGTCTCAGGAGGCCAATATCTATCTTCACCTCCTCAATCTTCCCGGACAAAGAAGAGCGACAAGTAGCTATCGTCTGGAGCAACTGCTTGGTCACTTGCTTGAGTGAGGGTTCGGCGTCTGGTATATCGTCCTCACTAGGAGCAGGAGATGCACTCCGGGAGGGAACTGCTTGTGCACGCGGTCCAGGGCTGGCGCCATCTTGGGAATCAGACCTGGCAAACTCTGAGCCTTTTGGTCACCGACTGCGCCTTGTTGAGTGCCATCCCTGCTTTACGGGAACGCCCCGATCTCCTCTCCTCCGTGGGTGATATGATTGCGGTTGGTAGGTTCAGGATGATGGCAAAGTCAGGGCTTCAGAGACGGAGCTCAACTAAACACGTCCGTCCATGTTGCGCTCAGGCCACGCCCCCCCCAATGGATTCAATTTAATTGTCACTTATTGTCCTGGGGTTAAGAACATCAAGGCAGATGTCTTGTCACATATTTTTCCTGGAGGTGGTGATTTTAAAAATTCGATTCCGATACTGTCAGAAGGGGTGGTGATATCCGTTCTATACCCTGACCTAGAGGTGAAGGTGTTAGAGGCTCAGGGAGACGCGCCGGAGTCTTGTCCCCCAGGAAAATCGTTTGTTCCATCAGAATTGCATCATAAGGTGCTTGAGGAACATCACTGTATGGTTCTTAATGGACACCCTGGGAGTAGATTCACTGCTGACCTCATCTCACGTAGATTCTGGTGGCCGGGGTTGCATAAGTGTGTTGAGGACTATGTGTCGGCCTGTAGTATCTGTGCTCGCGCTAAGGTGACACATACTCAACCTTCTGGATCTCTACTTCTGTTGCCCATACCGTCCAGACCATGAATTCACTTGTCTATGGATTTTATTACTGATCTGCCTAATTCATCTGGAAAGACAGTTATTCTGGTGGTAGTTGATCGTTTTAGTAAAATGGTGCACTTTATAGCATTGCCTGGCCTACTTAATGCTAAAACACTTGCGCAAGTGTTTGTTGACAACATTGTAAAACTTCATGGCATTCCCTCTGACGTGGTCTCAGATCGTGGGTTTGTGTCCAGATTCTAAAAAAGTGTTCTGTACTTAGCTGGGGGTACAACTGTCTTTTTCTTCTGCTTTTCATCCTCAAACAAATGGACGGATGGGAGTACACTAATCAGAGTCTGGAGACTTACTTAAGATGTTTTGTCTCTGATAACCAAGAGGAATGGTTCTTCGTTTTTGTCTTTGGCACTGTTTGCCATAAACAAGAGACAGGAGTCCACTGGTAAGTCGCCGTTTTCTGGGGCATATATATTTCACCCGCAATTTGGCACATTCTCTGGTTCGGATACTTCCGGTATCTCTGAGGAGGAAAGTTTTTCATCATCATTGTCTTCTATATGGCGGAAAATTCTAAATAACTTGATGAATATGGGCAACAAGTATAAACGTGTGGCTGACAGGAAACGTATGAATGGTCTGGACCTAAGTGTGGGTGATTTTGTGTTGCTGTCCACAATAAATATTAAGTGGAATGTTCCTTCTTGGAAGTTGGGTCCAAGGTTTATTGATCCATATAAGATCACTGCCATTATTAATCCTGTAGCTTTTAATCTTGAACTTCCTCCGGCTCTGAAAATTCATAATGTGTGTAACAAATTTGTTGATGGGATATGTTGAACCTTTGGAGTCGTCCCCCTTCCCACCCGCTTCTGTCATGGTGGACGGCATGGTGGACGGCAGTTTGGAATTCCAGATTGCCAAGATTATTGACTCTCGGATCTCTTCAGTATCTTGTTCACTAGAAGGGTTATGGACCAGAAGAGAGGATGTGGTTACCGGCATCTGACATGAATGCCAGTCGTTTGGTAAAAGCCTTTCACAGGTCTCATCTGGATAAGGAGGCCACCCGTAAAAGGAGGTGTACTGTCACGGACGTTCCCGCGACAGGTGGCAGGAGATCCATCTGTGAGACTGGCAACACGTGGTTTGATCTGACATATTTTCCTTTTGGATCAAATGACGTCTGTGTTGTTTCTGGTGCTTGCTATTGTGGTTATTTAACCTTCTCCATTTATTTTTGTTTCTCCCACTATGCTATGCGGTTTATAGCTTCTGTTGGACTTGTGGTTAGCTTCTGTTTGGTTCTTGTTCTTTGGTCTGTCAGGACTGGAATAGGGTTTTCTCTATGAGTTGTCCATCTTCCTTCCCTAGTTTCCAGGCCTTATTCCGGTATCCCCTTTCCCTCCTATGCTTGGTGTGGTGTTTTCCTCCCACACGAAAGCGTGACAGGAACCCTGCAAAGTGGTGGGTGGCTGACTCCGGTCCGGCCACCACCAAGCACTCTCCCCATCGAAGGCACAAAGTGGTGGCTGGAGGACTCCGGTCAGGCCACCACCAAGCGCTCTTACCATAGAAGGTGGGACCCGCACCTATAAAACAATGGGGGCATATCCTAGCAATATGCCCCCATTGTCTGATGAGACAACCCCTTTAAAGGGGTTGCTCATCTCCATTCGCCTTTCTGGCAGACTCTCAGCATGGCTGAGCCTACTGAGAGAATAATACTTACCTGATCCCTACAGTTGGGTTCAGGCTCCTTCACTCCCCTGCTGTCTCTGCAGATTGACAGTTTTCCGAAGGTCAACATTCAGTTTGGCGAGGATCATGTGGCCACTGCAGCCAATGACTGATCACAGTGGTAACGTGTGCCTCGTGCATCATGTGACCCAGTGATATAATGCATGGGAGAAATGTCACCACTGCAGCTGCCACATGACCCACGTGAAACCAGATGTTGATGTGATTACCTTCAGAGGTGGGGGGGGGGGCGTTAAAGAAGCCAGAACTTAGTGGCAAGAATCAGGTAAGAAATATTCCCTTTGCAGGTCCGGCCATGCTCGGGAGACTGCCAGAAAAGTCCCAGGGGTGAACAACCCCCTAAATGTTGGCTCTTCCATGTTACTTGAATAGCTTGTTCCTCAATAGACAATTTGAGGCTGATCATAGGCACCCTATACTTTAAGGGTGTCATAACCCTCTATAGTGCACAGTGTCATGTACTTTTGCACTGATGAAAATGTACATTGGTGTTTATTGTCAAAACTTTTACCATAAGCAACTTTTTCAAGGCTTATAACATTGACAGACAAATGATCTATTACAGCATATTTGTCATTCTATTTATTGTATGAAGAGTTAATCTCTGTCCACACACTTTGGAAATTCTAAACATAGACCTTTCTACATGTTTAGATTACTATAATTATGTACTAAAAGTAGTCCGCATACTAGATTTTATCATTGCTCCTTCACATCATCAGATTTGAACTACACTATTCTTCCCGATTTTATCAAACTGTGAGAAAGCTTTTAAAATATACTATATAATCTGCAATATTGTGGCTACTGTTTGAAAAATGGTTATTACTACAGCCTTCTATGTTTAGTTTGTATAGAACACAGTTATATGAAGCACTTAAGATTCAATCTATGTGTATTCAGAAGGCTGAAAATGAAGCTCTGCTGCGAGTCACTTTAATTATCATATTAGGGAATTGATAAATTGCAATTTCCTAATAAAATTTTATCCTAATACGGTAATCGTTGCCTTTAGCTGTGGGAATATACTGATAATAATCTGTACAGATGAACGGAAGTTCCAATATTTAGTGTTGGCCATGAAAAAACTACCAGCAGATTATGGGCTGCCATTTAGCCCTTTATCACACACAGGCCATCAGATGTTGTAGCCTAGGAATGAAGAAACTCATCACAATCAGCTTGCTTGCTATACTGTACTGTATAGGTTATGTAATTGTATGGCCTTGTTCCCACGGTGTCGTTTTTTGGACTATATCCATGCAGTGCTGGGGTCCTAGGTTCAAATCTAACCAAGAGCAATTTCTGCTGTTTCTATGTCTGGAATTTCTATGTTCTCCCTTTGTTTGTGTACCTTTCCTCCCACACTCCAAAGGCGTATTGATAGGGAAATTATATTGTGTGCTCCACTAGGGACAGTAAGTGATGAAAACGTCTGCATAGTGCTGGTGAATATGTTACCACTATGTATGTAAAATAAAAAAAGCATACAGCTTCCATTTATACTTCTGGCTAAGAGAACAACAAAAATTGCATGCGTTCTTTTTTTAGCCAAATGTAACCATACAATCATACCATACAACCATACATACAATGCCTGCTCCTGTAGGCATATTCCTATTAGTGATCAATTGCCCCTGTGAACGGTGTGAGCAGTGCAGCAGGACAGAGGCCATCAATAGTAGTAGTGTGTGTGGCCCCCGTTGTGGTTGTGACTGCAATTAGTGGGAGGGTTTGAAGGTGATGGAAGTAGGAGCCTCTCAGAAGCCCTTCCATGGCTAGAAGGTAGTGCAGCAAACCCAGGAGAGTGGAGAGGATAGGAGCGCTAGTAGTAGCAATAATGGAGGTCGTAGTTGCTCACACAGATGCTCCCCTGTTTTTTATGCAACAAGTCCACTGTACTTTACTAAGCCCATTCAATAGATGATTCACACAAGCATGGTGCACATTAAAAGTAGTCTTTACGGTTTTCACATGCAATTCCCAAGGCTGTATATAGGAGATAGAGGGCTGAATCTTTTTATTATAGTCTGCACAATGTTCCTGAATCGACCAAGGGGTGCAACTGATCTCTCTTAGTCTCACTGTATGATAGCGCTGCAGCATTCTCAGTGGAATACAGTCTCTGAATAGAGGACCCTTCTGTCCTTTTGATATGAAGGGGATCCAGATGCTTATTTGTTCGCACCACATGCAGAGAAGTCTGTAGCCTGTATATAGTTGGGTTATCTTTTTCTGACAAATGCTCTGCAATCCTTCTTGTATGGCCGCTGAACTGCTGCATTCAGTACTCTCTTTTGCCTCAAAGGCTGGCACATATGCTGAACCTTTGGCTACTTGTGATGTACAAGGCAAAAGGTCCCCTGTGTAACTCTGCTTCTTACTGCTACATCTCAAACTGGAGGGAAGTGACTTCCTCCTAAAGAGGAAGAGGTGGTGCCATCTCTGCCTAGCAACAGTAACTATGAACCTCCCATTCCATATACAGCCCATAGGACATACACAGTGCACAAAGTGCAGAGCATTAACCCTTTGAAGTGGGCTTCTGGACACTGCAGTAGTGCATGTGTGCAGAGAAACTGTGCCAAGCCTGGCCACATTTACTCCTGTTATCAGTCATTAAACATTAGGAAAGCCATCATTGCTGCTACTACCAACATTGTCATCTGAGAGTTAAGACTGAATAGTCTTTGTACTATAGTTGTGCAACATTCAAGACTAGAGATGAGCGAATTTCTTAAAAGTTCGGTAAGGCTGATTCGCCGAATTTCACGAAAAAATTCACCTTGTGACGAATTACTTTGATAGCTATTTTTGTTTTTTTTGTTTTTTATACTATTTCAGGTTAAATCGATTCGCTGACACGAAGCACAAGGAAATTTGGCTTCTAGGCCAATCAAATTTATCCAGAAATTCGGATTGAATTCAACTTCGTGGGATTCGATTCACTCATCTCTAATCAAGACCAATACCTCTTCTTGGAGAAGACTGTGTACTGTTATAACGCTTTACTTCAGTAAAGTTGACTGCTTTCTGCTGCATCTGGGCTAAATCTCTGTAATTTCTTTGTGACTCATCCTGCGCCTGCCTTTCTGCTGGGCATTGGTTACAGGGATATACTGGAATGAAGAAAAGGAATGAAAAAAGGAATCAACAATCTTATCAATTTCAACAAAAAAAAAATTATGATTTTCCCATGGTTCTGGACATGACATGAACAGGAAATACTGTAAATGCAGTTTATAGTGGAATTAACATATATTGCATATAAATTGAAGTGCATTGAATTCCCTCCAATGCATGATGCGAACGCATTGTACCCACACGGAATCTGGACCCACTCATTTCAATGGGGCTGTGTACATGTGCGTTGCATGAAAATTGCAGCATGTTCTATAGGCCTCATGCACACGACCGTTGTGTGCACCCGTGGCCGTTTTTCCGTTTTCCGTGATTTTCTGCGGACCCATTGACTTTCAATGGGTCTGTTGAAAACTCGGAAAATGCACTGTTTGTCATCCGCCTTCGTGATCCGTGTATCCTGTCAGTCCAAAAAATAGGACCTGTCCTATTTTTTTGACGGACAACGGTTCACGGACCCATTCAAGTCAATGGGTCCGTGGAAAAACATGGATGCACACAAGCTTGGCATCCGTGTCTGTGATCTGTGTCCGTAGGCTACTTCCATACAGACGGATCCGAAGATCCGTCTGCATAAAAGCTTTTTCAGAGCTTTTTTTGTTTGAAAACTCAGATCCGACAGTATATTCTAACACAGAGGCGTTCCCATAGTGATGGAGACACTTCAAGTTAGAATATACTACGAACTGTGTACATGACTGCCCCCTGCTGCCTGGCACCACCTGATCTGTTACAGGGGGCTGTGATTCGCACAATTAACCCCTCAGGTGCCGCACCTGAGGGGTTAATTGTGCGTATCATAGCCCCCTGTAAGAGATCAGGGGCTGCCAGGCAGCAGGGGGTAGACCCCCCTCCCTCCCAGTTTTAATTTCATTGGTGGCCAGTGCGGCCCACCCCCGGCCCCCCCTCCCTCCGTCTACTGTATTAATTTCATTGGTGGCGAGTGCGCCCCCCCTCCCTCTATTGTATTAATTTCATTTGTGCGGCCCCCCCTCCCTCTCTCTATTGTATTAATTTCATTGGTGGCCAGTGTGATGCCCCCCCCCCCCCCCCGATCATTGGTGGCAGCGGAGAGTTCCGATCGGAGTCCCAGTTTAATCACTCCAATCAGTAACCATGTCAACCAGAAAGCTACTGCAGTCCTGGTTGCCATGGTTACTTAGCAATATTAGAAGCATTATACTTACCTGCTGCGCTGTCTGTGACCGGCCGGGCGCTCCTCCTACTGGTAAGTGACAGATCATTAAGCAACCAGTAGCAGGTAAGTATAATGCTTCTAATATTGGAACATGGAATCAACAAGATATATGTATAGGGGAAATTCATCAAGCCCTGAACACCAGAATTCTAGCTTCAAAAACTCACAAATAGGGACTTTGCCACTTTATGGGGGTCACTTGCAAAAAAATTGCGACCTTTTTTGAGTACTGCACATCCAGTGCCATCTACAGATTTGGTGTGAAAATTTGGTCAAAAACTGCAGAGTAGATCACTTTGGTTACACAAGTCACAAAAAAAGTCAGAACTCCATGCCAGGCATATTTTTATTGAAACAGGCGCAACCACATTGCACTTATGGCAAATTTATTATAACTGTGCGCCAATTTCATAAATTTGTTGCAGGTGCACATAGCAACTCCAGTCTAAAAACTAATTTCAAATACACTTACAATAATACATTTCCCCCATAGTGAAATGAACACATATTCCACATATACAGACACATAGTCCCCTTGCAGACGAGCGTGTGGAGATTAAGTACGGATACTTTGCGAATGCGTTCGGTGAAAAATTCACAATTTCGCAAATAAAGTCAGTCATTCAGTTTTGTCTGCGATCGCGTTCATTTGTTCAGTTTTTATCGAGCAGACCCAATGCGTATTAATGCGTTTTGCACGCACGTGATATAAAACTGAATTTATACAGACAACATCTCTTAGCATCCATCTGTGAAAAACGAAGTGTGTACATGACTGCCCCCTGCTGCCTGGCAGCACCCGATCTCTTACAGGGGGCTGTGATCCACACAATTAACCCCTGGGCGGAAGCCTCTGCCTAGCAGTGTGAAAATATAAATAAAGCCCTCAGCCTGCGCAATCCAGTGCAGGGCAAGGGTGAGCATCGGAGCATGAAATGCTCTGATGCTCATGTCACAGGGACCAGAGGGGTGAACATGGGGACAACCCCTTTAATTACTTTCACACCAGATCTATCATTACAGCTTTTTTTAAAAACTTGTAAACTCACTCCAGTAGGAGGAGTGGAGTAAAAAACTAAAGCTGCATTCCTAGACAAGGTTTAGGTTAAACATTTAGAGGACCCGTGCCGTACGGTGCTGGTGGACTGACTTAAGGATCAGCACCGTACATGTAGGGCGGGTGCAGGAGCTGCGCCCGCCCGATAAGCGGCACGGACCCGGCAGTCACTGACAGTCAGGCCCCTGCTGCATACACCAGCTTCGGTGAAGACACCGTTGACGGCGCATTAACCTCTTGTATGCCGCGGTCAAATCTGACCGCGGCATGCAGATGGTTTGCCGAGGGTATGGGTGCCCTCCGCATCTCCACTGGGTCCCCGCGCCGCAGTGGCATGGACCCGATGGCAGAGAAGGCAAGCCCGATGACTTCCATGGGCATCAGGGCTTGCCTCCTATGGAAGCCTGTGAGACCCAGCCCTTAGGCTCACAGGCAGGTTGTCAGCATAAAAGCTGACAGACAATGCATTACAATACAAATATCACATGATCCACCCCCTCACTTGAGCGCCTCACTTTTTTTGTCACCTTACATAATATAAAGTGCAACACCAACAAGGGAGGGCTGGCAGCCTAAGTCCTGGGGGGCAAATCCAGTCAAGTGGCCCATTTTAGCACCGCCCATTATTAAAAGCCCCTCCTACATATAATAGGCCACTCCCAACAAACACTGTACAGCTGACATTCTATAGTTGCGGCCTGTCTCTACACATCATACAGAGAGAGGGGGAGGTCTGTCCTGGCTGCACTGCCTGCTTCACATTATACAATAGACAGCCGGCTACAGCCAGGAAGCTCCTCCGCTCTCCTCCCTCCCCCGATCCTGCTCAAGGCCTGTGGTTCCCCCCACCATCTGCCACCCGCCCGTGGCCTGCTGCCCACCTTGGCCATCCTCACTCAGCTCTGAATCCTTCTTCTGCAAATGGCAGGGGGGGAGCCGGAGCATCTCCTCTCCTACATAGCGCCACATACATCTTACATCCAGTGATGTCACCTTTGTTGTAGACGTTCTCTTTCCTCATCTTCTCCATTTAAACCAGACCACCATGATTATTTCTGCCATCTCCCGTCTCTGCAGAGATTGACAAACAGACATTAGTTTCCCACATTTCCATCATCTTCACATCTTCTTAACACCCTTTCCTACTACCTCACAGATAGTGCCCCCTTAAACAGTTATTGGCACATAGTGCTCTAAAAAAATAACTGCGCCCAGACACTAATAGTATAAAGATAATGTCCCCCAAAAATAATTGTTCTAAGCTGATACTATGCCAGGGTACCCCCAAAGTAAAAGTGCTCCCCAAAATCCCACCAATAGAAATAATTATCTGCCAGAGCACACTTAGTAGTAATAATACCCCTATAGTGCCCTAGTAATCATGTTCTACCCCCAGTAGTAGTAAAGCTCCCCATAATACCCCCTAGTAGTAATAATTCTCCCTATAATATGACAGTACATGAAATACCCCCACTTAGTGCCCGCAGTTGAGCTAATGTCCCCATAATGTATGCCAGTATAAAATACCCCTATATATTGCCCCAGTAAATAGTGCTCCTCTCCCCCTTCCCCATAGTGTCCCCCATAATATGCCAGTAAAAAAATGCCCCTTCTTAGTGCCCCAGCAGATGCCCCTATAGTGCTCCTGTCCCCCACAATGTATCAATAAAAAATGCCCTTTCTTAGTGCCACCATATGCCCCAATAGTGCTCCACTCTCCCATAGTGCCCCCAAATAATTCCCCATAGTGCCGCTCTCCCCATAGTGCCTCCCATAATGTGCCAGTAAAAAATGCCCCCTTAGTGCCATCAAATGCCATAGTGCCCCCCATAATGTGCCAATAAAAAAGGCCCCTTTAGAGCCCCCCACTTCCCCATAGTGCTCCCAAATAATGCCACTATAGTGACACCAGATTCCCCATAGTGCCGCTCTCTCCTATAGTGCCACCATAATGTGCCAATAATTAAAAAAGCCCCTTTAGAGCCCCCAGATACCCCCATAGTGCTCCTCTCCCCCATGGTGCCCCCCCCATAATGTGCCAGTAAGAAATGCCCCCATAGTGCCAGCCCCCCCATAGTGCCAGCTCCTACCCCATAGTGCCAGCTCCTCCCCCATAGTGCCAGCTCCCCCATAGTGCCAACCCCCCATAGTGCCAACTCCCCATAGCCATATTGACAGCTCCCCCATAGTGCCAGTCCCCCCATAGTGCTAGCTCCCCCATAGTGCCAGTCCCCCATAGCCATAGTGCCAGCCCCCCATAGCCATAGTGCCAGCTTCCCCCGCAAATAAAAAAAATAAAAAAAACACTACTTACCTCCATCAGCAGCGATGCATGCCCCTTCCGGCCTGTGCCCCTGCTGTGTGCTGCCCGACTCAGGCGGCGCGATGATAATGACGTCATCGCGCTGCCTGAGCCGGCCTCTGATAGGCTGCAGGCATTAGTGCCTGCGGCCTATCAGAAGAACAGGGGAGGGACACGCCTCTCCCTTCCCTGCCCCACAGCACAGGCATCTGTATCGCTGTCCTGAGGACGGCGATACAGATGAATATGGAGATGAGCACTTCCACAATGGAAGCGCTCATCTCCACTGCCTGCCGCCACTGCTGCCTCCCGCAATTACATACAGGGCCGCGCCGCTTGTGGTGATCGGCGGTGCGGCCCTGAGGAATAAAAAAAAATAATAATATTTGTTAAAGACGGCCCAGCGGCCTTTTTTTAGGGCGGCCTGGGGGGCAATTGCCTCGCTGCCCTCTGGCCCAGCCCGCCCCTGAACACCAAGCAATCAAAAAGGCATATGCCCCCCAAAATAGTACCAATAAAACCGCCACCTCATCCCGCAAAAAATTAGCTCCTACATAAAACAATCGGGAATTTTTTTTTTTTTAAAACTATGGCTCTCAGAATATGGAGATACTAAAACATGATTTTTTTTTATTTTAAAAATGCTTTTATTGTGTGAAAAAAGGGGATTTTTTTTTTTAACATATTAGGTATCGCTGGGTCCGTAGCAACCAGGTCTATTAAACTATCACATGACCTAACCCCTCAGGTGAACACTGTAAAAAAATAAATAAAAAACAATTGGTGTCAATAAAGCCATTTTTTGTCACCTTACATCACAAAAAGTGTAATACCAAGCGATCAAAAAGTCATACACACCCCAAAATAGTACCCAGTAAGCCGTCATCTTATCCCGCAATAAATGAGACCCTACCTAAGACAATCCACCAAAAAATAAAAAAAACTATGGCTCTCAGAATATGGAGACACTAAAACATGTTTTTTTGTTTCAAAAATGCATTTATTGTGTAAAACTTAAATAAATAAAATAAAGTATACATATTAGGCATTTCCGCATCCATAACAACCTGCTGTATAAAAATATCACATGATCTAACCCTGATCATTAACACTGTAAAAAAAAAAAAAAAAACTGTAAAAAAAAGTCATATGCACCCTAAAATAGTATTAATCAAACAGTCATCTCACCCTGAAAAAAAATTAGCCCCTACATGACACAGTCACAAAAAAAAAAAAAAAACTATGGCTTTTAAAATATGGAGACACTGAAAAATATATATTTTTTCAAATAGTTATATTTGGTATTGTCGCGTCCGTAACAACCTGCTCTATAAAAATAGCACATGCTCTAACCTGTCAGATAAAAATTGTAAAAAACAAAAATAGAGCAACCAAAAATCATATGTTCCCTAAAATAGTACCAACAAAACCTTATCCCATAGT
The DNA here is from genome assembly GCF_014858855.1 of Bufo gargarizans. Classification (NCBI taxonomy): domain Eukaryota; kingdom Metazoa; phylum Chordata; class Amphibia; order Anura; family Bufonidae; genus Bufo; species Bufo gargarizans. The sequence continues at coordinate 399,882,248 of NC_058081.1, forward strand.
TTCCAAAATGGAGTTTCTACTCTAGGGGTGCATCAGGGGGTCTTCAAATGTGACATGGCAAACTAAAATTATCCCAGTGAAATCTGCACTTCAAAAACCACATGGCGCTCCTTTCCTTATGTGCCCTGCCGTGTGCCCGCACAGCAGTTTACGATCACAGATGGATCAGGGTATCCGAATCAGAGTAATAAATATTGAGTTTTGTTTGGCTGTTAACCCTTGCTCTGTTAGCGGATTTTTTTTTTATTAAAATGGAAAATCTGCCCAAAAAGTGAAATTAAATTTACATTTGTCTTTAATTCTTGGTGGTTTCTATTATGTAAGTCCCACAAAGTGACTTCAGACCTGAACTGGTCCTTAAAAATTGGGTTTTGGAAATTTGCTTCTAAACTTCTAAGCCTTCTAACAAATTTGGTATTTTTTTATTAATAAAAATGAAATATTTTGACTCAAATTTGGCACTGTTATTAAGTACAATGTGTGACTAGAAAACAATCTCAGAATGGCTTGGATAAGCAAAAGCATTTTAAAGTTATCACCACATAAAGTGACACATGTCAGATTTGCAAAAAATGACCTGGTCCTTAAGGTGAAAAATGGGAGGGTCCTGAAGGGGTTAAAGATGCACTAAACAACATGCAACAATTACCCTAGTGATAAATTCATCCCAATATTTCTACATCTCACTCAAAAAGAGCCTAAGGGCTCTTTCACACTTGCGTTCTTTTCTTCCGGCATAGAGTTCCGTCCTCGGGGAACTGCCGGAAGAATCCTGATCAGTTTTATCCTAATGCATTCTGAATGGAGTGAAATCCGTTCAGGATGCATCAGGATGTCTTCAGTTCCGGAACGGAACGTTTTTTGGCCGGAGAAAATACCGCAGCATGCTGTGCTTTTTGCTCCGGCCAAAAATCCTGAAGACTTGCCGCAAGGCCGGATCCGGAATTAATGCCCATTGAAAGGCATTGATCCGGATCCGGCCTTAAGCTAAACGTCGTTTCGGCGCATTGCTGGATCCGACGTTTAGCTTTTTCTGAATGGTTACCATGGCTGCCGGGACGCTAAAGTCCTGGCATCCATGGTAAAGTGTAGTGGAGAGCGGGGGAGAAGCATACTTACCGTCCGTGCAGCTCCCGGGGCGCTCCAGAGTGACGTCAGGGCGCCCCAAGCGCATGGATCACGTGATCGCATGGCACGTCATCCATGCGCATGGGGCGCTCTGACGTCACTCTGGAGCGCCCCGGGAGCAGCATGGATGGTAAGTATACCGCTCCCCCGCTCCCCACTACTACTATGGCAACCAGGACTTTAATAGCGTCCTGGCTGCCATAGTAACACTGAAAGCATTTTGAAGACGGATCAGTCTTCAAATGCTTTCAGTACACTTGTGTTTTTCCGGATCCGGCGTGTAATTCCGGCAAGTGGAGTACACGCCGGATCCGGACAACGCAAGTGTGAAAGAGGCCTAAGGCTACTTTCACACTAGCGGCAGGACCGATCCAACAGGCTGTTCACCATGTTGGATCCGTCCTGCCACTATTTCGCCGTGCCGCTGAACTGCGGCTCCGTCCCTATTGACCATATTGGGACAGGGGGCA